>NW_027362763.1:676602298-679132298 GCF_046119375.1 Phyllobates terribilis | reverse complement strand
AGAATTAAAACGTTAAAAAAAAAAAAAAACTGTATACTCACCTCTCCGGTCTCCTCCTGGCGGCGATCCTGCGATCCTCTCTCCTTGGCGTCCTGTGGTGTACTGTCAGGACCTGCGGTGACGTCATTTAGTCAGCTGATGGTCACGCGACCATCACCTGACCGCCGACGTCAGCAGTCGCGTGACCATCAGCTGACTAAATGACGTCACCGCAGGTCCTGACAGTACACCGCAGGGCACCAAGGAGAGAGAACACCACCGGGAGCAGACCGGAGAGGCAAGTATACAGGTTTTTTTTTTTTTTTTACTTTTTAATTTATTTTCTTCACCGCGTGGTAGCCGAGATTAAGAGGAGTTGTAATCTCCTCTTCATCCCGGGTACCACACGCACCGCAATTACACTGCAAATTCGAGGCCATTGAATTTAATTCAAACGCAGCAAATCCACATATACCTGCGGGTTTGCTGATTTCAATGTTCCTCAATGGCCGCGAATTTGCAGCGTAATCGCGGTAGAAATGGTCATGCTGCGTTTTGCAACGCAATGCGAATTTGGCGCGCTAATTAGCGCATCATGTGCACAGCACATCCGAATTCACATTGCTTTGCATGGCAGACTGTTTTACAAGCGTTTTCGCAGCCGTAAAAACCCCGCAAAAACGCTACAAAAACGCTACGTGGGCACATGGCCTAATACTGGATGTAACTCAGGATCTGTAATGTAATGTATGCACACAGTGACTGCACCAGCAGAATAGTGAGTGCAGCTCTGGAGTATAATACAGGAGGTAACTCAGGATCAGTAATGTATGTACACGGTGACTGCACCAGCAGAATAGTGAGTGCAGCTCTGGAGTATAATACAGGATGTAACTCAGGATCAGTAATGTAATGTATGTACACAGTGACTGCACCAGCAGAATAGTGAGTGCAGCTCTGGAGTATAATACAGGAGGTAACTCAGGATCAGTAATGTATGTACGCAGTGACTGCACCAGCAGAATAGTGAGTGCAGCTCTGGAGTATAATACAGGATGTAACTCAGGATCAGTAATGTATGTACACGGTGACTGCACCAGCAGAATAGTGAGTGCAGCTCTGGAGTATAATACAGGATGTAACTCAGGATCAGTAATGTATGTACACGGTGACTGCACCAGCAGAATAGTGAGTGCAGCTCTGGAGTATAATACAGGATGTAACTCAGGATCAGTAATGTAATGTATGTACACAGTGACTGCACCAGCAGAATAGTGAGTGCAGCTCTGGAGCATAATACTGGATGTAACTCAGGATCAGTAATGTAATGTATGCACACAGTGACTGCACCAGCAGAATAGTGAGTGCAACTCTGGAGTATAATACAGGATGTAACTCCGGATCAGTAATGTATGTACACGGTGACTGCACCAGCAGAATAGTGAGTGCAGCTCTGGAGTATAATACAGGATGTAACTCAGGATCAGTAATGTAATGTATGTACACAGTGACTGCACCAGCAGAATAGTGAGTGCAGCTCTGGAGCATAATACTGGATGTAACTCAGGATCAGTAATGTAATGTATGTACACAGTGACTGCACCAGCAGAATAGTGAGTGCAGCTCTGGAGCATAATACTGGATGTAACTCAGGATCAGTAATGTAATGTATGTACACAGTGACTGCACCAGCAGAATAGTGAGTGCAGCTCTGGAGCATAATACAGGATGTAACTCAGGATCAGTACAGGATAAGTAATGTAATGTATGTACACAGTGACTCCACCAGCAGAATAGTGAGTGCAGCTCTGGAGTATAATACAGGATATAACTCAGGATCAGTAATGTAATGTATGTACACAGTGACTGCACCAGCAGAATAGTGAGTGCAGCTCTGGAGTATAATACAGGATGTAACTCAGGATCAGTAATGTAATGTATGTGCACAGTGACTGCACCAGCAGAATAGTGAGTGCAGTTCTGGGGTATAATACTGGATGTAACTCAGGATCAGTAATGTAATGTATGCACAGAGTGACTGCACCAGCAGAATAGTGAGTGCAGCTCTGGAGCATAATACTGGATGTAACTCAGGATCAGTAATGTAATGTATGTACACAGTGACTGCACCAGCAGAATAGTGAGTGCAGCTCTGGAGCATAATACAGGATGTAACTCAGGATCAGTACAGGATAAGTAATGTAATGTATGTACACAGTGACTGCACCAGCAGAATAGTGAGTGCAGCTCTGGAGTATAATACAGGATGTAACTCAGGATCAGTAATGTAATGTATGTGCACAGTGACTGCACCAGCAGAATAGTGAGTGCAGCTCTGGAGTATAATACAGGATGTAACTCAGGATCAGTAATGTAATGTATGTGCACAGTGACTGCACCAGCAGAATAGTGAGTGCAGCTCTGGAGTATAATACAGGATGTAACTCAGGATCAGTAATGTAATGTATGTGCACAGTGACTGCACCAGCAGAATAGTGAGTGCAGCTCTGGAGTATAATACAGGATGTAACTCAGGATCAGTAATGTATGTGCACAGTGACTGCACCAGCAGAATGCTCGGTATAGTTATGTGGCATCTATATACAGTGGTGTGAAAAAGTGTTTGCCCCCTTCCTGATTTCTTATTCTTCCGCATGTTTGTCGCACTTAAATGTTTCAGATCACAAAACAAATGTAAATATTAGACAAAAATAACGCAAGTAACCACAAAATGCAGTTTTTAAATGAAGGTTTTTATTATTAAGGGAAAAAGAAATCCAAACCTACAGGGACCTGTGTGAAAAAGTGATTTCCCCATGGTTTATCATATCTTTGGGAAGCGGAGTAAGAATTCTCTAGCCACACACAGGCCTGATTACTGCCACACCTGTTCTCAATCAGGAAATCACTTAAATAGGAGCTGCCTGATGAAGTGAAGTAGACCAAAAGATCCTCAGAAGCTAGACTTCATGCTGCGATCCAAAGAAATTCAGGAACAAATGAGAAAAAGTACCGTATTTTTCGGACTATAAGACGCACCGGACTATAAGATGCATCCAGGTTTTAGAGGTGGAAAATAGGGTAAAAAAAAAACTTTTGAAGCAAAAAATGTGGTAAAATATTTAATAACAAATAACAATATTTCAATAAATGTAAACAGAACTCAACAGCAACATTAACTTCCATTATTACTAACTTTAAACTTTAAGTATGAAAACTCCTTTAATCATCAGGGAACCCCAAGAACTCATCACTACTGTCCACATTTAAAAAGTTCAGATCCTCAGAATGACTAGTATCACTGTCTTCACTCTCTTCATAGAGGATGTCATCTTCAGAGCCATCTAAGGAATTGTTGATGCCACATTTTTTGAAGGGCTTCACAACGGTTTCATCTTTAACAGACTGCCATGAGGTTTTCACCCACTCACAAACTTGGGTGATAGTGGGCCTCTTAATTCTGCCAGCTGGCCCCAGATCAGGATTTCCAGCAGCCATCCATTTGTTCCACTCTTCTCTCATGAAAACTTTAAAGGGCTTGTTGATGGAAACGTCCAAAAGGTTGAAACTGGCTGGTAAGTCCCCCAGGAATTAGGGCGAGATGGGTTTTCTGTTCTTTAAGTCTCTGTTTTGTAGCTTCAGTGATATGTGCCCTAAACTGGTCAAGCACTAATAGAGCAGTTTTTTTCAGAAGCCCTCCAGGACGTTTGGACCACACTTTTTCAATCCATATCTTCATGCCATTTTCGTCCATCCATCCTTTGTCGTGAACATGAACAATAACCCCTCTTGGGATTGCCTCTTTTGGCGTGTTTTTTCTCTTGAAGATCAGCATTGGTGGCAGTTTGGTGCCATCCGCACAGCAGGACAATACAACAGTGTAATGGGTTTTCTCATGCCCTGAGGTTTTCACGGTTATGGCTTTGGCACCTTTCACATCAACAGTCTTCTTTGATGGAACATCAAATGTTAATGGGACTTCATCCATGTTCCCAATCTGGCTCATTTCAAATCCATTTTTTCTTTCTTGCATCCAGTACAAATTTGTGAAAAGACACAATCTTCGATTCGTATTCTTTAGGCATTTTTCGTGCAATCCTAGTTTTTGTGCGCATAGCAAGGCCACATCTCTTCAGAAATCTGTGGCACCATGATGGTGACCCAGTGAAGTCCTCAATGCTTTTCTCGGCAGCAAGACGTTTGGCTTCATAAATGATCATTTTTGTTGATGCTGAGAAGCCATTGTTCCTGTGACGTGTGATCCACTCTTTCATATCCACTTCTAACTGTGGCCATTTTGCAGCATGACTACGAAAACAGTGTTTTGTTTTGTCCATTTTTTGCAGCTGATCCTCCTGTTTCCTCCATCCCCGTATCATTGGAGGTGGGCCAAAGTGTCTCTCCGCTGCTCTATTCCCATGTTCTTTGGCGTACTTCACTACCTCCAGTTTAAAAGGGATTTTATATGAAATCCTTTTCTGCTTTGACATCTTTCCACAATTATGGTAGATTCAGCAGGAGACAGAAGCACGCTATTGTATCTTTCTGCAACAAAATACAGTAATGACAGAATTATCAGTACTTTCTTCTTCATGGTTATGGGAAGGATCTGCTGCTGACACTTATGATGGAGATCTGCTGCTGGAGGGCTACAGGTTGTGCCCTCTTGTATGGTGAGCAGTCCTGAGTTCAATCCCCATTAAGGACGACATCTGCAAGGAGTTTGTATGTTCTCCCCGTGTTCCCGTGGGTTTCTTCTGGGTTCTCCGGTTTCATCCCACACTCCAAAGACATACCGATAGGGAATGTAGATTGTGAGCCCCAATGGGGACAGTAATGATACTGTCAGTAAAGTATTGTGGAATATGGTAGCGCTATATACTGTAAGCAATGCGAGTTGTGTAAGAGGTTTTTTAATGAAACAAACTGGAGTTTTTATTGGTACCATGTTGCAGTACGTTACTTATGATGTTTAAATCACTACCGTACTTTTTATTTGGAGTGGAAGGATGAACAAAAAAATGGTGTGCTTGGAGTGGTGAAATCTTGTATTTTTTGACGAGTGTAATGTTTTTTCTGGCACCGCTTGCTTCTGGATTGGGAAGTGAGTGGTGCCGATATCCTGCCAGCAAACCTACCAAGACACCTGCATGATAGCTACCAATCATGCATCTGTCCTGTCAGGTATCTGTAGACGTGATGTTCTCAACACTGCTCACCTCCCAATGGGGAGAGGTGAGCGAGAGGTGTCCTGTCACTCATTGACCTCAGCGCACCTCCGGATCCCGCTCGCTGCAGGAGTCATTCTTCCCAGCTCCTTTGCTGAGCGGTCGCATGGATTACAGCAGGGGACACTTAGCACAGGTGAGTACAGTATATGTATTTTTTCATTTTTACACAGGGACACTGCGGGAGCAGACACTACTACCCTCATCATTGTCCCTGCTGGTGCTGATCACAGCGCCGGCAGGGAACCATGTTGAGGACAGTGTTCAGCACCCTGCGCTTGGGAACAGCGCTAACTGTACACCGATTTCCAGGAGCCGATAGGCGTGATCCTGATGTGGCACACTGTTGCCACACAGGTGGACACGGATATCTCCGGTACTGTTTTTTCTCGTAACAGAAATATCTGGACTTGTGAAACCGGCCTTAAAGTACTGTATGTTTTTCTTTGAAATGTTGAAAAACAAATGTGGCTGAAGTTATACAGCCAGCACCTAATACATGTTGCACGATCCACAGGCAGCGTGCATCAGGTACTGGCTGTATGACTTCAGCTATGTACAGTATGTCCTCTTTAATAGACCATAGGTACTATCTATGTCAAGTACTGTAGTCGTCCTGAGAACTGTAACTCCCAGCATGCCCTGCAGCTTCTATGGCATGCTGGGAGTTATAGTTCAACCCACATTTATGTCATGTGGTTTCCCCGTGGAGAACTATAACTCCCAGCATGTCCTGCAGCTTCTACGGCATGCTGGGAGTTATAGTTCACCACAGTGGTAGTGTTTTACTGTATGTTCTTTACCTTATGGTAGCTTAAATTACTTTACAATGCTTGCCTCACTGTCTTGACCACGCTAGGCAGGTAGCAGGGTTGCATAGCAGGAAGAGGGATCACAGGGACAGGGATGAACGGCGCGTTATGAATTCCCTATGACCGCCCTTGCCAGGAGAAAGGGGGCGGTCTCCGGCCCACATCACGTGCTGCAATGACGCTACTAAGAGGCAGGGCCAGGACAATACAGAACAATACAGTGTGCAGCACCCCCAGGCCCTGCCTCTTAGTACCGTTATTGCAGCACGTGATGAGGAATGGAGACCGCCCCCTTTCTCCTGGCAAGGGCGGTCATAGGGAATTCATAATGCGCCGTTCATCCCTGTCCCTGTGATCCCTCTTTCCGCAGCATTGCCGCCGCCATTACTTCACTATGGCCGTGTAAGGAGGGAGTGGGCGGTCTCTGGTCCACATCACGTGCTGCAATGACGTTACTAAGAGGCCGGGGGATGCAGTGTTGTCCCGGCCCTGCCTCTTGGTAACGTCATTGCAGCACATGATGTGGACCAGAGACCGCCCACTCCCTCCTTACACAGCCAGAGTGAAGTAATGGCGGCGCCGCTAATCCCTGCTGTGCGGCCCCGCTACCAGCCTAGCGCGACCCCACTACCTGCAGCGCGAATTCGATCCATCGACACCGCTGCCGCCTTGTCCCCACACCACAGTAAGCACCAGAACAAGTGAATTTTGACTACATTCGGACCATAAGACGCACCCCCCCCCCCAAATTTGGGGTGGGGGGGGGGGGTGCGTCTTATGGGCCGAAAAATACGGTAATTGAGATCTATCAATCTGGAAAAAAGGTTATAAAGCCATTTCTAAAGATTTGGGACTCCAGCGAACCACAGTGAGAGCCATTATCCACAAATGGCGAAAACAAGGAACAGTGGTGGCCAGGAGTGGCTGGCCGACCAAAATTACCCCAAGAGTGCAGCAACGACTCATCCAAGAGGTCACAAAAGACCCCGCAACAACATCCAAAGAACTGCAGGCCTCACTTGCCTCAGCTAAGGTCAGTGTTCATGACTTCACCATAAGAAAGAGACTGGGCAAAAATGGCAGCATGGCAGAGTTCCAAGACGAAAACCACTGATGGGCAAAAAGAACATAAAGGCTCGTCTCAATTTTGCCAGAAAAAATCTTGATGATCGTCAAGACTTTTGGGAAAATGCTCTGTGGACTGACGAGACAAAATTTAAATTTTTTGGGAAGGTGTATGTCCCACTATATCTGGCGTAGAAGTAACACAGTATTTCAGAAAAGGAACATCATACCAACAGTAAAATATGGTGGTGGTAATGTGATGGTCTGGGGCTGTTTTGCTGCTTCCAGAACTGGAAGACTTGCTGTGGTAAACGGAACCATGAATTTTGCTTTCTACCAAAAAATCCTGAAGGAGAACGTCCGACCATCTGTTCCTGACCTCAAGCTGAAGCGCACTTGGGTTATGCAGCAGGACAAGGATCCAAAACACACCAGCAAGTCCACCTCTGAATGGCTTAAGAAAAACAAAATGAAAACTTTGGAGTGGCCTAGTCAAAGTCCTGACCTTAATCCGATTGAGATGCTGTGGCATTAGCTTAAGGTGGTTCATGCTCGGTAACCCTCCAATGTGTCTGAATTACAACAATTCTGCAGAGATGAGTGGCCAAAATTCCTCCAGAGCGTTGTAAAAGACTCATTGTCAGTTATCACAAAAACTTGATTGCAGTTGTTGCTGCTAAGGGCCCAACCAGTTATTAGATTTAGGGGGCAATCACTTTTTCACACAGGGCCCTGTAGGCTTGGATTTCTTTTTCCCTTAATAATAAAGACCTTCATTTAAAAACTGCATGTTCTGGTTACTCGTGTTATCTTTGTCTAACATTTACATTTGTTTTGTGATCTGAAACATTTAAGTGCGACAAACATGCAAAAGAATAAGAAATCAGGAAGGGGGCAAACACTTTTTCACATCTCTGTATATGATATTACAATGCGAGATGTAGATCTGTGCATATATTAAGTATTATTGTCTAATGTTTCCACCTTCTACCTCCTCGCTCTTCTTCGCCAGCTGAACGTGTTTGGAGTCATTATTATTTCCCCGTCATTATACTGTTGTTATTTTGGTAGGTTTAGAGGCACGGTGCGGCAGGAACGCGCTGTTCTGTCGTGACGTCGAAAATCCATCCTGCCCACAATAACCCGCCTGTAAATAGCTAAGCGCCTGCACATTGCAAGATTTGGCCGCATTTTAATGAATCTGCAGCTCAAGTATTCCAGGAAAAAGCAGCGGACGGTTTCATGTGGACAAATCGAGAAAAAGGAAAAAAAAAAAAAAAAGTCAATAAATCAGACTGCGGCTGAGCAAAGACATTGTGTACCGGAGGAGTGTGAAGAACATCAATTATAACCGAGGCGACAAAACACGCATCTCACTTAAGGGTCTGGCATGAGGCGTTACAGCGCTGAGCCAACGCGGGATGTAACTTACCGCTGACCTGAATAATAAACAGGCAACCATGGATTTAATATATGACCCCTGATGGTGTGGGGTAACTTCTATAATGGTCCAGGATAGAAGAGGGGGACATTGTAGTAGTGATGTAAGGTAGGAGAGACTTCACACTTAGTTTCTGCGAGTTCTTGGGTAACAAAAAGGGAGTAAATATAAGAATCCCTGGTGGTCTAGGGTAATTTTCCCTTTATTGGTGGTCTAGGATAAAAGTGGGCTTAGTATCCTATTCCCTGATGGTCAGCCACCTTCATAAGTGATGTCAGGTTGAAAAACAAAAATAATAATTATTTAGCATTCGATTTGTTTGTGATGTAAAAGAGCACCCAGAATCTCCGGTGGAATAAAGCTGTGCGCCTTTAATTAATGGTCCAGCACAGAAGAAGCCCAAGAATGTTATTCCCCTGTGGTCCAGTGTAATACCAGGGAGTTGTGTTATGTTCTTCCTTGGTGGTCTGGTATAATGTCACATTGTTTGTTCTTGGGTAGAAAATAATTTGTTTGATTGTCCCTGGCGGTCTAGAGTCATGCCCCCTCCATGGTCGCCTTGTACAGCCAAGTGTGTTTTTCCCTGGTGGTCTAGAAAAATGGCCCCTTCATTGTTGACCAACAGTAGAAGATTAGTGTTATTCTCTGGTGGTTTCGGAAAATGCCACTCCATTGTGTAGAAGGAAGAACTGAGACTATGGTATTATTTCCTGGTGGTCTAGGGTAGACTGGGTGTTGGCATTTTATTTCCTGGTTATCTCCCCCTCCATTGGGTCTAGGGTAGAAGAGGGGCTAGTGTGTTAATCCATTGTGATCTAGCACAAAGCTCCTTACTTTGCACATCTAGGGAGAAGAAGGGTTAGTGCGTTATTCCCTGGTGGTCTAGGGTAGAAAAGGAATCTTGCCTGGTGGTCTAGAGTCATGCCCCTTCCATAGGTTCTAGGGTAGAAGAGGGCTAATTTTATTATTCTCTATTGGTCTATGGTCATGCCCCACCATTAATGGTTTAAGGCAAAAAAAAAAAAAAGGCAAGTGCGTTATTCCCTGGTGGTCTAGAAAAATGGCCCCTTACTTGTCAACGGTACAAGATGGGTCACTGTGGTTCCTTGGTGGACTAGAATAATAGTCCTCCATTGTGTATGGGGTAAAAGAGTGTATGGCTTCATGTGTTCGTCCCTGGTGGTTTAGGATAATGCCCACTCCATTGTATAGAGAGAAGAACTGAGGCTAGTGTGTTATTCCCTGGTGGTCTAGTGTGCTATTCTTTAGTGGTCCAGTATAAAGCCCCCTTCGTTTAGGTCTTGAAAAGAAAAGGGGTTACTGTATTAATCCACAGTGGTCTAGCATATAATGCTCCCACCATAGCTGGTCTAGGGAAGAAGAACGGTTAGTATGTTCCCTGGTGGTCTAGGGTAGCAGAAGGTGAACGTATTATTCCCTGGTGGCCTAGGGTAATGGTCCCTCTGCTTAGGCTTGTGTAGAAGAGGGGTTAGTGTGTTATTCTTTAACTTTGCAGAATAATGTCACCTATGGGGTGTAGATTAGACCAGTGGCTAGGACCCAGCGTCCTGTGCGCCGACAAGATGTTGAATGTGATGACCAGGTAAAGGAAGGAGCAGTTGCTAATTCTCCTTATTACAGGATACGAGGGGCACGGGTCCTTTGTGTAGTATCACACAGCACTCCTCATAACCCATATACATAATCACAGTGCTGCTTGCAATAGCGCCCTCGTCTGGACCAAGGCGGGACTACGGCATGTTTGTATTATAGCCGTGTAACAGGGTCACACGTAAGGCACCCACTTAATTCTAGGGGCCCACCCTGTACTTCTTATGCTACAAGCAAAATCCATTCATATAATTACAGACTGCATAAACCAAAAAGGTTTCCAAGTGCAACCAACACGATGTGAGAGCACACGGCGACCCGGACTGGAGCACCGCGACCCTGCGAAAGGATGAAGAAAACATCTGAGGTGGGAGGACGACAACATCACTTCATCTAAAACATTCAATTTCAGTTGTTTTCTACAAAATGGTTGAGAAAACTGTAGAACTGAACGTCACTACATCCCGTCAGGATGACTTTTACTGTAATAAAAGCCACATTGCTCTGCCTGACCCCCATGCTCGACAACGCTCTGCCTGACCCCCATGCTCGACAACGCTCTGCCTGACCCCCATGCTTGACAACGCTCTGCCTGACCCCCATGCTCGACAACGCTCTGCCTGACCCCCATGCTCGACAACGCTCTGCCTGACCCCCATGCTCGACAACGCTCTGCCTGACCCCCATGCTCGACAACGCTCTGCCTGACCCCCTGCTCGACAACGCTCTGCCTGACCCCCTGCTCGACAACGCTCTGCCTGACCCCCTGCTCGACAACGCTCTGCCTGACCCCCTGCTCGACAACGCTCTGCCTGACCCCCTGCTCGACAACGCTCTGCCTGACCCCCTGCTCGACAACGCTCTGCCTGACCCCCTGCTCGACAACGCTCTGCCTGACCCTCTGCTCGACAACGCTCTGCCTGACCCCCTGCTCGACAAATACCAATGGACCCGGCAGGACCTCCCGACTCACACAGTCACAAAAATGCAGCATGAAGGACAATACCGTACGGCTGTGTATTGTGCACAGATGAGCAGGAGTCTCCCAATCCCATCAATAAATGAATGTGCCGCAAACTACAAGCATCAATAAGCAATTGTTACCTTTATTTATTTTTTACATAACACAACAAAGCACAACAACTGTGTGATACAACGTCCAGTAATCTGAAACCATGTTATACCAGAGCACATACATGAAGGAGACATAATCAGGTTATAACAGCCAGTCAGATTACGCCGAGCTGATGAAAATCGCGACACAGCCACTGAGGTAGATGTTAAAGGCGAAAGAGTCTGCTGCTAACTAATATATACAACAACCGAAAGAAAATACAAGAACTGGAGACGTCCTATCCACATGGCAGCAACAAGACCTCGATTACAGCTACCAGAGGGGCTGTCATCAAATTAAAGTTACAGCTGTTGGAATTAGAAATGGTTGTACAAGAATATAACTACTATAATACTGCCCCCTATGTACAAGAATATAACTACTATAATACTGCCCCCTATGTACAAGAATATAACTACTATAATACTGCCTCCTATGTACAAGAATATAACTACTATAATACTGCTCCTATGTACAAGAATATAACTACTATAATACTGCTCTTATGTACAGGAATATCACTACTATAATACTGCTCTTATGTACAGGAATATCACTACTGTAATACTGCCCCCTATGTACAAGAATATAACTACTATAATACTGCCCCCTATGTACAAGAATATAACTACTATAATACTGCTCCTATGTACAAGAATATAACTACTATAATACTGCCCCTATGTACAAGAATATAACTACTATAATACTGCCCCTATGTACAAGAATATAACTACTATAATACTGCCCCTATGTACAAGAATATAACTACTATAATACTGCCCCTATGTACAAGAATATAACTACTATAATACTGCCCCTATGTACAAGAATATAACTACTATAATACTGCTCCTATGTACCAGAATATTACTACTATAATACTGCTCCCTATGTACAAGAATATAACTACTATAATACTGCTCCTATGTACAAGAATATAACTACTATAATACTGCCCCTATGTACAAGAATATAACTACTATAATACAGCCCCCTATGTACAAGAATATAACTACTATATGTAGGGTGAATCTGTCGTCTTCTCTCTCGGAGATTGTGCAGCAGGATTCTTTTTTTACAGCGATAAAACCTACAGTCTATTTCCGGCTCTGACTAGCGCCAAACATTATTAATAACTTGTCATCTATACTTAAGTGCAGACATTTACAGGATGACGACTTTCGGATGTTTCTTCTGCTCCTGCCAAGCTCATTCTTTGTACCTCGGTCACAGTTAATCTGTAAAATGTTCCTCAACCTAGTTTTGCCTCTGACACCGGACAGTCTACGCATCTCCTTAGTCCGCTCCTCATCAGTCCTCTCCTTATTTTGGGACGAGATGTACAGTTTGGCGTTCTACGAGTAACGGCGTGACCGGCGAGAGGTCTCATGGTCGTCCTTAGAAATCATTGTGGATGTACGAAATCTGGAAGTCTTGTTGGAACGAGGGCGTCTGGGCAGTAGTCTTACACAAACACATTTCATCTTCTCCAGTTTGTGTTGGAACGACATGAGAGACTGAAGATATGAATTTGGTTGAAGGGTCTTTATAAAAACTTGCCTTCTTTGAAGTGGATGATATAGACATGAGACGAGTCGTTTCCAACCAGAGACTCCGTGCTGAGACGTTTCACTTGGATTAACCCCATAAAATGTGAATGGCAGCATCTGTGCTCCATGATGTATAAATAGCCCAAAAATAATAAAAGCAGGAAAGAAATTTTCAAATAAAAATTTGGGGAAAACCAGAGTCCTCGACTGATCTACTACTATAGCTCCATAAAAGGTGGGCTGTCTAATCATTAAGTAACCACAGAGGTCTCCTTCCCCTAAGCAGGGGAGGGTCACGGTTCTCCTCTTCTACTCAGGACCAACGCCTCCACTGGTATGAAGAGAGGTAATGGGGCTGTAGAATATTTAGCTATTTGGAAGATGTCAAATCAACGTGCCTGGACCCAAACTCTCCAAGAGTCTCCCCATCACACTGCAGAGCATTGCCCATCACACTCTAGAGCATTGCCCATCACACTGCAGAGCATTGCCCATCACACTGCAGAGCATTGCCCATCACACTTCCTCCACGGATTTGTCTTCTTCACATAAGGCATCCCGGTGCTATCTCCTCTCCTTTAAGAGACCCATATGATGTAGTAAAATGTGAGTTATCTTAGTAGACCGCCATTCATTGCTCCAGATCAGATGATCACATGCTAACTGTAAGCACTGTCAACTGTGGACAGGGGTCAACTAGATCACTGGGATCGGTCTGTGGCTACACACCAACCTGCGACACCTTCCTATTAGAGATGCGATTGAGTTACAGATGTTCTTCTGTGGGAATGCACCAGACAGGCTAACCGTCACTCCCAGCACACATCAATGCGCACTGGGAGCCCATGGTCCTGTTGTAGGTACACCATTGAACACTGGTAGATATCATCCCTTGCATTCCGGGAGCCCCCCCATGCAAGTTCTGCCGTACACCGGGAACCCCCCCCCCCACAAGACCCGCCGTATCCCGGGAACCCCCACACAAGACCCACCGTATACCGAGAACCCCCACACAAGACCTGCCGTATCCCGGGAACCCCCCACACAAGACCTGCCGTATCCCGGGAACCCCCCACACAAGACCCACCGTATCCCGGGAACCCCCCACAAGATCCGCCATATCCCGGGAACCCCCCCACAAGATCAGCCGCATGCTCAGAACCCCCCACAAGACCCGTTTTGGAGATGCTCGGACCCAGTCATCACTATTGGTCAGAGCCGCTCTGTTACACTTTTTTTCTGCATCTAATACATTAACTTTTAGAAATTACTGTTTGCCCCCTGACCAGTCAGGAACCTTATCACTTTATTAACCCTCCACCGTTCAGTCTGGTAACACGGGAAGCATAGAAGTGGGCGGCCGGCGTGCGTTTCTCTGCCGAGCAGCAGTGGCCTGTGGCTTCTTCTGCCAGAATGGACGGCACTCGATGCTCATAAGCGGCACCCAATGTCATGCAATTAGCACGGGGGGAAGCAGTCGGCTACTATATGCATTAAGGGTGGAAAGCAAAACCTGGTTGTCGGGGCGGATCTTCCAGTCCAAATCAGTACTAAAAAACCAGAGCATACACCGCAGCCACCATAACGGAAGAGAGCACACTGTATACAGCAGCATTTTCTGTAACTAGAGATACAGAACAGGCGAGTGGTAAAATCCTATTAGGCGCTGGACAGATCTGCAGCGACAGTACAACACGCTGCGTCATGGGTACGGTAAATATAATGACCCCACAGGGGAGGACGCTGCGGGGGATAATGCTTCTATAAATACTCCGCTCTCTGCTTGCTAATTACGGGAGACAGGTAGAAGCTTAATCTGGTGACGCAACCTAAAAGCCTCTGAGATAATCTTCCCATCCCGGGTCCCGGACGAAACGTCCTCCGTCTCCCCTCCTGATAAGCGGCATTACAGATTAGCTGTCACTTATGTGGATGGACTTGGCCGGGCGAAGGGGAAATCTGGCATGCGTCTCCAACCCTTTGTTACCGCTCAAAGACACCATTTGGAAAATGTAACAAAACTGAGCAAGTGAAATGAATGAACCTCAGCCGACCGTGGCGAGGAGGCGGCGGCGGATCTGATGTGTACGACATTTTATATCTGGAGATTTTTATAGATGCGGCAATACCCAATTTCTATTTTTTTTTTTAACTTCTTTATATTTAGACTAGAGTTTGTTTTTTTAATACAGGGTGATTCACTAGCTACTTTACCCGGAAAAAATGCTGTAACTTCTAAAAGATGGTCGACCGTACTGAAATTTGGACTGTCCATACCTTGGTTCATGAGAAACTGGTATTTTAAAGCAGGAGTTGAAAATGTCCACCATTTGCATCCAAGCATGTTCCATATTTCTGTATGTATGTCTGGGGTCATAGCCTGAATTTCTCGCTGTATGTTCTCCCGGATTGCCCGTAATGTTCGAGGCTTGATACTGTACACCCGTCCCTTCAAATGGCCCCAAAAGAAGAAATCTGGCAGACGTTTCCGGACGTCCTCCATCATAAATATCCAGTATTGTTCACCAA
Organism: Phyllobates terribilis; assembly: GCF_046119375.1. Classification (NCBI taxonomy): domain Eukaryota; kingdom Metazoa; phylum Chordata; class Amphibia; order Anura; family Dendrobatidae; genus Phyllobates; species Phyllobates terribilis. The sequence goes on along the minus strand of NW_027362763.1, from coordinate 679,116,966 downwards.
CGGCAGAATACACGTTTTCGTTGGCGGATTTCGACCTCCAAACTTCTTTAGAAACTCACTTTGGCGCCTCTTTAAAGGACTCAGTTTTCCAATAAGATTTCACAATGAAACCACGCTCCTCCAAATTTAATCTCTACATCGTTAACAAATGAAGGAATTCAGCAGGAGTGAAATGCAAGCACCAGACATGAACCACCGACGCGCAGTGGAGACGACCGGCGGGTCGACAAATCGGCGAGACCACTCGGTGCAAGAATGTTTCACTCTCACTTCTCATGAACCAAAAGTATGTAAAGTCCAAATTTCAGACACAGACAGTGGTTAGACAGCAGCAATCAGAGCTGGCTCCGGTAGCTGCTAACAGGCTGAGCCTACTCCATACACCGGCACAAGACATAGGAAGCACTGGTACGACGTCCTATTGTGGGCAGGGCCTAAATTCATAAATGTGCAATGTACACATTGGAGCACGGCTCGTTACAATGTACCAAATCATTAAAGGAGATGGAAATGCAATGCATTGTAACCCAGAAGTTACCATGAAAGTGACACATAAAGCTGCCGGATCGCTGGTGATTGGTCTGTAGGGGTATCGTGGGGAGGTCACAATTCACTTTCGCCATGTTGCAACACAATACTGGGATCTCTCACCAGGCGAATTGTTCCTGAAGCTTAAGTGAGACAATAATGTCTTCCAGAATGAATGGAAATAATATTATCCATCGCTGACAGAAAGCAGAGATCTTGCAAACAGCAGATGCTTCATCGCTTTGGAGAATAATAGGGGTTAGGCTGTGTGCCCACGATGCGTTTTTTAAGCGTTTCCGTAGCCGCAATTCCGCCGCTGAAACGCTTAAAAAACGCTTGGTAGAAGGTCTGCAACGTTCCCCAATGATAATCCGCATGTGCTGTGCACATGCTGCGGAAATTTCCGCTGCGGATTATCATTGCGGAAAAATCTGCAGAACGACCATTAATTTTGGGGAAGCATGGCGTTTGAGCCACCACTGACTTGCATTGGAAAGCATAATATCCCATGACTACATGTGCACATGTGGATATGAAGCAATTCAATTTGCGGATGGTACCCGGGTCTGGAGAAGAGGAGAATCTCATCCAGACCCGGGTACCATAGTACCTGTAAAAAAAAAAGAATTAAAATAAAAAATAAACATTATACTCACCTTCTGATGGCCCCCGGTCTCCTTCTCCGGTGTCTTCGGCTGCTCGCGGTGGTAAAAGGACCTTCCATGACATCATTTAGTCAAGTGACAGGTCAAGCGACCGCTGACGTCGGCGAGTCATCGGAAGGAGAGTATAATGTTTATTTTTTATTTTCACCATTTTTATTTTTTTTAACTATTGATGCTGCATTTGCAGCATCGCTACTTGGTCAAACAACATAAATCCACGCTGGTTGCATGGATTTATATAGTGTGACCAAGTTGTCAAGCACTTTTCCAAGTGATGCTAAAATCGTTTGGAAAAGCGCTTGACAACCCGCATGCGAAATCGCATGATCAAAACGCTTCACAAACGCTTCTACCTGGCAGAAAAAAACGCATGTAAAATCAGCATGCTTCTAGCATTTCTGCATCGTGGGCACATAGCCTTATAGTTAATGCGATGCTGCTCCCAATACATCCAGATTATGAAATGTAACATCAAATCATTATCCAAGAACGTCACCCCGGACTTCCCATCACACTCACGTGGGCGCGAGAAGCTGAGCTAGGATGTGCTGTTTGCAGGGATCTCACAGCTCTGTCTGTGCCGCCTGAGAGCCGGAGGGGAAACACTGAGAGCCGGAGGGGAAACACTGAGAGCCGGAGGGGAAACACTGAGAGCCGGAGGGGAAACACTGAGAGCCGGAGGGGAAACACTGAGAGCCGGAGGGGAAACACTGAGAGCCGGAGGGGAAACACTGAGAGCCTCTTGGATTGCTTGTTTACTAACCTGTCAGATCAGTTCCCTCCGGAAAGATGAGAAGTTGGAGCGGCTCCTTAATGTCACAGAAGTAATCCAGCATTGCCTCAAAGTGACTCTTGTCTTCTTCCCATTTCCTGCGAATGAATATGAAGGCGGCGACCTGCATGGCCCAACCTAGACGGGGATAAGAAAGAAGACAAAGTCAGCGACCGCCGTGACCAAGTATGAGTACAGGAATATGCTCTGTTATTCGATGTAGTCAGCCAATTAACGCTAGGAAATATTATGAGACTATATTCATAAAATCCTCTGCAAACACATCCGCATGTGATACTGATATCAGCAGCAGTACTATCACAGGCTGTAGACTATGGGAGTAGTAGTCCTAGGAGTGGTAAATGCACCTGCATCTTCCTTTACATGTAGGGAGGGCTGACCTTTATCGGTTTTCTGCAGGTGTGAATGGAGCCTTACAAAACACTTACAATGTAACGAGCTGTAGGCGTGCATCAGTGGGCAGAGATTACAAGAAGTGTGCAGTCTTTAGGTGGAAACAACAGTGTTCTCATTCACTGACAGCAAGCAGAACTCTCAACAATAAAAATATTTATAAAGATTAAAAAAGGCGGCTCTGTCAGAAGGGGGTCTGCGTATTAAACTCCTAACAGAGTTGGGCAAGTCTGCCTAAAAACAAAACATACTCCACACTGCTTAAGGGGACTCTGTCAGCACAGAATGACTGTTCAAACCAAGCAGAGGCCCTCGGTGCACCCTTGGTGTGGCCAAATATTTAAGTGCACATCCACATCTACCGCAATTAAACCAGAACTGTCAAACAAGACGGAGGGGTGGAGGTAGAGGGAAAACAAGGTGGGAAGGTACTCTGAACTTTTTGGTCACACCAAGAGTGCACCAAGCATCTGTGCTTGGTTTGCACAGTCAGCCTGTGCTGACAGAGTCCCTTTAAATAACAAACCTTAATTCTGTATGCATTAAGTCTCAAGTGCCGAGAGGGCGGATTCAAGTCAAGCAAGAGGACAAATTGTTGGCACTGTCATCCTAATGGTGGCAAAAGTCTCACAAAACTGTGGTACACGGTGGTGGCATTCATGAAAAAATGCTGCTAGGTGTGGGTGTTGGCCTCAGTGAACCTTGTTGGCCTCAGTGAACCCTGTGCATGCATAGGCCGGTCCTACAGAAGCACATGCGCAGTGAGCTCCCAGGTGTGAGTGTTGGCCTCAGTGAACCCCTGTGCATGCATCAGCCGGTCCCAGGGAAGCGCATGCGCAGTGAGCTCCCAGCTGTGAATGTTGGCCTCAGTGAACCCCTGTGCATGCATCGGCCAGTCCTAGGGAAGCGCATGCGCAGTGAGCTCCCAGCTGTGAGTGTTGGCCTCAGTGAACCCCTGTGCATGCATCAGCCAGTCCCAGGGAAGCACATGCGCAGTGAGCTCCCAGGTGTGAGTGTTGGCCTCAGTGAACCCCCGTGCATGCATCGGCCAGTCCTAGGGAAGCGCATGCGCAGTGAGCTCCCAGCTGTGAGTGTTGGCCTCAGTGAACCCCTGTGCATGCATCAGCCAGTCCCAGGGAAGCACATGCGCAGTGAGCTCCCAGGTGTGAGTGTTGGCCTCAGTGAACCCCCGTGCATGCATCGGCCAGTCCTAGGGAAGCGCATGCGCAGTGAGCTCCCAGCTGTGAGTGTTGGCCTCAGTGAACCCCTGTGCATGCATCAGCCAGTCCCAGGGAAGCACATGCGCAGTGAGCTCCCAGGTGTGAGTGTTGGCCTCAGTGAACCCCTGTGCATGCATCGGCCGGTCCCAGGGAAGCGCATACGCAATTCAGTTAGCTTCCATCTGTTTGCATAGGCCTCATTGAACCCCTGCGCACATACTTGCATCGTTAACATTAAACCCTGGATTCGGGCATAGCCAAGCGCTCAACAGGGCACGAGTCATTTGATTCCTGGGGCTGTGTAGGCGCGGTAAGCAGGTACCAGACGTGGGCATCGTCCTAATTAAGCTGTGACAGATATGTAGTAGTTCTAAGGGTCCACGGTCAGGCATTTACTGCACATGCGCCTGCCCAGGAGAGGACAGAGCATGCGCTGGGTTTCAGTGGCGGGCACAGTGAAAACACACTGTACTAGTACGGTGAGGAGGTTTTTCTGACTCCAACCAGACCCTTTTCATGGCATGGTCCTGCCCACTGGGAACTTTCCATCTAATTTACATAAATATTATATTTTTGGTTCCTTAGTAAAAGGTACCTCGAGACAAATGCATCCCCTTTAAGATTTATATGTTTTGGTTAAATCAGGATTTTGTGTTTAATGTATTTTTTAAACATTATCATTGGCCAATGGGGCTTTTTTAGTCTCTACCTTCCTATTTCAGGAAAAACACGCACATTAGCCATAATAATCAGATGAAGAAACTCAGACCCAATCTTATCTACTGAAGCATCTAATGAGCCAGAGGTCATTGTGAAGATAGGAGGAGGAGGTGATCTGTGGCATCACCTATTGTGAATGGTGGATCCTGTGTTATCTACTGTATATAGAGGTGTTATCAGTCATTGTACAGGAGGAGGAGGTGAGCTGTGATATCACCTATTGTGAATGGTGGATCCTGTGTTATCTACTGTATATAGAGGTGTTATCAGTCATTGTACAGGAGGAGGAGGTGAGCTGTGACATCACCTATTGTCATAGGTGGATCTTGTGTTATCAGCCATTTAAAGAGACGTTGTCTGTCATTCTGATAACAGAACTGCTGAAAACGGTTCCTGAAAGAATAGGGAGAACGAGTCTAAAATAGTCATAGTGGCCAGTTTTAGAATTGCAAGATTGCGCATTTGTTTTTTTATTGAAAGTTATTAAAAAAAAAATTAAAATCTAAATAAAAAAGTATATAAAACACAAAGACCTGTTACAAACAATAGATCATTTTCTGATAAAAAAAAAAACTGCAATAACAAAGTGAATGTGTTAACTAAAAAAAGCCAATAAGTGAGCTGCGGGGGACGGGGTCCCGTGGGGGTTAGGTCTGGATTAAGCAGTGGAGAGGAGCAGGTATACGTGGAGGAGGAATGCAGGGAGCGGAGGGCACGGCGCAGCCTCTACCTTATATAGTCACTTTCTAGGATTTCTGGGATTTCATGCACTCTTCATTTGACCATTAAAGGTAAAATAAGTTCCAGCTGCAATCTAACAGAACCAGCTGACTGCACGAGCGAAGATTCGGGAGGAAAAGGGGGAAAATCTGCTGGAATCTTGGCATAAGGAAAACAAACAGAACAACCAGAGGAAAACAAGAGCGCAGAGAATGCGGTAAGGGGCGAAGGCATCTTAAAGGGACAGAAACAACAGGCAACAAAGTGTGTGACTTTCTAACACCAAAAAACAGACAAAAAAAAAAAAGAATCCCCTGGCCCCCATGTATTTATATTTAATGAATAGATTCCATAGTTAAAGGGATCTCCAATACTTAATTATTGCATGGGTCCTTTGACAATAGACCGATTACAAAGAGACCTTGCAATTTCTAATTCAACCTGGTAGTTAAATGATCGATACTCCCTGCAGTGCCTCCGCTGGAGAAATGAAGTATAACACAAAATCCAATTCATATGAATGGGATGACTGAGAAATGAAGGACAGGACCAGAGTCCTCCAGAGTGAGAGACGCTCTCCATTTCCCAACCAAGAACACAGGACTCCCACCCATGAAAACAACCCCTTTAAGACTAGTTGCAAAATCAGACTTCACCTGTAAATTGTCTGCCCAGGAATCCAAAGCCATGGTCTCGTAAAAGGGCGTCTAATGGGACATCGCAAAAATAAGGATTCTGAATTAATTCTGTAAAAGTTTTTTTTTAAAAGTTCTAGTATATGTTTAAGTTTCCAAGCAGCTTAAAACTCTCTCCTTGGTGTCCGTGAACAGAAACATTTCATTTTGCTTACAATCAGGAGGCTAAATCCCTGAATTTTATGATTTTAATAATTTTTAACAGATTGCGGTGTAAAAAAAAAACATACACATACATTTTTGCCAAATATATATATACACTGCTCAAAAAAATAAAGGGAACACTTAAACAACAGAATATAACTCAGAGTAAATCACACTTCTGTGAAATCAAACTGTCCACTTAGGAAGCAACACTGATTGACAATCAATGTCACATGCTGCTGTGCAAATGGAATAGACAATAGATGGAAATTATTGGCAATTATCAAGACACCCTCAATAAAGGAGTGGTTCTGCAGGTGGGGACCACAGACCACATCTCAGTACCAATGCTTTCTGGCTGATGTTTTGGTCACTTTTGAATGTTGGTTGCGCTTTCACACTCGTGGTAGCATGAGACGGACTCTACAAACCACAGAAGTTGCTCAGGTAGTGCAGCTCATCCAGGATGGCACATCAATGTGAGCTGTGGCAAGAAGGTTTGCTGTGTGTCAGTGTAGTGTCCGGAGGCGCTACCAGGAGACAGGACAGTACAGCAGAAGGCGTGGAGGGGGTCGTAGGAGGGCAACAACCCAGCAACAGGACCGCTACCTCTGCCTTTGTGCAAGGAGGAACAGGAGGAGCCCTGCCAGAGCCCTGCAAAATGACCTCCAGCAGGCCACAAATGTGCATGTGACTGCACAAACGGTTAGAAACCGACTCCATGAGGGTGGTATGAGGGCCCGACGTCCACAGATGGGGGTTGAGCTCACAGCCCAACACCGTGCAGGACGCTTGGCATTTGCCACAGAACACCAGGATTGGCAAAGTCGCCACTGGCGCCCTGTGCTCTTCACAGATGAAAGAAGGTTCACACTGAGCACATGTGACAGACATGACAGAGTCTGGAGACACCATGGAGAGCGATCTGCTGCCTGCAACATCCTTCAGCATGACCTCCATGAGCTCGCCAGAGGTAGCCTGACTGCCATTAGGTACCGAGATGAGATCCTCAGACCCCTTGTGAGACCATATGCTGGTGCGGTTGGCCCTGGGTTCCTCCTAATGCAGGACAATGCCAGACCTCATGTGGCTGGAGTGTGTCAGCAGTTCCTGCAAGATGAAGGCATTGAAGCTATGGACTGGCCCGCCCGTTCCCCAGACCTGAATCCGATTGAGCACATCTGGGACATCATGTCTCGCTCCATCCACCAACGTCACGTTGCACCACAGACTGTCCAGGAGTTGGCGGATGCTTTAGCCCAGGTCTGGGAGGAGATCCCACAGGAGACCATCTGCAACCTCATCAGGAGCATGCCCAGGCGTTGTAGGGAGGTCATACAGGCACGTGGAGGCCACACACAATACTGAGACTCATTTTGACTTGTTTTAAGGACATTACATCAAAGTTGGATCAGCCTGTAGTGGGTTTTTCACTTTTATTTTGGGGTGACTCCAAATCCAGGCCTCCATTGGGTAATAAATTTGATTTCCATTGATGATTTTTGTGTGATTTTGTTGTCAGCACATTCAAACTTGTACAGAACAAAGTATTCAATGAGAATATTTCATTCATTCAGATCTAGGATGTGTTATTTCAGTGTTCCCTTTATTTTTTTGAGCAGTGTATATATGCTTATTTTTTTTAACACAAAAATCTGATCATTTTCTGATGGCACATTCCCTTTAAGAAAGGTAATTTCCTCCAGGCGGCTCGGCTCTTGGCCAGTCTCCCAATATAAGAGATCGGAAACAGAGCCGTCCGTCTCGCATCCTGTGTTTTCCACATCTGTCACCTGAGCTCCACACAGAACAGATTACCAGCGCGGCAGGAGTCCGGAGAGAAGCAGATGAGAAGGTCCGGCTCTCCAGGGACGTGGTGATGCTCAGATCTAAATAAGACGAAAACCCAGAGAGCGGTGGACAGCGAAGAATCCACCGCGCAAAAGAAAGGGGAGCGAAGGAAACATGGGAGCGTCCGCTGCAGGTCCAGACACGGCCGGAAGGTGAAAATGGAAAACTGACTTCTTCACCCACCACCCAGCTGTGGTTTCCCACTTTCCAATTTTTGCACTTTCATATTTTCCTCCCCTTCTTCCAAACGCCATAACTTTTTGATCTTTCTATTGACCTCATCACATGAGGGTTTGTTTTTTTGTGGGATGAGTTGCACTTTTGAACGAAACCATTCATATTACCATATAATGCACTGAAAAACTTTAACGTGAGATAAAAAAATAAATAAAAACCACCACCACCAATGTTTTTATGGGGCTTTGTTTATACAGGATTTAACATGCAGTAAAAATAACCTGAGCCTATGTCTGTCCTGTGGGCGTACACTCCCGAAAAGAGCTCACGTTCGCTCTGCCGTCACCATTGCGGTCTATCGCCACAGCATACGTCCGGACCCCGTTTCGCGGGGGATTTTAGGAAGTATGCCACGATGGGAACACAAAACGCAAAGTGAAAGCACCCTTACAGCCAATGAAAACACAAAAGTCATTATCTCAGTAAATTAGAATACTTTATAACAGCAGCTTGAAAAATAGTTTTAAAACCCGAAATGTTGTCCTACTGAAATGTATGTTCAGTAAATGCCCTCAATACTTGGTCGGGCTCCTTTTGCATCAATTACTGCATCAATGTGGCAATGTGGCATGGAGGCGATCAGCCTGTGGCACTGCTGAGGGGTTATGGAAGCCCAGGTTGCTTTGATAGTAGCCTTCAGCTCGTCTGCATTGTTGGCTCTGGGGTCTCATCTTCCTCTTTACAATGCCCCATAGATTCTCTATAATAGATTCTCTATAATAGATTCTCTATAATAGATTCTCTATAATAGATTCTCTATAATAGATTCTCTATAATAGATTCTCTATAATAGATTCTCTATGGGGTTAAGGTCAGGCGAGTTTGCTGCCAATCAAGCACAGTGATACTGTTGTGTGTAAACCAGGTATTGGTACTTTTGGCAGTGTGGACAGGGGCCAAGTCCTGCTGGAGAATGACATTTCCATCTCCAAAAAGCTTGTCGGCAGAGGGAAGCATGAAGTGCTGTAAAATCTCCTGGTAGACGGCTGCGCTGACTTTGGTCTTGATAAAACACAGTGGACCTACACCAGCAGATGACATGGCTCCCCAAACCATCAGTGATTGTGGAGACTTCACACTAGACCTCCAGCAGCTTGGATTGTGGCCTCTCCACTCTTCCTCCAGACTCTGGGACCTTGTGGAGTGTGTCAGTGACTGCCTTCCGGACATCTGTCAAGTCAGCAGTCTTCCCCATGATTGTGGAGCCTACTGAAACAAACTAAGGGACCTTTTTTAAATGCTCAGGAAACCTTTGCAGATGTTTTTTGTTAATTATTTTAATTTACTGAGATAATAACTTTTGTTTTTTCATTGGCTGTAAGCCATAATCATCAACATTAACAGAAATAAACCCTTGAAATAGATCACTCTGTGTGTAATGACTATATAATATAGGAGTTTCGCTTTTTGTATTGAAGAACTGAAATAAATTAACTTTTTGATGATATTCTAATCTATTGAGATGCACCTGTAGCTCTTCACCATCTTTAGTGGTGAAGGATATCAGCTCAAAGTGCAGGGTCCTGAAAAGCAATTAGACCAAAGTTTCTTCCCATGGATGCCGAAAGAGTCAGACTGTCAGGGTCTGCAGTCCGAACCGGGTATGCATCTAAAAGAAAGTGTGTGCCGCCACTGTACTGGAAAAAGGGAAAGCGACGGCGCAAGTCCTCTCTAGACAAGAAAACTCTTGGTGAATGGAAACCATTAACAAGTTGGTCAGCTGTACGAGTGACCGATCCAACATCAGCAGCTTGTCTGAGGTTTGCACCAAGCAAGATAAAAGTAAGAGAAAAAAATCTGAGTCTTGTACAATGACATATTAATATATATTATATACATACACAGCAGGATATTAACTGGTGGAAGGAGCAGTCACTCACCAAATCCCGGGACGGCTTTAAGACTGGATTTGAGGCAGATTTTTTCCAGCCGGAGGTAACTGTATCTCAATAAGCAATTCCATAGGAACATCCAATCCAGCCGGGTCCGATGGTTCATGATTATAACACTGCGCTCCCCCGGAATAAATCCATCTCCTGTTATTACCACTTTGGCGCCAAACACCAACTCCAGCAAAGCCTGAAACAGACGGCGAAACCAGAGTTTATTCACAGCCCAAAAGTCCTCTACAGACAGGAGACATAATGACGGACGGGACACAGCAATCACTGAAATTCAGCTTAACCTTCGACCCCACTCGCCCCCGGTGTAAAACCTCCGCTATGTCGTCTGCCTTTACTACCATGTGACAGACCAGCCGGTGGTGCGGAGCTCACTGATACCAGCGCGGTCCTGTAATAGGAGCCACTGGGGTAACAAGTCCGTCCATGACATTCCTCCTGGATCTTCCCCCATCATCTATGACTGATGTTATTGAGAAATGGAAGGAAAAGCAGCAACTCAGCCACGAAGTGGAGCCCCCGTAACGTTACAGAGTGGGGGGCCGAGTGCTGAGAAGCAGAGGACAAAAAAGTCACTACCACTCTGCTGACCCCATAACTGTAGAGTCCAGAGCTCCTCTGGTATCAGCACAAACACTGCGCCCCCGCCGGAAGCTTAATCCAGCCGTACATCACCAAGCACAATGCCGAGCGTCGGATGCAGTGGTGTAAAGCCACCACCACTGGTCTCTGGAGGAGACGTGTTCTGTGCAGTGACGGATCGCACTTCTCTATCTGCGTCTGATGGAGGGATCTAGGTTTGGTGATTCCAGGAGGACGTTGCCCCCTGACTGCATTGTGCCCGCTGTACAGATGGGGGAGGGGGATAATGCTATGGGCTGTTATCAGGGGCGGCCGCGGACCCTCAGCTCCAGTGATGGGAAATCCTAATCTTCAGCACAAGACATTGTGGACAATTGTAGCTTCAGCTTTGTGGAAGACCCTTATTTGTCTCCCATGACTGTGCCCAGAGCACAAGATCCATACAGACATGGAGGGAGAACATAAGTGGCCACACAGAGCCCAGACCTCTGCCCCATCCTATAATTGTGCGCCTGGACTCTCCCCAACATCAGGATCTGACCTCAGAAATGTCTCAAAAAATCTTTTAAAAATCCCAGAAGAGCGGAGCTGTTATATCTGCAGAGGACGACTCCATATTAATGTCTAGGGATGTAGATGGAGATCAGAAAAGCTCCTGGAGGGGGATGTGGAGGGGGCACATACTTTCCTCCATATAGTGTATACAGACATTACATTACTGATCCTGTGTTACATCCTGTAGTATACTCCAGAGCTGCACTCACTATTCTGCTGGTGCAGTCACTGTGTACATACATTACATTACTGATCCTGAGTTACATCCTGTATTATACTCCAGAGCTGCACTCACTATTCTGCTGGTGCAGTCACTGTGTACATATATTACATTACTGATACTGAGTTAAATCCTGTATTATACTCCAGAGCTGCACTCACCATTCTGCTGGTGCAGTCACTGTGTACATATATTACATTACTGATCCTGTATTGATCCTGAGTTACAGCCTGTAACATACTCCAGAGCTGCACTCACTATTCTGCTGGTGCAGTCACTGTGTACATACATTACATTACTGATCCTGAGTTAAATCCTGCATTATACCCCAGAGCTGCACTCGCTATTCTGCTGGTGCAGTCACTGTGTACATACATTACACTATCCTACATGGCATTGGTTGTAATGGGAAGAGGATTTTCACATGTCTCTATGGTGAATACAGGACTGTATGGTACAGGCGTCTCTCTTACCACGGGGAGGGTCAGCCACGTTGCCACGATCCGATCAGTCAGCCACCGATACCAGCTCGGAGACACAAATATCAAAGGCAGAAATGGGCCGAGCATGAAAATGCTCCCGAAAAAACTTCCCAGAAACAAAGTGCAGACAAAGTAGACCCCTCTCCATGACACCATGGCTCTGAAACGCAAGAGAAAAAGAAGTTAGAACAAACGCAGCATTTCCCTCCCTCCAGCAGTGACACCTCCCCAACTGTCGCAGCCTCACCTCTGCTTTCCCCATAGTCACAGCAGAGCCCATTTCTTCTTATCCTCCCCACCATCACAGTCCCACAATGCCCCCTCAGTCAATGGGTCTGAGACAAATTTCTTTTTAAGTGGTGCCAGCAACAGACACCGATCATCCAAACCTCAAGACACATCTGACCCCGGCAAGACTTCGCCATTTAGGTCCTGATCCACCAAAAAATTTTTGCAGCAGATCGCGCAAAATGAAGGGCTAGGGCTGTCCGGGACAACCACACGAGGCTTATAGGGGCACGTTATCACCTATCGACTTGCTGGGGGATACAATGCTGAGACCGTCTTCGCTCCCACGATCGTGGCTCTGAAATGCAAAAATGGAGCAGTGGCTCGCCATCGCTCTAATCGTCATCTATGTGACTGCCGGAGCTAGCCAGATGAGCCAAACGTTGTAGTCTACTATCTCAAATAGTCCACACGCGTGTCCTCCCCTTCATTGAAACTAGGCATATTCGAGGATAAATGACAACTTGCCGAGTTCAGTATGACCTGTGACTTCTAATATCTGCTATGCAAAGGCTCCTGATGACACGCTCACTCTCTTCTCTCATCATGGCTACACATATCTGCCACTATTAAAGCAAAGCTGGATGAAACTGCTGATGCAGACGGCGAGTTATACACACACATCTAATATTCGGCATGTCCCTCCATCCCGTATCTGCAGCATCAGAGCATCAATGACCGCTAAACTTGAAAAGTCTCTGTTCCCGTTTTACTAATTTAATGAGGATTCCATCCAGGATTCCCCACACCCCTGAAATAAACATGAAGGCTATGTGCCCACGATGCAGAAATGCTCAGGATTTTTTCCTGAGCGTTTCTGCATCTCCCTGGCAGAAAAAACGCATGCGGATTGTACATGCGGATTGTACATGCGTTTTTCCTGCCAGGGACATGCGGATGTGAAGCGTTCTTCACATGCATTTCCGCATGCAGGTTGACAAGAGCTTTCCAAGCGATTTTAACATCACTTGGAAAGTTCTTGAGAACTTGGTCACACTATATAAATCCATGCAAACAGCATCCGGCATGGATTTATATAGTGTGACCTCAAAAGAATGGTAAAAAATAAAAAAATAAATCTATACTTACCTTCTGATGGCCCACGCAGTCTTTATTCGCTAAGTCCTGGCTTGCCGGCAGCTCGCGGTACACTGAAGGACCTGCCGTCACATGACTAAATGACGTCAGCGCAGGTCCTTCAGTCCACAGCTGCCGGCAAGCCAGGATAAAGACACCGGGGGCCGCCAGAAGGTAAATATTTTATTTTTTATTTTATTCTTTTTTTTACAGTTTTCTATGGTACCCGGGTCCGGAGGAGAGTCTCCTCTTCTCCAGACCCGGGTGCTATCCGCACATTGAAACGCATGGATTCTGCATGTACAGATACAGTGATACGTAATCCATGCGTTCCAATGCAAGTCAATGGCGGTGAAAACGCAGCGCTTCCGCAAAATAATTGGTAGTGCTGCGTTTTTTTCCACAATGATAATCCGCAGCAGAAATTTCCGCAGCATGTGCACAGCACACGTGGATCATCATTGGGGAACATGGCAGGCCTTCTACCAAGCGTTTTTAAAGCGTTTCTGCAGGGTTTTTGCCGCTGCGGAAGCACTTAAAAAACGCATCGTGGTCACACAGCCTAAATCTGCCTCTAATGCAAGTGAAGGGTAATTTCCCAAACTAGTCCACATGCCCCTGAATACAAAAAAAAATAATCCAAGTGGATTACTGTCCGAGCCATGGAAAAAAAAATACAGAAAAATGTGTTCTTCCTGTAGAATTGCAGCACATCCAGAGCAGAAATCCGAGTGTTGGCCACAGCAATTTGCTCTCAGGTTAAAACGTGATAAATTGTAGGAAAATTAATTGCACCATAGAACTGATACAATATTATGGATCTTTCCATAGATCTCCAGTAGATGCAAAACTCTTCACTCCCTGCACGCGGCTGTCAGGATATGTAAAAGTTACAATCACTGGAAAGCCACAGGGCGGAAACCATATACATGAGGACACAAGCGTAAGTGTAGGAGCTTATATGACGTCCTCCTCACCTCTTCTCGCCCTGATCTACCTTCCACGTTTCTAAACTGATATTATGTTATTTATAGAGAAAGTGTGTTGTGAATAATTACACCGATTGTTACATACGGCGACGTAAACTGGGAACAAAGGATGAATCACTCGGCTCCAGCGCGTCGCTCGCTTCATTTTCATAACATCGTGTCTGCCTGTTTACAACTATTAAGTAATTATCCGGTGACTACATAATAGTAAGAAACACTAGGCACAATTACCATAATCCCAGACGTGTTATATACAGAGAACAAGTCATCACATCCTCTTAACTACATGGAAGTGCACCTGCCAGGCATACGGCACAGCGCACCTGCCAGGCATACGGCACAGCGCACCTGCCAGGCATACGGCACAGCGCACCTGCCAGGCGTACGGCACAGCGCACCTGCCAGGCATACGGCACAGCGCACCTGCCAGGCATACGGCACGGTGACATTTTTGGGTGGAGGAAGCATGAAGGAGTTGGCTCACCTGTACTCGACCATGGGATGGTATCTAAGCGTTGGTCAGCCAGGTGGACGCGTACCTTTATAAATGATCTCCATGCAGATTGCGAGGCAGTTATCAGGGAGTGCCATCACTAATAATCAGGGCACGCGTGTGCCAATCTGTGGGGTTGGCCAAGTGGCATGGTGTAAGATATAGGAGGATTAAAATCCTGCAGCCTGACAGATAAGGAACTGCATGCTGGGACTCGCAGTTTTACATGCCAATATACAGTCGTGTGAAAAAGTGTTTGCCCCCTTCCTGATTTCTTATTCTTTTGTTTCAGATGACAAAACAAATGTAAATATTAAACAGATAACGCAAGTAACCACAAAATGCAGTTTTTAAATGAAGGTCTTTATTATTAAGAGAAAAAGAAATCCAAACTTACCGGGCCCTGTGTGAAAAAGTGATTGCTCCCTAAACCCAATAACTGGTTGGGCTCTCAGCAGCAACAACTGCAATCAAGCGATTGCGATAACGGACAATGAGTCTTTTACAACGCTCTGAAGGAATTTTGGCCACTCATCTCTGCAGAATTGTTGTTGCTGGTGTGTTTTGGATCATTATCCTGCTGCAAAACCCAAGTGCGCTTCAGCAGGTCCTGAAGCAGCAAAACAGCCCCAGACCATCACACTACCACCACCACCATATTTTACTGTTGGTTTGATGTTCCTTTCCGGAAATGCTGTGTTACTTCTACGCCAGATATAATAGGACATACACCTTCCAAAAAGTTCAACTTTTGTCTCGTCAGTCCACAGAGTATTCTCCCAAAAGTCTTGGCGATCATCAAGATGTTTTCTGCCAAAACTGAGATGAGCCTTTATGTTCTTTTTGCTCAGCAGTGATTTTCGTCTTTGATCTCTGCCATGCATGACATTTCCCAGTCTCTTTCTTATGGTAGAGTCATGCACACTGACCTGAGGCTAATGAGGCAAGTGAGGCCTGCAGTTGTTTGGATGTTGTTGCGGGTTCTTTTGTGACCTCTTGGATGAGTCGTCGCTGCGCTCTTTGGGTAATTTTGGTTGGCCGGCCAACAGGTTCTCCACTGTTCCATGTTTTCGCCATTTGTGGATAATGGCTCTCACTGTGTTTCACTGAAGTCCCAAATCTTTAGAAATGGCTATAGCCTTTTCCAGTTTGATCGATCTCAATTACTTTGTTTCTCATTTGTTCCTGAGTTTCTTTGGATCGCAGCATGATGTCTAGCTTTTGAGGATCTTTTGGTCTACTTCACTTTATCAGGCAGCTACTAGTAAGTGATTTCTTGATTGAGAACAGGTGTGGCAGTAATCAGGCCTGTATGTAGCTAGGGAAATTGTACTCAGCTTCCCAAAGATGTGATAAACCAGAGTTAATTTATGTTTTAAGGAGAGGGGGTAATCACTTTTTCACACATGTCCCTGTAGGTTTGGATTTCTTTTTCCCTTAGTAATAAAGACCTTCATTTAAAAACTGCATTTTGTGATTACTTGTGTTATCTTTGTCTAATATTTAAATTTGTTTTGTGATCTAAAACATGTGTGTGTGACACAAACATGTAAAAAAAATAAGAAGTCAGGAAGGGGGCAAACACTTTTTCACACAACTGTATACCATACATTGCCCAAAGGCATAGATCTTAAATAAAAATAACCTTTTTTAACTCTAGCCGACTGTACAAGAGAAGTGCTGAAAAAAATAAAAATCCAACAAAAGACACCGTTATGGTGTCCCTTGAATTTACAGCAAAAACAGATCACCAGCAAGTGTCACGCTGTCGCCCTGGGCCTAAATGTTGGACTATATGACATACATTCAAAGAGTGTGAGGAGGCCATTGTAAGGAGGCAACGCATCCGCCAAAGCAAGGACGGCTCCATACTTTGAAAACAGGTGGGGGAAGGGAATCACAATGTCAAAAAAGTATAAAAAGATACCAGGGGGTTGTACTAAATCTCATCGAAAAAATTAGCACATCATGGGTGGGCCCTGAGACACACAAGAAGTCGAGTGTCAGCTGGAGAGTGGCTGCACACGTGACTGACTCTACAGCCAGGAACGGGGAACGTAGCGTGCTGTGACGTTTTGATTTAGTGAGACATACTACTATCATATGTAAAAAAAAAAAAAAAAAAACACGTTCTAGCCATTATATAACTTCTATCCTGAAGTCATTGCCGGTTTCCCCGCTACAGTCTCTATTATTTATTATCTCTGAGCTTGTGAGTAGAAACTAGCCGCTGTAATGTCTCCCATACACAGCAGACACAGACATGAGGGATCCTTCTTCCCCTGTCTAAGAAGCACATGTTCAGAAGCAACAGCAGAACGAAGGACTTTATTTGGCGGTACTGAGCAGAGAAACTGTGAATACAGCGATGGGGTGAGAAAAAAAACAAACTTAAAACTATACAATTATACAGCAATACTAAGCAGAGTAGTGGTAAATCCAGATCTGCAGTGAGATAAAACACTAGAAAGAAGCAGCAGTATGAAGGACATTATACAGCAGTACTGAGCAGTGTACCTGTGAATCCAGGACTGTAGTGAGATGAAATGCTTACTAAAAACCAGCATGGAGGACATTATACAGAAGAACTGAGCATTGTAACTGTGAATCCAGGACTGTAGGGAGATGAAATGCTTACTAAAAAGCAGCATGGTAAACATTAAACAGCAGAAGTGATCAGTGTTGCTGTGATTTCAGCACTGGGGTGAGATACAAGACTTACTAGAAAGCAGCAGTATGGGGGACATTAAGCAGCAGTACTGAACAGAGCAACTGCAAATACATCCCTGGGGTGACAGAAAACATATGTGAAAGCAGCAAAACAGGTCTGTGTCTCTCACTTCGCACATCTCTCGCTTTGCTGTGAGGATTTGTGGGAGCCCAGCAGGGATTATACTAATAGGAAACACAGTCAGCAGTTGACATCACGTCATCAGCTCCTCTCACGTCTCCATGTGGATGTGAGAGCCGCCGGAGAACCCCTTCAATCTGTAATAGGCCAAATTGGGCAAGCTCACAATCAAACTTTCACGTAAAGTACCGTACTTACTACAAGTGTGAACTACGCCAAGCTGCCTGAAGTCTTTCCCAAAACCGCAGTGCCCCCGGCTACCTGGAGTCTCACCATGAGGCGTATTAATCATTAACGTTTCACGCTGCAGTCTATTAATGGGGAATGACCGGAGGGCAAAGTTTCATAATGATATTTACATCATTCTGCTTTTTTCTGTACATGCAGATGCTGCAGAGCCGAGTCTTGTAAAGGAAATCTCTGCATTATTTTTGTGTTTAGAAATACGGAGAACACGAGTAATATGGCATAAAAGACAACTTTATTGGATAATATTAAAAAAAACATGATTAGATTAATCACAGTGTAACAAGAGATATGGAGTACAGTGAAATGAAGCACAGCAACACCATACAATGTAAGGGAGACAAAGATATGTGTCCCATATAAGTGGGAAAGGCAGAAGAAATGGTAGAAGTTGTTCAATTAAAATTAAATTTGTACAAACATAAAATATCCCAAATTCTCACCACGTTAGATGAGGCTTTCTCAAGATTCAACACGTGACATCTGGGGGCGTACATAAGAAGGTCCTTCTGCTATTCTATACAGAGTCTCTTGAGAAAGCCTCATCTAATGTGGGCGAAACGCGCGTCGGGGCGTGCTGCAACCGCCGCACTTCATGTGACACCCTACTCTATCTGGGGGCCCTCTGATTTGGTGAGAATTTGGGATATTTTATGTTTGTACAAATTTGATTATAATTGAACTACTCCCATTTCTTCCGCCTTTCCCACTTATATGGGACACATATCTGGGCCTCCCTTACATTGTATGGTGTTGCTGTGCTTCATTTCACTGTACTCCATGTCTCTCTTGTTACACTGTGATTAATCTAATCATGTTTTTTAATATTATCCAATAAAGTTGTCTTTTATGCCATATTACTCATGTGTTCTCCGTATTTCTATATGTTTTTGAGTAGGCTAATCTTGGCGGGCTGTGGCAATTTAGTTACCAATTCTCAAGCCTGAGTGCCATATTATGAGGGTCGCTGTTTGTTTATTATCTTTCTGTTTGCAGCTTTTGTTGTGCATTATCGGACTTGTATCTAGTGCAGATCCAGCCATGACATATTCGGCCAAATAACCTACTCATGTCCAGGGCTGCTGGTAATGCCGCATTTCCACTGAAT
This sequence comes from Phyllobates terribilis, assembly GCF_046119375.1. NCBI lineage: Eukaryota > Metazoa > Chordata > Amphibia > Anura > Dendrobatidae > Phyllobates > Phyllobates terribilis. The sequence goes on along the minus strand of NW_027362763.1, from coordinate 679,098,208 downwards.
CAGCCACAGACAACCTGGAAATTGTCAATAATCTGTAGCTGAGCGACCTGTTATTCTGGTAATGTGTCGCCACTCACCACGAAATAACTGCAATAATGGGCGGTCAGTGCGATTGTGTCATTTAACCAGCACATTACACAAAAAGCATCGGGGCGTGTGGAGGGTAATTACTCTTAAAACATAGCTGAAATGTCTTACCACGCTTTGATTTTTTGTTTTAGCAAAGTAAAAAAACATTACTGATCCCAAGTTACATCCAGTATTATACTCCAGAGCTGCACTCACTATTCTGCTGGTGCAGTCACTGTGTACATACATTACATTACTGATCCTGTACTGATCCTGAGTTACATCCTGTATTATACTCCAGAGCTGCACTCACTATTCTGCTGGTGCAGTCACTGTGTACATACATTACATTACTGATCCTGTACTGATCCTGAGTTACATCCTGTATTATACTCCAGAGCTGCACTCACTATTCTGCTGGTGCAGTCACTGTGTACATACATTACATTACTGATCCTGAGTTACATCCTGTATTATACTCCAGAGCTGCACTCACTATTCTGCTGATGCAGTCACTGTGTACATACATTACATTACTTATCCTGTACTGATTTTATGTACACAGTGACTGCACCAGCAGAATAGTGAGTGCAGCTCTGGAATATAATGCAGGATGTAACTCAGGATCAGTAATGTAATATATGAACACACTGACTGCACCAGCAGAATAGTGAGTGCAGCTCTGGAGTATAATACAGGATGTAACTCAGGATCAGTAATGTAATGTATGTACACAGTGACTGCACCAGCAGAATAGTGAGTGCAGCTCTGGAGTATAATACAGGATGTGACTCAGGATCAGTGCAGGATCAGTAATGTAATGTATGTACACAGCGACTGCACCAGCAGAATAGTGAGTGCAGCTCTGGAGTATAATACAGGATGTAACTCAGGATCAGTACAGGGTCAGTAATGTAATGTGAGTTACATCCTGTATTATACTCCAGAGCTGCACTCCCTATTCTGCTGGTGCAGTCACTACATACATACATTACTGTTATATCCTGTAAGGGAGCGGTCTACAGAATGTACCTGTATATCAGGGGCAGTATATGTCTATTCCCGCATGCGAGGGGCCGGTCCACGGCGTGTGCCCGCATGCGAGGGACCGGTACACGGCGTGTGCCTGGATGCGAGGGGCCGGTCCACGGCGTGTGCCCGCCCGTATACGAGGGGCGGTATACGGCGTGTGCCCGCCCGTATACGAGGGGCGGTATACGGCGTGTGCCCGCCCGTATACGAGGGGCGGTATACGGCGTGTGCCCGCCCGTATATGAGGGTATACGGCGTGTGCATGTCTATGAGGGGCGGTATACGGCGTGTGCCCGCCCGTATATGAGGGGCGGTATACGGCGTGTGCCCGCCCGTATATGAGGGGCGGTAAACGGCGTGTGCCCGCCCGTATATGAGGGGCGGTATACGGCGTGTGCATGTCTATGAGGGGCGGTATACGGCATGTGCCCGCCCGTATATGAGGGGCGGTATACGGCGTGTGCCCGCCCGTATATGAGGGGCGGTATACGGCGTGTGCATGTCTATGAGGGGCGGTATATGACGCTGTGTATATGTACAGCACTGTATACAGGCAGACACAGATCAGCACAGTGTACACCACATCACACGCAGATAGAAGCAGCTGTCACCTGCCGCCGGTGTGCCCGGCTCCGTCACTCGGGTGCGCCCCCGCCCTGTCGCCGCCCGCAGACCAATGATGACTCCATGAAGCGCCACGCTCCGGAGAGAGAAGGGTTAACACGCAGCGGTCAGCTCCCCGCGCGCTCCTCCCCGCTCGCTTCTATCATTCATGACGTCACCACGTCGCAGGACATATTACGTCGGCGGGTTGCGGAGGCAGGAGAACGTCATGGACGTATGAGGAGAGGGCGGGAAGATGTGAGGTGATTGGCGAGGTGATTGGCGAGGAGGGGGCGGGGCGCCGATACACGCGGTGTCTGATTGCAGGGTCAGGAATGTCTCCTCACTGAGGGGATGTGCGGCAGTAAACGATTCGCGCTGTGTGGGGACGGTATCAGTCACCTGCACAGTCTCCTCAGATATACCGTGTCTCCTCAGATACACCGTGTCCCCTCAGATACACCGTGTCCCCTCAGATACACCGTGTCCCCTCAGATACACCGTGTCTCCTCAGATACACCGTGTCTCCTCAGTTATACCGTGTCCCCTCAGATACACCATGTCTCTTCAGCTACACGCCGTGACACCTCAGATACACGCCGTGTCCCCTCAGATACACGCCGTGTCCCCTCAGATACACGCCGTGTCCCCTCAGATACACGCCGTGACGCCTCAGATATACGCCGTGACGCCTCAGATACACGCCGTGTCCCCTCAGATACACGCCGTGTCCCCTCAGGTACACGCCGTGTCCCCTCAGGTACACGCCTTGACACCTCAGCTACACGCCTTGACACCTCCGCTACACGCCGTGTCCCCTCCGCTACACGCCGTGTCCCCTCCGCTACACGCCGTGTCCCCTCAGCTACACGCCTTGACACCTCAGCTACACGCCTTGACACCTCAGCTACACGCCGTGTCCCCTCAGGTACACGCCTTGTCCCCTCAGGTACACGCCTTGACACCTCAGGTACACGCCTTGACCCCTCAGGTACACGCCTTGACCCCTCAGGTACACGCCTTGACCCCTCAGGTACACGCCGTGTCCCCTCTGGTACACGCCGTGTCATCTTGAGATACATGCCTTGACACCTCAGCTTAAACGCGGCTTAAGTTATAGGTGCATTGTGCATGCGCGGGATGTGCAGATCTAGAGTGCACGTCACAGGGCCCTGTGACGTGCAGGGGAGGGGGGGATATTTAAATTAAGCATATAGGTGGGCATTTCTTGGCGTCCCCCGGACGCCAATCCTAGGAAAATGGTTTTATAAAAAGCAATTTCACAGCCACAAGACGGCTAATATGGAGCATACAGGTTTGTATAGATTTACATTTCTATCACCTGTATGACTATATTAGCGGTCTGATAGGTCCCAGAGGGGTGACAGATTCCCTTTAAAGTCTTTGTCCAGTGCTGATTCATAATCTTAACCACGTACAGTATTCGCTACTTATTTACATCTTCTCTGTTTTGTATTGCCCTTTATATTAAATTAATTGAAAGCTTTTAAGTCAAAACCCAGAATGGTGCACGAAATGTGTACAAGGATGCAGTCCATCTTAGGCACTCTCCAGTAGCGTAGCTGCTAGGGGGCAGAGGGGTGGTGGCCCCGGGCCATGCACTCTGAGGGGACCCACCCTTAGCTGCGCCAGTGTAACTGTATCGGCGTGCACAGCATGCCAATACAGTTACACCCTGGGGCAGAGCCGGGAGACTCAATGTCCCTGCACTGCCAGGCATCAGCTATCGGGCCCTTGAGAAGGAGGCCCCGGTGCCTGCATCGGGTCCCCCGCCAGTCACCCCAAGACAGTTCAATGATGAGAGAGGGAGCATGACGATCCCTCTCCCATCAGTCCCCTCTGCGCCTGACGTCACTGACCGGGCGCGATGATGTCATCACTTGGTGTCCGCTGTTCTGAAGATGTGCGGGCACTCGGAGCAGCTGCCTATGGGGCTGCATTATACTACAGACTCTTCCTATGGGGAGGGGATTATACTACATAGAGACCTATGGGGGTGCATCATACTATATAGTCTGCCTATGGGGGTGCATTATACTATATACTCTGCCTATGGGGGTCCATTATACTAAATACTCTGCTTATGGGGATGCATTATACTATATACTCTGCCTATGGGGGTGCATTATACTATATACTCTGCCATTAGGGATGCTCTATACTATATAGACTGCCTATGGGGGTGCATAATACTATATAGACTGCCTATGGGGGTGCGTCATACTATATAGACTGTCTATGAGGCTGCATTATACTATATACTCTGCCTATGGGGGTGCATTATACTATATACTCTGCCTATGTGGGTGCATCATACTATATAGACTGCCTATGTGGGTGCATTATGCTATATACTCTGCCTATGGGGTCCATTATACTATATGGAGGCCTATGGGGGTGCATTATACTATAGAGGCCTATGGGGTGTTTTTTATTATATAGAGTCTGCCTGTGGGGAGTGTATTATACTATAGAGGCCTATGGGGAGTGCATTATACTATATTGGGGACTATCTGGTGCATTATACTAAATGTAGGCTATTTAGGGGGCCACCATACAGTGTGGGAAATAATGTGGGGTCTTCGTATAGTTAGGTGGCCATCATACAGTGTTGGTGCCATCAGTTTGGAGGCTACTAAGGGGTCAGTATACTGTGTGGGAGTACTATACAGTGAGGGGGCATTATACTATGTATAGGAGAGAATCATACTGTGTATAGGGGAGCTGTACATGGGGGGAGACTCAGGACATTATTAAATGTTAAGTGGGCTGTTATCGTTATAGGGGAACTCAGGTTATTGTGACTGTCAAAGGGGCAACAGAGGGCACTATTACCTTCTAGGGGGCAAAATGTGGACTTTGTTTTCTAGGGCACTTGCACACGGCATTTCTATAGTCTAGAGGTTTGTTTGATCATTTAGAGGGCACACAGCAGGTGCAGTAATAAGGACACGGCAGCAGCGGCTCAGTATTGGTGTATCAGCAGGATGAGGAGTTTGTGCAGGTCCTGGATGGAGAAGTTGTCGTGTTGGTCTGGGCCAGATGGAAAATACGGGAAAAGTGAACGATTTAATTAGAAAGAACGTCACCTGTAAGGTACTATATATACTGTACCTGTACTGTAATCTCTTTAGTGTTCTGCAGGACTGGTATCTACCACTATATAGTTACTATATAGCAGTATTATCAGTGTTGGTTTTTGTATAGAGATTTTTATTTAGTAACAGCGCGGTCATCTGCTGAGGTTCCCCTACATCCACTATTAGGATGCGCCACCATAGTTGTAATCAGGGTTACCTGGTTAGGGGCCCAATCAGAAGTTTCGCCCCCCCCCCAACCAAAACTGTAGCTACTCCTTTGGCACTCTCCTAAAAGAGGAAAAACCCCTGTAAACTTTTTTCTTAACCATCTGACTCAAAAGCCCCTCTAAGGATCGATGGTCTCCCTTCTTCAAACCTTAAGGAGAGCCTTCCTTGTTTCTGGCTGCCCTCCGACAAACCAGAAACAACAAGATAAAAGTCTTAGCTGCTACCAAAGGTTTAAGAAACTGGGGGCTGAACCCTCTACTTGGGCCTTTCCAAGCATGTTTTTTTTTCACCTGCAAAACTCTACATCCAATGGTAATGGCAATTTGAAACTGTTTTTTTCTAGTAATGTTGACTTTGTCAGTGTAACTGTTAGAACCCTCCTGTTTGTTTTTTCCATCTTGTGTTTTGCGGTCACGTGACCATCTGCCTTTATATTCCAGCTCCGTCCTTGTGCTGGACTTCAGTGTTTGACTGTTTCTCTAGCCAGGTGCTTCGGTGCCTTTCTCTGTTAGTTCGCTTGGTCCTCTGGGACACAAAGTTTGTCTTTTTGTGTTCTGCAACAACTTCTCTGTTTAGGAGGTGTCCCATTTTTGTCCCAGTCCTTAGTTCTTTTAGGGACCCCTCCCTTAATTCTATAGGTCTTCATTCAGACTAGCCGAGGACTAAGGCGGGTCTGTTTGCTAGGAACAGGCAGCCCGCTACATCGTAGGGATTCAGCTTAGTCTTACTGTAGGGACAGCTTTCCCCTATCTTTCCTTAGTACTTGTTGCAGAACATAACAGTAAGTCCAGCCCAAAAAAACTAAAAGGAAAGAAATTCGGGGATCAGTATGGCTTCCGTCCAGGAGTTGGCTCAACGCCTGCAGGGATTGTCTCTGGAGGTGGCCGAGCTTCAGCAACACGTGAGTAGCTGTTCTGGAGCGCATTTTGTCAAACCCAAGGTAGGACTGCTTGATGTTTTTTATGGTAAACAGCAAGATTTTTTTTCCGTTAAAAATGCTTGTTTGTTATATTTTCGTTTGAGACCAAGGTCCTCTGGGAATGAATCACAGCGCATTGGTTTTATTATGTCACTTTTGCGCAATGAACCACATGGGTGGGCCTTTTCTCTCCAGCCTAATGATCCGTGTTTAAGGTCTTTTGAAGAATTTTTTTCTGCTATGGGGCTATTATATGACGATCCTGATCGAATCTCATCTGCTGAATCAAAACTCAGGCATTTGAATCAGGGGTCAGATGATGTTGAAAATTATTGCACACACTTCAGGAGATGGGCTTCAGAAGTTAAGTGGAATGATTCGGCGCTGAGATGTTTATTTCTTGCTGGTCTGAGTGAAAGGGTTAAGGATTTGCTTATTGCATTCCCTGCACCTGAGACACTGCAGGAAGCTATGCAGTTAGCTGTTCGTATAGACAGGAGGCTGAGGTCCAGGCTCAATGAGGTAAAGACTCCTGTAATGTCAGTTCCTAGTCCCCAGAAAATCTGCTTTGATGACGGAGAACCGATGGAGGTTGGGGCGATGTCACTCTGCTCTCAGGAAAGAGACCGGAGGATTACCGAGGGATTGTGTCTTTATTGTGGTAAAGCCGATCATTTGATTAAGTATTGTGAGCATCGTTTAAGTAAAGAAAAAAAAAAGGTCAGTTACGCCCGTATAGCTTGTTTACGCTCTGCAGGAGTGTTTCTTTCTGGCAGTACTACTCTGCAGGGAGATTTGATTGAATTTCAGGTATTTGTGGATTGTGGTTCAACACTTAATGTGATTGATAAAGGGTTTTTGGAAAACCTTAAATTGAAATCCAAACCTTTGTCATCACCTATTTCTGTGGTTGCAATTGATAACACTCCTTTGAAATGTATTACTCACAAGACTGCTGCATTTCCCCTCACTATCAGTGGAGTTCACCAAGAAATTTTGGACTTGGTTGTTTTGGATAATTTGCCCTCTCCAGTTGTTCTAGGATTGCCTTTGTTAAAACTGCACAATCCTTTATTGGACTGGTCTACTAGTTGTAATGGTCGCATTGCGGCTGTGGAAAAAGGGGAATTACCGGTACCTATTCAAGATTTTTGGAGGGTTTTTCGGAGGAGGAGTCGCAAGTTTTACCTCCTCATAGGGATTATGATTGCGCCATTGAGTTTGTTCCGGGAGCCACTCTTCCCAAGAGTTGCTTGTTTAATCTGACTATTCCTGAAAGAAAGGCCTTGGAGGAGTATATAGAGACTAGCCTGGCTGCTGGTCACATTAGACCTTCTAAGTCGCCTGTGGCAGTTGGATTTTTCTTTGTTAAAAAAAAGGACGGCGGTTTACGTCCATGTCTGGATTTTCGTGAAATTAATAAGCTTACCGTATGCAATTCCTACCCATTGCCGTTAATTCCTGACTTGTTTAACCAGTTAGTGGGAGCCAAGTGGTTCTCCAAAATTGATCTCCGGGGGGCATACAATTTGTTACGAGTGAAGGAGGGTGATGAATGGAAAACTGCTTTTAACACTCCGGTAGGTCATTTTGAGAATCTTGGTCTTACCAATGCACCTGCATTTTTTCAGAACCTTATTAATGACATCCTGAGACCTTTGATTTGTAAGAATGTGGTTGTGTATTTGGATGACATTTTGATTTACTCACCAGATCTAGAGTCCCATTGGCAGAGTGTACGTGAAGTTTTGCAGTTATTGAGTGATAATTCACTCTTTGCTAAGCTGGAGAAATGTGAGTTCGCTGTGCAGAAAATTAGTTTTTTTGGGCTACATTGTCTCCAGCGAGGGCTTTGAGATGGACCCTGTGAAGGTTCAGGCTGTGCAGGAATGGCCTAGGCCTATTGGTTTGAAATCTATACAGAGATTTTTGGGTTTTGCCAATTATTACAGGAAATTCATTAAGAATTTTTCTGCAATTGTTAAACCTCTAACCGATCTCACCAGGAAAGGTGCGAATATGGTCCAGTGGACTACTGAGGCCATTGAAGCGTTTGAGTATCTCAAAGAGAGGTTCAGTTCTGCCCCTATCCTTATGCAGCCTGATGAGACCAAGCCTTATTTGGTCGAGGTCGATGCTTCATCGGTGGGGGTCGGAGCAGTTTTGTCTCAGGAGAACAAGGGTGGAGTACATCCTTGTGCCTTCTTTTCGAAAAAATTTTCGGAAACCGAACTGAATTATGATGTTGGAAATCGGGAGTTGCTTGCTATTAAACTCGCGTTTGAACATTGGCGTCATTTTTTGGAAGGCGCTAGATTTCCTATTCAGGTTTTCACAGATCATAAGAATTTGATCTATCTGGATGCTGCCAAGCGCTTGAATGCCCGTCAAGCTAGGTGGACACTTTTTTTTTTTTCTCGGTTTCATTTTTCTGTTACCTATATCCCTGGTACTAAGAATGTTAAAGCCGATGCTTTATCTCGCAGCTTCTCTCCTACGGTCAGTGCCGAGGAGGAGGAGAGCATTTTACAGAAAGGAGTTGTGATGGCGGCATTGGATTCCGTTTTGGAGAATGGGATTCTGAAAGCTCAAGATGATGCTCCATCTAACACTCCCCATGGGAGGTTGTTCGTGCCTAGAGCCTTTAGGAGAGATTTGTTTGTGGAGTGTCATGAGTCTCGGTTGGCAGGTCATCCAGGAATTTCGGAGACTAAGAGACTTATCAGTCGCAGTTTTTGGTGGCCTGGATGGCAGAAGGAAGTCATCAAGTGGTTGCGTCAATGCAGGGCCGGCGTCAGCACCCGGCGCACCCGGGCAAATGCCGGGGCCCTGAGCAGGCAGAGGGGCCCACTGACGGTCGCGCACCCCGCTGGGCTATGGGCGGAGGAGAGCGGTGTCAGCGCCCGCCCTTCTCCGCCGCTTGCTCAGGGCCCCGGCAGCTGGATACTTACCTCTCCCCGTGCCTCCGCAGATCCGCTGTCTTCCTGCTCTGCGCTCCCTGTGACGTCAGAGGGCGCGGTGACGTCTTTTCACCACGCCCTCCCCTGAGCCGTCACAGGGAGCGCTGAGCGGGAAGACACCGACAACGCTGGAGTTCCGACCCGAGCAGTGGGCAGCAGGTAGCAGGTGAGGAGAAGGGAGGTGAGTATTTGATTTTTTTTTTTTAATGTATGGAGGCATGGGGCAGTATAAAGAGAAGTGGGGGACATCCTGCATGGGGCATTATAAAGAGAGGGGGGGGACATCCTGCATGGGGCAGTATAAAGAGAAGGGGGGGGGGGACTTCCTGCATGGGGCATTATAAAGAGAGGGGGGGACATCCTGCATGGGGCATTATAAAGAGGGGGGGGCATCCTGCATGGGGCATTATAAAGAGGGGGGGGGCATCCTGCATGGGGCATTATAAAGAGGGGGGGACATCCTGCATGGGGCATTATAAAGAGGGGGGGTGACATCCTGCATGGGGCATTATAAGGTGGGGAACAGCCTGCATGGAGCATTATAAGGGGGGGACAGCCTGTATGGGGCATTATGTGGGGGGTAACAGCCTGCATGCAGCATTATATGGGGACCAGTATCCTGTATGGAGCATTATAAAGGGACCGGTATCCTGTATGGAGCGTTATAAGAGGACCGGTATCCTGTATGGAGCGTTATAAGAGGACCGGTATCCTGTATGGAGCGTTATAAGAGGACCGGTATCCTGTATGGAGCGTTATAAGAGGACCGGTATCCTGTATGGAGTTTTATAAGGGGACCAGTATCCTGTATGGAGCGTTATATGGGGGCCAGTATCCTGTATGGAGCTTTATAAGGGGACCAGTATCCTGTATGGAGCGTTATATGGGGGCCAGTATTCTGTATGGAGCCTTATATGGGGGCCAGTATTCCTTATGGAGCCTTATATGGAGGCCAGTATTCCGTATGGAGCCTTATATGGGGGCCAGTATTCCGTATGGGGCCTTATATGGGGGCCAGTATTCCGTATGGGGGCCAGTATTCCGTATGGGGCCTTATATGGGGGCCAGTATTCCGTATGGAGCCTTATATGGGGGCCAGTATTCCGTATGGAGCCTTATATGGGGGGCAGTATTCCGTATGGAGCGTTATATGGGGGCCAATATTCCGTATGGGGCCTTATATGGGGGCCAATATTCCGTATGGGGCCTTATATGGGGGCCAGTATTCCGTATGGAGCCTTATATGGGGGCCAGTATTCCGTATGGAGCCTTATATGGGGGCCAGTATTCCGTATGGAGCCTTATATGGGGGCCAGTATTCCGTATGGAGCCTTATATGGGGGCCAGTATTCCGTATGAAGCGTTATATGGGGGCCAGTATTCCGTATGGAGCCTTATATGGGGGCCAGTATTCTGTGTGGAGCGATTCACCGGTTTCTGAGCTATTGTGGAATTTACAATAGATATCACTCATGTAATGTAAGAAGTGAAATCTTTGCATTGTACTATATATATATTTCTCCGCTGTATCTCTGCATCATGAATCGTGGTATGTGTTAAAGGGGCCCACTGAGACTCTTTCGCCCGGGGCCCAGAAAAACCTGGAGCCGGCCCTGCGTCAATGTACTGTGTGTGCTAGGTCAAAGGCTTCACATACTCCTGCTGCGGGTTTGCTTTGCCCTCTGGAGGTTCCTAGTGCGCCTTGGACGCATCTCACAATGGATTTTATTACTGATCTTCCTGTGTCCGAGGGTTTTACTGTCATCTGGGTGGTCGTGGACCGTTTTAGTAAGATGTGTCATTTGGTTCCATTCATTAAGTTGCCCTGCGCCAAGACACTCGCTAAGGTGTTTGTTAAGGAGATTGTCAAGCTCCATGGCGTTTTCACGGATATTGTTTCTGATAGAGGACCTCAGTTTGTGGCTCGCTTTTGGGGTGCTTTTTGTGACAGGTTGGGAGTCCATTTGTCATTTTCGTCTGGTTATCATCCTGAGTCTAATGGACAGACTGAAAGAAAGAACCAGGATGTTGAACAGTTTTTGCGTTGTTTTGTGGCGGACAATCAAGAGGGGTGGTTTGAGTTTCTGCCTCTCGCAGAATTTGCTCTTAACAATCATACATCCTCCTCTGCTGGGTGTTCTCCTTTTTTTTGTTGTACGGGGAGACATCCGTCTTTTGGTTCGTTCTCCAAATTGGGGTCGGCGGTGCTGGAGGAGGAGAATTTTTCCGGTGATTTGGAGAGAGCTTGGACTAATGTACGTTGCAACCTTCAAGAGGCTAACAAGAAGTCCAAGAAGTATTTTGACAGGAAACGTAAGGAGGTTTTGTTTACTGTGGGTGACATGGTTTGGTTGTCCTCGAAGAACCTGCGGTTGAGGATTCCCTCTAAAAAAACTGGGTCCTAAGTTTGTGGGTCCATTTAAAGTGCTTCAGGTTGTTAACCCGACTGCTGTTAGGTTGGATGTCCCTACTTCCTGGAAGATTAATCCTGTGTTTCATGTTTCCTTGTTGAAAAAGGCTGATGTATCTGATAGGGACGCCACTGTCACAGTTCCTCCTGTTGTGGAAGACGGTGAATATGAAATTTCTCGTATCTTGAATTCTAGATGGCATAGAGGGAGATTACAGTATCTTGTCTCATGGAAGGGTTTCTGTCCCGATGACAACTTCTGGGTAAGGACGGATGATGTCTCTGCTCCTAGGCTTGTTAAAGCTTTCCACAGGAGGTTTCCGGATAGGCCTGGGCCTGGAGGATCCGGAGGATCCTCATAAAAGAGGGGGTACTGTTAGAACCCTCCTGTTTGTTTTTTCAATCTTGTGTTTTGCGGTCACGTGACCATCTGCCTTTATATTCCAGCTCCGCCCTTGTGGCTGTGCTGGACTTCAGTGTTTGACTGTTTCTCTAGCCAGGTGCTTCGGTGCCTTTATCTGTTAGTTCGCTTGGTCCTCTGGGACCTCTAGTACATTTTTGTCAGTTTGTCTTTTTGTGTTCTGCAACAACTTCTCTGTTTAGGAGGTGTCCCACTTTTGTCCCAGTCCTTAGTTCTTTTAGGGACCCCTCCCTTAATTCTATAGGTCTTCGTTCAGACTAACCGAGGACTAAGGCGGGTCTGTTCACTAGGAACAGGCAGCTTGCTACATCGTAGGGATTCTGCTTAGTCTTACTGTATTGACTGCTTTCCCCTATCTTTCCTTAATACTTGTTGCAGATCATAACAGTAACCCTTTCTGGCCTTATCCACCTGTTGCTGTTCCTTAGGGAAAGAAATGTACTGGTCGATACGCTTTCAGGTAACAGGTTTTTTTTTTCGTGTGCAGAATTAAGAAGAAAATAATTTTGACTGGAAAAATGGAGAACTCTTTGTACCAGCAAAGTTAAAAAATAGAAGATAAGCCTACCGCATCCTTACGCAAGGGGACCCTTAGGACAAATGCAAAGCAAGGACAAATGTAATTGCCTGAATCTTCTGGCCCTTGGTAACTCAGGAGGGCATTAGAGTTCTCGTTCCCTGTCCTCTTTTGTTTTGCTCTTTTCATGCTTTGCCTTGAAGACTCTTTAGCAAAGCTTTTTACTTATAAAGAATGCGAAGAGCTCCACAAATAAATAGAGAGTCCATTGTAGAACTGCACAAAGGAAATGTACAACGGGTTTATTCCTTTCAATGTGGTTATTTTTACTTCTGTTCGAGTTATATAGTGAAATAGAATAAATGTGCATGTACTTGCAGGAGGTCTATGTCATTAATAGGGACGAGATACCAGGCAGAGTCCTAGGCCCTAGTGAGTTCTAGGTCAGGATTGATGGACTCTCTATACAGATATGGCTCTCTTCCTCTCAGCCAGCCACTGGGGTCCAAGTCAATCCAAAGCTCGGGGACGGATCACATGACACTACGTTTTTAATTAAAAACAGGGTTTTTTCTCCAATCAGTTGTCTAATACATGCAATTTATGTAATGTCATGGTTTTTCTTATATTGCTGGAAGCCAGAAAGTGTACTGTCTCAGATCCAACCACTAATGAAAAAAAACGGCATGCTACATAAAGCAGTGCACAAGCATGTGGCCTATCTTAAACCTCCAAAAGAGAAGTAGAGCCCGGTAAACAGTCAGGTGATAGATGGCAGATAAGTGTCACTGAAGCTTTTTGCCATCGTGATGCAAGTCCTGGAAGAGTGTTACGACCAGTGATGCCATGTTATGGAGTTATTTTACCTGGAGTGTGAGTAGAAGATTTAAGAGCGACTGAAGAGCCTGGGTGGGAAGATCACAAACCTACTCCATTCCACATTTTAACTTCCTGAAAAAAAAGTCTCAGGAGGGGACTGAAAAGATTAATTAAAAGAAAAACTTGAGAGGACTGCGCTCCATGTCTGCTCGTCTGAGAGTGGAAGGTCTGCTTGGGAATAAGAGGCCTCACGCCCTCACTGTGCAAAGTTAAAGACTGTTGTGGAATTTAACCTGCAGGGTTTGATGAGGAACACTTTTTTTTGTGTTCAAGTGTTAAAGCATGACATTTTTTTTTTTGACAGGCTTCGGCTCCATCTTGAGCCATGGCGATTTGATGAAGATCGATCCTATGCAAGCCTAGCTAGGTCCGCCAGGGTCTTCTCTGCCATTATCTAGATAGTATCAAGCCATTGGGTTGCTGGTCTTCCTCTTCACCTTACTCCTTCTATTCTTCCGACCATGATGTCTTCATATGATGTGTCCAAAGTGGGTAAGTCGTAGCTTGGTGATCCTTGCTTCGAGTGACATGTCTGGCTTGATTTGTTCCTAAATTGATTTGTTTGTTATTCTTACCATCCATAATATTGATAACATCCTTCTCCAACACCACATTTCAAAGACAACGAATCTTCTGTCTTATTTCTTTATCGTCCAGGTTTCGCATCCGTATGGACGATAACCAAACCATGGACGAGCCGTGTCTACGTCGCCAGTGAAATGTTTCTTGATTTGAAGATCTTGTCTAGTGACTTCATTGTTGATTTGCCCATAGCTATTTTCCTATTTACTTCCAGTGTCTTCGCTGCATCTTGAGTGGTCATTGATCCGAGTAGGTTGAAGTCCTGTATACATTAAGAACATTTACTTTCTGATTTCTTGCTGAAGTAAGTGTGTTTAAGTTGCCATTGTCACAATTCCTGCTTTCTGTGTGGGACTGCTATGCTGTCCTGTTGAACTGGTTGTTGCTGTGCTTTGATGGGACTGCTTGGCTGTCCAATCCTGTGAGTGGCAAGTCGGGCTTTCGGTGCTTTGATTGACAGCTCGGCTGTCCAATCTTTGACTGGGATTTGCAGGGCAGTCTCCAGGTGTTCAGTGTGGAGATTGCCCAAGCTATCTAACTGAGCTGACTGCCCCTGTTCCCTGCCAGACATAGTTTGTGCTTCCTGGTGAGTGTTTGCCTCATTCTGTTGTTCTGTGTTCTGATCTTCTGCTGCCTGACCCTTTGGACAGTGTTCTGACTACCTCCTTGTCTTGCCCTTTGGCTTTGCTCTGCTCTCTCTTGACACTTACCCTGGACTGTGGCTTGACTTACGCATCTGTCTTTTCCCCTTGGTATCTACGGACTCTCTTGGTATTGACCTCGGAACGTCTGACTATCTGCCTCACAGTTGCTCCGTGAGTTAGTGACTAGCGTCACATTACATCTGGCCATACATTTTTTTTTTTCCTCTCACCAATGGATCCAGTTCGTGCAATGTGTGATCAGGTGACGAGTCTGACCCAGATGGTTCAGGATCTGGCAAGGAATCTGCTAGAATCCTCAAAGTCCCAGCTGCAGGGTCAGTTTAGTACTCTGGGTGTGTCCCAAAGCTCTCTGCCAGTGACAGTAGTTATGTCTTCTGGATCTACTGTCGACCTCCCCCGAACCAGTTGTGGCACTTCCTGACAAATTCTTGGGGGGGAGGGATCAATTTAGGGTGTTCAAGGAGAGCTGTAAATTATTTTTTACTCTGCAACCTCGGTCTTCTGGGGATGAGTCCCAGCGGGTGGGTATAATCATGTCCCTATTGCTTGGGGGTCCTCAGACTTGGGCATTTTCTTTGTCCCCACTAGCCCCAGGTCTTCTGTCGACGCCTTTTTTGACGCTTTAGGGATGATTTATGACGAAACTGACAGGGTCCAGGTCGCAGAGGCTAAGATCACGAACCTGACGCAGGGTGGCCGCAACTCTGAGGGTTATAGTTTGGAGTTCCGGCAATTGTCCTCTGAGGTTTTTTGGAACGATGCTTCTCTCAGGTGGCAGTTTTGCCGTGGCCTTACGGATACTCTTAAGGACGCTCTGGCCTTGCATCCTCCACCCCTGTCTTTGGGGAAGGCTATGACTCAGGCCATTCGTATGGACCGCAGGATTCGGGAGAGAACTGATGAGCGAAAAGGGGTTTCGGTCATTCCTCCTGAGCCTTTTTCCTTACCTGAGACGGAATCAATGGAGGTTGGAGCAGCCTGCTCTCGGACCGTACAGAGGAAACGTCGGCGCGATCTCGGACTCTGCTTCTACTGTGGTCGCACTGGACATTATCTCAAGGACTGCTCGACTCGCCCTCAATCAAATAAGTCGTCGGGAAACGCCTAAGCCTGGGTGATTGTCAAGGAGGTCACCCAGGCTTCTAGGTACCTTTTGGCTGCGTGCCCACTATGCGTATTTCAAGTGTTTTTGCCGTGGAATTTCTACAGCGAAAACACTTAAAAAACGCTTGGTAATACGTGCCCCATGGTGCCCAATGATAATCCTCGTGTGCTGTGCACACGCTGTGGAAATTTCCGCTGCAGATTAACATTGCGGAAAAATACGCAGCATGTCCATTCATTTTGCGGACACGCAGCGTAATCGCCGCCATTGACTTTCATTGGACCGCGTGACATCCGCATCACTGCATCTGCACATGCGGATATCATACGGTTCAATGTGCGGATGGTACCCAGGTTTGGAGAAGAGGAGACTCTCCTTCAGACCCAGGAACCATAGAACAAGAAAAAGAATTTAAAATAAAGATTATACTTAACTTCTGATGGCCCCCGGTCTCCTCAGCGATGTGTCCGGTCTGTTGTATGGGTTGCGGTGGTGTGAAAGGACCTGCCATGACGTCATTTAGTCGGCGGTCACATGACCTGTCACATGACTAAATGACATCATGGCAGGTCCTTTCACACCACCGCAACCGATACAACAGACCGGACGTAGCGGAGAAGACACCGGGGGCCATCGGAAGGTAAGTATAATCTTTTATTTTTTACCATTCATATTCTTTTTTTTAACTATTACTTGATCACACTATATAAATCCATGCAGGTTGCATGGATTTATATAGTGTGAACAAGTTGTCAAGCACTTTTCCAAGTGATGCTAAAATCGCTTGGAAAAGCTCTTGATAACCCGCATGCAGAAATGAATGCAGAAATGCATGCTGAAACGCTTCTACCTGACAAGAAAAATGCATGTAAAATCCGCATGCGTTTTTCTTGCCAGGGAGAAGCGGAAAAAATATGCAGCATTTCTGCATTGTGGGCACTTAGCCTTAAGGCTGTGTGCCCGCTATGCGTTTTTCAAGTGTTTTTGATGAGGAATTTCCGCAGCAGAAACGCTTTAAAAACGCTTGGTAATACGTGCCCCATGATCCCCAATGAAAATCTGCATGTTCTGTGCCCATGCTGCGGATTTTTCCGCAGCGGATTTTCCTTGCGGAAAAATCCGCAGCATGTCCATTATTTGTGCGTTTCTGTATGCGGATTTGAGATCCCAATAGACTTGAAAAACAAAAGTCAAATCTGCATGTAAAAACGCTGCAAAAACATGTGTAAAATCCGCAAGCGTTTTTGACTGCCAAGACCATGCAGAAACGTTGCAGAAATTTTCTGCTTCATTTCTGCATCGTGGGCACATAGCCTTAGACTCCTCAGATAAAGTACTGTTGAACGTGGAACTATGTTTTCAGAACCTATGGTTATCTGCACTTGCATTCATTTGACTGTGGGTCTCCTGCAAACTTTATTAATTTTGGACTGGTTCTTAAATTAGGAGTAGGGACAGTTAGATTGGAAAGACCCATTCAAATTGTCGCCATTGACAAGACACCATTACTCCAGAACTTTGTCCAGCTGGTAACGGTGGAATTCACACTAAGAGTGGGAACACTGCACTATGGGTACATCTCCTGTTATGTCTTTGATAATTTACCTGCTGGGTTGGTGTTGGGGTTTCCTTGGCTGCATGTTCATAATCCTGTTATCGATTGGTGGCAAAAGGATATTGTTAAATGGAGCCCCAACTGCCATGAAAGATGTATTCTTTCTGTGCAAATTTTTGTCCGCTAGTCTGGAGGGTCTGCCGGCGTACCTGAAAGACTTCAGAGATGTGTTCTTGGAAAAAGAGGCAGAGATACTACCTCCCCAGCGTCCTTATGATTGTACTATTGATTTAATTCCTAATGCCAAATTGCCTAAGGCTCACTTGTACAATTTGTCGGGATCACTATGAAAGAATATATTAATGTAAGTTTACGATGGGGTGATATCCGTCCTTCCTCCTCGCCTGTAGCTGCTGTTTTTTTCTTTGTAAAAAAGAAAGATGGTGGCCTCTGTCCCTGCCTTGATTTCTGTGAACTAAACAAAATTACTATTAAAAATACTTACCCCCTTCCACTCAACCCGACCTACATAACCAGCTTACTGGGGCTAAATGGTTTTCTAAACTTGATCTCAGAGGGGCGTATAATCTGATACGAAACCAGTAGGGTGATGAGTGGAAGGGTCCAAGGGTCTATTTGAGAATCAGGTCATGCCTTTTGGTTTAACCAATGCACTGGCTGTTTTTCAGAACTTTATGAATGACATTTTTTCTGATATCATTGGAAGGTTTATTGTGATATACCTTGATGACATTCTACTTTTTTCATCTGATCTAAGTTCACACTATGAGCATGTTCGTTTTGTTTTACAAAGATTCAAGGAGAAATCTTTGTTTGCCAAATTAGAAAAGTGTACTTGCTCTGTTCAAGAAGTATAATTTCTGGGGTCCATTGTATCTGCTGAGGGTTTTAAAATGGATCCTGGGAAGGTGCAGGCAATAATTGATTGTGTTCAACCTCACGACGTTAAAGCACTACAGCATTTTTTAGGATTCGCCAACTACTATTGAAAATTTATAAGGGTTTCTTTGCAGATTGTTAAACCTCTTACTGATCTCACATGTAATGTGGCGGATCTTAAGGTTTCGCTGTCAGATGTTATTGGATCCTTTAATAAACTAAAAGAGTGCTTCATGTCTGCTCCAGTTCTGATTCAGCCTGATCTTCAGAAACCGTTTATTGTAGAGGTTGGAGTAGGGATTGTTTTATCCCAAGGTCCCAAAACCCTGACTAATTTACGGCCATGTGCATTTTTTCCTAGGAAATTTTCGTCTGCTGAGCGAAACTATGATGTTGAAAATCGTGAGCTGCTTGCTGTAAAGTTAGCTTTTGAAGAATGGAGGAATTTTTGGAGGGAGCTATTCATCAGGTCACTGTTGTGACTGATCATAAGAATCTGGTTTATATTGAATCTGCTAAACTTCTAATCCCTAGACTGTCCAGGTGGTCCTTATTTTTTTCTAGATTCAATTTTTCCATCACGTTCAGACCAGGGTCTAAGAATGTTAGAGCTGACGCTCTGTCACGTAGCCTTGAGTCTGTTTCTACTCCAGAACATCCTTCCTCCATTGTTCCTAAGGGTAATTCAATGCTGTCCTCAGAATTGGAGGCTGAGATTCGCAAAGTCCAATCGTCGGCTCCTTCCACTACTCCTGGATCTAAATTATTTGTGCCTGTGTATCTAAGATTACGTTTGTTGCAAGAGTTTCATAACTCTATCTTGAGTGGTCACCCCGGGGTCACTGCTACTCAGAAGGCTATATGTAGAAACTTTTGGTGGCCATCCATGCTTAATGACATTAAATGTTTAGTATCCGCTTGTGAGGTTTGTGCACGCGCTAAAGTTTGCCATAACTGTCTGGCCGGGGAGTTGGCTCCTTTGCCTAAACCAGAAAGACCGTGGACTCATTTGTCCATGGATTTCATAACTGATTTGCCTTTGTCTTGTGGGAAAACCGTTATTTGGGTGGTGGTTGACCGATTAAATAAACAAGCTCATTTTCTTCCGTTATCAGGGTTACCTAGTGCTGAGACGCTTTCCCGGTTATTTATCAATCATGTGGTAAGATTTTCTGGCATTCCCTTGAACATTGTATCCGATAGGGGGGTGCAATTTGTCTCCAAATTCTGGAGAGCGTTTTGTAAAAGATTAGGGATTGATCTAACTGTCAGACAGAGAGGACCAATCAGTCATTGGAGCAAATTCTTAGATGTTTCATTGTGGCTCAGCAGGAGGACTGGTCCTCATTCTTACCTCTTGCTGAATTCGCCTTTAACAGTCGGGTTAACCAGTCTACTGGAACCTCGCCTTTTTGCAATTATGGTTTTAATCCTCATTTTGTTGAATTCTCAAGAATGAGTTCTGGTTGTCCAGGAGTAGAGGTTGTCATACAGAAACTTGGGGATGTCTGGAGGGAGGTTCAGAAGAATATTGGGGTACCCCAGCATCGCCAGAAACGGAAGGCTGATATGAAACGTTCAGGGGGCCCCATATTCAAAGTTGGTGATGAGGTATGGCTTTCTTCCAAAAATATTAAATTGAAAGTACCATCAGCAAAGTTGGATCCTAAGTTTATTGATCCATATGAGATTTTGGACGTAGTTAACCCAGTGGCCTTCAGATTGAAACTCCCTCCGTCTTTCCGCATTCCAAATGTATTCCATAAATCTCTGCTAAAAGAGTTTGCCCCTTCCATTTTGTCTCCTTCATCTCCACCTCCGCCAGTTTCCGTCAATAACAGTTTGGAGTTTGAAGTACAAAGGGTTGTTGATTCTTGGAAAGTCCGTAATTCCCTCCAATACCTCATTCATTGGAGAGGTTACGAACCAGAGGAGAGATCCTGTGTCCCTGCGCGAGACGTAAACGTTGATCATCTAGCCAGGGCCTTCCATCAGAGGTTTCCTGGGAAACCTGGGGGTCTGGTGGCCAACCATTGAAGAGGGGGTACTCTCACGATTCCTGCATTCTGTGTGGGATTGATATGCTGTCCTATTGAACTAGTTCTTGCTGTGTTTTGTTGGACTTCTTGGCTGTCCAATCCTGTGAGTGGCAAGTTGGGCTCTGGGTGCTTTGATTGACAGCTCGGCTTTGACTGGGATTTGCAGGGCAGTCTCCAGGTGTTCAGTGTTCTGGAGATTGCCCAAGCTATTTAACTGAGCTGATTGCCCCTTTTCCCTGCCAGACGTAGTTTGTGCTTCCTGGTGAGTGTTTGCCTCATTCTGTTGTTCTGTGTTCTAATCTTCTGCTTCCTGACCCTTTGGACCGTGTTCTGACTACCTCCTTGTTTTGCCCTTTGGCTTTGTTCTGCTCTCTCTTGATATTGACCCTGGACTGTGACCTGACTTATACATATGTCTTTTCCCTTGGTATCTACGGACTCTCTTGGTATTGACCTCGGAACGTCTGACTATCCGCCTCACGGTCACTCTCTGAGTTAGTGACTAGCGTCACAGCCATTTTCTTTTGGATATTGTGAGGCAGTGACTGGTATACGAGGGACGTTATAAATCCCCTAGAATGTGTACACAGACCTATTAAACCCGTTGGTGTGTATTGCTGTCACAGACACAGCTGTGGCTGTAATGCAGGAATGAAGGTGAGCATTGACCTAGTCAGGCTATCTGGCTAAGGAAGATTAAGTAAAACCCAGCAGGGCCTTCATTTCATTGTTCGGTGTTGGGACCTGCTAGGAGCATAGCAGGAAAGCTCGGCGGACCTGTGAGTAGCCGAACCCACTCCTGGGAAGGCTCTGCACCCGTCAGGCTCTGAGCGGCCCGGCGCGGCCGTTGCCCCCGGCAACCATTGTTATTGCCTTGTGTTAACCCGGCTGCGTACCGGAGGACTTTTCTGTTTTCCCGTGAGTCTGCTGAATAAAAGCTGCTTATGTTGGACTTGCTTGTGTCACTGCCTCAGTTACTGCACAGTGTGAACACCGCTGCCCTACATCTTGGTGGAGAATGTGGGCATTGTGACTGAGGCATACCCCACCGGCAGCTGTATGACCACAATCCGGCCTGCCACCTTTCAGCCCCACCCCGTGGACAAAATGGAGGAGTTGTTAAAGCAGTTGGTACTCACCCAGCAGCAGCAGCTGCAGTCTCAGCGGCAACAGCAGGAGCTGGAACAGCAGCACAATCAGCAGCAGCTGCAGTCTTAGCAGGAACAGCAGCACAATCTGCAGCAGCAGCCACTGTACCAGCAGCAGCAAAAAACAAATGAACTGTTGCTGCAACAGATTGCTGACCTGCGGGAAACGGCCACAACGCCGATCCCGGAACGTCGAGAGGCACGGGACAAAGTTCACTTAGCGTTGAGGAAGATGGGACCGGAGGACGACGTGGAAGCCTTCCTGACCATCTAAGAACGGAACGCACAGCAGAGCGGGAAAACCTACCAGCTGGCCAGTGGGCGAAAGTGGTGGTTCCGTTTTTGGTCGGCGATGCCCAGAAGGCCTACTTCGACCTCAGTCGGGAGGATGCCCAGGACTACCAGAGGCTCAAAGGTGAGATCCTTGCCCGACTGGGCGTCAATACATACGTGAGGGCTCAGCGCATATTTTCATGGGCCTTTGTGGAGACCCAACCCGCCCGGTCTCAGGCTTGTGACCTTCTGCAGCTGGTAAAGAGGTGGCTTCAGCCCAGATGGTGGAGAGGGTGCTGGTTGACCGGCTGGTCCAACGTTGGGTGGGGCAAGGGGACCCCGGCACCCTCGACCAGGTGGTCAGCCTGATCGAGCGCTACTCGGCCACTCAGGACTTTATCCGGGACTCTGCCCCCTCGCGGCTGCCACGCCGATCCCTGCCAACCCAGGAACTGGGAAAGGGGTCGCGTCCCTCTGCTGAGGACAGTCAGCACCATACCCATGCTGAAGGGGTACCCCGGAGTGAGAGTGGCAGGAGACCGGTTCCCTCCCAAACGGTCACAAGAACTAACAGTACCTCCACCATTAGGTGCTGGCGGTGTCAGGGGCCGGGACATGTGGTTACTAACTGCCCCCTGACTACAGAGCCCATGGACTGCGGGTATAACCGCTGGGTCTCACTGTACACCCAGACAGTCTGCACTGCGAGTGCCGACCCCCCCCCCCGGACAGTGAACCCCAACTGTGCCAGGTACTGGTTAATGGGTACCCAATGGAGGCCCTCTTAGACTCGGGGAGCCTAGTGACTTTGGTACATGAGTTGCTGGTGGCAGGAGACAACCCCAGAGGACGGACAGTCGGGGTTGTGTGTATCTATGGGGACCTCATAGATACACACAGAGGCAAGAATCAGAATAATCCCCAGAAACTTGTATCATAATGCCCCAAAGCTAATGAATAGAAATCCATACAAACCAAGTGCCATAATATGAGGAACCACACTGCCCCGTACCCCAACACGCATTTCGCGTTCTGCTTCGTCGGGTGGTGACTTCACCCCTTTGTCACCCCCCGACGAAGCAGAACGCGAAGCACTCGTTGGGGTACGGGGCAGTGTGGTTCCTCATATTATGGCACTTGGTTTGTATGGATTTCTATTCATTAGCTCTGGGGCATTATGATACAAGTTTCTGGGGATTATTCTGATTACTTGCCTCTGGGTGGCTTATGTGTACTAATGGATATATTGGAACGATGTTACATGCATCAATATCTGTATATATAACTTACAAGCCGGTTACTTGATCTTCTTATATTGTAATTGGAATTGACATTATTGATGTATTGTAACGGGTTTGCAAAATCTTATATATATGTCATATATGATCTATGTAAATCACATTTGATAATACTTGCACTGTGTTATGCACACGCCCGGGCTGAGCGGCGTGTGCGTGTGATTGTAGTGATTCCACTGGACCATGAACCGGAGAGTGCCTGGAGGGGCGTGACTAAGTATCTGGCCGATCCGACCAAGATGGCACGACGGCATACGACGCCAGTGCACCAGGGAGAAACCGGGCAGAGGGACCAGGTGCTACTCCAGGTCAAACTCCGGACACGGGGGTTGACCCACACAGGGATTACTGGATCAGGCTGGTTAGGCTGGCGCACAGACTGGAGGGTATAGGCAGGCACGACTGGTATGCAGGCAGGCGGGTAAAGGCAAGCGCAGCTAGAGTGCAGACAGGGAGGCACTAGCAGGTAGGAACACAGGCGGGATAGGACCCAGTACACACTGGGACTCAGGAACAATACAGGTAGAGGGGTACAGGCAAGCACAGCTAGAGTGCAGACAGGGAGGCACTAGCAGGTAGGAACACAGGCGGGATAGGACCCAGTACACACTGGGACTCAGGAACAGGCAGGTTAGGCTGGCACAGACTGGTGGATATAAGCAAACACGGCAGGTATGCAGATGGGTGGATACAGGCGAGTATGCAGGCAGGGAGGTACTGGCCGAAAGGACGGGCTGGAGCACAGAAAGGTTAAGACCCAGTACAGACTGGGTCACAGAACCGCAGATGCGGTAGACAACCACAGCAGAGAGGGAACGCCCGAAGCGGTGGGCAAGAACAGAGCAGGACAGGGCTGTAGGAGCAGCGAGCACAAGCAGGGCAGGACAGGACTGCCGGAGCAGCGGGCAGAAGCAGGGCAGGACAGGACTGCCGGAGCAGCGGGCAGAAGCAGGGCAGGACAGGACTGCCGGAGCAGCGGGCAGAAGCAGGGCAGGACAGGACTGCCGGAGCAGCGGGCAGAAGCAGGGCAGGACAGGACTGCCGGAGCAGTGAGCAAGGAGTCAGAGCAGGCTAGAACCGCCGGAGCGGTAAGCAAAGGAGTCAGAGCAGACTAGAACCGCCGGAGCGGTGAGCAAAGGAGTCAGAGCAGGCTAGAACCGCCGGAGCAGTGAGCAAAGGAGTCAGAGCAGGCTAGAACCGCCGGAGCGGTGAGCAAAGGAGTCAGAGCAGGCTAGAACCGCCGGAGCGGTGAGCAAAGGAGTCAGAGCAGGCTAGGCTGAGTAGGGGGGACAGGGCTCTGTTCACACGGAACAGACAGGAAGGGAAAGGCAGAGCCAGACACCCACAGGGTACTTGCAGTGAAGTAGCGAGTGGACCACAAACTCACAAACGGGAGTACAGAGACAACAAGCAGGAGTTAGGTACGAGTTCAGACTCTGCAGAAAAAGGAAGGGAACGGACATAGAGGCAAAACAGGTAAAGGATAGGAGAGAGTTCAGACTGGAACTGAGTGTACGGAGGAGACCGACACTGCAGCGGGATACAGGAGCAGGTCTGGGAATACGGCCCCCAGAGAGGCAGGACGAACAGGCAAGGAGCGTGTTCAGACAGGACAGACAAGATACAGGAGCGGGTCTAGGTAAACAGCCCCTAGAAGGCGAGAGGAACAGGCTAGGAGCGTGTTCAGACAGGTCAGACAAGATACAGGAACAGGTCTAGGTAATCGGCCCCTAGAAGGCAGGAGGAACAGGCTAGGAGCGTGTTCAGACAGGTCAGACAAGATACAGGAACAGGTCTAGGTAATCGGCCCCTAGAAGGCAGGAGGAACAGGCTAGGAGCGTGTTCAGACAGGCCTGGAAATACAGCCTCCAGGAAAGGCAGACAAGAGAACACAGAACGGGACCTGGCACCTTCAGAGTGCAAGCACACACTGAAAGAAACACTATGCTCAGGCAGGGATAGATGGGCGCAGCTGAGCTATATACCAGGTGACAGACAGCAATAGGCTGAGGACGCACAAGAGGTGTGACCCACAGCAGGTACAAAAAGCAGGAAGTGATCGGGCGCCGCCCTTAAGCAGCAGAAACAGACACAAACAGACAGCATGGAGGGAAGCCAGAGAGACATTCTGGACAGGAGATCAAGTGCGCGCTCTTGCACAGTGGGAGATGGACCACTATGCAAGGACGCCGCCAGGTATGTTACACACTGTATTCCAATATTACTTTTGTACCATATTTATGACTTCCTGTTTGTGAACTTACCATGTTGCCGCATCAGGTTCCTATCTAGAACCACACTGCCTCTATTTTTAATAGGGTCTTTTTAGGGGCAAATTTTTATGTAAGGGGTGTCTATTTGTTTGTGAAATAAAAACCTTTGATATAATAAATGTATTAAATATATGAATTTTTTATGAATTTATTCTAATGAGGGATGAGAATTATGATAAGCTATACTGATTATCCTCATTGTTTTCCTCGAACAGAATAGTATATTTGAAATGAATCTTGTTGTCCTACTCTGCTTACTTATTAAGGACCATATGAAGTTCGAGAAAAGGTGGGGGAGGTAAATTACCGGGTGTATGAGCCCGGAAGGAGGAAACCGGAGCAGCTTTATCATGTAAACCTGATAAAACCTTGGAAAGATCGAGAGTGTTTAGTTACAGACGTCACTTCGGGCATGCCTCCAGAGAGTTCTCTACGTTCAGCCAGGGATGCCTCCGGGGGAGAGGTCATTTTAAGTGATGCTCTCACTAAACAGCAGCAACGGGAGGCTCGCTCGTTATTGCAGCAGAATACCGACGTGTTCTCAGAGCTACCGGGTAGGACTACAGTTCTCCAACATGACATTGTCACTGAACCTGGGGTAAAGGTACGAATGAGACAGTATTGGGTACCCGAAGCCCGGAGGCAAGCCATCACGGCTGAGGTAAAACAAATGTTCCAGTTAGGCGTCATCGAGGAATCACGGAGCGAGTGGACTAGCCCCATCATACTGATCCCGAAACCAGACGGATCTTTACGCTTCTGTAACGATTTCTGGAAATCGAATGAAGTGTCGAAGTTGGACCTTTATCCAATGCCCAGGGTGGATGAGCTGATTGAGAGACTGGGGCAGGCCCAGTACTTTACCACGCTCGATCTCACCAAGGGTTACTGGCAGGAAAAGAATGCCTTCATAACTCCGGAGGGTCTATATCACTATGTGGTCTTACCTTTTGGGTTACATGGGGCCCCGGCGACATTCCAGAGGCTGATGGACATAGTGCTCAAGCCCCATCAGAAGTATGCGTCCGCGGATCTAGATGATCCCAGGTACAAGCAGTGCTGGATTCTCTCAGAGCCACGGGATTAACGGCAAACCACCAAAAAATGTGTGATAGGGCTAGAGGAAGCCCGATATTTGGGGTATGTGATTGGCCGAGGAGTTATCAAGCCCCAAATCAATAAAGTTGAGGCCATTAAAACTGGCCTAAACCGTCAAGTACAAAACAGATGAGGGCGTTACTTAGCATCCTTGGGTATTACCGCCGGTTTATACCTAATTTTGCTGGGAGAACGGCGGCCCTGACCGATCTCTTGAAAGGAAAAAAATTGGTAATGGTTCTGTGGAACCCTCAGGCAGAAGCGTTTCAGTCCATGAAGTTGGCCTTGTGTGAACAGCCGGTCCTCATCAGCCCCAACTTCAAAGAAACCTTCAGTGTACAGACTGATGCCTCGGAGGTAGGCCTAGGGGCGGTATTGTCACAAAAAGTGAATAGTGAAAAGCACCCGGTCACCTACTTAAGTAGAAAGCTTAACCCGGCGGAGAAAAACTATAGTGTGGTAGAGAAGGAGCGTTTGGCTATTAAGTGGGCATTGGAATCGCTGCGTTATTATTTGCTCGGGCTTCAGTTCCGCTTGACTGACCACTCACCCTTGGTATGGATGAGGAACGCCAATGAGAGGAATGCACGAGTCACCAGGTGCTTTTTGTCACTCCAAAATACCAGTTTCTCTGTAGAACATCGCGCTGGGAAGTCGCAGGCAAACGCGGATGCCCTGTCCCGGGCACCCTGTATGGTAAGAAATGTTCAACCTCACAAGTTTCAACAGAGGGGGGTGTATGTGAGGCAGTGACTGGGATCGTATACGAGGGACGTTGTATATCCCCCAGATTGTGTACAGAGACCTATTAAACCCGTTGGTGTGCATTGCAGTCACAGACACAGGAATGAAGGTGAGCATTGACCTGGTCAGGCTATCTGGCTAAGGCAGATTAAGTAAAACCCGGCAGGGCCTTCATTTCTTGGAGGAGGTTACAGGAAGGCAGTGGGGCGGCCTCCTCCCTCCAACCCGGGTTTTCCAGTGGCTTTTGCCACAGGTCCTTTAAAAACCCTGCATTAATGGTTAGTGTTGTTCAGTGTTTGGACCTGCTAGGAGCATAGCAGGAAAGCTCGGCAGACCTGTGAGTAGCTGAACCCACGCCCTGGGAAGGCTCTGCACCCGTCAGGCTCTGAGTGCGGCCATTGCCCCCAGCAACCATTGTTATGGACTTGTGTTAACCCGGCTGCGTACTGGAGGACTTTTCTGTTTACCCATGAGTCTGCTGAATAAAAGCTGCATATGTTGGACTTGCTTGGGTCACTGCCTCAGTTACTGCACGGTGTGAACACCGCCGCCCTACAATATGTACATTAAACCATGGACTTTTGAACTCTTACGGCCAGCAATTTTCTTGCCTATTTGTAGGGTCCCATTTTACAAGGTCCCATAAACTTTTTTACTTATCCATCTGGACCAAGAGACCTTTTGAAGGCTTAAATAGCTGTATATCTTTCCAGTCATTTTAATTTCAATAAGAAGAGGATCTCTTGGCGGCACAAATGGATCAAACCTGTTGGATTCAGTAGAGTTTGCTGACATTGTCCTAATTTTTGTTAGAAGCCTAATCAGCAGGAAAGTGCCAGCAACTCTAAACTTGATTGGCTAAAAATACTCACCAAGAGGCACATGTCACAATGGTGTTGGGACTATGAGCGCTAACCAGGTTTTTAGAACTACGGGCCCCCTAGTCTATCCCTGTCACTCGGATTACTCCTGAAGGTGGAGACGCAAGTTTCACATGCCTTGCTATGCTCCTATATCAATCGGGGTAGTGGGAAACAGAAGTGTATAGGAACACACTAACCAGATAAACAAGGGAAAATGGACAGGGATAAATGAAAATACCAACCATACAAAATACACACACCAAACAGAGTGGGACACAGGGCAGTTAAAGGAAAGAGAAACCAAATAGGAGAGGATGAGGATGTGCACACAGACAAAACTCCAAGCAACAAACTCCTGAAAATATCTTCAAAGGCCAACTCCAACCTCGAACTACAACTCCAGAACCAGACCGTATGAACTAACATTGGCAATCCCTAAGTGCCAGCGATGAGCATATATAGCAGAGGGGAGTGGCCAACACTCCACAGCTGAGACAATCCAGGTAGGAAAGCTCCAGGAGCTTCAACTGAACAGATTAACTGTTGCACTACTAGCAAGGAAAAAGCCTGCACTGTTTAATAAGATGGTGAAGTACTTCTAATCAGTGCAGGAGTTCATGAAACCAAACACAGTGGTCCTCTGGCCCCTCTCTGTCGCCATATCCCCATGACAGCATGTTTGCAGAATGCACTTTCTTAAATTTAGTCAACAATGGATGGAGTCTGAAAATTGATCAAAATTGATACAGTGTAATGACAAGCATAATGTGCAGAAAGGAGGTCACGCCAAAGATTGGTAGACAGACAAAGCCAAAGAAGTCTTTGTTATGTTCTGCTACCAGAGCTAAGGAAAGAGAGGAAATCTGTCCCTATGATAGAACTCAGCTGAATCCCTACGATGTAACAGGGAACCTGATCCTGCGATCAGACCTGCTAAAGTCCTAAGCTAGTCTGTACGGAGACCTATAGATGTGGGGAAGGAATCCCTACAAGTACTAAGGACTGGGAGGAAAATGGGACACCTCCTAACAGAAATAGTAGCAGACAGACAAACAAACAAAATATATAGAACACTGAGGTCCGTAGACCAAGCAAACTAACAGAGTTAGATACAGAGCACAGGCTAGCTAGAAAGTAGTTATACAATGAAGTCCAGCAAAGCCAGAAGGGCGGAGCAGGATTAAATAGGCCAACAAGGTCATGTGACCAGCAAAGGAAAAAACCTAAGAGCAAGGTTCTAACAGTCTTATTAAAACAGTAAATCTGAAAATGCCAGCAGTTCTTGGATTCTGACATTGGACTACATAGCTGCAGAAGAACCACCAAACTCCCCACTCCACTGCAGTTCGTGTTCATTGATCTCAACTCCATGAAACTTTTATACCTGTTCTTTTTTTGGTAAAATCGCTTTAGTAATACAGACTGACATGGATCGGACAACATTATCACGGATTCCCAACGGTGTGTACTTGAGAAAGGGCTAACATTTTCTCCATCATGTTACCTAGATAAATTCAAAGTGGTAAAAGATATACATCTGTTCGCCAGGAAAATGCTTCTTCAAAAGTTCCACTATAAAACAGATATTGACCAGTAGTGTTGAGCATTCCGATACTGAAATATAGGGTATCGACAGATATTCGCGGTATTGGAGTTCCGATACGGAGTTCCGATACTTTTAGAATATCGAATACCGGAATCGGAAGTTCCCTTAATTACTGCGCTCTGCAGTATCTCTGAAGGATGACAAGCTGGATGGCAGCGCTCAGCTTACTGTACTTGTCATTTAGTGTTAAAGGATTTATTTAAAAAAATAATAGTGTTTTCATTCACCGTCTCTTTAAAAAAGCCGGCCGCCAATTCAGCATCGGTACCTGACAATTTAGAATAGAAAGAATAGAGCATCACACATAGATTAGATAGATAGAAACATGTCAGTCACATATATAAGAATTACAGTGATAGTGTTGATTACTGTACTTGTCATTTAGTGTTAAAATAAAGGATTTATTAAAAAAAAATTGGCGTGGGGTTCCCCGTAATTTTAGTCTCTAGCGGAGGTTAAGCAGACGGCTGGGGCAGATGTTTGAAGCCTGGGAAGGGGGCAATACTCACTGAGCTTCCCAGGCTACTAATATCATCCCCCAGCTGAATACCTAGCCTTTACTAGCTATTAAAATGGGGGACCCCCAAAAAAATGATGTGGGGTCCCCCCTATTTTAATAGCTAGCAAAGGCTAGGCAGATAGCTGGGGGCTGATATTAATAGCCCGGGAAGGGTGCCATGAATATTGGCCCCCTCCCAGGTTAAAAACACCAGCCGTCAGCCGCCCCAGAAATGGCGCATCCATAGGATGCGCCAATTCTGGGACTTAGCCTCACTCTTCCCACTGCCCTGTAGCGGTGGCAGTGGGGTAATAGGGCTGGGGTTGATGTCAGCTTATAATGCCAGCTGACATCAAGCCCAGGTTAGTAATGGAGAGGCGTCTATAAGACACCCCCATTACTAACTCCATAGTCAAAGTTAAAAAAAAAAACACAAACACCCAGAATAAAGTCCTTTAATTGAAATAAACACACAATTCTTTATTGTTCTAAATTAAACCATACTTACCATCACGCCCATTCCAGCTGAAGCCACGATCTCCTGCAATAAAAGTAAAATAATAAAACAACCTCATCCTTACCTTTCCATGGTTCCCAGCACGGCTTCAGCTCTGCTACATTCACATGACAGGCTGGATCGCAGCCGAAAGCTGCCATCCAGCTTGCCATGCCGCAGACACTGAGAAGCGCAGGCATGCTTGCGCTCCTCAGTGTCTGGCTGTGACGGCATCCAGATGAGCCGAGTGCATGTCCAATGAACTCAGCTCACCTCATGCACGTCACTGACAGCGTGGGAGAATTCTCCTGCGCTCAGTGCTTCAGCAGGAGAATTCTCCCAGGCTGGGATGGCATTGAGATGACTGGCTGGATCGCAGCTGAGCGCTGCCATCCAGCTTTTCATCCTTCAGAGACACCTCAGAGCGCAAGCATGCCTGCGCTCTGCAGTGTCTCTGAAGGATGACCAGCTGGATGGCAGCGTTCAGCTGCGATCCATGCTGTCATCTCAATGCCATCCCAGCGTGGGAGAATTCTCCTGCTCAAGCGCTGAGCGCAGGAGAATTCTCCCACGCTGTCAATGACGTGCATGAGGTGAGCTGAGTTCATTGGACATGAGCTGATCTCATGCACGTCACTGACGGCGTGGGAGAATTCTGCGCTCACCGCATGCGCAGGAGAATTCTCTCACGCTCACCGCATGCGCAGTAGAATTCTCCCACGCTGTCAGTGATGTGCATGAGGTGAGCTGAGTTCATTGGACATGACCTCGGCTCATCTGGATGCCGTCACAGCCAGACACTGAGGACCGAAAGCATGCCTGCGCTTCTCAGTGTCTGCGGCATGGCAAGCTGGATGGCAGTTTTCGGCTGCGATCCAGCCTGTCATGTGAATGTAGCAGAGGTGAAGCTGTCCTGGGAACCATGGAAAGGTAAGGATGATGTTGCTTTATTATTTTTCTTTTATTGCAGGAGATCGTTGGCTTCAGCTGGAATGGGCGTGATGGTAAGTATGGTTTAATTTAGAACAATAAAGAATTGTGTGTTTATTTCAATTAAAGGACTTTATTCTGGGTGTTTGTGTTTTTTTTAACTTTGACTATGGGGTTAGTAATGGGGGTGTCTTATAGACGCCTCTCCATTACTAACCTGGGCTTGATGTCAGCTGGCATTATAAGCTGACATCAACCCCAGCCCTATTACCCCACTGCCACTGCTACAGGGCAGTGGGAAGAGCGAGGCTAAGTGCCAGAATTGGCGCATCCTATGGATGTGCCATTTCTGGGGCAGCTGACGGCTGGTGTTTCCAGCCTGGGAGGGGGCCAATATTCATGGCACCCTTCCTGGGCTATTAATATCAGCCCCCAGCTGTCTGCCTAGCCTTTGCTAGCTATTAAAATAGGGGGGACCCCACGTCATTTTTTGGGGGGGTCCCCCATTTTTATAGCTAGTAAAGGCTAGGTATTCAGCTGGGGGCTGATATTAGTAGCCTGGGAAGCTCCGTGGGTATTACCCCCTTCCCAGGCTTCAAACATCTGCCCCAGCCGTCTGCTTAACCTCTGCTAGAGACTAAAATTACGGGGAACCCCACGCCAATTTTTTTTCTTAATAATTCCTTTATTTTAACACTAAATGATAAGTACAGTAATCAACACTATCACTGTACTTCTTATGTATGTGACTGACATGTTTCTATCTATCTAATCTATGTGTGATGCTCTATTCTTTCTATTCTAAATTGTCGGGTACAGATGCTGAATTGGCAGTCGGCTTTTTTAAAGAGACGGTGCATGAAAACACTATTATTTTTTTAATAAATCCTTTAACACTAAATGACAAGTACAGTAAGCAACACTGTCACTGTACTTCTTATATATGTGACTGACATGTTTCTATCTAATCTATGTGTGATGCTCTATTCTTTCTGTTCTAAATTGTCGGGTACCGGTGTATGCCGCTGCTGAATTGCCGGCTTTTCATGTAATACATTCTACATTATTCTTAGTTGTTTTACTTCATGTAGAATTAACCTACAAGGAAAGAAAGGGTTTATTTTCATTCCTATATTTGTGTCCCATTGACTTGCATTGGTTTCCGGTATCGGAATCGTCGATATCTGATATTTTTTTGGGTATCGGTCCAATCCAATCCGATCCGATATTTCCCGATATCGGAAGGTATCGCTCAACACTATTGACCAGCTATTTCCCACAATACAAGAAATAGCAGCATTACAGATTCTGGAGGGCCTATCAGAAGAACAGCCATTCACCAATACTGGTAAGCTTCCTATGGGTCTTTTTAATAAATCTAAAATTTTTCCTCCCTTAGGGTCTTGTTCTTCTGTAGATATTTTTACGAAAATGGTTACTGCTGAGATTGAGATGCTCCCACCTAGCCCGAAATGGGTATAGAGTTTATCTAAGGACGAAATGATAGCCTTTCAGGAACTGCAGTCACTGGAAAACCTTATAATAAAACCGGCAGACAAAGGGGGGTAACCTGGTCTTGTGGCCAAATGCTCTCTATGAGAAACAAGTGCATAGAATTTTGGATGTACCCCCCTGTTACAGGAAACTGCCGTCGAACCCCATGAATCAATTCCATATGCAATTGATACCATTCTCACAAAAGCATATGAAGGAGGTAGAATTCCAAATAAGCTACTGGATACTATTGTCAATCTTCACTCCAAACTACCCACATTCTACTTTGTTGCCTAAACTACACAAGAACCATCTTGATCCCCTGGGAAGGCCCATAGTGTCAGGAAATAGTAGTTTATGTGAGATCATATGCTTAGTCATTGATCACTATTTAAAACCGATTGTGAGCATGTTGCCATCATTTATTCAAGATACCACAGCTGCATTACAAAGATTGAATAGTTTACAGCTGGAAGAGAATATGGTGATGGTAACGGCAGATGTCGAGGAATTAAACTCTTCTACAACACATAAAGATGGTATCCAAGCGGTGATATGGTTCTTAAAATCCAGTAATATAGACCCTCCTCTGGCTGAACTCCTTGTTATATTACTACAATTTGTATTGTAACACAGTATTTTTTTGTTCCATAACAATATTTATTTGCAATTGCAGGGGACTGCAATGAGGGCCGCTTGTGCCCCCTCCTATGCAAATTTGTTTCTGGGGGCTTGGGAGTGCAAAATATTCCAAGAGGATCAGATGAAAGGCATGGAGAGTGTACATGGTGAGATGCGTTATATTGATGACGTGTGGTTTGTCTGGGAGGGCTCAATTACAGGACTGGAAACCTTAATGACAAATCTTAACAGAAATTACTTAAACATTAATTTAACATATAAGTATGTGAGATAACTAGACTTTCTAGATCTCTGCATTGAAGCCCTCCCAGACGGCCACATCATCACAGACGTCTTCAGAAAATCCACTTCCACCAATACACTCTTGCATGCCTCGTCTTCCCATGTACCTTCCACCATTAGAGGAATACCCATTGGTCAGTTCCTTCTGTCCAAAAAAATTTGCTTGAATGAAGAAGCTTTTAATAATCAAGCAGGGGACCTAACAAGCAGATTTGAGGAACGAGGCTGTTATGCACACGCCCGGACTGACTGGCGTGTGCGTGATTTAGTGATTCCACTGTGCCATGAACCGGAGAGTGCCTGGAGGGGCGTAACTAAGTATCTACCCGATCCGACCAAGGTCGCACGACGGCATACGACGCCTGTGCACCAGGGAGGAACCGAGCAGAGGGACTAGGTGCGACTCCAGGTCAGACCCCGGACACGGCTGTTGACCCACACCGGGGAATACAGGAACTGGCAGGTTAGGCTGGCACACTGACTGGTGGGTATAGGCAGGCACAGCTGGTATGCAGACAGGCGGGCACTGGTAAGCACGACTGGTATGCAGGCAGGGGGTACTGGGAAGCACGGCTGGAGTGCCGACAGGAGGCACTAGCAGGTTGGAGCACAGACTGGATAAGGTCCAGTACAGACTGGGACTCAGGAACAGAACCGCAGATGCGGTAGACGAGCAGAGCGAGACCGCCTGGAGCGGTGAGCAAAGGCAGAGCAGAGCGAGACCGCCTGGAGCGGTGAGCAAAGGCAGAGCAGAGCGAGACCGCCTGGAGCGGTGAGCAAAGGCAGAGCAGAGCGAGACCGCCTGGAGCGGTGAGCAAAGGCAGAGCAGAGCGAGACCGCCTGGAGCGGTGAGCAAAGGCAGAGCAGAGCGAGACCGCCTGGAGCGGTGAGCAAAGGCAGAGCAGAGCGAGACCGCCTGGAGCGGTGAGCAAAGGCAGAGCAGAGCGAGACCGCCGGAGCGGTGAGCAAGGCAGAGCAGGCAAGAACCGCCGGAGCGGTGAGCAAGGCAGAGCAGGCAAGAACCGCCGGAGCGGTGAGCAAGGCAGAGCAGGCAAGAACCGCCGGAGCGGTAAGCAAGGCAGAGCAGGCAAGAACCACCGGAGCGGTGAGCAAGGCAGAGCAGGCAAGAACCGCCGGAGCGGTGAGCAAGGCAGAGCAGGCAGAAACCGCTGGAGCGGCGAACAAGGCAGAGCGGGCAGAAACCGCGGTACGGACATAGAGAAAAACAGGTAACAGGTAAGGAGACAGTTCAGACAGGAACTGTTACTGCAGCGAGATACAGGAGCGAGTCTGGATATGCGGACCCCAGAGGGCGGGACGAACAGGCTAGGAGCGTGTTCAGACAGACCTGGAAATACAGCCTCCAGGAAGGCAGACAGGCAGGCAGGCAAGAAAACACAGAACAGGACCTGGCACATTCAGAGTGAAAGAGCACACTGAATGATGACATTGCTCAGGCACCAGCTACCAGGTGAAGCTGGTTTAAATATCCAGTGACGGACAGCAATAGGCTGAGGACGCACAAGGGGTGTGCCCGCAAGAGCTACAAGAAGCAGGAAGTGATCGGGCGCCGCCCTTAACCACTTCGCGCCAGAGCCTGTTTTTGCCTTCGTGATCGGGCCAATTTTTTCAATTCTGACCACTGTCACTTTATGAAGCAATTACTCTGGAACGCTTCAACAGATTCCCCTGATTCTGAGATTGTTTTTTCGTGACATATTGTACTTCATGATAGTGGTAAAATTTCTTTGATATCACTTGCGTTTATTTGTGAAAAAATCGGAAATTTGGCGAAAATTTTGAAAATTTTGCAATTTTCAAACTTTGAATTTTCATGCCCTTAAATCAGAGAGATATGTCACACAAAATAGTTAATAAATAACATTTCCCACATGTCTACTTTACATCAGCACAATTTTGGAGCCAAAATTTTTTTTTGTTAGGGAGCTATAAGGGTTAAAAGTTGACCAGCGATTTCTCATTTTTCCAACAAAATTTACAAAAACATTTTTTTAGGGACCACATCATATTTGAAGTCACTTTGAGGGGTCTTTATGACAGAAAATACCCAAAAGTGACACCATTCTAAAAACTGCACCTTTCAAGGTGCTCAAAACCACATTCAAGAACTTTATTAACCCTTCAGGTGCTTCACAGGAATTTTTGGAATGTGGAAGAAAAAAATGAACATTTAACTTTTTTCACAAAAATGTTACTTTAGACCCAATTTTTTTTATTTTCACAGGGGTAACAGGAAAAAATGGACCCCAAAATTTTTTGTGCAATTTCTCTTGAGCGCGCTGATACCCCATATGTGAGGGAAAACCACTGTTTGGGCGCACTGCAGGGTTCGGAAGGGAAGGAGCGCCATTAGACTTTTTGAATGTAAAATTTGTCTGAATAATTAGCAGACGCCATGTTGCGTTTGGAGAGCCCCTGATGTTCCTAAACAGTGGAACCCCCCCACAAGTGACACCATTTTGGAAACTAGACCCCTTAGGGAACATATCTAGATGTGTGGTAAGCACCTTGAACCCCAAGGTGCTTTACAGAAGTTTATAATAATCAGCTGTAAAAATTAAATTTTCATATTTTTCCCACAAAAACGTTTTTCATCCCTTAATTTTGCATTATCATAAGGGTAATTGGATAAATTGCACCATGAAATTTGTTGTGCAATTTCTCCTGAAGACTTTTGAATGTAAAATTTGTCTGAATAATTAGCAGACGCCATGTTGCGTTTGGAGAGCCCCTGATGTTCCTAAACAGTGGAACCCCCCCACAAGTGACACCATTTTGGAAACTAGACCCCTTAGGGAACATATCTAGATGTGTGGTGAGCACCTTGAACCCCAAGGTGCTTTACAGAAGTTTATAATAATCAGCTGTAAAAATTAAATTTTCATATTTTTCCCACAAAAACGTTTTTCATCCCTTAATTTTGCATTATCATAAGGGTAATTGGATAAATTGCACCATGAAATTTGTTGTGCAATTTCTCCTGAACACGCCGATACCCCATATGTGGGGGAAAACCACTGTTTGGGCGCACGGCAGGGTTTGGAAGGGAAGGAGCGCCATTTGACTTTTTGAATGTAAAATTTGTCTGAATAATTAGCAGACGCCATGTTGCGTTTGGAGAGCCCCTGATGTTCCTAAACAGTGGAAACCCCCCACAAGTGACACCATTTTGGAAACTAGACCCCTTAGGGAACTTATCTAGATGTGTGGTGAGCACCTTGAACCCCAAGGTGCTTCACAGAAGTTTATAATAATCAGCTGTAAAAATAAAATTTTCACATTTTTCCCACAAAAACGTTTTTCATCCCTTAATTTTGCATTATCATAAGGGTAATTGGATAAATTGCACCATGAAATTTGTTGTGCAATTTCTCCTGAGTACGCCGATACCCCATATGTGGGGGACAACCACTGCTTTGGTGTACGGCAGGGTTCGGAAGAGAAAGGAGCGCTATGTTGGCTGGGATAGGCAGCAGACACCATGTCACATTTGAAGAGTCGCTGACATGCCAAAACCCCCACAAGTCACCCCATTTTGTAAACTACACCTCTCAAGGAATTCATCTAGGGAAGTAGTGAGTATTTTTTAATTTTTAAATGTATACCATTGGGCAGTGAAAAAAGCATAATTATATTTTTACCACAAAAAAATGTTTTACCCTCAGATTTGACATTTTCACACAGGGCAATGGGTAAAAATGGTGCCGAAATGTGTCACACAATTTCTTCTAAAAGTGGCAATACCCCATATGTGGCTGTATCGTACCGCTCAGCCATACGGCGAGATCTGGGGGGGACGGAGCGCTATTTGACAATTGGAGAACAAATTATTGTAGAATAGGCATTTGGATTTGGGAGCACAAAATTTTCTGAATTTCTTTTGGGGGGCTAGGGCCATTTCGCTTTTCCAGAGCCTTTCTGCTACCAGTAACTTGGAAGTCCCTTATATTTTTAACAGATGACGGACCTGAGTGGGGACTAGCTTTTTTTCAGGACTGAGTTGAAGCTTTTATTGGGAACATTTTACGTAACATTTATCCGACGCTCTAGGCTGAGCACTTACATCGGGGTTTCCATCTAAATTTCCAAGTGATGTAATTCAGATGAAACCCCTGCGGGATCCATTCACTGTAATGAGGCAGCAGAGTTACTCTGGACTCCGTCTGGCCTCTGTTTAGCAGTGTCCTTTTTTTCAGAAGTGCACAAAACTGTGGCCAACCGCACTTTTATGCACGCCTAAAACAAATGACACCGTGGGATCACAGGCCAGACGGCATCCAGAGTGGCCTATATCTGCCTCATTACAGGGAATCTTCCATCATGGGTTCCGGCTGAATCACATATTTCAGAGATTTACACGGAAACTCTGGTGTAAGTGCTCAGCGCAGAGCGCAGGATAAATGTGAGCAGAGCCTTTCTGCGATCTTTGGGAGACATAATAAACAAATCAGTAGCAGGTGAAGAATTGGTTTTATTTATTTTTTTACGCCGTTCCTCGTGTGATATAACTGATTAAATTACTTTATTCTTCGGGTCGGTGCGATTACAGAGATACCAGATTTATACCGGGTTTTTATGACTGACACTAAGAGACGCTTTTTTTTTGCAAAATCTAGTTTTTGCATCGCCATATTTTGAGAGCTATAATTTTTCCATATTTCGGCCGACAGAGTCATGTGATGGCTTGTTTTTTGCGGGACGAGTTGACATTTTTATTGGTACCATTTTTGGGTACGTGACATTTTTTGATCGCTTTCTATTCCGTTTTTTGGTAGGTAAAATTAACAAAAACCAACAATTCAGGAATTGTTTTTTGTGTTTTTTTTTTATGGCGTTCTGCGTGTGGTAAAAGTGATAAGGCGGCATTATTCTTCGGGTCAGTACGTTTACAGCGATACTACACGTACTGTATATTTTTTTATGTTTTGGCGCTTTTACACAATAAAACAATTTTATAGAAAAAATATTTTTTTTGCATTGCTTTATTCTGAGAGGTATAACTTTTTTATTTTTCGGCTGATGGAGCTGTATAGCAGATTGTTTTTTGCGGAACAAGATGACGTTTTCAGTGGTACCATTTTTATTTCCATTTTGCTTTTTGATCGCATTTTTTTCCACTTTTTGTTTGGCGATATGAGGAAAAAGCATAGTTTTTTGCTTCGTTTTTTATTTATTTTTATTACGGTGTGCACAGAAGGAGTTAATTAGTGTGACAATTTTATAGCTCGGGTTGTTTCGGACGCGGCAATACCAAATATGTGTACTTTTTTTATTTTTGCAAAAATATATGGATTTATCGGTTTAATATTTTATTTATTTATTTTAATTTATTTTGTATTTTTTTTTAACAGTTTCAAAACATTTTTTTTAACCTTTTTTTTACATTTTTACTTACATTAATTTTTATTTTTCTGATCCCTGATCTCATGTAATGTAATAGACATATATTACATTACATGAGATCTTCACACAGTCAGTCTCCTGTCTGGCTTAGCTACAGGCTGAGCCAGGCAGGACACCATATATGGCAGAGCTGGAGGCGGTCATGTGACCTCCAGCTGCCATAGCAACTTCAGGTCCTGAAAGGAATCAGGGGTCGTCGGAGAGGTAAGTGGACGACCCCCTCTCCTCCTGCTGTCTTCTATATGCCGCGATCACTATAGATCGCGGTATATAGAAGACAGCAAAGGGTTAACATCACTGGGACCTGATCTAATCAGGTCCCGATGATGTTCCCTGTCAGAGCTATCGCTCTGCACCGCTCCCACAGCGCTTGCAGGACCCTGGGGGTCCTGAGCGCTGCGAGACCACCCACCGTTTTTAAACGTCCGCACTGCACAGAGCCCAGGCAGCGCGGACGTTTATCTACAGTGGGCGGTCGGGAAGCGGTTAAGCAGCCAGAACAGAGGCAAGCAGACAGCATGGAGGGAAGCCAGGCTAGCAGACTGGACTGGTGATCAAGTTTGCGATCTTGCATAGTGGGGGATGGAGCACTATGCAAGAACGCCACCAGGTATGTTACAGTACCCCCCCCCCCTTTACGCCCCCTCTTCTTCAAGCCTGCAAGGGTGTTCCGCAGAGAATTTGGAGGCCAATCCTTCTCTTCAAGAGGACTACCTCTTCTGTCCACCAGAGGAAACGAACATGGTCTCATTATCTTGGTAGCTAGGATGCTTTCTCCCATCAAGCCATCCTTAGCAACAGAGGAAATGGGTGAAGTACCAGGTACAGGGTGTAAGAAAGTCTGTCCATTTGCTATCAGGTAGCACCCCAGAGGGTTCAGGAGACAACTGGAGGTTCTTCGCCTGGTTGGAGGGGTGCAGAGACTCGGAGGTAACCACTGCTTCGGGGTCCACTTGGTCAAGCTCACTGGATGAAGTGGGCGAGGTATCAGGTACAGGGTGTAGGAAAGTCTCTGTCCATTTGCTATCAGGTAGCACCCCGGAGGATTCAGGAGGCAACTGGAGGTCCTCCGCCTGGTTGGAGGGGTGCAGAGACTTGGAGGTATCCGCCGCCTCGATGGACGCAAGGCCAGATTTATTAAAGATGGAGGGTCCATGCTTTGGGACAATCCTCAAACTGGTTTCAGAAATGACATGTCTGTGAGGCGGGACGGTACCTGAAGCCAGATCATTGGTACAATCGTCGAGACTGTGTGGGGACATTGCCTCTGCTTCTCTTCCTTCGGAGACTTCAGCGCAAAGCGAGTCAGCGACTAGCAGATCTGGTGAAGAAGAAGAAGACATTGCTGACTGTCCTGAAGATATGGGGACTTGACACCCCTTGTACCTTAACAGTCCCCCAGGATACACCATGCAAGGTCTCCAGACCTGAGCGGGCACTAGATCTCTCGGCTCTGGACGACCTGTGGGTAAACCAGTCAGCACCTGAAAGGAAAGCTTCTTCAAGTGTAATGCTCCAATCTGGAGCTTAATTTGTACAGACATCTTTTGACTGTTTCTGAGTAGGGCTCGTCCTTCTGCAGACAATGCCCAAACCGGCTTCTGGAGTTTTCGGACGGGAATCGGACACTGACTGTTCAAGGCTTTAAGCCCGAAACTTCCGGTTAATCCGAGGCTTTTACTTGCCACGGAGACAGTCATAGTCATCTGTGGAGAGGAAACACTAAGGCCCAGGGCAGCCTCTCCTACAGGCCTAATGTCTTGGGATTCTCCAACCTTCACTGGACAAAGACCGTCAGGGGGACCCAAACAACCGCAGCGGGACTGCAATCCAATTTCGTGACTGAGTTCCGGCTTCTGCTTTGCCTGCCGAACATGGTCAACCTTCATGGATTCAGTGCGGGTAGCTGCTTCTGCAGGCTGGGGAATAAGAGGTCTTTGGGAGGACAGAACCTGGCGTGATGGTTTGCCTCTACGCCTTGCACGTCTGGCCTGCCTCTTGAGGTTGGGAAGAGAAGTATTCTGCGGAGCGTAGTCATCCTGTGTGGGTTCTGTGTGGGCAGCAGTCTCTTCAGGCTGGAGAACTGGTGAGCTACCCACACACATTACCCATTGGGGCTGCTCCGGGATACTGGGAAGTGAAGCATTAGCAGAGGCTTCAGGATTGGGGTCATCGAAGACCATTAGAAAGGCCACCAGGAAGGCCTGCAGGTCAAGGACGATAGGATCCCATGCTTCCCATAGGGGGGTGACCCATTTCAAGGCATCACCCGCTAGGTAGGATAACATAAATGCCACTTTAGACCACTCGGTAGGAAAATAGAGAGGGTAGAACTTGAAATGCAGCATACATTGCTCCACAAACGCACGGCTTTGTTTAGGATCCCCATAATACCATGGCGGATCAGCACGATAGAGTGCCGATAGCTCCATTTGGACTGGTGCGTAATTCGCCTGGGCCATAGCTAGAGGGAAAAAAAAAAGTATTTATTTTTAATGCACGTATTCGCTGGACACGGATTCAAAATGTCTCTGAGAGCGAAGGGCCGTGGGGCTCAACAGGAACCATGGCCTGAGCAAACTGTTATGCACACGCCCGGACTCACTGGCGTGTGCGTGATTTAGTGATTCCACTGTGCCATGAACCGGAGAGTGCCTGGAGGGGCGTAACTAAGTATCTACCCGATCCGACCAAGGTCGCATGACGGCATACGACGCCTGTGCACCAGGGAGGAACCGAGCAGAGGGACCAGGTGCGACTCCAGGTCAGACCCCGGACACGGCTGTTGACTCACACCGGGGAATACAGGAACTGGCAGGTTAGGCTGGCACACTGACTGGTGGGTATAGGCAGGCACGGCTGGTATGCAGACAGGCGGGCACTGGTAAGCACGACTGGTATGCAGGCAGGGGGTACTGGGAAGCACGGCTGGAGTGCCGACAGGGAGGCACTAGCAGGTTGGAGCACAGACTGGATAAGGTTCAGTACAGACTGGAACTCAGGAACAGAACCGCAGATGCGGTAGACGAGCAGAGCGAGACCGCCTGGAGCAGTGAGCAAAGGCAGGGCAGAGCGAGACCGCCTGGAGCGGTGAGCACAGGCAGAGCAGAGCGAGACCGCCTGGAGCGGTGAGCAAAGGCAGAGCAGAGCGAGACCGCCTGGAGCGGTGAGCAAAGGCAGAGCAGAGCGAGACCGCCTGAAGCGGTGAGCAAAGGCAGAGCGAGACCGCCTGGAGCGGTGAGCAAAGGCAGAGCAGAGCGAGACCGCCTGGAGCGGTGAGCAAAGGCAGAGCAGAGCGAGACCGCCTGGAGCGGTGAGCAAAGGCAGAGCAGAGCGAGACCGCCTGGAGCGGTGAGCAAAGGCAGAGCAGAGCGAGACCGCCTGGAGCGGTGAGCAAAGGCAGAGCAGAGCGAGACCGCCTGGAGCGGTGAGCAAAGGCAGAGCAGAGCGAGACCGCCTGGAGCGGTGAGCAAAGGCAGAGCAGAGCGAGACCGCCTGGAGCGGTGAGCAAAGGCAGAGCAGAGCGAGACCGCCTGGAGCGGTGAGCAAAGGCAGAGCAGAGCGAGACCGCCTGGAGCGGTGAGCAAAGGCAGAGCAGAGCGAGACCGCCTGGAGCGGTGAGCAAAGGCAGAGCAGAGCGAGACCGCCTGGAGCGGTGAGCAAAGGCAGAGCAGAGCGAGACCGCCTGGAGCGGTGAGCAAAGGCAGAGCAGAGCGAGACCGCCTGGAGCGGTGAGCAAAGGCAGAGCAGAGCGAGACCGCCTGGAGCGGTGAGCAAAGGCAGAGCAGGCAAGAACCGCCGAAGTGGTGAGCAAAGGCAGAGCAGGCAAGAACCGCCGAAGCGGTGAGCAAGGCAGAGCAGGCAAGAACCGCCGGAGCGGTGAGCAAGGCAGAGCAGGCAAGAACCGCCGGAGCGGTGAGCAAGGCAGAGCGTGCAGAAACCGCCGGAGCTGCGAACAAGGCAGAGCAGAGGGGACAGGGCTCTGTTCACACGGAACAGACTGGAAGGGAAAGGCAGAAGCAGAAACACACAAGATACTTGCAATGAAGTAGCGAGTGGACTCTAAACTCACAAACAGAAGTACAGCGACATCGAGTAGGAGTTAGGTGCAGGTTCAGACTCTGCAGAAAAAGGGAAGGTACGGACATAGAGAAAAACAGGAAGCAGGATAGGAGACAGTTCAGACAGGAACTGTTACTGCAACAAAATACAGGAACGAGCCAAGGTAAAGCCAAGTGCTGGTTCAGACAATGCAGGAGAAAAGGAAGGTACGGACATAGAGAAAAACAGGTAACAGGTAAGGAGACAGTTCAGACTGGAACTGTTACTGCAGCGAGATACAGGAGCGAGTCTGGGTATGCGGCCCCCAGAGGGCGGGACGAACAGGCTAGGAGCGTGTTCAGACAGGCCTGGAAATACAGCCTCCAGGAAGGCAGACAGGCAGGCAGGCAGGCAAGAAAACACAGAACAGGACCTGGCACATTCAGAGTGAAAGAGCACACTGAATGATGACATTGCTCAGGCACCAGCTACCAGGTGAAGCTGGTTTAAATATCCAGTGACGGACAGCAATAGGCTGAGGACGCACAAGGGGTGTACCCGCAAGAGCTACAAGAAGCAGGAAGTGATCGGGCGCCGCCCTTAAGCAGCCAGAACAGAGGCAAGCAGACAGCATGGAGGGATGCCAGGCTAGCAGACTGGACTGGTGATCAAGTTTGCGATCTTGCATAGTGTTGGATGGAGCACTATGCAAGAACGCCACCAGGTATGTTTCAGAGGCTATAGCAAGTGTGTAATAAAAAAGGGCTTTCAGAGAGCTTACCACACTCCTAGAAAGGAACTATTATTTGGAAAAAGACCCCGGAAAGTGGAGCAGAATCAACAACAAATCAGACTTATTACTACGTATAATAAGCAATGGAAAGAAGTTTCAGAAACAATAAAGAAAGAAACACTGGAATATCCTCTTGAGGGATCCAACATTTAAGAAAATTCCTCCAAAAACCCCCTCCATTGTGGCCAGAAGATCAAGAAACCTAAAAGATGCCTTGGTACATAGACATTATGCTCCGGATATCCCCGAGACAATAAATAAAATTATTAAAAGTTTGGGCTTCTACCCATGCAGTTTCTGCAAGTCATGTAAAAATTTGAAAAAGAGTAAGACCTTCGTGAATCATGATGCATCTAGGACCTTTGAAATAAGAACATTTCTAAGCTGTACATCAAAAGGCATAATTTACCATGCAGAATGTCCTTGCAAAAAGATCTATATAGGCCTGACGACCAGAGAATTGAAGGTACGTGTCAGAAAACATGTCAGGGATATAGAAAAAGCGGTGTCGGTAGAGGATGTTAAAAT
This sequence comes from Phyllobates terribilis, assembly GCF_046119375.1. Lineage (NCBI taxonomy): Eukaryota > Metazoa > Chordata > Amphibia > Anura > Dendrobatidae > Phyllobates > Phyllobates terribilis. The sequence goes on along the minus strand of NW_027362763.1, from coordinate 679,053,791 downwards.
GTTAAAAACGTTACCAAGGCACTTTAAAGAATTTTGTAGCTGTAGAACGGATGGGCTAACAATTAAAGCCATTGATCAGGTTGTACTAGGACCCGGGGAGGGGACCTGTGCAGAATCCTAGCTCAAACAGAAAGCAGGTGGATTTAGGCTGTGTGCCCACGATGCTTTTTTTAAGCGTTTCCGCAGTGGCAAAAATGCTGCAGAAACGCTTAAAAAACGCATGGTAGAAGGCCTGCCATGTTCCCCAATGATAATCCGCATGTGCTGTGCACATGCTGCGGAAATTTCCACTGCGGGTTATCATTGCGGAAAAAAACGCAGCACTACCAATTATTTTGTGGAAGCGCTGCGTTTTCGCCGCCATTGACTTTCAATGGAACGCTTGGATTCCACATCACAGGATCTGTACATGCGGAATCCAAACTTTTCAATGTGCGGATGGTACCCGGGTGTGGCGGAGAGGAGACTCTTACCCTCCGAACCCGGGAACCATAGAACCTGTAAAAAAAAGAATAAAATAATAAATAAATATTATACTTACCATCTGATGGCCCGCGGTGCGCTCGCCTTCACTTGCCGGCAGCTCGCGGTGGACTGAAGGACCTGCGCTGACGTCATAGTCATGTGACGACAGGTCCTTCAGTGTAGTGCACCCCGAGCTGCCGGCAAGCCAGGACGGAGCGAAGCAAGACTCCGGAAGCCATCGGAAGGTAAGTATAGATTTATTTTTTTATTTTTTACCATTCTTTAAGGTCACAGTATATAAATCCATGCCGTTTGCATGAATTTATATAGTGTGACCAAGTTGACAAGCACTTTCCAAGTGATGCTAAAATCGTTTGGAAAGCGCTTGTCAACCCGCATGCGGAAATGCATGTGAAGAACGCTTCACATATGCTTGTCCCTGGCGGGAAAAACGCATGTACAATCTGCATGCGTTTTTTCTGCCAGGGAGATGCAGAAGCGCTCAGGAAAAAATCCTGAGCATTTCTGCATCGTGGGCACATAGCCTTATAGGTTGGGCACCCTATCCCCACAGAGACTAAATGAGAACCTTGGCTTTGCCTCCTTTTTGTAATGCACCCCAATAGCACACTCCTAACCTCTTGAGTATAACGTTGCTTTTAACTTCGTTATTTTATCTGTGTATTTACTATGTTTTAATTTTTGCTCTATAGATAGTGGTTGTAGTGCCGGCGTCCCTGCCCTCTGCTAGGCAGGGACGCTGTTCCCCTCACCGCTCTGCTCCGTGCCCGGCGTCCCTCTCCCGCTCTGCTGGCAGCGCGCGCTCCTTCCCGGCCACTGTGCTTAGGGCGCGCGCGCTCTCCCTCCCTCTTAAAGGGGCCGCGCGCGCCGTCCTAAGGAGTCCCCGGCCAATGGCCGGAGGACTTTACCATATATAAGGCACCTCCTCCAAAATGGAAGTGCCCGAGCAATGTTGTTGCACTGTTCTACTCTGCTTCAGCCCTCAGGTCCCATTGCCAGTTACCTGCCAGTTACCTGCCTGATTCCTGCCAGATTCCTGCCAGCTTGCTGTCCTAATCCTGCCTGATTTCCTGTTACCTGCCTGCCTGCCTGAGGTCCGACGGTCTGCCTTACAACTCCGGTCAGTCTGTCTAAGGACCAACTTGCCCGCTCACCTGGGAGCGCACATCAGCTACCTGCCTGCCTGCCTGAGGTCCGACGGTCTGCCTTACAACTCCGGTCAGTCTGTCTAAGGACCAGCTTGCCCGCTCACCTGGGAGCGCTTCTCCGCTACCTGCCTGCTTGCCTGCCCGGAGGCTCCGCCGTCACGTGCTGTGACCACCAGCTATTCCAGAGACTCTTGCCCGCTCACCTGGGAGCGCTTCTCCGCTACCTGCCTGCTCGCCTGCCCGGAGGCTCCGCCGTCACGTGCTGTGACCACCAGCTATTCCAGAGACTCTTGCCCGCTCACCTGGGAGCGCTTCTCCGCTACCTGCCTGCTTGTCTACCTGGAGGTTCAGCCATCACAGGTCGTACCAGCCCGTTCACCCATAGACTGTCCCGGTCACTTGCCGTGACCTCCAGCCCGTTCACCCAGAGACTGTCCCGGTCACTTGCCGTGACCTCCAGCCCGTTCTTCCAGAGACTGTCCCGGTCACTTGCTGTGACCTCCTGCCCGTACACCCAGAGACTGTCCCGGTCACCTGCTGTGACTGCCTGCCTGGTCGCCACCCGCTCCCTTACAAGGACTGCCCCCTTGTATAGTAGCTCAGAGGTTCCGCCTCCCAGACCCGTTACAGTTTGCTCGGGCCATGGAACCCGGTGGCACCCAAGCTCCCTCGCTCTCGGACCTGTGTCATGAACTGTCCCGTCAAAGGTCCCAACAGGAGTCCATCCTGGGTCACCTGCGGAATGTCAATACTCGCCTGGACACTCTGACTGCTCCACCAACAACCTCCGCCAGTGCCATGTCTCGCAATCCGGCAGCTCCGCTGTCCACTAACACCATGATATCCTACCCCGGACCTCGGCTTTCTGCACCTCCTCGCTTCGGGGGCGACTCCGCCCAGGCTCGGGGCTTCATAAATCAGTGCACCTTGCACTTTGAACTATTGTCCCACCAGTTTAACTCCGATCGAGCCAAAATTGCATTCATCATGTCCCATCTCACCGGGGAGGCCCTGGCCTGGCTAAATCCTCTATGGGAGAGAGGAGACCCCCTGGTGTCCAACTTGCCTGCTTTTCTCACGGCTTTCCGGAAAGTCTTCGACGAACCCGGACGGAAGACCTCATCCGCATCATCTTTGCTACGCCTCCGTCAGGAAAGTCTCACCGTGGGTCAATATGCCATACGGTTCCGTACCCTTGCCTCGGAGCTGGTCTGGGATAACGATGCTCTGGTTTCCGTCTTCTGGGAGGGTCTGTCCGGCCGTATTAAAGATGAACTTGCCAGTCGGGACATTCCTACCACTCTCGATGACTTAATAACTCTTGCCACCCGGATTGACCTACGATTCCAGGAGCGTGCCAGAGAGGTCACCCGTGAGAGGAGGTTACCACGTCTAGCTCCTACTTTTCAGAAACCCGTCACTCCTTCTGTCTCTAACCAGGTACACCCTCCTGAGCCTATGCAGGTCGACCAGACCAAGATGGTCAAGACCCGTCAGGACTTACGCCGTGCCGAGGGGACCTGCTTCTACTGTGGCAGTAAGGAGCACCGGATCCGTGCCTGCCCGGAGAGGTCGGGAAACGCCTGTGTCTAGATTCGCTCAGAGAGGTCCACCTAGACAAGAATAAATCCTCTCCATCCCTGCTGTTGTCAGTTTCTATCGTCTACGGGGAGAACCGTTATTTCGAACTAGCCCAACTGGACTCTGGAGCAGCCGGGAATCTTATTTCACAGTCCCTGGTAGAGAAATACCGCATCCCGACCAAACCTCTGGCTGTACCCTTGTCTGTTGCTGCCGTGGATGGGGGGCTCTTACCACGCCCCATCCAACTCATCACCGAATCCATTACTCTGCAGGTGGGAATGCTGCATTCTGAAAGTATCTCCTTCCATGTTCTGCCTGGACTCTCTCACGCCCTCTTGCTAGGTCTACCTTGGCTCCAGAGACATGCACCCGTTCTTGACTGGCAGACCGGAGAAGTCCTTCGCTGGGGACAGGGCTGCCATAAGACCTGTCTGGTTCCCGTTCATCCCGTCCGTCCTTCTCCTACCCCAGCTAATCTACCTGGACTTCCGATTCCTTATTGGTCTTATGCTGATGTCTTTAATAAAAAGGAGGCAGAGACACTACCCCCTCATAGACCATACGACTGTCCTATCGACCTGTTACCTGGTACTTCTCCTCCCCGTGGGCGTATTTATCCATTATCCGCTGCTGAGACCCGGTCGATGTCCGAATATATTGAGGAGAATCTGGCCAGGGGATTCATCCGGAAATCTACCTCCCCGGCGGGAGCAGGCTTCTTTTTCGTCAAAAAGAAGGACGGCTCTCTCTGTCCCTGTATAGACTATAGCGGCCTTAACCAGATCACGGTGAAGAATAAGTACCCCCTTCCGCTCATTCCGGAGTTATTTGATCGTCTGAGGGGGGCTAGAATCTTCACCAAACTGGACCTCCGTGGGGCGTACAACCTGGTTCGTATCCGTCAGGGGGATGAATGGAAGACGGCATTCAACACCCGGGACGGCCACTATGAATATCTGGTAATGCCCTTTGGCCTCTGTAACGCTCCTGCCGTCTTTCAAGAGTTGGTCAATGACATCTTCCGGGACCTTCTCTACTCCTGCGTAGTGGTGTACCTGGACGACATCTTGGTCTTCTCTCCGGATCTCCAGACTCACCGGAGGGACGTTCGTCAGGTCCTGCTCAGGCTTAGGCAGAACCATCTCTACGCTAAATATGAGAAGTGCCTCTTTGAGCAGACCTCGCTTCCGTTTCTGGGCTACATTATCTCTCAGACCGGCCTACAAATGGATCCTGAGAAACTGTCTGCCATCGAGAAATGGCCCCGACCAGAGGGGTTGAAGGCTATTCAACGGTTCCTGGGCTTCGCCAACTATTACCGCCTCTTCATACCGCACTTCTCTTCCCGGACTGCCCCAATTTCCGCGCTCACCCGTAAGGGTACTAATCCCAAAGAGTGGCCGCCCGAAGCAGAGGAGGCCTTTCTTTCCCTAAAACAGGCCTTCTCTTCCGCCCCGGTGCTGCATCGCCCGGACGGCAACAAGCAGTTCTTCCTGGAAGTGGACGCCTCCTCCTCTGGAGCCGGAGCGGTACTTACTCAAAAATCATCTTCCGGGAGAATGGTAACTTGTGGCTTCTTCTCCAAACTCTTCTCCTCTTCTGAGCGCAACTATTCCATAGGAGACCGAGAGTTATTGGCCATCAAGCTGGCGTTGGAGGAGTGGCGTTACCTACTCGAGGGGGCTCTTCATCCGGTAATAATTTACACTGACCACAAGAACTTGGCTTACCTCCAGCATGCCCAGAGACTTAACCCGCGCCAAGCCCGGTGGTCCTTGTTTTTTGCTCGCTTTGATTTTGTTCTTCATTTTCGCCCAGCTGACAAAAACGTCAAAGCAGACACCTTGTCCCGATCCTTTCTGGTGTCCGATCTCGAGGAGGAACCTAAACATATCATCGATCCCGCCAGAGTAATGCAGGTGGCTCCCGTGAGTCTAAATCGTCTCCCTCCCGGTAAGACGTTTGTTTCAGTACCTGATCGGGAGAAGATCCTACACTGGGGCCATTCGTCTAAACTAGCTGGCCACGCCGGTCAGAAAAAGACCCTTCAGCTTATTGCCCGGCACTATTGGTGGCCTACCCTGCACAAGGACATAATAGACTTTGTTTCTGCCTGTGTGTCCTGCGCCCGCAACAAAGTCCCGAGACATCTGCCAGCCGGACGCCTCCTTCCGCTTCCTGTGCCTGCTGCCCCCTGGCAGCATATAGCAATGGACTTTATAACTGATCTCCCCGTCTCTGCCGGTTGTACGGTCATTTGGGTGGTCGCTGACCGCTTTTCCAAGATGGCTCACTTTATTCCCCTGCCAGGCCTTCCGTCTGCACCCGAGCTGGCTAAAGACTTTATCCGCCACATCTTCCGTCTTCATGGCCTGCCCCTCCACATCGTGTCGGATCGTGGGGTACAGTTCACCTCACGTTTCTGGAGAGCCACTTGTAAACTACTAGACGTCACCCTGGACTTCTCTTCCGCTTACCACCCACAGTCCAATGGTCAAGTGGAGCGGATCAATCAGAACCTGACCAGTTACCTCCGGCACTTCGTTAATGCCCACCATTCTGACTGGGTGGATCTCCTACCTTGGGCCGAGTTCTCTTATAATAATCACGAGAGCGAATCCTCCTCCAAATCCCCGTTTTTTGTAGTCTTTGGTCAGCATCCTCGGATTCCTTTTCCTGTCTCCACCTCTGTGGACAACCCGGCTGCGGAATCTCTCGTTAGCAAATTTTCCTCCATATGGGAGAGTACCCGGTCCGCACTCTTTCTGTCATCCGAGCGTATGAAAAGACACGCTGACAAAAAACGCCTGGATCCTCCACAATTTCGTCCAGGAGATAAAGTCTGGCTCTCATCTAAATTTGTTCGACTCAAGATACCTTCTTACAAGTTAGGGCCTCGGTTCATCGGTCCTCTGGAGGTCATCAGTCAGATCAACCCGGTGGCCTATAAATTGAAACTCCCGGCCAACTTACGGATCCCTAACTCCTTCCATGTATCTCTCCTCAAACCCGTGGTGCTTAACTCTTTTTCCAAGTCTACAGGTACGCCTCCTGCTCCGGTTTCTGCTGAGGACGAGTTTGAGGTAGAGAACATTCTTGCCACCAAAAGGGTAAGAGGAAAGACCTTTTTTCTGGTAGATTGGAAGGGGTTTGGTCCTGAGGAGAGAACGTGGGAGCCCCGGGAGAACATCCATGCCCCTCTTATCCTTGCTAAATTTCTGTCTGGCCTAAAAAAGGGGGGGCCTAAAGGGGGGGGTACTGTAGTGCCGGCGTCCCTGCCCTCTGCTAGGCAGGGACGCTGTTCCCCTCACCGCTCTGCTCCGTGCCCGGCGTCCCTCTCCCGCTCTGCTGGCAGCGCGCGCTCCTTCCCGGCCACTGTGCTTAGGGCGCGCGCGCTCGCTCTCCCTCCCTCTTAAAGGGGCCGCGCGCGCCGTCCTAAGGAGTCCCCGGCCAATGGCCGGAGGACTTTACCATATATAAGGCACCTCCTCCAAAATGGAGGTGCCCGAGCAATGCTGTTGCACTGTTCTACTCTGCTTCAGCCCTCAGGTCCCATTGCCAGTTACCTGCCTGATTCCTGCCAGATTCCTGCCAGCTTGCTGTCCTAATCCTGCCTGATTTCCTGTTACCTGCCTGCCTGCCTGAGGTCCGACGGTCTGCCTTACAACTCCGGTCAGTCTGTCTAAGGACCAACTTGCCCGCTCACCTGGGAGCGCACATCAGCTACCTGCCTGCCTGCCTGAGGTCCGACGGTCTGCCTTACAACTCCGGTCAGTCTGTCTAAGGACCAGCTTGCCCGCTCACCTGGGAGCGCTTCTCCGCTACCTGTCTGCTTGCCTGCCCGGAGGCTCCGCCGTCACGTGCTGTGACCACCAGCTATTCCAGAGACTCTTGCCCGCTCACCTGGGAGCGCTTCTCCGCTACCTGCCTGCTCGCCTGCCCGGAGGCTCCGCCGTCACGTGCTGTGACCACCAGCTATTCCAGAGACTCTTGCCCGCTCACCTGGGAGCGCTTCTCCGCTACCTGCCTGCTTGTCTACCTGGAGGTTCAGCCATCACAGGTCGTACCAGCCCGTTCACCCATAGACTGTCCCGGTCACTTGCCGTGACCTCCAGCCCGTTCACCCAGAGACTGTCCCGGTCACTTGCCGTGACCTCCAGCCCGTTCTTCCAGAGACTGTCCCGGTCACTTGCTGTGACCTCCTGCCCGTACACCCAGAGACTGTCCCGGTCACCTGCTGTGACTGCCTGCCTGGTCGCCACCCGCTCCCTTACAAGGACCGCCCCCTTGTATAGTAGCTCAGAGGTTCCGCCTCCCAGACCCGTTACAGTGGTCTGGCTATGATTACATATATCCTTACCATTGTTCGAGTGCTGCTTATTCTGAGGTCCTGTCCTTCCAGTGCTTTTAAAAGTCTGGATGAGTTATATGGCCGTCTTGATGTTTGGCTGGCATTGGGTGTTCGGATGGGATAGGATGCCTGGAGGTGGTGAGTACGGTTCGTCTTGATGCCACTCTCTCTGTCACGGGTGTGTCGGAGGTGACAGACAGTCGCCCTGCAGTGGCTTATAGGAGATCTCCACGTTTGGCATTGCTGACCGCTTCCTAGATAGGAGGTTGTCTTTAGGACCCAGCGACTACCTCCCTCCGGCCTGGTTGTTGTGAGGCAGTCACTGGGATCGTATACGAGGGACGTAATATATATCCCCCAGAATGTGTACAGAGACCTATTAAATCCATTGGAGTGCATTGCAGTCACAAACTCACCTGCGGCTGCAATGCAGGAATGAAGGTGAGCATTGACCTTGTCAGGCTATCTGGCTAAGGCTGATTAAGGAAAACCTGGCAGGGCCTTCATTTCTTGTGGGAGGCTACAGGAAGGCAGTGGGGCGGCCTCCTCCCTCCAACCCAGGTTTTCCAGTGGCTCTTGCCACAGGTCCTTTAAAAACCCTGCACTAAGGATTAGTGTTGTTCTATGTTGGAACCTGCTAGGAGCTTAGCAGGAAAGCTCAGCAGGATTGAGTGTGGCTGAACCCACGCCTGGGAAGGCTCTGCATCTGTCAGGCTCTGAGCGGCCCGGCCGGGTTACCAAGGACTCTTGTTAACCCGGGTGCGAACCTGAGGACTTTTCTGTGACTTTTCTGTGTACCCGTGATTTGCTGAATAAAACTGAATAAAGCTGTTTATGTTGGACTTGCTTGGGTCAGTGCCTCAGTTACTGCACGGTGTGAACACCGCCACCTTACAGTGTATATATACCTTGTCTCTCCAGGTGGGCATTGCCGGTTATACTCATTCCTTCCTGGATCTTGGCTGTAGCAGCACCACATCCTTTCTGGAGTCTTGAGGCCGTGTGCACTGTTGAAGTTCATCTAAAGCTAAGCCGTTATTCCCTTGTTTTATCTTTCCCTATTGTCTTTAGTTGCTAGCGGAGATTGACTAGTGCTCATCTCCTTCCACCCCTAGTTGTAGTCTTTCGCCAAGTACAAAAGGGCACGTGATCATCGACAGCTGCGGAGGCTATATAGAGACATTTAGGGGAGTCAGGGTGACGCTAGTCCAAATTATGAGGTCACCACTCCCCCCTTTCCCTAGTGTCTGGGCTCCCTTCCCCTTTCCCCTCTGTGTTGTACTCACACCTGGTGTTACTCTCTGTGTTGCACTCTCACCTGGCGTGACACTCTCCTTCCGTATCGAACATTTAAGGAGTTGAACGAGGAATATGTCTTAAGAAAACTCAGTTTTTTATCTATTGGATAAGAAGTGGACAAAGGACTAATTATATATGTTTATCTATCTCTGGACATTCATAAAATCCAAAGTTATCAGATTGGTTCAATAAAGGAACCATCAAGAATGATATTCTACATTGACCTACTTTTGGATGTTTAAATCATGATCATCTTTATCATCCATTGGGACATGTCACTGACGGTATTTCCCATCATTGTGACATGTGACTATGTTCTCTTTATTTATCTGCATGGGGTCATACTTTGATATCAGTCCTATAAGGTTATATCTGTGTATTCATTTCATCACCAGATATTTTCTGGTATATATATACCCTGTATTGAATTTGAACACACAAATATGTGTGTATTACTGACACTTTGGACTGTTTTATAATTTTTTACCCTAGGGTCATTAGAACGCACTCTGCACTTTATTACTAATCTAAATTCTGTGCACAGATCGTTTTTGGCTGTGCCTTATGTATGCCCAGTGCCGATTATGTCTATACGCTATGGGCAATTGAATATTGTCCAGATCTGACTAAGTTTGGCCTTTTCCCCTAACCTTTCCGTCTCCTCTCCCCCATTCTGTCAACTCTGTATATTAGCGTCCTCCTTATTGTCCGATATATCCATATATACCAAGTCCCTATACTATTCTATTCATTTTAATGTTAGCTTCCCACTGCCGGATATGTCCATATGGATTTGGGTCATAGATTTTGGGTTTTCCATTGATCTAATTACCATAGCTTTCAAGTTAATGGAGAATGGTATAGGTATCTTCAAGCCCGCCCTTCTGGTACTCCGCTACCCTCTATACCTCTGGTTCCATATCATGGATCGCTCCGTCTGGCTAGTGCGCATGCTCCGTTTGCGGATCACAGAGACTTTCTGTTAGAACCCTCCTGTTAGTTTTTTCTATCTTGTGTTTTGCGGTCACGTGACCATCTGCCTATATATTCCAGCTCCGCCCTTCTGGCTGTGCTGGACTTCAGTGTTGTTTGACTGTCTCTCTAGCCAGGTGCTTCGGTGCCTATCTCTGTCTAGTTCGCTTGGTCCTCTTGGACCTCTAGTACTTTTTGTCAGTTTGTCTTTTGTGTTCTGCAACAACTTCTGTTAGGAGGTGTCCCATTTTTGTCCCAGTCCTTAGTACTGTTATGGACCCCTCCCTTATTTCTATAGGTCTTCGTTCAGACTAGCCAAGGACAAAGGCGGGTCTGTTCACAAGGAACAGGCAGCCCGCTACATCGTAGGGATTCAGCTTAGTCTTACTGTAGGGACAGCTTTCCCCTATCTTTCCTTAGTTTATGTTGCAGATCATAACACTTTCGGTCCGGCGCACACAGGGAGGCTGAGCGTGTCACCCTTGCGTTCCAAGCACCGGAACAGGAAGTCTCACTTTCATGTCGAGATGCTGGCAAGCGTTTCATGTGCCGGATATACCGGATGGGGCAACAAACACAGAGATTGTCCTCATTGGCCATGACCACTATTTAAAGAAGTTGTGCACTACTTTATATTATTCCCCCAATGTATCCCCCCGGGGCCCATAAGACTTTTTGTAAATACCTTCCGTTGTAGATAGCGCCGCTCACAGGGATTATCGGTGGCCGCTCACAGGCATCACGTGACCCCGCGCTGACGTCACGACAAGTGAGGCGTGACTCAGCGCTGGGATCCCTGCGGTGGCTGCTGGGTTGTGGGCGGGGTTACCCCCCGCATCACACTCAGCATCCACCGCACACTTTCCCAATGAATTGGGGAGAGGCATAGCGCGCGGGGCATGCCGGGAGTAACACGGGGGTAACCCCGCCCACAGCCTGGCATCCACCGTGGAATCAGGAAGACAAAGACCCCCGGCTGCTGCCAGCACTTGTCGTGACATCAGCGGATGTCAGAGCCGGCTGCAGCCAGGGGTCACCTGATGCCTGTGAGCGGCCAATGATAGCGCCGCTCACAGGCATTATCTGCAATGGAAGGTATTTACAAAAAGTCTTAGGAGCCCCGGGGGGATGCATTGGGGGGATAATCTAAAGTAGTGGACCACCCCTTTAAGGAGCCTTCCTAAGTCAGGTAGTTAACACCCCCTTGGAAAAAGCCTTGGGATACACTTTCCTGCCTGCTGTAAATACATTGATCCGGTGGGCCTCTATTGTCATGGTTACTCCCTTCCTCCAGTATCTTTAATATGGTTAATGGGATCCCACTCTCTACCCTTGAACTTTTGCTGCTAGGCACTTGCACTTTACATATCTATTGTTGATATTCTCATCTTTACTCATCTATTGTTGATATTCATTGCTCTAGTGAGATCACCATCAATTTTTCTCCATATTAGGTTAACAGGCATGGAGTTCCTTTGTTACTAGGCTCAGCCATTCAGCATTCGGAGGGATCTTGTATAAAAAGCCCTGTATAGCTGAGTTTACATTTTTTCCTGCTTATTTTTAATCTTGACTTAATAAAATATCATGATTTTATATTTTTTTTGTCTAAAGACTCCTAGCATTTCTTTCTGTGGGTAGTGTGTTGGTGACATGGATGATTGCAATGATGGCTGCGTAGAAATGCCTGTCCTGTTCTGAGGCAACTACCTAACACCACCCTCATGTCAAAATTAGATTGTCAGATAAGAAATGTCTACCAGTACTTCATGCTTTTCTCTTCGCCATATCAATCAAATTGTAAATAAATGTAAAAAAAAATTTCAGACAAAATAAGGTACAGAATGCTGCACAAAAATGTGCACAATGGTGCAGTCTATCTAAGACATTTCTAAAAGGAGAATTTGCGTAAACTTTTTTTCCCTAACCATCTGCCCGAAGGGTCAAGGATCAATGGCCTCCCTTGATGTTAATCAGATTTTATAAAGATTACCTTTTGACAGAGAACCCCTTTAAATCAACAGTAAAGGTTAACAGATCGTATATTTTCGTAAGCTCTATATTTATAAGACGTCTCAAGGACATAAACTGTAACCTAAGAGGAGTGATTCACAAGAATCTCATAGGTCTAAGATATATGAATGACTATTGAAGGAAATTAGCGTAATACATTATCCTACTAAAATGCACTTGGGACATTTCATGTATATTTCTGGCAAGGTGAAGCCCTAAAAATAGACGTATTCTAACACTGTTCTTCTAGGATTTCATTAATGGAAATGAGATACAAAGGAAGATGTTAGCAACCATCCCTTCCAGACAGCTTCTCTGCCCAGATGAAAGCCTTTACAGTTTGTAAACCCGTGATTTTAGAGTTGTAGATTTACAATAACTAGAGAGACACAAGTTTAAGAATTCCCTGCAAGTCAGTGTTCCTTCTCCCTCCAGCCAAATGACTGTTCACCATTTTTGTCGCGTTTTTTATTCTGCACAGATTTGTCACAAAACCTGAAGGGTTTCCTGCTGCAAGCAAAGTGAATGAGAGTCCTGAAGTCTCATGCACACATTGCTTATTTTAGACTTGCAGATTTAAATCTGCAGCTTGTCAATTCTTTCAGCATTTTTGCTGCAGATTCCACCAATACTATTGAGTGGGAAAAATCTGCACCAAAAATGCATGTAAGAAAACACGTTAAAAACATGCCTATTTTATGCAGCGTTTTTCCTGCTAAGAGATGCAGAAATTTATGCACTAAATTCTTAACGTGTGCACATACCCTTTCGTTTTCAGATGGATGGCAGGTACAGTTTTTTAAATTGGTTCACAAGTTGTATGCTGAAAGCTTTTATCATTTACTAATTTAAAAAAAATTCAAAAGAAGATAATGTGTCGCTATGCATATTAATACAAGCTAAGACTGGTTAAAAAGTTTTATTTGTGATATGGCGACTAGACCTGATCAGAAGCTGTGCTAGGTTGATCGAAAAATAATTACTGGGATGTCCATTGATCCTCAGAAGGTTGCTTGTTTCCAGGTGGAAAAGTGACCATAAAGTTATAGGGCCCGATTCATCTACTTCATTTACTTATTTTTTAAGTTACTGTTCTTTTTTGTCTTGGGGTATTTGTTGTTGAGTTTTGTGCAAAATTTTTCAAAATTATGCATGTTTTTTTTGGCAGTAACATATTTAGCGACGTTCTAGCGCAAAAAAAAAAATCCCAAGATCCACTAAAATGGAGTAAAATTTACTAAAACTTATCTGGCATACATAAAATCACTCAAATGTGAGACAATGGAGTACATTGGCACAAATATTTGCAACTTTTTAAAAAGTTGCAGTTGATGCATCGGACAAAAACATCTTGAAACCCAAAACCGAACATAAGAGAAAACAGGCAATCTCATATAAAATTACTTTAAAAACAAGGCAAAAATTGAAAAGAATAATTAGGTGCAAATGAAAAACGGGTAAAAAATACTAAAAACTAGACAATAGAAAGGCACAAATGCAATTATGAATTGGACCCATAGTGGTAAAAACTCCTCTGGGGTCATTCTCTTGATGCAGCCCGAAAGCAATGTATAGTAACATCATTTATAAGGAGTTTCAGATGTTCAACATGTAGAGAACTTTTCCCTTTGTTTTTTTGTTTATTAAATATTTTTGCTATGAAGTAATTGTGGTTGAGTATCATAAACCAAGAGTAACTGAAAGCAGAAGTTCATGAATTAAGGCTCTAGTGTAGATATCTTTAGATCTACAAGATAGGTGGAACATATCCTAAATGTTTGTTTATTCCATGTTAATAAAACAATCATTCGTGTTTGTGATGTGGATTCTCTAAGATGCGAGCTGTGTGGCGTTGGCTAGACTTGGGTGCGAAGTATGAACTTTGCTGCTGGATTCCCAAATTGTGGTGCCCTGTATGCTCACGGATTGGCAACAGTAGCGCAATTGGAGTAGTAATGTACAGTGGCATGTAAAAGTTTGGGCTCCCGTGGTCAAAATTACTATTATTGTGAACAGTTAAGCAAGTTGAACATGAGATGATCTCTAAAAGGCCTGAAGTTAAAAGCACATTTGCTTTGTATTTTAGGCAAAAAAAAAAAAAAATCTATTTCCATGTTTTACATTTTAAAAATTAGAAAAAGGAAAATGGGCCGATGCAAAAGTTTGGGCACCCTGCATGGTTAGTACCTAGTAGCACCCCCTTTTGAAAGTATCACAGCTTGTATACGCTTTTTGCAGCCAGCCAAGAGTCTTTCAATTCTTGTTTGAGGGATTTCCATCCATTCATCCTTGGAGAATTCTTCCAGTTCTGTGAGATTACTGGCTCGTCTTGCATGCACTGCTACTTTGAGATCTAGTCACAGATTTTCAATGATGTTCTGATCAGGGGACTGTGAGGGCCATTATAAAGCTTGCGCTTTTTGAGATTGTCTATTGTGGATTTTGACGTGTGTTTAGAATCATTATCCATTTGTAGAAGTCATCCTCTTCATCCTCTTTTCAACTTCAGTTTTTTTACAGATGGTGTTATGTTTGCATCAAGAATTTGTTCAAATTTCATTGAATCCATTCTTCCCTCTACCTGTGAAATATTCCCCGTGCCATTGGCTGCAACACAACCCCAAAGCATGATTGATCCACCCCCATGCTTAATGGTTGGCAAAATATTATTTTCCTGAAATTCTGTGCCCTTTTTTCTCCAGACATACATTTGATCATTGTGGCCAAAGAGTTCTATTTTAACCTCATCGGTCCACAGGACTTGTTTCCAAAATGCATCAGTCTTGTTTAGATGTTCTTTTGTACTTCTGACTATGAATTTTATGGTGAGAACACAGGAGAGGTTTTCTTCTGATGACTCTTCAATTAATGCCATATTGGTGCAGGTGTCTCTGAACAGTGGAACAATGTACCACAACTCCAGAGTCAGCTAAATCTTTCTGAAGGTCTTTTGTAGTCAAGTAGGGGTTCTGATTTGCCACTTTAGCAATCCTGCAAGCAGCTCTTGGTTTTCCAGACCTTATCTTGATCTCCACTGTTCTTGTTAACAGTCATTTCTTAATTACATTTTGAACTGAGGAAACTGTAACTTGAAAACGCTTTGCTATCTTCTTAAAGCCTTCTCCTACTTTGTGGGCCTCCACATTTTTCATTTTCAGAGTGCTAGTCAGCTGCTTAGAAGAACCCATGGCTGCTGTTTTTTGGCACAAGGTTAGAGGAGGCTGGATTTTTATAAATCTGGGAAATTTGCATCCCCTGACCTTTCCCAACTATGATAGTGAACAAGCCATAAACTTAACAGGCTAATTAAGGTCTGAAATCTTGGTCAAAGTTATCTGAGCATACAAATCTCCAAGGGTGTCCAAATATTTGCATCTGCCAATATACTTTTTGTAATTTTTAAAATGTAAAAAAATGAAAATATATATATTTTTTGCCTAAAATACAAAGGAAATGTGTCATCTTTAACTTCAGGCCGTTTAGAGATAATTTCATCTTAAACTTGCTTAACTGTTCACAATAAGAGTAATTTTGACCATGGGTGTCCAAACTTTTATATGCCACTGCAGGTAGTAACAGAGCTAGTGGTTGTCACCTGGAAAGCAGTCGAGACTGCAACATGGCAGAAGACGAGACAGGAACTAAAGTCAGGAGTAAAACTACAGATACGAAGCAAACAATTCCAAGGGAAAAAGCAAGAGCAATGTACAAGAACAAGGATATTAAAGCAATGGTCCAGATCAGGAATATTTAGGAGCGGTAGCACAAGGAACGAGAGTCAGTAATGGGAATGAAGCACAATCAGCAGGCCAGGCCTCACGTCATATTTGATTGTTTGCTTTGGAAACGCAACATCGCAGCCTCATCCAGCACAACATAGCAGACATTATGGGAGCAGCTGACTAAGAAGAGACTGTAAACATTCATTCGCAACCAGGATTATACATGCAGGCTACTCAAACATGGGTGTACTTTAGCCAATATTTAGCTTCAGCCAAAATAAGGACTTATATACTTATATTTTTTTGTTTGTTTATGTTTTACATCTGGTTATGGTTTACAAACACTGATGCAAAATATTGACCGATACTGCTGTGTGAAAATGGCCGTACTACAAGCTTCTGTAATTTCAGGAACGGTCCCTATATCACTAGATTACCTAAACAGCATATCATTAACACACCAGTGTTTTAAACAAAATTGAAACCGGAAAATATGAAGGTAACTGCTTTCAACTGTTAACACGCTGGATCGACAAGGACTGGGTACTGCACCAACTCACTTTCCCCTGCTCTGTGCTTGTCTTATAAATGTCCTTTTTGATCACAATTATCAGTTCTGTCACTTCCTGGTCAGCTATAATTGGATAGAAGTACAGCATCTATCTTAATCACTGCATCAGTAGAAATGGACACTAAATCACTGCATCAGTAGTAATGGACACTAAATCACTGCATCACTAGAGAGGGACACTAATCACTTCTCACCGGTAAAAGACATCTGATCATGCAGCTAAAATATTGGACCGTTGAATTACCTGGATTTAGGAGCTCAGATTCTAACCCGTCAATGACAGCCAAATTGATCTGAAATTGCAGTGTGAAAAGAGCCACTAAATCAGTGCATCAGTGGAGATGGACACGAAATGATGTATCACCAGTAGTGTTGAGCGAGCATGCTTGACACTGCTCGGTACTCGCCCGAGCATCTCACTACTCGGGATGTTCGGCGAGCACCGAGCATTTTCGGGTTACTCGGGCGGGAGCTCGGGTCTTCGCCCTGCATGTTTGTAGCGCTCTTTACAGAGCCAATTAACATGCAGGGATTGCCACTAGTCACTGTAATGCCGCAGCCATGTTGGTTGTGGGCATTACAGTGATTTGCTGGCCGCACAGTGTCACCTCGAGTATTTAAAACCGGGCGCCGCCATCTTGGACACAGTCGCTCCGGATCAGACAGTGTAGAGAGAGTGCTGCTGAGCTAGGGAGAGATTTATACTGCGAAATAGGTAGTGTAGGGTCTCTAAAGCCTGCAAAATCAAACAAACAGTCCTTCTGAGGACTAATATCCATCCCAGATATCAGGCAGGCAGGCAAGCTGTATAGGAGACGCAGTGGTTATACCAGCAAACACTGCATTACAGTCCTGTGTGCTGCTGCTCAAATTGCTAGACTTAGCCCCAGGTCTCAGGGGCCAGGAAAAATCAGTTTTTTCATCTAAATCCTCTTTTTTTTTTTTTTTTTTTTTGTTTCCTCAGTCAGACTGTACAAATACCCGTCTTATTAACCTTTTGGTATTTCCCCCCCAAAAAAAAAAATTTGAGTGTGTCTGTGAGTGTTCAGACACAAATATATCTGTTTAAAAGAGTCTGGTTTCGGCCAGATAACTAGAACTGTGGTTTTGCAGTTCCACGGTTCAAATCTCTGTATTATCCACTTTTTTGCCCTTTTTCCATAAAAAAGCAGTTTGAGTGTCTCGCTGACTGTTCAGACACAAATATATCTATTTAAAAAAGTCTGGTATACGCCAGGAAATTAGAACTGTGGTTTTCCTCTTCCACGGTTCAAATCTGGGTGTAATCCACCCTTTTGCCTTTTTTCCATAAAAAAAAAACAGTTTGAGTGTCTCGCTGACTGTTCAGACACAAATATATCTGTTTAAAAGATTCTGGTGTAGGCCAGAGAACTAGAACTGTGGTTTTCCTCTTCCACGGTTCAAATCTCCTTTTTATTATCCTTTTGCCATTGATAGTGCAAATACTATTTTACTTCATTTACAATGAGCAAGGCGCGTGGCAAGGGACGTGGAACTGGACGTTCTGGTGATGGTGCGTGCAGAGGACGGAGCCGTGGCCAAGGTGAAAATGTTCCACAACCAACAGCCACATCTTCTCGCTCCCAGTTCTTGACCGAATTACTAGGGAAACACACAACACCACTATTGCGAACTGATTAGTATGAACAGGTTATTAATTGGATAGCAGATAATACTTCCAGTCACCTGGGCACCACCACCTCCGGTCTGTCTTCCACACGGTCAAGTCTTAGTAGCCGTGAGTCTCGACTGCATACTCCTCCTCACCCTGATGCTCCTTCCTCCCACCATGCCGAGTGTCATCAGACAGCAACTGATCCCACAGTTGGACACTCTGAAGAGCTGTTCACTGGTCCATTTCCATATTTGGGCCCCTCGCCTGCTCCGCTTGAAGTGGTGGAAGAGGAGATCCCATGTAGCGATGGCCAAATATTTGAAAAGCCACGGCCACAGGAAGGCGACGCTGGCAATTTGTCACAAGAGGTGGATGATGACGAGACACAATTGCCATGAAGTGAGGAGGAGGACTGTGGTGCGGAAGTGGAAGAGGAGGAGGTGGTGGATGATCCAGTAACTGACCCAACGTGGTAGTAGGACACGCAGAGCGGCGAGGCCAGCAGCACACAGGGGGAGGGTGGCAGAGTACCCCAACAGGCAGGAAGAAGCAGTGTGGTGGCCGCAGACAGAAGGCGGGCAACCGTTCCCCGTAACGCCAACACGAGGGACGTTGCCAGTATAACCGGTAGGTCTTCCAGAGTCTGGAATTTTTTTAAAGACTCTGCTGATAACCCCAAAAAGGCCATTTGTACCACCTGCCAGGCCAGCATCAGCAGGGGTGACGAAACTACCAGCCTGACCACCAACAGCATAATCAGGCACATGTCAGCAAAGCACCCGATTTTGTGGGGCGAACCCCAAGGTCCACGACCAGTGTCAGCGGGTGTCACCACTGCTTCTTCCGCTGTTGTGCGTGCAAGGCAATCCCCTGTCCATACTGCATGCAAAGATGCCCCCTCCTCTCAGTCTTCAATTGTTATGGCAGTTTCTCAAGAAACAGCATCAACGTCCACTTCCCACCACAGCGTTCAATTGTCCATATCCAAGACCTTTGGGCGAAAGCGCAAATTCGCAGCCAACGCCTCACAGGCCACAGTCCTAAATTCGCACATTTCACGACTGCTTGCGTTGGAAATGCTGCCTTTTAGGCTGGTGGAGATTGAATCCTTCCGCAACCTTATGGCGGTGGCCGTCCCTCGGTACTCGGTCCCCAGCCGACACTATTTTGCCCGGTGTGCCATCCCCGCACTACACAAGCACGTGTCCCAAAACATCTGCCGTGCCCTCAACAACGCAGTTACTGGGAGAGTCCGCCTGACAACGGACACGTGGACAAGTGCTTGTGGCCAGGGACGGTACATCTCCCTGATGGCATACTGGGTAAACATAGTGGAAGCCGGGACCCAGTCGGACCTTGGGACGGAACACATCCTACCCACACCGAGGATTGCGGGCCCTATGTCAGTCAGAGTTGCCCCCACAGTGTACAGCTTCTGCGCATCATCCTCCTCCTCCTCCTCATGTTCAGCCTCCATCTCAGATATCACCACATCAGTTACAAGCTGGAAGCACTGCAGTACTGCCTCAGCCAAGCGCCACCAGGCTGTGCTGAAACTCATAAGCTTAGGTGAAAAACCTCACACTGCTTGTGAGTTGTGGACAGCTGTGAAAGAGCAGGCAGATCTGTGGCTGAGACCGCTGTACCTACATCCAGGCATGGTCGTGTGTGACAATGGCCGTAACCTGGTGGCGGCTCTGAGGCGAGGCGAGATCACACACGTACCATGCCTGGCTCATGTGCTTAACCTTGTGGTTCAGCGGTTTCTTAAATCGTACCCCGAGTTGCCAGATCTGCTTGTCAAAGTATGCTGCCTGTCAGCTCATTTTCGGAAGTCGACTACAGCTTCCTGTAGCATCGGCGTCTCTGCCTCCTGCCAGGCAGAGACGCCGTCCCTCTCACCTCACCGCTCCCCGCGCGGCGTCCTCCAGCGCTCCTCTTCCTGCAGCGGCCGCGTGCGCTGTCCTAAGGAGTCCCCGACCAATTGCCGGAGGACCTCCCATATATAAGGCACCTCCTCCAAAATGGAGGCGCCCGAGCAAAAGATGTTGCACAAGTATACTTACCACTGCTTAAGCCCTCAGGTCCCGTTGCCAGCCTGACTTCCTGTCCTGTCTGCCAGCTTGTCTACTCTCCAGCCCGACAGTCTGTCTCCGGTCATCCGCCAGTCTGTCTATGGGCAAGTCCACCTGCTTACCAGGAAGCACCTGCCAGTTACCTGTCGTGCTTGCTAACCCGCTCACCTGGGAGCACTCGCCTGTTACCCGTCTGTTACCTGCTAGCCTACCTGGAGGCTCTGCAGTCACTTGCCGTGACCACCTGCCTGCTAACCTAGAGACTTCAGCCTGCTTGGCCGTCACTTGCCGTGACCACCTGCTAGCCTACCTGGAGGCTCCTGCTGTCACTTGCTGTGACCACCGGCCTGGTAACCCTAGAGACTACTACCTGCTCTGCTGTCAGGTACCGTGACCACCCGTATGCTTACCCAGAGACTTCTGCCTGCTTACTGTGTCCATCTGTCATACCGGTCAGTCCCAGCCATCTGACCCGTGGGAGCCACCTGCTCTCTTACAAGGTTGTCCCCAGAGCAGCACCTGGTCCCTCTGCCCGGATCCTCCCTGGTCACGGAGTCGTTAGCCGCCGTCCGACCAGGGTCGGTTCGAGTTGATACTTAGTTACGCCCCCCTGGGTCCCTCCTTGCACCGCGGCACAGAGGTTCCACCACCCGGACCCGTAACACTTCCGCCGCCCTTGCTGTGTTGCAGCAGCGTTTGCAGCTTCTGGCACACCGACTGGTGTGTGATGTCCCCACACGTTGGAACTCTATCCTCCACATGTTGCAAAGGATTTGTGAGCAGAAGAGAGCAGTTGTGGAGTACCAGCTGCAACAAGGCCGTCGATATTCAGGTCAGACTCCACACATAAGACCTCAGGAGTGGACCTGGATGTCTGACATATGTACCATCCTGACAAACTTTGAGGAGTCCACCAAGATGGTGAGTGGCGATGACGCCATCATTAGCGTCAGCATCCCACTTGTCTGTCTTTTGCAACGCTCTCTGCAGAGAATTAAAGAGGAGGCATTGCAGCCAGAGTATGATGAGATGGATCAAGAAGCCTTAGCGGGCGATTACACACAGCCCAGCCTCATCTCATCCCAACGTGCATTGGGGGACAATGAGGGAGAGGAGGAGGAGGAGGAAGAACAGGAGCTGGTATCATGCGCTGTAGACGGTAGTTCCTGTACAACCGTCATACCGTCGGTTCAGTGTGGGTGGCCTGAGGACGGGGTAGGAGGAGAGCATGGTCAGGCGTCATCTTGGTGAGGACATGGAAGTCTTGCCCGTTACCAGTCTGGCACGCATGGCTGACTTTGTTACGCTGCCTTAACCGTGACCCTCGCGTTGTCAAAATGTTGGGTGACAGTCATTACTGGTTGGTGACACTTTTAGACCCCGCTACAAGGAGAACTTTCACTCTCTTATTCCTGAGGTGGAGAGGTCTACAAAAATGGGGCAGTACCAGAAGGCCCTTGCTGCACAACTGTTAAAAAAAATTCCCATCTGAACACGCTAGCAGCAGAGGTCACAGTTCGTTGCCCAACCAAGGCGTACAGGCGAGAGAGACGCAACTCCAATCCAGCAGAGGCAGGGGATCACTGTCAATGTTCTGGGACAGTTTTCTGAGACCCACCCAGCTTACAGGCCCTGAGGCGCAGGGTACTCTCACAAGGAGTGGAAAGTTTCAAAAGATGGTGAGGGAGTCCCTTGCCAACCGTACCAGCGTCCTCCGTGATTCCTCTGTGCCTTTTAATTATTGGGTATCCAAGCTGGACACTTGGAATGAACTCGCTCTGTACACCTTGGAGGTCCTGGCCTGCCCTGCCGCTAGCGTTTTATCGGAGCGTGTTTTTAGTGCCGCTGGGGGAATTATAACTGATAAGCGCACTCGCCTGTCAACTGACAATGCTGAGAAGCTGACCGGTTATCAAAATGAACAAGGGCTGGATTGGGCCAGACTTCTCATCACCACCAAATGACAGCAGAGTAACATAAAGTCAAATCCACTGTGTAATTTCGGGAGGTGTATTCCCATGCACCGCTTCACACCCACACATGGGTATACGCTTCCTCATTTCGGCTGTTTTTTTGCTCTTCTCCTTATCTTCAGCCTCCACCACCACTATACCACCAGGGTGACCGTGGTCCGTGTTACCAGCATTGCAAGTTCCTCCGTCTTAATTTTTGGCAGCTTTTGCTTGGAAGGCATAGGCAAAAACTATGGGAGACCCACTCCCCAATAATGGGAATAATGTTTTTAATATGCTGTACTGCATGGCTCTTGTAAGGGGCATTGCAAGTTCCTCCGTCCTAATTTTTGGCAGCTTTTGCTTGGAAGGCATAGGCAAAGACTATTGGAGACCCACTCCCCAATAATGGGAATAATGTTTTTAATATGCTGTACTGCATGGCTCTTGTAAGGAGCATTAAAATCGTCTTGTTAAGCTACTGTGACCTCCACGTCTCTTCCAAGGGTCATTGATATTGTCTTTTTATTCCACTGGGACCTCCACATCTCTTCCAAGGGTCATTGATATTGTCTTTTTATTCCACTGCGACCTCCACCACTCTTCCAAGGGGCATTAAAACCATCTTGTTAAGCTACTGTGACCTCCACGTCTCTTCCACGGGGCATGGATATTGTTGTTTTATTCCACTGTAACCTCCACCACTCTTCCAAGGGGCATTAAAATAGTCTTGTTAAGCTACTGTGACCTCCACGTCTCTTTCAAGGGTCATTGATATTGTCTTTTTATTCCACTGTGACCTCCACGTCTCTTCCAAGGGGCATTAAAACCGTCTTGTTAAACCACTCTGAACTCCACAGCTCTTCCAAGGGGCATTGAAATGTTGTTTTAATTACCTCTAACCTCCACGACTCTTCCAACGGGCATTGCATTTCCTCCTAATTTTAGTCAGCTTTTGCTTTTCAATGCATAGGCGAACACTAAGGGAGACCCACTCCCCAATAATGGGTAGAAGGTTTTTAGTACGCTGTAATCCATGTCTGTTTCAAGGGGCATTGCAGTTCCTCATAATTTTTGGAAAGCCTTCCATTCACTGCTTAGGCCAACAGTGTACAGGAGACCAAGTTGTTATAAATGGAAAAAACGGTTTAGTTAAGGCCCTCTGACCTCCATGTCACTTCCAAGGGGCATTTTTGGTAGACATTGCACTCACTGTATGTCCTATAACTGTGTAGCCGAACCGCTCATTTTGGTACAGAAACTTATCCTACAAGACATGTGTGGTTGACTGGCCTGATATTGATGTGAATGGTCCCTGTTCCTCCTGCTCTTTCACCTTTGCCACCACCTCATCCATCATTCATCACCTGAAGCTTTGATTTAACGGGAGTCATAGAACTGGGATAGTAGCAGGTAAACATCCAGCAATCCTCGGAGGAGCTACGATATGCGCCAAAACGCTGACCACCTCAGGCCTAGCCGCTACTACATACATACGCTTGCATTCCAAGGAACAGAAAGCTAAGGAGATGGATGGCCTCATGATCATGAATAATTTACTCATTGTGTAGGAGGCCGACCACTGCTGCTGTCTACCTTCTGAACTTTGTGTTGAAGAAGCCTGATTGACCCAGGACCCGCAATCCTCTATGTCTGGAGGACGTGTTGCATCCCAGTGTCCAACTGTGTCCCGGCTTCCACAATATTAACCCAGTGTGAAGGCGTCAGTGAGATGGACCATCCCTGGCCACATTCACTTGTCCACGTGTTTGTGGTTAGGCTGTCCTTCCCACTAAATGCACTGGGGAGGGCACAGGTAATATTTTGGTATGCGCACTTGTGTATAAGGCGCACCGGGACAAATAGGGGCAGCTGGGGACCGCTTATGGACACCCGGCCGCCCCCAGGCGGCTGGGGACTGTGTGTGGGCACCCGGCCGCGGGGTGGCTGGGGACCGAGTATGGACACCCGGCCGCCCCCTGGCGGCTGGGGACCATGCGTGGACACCCGGCCGCCGGGCGGCTGGGGACTGAGTATGGATACCAGGCCGCCGACGCCGCCATGACGTGGTGGCCAGATTCCGCCTCCACATGCCTAAAAGGCCCAATTTCAAGTGCAAGCAGTATGGTATTGCAGCCTTGGGGTGGGTGGGTGGCAGGCTGTATACTTGCGCTTGCATTGCAAGGAATGGGGGAGGTACAATTGAACACTGCCCTGGGACAAGGACTTGCACGGGGATAGTTGCAAGTCTGCAACGACAGGTGCAGGGCCGGAGGCATCTTCGCATGTGCCATGAACAGGGGCTTGGCGTGCACACACTACAGCGGAATAGGCTGTCCTTCCCACTAAATGCACTGGGGAGGGGACAGGTAATGTTTTGGTATGTGCACTTGTGAATAAGGCGCACCGGGACAAATAGGGGCGGCTGGGGACCGAGTATGGACACCCGGCCGCCCCCTGGCGGCTGGGGACCGAGTGTGAACACCCGGCCGCCGGGCGGCTGGGGACTGAGTATGGATACCAGGCCGCCGACGCAGCCATGACATGGTGGCCAGCGTCTGCCTCCACAAGCCTAAAAGGCCTAATTTCAAGTGCAAGCAAGCTAGCAGTATGGTATTGCAGCCTGGGGGTGGGTGGGTGGCAGGTTGCACACTTACGCTTGCATTCCAAGAAAACAAAGCAGATGCTAACTTCTATCATCATCATCATGCTCCTCACCTTGGCACTCTCAACTCCCCTGATGGAGAAGCCAGGGCCCATGGAGGAGTCTGGTTGTCTGGTGGGCTCGTCCAATGCTGCCCTAAAGCAGGCCAGGCTAAGAAAAGTGTGGGGAAGGTTACCGGGACAAATAGTGGTGGCTGGGGACTAAGTATGGAGACTTCGCTGCCGAAGCAGCCATGAGGTAGTGGCCAGCTTCAGCCTCCTCCAAACTAAAAGGCCCCATTTCAAGTGCAAGCTAGCAGTATACTATTGCAGCCTGCGGGTGGGTGAGTGGCAGGCTGCATATTTGCGCTTGCATTGCAAGGAATGGAGGAGGTACAATTGAACACTGCCCTGGGACAAGGACTTGCACGGGGATAGTTGCAAGTCTGCATCTTCTGATGTGGCAAGGATCACTTCTAATGGGCACACTTTTAGGCAGTGACCTGGGTGTCAGAGATGCTTCCAGGGGTCTTCCCCATGCTGTTCCCATGTCTTTTCAGCACAGTATGCATGTGTCACACAGCACATGGCCAGATAAGGTTGTAAAATGTTAAAATGACATTTCCCGGTTAATGCATTTGTCACAGTTGAAAGCAATACAAAAGTGCAAAAACGCATAAAAAATGCTACTTGTGAACATAGCCCAAGGTGTGAAGGAGTATTTTTGTTTTTGGTTATTTATTTTACTTTATACACAAGTCTTTACCCTGGAAAGGATGTTCCTTAACATATTTCACAGGAAAACAGTTTCAGTTTCGTTTTTGAACGTTTTATTGTGAGCCCGTAAAAGTTTCTTAATACCTCTGACCACGTTGTTGACAGCAGTGACCTGGGGGTCAGAAATGCTTCCTGGGGCGATGCCCATGCTGTCACCATGTCATTTGAACACTGTCACTATCGTTTTGGGCACTTTTTAGGCTTTCTACAGACTGCCGGGGGTGCCGCCGCAAAAATTCTCGGGTCTCCCATAGACCCATTGGGCTCGTTGCTCGGGTCGGGCACCCGAGTATCACAGTGAGCTCGGCCCGAGCTTCGAGCACCCAAGCATTTTAGTGCTCGCTCAACACTAATCACCAGTGATTAAAGGGGTATTCTCATGAAAATGAAAATAAGCAGGTTTGCAATTGACTTTCTTTCTCTATCTCCTGTCATTTTCCTGCAATGAGAATCTTTTATCTTACATAGTGTACAGCTTATTTCCACTAGTACCTGGCAGAGTGTGATCAGTAGTTACAGTTCAGGAGAGAAGTTAATTCCTAACATATCAGTCAACTCTCTCCATTTCATTGTTCTCTATGCAGCAGGTTACTGAACTCTTTCTTTTCCATTATCCCCATCCCCAGCACTCAGCATCGGCAAATTAAAAAGTAGTTTTCCTAATCAAGGCTCTCACTAACCTTGAGCCGTGTTCTTGTTAAAAGTTTCTGTTATCTCAATATATACACTAACAGACCATTAATGTGTTGTAGCAGAACAAAGCTGCTCACCAGAGCTGTCCTTCAAAAAGGAGTACCCCCCCCCAGCAACGAGGAAGTAAGGAGATTTCATAGCTCTGAGCTGCTCAAGAGACAACATGTTAATACCCCTTTAACTAAATCACTGGAGACTGACACTAAATCACTTGAGATGGACACTACATCACTGAATCGCCAGAGAAGGACCCTAAATCAGTGGATCACCTGAAATTGATCCTAATTTAGAGGATCACCAGAGATAGACCCTAAATTACTGATTCATCACAGATAGACCCTAAATCAGTGGATCACCAGAGATGGACCCTAAATTACTGAATCATCACATAAAGACCCAAAATCAGCGGATCACCACAGATGGGTCTTAAATCACTGAACCACCAGAGATGGACCATAAATCACTGGACCTCCAGGGATGTACCCTAAATCACTGGATATCCATAGATGGACCTGCACCTCCACAGATAGACCCTAATCACTGGATCACTTGGATTAGGCATTAGATATGGAATCACCAGTGGTGAAATATAAACCACTCGATCATAAAAGATGGTCAGTAAACAATCAAGGACAGCCGGTAATGATTATATAAGTATGAGCATTGAAGGAGTTCTAAACATTTTAAATATGGAGCGAAAGCTAAAGATATGGGCCCAATTCCTTAAGTCCACAGATGTTTACATTGGTCTTGATGAGTGGGTGGATAGGGGGGGTGCGAGGTTCTTGATTAAGAGGCATATTCCGCTTAATGAATCGGAAGTGTCTGACAAGTGGTGAGCATCTCGTGACAAATCTTACTCCAGTCCCAGCCTCGAGTTACATAAAAAATGTTCGACTTTTCAAAGTTTTTACACCTGAAGTCTGGCTTAAAAGTTTTGATGAATTGGGCCCAGCATCCTTGAACTGGTGCTCAGCTACCTTAAACCCTAATAGTCTACATTTAGCATTTGCTCACAAGTGAGTCATGGAAAGATTGAGCTGACCACCATTATGGGAAGCAAGACCACAGACAGAAACATTATGATAGGGAATTATTACATTTATGATAATTCTGCAATTTTTGCACAAATGATGCCATATAGCCATGTTGTAAGCCCAAAAATCCATGTATTGTTAGTGTTCAGACTGAAGTCACCCGCCGATCATTGGCTTGTTCAGATTACAGATCTTGTCATTTTCTCATCAGTTTAATGGCACTGCTCCAACTCATGGGATTCTGCATTAAGTTCACTACTGTGCGTTGTCATAGCTCAAAAACAACATTTTCTCCGTTTCCAGGTAACCAAAACTCCCAGACCTAAAATATCCCTTTTTTTAGTTAATGTTACATATTCCATGCTAACTTAGAGAAGAAATAACATTCCAAAACAGTTGCATTTTTGGACCAAGTTATCATCTGTTCTAAAATCCTTTTTTTTTTTCTTTTTATCCTCCGGACAATATTTTAACCATGAATCTAGGGTCTGTTTCTAATACGTCCCAGATGTGATTCTTTTGTGGCCTGTACTGGTTCCTAGGATGCGCTTAATGGTTTAACTGTAAAACTATTTCTTTTGGTCTACATAATAATAAAGCAAAGTTGTTACATGAATTATTAGAAAATTATACAAATAAAATACGCTGACTCTTTCATTAAAGGAACAGAAGACTAAGAATGAAAACTGTCATCGAGGTCTCTCTCATTACTCGTTGTCAAATGCTTTTTGTTAAGTATTTGGTCATTTTACATGATTTATGAAGAGACAGAAAAGATGGATCTCACCAGTAAATGATGGCTATGGAAAGTGTTGAGAGGGGTAGGGAAACACCTGTAATTTTCAGAAATTCCAATAAAACTAATTTTGGTACAGGAAAACTTTAGAAGTTGTATAAATGCTTCTCAGAATTGAGAATTACATATTTTGTTTTATTCCACCTATAAGTGTAGATTCAGTCTAATGAGTCAATTACCGAATCATTCGCGTCCGAACATGACTGATCTGTCTGCAACTTCAAGTGCTCACCTGTATAGAAAAAGTGTGAACAGTCGTGGCCAAAAGTTTTGAGACTGATGCAAATTTTGTTTTTCACATTTTGGTGCGTCGATGTTTTTAGATCTTTTAGTCAAATGTTTCTATGGTTACTGAAGTTCAGTTATCAACAAGTTTTTACACTGTTATTGACATATAAATCATGTTTATACAAAGTCTCAATATTTACAGTGTTCACCTTTATTTTTCAAGAATTCTGTAATTTGCCCCGGCAGCTGGATATCGGCTTCTGGGCAGATCCTGACTGATGGGCACCCTTTCTTGTATCATCAGTGCTTGGAGTTTATCACAATTTCTGTATTTTTGTTTGTCCTCCCACTTTTTGAGAATTGACCACAGATTCTCAATGGGATGAGATCTGGGGAGTTTCCAGACCACGGACTAAACTTTTTAATGTTGTGTTTACTGAGCCACTGAGTTATCACTTTTCCCTTGTGACACGGTCTCTATCTTTTTGGAAAAATTATCATCACCACACTGCAATGAATGATGGGAGAAGTTATTCTTTTAGGATATTTAGATCCCATTCTTTAGTCATGGCTGTGTTCTTAGGCAAAATTGTGTGTGAGCCCCCTCAATGTATGAGAAGTCCCCACACATGAATGGTCTCAGAAGGCTTTACTGTTGGATTACACAGGACTCAAGGCAGCATCACCTTTTCTTTATCAGACTATCATTCTTCCAGCTGTCCCAAAGAGCCTGTAGGTGCCTTCATCAGAGACCATAACTTTTTCCCAGTCCTCTGCTGTGCTATCTCTGTACTTCCTGCAGAATGTCAGTCTGTCCTTGATGTTTTTCTTGGAGAGAAGTGGCTTTCTTGCTGCCCTTCTTGACACAAGGCAGCCTCTAAAAGCCTCACTGTGCTGAAACCTGCCTTTTGGATTCTTGTGTGGGAGCTTTTGATCCAAGGGAGTGGGCTCACTCATAATTTTAGTAACCTAGTTGGGACCAAAAGACCCATAATAAATTGGTAACACAAATAGAAGGCATAAAAGAATACAACAAATTATTAAATCCCTATGAATTACTCTTAGAGCCAAAAATATAATCAATAGTAAATAACTTTATTTTGTTAAATATAAATAAAGCAACCTGAGAACATCCATATGTGGAGGCTATTCACAATAGCCACTTACCCAAGAGCCACATCTTCTGTTATTTCCCTCAAGTGCTTTCGTTAGCCTTTTGTAAACCGCAAGATTATTTTTAATATAAATAATACCATTGAATTTTTTTTTTAAAAATCTAGAAAATGTATTTAACCCCTTTCCGACCTTGTCAGTAATAGTACGTAGCTGCGCCCTGGGCCTATAGGGCCAGCTACGTACTATTACGCACGATCTTTAATGCGGTCCCGCGACCGAAGTCGCGGTGACCACATTAAATGTATGGCGTCATCTTACCTCAGGGTAGATGGCGCCGTCATCCCGGGGGGTGTCGCCGCCCCCCCGCTACCATGATCGCTGTGATTGGCTGTTCAATTCTGAACAGCTAATCACAGTATTTCTCACTGTTTCCGGCAATCAGGTTTCCCAAACTCGCTATAATCGGTGCGATCGCCGATCACATTGATCGCGCCGCTCATAGTGCGACCGCTCGGTGACAGGGCGGTCATGGGGCGGTGACCGGCTTGTGACCTGCCTGTCATCGCCCCATGACCCCCTGTAGTGTAAGTCCAGGCCCCAGCCACCTCTGATTGGAGCGATCGATGATGACATTGATCGCTCCGATCAGAGTAAGTGAACGCAGGTGATAGCGCAGTCACAGGGCGGTGACCGGCTTGTGATCTGCCTGTCACCTCCCTGTGACCCCCTGTGGTGCGTGCCCAGGCCACAGCCATCTCTGATTGGTGCGATCGATGTCATCGATCGCACCAATCAGAGTACCTGACTGGGAGGTGACTGACCTGTGACCTGGCTGTCACCACCCTATCACCCATCTGTGACCGCCCTGCAGATCCTCACACCTGGTGAGGATTTCTACAGAGCGATCACGTCTGATCTGCGCTATGCTGGGCCTTATAGTGCCACAGAATTTTCTGTGACACTACAAGACCTTTCTCCTACCTGCTCCGGTGTTCGGTCTTCTAGATCTGCTCCTCCGGTGTCCTGCTGCTGCTCCGGTGTCCTGCTCCAGTCCTGCTGTGGTGTCCTGGATTTGCTGCTCCGGTCTGCTCGGGTCTTCGGTCTCCTGCTGCTGCTGGGCTCCTGCTGCTGATCCTGCTACTGACCCTGCTCCTGCTCCTGATCCTGCTGAAAAAAGAGCAGAGAAGACTTTGGTAAGTCCATCTCTGTTCTCCCCTCATCCACGCCAACCCCCCTCCCCCCCTCATTTTACTCCCCCTCACCCCTCTCTTTTTACCGCTCTCCTCATCCCCTTTTTCTGCCACTGAGCGCTTTTTTTTTTTGTGCGTCCTGGAGCAGCCGAGCGCTGACCAGTGACTACGTCACTGATCAACGTCCGTGCTCGCTGTTTTCCAGGACTTTTATTGTCACTGTCCATTTCCCCCCCCCTCCCACTTCGCACCACCTCCGTGCGTGCATCCAGCAGCCGCTGAACGTTGATCGTTGATGCAAATCACCGATCAGCACTCGCGCTTGCTACTTTACACTTTTTTTTTCCACTAACCTTTTTTTTTTTGTAGAGGGCGGTCGCGTTGTCCGCCGTGCCGTGCGCCATGCTGGGCCTTGCTGTGCCACAGAAGCCTGTGACACCACAATTGCCGCTCCTGCTACAGAAGGCATCTTACAGAAGACATCTGATAGACGACAACTGTAAGTAGGATTTTTTGATCCGTCCTCATCCACCCCCAATCTCCCCCTTCCCATCCACCTTTCTGCCACAAAGTGCTGATCATTACTTGATCAGTACTTGATCGCTTGACTTTTGTCTGTTTCTTTTTTTCATGCTTTCTGCAGCGTCTGAGCGCTGATTAGTGACCACAGATCACTGATCCGCACTCGTGCTCGAAGTTTTACACTCCCCCTCATTTGCATTTGCACCACATCCGCGCGCACACCCAGAAGCTGCCAAGAGCTGATTGGTGACATTGTTCACCGATCCGCACTCGTGCTCTCCGTTTTCACCACCTACGGTTGTTCCTTTTTTTTCCAGAAAAAAAAAAGTTCACACCTAGCACACTGACACACACACACACTCTAAATAAAGTACTGACACACACGCACCATATACACAACAAAAAATGTCCCGCTCATCCCAAACTCACTATTCAGCGGAGGAGGCATACGCTTTTCTTGCCTCCGACACTGACAGCGAGGGCTAGGATCCCACATTTCTTTACTTTTCTGATTCCTCGTCTTCCTCCTCTTCTTCTTCCTTCTCAGGTGCTGCAGGACCGCCACGAAGACGCCCCAGGATAGAAGATAAACCAGCGCCCCCCATTACTGACCCCGTATGGACCTCGCTCCCCGAAAATTATGAGCCCCTGATTCCTGATTTCGTAGTGGAATCAGGAATCAAGTTTGACACCACCGGTCTTAGAGAAATAGACTTTTTCAAAGTCTTTTTCTCTGAGGATTTTGTAAACCTCATGGTGGGCCAAACTAATTTGTACGCTCATCAATTTTTGGAACAAACCCCTCTTCATTATTTTCTAACTGGTCTCCTGTAGACGAGGAAGAAATGATGAAGTTTTGGGGCCTGGTCCTTCATATGGGGATCCCGAAGAAGCCAGAACTTTGGCAATACTGGAGTGTTGACGTTTTGTATAACACTCCAGTGTTCCGAATGGTCATGACCCAAAAACGTTTTGAGTCCATCCACAAGTTCTTGCATTACAACGATAATGCAAGGTGTCCTGCACACGATGACCTGAACTTTGAAAGTCTTTTTAAAGTTCGGCCGGTCATCGAGCACTTCAACAATAAGTTTGCTGAAGTGTATGTGCCCCAAAGGGACATCTGCTTGGATGAGTCCTTAATAGATTTTAAGGGGCGGCTTAGATTCCAGCAGTACCTGCCCAGTAAGAGGGCCAGGTACGTAATCAAGCTGCATAAACTGTGTGAGAGTACCTCAGGGTACACTCACAAGTTTAGAGTTTACGAAGGGAAAGACTCCCAGATCGAACCCCCTGAATGCCCCCCTGTCCTGGGAGTGAGTGGGAAAATTGTGTGGGATTTGGTGCACCCACTGCTGGATAAAGGTTATCACCTGTACATGGATAACTTTTATACAAGTACCTCACTCTTCAAGTCCTTCTCTGCACGACGTACTGTATGCAAAAATCAGAGAGACCTCCCAAAGACACTAATTGGGCAGCTGCTCAGAAGGAGTGAGAGCAGAGCCCAATGTAGCGACCACCTGCTGGTGGTCAAGAGAAGGACATCCCTCTTTTCCATACATGGTGATGGCAGCACCCTCAGCACTGTACGAGGTTCCACTACACAGGTCGTCAAACTAGACTGTGTAGTGGGGTACAACAAGTACATAGGGGGAGTTGATCTCTCTGATCAAGTCCTCCAGCCGTACAGTGCTTTGAGAAAGACCAAGGTATGGTATAAGAAGCTGGCTGTGCACATCGTTCAGATGGCAATGCACAACGCCTTCCGTCTGTCACAATGTGCAGGCCAGACTTCTACGTCGTACCTTCACTTACTGGAGACAGTGTTATGATCTGCTACAAGAACTAAGGAAAGAAAGGAAAACTGTCCCTACAATAGGACTAAGCTGATTCCCTACGATGCAGCGGGCAACCTGTTCCTTGTTAACAGACCCACCTTCGTCCTCAGCTAGTCTGAACGCAGACCTATAGATATAAGGAAGGGGTCCCTAAAAGAACTAAGGAATGGGACAAAATTGGACACCTCCTAGCAGAAGTTGTAGCAGAGCAAAAAGACAAACAGACAAAAAGTCTGAGTTTTTTCCTCATTAACCCTGGCACGCAGTCTCCTGTCCACACGTATAGCTAATTGCATGGCTTCTTGCAAGGTTCCAGGTGCAGGGAAAGCAATCAGCAGATCCTTAACCCTTTCACTTAGACCAGCAAGAAACAAACATTTTAACGCCGAATCATTCCATTCCACTTCAGAAGACCACCTTCTGAAGTGTGTACAATAATTTTCAACATCACCTGACCCCTGCTTCAAATGTCTCAGTTCTGTCTCAGCAGATGAGACTCGATCAGGATCGTCAAACAACAACCCCATAGCAGAAAAAAAATCCTCCACTGATCTAAAACACGGATCATTAGGTTGGAGAGAAAAGGCCCATCCCTGTGGTTCCTTGCGCAAAAGTGACATGATAAACCCAATGTTCTGTGATTCATTCCCAGAGGACCTGGGTCTCAAACGAAAATATAATAAACAAGCATTTTTAAATGAAAAAAAATCTTGTTTACCATAAAAAAAATCAGGCAGTCCTACCTTCGGTTCCACAAAATGCGCTCCAGGACAGCTACTCACGCGTTGCTGGAGATCGGCCACCTCTAGAGACAATCCCTGCAGGCGTTGAGCCAATTCCTGAAGAGACACCATGCTAATCTCCGGATTTCTTTCCTTAGAGTTTCTTTTGTTTTGGGCTGGACTTACTGTTATGATCTGCTACAAGAACTAAGGAAAGATAGGAAAACTGTCCCTACAATAGGACTAAGCTGATTCCCTACGATGCAGCTGGCAACCTGTTCCTTGTGAACAGACCCGCCTTCGTCCTCAGCTAGTCTGAACGCAGACCTATAGATATAAGGGAGGGGTCCCTAAAAGAACTAAAGACTGGGACAAAATTGGACACCTCCTAGCAGAAGTTGTAGTGGAGCAAAAAGACAAACAGACAAAAAGTACGAGAGGTCCAAGGACCAAGCAAACTATAGAGATAGGTACAAAGCACCTGGCTAGATTAAGAGTCAAAGTAACACTGAAGTCCAGCAAAGCCAGGAGTGTGGAGCTGGAATAAATAGGCAGCAGGTCACGTGACCACAAAATAGAAAAAAAAACTAACAGGAGGGTTCTAACAGTACCCCCCTCTTCTATGAGGATCCTGCGGATCCTCCGGGCCCAGGCCTATCAGGAAACCTCCTGTGAAACGCTCTGATAAGTCTAGGAGCAGAGACATCATCCGCCCTTACCCAGGAGTTATCCTCCGGACCGAAACCTTTCCAAGCGACGAGATACTGCAATCTCCCTCTATGCCTTCTGGAATTCAGGATACGAGAAATTTCATATTCACCGGTTTCCGCCACTGGAGGAACTGTGACAGTGGCATCCCTATCCGATACATCAGCTTTTTTCAACAAGGAAACATGAAACACCGGATTAATCTTCCAGGAGGTGGGAACCTCCAACCTAACAGCAGACTGGTTCATCACCTGAAGCACCTTAAATGGTCCCACAAACTTCGGACCCAATTTCTTAGAAGGAATCCTCAACCGCAGATTCTTTGAGGACAACCAAACCATGTCACCAACCGTAAACAAAACCTCTTGACGTTTCCTGTTAAAATACTTCTTGGACTTTTTGTTAGCCTCTTGAAGGTTACCACGTACATCAGTCCAAACTCTCTCCAAATCACCGGAAACATTCTCCTCCTCCGGCACAGCCGACACCAATTTGGAGAACGAACCAAAAGACGGATGTCTCCCAGCACAACAAAAAAATGGAGAACACCCAGCAGAAGAGGATGTATGGTTGTTAAGAGCAAATTCAGCAAGTGGCAGAAACTCAGACCACCCCTCTTGATTGTCTGCCACAAAACAACACAAAAACTGTTCAACATCTTGGTTCTTTCTTTCTGTCTGTCCATTAGACTCAGGATGATACCCAGATGAAAATGACAAATGGACTCCCAACCTGTCACAAAAGGCACACCAAAAACGATCCACAAACTGGGGTCCCCTATCAGAAACAATATCGGTGGGAACGCCATGGAGCCTGACGATTTCCTTAACAAAAGCCTTAGCGAGTGTCTTAGCGCAGGGTAGTTTAATTAAAGGAACCAAGTGACACATCTTGCTAAAATGGTCCACGACCACCCAGATGACAGTTAAACCCTCGGACACAGGAAGGTCAGTAATAAAATCCATTGCAAGATGCGTCCAAGGTGCACTAGGAACCTCCAGAGGGCAAAGCAACCCTGCAGCAGGAGCAGGTGAAGCCTTTGATCTAGCACACACAGTACATTGACGCACCCACTTAATGACTTCCTTCTGCCATCCAGGCCACCAAAAACTGCGACCTACAAGTCTCTTAGTCTCAGAAATTCCTGGATGACCTGCCAACCGAGACTCATGATACTCAACAAACAAATCTCTCCTAAAGGTTCTAGGCACAAACAACCTCCCATGGGGAGTGTTAGATGGGGCATCCTCCTGGGCTTTTAGAATCCCATCTTCCAAAACGGAGTCCAATGCTGCTATCACAACTCCTTCCTGTAAAATGCTCTCCTCCTCCTCCTCGGTACCAACCATGGGAGAAAAGCTGCGAGATAAAGCATCGGCTTTAACATTCTTAGTACCCGGAATGTAAGTAACAGAAAAATTAAACCGCGAAAAAAAAATGCCTACCTAGCCTGACGGGCATTCAAGCGCTTGGCAGCATCTAGATAGATCAGATTCTTATGATCAGTGAAAACCTGAATGGGAAATTTAGCACCTTCCAAGAAATGACGCCAATGTTCAAATGCGAGTTTAATAGCCAGCAATTCCCGATTACCAACATCGTAATTAAGTTCGGTTTCAGAAATTTTTTTCAAACAAAAGGCACAGGGATGTACTCCATCCTTGTTCTCCTGAGACAAAACCGCACCGACCCCCACCGAAGAAGCATCAACCTCGACCGAAAAAGGCTTGGTCTCTTCAGGCTGCATAAGGATGGAAGCAGAACTGAACCTCTCCTTGAGATACACAAAAGCTTCAATGGCCTCAGTAGTCCACTGGACCGTATTCGCACCTTTCCTGGTGAGATCGGTCAGTGGCTTAACAACTATAGAAAAATTCTTAATGAATTTTCTGTAATAATTGGCGAAACCCAAAAATCTCTGTATCGATTTCCAACCAATAGGCCTAGGCCATTCCTGCACAGCCTGAACCTTCACCGGGTCATAGTAACATAGTAACATAGTTTGTAAAGCCGAATAAAGACTTGCGTCCATCAAGTTCGACCTGTTAGTTCAGGTCCATCTCAAAGCCCTCGCTGGAGATAATGTAGCCCAAAAAACGAATCCTCTGCACAGCGAACTCGCATTTTTCCAGCTTAGCAAACAGTGAATTGTCACTTAATAACCGCAATACCTCACGTATGCTCTGCCAATGAGACTCCAGATCCGGCAAATAAATCAAAATGTCATCTGAATACACAACCACATTCTTACCAATCAAAGGTCTCAGGATGTCATTAATAAGGTTCTGAAAAAACGCTGGTGCATTGGTAAGACCAAAAGGCATAACCAGATTCTCAAAACGACCCACCGGAGTGTTAAAAGCAGTTTTTCATTCATCACCCTCCTTCATTCGCAGCAAATTGTATGCCCCCCGGAGATCAATTTTAGAGAACCACTTGGCCCCCACTAACTGGTTAACCAAATCAGGAATTAACGGCAGTGGGTAGGAATTGCGTACGGTAATTTTATTAATTTCATGAAAGACCAGACATGGACGTAAACCGCCGTCCTTTTTTTTTACAAAAAAAAATCCAACAGCCACAGGTGACTTAGAAGGTCTGATGTGACCAGCAGCCAAGCTCGCCTGTATGTATTCCTCCAAGGCCTTTCTTTCAGGGATAGTCAGATTAAATAAACGACTCTTGGGAAGAGTAGCTCCCGGAATAAACTCAATGGTGCAATCATAATCCCTATGAGGAGGTAAAATTTGCTACTCCTCCTCTGAAAAAACCTTTCAAAAATCCTGAATGGGTACAGGTAATTCCCCTTTTTCCACATCAGCAATGCGACCGTTACAACATTTATCATAGCACTTAGGACTCCAAGACTTAATCTCATTAGTAGACCAGTCTAGTAAAGGATTGTGCAGTTTTAACCAAGGCAAACCTAAAACTACTGGAGAAGGTAAATTATCCAATACCACCAAATCCAAATTCTCTTGGTGAATACCATTATTAGTGAGGGGAAATTCAGCAACCTTGTGAGTAATACATTTCAAAGGAGTGTTATTAACAGCAACCACAGAAATAGGAGATGACAAAGGTTTGGATTCTAATTTAAGTTTTTCCAAAAATCCCTTATCAATCACATTCCGTGTTGAACCACAATCCACAAATACCTGAAATTCAATCAACTCCTCCTGCACTGAGGTACTCCCTGAAAGAAATACTCCCTTAGAGTTTAAACAAGCAATACGGGCGTAACTGACCTTTTTTTTTTCTTTGTTTAACCGAAGCTCACAGTTCTTAATAAAATAGTCAGATTTACCACAATAAAAACACAATCCTTTGGAAAACCTGCGGTCTTTTTCCTGAGACCGGAGTGACATCGCCCCCATCTCCATCGGTTCTCTGTCGTCCGAGCAGACCCTCTGATGACTAGGAGCTGCTATAGCAGGAGTTTTCTCCTCATTAACCCTGGCACGCAGTCTCCTGTCCACACGTATAGCTAATTGCATGGCTTCTTGCAAGGTTCCAGGTGCAGGGAAAGCAATCAGCAGATCCTTAACCCTTTCACTTAGACCAGCAAGAAACAAATATTTTAACGCCGAATCATTCCATTCCACTTCAGAAGACCACCTTCTGAAGTGTGTACAATAATTTTCAACATCACCTGACCCCTGCTTCAAATGTCTCAGTTCTGTCTCAGCAGATGAGACTCGATCAGGATCGTCATACAACAACCCCATAGCAGAAAAAAAATCCTCCACTGATCTAAAACACGGATCATTAGGTTGGAGAGAAAAGGCCCATCCCTGTGGTTCCTTGCGCAAAAGTGACATGATAAACCCAATGCGCTGTGATTCATTCCCAGAGGACCTGGGTCTCAAACAAAAATATAATAAAAAAGCATTTTTAAATGAAAAAAAATCTTGTTGTTTACCATAAAAAAAATCAGGCAGTCCTACCTTCGGTTCCACAAAATGCACTCCAGGACAGCTACTCACGTGTTGCTGGAGATCAGCCACCTCTAGAGACAATCCCTGCAGGCGTTGAGCCAATTCCTGAAGAGACACCATGCTGATCTCCGGATTTCTTTCCTTAGAGTTTCTTTTGTTTTGGGCTGGACTTACTGTTATGATCTGCTACAAGAACTAAGGAAAGATAGGAAAACTGTCCCTACAATAGGACTAAGCTGATTCCCTATGATGCAGCGGGCAACCTGTTCCTTGTGAACAGACCCGCCTTAGTCCTCAGCTAGTCTGAACGCAGACCTATAGATATAAGGGAGGGGTCCCTAAAAGAACTAAGGACTGGGACAAAATTGGACACCTCCTAGCAGAAGTTGTAGCGGAGCAAAAAGACAAACAGACAAAAAGTACTAGAGGTCCAAGGACCAAGCAAACTATAGAGATAGGTACAAAGCACCTGGCTAGATTAAGAGTCAAAGTAACACTAATGTCCAGCAAAGCCAGGAGAGGGGAGCTGGAATAAATAGGCAGCAGGTCACGTGACCACAAAATAGAAAAAAAAACTAACAGGAGGGTTCTAACAGACAGTTATCAAGGCCCTGATATTTGTCAGCGGTGACAGAGTGGGCCCCAGTACTTCCGGAACTGAAGGACCTCGAATTGTACCAGGCCAGCATTTCCCGGGAGAGGTCCAAAAGGGGAATACAAAAGGACACCACTTACCAATGCGACACCTGCCCCGACAAACCTGGCCTGTGCATGAAAGAATTCTTCAAAAGGTACCATACTTCTATGCACTACTAATTTCAGACGTATGACAACCTGACGAACACTACACAACTGACGTACAGTACTGACCAAAAGTTTGGACACACCTTCTCATTTAACCCCTTACTGACATCTGACGTACTAATACACGTCTGTGCCCTGGGACTTAATACCCAGACCCGTATTAGTACGTCATGGCGATCGCGCGCGCACACAGGCTGTGCGGGCGCGATCGCCGCCGGGTGTCAGCTGATTGTCACAGCTGACACCCGGTACTATGTGCAGGGAGCGGTCCTGCACCGCTCCCAGCACATTAACCCCCGCGATGCTGCGATCGAAGTCGATCGAAGTCGATCGCGGCATTGCGGGGGCAAGGGGAGGTGATTGGCGATACTCACCTCCTCTTCCGGCTTCCAGCGCAGTCTGCAAAGGCTTCCCGGGTGTTGCCATGACGACTCGATGTCGTCATGACAACATCCGGGTCACCAGAGAGCAGGAAGATTGCTTGGACATGCGCAGTGCATCTCCAAGCAATCTTCACACTGTGCACTTCTGACAGCCTTCATGGCATAGGGATGGTGCTCCATTCCTGTGCCATGCAGGCGATCAGAAAAAAAAAAGTGAAAGTCCCAGAGTGGGACAAAGTAATAAAGTTTATAAACTGTGTGAAAGTGGAAAAAAAAAAAAAAAAAAAAAATGTGCAAAAATATTATAAAAAAATAAAAAAAATAATACACCAAAAATAAAAATATAATGTACCCATCAATAAATATTATTATAAAAAAAATTAAAAAAAAACAATAAAAGTACACATATTTGGTATCGCCGCGTCCGGAACAACCTGACCTATAAAACTGTCCCACTAGTTAACCCCTTCAGTGAACACGGTAAAAAAAAAAAAAAAAAAAACGAAGCAAAAAACAATGCTTTATCACCATACCGCCAAACAAAAAGTGGAATAACACGCGATCAAAATGACGCATATAAATAAAAATGATACCGCTGAAAACGTCATCTCGTCCCGCAAAAAACAAGCCACGATACAGCTCCATCAGCCGAAAAATAAAAAAGTTATAGCTCTCAGAATAAAGCGATACTAAAAAATATTTTTTTATATAAAATAGCTTTTATTGTGTATAAGCGCCAAAACATAGAAAAATGATACAAATGTGGTACCGCTGTAAACGTACTGACCCGAAGAATAAAGCTACCTCATCAATTTTACCACACGCGGAACAGAATAATAAAAAAAAAAAAAAAACAATTCCTGAATTGTTGGTTTTTGTTTATTCTGCCTCCCAAAAATCGGAATAGAAAGCGATCAAAAAATGTCACGTGCCTGAAAATGGCACCAATAACAACGTCAAGTCATCCCGCAAAAAACGAGCCGTCACATGACTGTCTGCCAAAATCTTGAAAAATTATAGCTCTCAAAATATGGCGATGCAAAAATTAGATTTTACAAAAAATGCGTCTTTTAGTGTGTGACAGCTGTCAGTCATAAAAACCCCATATGATTCTGGCATTGCTGTAATCACACCGACCCGAAGAATAAAGTCGTCTAATCACTTATACCGCACAAGGAACGGCGTCAAAAATAAACTCTTGGGTTAGGATTGGGCTAGGGTTAGGGCTGGGTTTGGGGCTAGGGTTGTGCTGGGGCTAGGGTTGTGCTGGGGCTAGGGTTGTGCTGGGGCTAGGGTTGTGCTAGGGTTAGGGCTGGGGTTGGGATTTTTTTCAAAAGTAAGAAAAAAAGATGACGATATGGCGACTAGTGTTGAGAGCAAGTGCTCGCTACTTGAGTTTGCATCGGGTGCTCTGGTATGCATTGAGTATCGTGGGTATTTGAGTGACATGCTCGAGTCTCTGCCCCATATGCTTCGCGGCCAAAAAACTTTACGGGGATTGCCTGCCATGCACGAGCGATCCCCGCATGTTTTTTTTTGGGTGTCTAATAACTGTGAAACATGCGGAGCAGGGACTCGAGCATGTCACTCGAGCACACGCTGTACATGGTGCATACCTGAGTACCCGATGCAAACTCAAGTAGCGAGCACTTGCGCTCAAGAATAATGACAACTTATTCAATATGATGACCTAATGTAAACAAATAATGTGCCGTACCTCTGGGTTCAAAATGTTCACTATACACCTTAATAAAATCCTTGAGGGGTATAGTTTCCAAAATGGGGACACTTGTGGGGGAGCTCCACTGTTTAGGCACATCACGGGCTCTCCAAACGCGACATGGTGTCCGCTAACAAATTGAATGGAAAATCGGCTCAAATTGTTAGCGGACGCCATGTTGCGTTTGGAGAGCCCCTGTGTGCCCAAACATTGGAGCTCCCCCACAAGTGACCCCATTTTGGAAACTAGACCCCCCAAGGCACCTATCTAGATGCATTGTGAGCACTTGGAACCCACAGGTGCTTCACAAATTGATTCATAAAAATGAAAAAGTGTTTTTTTT
Organism: Phyllobates terribilis; assembly: GCF_046119375.1. Lineage (NCBI taxonomy): Eukaryota > Metazoa > Chordata > Amphibia > Anura > Dendrobatidae > Phyllobates > Phyllobates terribilis. Next base: position 679,012,521 of record NW_027362763.1, on the reverse strand, counting down.
TTTCACTTTTTCATTGTTACGAATCAATTTGTGAAGCACCTGGGGGTTCCAAGTGCTCACTATGCATCTAGAAAGGTGCCTTGGGGGGTCTAGTTTCCAAAATGGGGTCACTTGTGGGGGAGCTCCAAAGTTTGGGCACACATGGGCTCTCCAAACACAACATGGCGTCCGCTAATTATTCAAGCAAATTTTACAATCAAAAAGTCAAATGGCGCTCCTTCCCTTCCGAGCCCTGCCGTGCGCCTAAACAGTGTTTTTTCCCCAAATATTGGGTATCTGCGTGCCCAGGGGAAATTGCACAACAAATTTTGGGGTCCATTTTTTCTTGTTACCCCTGTGAAAATAAAAAAATTGGGTCTAAAGTAACATTTTTGTGAAAAAAGTTAAATGTTCATTTTTTTCTTCCACATTCAAAAAATTCCTGTGAAGCACCTGAAGGGTTAATAAAGTTCTTGAATGTGGTTTTGAGCACCTTGAGGGGTGCAGTTTTTAGAATGGTGTCACTTTTGGGTATTTTCTGTCATACAGACCTCTCAAAGTGTCTTCAAATGTGATGTGGTCCCTAAAAAAATGGTTTTGTAAATTTTGTTGGAAAAATGAGAAATCGCTGGTCAACTTTTAACCCTTATAGCTCCCTAACAAAAAAAAATTTTGGTTCCAAAATTGTGCTGATGTAAAGTAGACATGTGGGAAATGTTATTTATTAACTCTTTTGTGTGACATATCGCTCTGATTTCAGGGCTTAAAAATTCAAATTTTGAAAATTGCAAAATTTTCCAAATTTTCGCCAAATTTCCGTTTTTTTCACAAATAAACGCAAGTGATATCGAAGAAATTTTTCCACAATCATGAAGTACAATATGTCACGAAAAAACATTCTCAGAATCAGGGGGATCCGTTGAAGCGTTCCAGAGTAATTACCTCATAAAGTGACAGTGGTCAGAATTGTAAAAATTGGCCCGGTCATTAACGTGCAAACCACCCGCGGGGCTTAAGGGGTTAAAGATTTTTCTGTATTTTCATGACTATGAAAATTGTACATTCACACTGAAGGCATCAAAACTATGAATTAACACATGTGGAATTATATACTTAACAAAAAAGTGTGAAACAACTGAAAATATGTCTTATATTCTAGGTTCTTCAAAGTAGCCACCTTTTGCTTTGATGACTGCTTTGCACACTCTTGGCATTCTCTTGATGAGCTTCAAGAGGTAGTCACCGGAAATGGTCTTCCAACAATCTTGAAGGAGTTCCCAGAGATGCTTAGCACTTGCTGGCCCTTTTGCCTTCTCTCTGCGGTCCAGCTCACCCCAAACCATCTCGATTGGGTTCAGGTCTGGTGACTGTGGAGGCCAGGTCATCTGGCGTAGCACCCCATCACTCTCTTTCTTGGTCAAATAGCCCTTACATAGCCTGGAGGTGTGTTTGGGGTCATTGTCCTGTTAAAAAATAAATGATGGTCCAACTAAACGCAAACCGGATGGAATAGCATGCCGCTGTAAGATGCTTGTCACGCTGTCTCTGTGTACTGGAGGTAGGGGGCCTAAGCTGACCCTAAGCTGGGGCCCTGACTAATCCCTCTACCTGGAGGTACTGTTAAAGGTACAGAGGTCCAGGCCGCCAGCGTAACCCCTACCTCCTGAGGATCCCTGCACCTAAGTAATCTAGTCCTGAGAAGGACCCCTGATCACAACAAAAGGGGACAGGTAATAATATGCCCACACTCAGTACTTAGACGAACGAGACAGTACAAGGGTAAAACCAAAACCACCTTGCATACAAAAACTACACAACTACAACAGAGGGAACACCAACGGGAAAGGAGATAAATGATAAAGCGAGGAAGGGAAAAAACACTCCAAATGCACTTAGCTCTGAAACTCCAAATACCACGATCCGCTCTGTTAGTCTGCATGAAATGCTTTCACCGACACTTCCCTAACAGACCGGCAGGCATTTGAAGAAGTCCCACTACAGCAGCATTGATTGCAGCTGGGCGAGGCTGGACCTCGTCTAGCACAGAGAGAGAGAGAGTTAACTCCCTCACTGCCGAAAAACACACAGCACCAAAAACTCAGCTGCGAGAAGTCAGGCTGTGTAATCGTGACGATCTTCGTGGCGATACACCCGTGACAGTACCCCCCCTTCTACGAGGGGCCTCCGGACCCTCAGGGCCAGGTTTATCCGGGTGAGTCGTGTGGAAGGCCCGAACTAATCGGTCTGCGTTAATATCCGACGCAGGAACCCACATCCTCTCCTCAGGACCATACCCCTTCCAATGAACCAGGTACTGAAGGGACCGGCGATTAAAGCGTGAATCGATGACCCTCGATACCTGGAACTCCAAGTTACCATTGACCACCACAGGAGGGGGAGGTAAAGGTGACTGTACCACCGGCGCCACATACCTCTTAAGCAACGATCTGTAGAACACGTTGTGAATTTTAAACGTAGGGGGGAGGTCAAGACGGAATGCCACCGGATTAATTATAGAACTGATCCTGTACGGCCCGATGAACCTGGGACCCAGTTTCCAGGAGGGAACCTTAAGTTTTATATTCCTGGTAGACAACCATACCCGATCGTTCACACTTAGGTCCGGACCAGACACTCTCCTCCTATCAGCCATACGTTTGTATCGGTTCCCCATAGTATTCAGATTCTTCAGCACCCCTCTCCATACTGAAGCGAGTGATGAGGAAAATCGTTCCTCCTCAGGAACCCCCGAAGAGCCCCCCCTACTGAAAGTACAAAACTGGGGGTGAAAACCATATGCCCCAAAAAACGGGGACTTACCAGTGGACTCGCTCCGCCTATTATTAAGAGCAAACTCTGCCAGAGGTAAGAAAGAAGCCCAGTCCTCCTGGTTCTCTGACACAAAACACCGGAGATATGTCTCCAAGCTCTGGTTCATACGTTCCGTCTGACCATTGGTCTGAGGATGAAAAGCCGATGAGAACGATAAATGCATCTCCCGCCGTGTACAAAACGCCTTCCAAAATTTGGACACAAACTGAGACCCCCGATCTGACACCACCTCGGAGGGTACCCCGTGAAGCCTCACAATCTCCCCAATGAACACCTGCGCAAGAGTTTTAGCATTAGGAAGAGCAGGAAGAGCGATAAAATGTGCCATCGTGCTGAACCTGTCCACTACAACGAGTATGACTGTTTTACCCGAAGACGGAGGGAGGTCCGTAATAAAGTCCATAGACAGATGAGTCCAAGGACGCTCCGGGATCTTCAAAGGTAAGAGGGCCCCAGACGGACAGGTATGTGAGGTCTTAGAGCGCGCACAAACCCCACAGGACGCGACAAAAGTTACCACCTCCTTATGTAAGTTAGGCCACCAAAACCGACGCGAGAGGAGATCCACAGTTGCTTTACTCCCCGGGTGTCCTGCAAAAACTGAGTTATGGTGTGCCTCGATCACCTTTTGTCGCAACTGATCTGGAACAAACAGTCTCCCCGGAGGTCCAACAGGGGCGTCCCCCTTAGCCTCCAATACCTCCTCCTCAAGCTCAGAGCATACTGCCGAAACCACCACCCCCTCCTGAAGGATAGGAATTGGGTCGTCCGTATTCCTGGCCCCAGGGAAACTACGAGATAAGGCATCCGCCTTTACATTTTTTGACCCAGGACGATATGTAACGACAAAATTAAACCTGGTAAAAAACAATGACCACCTAGCTTGTCTGGGATTCAGACGTTTCGCGGACTCCAGATATAGCAGGTTCTTGTGATCGGTGATGACGGTGACCGGATGGACTGCCCCCTCCAAAAAATGGCGCCACTCCTCAAAAGCTAACTTAATGGCCAAGAGTTCCCTATTGCCGACATCGTAGTTCCTCTCAGCGGACGACAATTTTTTAGAGAAAAAGGCGCACGGATGCCACTTACCAGGGGACGAACCTTGTGACAATACTGCTCCCACCCCTACCTCGGAAGCGTCTACCTCTACAATGAATGGCTGTGACGCATCAGGTTGAATGAGTATGGGTGCCGAGGCAAAACATTTTTTCAAACAGGAGAATGCTTGACAAGCCTTGTCAGACCACCTAGAAAAATCCGTCCCCTTTTTAGTCATGTCTGTGAGAGGCTTAACCATGGACGAGAAATTACGAATGAACTTCCGGTAATAATTAGCAAACCCCAGGAAACGTTGTAGTGCCTTAAGATTCTCTGGCCGATCCCACTCAAGAACTGCCCGCACTTTCCCAGGATCCATACGAAAACCAGACGCTGAAACCTGGAAGCCTAAAAACTGGAGTTCCTGTACGGCGAACACACACTTTTCCCATTTGGCATACAGTTTATTATCCCGCAAGATCTGTAACACCTGCCTAACGTGCTCCTGATGAGACACCAGATCCGGCGAGTAAATTAAGATATCATCCAGATATATGACAACAAACTGTCCCACCAGGCGGCGAAAAATGTCATTAACAAAGTGTTGGAACACCGCCGGGGCATTAGTCAGACCGAATGGCATGACAAGGTTCTCATAATGCCCCTCCGGAGTGTTAAACGCCGTCTTCCACTCATCCCCCTCCTTCATCCTAATCAGATTGTACGCCCCCCTGAGATCCAACTTAGAGAACCATTTGGCGCCCACGATCTGATTAAAGAGATCGGGAATAAGTGGGAGCGGATACGGATCTCGGACCGTAATCCGATTAAGTTCACGGAAATCCAGGCAAGGGCGTAGGCCTCCATCTTTCTTCTTAACAAAGAAGAACCCCGCGGCCACCGGCAGGCATTTGAAGAAGTCCCACTACAGCAGCATTGATTGCAGCTGGGCGAGGCTGGACCTCGTCTAGCACAGAGAGAGAGAGTTAACTCCCTCACTGCCGAAAAACACAAAGCACCAAAAACTCAGCTGCGAGAAGTCAGGCTGTGTAATCGTGACGATCTTCGTGGCGACACACCCGTGACAATGCTGTGGTAGCCATGCTGGTTCCGTATGCCTTCAATTTTGAATAAATCCCCAACAGTGTCACCAGCAAAGCACCCCCACACCATCACACCTCCTCCTCCATGCTTCACGGTGGGAACCAGGCATGTAGAGTCTATCCGTTCACCTTTTCTGCGTCGCACAAAGACACGGTGGTTGGAACCAAAGATCTCAAATTTGGACTCATCAGACCAAAGCACAGATTTCCAATGGTCTAATGTCCATTCCTTGTGTTCTTTAGCCCAAACAAGTCTCTTCTGCTTGTTGCCTGTCCTTAGCAGTGGTTTCCTAGCAGCTATTTTACCATGAAGGCCTGCTGCACAAAGTCTCCTCTTAACAGTTGTTGAAGAGATGTGTCTGCTGCTAGAACTCTGTGTGGCATTGACCTGGTCTCTAATCTGAACTGCTGTTAACCTGCGATTTCTGAGGCTGGTGACTCGGATAAACTTATCCTCAGAAGCAGAGGTGACTCTTGGTCTTCCTTTCCTGGGGCGGTCCTCATGTGAGCCAGTTTCTTTGTAGCGCTTGATGGTTTTTGCAACTGCATTTGGGGACACTTTCAAAGTTTTCTTAATTTTTCGCACTGACTGGCCTTCATTTCTTAAAGTAATGATGGCCACTCGTTTTTCTTTATTTAGCTGCTTTTTTCTTGCCATAATACAAATTCTAACAGTCTATTCAGTAGGACTATCAGCTGTGTATCCACCTGACTTCTGCACAACACAACTGATGGTCCCAACCCCATTTATAAGGCAAGAAATCCCACTTATTAAACCTGACAGGGCACACCTGTGAAGTGAAAACCATTTCCGGTGACTACCTCTTGAAGCTCATCAAGAGAATGCCAAGAATGTGCAAAGCAGTCATCAAAGCAAAATGTGGCTACTTTGAAGAACCTAGAATATAAGACATATTTTCAGTTGTTTCACACTGTTTTGTTAAGTATATAATTTCACATGTGTTAATTCATAGTTTTGATGCCTTCAGTGTGAATGTACAATTTTCATAGTTATGAAAATACAGAAAAATCTTTAAATGAGAAGGTGTGTCCAAACTTTTGGTCTGTACTGTATAACACTACATTTTAAAATTCACAAATCCGGTATCAGTTCCAGAAAGGTGGCACTTATTGGGCATTTCCACTGTTTAGACACATCAGGGGCTCTGAGAACGTGACATGACGCCCGCAGACCATTCCATCAAAGTCTGCATTCCAAAGCGTCACTCCTTCCCTTCCGAGCCCTGACATGCGCCCAAACAGTAGTTTTCTGCAACACATGGGGTATCATCGTACTCAGAAGGAATTGGACAACAGTTTTGAGGTCCACTTTCTCCTGAAACCCTTGTGAAAATATTTTATTTTTACATTTTTGTGGAAAAAATGTGTTTTTTTTATTTTCACAAGTCAACGTTATAATTTTCTGTGAAGCACCTGGGGGTTCAAAGTACTCACAACACATCTAGATAAATTCAATGAAAGGTCTAGTTTCCAAAATGGGGTCAATTGTGGGGGGTTTCCACTGTTTAGACACATCAGGGGCTCTGAGAACGTGACATGAAGCCCGCAGACCATTCCATCAAAGTCTGCATTCCAAAGCGTCACTCCTTCCCTTCCGAGCCCGGCCATGCGCCCAAGCAATGGCTTTCCCCCGCATATGGGGTATCGGTGTACTGAGGAGAAATTGCACTTTTGGGGTCCAATTTCTCCTGGTACCCTCATGAAATTAAAAAAATTGCGGCTAAAAGATCGTTTTTGTGGAAAAAAAATGTTTTTTTTTTCACGGCTCTACGTCATAAACTTTTTCAAAACACTTGGGGGTTCAAAGTGATCACCACACATCTAAGTTCCTTAAGGGGTCTAGTTTCCAAAATGGGGTCACTTGTGGGGGGTTTCCACTGTTTAGGCACATCAGGGTCTCTCCAAACGCGACATGGGGTCTGCTGTCAACTCCAGCGAGTTTTGCATTGAAAACGCCAAATGGCTCACCTTCCATTCTGAGCCCTGCCGTGCGCCCAAACAATGGCTTTCCCCAACATATAGGGTATCAGCGTACTCAGAAGAAATTGCACAACAACTTTTGGGGTCCAATTTCTCCTGGTACCCTCGTGAAATTAAAAAAATTGTGGCTAAAAGATCGTTTTTGTGGAAAAAAAATGATTTTTTTTTCACGGCTCTACGTCATAAACTTTTGCAAAACACTTGGGGGTTCAAAGTGCTCACCACACATCTAAAGAAGTTCCTTAAGGGGTCTAGTTTTCAAAATGGGGTTACTTGTGGGGGGTTTCCACTGTTTAGGCACATCAGGGGCTCTCCAAACGCGACATGGGGTCCGCTGTCAACTCCAGCGAGTTTTGCATTGAAAAACGTCAAATGGCGCTTCTTCCCTTCCGAGCCCTGCCGTGCGCCCAAACAATGGCTTTCCCCCACATATGGGGTATCAGCGTACTCAGGAGAAATTGCACAACAACTTTTGGTTTCCAATTTCTCCTGGTACCCTCGTGAAATTAAAAAAATTGGGGTCTAAAGTAACATTTTTGTGAAAAAAAGTTAAATGTTAATTTTTTCCTTTCACGTTCAATTAATTGTTGTGAAGCACGTGAAGGGTTAATAAACTTCTTCAATTTGGATTTGAGCACCTTGAGGGGTGTAGTTTTTAGAATGGTGTCACTTTTGTGTATTTTCTGTCATAGAGACCCCTCAAAGTTACTTCAAATGTGACGTGGACCCAAAAAAAATGTTTTTCTAAATTTTGTTGTAAAAATGAGAAATCGCTGGTCAACTTTTAACCCTTATGGCTTCCTAACAAAAAAAAAAAAATTTGTTTCCAAAATTGTGCTGATGTTAAGTAGACATGTGGGAAATGTTATTTATTAACTATTTTGTGTGACCTATCTCTCTGATTTAAGGGCATGAAAATTCAAAGTTTGAAAATTGTGAAATTTGCTAAATTTTTGCCAAATTTCCATTTTTTTCACAAATAAACGCAAGTGATATCGAAATTTTTTTTACCACTATCATGAAGGACAATATGTCACGAAAAAACAATCTCAGAATCAGGGGGATCCATTGAAGCGTTCCAGAGTAATTACCTCTTAAAGTGACAGTGGTCAGAATTGTAAAAATTGACCTGGTCATTAATGAGCCAACCACCCAGGGGGGTAAAGGGGTTAACATGAAACTTGTAAACAATCCAGTGGCATACATCAGATTTTTCCATTAGAGTATTTCCCTAAGAAGACTCATATGAAAACTCAGGTGCAATATACACCATGGCTCACACAAAGAGGGCGATAGAGAGCTGCCTGGGTAATAACATTTAGGGTGCAGAGGTAGCTACGCTCTATCTGCATAATCATCAATTTGGACTCATTTTGCATGTAGATCTCAGTAGCTGAAGACTGGGTGACCCACTTGTAAACTGGAAAGCAAGTACATGGAATCTCAACCTGTTTGTGAACTTTGATAGAAAGTCACTAATTCCACCTAACGTTTGGTAAAGGCTTCCATATTACCACATCCGGAAGGTGCTGCAGCTAAATCTTACCACAAGACAGGACTCCCCAGGCAGACCAGGCATTGTTTTTCCGATCAACATCTTTGATTTTCAGCTAGAAATGGAAAAACTTTCTTCTGTGTTAGAACTTTCCATAACATCGAGATGTTTCTCTAAACTTCTTCTTTTCCACCATGAACTTCCCACACAATAACTTATGTGGGTTCACTTGAGCCTGTTCCGCAGTGAGGATACCCTTATGATTAATGTTCTTTTCAACCTTTTATTGTATTTATGACTTTTTTTTTTCAGTTTATACCTTTGGCTGGATTAGATTACCAATTTGCAGAGAAACAACAGTAATGGTGGGTAAAACCTGATAAATCATAAATCTTACAAGAATGAATGCCACACAATTAATAGCAAAATATATTGTTTATTGAATCATTTAAAAACAATAGCAACATGTCATAATGATGTGTAAAATATTCCAGAGAGGGGTAACACAAAAAAATTGTGTATCAAGTGATTGGAAATGCGGAAAATACCTCTATGAGCCATACTAATAGAGGTAATGCAGGTCATTGTGTATATATAGTCAGGGAGAGATGAATCCCATATAAGTAAAGTGCAAGTGCAGATATGTTTAATCCATAATTGTGTGAGACCAAAAAATATATAAATCTAGTCATATATAAATAGATATACCAAATACATAACACATAGCAATTGAATAAGAGTGTCCGTGAATCAGGTATGGATCATAGTAATAATAATTGGCCACACCAATCACCCAATACCCACGCCCCAACGCGTGTTTCGCACCTTGCTTCCTTGGGGAGTGTAGGGGGGGTTGTTTCTAAATGATTGATTCAATAAACAATATATTTTATTATTATTTAAGTGTGCCATTTCTTCTTGTAGGATTTATGACCTTTGGCGGGATACATACATACTGTATATGTGTGTTCAAATATATATATATATATATATATATATATATTCACTGCTCAAAAAATAAAGGGAACACTCAAATAACACATCCTAGATCTGAATGAATTAAATATTCTCATTGAATACTTTGTTCTGTACAAAGTTGAATGTGCTGACAACAAAATCACACAAAAATCATCAATGGAAACCAAATTTATTAACCAATGGAGGCCTGGATTTGGAGTCACCCCCAAAATTAAAGTGGAAAAACACCCTACAGGCTGATCCAACTTTAATGTAATGTCCTTAAAACAAGTCAAAATGAGTCTCAGTATTGTGTGTGGCCTCCACGTGCCGGTATGACCTACCTACAACGCCTGGGCATGCTCCTGATGAGGTTGCGGATGGTCTCCAGTGGGATCTCCTCCCAGACCTGGACTAAAGCATCCGCCAATTCCTGGACAGTCTGTGGTTCAACGTGACGTTGGTAGATGGAGTGAGACATGATGTCCCAGATGTGCTCAATCGGATTTAGATCTGGGGAACGGGCGGGCCAGTCCATAGCTTCAATGCCTTCATCTTGCAGGAACTGCTGACACACTCCAGCCGCATGAGATCTGGCATTGTCCTGCATTAGGAGGAACCCAGGGCCAACCGCACCAGCATATGGTCTCACAAGGGGTCTGAGGATCTCATCTCGGTACCTAATGGCAGTCAGGCTACCTCTGACGAGCACATGGAGGGCTGTGCGGCCCTCCAAAGAAATGCCACCCCACACCATTACTGACCCACTGCCAAACCGGTCATGCTGAAGGATGTTGCAGGCAGCAGATCACTCTCCACGGCGTCTCCAGACTCTGTCACGTCTGTCACATGTGCTCAGTGTGAACCTGCTTTCATCTGTGAAGAGCACAGGGCGCCAGTGGCGACTTTGTCAATCCTGGCGTTCTGTGGCAAATGCCAAGCGTTCTGCACGATGTTGGGCTGTGAGCACAACCCCCATCTGTGGACGTTGGACCCTCATACCACCCTCATGGAGTCGGTTTCTAACCATTTGTGCAGACATATGCACATTTGTGGTCTGCTGGAGGTCATTTTGCAGGGCTCTGGCAGTGCTACTCCTGTTCCTCCTTGCACAAAGGCGGAGGTAGCGGTCCTGCTGCTGGGTTGTTGCTCTCCTATGGCTCCCTCCACGTCTCCTGGTATCTGCTCCATGCTCTGGACACTGTGCTGACAGACACAGCAAACATTTTGCCACAGCTCGCACTGATGTGCCATCCTGTATGAACTGCACCACCTGAGCAACTTCTGTGGGTTGTACTGTAGACACCGCCTCATGCTACTGTACCTCTAGGGGTGAGAGCAATGGCAAAATGAAAAAGTGACCAAAACAACAGACAAAAAGGATGAGAACAGAGAAATGGTCTGTGGTCACCACCTGCAGAACCACTCCTTTATAGGGGGTATCTTGCTAATTGCCGATCATTTCTACCAGTTGTCTGTTCCATTTGCACAACAGTAGGAGAAATTGATTCACAATCAGTGTTGCTTCATAACTGGACAGGTAGATTTCACAGAAGTGTTATTGACTCGGAGTTACATTGTGTTGTTTAAGTGTTCCCTTTTATTTTTTTGAGCAGTGTGTATATATATATATATATATATATATATATATATATATATATATATATACTCCTGTGAAAAATTAAAGCATCAATATTTCAAAATTCATTGTGAAATGGAAACAATGGTCGGATTGAAACGAAATTTTGCATAGCTATAGGCCAGACCCCGAATTTCATGATACAGAAATTGTTTTTTTGTTCTCAATTCAATTCTAGAGTGCTAAACACCCCAGATTGGAAAGTGGCTAGAACAGTTCCAAAGAAGTCGACTTTTCTCTGAAACTGTCGAATGGATTGGTTTGAAAATCTCATCAGTGATAATCAATTCCCTATCATTTGTGATCCTGTCAAGTTCAACCGCCTACGATAAAAACTAAATCTCTGGTACACCCCTAAACGCAAACCCTCCCCAAAGGGTTGAAAATGGGGCGATGATGATAACCTTGGTTGAATCAGTATGCTTTCAAAGGCGCCCAACAATGTTTGGAGGCTTGTCAAGAAATTGTAATGTTTAGCCCCATTTTCAGGGGTTTTGTATGTGTACCCCTTAGAATTTACCCCCTAAAACGTCATGTTATGCAAAGAGACAAACATTATGTCCAGAGTTTGGAGGAAGAGTGGAGAGGCCACAATGCAAGCTGCTTGAAGTCTCGTGTAAAGTTTCCACAATCAGTGATGGTTTGGGGAGCCATGTCATCTGCTGGTGTAGGTCCGTATGTCCACTGTGTTTTATCAAGACCAAAGTCAGCGCAGCCGTCTACCAAGACATTTTAGAGCCCTTCATGCTTCCCTCTGCTGACAAGCTTTTTGGAGATGGAAATGTCATTCTCCAGCAGGACTTGGCCCCTGTCCACATTGCCAAAAGTACCAATACCTGGTTTACACAACAGTATCACTGTGCTTGATTGGCAGCAAACTCGCCTGACCTTAACCCCATAGATAATCTATTATAGAGAATCTATGGGGTATTGTCAAGAGGAAGATGAGAGACCCCAGACCCCACAATGCAGATTAGCTGAAGGCTGCTATCAAAGCCACCTGGGCTTCCATAACACCTCAGCAGTGCCACAGGCTGATCATCTCCATGCCATTCCGCATTGATGCAGTAATTGATGCAAAAGGAGCCCGACCAAGTATTGAGCGCATTTGCTGAACATACATTTCAGTAGGCCAACATTTCGGATTTTAAAAACATTTTTCAAGCTGTTGTTATAAAGTTTTCTAATTTACTGAGATAATGAATTTTGTGTTTTCATTGGCTGTAAGCCATAATCATCATCATTAACTGAAATAAACACTTGAAATAGATCACTCTGTTTATAATGGCTCTATATAATATATGAATTTCACTTTTTGTATTAAAGTGCACCTGTCAGCAGGATTGTGCTTAGTAAACTACATACACTGTCAGGTGGGCGCCATTACACTGAGTAAAATGATACCTTTGATGATGAAATCTGTCCAGTGATTCTTTTATAATCTTTATTTTTAACACCTGACAGTGTATGTAGTTTACTAAGCACAATCCTGCTGACAGGTGCGCTTTAAAGAATTGAAATAAATTAACTTTTTGATCATATTCTAATTTAGTGAGTGTCACGGGTGTGTCCGAAGTGACAGTCACCCTGCAGTTGGTTGCAGGAGATCTCTACGTTTGGCATTACAGACAACTTCTTGAAGCTGTCTCTCTAAGACCCAGCGGCTACCTTCCTCTGGCTGATTAACACCCTGGCCTGAGTGTATAAATACCTGCTGTGTGCCAGAAGAAGGTGCCGGCGATATTCACTTTACCCCTTGTGTAGGCTTGAGCAAGAGCAGTACTTCTTCCTCTCTGGTGCTAGAGGACATGTGCGCTTTTGTCTGGAGTCGACTAAAGCTAAGCAATTTTTCCTTGTTTGTTCCCCTTGTTGTCTTTAGTGTGCAGTGGGGATCAACTAGCGCTCATCTCCTCCCTTCCCAAGCCAGGGTCATACGCCAGGTAAAGACAGGGCGAGGTACACGTGCAGCGATTTGTGAAGAACCAATATAGGGACATTAGTGGAGACAGGGTGATAACTAGATCAGCCTAGGAGGACTCCACTCCCCGCTTTCCCTAGAGTCTGGGCTCCCTTTCCCTCTTCCCTTTGTGTTGCACTAAGTCTTTCCCACACCTTGCGTGATATTATCGCCGGCCGAGCACATTTTGAAAAGAAAAAAAAACTAACACTTTGGGTTTTTTTTTTTTGTGTGTGTGTGTTTTTTGGGCGTGTTTTTTTTTCTTTGCTCCCTTGGTATGGGTTCAGTTGCAGAACTCACCGAGCCGCTTGGCAGTCTTTCTCTGGAGGTGAATGACCTCCGCTGTGAGGATCAGGAGCAGCATCAGTGGCTACAGGTCGCCAATTTGGGGGTCTCTGCAGGTAGGCCTGTGCAGCCTAAACCCAAGATTGCTCTCCCAGGTTTTCAGGAGGTAGGGACAAGTTTTTCATGTTCAAGGAGGCCTGCAAACTGTATTTTAAACTTTGTTCCTACTCCTCCGGAAATGAGAAACAACGAGTTGGAATTGTGAGGGAGATCCTCAATCGTGGGCGTTTTCTTTACCACAGGATTTGGTTTGTCTCCAATCTTTAGAGGGGTTTTTTGGGGCTCTTGTCCTCATCTATGATGACCCTGACCGAGTCGCCTTGGTTGAGTCTAGGCTACGTCGCCTTCAGCAGGGGAATTGGGCAGTGGAGAAGTACAGTTCTGAATTCCGTAGATGGGCAACGGATTCTAAATGGAATGGCTCAGCCCCTAGAAGCCAATTTTGCAAGAGTCTTTCTGAAAGGATGAAAGATGCCTTGGCAGTATATGAAACCCCTCAATCCTTGGAGGCTGCCATGTCGTTGGTCATACGTCTTGATAGATGTCTTCGGGATAGACGGGTGAGACCACCTTTTCCGGGGCCTTCTTGTCGGGGCTATGTACCTCTGCCGGGGGGAGCGGTCTGGTGGTGAACCAGTACTGGGGGAGGTGGAGGAACTCATGCAGTTTGGGGAAATGTATGATGTAAAGGCATCCCCTGAAATTCGCAAGAAAAAAGGTGTATTCTTTTTTGTGGGAAAAAGGGATATTTTATTGGGACCTATCCTTCAATTCCTAAACAAAAGGAGACACGATTCAGTCTTGGTAGTCTGGAGTTGGATAAGCAAGGGGTGCATTTGTTGCCAACCTGCAGTTCCCGGTTTGTTCTGAGGTGGTGCTAGAGAGCAAAACCGAGAAAATTTCTGTGTTTGTTGACAGTGGTGCGGGAGTCTGCATGATTGATGCTGAGTTTGCAAAAGCTCATGGCCTTGCTTGCTGTTCTTTAGCTAAGCCTTTTTCCATCTTCACCATCGACCAGGCGCCACTTGCACAGAAAGCATTTACTCAGATTGTACATAATTTAAAACTGAGGGTGGGGTTGGTTCATTGTGAAGTTATCCCTTGCTATGTCCTGGACAGTCTTCCCACACCAATTGTACTGGGTCTTCCGTGGCTGGTGAAACATAATCCGTTAGTGGATTGGCAAGCCATGGAGATCATTGAATGGGGAGATTACTGCCATGAGAACTGTTTAGATATTTCCCTTGCTACTGTCTCTATGGAAATATTACCTGCTTTTCTGTCTGGTTTTGAGGATGTTTTTTATGAGAGGAGGTGTCAGAAATTGCCTCCTCATCGTGCATATGACTGTCCTATTAACCTGACCCCCCGGAGCTAAACTACCTAAGACCAGACTGTATAAGTTTTCTGGCCCTGAGAGACAAGCCATGTAGGATTTCATTGCGGAAAGTCTGGAGGAGGGACACATCAGACCCTCATCTTCGCCCATGGCGGCAGGGTTCTTCTTTGTGAAGAAAAAAGATGGAGGTCTACGTCCTTGTTTAGATTTCCAGGAATTTAATCAAATTACCATCCGTGATCCATACCCTCTTCCTCTGATTCCTGATTTGTTCAGCCTGGTTGTAGGAGCTAAGGTATTCTCCAAATTGGATTTAAGGGGAGCCTACAATCTGGTTAGAATCAGAGAAGGGGACGAATGGAAAACAGCGTTCAATACCCCTGAAGGGCATTTCGAGAGTCTGGTTATGCCTTTCGGGTTGACCAATGCACCTGCAGTATTCCAGCATTTCATAAATTATATTTTCCATCATTTCGTGGGGAGGTTTGTGGTGGTCTATCTGGACGATATTTTGATTTACTCACCTGATATTGAGACACATCAGGGGCATGTCAAACAGGTGCTCCAGATATTAAGGGATAACAAACTTTATGCCTAACTGGAAAAATGTGTTTTCGCTGTTCAGGAGGTGCAGTTTTTGGGGTACTTGTTGTCATCTTCGGGTTTTCTGATGGATTCGAAGAAGATCCGTGCAGGCCTTGATTGGGACCATCCTGAGAACCTGAAGGCTCTACAGCATTTTCTGGTCTTTACAAATTTTTACCGGAAATTCATCCAAAATTACTCAGTAATTGTGAAACCCCTCACTGACATAACTAAGAAGGGGTCTGATTATTCCAAATGGTCGGATGCTTCCCTCTAGGCTTTTTCTTCCTTAAAGAATCATTTTGCCACTGCACCTATACCCAGTCAACCCAATGTTTCCCAACCCTTTATTGTGGAAGTTGATGAGTCGGATGTCGGGGTTGGGGCTGTGTTGTCTCAGGGTCCGTCCCTTGGTAAATGGTGTCCATGCGCCTTCTCTTCTAAAAAATTGTCTTCGGGGTTGCATCGGGATATGATTGAACACGTATCTACTTGTAGTATTTGCGCGCGTTCTAAGGTTTCGCACACTCGTCGGTCTGGTACCCTCCTTCCACGACCTATCCCTAGTAGGCCATGGACACGCGTCCATGGATTTTATTACAGACCTACCTAACGGTGGTTTTGGTGGTTGTAGATAGATTCAGTAAAATTGTTCACTTTGTCGCAATACCTGCATTTCCAAATGCGAATACACTGTACGTCATAAATGAGATCGTGAAGCTTCACTGGGTTTCCGACTATGTGGTATCAGATCGGGGGACCTAGTTTGTTTCCAAGTTCTGGAAGGCATTCTGTTCTCGACTGTCCTTTTCCTCTGTCTTCCACTCTCAGTCGATTGGACAGACCGAGCGTGTCAATCAGAATTTGGAGACCTACCACAGGTGTTTCATTTCTGAAAATCAGGAGGATTAGGCATCCTACTTACCGCTGGCAGAATTTGCCATTAATAATCATCATGAAGAATCCACTGGCAGGTCACCGTTCTTCAGTGCATACGGTTATCACCCACAGTTTGGTACCTTTAGTGGGGGAGGAGCTTCGGGAGTTCCTGAGGAGGAACGGTTTGCTTCGTCGCTCTCCTCGGTATGGCAGGATATTTTGAGTAATTTAAAGATCATGGGAGACAGATATAAACGTATGGCTGACAGAAAACGCTTGCCAGGTCCAGACCTGAATGTGAATGACTTTGTGTGGTTGTCTTCCAGAAATATAAGATTCACAGTTCCTTCTCGGAAGCTGGGACCTAGATTTATTGGTTCCGGTGCAGCTTCTCCCTACTCGCGGCGGGCTCCGCTGCTAATAGGAGAGAATGGCAGCGGAGCTGGAGGGATCCGTCCTTTGCTTCCTGCCCTCCACTTCCTCTCTCACACAGGCACGTGCTGCTTGATGATGTCATAATGCCGTGTGGGCCTGTGTGAGGGAGGAAGTTGCAGACAACAAAGATGTTGCGGCCTGCGGGGGAATGGGCAGAGATATAAGTGTTTTTTTTTATTTTTACTGAAACGCTGGGGAGGACGGGTGGGGGACAGCAATGATGGGGCTGGGGAGAGCAATAATGGGGCTGATGGGGCTGGGGAGAGCAATGATGGAGCTAATGGGGCTGGGGAGGGCAATGATGGGGCTGAGGAGAGCAATGATGGGTCTGATGGGGCTGGGTAGAGCAATAATGGGGCTGATAGGGCTGGGGAGAGCAATGATGGAGATGGTGGGGCTGGGGAGAGCAATAATGGGGATTGTGGGGCTGGGGAGAGCAATGATAAGGCTGATGAGGCTGGGGAGAGCACTGATGGGGCTGGGGAGAGCAATAATGGGGCTGATGGGGCTGGGGAGAGCAATGATGGGGCTGATGGGGCTGGGGAGAGCAATGGTGGAGATGGTGGGGCTGGGGAGAGCAATAATGGGGATGATGGGGCTGGGGAGAGCAATGATAAGGCTGGGGAGAGCAATGAATGGGCTGATGGGGCTGGGGAGAGCAATGATGGGGCTGGGGAGAGCAATGAATAGGTTGATGGGACTGGGGAGAGCAATGATGGGGCTGGAGAGAGCAATGATGGGGCTGATGGGGCTGGGGAGAGCAATGATGGGGCTGGTGAGAGCAATGATAAGGCTGATGGGGCTGGGAAGAGCAGTAATGGGGCTGGGGAGAGCAATAATAGGGCTGATGGGGCTGGGGAGAGCAATGATGGGTATGGTGGGGCTGGGGAGAGCAATAATAGGGCTGGGGAGAGCAATGATGGGGCTGGAGAGAGTAATAATGGGGCTGATGGGACTGGGGAGAGCAATGATGGGTATGGTGGGGCTGGGGAGAGCAATGATGGGGCTGGGAGAGCAATAATGGAGCTGATGGGGCTGGGGAGAGCAATAAAGCGGCTGATGGGACTGGGGAGAGCAATGATTGGTATGGTGGGGCCGGGGAGAGCAATAATGGGGCTGACAGGGCTGGGGAGAGCAATGATCGGGCTGATGGGACTGGGGAGAGCAATAGTGGGGCTGGGGAGAGCAATAATAGGGCTGATGGGGCTGGGGAGAGCAATGATGGGGCTGCAGAGAGCAATGATAGGGCTTATGGGGCTGGAGAGAGCAGTGATGGGGCTGGAGAGAGCAATGATGGGGCTGATGGGGCTGGGGAGAGCATTGATGGGGTTAGGGAGAGCAATGACGGGATTGGGGAGAGCAATAATGGTGCTGACTGGGCTGGGGAGAGCAATAATGGGGCTGATGGGGCTGGGGAGAGCAATAATAAGGCTGATGGGGCTGGGGAGAGCAATTATGGAGATGGTGGGGCTGGGTAGAGCAATAATGGGGATGGTGGAGCTGGGGAGAGCAATGATAAGGCTGATGAGGCTGGGGAGAGCAATGATGGAGCTGGGGAGAGCAATGAATGGGCAGATGGGGCTGGGGAGAGCAATGATGGGGCTGGAGAGAGCAATGATTGGGCTGGTGGCGCTGGGGAGAGCAATGATGGGGTTCTGGAGAGCAATGATGGGGCTGGGGAGAGCAATAATGGGGCTGATGGGGCTGAGGAGAGCAATAGTGGGGCTGGGGAGAGCAATGATGGGTATGGTGATGCTGGGGAGAGCAATAATGGGGCTGATGGGGATGGGGAGAGCAATGATGGGGCTGGGGAGAGCAATAATGGGGTTGATTGGGCTGGGGAGAGCAATAATGGGGCTGATGGGGCTGGGGAGAGCGATAATGGGGCTGGGGAGAGCAATGATGGGGCTGGCTGGGGAGAGCAATGATGGGGTTGGGGAGAGCAATAATGGGGCTGATGGGGCTGGGGAGAGCAATAATGGAGCGGATGGGACTGGGGAGGGCAATGATGAGTATGGTGGGGCTGGGGAGAGCAATAATGGGGCTGATGGGGCTGGGGAGAGCAATAATGGGGCTGATGGGCTGGGGAGAGCAATTATGGGGCTGGGGAGAGCAATAATGGGGCTGATGGGGCTGGGGAGAGCAATGATGGGTATGGTGATGCTGGGGAGAGCAATAATGGGGCTGATGGGGATGGGGAGAGCAATGATGGGGCTGGGGAGAGCAAGAATAGGACTGATGGGACTGGGGAGAGCAATGATGGGTATGGTAGGGCTGAGGAGAGCAATAATGGGGCTGATTGGGCTGGGGAGAGCAATAATGGGGCTGATGGGGCTGGGGAGAGCAATGATGGGGCTGGCTGGGGAGAGCAATGATGGGGTTGGGGAGATCAATAATGGGGCTGATGGGGCTGGGGAGAGCAATAATGGGGTTGATGGGACTGGGGAGAGCAATGATGAGTATGGTGGGGCTGGGGAGAGCAATAATGGGGCTGATGGGGCTGGGGAGAGCAATAATGGGGCTGATGGGGCTGGGGAGAGCAATGATGGGCTGATGAGACTGGGGAAAGCAATGGTGGGGCTGATGGGGCTGGGAGATCAATGATGGGGCTGATGGGGTTGGGGAGAGCAGTGACGGGACTGGGGAGAGCAATGACGGTGCTGGGGAGAGCAATGACGGGGATGGTGGGGATGGGGAGAGCAATGACGGAGGTGCTGGGAGAGAGAAATGACGGGGGTGCTCAGAGAGAGCAATGACGGGGGTGCTGGGAGAGAGCAATGAGGGGGGTGCTGGGAGAGATCAGTGATGGAGGTGCTGGGATAGAGCAATGATGGGGGTATTGGGAGAGAGCAATGATGGGGGTGCTGGGAGAGAGCAATGATGGGGGTGCTTGTATATTTTCCATGTGCACATAGCCTTACAGTTAATTGGCGAGAGTCACAGAGACTGAATAATTTATACTATTGGCAGATGGAGATTATAGTTTATGGGGGGCACAGTGTTGCTTATCACTTTATTTTGATTACTAAGTGGCTAATAGTATATTAATGGGGGGGTACATATCTGTAGTCAGGAGTGTAGTGCGGGGGAGCCACATGTATATATACAATATATGTGACCTTGTTATTTTCTAGGCTGGAGATCATCGTGACAAGACGAGTCGTGGCTGGGAGATGTCGACATGAAGGTCTGACCAGATGGAGAGGAAGCATCAGAAACAGACTCTGATCAGATGAGACGTCAGGGGTAAGTTCCTGGATGTAAATATTATTCTATATCTGCATTATGTGACTTGGAGTGGTAATGTTACATGTAAAATCCCTTAGGCTGCATTCTCACATTTGTGTGAAATGTCCGTGTGCTGCCAGATATTTTTATCGGATGGTCCACGGACTCGTAGAGTTTTATAGATCTATTCACACATATATGAAAATCAAGGATCTGAGAATGAGATCTGTGAGGGTCAGAGAATGTCCTGTTCTGATTTTGAGGATTAGAATAGGACATGCTCAATGCGTCTGTAAAAGTGGGCAGCACACTGACACTGCACACAGATGCAGGAATGTAGCCTTATTATGTATAGCACAGTCCCTTAGTATATAGTGTGCTCACTTATTATGTATAGCACAGTCCCTTAGTATATAGTGTACTCACTTATTATGTATAGCATACTCCCTTAGTATTTAGTGTACTCACTTATTATGTACAGCATACTCCCTTAGTATATAGTGTACTTGACGCGCCCCCTGGGCCTGTGCGGTGCAGGGGGATACCCGGAGCCGGATCGCTGGGGGTTGTAGTCTCAATGTGGCGGTGACCCGGTCCGTGCCCAGGGCGGTCAAACCAGTGGCAGTCTTAATGTATAGCAAATGTCCGACTACGCCACCCGTGGATTGCGGTCAGTGGGGACCGCCGCCGCGCTGCAGACCGCTGAGGCTGATGTTGTTTGCGCAGCTGAGTATGGGATAACTCCCCACGGGAGAAGTATTGCCTCAGGGCAGCTAATGTGAGAGATGATGGGAGTGATGGTGTGAGCGTCCCAGTGCTAATGGTGCTGGTGCGGCGAGGAACCACAGAGACGTGTGGTTGCAGTTTTCAATGCTTTACTCACAGTTGTTGTTCATGTCAATGCTGCAGGCGATGACTGCCCGAGCCGTGCTGCGTCCACCAGGCAAGGGACTCGGTCAACTCCCAGGTAATTCCAGAGTGTGGTTCAGAGCTCCCTTCTCTACCTTTCTCTGGCCGTCCCCACCAGTGACCCACCTTTGTCCAGCTTCCTCGGGCCTTCTGTTGGCGAAACCTCTCCCGGTTTCCCTGACCCTATACGGTATGCCTTTCTGGTGGATGTAGTG
This sequence comes from Phyllobates terribilis, assembly GCF_046119375.1. Lineage (NCBI taxonomy): Eukaryota > Metazoa > Chordata > Amphibia > Anura > Dendrobatidae > Phyllobates > Phyllobates terribilis. The sequence continues at coordinate 678,991,582 of NW_027362763.1, read as the reverse complement.
AGGGGTCGCACCAAGATGTGGTAACAACCTCCGGTCTTTGGCTGAGGAATCTGTTGCCTCCACCAATTTGGGTTCCGGTACCCTGTTCTGCCAACCCTTCACCCTGTATCTCCTCTGGGCATATGGGGTTCCTTCGGTCCTCGTGTCTCTGGGCCTTTCTCTGTGTTCCTTGCTTCCTTTCTCCTCTGTTCCAGTTCCTTTCTTACTTTCCTTTCCGCTCCTTCTCCTCTCTCTTTCTGCTGTTTCTGGCCTCCTCTCCAGGCCTGCCTCTGGAGCTGGGCCCAGACTGAGCCACAGCTCCCTGTCAGCCCTCTCTGGCTGAACTCCTGTCTTCTTCTCCTCCTCTCTGAACTGAACACTGTCCTAAGATGGTGCCCACCTTTTATACCTCCTTCTAACACCCGAGCCCAGGTGACTTGCAACCAATGGGCTCCTACCTATGCCCAAAGACCCACCCCTATCTGCTCCTACACCACTGGGTGTACTTTCCCCTCCCCACTCCAGTCAGGGACAGATGCTGTCGTGCCTGCACTTCTATCTTGTGGGAGCACCGTTGAGCTGTCCCTCGGAAATGGGGTGTGTGTGGTGCATGCAGCCTACCGAGTCCTGGTCCACACTCCATCCTTACCCGGGAGTGGAATATCACACCTCTGGTTTGAGGTGCAATACCCCTGTAGCAGCCGAGCCTTCGGGGTGCTACATACTCACTTATTATGTACAGCATACTCCCTTAGTATATAGTGTACTCGTTTATTATGTATAACGCTGTCCTTAGTTATATAGTTTCATCTTTTATTATGTATAACACCCTCCCTTATTACGTACCATCCTCTCTAGCTCTAGGGGCTCACAGTTGGGAGATCATACTGTGTTGGGGTCACCATAGTTTGCCCTGGGAGTTGAAGTGGGGTACAGTAGGGTCATTATGCTGCGCATGTGGAGGAATTCACCATGGGGGTATCACACTGTGGTTGGGGGGCACTTTTGTTGGCTTCATACTTTATGGGACAATTAAAGAGGGACCTAGGACGTCAGTAGGAGGAAAATTACTATATAAAGGCTAGAAGGTTGTGAGATCTGCTCTTCTGTGACCCAGACAATTATTTACATTTTTTGGGGGGTGAGGGTGAGGGGCCCAATTAGAACTTCTGCTATGGGGCCCCATGATTCCTATGTACGCCCCTGCGTCCATGTTTGCTATAACTGAAAGCAAGCAGAGATATTGGAAATGATGAGAATTTAAAAGCCTATTTTTATCTTAAAAAGAGTCTTTAATTCCCCAAAGCGGAGGAAGCAATCATCTGGAATATCATTAGCCGCCCCTGTGTTTATGCGGCGCTTCCTCATGTGTTAGGAATTATTTTATGTCAGCCGGTTGTGTGACTTCACACTGTGAGATTTAACAACATTTCTCCCAATGTTATTGCTGCGTCCGGATTGAACTGGTCCAGACAAATGTTATATTCACTGTGAGAAATTTTTTATTTGTTTAATTCTGCTTGTGCTTCATGGAAAACGAGAGGAAAATTGAAGCGTTCACCTCAAACATATTTCTTGTCTAAGGAAGGGAAAGTTTCCATAGTCCATTATTTTGGATGAACAGGCAAAATCTCATTTCCTCCCATAATTCACCTTCCTCGCATTAAATAAACAGATATCTGCAGAGTAAGAACGGCCCAATGTTTTATAAAGGAAGGAGAGCAGGTTGGATGAGAAAAAACATATTTTACTTTTTATAAGGTCGGGGATGGGAAAATCTGCTGTTTGGATTAATGGTAAATACAAGTTTACTTATAGAACAATGCAGAGTTCTGAAATCCACATCCACTTAGATCTTTATCAGAAGATGCCCAGGTTATACCGGGTGTGCATATGTAGCACCCTGAGGATTCGGCTGCTACAGGGGTATTGCACCTCAACCCAGAGGTGTGATATTCCACTCCCGGGTAAGGATGGAGTGTGGAACTGAGCTCAGTTAGCTGCATGCACTACACACATCCCATTTCCGGGGAACAGACCGATGGTACTCCCACTAGAGAAATGTGCAGGTACGACAGAGTCTGTCCCTGGCTGGAGTGGGAGGGGGGTGGAAGATCCCAGTAGTGTAGGGGCAGATAGGGGGAGCAGTCTGGGTAAAGTTAGGAGCTCATTGGGTGCTGGTCACCTGAGCTCACACATAGAGGGAGTATATAAGGTGGGCACCATCTTAGATCAGGGTCAGTCAGTCAGCCACAGTCAGTCAGTCTGTGAGTCTTTGCAGAGGAAGAGAGCAGAAGAGCAGAGCAGCCCCAGGCCAAGAGAGAGAGAGAGGAGAAAGAAAGACCCAGAGGGGGAGAAAGAAGGAACTCCAAGAGCCCAAATTAGACCAGAGGGTGAAGAGTTGGCAACAGGGTACCGGATCCCAAGCTGGCAGAGGCTACAGCACACCTTAGCCAGGAACCGGAGGCCGTGGGCAGAATCTGCCACGGCCACCCACTATATCCACCCGGAAGGCAGACCACGCATAGGGTCAGGGAACCCAGAGACAAGGGTTCACCAACAGGAGGCCCGAGGGAGCCGGACATAGGTGGATCCCTGGTGGGGAAGGCCAGAGACGAGGACAGGACAGAAAGGGAGCTCAGAACCACGCTCCAGAACTACTTGGGGGTTGGCCGAGTCCAGGACCTGGTGGACGCAGCGCGGCTCGGGTGGTCACTCAAGGCCGGAGTGACCGGTACAAGAACAGCAGTAAGTAAAGAACCCTGAACTGCACAACCCGACTCTGACTCTCATTACCATCTTCCCTGCACTTCCACAACCACCATCCTCTGCACCTGACCCCCTGAGGCTATACCCCTCCCGTTGGGGGTTATACTACCTAAGCTGCGCAAACACCATCAGCCTCAGCGGACCCTGCTGCAGCGGCGGCCGTAGTGACCGCAATTCAACGGGTGGCGTAGTCGACATAAAGAACATCTAGAAACATCATAAGGACTGCCACACACTGAGCTTGACACCCTGGGCACGGACCGGGTCACAGCCACTCGGAGACTACAACCCCCATCTGATCCGGCTCCGGGTATCCCCAACAACACTGGCCCAGGGGGCGCGTCAATTTTGGCGTAGTCGGCAGGATAACGTGCCCGCAACAACCGGGTACTGCGTGCCTGAAGAAAAGTTCACCGTTACCTTAACAAGAAGTCTCCCGCCGGTTCCGGAGGGTCCCCGCCATCGGGCCCCATCACAGGTCGTTTCCCGCCGGTTGTCCGCCATTTGCAGCTTTTTCCCGCCATCCATGGAGTTTCCCGCCACTGGGAGACGATTCCCGCCATTTCCGAAGATTTCCCGCCTTGGGGGAGCGGACGCCATTATGGGCGTGCCAGAGGGTGGCAAGAGGTCACCTCCCATCGTGGGCCAGGTCGAAGAATGGCGCCAAAAGCGGAAACCGCGCCCACCAACAGAGACTGTGATGCTGGAAGTGTCCATCAGCGTAAGAGAACTGCCCCTGGAACTGAAGTTGCCCCGGGACCACCCTCGATGGGGGCGGAGACAGAAGAAGAGAACAAAGATGGGTGTCGCCTGGAGCAGTCTGGAGAGAGCGCACCCGGAGACAAGACGTCTGGAGGGAGAGCCAGGCAGCACCGACCCAGCGGTCAGGAGCCTGATGCGGGCCGCCACTCCAGGCAGCACCGACCCAGTGGTCAGGAGCCTGTTGCAGGTCGCCACTCCAGAAGGCCTGCTGGAGATCCTAGCACAGCTCCCCCGAGATCGGGAGTGTGCACAGACTGCGCTGGAGGGCCTCGCACAGAGGTTGGCCCGGGTGCAACGAGAGACGTTGGCGGAGTGGAGCCGAGAGATGGCCCAGCAGACCGAGACTCGTCCGCGGAGCACGCCACCCGAGACGAGGAGACAGACCGCCTCTGAGGATGGCGCAGGAGGACTGAAGGCCGGAGACGGCGCCGAGAAGGGAGCCGAACGAATGGAGGCAGGTAAAGGGGACGTCACTACCCCGAGCCGGGAAACCGCGTGCCTGCCCCAGCTCCCCGTCGCAGAGCCCGAAGTACCCCCTGCCGTGCCCGTCGCTGCAACGTCACCGCCGCAGACTAGGCCTCAAACGGAAGCCGCGACCCCTGTGACGTCACACGCCTCGACCCCGAGCGTGGCCAAGCAGGAAATACCACCGGCCTGGTCGCAAGGCCTAGTACCCCCGGGCGCCGCAATACCAACAGCGCCCTCTACCTCCGCGGAGCCCCCGGCCTGGTCGCAGGGCCAAGTAACACAGGGCGCCGCCGTTCTTACGGTGCCCTTTACTTTCAAGGTGCCCCAGGCCTGGTCGCAAGGCCTGGTTAACCCGGGCGCCGCTACCACCACTGCGCCCATAACACCTAAAGTGCCGCACCTGGGTGAAGACCTGTTCGCCCAACATACGTGCCCGGATGGGCAGCCCTTCGTATGGCCCCAGGAATACATCCAGCTGGAGCTGCAAAAAGCAAGGGCCATGTGCGAACCCCTGATCCCGGCTCCAAAGCCCATGAAGAGGATCTCGCCCCCGCTAGAAGAGACCCAGTTTGAGTGGGATCCCACCGGAGAAGACCTCATGGGGTTCACTCAGGAGACTCGGGCAGCCGCAGCGGAGCGTGCAGAGTGCTGCCGCCAGCAGCTCGAGGTCTTTGAAAGGGAGCGGAGAGAGAGGCGGGTCCGGGAACAACAAGCCCAAATAAGGAGCGCGGAGCAGAAGAGCCGGACCAGGAGAAACCCCCGTGCAGCGCATGGTCCCCGTACCATCGGGACTGTGATAAAGTTCAATCTGCAGCATGGGTGGGGTTTCATCAGGGATCACCGCACCCCAGGCGACGTCTTCGTGACCAGGAGAGACGTTGAGTCCCACCTACCGGAGGGACACAGAGGTCGTGACCTGTATTTAGGGGACGAGGTCACCTTCACCCGGCACAAGTGTGCCAAAGGACCCTACGCCCTCCATGTGCATCGCCTGACGGAGGAGGAGCTGCGGTGTGAGGAGGAGCAAGAGGACCCGGACGGGTCTGAAACTGAAACTGTCCACAAAGAAAGAGCAGGAGGACACCGTCGTTGAGTACGGTAGTGAAGAGACTGTATAAAGTTACCCGTCGGGGTATAAGAACTGTTACTGCTGCTAGTTAAAATATAGTCCCCGTTGGGACCAGCAAATTGAACTGTTAACCCCGTGTGTCCCTATTCCCACTGACCGAGGACTGAGAGCGGTCAATCCTCCCTAATACCTGGCCGAGGACTGAGAGCGGCCATATCCCTTGTATATAGTTGCGCTTCCTAAAGCGCCCCCTACCGGTTTTATAGGAAACTGTTTTATTCCAAGAGAGACTGTCGCACTTTACCCGGTCACAAGTTGCACCGTGACCGGAGGAACCAGAAGACAAGAATGTTTCTAATGAAAAGTTTTTATGAAAAGTTTTATATGATAGTTTATTATGTTGTTTATGAAAAATAATTGTATGTTTGTGGATGTTTTTATATCTTACAGCCCGAGGACGTGCTGTGATTTACCAGGGGGGAATGTAGCACCCTGAGGATTCGGCTGCTACAGGGGTATTGCACCTCAACCCAGAGGTGTGATATTCCACTCCCGGGTAAGGATGGAGTGTGGAACTGAGCTCAGTTAGCTGCATGCACTACACACATCCCATTTCCGGGGAACAGACCGATGGTACTCCCACTAGAGAAATGTGCAGGTACGACAGAGTCTGTTCCTGGCTGGAGTGGGAGGGGGGTGGAAGATCCCAGTAGTGTAGGGGCAGATAGGGGGAGCAGTCTGGGTAAAGTTAGGAGCTCATTGGGTGCTGGTCACCTGAGCTCACACATAGAGGGAGTATATAAGGTGGGCACCATCTTAGATCAGGGTCAGTCAGTCAGCCACAGTCAGTCAGTCTGTGAGTCTTTGCAGAGGAAGAGAGCAGAAGAGCAGAGCAGCCCCAGGCCAAGAGAGAGAGAGAGGAGAAAGAAAGACCCAGAGGGGGAGAAAGAAGGAACTCCAAGAGCCCAAATTAGACCAGAGGGTGAAGAGTTGGCAACAGGGTACCGGATCCCAAGCTGGCAGAGGCTACAGCACACCTTAGCCAGGAACCGGAGGCCGTGGGCAGAATCTGCCACGGCCACCCACTATATCCACCCGGAAGGCAGACCACGCATAGGGTCAGGGAACCCAGAGACAAGGGTTCACCAACAGGAGGCCCGAGGGAGCCGGACATAGGTGGATCCCTGGTGGGGAAGGCCAGAGACGAGGACAGGACAGAAAGGGAGCTCAGAACCACGCTCCAGAACTACTTGGGGGTTGGCCGAGTCCAGGACCTGGTGGACGCAGCGCGGCTCGGGTGGTCACTCAAGGCTGGAGTGACCGGTACAAGAACAGCAGTAAGTAAAGAACCCTGAACTGCACAACCCGACTCTGACTCTCATTACCATCTTCCCTGCACTTCCACAACCACCATCCTCTGCACCTGACCCCCTGAGGCTATACCCCTCCCGTTGGGGGTTATACTACCTAAGCTGCGCAAACACCATCAGCCTCAGCGGACCCTGCTGCAGCGGTGGCCGTAGTGACCGCAATTCAACGGGTGGCGTAGTCGACATAAAGAACATCTAGAAACATCATAAGGACTGCCACACACTGAGCTTGACACCCTGGGCACGGACCGGGTCACAGCCACTCGGAGACTACAACCCCCATCTGATCCGGCTCCGGGTATCCCCAACAACACTGGCCCAGGGGGCGCGTCACATATATAATTATATACTGCAGATGCCCAGGTTATACCAGCTGTACATATATAATTATATACTGGAGATGCCCAGGTTATATCAGCTGTACATATATAATTATATACAGGAGATACCCAGATTATACAGGCTATACATATATAATTATACACAGAAGATACCCAGGTTATACCGGGTGTGCATATATAATTATATACAGGGGATACCCAGGTTATACCAGCTGTACATATATAATTATATACAGGAGATGCCCAGGTTATACCAGCTGTACATATATAATTATATACAGGAGATATCCAGGTTATACCAGCTGTACATATATAATTATATACAGGAGATACCCAGGTTATACCAGCTGTACATATCTAATTATATACAGGATATGCCCAGGTTATACCAGCTGCACATATCTAATTATATACAGGAGATGCCCAGGTTATAACAGCTGTACATATACAATTATATACAGGAGATGCCCAGGTAACTCCGGTTGTGCATATATAATTATATACAGGAGATGCCCAGGTTATACCAGCTGTGCATATATAATTTTATACAGAAGATATACTGTGCGCGGCCGTGTCTCCTAGCTGTGACGTCACGCAGTGCGCGCCCGGCCTGCACTGCTGCAGCCTGCATCGGAGAGGAGCAGGAGTACTGGAGCGGGGAGGAGCAGGAGGACCGAGCCGGGGGATGGTGAGTGTGTGAAAGTGAGTGAGAGTGAGTGTGTGTGTGTGTGTGTGAGTGTGTGTGTGTGTGCAGGTAGACATAATTGTGTGATGTCTGTTTATATGTATTTTTGTGTTTCAAATGTGTTTATGCGTGTATGTATGTGTATATGTTTGTATATGTTTGTGGTTGTGCGTGACTGCGTGCAGCCTCCTGCTGAGCATAGATGGCGCTGTGCGGTCTCCCGCTGTGTATAGATGGCTACGTGCGGCCTCCCGCTGTGTATAGATGGCGCCGTGCGGCCTCCCGCTGTGTATAGCTGTGTATAGATGGCGCCGTGCGGCCTCCCGCTGTGTATAGATGGCTACGTGCGGCCTCCCGCTGTGTATAGATGGCGCCGTGTGGCCTCCCGCTGTGTATAGCTGTGTATAGATGGCGCCATGCGGCCTCCCGCTGTGTATAGATGGCGCCGTGCGGCCTCCCGCTGTGTATAGATGGGTACGTGCGGTGTCCCGCTGTGTATAGATGGCTACGTGCGGCCTCCCGCTGTGTATAGATGGCGCCGTGCGGCCTCCCGCTGTGTATAGCTGTGTATAGATGGCGCCGTGTGGCCTCCCGCTGTGTATAGATGGCACCGTGCGGCCTCCCGCTGTGTATAGATGGCGCCGTGCGGCCTCCTGCTGTGTATAGATGGCTACGTGCAGCCCCCCGCTGTGTATAGATGGCGCCGTGCGGCCTCCTGCTGTGTATAGATGGCGCCGTGTGGCCTCCTGCTGTGTATAGATGGCTACGTGCGGCCCCCTGCTGTGTATAGATGGCACAGTGCGGCCCCCTGCTGTGTATAGATGGCACCGTGCGGCCCCCTGCTGTGTATAGATGGCACCGTGCGGCCCCCTGCTGTGTATAGATGGCACCGTGCGGCCTCCCGCTGTGTATAGATGGCACAATACGGCCCCCTGCTGTGTATAGATGTCACCGTGCGCCCCCCTGCTGTGTATAGATGTCACCGTGCGGCCCCCCGCTGTGTATAGATGGCACCGTGCGGCCCCCCGCTGTGTATAGATGGCACAGTGCGGCCCCCCGCTGTGTATAGATGGCACCGTGCGGCCCCCCACTGTGTATAGATGGCACCGTTCGGCCCCCCTGCTGTGTATAGATGGCACCGTGCAGCCCCCGCTGTGTATAGATGGCTACGTGTGCCCCCCGCTGTGTATAGATGGCACCGTGCGGCCCCCCGCTGTGTATAGATGGCACCGTGCGGCCCCCCGCTGTGTATAGATGGCACCGTGCGGCCCCCCGCTGTGTATAGATGGCACCGTGCGGCCCCCCGCTGTGTATAGATGGCACCGTGCGGCCCCCCCGATGTGTATAGATGGCACCGTGCGGCGCCCGCTGTGTATAGATGGCACCGTGCGGCCCCCCCCGCTGTGTATAGATGGCGCCGTGCGGCCTCCTGCTGTGTATAGATGGCACCGTGCGGCCTCCCGCTGTGTATAGATGGCACCGTGCGGCCTCCCGCTGTGTATAGATGGCGCCGTGCGGCCTCCCGCTGTGTATAGATGGCGCCGTGCGGCCTCCCGCTGTGTATAGATGGCTATGTGCGGCCTCCCGCTGTCTATAGATGGCTATGTGCGGCCTCCCGCTGTGTATAGATGGCACCATGCAGCCTCCCGCTGTGTATAGATGGCAACGTGCGGCCTCCTGCTGTGTATAGATGGCAATGTGTGGCCTCCCGCTGTGTATAGATGGCTACGTGCGGCCTCCCACTGTGTATAGATGGCTACGTGCGGCCTCCCACTGTATATAGATGGCGCCGTGCGGCCTCCCACTGGGTATAGATGGCTACATGCGGCCCCCTGCTGTGTATAGATGGCTACGTGCGGCCCCCCGCTGTATATAGATGAGTCATACAATTAATGTAAGGCTATGTGCTCACGATGCAGAAGTGCTCCGGATTTTTTTTTAGCGTTTCTGCATCTCCCTGGCAGAAAGAACGCATGCGGATTGTACATGCGGATTGTACATGTGGATTGTACATGCGTTTTTCCTGCCAGGGACATGCGGATGTGAAGCGTTCTTCACATGAATTTCCGCATGCGGGTTGACAAGCGATTTTGGCATCACTTGGAAAGTGCTTGACAACTTGGTCACACTATATAAATCCATGCAACCGGCATGGATTTATATAGTGTGACCATAAAAGAATGGTAAAAAATAAATATATACTTACCTTCTGATGGCCTGCCAACGTCAGCGGTCGTGTGACCCATCACATGACTAAATGACGTCACGGCAGGTCCTTTTCCGACCATCGTGAGCTGCCGGTTAGCCAGGACGCATCGGATAAAGACACCGGGGGCCATCAGAAGGTAAGTATAATATTTATTTTTTATTTTATTCTTTTTTTACAGGTTCTATGGTACCCGGGTCCAGAGGAGAGTCTCCTGTCCTCCAGACCCGGGTACCATCCACACATTGAAACGCATGGATTCTGCATGTACAGATGCAGTGATGCGGATTACATGCGTTCCAATGCAAGTCAATGGCGGCGAAAACACAGCACTTCCGCAAAATTAATGGACATGCTGCGTATTTTTCCGCAATGATAATCCGCAGCAGAAATTTCCGCAGCATGTGCACAGCACATGCGGATTATCATTGGGGAACATGGCAGACCTTCTACCATGCGTTTAAGTGTTTATGCAGCGGAATTGCTTAAAAAACGCATCGTGGGCACACAGCCTAAAAAAAATTATTAGAATTAATTTCACGTGAACTATCACATGATGTATCACAGGGGATCATGTGACATGTGATACATCAGGTGTGTGTGTGGGGAGGGCCCTTGCTACTCTTAATCCACCCCTGATCCCAAGCGTTTGACTCAAGTCATTCAGTTTAAGGGCAATGGTACCAAATACTAATGAAATGTTTGTAAACTTTTGACTTTGCAGTAAGTAATAAAAATGCCTTAAAACATTTTCTCTCTCATTATTCTGGCATTTGGCAAATATTAAAAATGATGGTAATCCTAACTGACCTAAAACAGGAAAGGTTTATTCTGATTTCATGTCAGATATTGAGAAAAACATTGTATGTGTCTTTTTATATAGTGTATGGAAACTTCTGGTTTCAACTGTATATAATTATACAGTGGCTTGAAAAAGTATTCATACCCCATGAACGTTTCCACTTTTCACCCACAAACTTAAATGTATATTATTGGGATTTTATGTGATGCCAACACAAAGTAACAAGTATTTGTGAAGGGTAAAGGAAATGATACAGGGTTTTCTAAATATTTTAAAAATGTACCTCACAATTTTCAGATTTAGATTTGTATTCAGCCCCCTATAGTCTGATAACCCTAAATAAAATCCTGAGTGACCAACTGCCTCCAGAGGTGACATAATTAGTACATTGCGTCCACCAGTGTGATTTCTTCTCAGTATAACTACAGCTCTTCTGTGAAGGTCTCAGAGATTTGGTTGGGAACATAATGGATTAAACAGCAGCATGAAAACCAAGGAGCCCACCAGACATGTCAGGGATAAAGTTGTGAAGAAGAGTAACACAGGGTGAGGTTATAAAAAATAGCCCAAGATCTGAAGATCTCACGGAGCACTGTTCAATCACCATCCAAAAATGGAAGTAGTATGGCACAACTGCGAACTCCCAAGGCATGGCCGTCCACCTAAACTGACATCCCAAGCAAGGAGAGAACTAATTAGAACTAATTAGAGAAGCAGCCAAGAGGCACTTGGTCACTGTGGAGGAGCTGCAGAGATCCACAGCTGAGGTGAGAATATCTGTCCACAAGAGAAATATTAGTCATATACTCCACAAATCCGGCATTTATGGAAAAGTGGCAAGAAGAAAGACATTTTCAAAAGCAAGCCAAAAGAATTCGCGTTTGCAGTTTTCAAAAGACCATGTTGGGGACACAGAGAGCATATGGAAGAAGGTGTTCTGGTCAAATGAGATCAGAGTAGAACTTTTGGGGCTAATTGCAATACACAATGTGTGGAGGAAAACTAACACTGCACAGCACTCTGAAAACACCATCCCCACAGTCACACATGGTGGTGACAGCATCCTGCTGTGGGTAGACTTTTCTTCAGCAGGGGCAGGGAAGCTGGTCAGAGCTGATGGGAAGATGGATGGAGCTAAATACAGGGTAATCCTGGAGGAAAATCTGTTAGAGGCTGTAAAAGATTTGAGACTGGGGTATAGGCTCACCTTCCAGCAGTACAACGACCATAAACATCCAGCCAGAGCCACAATGGAGGGTTTAGATCAGACAATATTCATTGTGTGAACAGCCCAGTCACAGTCCAGACCCAAATCCCAGAGAATCTGTGACAAGATGTGAAAATTGCTGATCACAGACGTCTCCATCCAATCTCACTAAGCGAGAGCGAGTGTGCGAAGAAGAAGGGGCAAAATGTCACCTCTAGATGTGCAAAGGTGGTAGAGACAGAGCCCAAAAGACTGCAGAGAAAGGTGGGAAAGACAGACCCCAAAAGACTGCAACAGTAATTGGAGTGAAAGGTGGTTATACAAAGTATTAACTCGGGGGGGCTGAATACAAATGCACAGCACAAGTGTCAGATTTATATTTATAAAATATTTAGAAAACCTCGTATCATTTCCTTTACACTTCACAAATACTTGTTACTTTGTGTTGGTATCACATAAAATCCCAATAAAATACATTTAAGTTTGTAGGGTATACCGTGAAAAATGTGGAAAAGGTCATGACGACTTTTTCAAGGCTCTGTATATACCAGATGGGTAATCTTTCTTTTTTTTTTCCACATATCATGTTTTTCCTCAATGGCTGAAGGTGACACTCTGATTAGTAGTTGTGATCTGGGCCTTGGGGTTAGATCCACCTGCAGTCACCCCCGGTGTAGGAGATGTCATGATACTTGGGGCGCTGTAATATCTGACACTGACGTGTTAATGCTTTCCTGTCTCTGGTACACCGTGTTACAAGCCATGATCTGAGGCGGTTGGAAGCCTCGCCTAATATTGAAGGGATGCCCTGCCTGAACTTCCTGTTATTGTTCATAGAGTCCCCTGTCTGCGGTTTACACGTGTCATTCTGATACTGAGAACCAGGAGGCGTCTGGAAAATATCAGATTCAGCCACTTCTTTGTGTCTCAGGATCTCCACTTTCCAGAGCTGTTGCCTGTGATACCTCTCTGGGCGGCTGTGGAATTGCTGATGGAATAAAACTCTGCACATAAAGCTTTATTAGGGGTCCAAAGAATGAGCGTCCGTGTATCTGTGAGAATCCCATGTGCCACCCAACATCTTACTGCTTGGCATGAGAATCACAAAAAATAATCAAATTCATAAACAGGAGGTGAAATGTCCTCTTCTAAATAGCAGGAAACATTCATGCAACCTTCAGGCTCTTTGGAAAGCTGACAACCTAATCGGGTAAGATAATGGCCAAGATTATTGTCTGTCGCCCATTATATGTTTCTCTTTTATGAGACAAAGCTGACAAATGTAAATAGAATATGAACAGGAAGTTATATTTCCTAACATTAAAGGGGTTGTCCACTATTTGGACAACTCCTTCTGAATCCCTATTTTTACCCCTAGTAAAATAATAACACCTATACTCATTTCCAGTGCAATCTCTCCTGAGGATTGTGGCACATTATTATGTCATGCAATCCCTGCGGCCAATCAACCGGAGGAAATGAGAGCTGTGGCTGCCCTCTCACTTCCACCAGATGTCAATTATGTCTGTAGGAAGGGAGAGCGAAGCCAGAGCTGATTGGCCACAGGGATCACGTGACATAATGTCATGTAAGCCCTGGGAGAACCAATGCCAACACTGTTGGAACGGCGCCGTCACCAGAGGTGGGTATACGTTTTATTGTTTTACTGGGGGTAAACATAGGGATTCAGAAGAGTTGTCCGGATAGTGGACAACCCCTGTAAGAGCAAAATGATCCTTAGGCTAATGGAGCATGGGTCATGATGCACAGAGCAGCCGCAAGTCTCCTGACCCAAACTCAACCACCTCATAAGCAGAGATCAGGCTGCTGGGTTCACGTCAAGAGGCCCGCAGCTGTTGATTCCTCCAGACTACTCCTGCCTCGCAACTTGTAATCACGCTCAGGGGTGTGTAATTAACATCCACTACACAGATGATGTCACCCATCATAAGCCTGATGTTCTGCATTACTGGCCATGTGCAATGAAGCCGGGTGCATGCTTCTTTGTAACACTGCACATGCCTAGGTAGATATTATTGATGCCAGTCCTGCTTTCCCGGCAGCCACAGTGAAGCAGGATCAGTGTCAGTAATTCCCCTCAGGGCGTGATCAGTGTTTGCAATGAGAGCAAAACAACAAAGAAAAACATAAAGAGCAGCTAAATATATCAAAATCTTTGGTTATGCTGTGGCTCCGTAAAAGCCATATTGTTTGTGTTAGGTCTCACCAAGTGAGGTGGATGGTCGAAGCGGTCAGACTAGTTGTTTTGCAGCACGGACCGATGACGTTGGTGCCGCAGGATAGCCCAGTTGGAACCAAAGAAGCAGAACAGGTAAAATGACAACGAGATAAGTCGGACTGGAATCACGAAATACATGAAGCATAGTTGAAGCAACTGGTGAGGTAAAGTAGAAATCCACAAGGAAACTGGGTCGGCTCAGTGATGAGAGTCCAAAGAAGCTGAGTTCAACGTCATGGCCGAGCTCAGTTTGTCAAGAGGTCCTAGGCTGAATTGAGAGAGAGGTCTTGCAGAGCTGAGTTTGTCTGGAGAACCTATGCAAGGGCAGCCATACATCAGAGTTCAACAGTGGAGCACAGTTGAGCTTGTTAGCGGCTGCTCAGCAGAATAGCTTAGTAACCAGCCATATAACGGAGATGTTTCTGTATTTTTTTCACAAGGTCCAGTGCAGACATATAGTTCAGCAGTGCAACAGAGTTAGTTTTCTCCGGTTGCCACTATTGCAAGCAGAGTATCAGCAGTATAGCAGAGCTGGGTTTGTCACAATGATCAAGGCCGGTTTAGCAGAGTTTAGTACAAACAAGCAGTCCAAGGTAGCAACTTGGACGCCAACTACCTGAACACTGAGCTGACCTATAAAAGGCCAGAGAAATTGATGCGGCCCTTGCATTTGTTCTGACCCATGTGCCCCCTATGACGTTATTACAGGGATCCAATGAGTTGTTATGATTGACAGGGGTCTGCTGATTGCCCCTGTTCCAGTCTTGTTAATTCTGATTTTTACAATATATACAAGAGTACAACTGTATATAGTACAAGCGATCAAACAATCACAGGTTCAAGTCCCCTATAGAGGTTGAGAAAAAATGTGAAAAGTAAAATAAAAGTTTTTAAAAATATAAAAAAATAAAGAAAAAAACGTAAAAAATTCAAATCACCCAAATTTTCCTCAGTCAAAAGCAAAAAAATGTACAAAAAATATCTATTATACGTATTTGGTATTGCAGGGTCCAAAAAAAGTCAGATCTATCAAATTATCAAAGTGCTTAACCCGTGCGATAAATGTCGTAAGAAAAAGAAAACCGAAATGCCAAAATTCCCCATATTTTTTGTTTTTTGCTGTAACTCTAACAAAAATGCAATAAAAATCAATCATACATTGTATGTATCTCAAAATTATACAAGTAAATCCCCCGACATTGATTAACTGTTCTTTTTCCAAAGTTTTTTTTTTAAGACACTAAAATGGTAATATAAATATATATATATATATATATATATACACACACACACACATACACATACATATACTGTGTATATATATATATATATATACAGTACAGACCAAAAGTTTGGACACACCTTCTCATTTAAAGATTTTTCTGTCTTTTCATGACTTTGAAAATTGTACATTCACACTGAAGGCATCAAAACTATGAATTAACACATGTGGAATTATATACTTAACAAAATGTGAAACAACTGAAAATATGTCTTATATTCTAGGTTCTTCAAAGTAGCCACCTTTTGCTTTGATGACTGCCTTGCACACTCTTGGCATTCTCTTGATGAGCTTCAAGAGGTAGTCACCGGAAATGGTCTTCCAACAATCTTGAAGGAGTTCCCAGAGATGCTTAGCACTTGTTGGCCCTTTTGCCTTCACTCTGCGGTCCAGCCAGTGGTGTACCGCCAATGGCAGCAGACCACGCGACTGCTATGGGGCCCGTGAGCTGGGGGGGGCAATAGCAGTCCAGGGGCGGACATACCGCTGCTGGTGCAGCTGCGCCGGGGGGCCCGCCGGTGCAGCGTCTCCCTGCTCATGGCGGGAAGGGAGCGATCCCTGCAGCTCCGATGCTGACAGGACGGAATGGCAGCGCGGGCCTGCAGCGCGGGCCTGTGTGAAGGAGGAAATTGCAGACAACTAGGATGCTGCGGCCTGCGGAGGAACGGGCAGAGAGGTGTTTTTTTTAAAATTTTTACTGAAATGCTGGGGAGAGCAATAATGGGGCTGATGGGGCTGGAGAGAGCAATAATGGGGCTGATGGGGCTGGGGAGAGCAATAGCGGGGCTGGTGAGAGCAATCGTGGGGCTGATGGGGCTGGGGAGAGCAATGGTGGGCTGATGGGTCTGGGGAGAGCGCTGATGGGTCTGGGGAGAGCAATGGTGGGGCTGGGAAGAGCAGTGATGCTTCAGCTTGCGGGGGAACGGGCAGAGAGGTAAATGTTTTTTTTGTTTTTTTACTGAAACACTGGGGAGAGCAATAATGGGGCTGATTGGGCTGGAGAGAGCAATAGTGGGGCTGATGGGGCTGGGGAGAGCAATGGTAGGGCTGATGGGGCTGGGGAGAGCAATGGTGGGGCTGATGGGGCTGGGGAGAGCAATGGTGGGGCTGATGGGGCTGGGGAGAGCGCTGATTGGTCTGGGGTGAGCAATGGTGGGGCTGGGGAGAGCAATTGTGGGGTTGGGAAGAGCAATGATGGGGCTGATGGGGCGGGGAGAGTAATGATGGGGATTAGTAGACCAATGACGGGGATGGGGAGAGCAATGACAGGTTGCTGGGAGAGAGCAATGATGGAGGTGCTGGGAGAGTAATGACGGGGGTTGCTGGGAGAGTAATGACGGGGGTTGCTGGGAGAGAACAATGATGGGGGTGCAGGGAGAGAGCAATGACGGGGGTGCAGGGAGAGAGCAATGATGGGGGTGCTGCGAGAGAGCAATGATGGGGGTGCTGGGAGAGAGCAATGATGGGGGTGCTGGGAGAGAGCAATGATAGTGGTGCTGGGACAGAGCAATGATGGTGGTGCTCGGAGAGCGCAATGATGGGGGTGCTGGGAGACAACAATGATGGGGTGCAGGGAGAGAGCAATGACGGGGGTGCTGGGAGAGAGGAATGACAGGGGTGCTAGGGAGAGAGCAATTACGAGGGTGCTGGGAGAGCAATGACAGGGGTGCTGGGACAGAGCAATGTTGGGGGTGCTGGTAGAGAGCAAAGACGGGAGGTGCTGGGACATAGCAATAACGGGGTGCAGGGAGAGAGCTATGATGGAGGTGCTGGGACAGAGCAATGACGGGGGTGTTGGGAGAGAGCAATGATGGAGGTGCTGGGTCAGAGCAATGATGGGGGTGCTTGTATATTTTCCGTGTGCACATAGCCTTACAGTTAATTGGGCAGAGTCACAGAGACTGAGTAATTTATATTATTGGCAGGTGGAGATTATAGTTAATGGGGGGCACAGTGCTGCTTATCACTTTATATTTTGATTACTAAGTAGCTAATAGTATATTAATGGGGGTTACAGATCTGTATTCAGGGGCGCGGTGCAGGGGAGACACATGTATATATACAATATATGTGACCTTGCTATTTCCTAGGCTGGAGATCATCATGACAAGACGAATCGTGACTGGGAGATGTCGACATGAAGGTCTGACCAGATGGAGAAGAAGCAGCAGAAACCAACTCTGATCAGACGAGACATCAGCGGTAAGTGCCTGGATGTAAATATTATTCTGTATCTGCGCTGTGTGACTTGGAGTGATAAATAATGTTACATGTAAAATCCCTTAGGCTGCATTCTCACATTTGTGTGAAATGTCAGATTTTTTTATCGGATGGTCCACGGACTTGTAGAGTTTTATAGATCCATTCACACATCCATGAAAATCATGGATCTGAGAATGAGATCTGTGAGGGTCAGAGAATGTCCTGTTCTGATCCGATTTTGAGGATTAGAATAGGACATGCTCAATGCGTCAGTAAAACAGGGCAGCACACCGACACTGCACACAGATGCAGGAATGTAGCTGTATTATGCATAGCACAGTCCCTTAATACATAGTGTACTCACTTATTATGGATAGCATACTCCCTTAGTATATAGTGTACTCGCTAAATATCTATAGCGCCGTCCTTAGTTATATAGTTTCATCTTTTATTATGTATAACACCCTCCCTTATTACCTACCATCCTCTCTAGCTCTAGGGCTCACAATTGGGGGATCATACTGTGTTGGGGTCAGCAAACTTTGCCCTGGGAGTTGAGGTGAGGTACAGTAGGGTCATTATACTGCGCATGTGGAGGAATTCACCATGGGGGTATCATACTGTGTTTGGGGGATACTTTTGTTGGTATCACACTTTATGGGACAATGAAAGAGGGGCCTAGGACGTCAGCAGGAGGAAAATTACTATGTAAAGGCTGGAAGGTTGTGTGATCTGCTCTTCTGTGACCCTGATAATTATTTCAATTTTTCTTTTGGGGGGGGGGGCCCAATTTGAACTTCTGCTATGTTGCCCCATGAATCCTATGTATGCCCCTGGGTCCAGCTCACCCCAAACCATCTTGATTGGGTTCAGGTCTGGTGACTGTGGAGGCCAGGTCATCTGGCGTAGCACCCCATCACTCTCCTTCTTGGTCAAATAGCCCTTACACAGCCAGGAGGTGTGTTTGGGGTCATTGTCCTGTTGAAAAATAAATGATGGTCCAACTAAACACAAACCGGATGGAATAGCATGCCGCTGCAAGATGCTGTGGTAGCCATGTTGGTTCAGTATGCCTTCAATTTTGAATAAATCCCCAACAGTGTCACCAGCAAAGCACCCCCACCCCATCACACCTCCTCCTGCATGCCCCACGGTGGGTACCAGGCATGTAGAGTCCATCCGTTCACCTTTTCTGCGTCGCACAAAGACACGGTGGTTGGAACCAAAGATCTCAAATTTGGACTTATCAGACCAAAGCACAGATTTCCACTGGTCTAAAGTCCATTCCTTGTGTTCTTAAGCCCAAACAAGTCTCTTCTGCTTGTTGCCTGCCCTTACCAGTGGTTTCCTAGTAGCTATTTTACCATGAAGGCCTGCTGCACAAAGTCTCCTTTTAACAGTTGTTGAAGAGATGTGTCTGCTGCTAGAACTCTGTGTGGCATTGACCTGGTCTCTAATCTGAGCTGCTGTTAACCTGCGATTTCTGAGGCTGGTGACTCGGATAAACTTATCCTCAGAAGCAGAGGTTACTCTTGGTCTTCCTTTCCTGGGGCGGTCCTCATGTGAGCCAGTTTATTTGTAGCGCTTGATGGTTTTTGCAACTGCACTTGGGGACACTTTAAAAGTTTTCCCAATTTTTCGGACTGACTGACCATCATTTCTTAAAGTAATGATGGCCACTCGTTTTTCTTTACTTGGCTGCTTTTTTCTTGCCATAATACAAATTCTAACAGTCTATTCAGTAGGACTATCAGCTGTGTATTCACCAGACTTCTGCACAACACAACTGATGGTCCCAACCCCATTTATAAGGCAAGAAATCCCACTTATTAAACCTGACAGGGCACACCTGTGAAGTGAAAACCATTTCCGGTGACTACCTCTTGAAGCTCATCAAGAGAATGCCAAGAGTGTGCAAAGCAGTTATCAAAGCAAAAGGTGGCTACTTTGAAGAACCTAGCATATAAGACATATTTTCAGTTGTTTCACACTTTTTTTGTTAAGTATAGAATTCCACATGTGTTAATTCATAGTTTTGATGCCTTCACTGTGAATGTACAATTTTCATAGTCATGAAAATACAGAAAAATCTTTAAATGAGAAGGTGTGTCCAAACTTTTGGTCTGTACTGTATATATATATATATATATATATATATATATATATATATATATATATATATATATATATACACACATATATATACATATGTACACTGCTCAAAAAAATAAAGGGAACACTAAAATACCACATCCAAGATATCACTGAATGAAATATTCCAGTTGCAAATCTTTATTCATTACATAATGGTGCGTTGAGAACAATAAAATATTAAAATGATCAATGTAAATCAAAATTAATATCCCATTGAGGTCTGGATTTGGAATGATACTCAAAAGTGGAAAATCAAATTACAGGCTGATCCAACTCCAGTGAGAGTGCCAATGTGGAATTTGCCAATCTTGATGTTCTCTGGCAAATGCCAGTCGCCCTGCAGGGTGTTGGGCTATAAGCAAGTCTTATAGCCCACAGCAAGTCTTCCAGGTCTTGAAGCAGCAAAACAGTCCCAGACCATCACACTACCACCACATTTTACTGTTGGTCTGATGTTCCTTTTGTGAAATGCTGTGTTACTTCTACGCCAGATGTAATGGGACATACACCTTCCAAAAAGTTTAGCTTTTGTCTCGTCAGTCCACAGAGTATTCTCCCAAAAGTCTTGGCAATCATCCATATGTTTTCTGACAAAATTGAGACGAGCCTTATGTTCTTTTTGTTCAGCAGTAGTTTTCGTCTTGGACCTCTGCCATGCATGACATTTTTGCCCAGTCTCTTTCTTATAGTGGAGTCATGAACACTGGCCTTAACTGAGACAAGTGAGCAGTTCTTTGGATGCTGTTGTGGGGTCTTTTGTGACCTCTTGGATGAGTCGTTGCTGCGCTCTTGGGGTAATTTTGGTCGGCCAGCCACTCCTGGGAAGGTTCACCACTGTTCCATGTTTTCGCCATTTGTGGATAATGGCTCTCACTGTGGTTCACTGGAGTCCCAAAGCTTTAGAACTGGCTTCATAACCTTTTCCCGACTGATTGATCTTAATTACTTTGTTTCTCAATTGTTCTTGAATTTCTTTGGATCACAGCATGATGCCTAGCTTTTGATGATCTTTTGGTCTACTTCAATTTGTCAGGCAGATGTGATAAACCACAGTTAATTTATGATTTAAGTGGAGGGGGCAATCACTTTTTCACACAGGGCCCTGTAGGTTTGGATTTCTTTTCCCCTTAATAATAAAGACCTTCATTTAAAAACTGCATTTTGTGGTTACTTGTGTTATCTCTGTCTAATATTTAAATTTGCTTTGTGATCTCAAACATTTAAGTGACCAACATGGAAAAGAATAAGAAATCAGGAGGGGGGAAAACACTTTTTCACACCACTGTATATGGTAAAATGAATGGTGTCATTAAAAACTTCAACTCGTCCTGCAAATAAATAAGCCCTCATACATCTATGTGAGCAGAAAAATAAAAAAAGTTATGGCTATTTGAAAAAGCAGAGGAAATAATGAAAGCGGAAAATGAAAATGGGCTGCGTCCTTGAAAGGGATGGGGGCAAATAGAGATTTTTGCAAAATGATACGATGATATGATGATATCACCAGAGAAAACATAATAACAATAATAGGTGTCAATCACAGATCATTGCTAAGTAAACCTGCGGGAAAATTAAAAACAGATGAATTATTATGTTTCTGCCAGTATATGAGGATACAGTCTTCATCGATGCCAAGTGCCCGGTCACTATATAGGGTGTAGCCTCTAAATAGATTACATATGACCGAGCCAACATTAATCAATCAAATGAAAATCATCTGCGGAATCTCATCACATTATTACAGTACACAGTGAGTTATGTTGTGAGACTGGTCCTGGCGGCAGCAGGAGGCTTCAAACAGCAAATTATCCTCATCGTGGTTCCATCCTCCACATTGTTGATGACTGACATCATATTCCTGGGATATTTGTATTTTTATGTGGTTGCTATGTACTGTATATTGAGTCTTTATCAAACGTTTGTTGTGGCTTCCTAAATCTCCACTGTGATATAGAATTGTGATTTGTCCTAAAGACAATGAGATTGAGTATTTTATTTAGTAGGCCAGTAATATTGTAGTTATATTCGTGTACTTATGGGGCAGTAATATTGTAGTTATATTCTTCTACATTGGGGCAGTATTATAGTAGTTATATTCTTGTACATAGGGGCAGTATTATAGTAGTTATATTCTTCTACATTGGGGCAGTATTATAGTAGTTATATTCTTGTATATAGGAGCAGTATTATAGTAGTTATATTCTTGTACATAGGGGCAGTATTAAAGTAGTTATATTCTTGTACATAGGGAGCAGTATTATAGTAGTTATATTATTGTACATAGGAGCAGTATTATAGTAGTTATATTCTTGTACATAGGGGCAGTATTATAGTAGTTATATTCTTGTACATAGGGGCAATATTATAGTAGTTATATTCTTGTACATAGGGAGCAGTCGTATAGTATTTATATAGTTATAGTTTTGTATATAAGGGCAGTATTATAATAAAGAAAAAAAGAAGGTACATCCAACACTGGGTCCTCGTAAAACTGGGAGCCAGTGCTGGATATACCTTCCTTTTTTCTTCATTGTTTCTTGCTGTGCTACAACATCATCCATGCAGAGGAGATTGTTATGATCTGCAACAAGTACTAAGGAAAGATAGGGGAAAGACTAAGCTGAATCCCTACGATGTAGCGGGCTGCCTGTTCCTATTGAACAGACCCGCCTTAGTCCTCGGCTAGTCTGAACGAAGACCTATAGAATTAAGGGAGGGGTCCCTAAAAGAACTAAGGACTGGGACAAAAATGGGACACCACCTAAACAGAGAAGTTGTTGCAGAACACAAAAAAACAAACTGACAAAAATTTACTAGGGGTCCCAGAGGACCAAGCGAACTTGACAGAGAAAGGTACCGAAGCACCAGGCTAGAGAAACAGTCAAACACTGAAGTCCAGCACAGCCAGAAGGGCGGAGTTGGAATATAAAGGCAGATGGTCACCTGACCGCAAAACACAAGATAGAAAAAACAAACAGGAGGGTTCTAACAGTACCCCCTCTTTTATGAGGATCCTCCGGATCCTCCAGGCCCAGGCCTATCCAGAAACCTCCTGTGGAAAGCTTTAACAAGCCTAGGAGCTGACACATCATCCATCCTTACCCAGGAGCTGTCTTCGGGACCGAAACCCTTCATGGAGACAAGATACTATAATCTCCCTCTATGCCATCTAGAATTCAAGATACGAGAAATTTCATATTCGCCGTCTTCCACCACAGGAGGAACTGTGACAGTGGCGTCCCCATCAGATACGTCAGCCAAGGAAACATGAAACACAGGATTAATCTTCCAGGAAGTAGGGACATCCAACCTAACAGCAGACGGGTTAACAACCTGAAGCACTTTAAATGGACCCACAAACTTAGGACCCAGTTTTTTAGAGGAAATCCTCAACCGCAGGTTCTTCGAGGACAACCAAACCATGTCACCCACAGTAAACAAAACCTCCTTACGTTTCCTGTCAAAATACTTCTTGGACTTCTTGTTAGCCTCTTGAAGGTTGCAACGTACATTAGTCCAAACTCTCTCCAAATCACCGGAAAAATTCTCCTCCTCCGGCACCGCAGACCCCAATTTGGAGAACGAACCAAAAGACGGATGTCTCCCAGTACAACAAAAAAAAGGAGAACACCCAGCAGAGGAGGATGTATGATTGTTAAGAGCAAATTCTGGGAGAGGCAGAAACTCAGACCACACCTAAGTACGCCAAAAGCGAGCCACAAACTGAGGTCCTCTATCAGAAACAATATCCGTGGGAACGCCATGGAGCTTAATAATCTCCTTAACAAACGCCTTAGCGAGTGTCTTGGCGCAGGGCAACTTAATGAATGGAACCGAATGACACATCTTACTAAAACGGTCCACGACCACCCAGATGACAGTAAAACCCTTGAACACAGGAAGATCAGTAATAAAATCCATTGTGAGATGCGTCCAAGGCGCACTAGGAACCTCCAGAGGGCAAAGCAACCCCGCAGCAGGAGTATGTGACGCCTTTGACCTAGCACACACAGTACACTGACGCACCCACTTGATGACTTCCTTCTGCCATCCAGGCCACCAAAAACTGCGACTGATAAGTCTCTTAGTCTCCGAAATTCCTGGATGACCTGCCAACCGAGACTCATGACACTCCACAAACAAATCTCTCCTAAAGGCTCTAGGCATGAACAACCTCCCATGGGGAGTGTTAGATGGAGCATCATCTTGAGCTTTCAGAATCCCATTATCCAAAACGGAGTCCAATGCCGCCACCACAACTCCTTTCTGTAAAATGCTCTCCTCCTCCTCGGCACCGACCATAGGAGAGAAGCTGCGCGATAAAGCATCGGCTTTAACATTCTTAGTACCAGGGATATAGGTAACAGAAAAATGAAACCGAGAAAAAAAAAGTGCCCACCTAGCTTGACGGGCATTCAAGCGCTTGGCAGCATCCAGATAGATCAAATTCTTATGATCTGTGAAAACCTGAATAGGAAATCTAGCGCCTTCCAAAAAATGACGCCAATGTTCAAACGCAAGTTTAATAGCCAGCAACTCCCAATTTCCAACATCATAATTTAGTTCGGTTTCCGAATTTTTTTTCGAAAAGAAGGCACAAGGATGTACTCCACCCTTGTTCTGAGACAAAACTGCTCCGACCCCCACTGATGAAGCATCGACCTCGACCAAATAAGGCTTGGTCTCATCAGGCTGCATAAGGATAGGGGCAGAACTGAACCTCTCTTTGAGATACTCAAACGCTTCAATGGCCTCAGTAGTCCACTGGGTCGTATTCGCACCTTTTTCCTGGTGAGATCGATTAGAGGTTTAACAATTACAGATAAATTCTTAATGAATTTCCTGTAATAATTGGCAAAACCCAAAAATCTCTGTATAGATTTCAAACCAATAGGCCTAGGCCATTCCTGCACAGCCTGAACCTTCACAGGGTCCATCTCAAAGCCCTCGCTGGAGACAATGTAGCCCAAAAAACTAATTTTCTGCACAGCAAACTCACATTTCTCCAGCTTAGCAAAGAGTGAATTATCACTCAATAACTGCAAAACTTCACGTACACTCTGCCAATGGGACTCCAGATCTGGTGAATAAATCAAAATGTCATCCAAATACAAAACCACATTCTTACCAATCAAAGGTCTCAGGATGTCATTAATAAGGTTCTGAAAAAATGCAGGTGCATTGGTAAGACCAAAAGGCATCACCAGACTCTCAAAATGGCCTACTGGAGTGTTAAAAGCAGTTTTCCATTCATCACCCTCCTTCACTCGTAACAAATTGTATGCACCCTGGAGATCAATTTTGGAGAACCACTTGGCTCCCACTAACTGGTTAAACAAGTCAGGAATTAACGGCAATGGGTAGGAATTGCATACGGTAATCTTATTAATTTGGACGTAAACCGCCGTCCTTTTTTTTAACAAAGAAAAATCCAACTGCCACAGGCGACTTAGAAGGTCTAATGTGACCAGCAGCCAGGCTAGTCTCTATATACTCCTCCAAGGCCTTTCTTTCAGGAATAGTCAGATTAAACAAGTGACTTTTGGGAAGAGTACCACCCGGAACAAACTCAATTTGCGCAATTATAATCCCTATGATGAGGTAAAACTTGCGACTCCTCCTCCGAAAAAACCCTCCAAAAATCTTGAATAGGTACTGGTAATTCCCCTTTTTCCACAGCCGCAATGCGACCATTACAACATTTATCATAGCACTTCGGACTCCAAAACGTAATCACATTAGTAGACCAGTCCAATAAAGGATTGTGCAGTTTTAACCAAGGCAATCCTAGAACAACTGGAGAGGGCAAATTATCTAAAACAACCAAGTCCAAAATTTCTTGGTGAACTCCATTGATAGTGAGGGGAAATGCAGCAACCTTGTGAGTAATACATTTCAAGGGAGTGTTATTAATTGCAATCACAGAAATAGGTGATGACAAAGGTTTGGGTTTCAATTTAAGGTTTTCCAAAAACCCTTTATCAATCACATTAAGTGTTGAACCACAATCCACAAATACCTGAAATTCAATCAAATCTCCATGCAGAGTAGTACTCCCAGAAAGAAATACTCCTGCAGAGCGTAAACAAGCTATACGGGTGTAACTGACCTTTTTTTTTTCTTTACTTAAACGACGCTCACAATACTTAATCAAATGGTCATTTTTACCACAATAAAGACACAATCCCTTGGTAAACCTCCGGTCTCTTTTCTGAGAGCGGAGTGACATCATCCCAACCTCCATCGGTTCTCCGCCGTCAGAGCAGATTTTCTGGCGACTAGGAACTAACATTACACGAGTCTTTACCTCATTTAGCCTGAACCTCAGTCTCCTGTCTATACGAACAGCTAACTGCATGGCATCCTGCAGTCTCAGGTGCAGGGAATGCAATTAGCAAATTATTAACCCTTTCACTCAGACCAGCAAGAAATAAATATCCCAGCGCAGGATCATTCCACTTAACTTCTGAAGCCCATCTCCTGAAGTGTGTGCAATAATTTTCAACATCATCTGACCCCTGATTCAAACGTCTAAGTTCTGATTCAGCAGATGAGATTTGATCAGGATCGTCATATAATAGCCCCATAGCAGAAAAAAATTCTTCAACAGACCTTAAACACGGATCATTAGGCTGGAGAGAAAAGGCCCACCCATGTGGTTCATTGCGCAAAAGTGACATAATAAGACCAATGCACTGTGATTCATTCCCAGAGGACCTTGGTCTCAAACGAAAATATAACAAACAAGCATTTTTAAAGGAAAAAAAATCTTTCTGTTTACCATAAAAAACATCAGGCAGTCCTACCTTGGGTTAGACAAAATGCGCTCCAGAACAGCTACTCACGTGTTGCTGAAGCTCGGCCACCTCCAGAGACAATCCCTGCAGGCGTTGAGCCAACTCCTGGACGGAAACCATACTGATTCCCGAATTTCTTTCCTTTTAGTTTTTTGGGCTGGACTTACTGTTATGATCTGCAACATGTACTAAGGAAAGATAGGGGAAAGCTGTCCCTACAGTAAGACTAAGCTGAATCCCTACGATGTAGCGGGCTGCCTGTTCCCAGTGAACAGACCTGCCTTAGTCCTCGGCTAGTCTGAACGAAGACCTATAGAATTAAGTGAGGGGTCCCTAAAAGAACTAAGGACAGGGACAAAAATGGGACACCACCTAAACAGAGAAGTTGTTGCAGAACACAAAAAGACAAACTGACAGAAATGTACTAGAGGTCCCAGAGGACCAAGCGAACTTGACAGAGAAAGGCACCGAAGCACCAGGCTAGAGAAACAGTCAAACACTGAAGTCCAGCACAGCCAGAAGGGCAGAGCTGGAATATAAAGGCAGATGGTCACGTGACCTCAAAACACAAGATAGAAAAAACAAACAGGAGGGTTCTAACAGAGATCCTTGGTCTGTGGGTGAGGGGAAATACAGCAGAGCAGACAGTGCTGGGAGAGGAGTTAGAGGAGAGCTGAATTGGTGAAAAATCGTCTTTAAGCCAATAGTTGTATGCAGACATGAAAAGAAAAAAAATGCCTGACGAAGGGCCGTGTCCTCGAAAAAGTGGCAGCAACTTTCAGACATGCTTATTCTTTTTCTGCCTTGTGCTTCCTGCTTGGATGTACCATTGAATAACAGTCTAAAGTCATGCTTTGGGTCGGATCGGGACTGAAATTCAGCTCTGGCATTTGAAGGTACACAGATCTGTTTAGCCTCCCTACACACTCACATACCCAGATGGTCATACAAATTTGAACCTGCCTGAAGCTGGAGGAAATCAACATTTACCGTAAGACCAATTTTAAAAGTAAAACCGCTATATAAAATTTAAGGGGTTTTCCCCTGTTTCCCGGCTGCACTTTACTGACTCTGTTTAGTCCTGCACTGAATTTACGCTGCTCCCCGTGTCTGTTATTGTCTGCAGTGCTGATGTCAAATTGACAACGCTGCAGCCAATAACTGAGCTCTACCTGCATTGATGGGACGAGCCATTCAGAGCTGCTGAGCTCACCCATTGGCTAAAGTACTCTCAACTCTCAGTGCTGCACACAATAACAGACCCTCAGAGCAGTGTCGGAGGCTCAGCACTGGATCTGGGGCGGATGAATAAAGCACAGTTTGTTTGTTTTTTTAAATAAACTGCAAGTGGGGCATTTTAAATAATACCGCCATGCTATAAGCACATAATATCACAACATAGTGACAGAATTCCACCCAACTGATCAGTACCAAACATGACTGTACCAAGACTAATATTACCATCAATACTGCAGTATAAGATACAAATAATACTGCCAGACCATAACAACATATTACCAGCACATACAGTAGAGTTAATACACCATACTGATTATTAACCAAACCACTGTACTAGCACTGATATCACCTCCATACAGTGAATATTTAATGGTACATCTCAGTGACTCACCACTGATGTTCTCACTGTTCTTAATCATTCATTTTCTCTTTTATTTTTTATTCCGCCCAGACCGCCATGACTACTTCTTCCATCCATAACTCATCTCTGCAGACATTTTTGGCATATTGCTTTTCCACACCCCCCATCAAAATCCCCACTTCTACACAAACCATATAGTGCTATAACCAAAGTCCCAAACAGTAATGATGCCCCCTCTGTACCCCACACAGTAACAGCACCCCCTTGACCTCCACATAGTAATAGCGCCCCCTGTGCCTCGTGATAATAATATTATTACCCCTGTGTGATTCCATTTAAAAATAACACCCTCTGCGGCCCATGATTATTATCTTAATTGTAAGGAGGCAGATGGGGGAATTGCTATTAGTATAATGCCCCCCATTGTGTCTTCTTTTAATACCGACACCCCAATGTGCCTCTTGATAGTAATAATAATAACATCACTGTGTCGGTCATGAATAAAAATACTATTTATTGCCCCACTCTTACACCAAGCAGTGATGTGCTCCTCCTCCTCTGGTGTATTTGGGCCGGCGTAGGTGATGCAATGTAGTGATGTCGTCTGATGTCAGAAGCAGCTTGCAACTTGCCTTAGTGAGTGGTGGAGCAGGGAGCCGGTGACTCTCTGCTCCGCTACAGTTGTCAACGGTATTTGTGTTGTGAGGAAAGTGTTGAAGGCATTGCAGGTCAATGTGGCTCACTGCAGGACCACCTTGTCAATGAGTGCTGCATGTAGTCATATTCTTCCCAATAAATCTGATAATGAGGCACGCACTCTCATGGCACATTGTGAGCCGAGCCGGATTTGCTACCATTCATTTCTTCTAGTCATCACAGCACAGATTAACAGCAATATGAAACCTATTGTACCAATATCCCTGTAGACTGCGCTGCAACCAATAACTGAGCTCAGCAGCTCTGCTCATTGATTGGCTGCAGCGCTGTAGACTTGGTGCCAAGACTTTAGAAAATAACAGACACTGGGAGCAGCTCCGGTCCTGGGGAGGGTGAGTAAAGCACAGGTTTTTTTTTTAAAAAAAAACTATAACCGGGAAACATGGATTTTCCCCAGAAAATGGAAAACCCTGTTACTTCATGGTCTTAGGTAAGTAGAGTCATTGGCAAGAACATTCCTTGTCCTATTGTTCCCCGGGAAATTGCTATTTGTAGCAAAGGAAATTATAGTTTCCTACAAAGAATCCTGTAAATTAAGAAAATTTTCATCAAAATATATTAATTCTTAAGTTCAGTTCACCCTATGAAGTCTCGGCTTATAAGACCACTCTGTCCTCTGCATATCCCCCCACGGTAGCTGGCCATACTCTTGATATAATGTTTGGAACAACCTGCTGATTTTTGCAGGAATGCCCAACAATCTTGTGTTTTTTTTGTATTTTTTTTTCCTTTGTATTTTTTTCATTCTTCACTTTATTTCTTTTTCAGCCCCTGTAGAGGACTTGGCCCTACAATCAGTCACATTTCCAATCGGTTAGACTTGAGAACAAAGACATCTGATAGGGACCCAGGCAGCACTGCAAATTGAGTGATGTAGGATTGGTGAGAGGAATACTTTAAATTGGTATTTTAGAGTGTGCAGATTTTTCTTTTTTAAAAGATGTTTTGCACAATTTTATTAAAAAGTGCTGATACTTTGTGTGATTAAAAGTTATTCTATTTTCTAAGAAGTTGTATTTGCAGTAAGTAATCACTTTGCTAAAAACATATTGTAGGACAGCACCTGGCAAAGTCCTGGATGGGAGATATGTGTCATTAAGGTGGCTAGCCTCGGTGATGTAAGTCCTGGAATTGAAAGTTCCAGTAATAATAGGTTGCTGCGAGGATTTTTGCTGCAACCGGATTTTGGGTCCGACTTTTAGGAGTGGCAAGAAGAGCTAGGTGGGACTGGCCTTTCCCATATCTCCACTCTGGGATTTAGGGGGCCTATTAAAGGCAGTTGAACAGCCTCAGTATGTCTGGATGTGGAAGGTTGAAAGATCTGTTGGTGCTGGTCAGAATCTTACAGAACCCAAGGAATCAACTGGACGTGTATCAGAACGGGCGAGTCCTTTCTGGGATACGAAGTTCTTTGTTTTCTGTTTATTTATATGCCAAGAAAAGGCTGTATTTGTGTTGTGAGCAGGGACTGTTCTCCTGGACTTTAATACACTGCTCACTGTTTTATCATAAGAACTTAGTACCTGTGTATACCCAAGCATCTACCAGAGAGCTGCACACCCACAATATTTTGAAAAGTCTTTTAATTAGGGTTAGAAATCCCCTCCTGAGGCACACATACCTGGTTGTATCAAAGTGACTGTCAGCTCACAGCCTTTCCTATGGTGTCATTGTGACTTTTTTTACATCATTGTCCTCTGTCAGCTGATACTTTTTTAACTTATTTAGTCTCATAAGGGTGTGTTTTTATCAGGAAGAGCTCTATTTTTTAATGGCAGAATTTGAGGGTATGAATCCTTTCTTTTACTGAGTCCATAGTCTGTAAACCATTCTCTAGCACCCAAAGGATAAATGATAACGTGCAGATAAGTGGGGGTCACACCGCTGGGACCTCCATTAATCCTAACAACAGGGCTCTGATCTACTCTTATTCATTATCTATGGTCTAAGGCTGAGCTCAGAGCCATTCTCTTGCAATCTGGTGGGGTCCCAATGGTCAGACCCCCACCACTAAGCCCAGTTATGACTTATCCTTTAGTTCAGTGATAACTTTTTGTGTTGGAAATGAACATTAACCTTTTCTTTAGCACTTTATTATAACAATTCTTGGTTGAATATCCGTTCCGTAAGAGGAACTTAAAGTCGTCCTTCTTTGTGACATCTGTCAAAGCATTTTGCTAGACTTGGAGGATAGATCCTACACTAGATGCCGCTCCTCTTGTACATAGGCTACTAATATCCTTCAGTCTTTTTCCGCCAGCCCACTGGCTATATATCGAGCCGGCTATACTACAACTACTGCTCCAAACCACACATAGAAGGTCCCTCTAGCACAGGGATGTCAAACTCAAAACACACAAAGGGCCAAAATGAAAAACTTGGACAAAGCCGCGGGCCAACCCGTATACAGGATAATGTGCCCCATATAGTCCTCCATACAGCATAATGGGTCCCACATAGTTCTCCATACAGAATAATGGGCCCCACATAGTCCTACATACAATAAAATGGGCCCCACATAGTCCTCCATACAGTATAATGGGCCCCACATAGTCCTCCATACAGTATAATGGGCCCCACATAGTCCTCCATGCAGAATAATGGGCCCCACATAGTCCTCCATACAGAATAATGGGTCCCACAAAGTCCTCCATACAGTATAATGGGCTCCACATAGTCCTCCATACAGAATAATGGGCCACATATAATCCTCCATACAGTATAATGGGTCCCACATAGTCCTCCATACAGAATAATGGGCCCCACATAGTCCTCCATACAGTATAATGGGTCCACATAGTCCTCCATACAGAATAATGGGCCCCACAGAGTCCTCCATACAGTATAATGGGTCCACATAGTCCTCCATACAGAATAATGGGCCCCACATAGTCCTCCATACAGTATAATGGGCTCCACATAGTCCTCCATACAGAATAATGGGTCCCACATAGTCCTTCATACAGAATAATGGGCCCCACATAGTCCTCCATACAGTATAATGGGTCCACATAGTCCTCCATACAGTACAATGGGTCCCACATAGTCCTCCATGCAGAATAATGGGCCCCATATAATCCTCCATACAGTATAATGGGCCCTACATAGTCCTCCATACAGTATAATGGGCCCCACATAGTCCTCCATACAGAATAATGGGTCCCACATAGTCCTCCATACAGAATAATGGGCCCCATATAATCCTCCATACTGTATAATGGGTCCCACATAGTCCTCCATACAGAATAATGGGTCCCACATAGTCCTCCATACAGAATAATGGGCCCCACATAGTCCTCCATACAGAATAATGGGCCCCACATAGTCCTCCATACAGTATAATGGGTCCACATAGTCCTCCATACAGAATAATGGGCCCCACATAGTCCTCCATACAGTTCAATGGGTCCTACATAGTCCTCCATACAGAATAATGGGCCCCATATAATCCTCCATACAGTATAATGGGCCCCACATAGTCCTCCATACAGTATAATGGGCCCCACATAGTCCTCCATACAGTATAATGGGCCCCATATAGTGCTCCATACAGTATAATGGGCCCCACATAGTCCTCCATACAGTATAATAGCCCCACATACTCCTCCATACAGTATAATGGGCTCCACATAGTCCTCCATACAGTATAATGGGCCCCATATAGTCCTCCATACAGTATAATAGGCCCCACATAGTCCTACATACAATATAATGGGCCCCACATAGTTCTCCATACAGTATAATGGGCCCCACATAGTCATGCATGCAGAATAATGGGCCCCACATAGTCCTCCATACAGAATAATGGGTCCCACATAGTCCTCCATACAGTATAATGGGCTCCACATAGTCCTCCATACAGAATAGTGGGTCCCACATAGTCCTTCATACAGAATAATGGGCCCCACATAGTCCTCCATACAGTATAATGGGCCCCATATAATCCTCCATACAGTATAATGGGCCCCACATAGTCCTCCATACCGTATAATGGGCCCCACATAGTCCTCCATACAGTATAATGGGCCCCATATAGTGCTCCATACAGTATAATGGGCCCCACATAGTCCTCCATACAGTATAATGGGCTCCACATAGTCCTCCATACAGTATAATGGCCCCCACATAGTCCTCCATACAGTATAATGGGTCCCACATAGTCCTCCATACAGTATAATGAGCCCCATATAGTCCTCCATACAGTATAATAGGCCCCACATAGTCCTCCATACAGTATAATAGGCCCCACATAGTCCTCCATACAGTATAATGGGCCCCACATAGTCCTCCATACAGTATAATGGCCCAACATAGTCCTCCATACAGTATAATGGCCCCACACAGTCCTCCATACAGAATAATGGACCCCACATAGTCCTCCATACAGTATAATGGACCCCACATAGTCCTCCATACAGTATAATGGCCCCACATAGCCCTCCATACACAATAATGGGCCCCACATAGTCCTCTATACAGTATAATGGACCCCACATAGTCCTCCATACAGTATAATGGATCCCACAAAGTCCTCCATACAGAATAATGGGCCCCACATAGTCCTCCATACAGTATAATAGGCCCCACATAGTCCTCCATACAGTATAATAGGCCCCACATAGTCCTCCATACAGTATAATGGGCCCCACATAGTCCTCCATACAGTATAATGGCCCAACATAGTCCTCCATACAGTATAATGGCCCCACACAGTCCTCCATACAGAATAATGGGCCCCATATAATCCTCCATACAGTATAATGGGTCCCACATAGTCCTCCATACAGAATAATGGGCCCCACATAGTCCTCCATACAGTATAATGGGTCCACATAGTCCTCCATACAGAATAATGGGCCCCACATAGTCCTCCATACAGTATAATGGGTCCACATAGTCCTCCATACAGAATAATGGGCCCCACATAGTCCTCCATACAGTACAATGGGTCCCACATAGTCCTCCATACAGAATAATGGGCCCCATATAATCCTCCATACAGTATAATGGGCCCCACATAGTCCTCCATACAGTATAATGGGCCCCACATAGTCCTCCATACAGTATAATGGGCCCCATATAGTGCTCCATACAGTATAATGGGCCCCACATAGTCCTCCATACAGTATAATAGCCCCACATACTCCTCCATACAGTATAATGGGCTCCACATAGTCCTCCATACAGTATAATGGCCCCCACATAGTCCTCCATACAGTATAATCTGTCCCACATAGTCCTCCATACAGTATAATGGGCCCCATATAGTCCTCCATACAGTATAATAGGCCCCACATAGTCCTACATACAATATAATGGACCCCACATAGTCCTCCATACAGTATAATGGGCCCCACATAGTCCTCCATGCAGAATAATGGGCCCCACATAGTCCTCCATACAGAATAATGGGTCCCACATAGTCCTCCATACAGTATAATGGGGCTCCACATAGTCCTCCATACAGAATAATGGGTCCCACATAGTCCTTCATACAGAATAATGGGCCCCACATAGTCCTCCATACAGTATAATGGGTCCACATAGTCCTCCATACAGTACAATGGGTCCCACATAGTCCTCCATACAGAATAATGGGCCCCATATAATCCTCCATACAGTATAATGGGCCCCACATAGTCCTCCATACCGTATAATGGGCCCCACATAGTCCTCCATACAGTATAATGGGCCCCATATAGTGCTCCATACAGTATAATGGGCCCCACATAGTCCTCCATACAGTATAATGGGCTCCACATAGTCCTCCATACAGTATAATGGCCCCCACATAGTCCTCCATACAGTATAATGGGTCCCACATAGTCCTCCATACAGTATAATGAGCCCCATATAGTCCTCCATACAGTATAATAGGCCCCACATAGTCCTCCATACAGTATAATAGGCCTCACATAGTCCTCCATACAGTGTAATGGGCCCCACATAGTCCTCCATACAGTATAATGGCCCAACATAGTCCTCCATACAGTATAATGGCCCCACACAATCCTCCATACAGAATAATGGCCCCACATAGTCCTCCATACAGTATAATGGACCCCACATAGTCCTCCATACAGTATAATGGCCCCACATAGCCCTCCATACACAATAATGGGCCCCACATAGTCCTCTATACAGTATAATGGACCCCACATAGTCCTCCATACAGTATAATGGGTCCCACATAGTCCTCCATACAGAATAATGGGCCCCACATAGTCCTCCATACAGTATAATAGGCCCCACATAGTCCTCCATACAGTATAATAGGCCCCACATAGTCCTCCATACAGTATAATGGGCCCCACATAGTCCTCCATACAGTATAATGGCCCAACATAGTCCTCCATACAGTATAATGGCCCTACACAGTCCTCCATACAGAATAATGGGCCCCACATAGTCCTCCATACAGTATAATGGACCCCACATAGTCCTCCATACAGTATAATGGCCCCACATAGCCCTCCATACAGAATAATGGGCCCCACATAGTCCTCTATACAGTATAATGGACCCCACATAGTCCTCCATACA
This sequence comes from Phyllobates terribilis, assembly GCF_046119375.1. Classification (NCBI taxonomy): domain Eukaryota; kingdom Metazoa; phylum Chordata; class Amphibia; order Anura; family Dendrobatidae; genus Phyllobates; species Phyllobates terribilis. The sequence goes on along the minus strand of NW_027362763.1, from coordinate 678,956,390 downwards.
GTATAATGGGTCCCACATAGTCCTCCATACAGTATAATGGCCCCACATAGTCCTCCATACAGAATAATGGACCCCACATAGTCCTCCATACAGTATAATGGACCCCACATAGTCATCCATACAGTATAATGGCCCCACATAGTCCTCCATACAGTATAATGGGTCCCACATAGTGCTCCATACAGTATAATGGCCCCACATAGTCCTCCATACAGTATAATGGGCCCCACATCGTCCTACATACAGTATAATGGGCCCCATATAGTCATCCATACAGTATAATGGGCCCCACATAGTCCTCCATACAGTATAATGGCCCCACATAGTCCTCCATACAGTATAATGGCCCCACATAGTCCTCTATACAGTATAATGGACCCCACATAGTCATCCATACAGTATAATGGTCCCACATAGTCCTCCATACAGTATAATGGCCCCCACATATTCCTCCATGCAGAATAATGGCCCCACATAGTCCTCCATACAGTATAATGGGCCCCATATAGTGCTCCATACAGAATAATGGGCCCTACATAGTGCTCCATACAGAATAATGGGCCCCACATAGTCCTCCATACAGTATAATGGTCCCACATAGTCCTCCATACAGTATAATGGCCCCCACATATTCCTCCATGCAGAATAATGGCCCCACATAGTCCTCCATACAGTATAAGGGGCCCCACATCGTCCTACATACAGTATAATGGGCCCCATATAGTCATCCATACAGTATAATGGACCCCACATAGTCATCCATACAGTATAATGGTCCCACATAGTCCTCCATACAGTATAATGGCCCCCACATATTCCTCCATGCAGAATAATGGCCCCACATAGTCATCCATACAGTATAATGGTCCCACATAGTCCTCCATACAGTATAATGGCCCCCACATATTCCTCCATGCAGAATAATGGCCCCACATAGTCATCCATACAGTATAATGGTCCCACATAGTCCTCCATACAGTATAATGGCCCCCACATATTCCTCCATACAGTATAATGGACCCCACATAGTCCTCCATACAGAATAATGGGCCCCACATAGTCCTCCATACAGTATAATGGACCCCACATAGTCCTCCATACAGTATAATGGCCCCACATAGCCCTCCATACACAATAATGGGCCCCACATAGTCCTCTATACAGTATAATGGACCCCACATAGTCCTCCATACAGTATAATGGATCCCACATAGTCCTCCATACAGAATAATGGGCCCCACATAGTCCTCCATACAGTATAATAGGCCCCACATAGTCCTCCATAAGTATAATAGGCCCCACATAGTCCTCCAAACAGTATAATGGGCCCCACATAGTCCTCCATACAGTATAATGGCCCAACATAGTCCTCCATACAGTATAATGGCCCCACACAGTCCTCCATACAGAATAATGGGCCCCATATAATCCTCCATACTGTATAATGGGTCCCACATAGTCCTCCATACAGAATAATGGGCCCCACATAGTCCTCCATACAGTATAATGGGTCCACATAGTCCTCCATACAGAATAATGGGCCCCACATAGTCCTCCATACAGTATAATGGGTCCACATAGTCCTCCATACAGAATAATGGGCCCCACATAGTCCTCCATACAGTACAATGGGTCCCACATAGTCCTGCATACAGAATAATGGGCCCCATATAATCCTCCATACAGTATAATGGGCCCCACATAGTCCTCCATACAGTATAATGGGCCCCACATAGTCCTCCATACAGTATAATGGGCCCCATATAGTGCTCCATACAGTATAATGGGCCCCACATAGTCCTCCATACAGTATAATAGCCCCACATACTCCTCCATACAGTATAATGGGCTCCACATAGTCCTCCATACAGTATAATGGCCCCCACATAGTCCTCCATACAGTATAATCTGTCCCACATAGTCCTCCATACAGTATAATGGGCCCCATATAGTCCTCCATACAGTATAATAGGCCCCACATAGTCCTACATACAATATAATGGGCCCCACATAGTCCTCCATACAGTATAATGGGCCCCACATAGTCCTCCATGCAGAATAATGGGCCCCACATAGTCCTCCATACAGAATAATGGGTCCCACATAGTCCTCCATACAGTATAATGGGCTCCACATAGTCCTCCATACAGAATAATGGGTCCCACATAGTCCTTCATACAGAATAATGGGCCCCACATAGTCCTCCATACAGTATAATGGGTCCACATAGTCCTCCATACAGTACAATGGGTCCCACATAGTCCTCCATACAGAATAATGGGCCCCATATAATCCTCCATACAGTATAATGGGCCCCACATAGTCCTCCATACCGTATAATGGGCCCCACATAGTCCTCCATACAGTATAATGGGCCCCATATAGTGCTCCATACAGTATAATTTGCCCCACATAGTCCTCCATACAGTATAATGGGCTCCACATAGTCCTCCATACAGTATAATGGCCCCCACATAGTCCTCCATACAGTATAATGGGTCCCACATAGTCCTCCATACAGTATAATGAGCCCCATATAGTCCTCCATACAGTATAATGGGCCCCACATAGTCCTCCATACAGTATAATAGGCCTCACATAGTCCTCCATACAGTATAATGGGCCCCACATAGTCCTCCATACAGTATAATGGCCCAACATAGTCCTCCATACAGTATAATGGCCCCACACAGTCCTCCATACAGAATAATGGGCCCCACATAGTCCTCCATACAGTATAATGGACCCCACATAGTCCTCCATACAGTATAATGGCCCCACATAGCCCTCCATACACAATAATGGGCCCCACATAGTCCTCTATACAGTATAATGGACCCCACATAGTCCTCCATACAGTATAATGGGTCCCACATAGTCCTCCATACAGAATAATGGGCCCCACATAGTCCTCCATACAGTATAATAGGCCCCACATAGTCCTCCATACAGTATAATAGGCCCCACATAGTCCTCCATACAGTATAATGGGCCCCACATAGTCCTCCATACAGTATAATGGCCCAACATAGTCCTCCATACAGTATAATGGCCCTACACAGTCCTCCATACAGAATAATGGGCCCCACATAGTCCTCCATACAGTATAATGGACCCCACATAGTCCTCCATACAGTATAATGGCCCCACATAGCCCTCCATACAGAATAATGGGCCCCACATAGTCCTCTATACAGTATAATGGACCCCACATAGTCCTCCATACAGTATAATGGGTCCCACATAGTCCTCCATACAGTATAATGGCCCCACATAGTCCTCCATACAGAATAATGGACCCCACATAGTCCTCCATACAGTATAATGGACTCCACATAGTCATCCATACAGTATAATGGCCCCACATAGTCCTCCATACAGTATAATGGGTCCCACATAGTGCTCCATACAGTATAATGGCCCCACATAGTCCTCCATACAGTATAATGGGCCCCACATCGTCCTACATACAGTATAATGGGCCCCATATAGTCATCCATACAGTATAATGGGTCCCACATAGTCCTCCATACAGTATAATGGCCCCACATAGTCCTCCATACAGTATAATGGCCCCACATAGTCCTCCATACAGTATAATGGCCCCACATAGCCCTCCATACAGAATAATGGGCCCCACATAGTCCTCTATACAGTATAATGGACCCCACATAGTCCTCCATACAGTATAATGGGTCCCACATAGTCCTCCATACAGTATAATGGCCCCACATAGTCCTCCATACAGAATAATGGACCCCACATAGTCCTCCATACAGTATAATGGACCCCACATAGTCATCCATACAGTATAATGGCCCCACATAGTCCTCCATACAGTATAATGGGTCCCACATAGTGCTCCATACAGTATAATGGCCCCACATAGTCCTCCATACAGTATAATGGGCCCCACATCGTCCTACATACAGTATAATGGGCCCCATATAGTCATCCATACAGTATAATGGGCCCCACATAGTCCTCCATACAGTATAATGGCCCCACATAGTCCTCCATACAGTATAATGGTCCCACATAGTCCTCTATACAGTATAATGGACCCCACATAGTCATCCATACAGTATAATGGTCCCACATAGTCCTCCATACAGTATAATGGCCCCCACATATTCCTCCATGCAGAATAATGGCCCCACATAGTCCTCCATACAGTATAATGGGCCCCATATAGTGCTCCATACAGAATAATGGGCCCTACATAGTGCTCCATACAGAATAATGGGCCCCACATAGTCCTCCATACAGTATAATGGTCCCACATAGTCCTCCATACAGTATAATGGCCCCCACATATTCCTCCATGCAGAATAATGGCCCCACATAGTCCTCCATACAGTATAAGGGGCCCCACATCGTCCTACATACAGTATAATGGGCCCCATATAGTCATCCATACAGTATAATGGACCCCACATAGTCATCCATACAGTATAATGGTCCCACATAGTCCTCCATACAGTATAATGGCCCCCACATATTCCTCCATGCAGAATAATGGCCCCACATAGTCCTCCATACAGTATAATGGCCCCACATAGTCCTCCATACAGTATATGGGGCCCCACATCGTCCTACATACAGTATAATGGGCCCCATATAGTCATCCATACAGTATAATGGACCCCACATAGTCATCCATACAGTATAATGGTCCCACATAGTCCTCCATACAGTATAATGGCCCCCACATATTCCTCCATGCAGAATAATGGCCCCACATAGTCATCCATACAGTATAATGGTCCCACATAGTCCTCCATACAGTATAATGGCCCCCACATATTCCTCCATGCAGAATAATGGCCCCACATAGTCATCCATACAGTATAATGGTCCCACATAGTCCTCCATACAGTATAATGGCCCCCACATATTCCTCCATACAGTATAATGGACCCCACATAGTCCTCCATACAGAATAATGGGCCCCACATAGTCCTCCATACAGTATAATGGACCCCACATAGTCCTCCATACAGTATAATGGCCCCACATAGCCCTCCATACACAATAATGGGCCCCACATAGTCCTCTATACAGTATAATGGACCCCACATAGTCCTCCATACAGTATAATGGATCCCACATAGTCCTCCATACAGAATAATGGGCCCCACATAGTCCTCCATACAGTATAATAGGCCCCACATAGTCCTCCAAACAGTATAATGGGCCCCACATAGTCCTCCATACAGTATAATGGCCCAACATAGTCCTCCATACAGTATAATAGCCCCACACAGTCCTCCATACAGAATAATGGGCCCCATATAATCCTCCATACTGTATAATGGGTCCCACATAGTCCTCCATACAGAATAATGGGCCCCACATAGTCCTCCATACAGTATAATGGGTCCACATAGTCCTCCATACAGAATAATGGGCCCCACATAGTCCTCCATACAGTATAATGGGTCCACATAGTCCTCCATACAGAATAATGGGCCCCACATAGTCCTCCATACAGTACAATGGGTCCCACATAGTCCTGCATACAGAATAATGGGCCCCATATAATCCTCCATACAGTATAATGGGCCCCACATAGTCCTCCATACAGTATAATGGGCCCCACATAGTCCTCCATACAGTATAATGGGCCCCATATAGTGCTCCATACAGTATAATGGGCCCCACATAGTCCTCCATACAGTATAATAGCCCCACATACTCCTCCATACAGTATAATGGGCTCCACATAGTCCTCCATACAGTATAATGGCCCCCACATAGTCCTCCATACAGTATAATCTGTCCCACATAGTCCTCCATACAGTATAATGGGCCCCATATAGTCCTCCATACAGTATAATAGGCCCCACATAGTCCTACATACAATATAATGGGCCCCACATAGTCCTCCATACAGTATAATGGGCCCCACATAGTCCTCCATGCAGAATAATGGGCCCCACATAGTCCTCCATACAGAATAATGGGTCCCACATAGTCCTCCATACAGTATAATGGGCTCCACATAGTCCTCCATACAGAATAATGGGTCCCACATAGTCCTTCATACAGAATAATGGGCCCCACATAGTCCTCCATACAGTATAATGGGTCCACATAGTCCTCCATACAGTACAATGGGTCCCACATAGTCCTCCATACAGAATAATGGGCCCCATATAATCCTCCATACAGTATAATGGGCCCCACATAGTCCTCCATACCGTATAATGGGCCCCACATAGTCCTCCATACAGTATAATGGGCCCCATATAGTGCTCCATACAGTATAATGGGCCCCACATAGTCCTCCATACAGTATAATGGGCTCCACATAGTCCTCCATACAGTATAATGGCCCCCACATAGTCCTCCATACAGTATAATGGGTCCCACATAGTCCTCCATACAGTATAATGAGCCCCATATAGTCCTCCATACAGTATAATGGGCCCCACATAGTCCTCCATACAGTATAATAGGCCTCACATAGTCCTCCATACAGTATAATGGGCCCCACATAGTCCTCCATACAGTATAATGGCCCAACATAGTCCTCCATACAGTATAATGGCCCCACACAGTCCTCCATACAGAATAATGGGCCCCACATAGTCCTCCATACAGTATAATGGACCCCACATAGTCCTCCATACAGTATAATGGCCCCACATAGCCCTCCATACACAATAATGGGCCCCACATAGTCCTCTATACAGTATAATGGACCCCACATAGTCCTCCATACAGTATAATGGGTCCCACATAGTCCTCCATACAGAATAATGGGCCCCACATAGTCCTCCATACAGTATAATAGGCCCCACATAGTCCTCCATACAGTATAATAGGCCCCACACAGTCCTCCATACAGTATAATGGGCCCCACATAGTCCTCCATACAGTATAATGGCCCAACATAGTCCTCCATACAGTATAATGGCCCTACACAGTCCTCCATACAGAATAATGGGCCCCACATAGTCCTCCATACAGTATAATGGACCCCACATAGTCCTCCATACAGTATAATGGCCCCACATAGCCCTCCATACAGAATAATGGGCCCCACATAGTCCTCTATACAGTATAATGGACCCCACATAGTCCTCCATACAGTATAATGGGTCCCACATAGTCCTCCATACAGTATAATGGCCCCACATAGTCCTCCATACAGAATAATGGGCCCCACATAGTCCTCTATACAGTATAATGGACCCCACATAGTCCTCCATACAGTATAATGGCCCCACATAGCCCTCCATACAGAATAATGGGCCCCACATAGTCCTCTATACAGTATAATGGACCCCACATAGTCCTCCATACAGTATAATGGGTCCCACATAGTCCTCCATACAGTATAATGGCCCCACATAGTCCTCCATACAGAATAATGGACCCCACATAGTCCTCCATACAGTATAATGGACTCCACATAGTCATCCATACAGTATAATGGCCCCACATAGTCCTCCATACAGTATAATGGGTCCCACATAGTGCTCCATACAGTATAATGGCCCCACATAGTCCTCCATACAGTATAATGGGCCCCACATCGTCCTACATACAGTATAATGGGCCCCATATAGTCATCCATACAGTATAATGGGCCCCACATAGTCCTCCATACAGTATAATGGCCCCACATAGTCCTCCATACAGCATAATGGCCCCACATAGTCCTCCATACAGTATAATGGCCCCACATAGCCCTCCATACAGAATAATGGGCCCCACATAGTCCTCTATACAGTATAATGGACCCCACATAGTCCTCCATACAGTATAATGGGTCCCACATAGTCCTCCATACAGTATAATGGCCCCACATAGTCCTCCATACAGAATAATGGACCCCACATAGTCCTCCATACAGTATAATGGACCCCACATAGTCATCCATACAGTATAATGGCCCCACATAGTCCTCCATACAGTATAATGGGTCCCACATAGTGCTCCATACAGTATAATGGCCCCACATAGTCCTCCATACAGTATAATGGGCCCCACATCGTCCTACATACAGTATAATGGGCCCCATATAGTCATCCATACAGTATAATGGGCCCCACATAGTCCTCCATACAGTATAATGGCCCCACATAGTCCTCCATACAGTATAATGGTCCCACATAGTCCTCTATACAGTATAATGGACCCCACATAGTCATCCATACAGTATAATGGTCCCACATAGTCCTCCAGACAGTATAATGGCCCCCACATATTCCTCCATGCAGAATAATGGCCCCACATAGTCCTCCATACAGTATAATGGGCCCCATATAGTGCTCCATACAGAATAATGGGCCCTACATAGTGCTCCATACAGAATAATGGGCCCCACATAGTCCTCCATACAGTATAATGGTCCCACATTGTCCTCCATACAGTATAATGGCCCCCACATATTCCTCCATGCAGAATAATGGCCCCACATAGTCCTCCATACAGTATAAGGGGCCCCACATCGTCCTACATACAGTATAATGGGCCCCATATAGTCATCCATACAGTATAATGGACCCCACATAGTCATCCATACAGTATAATGGTCCCACATAGTCCTCCATACAGTATAATGGCCCCCACATATTCCTCCATGCAGAATAATGGCCCCACATAGTCATCCATACAGTATAATGGTCCCACATAGTCCTCCATACAGTATAATGGCCCCCACATATTCCTCCATGCAGAATAATGGCCCCACATAGTCATCCATACAGTATAATGGTCCCACATAGTCCTCCATACAGTATAATGGCCCCCACATATTCCTCCATACAGTATAATGGACCCCACATAGTCCTCCATACAGAATAATGGGCCCCACATAGTCCTCCATACAGTATAATGGGCCTCACGTAGGTGGGGTGGTTCTGGTGTCGCAGGCCAAATATAATCACCCTGCGGGCGAGAGTTTGACACGTGTGCTCTAGCACTACATGTGGGCACAGCCACACTCTGGTCACGTCCTCCTCATAAGCCTTTCTCTGTGGCCCCTTCCTAAGCTGAATTCCTCCTCCTGCAAACGGCAAATAAGAAATAATGTTTCCTGGGAAAAAAAAACACTGGAATATTTATGCAACCACATTTTTTTAGTACTTGATTTTTCTTTTTTCACCTGATAAGATTTCAGTTATTTTTTCAATGAATTTCTACATATTATGGGCAACATTAAAGGTGAAAATAAGTTCTGAAATGATAATTCTTCTTATGTTTTTTTGTCTTTTTAACATGAGTCAATAAGAAAACATTTTAACAAGGAGTGTGTAGACTTTTTATATCCACTGTGAAAATGTCTCCAAAATAGCAAATAACCAATAGAATATACAATTTGGGACTACAAATCTAATTAGAAGTCATTTTGAGGTTTGCATGTGACCTTTCCTTTAATCTGTACATTCCTAATTGCCAACATTGGCTATGATACAGAATGAACCTAACACCTTTCCTAAGTTATAATCAGGGTCGTCTGAATGTCCTATCACTTGCACATTGTATTCCCTGTGATTAACTGCATGATATACAGAAGAGGAGCCCAATACAAAAGGTATCCACAGACATGGCACAATGTGTACGCGCTAGTTTCAGCAGATGGCTCTAAATCAAAATGTTCATTTTTGTTAGAATAATCATTTTCCCCGAGAGCTGAATTCATGCTGAGATACAAAATGAGGAGTAACATTATGTTATGTATTGTGAACGGAATTAAATAATTCACCAAAACACCCAGAAGGTGAAATGAAGAAAAGGCAAAATGGCAACTACAACCCATAGTTAACACTACTGATAAATACAAAAATATACAATGCATCCTTAATGACACAGAAATACAAATATATTATAGTAGTTATATTCTTGTACATAGGAGCAGTATTATAGTAGTTATATTCTTGTACATAGGGGCAGTATTATAGTAGCTATATTCCTGTACATAGGGGGCAGTATTACAGTAGTTATATTCTTATATATAGGAGCAGTATTATAGTAGTTATATTCTTGTACATAGGAGCAGTATTATAGTAGTTATATTCTTGTACATAGGAGCAGTATTATAGTAGTTATATTCTTGAACATAGGGGGCAGTATTTTAGTAGTTATATTCTTGTACTTAGGGGGCAGTATTATAGTAGTTATATTCTTGTACATAGGAGCAGTATTATAGTAGTTATATTCTTGTGCATAGGGGCAGTATTATAGTAGTTATATTCTTGTACATAGGAGCAGTATTATAGTAGTTATATTCTTGTACATAGGGGTCAGTATTATAAAACTTATATTCTTGTACATAGGGGGCAGTATTATAGTAGTTATATTCTTGTACAGTACTGAGCAAAATTTTTAAGCAGGTGTGTAAAAAAAATGCTGCAAAGTAAGAATATTTTCAAAAACAGGAGTGTTAATCGTGTTTTCTTATTTTTTAATTTATCAACAAAATGCAAAGTGAATGAAGAAAAATAAATCTAAATCACATTCATATTTATTTATTGCTTTTTGCCTTCATCAATTCTTTTCGGTCACTTGTCATTTGCATAAAGTTTTTGAAGGATCTCAGCAGGAGTTTTTTCTAAACATCTTGAAGAATTGCCCCCAGATCTTCAGTGTTCCAGGCTTGTGCAGGTCGTTCTGCCTCTCCATGTGATCCCAGACATATGTGGGATCAGGACTCTGTGGGGCTTTCAAGAGTCTTCACTCTTATTCACATTAACTGGATGTTTGGCGTTGTTGTCCGGCTTCAGAATAAATTTGAAGCCAATCAGACGCCTCCTTGTTGGTAATACATGATGGAATATGGATCTACCTGTATTTCTCAGCTTTTGAGAATTTAAGAATCTGGAGAAAGTATGTCAAGGACAGAAAAATGTAAAGGATCCCCTTTGATTTGCTACAAAATTCTAATTTTGACTAAATGAAAGCAACATTAAAACTCCCATTTTTCAAATTTAAGACATTTATTAGACCCAACTCTTTGTCGGTTCCTGACATCTAATTTATTTTGATTCCTGTCGGTCAAATTTAGCTCACCGCTCCTCACAAGACTGAAATCCACATTTTCTGTGACTTAATTAAAATGAATGGAAATAAAATAATGAATGAATCACAGTAACAAGATGAAAATAAGAAGCAAAGTAGGCCGGCTGCATATTCTGATAGCTTTTAGCGAGAGCAATCTCCCTGCCAGCATCCTACACATGACACAACGCCATCAGCCTTGTAATCAAGAACATCAAATATTTGTCACAGCATATTCCTCAGCTTTGATGGGAAAACTGAATTGATCTGTGACCTTAAATGACCAGTTTTGTTTTTAAATTCAACATTAACAGTGTAAACTGTAGATAATTTTACATTTTAAGCAGTATATAGAAATGTAATCTCCAATCTATGAATTACAAGAAGCATTACTGCACTCGCAAAACTGAGTATGCTCACAAAAATGTAAGTACTGCACTAAATATAACTGCTATACTACTACCGCTATCTACAAGAATATAACTACTACAATACTGCCCCTATGTACCAGAATATAACTACTATAATACTGCTCCTATGTACAAGAATATAACTACTATAACATTGCCCCCGATGTACAAGAATATAACTACTATAACACTGCCCCTATGTACCAGAATATAACTACTATAATACTGCTCCTATGTACAAGAATATAACTACTATAACACTGCCCCCTATGTACAAGAATATAACTACTATAATACTGCCCCTATGTACCAGAATATAACTACTATAATACTGCCCCTATGTACAAGACTATAACTACTATAATACTGCCCCTCTGTACAAGAATATAACTACTATAATACTGCCCCCTATGTACAAGAATATAGCTGCTATAATACTGCCCCTATGTACAAGAATAAAACTACTATAATACTGCCCCTATGTACAAGAATATAACTACTATAATACTGCTACTATGTACAAGAATATAACTACTATAAAACTGCCCCCTATGTACAAGAATATAACTACTATAATGCTGCTACTATGTACAAGAATATAACTACTATAATACTGCCCCTATGTACAAGAATATAACTACTATAATACAGCCTCTAAGTACAAGAATATAACTACTATAATACTGCCCCTATGTACAAGAATATAACTACTATAATACTGCTCCTATGGACGAGACTATATCTACTATAATACTGCTCCTATGTACAAGAATATAACCACTTTAATACTGCTCTCTATGTTCAAGAATATAACTACTATAATACTGCCCACCATCTACAAGAATATAACTGCTATAATACTGCCCACCATCTACAAGAATATAACTGCTATAATACTGCCCCCTATGTACAAGAATATAACTACTATAAAACTGCTCCTATATGTACAAGAATATAGCTACTATAATACTACCCCTATGTACAAGAATATAACTACTATAATACTGCCTCCTATGTACAAGAATATAACTACTATAATATCACCCCCTATGTACAAGAATATAACTACTATAATACTGCCCCTATGTACAAGAATATAACTACCATAATACTGCCCCTATGTACAAGAATATAACTACTATAATACTGCTCCCTATGTACAAGAGTATAACTACTATAATACTGCCCCTTATGTACTAGAATATAACTGCTATAATACTGCCACTATGTACAAGAATATAACTACTATAATACTGACCATGTGTACAAGAATATAACTACTATAATACTGCTTCTATGTACAAGAATATAACTACTATAATATTGCCCCTATGTATAACAATGTGTCTACTATAATACTGCTACTATGTACAAGAATATAACTACTATAATACTGTCCCTATGTACAAGAATATAACTACTATAATACTGCCTCTAAGTACAAGAATATAACTACTATAATACTGACCCTATGTACAAGAATATAACTACAATAATACTGCTCCTATGTACAAGAATATATCTACTATAATACTGCTCTCTATGTTCAAGAATATAACTACTATAATGCTGCCCCCTATGTACAAGAATATAACTACTATAATACTGCCCCCTATGTACAAGAATATAACTACTATAATACTGCCCCTGTGTACAAGAATATAACCACTTTAATACTGCTCTCTATGTTCAAGAATATAACTGCTATAATACTGCCCCCTATGTAGAAGAATATAACTACTATAAAACTGCTCCTATATGTACAAGAATATAGCTACTATAATACTACCCCCTATGTACAAGAATATAACTACTATAATACTGCCTCCTATGTACAAGAATATAACTACTATAATACCACCCCTTATGTACAAGAATATAACTACTATAATACTGCACCTATGTACAAGAATATAACTACTATAATACTGCTCCCTATGTACAAGAATATAACTACTATAATACTGCCCCCTATGTACAAGAATATAACTGCTATAATATTGCCCCTATGTATAACAATGTATCTACTATAATACTGCTACTATGTACAAGAATATAACTACTATAATACTGCCCCTATGTACAAGAATATAACTACTTTAATACTGCCTCTAAGTACAAGAATACAACTACTATAATACTGCCCCTATGTACAAGAATATAACTACTATAATACTGCTCCTATGTACAAGAATATATCTACTATAATACTGCCCCTATGTACAAGAATATAACCACTTTAATACTGCTCTCTATGTTCAAGAATATAACTACTATAATACTAACCCCCATCTACAAGAATTTAACTGCTATAATACTGCCCCCTATGTACAAGAATATAACTACTATAAAACTGCTCCTATATGTACAAGAATATAGCTACTATAATACTACCCCCTATGTACAAGAATATAACTATTATAATACTGCCTCCTATGTACAAGAATATAACTACTATAATACCACCCCCTATGTACAAGAATCTAACTACTATAATACTGCCCCTATGTACAAAAATATAACTACTATAATACTGCCCCTGTGTACAAGAATATAACTACCATAATACTGCTCCCTATGTACAAGAATATAACTACTATAATACTGCCCCTATGTACAAGAATATAACTACTATAATACTGGCCCTGTGTACAAGAATATAACTACTATAATACTGTTCCTATGTACAAGAATATAACTACTATAATATTGCCCCTATGTATAACAATGTAACTACTATAATACTGCGCCCTATGTACAAGAATATAACTACTATAATACTGCCTCTATGTACAAGAATATAACTGCTATAATACTGCCCCTATGTACAATAATATAACTACTATAATACTGCCCCCATCTACAAGAATATAACTGCTATAATACTGCCCCCCATCTACAAGAATATAACTATTATAATACTGCCCCCCATCTACAAGAATATAACTACTATAATACTGCTCCCTATGTACAAGAATATAACTACTATAATACTGCCCCCTATGTACAAGGATATAACTGCTATAATACTGCCCCTATGTACAAGAATATAACTACTATAATACTGACCCTGTGTACAAGAATATAACTACTATAATACTGCTCCTATGTACAAGAATATAACTACTATAATATTGCCCCTATGTATAACAATGTAGCTTCTATAATACTGCCCCCTATGTACAAGAATATAACTACTATAATACTGCCTCTATGTACAAGAATATAACTGCTATAATACTGCCCCTATGTACAATAATATAACTAATATAATACTGCCCCTCATCTACAAGAATATAACTACTATAATACTGCCCCTATGTACAAGAATATAACTACTATAATACTGCCCCTATGTACAAGAATATAACTGCTATTATACTGCTCCCTATGTACAAGAATATAAATACTATAATACTGCTCCTATGTACATGAATATAACTACTATACTACTGCCCCCTATGTACAAGAATATAACTACTATAATACTGCTACTATGTACAAGAATATAACTACTATAAAACTGCCCCTATGTACAAGAATATAACTACTATAATACAGCCTCTAAGTACAAGAATATAACTACTATAATACTGCCCCTATGTACAAGAATATAACTCCTATAATACTGCTCCTATGGACGAGAATATATCTACTATAATACTGCTCCTATGTACAAGAATATAACCACTTTAATACTGCTCTCTATGTTCAAGAATATAACTACTATAATACTGCCCACCATCTACAAGAATATAACTGCTATAATACTGCCCCCTATGTACAAGAATATAACTACTATAAAACTGCTCCTATATGTACAAGAATATAGCTACTATAATACTACCCCTATGTACAAGAATATAACTACTATAATACTGCCTCCTATGTACAAGAATATAACTACTATAATATCACCCCCTATGTACAAGAATATAACTACTATAATACTGCCCCTATGTACAAGAATATAACTACTATAATACTGCCCCTATGTACAAGAATATAACTACTATAATACTGCTCCCTATGTACAAGAGTATAACTACTATAATACTGCCCCCTATGTACTAGAATATAACTGCTATAATACTGCCACTATGTACAAGAATATAACTACTATAATACTGACTATGTGTACAAGAATATAACTACTATAATACTGCTTCTATGTACAAGAATACAACTACTATAATATTGCCCCTATGTATAACAATGTGTCTACTATAATACTGCTACTATGTACAAGAATATAACTACTATAATACTGTCCCTATGTACAAGAATATAACTACTATAATACTGCCTCTAAGTACAAGAATATAACTACTATAATACTGCCCCTATGTACAAGAATATAACTACTATAATACTGCTCCTATGTACAAGAATATATCTACTATAATACTGCCCCTATGTACAAGAATAGAATCACTTTAATACTGCTCTCTATGTTCAAGAATATAACTACTATAATGCTGCCCCCTATGTACAAGAATATAACTACTATAATACTGCCCCCTATGTACAAGAATATAACTACTATAATACTGCCCCTGTGTACAAGAATATAACTACTATAATACTGTCCCCTATGTACAAGAATATAACTGCTATAATACTGCCCCTATGTACAAGAATAAAACTACTATAATACTGGCCCTATGTATAACAATGTAACTACTATAATACTGCCCCTATGTACAAGAATATAACTACTATAATACTGCCTCCTATGTACAAGAATATAACTACTATAATACCACCCCCTATGTACAAGAATATAACTACTATAATACTGCCCCTATGTACAAGAATATAACTACTATAGTACTGCCCCCTATATACAAGAATATAGCTACTATAATACTGCTACTATGCACAAGAATAACTACTATAATACTGCCCCTATGTACAAGAATATAACTACTATAATACTGCCTCTAAGTACAAGAATATAACTACTATAATACTGCCCCTATGTATAAGAATATAACTACTATAATACTGCTCCTATGTACAAGAATATATCTACTACAATACTGCCCCTATGTACAAGAATATAACCACTTTAATACTGCTCTCTATGTTCAAGAATATAACTGCTATAATACTGCCCCCTATGTACAAGAATATAACTACTATAAAACTGCTCCTATATGTACAAGAATATAGCTACTATAATACTACCCCCTATGTACAAGAATATAACTACTATAATACTGCCTCCTATGTACAAGAATATAACTACTATAATACCACCCCTTATGTACAAGAATATAACTACTATAATACTGCCCCTATGTACAAGAATATAACTACTATAATACTGCTCCCTATGTACAAGAATATAACTACTATAATACTGCCCCCTGTGTACAAGAATATAACTGCTATAATACTGCCACTATGTACAAGAATATAACTACTATAATACTGGCCCTGTGTACAAGAATATAACTACTATAATACTGCTCCTATGTACAAGAATATAACTACTATAATATTGCCCCTATGTATAACAATGTATCTGCTATAATACTGCTACTATGTACAAGAATATAACTACTATAATACTGCCCCTATGTACAAGAATATAACTACTTTAATACTGCCTCTAAGTACAAGAATACAACTACTATAATACTGGCCCTGTGTACAAGAATATAACTACTATAATACTGCTCCTATGTACAAGAATATAACTACTATAATATTGCCCCTATGTATAACAATGTAACTACTATAATACTGCCCCCTATGTACAAGAATATAACTACTATAATACTGCCTCTATGTACAAGAATATAACTGCTATAATACTGCCCCTATGTACAATAATATAACTACTATAATACTGCCCCCATCTACAAGAATATAACTGCTATAATACTGCCCCCCATCTACAAGAATATAACTATTATAATACTGCCCCCCATCTACAAGAATATAATTACTATAATACTGCCCCTGTGTACAAGATTATAACTACTATAATACTGCTCCCTATGTACAAGAATATAACTACTATAATACTGCCCCCTATGTACAAGGATATAACTGCTATAATACTGCCCCTATGTACAAGAATATAACTACTATAATACTGACCCTGTGTACAAGAATATAACTACTATAATACTGCTCCTATGTACAAGAATATAACTACTATAATATTGCCCCTATGTATAACAATGTAGCTTCTATAATACTGCCCCCTATGTACAAGAATATAACTACTATAATACTGCCCCTATGTACAAGAATATAACTACTATAGTACTGCCCCCTATATACAAGAATATAACTACTATAATACTGCTACTATGCACAAGAATAACTACTATAATACTGCCCCTATGTACAAGAATATAACTACTATAATACTGCCTCTAAGTACAAGAATATAACTACTATAATACTGCCCCTATGTATAAGAATATAACTACTATAATACTGCTCCTATGTACAAGAATATATCTACTACAATACTGCCCCTATGTACAAGAATATAACCACTTTAATACTGCTCTCTATGTTCAAGAATATAACTGCTATAATACTGCCCCCTATGTACAAGAATATAACTACTATAAAACTGCTCCTATATGTACAAGAATATAGCTACTATAATACTACCCCCTATGTACAAGAATATAACTACTATAATACTGCCTCCTATGTACAAGAATATAACTACTATAATACCACCCCTTATGTACAAGAATATAACTACTATAATACTGCCCCTCATCTACAAGAATATAACTACTATAATACTGCCCCTATGTACAAGAATATAACTACTATAATACTGCTCCCTATGTACAAGAATATAACTACTATAATACTGCCCCCTGTGTACAAGAATATAACTACTCTAATACTGATGCTATGTACAGGAATATAACTACTATAATAATGATCCTACAGTGCTGCTCACCATTATTGGCACCCCTTTATTTTTTCATAGATTGTACAATTTCTTCAGAAATAAATGGAAATGTACCAAAGTTACATCCTCAGGATGTTTTAATTAGTGATCCAAAGAAATACAACTATAAAACATTTTTTTTCAACTTTCATGTTGCAATTTCAAAGAAACAACAGAATAAACAGCATGTGCAGCAATAAAGGCACCCCTAATTAATATTTGGTTGCCCCCCTAATTAATACTTGGTTGCCCCCCTAATTAATATTTGGTTGCCCCCCTAATTAATACTTGGTTGCCCCCCTAATTAATACTTGGCTGCACACCCTCTGGCATTGCTGACAGACTCCACACATTTCTTGTTGCCCTCTATAAGCTTCTTGCACTTCTCATCTGGACTTTCCTCCCATCATCCTTTGCAGTTTGTTCAAGCTCTTGAATGTTTGCATGTCTTTTTTCCCAATGGCAGATTTCAGCTCTCCCCAAAGACTTTCAATGGGATTGAGGTCAGGACCCATTGCTGGCCATTTTAAAACAGTCCATTTTTTCTTTTTCAACCATCACTGTGTACTTTTGGATGTGTGCTGTGCGTCTTACAGGAGGACCCATGATCTTTGACTCAAACCAAGTTTCTTACACTGGGTAGGACATTTCGCTCTAAAATCTCTTGATTCTCTGATTTCATGATTCCTGTGATATGGTCAAGGCCTGCAGTACCAGACACAGCAAAGCATCCCCACAGTATTATGGATCCTCCACCATACTGAACTGTTGGTAAGGTGTTCTTTTCCTTATAAGCTTAATTGTGCTATCTGTAAACAAACTATTGGTTTGCATTGGCTAAAAGCTCTATTTTTGTTTCATCTGTCCACAGAACATTTTCCCAGAAGGATTTTGGTTTGTCAATGTACTCTTTGGCAAAGATCAGTCGTTCTTTTTTATGTCTTTTCTTCAGCAATGGTTTCTTCCTTGGCCCTCACCCATAAAGCTCTGCTTGATTTAGTGTGCGGCGTATGGTACTTGTTGAAACCATGAGCCCAGACTGTTCCTGGTTGGCCTTTAGGTCTTTGTATGTTTGATGTGGTGTCTTTTCCACCATTTGCAACAACCTTCGAAGACATCTCTTGTCAATTTTCCTCTTTCCCCCAAGTCCAGGGAGGTTCTTGACGGTTCCATGCTTGGCAAACTTAAAGGGAATGTGTCACCCCCTGGGCGATATCAGCCCTCTACTATGGCCATACAGGGTATAGAAAAGTAACTCTATACTTACTGTATGGCCCATAGCAGAGGTCTGATTGCAGAGAAAAGCATTTTAATCAATTCTTTGTTCCACAGGCTTGGCATCCGGGGGACGGGAAGAAATCCCCGCTTGTCTGCTTATTATTCCCCTAAATCCCCGCCTCTATGCTCTGGGGGAACCTCTGGATCTTGGTATTCTGCTATGGGGTGATTTCTGTGGAAAAGCTTTGATTATCATTATACCTCTAATGGGGGGTGAGAGCTGGATGTGGCTCTCCAGGTCAAAAAGTTTGGAGACCACTGCAGTAGACTGTAAACCCGCAGGGTCCTCTCCCCTCTGGTGTGTTCTGTCATTGTTAGTTTGTTCATTGTGATATATTTTTGCATTTCGTATGTAAACTCCTTCTCATGTACAGCCCCATAGAATCAATGGTGCTCTAAAGATAAATAATAATAATAATAATAAAATAACAATTAGCGTCCCCTTTGGTCATGTAGTTATTTTCGCTGTTCCTCCGGTGGTAAGATATACAGTAGCTCTGTTCTTGGTCCTTTCCAGTGATTGTCTTGTCTCATTAGTTCGTTAAGTGACTGATACATAAGATTTTCCAGCTGATGACACTTCTCACATTACCTCCAGCAATTTGCAGATAATTATGATCAATGCCGTTTCTCAGGATATAATCTTCTAGGTGTATTTCGTAACCTCGGATCACCAAAAGGAACGTATGTTTTTTTTTTTTTTCAAAACCCTGACAACAAACCTGCAGATCGTGTTATATATTTGGATTTGGAGGTAATTTTATCTCCAGTTATTTATGGCGTTCTGGTAAATGATGGTGAATTGCAGTTGTCCGTTATGTGCTGCGTTCACATGAATGCAGATAATGGAGGGTTTGGATGAAGCACTGACTTAGCTGATAATTTAGGGGGGAGAAGTCGAGAATGAATCACAGCGATTTTTGTCATGTCGGGTTTAGTCTCCAGCTTTCTCCCAATGTGTCTTTTATAAGCATTTTCAGCATAGAAAACCCTGCAGCGTGCGGTCTGCTCCGGATCCATTTCTGTAAATAAAGCTTTTTGTATGACCCCCCCGGGGGCTTATTGTCCCAGCTCTGGAGGAAACATCACTAACAAAAATCACACAGCCTCCATGATAGATGTGTGGAAAATGGAAAGGGCGGATGGTCAATCTTTAATATCTGCAATATGACGCACTAATTCTGAGAAGAGTGATAACAGAACCAAGGAAAAAGATTCACAAAACCCTGATCCAACAAGCTCATGAGTAATGTGTGGCCCCGGACCAGGGCCCTGCAGAACTACTGCCTGCGGCTGAGCTACCTATTACACTTGACGCGGGATCGTGTAATAATGACGTCACTCCTGGCCGAGTCAATGTGAAGATGTTCAACGTGAATCAATTGTTATTTTTTATGCACTGGGGTCTGTCTATAACATGAAAAAAAATACTTACCTGATCTCTCAGGTGTTCGGTCGTTGCAACCCACCATCTGATCCTCATCAGCTCTTTCATCACATTCACTCTGTGCAATATATTACTGATCCTGTACTGATCCTGAGTTACATCCAGTATTATACTCCAGAGCTGCACCCATTATTCTGCTGGTGCGATCACTGTGTACATACATTATATTACTGATCCTGTACTGATCCTGAGTTACATCCAGTATTATACTCCAGAGCTGCACTCACTATTCTGCTGGTGCAGTCACTGTGTACATACATTACTGATCCTGAGTTACATCCTGTATTATACTCCAGAGCTGCACTCACTATTCTGCTGGTGCAGTCACTGTGTACATACATTATATTACTGATCCTGTACTGATCCTGAGTTACATCCAGTATTATACTCCAGAGCTGCACTCACTATTCTGCTGGTGCAGTCACTGTGTACATACATTATATTACTGATCCTGTACTGATCCTGAGTTACATCCTGTATTATACTCCAGAGCTGCACTCACTATTCTGCTGGTGGAGTCACTGTGTACATACATTATATTACTGATCCTGTACTGATCCTGAGTTACATCCTGTAGATCTTTTATTATAAAAATGAAAAACATAACAATAATAATAACAGAAACATAACCACAAAATAAACAATGTAATGAACTGGTCCAGCCGCTCCCTCACCCCTCACACACACATTATACATATATACACAATAATATCTACTCATATTACAGACTTCTGGTCCGGTTACCAAAGAAAATAATAACCACAAACAATAAATAAAATAAACATAAACAAAATAAACAATAGCTGGCAAATATATACAAACTTTTTTTTTTTTTAATTAATATAAAATAAATACTAACTATACAAATATATACAATACTAAACAAAACACCCAACACTCAAGCCCACCATTCCCAACCCCGGCACTGACCTGAGAGCTGGTCCTGCGTCTCATGCCTATATCCAACGTCCATAGGCCAGATCAGGCAGTGCCAGTTTTTCACCCAAATAACCAGTGTCCCCCAAGATGAACCCACCTCCCCCCTTTTCCCTCCACCCAACCTAACACCTACACCCAAACCCATATATACAATATATACAGAAACAAACAATACAATAACCACAACTGACAAAGCCCAAGTTCGGCGCCTGCAGCCCTACATCACTGTCTACTGATCAAAACAAAACAAAAATCTATGGTGTCAGCAGCAGCCCACCATCAGGAGAGGAGATGACCAGACTAGGGCACACTAAAAGAAAAGCCCCTCCAGAGGAGAGCGGCTCTCCGTGTACCCAGTCTCTCATACTCCAGAGAGCGCACCTTCACCAGGTCACCGAGTATGGTCCTAAACACATCATCCACTGGGAGGATTTTCCGTTGCGTCGATACTAAGCACCGTGCGTTCCACGTGTGATACCTAACCACTGCGCTAACTAGAAATAAGGTGCAGCGGTCCCGACCACCCAGGTCCCAGAATGCTCCATAGGCCCATTCAGCATAAGAGAGACCGGCCAGCCGGGGCCAGCCAATAGAGGCGCCCACCCTGTTGTACACCTCTGTGTTAAAGGGACAACGAAGCAGGAAGTGGTCCATGCTTTCAAGCATGGTACCACAATGCTCCCGAGGACAGTTCCTGTCCTCAGAGCTCCTACACTTCAGATTGTCCCTCACACACAGTTTCCCATGGAAGAAGCGCCAAGTCAAGTCCCAAAACTTCGAGGGGATTCTGATAGAATTCAAAAGATGCAGACCCACCCCAACATCCCGACTTGGGCAATCCCTGAGCGCCAGAGGCCTCTGAAAATGGGTCAACAGAACCCTTTTGTCAAGGAGCTTCCTTGGCAGAGTCCTGACCTCCCACATTCCCAGACCCCACCGGCGAATTACCTTCAGAACCACGGTAGCGTAAGCTGTGAGATGTCCATGCGTTGTGCGGAGATCCTTCACTTGCCCTCCTGTCTCCCATTCCTGGAAGAAAGGCTGAAACCATCCCTTACAGGAGAATACCCACGGAGGAGCTCTATCTTTCCAGAGGTTTGCAATATTGATCTTAATGAAGGTATTCACAAGGAATACCACAGGGTTGACCATACCCAACCCTCCTAGTCTCCTCATACGGTAAGTAACCTCCCTCTTGACCAGGTTAAGTCTATTCCCTCATAACAGTTGGAAGAACAAACTGTAGACCCGAGTCCAGAGAGGCTCCGGCAAGATGCACACACTGCCCAGATAGATCAGCAAAGGGAGCAGGTAAGTTTTGATCAGGTTTATCCTTTCCCTTAGGGTCAAAGACCAACCCTTCCATTGGTTCACCTTCTGAGTGGCGATCTCTAGCCTGCTGTCCCAATTTTGTTTGGGGTAATCCCCCTGGCCAAATTCGATGCCAAGAACATTTGCAGAAACTTTGGGTCCTGGAAGGGTGTCCGGGAGATCAAAACCAGGATCTCCTCCTACCAGCCAGAGACTCTCACACTTATCCCGGTTGATCTTGGACCCGGATGCCTCCGAGTAGCGATTTACCCCTGACATCAGCCATTCTGCCTCCCCATCAGATGAAACAAAAACGGTGACGTCATCGGCATACACCACCACTCTCAGAATGGCTTCCGGTGCTGACTGGTCCATCCCGATCCCAGCCAACGGTCCACGCTCCAGCCTCCTAAGAAGTGGGTCAATCGCAAACACGTACAGCAGCGGGCTCAAGGGACAACCCTGGCGAACACCACACCCAACCTCAAAAGAGCTGCCAATCTAACCGTTCACAAGTGGGAAACTCTCTGCCCCATCGTACAAGGTCTTAAGCCAATCAACAAACCCCCGATCAAACGCTTTTGCCTGGTCCAATGACAGCATGTACCCCTTCCAGTGGCCAGCCCTACCCTGCTCCACCACCTCTCGGACACAGAGTACAGCACTAATTGTACTGCGGCCCGGAACAGAGCAATGCTGGGCTCCCGAAAGGAGTCGGGGCACAAATTTCACCAGCCGATTAAACAGCACCTTTGCCAAAACCTTCCTGTCTGCATTGAGAAGCGCTATGGGACGCCAATTCTCAATGCAAGATGAGTCCTTACCCTTTGACAAGATGATCAGGGCAGACCTCCCCATTGACTTTGGCAGAGTGCCCGAGGAAAGACACTCATTGAATACCTCAGTTAAGAGGGGAACCAAGGCGTCCTTAAAGGTCTTAAAGAATTCAGATGTTAAGCCATCTGGACCGGGAGATTTCTTTAGGGCAAGCCCTTCAATCGCCAACTTAACTTCCTCTTCCCTGATCATCTCTGTCAAAACGCCAAGAGAGGGGTCTACCCCTGGTTCGGGGACGGCTTCTGCCAGAAAAGCCGATATTTCATCCCAATCCAGATCCCTCTTCCCCAAAAGGTGCGAGTAGAAGGATCTGACGACCTCCAGGATCCCTGATTTGGATCTTTTCAGGGACTCCGCAGTGTCAACCAGTCCTGTAACAACTTTACTATTCACTGATATCTTGCAGTTTCTGTAAGGCTCGGGCGAGCGGTACTTCCCATAATCCCTCTCAAAAACCAAAGATGCGTGTCTATCATACTGACACCTCATTAGCAAAGATTTCACTCTGGAGATCTCCTCGCAGCTACCTCCAGTTGAGACAAGATGCTCGAGTTTCCTCCTCAGGCCCTGATACAGGCGGTACCTGTCCAGGCTCCTGAGGCTCGAGAGCTGGCGGAAGAATCTCGCCACCCTTTTCTTAAACATCTCCCACCACTATGACTTACTACAACAAAGATCCAGTAAGGGTACCCGGCTCTGAAGAAAATCCTCAAAAGACTGTCTTATCTCTGCTTCTTCCAAGAGAGACGAATTGAGCCTCCAAAAGCCTCTTCCCATCCGGGGGGTCTCTGTAACATTCAGGGAAAACAAAATCATACAGTGATCGGAGAACTCCACCTCAACAACAGATACTGCTGAAAAGACGGCTTCCTCCTTTAAATAAAACCTGTCTATCCTGGACCTACAGTTACCTCTATGATAGGTGAACCCCTCGTGGCCTGCGGTGTGCCGGATGTGGACATCCACCAGGCGAGCCTCACTAGCTATACTATTAAGGGCGACGCTATCATAAGTCAGCTTGTCTCTGGAACCTCCTCTATCCCGAGGCCTCGTGACAGTGTTGAAGTCCCCTCCAAAAACGACCTGCCGACTCGTAAAAAGGTAGGGCTTGATCCTTATAAAGAGACACTTCCGGTCCCACTTAGATTGGGGACCATAGATGTTAATGAGCCGAAGCTCCTGTCCCTTCATGAGGACATCTAACATCAGGCACCTCCCCAATTCTAACTCAATAACCCGTCGGCATTCTACCGGTGCGGTAAAAAGGACCGCCACTCCGCTATACGGCTCGGCCGCAAGAGACCAATAGGAGGGCCCAAGTCTCCACTCCCTCTTAGCTATAAACACCTCTGCCATATTTGGCAGCCTGGTCTCTTGCAAAAAGAAAATGTCAGCTTCAACCCGGCTGAGAAAATCAAAGGCCGCAAATCTAGCCATATTTGACTTAATGCTGGCGACATTAATGGACGCCAGCGTCAACGGAGTGGATACCGCCATCATTGGTGATTGAGTTAGATGGCTTTCTTCTTCCCACTCCCCTTATCCTCTGCCTCAGAGGAGGAATCCTTCCCCCTCTTTAATGACACAGAGGTGTCCATTTCCACATTTTTCCTTCTTTTTTCGTCCTCGTCTCCGGACTCTGGGCCAGTCCCTCCCCCCAAGGACCTTGCATCCCCAGGAGAAGGAGACTCGGCGCCCCCTGTAAGCTCCACCGAAGCCAGAACCTCACCCTCAGCCTCCTCTTCTGAGGAAGAGATGTTATCAAGGGCTTGGAACCGGTTAGAAAGACCAACTAGAGGGGAGTCAGTTTTACCTTCCTTAGGTACCTAGGTCAGAGCGGGAGAAGATGTTTTATCTCCCTTCTTTCTCTTCTTTTTGGTGCCGAGCTTACGCTTGTTCTCTAGCCACCGCTTATTATCCTCATCCATACTTTCATAATGGGAGGATTCTGAGGCAGAGGCAGTTTCCTCCCTGTGGATCCTCCTGACCTCCTCCTCATCCAACTCATCATCCCTCGGGGCCTCAGCAGCAACACTGGCATCCAGGACAGGGGCCGCCCCAGTATCCTGTGGCCCGCCTTGCTCCCTCTCCTGTCTGCGCTTGTCTAGACGCCTCAGCTGGGCAGGCGTCTTTTTATTGCTTTTCTTCCCTTGCCCCTCAGCTCCCCCACCCCTGCTAGTCCCCTCCCCAGCAGAATCGGCCTCACGGCTTTCTCCCACCGGGGTTTCGACTGCATTAGCGAAGGAGCGAGGACAACGGCTGAATGGGTGACCTAACTCACCACACAGGTGGCACCTAATCTCCACATAAGAGGCAGCATGATGGCCGACACCCCCACACAACGCACATTTCTGCACAGTGCAGTTTGCACTGAAGTGTGTGGGGTCGCCGCACCTGTGACAGAGCTTTGTTGCCCCTGGTAGAAGACCAGGATACGATCCCTACCCAGGAAGGCAGATGATGGAATGTGGGCAACCGTACCACCTGAATGCTTAAGTTTTACCATAAACGTCCAGGCCCCTGACCAGATCCCAAACTCGTCGCGGTTTTTCTTTGGCATCTCCACCACCTCTCCATACCGACCAAGCCACGTCATGATGTCATAACAAGAAAGCGACTTGTTACGAGTCATCACGATCACTTTCTTAACTTGGTTTTTG
This sequence comes from Phyllobates terribilis, assembly GCF_046119375.1. Taxonomy (NCBI): domain Eukaryota; kingdom Metazoa; phylum Chordata; class Amphibia; order Anura; family Dendrobatidae; genus Phyllobates; species Phyllobates terribilis. Next base: position 678,929,564 of record NW_027362763.1, on the reverse strand, counting down.
CGAGACACTGCCTGAACGGCAAAGTCTCGCCAGCCGGGCTCATTTTTGGCCAACTCATAATTCGTCCAGAAGAGCTCAAGCCCCTCCGGCCGAACAAAGCTGACATCAAACTCAGGTGTGGAATAGGGATGTATCAAGGCGTAGATGTCAATCGCCTTGAAGCCCATCCTCAGCAGGAGCTCCACAACTTTAGACCTTGGAGGACATGCATCACTGCCCCTCCACCGAAGATCGACCACACTGTATCCCCCCCTTTTTGCTCTCGGAAGGCCCCGAGGCCATGCCTCTCTATCCAGAAGGATAGATCAACCTCTCGACCCTCTACCATTAGTGATCTCTCCCCGTTCTTTAGAGCCTCCAGAAGGCGCCGTTGCAACATGCCGTCCCCAAAGCCCGGAGACGAGGAGGATGTCCTATTTGCCCTGGAGGTGACACTGGCATAACTCTGGACAGGAGTTGCCACCCCCAGGGGGGCAACAGGACCAGTGACTACATCAGCCCCAACAGCATCACTATTACCCACCTCCATCTCACCCTCCACCAAACCAGCAACAACACCACTAGACAATGAATTGGCCTCATTCACACCCACCAACACATTCATTCCTGCTGGACCAGTAACAATGGTGGATGACCTTTTGACCTCCGCATCAGGCACAAGGGGCTCAGTCACTTCCATAGAACTGGAGGCGACCTCACCCCTGGTCTTGTGTGTGCCCTCCACATCATCAGTCGGTAATTTCCGCTGTTTTGAATTTGTAGTGATGCGCCACTGATCTTTAGCCGCTGTGAGGCGCCGCTGATCTTTAGCATCAGGATCTTCCTGACCAGCGGCGCCAACACAGAATAGCACTTTGGTGGAAGGACTGGAACGCTCAGCCCTGACAGCCCCCTCACACTGCCACCGCTCCTCAACTAAGTGATCAGCGGCAACAGCATTCAGAGGCGCCGAGGCTACCAGAGCTGCCCCCGACACCGGGCCGCTCCCCCCTCCCACTGAGGAGCACACCACAGCATCGTGGCCTGACAGAACGCCCGCCGCCGGGCCGCCCTCGCTGTCCAGCCTCTCGGCTGATGCACCTCCTGCTGGGTCCCCGCTACTACAAGCAGAGACCTAGCGCTGTGCAATCTCCCCGCGCCTTTGCACTGGATCCACAGCAGAACCCGGGCTGGGCTGGGCAACGGGGCATTTACAGCGAGCTGAGCCTGCCACCGACTCAGGGGGTACAGGGAGGGGGGCATAGACATAGCTTACCGCTTCCTGCAGCTTTGGCTTGGTCTTCTTAGCCTTTTTGTGGCCCCCAGGTGCCTCTTCTGGTAGATCGTCACCAAGATGGAAGTTTTGGAGGCACACTGGGGACTCCAGGAGCTTTATCTCGGCCTTTGGCGCCCCTCCCTGGCCGCTGCTGTCACTGTCCTCCCCAGAGCCAGCAGAACTGCGACCGGATGCCATTGCCGCCTGTCCTGCAGGGAGCTCGCTGCACGTGGCCTGCGGGTGACTTTGCAGGCTGCCAGGTGGGGCTTCCTGCTGGTCATCATCACTCTCATCATCCACCTGGCTCTCAGGCTGCAGCCCCATCTGCCTTTGCTCTCTGGTATCAGCCATTTCTCTGAAGCGGTCTTCATTTATAAGTTTTTCTTTGAAAGGACCACTCTGTTCCCTGATGGTGGATTTCCTTAGTTCCAGCAGGTGAATCTCGCTGGTGAGCCTCTTTACCTCAGCCTGGAGTCTAGCCTTACTCTGTTTGGAGGCCCCCGCAGCTTTTGCGCTTGTGCAGCGCAGCTCCTCCCGAAGTCTCCTGACCAGCTTACTTGCATCTTCATACTCACGGAGGTGGATCATGACCCGGGAGGCATAGGTGGACAGAGACTCTCGGGGTCCCTGCAGCGCCCAACCCCCCTCAGTGAGGTCGGCCTCACCTCCGTGAGCACTCAGCTTTCCTCCGGAAGGAGCGCCATCATGCACGCTGCTGTCAGGCTTTACCTCCATGCTGGAAGCCTTGTGGCTTCTGGGAGTCTCCACAGTCCCGGGGAGAGTAGGAGCCACATTGCTGCGACTCCTGGTGGAGCGTCTCATCCCTGAGTCCTCCGATGAGCAGGTCGGTTGCTGGTTTCTCCTGCCCCGTGCCGGCCTGGTTCGGGAAGCAGAAGCCTGGGACTTGGCTCCATCACTCATCCCAGAAACCCGCTCCCTCCATGGGTAGGAGAGAGAGCAGGTCCCCAGGTGGAGAGGTGTTGGTTCTCAGAGAGAACAGGAGCACACAGCAGGATCTGCAGCCACCACACCCGTAATCAGCACACTGAGCAGCAGCTGATCAGAGCTGCACACACTATTCTGCTGGTGCAGTCACTGTGTACATACATTACATTACTGATCCTGAGTTACATCCTGTATTATACTCCAGAGCTGCACTCACTATTCTGCTGGTGGAGTCACTGGGTACATACATTACATTAATGATCCTGTACTGATCCTGAGTTACCTCCTGTATTATACTCCAGAGCTGCACTCACGATTGTACTGGTGCAGTCACTGTGTACATACATTACATTACTGATCCTGTACTGATCCTGAGTTACATCCTGTATTATACTCCAGAGCTGCACTCACTATTCTGCTGGTGCAGTCACTGTGTACATACATTACATTGCTGATCCCGAATTACATCCTGTATTATACTCCAGAGCTGCACTCACTATTCTGCTGGTGCAGTCACTGTGTACATACATTACATTACTTATCCTGTACTGATCCGGAGTTATATCCTATATTATACCCCAGAGCTGCACTCACTATTCTGCTGATCCAGTTACTGTGTACATACATTACTGATCCTGTACTGATCCTGAGTTACATTCTGTATTATATTACAGAGCTGCACTCACTCCAGAGCTGCACTCACTATTCTGCTGGTGCAGTCACTGTGTACATACATTACATTACTGATCCTGTACTGATCCTAAGTTACATCCTGTGTTATTGTGACACACTACGCCCTCCCTGAGCTGCGGGGTTACTCGGAGCCGGGTCAGTGTAGGGGTTGCATGAGGGATGCAGTCGTGGCCTAGACCCAGTCCGTGCCCAGGGCCGTCACATAAAAATATTAGGCCTTCAAGGATGAGCGGTATTTCGACTACGCCACCTACGGTTTCCGGTGATGAGCACCAGCACTGCGTCAGTCCTCCGAGGCCGGTGTACTAGCAGCTAAGATGGGACGGCTCCCCACAGGCGGAGCAGGCCTCAGGGCAGTGTGAGAAGGAATGGTGGGTGCAGTGCCGCGCAGGAAATAACAGTCTGAGGCGGTGTGTGAAGTCATCCGGGTCTTTACTCACTTCAGATGAATTTTCAGCCGCAAAGCTTCTCTCTGCTACACAAGGCGTACTGCGGCCACCGGGAAGGGGTTCAGCGCTCCCCAGGTAGATCAGAAGCACCTGTCGAGACCCTGCTGGTGTGTTCCTCTCCTTGTTAAGTTCTCCCACTAAGTCTTCTCCTGACTGTGTGTGGTATGAACGTGGTGTAAGGCCGGGTCCCACTGGATAAACGCAGTGTAAGAGATACAGGTGGCGACTCCGCTCCGTCCGTATCCCCCTGGGATCCACTAAGCCTCCGGGCTTTTCCGACTGAGACGTGAAGTAACAAAGTCAGATATCGGGGGCCGGTTACCCCTCTTGCAGCAGGAATCCCTCTGGCTAGGCCAGAGTAAAGAATACAGGTGGCGACTCCGCTCCGTCCTTATCCCCCTGGGATCCTTTTGCCTGTGGAGCCTATCTCCTCCGCTCCCCTCCAGGCCTTCTTAGGTAGGGACCTTGACCGGGTAGAGACAATGGTTAACTCTGACCCGCTCCTCGTCTCAAGGCCAGAGAACGAGGACCGCGAACCTTCCGCCAGCTACAGCCTCTTGCTGGACCCTGACAGAAGACCCTCAATCAAAGACCTTGAACCTAAGATGGCCGTAGATTAAATATGAATCTATAAGTGTTTCCCAAAAGTGTGTCCTCCACCCTCACCCACTACATGGTTCCCCCTATCTTTGGTTCCCCCCATCTCCTCTATCCCAGACCGGGGCAGCACCCTGGTGCATTTAGACCCCCAACAGGAGAGGAGTGGTGTAGTGTTGAGTGGTGAAGTGGGGTCCTGTGAGATGCTCCATCCTTACCTGGAAGAGGAGATACCACACCTCATCTGAGGTGAAGTACCCCTGTGGTGACTGAACCCTCAGGGGCGCCACATTATACTCCAGAGCTGTATTCACTATTCTGCTGGTTCAGTCACTGTGTACATACATTCAGGGTCGGTCTGGGCTGGCGGGATACCGGGAATTTTCCATGGCGGGATACCGGGAATTTTCCAGGTGGGCCCCGCCCCCTGCTGCAGAGGAGAGGGGGGAGAAGAGAGCAAAAAAAAAATCCTGCGGTTTTAAGGGACACGGGCCCTTTAAAAGCGCAGGCACAGTGTATGCAGGGACGCGCGCACGCGGCGTTCATTACCTGAACCACCGCGGCGCACGTCCCAGTGAAGCAGCTGAAGCTGCGCGTCTCCCTTCGCCGGCCGGCGTATGACGTCATCATCATGCGCCTGCTGTGAAGGAGGCGCGCAACTCAGGAGAAGGAGGACACCGCACGGGAGCGCAGGAAGGTAAGAGGTGTGTGTGTAATGGTCTGGGCCCCTGGCTGGACACACAAGGGGGGACCCAGCTGGACACACAAGGGGAAGCCCAGCTGGACACACAAGGGGGGGCCCAGCTGGACAGACACACAAGGGGGTTGCCTGGCTGGACACACAAGGGGTTAGCCGACTGGACACACAAGGGGGGGCCCAGCTGGACACACAAGGGGGGCCCAGCTGGACACACAAGGGGGGCCCAGCTGGACACACAAGGGGGAGCCACCTGGACACAAAAGGGGGGAACCCTGGCTGGACACACAAGGGGGGAGCCGACTGGACACACAAGTAGGGGCCCTTGCTGTACACACAAGGGGGAACCCTGGCTGGACACACAAGGGGAACCCTGGATGGACACACAAGGGGGGGCCCAGCTGGACACACAAGGGGGAACCCTGGCTGGACACACAAGGGGGAACCCTGGATGGACACACAAGGGGGGGCCCAGCTGGACACACAAGGGGGGAGCCGACTGGACACACAAGGGGGGGCCCTGGCTGGACACACAATGGGGAACCCTGGCTGGACACACAAGGGGGAACCCTGGCTGGACACACAAGGGGGAACCCTGGCTGGACACACAAGGGGGGCCCAGCTGGACACACGAGGGGGAACCCCGGCTGGACACACGAGGGGGGGCCAGGCTGGACACACGAGGGGGGTCAAGCTGGACACACGAGGGGGGAGCCCTGGCTGGATACACGAGGCGGGAGCCCTGGCTGGACACACAAGGGGGGAACCCTGCCTGGCACACAAGGGGGGGCTCAGCTGGACACACAAGGGGGGAGCCGACTGGACACACAAGGGGGGGCCCTTGCTGTACACAGAAGGGGGGACCCTGCCTGGACACACAAGGGGGGGCCCAGCTGGACACACAAGGGGGGAGCCGACTGGACACACAAGGGGGGCCCTGGCTGGACACACAAGGGGGAACCCTGGCTAGACACACAAGGGGGAACCCTGGCTGGACACACAAGGGGGAACCCTGGCTGGACACACAAGGGGGGGCCCAGCTGGACACACGAGGGAGAACCCTGGCTGGACACACGAGGGGGAACCCTGGCTGGACACACGAGGGGGGGCCAAGCTGGACACACGAGGGGGGACCAAGCTGGACACACGAGGCGGGAGCCCTGGCTGGATATACGAGGCAGGAGCCCTGGCTGGATACACGAGGCGGGAGCCCTGGCTGGATACACAAGGGGGGCCCTGGCTGAACACGCAAGGGAGAACCCTGGCTGGAAACACAAGGGGGGCCCGGTTGGACACACAAGGGGGGCCTTGGCTGGACACACAAGGGGGGGCCCTGGATGGACACACAAGGGGGAGCCCTGGATGGACACACAAGGGGGGGCCCTGGCTGGACACACAAGGGGGGACCCTGGCTGGACCCAGGCAAAGGGGGGTGGGCAGGATGGGTATATGGGGGGCAGGCTGGACACATGGAGGCCAGGATGGATATATGGGGGGGCAGGCTGGACACATGGAGGCCAGGATTGATATATGGGGGGGCAGGCTGGACACATGGAGGTCAGGATGGATATATGGGGAGGCATGCTGGACACATGGAGGCCAGGACGGATATATGGGAGGGCAGGCTGGACACATGGAGTCCAGGATGGATATATGGGGGGGCAGGCTGGAAACATGGAGGCAAGGATGGATATGGGGGGGGCAGGCTGGCCACATGGGGGGCTAGGATGGGTATATGGGAGGGGGCAGGCTCGATACACGTGTGCTAGGATAAATATATGGAGGGGTCACACTGGACAAATGGGGGCCAGAAGGGATATATGCAGGGGGGTGTCAGGATGGATACATGGAGTCCAGGATGGATATATGGGGGGGGCAGGCTGGAAACATGGAGGCAAGGATGGATATGTGGGGGGGGCAGGCTGGCCACATGGGGGGCTAGGATGGATATATGGGGGGGAGGGCAGGCTCGATACATGTGGACTAGGATAAATATATGGAGAGGCCACCCTGGACATATGGGGGCCAGAAGGGACATATGGGGGTGCCTGGCTGGACAAGGGACTTAATTACTGTTTGGGGGCCAGATTGAGGAACATACTTTATTAGTTTATGGTGGCCAGTGGGGAACATTATTACTTTAGATTCCAATTATTATTATTACTACATTATTACTTCTGTAATATAATTTACTTTTTAGGAAACTGTTTTCCATGGGATGGGACAAAAGAGGAGTCCTGTTACTGTGCAGGACGGCACTATGTTGCTTTTTTTATTCAACTGGTATAGTGTAGAAGTCAGGGGGGGAAAGTGGGAATATTCTCTAGAAGAGATCAGTTATTGGTAACTGTGTGTTATTTTCTGCAGAGACGATTCCTGGCTGGAAGAAGTGATGGCGGACTGTGCCTGATGAAGAAGAAAAGCGAAGATGAAGGACTTCACCTAGAGACGTCACTGGTGAGTCAGTGTATTACATGTACACTTACACTACACACGTCAAAATTGTTGGTACCCCTCGTTTCATGAAAGAAAAACCAACAATGGTCACACAAATAACTTGAATCTGATAAATTACAAATTTTTGAAAATGAACAAATGAAAGTCAGACATTGCTTTTCTGCTTCCACAGAATTAAAAAAAAATTAACCTCATGAAATAGGCCTGGACAGAAATGATGGTTCTTCTTAACTTAATATTTTGTTGAACAACCTTTTGAGGCAATCACTGCAATCAAACGATTCCTGTAACTGTCAATGAGACTTCTGCGCCTCTCAACAGGTATTTTGGCCGACTCCTCATGAGCAAACTGCTCCAGTTGTCTCGTGTTTGAAGGTTGCCTTTTCCAGACGGCATGTTTCAGCTCTTTCCAAAGATGCTCAATAGGATTTAGGTCAGGGCTCATAGAAGGCCACTTCAGAATAGTCCAATGTTTTCCTCTTAGCCATTCTTGGGTCATTATCCTGTTGCAAGACCCATGACCTGCGACTGAGACCAAGCTTTCTGACTCTGGGCAGCACATTTCTCACTAGAATCCCTTGATAGTCTTGAGATTTAATTGTACCCTGCACAGATTCAAGACACCTTGCGCCAGATGCAGCAGAGCAGCCCCAGAACATAACAGCCTCCCCCATGTTTCACAGTAGGGACAGTGTTCTTTTCTTGATATGCTTCATTTTTCCGTCTGTGAACATAGAGCTGATGTGCCTTGCCAAAAACTTCCATTTTTGTCTCATCTGTCCATAGTACATTCTCCCAGAAGCTTTGTGGCTTGTCAACATGTAGTTTGGCAAATTCCAGTCTGGCTTTTTTATTATTTTTCTTTTCAACAATGGTGTTCTCCTTGGTCGTCTCCCATGAAGTCCACTTTGGATCAAACAACGATGGATAGTACGATCAGACACTGATGTTCCTTGAGCTTGAAGTTCACCTTTAATCTCTTTAGAAGTTTTTCTGGACTCTTCTGTTACCATTCATATTATCCGTCTCTTTGATTTGTCATCAATTTTCCTCCTGTGGCCACGTCCAGGGAGGTTGGCTACAGTCCCATGGATCTTAAGTTTCTGAATAATATGTGACACTGTAGTCAAAGGAACATAAAGCTGCTTGGAGATGGTCTTATAACCTTTACCTTTAACATGCTTTTCTATAATTTTCTTTCTAATCTCCTGAGACAACTCTTTCCTTTGCTTCCTCTGGTACATGTTGAGTACATTCACTATTCTGCTGGTGCAGTCACTGTACATACATTACATTACTGATCCTGAGTTACATCCTGTATTATACTTCAGAGCTGCACTCACTATTCTGCTGGTGCAGTCACTGTGTACATACATTACATTACTGATCCTGAGTTACATCCTGTATTATACTCCAGAGCTGCACTCACTATTCTGCTGGTACAGTCACTGTGTACATACATTACATTACTTATCCTGTACTGATTCTGAGTTATATCCTGTATTATACTCCAGAGCAGCATTCACAGTTCAGTACTATATACACTGGACAGGCTGTTTGTACTTATCCTGTACTGATCCTGAGTTACATCCTGTATTATACCCCAGAGCTGCACTCACTATTCTGCAGGTGCAGTCACTGTGTACATACATTACATTACTGATCCTGAGTTACATTCTGTATTCTATTCCAGAGCTGCACTCACTCCAGAGCTGCACTCACTATTCTGCTGTTGCAGTCACTGTGTACATACATTACATTGCTGATCCTGAGTTAACTCCTGTATTATACTCCAGAGCTGCACTCACTATTCTGCTGGTGCAGTAACTGTGTACATACATTATATTACTTATCCTGTACTGATCCTGAGTTACATCCTGTATTATACCCCAGAGCTGCACTCACTATTCTGCTGGTGCAGTCACTTTGTACATACATTACATTACTGATCCTGTACTGATCCTGAGTTACATCCTGTATTACACTCCAGAGCTGCACTCATTATTCTGCTGGTGCAGTCACTTTGTACATACATTACATTCCTGATCCTGAGTTACATCCTGTATTATACCCCAGAGCTGCACTCACTATTCTGCTGGTGCAGTCACTGTGTACATACATTATATTACTTTTACTGTACTGATCCTGAGTTACATCCTGTATTATACCCCAGAGCTGCACTCACTATTCTGCTGGTGCAGTCACTGTGTACATACATTACATTACTGATCTTGTACTGATCCTGAGTTGCATCATGTTTATACTCCAGAGCTGCACTCACTATTCTGCTGGTGGAGTCACTGTGTACATACATTACATTCCTGATCCTGAGTCACATCCTGTATTATACTCCAGAGCTGCACTCACTATTCTGCTGGTGCAGTCACTGTGTACATACATTACATTACTGATCCTGAGTTATATCCTGTATTATACTCCAGAGCTGCACTCACTATTCTGCTGGTGCAGTCACTGTGTACATACATTACATTACTGATCCTGAGTTACATTCTGTATTATACTCCAGAGCTGCACTCACTATTCTGCTGGTGCAGTCACTGTGTACATACATTACATTACTTATCCTGTACTGATTCTGAGTTATATCCTGTATTATACTCCAGAGCAGCATTCACAGTTCAGTACTATATACACTGGACAGGCTGTTTGTACATAGTATGACTGTGCATTAAGGTCACATTTTTCCTTCTTATTTTCCAGCATGAGAAAAAAAATGCAAAAAGATATCCTTTTGCATACTTTTAATCCATAGCAGTAAGTTATGCTATAATTATTGTATTTAATTAGAATAATATATATATACAGTACAGACCAAAAGTTTGGACACACCTTCTCATTTAAAGATTTTTCTGTATTTTCATGACTATGAAAATTGTACATTCACACTGAAGGCATCAAAACTATGAATTAACACATGTGGAATTATATACTTAACAAAAAAGTGTGACACAACTGAAAATATGTCTTATATTCTAGGTTCTTCAAAGTAGCCACCTTTTGCTTTGATGACTGCTTTGCACACTCTTGGCATTCTCTTGATGAGCTTCAAGAGGTAGTCACCGGAAATGGTTTTCACTTCACAGGTGTGCCCTGTCAGGTTTAATAAGTGGGATTTCTTGCCTTATAAATGGGGTTCGGATCATCAGTTGTGTTGTGCAGAAGTCTGGTGGATACACAGCTGATAGTCCTACTTAATAGACTGTTAGAATTTGTATTATGGCAAGAAAAAAGCAGCTAAGTAAAGAAAACCGAGTGGCCATCATTACTTTAAGAAATGAAGGTCAGTCAATGCAAAAAATTGGTAAAACTTTGAAAGTGTCCCCAAGTGCAGATGCAAAAACCATCAAGCGCTGCAAGAAACTGGCTCACATGAGGACCGCCCCAGGAAAGGAAGACCAAGAGTCACCTCTGCTTCTGAGGATAAGTTTATCCGAGTCACCAGCCTCAGAAATCGCAGGTTAACAGCAGCTCAGATTAGAGACCAGGTCAATGCCACACAGAGTTCTAGCAGCAGACACATCTCTACAACAACTGTTAAGAGGAGACTTTGTGCAGCAGGCCTTCATGGTAAAATATCTGCTAGGAAACCTCTGGTAAGGACAGGCAACAAGCAGAAGAGACTTATTTGGGCTAAAGAACACAAGGAATGGACATTAGACCAGTGGAAATCTGTGCTTTGGTCTGATGAGTCTAAATTTGAGATCTTTGGTTCCAACCACCGTGTCTTTGTGCGACGCAGAAAAGGTGAACGGATGGACTCTACATGCCTGGTTCCCACCGTGAAGCATGGAGGAGGAGGTGTGATGGTGTGGGGGTGCTTTGCTGGTGACACTGTTGGGGATTTATTCAAAATTGAAGGCATACTGAACCAGCATGGCTACCACAGCATCTTGCAGCGGCATGCTATTCCATCCGGTTTGCGTTTAATTGGACCATCATTTATTTTTCAACAGGACAATGACCCCAAACACACCTCCAGGCTGTGTAAGGGCTATTTGACCAAGACGGAGAGTGATGGGGTGCTACGCCAGATGACCTGGCCTCCACAGTCACCAGACCTGAACCCAATCGAGATGATTTGGGGTGAGCTGGACCGCAGAGTGAAGGCAAAAGGGCCAACAAGTGCTAAGCATCTCTGGGAACTCCTTCAAGATTGTTGGAAGACCATTTCCGGTGACTACCTCTTGAAGCTCATCAAGAGAATGCCAAGAGTGTGCAAAGCAGTCATCAAAGCAAAAGGTGGCTACTTTGAAGAACCTAGAATATAAGACATATTTTCAGTTGTTTCACACTTTTTTGTTAAGTATATAATTCCACATGTGTTAATTCATAGTTTTGATGCATTCAGTGTGAATGTACAATTTTCATAGTCATGAAAATACAGAAAAATCTTTAAATGAGAAGGTGTGTCCAAACTTTTGGCCTGTACTGTATATGAATATGATCTCTCCACAAGATAGTTAATCAATTTCAGATTGGTGGAGTTTTTAAATCAGTTCCCTCTAGGATCAGGTATTTTAATTGCTGGATATAATAATGTGCAAATCAGAGCACCACATCACCACACATTGTTTAGTGGCTGCTGCCCGCTACTGCAGCCCAACTCCTATAGAAAAGAATAGCAGCCACTAAACAGTGTATGGAGGAGCGGTGCTGTTAACCCTTTTGGGCTTGTGGACATAATTGAAGGTCCTGTGCTGGAGGTGTTAAACTCCCTCTACATATGTCCGATAACAGCAGTGCTAAATAACTGGCATCTGTGTCTAATGGCTGTAGCTGTTAACCATTTAGATGCTGCTGTCAATCTCTGTATACTGCATATTAAAGAGATCAGATGATCGCAGGTTCAAGTCCTCTAAAGAGACTAAAAAAAATAATAAAAAAAGTATATATATATTCTAATAAGCTTCTCTTTTCCCCGTTAAAAATAGTAAAATGTAGCAAATAATATAAAAATAAACATATTTAGTATGGCCGCTTGTGTAAAAGTCAGATTTATCAAAATATACATATATAATTACTTCAATATTCCCACCTGGAATCTCATTTTATAGAATAATAAAATAATTACATCTACTAATAAGTTCATCCAAACCCTTAAGCCCAAACAAACCAAGATTATTTTACTAAGCAAATAATTCTTTATTGAAGCAATTAATCCAAAAAATGACATAGAATAGAACAGAGTGCATACCATCCAGTAAAAGTTAAAAAGCTAAGGGCATAAAATAGCGACAATTTAAATATCCCAGGTACCTACTTAGGACCCATAAGAATATGATACCACAACACAGGTATAACTATAAATATATAATGGCCGTAGTAAAGTGCTTCATGTGCATTATGTATCAGCAAGCTTAGGCTGTGTAACTAAGGTGACCGTGCATCCTGCTCAACCATTAAAGTTCTCCTAGTGCTACTAATATAGCTAATGACAGGCACAATAATAATAATAATCTTTATTTTTATATAGCGCTAACATATTCCACAGCGCTTTACATACATTATCATCGCTGTCCCCTAGGACTCACAATCTAGATTCCCTATCAGTATGTCATTGGAATGTGGGAGGAAACTGGAGAACCCGGAGGAAACCCACGCAAACACGGGGAGAACATACAAACTCCTTGCAGATGTTGTCCTTGGTGGGATTTGATCCCAGGACCCCAGCGCTGCAAGGCTGCAGTGCTAACCACTGCACCACCGTGCCGCCCAATACCAACTTTTCATTAAATAAAGATTAAATGTTACCTGGTAAGGGATACTTAGAGGGTAAACGCTATCAGCCCCGCCACCCTTACGGACGTTTCGCCCTTGTCTACTTCAGGGGGCGTTTCGCCCTTGTCCCTGAAGAAGACAAGGGCGAAACATGCATAGGGGCGGCGGGGCTGATAGCCACTACAGTGATTATTTATTTATAGTTATACCTGTGTTGTGGGATTATATTCTTATGGGTCCTAAGTAGGTACCTGGGATATTTAAATTGTCACTATTTTATGCCCTTAGCTTTTTTACATTTAATGCATTTCTGTTCTATTCTATGTCAATTTTTGGATTAATTGTTTCAATAAAGAATTATTTGCTTAGTAAAATACTCTTGGTTTGTTTGGGCTTAAGGGTTTGTATGAACTTAATAATAGATATATAATTACCCCAAACAGTGTATGCTGTATTGAGATAAAAAATCAAGGCGCCAGAATTTACAGAAATACTATAGACATATTATAAGAAGCCATCAAAACCTTATATGTACCATAAAATTGTATCAATGTAAACGTTACACAGCTCCATCAACAGAAAAATACAAACGTTACAAGTCTCGGAAAATGGCGACATAAATGTCTTAATTTTTTTCACCACTATAAAAAAATATGCACGTTTTAGTGTCGCGGTCAAAGTCCTGACCTGGAGAATTATATTGTCATGTTTCTTGTGCCTTGCTATGTAGAAGTCTGAGCTTGCTCCCAGGCACAAGATCCATGAATCACCAGGGCAGGACATGCGGGGATTAGTGATGAGCGAGCACTAAAATGCTCGGATACTCGTTGTTCGTGTTTAGCACATTGGAATGCTCGGGTGCTCGGTCCGAGTAACGAGCCCAATGTAAGTCTATGGGAAACTTGAGCATTTTTCCGGCGGTCTTCAGAGGGCCTAAGAATTGCCAAAATTGATGGGAACAGTGCTCAAATGACATGGGAACAGCATGAGGAAGACCCCTGGAAGCATCTCTGACTCCCAGGTTACTGCTGTTAACAATGTTGTCAAAGGTATTACGCCACTTTTATGGACACACAATAAAACATACAAAAACGAAACCAAAATGGATTTTCCTGGGAAGAATGTTTAGAAATATCCTTTCCAGGGTAATGACTTGTATATAAGGTAAAATAAATAACCTAAAACAAAAATGCTCCTCCACACCTTGGGCTATGTTTACATGTACGTTTTTGATGCTTTACTACCTTATCTGGCCATGTTGTGTGTGAGAAATGATCAGACATATCCTGTTTCATTTATGAAGGAGGGACTATGAAAGTCACAAAGCCTATTTTTATATGGCCATCAGGCGGCCCTTATTATTCTTAAAGGGCCAGCCGTCGGCCCTCACTATTGTTAGAGAGCCATCAGCTGGCTATGCTTTGTTGTTCCCATTATTAAAGAGTGGGTCTCCTATACTGTCATTGCGTAAGCAGTGACTGCAAGGGCTGCCAAAAATTTGGACGCACCCCAATACCACTTTGAAGAGACATAGAGGAGGGCCTCAGTAAAAAAAATGTTCCCATTATAAAGGAGTGGGTCTCCTATAGTGGTAGTGGCCATGCAGTGACTGCAAGGGCTGCCTAAATCTGTGAAATACCCCAATACCAATTTGAAGACACATAGAGGTGGGCCTCAGTAACGACATGTTCCCATTAGAAAGGAGTGGTTCTGCTATACAGTTATAGGGTGTGCAGTGAGTACAAAGTGGGCCTAAATTTGTGAAAAACCCCAATACCAATTTAAAGACACATAGAGGTGAGCCTGAGTAACGACATGTTCCCATTAGAAAGGAGCAGTTCTGCTATACAGTTATTGCATATGCAGCGTGTACAACGGCTGCCTAAATTTGGGAAAAACCCCAATACCAATTTAAAGACACAGAGGTGGGCCTCAGTAACACTTTAATTTGTTAAATTTGTTAAATTTGTTAAATTTGTTTAATTTAATTTGTAAACTTTAATTTGTTTATCCTAGGGTATCATAAGAAAGAAGACAGACATCAAGTCAGCAGGGACAAGGAGCAGCATGGCAGATGTGGCAACCTACATGGTGAGCTGCAACATGTGCTACATGTTCACAGATCGACCAGAAGCTGAAACCAACTTCACCTGCCAGAAGTGTAGACTACTGGCTCTTTTAGAAGAAAAGGTGCGGGGACTGGAAGAAAGAATTGCGACATTAAAACTCATCAAGGAAAATGAAGACTTCCTGGACAGAACAGAAGCGTCACTACTGGTCACGGAAAGTCAAGGAAGCATCAGAGAACCTCCAGAGGCAGACAAGTGGAGGCAAGTGACCAAAAGAAGCAAGAAGACCATGGAGACACCACCAACCACACAACTGAGAAACAGATTCCAAGGACTTGTGGAGGATGAAGATGGCACACCTAAGGATGAGGAACTACCAGCAAGCAAAAAAGAAAAGAGCACCCAGAAACACCCAGAAGCGACAAGAAAAAGGACAGCCAAGAAGGGAAGAAGAGTGGTGGTGGTGGGAGACTCACTACTGAGAGGAGCAGAAGCAGCTATCTGCAGACCGGACATAACCGCAAGAGAAGTATGCTGCCTCCCAGGGGCGAAGATCAAGGATGTTACCGATAGGATACCGAAGCTCATCAGTTCCAAGGATGTCCACCCATTTCTTCTGATACATGTTGGCACCAATGACACGGCAAAGAAGGACCTACCGACAATCTGCAAGGACTTTGAAGCATTGGGGAAGAAAGTAAAAGAACTGGATGCGCAGGTAGTTTTTTCTTCTATCCTTCCAGTAGACGGGCATGGCATCAGGAGATGGAACAGGATCCTTGATGTGAACAACTGGCTGAGACGATGGTGCAGACAACAAGGATTTGGATTCCTGGACCACGGTGTGAATTACCTCTATGACGGACTCCTTGCCAGAGACGGACTACACCTCAACAAACCCGGGAAACACACATTCTCCAGGAGACTCGCAACACTCATCAGGAGGGCATTAAACTAGAAGAAGAGGGGATGGGAAGAAAAACGCCGGACACGAACATGCAACCAGAGAACATACTAATGAAAGATATGAAGTGCGACAAAGAAGGTCCAAGACAAGATACTTGGAAGGGAGGTAAGAAAATGTCTAATACAATCCACAGGGAGAAGATTGGAACAAAACAAAATCGTGTAAACTGCGTGCTAGCAAATGCCAGGAGCCTGACAAACAAGATGGATGAACTGGAAGCAGAAATATCTACAGGTAACTATGACATAGTGGGAATAACCGAGACATGGTTAGATGAAAGCTATGACTGGGCAGTTAACTTACAGGGTTACAGTCTGTTTAGAAGGGATCGAAGAAGTCGGAAAGGGGGTGGAGTCTGTCTATATGTAAAGACGTGTCTAAAGCCTACAATACGGGAGGATGTATGGGAGGGAAATGTGGAGGTCGAGTCCTTATGGGTGGAGATACATGGGGCAAAAAAACAATAATAAAATTATCATAGGAGTCTGTTATAAACCACCAAATATACCAGAAGCCACGGAAAGTCTATTAATGAGACAAATAGACGAAGTAGCAAAAAATAACGAGGTGATTATTATGGGGGACTTCAACTACCCCGATATAGACTGGGAAACCGAAAGCTGTAGATCTCAAAAAGGAAACAGGTTTCTGTCAATTATCAAAGACAATTATTTGTCACAACTTGTGCAGGAACCAACTAGAGGGACGGCCCTTTTAGACTTAATATTAACTAACAGGCCAGACAGAATAACTGAGGTGCAGGTCAGGGGGCACCTGGGAAATAGTGACCACAACATTATACAATTCCACATGTGCTTCAGTAGGTGCCCAGCAAGGGAGTCACAAAAACACTGAACTTCAGGAGGGCAAAGTTTGATCAGCTAAGAGATGCCCTTCACCTTACAGACTGGGATAGTATCTTCAGTAAGAGGAGCACGGATAGAAAATGGGAAATTTTCAAAACAGTCCTACATAGTCACTGTAGAAGGTACATACCTTATGGGAATAAAAGGGCTAGGAATAGGAGGAAGCCAATGTGGCTAAATAAGGAAGTCAAGAGGGCAATGAAAAACAAAAAAAGGGCTTTCGGTAAACTTAAACAAGAAGGCAGCGAGGAAGCGCTAATATCTTATAGGGAAAAAAACAAAATCTGTAAGAAACAAATAAGAATAGCAAAAGAGGGGACAGAGAGACTAATTGCCAAGGAAAGTAAAACGAATCCCAAACTGTTCTTTAACTATATAAACAGTAAAAGGATTAAAACTGATGGAGTTGGCCCATTGAAGAATAACCTGGGTAAAATCATAGAGGGCGATGAGGGTAAAGCAAACCTACTCAATAGCTTCTTCTCCACTGTTTTCACAAAAGAAAACAATTTATCGGAGGAAATGCAGAGTGATAAAGTAAACCCTCCGCTAAATATCACCCACCTAACCCAGGAGGAAGTTCAGAAATGCCTAAATAATATCAAAATAGACAAGTCACCAGGCCCAGATGACATACACCCCCGGGTACTAAAAGAATTAAGTAATGTGATAGACAGACCGCTGTATCTTATATTCAAGCACTCTTTATGGACAGGGACTGTCCCACTAGACTGGCGCCAAGCAAATGTGGTACCAATATTCAAAAAGGGGTCTAAAAGTGACCCTGGGAACTATAGACCAGTCAGCTTAACGTCTGTTGTGGGTAAATTGTTTGATGGATTTCTTACAGATGCTATTGTAGAATATCTTAATGATAATAACTGTCTAACTCCATATCAACATGGATTCATGAGGGATCGCTCCTGCCAAACAAACCTGATGGCCTTCTACGAGGAGGTGAGTTCACAGCTGGACCGGGGAGAGTCAGTGGATGTTGTATACCTTGACTTCTCCAAAGTGTTTGATACCGTGCCACACAAAAGGTTGGTATATAAAATGAGAATGCTTGGTCTGGGGGATAATGTGTGCAAGTGGGTAAATAGCTGGATGAGTGATAGAAAGCAGAGGGTGGTTATCAATGGAGTAAGCTCAGGGGGTGTCAGGGTTACTAGCGGGGTGCCTCAAGGGTCTGTCTTGGGCCCTATATTATTTAATATATTTATTAATGATCTAGTGGAAGGGTTGCATAGTAAAATAGCAATATTTGCAGATGATACTAAACTTTGTAAAGTAGTTAATACAGATGAGGATAGGGCACAGCTACAGGAGGATTTAGATAAATTGGGGAGTTGGGCCAAAAAATGGCAAATGGGGTTCAATGCCGATAAATGTAAGGTCATGCACATGGGAAAGAAAAACAGCAGTCACCCATACATATTAAATGGGAAACCGTTGGGGAAATCTGACATGGAGAAGGACCTGGGCGTCTTGGTTAATAGCAAATTAAATTGGAGTGCCCAGTGTCAGGCAGCAGCTGCGAAGGCAAATAGAGTCATGGCATGCATCAGAAGAGGAATAGGGGCATATGATGAGAACATTGTTCTTCCTCTGTATAAAGCGCTGGTAAGGCCGCACTTAGAATATTGTGCACAGTTCTGGGTTCCGGTGCTCAGGAAAGACATATTGGAGCTAGAGAGGGTACAAAGGAGGGCGACTAAGGTAATAAAGGGAATGGAGGGACTAGAATACCCAGAGAGGTTGTCAAAATTAGGCCTATTTACATTGGAAAAGAGAAGGCTTAGGGGAGACCTCATAAGCATGTATAAATACATCAGGGGGCTGTACAGAGATCTCTCCCATGACCTGTTTATACCAAGGATGGTGACAAAGACGAGGGGGCACACTATGCGTCTGGAGGAAAGGAGGTTCCTGCACCAGCATAGAAGGGGATTCTTTACGGTCAGAGCCGTGAGACTCTGGAACTCTCTGGGAGAGGAAGTGGTGATGTCCAACTCACTTAATGAGTTCAAGAGAGGCCTGGACGCCTTTCTTGAGAACAATAAAATTACATCTTATGCTTAGTGATAGTTAATTAATCCAGGGATTTAATCTAACTGCCAGATTGGTGTCGGGAAGTGAATTTTTCGTCAATGATGTAAATTGGCCTATACCGCATGGTATAGGAATAGCGGAATAGCTGCAGTGCACAAGAAATAGGCTGAACTGGATGGACGCTTGTCTTTTTTCGGCCTTATAAACTATGTAACTATGTAACTATGTAACAACATGTTCCCATTAGAAAGGAGCGGGTCTCCCATACTGTTCCTGCGTATGCAGTGACTGCAACGGCTTCCAAAAATGTGGACACACCCCAATACCCCTTGGGAGAGACGTAGAGTAGGGCCTCATGAAAAAAATGTTCCCATTACTAGGAAGTGGGTCTCCCATACTGTTATTGCCTATGCAGTGAATGCTAGGGCTGTCAAAAATTTGGACGCACTCCAATGCCCCTTGGAAGAGAGACGTTGATATGGTGTTATGGTAGATGTGGTGATTTGGTGGTGGAGGATGAGGATGAGGAGAAGGAGGAGGACAAGAGCAAATAGACAAAATCAGGAAGCATATAGCCATGTCTGGGTGTGAAGAGGTGCATGAGAATAGACCTCTTCAAAAAAAGACACTGGATTTGAGTTTATGTTACGCTGTTATCATTCGGTGGTGTTGAGAAGTCTGGCCCAATCCAGCCCTTGTTCATTTTGTACTCCTTGGTTGCCCAACAAACTGTGACCTCTGCCGCCAACGTGTTCAGATGGGATTTTTTTTAATAATTCAGCAACAAGGGCCTTCTGGTACTGCCCCATTTTAGCAGACCTGTCCGCCACAGAAATAAGAGATATAAAGTTCTCCTTGTAGCGTGGGTCTAGAATTGTCACCAACCAGTAATGACTGTCACCCAAAATCTGGTCACGGGAAAGGCAGCGTAACATAAACTCAGCCATGTGTACCAGACTGCTAACAGGCAAGACATCCTTGTCCTCACCAAGAGGACGACTGACTATGCTCTCCTCCTCATCCTCCTCCTTCCTCTCCTCAGGCCATCCACGCTGAACAGACGGTATGACAGTTGTGCAGGTAGTACCGTCTATACGTTGGGATGAGATGAGGCTGGGCTGTATGGAATCACCCTGTATGGTTCCTTGCTCCATCTCATCGTGCTCTGCCTGCAATGCATCCTCTTTGATTGTGAGCAGAGAGCGTTTCAGAAGACAGAGAAGCGGGATGGTGACGCTAATTATGGCGTCATCGCCGCTCACCATATTGGTGGAGTCCTCAAAGTTTTGGAGGATGGCACAGATGTCTGACATCCATGCCCACTCCAGAGGTCTTATGTGTGGAGGCTGACTGAATACCAACGGCCGTGTTGATGCTGGTAGTCAATAACTGCCCTCTGCTGCTCACAAATCCTTCACAACATCTGTAACGTTGAGTTCCAGTGTGTGAGGACATCGTACACCAGTCGGTGAGCTGGAAGCTGGAAATGCTGCTGAAGCACGGCAAGGGCGGCGGAAGCTGTAGCTGACTTTCTAAAATGGGCACACACGCGGCGTATTTTGACAAGCAGATCTAGCAGATCCGGGTAGGTTTTGAGAAACCGCTGAACCACGAGGTTTAGCACATGGGCCAGGCATGTAGGTTCAGCAGTGTAGGTTCCGCACCCTGGTCGTCCTCCTGACTTTCTGGCAATTGTGTCTCATCATCATCATCCACCTCTTGCGACAGTAATTGCACTTTCCCACCATCACTTTCGTGTGACCGTGGCTGCTCAAATATTTTGGCATCGCTACACGCGTTCTCCTCTTGCCCCTCTTGAAGCAGGCCTGGTTAGAGGCCAGAATCTATAAATGGAAAAGTGAACAATTCTTTGGAGTGTCCAAGTGTGGGATCAGTTGTGTTACGGATCCGGGTGGTGGAACCTCTGTGCTGCGGTGCAAGGAGGGACCAGAGGGGCGTGACTAAGTATCTACTTGGCCTGACCAAGGTCGCATGGTGGCTCAATCGACTCTGTGAACCAGGGAGGGACCGAGCAGAGGGACCAGGTGCCACTCTGGGACCGACCTTGTATGAGAGCTGGTGACTCCCACTGGTCAGATGGCAGGAACTGACCGGAACAGCGGATGAGCATGGCAGGCAGGCTGACGGGTGGTCCGGGTAGACAAGCAGGCTGATTCGGCTGATAGCCAGACGAGTGCTCCGGGTAGGCAAGCTGGCGGGCACAACAGGTAACTGGCAGGTGCTTCCAGGTAAGCATGCAGGCGGGCACGGCAGGTAACAGGAAGGTGCTTCCAGGTAAGCAGGCAGGCGGGCACGGCAGGTAACAGGCAGGTGCTTCCAGGTAAGCAGACTGGCGGGCACGGCAGGTAACAGTCAGGTGCTTCCAGGTAAGCAGGCTGCCGGGCATGGCAGGTAACAGACAGGTGCTTTCAGGTAAGTGAACGGGCAGAGACCATAGACAGACTGGTGGACTGGACTGCAGGCAGACTGTCAGGCTGGATAGTAGTCAGACTGGCGGACTGGACTGAAGAACAGACAGGTGGACAGGACGGACTTGCAGGGGACCTGAGGGCTGAAGCAAAGTAAGTAACACAGAGCAACAACCTTGCACGGGCACCTCCATATTGGAGGATGTGCCTTTTATAGAGACTTTTTAGGATGGCGCGCGCGGCCCCTTTAAGAGGGAGGGAGCGCGCGGCCGCGCCCTAAGCACAGTACCAGGGAAGCTGTGTGCACCAGCAGCTGCAGCAGGGAGGCCGGAAGACACTGGAGCAGGACTGCGGCGGTAAGGGGGGCGGCGTTTCTGCCTGGCAGAAGGCAGAGACACCGATGCTACAAGTTGTCTCCGCGCACTCGGCATGGTGTGAGGAAGGAGGAAAAGGGGGAGGAATATGCGGTCCAGACTCACGGGTACTGAGACTTGACCGTGTGGAAGACAGGGTGGTGGTGGTGGCAAAGTGACTGGAAGCATTATCTGATATCCGACCAACAACCTTTTGACACTGCTCTGGATTCAATAGTGGTGTATTGCGGTCCCTTATCAACGTTCACCATCCAACCTAACAGAACTGGAGAGGAAGAATGGCAGAGGATCCCCAAATCCAGGTGTGAAAAACTTGTTGCATCATTCCCAAGAAGACTCATGGCTGTACTAGCTCAAAAAGGTGCTGCTACTCAATACTGAGCAAAGGGTCTGAATACTTATGACCATGTGATATTTCAGTTTTACTTTTTAAATAAATTTGCAAAAATTTCTACATTTCTGTTTTTTTCAGTCAAGATGGGGTGCAGAGTGTACTTTAATGAGAAAAAAAAAAAGAACTTTTTAGAATTTACCAAATGGCTGCAATGAAACAAAGAGTGAAAAATTTAAAGGGGTCTGAATACTTTCCGTACCCACTGTATATGTGATACATCTGACGGACACCCACAGTTTTAAATAGCAGCCCTGTAGTTTATTATTCTTGGCAGCGACCTTGTGTGAATAGCTTCACTGACACACTAATGCAAAACTCTAAATGGAGGACAATATTTTACACGTTTACTACAAATGGCTGGATTTGAACCACAGTTATATGTGATATGTTTGACGGACACTCACGGTTTAAAATAGCGGCCCTGTAGTTTACTATTCTTGGCAGCGACCTCGTGTGAATAGCTTCACTGACACACTAATGCAAAACTCTAAATGGAGGACAATATTTTCCACGTTCACTAAAAATTTGTGGATTTTTATCGCTGTAATATGGGATCACGTCTGATGATGGAAAAGATCTGGCTGTATTCTGCAGTGCTAACAAGCAAATGGAGCACTAAAATGGTGTACTCTGTATTGCTTTTTAAGCAAATAATCAGGATTAAGATAAAAAAAAATTAGCCTTAGCACCTGTTATCTGCGGCTGTGTGCATGGATATCTGTAACAGCAGGAGCAGACAGAACGTGCAATGGACCCTCTTGTGCTGTATAGTCTGACACAAACCCTGCCTGCCTGCCTAACTCCTGCTATCACCACTGAATATATGCAGCTGGATTAGTCCTCAGAAGGACTGTTAGTTCAGATGGATATATAGATATGTTGTGGAATACCTATACTAACTAATAAACAAGCAATTCTGTCCCTCACCCAGCAGCACTTCTCCCTACTCTGCCTGTTTTCGGGTTAAACTGTGACGAGCATAGGGGCACCAGGTCTTATATAGACCCGATGACGCTATACGGCCAGCCAATCACTGTAATGCCACAACCAACATGGCTATGGTATTACAGTGCGTGGCAGACAATCCCTGCATGTTCATTGGCTCTGTAAAAAGCGCCAAACATGCAGGGCGGGGACCCGAGCTCCCGCCCGAGTAACCCGGAAATACTCGCCGAGTGCCGAGCATGTCGAGCACAGTGATGTTCGGGTGATTACCGAGCAGTGGCAAGCAGGCTCGCTGATCACTAGCGGGGATGCTTTGTCTTTTTTTTCTTCTTCCCTTGTTTAAGTAAACCATATGGAAAGGTATAGCATGACTCAAGTGCACTGCGCCCAGTGGAAACCGGGGTAGAAGGAGCTGCAAATCTGTTTAATTTGCTGCTCTTGGCACAGGACCCTTCACATTTCATTCTTGGCTCCAGTTTTAAATCACTGGAAGAATGCAAACAATTTTCTTCAAACAAGGCAGTGACTCAAGTGCCCCCTCCCCAGCCGAGGCCCCAGCACCCGCAGACATCTCGTTCCCGCTGAGATCACTGTCACACACTGACCAAATTAATAATGCTTCTCCTAAAGAGAAAGCATCGCCTATGTTACATATAGTGTGACATGTTCCATCCTGTTCATTCCATCCTGTTCCATTCTTATTTCCAGATTCTAGTTTTTTTATTCTTATTTTTTTTCCTGCACATTAGTATGAGGGGCGGATAACTTGCCTGAATGTATGTTAACATCATTTAGAGATACGCTTTACAGCAGCTACATGAACTGTAGGGAACAGTCGACTGTGGATGTTTATTGTCTTCTGTAGGAGCGTGTTGTGGGCATGCTCTGTGACCTCTGCAGAAAGCACTGTGCAGGGAGGGGGGTAGATGAGCTGTGACGTCATCTATCACTTCCATAATAGGAGATTGTAAGCATGATCAACAACCATTTGTAAGAGTAATTGTGCAGGAAGGGGAGGAGCTGCACGAGGAAGCGTTAGTGCAAGGGCGCCCTCTACCAGTGACTTATTCACCTGGAATGTATTGTGGCGCAGGGAACCCCCCGGCTCCCTGCGCTGCAATACATGCCGCCCGCCAATCAGAGGCTAGCCGCTGACGTCGGCGTGCCCATGATTGGGGACGCATGGCAGTGATGTCATGTGCCCTGATGGGGACGCCGAAGTCTGCTGCCGGCTCCTGCACCAACTGTAGAAGAGGACCCCGCACAGCGTAGAAGCATGGAGGAAGGTGAGTAGTATCGTATGTGACTCGCCCCCTGGGCCGAGGGGCACCCGGAACCGGGCTTCTGGGGGTTGTAGTATCAGTGGTGGTGACCCGGTCCCGTGGCTCAGGGTAGTCAGGCCAATGGCGGTATTTTGTGGGTTTTAAGTTAATTGTCCGACTACGCCACCCGTGGATTGCGGTCAGGGTGTACCGCCGCTGCGAGGCAGTCCGCTGAGGCCGGTGTGGTGTGCGCAGCAAAAGATGGGATAACTCCCCACGGGAGGAGTATGGCCTCAGGGCAGGGAATGTGGATGATGGGAGTGATGGTGCGCGGGCGTCCCAGCACTAGTAGTGCTGGTGCGGCGATGAGCAGGAACGACTCAGAGTCTTTGCAGTGCAGTTCAGGGTCTTTACTGGTGATATTAAGGCAGACCCTCCCGGGAGTACTGGCTAGCATAAGGGGCCTGGTCGGTCTGCGAGCAAACAGGAGTTCCCCTGGCCAGGTGGAGTTGTAGGCCTCCCCGTCTATCTGCACTCTTTCTGGCTACCTTGCTGTAAGCGGGTAGAAGTAGCCCACGTCCCTGAGTATACCGTGTGGTGCTCACCCGTATGGCTGGTGACTTGGGTCCTTCTGTTAGCCTCCGCTCCTGGATGGCGGTGCTGGTCCCTTCCTTGTGACTGAGCCTCCGGGCTTCTATGGCCAAAGGACCTGGAATCCCCTGCCGGCTGGTTTCTGCTGCTGGGTGGATATCAGTCCCCACAGCCTCGGACTCCGGTGTCCGGTTGTCAGATTCTTCTGCCAGGGCGAGCTATATCTCTGCTTAGCTTCCAGCCCCTGGTCTTCAGCTACTGCTCCTACAGAGCTCCTGCTGTAACTTTCCCTCTCCAGGCTCTGACTCCCAGACTCTGACTCTCTAATCCTGCCCCAGACCCAGTTTATAAGGGCAGATTCCTCCCCTCCCAGGTCTGGGCGGGAGGTGTTGCAAGCTTAGGGCTCCTGACCAGAGAAACCTCCCACTTGCACTCAGACGTAACATTTCTATTACTGTGGCAACCAGACCCCTGGGGTGCCACATTCCCCCCTAGTGAATTTTAGTACTCCGGGACTAAACACATTTTCAAGAAAACACAAATACAGGGTATAAACAATAATACAATAACATATATACAAGAAGCTTTAGTCTTTAGAGGTCACGGCGTGTCCGTAACCGGGTGTCCATGTCACCCAACAAGGTGAAGTCTTGGCACAGAGTAGGGGACCAGTCCGAAGCAAACCCCAAGCGTTGGCCCTGGGCGTGGCTGCAAGGCTGAGACTAGCTACTTTGGGCCACAAGGAGGCCACGCCAAACAGGTTTTCTCTTCTGCGGCCATCTTCGCAAGAGGCACCAAGGTGCAACTATCTACAATGTAGTTCCGGTTACTCAGCGTCCATAACCTGTCAGTCCAAATAAACCTGCAGGTTAACTAGAGAAACATAATCAATACACAGGCAACAAAAACATAAACCTTTTTCAACATTGGTAATTTACAAGCAAATTCACATTACATGTTAGATTCTCCAGCGAGCGGGCATTTGTCCTCTAGTGCTCCTGGTGGACCTACGTAACCCACTATCTGGTTCTGCACTACAGGGTGTAGAAGGTGTTGCGGGTAGGTCTGGCAGCTTCCTGCATACTCTTTGGCTTACTAGGGGCACGGCAGGCTCACTACTAGCAGAGGGTTGATTCTCCTGGGCTGCTGGTATGGGTTCTTCTGCCTCCTGGGCCGGCTGCTCT
This sequence comes from Phyllobates terribilis, assembly GCF_046119375.1. Taxonomy (NCBI): domain Eukaryota; kingdom Metazoa; phylum Chordata; class Amphibia; order Anura; family Dendrobatidae; genus Phyllobates; species Phyllobates terribilis. The sequence continues at coordinate 678,903,599 of NW_027362763.1, read as the reverse complement.
TCTGACACTCCCTGTTCTTCTGTAGGTCCTTGAGGGGCTGGCTGGAGAAAGGTGAGGACGGGTACCACGACTGCGTTGTTAATCTGAGTCCAGAACCGGGGAAAGTCTCCGAGTATGGTACTGATCATTTCTTCCCTTTCCTCTGCGGGTTGAGGGTTTTCTTGATCTTCTTCAGGGCTTTGCAGCTGCTCGGGACACTTCTTCAGGTGGTCTCTGGAGACAATGGCTGTGGTCTCTCCTCCGTCCTTACTGATGATACATACTTTTGGGTTCTCATGACTTGAGGGCAGTACGGTGTACGGGTCCTTCTCCCACTGGTCGTCCAACTTGTGGAGCCGCCTCTTTCTCTTGAAGACCTGCTCTCCAGGCACCAGGGGAACAGCGGGAGCATACTGGTTATAAGCCTTCTCTTGCCTTTCTCTTGCTTGAGACAGACTCCGCTCGACGCTCTCCTGCACTTTCCGATACTGCTGCTGCCGTTCTGTATCCCAGTCTGCCTCTGGCGAGGTGTCCTCAGGTGTCAGGACTCCCATATCCAGGTCAATAAGCAGCTTACCAGGTCTTGCTCTCATTAGGTAAGCCGGGGTACAGTTGGTGGAGCCTACGGGGATGTGATTGTACAAGTCCACCAAATCAGGCAGTTTTTCAGGCCACAGACTGCGTTCTTCCAGGGGCAATGATTTTAGCAAGTCTATCACCACCTGGTTCATTTTCTCACATAGTCCGTTGGTCTGAGGGTGATCTTCTTGCAGCCATACAGGTTGCAGAATTCCTGGAAGACCTCCGCTTCGAAGGCTGGTCCTTGGTCCGTCAACACTTGCTCCGGATACCCGTGTGGACGGCAGAAGTGCTGCTGGAAGGCTCTAGCTGCTGTTTGAGCCGTTAAGTCCTTGACAGGGACCACCACCAGGAACCGGGAGTAGTGATCTACGATGGTGAGGGCGTAGACGTACCCAGATCTGCTTGGAGCCAGTTTCACATGGTCCAGGGCTACCAGTTCCAGTGGCTGCCTGGTGATGATGGACTGCAGGGGAGTCTTCTGGCTGGCACGGTCCTTTCTTCTTAGGTTCCACGGGCCACAATCTCTGCACCACCTCTCGATGGCTCCTCTCATGCCTATCCAAGAGAACCGTTCACGCAACAAGAACTCCAGCTTTTTCCATCCGAAGTGTCCTGCTCCGTTGTGGTATGCCTCCAGGACCATAGCCGCGTCTCGTCTTGGGACCACTACCTGCCAGGTCAGCTCATGTGTTCGAGAGTTGACCATTCTCCGGCACAGCTTCTCCCTGTAGAGAAACAGCTTACTTTTCTCCTTCCACAGTTGCTTGGTCTCCTCCAGGGCGTCTGGGTCAAGACGGGCATCAGCCTGTGTCAGCATTTCCTTCACCAGATGGACTGCGGGATCACTGTCTTGGGTCTCCGCCCAGCTGTAGTGGGGTAAGGGATTGAACGTAGCAGAGCACCTGTCCTTCACACGGTGGGAATACAGGGTAATCCCATGACGGTGGAATGCAGGGAGTTCGACTTCTTCCAGATCTTCTGGATCTTCCCCTACATCCGGTAAGTTTGGCATTCTGGACAGGGCATCCGCATTGGCATTTGAGCGTCCCGCCCGGTATTTGATGGTGAATTCGTAGTTGGACAGGCGGGCCATCCATCTCTGCTCCAGGGCACCAAGTCTTGCTGTGTCCAGGTGTGTCAACGGGTTGTTATCCGTGTACACGGTGAACTTGGAAGAGGCAAGGTAATGCTTGAAACGTTCGGTCACTGCCCACACCACTGCCAGGAACTCTAGCTTGAATGAGCTATAATTCTCAGGGTTTCTCTCTGTGGGCCGTAGTTTTCGGCTGGCGTAAGCAATTACTTGTTCTTTCCCTTGCTGGATCTGGGACAGTACGGCTCCTTGCCCGATGTTGCTTGCGTCTGTGTGGAGGATAAAGGGCTGGCTGTAGTCAGGGTACGCCAGAATTTCGTCCCCCGTGAGGGCCATCTTCAGCTGGCGGAAGGACTCTTCTTCCAGCTTTTCCCATCTGAAGGGTAGGCTTCTGGTTTTTGGCCTTCCTGGATTGGCCTATCAGGAGGTCCTGCATAGGAGCTGCCATTTTGGTGAAACCGGGAATGAATCTTCGGTAGTAGCCTACCAACCCGAGAAACTGCCGCACTTCCTTTCTGCTGGAGGGTCTTGGCAAGTCTTTAATCACGTTGATCTTATCGGGGCCGGGAGCCACTCCGTCAGCACTCACCACGTGTCCCAGGTACTGCACCTTTGGTTTCAGCATTGGTGACACTTGGATGGTTTCACCTTTAGGCCGTAGCTTGCCAGGGCGTCAAACACTTCTGCCAGGTGTTTCAGATGGTCCTCGTAGGTTTTGGAATAGACGATAAAATCGTCCAGGTATAACAGGACCGTCTCGAAATTCCGGTGTCCCAGACAGCATTCCATCAACCGTTGGAAGGTTCCTGGTGCGTTGCAGAGCCCGAACGGCATACAGTTGAATTCGCTGAGGCCCATCGGGGTGGTGAATGCAGTCTTCTCCTTGTCTGCCTCTGCTACAGTAACCTGCCTGTACCCGCTAGTAAGATCCAAAGTGGAGAAGAAGTTAGCAGATTTTAATGCAGCTAAAGATTCTTCTATCCTAGGTAACGGGTACGCATCTTTGTGTGTGATACGGTTGACCTTTCTGTAGTCTACACACATTCTCATGGTGTTGTCCTTCTTTTTCACTAGAACTAGTGGAGCTGCCCAGGGGCTACAGCTGTCCCTGATTACCCCAGCCTCCTTCATGTCCCGCAACATCCCTTTTTCATGCTGATAGTGTGCAGGGGGTACAGGTCGGTATCTTTCCTTTATGGGCGGATGGTCTCCTGTGGGGATGTGATGTTCTACCCCCTTTACTCGCCCGAAGTCTAGCGGGTGTTTACTAAAGACTCTTTCGTACTCCTGAACCACCCGGTAGACTCCCTGTTTTTGGTGTGAGGGAGTGGAGTCAGTACCCAAATGCAGTTGCTGACACCAGTCCTCCTTTTGTTTCTTAGAGCCGTTACCTTCCTCTGGTTGAGATGGAAGCAAGGGTTCTACGGCCTTTACAGAATTTTGGTTTATGGTGAACAATTTGGCTAGCGTGGCATACCGGGGCAGGTATACTTCTCTCTCCCCGATATTTATGATGCGGACGGGCACCCTCCCATGGCGTACATCGACCACCCCCCGTGCTGTCAAAATGGTGGGCCTACTGTCTGAGTAGACGGGTTCTACCATTGCTTGGTAGTCTCTACCTCTTAGACCAATAGCTGCCCGGCACCAGATCATCATCTCACTTTTCGGGGGCATGGCAATAGGGAACGGGTCACACATTCTCACGCTACCTATCTCACCACCAGATAGTTCCACTTGTTGCCGCTTCATCAGTGCCCGGATCTCTTTTTGGAGCACACGCTGCTGGCTGGAACTGGCGTTCTTGGCAACCTGCTTTAAAATGAGAATCACCTCTGCAAGACAATTTTCAATCACGTTAGTTCCTAAGGTTATTCTAGGGTGGCTCTCATGACGGTCTATGTCCACAATAATCAGTCCTTGTGCCGCCAGTTCGACTTTACCGACCTTAATGGTCACCTCCTTGAATCCCACCTGCGGCACGGGCTGACCATTGCTGGCGATGATACTCAGGTCGTTATCTGGGTAGCGGGTTATGTCCGAGTCATTCCAGTACCGCTTAAAGAGCACGTACGGGATGGTAGTCACCTGTGACCCAGTGTCCAGTAGGGCACTCATAGGAATCCCATCCAGTACCACAGGCAAGACCGGACGTCCCCCTACGTATTTATCACGCCAGTTCGATGGGCCTGATGATCTTATGCCTGGGGGTTGGCCCTCTACCCCAGGTTGTGCCCGTTTAAATGACAGTACCTTGCCATGTGTCCGGGTTGATTGCTGCGGCGGCAGATGGATTGTCCGTCCTCGTTGTATCTGTCGCTGGGTCTTCCTCTGGACGTTGGGATCCTCCTCTGTTGGCGCCACGGGACGTCCTCCGGTCCGGATGCCAGCTGGATCTTCCCTGAAGGAGAGACCTGTAAAGACTGCACAGTCCTGGTTAGCGCGGCTACACTTTTGGTTAGCTCTTGGACCTGATGGTGCAGGTCTGTAGCCGGGTTGTTATCCAAAGCCTGCGCATCAGCTCCTACAGACTCTGTAGACAAGGGCGCCGCCTCCTGGTGATAGGTAATAGCAGGGCGCCGGTGGGTTACAGCGCTACCCGGTGCCGGTTCTCTGAGCACCCGGATGGCCCTGTCTTTGAACTTTGCAAAGTCCAGACCAGGGTTCTGCAAGGCCATTGCACGCAACTGGGTTCGGTGGGCATTGGACATTCTGCCTGTTTAATGGCTCCCAGGGCCTCTTGTAAATTCAAAGCATAGTCTCTTATACTGTCTTGGGCCCGCTGCTTGCACCCATAGAATTTCATTTTGATCTCTGCTGAGGTACGGGTATCAAAAGTGTCACTCAGACGGGTTAAGATTTCTTTTACAGTCTCCTTGTCCCGGACTGACCAGGACTTTACTTCACGTTGGGCTGTCCCGGTTAGCTGGCCTACCAATATGCTCACTTTTTGTCCTTCTGTCAGGGGGTATACCTTAAACAGGCTGTACAGTCTCTCTTTAAAGTCGCTTAGGGTATGCGACTCCCCTGAGTACTGGGGCAGCCAGGCCGCTCCGGGGATATAGGGCATTGTAAATGGCATTACTGCGGCAGCGGCCGCGCTGGTGGTAGAGGGTCCCTCCGTATCCGTCATCTTCCTCCCCCCTAGTTAAGTGTGGCCTACCTTCTGTTGCTCTCCTCCGTAGGCCGCGGCTCCGCAGACGATCGTCAGGGTGGAGGACCTTGCGTCGCGTCCTGATGACGTCAGCGTCGCTCTCTCTCCCTTCCAGGACCTTGCGCAGCGTCGGTGAGTGGGGCGGAGCTTCGGGTCTCGCGCGCTTTCGGCGTCCACGCCCCTCTTCTTCCCGCGCGGCGTCCCGAAGATGGCGTCCGATGGCGGGAAAACGACTGCGGATGGTGGGAAAACAGCTGCGGATGGCGGGAAACGGCTCCGGATGGCGGGAACCGACCGAAAACGGCGGGAAACGGCTCCGGATGGCGGGGACCTTCACCACGACAGGTATGACAGTCTTTTGAAGGCACGCAGTACCCGGTGGTTGCGTGCACGAAATCCTGCCAACTACGCCAAAGCTGACTCGCCCCCTGGGCCGAGGGGCACCCGGAACCGGGCTTCTGGGGGTTGTAGTATCCGTGGCGGTGACCCGGTCCCATGGCTCAGGGTGGTCAGGCCAATGGCGGTATTTTGTGGGTTTTAAGTTAATTGTCCGACTACGCCACCCGTGGATTGCGGTCAGGGTGTACCGCCGCTGCGAGGCAGTCCGCTGAGGCTGGTGTGGTGTGCGCAGCAAAAGATGGGATAACTCCCCACGGGAGGAGTATGGCCTCAGGGCAGGGAATGTGGATGATGGGAGTGATGGTGCGCGGGCGTCCCAGCACTAGTAGTGCTGGTGCGGCGATGAGCAGGAACGACTCAGAGTCTTTGCAGTGCAGCTCAGGGTCTTTACTGGTGATATTAAGGCAGACCCTCCCGGGAACACTGGCTAGCATAAGGGGCCTGGTCAGTCTGCGAGCAAACAGGAGTTCCCCTGGCCAGGTGGAGTTGTAGGCCTCCCCGTCTATCTGCACTCTTTCTGGCTTCCTTGCTGTAAGCGGGTAGAAGTAGCCCACGTCCCTGAGTATACCGTGTGGTGCTCACCCGTATGGCTGGTGACTTGGGGCCTTCTGTTAGCCTCCGCTCCTGGATGGCGGTGCTGGTCCCTTCCTTGTGACTGAGCCTCCGGGCTTCTATGGCCAGAGGACCTGGAATCCCCTGCCGGCTGGTTTCTGCTGCTGGGTGGATATCAGTCCCCACAGCCTCGGACTCCGGTGTCCGGTTGTCAGATTCTTCTGCCAGGGCGAGCTATATCTCTGCTTAGCTTCCAGCCCCTGGTCTTCAGCTACTGCTCCTACAGAGCTCCTGCTGTAACTTTCCCTCTCCAGGCTCTGACTCCCAGACTCTGGCTCTCTAATCCCGCCCCAGACCCAGTTTATAAGGGCAGATTCCTCCCCTCCCAGGTCTGGGCGGGAGGTGTTGCATGCTTAGGGCTCCTGACCAGAGAAACCTCCCACTTGCTCTCAGATGTAACATTTCTATTACTGTGGCAACCAGACCCCTGGGGTGCCACATATGTTTTTAATGTATTACAAAACAGGTCACATCATAGCAGTATGGAGGATGGGGGACATATATACGAGGATGGGGCACATATATACCTGGATGGGGGACATATATACAAAGATGGGAGACATGTATACCAGGATGGGACACATTATACCTGGATGGGGCATATTATACCAGCGGGGGACATACAGTTATATGAAAAAGTTTGGGCACCCCTTTTAATCTTAAGCTTAATGTTTTATAAAAATTGGTGTTTTTGCAACAGCTATTTCAGTTTGATATATGTAATAACTATTGGACACAGTAATGTTTCTACCTTGAAATGAGTTTTATTGTACTAACAGAAAATGTGCAATCTGCATTCAAACAAAATTTGACAGGTGCATAAGTATGGGCACCCTTATCATTTTCTTGTTTTAAATACTCCTACCTACTTTTTACTGACTTACTAAAGCACTTTTTTTGGTTTTGTAACCTCATTTAGCTTTGAACTTCATAGCCAGGTGTATGCAATCATGAGAAAAGCTATTTAAAGTGGCCACTTGCAAGTTGTTCTCCTGTTTGAATCTCCTCTGAAGAGTGGCATCATGGGCTCCTCAAAACAACTGTCAAATGATCTGAAAACAAAGATTATTCAACATAGCTGTTCAGGGGAAGGATACAAAAAGTTGTCTCAGAGATTTAACTTGTCAGTTTCCACTGTGAGGAACATAGTAAGGAAATGGAAGAACACAGGGACAGTTCTTGTTAAGGCCAGAAGTGGCAGGCCAATAAAAACATCAGAAAGGCAGAGAAGAAGAATGGTGAGATCAGTCAAGGACAATCCTCAGACCACCTCCAGAGAGCTGCAGCATCAACTTGCTGCAGATGGTGTCACTGTGCATCGGTCAACTATACAACGCACTTTGCACAAGAAGAAGCTGTATGGGAGAGTGACGCGAAAGAAGCCATTTCTGCAAGCACGCCACAAACAGAGTCGGCTGAGGTATGCAAAAGCACATTTGGAGAAGCCAATTTCTTTTTGAAAGAAGGTCCTGTGGACTGATGAAACCAAGATTGAGTTGTTTGGTCATACAAAAAGGCGTTATGCATGGCGGCAAAAAAACACAGCATTCCAAGAAAAACACTTGCTACCCACAGTAAAATTTGGTGGAAGTTCCATCATGCTTTGGGGCTGTGTGGCCAATGCCGGCACCGGGAATCTTGTTAAAGTTGAGGGACGCATGGATTCTACTCAGTATCAGCAGATTCTTGACAATAATGTTCTAGAATCAGTGATAAAGTTGAAGTTACGCAGGGGATGGATCTTGCAGCAAGACAATGATCCAAAACACCGCTCCAAATCTACTCAGGCATTCATGCAGAGGAACAATTACAATGTTCTGGAATGGCCATCCCAGTCCCCAGACCTGAATATCATTGAACATCTGTGGGATCATTTGAAGAGGGCTGTTCATGCTCGGCGACCATCAAACTTAACTGAACTGGAATTGTTTTGTAAAGAGGAATGGTCAAAAATACCTTCATCCAGGATCCAGGAACTCATTAAAAGCTACAGGAAGTGACTAGAGGCTGTTATTTTTGCAAAAGGAGGATCTACTAAATATTAATGTCACTTTTCTGGTGAGGTGCCCATACTTATGCACCTGTCAAATTTTGTTTGAATGCAGATTGCACATTTTCTGTTAGTACAATAAACCTCATTTCAAGGCAGAAACATTACTGTGTCCAACAGTTATTACATATATCAAACTGAAATAGCTGTTGCAAAAACACCAATTTTTATAAAACAATAAGCTTAAGATTAATAAGGGTGCCCAAACTTTTTCATATAACTGTATATGCGAGAATGGGGGACATGTATGCAAGGATGAGGCATATATATACCTGGATGGGGCACATTATACCAGGGTGGGGACATTATACCAGGATGGGGCACAGTATACCAGGATGGGGCACATTATCCCAGGAAGGGGACCAGGATGGGGGACATTATACCAGGAAGGGGACCAGGATGGGGGACATTATACCAGGAAGGGGACCAGGATGGGGGACATTATACCAGGAAGGAGGCCAGGTTGGGAGACATTGTCCCAGGAAAAGGCCCAGTATGGGAGACAAAATTACTGGAAGGGGCGTCCCTTATTACTTACCATCCTCTCTAGTTATGTATGGGGCGGTCCCTTATTATGTAGCGCCCTCTGTTGTTATGTGCAGTGCAGTCCCATTATTACCTAGTACTGTATTATCTCTCGTTATGTACAGCATTGTCCCTTACATAGCGTATTCTCATTATTTTTGGTATTCACAGCACCCTCTCTTTATTACATAGTCTTCTCTTGTTAGATATAAAATGACTGCTGATGGGGCAGCATCTGACCAGAAAACCAGTCCATAAGCTGCCCCCCTATCGAAAAGAAGCTTTCCCATGCTCCATCAGCCATCATTTCAGTTTGTAGTAAAGAACAGGGAGCTATAAATAACAAAAACAATGAGAAACCGATATGTAAGGGACGGTGCTGTACATAACAAGAGAGGGCACTGTGTAATAAGGGACGGTGCTGTACATAATAAGAGAGGTCACTGTGTAATAAGGGACGGTGCTGTGCATAATAAGAGAGGGCACTGTGTAATAAGGAACAGTGCTGTGCATAACAAGAGAGGTTACTGTGTAATAAGGGACGGTGCTGTACGTAACAAGAGGGCACTGTGTAATAAGGAACGGTGCTGTACATAACAAGAGAGGGCACTGTGTAATAAGGAACGGTGCTGTGCATAACAAGAGAGGGCACTGTGTAATAAGGGACGGTGGTGTACATAACAAGAGAGGGCACTGTGTAATAAAGGACGGTGGTGTACATAACGAGAGGGCACTGTGTAATAAGGGACGGTGCTGTACATAACAAGAGAGGGCAGTGTGTAATAAGGGACGGTGCTGTACATAACAAGAACAGGCACTGTGTCAGAGAGCACAAGCTGTCAGTGTTCGCCCCTGATGTCACTCCTGTTTTTCAATCATGTAACTTACTGTAAGGTGACTGTCTGCAGGAAGACAAAAAGATTGCTAAGTCCCGTCCCCTCAAGTGATCACAATTCAAAAGTAAAAAAAAATCAACAGGAAACTGACAATTGTTGAGGCGAGATTATTTCTTGGTTATGATTCATTTCTAAGTTTTGTGTTCCTTTCCCAATCTTCATCCCTTACTCACAGGGTCACAGAGTCACAATGAGCTCTATTACTCCCTTCTTTTTTGGGCCCTGCTTCACATGTTGGAAATAGCTAACAGTGTAATTTCCTTTTAAAACATTTGCAAACCCCCTAAAATGTATCAATCCAGCATGGATGATACAGTGTAAGAAATAGTTACATGTCAAGTTAACATCATCTCATTAAACATCTTCAATAACATAGTGACTGAGGGAACGTGCCGCTCTCCGAACGTTCATGTAAATTTACTGAGCTTCATTCTGACAAGTCTATTGTTACTTATAAATAGCAAAAATGCCGGAGCATTTCGCTGATTGCTCATTCCTAAAATAACTCTCCAGTTCTCGTGCCCCTTCGTACGAAATAATTTCCGACGATACATAACACACAAAGCTTTGCATGAAAATCCCCCCCCCCCCCGCCCTAAGAGAAGTCGCCTCTAAATGTCATATTCCTGAGAGGGGGGGGAGGGGATGGGATACATAATGATATTTTCACTCAAAGAGCAGATGCTGACATTGGCATTTACGGTGTGAATGTATAAATAGAATATACTATAAAGTTCTTACTGATTTTATTGGGTGTCCATATTCATCAGCTCACAATCGCGTCTCCTCATCACAGAGCGTGTGTTAGGGACAATTATTAACACCGCAATCTCCGTGTAGAGAGTTAGGTTGAACCTGATATAAAAGCAATGAGTAACGGGTTCTAATTACACTCATTAACCAACCTCCTAATTGGAAAGTGCGGCAGGCTGTGATGCCTTGAGATGACGAGGTGGTGCCGTGTTACCCTAGCACCAAGTTCTGGTAATGCTGAACCCTCCCCATTGCTGTAGGTACATCATGGTATCTGCGTTCCCTCGCCTGCAGGGGACCCCAGAACCACGTGTCGCTCTGAGCTACCGGGTGTCATACACTGGCCAGAACTAGAAAATGAAAAAATCAAATCAAATTGCTTGGTTTAGGACAGTTAAAGTCAACTTATTGAAAAGGAGTCCAGGACATGGAGAACTAACGCATTTCAATCCAAACTCAACATTTTAAAAATAACCTGAGACTTTTGCAGTTATTACCTGTTACCTACATGCCCCGGTCCGTTTCATTTTCTTTTGCTACATGCCTGGCTTTGCAAGCAGCACAGCGTGCTCCATGTGTTGTATTTCCTGGGCCTATATAATGTCTCCCCGGACACACTCCTGGGCTTGGTATTTGTCACGCAAGGTGTAGGAAAGAATAAGTGCAACACAAAGGGAAGAGGTGAAAGGGGGCCCAGACTCTAGGGAAAGGGGGTAGTGGAGACCTCCTAGGCTGACCTTATATCACCCTGTCTCCCCTAACGTCCCTATATTGGTTCCGCACCGATCGCCACACAGCAACCTTGCCCTGTCTTTCCCTGGCATTGGGCCCTGGGTAGGGAAGAGAGGGAATGAGTGCTAGTCGATCCCCACTGACAACTAAAGACAACAAAGGGGAACAAACAAGGGAAGATAGCTTAGCTTTAGTCAACTTCAGAGAGATGAACACATGTCCTCTTAGTGTAGCACCCCGAGGGCTCGGTTGCTACAGAGGTATTGCATCTCAACCAGATGTGCAATATCTCACTTCCAGGTAAGGGTGGAGTGTCGATCACGACCCCGACATCTGCATGCATTACACCACATTTCCGGGGGGCAGGGCGACCGATATGCTCCAAGCAGAGCGCGACAGTCCCTGTCCCTGGCTGGAGTGGGGGGAGGGAACACCGAGGAAGGGGGAACCCTGTAGTGCAGGAGCAGGGAGAGGGCAGTTCCTGGGTGCACCTAGAGGGAGGTATAAAAGGGGGGCACCATCTTAGATCAGTGTTGAGTTCAGTCAGACAGAAGAAGAGGGAGCAGGAGGTGGGAGCAGAGGCTCTGCATGGGCTCTGCTCTGCAGGCAGGCCTAAGAGAGAGGCCGGAGCCTGGAGGAAGCAGAAGGAAGGAGAAGGAAGGAAGAGGAGCAGAGGAGGCTCCAGGAACAAGGAACGAAGGGACCCCAGGGGTGTGGACCGGCGAGTCGCCACCGCACGCCCGAATCTACCTGCGTAGAAGGGTCAGGCCAAAGGGGGAGACCGGTCCCCGAAACTAGTGGAGGCGGGGAACTACCCTCAGCTAGAAACCGGAGGCTGTGACATTTCACGTGGCGCTGCCCCTCCCTAAACTCGCTAGGAAGGCACCATATAGGGTCAGGGAAACTGGCACCAAGTTTACCAAGAGAAGGCCCGAGGCAGCCGGACAGAAGCGTGGTCACTGGTGGGGTATAACAGGCCAGAGAAAGGACACACAAAGGGGGACCTGTGAAACACTCCGGAGATACCTGGGAGTCGGCCGAGCCCCTCACCTGGTGAGCACAGTACGACGTGGGCAGCCGTTACCTGCAGAAGTAGTCTGGATAATAAGAACTGTGAGTAAAGGCCCTGGACTGCATCACTGACTCTGTTTCGTCACTGCTACTCCTGCACTATCACCCCCATCCTCCGCATACACTGCCCTGAGGCTACACTCCTCCCGTGGGGAGTTGTACTACACTCAGCTGCACCCACAACACCAGCCTCAGCGGTCTGCCCTGCAGCGGCGGTTCATCCTGACCACAATCCACGGGTGGCGTAGTTGGACATTTTAATATCACAAAACCACACAAATAGACGGCCATTTGAGTTGACCACCCTGAGCCACGGGACCGTGTCCCTGCCACACGAGGACTACAACCCCTAGCATCCGCAACGGGTCCGGTTCCGGGTATCCCCACACACGCGCGGCCCAGGGGGCGCGTCATTAGCACCAGAGAGGAAGAAGTAATGCACTTGCTCTAAGCCTTCACCAGGGGTCATGTGAGTATCGCCGGCACCTCCCTCTAGCAAACAGCGGGTATTTATACACCCAGGCCAGGGTGTTAATTAGCAAGAGGAAGGTAGCCGCTGGGTCCTAGAGAGACGGCTTCTAAGAAGGTGGCTGTAATGTCAAACAAAGAGATCTCCTGCAACCAACTGTAGGGCGACTGTCTGTCACATCTGACACACCCGTGACAGTATTGCTCCAAGACTGGTAATAACTCTCTTAGTTCCAATCCACATTCATCAGGATGTCTTCTGATTTTATGTGGTTTCCAGTAACCTTGCAACCTACCTGCCTGTGGTTTCCAGTAACCCTACCTACTTATCTGGGGTTTCCAGTAACTTTGCTACCTGTCTGCTACTTCCCTTCGATTTCCACTATCGCCACCTACCTGCTTACGGTTTCCAGGACTTCTTCCTGGCTGTTTACGGCTTCCAGTACCTACCTGCTTGGGGTTTCCAGTATTGCTACCTACTTGCTTTCGGTTTCCAGGAAGTTTTCTTGGCTGCCTGCAGCTTCTCAAGTATTCAGACTTTCTAATTTCTCCGGAGTTTTGTCTGCTACCTGTCCATGGTCTTCTAGGACCTCTTCTACGTGTCCGCCTGCAGTTTTCAGGACATCATCCTGGCTGTGTGCGGCTTCCATGGTAATAGACTCTCTTGTTACTCCAGAGTTCTGTCTGCTATCTGTCTGCATCTTCAAGTTTACCAACGTACTTCAGTAACTCTGCAATCAGCCCGAGATGTTCAGTAACTCTGCAATCTGCCCGAGGTGCTCAGTAACTCTGCTATCTTCCCGAGGTGCTCAGTAACTCTGCTATCTTCCCGAGATGTTCAGTAACTCTGCAATCTGTCTGTAGTTTTCAGGACTTTATTGAAATTCTAGTTTGCATCCTATGTGTCCGTGTTCTGCGTGCTCCATCTGGCTGCTGCACCGACGCCGGTATGCTCACCCGGACCTTAGGCTTAAAGGATCCCCCTTACCGAGTGAGCCCGTATACGTAAAGATACCTTTAGATCTACATCAGGTCATCTTTATGTTTTCGAAAGTAGTTATAATGTTTCTATCACTATCCCTAAAGGGAAATATACAATGTTTGATAAGTTCCTTCAATAGCTCAATACTTGCAGTGCTATGAGCTGATCCCAAACTGAAGAAAGTGAATTAAAAGGAGAGTTTCTGCTTTATCCGAGGTGGAAGGGGCGGAATTTACAACATTAGGGATTCAGATCTTGGTGGCTTGGCAATAACTGATCGCTAATAGTATGGAGGTTTCCAATATTGAGCTGCTGACATGAGAAGTAATATGGCAGATTGTCATATACCTGCCTTAACAGCGTATGACATGTGTGCAACGGTGAAGGGTTAATCCATTTCCACTCAATCACTTACCATGGTGCAGAGCATCCAAAACCACAAAAAAAAATCTTCATCATTTTGGCTTATTCCAAAGGTCTATTGCTTTTCTCCAAAAATGTCCAATATTGTGGCCATCGTCTACCGTTAAGTTATCCCTTTGCTCATCCACTCGGTAATGCACATGAACCATTATTTTCTGATGTACATGAAGCTCCGATGGTGACAGCAATACTTGTAAAAGAAAAACAGAAATAATTTTCAGGAGAGCGATAAATTCTCCAACGTTACGTTTCATTTCACCAAGCGGTCACACGATTCCTGCGATGCCGTAACTCCACATCTCCGGATGTAATAGGAAACAAAGTGATAGCCTGGAAATGTTACTGCAGACTATTTGCACAGCCACCCTATTAATTTTATAGTGGGCAAAGAATGAAGAATAAGGTCAGAAGTGCGTTGTACCACTATGTCCTGCACATATGAGGCCAGTAATTGTCAATAACCTCGTAACTGCGTTCTGTCGGGAGCAAATGCAGGATTTTTAAAGAGATGTTTCTAAGACCTTTGCTGCTCAATGTAGGATCATTACAATGCCCTTCACCCATTAATATGTTCAGGATTTACAGATGGATGGTAAACTTAGTTCATATCTAATCTTCCTGGTAGTTTTGGATGGTGCAATGGTTAATAGAGTCTGGTGCAGGACAATTAGCCTATAATATATTACAGGTTATATACAGGTTAAAAAAAATCACCCATAATTCAATTTTGTTTCCCATAACTAGATAAGGATCTGAGCTCTTGTTATTGATTCAAAGCTCCAAACCTTTTACGTCTCCACACACAGCCTTAGGCTCTGTTCTCACTGGTATCAGGGTTTCCATTTATAACAAAGGCAAGAGTATTGTGAGGATAGAAGGAGAAAGCAGCTTTGGAGAGAACGCCCACTGAGCTCTGAACCTGCAGCTCCACAAGAAGAACAAAACTCAGTGAACCAGTTGGAGGAATCTGACCTCTCCAGTCACATTGATACTGTACATTGAAAAAAATATTTATTTCATGGCAAAGGTACTTTATTGCTGGTATTGTATCTATTGTAAGGTGGCAGCTGGAAAGGTCCTGGATGGGAGATATGTGTCACCGAGGTGGTGAACCTCAGTGATGTGATGTCTGGAAAAGCAGGCTCAAGCACCGTTAGTGCTTAGACGGCTTTTTTTAATAAGCCTAGATTTTGGATCTGGGTTTTAGGAATGATCAGAAGAGCTGGGTGGGACTGGCCGCTCCCATATTTCTGCTTCCAGGGTTTGAACGGCTTATTTAAAGCAGCTGAGCAGCCACAGTTGTGTCTGAGAGTAAAGGTGGAAAGACCTATAGTTTGCTGGTCAGATTTGTCTGGAGACTGACTTGGAGTGACCCTAATTGTAAAACGGGTGAACTCGCATTGCTGGACATTTTACTGCCATATGGACACATGTATTTCTTTGCTAAGTTTGATGCTAGAGAAGACGCTGTTTTCTGTTCGTTTGCTGTAATAAACCTTCCTGTTTGCTATAAAGACTTTGTGCCTGCCCGAAAGCGATGATCCCTACACTATATACAGGGCAGCCAGTGACCATGTGTATTAAGACGATACACAAGCCTAAGTGGATCCTTATTTTTGGCTCCAGTTGGGATAATAATTGCTTTGGTCTGAAGTTTTTCATTAATGTAATCAGCAGGATAACGTACTTGTCCTACAGAGTGTTACGTAGTGACTGACGGCCGCTTGAATCCAGTGATCCCCGGAGGGTATTTATCATCTGACAGAACACATTTTCCATTCCACTTCAGTTACTTGCCATTTATTCTATTAAAAAAACTTCACCTCCTGAGCAGATTCAGAAGGATTTGGTTTTAGCTTCCTGGAGGGTATTGCTTTAAGGTGCCGTCTATGACAATTAGAGTAAGCAATCTAAATTGGCTTTCAGGTTCCTTGACTTGATAACATTGACAGAAGGATTTCCACAATATCTCCACTAGGACACGGGCTCCAAGCACCTTAATGTATCTGAGTTCTCAATGCTCCATGTTCTGCAGAGGTAACAGGACAATCCAGCACTGCTGTGACCTAGAAAACTACAAATAATCAATAATAACACAAAAAATCCACAACGCACAACTTAGTGACAATAGACAATACTATTGTCACGGGTTTACCGCGACAGAGAGGAGCCATAAGACTGCAGCGTCTGATTCCTCCCACTCCTGCACTCATTAGAAGCCTTTCGCCTTCATATTAAATGGTGCAAGTTTCTTTTAGCGTTACAGAGGTTAATCTGTTCAGTTGTGAGCTCCTGGAAGCTTACCTGCATTAAGGCTCTCAGCTGTCCAATGTTAGCCACTCCCCGCTCCTATATATACTGGGCTTTGGCAGGCCATCATTGCCAGAGCTAGCTTATGCTTCATGGTTCTAGGAGGGTGGTGGGGTGTGGTTATTTGAGAAGGCGTTTTGTGGATTTCAGCTTAGACTGTTGTGTGGTTTAGGTTGCATGTTAATCCTATTCTTCTCCTATCTTGGTTTGTTCTCCATCCTCCACTTCCCATTGTTAACCTCTGTTGTTTGCGTTCATATATTTGTATGATTGGTATTTTCCTTTAGCCCTGTGTGCATTACCTTGTTAGACTGATTTGTGTACTGCCATACACTACTACTCCCCTCTTTCCTGGGGGGCGGAGGGAACAGATTGAGGGCTGATTGAGGCGCTCAGACAAGGTATGTAGCCCCGGCATCTTCACCTTCAGAAGTAATCCGGGGAACAGGGCCAGCTAGGGCGCCCCTAGCGTTAGGGACAGGGTAAGAGCCCCTGGCCCCGGGATACCCGACAACAGAGTCGTGACAACTATCATATGTGACAAAATGATAAACTTATGGATAACAGCTGAAAGTGTAGAATAAAACAACCACAAATTTGTCATATTAGTCACTCCATGAAGCTCAAGAACAATTTGCTTTCTTAGAGGACTCTAATAAGATATCTATACTTTTGCAATCAATGCTTCTAAAAGCAACAAATGAAGCAACTCTGCATATAGTGCCTATTGTTTTGTGTATACAGCTCCAATGCAGATCTATGTGTCTCTACAGTTGCAGACTATGAGCAAACTCTATATATTCTGATTATTATTTATTATTATAGAGCCATTTATTCCATGGCGCTTTACATGTTTTTGATCCTGCGATCATGTGCATCCACTCCCTTTGCCTCAAACAGATGCACATTGGGAAGAGAAAGGTTCCCGAAACATCTGAAAGGAAAATTCAGTGTGAAAAACCCCAACAAACATTACACAACCATTTGTATTGATCCAGTGCATCAAAAATAACAACTTTGCAAATAGGGTTGATAAATGGGGCAGCTTTGCAACCAGCGTTGATTACAGATGTCCTATCCTTTTTTGTATATAGCTCCAATGCATAGCTATATGTCTCTCTATGATTACAGGCTACAACTAAACCCTGCGTGTTCTGATTTTGCAGCCACATGGGAATCCGCTCTTTCTGCCCCAACATCTTGATAACCTACAAAACAGGGAAAAGTAACCCATGATCTCTGCATTTTGTTGCAGTTTTCCTGCTGCTCCGTCCTCATGAAATAGCTGTATGCCGATGTATGAAATATTTTTGCAAGGTCATTTGTCAGTTTTTATTACCCTTGCAAAAATTTTTATGAGATTGTAATTTTTGTTACATGCATTTTTCCACCACGTGAGCAAAGTCAGCAGAGCCGTCCGTCACGACACCGCAGAACGCTGAACCAGCACTTCTTACTGCTGACATTGTGTCAGCTGGAACCGGCACAGGGGTTCATGGAGTTCAGGATGTTTGGGAAGCTTGGTTTGTTTTTGGATCGTTCCAATGGGTGTGACTTGGAAATACCTAATAAAGTCGCTGCAGACATGTGATATGGAAAAGTCAGGAGTGCTGGGACTATTTATAAATAGGCTGTTTATGGGATATTTTTTTAGGATGAGTAAGGGACAAACAATAGCGCATAGGGGGGATGGGATGGAGATATTATCCATTGTGAAACCAAAGAGCAGGATGGGCGCGCTAGAGACGCTTCTAATTAGAAAAAGGCTGCTCTAAATATCTGCAGGAAAAGTGCACGGGGAGTTGAGTTTTATTGCTCTTGGCCTTGGATTTCGAGGGAAGTTTTTGATGCCAAGTTTCCAGATGGGACGTTAATCTAAAGGACAAAACAAAGAGCACGAAGAAAGCCTTGTTCAGAACGTTACACCTGCGAGCAGCGTGGAACCACATCGCACAGGGCGGAGGAGCCAAAACTAATGCAAAGGAAAGTTTAAGATTTGCATGAATTGATACCGATCTATCAAGCACTTTTTCTTAATCTACTGGATGATCCAAAAAGTTCTAGATCCCAACATCAGGTATCCTCCTAATCAGGGCCGGCTCCAGGTTTTTCTGGGCCCCGGGCGAAAGAGTCTCAGTGGGCCCCTTTAACACATACCACGATTCATGATGCAGAGATACGGCGGAGAAATATATATATATAGTACAATGCAAATGTGGCACCCCAGGGGTCTGGTTTTCCACAGTAATGTAATGTTATGTCTGAGAGCAGGTGGGAGGTCCTTTGGTCAGGGATCCTGTGCATGCCACACCTCCTGCCCAGTCCTGGGAGGGGAAGAACTTCCCCTAGATAAACCTAGGGCTGAGGCAGGGTTAGGAAGTAGAGAAGAAGTAGAGACGAGAAACAGTCATAGGAAGAAACAGCAGAAGCTCAGTGGGAGCAATACTACTACGAGTCAGGGGCTGGCAGCTGCAGAGCTCACCCTGACTGAGAAGCTTTCTTACCGGACCCGGCGTCCGAGGCTGTGGGGACTAACTCTTACCCAGCAGCAGAAGCCGACCGGCAGGGGATTTCAGGTCCTCAGGCCCAGAAACCCGAAGGCACGGTCACACGCGTGGGACCAGCACCGCCATCGTGGAGCGGAAGCCATTAGAAGGCCCCGAGTCACCGGCCATACGGGTGAGCACCACACGGTACACTCAGGGACGTGGGCTACTTATATCCGCTTCTAGCAAGGTAGCCAGAAGAGTACAGTCAGTTTGGGAGGCCTACAACTCCGCCTGGCCAGGGGAGATCCCATCTGCTCAAGGACTGACCAGGCCCCGTTCACCAGCAAGTACTCCGGGAGGGTCTATCGTTGTTACCAGTAAAGACCCTGAATTACACCGCACCGTCTCTGAGTGGTTCCTGCTACCCCCATCTTCCACGTCGGCTGCCCTGAGGCCATACCCCTCCCGTTGGGGGTTATACTATCACGCTGCACAATTCTACACCGGCCTCAGCGGTCTGCCCTGCAGCGGCAGCTCCATAGCTGCAAATCAACGGGTGGCGTAGTCGACACTCAAATAACATCTATCAAGACTGCCACACACTGAGTTTGACTCCCTGGGCACGGACCGGGTCCCCGCCACTCGGAGACTACAACCCTCATCTGATCCGGTTCCGGGTAAGCCCCCGTGCGCGAGACGCTGCGCGACACAGCAGGCCCAGGGGCGCGTCACAAAGATTTCACTTCATGAGTGATATCTATTGTAAATTCCACAATAGCTCAGAAACCGGTGAATCGCTCCACACAGAATACTGGCCCCCATATAAGGCTCCATTCGGAATACTGGCCCCCATATAACGCCCATACGGAATACTGGCCCCCATATAACGCTTCATACGGAATACTGGCCCCCATATAAGGCCCCATACGGAATACTGGCCCCCATATAAGGCCCCATACGGAATACTGGCCCCCATATAACGCCCATACGGAATACTGGCCCCCATATAACGCTTCATACGGAATACTGGCCCCCATATAAGGCCCCATACGGAATACTGGCCCCCATATAAGGCCCCATACGGAATACTGGCCCCCATATAACGCCCATACGGAATACTGGCCCCCATATAACGCTTCATACGGAATACTGGCCCCCATATAAGGCCCCATACGGAATACTGGCCCCCATATAAGGCCCCATACGGAATACTGGCCCCCATATAAGGCTCCATACGGAATACTGGCCCCCATATAACGCCCATACGGAATACTGGCCCCCATATAACGCTTCATACGGAATACTGGCCCCCATATAAGGCCCCATACGGAATACTTGCCCCCATATAAGGCCCCATACGGAATACTGGCCCCCATATAAGACCCCATACGGAATACTGGCCCCCATATAAGACCCCATACGGAATACTGGCCCCCATATAAGGCCCCATACGGAATACTGGCCCCCATATAAGGCCCCATACGGAATACTGGCCCCCATATAAGACCCCATACGGAATACTGGCCCCCATATAAGACCCCATACGGAATACTGGCCCCCATATAAGACCCCATACGGAATACTGGCCCCCATATAAGGCCCCATACGGAATACTGACCCCCATATAAGGCTCCATGCGGAATACTGACCCCCATATAAGGCTCCATGCGGAATACTGACCCCCATATAAGGCTCCATGCGGAATACTGACCCCCATATAAGGCTCCATGCGGAATACTGACCCCCATATAAGGCTCCATGCGGAATACTGGCCCCCATATAAGGCTCCATACGGAATACTGGCCCCCATATAAGGCTCCATACGGAATACTGGCCCCCATATAAGGCCCCATATGGAATACTGGCCCCTATATAAGGCTCCATATGGAATACTGGCCCACATATAAGGCTCCATAAGGAATACTGGCCCCCATATAAGGCTCCATACGGAATACTGGCCCCCATATAAGGCTCCATACGGAATACTGGCCCCCATATGGAATACTGGCCCCCATATAAGGCTCCATACGGAATACTGGCTTCCATATAAGGCTCCATACGGAATACTGGCCCCCATATAACGCCCATACGGAATACTGGCCCCCATATAACGCTTCATACGGAATACTGGCCCCCATATAAGGCCCCATACGGAATACTGGCCCCCATATAAGGCCCCATACGGAATACTGGCCCCCATATAAGGCCCCATACGGAATACTGGCCCCCATATAACGCCCATACGGAATACTGGCCCCCATATAACGCTTCATACGGAATACTGGCCCCCATATAAGGCCCCATACGGAATACTGGCCCCCATATAAGGCCCCATACGGAATACTGGCCCCCATATAAGGCTCCATACGGAATACTGGCCCCCATATAACGCCCATACGGAATACTGGCCCCCATATAACGCTTCATATGGAATACTGGCCCCCATATAAGGCCCCATACGGAATACTTGCCCCCATATAAGGCCCCATACGGAATACTGGCCCCATATAAGACCCCATACGGAATACTGGCCCCCATATAAGACCCCATACGGAATACTGGCCCCCATATAAGGCCCCATACGGAATACTGGCCCCCATATAAGGCCCCATACGGAATACTGGCCCCCATATAAGACCCCATACGGAATACTGGCCCCCATATAAGACCCCATACGGAATACTGGCCCCCATATAAGGCCCCATACGGAATACTGACCCCCATATAAGGCTCCATGCGGAATACTGACCCCCATATAAGGCTCCATGCGGAATACTGACCCCCATATAAGGCTCCATGCGGAATACTGACCCCCATATAAGGCTCCATGCGGAATACTGACCCCCATATAAGGCTCCATGCGGAATACTGGCCCCCATATAAGGCTCCATACGGAATACTGGCCCCCATATAAGGCTCCATACGGAATACTGGCCCCCATATAAGGCCCCATATGGAATACTGGCCCCTATATAAGGCTCTATATGGAATACTGGCCCACATATAAGGCTCCATAAGGAATACTGGCCCCCATATAAGGCTCCATACGGAATACTGGCCCCCATATAAGGCTCCATACGGAATACTGGCCCCCATATGGAATACTGGCCCCCATATAAGGCTCCATACGGAATACTGGCTTCCATATAAGGCTCCATACGGAATACTGGCCCCCATATAAGGCTCCATACAGAATACTGGCCCCCATATAACGCTCCATACAGGATACTGGCCCCCATATAACGCTCCATGCAGGATACCGGTCCCCATATAATGCTGCATGCAGGCTGTTACCCCCCACATAATGCCCCATACAGGCTGTCCCCCCCTTATAATGCTCCATGCAGGCTGTTACCCCCCACATAATGCCCCATACAGGCCCCTCCCTTTTAATGCTCCATGCAGGCTGTTACCCCCCACATAATGCCCCATACAGGCTGCACCCCCCCTTATAATGCTCCATGCAGGCTGTTCCCCCCCACATAATGCCCCATACAGGCCCCCCCTTTTAATGCTCCATGCAGGCTGTTCCCCCCCACATAATGCCCCATACAGGCCCCCCCCTTTTAATGCTCCATGCAGGCTGTTACCCCCCACATAATGCCCCATACAGGCTGCCCCCCTCTTTATAATGCCCCATGCAGGCTGTCACCCCTCCTCTTTATAATGCTCCATGCAGGCTGTCACCCCTCCTCTTTATACTGCCCCATGCAGGCTGTCACCCCTCCTCTTTATACTGCCCCATGCAGGCTGTCACCCCTCCTCTTTATAATGCCCCATGCAGGCTGTCACCCCTCCTCTTTATACTGCCCATTGCAGGCTGTCACCCCTCCTCTTTATAATGCCCCATGCAGGATGTCCCCCCCTCTCTTTATAATGCCCCGTGCAGGCTGTTCCCCACCTTATAATGCCCCATGCAGGCTTGTCCCCACCTTATAATGCCCCATGCAGGCTGTCACCCCTCCTCATTATAATGCCCCAAGCAGGAATCCCCCCCTCTTTATAATGCCCCATGCAGGCTGTTCCCCACCTTATAATGCCCCATGCAGGCTGTCACCCCTCCTCTTTATAATGCCCCATGCAGGATGCCCCCCCTTATAATGCCCCATGCAGGCTGGTCCCCACCTTATAATGCCCCATGCAGGCTGTCACCCCTCCTCATTATAATGCCCCAAGCAGGAATCCCCCCCTCTTTATAATGCCCCATGCAGGCTGTTCCCCACCTTATAATGCCCCATGCAGGCTGTCACCCCTCCTCTTTATACTGCCCCATGCAGGCTGTCACCCCTCCTCTTTATAATGCCCCATGCAGGCTGTCACCCCTCCTCTTTATAATGCCCCATGCAGGCTGTCACCCCTCCTCTTTATAATGCCCCATGCAGGCTGTCACCCCTCCTCTTTATAATGCCCCATGCAGGCTGTCACCCCTCCTCTTTATAATGCCCCATGCCTCCATACATTAAAAAAAAAAAAAAATCAAATACTCACCTCCCTTCTCCTCACCTGCTACCTGCTACCTGCTGCCTGCTGCCTGCTGCCTGCTGCCCGCCGCTCGCTGCTCGGCTCCGAACTCCAGCGTTGTCGGCGTCTTCCCGCTCAGCGCTCCCTGTGACGGCTCAGGGGAGGGCGCGGTGTAAAGACGTCACCGCGCCCTCTGACCTGAGACGTCACAGGGAGCGCAGAGCAGGAAGACAGCGGATCTGCGGAGGCACGGGGAGAGGTAAGTATCGGGCTGCCGGGGCCCTGAGCAAGCGGCGGAGAAGGGCGGGCGCTGACACCGCTCTCCTCCGCCCATAGCCCAGCGGGGTGCGCGACCGCCAGTGGGCCCCTCTGCCTGCTCAGGGCCCCGTCATTTGCCCGGGTGCGCCGGGTGCTGACGCCGGCCCTGCTCCTAATCCAGAGGAGGGGTGCGAATATCACTGGAACTCACTGAGCCTGCGAGCAGCCCCTACTAGGTCATGTTCACAGTTTGTGTAGGAGCCCGTACCAAAATATATAATAGCAATTTACACAGTTTATTGTGGGGTTTTTTTGTTACTTTTTTATCGGTTTTAGCTCTTTTTTTATACGTTTTTGAAGCAGATTGGATGCAGAATTTTTTAATGCATTCATTTGCACAGAAATGCATTGATTGTTCACTTTTTCCACTCATTTTTTCATGTTTTTTTATAGAAATGTCAGGTCATGTGTTTCTGCTGTGTATTTTTTGGGTGTTTAGAGGAACCAGACATCTTCCCCATGTCCCACATGTCCCATGTCTTTATCCCACTTTTTCCCACAGCTTCCAAGAAGCCATTTATTTTCTTTTCTGTTCTACTAATTTCCATAATTTGGTTTATTAAATTTGGCAAATCAGTGGGCGACTACTCAAGGGGGCATTTTCTCCCGCCGGACTAATCGTTCCACTAATCATGTTTTTGAAAACTTGTCGTCATGAGTAATATGATTTGCAAAAGTGAAATCACCACCGGATCTTTAAAAACTCCCAGACAATGCATAGTAATTTGGATGTGTGCACCCCAGCCTTCTCACCTGGCACCTGTGAACTGATTATAAATAGTGGGTATGGACACCACTATCTGACACCTCCCCCTTGAAAAAGATCTACATGTGAAACGCGCGTCGGGACAGCTGTTGGCTATCCCCTTCACTATGGATAAGCATACCTGCACTTAAATCATTTCTCTTGTCTCATTTTATGTCATTGGTAATTTTGCCGTTCCTACTGTTTATATTTCTATGAGACTTATTCTGCAGGTCCCTTTGCACACTGTGTGTTGCTTTATTGCATTTCTATACAGTACAGACCAAAAGTTTGGACACACCTTCTCATTTAAAGATTTCTCTGTATTGTACATTCACATTGAAGGCATCAAAACTATGAATTAACACATGTGGAATTAGATACTTAACAAAAAAGTGTGAAACAACTGAAAATATGTCTTATATTCTAGGTTCCTCAAAGTAGCCACCTTTTGCTTTGATGACTGCTTTGCACACTCTTGGCATTCTCTTGAGGAGCTTCAAGAGGTAGTCACCGGAAATGGTCTTCCAACAATCTTAAAGGAGTTCCCAGAGATGCTTAGCACTTGTTGACCCTTTTGCCTTCACTCTGTGGTCCAGCTCACCCCAAACCATCTCGATTGGGTTCAGGTCTGGAGACTGTGGAGGCCAGGTCATCTGGCGTAGCACCCCATCACTCTCCTTCTTTGTCAAATAGTCCTTAAACAGCCTGGAGGTGTGTTTGGGGTCATTGTCCTGTTAAAAAATAAATGATGGTCCAACTAAACGCAAACCAGATGGAATAGCATGCCGCTGCAAGATGCTGTGGTAGCCATGCTGGTTCAGTATGCCTTCGATTTTGAATAAATCCCCAACAGTGTCATCAGCAAAGCACCCCCACACCATCACACCTCCTCCTCCATGCTTCACGGTGGGAACCAGGCATGTAGAGTCCATCCGTTCACATTTTCTGACACGGTGGTTGGAACCAAAGATCTCAAATTTGGACTCATCAGACCAAAGCACAGATTTCCACTGGTCTAATGTCCATTCCTTGTGTTCTTTAGCCCAAACAAGTCTCTTCTGCTTGTTGCCTGTCCTTAGCAGTGGTTTCCTAGCAGCTATTTTACCATGAAGGCCTGCTGCACAAAGTCTCCTCTTAACAGTTGTTGAAGAGATGTGTCTGCTGCTAGAACTCTGTGTGGCATTGACCTGGTCTCTAATCTGAGCTGCTGTTAACCTGCGATTTCTGAGGCTGGTGACTCGGATAAACTTATCCTCAGAAGCAGAGGTGACTCTTATAGTTTGTAAAGCCGAATAAAGACTTGCGTCCATCAAGTTCGACCTGTTAGTTCTGTAATTGCTAAAGTTGATCCAGAGGAGGGCAAAAACCCCAAATGATTTGGCCAATCTTCACCTGAGGAAAAATTCCCTCCCGACTCTGAAACCAGCAGTCAGGATAAATCCCTGTATCAACCTACTATTTTATTTTATTTTTAAGTATACGCTGAAATCTGCCTGGTATCTAGAAATGCATCCAGTCCCCGCTTGAACTGGTGTAGTGAATCCGACATTACCGTCTCCTCACTCAGTGAATTCCATATTCTCACTGCTCTTACCGTAAAGAACCCCTTCCTATGCTGGTGCTGAAACCTTTTCTCTTCCAGTCTTAGTGTATGCCCTCTTGTTACCGTAATATTCCTCCTTTTGAACAAATCCCGGGCAAGATCTCTATACTGTCCCCTAACATAATTGTACACATTTATTATGTCCCCCCTCAACCTTCTCTTTTCCAGGCTGAATAGTCCTAGTTTTGCCAACCTCTCTGGGTATTGCAGTCCCTCCATTCCCCTTATTAATTTTGTTGCCCTCCTTTGTACCTTTTCAAGCTCATTTATATTCTTTCTATATATTGGGGCCCATAACTGAGCACAGTATTCCAAGTGTGGTCTGACCAGTGCTTTGTACAGTGGAAGAACAATGTTCTCATCCTTTGCAGCTATACCTCTTCTGATACATCCCATTACCCTGTTTGCCCTTACAGCAGCAGCCTGACTTTGGGCACTCCAATTTAGTTTGCTATCAATCAAGATGCCCAAGTCCTTCTCCATCTCTGAATTCCCCAATGATTTCCCATTCAGTGAGTACTGGTGACTTCCATTTTTCCTTCCCATATGTATGACCTTACATTTCTCCTCGTTAAACCTCATTTGCCATTTAATGCTCCACCTACCCAGCTTATCCAAATCCCTCTGTAGGTCTGCACTGTCCTCTTTTGTATTAATTGTTTTACATAACTTTGTGTCATCTTTGTGTCATCTTGGTCTTCCTTTCGTGGGGCGGTCCTCATGTGAACCTGTTTCTTTGTAGCGCTTGATGGTTTTTGCAACTGCACTTGGGGACACTTTCAAAGTTTTCCTAATTTTTCTGAATGACCGACCTTCATTTCTTAAAGTAATGATGGCCACTCGTTTTTCTTTACTTAGCTGCTTTTTTCTTGCCATAATACAAATTCTCACAGTCTATTCAGTAGGACTATCAGCTGTGTATCCACCTGACTTCTGCACAACACAACTGATGGTCCCAACCCCATTTATAAGGCAAGAAATCCCACTTATTAAACCTGACAGGGCACACCTGTGAAGTGAAAACCATTTCCGGTGACTACCTTTTGAAGCTCATCAAGAGAATGCCAAGAGTGTGCAAAGCAGTCATCAAAGCAAAAGGTGGCTACTTTGAAGAACCTAGAATATAAGACATATTTTCAGTTGTTTCACACTTTTTTGTTAAGTATATAATTCCACATGTGTTAATTCATAGTTTTGATGCCTTCAGTGTGAATGTACAATTTTCATAGTCAAGAAAATACAGAAAAATCTTTAAATGAGAAGGTGTGTGCAAACTTTTGGTCTGTACTGTATAAATGGGATTAAGTGTGTAACTCCTCAACTTCTTTTTTTCCTCCTTATTTGACTCATTTTTTGTACTGAATGGTTATAAATGCTTTTTAATATATACTGATGGTCCGTTGTACTTTATTTGTTGTTTTGGTTCTAAATATGGTTTGGAGTATTCTATCACCTGACGGAACACATTATTAAGGGCCACAATGTAACAAGGGGAAATTTGGCTTTATGAAATCACATCCAGAGTTACATTTTATGGGAAACTGGACTCCCTGTATCAAGCCCTGGGCCTGATGACCGATACTTGTTTTTTAATTGCTCTTCTCATCATGCCCCTAAGGGCTCGTTCTTTCGTTCTCATGCCTCCGAGTGCTATCCGTGGAAGAACCGGACAACACTCGGACCAATGAACGGTATTCAATGAGGCTGCGCAAATTATCAATTTTTTTCACTGACCGATTCTGCATGCTCTAGTTTCTTCCTAAATCAGATGAGACTCCATTCAAGTCTATGGTTGTGCAAAAAAACATCGGATGTTGTACGGAGCCATTTTTACGGATTCTTTGCGGTTTTGTAACCTAGGAAACTGTAAACAGTTAATAGCTGCTGTAAAAAAACGGATTGTACACGGATGACAAATGAGAAAAAAAATATTCTCTTTATCTAGATGAAACACTGAACAATTTATTATAGGGTTGTGTGAACCTGGACTTATAATAAGCTGAGATCGTTCATTTTGCAAAATCAGAATTCTGTCATTTTGGTGGACTTCTAGAATTACTCTTGGTAACAGACCTGACACTTTACTTCTCACAGCTGAGGTTTTGTTACACAATATTATCTATACTGGATATAAATGTGAAGCAGTCTTGGTTGATTCAGAAGTTACGATAAAAAGTCTCTTTTTATAAAAATCTGAACTGAAAACACCAGAATAAAAAGTAACAAATGATGGTTTGTGTTACAGATTTTGCATTAGATACCAGGGGCTTCAACTTCAGAGAAATCTGTGCAAAATGGCCTGGTCAGATACATGTCATCTTTAGTTACACTACTAGAAACTGTTTATTTAAAACCTTTTTTCCTATATTTTGAATAAACCAATATTTTAGTCCATTATTTTGTTTATTATTCAGCTTTCTGTAAAAGTATACTATTGTTAGACAACGTGCTGGACGACTCTGTTGTATATGCATAAGATAGATTTCCTCCCTTCCCTTTCCCTTTCTTTAATGTATCGCCGTAGTAGATAATAATTATGTGAATGTTTTGTTTATTATTATTATTTATTTATCTAGCGCCATTGATTCCATGGCGCTGTACATAAGGGGTTACATACCAGATACAGACATCACTTACAGTAAATGAACTAACAATGATAGACTGGTAGAGAGGGAAGAGGACCCTGCCCTTGCGGGCTTACATTCTACAGGAATGGGGGAGGCAGTAGGTTGAGGGGCTGCAGCAGCTCTGGTGGTGGTGAGGTGGCAGCAAGCAAGGTCATTGCAGGCTGTAAGCTTTCTTGAAGAGATGGGTTTTCAGGTTCCTTCTGAAGGATCCGGATGTGGTGGATAATTGGACGTGTTGGGGCACAGAATTCCAGAGGATGGGGGATATTCGGGAGGAATCTTGGAGGCGATAGGATGAGGAATGAATAAGTGTGGAGGAGAGAAGGAGGTCTTGGGAAGACCGGAGATTACGTGAGGGAATATATCGGGAGGTTTGTTCAGAGATGTATGGAGGAGAAAGGTTATGGATGGCTTTGTTGGTCAGTGTTAGTAGTTTGAACTGGATACGCTTGGGGAATGGGAGCCAGTGAAGCAATTGCAAAGGGGGGTAGCAGAGGAGTAGCGAGGAGAGAGATGGACCAGTCGTGCAGCAGAGTTAAGGATGGACTGGAGGGGTGCGAGAGTGTTAGCAGGGAGGCCACAGAGGAGGATGTTGCAAATAGTCGAGGCGGGAGATGATGAGGGCATGCATAAGCAGTTTAGTAGATTGAGGGCTGAGGAAAGTACGGATTCTGGAAATATTTTTGAGCTGGAGGCAACAAGAGGTGGCGAGAGCTTGGATGTGGGGTTTGAAGGACAGGGCGGAGTCAAGGGTTACTCCGAGGCAGCGGATTGCCAGTACAGGGGAAAGTGTGATGTAATTTATTGTGATAGAAAGATCAGGTGGGGAAGATATGCAAGATGGTGGAAAGATAATGAGTTCAGTTTTGTCCACATTGAGTTTGACGAAGCGGGAGGAGAAGAAGGAGGATATGGCTGCTAGACATGCTGGGATTCTGAACAGCAGAGAGGTGACGTCTGGGCCAGAGAGGTAGATCTGGGTGTCATCAGCGTACAGATGGTACTGGAAGCCATGGGATTTTATGAGCTGTCCCAGGTCAAGGGTATAGATTGAAAAGAATAGGAGTCCTAGGACATAGCCTTGAGGGACTCCAACAGAGAAGGGGTGGGGTGAGGAGTTAGTGTGGGAGTGGGAGACGCTAAATGTGTGGTTAGAAAGGTATGAGGAGAACTAGGATAGGGCAAGGTCTTTGACGCCAAAGTAAGAGAGGATCTGTAGTAGGAGGCAGTGGTCAACTGTGTCGAAAGCAGAGGACAGGTCAAGAAGAACGAGTACAGAGAATTGTCTGTTAGCTTTGGCTGTAAGTTATTGGTGATTTTGGTAAGGGCAGTTTCGGTGGAATGGTGGGGGCAGAAGCCGGATTGTCGGTTGTCAAAGAGAGTTAGATGAGAAGTGAGAGGAAAGTTCAGCGTGAACGTGTTGCTCAAGGAGTTTGGAAGCAAAGAGGAGCAGCGATATGGGGCGGTAGCTGGACAAGGCGGTTGGATTGAGGGATGGCTTTTTGAGGATAGGCGTGATTGTGGCATGTTTGAAAGCAGCGGGGAAAGTACCAGAAGTTAGTGATAGGTTGAAGAGATGGGTTAGGGATGGGATGAGTGTGGGGGTGACATTGGGGAGGAGGTGGGATGGGATGGGGTCAAGTGCACAAGTGCACAAGTGGTGAGGAGACGAGGAAGGTCTTTTTCCGTGATGTTTGGGAAGGGAGGTAATGGGGGAAGGGCAATGGTGTGGAAAACAAAGGAGTTGTGGTGGTCGGGCAGTAAAGACTTGCCATGTTTGGTCAATCTTGTTTTTGAAGCGTGTGGCAAACTTCTCAGCAGAGATGACGGAGGTCGGAGGGGGCAGGGGAGGGCGGAGGAGAGAGTTAAAAGTGTTGAATAGCTGTTTGGGGTTGTAGGATAGGGAAGATATGAGGGTTGTGAAGTAGGCCTGTTTAGCAGAGGTGAGTGCTGATTTGAATGCGAGTGTTGCTTGTTTGAATGCAGTGAAGTCATCTAGAGAATGTGTTTTCTTTCAACGTCACTCTGCAACCCTGGACGCTTGTCGAAGCTGTTTAGTGAGGTTATTGTGCCAGGGTTGCCTATTGACTCGTCGCGCTCTGCCATGCACAAGAGGGGCGACAGAGTCAGTAGCTGATGCGAGAGTGGCATTGTAGAAAGCAGTGGCGCTGTCTGTGTCGTGGAGTGAAGATATGGATGTCAGCGGTAGAATAGAGTCAGAGAGTGTGTGGGTGTCTAGATGTGCAAGGTTTCTGCGGGGGTGTGCTAGTTGCTTGACATGGGTGACAGGTGAGGAGGACAGAGAAGAGAAGGTGAGTAGATGGTGGTAAGAGGGGAGGTTGTGAGGTTAGATAGGGAGCAGAGTCGGGTGAAGATGAGGTCTAGTGTGTGTCTGTCTGTGTGGGTGACTGAGGAGGACCACTGAATAAGTCCAAAGGATGAAGTAAGCGACAGGAGTTTGGATGCTGTTGACTGGCGAGTGTCAGTGGGGATGTTGAAATCGCCCGTGATGATTGTGGGAATATCAGCAGAGAGAAAGTAAAGAAGCCAGGTGGAGAATTGGTCATTAAAGGCAGTGACCGGGCCCGGAGGTCGGTGTATGACAGCCAGTTGGAAGTTGGAGGGAGAGTAGATGCGGACAGAGTGGACTTCAAAAGAAGGGAGAATAAGGGAGGGTAGAGGTGGGGTAGGGCAAAAGGTGCAGTTGTTGGAAAGGAGAAGACCCACTCCTCCACCATGTCTGTTACCAGGGCGAGGAGTGTGGGTGAAGTGCAAGCCACCGTAACACAGCGCAGCAGGGGAGACAGTGTCGGAGGGTGTCAGCCACGTTTCTGTGATGCCCAGGAAGGAGAGACTGAGAAAGTTAAAGAGGTCGTGGACAAAATGGAGCTTGTTGCAGACAGAAAGGGCATTCCAGGGTGCTCCAGAGAGAGGGAGCTGGGGGGTGGGCATCAGGGGCACGGGTTTTAAGTAGGAGAGGTTGCGGTAGTTTGCAGTTGGTTTGAAGCGATAGGTGGGGGAATTGGTGGAAGGTGCAAACTGTTTGGGTCCAGGATTGGGAGATATGTCGCCAGCAGTGAGGAGAAGCAGAGAGAGGGAGAGCAGGTGGAAGGAGAGTGTCCGGCTTGTGTTATGTTTTGGTAGGATAGATCTGAGTTTGAGGAGCAGGTCTGTAGATGAGGTCAGATGGGGAGGTAAGAGGGAAAGAGAGATGATGGTTTGGTTAGAGTGTGCTGGGGTTTGGTGATAGCGAAGGAGAGTGGGGATTAGTGGGGCAAAAACAGTAAGGGCATATGTAAGCATAATGAAAGTTAAATGCGAATGAGAAAGAGAAACTAAGTACAATTAGTAAATAGTTATTTGTACCTTCTGTTCAATTCTGGCATATATCTGGCATATTTAATTTTTAGACCCTTAAAAGCGACCCTTTAGAAGCAAACTTTAATTAAAACAACAAGATACGTCACCAGCTTTGATTCAACACATTATAGCAAAAGAGATATGGGTGTCTGCTGCTGATGTACAGTTTGTAGGTCACTGGAAACAACTGTAACAATCCCTCAACTGTGAGAAATATTAGGTCAGGACAGGTCTACTGACAGCAAGCAGAGATCTCGTAAAAGGTAAGAATCACGAGTTATAAAAGAAAGTTTCAGAACTTCTCATTGTTTAAGAAAGGAAGAGAAAAAGGGAATTGTTCACACAGTCAGCAGTTATTATACTTAAAGGGGTTTTCCAGTGAAAAAAGTTATCACTAGATAGATGAAACTTATAGATCGGAGGGGACTTCTATCCCCGATGCACATGCTCGATCTCCCCTCCATGCATTCCTTATAAGCCTCAGCTTTTAGCAGCAGTCCCATAGGGAATGAATGGAGCAGCTAGCGGAGCGATAAAAGTGCGAATCCTACCAATTGGTGCAGAACCCACTGAGAAATTAGCTTCCCCTACCCTGTAGATAGATGATAACTTCTTCTATCCGGACAACCCCCTTGAAAACGATCTTTTTCTTTAATGACAACTTTCTTATGAAGATGTAGAAGACCCAAAATTCAGTGCAGTGCAGGATCGATCAGACACCAGTACCAGTGCAGGGTGTGAATTTCCACAGTGAGGGACCCTGTCGCCGTGCGCTGAGTGCTCTCTGGGTTCTGTGCCAACAGTAACACCGATAAGTAGCGATGATTGAGCATGCTCGCTACTGCTCGGTGCTCGCCCGAGCATCTCACTGCTCGAGATGCTCTGCGCTCGCCGAGTATTTCCGGGTTGCTCGGGCGGGAACTCGGGTCCCCTCCCTGCATGTTTGGCGCTCTTTAAAGAGCCAATGAACAAGCAGGGATTGCCTGCCACACACTGTAATGCCGTAGCCATGTTGGTTGTGGCATTACAGTGATTGGCTGGCCGCACAGCGTCATCAAGTCTATATCAGACCTGGCGCCGCCATGCTCGTCACAGTCACTCCGGATCAGACAGTGTAGGGAGAAGTGCTGCTGTGTCAGGGAGAGATTTGATCGTGTATTAGGTAGTGTAGGGAGAAAAACCGTACATTACACATATCCATCTTAACAAACAGTCCTTCTGAGGACTAATCCATCTGCAGAGATATCAGGCAGGCAGTGTATATAGCAGACTGCAGTGCATATAGCACAAGAGGCTCCATTCCAATTCTGCCTTCTGCTGCTGTTAGATATTTCTATACAAAGGCCCAGGTCTCAGGGGCCAGGAAAACTTTTCTTTGGATCTTAATCCTCATTATTTGTTTAAAAAGCAATCCAGAGAACACCGTTTTTCTGTGCCATTTGCTTGTTTTGGGAGAGGTGCTGCTGTGTCAGGGACAGATTTGCTTGTGTATTAGGTAGTGTAGGGAGAACAACCGTACATTACACATATCCATCTTAACAAACAGTCCTTCTGAGGACTAACTAATCCATCTGCAGAGATATCAGGCAGGCAGGGTGTATAGGCAGGCAGTGTATATAGCTAACTGCAGTGCATATAGCACAAGAGGCTCCATTCCAATTCTGCCTTCTGCTGCTGTAAGATATTTATATACAAAGGCCTAGGTCTCAGGGGCCATGAATACTTTTCTTTGGATCTTAATCCTCATTATTTGCTTAAAAAGTAATCCAGAGAACATAGTTTTTTCTGCGCCATTTGCTTGTTGGCACTGCACAATATAGCCAGGTCTTTTCCATAATACAGCGCTAAAAATCCAGCTATTTAAAACTGTGTTTTCTCCGTCAAACAGATCACATATACGTTGTCTGAAAATACTGCCATTTCTGGCCTCCATTAAAAATTTCTTTCAGTGTGTCAGTGAAGCAATTCACAGCAGTTTACTGTTCAAACTACTTACCTACAGGCCAGGTATTTAAAACTCTGTTTTCTCCATCACACGGATCACATATAAGTTCACTCCAAACTCAGTCATTTGTAGGGAGCGTGGAAGATACTGTCCTCCATTTAAAATGGGCAAGGCACGTGGCAAGGGACGAGGAACTGGACGTGATAGTAATGGTGCATGCAGAGGCCGAGGACAAGGCCGTGGGCAAGCCAAAATTGTGCCACAACAAACACCCACGTCTTCTCGCCTGACCTTCCTGTCCCAATTTCTAGGGGACCGCAGCACACCACTATTGAACCCAGAGCAGTGTCGAAAGGTTGTTTGTTGGATAGCGGATAATGCTTTCAGTCACTTAGCCACCACCACCACCACCCTGTCCTCCACACGGTCAAGTCTCAGTAGCCGTGAGTCTGGACCGCATATTCCTCACCCTAATCCTCCTTCCTCCCACCAGGCCGAGTACCTAGAGACAACTGATCCCACACTTGGACACTCTGAAGAGCTGTTCACTTTTCCATTTATAGATTCGGGCCTCTCGCCCGGTCCACTTGAAGCGGGGCAAGAGGAGATCGCGTGTAGCGATGCCCAAATATTTGAGAAGCCACGGTCATACGAAGGCAACGGTGGGAAAGTGTCACAAGAGGTGGACGATGATGAGACACAATTGCCAGAAAGTCAGGAGGAGGACCAGGGTGCGGAAGTGGAAGACGAGGTGGTGGATGATATAGTAACTGACCCAACCTGGCAGGAGGACATGCAGAGCGAGGACAGCAGCACACAGGGAGAGGGAGGCAGAGCACCCCAACAGGCAGGAAGAAGCAGTGTGGTGGCCGCAGACAGAAGGCAGGCAACCGTTCCCCGTAACACCAACATGAAGGAAGTTGCCAGTACAACTTTTAGGTCTTCCCGAGTCTGGTTGTTTTTTAAAGACTCTGCCGATAACCCCAAAAAGGCCATTTGCACCACCTGCCAGGCCAGCATCTGCAGGGGTGACAAAACGACTAACCTGACCACCACCAACATGATCAGGCACATGGCAGCAAAGCACTCGACTTTGTGGGCCGAACCCCAGGGTCCAGGAACCGTGTCTTCGGGTGGCACCATTGCTTCTTCCGCTGTTGTGCATGCAAGCCAATCCCCTGTCCATAGTGCATGCGAAGATGCCTCCTACCCTGCACCTGTCGTTGCACACTCTCAAGTAGCAGCATCAGGAAGCACGTCCATGTCCTTGTCCCAGCGCAGTGTTCAGTTGACCATACCCCAGTCCTTGGAACACAAACGCAAATATGCAGCCAACGCCCCACAGGCCACACTACTAAATTCTCACATTTCACGACTGCTTGTGCTCGAAATGTTGCCTTTCAGGCTCGTGGAGACGGAAGCATTCCGCAACCTGATGGCGGCGGCCGTCCCTCGGTGCTCGGTCCCCAGCCCCCACTATTTCTCCCGGTGTGCCGTCCCCGCATTACACAAGCACATGTCCCAAAACATTAGCCATGCTCTCAACAATGCAGTTACCGGTAAAGTCCACCTAACCACGGACACATGGACAAGTGCTTGTGGGCAGGGACGGTACATCTCGCTGACGGCACACTGGGATAACATAGTGGAAGCCGGGACCCAGTCGGACCTTGGGACGGAACACGTCCTCCCAACGCCAAGGATTGCGGGCCCTAGGTCAATCAGGGTTGCCCCCATGGTCTACAGCTCCTGCACCTCATCCTCCTCAGCCTCCTCCTCCTCTTCAGCCTCCATCTCCAAAATGATCACATCAGTCACAAGCTGGAAGCACTGCAGCACTGCCTTGGCCAAGCGGCAACAGGCTGTGCTGAAGCTAATATGCTTAGGTGAAAAACCGCACAATGCTGAAGAGTTGTGGAATGCTCTGAAAGAGCAGGCAGATCTGTGCCTCACACCGCTGAACCTACAGCCAGGCATGGTCGTGTGTGACAATGGCCGGAACCTGGTGGCGGCTCTGAGGCGAAATGAGCTCACACACATACCATGACTGGCCCATGTGCTTAACCTCGTGGTTCAGCGGTTTCTCAAATCCTACCCGGAGGTGCCGGATCTGCTTGTTAAAGTACGCCGCCTGTATGCCCATTTTAGAAAGTCAGCTACAGCTTCCGTCGCCCTTGCAGTGTTTCAGCAGCGTCTGCAGCTTCCGGCGCACAGACTGGTGTGTGATGTCCCCACGCGTTGGAACTCTACACTGCAGATGTTGGGAAGGATTTGTGAGCAGAAGAGGGCAGTTGTTGAGTACCAGCATCAACAAGGCCGTCGGTATTCAGTTCAGACTCCACACATAAGACCTCAGGAGTGGACATGGATGTCAGACATATGTACCATCCTCCAAAACTTTGAGGACTCCACCAAGATGGTGAGCGGCGATGATGCCATAATTAGCGTCACCATCCTGCTTCTCTGTCTTCTGAAACGCTCTCTGCTCACAATCAAAGAGGATGCATTGCAGGTGGAGCACGATGAGATGGAGCAAGGAACCATACACGGTGATTAGACACAGCCAAGCCTCATCTCATCCCAACGTGGATTGGGTGACAATGAGGAAGAGGAGGAGGAGGAGGAAGGTCAGGAGCTAGTTTCATGCACTATAGATGGTACTACCTGCACAGCTGTCATACCGTCTGTTCAGCGTGGATGGCCAGAGGACAGAGAGGAGGAGGAGGAGAGCATGGTCAGTCATCCTCTTGGTGAGGACACGGAAGTCTTGCCTGTTAGTAGTCTGGCACGCATGGCTGAGTTTATGTTACGCTGCCTATCCCATGACTCTCGCATTCTCAAAATTTTGGGTGACAGTCATTACTGGTTGGTGACACTTCTAGACCCACGCTACAAGGAGAACTTTATATCTCTTATTCCTGAGGCAGACAGGTATACAAAAATGGGGTAGTACCAGAAGGACCTTATTGCGGAACTATTAAAAAAATTCCCATCTGAAAACGCTGGCGGCAGAGGGCACAACCAAGGAGTACAGGCGAGAGGGACACAAATTCAATCCAGCAGAGGCAGGGGAACACTGTCAAAGTTCTGCGAGAGTTTTCTCAGACCCTCCCATCACACAGGCCCTGAGGCGCGGGGTGCTCTCACAAGGAGTGCAAAGTTTGGAAAGATGCTGAGGGAGTACCTTGCCGACCGTACCAACATCATCCGTGATTCTTTTGTGCCTTAGAATTATTGGGTATCCAAGCTGGATACGTGGAATGAACTGGCTCTCTATGCCTTGGAGGTCCTGGTCTGCCCTGCCGCCAGTGTTTTATCAGAGCGGGTTTTTAGTGCCACTGGTGGAATTATAACTGATAAGTGCATCCGCCTGTCAACTGAAAATGCTGACAGGCTGACTCTTATAAAAATGAACAAGGGCTGGATTGGGCCAGACTTCTCAACACCACCGAATGATAGCAGTGTAACATAAACTCCAATCCAGTGTCTTTTCTTGGGAGATGTATTCCCATGCACCTTTTCACACCCACACATGGGTATACGCTTCCTGATTTTGGCTATTTGCTCTTGTCCTCCTCCTTCTCCTCATCCTCCACCACCATATCACCAGGGTGACCGTGGTCCGTGATGCAACACCCACATAATTTTTTTAAAGGGTGTTTATGATGCCCATAAAAATTTTTTTTATACAGTATGTGTGTCACTCTGGCCTGGATGCCACAAATATAATAAAGCTGTGTCTGAGAGCAAGGGGGAGGTCCTCTAGTCAAGGACCATTAGCATGCAGCACCTCCTGTCCCAGACCAGTAGGGGTCGCAGGCTGCCCCTATAAAAGCTGGAGCTGGGGGCAGGGTTAGAGAGAACTGGACAACCTGACTCTGGATTGAGAGG
This sequence comes from Phyllobates terribilis, assembly GCF_046119375.1. Classification (NCBI taxonomy): domain Eukaryota; kingdom Metazoa; phylum Chordata; class Amphibia; order Anura; family Dendrobatidae; genus Phyllobates; species Phyllobates terribilis. The sequence continues at coordinate 678,866,128 of NW_027362763.1, read as the reverse complement.
TGTCCCAGAGCAGGGACAGACAGTTGTATTGCAGCCTAAGAGGACTTGTGGCAGTAGAAGAGCCACGAGCCAGGGACAAGAGGCGAAGTGAGCCTGTCCTGGCAGACAAAGAAACTAATCTACCAGACTTTGGTGTCTGAGGCTGGGAGGATTCCAAGTCCTACAGCAGATAACCAGTCCGCAGGGGACTGTATGTTCCTTGGCCTAAGAATCCCGAAGGCTCCGCCACAGCAGAAGGGACCAGCAAAGCCGTACCAGCCCGGGAGTAGAAAGGGACCCAAGTTGCAAGCCATACGGGCGATAGGACACGGTGAGCTCGGGAACGTGGGCTGTTACACTACAAGGAGGGAAATAGCCAGAAGGAGCACAGAGAGCACGGTAGGCCTACACCCTCACCCTGACCAGGGTCAGCTTCCCACTTGTTCTCAGACATCCAGGCCCCCTCCTAGCCGGGCCTGTTTCTGGGTCATTTTACCTGTTCAAATAAAGACCCTGAACTGTTTAAGAGGCCTCTGTTTACTGGCTACCGCGGTCGGAATCATCTCCTCCATCATCCATTATATATACTGCCCTGGGGCCATACTCCTCCCGTGGGGAGTTGAACTATTCAGTGCTGCACATTTATATCAGCCCCAGCGGTCTGCACTGCAGCGGCGGTTAGCCCTGACCGCAATCCACGGGTGGCGTAGTCGGACATTACCTACAGCACATCATAGACTGCCACTGGTCTGACCACCCTGAGCCACGGGACCGGGTCGCCACTACTACTCCCAGCATTGCCCTGAAGCCCGGTGCCGTGTGCCCCACTGCCCAGGGGGCGAGTCAGCTTTGGCGTAGTCGGCAGGATTGTGACCAACCCGCCACAAACGGGTATTGCGTGCCTGAAAAAGACTGTACACATACCTTAAAAAGAAGTTTCCCGCCATCCGGAGCCGTTTCCCGCCGTTTTCAGCCGTCTCCCGCCATCTTCAGCAGTTTCCCGCCATCTTCAGCCGTTTTCCCGCCATCGGACGCCATCTTCAGGACGCCGCGCGGGAAGAAGAGGGGCGTAGACGTCCAAACCGCGCGAGACCTGAAGGTCCGCCCCACGCACCGACGCTGCGCAAGGTCCTGGAAGGGAGAGAGAGCGACGCTGACGTCACCAGGACGCGACGCAAGATCCTCGTACGGAGCAGCACCAGCGGAGCCGCGGCCTACAGAAGAGGATCGTCGGAAGGTAGGCCACGTTTAACTAGGGGGGAGGAAGATGACGGACGCGGAGGGACCTTCTACCACCAGCACTGCTGCAGCAGTGGTGATGCCATTTCCCTGCCTTACATCCCTGGAGCGGCCTGGCTGCCCAAAGATTCAGGGGAGCCCCATGCACTAACCGACTTTAAGGAAAGGCTGTACAGTTTGTTCCAAGTTTACCCCCTGACAGAGGAACAGAGGATTAGCATACTGACAGGGCAGTTAACTGGCACAGCCCAGCGGGAGGTAAAGTCATGGCCCGCTTAGGAGAAAAGAACTGTAAAGGACATTCTGGCCCGGCTGCGGGGTACCTTTGATACCCGTACCTCCGCTGAAATTAAAATGCGGTTCTATGGATGTAAGCAGCGGGCACAGGACAGCATCAGAGACTATGCCCTAAATTTGCAGGAAGCCTTGAGAGCCATCAAACAAGCTGACCCTGGCAGCGTGCAGGATACGGATAAGCTACTAACAGAACAGTTCATAGAAGGTCTGCTGTCTAGCGCCCACAGGCCCAGCTGCGCCTCATGTTCTTTCAGAACCCTGATCTGACCTTTGCCCAATTCAAGGACAGGGCCATAAGGGTGCTCGGTGAACCCGCAACAAGTGGTGCTATAAACCCCCGGAGCCCTGCTCTCACCTACCACCAGGAGGCGGCGCCCTCCTCTATGGACTCTGTGGGGGCCGATGCACAGGCCCTGAACCAAGCCCCGTCGAAAGATCTGCACCACCAAGTCCAGGAGCTGACCAGGAGCATCGCGGCGTTGACCAGGACCGTCCAGGCGTTACAAGTGGACCTGTCAAGACCCATCGAGTTGGCTTCAAGTCCGGAGGATGTCCCGTGGCATTGACGGAGGAGGACCCCGTCGTTCCGAGGGAGGCCCACAGACCGCCATGCAGAGGATGGACAGCCCATTTGCCGTCGATGCAACCAGCCCGGACACATTTCCAGGTACTGTAATTTAAACGGGTCCAGCCTGGGGCAGAGGGCCAACCCCCAGGCATAAGATCACCAGGCTCTTATAATTGGCGTCATAAGTACGTTGGGGGGGGCACCCAGTTTTACCCGTGGTGCTGGACGGCATCCCCATGAGCGCCTTGCTGGATACCGGGTCGCAAGTAACTACTATCCCTTATGTACTTTTTAAGCAGTATTGGACTGATGCTGATATAACACGGTATCCGGACAGTGACTTGAGCATCATCGCCAGTAATGGCTTGCCCGTGCCGCAGATGGGGTTCAAGGAGATGACCATTAAAATTGGTAAAGTTGAACTACCGGCACAGGGAGTGATTATTGTGGACATTGACCATCGTGAAAGTCACCCTAAAATAACTGTGGGTACTAACGTGATTGAAAATTGTCTTTCAGAGGTAATTGTAATTCTACAACAGGTGGCAGTGAATGCTAGTTCCAGCCAACAGAGAGTCCTCAGCAAGGAGATAAAAGCCCTGATGAGACGGCAGCAGGTAGAACTGTCTGGTGGTGAGATCGGTAGCGTAAGATTGAGTGACCCATTCCCCATTTCCATGCCTCCCAAAAGTGAAATGATGATCTGGTGTCGGACTGCAATCGGGTTGAGAGGTAGAGACTACCAAGCCATGGTAGAACCCGTGTACTCAGACAGCAGGCCCACCATTTTGACAGCCCGGGGGGTGGCTGATGTCCGTCATGGGAGGGTGCCCGTTCGCATTCTCAACATTGCGGAGAGAGAGGTACACTTACCCAGGTACGATACACTTGCCAAACTGTTTGCTGTCGAACACAAAGCTATCAGGGCCGTGGAGCCTTTGCCTCCATCTTCACAGGCCGAGGGTAATGGCTCCCAGAAACAAAAGGAGGACTGGTGCCAGAAACTCCATGTGGGTGCTGACTCCACTCCCCTGCACCAAAAACAAGGAGTCTACCGGGTGGTTCAAGAGTACGAGAGAATGTTTAGTAAGCAACCGCTAGACTTCGGCAGAGTAAAAGGGATAGAACACCATATCCCCACGGGGAGCCACCCACCAATAAAAGAGAGACACAGGCCTGTACCCCCTGCACATTATCAGAACGCCAAGGATATGCTGAGAGAAAGCTTTAAAATCAGCTAATTTTTTCTCTACTTTGGACCTTACTAGCGGGTACTGGCAGGTTCCTGTGGCAGAGGCTGACAAGGAGAAGATCGCCTTCACCACCCCGATGGGACTGAGTGAGTTCAACTGTATGCCCTTCGGGCTCTGCAACGCACCAGGGACCTTCCAGAGGCTGATGGAATGCTGTCTAGGGCACCGAAACTTCGAGACGGTCCTCCTTTACCTGGACGACGTGATCGTCTATTCGAAGACTTACGAGGACCATCTAAAGCACCTGGCCGAAGTGTTCGAAGCCCTGGCAGGCAATGGCCTGAAGGTGAAACCATCAAAGTGTCACCTGTTGAAACCGAAAGTCCAGTACCTAGGGCACGTGGTAAGTGCGGAAGGAGTAGCCCCCGACCCTGACAAGGTCACAGCAATCAAGAGCTGGCCAAGCCCCTCGAACATCAAAGAAGTGAGGCTGTTCCTCGGGTTGGTAGGCTACTACCGAAGGTTCATCCCCGGGTTCACTAAGATTGCAGCTCCTATGCAGGAAATCCTGATAGGACAGTCTAAGTCCAGAAGCCAAAAGCCACCCTTCAAGTGGGATAAACCGGAAGAGGAGTCCTTCCGCCAGTTGAAGATGGCCGTCACAGGGGATGAGATCCTGGCCTACCCTGATTATGGCCAGCCTTTTATTCTCCACACAGACACCAGCAATGTGGGACTGGGAGCCGTACTGTCACAAAACCAACAGGGCAGAGAAAGGGTGATCGCGTACGCCAGCCGAAAGCTGAGGCCCACCGAGAGGAACCCGGAGAATTACAGCTCCTTCAAGCTAGAATTCTTGGCGGTGGTGTGGGCCGTAACGGAACGCTTCAAGCATTACCTGGCCTCCGCGAAGTTCACTGTGTACACGGACAACAACCCGTTAACACACCTAGACAGTGCAAGACTTGGTGCCCTGGAACAGCAGTGGATGGCCCGTCTCTCCAATTATGACTTCGTGATCAAGTACCGGGCAGGCAAAACCAATGCCAACGCTGACGCCCTGTCGAGAATGCCTCACTTACCTGAAGGTGATGAAGACCCAGAAGAGCTGGAGGAGGTAGAACTCCCCGCGTTTCACCGGTATGGGGCCGCTCAATACTCCCACCGCGTGAAGGAGGAAGATTTAACAACCGTTTATGATCAATCCCCTACCTCACCACAGCTGGGCCGAGACCCAAGATAGTGATCCTGCTATCCGCCTGGTGAAAGATCTGCTGACCCAGGAAGACACCCGCTTAGATCCGGATGCTCCAGAGGAAGCCAAGCAGCTATGGAAAGAGAAGAGCAAGCTGTTCCTTTATGAAGGCAAGCTGTGCAGAAGACTTGTCAACCACCGGACACACGAGCTGACCTGGCAAGTCGTGGTCCCAAGGCGGGATGCAGCTATGGTCCTGGGGGCTTACCATGACAGAGCGGGGCACTTCGGTTGGAAGAAACTGGAGTTCCTGCTAAGAGGACGGTTCTTTTGGGTCGGCATGAGAGGGGCTGTAGAGAAGTGGTGCAGGGACTGTGGCCCTTGTAACTTAAGGAGAAAAGACCACACGAGCCAGAAGACACCCTTGAAGCCCATCGTCACCCAGCAACCTCTTGAGCTGGTAGCTCTGGACCACGTCAAATTGGCTCCAAGCCGGTCAGGATACATCTACGCCCTGACAATCGTGGACCACTATTACCGTTTTCTAGTGGTGGTCCCGGTAAAAGACTTGACAGCCCAAACGGCGGCCAGAGCCTTCCAGCAATACTTCTGCCGTCCACACGGGTATCCGGAACAGGTCCTGACGGACCAGGGTCCAGCGTTCGAAGCTGAAATCTTCCAAGAGTTCTGCAACCTCTATGGCTGTAAGAAGATTCGGACAAGCCTTACCACCCACAAACCAACGGGATGTGTGAGAAAATGAACAATATAGTCATTGATCTGAAGACGTTGCCCCTGGAGGAACGCAGCCTGTGGCCAGAAAAACTGCCAGACCTGATAGACTTATACAACCATATCCCGGTGAATGCTACAAACTGCACCCCGGCTTACCTGATGCGAGCCAGACCAGGTAAGCTGCCCATGGACCTGGAGATGGGAGTCCTAACACCTGAGGACACCTCCCCGGATGCGGACTGGGATACGGAAAGGCGACTGCAGTACAAGAAGGTACAGGAGAGTGTGGAGAAGAGCCTGGCACAGGTGAGAGAAAGGCAAGAAAGACTCTTCAACTAACACGCCCCTGCTGGTCCACTAGAACCTGGTGAGCAGGTCCTGAAGCGAAAGAGAAGGCTACATAAGTTGGACGACCAGTGGGAAAGAGAACCTTACACCGTACTGCAGTCTGATCACGACAACTCGAAGGTGTGCGTGATCACCAAGGATGGAGGAGAAACCACTAGTACCGTCTCCAGAGACCACCTAAAAAGGTGCCCCGAGCAACTCCGTAGTGCAGAAGAGGATCAAAGTGACCTTGAACCCGCAGAGGACAAGGAAGAAATGATCAGCACCGTTCTCGGAGAGTTCCCTCAGTCCTGGACTCGAATAAACGATGCCATAGTGGTACCCATCCTGCATTTCCTGCAACCGGCTCAGCAACAACCTACACCAGAGCCGGAAGGTGAAGAAGCGCAAGCAGTTCCAGAGGCAGAAGAGCCGGCACCAGCAGCCCAGGAGAATCAACCCTCTGCTGACAGTGAGCCTGCCATGCCTGTGGTAAGCCAGAGGACCCGCAGACAGCTGCCTGCCCTGCCTGTAAGTCTAGCCAGTGACTGTACCCTAAATGGTAGTGAAGAAAACCAGGTCGGTCCGCCACCAGACAGTGGGTTACGCAGGTCAACCAGGAGCACAAAGGGGCAGATACCCGCTCGCTGGAGAATATAGGGTGCACTAAAACTGTAAATTACCCTGTTGCCAAGTGTTGAAATGTTTGCAAAGTTACATGCATGATTAGTAATTGTGTATTTCAGTTTCTTACAGTTACCGTACGGACTCAAAGGTTATGGACTTTTAATAACCGGGACTTTGTATAGACTGCGTTCGGAGCCTAACCAAGGAATGAACTAAGACTGTAAAGGACTTGGGGCTAGGACAGACCCCCACCTGGTTAAGGCTCCCCGTTGTGTTGGTGAAATGGACACCCGGTCACAGACCACACTGTGACCTTAAGAACTCAACCTGTGCGTCGTTTGTCTACTGATGTTTTACGGTCATGCATATTATCTTTGTTTATTGTTTAGTCCCGGAGTACTAAATTTTACTAGGGGGGAATGTGTCACCCTGGCCTGGATGCCACAAATATAATAAAGCTGTGTCTGAGAGCAAGGGGGAGGTCCTCTAGTCAAGGACCATTAGCATGCAGCACCTCCTGTCCCAGACCAGTAGGGGGAGCAGGCTGCCCCTATAAAAGCTGGAGCTGGGGGCAGGGTTAGAGAGAACTGGACAACCTGACTCTGGATTGAGAGGTGTCCCAGAGCAGGGACAGACAGTTGTATTGCAGCCTAAGAGGACTTGTGGCAGTAGGAGAGCCACGAGCCAGGGACAAGAGGCGAAGTGAGCCTGTCCTGGCAGACAAAGAAACTAATCTACCAGACTTTGGTGTCTGAGGCTGGGAGGATTCCAAGTCCTACAGCAGATAACCAGTCCGCAGGGGACTGTATGTTCCTTGGCCTAAGAATCCCGAAGGCTCCGCCACAGCAGAAGGGACCAGCAAAGCCGTACCAGCCCGGGAGTAGAAAGGGACCCAAGTTGCAAGCCATACGGGCGATAGGACACGGTGAGCTCGGGAACGTGGGCTGTTACACTACAAGGAGGGAAATAGCCAGAAGGAGCACAGAGAGCACGGTATGCCTACACCCTCACCCTGACCAGGGTCAGCTTCCCACTTGTTCTCAGACATCCAGGCCCCCTCCTAGCCGGGCCTGTTTCTGGGTCATTTTACCTGTTCAAATAAAGACCCCGAACTGTTTAAGAGGCCTCCATTTACTGGCTATCGCGGTCGGAATCATCCCCTCCATCATCCATTATATATTCTGTCCTGGGGCCATACTCCTCCCGTGGGGAGTTGAACTATTCAGTGCTGCACATTTATATCAGCCCCAGCGGTCTGCACTGCAGCGGCGGTTAGCCCTGACCGCAATCCACGGGTGGCGTAGTCGGACATTACCTACAGCACATCATAGACTGCCACTGGTCTGACCACCCTGAGCCACGGGACCGGGTCGCCACTACTACTCCCAGCATTGCCCTGAAGCCCGGTCCCGAGTGCCCCACGGCCCAGGGGGTGAGTCATATGTTCATGTATACCTCCCAGGGGTAAATGTTTGTCAGCCCATACACTTAGTGCATGGGCATTACAAGTATAGGAGCCCCGCTCCTTTCTAATGGGAACATTTTTTTATGAGGCCCTCCTCCACGTCTCTTCCAAGGGTCATTGAAGTGCCTCCAAATTTTTGGCAGCCCTTGCATTCACTGCATAGGCCAACACTATGGGAAACTCTCTCCTTTCTAATGGGAATTTGTCGTTACTGTGGCCCTGCTCTATGTGTCTTTAATTTCTTAGTGGGGTTTTTCCTAAAATTGGTCAGCCGTTGGACTCACTGCATACCCTATAACTGTATAGCAGACCCTCTCCTTTCTAATGGGAACATGTCGTACTTTGTTACTGTGGCCCTGCTCTGTGTGTCTTTAAATTCTTAGTGGGGTTTTTCCTAAAATTGGTCAACCGTTGGACTCACTGCATACCCTATAACTGTATAGCAGACCCTCTCCTTTCTAATGGGAACATGTCGTACTTTGTTACTGTGGCCCTGCTCTGTGTGTCTTTAAATTCTTAGTGGGGTTTTTCCTAAAATTGGTCAACCGTTGGACTCACTGCATACCCTATAACTGTATAGCAGACTCTCTCCTTCCTAATGGGATTTGTCGTTACTGTGGCCCTGCTCTATGTGTCTTTAAATTCTTAGTGGGGTTTTTCCTAAAATTGGTCAGCCGTTGGACTCACTGCATACCCTATAACTGTATAGCAGACCCTCTCCTTTCTAATGGGTATATGTCGTACCTTGTTACTGTGGCCCTGCTCTATGTGTCTTTAAACTCTTAGTGGGGTTTTTCCTAAAATTGGTCAGCCGTTGGACTCACTGCATACCCTATAACTGTATAGCAGACCCTCTCCTTTCTAATGGGTATATGTCGTACCTTGTTACTGTGGCCCTGCTCTATGTGTCTTTAAATTCTTAGTGGGGTTTTTCCCAAATTTTGAGATCCCTTGCAGTCACAGCATGGGCATTACCACTATAGGAGACCCGCTCCTTTATAATGGGAACATTTTTTTTACTGAGACCCTCGGCTATGTCTCTTCAAAGGGGTATTGGGTTGCGTCCAAATTTTTGGCAGCCCTTGCAGTCACTGGATACGCAATAACAGTATAGGAGACCCACTTGTTAATAATGGGAACAACAAAGCATAGCCGGCTGATGGCTCTCTAACAATAGCGAGGGCCGACTGCTGGCCTTTTAAGAATAGTAAGGGCCGTCTGGTGTCCCTATAAAATAGGCTTTATGACTTTCAGAGTCCCTCCATCATAAATAAAAAAGGATGTGTCTGATGATGTGCCACACACCACATTGCCAGATAAGGTTGTAAAATGTTAAAATGACATTTACCAGTGAATGCATTTGTCTTAAAAACTAGCGTAAAAAAAAAAAACAATAGGATCTTTCTTTAGTATAAAAAACAGCATCACCAATTTAACCTCAATGTAATCACATTGTTCAGCTCATGCACCTCCTCCTCCATCTCCGAAATGACCACATCAGTCACAAGCTGACAGCACTGCAGCACTGCCTTGGCCAAGCGGAAACAGGCTGTGCTGAAGATAACATGCTTAATGCTTAATTGACAAACCGCCCAGCGCTGCAGAGTTGATGAAAGCTGTAACACAGCAGACTGATCTGTGGCTCTCACCGCTGAACATACAGCCAGGCATGGTTGTGTGTGACAATGAGCGGAACCTGGTGACGGAGAAATGACAGCCGGGGTAGATACGGTTTCCCTCTATGCCAGTCCTTTCACCAAGCTAAAGAATATGGCTGTGGTGAAATACAACTCTCACTGAGAAGCTGTTTCAGATTGAAAAACATTGTGCCCACCAGAGGATTTGATTCTGAGGGCTCACCTTTCTCCCCCGCTCAAGAGCCCCATAGCAGCTGCAAAGTTAGTGCTATCATGAACTCTCCTGAGGTAGAAGCCAAGGCACACCAGAGGATTCTCTGGTGGGACCGTCCAACCCTGCCGAGAAACAGTCCTTGCTAAGAAAAGTGTGTGGGAAGGTTCCTGGACACTCTATGGCTGCTTTTTTATTGAGGAGGAAACACACGCAAACACAGGGAGAACATACAAAGTCCTTGCAGATGTTGTCCTTGCTGGGATTTGAACCCAGGATCCCAGCGCTGCAAGGCTTCAGTGCTAACCACTGATCCAACGTGCTGCCGTTCACCCTCTAATATCTAACAGGCTGGAGAAATTTACACCTGCTGCCACTCTATCTTCAGCTCCTTTGTGAGAAAATGTATTTGGGCAGCCACTCAGTCTACCAAATAAAATTTCTGAGAAGGAAATTGGGGATGGCTTCGCTATTGGTACTGGGGGCAGTGCTAATACCATGGCGTCGTACCATAGTTTGCTGGAAATATTCCAGGCTGGAAGGAGGAAAGCAAATTCCCACAGAAAAGTACCAGCAGTAATGTTCAGGCCACATTTTAAGTGCAAGCAGCTTTAGAGGACTTCTCGGGAGAAATGACACACAGGGTAGATACGGTTTCCCTCTATGCCACTCCTTTCACCGAGCTAAATACAACTCTCACATTTACCTGTCCACGTGTTTGTGGTTAGGTGGTCCTTCCCAGTAAGTGCACTGGGGAAGGCACGGGTAATGTTGTGGGACTCGTGCTTGTGGAAGGCGGAGGTGATACCGGGAAATATAGTGGCGGCTGGGGACCGAGTATGGACACCCGGCCGCCGCCGGCATGAGGTTGTGGAAAGCTTCCGCCTCCACGAGCTTAAAAGGCCACATTTCAAGTGCAAAGAGCTGCCCAGAAATCTGGCAGTTTAGTGTTGCGGCCTGTGGGTGGGTGGCTGGCTGCATACTTGCACTTGCATTCCAAGTAACAGAAAACTAAGCAGATGGTGGCCTCTATCATCATCATGGTCTCACCCCGGCACTATGAACTCTCCTGAAGGAGAAGCCAGGGCCCGCCGGAGGAGTCTGGTGGGCCCGTCCAACCCTGCCGAAAAGCAGCCCTGGCTAACAAAAGTGTGGGGGAAGGTTCCCGGACACTCTATGGCTGCTTTTTTAATGTGGATCGGCCATGCTTATGCATGTTATTTCTCAAAACGCATTACAGATCAGGCCATTGTCCAACTCTGTATTCAAGAAATTAAATGCGCAAAGAAAGATGTGTGTGTGTCAAAGCACCACCGACAAGTGCGAGTTGATGTTGGACGGGCTGCCATTGCTTCTGCAACAAGCTCAATTACAGGACTTCCTGTGAGAAATGACATGCAGGGTAGATACGGTTTCCCTCTATGCCAGTCCTTTCACCGAGCTAAATACAACTCAGCAAAAAAAAAGTTGTGGACTGGCTCCGTACCGTCTCTGGCCACATTCACCTGTCCACGTGTTTGTGGTTAGGTGGTCCTTCCCAGTAAGTGCACTGGGGAGGGCACGGGTAATGTTGTGGGACCCGTGCTTGTGGAAGGCGGAGGCGATACCGGGAAATATAGTGGCGGCTGAGGACCGAGTATGGACACCTGGCCGTCGCCGGGTATTCCAATGTGCTCGACCCGAGCAACGAGCACCCGAGCATTTTAGTGCTCTCTCATCACTACCGATAAGCCACTCATAAAATCATTTCTTACTTTTTCCACTTTAGATTTTATTACATTGTAACATTTCCTAGAAAATGAACAAAACAATAATAACTGTTGTGAAAGCGGCATAAGATAACTGGGGAAAGGGATGCTGGGACTAACTGGACAAGACAGGATGAACATAACATGAAGACAAACGGCCGTAAAATGATTAGAGAAAACTGAAAAGAGTCAAAAGGTAAAAACAGAGAATAATGAAAATACACATAATTGGGGGAGGTGGGGTGATAACACGGCACATTGACCAGGAGAACTGGAGTCACTGACAGGTTATGTACAGTACAGACCAAAAGTTTGGACACACCTTCTCATTTAAAGATTTTTCTGTATTTTCATGACTTTGAAAATTGTACATTCACACTGAAGGCATCAAAACTATGAATTAACACATGTGGAATTATATACTTAACAAAAAAAGTGTGAAACAACTGAAAATATGTCTTATATTCTAGGTTCTTCAAAGTAGCCACCTTTTGCTTTGATGACTGCTTTGCACACTCTTGGCATTCTCTTGATGAGCTTCAAGAGGTAGTCACCAGAAATGGTCTTCCAACAATCTTGAAGGAGTTCCCAGAGATGCTTAGCACTTGTTGGCCCTTTTGCCTTCACTCTGCGGTCCAGTTCACCCCAAACCATCTCGATTGGGTTCAGGTCTGGTGACTGTGGAGGCCAGGTCATCTGGCGTAGCACCCCATCACTCTCCGTCTTGGTCAAATAGCCCTTACACAGCCTGGAGGTGTGTTTGGGGTCATTGTCCTGTTGAAAAATAAATGATAGTCCAACTAAACGCAAACCGGATGGAATAGCATGTCGCTGCAAGATGCTGTGGTAGCCATGCTGGTTCAGTATGCCTTCAATTTTGAATAAATCCCCAACAGTGTCACCAGCAAAGCTTCCCCACACCATCACACCTCCTCCTCCATGCTTCACGGTGGGAACCAGGCATGTAGAGTCCATCCGTTCACCTTTTCTGCATCGCACAAAGACACGGTGGTTGGAACCAAAGATCTCAAATTTGGACTCATCAGACCAAAGCACAGAATTCCACTGGTCTAATGTCCATTCCTTGTGTTCTTTAGCCCAAACAAGTCTCTTCTGCTTGTTGCCTGTCCTTAGCAGTGGTTTCCTAGCAGCTATTTTACCATGAAGGCCTGCTGCACAAAGTCTCCTCTTAACAGTTGTTGAAGAGATGTGTCTGCTGCTTGAACTCTGTGTGGCATTGACCTGGTCTCTAATCTGAGCTGCTGTTAACCTGTGATTTCTGAGGCTAGTGATTCAGATAAACTTATCCTCAGAAGCAGAGGTGACTCTTGGTCTTCCTTTCCTGGGGGGGTCCTCATGTGAGCCAGTTTCTTTGTAGCGCTTGATGGTTTTTGCAACTGCACTTGGGGATACTTTCAAAGTTTTCCCAATTTTTCGCACTGACTGACCTTCATTTCTTAAAGTAATGATGGCCACTCATTTTTCTTTACTTAGCTGCTTTTTTCTTGCCATAATACAAATTCTAAGAGTCTATTCAGTAGGACTATCAGCTGTGTATCCACCAGACTTCTACACAACACAACTGATGGTCCCAACCCCATTTATAAGGCAAGAAATCCCACTTATTAAACCTGACAGGGCACACCTGTGAAGTGAAAACCATTTCTGGTGACTACCTCTTGAAGCTCATCAAGAGAATGCCAAGAGTGTGCAAAGCAGTCATCAAAGCAAAAGGTGGCTACTTTGAAGAACCTAGAATATAAGACATATTTTCAGTTGTTTCACACTTTTTTGTTAAGTATATAATTCCACATGTGTTAATTCATAGTTTTGATGCCTTCAGTGTGAATGTACAATTCTCATAGTCATGAAAATACAGAAAAATCTTTAAATGAGAAGGTGTGTCCAAACTTTTGGGCTGTACTGTAGGTCACATATGATGACAAAATGATGACTCCTACTTATTGCATAATGATTGTTTATCCAAAAAATAAGAAAACATTATTCAAATAGAGGTAACGTTTCTCCTTGTGGAGAGTGACATACCAGCTCTGGCATGCCAAGGTAAGGAAGCTTACTCGCTGTGCAATGCTCCTCTGGGAAATTTAATATGCAAATTGACTCTTCAGAGAAAACAAGGACTTGTACTCTATAGCGCCACCTATTCGAAGCAGCAATCCTTCAAGTCATAATAGACCCTTTAACGACTCTTGCAATAGAACTTAGGCTAAAAGCCAAATCAGAATCTCAATTTGCAGACACAGTGTTTCGGGGTATTGCCCCTCGTCAGTGCAAAGTATGAGAACTGATTTGGCTAGGTGAAAGGCTCGGGACTGAGGTCTAAGGGCTAACGTTTCTCCTTGTAGAGAGTGACATATCGGCTCTGGCATGCCAAGGTAAGGAGGCTTATTTGCCATGCAATGCTGCTTCCAATAGGTGGCGCTATAGAGTTCAAGTCCTCTTTTTCTCTGAAGAGGCAATTTGCATATTACATTTCTCAGAGGCACGGCGAATAAGCCTCCTTACCTTGGCATGCCAGAGATGGTATGTCACTCTCTACAAGGAGAAAAGTTACCCCTTAGACCTCAGTCCAGAGCCTCTTACCTAGCCAAATCAGTTCTCATATGTTGCACTGACGAGGGGCAATACCCCGAAACACAGTGTCTGCAAATTGAGATTCTGATTTGGCTATTATCCTAAGTCATATAGCAAGATTCGTTAAAGGGCCAATTATGACTTGTAGGATTCCTGCTTCCAATAGGTGGCGCTATAAAGTACAAGTCCTCTTTTTCACTGAAGAGGCAATTTACATATTCAAATAGAGGGATCATCTAGTAATGGCATGTCAAACTCAAATACAGAGAGGGCCAAAAACTCAGATAAAGTCGGGGGCCAACATTGATATTTATTAACAGCCGTCCACACAGTACAATAGTCCCACATAGTCCTCCATACAGAATAATAAGGGGTGTCGGCATCACGGGCCAAATATCACCTGTGGCCAGAGTTTGACTTGTGTGATCAAGTACATCGGAGCGGTATAATAAAAGTTATATACAGTACAGACCAAAAGTTTGGACACACCTTCTCATTTAAAGATTTCTCTGTATTTTCATGACTATGGAAATTGTACATTCACACTGAAGGCGTCAAAACTATGAATTAACACATGTGGAATTATATACTTAACAAAAAAGTGTGAAACAACTGAAAATATGTCTTATATTCTAGGTTCTTCAAAGTAGCCACCTTTTGCTTTGATGACTTTTTTTTGTAGATAGGAGCAGTATTATAGTAGTTATATTCTTGTACATAGGAGCAATATTATAGTAGTTATAATCTTATACTTAGGGGGCAGTATTATAGTAGTTAGATTCTTGTACATAGGAGCAGTATTATAGTAGTTATATTCTTGTACATAGGAGCAGTATCATAGTAGTTATATTCTTGTACATAGGAGCAGTATTATAGTAGTTATATTCTTGTACATAGGAGCAGTATTATAGTAGTTATATTCTTGTACATAGGAGCAGTATCATAGTAGTTATATTCTTGTACATAGGAGCAGTATTATAGTAGGTATATTCTTGTACATAGGAGCAGTATTATAATAGTTATATTCTTGTACATAGGGGGCAGTTTTATAGTAGTTATATTCTTGTAAATAGGGGCAGTATTATAGTAGTTATATTATTTTACATAGGGGCAGTATTATAGTAGTTATATTCTTGTACATAGGAGCAGTAGTATAGTAGTTATATTCTTGTATATAGGGGCAGTATTATAGCAGTTATATTCTTGTATATAGGGGCAGTATTATAGTAGTTATATTCTTGTATATAGGAGCAGTATTATAATAGTTATATTCTTGTACATAGGGGCAGTATTATAGTAGTTATATTCTTGTACATAGGAGCAGTATTATAATAGTTATATTCTTGTACATAGGAGCAGTATTATAGTAGTTATATTCTTGTACATAGGAGCAGTATTATAGTAGTTATATTTTTGTACATGGGGGGCAGTATTATAGTAGTTATATTCCTGTACATAGGGGGGCAGTATTATAGTAGTTATATTCTTGTAGATAGGAGCAGTATTAGGCTGTGTGCCCACGATGCGTTTTTTAAGCGTTTCCGCAGCGGCAAAAACGCTGCAGAAACGCTTAAAAAACGCATGGTAGAAGGCCTGCCATGTTCCCCAATGATAATCCGCATGTGCTGTGCACATGCTGCGGAAATTTCCGCTGCGGATTATCATTGCAGAAAAAAACGCAGCACTACCAATTATTTTGCGGAAGTGCTGCGTTTTCGTCGCCATTGACTTGCATTAGAACGCGCCAATTCTGCAAGACTGCATCTGTACTTGCGCAATTGGCGCATTCTAATGTGTGGATGGTACCCGGGTGTAGAGGACAGGAGAGTCTCATCCATACCCAGGTACCATTAAAAAAGCTGTAAAAAAAGAATAAAATAAAAAATAAATGTATACTTACCTTCTGGCAGCCCGCGCTGCGCTCCTCCTTGCTTACCGGCACTTTGCGATGGAATGAAGGACCTGCGCTGACGTCGGCAGGTCCTTTACTCTACCGCTGCCGGCAGCCGGGACCGAGCGAAGCAAGACAGCACGAGCCATCGGAGGGTAAGTATATTTTTATTTTTTTATTTTTTGACATTCTCTCGGGTCACACTATATAAATCCATGCCGGTTGCTGTTTGCATGGATTTATATAGTGTGACCAAGTTGTCAAGCACTTTCCAAGTGATGCTAAAATCTCTTGGAAAGCGCTTGTCAACCCGCGTGCGGAAATGCAAGTGAAGAACACTTCACATCCGCATGTCCCTGGCAGGAAAACGCATGTACAATCCGCATGTACAATCCGCATGTGTTTTTTTCTGCCAGGGAGATGCAGAAACGCTCAGGAAAAAATCCTGAGCATTTCTGCATCGTTGGCACATAGCCTTATAGTAGTTATATTCTTGTACATAGGGGGGCAGTAATATAGTAGTTCTATTATTGTACATAGGGGCAGTATTATAGTAGTTATATTCTTGTACATAGGGGGCAGTATTATAGTAGTTATATTCTTGTACATAGGGGCAGTATTATAGTAGTTATATTCTTGTACATAGGAGCAGTATTATAGTAGTTATATTCTTGTACATAGGAGCAGTATTATAGTAGTTATATTTTTGTACATAGGGGGCAGTATTATAGTAGTTATATTCTTGTACATAGGAGCAGTATTATAGTAGTTATCTTCTTGTATATAGGAGCAGTATTATAGTAGTTATATTCTTGTACATAGGGGGCAGTATTATAGTAGTTATATTCTTGTACAAAGGGGCAGTATTATAGTAGTTATATTCCTGTACAAAGGGGGGCAGTATTATAGTAGCTATATTCTTGTATATAGGATCAATATTATAGTAGTTACATTCTTGTACATAGAGGGCAGTATTATAGTAGCTATATTCTTGTACATAGGGGGCAGTATTATAGTAGTTATATTCTTGTACATAGGAGCAGTATTATAGTAGTTATATTTTTGTACATGGGGGGGCAGTATTATAGTAGTTATATTCCTGTACATAGGGGGGCAGTATTATAGTAGTTATATTCTTGTACATGGGGCAGTATTATAGTAGTTATATTCTTGTACATGGGGCAGTATTATAGTAGTTATATTCTTGTACATAAGAGGCAGTATTATAGTAGTTATATTCTTGTACATAGGGGGAATATTATAGTAGTTATATTATTTTTGACAGAATCACTGGTATGATATACGAGGGGAGATATGTGTCACTCAGGTTGCTCTCCTGTGTATACTGAAACCTACAACATTTCTGCCAGCATGTTATATGCTGGGGGTTAACTCTCTTAAAGGGTGTGGTTTTATGGGAATGGCAAAGATGGTGGGAGGCCATTCCCCTACCTCCCCTCAGCATGTGGCTGAGCAGGGTTAAATACTCAGTCAGTAGTTTGCTCTGTGTAGTGTGTGGCCAGGAGAGTGAGGTCTCCAGGCTGTGTTTGGGTGAAGCCAGAGTGTAACAGTGGAGGACTGGTGTTTGCTCAGACTTTACTGTGCTACACGGAGTGGGCCGAGCCTCGCTTGCTATTGGTCTCTGTTATACCTTATGTTTAGTTTTCCCATTAACTCCGTGAGGGTCTGTATATTTTTATGGAACACTGCTGGAGTTTATGCCACAGAATAAACTAGCAGGAAGTTAACCGGAATCGTGTGTCCTGTGTCTGCCTCTAGAGAGCCAAGCAAGTCGCTTTACCACAGTTGGTGGAGAATGCGGGCAAAGATCCAGGAACACGTGTACCTGCCACAGAGAACGGTGGATGTCCTGGGTGAAAGCCGTCAGCCAGCCAGAGATGTCAGGCTACATGGAGGAGCTTATTAAGCATTTAGTCCAGAGCCAGCAGCAGCAACATCAGTAGCTCCTGCAACAATTACAGCAACACCAGGAGCTACAGCAGCAGCAGATCCTGCAGCAGCAGCAGCAAGCTCGACAGGAGATGACCATACTGTTACTACAACAAATCCAGTTGCAGCAAAAGGCGCAGACGCAGCACCAGCAGGAGCAGCAACAGCAGATAAAGCTTCTGGTGGTCGCCACCCAGGGCAGAGCGACCGCCCCACCCTCTGGGCCGACTGATGACTCATACGTCAGGAAGGCGGTAAGACGGGCCATGCAGAAGATGACTCCTGGGGATGATATAGAAGCCTTTCTGACAGTCTTTGAGAGGGTGGCTGATCGGGAGACACTTCCACCAGAACAATGGGCAGAGGTTCTGGCGCCATATTTGTTGGGCGAACCCCAAAAGGAATATTACAACTTGGCACTGCAGGATGCCAAGGAATATGCCAAGCTAAAGGCAGAGATCTTGGCATGCCTGTGAGTGAATATGGCAGTGAGAGCCCAACGAGTCCACCACTGGGCGTATGCCAGCGACAAACCCCCATGCTCGCAGATGTTTGACCTACTGCATCTCATTCAGAAATGGTTGCAGCCAGAATACTCTACTCTGGCCCAGATGGTAGAGCAGGTGGTGATTGATAGATTTGTGCACTCTCTATCCAAGTCGGAACAGACTTGGGTTGCCCAGGGCGATCCCCAGAACGCAGATGACTTCATTGGCCTGGTAGAGACCAGGTGGTTGAGAAATCCATTGGGAAACCGGATGTAGTGATTTCCCCGTACTGGGATACCCAAAAGGGGGCGGGTTCACCACGGAAGGGGTCTAGTGTTGAGCGAATTTGTTCGGCGAATGTTCGCAAGTTTCAAATTTGGCACGAATTTGGCACATTCGCATTCGTGATCGCAAAGGCAAGCAAATTTTCTTAAAATCGGAAAAGTTTGACGAATTTGCGCAGGACCGTGAATACAGGGCAACCACGGCGTTTTGAATAGTTTTGTTAGCATAGTGCAAGTGTATGATGAGCGGTGACATGTGCCAGGTGAGTGTGGGGCCTGTTGAGGGTTTAGAACAGGTCAGATCAGTGGCGCACTGTTTTTTTTTTTTTCCTGTGGGCGGTAACTTTAACTGAGGAGAGCGCGGCCAGCCAATCATAGCGCAGGAAGCATCTACACTGTCCAGGGCATAAGAGCTTCTGCAATTGGCTGCAGAAATCACATGTCCTCTCAATATAAAAAGCGGCCATGTTCCCTCAGCGCCATTATATCCATGTCACTGCTGGAGACAGAAGCAGTTCAGTGTTCTCCTGTGTAATGAGAGATATTAGCTAGATAGATGGGGGCTTGTGTGGTAGTCAGAGAGTGTAGATAATTCCTGGCCTGTGTACCTCTGCAACCACTGGTGCAGCACATTTTTGGTGTTCTTGTGCAAGTACTGAGACTCTGACAGAAACACAGTGCCCATGCCATACAATAGTGCTGTGCACCGCTGGTATAGAGCTCCATGTCTCAGTATAATTTGAATCTTTTTTTGCACTTGCTAATGTGATCAAGCGCAGCACCTTTTCATTTAGTGAGGTTGAAATTGTGCTCTGCACCGTCTCCAGAACTTCTTATTGCAGAGCACAAAATCTGTTGTTTTTTTCTGTTATTGTGCTATTGAAAGCTGTGTGCACTAAGGTTTTTTTTAGTGTCAGATACTATTTTAGTGGAGTTGAACTTCAGGTGGTTTCAGAGTAAAATAATAAATTTTTTCTCTTGCTACGCCCAGTCCAAAAAATATTTTTTCCTGTGCCAAAAATCATACAGTGCTATAAGCCAGCTACTACGTCAGTGGCGGTCAAATTCAGCTTGTACGCACAGTCAAACCTATATATATTTTTGGCTGGCAGAGAGAGTCCACCAAAGGTTATTTACTGTGGCAAAGTTGATCCAGTCTACTAAAAGGCAGAACCCCCCAGAAGAAGGCACAGCGCCGAAACGCTCGTAGGGATGATGATATCTGGACTGATAAGCAATATATATGTGAGTAACATCTTATTCTTATTTACTTCCAAATGCTTTATGGACTTGTCTGTATATGCACTGTGCACCTTGGCATCTGAATGAAGTTTTTGATACCTTATATGCGAGCGGCTGGGATAGGGCATGTGGCCCATATGCTCATACTTGTACCCCAGGTGCTAAATGGATTTATTTGTATATGCACTGTGCACTTTGGCATCTGAATGAAACTTTGATATCTTATATGTTGGCAGCTGGGATAGAGCATGTGGTTCACTTCAAGTACTTAATTCTAATCGTGCCATTATACGATTGCTCTTGTCCTGATATCTTCAGTATTGCTCACCATTTATGTACTTATGCAACCTCTCAATATAGATGTTTTTTATATGTATTAAATAAAAGTATGGAGTATTTGTAAAATTATGTTCTTTTACGTCATTTTTTCATATGAGTTGCTATTATAGACGTTGAACAAATATCTCATTGTCCCATTATAGAGAATTTATTGTACATGTGACCTTGGCGGTCAAGTAATTTGTTTCCCTATTTTAATGGCGTTGAACTTGTTCTGGTTTCACAGTTAAAAAAAAAAAACTTCTCTTACTATGCCCAGACCAAAAAATATTTTTTCCTGTGCCAAAAGTCATACAGTGCTATAAACCAGCTACTATGTCAGTGGCGGTCAAAGTCAGCAGGACGCAGAACTTATGCAGAGTAACCCAAAAATATTTTTTGCTATGAGTAAAGTGATACAGCTGGCTAGATCTGAGTCTGAAATATTTTGGAGCATATATTCTATGTCATACTGGCCTCATCCACATTTAAAAAAAAAAATGTCTTCTGTTCCTAAAGTAATACAGCAGGGGACATCTCAGTTTAAAATTGTTTGGAGAATATCTTGTAGGTTTTATCGGCCTCATGCAAACTAACAAATTTCTTTTGTCTGTTAGTAACTTTATATGGCAGGCCATATCTTACCTTGTCATTTAGTGTCGCTAAAATTCAGGTGTGTGCTGAGCTATTGCACAGGAAAAAAACATATTTTTCTTTAGTTAATTGCGGGCTCCTACCACTGTATCTGACCAACATGAGTGGGAAAAAGAGAGGCGTGGTGGAAGAGGGAATAGGCTTGGTGTTCAAGGTGTACGTGGGGTACGTGGTAATGTTAGTGAAAGCACTAGTGAACCAACACAAACAGGTCCTATCCAAAGACAACTGACAACTTATGTTAGTGGATGGCCTACTGCACTCCCTTCCTTTGGCAGCCGTACAGCGATACGCCTTGTTGATAAAGCCCAGAAAGAGCAGGTGCTCCAGTGGATGGCAAGCTCTACTTCCAGTGGCTTCTCCTCTTCTTCCTCCACCTCAACATCACACGTAGTACAGTCCACAGAGGTCTTTTTTGTCACTGCAAAGGATGAGCCAACTCACACTATCTGCAAACTTTGTGATAAAAAACTCAGTAGAGGGAAAAACTGCAATAATTTGACTACTACATGCATGAACGTTCACATGCTCAAACAACATTTTTTACGCTAGGAATCTTACCGTGCTGAAATGCAGACCAGCGCACCTCAACAACCATCAGCTGCCACATCAAACGCATCCGCTGCTTCTTCCTCCTCCTCTGTTACTGTGCCAAGAATTGTCATGCAGGTCTCCCATTGCAGAAACTCTGGTTCTTTACCCGCTCCAGTCAGGCTGAGTGACAGCCCATCAGCTGTAACGGAAGCGGACACGCCTGCTGTGTTTGTTTCACCGAGCACACCACATGTTTCTCAATCCACCGTAACATCTGCACCTCACTCACGCTCCACCAGTTTTTCCGGTTCACCGTACTCCGCCCTCTCTCAGCACCTTAGCCAGCCCTCGGTCCTGCAGTTGACAAAGCTAAGAGGTTGAACTCCACTATCTCCAATCTGTTGGCCACGGAAATGCTGCTTTTTCGCCTGGTAGATACAGACGGTTTCCGAAAATTGATGGCCGTCGCAGTCCCCCAGTACCAATTGCCCAGTCGCCATTACTTCTCTAAGAAAGCTGTGCCTGTGCTACACCAGCATGTCGCAGACAACATCACACGTTCCTTGTCTAAATCTACGTGTGCCAGGGTGCATTTCACCACAGACACCTGGACGAGTAAGCATGGCCAAGGGCGTTACATCTCGCTGACTGGGCTGTTCCACAAATCTTGGAATCCCCAAGGCTTGCAGAAGAAACCTCTGTATTTCCCACTTCCTCCACTGCTTCTGCGTACTCCACCTCCTCCTCTAGGGCCTCCACCTGTGCACTCAACCTCTGCCTTAAAGAGACACGCGTTCCAAGGGTGCGGAGCGAATACACACCACCTCCGTACTGCGCAGTCAGGGCTCACCGTAATCAGGCAGTCTTCAAATTAATATGCCTTGGAGATCGCAGTCATACAGGTGAAGAGTTGTGGGCAGCTCTCCAGGCTCAGTTTCAGCAATGGCTGTGTCCGCTGAACCTAGAGCCAGGGAAGGCCATGTGCGATATAGTTGCGAACCTGTTAGCGGCCCTAGGCCGAGGCAAACTTGCACACATGCCTTGCATGGCTCACATCCTCAACCTGGTGGTACAGCGATTTCTCCGCCACTATCCTGGCCTGGATGAGCTGCTTCACAAAATACGGAAGCTGTGTGCTTACTTCCGCCGTTCGCACCCCTCATGTCATCGACTTGCATTGATACAGAGTTTTTTTGTCCGTGCCAGTTAACAGGTTGATCTGCGATGTGCCGACAAGGTGGAATTCCACTCTGCACATGTTGCAGTGACTGTGCCAGCAGCAACGAGCTCTGACGCAGTATGTCATGACGTATAGCTTGGGGCAACGCAGTACGGACTTGGGGCATATCACAGAGTGGGAACAGATTAAGGACCTCTGCACCCTTCTGCACGGTTTTGAAATGGCTACTAAACTGGTTAGCGCTGACGATGCCATCATCAGCATCACTATTCCGGTCATATACATGCTGGAGCAAACTTTGAATAACCTGCGACAGGAGGTGGTGGCCCCAGAAGAAGAGGATGCGGAAGGGATACTGTGGCACCCCTGCGGGTTCAGTCGCCACAGAGGTACTGCATCTCACCCAGAGGTGTGGTACCCCACTCTCAGGTAAGGATGGAGTACTACCCGGGACCCACACACTTGCATTCAATACACTCCACTTCAGTAGGGAAGGGCGAGATTGCTCCTAAGGGAGAGCACAGTCCCTGGTCCTTAGCTGGAGGATGAAACTATGTAGTGGGTGTGGGTGGAAGAAGTAGCTCAGGGGAGCACCGTGAGTAGGGATATAAGAAGGAGGGGAACAATCTAGAAGGGTCGAGTCCTGCTTAGGAGAGCAGTGTAGGAGGTCCAGGCTCCTGGCTCCAGTGCTTGGAGCAGGAGTGGGGAGGAGAGACGAGGGAGAATCTGGGGAGGGGAGCTGTGACCAAGCTTTCCCCAGAGAAAAGCGCAAGAAACAGGACACCGGAGTCTGTGGTTGTTCAGGTACTAAAGTCCCGACAGCTAAATCTGGAGGGCAGGAGACTGCAGGTCTCCTGGCCCCACCAGACGCCCGGCGACACAGTAGCACCATAGGGCCCAGCACCGCCTTGTGGGAGCGGCACTTAAGGAAGGCCCGAGCTGCCTGCCATACGGGTGAGGAAAAAGACATTTTACTCAGGGACGAGGACCACAACATAGCTTCAAGCAGCAGGGCCAAAGAGAATAGCGCAGAGGGAAGGACTACAACTCCACCTGGCAAGGTGGATCCCCAACTTGCTTCCAGGCCGCCCGGACCTCCACTACCAGCTGGTACCCGTGCCCCGGTCTGCTCTGCCAAACCGCAAGTAAAGCTAAGAGGAAACTGCCATTAATGTGTTGTCTGTTCATTACCTGCGCCCTCAGCCCTGCACGACACTGTCCCAGAGCCGACAACATTCACTCTTCAAATCATCTACACTGCCCTGGAGCTTCGCTCTGCCTGTGGAGAGCTGAACCAACTCTGCTGCGTCACCATCAGCTCCAGGGGATCTGCACCACAGCGGCGGCCCCATATAGCCGCATACCACAGGTGGCATCACAAACATTATCTCTATAAAAACGTTATTTCCCTTTTACTTTCCCCTTTAATTGACCACCCTGGGTCACGGACTGGGTCACTGCCACTGTGACATCCCCAGCACCGACCGGCCCGGCTACCGAATACCCCACGGCCCAGGGGGCGCGTCAATACCAATGTCTCAAATTTCCAGACTGTCGTCACACAGGCGGATGCCAAGTGACAGTGGATTACAGCAATCGAGGGGATTTGGTGATACCAGGCAAACTGTTAGTGAAGGTGCAAGAGCAGAGGAACTAATGGAGGAGGAAGAGGTGATGGGCGAGCAGCTGTCAGAGGATGAAGAGGATAATCATCCCCTCTCGTTGAACGTGGTTGGCAGGAGGGGACGAAGGAAACAAGCATCAGTGTTACGCAGCCCACAATACAGCCTGGCTTTGGACCTCCTGGAAGAGCCCGACATATGAGTGCCTTCTTGATGCACTATCTGCAACATGATCCTCGTATAGTTAGGATTCAAAATAATGCTGACTACTGGGTTGCCACTCTGTTAGATCCACGTTATAAGAGTCAATTTTGCCAGATGCTTCCCGCCCTGGAAAGGGACCCGCTTATGTTGGAGTATCGAAACAAGCTTTTAAGCAACCTTAATAGAGGTTTTCCCCAAGATAACAGTGAGGCACACAGTGTGCATCGCAGCTGTAGTCTTTCAACCTCCGGCACGTCAGTTCGTCAACACTAAAACATTAGCAGCAGCAGCAGAGTAAGTGGCAGAAGCAATTTCTGGGAGCCCTTTCACACATTTTTTGCACCAGCTTGTGCATCAGCACAACAGAGTACAAGTCTGACACGTGGTGAACGACTGGAGAGGATGGTGCAGGAGTATTTAGAGTTCAATATCAATACCATCAGGGAGGGTTTGTACCCTTTTACATTTCGGTCTTCAAAAATGAATGAATGGTATGAGCTTGCCTCTCACGCCTTGGAGGTTTTTTCATGCCCGGCAGCCAAAGCTTTCTCAGAACGTGTCTTCAGCGCTGCTGGTAGTGTCTTTACGGATAAAAACACCCGGCTGTCCCCTGAAAGTGTAGACAGCCTAACTTTCATCAAGATGAACAAGTCATGGATCTCCAAGGACTTTTGCACCCCAATTGCAGACTATACAGAGTAGGCGATGTTGTCGTTTTGAGTGTGCTGCATTGATCTCTTGAAATTGTCTGCCACTATTTTTTTTAAATGTAGGGAATCCTGATTGGGTCTCCATCTATTGGGTTGGCTGTAGTGGAACCTTCCTGTTCTGCAGTCTAAGTTGTGTAAGGTTGCGTACCAGTCCTTGCTGCACTCCTGATACAGACTCAGCCTGCTGCACTCTGATACAAACTCTGCCTGCTGCACTTCTGATACAGACTAAGCCTGCTGTACTCCTGATACAGACTCTGCCTGCTGCACTCCTGATACAGACTCTGCCTGCTGCACTCCTGATATAGACTCTGCCTGCTGCAATCCTGATACAGACTCTGCCTGCTGCAATCCTGATACAGACTCTGCCTGCTGCACTCTGATACAGACTCTGCCTGCTGCACTCCTGATACAGACTCTGCCTGCTGCACTCCTGATACAGACTCTGCCTGCTGCACTCCTGATACAGACTCTGCCTGCTGCACTCCTGATACAGACTCTGCCTGCTGCACTCCTGATACAGACTCTGCCTGCTGCACTCCTGATACAGACTCTGCCTGCTGCACTCCTGATACAGACTCTGCCTGCTGCACTCCTGATACAGACTCTGCCTGCTGCACTCCTGATACAGACTCTGCCTGCTGCACTCCTGATACAGACTCTGCCTGCTGCACTCCTGATACAGACTCTGCCTGCTGCACTCCTTATACAGACTCTGCCTGCTGCACTCCTTATACAGACTCTGCCTGCTGCACTCCTTATACAGACTCTGCCTGCTGCACTCTGATGCAGACTCTGCCTGCTGCACTCTGATGCAGACTCTGCCTGCTGCACTCTGATGCAGACTCTGCCTGCTGCACTCTGATGCAGACTCTGCCTGCTGCACTCTGATACAGACTCTGCCTGCTGCACTCTGATACAGACTCTGCCTGCTGCACTCCTAATACAGACTCTGCCTGCTGCACTCTGATACAGATTATGTGTTAAGGGTCCGGGTGGTGGAACCTCTGTGCTGTGGTGCAAGGAGGGACCCAGAGGGGCGTGACTAAGTATCAACCCAGACCGACCCTGGTCGTACGGCGGCTAACGACTCCGTGACCAGGGAGGGACCGAGCAGAGGGACCAGGTGCTACTCTGGGGACGACCTTGTAAGAGAGTGACTCGCCCCCTGGGCCGTGGGGTATCCGGAACTGGGCTTCTGTACGATGCTGGGGGAAGTAGTGGCAACCCGATCCCGTGGCTCAGGGTGGTCAGACCAAATTGTGGCAGTCTATCAATGAGTGCTTTAAATGTCCGACTACGCCACCCGTGGATTGTGGTCAGGGATAACCGTCGCTGCAGGGCAGGCCACTGGGGCTGGTGTTGGTGTGCAGCACAGAGGTAGGATAACTCCCCACGGGAGGAGTGTAGCCCCAGGGTAGTGTAGGTGGATGTTGGGGGTGATAGTGCAGGCCGCAATAGTAAGAGTTCAGAGTCCGCTTCAAACAGTTCAGGGTCTTTATTGTAGATATTATTAATGACCCAACAGTAGTACCGATTAGGAATGGGCCTGGGTGTCTGAGAGCATTCGGGGGAGCCCCACTGGTCAGGGTGAGTGTGTAGGCCTACCGTTCTCTCTATGCTCTTTCTGACTATCCCCCTCTTCGTGGTGTAATAGCCCACGTCCCTGAGCTGGCCGTGTACTTCTCGCCTGTATGGCTTGCGACTCGGGCCTTGGGTACCTTTTGCTTTCTCCTCACTGTACTGGTCGCTCTGTGTGGCGGAGCCTCCAGGCTTCTTAGGCCAAGGGACCTGAAATCCCTCGCGGGTTGGTTCTCTGCTGCTGGGCTTATAACCCTGACAGCCTCGGACCCCAATGTCCGGTTGTGTGATTCTCTCAGCCAGGACCGTCTCTCGTCGCCTCTGTCCCTGGCTCGCAGTCTCTCCTCTGCCTCACGGACTCCTCAGCTGCTGTTGACCTGTCCCTCTTCTTTGAGAACCCTTCTGGGCACTTCAGAAGTGGGTTCTGGTCTCCCTAACCATGCCCCAGTTCCAGCTTTTATAGGGCAGCCAGCTCCCCCTATTGGCCTGGGACAGGAGGTGCTGCATGCTAATGGTTCCTAACCAGGGAACCTCCCTCCTGCTCTCAGACACAGATTATTGTTTGTGGCATCCAGGCCTGGGGTGACACATTCCCCCCTAGTAAAATTTAGTACTCCGGACTAAACAGGAAACACAAATACAGGGTATAAATGATAACATAACATATATCCAAGTACATTTTGTCCTTAAGGTCACAGCGCTTCCCCGACCGGGAGTCCATGTCACCCAATAAGGTGAAGTTTTGAACGGTGCGGGGACCTGTCTCCATAAACCCCAAGTTCCTGGCCTTGGGCATGGCGACAAGACTGAGCTACCTACTTTGGGCCACAAGAGGGCCACGCCGGACAGGTTTTTCTTCTGTGGCCATCTTCACAAGAGGGCACCAAGTGCAACTATCTACAAGACAGTTCCGGCCATTCAGCGTCCATGACCTGTCAGTCCATTGAACTAGGAAAAAACTGGAAAAACATTATTAATAACCAGGTAACAAACATAAAACATTTGCAATATACAGATAAATATATACTTTGCATTTAGATCTTCCAGCGAGCTGGTATTTGACCCCTAGTGCTCCGGGTTGACCTGCGTAACCCACTGTCTGGTGGTGGTCTAACCTGGCTTTCCCCACTAGCATTTAGGGTACAGCTACTAGCTGGGTTTACAGGCAGTGCAGGCAGCTGTCTGCGGGTCCTTTGGTTTACCGCAGGCATGGCAGGCTCACTGTCAGCAGAGGGTTGACTCTCCTGGGCTGCTGGCATGGGTTCTTCTGCCTCCGGGGCTGCTTGTTCCTCTTGTTCTTCCTGCTCTCCTGTAGGCTCCTGCTGGGTTGGTTGAATGAAGTGTAGGACGGGTACCACTATTGCGTCGTTTATCCGAGTCCAGGACCGGGGGAACTCTCCGAGAACGGTGCTGACCATTTCTTCCTTGTCCACTGCGGGCTCAATGTCATCTTGATCTTCACTTGGACTCTGCAGTTGCTCGGGGCACCGTTTTAGGTGGTCTCTGGAGACGGTGCTAGTGGTTTCTCCTCCATCGTTGGTAATTACACATACCTTCGGGTTGTTGTGGTCGGACTGCAGTACTGTGTACGGGTCGCTCTCCTACTGGTCATCTAGCTTGTGAAGCCTTCTCTTCCGCTTCAGGACCTGCTCACCAGGTTCCAGGGGACCAGCAGGGGCGTGTTGGTTGAAGAGCCTCTCTTGCTTTTCTCTCGCTTGAGCCAGACTCCTCTCCACACTCTCCTGTACCTTCTTGTACTGTAGCCGCCGTTCCGTATCCCAGTCCGCGTCTGGGGAGGTGTCCTCGGGTGTCAGGACTCCCATCTCCAGGTCTAACGGCAGCTTACCTGGTCTTGCTCGCATCAGGTAAGCCGGGGTGCAATTTGTAGCATTCACCGGGATATGGTTGTATAAGTCTATCAGGTCTGGCAGCTTCTCCGGCCACAGGCTGCGTTCTTCCAGGGGCAACGTCTTGAGGAGATCAATGACGATATTATTCATTTTATCACACAGCCCGTTGGTTTGCGGGTGGTAAGGCGTTGTCCGAATCTTCTTACAGCCGTAGAGGTTGCAGAACTCCTGGAAGACTCCAGCCTCAAACGCTGGACCTTGATCTGTCAAGACCTGTTCCGGATACCCGTGTGGACGGCAGACGTGTTGTTGGAAGGCTCTGGCCGCTGTTTGGGCTGTCAAGTCTTTAACAGGAACCACCACCAGGAACCAGGAGTAATGGTCCACAATCGTGACGGCATAGATGTAGCCGGACCGGCTTGGAGCCAACTTCACATGATCTAGCGCTACCAGCTCCAGAGGCTGCCTGGTAATGATGGGCCTCAATGGAGTCTTCTGGCTGGCACGGTCCTTCCTTCTGAGGTTACATGGGCCGCAATCTCTGCACCATCTTTCTATGGCCCCTCTCATTCCTATCCAGAAGAACCGCTCCCGTAACAGGAACTCCAGTTACTTCCATCCAAAGTGTCCTGCTCCATCATGGTAGGCCTCCAGGACCATAGCCGCATCTCGCCTGGGAACTACTACTTGCCAGGTTAACTTGTGTGTCCGGTGGTTGACAAGCCTTCTGCACAGTTTACCTTCGTAGAGAAATAGTCTGCTCTTCTCCTTCCACAGCTGCTTAGCTTCCTCAGGGGCATCCAGATTGGGATAGGCATCTGCCTGAGTCAGCATTTCCTTCACCAAGCGAACTGCAGGGTCACTATCCTGCGTTTCAGCCCAGCCGTGGTGAGGTAAGGGATTGAACATGACGGTGGTCGAGTCTTTGTCTCTTACACGGTGGGAGTACTGAGTGGCCCCATACCGGTGGAATGCAGGGAGCTCTATTTCCTCCAGCTCGTCTGGATCTTCTCCCTCATCGGGCAAGTGGAGCATTCTCGATAGGGCATCTGCATTGGCGTTGGCTCGGCCTGCCCGGTACTTGATGGTGAAGTCATAGTTTGCTAGCCGGGCCATCCACCGCTGCTCTAGGGCACCAAGTCTCGCAGTGTCCAGGTGCGTCAACGGATTGTTGTCCGTGTACACAGTGAACTTCGCAGAGGCCAGGTAATGCTTGCCCACACCACTGCCAAGAACTCCAGCTTAAAGGAGCTGTAATTCTCCGGGTTTCTCTCGGTGGGCCTCAGCTTCCGGCTGGCGTACGCGATCACCCTTTCTCTGCCCTGTTGGTTCTGTGACAGTACGGCTCCCAGCCCCACATTACTGGCGTCCGTGTGGAGGATAAAAGGCTGGCCATAATCGGGGTAGGCCAGGATCTCATCCCCCGTGAGGGTCATCTTCAGCTGGCGGAAGGACTCCTTTTCCAGCTTGTCCCACTTGAATGGTGGCTTTTGGCTTCTGGCCTTAGATTGTCCTATAAGGAGGTCCTGCATAGGGGCTGCCATCTTGGTGAACCCGGGAATGAACCTTCGGTAGTAGCCTAACAACCCGAGGAACTGCCTCACTTCTTTTATGTTAGAGGGGCTTGGCCAGTTCTTTATTGCCGTGATTTTGTCAGGGTCGGGGGCTACTCCTTCTGCACTCACCACGTGTCCCAGGTACTGTACCTTCGGCTTTAACAGATGGCACTTGGAGGGTTTCACTTTCATGCCAAAGCCTGCCAGGGCCTCGAACACCTCGGCCAGGTGCTTTAGATGGTCCTCGTAAGTCTTCGAATAGACAATCACGTAGTCCAGGTAAAGTAGGACCGTCTCAAAGTTTTGGTGCCTTAGACAGCATTCCATCAGCCTCTGGAAGGTCCCGGGTGCGTTGCAGAGCCCGAATGGCATACAGTTGAATTCACTTAATCCCATCGGGGTGGTGAAGGCGGTCTTCTCCTTGTCAGCCTCTGCCACAGGAACCTGCCAGTACCCGCTAGTAAGATCCAAAGTAGAGAAGAAGTTAGCTGATTTTAGTGCGGCTAAAGACTCCTCTATCCTAGTTAACGGGTACTCGTCTTTATGGGTGATACGACTGACCTTTCTATAGTCCACGCACATTCTCATGGTACCATCTTTCTTTTTTACCAAAACTAAGGGAGCTGCCCAGGGGCTACAGCTATCTCTAATGACCCCAGCTTCTTTCATTTCTCTCAGCATGCCCTTTGCGTTCTGATAATGTGCAGGGGGAACAGGTCTGTGTCTCTCTTTTATTGGTGGGTGGCTCCCCATGGGGATGTGGTGTTCCACTCCCTTTACTCGGCCAAAGTCTAGCGGGTGCTTACTAAAGATTCTCTCGTACTCCTGAACCACCCGGTAGACTCCTTGTTTTTGGTGCAGGGGAGTAGAGTCAGCACCCACATGGAGTTTCTGGCACCAGTCCTCCTTGTGTTTCTGGGAGCCATTATCCTCCACCGGGAGAGATGGAGGCAAGGGCTCCATGACGCTGAGAGCATTGTGTTCGACAGCAAACAATTTGGCTAATGTAGCGTACCGGGGCAAATGTACTTCCCTTTCCCCAATGTTTAAGATCCGTACAGGCACCCTTCCATGGCAGACATCAACCACCCCCCGGGCTGTCAAAATGGTGGGCCTGCTGTCTGAATACACGGGTTCTACCATGGCTTGGTAGTCTCTCCCTCTTAACCCTATTGCAGTCCGACACCAGATCATCATTTCACTTTTGGGAGGCATGGCAA
This sequence comes from Phyllobates terribilis, assembly GCF_046119375.1. NCBI lineage: Eukaryota > Metazoa > Chordata > Amphibia > Anura > Dendrobatidae > Phyllobates > Phyllobates terribilis. The sequence goes on along the minus strand of NW_027362763.1, from coordinate 678,835,028 downwards.
TGGGGAACGCGTCGCTCATCCTCACGCTACCGATCTCACCACCAGACAGTTCTACCTGTTGCCGTCTCATCAGGGCTTTTATCTCTTTCTGGAGGACCCTCTGTTGGCTGGAGCTAACATTCATCGCCACCTGCTGCAAAATTACAATTACTTCTGAAAGACAATTTTCAATCACGTTAGTACCCAAGGTTATTTTAGGGTGACTTTCTCGACGGTCAATGTCCACAATAATCACTCCCTGTGCCGGCAGTTCAACCTTACCAATCTTGATGGTCATCTCTCTGAACCCCACCTGCGGCACGGGTTGACCATTACTGGCGATGATGCTCAAGTCATCGTCTGGATAACGGGTTATATCAGTGTCACTCCAGTACTGCTTGAAAAGTACATAGGGGATGGTAGTCACTTGGGACACGGTGTCCAGCAGTGCACTCATGGGGATACCGTCCAGCACTACGGGTAAAACCGGGCATCCCCCTACGTACTTATCACGCCAATTAGACGGGCCTGGTGACCTTATGCCTGGGGGTTGGCCCTCTGCCCCAGGTCGGACCTGTTTAAAGTACAGTACCTGGCTACGTGTCCCGGCTGGCTGCAACGGCGGCAAATCGGCTGTACATCCTCAGTGTAACGGTCGGTGGGCCTCCCTCTGAACGACGGGATCCTCCTCTGTCGACGCCACGGGACATCCTCCGGACTGGAAGCCAGCTTGATTGGTCCTGACGGGTCCATCTGTAACGACTGTACGGTCCTGGTCAATGCAGCAACACTCTTTGTTAGTTCTTGAACCTGATGGTGCAGGTTGCAGGCGGGGATGGATTTAGGGCCTGCGCATCAGCCCCCACAAAGTCTGCGGGGTAGGGTGCCGCCCCCTGGTGGTAAGTAATGGCAGGGCGCCGGGAAGCTACAGCGCCACCTGGTGCGAGTTCTCGGAGCACCCGGATGGCCCTATCTTTGAACTGTGCAAAAGTCAAATCAGGGTTCTGTAGGGCCATCAGGCGCAGCTGGGTTCTGTGGGCGCTGGACAGCAGACCTTCTATGAACTGGTCAGACAACAGTTTATCTGTATCCTGCACGCTGCCAGGGTCAGCTTGCTTAATTGCTCCCAAGGCTTCCTGTAAATTTAGGGCATAATCTCTGATGCTGTCCTGTGTCCGCTGCTTACATCCGTAGAGCCGCATTTTAATTTCAGCGGAGGTGCGGGTATCAAAGGTGTCCCGTAGATGGGTCAGAACCCCCCTTACAGTCCTTTTCTCCTCAGCTGTCCAAGACTTTACCTCCCGCTGGGCCGCACCAGTTAACTGCCCTATCAGTATGCTTACTTTCTGTTCTTCTGTCAGGGGATAAACTTTGAACAAGCTATACAGCCTTTCTTTAAAGTTGCCCAAGGTATGCGACTCGCCAGCATACTGTGGCAGCCAAGCCGCTCCGGGGATATAGGGCATGGAAAACGGCATCACAGCTGCAGCGGCTACGCTGGTGGTAGAGGGTCCCACCGCGTCCAACATCTTCTTCCCCCCTAGTTAACCGTGGCCTAACTTCCGGCGATCCTCTTCTGTAGGCCGCGGCTCCGCTCGCGATGTTCTGGGCGAGGACCTTTTGACGTCCGCTCCCCTCTTCTTCCCGCACGGCGTCCCGAAGATGGCGCCCGATGGCGGGAAACGGCTCCGATTGGCGGGAAATGGCCCCGAATGGCGGGAAACTTCACTCAGGTATGTATAAAGTCTTTTTCAGGCACGCAATACCCGTTTGTGGCGGGTTGGTCACAATCCTGCCGACTACGCCAAAGCTGACTCGCCCCCTGGGCCGTGGGGTATCCGGAACCGGGCTTCTGTACGATGCTGGGGGTAGTAGTGGCAACCCGATCCCGTGGCTCAGGGTGGTCAGACCAAATTGTGGCAGTCTATCAATGAGTGCTTTAAATGTCCGACTATGCCACCCGTGGATTGCGGTCAGGGATAACCGCCGCTGCAGGGCAGGCCACTGGGGCTGGTGTTGGTGTGCAGCACAGTGGTAGGATAACTACCCATGGGAGGAGTGTAGCCCCAGGGTAGTGTAGGTGGATGTTGGGGGTGATAGTGCAGGCCGCAATAGTAAGAGTTCAGAGTCCGCTTCAAACAGTTCAGGGTCTTTATTGTAGATATTATTAATGACCCAACAGTAGTACCGGTTAGGAATGGGCCTGGGTGTCTGAGAGCATTCGGGGGAGCCCCACTGGTCAGGGTGAGTGTGTAGGCCTACCGTTCTCTTTATGCTCTTTCTGACTATCCCCCTCTTCGTGGTGTAATAGCCCACGTCCCTGAGCTGGCCGTGTACTTCTCGCCTGTATGGCTTGTGACTCGGGCCTTGGGTACCTTTTGCTTTCTCCTCGCTGTACTGGTCGCTCTGTGTGGCGGAGCCTCCAGGCTTCTTAGGCCAAGGGACCTGAAATCCCTCGCGGGTTGGTTCTCTGCTGCTGGGCTTATAACCCTGACAGCCTCGGACCCCAATGTCCGGTTGTGTGATTCTCTCAGCCAGGACCGGCTCACGTCGCCTCTGTCCCTGGCTCGCAGTCTCTCCTCTGCCTCACGGACTCCTCAGCTGCTGCTGACCTGTCCCTCTTCTCTGAGAACCCTTCTGGTCACTTCAGAAGTGGGTTCTGGTCTCCCTAACCCTGCCCCAGTTCCAGCTTTTATAAGGCAGCCAGCTCCCCCTACTGGCCTGGGACAGGAGCTGCTGCATGCTAATGGTTCCTAACCAGGGAACCTCCCTCCTGCTCTCAGACACAGATTATTGTTTGTGGCATCCAGGCCTGGGGTGACACAAGAGCAGGTGACTCCCACGGGTCAGATGGCTGGGACTGACCAGTATAGCAGATGACACAGCAGGCAGGCTGACGAGTGGTCCTGGAGGATGGACTGGTAGACACGGCAGGTGACAGGCGGGAGCCTCCGGGTAGGCTGTCAGGTGGTCACGGCAAGTGACAGGCAGAAGTCTCTAGATGGACAGTCAGGTAACAGGCGAGCACTCCCAGGTGAGCGGGCTGACAGACACAGAAGGTAACGGGTGGGTGCTCCCAGGTGAGCGGGCTGACAGACACAGAAGGTAACGGGCGGGTGCTCCCAGGTGAGCGGGCTGACAGACACGGCAGGTAACAGGCAGGTAACAGCCGAGCGCTCCCAGGTGAGCGGGCTGACAGACACTGCAGGTAACAGGGGAGCGGTCCCAGGTGAGTGGGCTGACAGACACGGCAGGTAACAGACCGGTAACAGGCGGGTGCTCCCAGGTGAGCGGGCTGACAGACACGGCAGGTAACAGGCAGGTAACAGGCGAGCGCTCCCAGGTGAGCGGGTTGACAGACACGGCAGGTAACAGGCGAGCGCTCCCAGGTGAGCGGGCTGACAGACACGGCAGGTAACAGGCAGGTAACAGGCGAGCGCTCCCAGGTGAGCGGGCTGACAGACACTGTATGTAACAGGCAGGTAACGGGCAGATAACAGGCTGGCAGGAAAGGACGAGGAGTCAGGCTAGCAGCGGAACCTGAGGGCTGAAGCAGAGATAAGTAACACTGTGCAACAACTTTGCTCGGGCACCTCCATTTTGGAGGAGGTGCCCTATATATGGGAGGACCCTCGGCTATTGGCCGGGGACTCCTTAGGACGGCGCGCGCGGCCCCTTTAAGAGGGGGGGGAGCACGCGCGCCTTAAGCACAGTGCCCGGGGGACTGCGCGCGCCGACAGCAGGAAGAGGAGAGCGGGGAGAGAGGAGGTGAGGGGGATGGCGTCTCTGCCTGGCAGGAGGCAGAGATGCCGATGCTACACTATGCCTGCTGCACTCTGATACAGACTCTGCCTGCTGCACTCTGATACAGACTCTGCCTGCTGCACTCTGATACAGACTCTGCCTGCTGCACTCTGATACAGACTCTGTCTGCTGCTGTGACGCTCACAGCCCTCCCTGGGAAATGGGGTTACTCGGAGCCGGGTCAGTGTAGGAGTCTCGGGGTTGTAGTCGTGGCCCGGACCCGGTCCGTGCCCAGGGTGGTCACATAAAAGATTTAATGGGCTTTCAGGGTTGAGTGGTATTTTCCGACTACGCCACCTACGGTTTCCGGTGATAGACACCAGCGCTGCTTCAGTCCACTGAGGTCGGTGTTAAAAGCAGCTTAGATGGAATGGCTCCCCGCAGGCGGAACAGGCCTCAGGGCAGTGTGAGGAGGAATGGTGGGTGCAGTGCCGCGCAGGAAATAACAGGCTGAAGCGGGGTGTGAAGTCATCCAGGGCTTTTACTCACATTCAGATGAACTTTAGCCGCAAAGCTTCCCTCTGCTCCTCGCGGCGTACTGCGGCCACCGGGAAGGGGGTCCAGCACTTTCCAGGTAGATCAGGAGCACCTGTCGAGACCCCTCTGGTGTGTGTTCCTCTCCTTGGTGAGTTCTCCCACTAAGTCTTCTCCTGACTGTATGTGTGGTTAGAACTAGGTGTAAGGCCGGGTCCCACTGGATAAACGCAGGTAGAGAGGTACAGGTGGCGTAAGCCGCTCCGTCCTTATCCCTCCTGGGATCCACTAAGCCTCCGGGCTTTTCAGACTGAGACGTGAAGTAACAAAGTCAGATATCGGGGGCTGGTTACCCCTCTTGCAGCAGGAATCCCTCTGACTAGGCCAGAGTAAGAAATAAAGGTGGCGTATGCCGCTTTGTTCATATCCCCCTGGGATCCTTTCGCCTGTGGAGCTTGTCTCCTCTGCTCCCCTCCAGGCCTTCTTAGGTAGGGACCTTGACCGGGTAGAGACAGTGGTTAACTCTGACCCACTCTTCACCTCAAGGCCAGAGAACGAGGATCGTGTATCTTCAGTCGGATGAGGACTATTATTGAACTCTGGTGGGTGTCCACAATCAGAGACGGAGACCACAATCACTGATGAAGATCACAATCAAAGACCTTGAACCTAAGATGGCCGTAGATTAAATATGAATTAGTAAGTGTACCCTAAAAGTGTGTCCTCCACCCTCACCCACTACATGGTTCCCCCTGTCTTTGGTCCCCCCCCATCTCCTATATCCCGGGCCGGGGCAGCACCCCGTTGCATTTAGACCCCCATCAGGACAGGAGTGGTGTAGTGTTGAGTGGTGAAGTAGGGTCTCGAGAAGTGCTCCATCCTTACCTGGAAGAGGAGATACCACACCTCAAGCTGAGGTTCAGTATCCCTGTGGCGACTGAGCCCTCAGGGGCTCCACACTGCACTCTGATACAGACTCTGCCTGCTGCACTCCTGATACAGACTCTGCCTGCTGCACTCCTGATACAGACTCTGCCTGCTGCACTCCTGATACAGACTCTGCCTGCTGCACTCCTGATACAGACTCTGCCTGCTGCACTCCTGATACAGACTCTGCCTGCTGCACTCCTGATACAGACTCTGCCTGCTGCACTCCTGATACAGACTCTGCCTGCTGCACTCTGATACAAACTCTGCCGGCTGCACCATCTAGTCTGTCCTACTGGGTCCAGCTGCTTCGAGTCCATTGGTCTGTCCTGGAGTGGCACCTGGCGTTCATCGGAAGCCAAGTATAAAATCACCATCAGAGGCTCTAGTGAACAGTCCGGTGGTCGCTTAGTCACGCCCCTCCAGGCTCTCCGGGGTCTGTGGCATAGTGGTTCCACAAACCATGTCCGTGACAGTGCGTCTTCGCAGGCAGGGTCCTCTCTCCTGTTGTACCAGTCAGTGACCCCTTTTGACATGTAAAGCGCAACTGAATAAATGTCGCTGTCACAGTAATAATAATTATAGTACTTGTACTCTGGGTCAGTTGATGGCACTTCCCTGGTGTCTACACCTAATTTGATGTGTTTTGGCAGCTTTTGGTCCCGTTTCTAGGTGTTGTATATGCATTTTTTTGGTCCCCCCATTGACTCCTATGGGATTCGGAAATGTTCAACGAACATTCGGCGAATATCAATTTGTTCGGCGAACTTTTCCGAACCGAACATTGAAATGTTCGCTCATGCCTAAAGGGGTCTAGAGCCACCACTGGGGGGCGTCCCACTCCTACTGAAGGTGCCACAAGGACTGTTGTTAAAGATATAGTCTGTTGGCAGTGTCACAACACTGGACACGTAGCTGCCTGATGTCATATGTCACCTGAACCCATGGACTGCAGCTTAGGCAGACGGGTCTCCTATTATGCTTATTCATCCTGCAGCATGGACTGTCGACTTGGAGAGGGGCCGCAGGCGTGTGCCGTATCCATTAATGGAGTAAAAGTGCTTGGACTGTTAGACTCTGGGAGTCTGGTGACCTTTATCAGAGCTATCCTTCCCCACCAGTTGGTCCCTTCCAAAACTGTGGAAGTTTGGTGCATCCATGGGGATGCCAAGGACTACCCCGTGGCCACAGTGACTGTGGGAACAGACTGTGGTGCCCAGTCCCATGAGGTCGGGATGGTTAAGGACCTGATACATCCCGTCATACTGGGCCGTGATTTTTCTTTGTTTTGGGACTTGTGGGGGAAGGGAACCGGACTTAATAGTGTGGGAAAAAACAGGTCCATGGAGAAGAACCCCCAACAAAGTCTCAAGTGGATGAGTTCCCACTGTGTGTCCTTGCCGGCGATGAGGTTGAGACAGTGACTGAGGAGACCGACCTCCCTGAGTTGGATGTGTCCGGAGAGAACTTTGGGACTGCTCAAGTTCGGGACCTGACCTTAAAGGGGGCGTTTGACCAGGTTACTGTATGTAATGAGGTTGCCCAAGAGTTGGGGGCCGACTCCAGGTTCCCCAACTTTGCAGTTCAGGGGGAGTTGTTATATCGGGTGGCCAAACTAAGGGGTGATGAGATAGTGGAACAACTGTTAGGGCCGGGGCCATACATAAGGAGGGTAATAATACTGGATATGGCCCATTCACATGTTCTGGGGAGACACCCAGGGGTCGAGTAAACTCAGGAGAGGATTTTAGGAAGGTTTTATTGGCTGGGGTTTTACCGATAAATTCTCAACTATTGTAGGTCCTGCCCCACCTGCTAAATAACCGCTCTCTCTTCCCATTTCCATAGTCCATTAGTTCCAGTACCGGTAATAGAGATCCCCTTTGAGAGGATTGCTATGGACCTAGTAGGGCCCTTAGTCAAATCAGCCCGAGGTCACCAATACATTCTGGTGATCATGAACTATGCGACCCGGTATCCAGAAGTGGTGCCGCTAAGAAACTCCTTGAGTAAATGCATAGCCATGTCCATATATTTGCCATGACCGGTCTGCCGAAGGAAATCCTAACGGACCAAGGGATCCTGTTTATGAGCAAGGTAATGAAGGAACTGTTCAAGGTCCTCCAGATTACCCAGCTGCGAACCTCTATGTATCATCCGCAGACAGACGGCTTAATAGAGCACTTTAACAAGACCCTTAAAGCGATGCTCAAGAAAGTCGTGGAGAAGGATGGATGTCACTGGGACTACCTGCTGCCCTTCCTGCTCTTCTTGGTAAGGGAGGTCCCACAAGCCTCTACCTGTTTTTCTCCATTCGAGCTCCTGTATGGACGACATCCGCGAGAGCTCCTGGATATCACTAAGGCAACCTGGGAAGCAGAGGTTACGCCACACGGGAGCATCATTGAGCATGTCGCCCAGATGCAGGAAAAAATAGCGAAAGTGATGCCGATCCTGAAAGCGCATCTCCTCCAGGTGCAGGAAGGCCAGGCAAGGGTCTATTACTGATCAGCAAGGCTGAATCAGTTCCAGCCCTGGGAAACTGTGGAAACTCCTTGCCTGGGAGCTGCTCCCGAAGGCAAGGTGGAGGACGTCACTATTGCAGAGACTCTATCGCCGGCCCAGAAGCAACAGTGTTGAGAACTACTACAGCCGATTCGAGAGCTGTTCTTGGAGTTGCTGGGGCATACTCAGGTGGTAGAGCATGACGTGCTAATAGAGCCACATGTAAGAGTGAATCTGAAGCCGTACTAGATTCCGGAAGCACGCCGGGAGGCGATCTCGGCCGAGGTGAAGACGATGTTAGACCTCGGGGTGATAGAGGAGTCAAGGAGTGGGTGATCGAGCCCAATCATCCTCATGCCAAAACCCAATGGAGAGTGGAGGTTTTGTAATGACTACCGCCGGCTGAATGAGGTGTCTAAGTGTGACGCGTACTCGATGCCCCACGTCAACAAACTCATCAAGAGGCTTGGACCGGCGAGGTACATCACCACTCTTGACCTGACGAAGGGCTACTGGCAGATCCCCATGTCCCAGACAGCCAAGGAGAAGACGGCTTTCTCAACACCTGATGGGTGCTTTCAATACACTCGGATGCCATTTGGACTACAGGGGGCCCCAGCCACCTCCAGAGGGCTATGGATCGGATCCTAGCCCCACATTAGAAGTATGTCGCAGCCTACCTTGACGATATTGTGGTCTTTAGTCCAGACTGGGCTAGTCATCTACCTAAACTACAGGCCTTTCTGGATGCTCTAAGGAAGGCGGGATTTTCCATAAATCCGAGAAAATGTGCCGTCGGAAAAGAGGAGGCCAAGTACTTAGACTATGTCTTCGGGAGAGGCGAAATAAAACCGCAAGTTAATAAACGCCCCTATTGAAGAAGCACATTAGCGAAACGGTGTCGTCGGGGCAGGTTCTTCTAAGGAGACCTCCAGATACACAGTGCTATCAATAATCCCTTTGTAAGTATAATGGCCGGCTCAATTTGGATACTACTATAGGCATCTAATACTTAGGTCCCAATTACACTATATTTACTTGAATTACTTTGGCACTTTATAATATGAATATATTCTCTAATTATTTTGGTACTTGATATTTATCTATGATACTTGGCTTTGTATTCTATATACTGTGCACAATATTAATTAAGAGCATTTTTTGTGGGAATAGTGCAATTTGTTCTGATGTCCTAGTTTATATGGGCCTGGAGTCATATTAAAATTCTTGCAGGTATATTAATTAGGGATAACATTATATGTGACTGAATTGATTTGGAGGGGTCTCCTTTAATGTTTTTAGGTTTCTGCTTTTACTTATCTTTTATTGTATTTTCATGAATTATATTCTTAAATTGGTGAAATAAAAGAATGATTTTATTAGATTTTGTTGTATATCTTCCTTAAACCAGGTTTATAACTGTGGTTTGTGTGTGCAAAGATTCTATGGCGGAGGAATATTTATTGACCTTTTTGGATATAAACAAGTTAATAAAGTGGAGGCAATCCAGACCTGGCCGCAACTGCTCTCCAAGAAGCAAGTAAGAGCGTTCCTGGGAATGGTGGGATATTACTGGCCGTTTATCCCAAATTTTGCCATGATGGCCGCGCCACTGTCGGATCTCCTAAAAGGCACCAGATCAACCATGGTGAAGTGGACGGAGGAAACAGAGACCGCGTTTCAACAGTTGCAGCTAGCACTGTGTAAGCAGCCGGTCCTAGTCGCACCAGACTTTAAGGAAGAGTTCGTGGTCCAGACAGATACTTCAGAGGTTGGTCTAGGAGCCGTACTCTCTCAAGAGATAAATGGAGAAGAACATCCCATTCTCTATCTGAGCCGGAAGCTTTCCTCCTGTGAGAAGAACTATGCAATAGTAGAAAAGGAGTGTTTAGCCATAAAGGGGGCTGTAGATGCTCTAAGATTTTACCTACTAGGCTTAAAGTTTAAGTTGGTGTCAGACTATGCCCCTTTGAGATGCTTGAGGGAAAAGAGGGGTAAAAATGTGCCAGGGTAACTAGATGGTTCCTAGGTCTTCAGGACTTTACCTTTCACGTGGAGTATAGGCCCAGGAAGTTACACGGGAACGCTGATGCCCTCTCTAGGATTCCTTGTCTGGTATTGGAAGGTGCCCAAACCCCTGGCTTTAAGCAGAGGGGGGGGGGGGGATATGTGATAGAGTCACTGGTATGATATACGAGGGGAGGTATGTGTCACTCAGGTTGCTCTCCCGTGTGTACTGAAACCTACTAAATTTCTGCCAGCATGTTATGTGCTGGGGGTTAACTTTCTTAAAGGGTGTGGTTTTATGGGAATGGCAAAGAGGGTTGGAGGCCATTCCCCTACCTCCCCTCAGCATGTGGCTGAGCAGGGTTAAATGCTCAGTCAGTAGTTTGCTCTGTGTAGTGTGTGGCCAGGAGAGTGAAGTCTCCAGGCTGTGTTTGGGTGAAGCCAGAGAGCAACAGCGGAGGACTGGTGTTTGCTCAGACTTTACTGTGCTACCTGAAGCGGGCTGAGCCTCGCTTGCTATTGGTCTCTGTTATACCTTATGTTTTGTTTTCCCGTTAACTCCGAGATGGTCTGTATTGTAGTAGCTATATTCTTGTACATAGGAGCAGTATTATAGTAGTAATATTCTTGTACATAGGAGCAGTATTATAGTAGTTATATTCTTGTACATAGGAGCAGTATTATAGTAGTTATATTCTTGTACATAGGAGCAGTATTATAGTAGTTATATTCTTGTACATAGGAGCAGTATTATAGTAGTTATATTCTTGTACATAGGAGCAGTATTATAGTAGTTATATTCTTGTACATAGGATCAGTATTATAGTAGTTATATTCTTGTACATAGGAGCAGTAATATAGTAGTTATATTCTTGTACATAGGAGCAGTATTATAGTATTTATATTCTTGTACATAGGGAGCAGTATTATAGTAGTTATATCCTTGTATATAGGAGCAGTATTATAGTAGTTATATTCTTGTACTTAGGGGCAGTATTATAGTAGTTATATTCTTGTACATAGGAGCAGTATTATAGTAGTTATATCCTTGTATATAGGAGCAGTATTATAGTAGTTATATTCTTGTACATAGGGGCAGTATTATAGTAGTTATATTCCTGTACATAGGGAGCATTATTATAACAGCTATATTCTTGTACATAGGGGCAGTATTATAGTAGTTATATTCTTGTATATAGGAGCAGTATTATAGTAGTTATATTCTTGTACATAGGAGCAGTATTATAGCAGTTATATTCTTGTACATAGAGGATAGTATTATAGTAGTTATATTCTTGTACATAGGAGCAGTATTATAGTAGTTATATTCTTGTACATAGGAGCAGTATTATAGCAGTTATATTCTTGTACATAGAGGATAGTATTATAGTAGTTATATTCTTGTACATAGGAGCAGTATTATAGTAGTTATATTCTTGTACATAGGAGCAGTATTATAGCAGTTATATTCTTGTACATAGGAGCAGTATTATAGTAGTTATATTCTTGTACATAGGGGGGCAGTATTATAGTAGTTATATTCTTGTATATAGGGAGCAGTATTATAGTAGTTATATTCTTGTACATAGGAGCGGTATTATAGTAGTTATATTCTTGTACATAGTGGGCAGTATTATTCTTGTACATAGGGGCAGTATTATAGTAGTTTCATTCTTGCACATAGGGGCAGTGTTATATTTACCTCGGTCAGGATTGTCCACTCCACATACTGCTATAGCCCACCCTCAGTTATGAGTAGTATTATGTCAGGGGGATTTTTTAACCCCTTGATGTATCTGGAATGTTCTTTTAAACTGACATAAAACAGAGATCTTAAAAATGGTGAGGAATAGAAGCGCAGAATCTTTTCTTTATGTGATAATTGCTTTCTTACAGAACAGTGCCATCTTCTCTTGTCTTGGAGATGTCGTCCTCCTCCCTGGTTCTGAGGTTGATCCATACTTCTATATATGAGTCGGGGATTATATGACCCATGAAAGTAGAGAGCAGAAGATGGCAAGTGAAGTCAGATGGCGGAGGCAGAGGCCACATGACGCAGTTTGTCATTTGGGGCTATTTGGAGAGTTCATTATGTTCCCTTAAGTGAGATAAATTCTAACAATTGGAGGCGGTAATAGTACAAAACTCCTATTATACAAAACTGTAAATTAAAACCAAATGGCGTCCTGTAGCTGCACATGTGGATCACTGCTGAATGAGGCATCATCTTGGCTCGTGTCCTCTGTCATCAGGGTCTTACTAACTCTACGATCACATCATGCCCAGATCCATCACTAGTTTTCTTTATTCCAGACAGCGTGACATGGAGGCGCTATGATCACTATATACTCAATATGGAAAACTGGCCACATTGTTCTAATTGTCATGCAGCACAGAAGATTTCAGAAGAAAAGTTTGCTGATTTTGTGTGGAGTGGGCAGTGATAAGAGCACTTATGAGATGATATTAGTGAGGTCAGGGCTGCATGTGACTGGACAGCGTTGTGGCAAGAAAATTGAAAATAAGTGGGGGGTTTCATGAACCAAATTGTAGGATCTCCCAGCAGCACAGAGTATTTTAGGAGTTGATACATGTGTTAATCAGTGTCCCTCTATAAGCTAGATCTGAGGCCTGAGCTTATTGATGCCTCGTGTATCATCTTGTTTTGTGGATGTGTAGCACCCTGAGGATTCGGCTGCTACAGGGGTATTACACCTCAAGCCAGAGGTGTGGTATTCCACTCCCGGGTAAGGATGGAGTGTGGAACTGAGCTCAGTTAGCTGCATGCACTACACACATCCCATTTCCGAGGAACAGACCGACGGTACTCCCACCAGTTTATGTGCAGGTACGACAGTGTCTGTTCCTGGCTGGAGTGGGAGGGGGGTGGAACATCCCAGTAGTGTAGGGGCAGATAGGGGGAGCAGCCTGGGTAAAGTTAGGAGCTCATTGGGTGCTGGTCACCTGAGCTCACACATAGAGGGAGTATATAAGGTGGGCACCATCTTAGATCAGGGTCTTTGCAGAGGAGTCTTTTGCAGAAGGCTGGTCAGTCTGTGAGACGTCAGTCAGTCAGAGAAGCAGAGCAGAGGAGAAGAGCAGCTCCAAGGCCAAGAGAGAGAGAGAGGAGAAAGAAAGACCCAGAGGGGGAGAAAGAAGGAACTCCAAGAGCCCAAATTAGACCAGAGGGTGAAGAGTTGGCAACAGGGTACCGGATCCCAAGCTGGCAGAGGCTACAGCACACCTTAGCCAGGAACCGGAGGTCGTGGGCAGGATCTGCCACGATCACCCACTAAATCCACCTGGAAGGCAGACCAGGAATAGGGTCAGGGAACCCAGAGACAAGGGTTTACCACCAAGAGGCCCGAGGGAGCCGGACATAGGTGGATCCCTGGTGGGGAAGGCCAGAGAAGAGGACAGGACAGAAAGGGAGCTCAGGACCACGCTCCAGAATCACCTGGGGGTTGGCCGAGTCCAGGACCTGGTGGACGCAGCACGGCTCGGGTGGTCACTCAAGGCCGGAGTGACCAGAACAACTGCAGTAAGTAAACAAACCCTGAACTGCACAGCCCGACTCTGAGTCTCATTTCCATCCCCGCTGCACCACCACAACCCCCATCCTCTGCAACTGACCCCCTGAGGCTATACCCCTCCCGTTGGGGGTTATACTAACTAAGCTGCACACACATCACCAGCCTCAGTGGACCCTGCTGCAGCGGCGGCCGTACTGACCGCAAATCAACGGGTGGCGTAGTCGACACAAAAGAACATCTAGTAACATCATAAGGACTGCCACACACTGAGCTTGACACCCTGGGCACGGACCGGGTCACAGCCACTCGGAGACTACAACCCCCATCTGATCCGGCTCCGGGTATCCCTAACAGCACTGGCCCAGGGGGCGCGTCAACTTTGGCGTAGTCGGCAGGATAACGTGCCCGCAACAACCGGGTACTGCGTGCCTGAAGAAAAGTTCACCGTTACCTTAAAAAGAAGTCTCCTGCCGGTTCCGGAGGGTTCCCCGCCATCGGGCCCCATCACAGGTCGTTTCCCGCCGGTTGTCCGCCATTTGCAGCTTTTTCCCGCCATCCATGGAGTTTCCCGCCACTGGGAGACGATTCCCGCCATTTCTGAAGATTTCCCGCCTTGGGGGAGCGGACGCCATTATGGGCGTGCCAGAGGGTGGCAAGAGGCCACCTCCCATCGTGGGCCAGGTCGAAGAATGGCGCCAAAAGCGGAAACCGCGCCCACCAACAGAGACTGTGATGCTGGAAGTGTCCATCAGCGTGAGAGAACTGCCCCTGGAACTGAAGTTGCCCCGGGACCACCCTCGATGTGGGCGGAGACAGAAGAAGAGAACAAAGATGGGTGTCGCCTGGAGCAGTCTGGAGAGAGCGCACCCGGAGACAAGACGTCTGGAAGAGAGTCCAGAGAGAGCCTACCCGGAGATGGAGGGAGAGCCAGGCAGCACCGACCCAGTGGTCAGGAGCCTGATGCGGGCCGCCACTCCAGGCAGCACCGACCCAGTGGTCAGGAGCCTGTTGCAGGTCGCCACTCCAGAAGGCCTGCTGGAGATCCTAACACAGTTCCCCCGAGACCGGGAGTGTGCACAGACCGCGCTGGAGGGCCTCGCACAGAGGTTGGCCCGGGTACAACGGGAGACGTTGGCGGAGTGGAGCCGAGAGATGGCCCAGCAGACCGAGACTCGTCAGCGGAGCACGCCACCCGAGACGAGGAGACAGACCGCCTCTGAGGATGGCGCAGGAGGACTGAAGGCCGGAGACGGCGCCGAGAAGGGAGCCGAACGAATGGAGGCAGGTAAAGGGGACGTCACTACCCCGAGCCGGGAAACCGCGTGCCTGCCCCAGCTCCCCGTCGCAGAGCCCGAAGTACCCCCTGCCGTGCCCGTCGCTGCAACGTCACCGCCGCAGACTAGGCCTCAAACGGAAGCCGCGACCCCTGTGACGTCACACGCCTCGACCCCGAGCGTGGCCAAGCAGGAAGTACCATCGGCCTGGTCGCAAAGCCTAGTACCCCCGGGCGACGCAATACCAACAGCGCCCCCTACCTCCGCGGAGCCCCCGGCCTGGTCGCAGGGCCAAGTAACACAGGGCGCCGCCGTTCTTACGGTGCCCTTTACTTTCAAGGTGCCCCAGGCCTGGTCGCAAGGCCTGGTTAACCCGGGCGCCGCTACCACCACGGCGCCCATAACACCTAAAGTACCGCACCTGGGTGAGGACCTGTTCGCCCAGCATACGTGCCCGGATGGGCAGCCCTTCGTATGGCCCCAGGAATACATCCAGCTGGAGCTGCAAAAAGCAAGGGCCATGTGCGAACCCCTGATCCCGGCTCCAAAGCCCATGAAGAGGATCTCGCCCCCGCTAGAAGAGACCCAGTTTGAGTGGGATCCCACCGGAGAAGACCTCATGGGGTTCACTCAGGAGACTCGGGCAGCCGCAGCGGAGCGTGCAGAGTGCTGCCGCCAGCAGCTCGAGGTCTTTGAGAGGGAGCGGAGAGAGAGGCGGGTCCGGGAACAACAAGCCCAAATAAGGAGCGCGGAGCAGAAGAGCCGGACCAGGAGAGACCCCCGTGCAGCGCATGGTCCCCGTACCATCGGGACTGTGATAAAGTTCAATCTGCAGCATGGGTGGGGTTTCATCAGGGATCACCGCACCCCAGGCGACGTCTTCGTGACCAGGAGAGACGTTGAGTCCCACCTACCGGAGGGACACAGAGGTCGTGACCTGTATGTAGGGGACGAGGTCACCTTCACCCGGCACAAATGTGCCAAAGGACCCTACGCCCTCCATGTGCATCGCCTGACGGAGGAGGAGCTGCGGTGTGAGGAGGAGCAAGAGGACCCGGACGGGTCTGAAACTGAAACTGTCCACAAAGAAAGAGCAGGAGGACGCCGTCGTTGAAGTACGGTAGTGAAGAGACTGTATAAAGTTACCCGTCAGGGTATAAGAACTGTTACTGCTGCTAGTTAAAATATAGTCCCCGTAGGGACCAGCAAATTGAACTGTTAACCCCGTGTGTCCCTATTCCCACTGACCGAGGACTGAGAGCGGTCAATCCTCCCTAATACCTGGCCGAAGACTGAGAGCGGCCATATCCCCTTGTATATAGTTGCGCTTCCTAAAGCGCCCCCTACCGGTTTTATAGGAGACTGTTTTCTTCAAGAGACTGTCGCACTTTACCCGGTCACAAGTTGCACCGTGACCGGAGGAACCAGAAACAAGAATGTTTTATATGAAAAGTTTATTGCTGCTGATGATGTTTTATATGTTTTATATGTTTATGTTTTATAAAAAAAAAAAATGTATGTTTGTGGATGTTTATATCTTACAGCCCGAGGACGTGCTGTGATTTACCAGGGGGGAATGTAGCACCCTGAGGATTCGGCTGCTACAGGGGTATTACACCTCAAGCCAGAGGTGTGGTATTCCACTCCCGGGTAAGGATGGAGTGTGGAACTGAGCTCAGTTAGCTGCATGCACTACACACATCCCATTTCCGAGGAACAGACCGACGGTACTCCCACCAGTTTATGTGCAGGTACGACAGTGTCTGTTCCTGGCTGGAGTGGGAGGGGGGTGGAACATCCCAGTAGTGTAGGGGCAGATAGGGGGAGCAGCCTGGGTAAAGTTAGGAGCTCATTGGGTGCTGGTCACCTGAGCTCACACATAGAGGGAGTATATAAGGTGGGCACCATCTTAGATCAGGGTCTTTGCAGAGGAGTCTTTTGCAGAAGGCTGGTCAGTCTGTGAGACGTCAGTCAGTCAGAGAAGCAGAGCAGAGGAGAAGAGCAGCTCCAAGGCCAAGAGAGAGAGAGAGGAGAAAGAAAGACCCAGAGGGGGAGAAAGAAGGAACTCCAAGAGCCCAAATTAGACCAGAGGGTGAAGAGTTGGCAACAGGGTACCGGATCCCAAGCTGGCAGAGGCTACAGCACACCTTAGCCAGGAACCGGAGGTCGTGGGCAGGATCTGCCACGATCACCCACTAAATCCACCTGGAAGGCAGACCAGGAATAGGGTCAGGGAACCCAGAGACAAGGGTTTACCACCAAGAGGCCCGAGGGAGCCGGACATAGGTGGATCCCTGGTGGGGAAGGCCAGAGAAGAGGACAGGACAGAAAGGGAGCTCAGGACCACGCTCCAGAATCACCTGGGGGTTGGCCGAGTCCAGGACCTGGTGGACGCAGCACGGCTCGGGTGGTCACTCAAGGCCGGAGTGACCAGAACAACTGCAGTAAGTAAACAAACCCTGAACTGCACAGCCCGACTCTGAGTCTCATTTCCATCCCCGCTGCACCACCACAACCCCCATCCTCTGCAACTGACCCCCTGAGGCTATACCCCTCCCGTTGGGGGTTATACTACCTAAGCTGCACACACATCACCAGCCTCAGTGGACCCTGCTGCAGCGGCGGCCGTACTGACCGCAAATCAACGGGTGGCGTAGTCGACACAAAAGAACATCTAGTAACATCATAAGGACTGCCACACACTGAGCTTGACACCCTGGGCACGGACCGGGTCACAGCCACTCGGAGACTACAACCCCCATCTGATCCGGCTCCGGGTATCCCTAACAGCACTGGCCCAGGGGGCGCGTCAGATGTGTCATATTTGCTCGGCAGTGGACCGGACTGATGTGGGGCCGGATAGAGATGTCGTCTATCACTCTTCACGTCCTTCTCTTACCTCGGATGCTGCTGCTGGAAGAATTATCATTCAGCAATAACACAAAAACCTCATTTATATCAAGGAGCCGCCCCAAGATTGGGCAATGAGTGTTCAGATAGAGACTTATCCGGATGGGTCGATGCTCGACGCTGATGGATTAAAATCATCGGAACCTGCCGATGTGGTCAGGACCGGTCAACCATCTAATGTGTATAGTGGCCTACCAACTTTAGATCATGTCAGAAGTGTCTGCAGGGGGATATAAAAGTCTGGAGGGGAAGCAAAGGTTTCGAGAGGGGACAGGGAGGAGTCTAGAGGAGGACAGAGGAGCCTGGAGGGGATAGAAGAGCCTGAAGGAAGACAGATGAGCCTGGAGGAAGACAGAGAAGCCTGGAAGAAGACAAAGGAGCCTGGAAGAAGACAAAGGAGCCAGGAGAAAGACACAGGAGCGTGGAGGGGACAGAGGAGCCTGGAGGAAGACAGAGGAGCCTGGAGGAAGACAGAGGAGACTGGAAGAAGATAGAGGAGCGTGGGGGCGACTGAAGAGCCTGGAAGTAGACAAATAGGCCTCGATGAAGACATTGATGCCTGGATGAAGACATATGGGCCTGGAGGAAGAAAGAGGGGCCTGGAGGAAGACAGAGATGAACCTGGAGAAAAACAGAGAGGAGCCTGGAGGAAGACAGAGAGGATGTGACACAAGATGTGTGAAAGACTAAGTGCAACACAAAGGGAAAGGGAGCCCAGACTCTAGGGAAAGGGGGGAGTGGAGACCTCCTAGGCTGTTCTGATATCACCCTGTCTCCACTAACGTCCCTATATTAATTCCTCACCAATCGCCGCACGCGAACCTAAGCCCTGTATTTCCCTAGCGCTTGGCCCTGGATAGGGAAGTGGGGGATGAACACTAGTCGATCCCCACTACCGACTAAAGACAACATGGGTGACAAACACGGGGGAAAATAGCTTAACTTTAGCCGACTTCAGAGAGATAACTCCAAGCGTCCTCCTAGCACCACAGAGGAATATAACAGTCTGAGAACTCCAAGGATTCACAAGGAAATATGTGAGTATCACCGGCCCCTTCCTGCTGCAAAGTGAAACTATTCAAACACCCAGGCCAGGGTGTCAATTAGCAGGAAGGAGGTAGCCTCTGGGTCCTAGAGTGAAACAGCTAAGAAGGTGTCTGTAATGCCAAACGAAGACATCTTCTGAAACCAACTGCATGGCAACTGTCTGTTACATCTGACACACCCATGACAGTACCCCCTCCCCACGAGTCGCCTCTGGACATTCAGGACCAGGTTTCTCAGGATAAGAGGTGTGATATGAGGTGTGAAATGAAGGAACCAACCTGGGTGCGTTCACCTCTGATGCTGAAACCGCCATCCTCTCCTCTGGCCCATAACCCTTCCAGTGCACCAAGTATTGTAGAGAACGACGTTGGAGACGAGAATCTACAATCCTCGAAATGTGAAACTCCAGATTACCATCAACCATTACTGGGGGCGGTTTTGGATGCGAGGGCTCAAGAGGTTCAACATACTTCTTGAGTAAGTACCTGTGGAAAACATTGTGGACCTTAAGGGCCTGAGGAAGCTCAAGAAGAAACGCTGATGGGTTAATGACGGTTATTTTAAAGGGACCAATAATCCTAGGTCTCAGCTTCTAAGAAGGGACTTTCAATCTTATATTCCTGGTAGACTACCACACAAAGTCATTCACATTCAGGTCCGGACCTGGCAAGCGTTTTCTGTCAGCCATACGTTTATACCAGTCTCCCATGATCTTTAAATTACTCAGAACCCCCTGCCACACCGAGGAGAGCGACGAAGCAAAATGTTCCTCCTCAGGAACTCCTGAAGCTCCTCCCCCACTAAAAGTACCAAACTGTGGATGGTAACTGTATGCACCAAAGAACGGTGGGTGACCTGCCAGTGGATTCTTGAAGATGATTATTAATGGCAAATTCTGCCAGTGGTAAGTAGGATGCCCAATCCTCCTGATTTTCGGAGACGAAACACCTGAGGTAGGTCTCCAAATTCTGATTGATGCGCTAAGTCTGTCCATTCAACTGAGGGTGGAAGGCAGAGGAAAAGGACAGCTGCACCCCCAGTCGAGAACAGAATGCCTTCCAGAATTTAGAAACAAACTGGATCCCCTGATCTGACACCACATTGGTGGGAACCCCGTGAAGCTTCATAATCTCATTTATGAACACCTGTTCAAGTGTTTTGGCATTTTGAAGTGCATGTAATGCAACGAAGTGAACCATTTTACTGAACCTATCTACTACCACCAAAACCACCGTTTTGCCTGCAGAAACCGGTAGGTCAGTAATAAAATCCATGGACAAATGTGTCCATGGCCTACTAGGGATAGATAGCTGAAGAAGAGTACCAGACGGACGGGTATGCAAAACCTTAGAACGCGTGCAAATACTACTAGCAGATACGTGTGCAATCACATCCCGATGCAACCCCGGTCACCAAAAACGATGAGCGAGGAGGTCCGCGGTTGCCTTACCACCTGGATGACCAGCAAGCACAGAGTTATGATGTTCCATAATTACTTTGCGGCGCAGATCAGATGGTACAAATAACCTTCCTGAAGGGCAGGAGGCAGGGGCGTCTCCCTGAGCCTCCAACATCTCACCCTCCAGTTCAGGATATAATGCCGAAATGACTACCCCCTTTTTTAATATCGGGGCAGGGTTCTCATGGTCTCTGTCACCAGGGAAGCTCTGGGACAAAGCATCAGCCTTGACATTTTTGACCCCTGAACGAAAAGTGACAACAAAATTGAACCTAGTAAAAAACAGGGACCATCTGGCTTGCCTAGGGTTGAGATGTTTAGCTGACTGGAGATATGACAGGTTCTTATGGTTAGTAATAACAGTAATAGAATGGACAGCCCCCTCCAACCAATGGCGCCATTCTTCGCACGCCAATTTGATGGCCAAAAGTTCCCTATTACCCACGTCATAATTTCTCTCAGCCAAAGACAATTTTTTAGAAAAGAAGGCGCATGGACGCCATTTACCAGGGGACGGACCCTGAGACAATGCAGCCCTTACCCCCACATCCGACGCATCAGCTTCCACAATAAAGGGTTGGGAAACATCGGGTTGACTGAGTATAGGTGCAGTGGCAAAATAATTCTTTAAGGAACAAAAAGCATGGAGGGAGGCATCCGACCATTTGAAAAAATCAGACCCCTTTAGTGTTGAGCGAACATGCTCGACATTGCTCGGTACTCACCCGAGCGTCACGCTACTCGGGATGTTCGGCGAGCACCGAGCATTTCTGGGTTACTCGGGCGGGAGCTCGGGTCTCCGCCCTGCATGTTTGGCGCTATTTACAGAGCCAATGAACATGCAGGGATTGCCAGCCAGTCACTGTAATGCCGCAGCCATGTTGGTTGTGGGCATTACATTGATTGGCTGGCCGCACAGCGTCACCTCGAGTATTTAAAACCGGGCGCCGCTATCTTGAACACAGACGGCTGGGATCAGACAGTGTAAGGACAGCACTGCTGAGCTAGGGAGAGATATATACTGCGAAATAGTTAGTGTAGGGTCTGTAAAGGCTGCCAGATCAAACAGACAGTCCTTCTCAGGACTAATATCCATCCCAGATATCAGGCAGGACTTAGCTCCAGGTCTTGGGGGCCAGGAAAAATCCTTTTTTTTTCATCTAAATCCTCTTTTTTTTTTTCCTCCTTCACACTGTACAAATACCCGTCTTATTAACCTTTTGGTGTCGTCCCCCCCCCCAAAAAAAAAAAAAAGTGTGTCTGTGACAATTCAGACACAAATATATCTGTTTAACATAGTCTGGTGTAGGCCAGAGAAACAGAAGTGTGGTTTTGCAGTTCCACGGTTCATACCTCAGTATTATCCACTTTTGCGCCATTTGTATCTAAAAAAAAACAGTTTGAGTGTGTCGCTCACTTTTCAGCCGCAAAAATATATGTTTAAAAAAGTCTGGTATACACCAGTAAATTATAACTGTGGTTTTGCTGTTCCACGGTAAAAAATCTCTATTATCCTGCTTTTGGCATTTTTTGCCGTAAAAAAAAAAACTGTAATAGTGTCTCCCTGATTGTTCAGACTCAAATATATCTGTTGAAAATAGTCTGGTGTAGGCCAGAGAAACAGAAGTGTGGTTTTGCAGTTCCACGGTTCAAACCTCTGTATTATCCACTTTTGGGCCATTTGTATCTAAAAAAAAACAGTTTGAGAGTGTCGCTCACTGTTCAGCTGCAAATATATATATTTTAAAAAGTCTGGTATACACCAGTAAATTATAACTGTGGTTTTGCTGTTCCACGGTAAAAAATCTCTATTATCCTGCTTTTGGCATTTTTTGCTGTAAAAAAAAAAAACTGTAATAGTGTCTCCCTGATTGTTCAGACACAAATATATCTGTTGAAAATAGTCTGGTGTAGGCCCGAGAAATAGAACTGTGGTTTTGCAGTTCCATGGGTAAAATCTCTGTATTATCCTGCTTTTGGCATTTTTTGCCATAAAGAAAAACAGTAATAGTGTCTCCTGATTGTTCAGACACCAATATATCTGTTTAAAAGAGTCTGGTATACACCAGTAAATTATAGCTGTGGTTTTGCCGTCCCACAGTAAAAATCTCTATTATCCAGCTTTTGGTATTTTTTCCGTAAAAAAAAACAGTAATAGTTTCTCCCTGATTGTTCAGATTGTTTAAAAGAGTCAGGCCATAGAAATAGAACTGTGGTTTTCCTCTTCCACGGTTCTAATCTACTTTTTATTACCCTTTTTCCATTGATAGTGCGAGTGTAAGCTATTTTACTTCTTTTACAATGGGCAAGGCGCGTGGAACTGGACGTTCTGGTGATGGTGCGTGCGGAGGACGGGGCCATGGCCAAGGTGAAAATGTGCCACAACCAACAGTCACATCTTCTCGCTCCCACTTCTTGACCGAATTACTAGGGAAGCACAGAACTACACCAGTATTGCGAACTGATCAGTGTGAACAGGTTATTAATTGGATAGCAGATAATACTTCCAGTTACATGGACACCACCACCTCCGGTCTGTCTTCCACACGGTCAAATCTTAGTAGCCATGAGTCTCGACCGCATACTCCTCCTCACCCTGATGCTCCATCCTCCCACCATGCCGAGTGTCGTCAAACAGCAACTGATCCCACACTTGGACACTCTGAAGAGCTGTTCACTGGTCCATTTCCAGATTTGTGCCCCTCGCCTGCTCCGCTTGAAGTGGTGGAAGAGGAGATCCCATGTAGTGATGCCCAAATATTTGAACAGCCACGGCCACAGGAAGTCGACGCTGGCAATTTGTCACAAGAGGTGGACCATGACGAGACACAATTGCCAGGAAGTGAGGAGGAGGATCGTGGTGCGCAAGTGGAAGAGGAGGAGGTGGTGGATGATCTAGTAACTGACCCAACGTGGCAGGAGGACATGCAGAGCGAGGCCAGCAGCACACAGGGTGAGGGAGGCAGAGTACCCCAACAGGCAGGAAGAAGCAGTGTGGTGGCCGCAGACAGAAGGCGGGCAACCGTTCCCTGTAACACCAACACGAGGGACGTTGCCAGTACAACCTGTAGGTCTTCCAGAGTCTGGAATTTTTTTAAAGACTCTGCTGATAACCCCAAAAAGGCCATTTGTACCACCTGCCATGCCAGCATCAGCAGGGGTGACAAAACTACCAGCCTGACCACCACCAGCATGATCAGGCACATGGCAGAAAAGCACCCGACTTTGTGGGGCAAACCCCAGGGTCCACGACAAGTGTCAGCGGGTGTCACCACTGCTTCTTCCGCTGTTGTGCATGCAGTAGAACCATGCAAAGATGCCCCCTCCTCTCAGTCTTCACTTGTTATGGCAGTTTCTCAAGAAGCAGCATCAACGTCCACGTCCACGTCCCACCGCTGCGTTCAATTGTCCATATCCCAGACCTTTGAACGAAAGCGGAAATTCGCAGCTAATGCCCCACAGGCCACAGTCCTAAATTCGCACATTTCACGACTGCTTGCGTTGGAAATGCTGCCTTTTAGGCTGGTGGAGACGGAATCCTTCCGCAACCTTATGGCGGTGGCCGTCCCTCGGTACTCGGTCCCCAGCCGACACTATTTTGCCCGGTGTGCCATCCCCGCACTACACCAGCACGTGTCCCAAAACATCTGCTGTGCCCTCAACAACGCAGTTACTGGGAGAGTCCACCTGACAACGGACACGTGGACAAGTGCTTGTGGCCAGGGACGGTACATCTCCCTGACGGCACACTGGGTAAACATAGTGGAAGCCGGGACCCAGTCGGACCTTGGGACGGAACACATCCTCCCCACACCGAGGATTGCGGGCCCTGTGTCAGTCAGAGTTGCCCCCACAGTGTACAGCTCCTGCGCATCATCCTCCTCCTCCTCCTCATGTTCAGCCTCCATCTCAGATATCACCACATCAGTTACAAGCTGGAAGCACTGCAGTACTGCCTCCGCCAAGCGGCAACAGGCTGTGCTGAAACTCATAAGCTTAGGTGAGAAACCTCACACTGCTTGTGAGTTGTGGACAGCTGTGAAAGAGCAGGCAGATCTGTGGCTAACACCGCTGAACCTACATCCAGGCATAGTCGTGTGTGACAATGGCCGCAACCTGGTAGCGGCTCTGAGGCGAGGCGAGATCACACACGTACCATGCCTGGCTCATGTGCTTAACCTCGTGGTTCAGCGGTTTCTTAAATCATACCCCGAGTTGCCAGATCTGCTCGTCAAAGTACGCCACCTGTCAGCTCATTTTGGGAAGTCGGCTACAACTTCCGCCGCCCTTGCTGTGTTGCAGCAGCGTTTGCAGCTTCCGTCACACCGACTGGTGTGTGATGTCCCCACACGTTGGAACTCTACCCTCCACATGTTGCAAAGGATTTGTGAGCAG
Source organism: Phyllobates terribilis (assembly GCF_046119375.1). Lineage (NCBI taxonomy): Eukaryota > Metazoa > Chordata > Amphibia > Anura > Dendrobatidae > Phyllobates > Phyllobates terribilis. The sequence continues at coordinate 678,810,714 of NW_027362763.1, read as the reverse complement.
AAGAGAGCAGTTGTGGAGTACCAGCTGCAACAAGGCCGTCGATATTCAGGTCAGACTCCACACATAAGACCTCAGGAGTGGACCTGGATGTCTGACATCTGTACCATCTTGACAAACTTTGAGGAGTCCACTAAGATGGTGAGTGGCGATGACGCCATCATTAGCGTCAGCATTCCACTTGTCTGTCTTTTGCAACGCTCTCTGCAGAGAATTAAAGATTAGGCATTGCAGCCAGAGTATGATGAGATGGATCAAGAAGCCGTAGCGGTCGATTTCACACAGCCCAGCCTCATCTCATCCCAACGTGCATTGGGGGACAATGAGGGAGAGGAGGAGGAGGAAGAACAGGAGCTTGTATCATGCGCTGTAGACGGTAGTAGCTGTACAACTGTCATACCGTCGGTTCAGCGTGGGTGGCCTGAGGACAGGGGAGAGGAGGAGGAGGAGAGCATGGTCAGTCGTCATCTTGGTGAGGACACGGAAGTCTTGCCCGTTACCAGTCTGGCACGCATGGCTGACTTTATGTTACGCTGCCTTAACCGTGACCCTTGCGTTGTCAAAATGTTGGCTGACAGTCATTACTGGTTGGTGACACTTTTAGACCCCCGCTACAAGGAGAACCTTCACTCTCTTATTCCTGAGGTGGAGAGGTCTACAAAAATGGGGAAGTACCAGAAGGCCCTTGCTGCAGAACTGTTAAAAAAAATTCCCATCTGAACACGCTAGCGGCAGAGGTCACAGTTCATTGCCCAACCAAGGCGTACATGCGAGAGAGACGCAACTCCAATCCAGCAGAGGCAGGGCAACACTGTCAACGTTCTGGGACAGTTTTCTCAGACCCTCCCTTCGAACAGACCCTGAGGCGCGGGGTACTCTTACAAGGAGTGGAAAGTTTCAAAAGATGGTGAGGGTGTACCTTGCCGACCATACCAGCATCCTCCGTGATTCTTCTGTGCCTTTTAATTATTGGGTATCCAAGCTGGACACTTGGAATGAACTTGCTCTGTATGCCTTGGAGGTCCTGGCCTGCCCTGCCACTAGCGTGTTATCGGAGCGTGCACTGGGGGAATTAAAACTGATAAGCGCACTCGCCTGTCAACTGACAATGCTGACAAGCTGACCCTTATCAAGATGAACAAGGGCTGGATTGGGCCAGACTTCTCATCACCACCAAATGACAGCAGAATAACATAAAGTCAAATCCACTGTGTTATTTCGGGAGGTGTATTCACATGCACCGCTTCACACCCACACATGGGTATACGCTTCCTCATTTCGGCTGTTTTATGTTCTTCTCCTTATCCTCAGCCTCCACCTCCACTATACCACCAGGGTGACCGTGGTCCGTATTGCCATTATTGAAAGTTGCTCCGTCCTTATTTTTGTCATCTTTTGCTTGGAAGGCATAGGCAAAGACTATGGGAGACCCACTCCCCAATAATGGGAATAATGTTTGTAATATGCTGTACTGCATGACTCTTGTAAGGGGCATTGCAAGTTCCTTCGTCCTAATTTTTGGCATCTTTTGCTTGGAAGGCATAGGCAAAGACTATGGGAGACCCACTCCCCAATAATGGGAATAATGTTTGTAATATGCTGTACTGTATGGCTCTTGTAAGGGGCATTAAAACCGTCTTGTTAAGCTACTGGGACCTCCACGTCTCTTCCAAGGGGCATTAAAACCGTCTTTTTAAGCTACTGGGACCTCCACGTCTCTTCCGAGGGGCATTAAAACCGTCTTGTTAAGCTACTGGGACCTCCACGTCTCTTCCGAGGGGCATTAAAACCATCTTGTTAAGCTACTGTGACCTCCACCAATTTTCCAAGGGGCATTAAAACCATCTTGTTAAGCTACTGGGACCTCCACGTGTCTTCCGAGGGGCATTAAAAGCGTCTTGTTAAACCATTGTGAACTCCACAGCTCTTCCGAGGGGCATTGAAATGTTGTTTTTAATTACCTCTAACCTCCACGACTCTTCGAACGGGCATTGCATTTCCTTCTAATTTTAGTCAGCTTTTGCTTTCCAATGCATAGGCGAACACTAAGGGAGACCCACTCCCCAATAATGGGTAGAAGGTTTTTAGTATGCTGTAATCCACATCTGTTTCAAGGGGCATTGCAGTTCCTCATAATTTTTGGAAAGCCTTCCATTCACTGCTTAGGCCAACATTGCACAGGAGACCCAGTTGCTATAAATTGAAAAAATGGTTTAGTTAAGGCCCTCTGACCTCCATGTCACTTCCAAGGGGCATTGGAGTGCCTCTACATTTTTTGTAGGCATTGCACTCACTGTATGCCCTATAACTGTGTAGCCGAACCGCTCATTTTGGTACAGAAACATATCCTACGAGACATGTGTGGTTGACTGGCCTGATATTGATGTGAATGGTCCCTGTTCCTCCTGCTCTTTCTCCTTTGCCACCACCTCATCCATCATTTATCACCTGAAGCTTTGTTTTAACGGGAGTCATAGAACTGGGATAGTAGCAGGAAAACATCCAGCAATCCTCGGAGGAGGTAGGATATGCGCCAAAACGCTGATCACCTCAGGCCTAGCCGCTACTACATACATGCGCTTGCATTCCAAGAAAAAAAAGCAGATGCTAACTTCTATCATCATCATGCTCCTCACCTTGGCACTCTCAACTCCCCTGATGGAGAAGCCAGGGCCCACCGGAGGAGTCTGGTTCTCTGGTGGGCTCATCCAATGCTGCCCTAAAGCAGGCCTGGCTAAGAAAAGTGTGGGGAAGGTTACCGGGACAAATAGTGGCGGCTAGGGACTGAGTATGGAGACCTCGCTGCCGAAGCAGCCATGAGGTAGTGGCCAGCTTCAGCCTCCTCCTAACTAAAAGGCCCCATTTCAAGTGCAAGCTAGCAGTATGGTATTGCAGCCTGGGGGTGGGTGGGTGGCAGGCTGCATATTTGCACTTGCATTGCAAGGAATGGGGGAGGTACAATTGAACACTGCCCTGGGACAAGGACTTGCACGGGGCTAGTTTCAAGTCTGCATCTTCTGATGCGGCAAGGATCACTTCTGATGAGCATACTTTTAGGCAGTGACCTGGGTGTCAGAGATGCTTCCAGGGGTCTTCCCTATGCTGTTCCCATGTCTTTTCAGCACTGTATGCATGTGTCACACAGGACATGGCCAGATAAGATTGTAAAATGTTAAAATTACATTTCCCGGTGAATGCATTTGTCACGGTTGAAAGCAATACAAAAGTGCAAAAACGCATAAAAAATGCTACTTGTGAACATGGCCCAAGGTGTGGAGGAGTATTTTTTTTTTTGGTTATTTATTTTACCTTATACACAAGTCTTTACCCTGGAAAGGAACTTCCTTAACATATTTCACAGGAAAGCAGTTTCAGTTTCGTTTTTGAACGTTTTATTGTGAGTCCTTAAAAGTGGCTTAATACCTCTGACAACGTTGTTGACAGCAGTGACCTAGGGGTCAGAAATGCTTCCTGGGGCGACCCCCATGCTGTCCCCATGTCATTTGAGCACTGTCACTATCGTTTTGGGCACTTGTTAGGCTTTTAAAAGACTGCCGGGGGTGCCGCCGCAAAAATGCTCGGGTCTCCCATAGACTAACATTGGGCTCGTTGCTCGGGTCGAGCACCCGAGTATCACGGCGAGCTCGGCCCAAGCTTCGAGCACCCGAGCATTTTAGTGCTCGCTCAACACTAGACCCCTACCTTCTTTGTCATGTCAGTAAGGGGTTTCACAATTACTGAGTAATTTTGGATGAATTTCCGGTAAAAATTTGTAAAGCCCAGAAAACGTTGTAGAGCCTTCAGGTTCTCGGGTCGGTCCCAATCAAGGACTGCACGGATCCTCTCCAAAACCCGAAGATGACAACAAGTACCCCAAAAACTGCACCTCGTGAATGGCGAAAACACATTTTTCTAGTTTGGCATAAAGTTTGTTATCCCTTAATATCTGGAGCACCTGTTTAACATGCCCCCGATGTGTCTCAAAATCAGGTGAGTAAATGAAAATATCATCCAGATAGACCACCACAAACCTCCCCACCAAATGATGGAAAATATAATTTATGAAATGCTGGAATACCGCAGGTGCATTGATTAAAACGAAAGACATAACCAGACTCTCGAAATGCCCTTCAGGGGTATTAAATGCTGTTTTCCATTCGTCCCCTTCTCTGATTCTAACCAGATAGTAGGCTCCCCTTAAATCCAATTTGGAGAATACCTTAGCCCCTACAACCTGGCTGAACAAATCAGGAATCAGGGGAAGAGGGTGTGGATCTCAGATGATAATTTGATTAAATTCCCGGAAATCTAAACAGGGACGTAGACCGCCATCATTTTTCTTCACAAAGAAGAACCCTGCCGCCACAGGTGAAGATGAAGGCCTAATGTGTCCCTTCTCCAGAGTTTCCGCAATACCTTTATGGCTTGTCTCTCAGGGCCAGAGAGATTATACAGTCTGGACTTCAGTAGTTTAGCTCCGGGGGTCAGGTTAATAGGACAGTCATATGCACGATGAGGAGGTAAATCCTGACACCCCCTACTGGAAAAAAACATCCTCAACACCAGACAGAAAAACAGGTAATATTTCCGTAGAGACTGTAGAAAGGGAAAAATCTAAGCAATTCTCATGGCAGTAATCTCCCCATTCCATAATTTCCCTGGTTTGCCAATCTACCAACAGATTATGTTTCACCAGCCAAGGAATACCCAAAACAATTGGGGTGGGAAGACTGTCCAGGACTGTGAAGAATATTGAAGATATAATCCCATGTCAATCATTGTGCCCTTTTTGGTGGGGGATTATAGAGGTCTACAATGTTCAGCTGTCACCGGACACTTTTGCAGCTAAACAAGAAGGGAGGGGGCTGAGGGACAGTGAGTGACAAAACCCCCACCTTCTGCTGTGGAGCTTCCACAGGAAGACCCCCTGTGGACTCCAGCCATGCGACATTTCCTTTGCGTCAGACAAGTATAATTCCATACCGAGTTATGGGAATAAGATACATCCCAGTGATACACCAAATAGATTTTTGGAAACACACGAACAGGAGGAATGTCACCCTAGCTTCCAGCACAGTCTAGCACATAGGGATGGGGTGATACACGGCACAGCCTTTCGGAAACCCCTAGGGCCACTGTGTTTGGTCTCTCCACATAGCAGGGGCCTGGCTGGATTAAATGACATCAGAACCAGCTCCCTAGGACCATCCATTAAGGAAGTATAGCCCATTTTAGTTTTTGGAGTTTGTAGCTGAGAGAGACCAGGGGTGGAAATTTAGGTCTAGCCAGGGGGCAGGAGGGGGAGTGACCCAGAGGGCTCAAGAGCTCCAGCAGCCCTAGCTCAGTGTCCTTTTCCTGGTTGGTCGCGACGACACATCGTGTGGGAGAAGTCCCGCAACAGGACCACAAGCCTCCCATGTGGCAGCCCATCCCCCGCAAACCAGGCCTTCCATCTGACTGGTAACTGACTCTTAATAACTGCTTATAGCTTTTGTACCACTGCTATTGTGTTTGCATCTCTGACCATTATGTATGTATAACCCTTATGCATATAGTGTATTCTCTAGTGTGCCCTTAAGACGATTAATTATATAATTTAACCTTGGGCTGCTCTTTTATCTCGATCCACAAATTCTCACATCCATTGTGCGGTCCAACGAACACGCTACCGGGGCTGGTTCCTGGCCCGATATAATCCCCCAGCCCTAGTGGGAATTATAGTTAATAGGAACTGGTGGCAGCTCTACCAGGCCGATAAGGTTCTGCTTCACTGGGGCTAGTGAAGGGGCCTTTAGCCTTTCAGGGATGTGAGCGAGTGTGGTGCCACATCAGTGACTGAGTAGGCCACCTCTTCTCACTCCTGGTACCTTTCTGTACCTGTGTGGACAGTGGGTGTCTGTCTAGAACAGTACCAATCTGACCTTACGTGTCCCTGAGGGGGTGTGGAATGTCATGTTGGTGCAGAGGACAGATCCATATCACGTGATTCGTCTGACCTAAATGTGACGTCAGGCGGGTGGCAAGGTGTGGATCCGTCACAAGTGGTGGCAACAGTGGGATTCTGCGGGATCTCTCTCGTGCCATTCTTCACAAAGACATAGCAAGGTATTATTTCACAATGAACCAACCCCATCCTCAGTTTTACATTATGTACAATCTGAGTAAATGCTTTCTGTGCAAGTGGTGCTGAGTCGATGGCGAAGATGGAAATAGGCTTAGCTAAAGTACAGCAAGCAAGACCATGAGTTTTCACAAACTCAGCATCAATCATGCTGACTCCGGCTCCACTGTCAACAAACACAGAAATGTTCTCGGTTTTGCTCTCTAGCACCACCTCTGCTGTCAGGATAAACCAGGAACTGCAGGTAGGTGACAAATGCACCCTTTGCTTATCCAACTCCAGACTACCAAGAGTTAATTGAGTCTTCTTTTGTTTAGGAATTGAAGGACAGGTCCCAATAAAATGTCCCTTTTTCCCACAAAAAAAAACGCCTTTTTATCTTGCGAATCTCTGGGGAAATGTATGATGTAAAGGCACCCCCTAACTGCATGGGTTCCTCCACCTCCCCCAGTACTGGTTCACCGCCAGACCCCAGCAGAGATACATATATAACCCCGATAAGAAGGCCCCAGAAAAGGTGGTCTCACCCATCTATCCCGAAGGTGTCTATCAAGACATATGGCAAATGACATGGCAGCCTCCAAGGACTGAGGGGTTTCCTTTACTGCCAAGGTATCTTTCAACCTTTCAGAAAGACCCACACAAAATTGGCTTCTAAGGGTTGAGTCATTCCATTTAGAATCCGTTGCCCATCTACGGAATTCAGAACTGCATGTCTCCACTGACCGATTCCCCTGCTGAAGGCGACGTAGCCTAGACAAAGGGGCCTGGAAGAAGATAGAGGAGTCTAGAGGAAGACAGAGGAGCATGGAGGAAGAAAGAGGGGCCTGGAAGAAGACAAAGGAGCATGGAAGAAGACAAAGGAGCCTGGAGAAAGACAGAGGACCGTGGAGGGGACTGAAGAGCCTGGAAGCAGACGAATAGGCCTCAATGAAGACAGAGATGCCTGGATGAAGACAGATGGGTCTGGAGGAAGACAAGGTGGCCTGGAGGAAGACAGAGGGACATGGAGGGGACATAAAACCCTGGTGAAAGACAGTAGTCTGAAGGAAGATAGAGAGGTCGGAGTAAAACAGAGGAGCCTGGAGGGGACAGAGCACCCTGGAGGGAACAGAGGAGCCTGGAAGAAGACCAAGGAGTCTGGAGGAAGATAGAGGGGCCTGGAGAGGACACAGAAGTCTGGAGTGGGACAAAGGAATCTGAAGGGGTCTGGAAGAGGACAGAGGAGTTTGAAGAAGGAGAGAAGAGTCTGGAGGAAGACAGTGGATTCTGGAGAGGACACAGAGGATACTGAAGGGGACACAGAAGAGTCTGGAGGAGGACAGAGGGTCTTGAAGTAAGACAGAGGGGCATGGAGGGGACAGAGGAGCCTGGAGTAAGACAGAGGGGCCTGGAGGAAAACAGAGGGACCTGGAAAGGACAGAGAAGTCTGGAACAGGACAGAAAAGTCTGGAAGTAACCAAGGAGTCTGTTTGGGACAGAGGTGTCTTAAGATGCCAGAAGAGTTTGGAGGTGACAGAAGAGTCTGGAGGAGGATGAACTTTTACATTATCTAATATTTATCTACCTTTCTCTTATCTATGTATGTTCAGAACTCTTTACATCATTCCATATTATCGGGTGACGGATTAGTGGAGTTGTACTGTGATTTTTGCAGTTACTATTAGCATCTTGTATTTTTCTATTTCCTCTTTGTGCTGTGATCCTCTGGAGCCTCCGATATATTATCGTCGTGCGCGGCTGCCAGCTAATCAGTCTTTGTTATAAGATGGAAACATAGAATAGTTTTAGCTGTTCCAAATTAAACAAACACATTGAGCGATCGCCACTAATCAGCGCCAAAGCTGCGGCTGCGAGAAATAATTCTATTACAGAACACAGAAACCATCAGTCACTGGAGATGTGGAATATTGCTTGATTTAGAGCGATCTATAAAAGTAAGTGGAGCCATGAATTACAGGCATATAATAAGATATCTGCGCCACGTGGTAATGATAGGACAAAGCTCTGTAACATCCAGCCCAGAGGAAATAGCACCATTAGTAATCATCTTCTGATAATCGCACCTCATGCAGAACCACCAGGGAGAGTCCAGGGAGCAATCTACAAAATTTACTGACATATGCACCACCACTTTTATATAAGATAAGCCGCCAACCCGTGGCATTTCATTCAAAAGTAGTGCATCACACCCCAAAATTATTGCACCCCAAATCAGACCCATAAACATCTGCAGATCCCAGAACAAGCAGTAAGCAATGGACCCTGACATACAGTACAGACCAAAAGTTTGGACACACCTTCTCATTTAAAGATTTTTCTGTATTTTCATGACTTTGAAAATTGTACATTCACACTGAAGGCATCAAAACTATGAATTAACACATGTGGAATTATATACTTAACAAAAAAGTGTGAAACAACTGAAAATATGTATTATATTCTAGCCATCTTTTGCTTTGATGACTGCTTTGCACACTCTTGCCATTCTCTTGATGAGCTTCAAGAGGTAGTCACCGGAAATGGTTTTCACTTCACAGGTGTGCCCTGTCAGGTTTAATAAGTGGGATTTCTTGCCTTATAAATGTGGTTGGGACCATCAGTTGTGTTGTGAAGAAGTCAGGTGGATACACAGCTGATAGTCCTACTGAATAGACTGTTAGAATTTGTATTATGGCAAGAAAAAAGCAGCTAAGTAAAGAAAAACGAGTGGCCATCATTACTTTAAGAAATGAAGGTCAGTCAGTCCAAAAAATTGGGCAAACTTTGAATGTGTCCCCAAGTGCAGTTTCAAAAACCATCAAGCGCCACAAAGAAACTGGCTCACATGAGGACCGCCCCAGGAAAGGAAGACCAAGAGTCACCTCTGCTTCTGATGATAAGCTTATCCGAGTCACCAGCCTCAGAAATCGCAGGTTAACAGCAGCTCAGATTAGAGACCAGTTCAATGCCACACAGAGTTCTAGCAGCAGACACATCTCTACAACAACTGTTAAGAGGAGACTTTGTGCAGCAGGCCTTCATGGTAAAATAGCTGCTAGGAAACCACTGCTAAAGGACAGGCAACAAGCAGAAGAGACTTGTTTGGGCTAAAGAACACAAGGAATGGACATTAGACCAGTGGAAATTTGTGCTTTGGTCTGATGAGTCCAAATTTGAGATCTTTGGTTCCAACCACCGTGTCTTTGTGCGACGCAGAAAAGGTGAACGGATGGACTCTACATGCCTGGTTCCCACCGTGAGGCATGGAGGAGGAGGTGTGATGGTGTGGAGGTGCTTTGCTGGTGACACTGTAGGGGATTTATTCAAAATTGAAGGCATACTGAACCAGCATGGCTACCACAGCATCTTGCCGCGGCATGCTATTCCATCCGGTTTGCGTTTAGTTGGATCATCATTTATTTTTCAACAGGACAATGACCCCAAACACACCTCCAGGCTGTGTAAGGGCTATTTGACCAAGAAGGAGAGTGATGGGGTGCTACGCCAGATGACCTGGCCTCCACAGTCACCAGACCTGAACCCAATCGAGATGGTTTGGGGTGAGCTGGACCGCAGAATGAAGGCAAAAGGACCAACAAGTGCTAAGCATCTCTGGGAATTCCTTCAAGATTGTTGGAAGACCATTTCCGGTGACTACCTCTTGAAGCTCATCAAGAGAATGCCAAGAGTGTGCAAAGCAGTCATCAAAGCAAAAGGTGGCTACTTTGAAGAACCTAGAATATAAGCCATATTTTCAGTTGTTTCACACTTTTTTGTTAAGTATATAATTGCACATGTGTCAATTCATAGTTTTGATGCCTTCAGTGTGAATGTACAATTTTCATAGTCATGAAAATACAGAAAAATCTTTAAATGAGAAGGTGTGTCCAAACTTTTGGTCTGTACTGTACCTACCCCATAACATACTGACCCAACAACAGAGTCCGAAAACAGAGCCCCTCGAAAATATGACCTGAACTCCTATAGACAAACACATACCCTACACCAGACCCCTTAAATCAAGACAGACCCCAGACCAAACCCTCTATATAAATACAGAACTCATAATCACTAAATAAATTCATCCCCCAGACACTAAAAAAATACAAACCCTTCACCAAATGTCACAAATAATCACAGACCAGACACCTAAAAAGTCATAGATACTAGATCCCCTAAATGTACACATATCCTAGACCCACTAAATAAATGCAGCCCCCACACCAGACCCCTTAAATAAATACAGATCTTAGTCCCTTTAAATAAATGCAGACCCCAGAAACCCAAAATAAATACAGATCCCAGAACCCTTAGATAAATACATACACAGGACCCATAAATAAATTCAGATTCAGACCATTCCATAAAAAACACTAACCTAAGACTTCTTGAATAAGTACAGACCCCAAACCTGACTTTCTAAACCAATACAGACCCCCAGAAATGCAGACCTCAAGATAAATACTGTTGCTATACCAGACGCCTTAAAGTTAAAAGTTCACAGACTCTAAATAAATACATTCTTTACATTATTTCACTGCCCATCACTAGTAGAGACAAAGACCTGCCCAGCTTCCTGCAGAGACAAAGACCCACCTCCACTGTCTGGACAAGAGAAAGGCTGAAAAAATACCGCCACTCACTACTGGTAACTTAAAACAGCATCTTAATTGAGGGAACATGCACACAGTGTGGACATCGTTTGCATGTTCCCTCAATAAAGATGCAGTTTTAAGTTACCAGTGGTGAGTGGCGCTATTTTTTTCCTCCTTTCTCTTGTCCATATATACAAAGTGTTGTAGCTGAGCACCACCCTAAACTGTTTTTTTTTCTGGACATTGTACAGAATCTGGATAATCTTTACATTTCAAGTGATACTTCCCAATTATAAGGAACATGGACATGTGTGCACTGCCAGTTTTATCCTTATACTTAGCACCTCCACTTTCTGTTGAGAAAAAGACTTGCATCCACTTCCTGTAGAGTCAAAGATCTACCTCTGCTTACTGCAGAGACAAAGTTCTGCCTTCACTTCCTTTAGAGGAACAAGGAGCTTCCCCCAACTTTCTACCGAGATAAAACACCCCACCTCCACTTCTTTTAGAAAAACAAAGACTTTCCTCTACTTCCTCTAGGTCCGTCCCCACTTCCTGTAGAGACAAATACCTGTCCCCAGTTCTTGTAGAGGCAAAGACCTGCTCCCTACTTCCTGTAGGGACATAGTCCCCCTCAATGATCCTGTAGACAAAGACTCACCCCCATGACATATAGAGAGATATAGACCCACCCTATCTTCCTGTAGAGTTATAAACCCATCCCCATTTCTCATAAAGAAACAAAGATCCACTTCCTCTACAGACAAACACTCACCCCTGCTTCCTCCAGAGACAAAGACCTGCCTCCACTTACTATAGAGACAAAGACCTGCCCCTATTTGTTACGCACCTGTCTCGCCTTCAGGGCTGAGTTCCCCTCCCTACCCCTATGATTGCTGCCCTTTGATGTGCTCTATGTCGGGTCTTGTAAGTGGCCCAACGTTCATCACTGACATCATAGATTGTGACGCGCAGCTTCACTGCGTACGTGCGGGAAGCCGCTTGTCACAGTGCATGCACGGATCGCCGATGGACAATGACCAAGCGCGGCTTCAAAATACACATTGCGCAAGCGCGGATACTGGCATACACACTGCGCAAGCGTGGCTCACTCTACACAGTGCACAAGCGCAGAATTTGAACGCGAATATTCATGGCACAAACCTGGGGACATAATTAAAATTGAGTGGTCGTCGACAGTTCGGACTGAATGCAGTGAAGAACACCCCTATGACTAAATGAGCAAGTAAGATATAACTATATAAAGTGTGTTTTGCAAATGATTATAGTGCCAATTTTGATGAAAAAAGCATGTTAGAGATGCACATTGCATCACTAACAATAACATGACAGGTTCGCTTTAAGACCTAATTAGTCACACCCATGTCTGAGTATTGACGCTGTAACATGTTCAGTTGCTGTTCAGAGACTACCATCATCTTGTTTCTTCTGTTGCCATCATTTCCTCAGACTTCTGTGATTTCCATCATTTGCATCTACCACTGTTAACCTATCATTTGCTATAAGCATCACAACGTGTTCTTAGTGTCTGTTCACTTCACCTGCATCTGCTGCTGGTTAACGCATTGTTTACTGCATGCATCATGAGCTGTTATTAGTGATGGTTCTCATTTAGTTACAATCTGCTTTGGATTCTATAACCTGCTGTAGCGCCGGCGTCCCTGCCCTCTGCTAGGCAGGGACGCTGTTCCCCTCACCTCTCTGCTCCGTGCCCGGCGTCCTCCTCCCGCTCTGCTGGCAGCGCGCGCTCCTTCCCGGCCACTGTGCTTAGGGGGCGCGCGCGCTCTCCCTCCCTCTTAAAGGGGCCGCGCGCGCCGTCCTAAGGAGTCCCCGGCCAATGGCCGGAGGACTTCACCATATATAAGGCACCTCCTCCAAAATGGAGGTGCCCGAGCAATGTTGTTGCACTGTTCACTACTCTGCTTCAGCCCTCAGGTCCCGTTGCCAGTTACCTGCCAGATACCTGCCAGATTCCTGCCAGCTTGCTGTCTTATTCCTGCCTGATATTCTGCTACCTGCCTGCTAGCCTGAGGTCCGACGGTCTGCCTTACTACTCCTGTCAGTCTGTCTAAGGACCAGCTTGCCCGCTCACCTGGGAGCGCACATCAACTACCTGCCTGCTTGCCTGAGGTCCGACGGTCTGCCTTCCAACTCCTGTCAGTCTGTCTATGGACCAGCTTGCCCGCTCACCTGGGAGCGCACATCTGCTACCTGCCTGCTAGCCTACCTGGAGGCTCTGCCGTCACGTGCTGTGACCACCTGCCTGTCCAGTGACTCCTGCCCGCTCACCTGGGAGCGCTCATCTGCTGCCTGTCTGCTAGCCTACCTGGAGGCTCTGCCGTCACGTGCTGTGACCACCCGCCTGTCCAGAGACTTCTACCCGCTCACCTGGGAGCGCTAATCTGCCGCCTGTCTGTTGGTCTTCCTGGAGGCTCCGCCGTCACATGCTGTGACCACTCGTTTATCCAGAGACTCTCGCCTGCTCACCTGGGAGCTCACGTCTACCATCAGCCGCCACAGGTCGTACCAACCCTTTACCCAGAGACTGCCCCGGTCACTTGCCGTGACCATCTGCCCGTTCACCCAGAGACTGCCCCGGTCACTTGCCGTGACCATCTGCCCGTTCACCCAGAGACTGCCCCGGTCACTTGCCGTGATCATCTGCCCGTTCACCCAGAGACTGCCCCGGTCACTTGCCGTGACCATCTGCCCGTTCATCCAGAGACTGCCCCGGTCACTTGCCGTGACCTCCTGCCCGTTCTTCTAGAGACTGTCCCGGTCACCTGCTGTGACTGCCTGCCTGGTCGCCACCCGCTCCCTTACAAGGACCGCCCCCTTGTATAGTAGCTCAGAGGTTCCGCCTCCCAGACCCGTTACACCTGCATCTTTTCTGACTAACCCATTGTTTGCTGTAAGCATCAAAACTGTTATTAGACGTGGCTACCTGCTTAGCACTTGATACCTACATTTGAGTACTGCTTCAGGCCTGCCGCTTTCCTCTTCTACTGCCCTCCTGGTTTTGTGATTTGACTCTCTTGTTTGTCCAGCATAGCCTGTTGTCCAATTCCTTGCTCTTTACATATGTCATCTAGCTGGCTGTGCCTATGCTCTGGGTTCATGCATCCACCCTGACATGCGACTTTGTGAATCTGATCTAAATACCTTTCCTTACTTGTTTAGGGAAATACATACCCCCACTTCCTGTAGAGACAAACACCTGACTCTCACTCCCTAGAAAAAAACAGACATGTCCCAACTTCTTATAGTGACAAGTACCCTCCTCCACTTTCTGTAGAAGCAAAGACTCATTCCATTTACTGCAGAGAATCAATTATTTGCCCCCCTTCAATTAAATATATAATGCTCCACCCCACTTCCTGTAAAAAGACAATTACTCACTCCCACTTCCTGTAAAGACAAAGACCCGCCCACTTCTTGTAGAGACCAAGACAAGCCCACTTCCTGTAGCGACAAAGACCTGCAACTGAAGGTACATTGACCATATCAGTGATGTTCCAGTTTTCCCGGACTTCAGCATAGAAGACCCCCCAATGTTTTCAGTGATACATTCCTGCTTTTCTATTGCTGCAACACTATCCAGATTTGCTATTCTAGTCCCAGGAAAAGCTGGATAATTTTTGATTTTCAGAGTGAAAAACTCTTTAATCCAGCAAAGTATCCAATTTCCAATCCCTGGACCACCATGAACCAGTAATGAAGATGTGAGCGCAGATGTGGAGGGGAATAATCCTGATTTAGATCTTGGTGTTTTTAATAGAGATGACGCTTCCATCAGAGAGGATGATTTAATGGAGCTCAAATTGCAAAAGTTACAGTTTTCCAAAACTTTACGATTTTAGAAGAAAAAAAAAATCAGTCCATTGGATTTGTATAAACATTTTTGAAAAGGACCATTTACATTTTACAGATGTTATTAAAACATCCAGCTCAGTGATGGACGGAGGGGACGAGGGGCGACCTGAGGAGGGTGGGGGGGGGGTGAGCTGGTTAAATACAAGATTCCGAATTTCATTAGCAGGAGAGGCGGGAGGTCAGTGACTTCTCTGCATGGATTTTTCCATCAGTTTTCTCTGTCTGAGACTTACAACGTGTAATCTCGACGCTTTTATCTGTTTCTGAAAATAGACAGGAATTTTTTCCACAGCGCGATCCAATCTGGCCGTATTGATGTGAAAAAGGATTACGGGGATAAGTTCTCGTTTCGGCTGTCACCGCGCCTCTCTGCACAAATGTTTGGCCCGATGCAACAGTAACAGATTATTACTGGGAGGAGAGGTTGACGGGACGCTTCATACCTGCAAACTGCAAAAAGAAAGCCGATACTTGTCACAAAATCAAGTGGGAGGAATCAGCCCCTGCACCCCCGGAAGAAGACCCCGGAAGTAGAGATGATATGAATTCACTCAGCCACTCTGCTCTGTTGACATCCAAAGCTGCAATCATAACTCTGTACTGGGTTAACAGAGATGAGTATTTCTCTATAAATTCATGGGAGTTTCCAAAAACGAGGATAGAAAAAAACTACTTTTTTTTTGTTTTTTTTACCAGAAATACTGAATTCTAAATCACAAATAATACATACAAACTTTGTATCTGCCCAGGACTGTTCTGATTTTTTTTAAACAATGGTGGCAAATTTAGGGATATTCTGAGCTGAAAAGAGGCAGGATTAATTCTAATACCTGCCCAGTTGGGATTGTGTGCATTCCCAAGCAAAATCAGGGGTTGGCACAAAAATTTCCCTATTTTCCAATATCAGTGTTGGTAACTATGTACAGATATATAAAAGCCGAGGCAGAGAATGCAGCTGCCACTTTGCAGTGAATCTGAATAGTGAGACAATGTCACGTCTCTCAGATTAGTGATAGAAATATTGAGAGAAAGCCATAAATCACTGAATAAACATTACAGATAGTGTGTGACAGCACAACAGTGAAGAACACTTACCATCCGTGTACCCATAGCCATAGATGTGCTGGTCCATAAAGGATCACTGAATGTTTGTAGATGCATGTAGTGATATAAATATTTGTGTATATACAACCATATGTCTAAAAAATGTTTCTTGACTTTCCCATGGACACGTACAGTTGAAACCGGAAGTTTCCATCCACTATATAAAAAGACACATCTGCAGGTTTTTCTCAATATCTGACATGAAATCAGAATAAACCTTTCCTGTTTTAGGTCAGTTAGGAATACCATAATTTTTAATATTTGCCAAAGGCCAGAATAATGAGCGAGAGAGAATGTTTTAAGGCATTTTTATTACTTACTGCAAAGTCAGAAGTTTCCATACATTTCATTAGTATTTGGTACCATTGCCCTTAAACTGAATGACTTGGGTCAAATGTTTGGGATATCCTTCCACAAGCTTCTCACAATAGTTGGTTGGAATTTGGGCCCATTCCTCGTGACAAAACTGGTGCAACTGATCCAGGTTTGTAGGTCGCCTTGCTCGCAGCCTTTTCAGCTTTGCCCATAAATTTTCAATAGGATTGAGATCAGGGCTTTGTGATGGCCACTTCAAAAGATTGACTTTGTTATCCTTAAGCCACTTTGTTACCATTTTGGCAGTATGCTTCTGGTCATTGTCCATTTGGAAGACCCATTTCAACTGTATATTCAGTGCAGGAGCGTTTACATGTGGTTTAGTAAAAGGAGAGATAAGCAGCGGCTGCAAAATTCCAACTCTGCTTATCTCTGGTGGAAACAGAAAAAACGGTTTATTTTACCCTTTTTTCTATGGGATGATGGCGACTATTCTGATACACATTCGATTGTGGAAAGTGTCAGGGCTTTCCTCGGATTTCGTCTCCTCGTCTGTATGACTTCGGGGTGCAGGGTCAAACACATTTTGCCTCCTGAGAGTCGTCACAATTTTTAATGATGCTTTTTAAGCTCTTAAAGCTCTTATTGTTTGTAATAAAAGAGCAGATGGATGTTTTACCCGGTCACAGTATTGATGAAAGTCGCTTCATCTCTTCTCTGCCATCAGCAGCGGCGCAGGAGATGACTCAGTACTGAGCGGATAGTCAGGTTTTGGGAGAATCTAATAAGTCTAAGATAACAGAATATGTGACATTAGTATAAGTGTGGACACTATGGGATTTTAAAGTGCATATTCTTTTAAAAAGTTTCCAAAAATTATAAAATTGACATTAAATCAGAAGTGGTCTGACTCTCGTCACCCCTACGATCAGGTGATTATAGGGGCATTGACAAGAGTATCCATCCCTTTGATCGACCAAACACATCACTTATTGTTGACAGTGTAATTCTTCATTTCACCAGTAGGGGTGCTGTTAAAAATTCCACTTGCTACCAGATCTCCTCAGCAGATTACAACTGAATCCTGTTCTTCAAAAAGAGATTTTCCAAAGCAGAGAACCCATTTAGTACTTTAAAAATGCATATATATGTGTATATATATATAGATAGATAGATAGATAGATAGATAGATAGATAGATAGATAGATATAGATAGATATATAGTAATGAAAGTGACCATAGAACCTGTCTTAAAGGGGCAAACAAATAAAGAAAATTACTCTGATCTGGTTGTTGTGAGCAGATTACAACATGTATTAACTGATGTGATTGATGAAGGGTTGTGGAAGACTTTCAAGAAAACCATGGATGGCAAAGTAGATCCTTAAAGGGGAGCTACCACCAAGTTTTCCCTATGCATACCATTGCCACCAATGGTCTCTTTACCTCTTCTCTGCAGCCCATTTATTTTATCCCCGCTGCCCCATATACCTCCTAAAAATCATTGTAAAATTGTCTTGGTCCAATGCTTAGCAACCCATCTGTCCCGCAAATGTTGCTCCTCCACCTCTGATTGACGTAGATGATATCTCCTATGTGATCCATTCCATAGAGCCAACAAAATCTCACACCGGTCATATTGTGGGGTCTTTCTGTGCATGCGCAAGCCCTTTGCCCCCCATAGGTGCAAGATTCAGCTGGCTATGGGGATGGCTAAGGATCAGAGGGGCAAGGTTTGCAGGTAAGGATAGTCTGAAGACCAAATACCATTCGATGAAGGACAGTTGGTGGTGATTAATTACACAGAGAAAACCTGGAGACAGGCTCCTTTTAAGCATTCCAATTTCGGATATTTATAGCATATCCCACCTATGGGACTTCGAAAATGGGGACTTGTCAACTGTCAATGGAAATGTGCAGGTGGCAGCGCATGTGCTGTTCTCTCTGTTCACTTCTACTGGTATCCAAAAAAAGTGAGATATGCCATAAATGTCCAAGATGGGAATACACGATGAACCAAATCTCCAAGCCGGCCCTTCTACTTGAAGGAAACAAAAAACCTTATTGTAGAACGATGAACGAAATATAAGAAGACGAAGCTCAATGGAGAAGACAACTCGTTAAAGAAAAGAAGAGGAGGACAACCAGGAACTGATCATTGAGAAGATCCATACAAAAGACAGGACGAACTGACAAATTTCAGTCATATGGGAGTCACCAGAAGTCTACACACCTAATCCTAATATTGGGGATAAATCTGAATAAATGAAAAAAAAAATCCAAAATTATCTAATCAAAAATAGATGAAAATTCAACCTTTATAACCCAAAAGAGTTCTCGATATCCCAACCCAGACAATATCTACATAATATCATAACTATGATTTACTACATAGGACCCATCCGACGGAGATAAGAAAGTGGAGTTACAATAAATCCCCCTCTACCAGCTTGATCATCATCAGAAGGTCAACTTTTGAAAGGACAAGACCAATGACACCTCAGGCGTTATCATTCCTGACATTTTTAGGAAGGTCTCACCGTTATAATTATCTCTCAGCATTATAATGAAGTGGAGAAGTGTCATGGGGTCGTCTTCTTCTGTTAATAATTGGCTTTTTCTACATACTGAAATTTGTCATCCAAGATAATGGGGGATTGGAAGAAGAATATAACCTACAAAGAAGGGTTTTCTGTCATTCCAGATGACTGCTCAGAATAATCTGTCCTGTGTCTACAGGAGGAATAACACCATCTCTGGTCATTATATGTGTTGTATACTGCATTTTTCCCCAGTTTCTTCCTTCTGCAGGTTCTACTTCTAAATTTTCAGTTGTCTCTGAGCTGGTGAGTGGAGACGAGCTGCTCTAATGTCCTCCATACACAGCACACACAGACATGAGGGATTCCTGATCTCCTGTCTCTGTGTAGCTCATATTCAGAAGCAGCAGCGGCATGGAGGACATTATACAGGAGTACTGAGCAGTGTAGCCGTGAATCCAGCTATGTGGTGAAACCTGACACCTCACCTTACTGGCAATTCATTATTTTGCTTTGGCCATGATGGATTTCAGCTGGATTGTTTACAGTAAATCATGAGTTCAGGAAGTGGTGGAAGGAGAACTTGCTTATAATTTGAGAAATAAGCAATTACTCTGATAAGATGTTACAAAGTTTCTTATAGTCACTTAAGTTTGTTGGAACAAACGAGATCATTTAAGAAGATTCTTTATTTCATCTTTATTCCATTGGGATGGTAGCTTGGTACAGACCTGGAAATGATTAAAGGGATATGGCCACCTCTGGGATCTGCACCTATGTGTTGTGCCGCTGTGACTGCAGAGATGACTGTGCACTCGCTGCTCTCTCCATTCACTTCTATGGTTGTTCTCAGCCCTTTTAGGAATTCCCATAGATGTGAATGGAGAACACTCTGCTGTGGATTTAGAAAACTAAACACTTCTGCAAAGACTCCCCAAGGGTATGTGCACATGACGTCTTTTCTCAAGTGGGTCCACACCGAAACCCATCTGAAAAAGTGCAGAAAAAGTGCTAAAAAGTATGAACATAATGCGCTGCAATGTAAAAACGACCTGCTGTGCACATGTTCAGGCTTCTTTTAACCGCTTCAGATTTTGAAAGTCGTAAAGCGGTAAAAAGAAGCAAGCGGTCCGTTCGTCAGGCAACTTCACTATTATATAAATAATGTAAAAAAAAAAACACGCAAAAAAAACAACACAAAAGACGCTAAGAAGATGTTTTAGGGGAAACACCGCTGGCATTTTCCTGAAGCTTCTTCCTCTTGCATCTGCCGATAAAATTTGAATAATCCAGCAAAAAGGGTTATTTTCTGTTAGTCCAGTACAGGGATTATTTATTTCACATGGCAGATTAGCAGTAGGGTTTCCAAACTTTTGGATTTTTGCGCTTTTCCGAAACTTCCCTGACTGTAAAGTCTTGTTTTATGATGCGCTGCAGACTTCAGGATTACTGTGTTTTACCTGTCACTTTCCGCACAGGTCTGTATTATACACCTGAGATTCGCTCATTTTCTTATCTCGTATCTCAGAAGCTGATGGAAATTACTCTCTATTAATACCCAGGAATTAAGTCCTGCAATTACAAGTCTTATTTCATGCTTCTCGCTTTCAAGAAGCATCTTGATGAATACTGAGGGATCTGTTTACAGAAAATGTACTGACACCGGGATACTTTGTGCCGCCATCAGATAGCTGCAATCAAATCTGACAGCGTCGTATCACCGGTCGCCCCTGATACTGGTACAAGCAACAATCAGCCCCCTCCAACGGATCCGAAAAGAATGAGAAACTCAGGTATTGAAAAGGAAAAAGTTTCTGAGAGGGTCAGAAAAGTGCAGGTTATAGAAGTTCTACCCCAGCAACACTCATGTTTACATATAAACTGACATAGTGCCATACAGCACCTGGATAAATAGTGCTGCACAGTGTCCAGATAAACAGTGCCACAATAAGTACTGTAGTGCTGCACAGAGCCCCAATAAATAGTGCTGTACAGAGCCCCAATAAATAGTGCTGCACAGAACCCAGATAAATAGTGCTGCACAGAGCCCAGATAAATAGTGCTGCACAGAGCCCAGATAAATAGTGCTGCACAGAGCCCAGATAAATAGTGCTGCACAGAGCCCCAATAAATAGTGCTGCACAGAGCCCAGATAAATAGTGCTGCACAGAGCCCAGATAAATAGTGCTGCACAGAGCCCCAATAAATAGTGCTGCACAGAGCCCAGATAAATAGTGCTCATGTTGCATGGTAATCTAAACACGGCAGCATTCAGTATCCAGATAATACATAGAGCTCTACATTGCCTAGATAAATCGTGCCATATAGTGCCCAGATAAATAATCAGAAACAATGCCCATAATAAAATTGCTTATATTGCACAGTGAGCGAAACATTGCTCTTATTTATTGCATACACCGTCCAGATAATAGATAGGTCTCTACAATGCCCAGATATGTAATGCAATATGGTGCCTAGATAAATAATGCTGCAAAGTGTCCAGATAAATAGTGCTCCTATGGCAGGGTGAGCTAAACTTTCCTCTCATTTATTGTATATAATAATAGTGTATTACAGTGCCCAGAAAAATAATCCTATTGCATGGTGGCTGCCTTTACTGCATATGTGTCCAGAGGATAGGTCTGCACAGTGCCCAGATAAGTAGTGCAGATGTTGCCTGTTTAGGGTCATACTGTTTTGTTGTTTTTTATTTGTTCAGATCATATATTGCGCTCTGTGTATAATACATTGACACTGCTTTTCTTTGTAATTATGCCAGACAAATTCAGTAATCTAGGAGCTACAGGTGCTTCTCACGAAATTAGAATATCATCAAAAAGTTCATTTATTTCAGTTCAATACAAAAAGTGAAACTCCCATATTATATAGAGTCATTACAGAGTGATCTATTTCACGTGTTTATTTCTGTTAATGTTGATGATTATGGCTTACAGCCAATGAAAACACAAAAGTCATTATCTCAGTAAATTAGAATAATTAACAGAAAACACCTGCAAAGGCTTCCTAAGGTATATGATAGGTAGATGATATTCTAATTTAGTGAGATGCACCTGTATATGATTTATCTTCATGTTGACTTTTGCATTGGTGTTCTGCTTTGGTTGATTAACACAGACTATTGTTTGAATAATCCTGAATGTTGACACTTGAGTTGAGATGTAGTGTAACATATTGTCTGCAAGATAGAGACATGGAGCAATACTGTGATAATATGCTGATTATGTATTATAGCAAACCATGCTAGATGAGCTCCTTCCACCTTGATCCCTGACCCTTGACCAGTGGGGTACCGCCAATGGCGGCAGGCCACACCACTGCTATGGGGCCCGTGACCGGAGGGGGGCCCGTGAGCTGGGGGGCCCCAAACAGCTGGGGAACGAGGATAGGTGAGTATTGGGGGGGAGTGAGGTTGCGGTGGCGGAGGGGCACACGTGGTAGCCACTGCTGCAGTTACCACGTATACCCGCTGCTAAAGGGACATGAATATTCCCTCTTCTCCACTCCCATGGGAATGGAGAAAAGGAAATATTCATTCTCTTTAGCAGCGGGCACGGAGGAGCGCTGAGCCGCAGCTCTTGCAGTCAGTGCCCGCTACTAAAGAGAATGCATATTCACTCCTCTCCACGCCCATAGTCTTGGTGTGGAGAGGAGTGAATATGCCGGCAGCAACAGCAGCAATTCACCATGAGCTGCCTGGCAGACAGGACACAGCAGTGCTGGAGCAGAGGTGAGGAAGGAAGGTGAGTATAAGTGTTTATTTTTTTATGTGTAAAGTGATTGGGCCACAAATACCAGGATTGGGGGATGAGGGGTCCACACATACCAGGATTGGGGGATGAGGAGGCCACACATAACTAGTATTGGGGATGAGAGGGCATACATACCAGGATTGGGGGATGAGGGGCCCACACATACCAGGATTGGGGGATGAGGAGGCCACACATACCAGGATTGGGGATGAGGGGCCATACATACCAGGATTGGGGGATGAGGGGCCCACACATACCAGGATTGGGGGATGAGGAGGCCACACATACCAGGATTGGGGATGAGGGGCCATACATACCAGGATTGGGGGATGAGGGAGCCACACATACCAGGATTGGGGCATGAGGAGGTCACACATACCAGGATTGGGGGATGAGGAGGCCACACATACCAGGATCGGGGAATGAGGAGGCCACACATACCAGGATCGGGGAATGAGGAGGCCACACATACCAGGATCGGGGGATGAGGAGGCCACACATACCAGGATCAGGGGATGAGGAGGCCACACATACCAGGATTGGGGGATGAGGAGACCACACTTACCAGGATTGGGGGATGAGGAGGCCACACATACGAGGATTGGGGGATGAGGAGACCACACATACCAGGATTGGGGGATGAGGCCACACATACCAGGATTAGGGGATGAGGAGGCCACACATACCACGATTGGGGGATTGAGGAGCGCACATATACCACGATTTGGGGATTGAGGAGGCCAAACATGCCAGGAATGAAGAAGGAGGGGACCACACATACCAGGATTGGTGGATTGAGGAGGCCACATGTACCAGGATTGGGGGGATGCAGAGACCACACGTACCAGGATTGGTGGATTGAGGAGGCCACATACCAGGATTGGGGGATGCAGGGGCCATACATACTAGGATTAGGGGATGAGGAGGCCACACATACCAGGATTGTGGGATGAGGAGGCCACACATACCACGATTGGTGGATTGAGGAGGCCACACATACCACGATTGGTGGATTGAGGAGGCCACACATGCGAGGATTGGAGAATGAGGGGACCACACATACCAGGATTGGTGGATTGAGGAGGCCACATGTACCAGGATTGGGGGATGCAGGGGCATACATACCAGGATTGGGGGATGAAGGGGCCACACATACCAGGATTGGGGGATGAGGAGGCCACACATACCACGATTGGTGGATTGAGGAGGCCACACATGCCAGGATTGGAGGATGAGGGGGCCACACATGCCAGGCTTGGTGGATTGAGGAGGCCACACATACCATGATTGGGGGATGAGGGGGCCACACATACCAGGATTGGGGGATGAGAGGGCCACACATACCAGGATTAGTGGATTGAGGAGGCCACACATACCAGGATTGGGGAATGAGAAGGCCACACATACCAGGATTGGGGGATGAGGAGGCCACACATACCAGGATTGGGGGATGAGGAGGCCACACATACCATGATTGGGGGGATGAGAAGGCCACACATACCAGGATTGGGGGATGAGGAGGCCACACATACCATGATTGGGGGGATGAGAAGGCCACACATACCAGGATTGGTGGATTGAGGAGGCCACACATGCCAGGATTGGGATATGAGGAGGCCACACATACCAGGTTTGGGGGATGAGGAGGCCACACATACCAGGATTGGTGGATTGAGGAGGCCACACATGCAAGGATTGGGGGATGAGGAGGCCACACATGCCAGGATTGTGGGATGAGGAGGCCATACATACCAGGATTGGTGGATTGAGGAGGCCACACATGCCAGGATTGGATTAGAGGATAGGATTAGATACACGGCTCAGCATACAGTATCACACAGGATAGGATTAGATACACGGCTCAGCAGACAGTATCACGCAGGATAGGATTAGATACACGGCTCAGCATACAGTATCACACAGGATAGGATTAGATACACGGCTCAGCAGACAGTATCACACAGGATAGGATTAGATACACGGCTCAGCAGTCAGTATCACACAGGATAGGATTAGATACATGGCTCAGCAGACAGTATCACACAGGATAGGATTAGATACAGAGCTCAGCAGACAGTATCACACAGGATAGGATGAGATACACGGCTCAGCAGACAGTATCACACCGGATAGGATTAGATACACAGCTCAGCAGACAGTATCACACAGGATAGGATTAGATACACGGCTCAGCAGACAGTATCACACAGGAGAGGATTAGATACACAGCTCAGCAGACAGTATCACACAGGATAGGATTAGATACACGGCTCAGCAGACAGTATCATACAGGATAGGATTAGATACACAGCTCAGCAGACAGTATCACACAGGATAGGAGTAGATACACAGCTCAGCAGACGGTATCACACAGGATAGGATTAGATACACGGCTCAGCAGACAGTATCATACAGGATAGGATTAGATACACAGCTCAGCAGACAGTATCACACAGGATAGGATTAGATACACGGCTCAGCAGACAGTATCACACCGGATAGGATTAGATACACAGCTCAGCAGACAGTATCACACAGGATAGGATTAGATACACAGCTCAGCAGACAGTATCACACAGGAGAGGATTAGATACACAGCTCAGCAGACAGTATCACACAGGATAGGATTAGATACACGGCTCAGCAGACAGTATCATACAGGATAGGATTAGATACACAGCTCAGCAGACAGTATCACACAGGATAGGATTAGATACACGGCTCAGCAGACAGTATCACACAGGATAGGATTAGATACACAGCTCAGCAGACGGTATCACACAGGATAGGATTAGATACACGGCTCAGCAGACAGTATCATACAGGATAGGATTAGATACACAGCTCAGCAGACAGTATCACACAGGATAGGATTAGATACACAGCTCAGCAGACAGTATCATACAGGATAGGATTAGATACACAGCTCAGCAGACAGTATCACACAGGATAGGATTAGATACACGGCTCAGCAGACAGTATCACACCGGATAGGATTAGATACACAGCTCAGCAGACAGTATCACACAGGATAGGATTAGATACACAGCTCAGCAGACAGTATCACACAGGATAGGATTAGATACACAGCTCAGCAGACAGTATCACACAGGATAGGATTAGATACACAGCTCAGCAGACAGTATCACACAGGAGAGGATTAGATACACAGCTCAGCAGACAGTATCACACAGGATAGGATTAGATACACGGCTCAGCAGACAGTATCATACAGGATAGGATTAGATACACAGCTCAGCAGACAGTATCACACAGGATAGGATTAGATACACGGCTCAGCAGACAGTATCATACAGGATAGGCTTTGATGCATTACATCTTCCATGCACTTATTAGTTCTGCAGTTTGTGCTCCAGAGCTGCTCTTCCCAGCACTATTCCCCCTCCATATTAAATTCGGTTTATTAACAATATTCACACATCTTCTGCTGTTTATAATAAACTGATGAAACTAGAACAATGTAAACGACTGAACAGAACTAATGTCATCACAAGAGGCTTCTCCTAACTCATCACAAAATGCCACTCTTTCTGCAAATACAACCTCAGAACTAGTCACCCCTGCATCGTTAGTACTTAGCAGCGCCCCTCTGGCTGTTATGACTTGTTGCACATCTGGCTGTTATAACCTGCTGCACACCTGATGAATTGCCAGACACCAGCTTCTGGCAGTTGAGACTGCAGTAGTAAAAGTAACGTTTTGGGATGAATAGTTTCTTGGTTTATTTCAAAGAGAAGAAAGTTTGTAACTTTTACTAATAATCTGAATTTACAATGGCGGCCGGGAAGTGTGTGTGTGGGGGGGTCATAATTGTGATTGGAATTGTAACATTACTTGGCTTCTCGGACATCCTCTCGCCCTAGAGAGAAGATGCTGAAATTATGGACAATCGTCCACATGACCGCCCACGTGTCCCATAACAACTACTGGAGCAGTTTGACCAAAAACGATAAAATATGTAATATGGGGGAAATGCTGCACAAATGGTCTGTGACCACAACCCCTAGCACCCCTGGGATGATTAATTACACTCCTTTTCCAAAAAATGTCCCTTTTTAATGGCAGTGAAATTGCTTCCTAATTCTGGAGATGTACACAGACGCCTATTAATAGCTGGTTTACGACTTCATGTCTTACATTGTGTTAAGAGTTCACATTCCAGCTCTAAATATACCGGCAATATTATCTGAGAAACCGGAAAAACCGAAACCCTCGTCCGAAGGACTCGTAAGAAATCAGGGGCTGCCGAAAAGAAAAACAAAATAGCTTGTGATGGTGAAATTGATGCTATTGTGCTCATCCTGAACCTCCTGGTTCATGAGTAGAATGCCAGAGCAACAGTGCAGACTGACACCTTTACAGCACCAAACAGCCCTTGTGACATATTATTACATCAGGTGCGTAAATGAATTTAGCGTATTTTTATGCATTTTTTTTTTATATTTCCCCCTTACATTTTTTAGGATTTTTTTTTTGCTGTGATATTTTATTTCCTTATGGAATTTTGCAGTATATACAGTACAGACCAAAAGTTTGGACACACCTTCTCATTTAAAGATTTTTCTGTATTTTCATGACTTTGAAAATTGCACATTCACACTGAAGGCATCAAAACTATGAATTACCGCATGTGGAATTATATACTTAACAAAAAAGTTTGAAACAACTGAAAATATGTCTTATATTCTAGGTTCTTCAAAGTAGCCACCTTTTGCTTTGATGACTGCTTTGCACACTGTTGGCATTCTCTTGATGAGCTTCAAGAGGTAGTCACCGGAAATGGTCTTCCAACAATCTTGAAGGAGTTCCCAGAGATGCTTAGCACTTGTTGGCCCTTTTATCTTCACTCTGCGGTCCATCTCACCCCAAACCATCTCGATTGGGTTCAGGTCTGGTGACTGTGGAGGCCAGGTCATCTGGCGTAGCACCCTATCACTCTCCTACTTGGTCAAATAGCCCTTACACAGCCTGGAGGTGTGTTTGGGGTCATTGTCCTGTTGAAAAATAAATGATGGTCCAACTAAACGCAAACCGGATGGAATAGCATGCCACTGCAAGATGCTGTGGTAGTCATGCTGGTTCAGTATGCCTTCAATTTTGAATAACTCCCCAACAGTGTCACCAGCAAAGCACCCCCACACCATCACACCTCCTCCTCCATGCTTCATGGTGGGAACCAGGCATGTAGAGTCCATCCGTTCACCTTTTCTGCGTCGCACAAAGACACGGTGGTTGGAACCAAAGATCTCAAATTTGGACTCATCAGACCAAAGCACAGATTTCCACTGGTCTAATGTCCATTCCTTGTGTTCTTTAGCCCAAACAAGCCTCTTCTGCTTGTTGCCTGTTCTTAGCAGTGGTTTCCTAGCAGCTATTTTACCATGAAGGCCTGCTGCACAAAGTCTCCTCTTAACAGTTGTTGTAGAGATGTGTCTGCTGCTAGAACTATGTGTGGCATTGACCTGGTCTCTAATCTGAGCTGCTGTTAACCTGCGATTTCTGAGGCTGGTGACTCGGATAAACTGATCCTCAGAAGCAGAGGTGACTCTTGGTCTTCCTTTCCTGGGGCGGTCCTCATGTGAGACAGTTTCTTTGTAGCGCTTGATGGTTTTTGCAACTTCACTTGGGGACGCTTTCAAACTTTGCCCAATTTTTCGGACTGACTGACCTTCATTTCTTAAAGTAATGATGGCACTCGTTTTTCTTTACTTAGCTGCTTTTTTCTTGGCATAATACAAATTCTAACAGTCTATTCAGTAGGACTATCAGCTGTGTATCCACCAGACTTCTGCACAACACAACTGATGGCCCCAACCCCATTTATAAGGCAAGAAATCTCACTTATTAAACCTGACAGGGCACACCTGTGAAGTGAAAACCATTTCAGGTGACTACCTCTTGAAGCTCATCAAGAGAATGCCAAGAGTGTGCAAAGCAGTCATCAAAGCAAAAGGTGGCTACTTTGCAGAACCTAGAATATAAGACATATTTTCAGTTGTTTCACACTTTTTTGTTAAGTATATAATTCCACATGTGTTAATTCATAGTTTTGATGCCTTCAGTGTGAATGTACAATTTTCAAAGTCATGAAAATACAGAAAAATCTTTAAATGAGAAGGTGTGTCCAAACTTTTGGTCTATACTGTACATAAAGTACATATACATAGTTTTGTTGTTTTTTTAAATTGTAATTTTTATTGAAATACATTATTAAATTTTTACAGGAAAAGAAAAAAAAATAATTTAAATTAGCATTTTAAATTTTTCACTATCATTTATAGGTTGTCGACCAACACATACATAGTTTTCAAGGCAATGTCTTGATGCCATTCACCTTTTTTTCACTCCCTTTAGTTATGCGACCACAGCAGTCCGTCCCATGCTGGACATGCAACTGTTGGCACTGCAGCCAGTGATTGGCTGCAGCGGTCACATGACCGACGGGAGTGACGTCATTACTACAGAATAAGCGGTATTACCGATTTGGCGCCACTGAACTTTATTTTTACTTTACAATTTTTGCTATAGAGAAACTTTTTAAAACTCCCGGACATCCCCATTGTCTATCTTTCTCGTTAGCCAGAATTAATCTCTCATCTATCTGAGGGCCTGAATATCAGAAGAAGTTTTGAACTTGCGCCGAATGCAACATTTTGATTAATTTGGCGCAAAGGCCATCGATTTAGTTAAAAAAAAGGATGCTCTGAAAAAGTGACTTTTTAATATTCCCCTCATCCCAACTTACCTCCTTTATTTCTAACCCTCTAGGAATCTTATGAATTCCTGACCCTGCGACATTTTCCATTTTAGAAGAGAAATTATTTGGTGGCGGAGGACGGGACAGCGCATATTTCAGATGTAAGCGTTTCCTGTTCGGTTGCGTAGATCGGTCCTTGTAATTTATTGCGTCTCCTGCACTCTCTATATACACATCTATATACAATGGCTGACAGCGACTTCCAGGGAAGTGGAGCTTTCATGGGAACGTTTCATCTCCCCACCGTGTGCCCAGTCCCTGGCAGCTGCCATAAAGCTCAAGCGTGCACCTTCTCTTTTGTCATCTTTAAAGCAGTATTTTTCTATGGAAATACTTTCTATTATTATACAGAAATAAAGAAACAGACAAACCAAAAATATAGACTCCCGAGTCCCTTAATATTCTAATCCACCATTTGAAAGAGTAATACCATATTGTTCCAGCAGTGGGCACTGCAGGAGAAATGAGCGTCTCTTGCTGGTAAGACCTGCCCCTTTAAGGGGAAAGGAGAAATCATAGCTCTAGTTTCATCTTCCAATGTAAAGTATTCAGCACTCTTTTTTCAAGGGGGTTGCCCAGCATTTTAAAAAATGTG
This sequence comes from Phyllobates terribilis, assembly GCF_046119375.1. Classification (NCBI taxonomy): domain Eukaryota; kingdom Metazoa; phylum Chordata; class Amphibia; order Anura; family Dendrobatidae; genus Phyllobates; species Phyllobates terribilis. The sequence continues at coordinate 678,781,023 of NW_027362763.1, read as the reverse complement.
ACCATATTATTGTAGAAAAAAACATTACATACCCCTTTCAGTCTTCCTCTGTTCCAGTGCCACGGATCTGGTGATCCTTACAGAGAGGCTGAAGTCATGTGACCACTGCAGACAGTCTCTGACCTCAGCAGCCATGTGGTGTCTATGCAAAACATCTGCATTGGTCACGTGACATCTTCACTAAAGAACCAGTGGAATCACCGAAAAGAAGGTGCCATGGGAGCTGAGGGGGATTGGAAATGTAATTCATGTTTTTTTTATTATTATTATTATTATTTTTTTTAGAAAAATTTCTGTGATTGGACAACTTTTTGAAAATCCCAGTAACCCCTTAAAGGTGGCCATACACCTCAGACAGCTGGTTGGATGACTAAAGACAAGGTTTGGCCAACTGTTTATCATTTGTATTGTGGCCTCTAGCCATGTATATACTATAAACCATACTGAGGTTCCCGGAAGAAGGGAAGACCACCGGAACTCAAGAAGAGTTGACCCATTTTCTGGGTATCATAGAAGCCACCAAAATTTCCCAAAAAGGGAGCCCTTCCCGGAGATTTCTAGTGCAATGGAGCTCAAGGACTCTCCTTCATCATTCATTCTTGTTATGGAGTCTCCAAAACCATGATATAAAAAAGTTGTCAACTTTGATCTAAATGCCTTTTGTCATAGAGAAATATCGATCCATCTTTTGTCACAAGAGGAGAGCTGAGTGCTCTGTCTGTATGCTATTGACACACGCCTGAGAAGTGCCCTGTAAACAAATGCCCTGTAAACAAATGCCAGCCAAGAAGTGCTACAACCTAATTAAAATGCGAGGGTATTTCTCACTGGCAGTGGCAGGGGATGATTAGACACCGGCTTTCGATCAATTTACATGTAGCTGTTGAAGCTTGCTTCCCAGGATGTAAAAGGGAATTTAATAGAGGGTCCCAGGACGCCCGGCACTGATACAAAATATGGAATACCTCAAGTTCCATAATTCTGATAATAAGTGGACACATATTTTTAGTGGCAGGGTTAGCCAAGGAACAAGTTGCTTATTTTTTCGTAGCCGTAAGCCCCTCTGGGGAGCTATAGCGCAAGAGCAACAAAATAGCAGATCGCAACTACGCCATGTGTGGTCTCTAAATGAAGGTAAAATCATAATAGAAAAAATGGTATCACTTTTGGGCTTCGGGGATTAACCAGCGATAAGTTATCCCAAAAAACAGATATGTTAAATAAAGTGTGCAGGCTAGAGTCTAGCCCCGTGATGTCAGCACAGGGGGTGTGTGGGCAGATCTTCCCTTAGGCATAAAAGAGTCCATTGAGGATAGATGAGCATTCTTTGACAGGGGGGTATAGATACTATAAGCAATGGATCACATTCGATAAATCAAATCAAATCGGGTAGCCCCTCCTTCAGCTATACTGATTAGTCTCTGCGAACTTTATAGTAAGTTTCTTCTGTAATCCTGTTTATTTTATGTAACTGTCTATTCTGTATTGTAAATGTCCATTTGTAAAATCTTGTATATTTTTCATAACACTGCCTCCCTTTTAGATTAAATATAAAATGTAATAGTTCTTTATCTTTTGTCCTGTAATCGTTCCCTCCCCCGAAGCCATATACGCTACCAGAACACAGGCTTCCGACCAGGCCTGTAATATATTTCAAATCTTACCGGTGGTGGCAGAGAATAATAATAATTGGGCAATCGTGAATCTGACAGTGACCGTACGGGGGGCGTATACACATATTCCATGCGTTAGAAACCGGAGGTGAGATGCCATATGCTCACTGGTCGCTTGCCGATACCTACGTAGTGAGTAGTAGGGACCGTGCGCTCGCGGATCCCTGACGAAATCCTGACAGTATGACGACAACGGTAAGATGTTGTGTGATCTCCCCGGTGTCGTCTCTGTGGGATACCTGATACCCTTGATATAGCAGAATGGCGTTTAGTGCCACCCGCGACACCCAGTGTCAAGGAAAACACTTGGTCAGACCTTGCAGCCCTCTGGCGCCCCCTTATCCTGCTGGTCAAACACGGTATTGACCAAGGATAAGCACGGGCGCAGCTGCTTTAATTTATGTCGACTATTGTGGCACGTGATGTGACAGGACGTATATATATACCAGCAGTTCTTCCAGGAACGTATATATACCTCCGTCCAGCCACCCTCAAACCACAATATCACATAAATACTGGTATACTGCCACCACCGATCGGTTAACAGGTGGATCGGGTACCTGTTAGGTAACGTGAATTAGCAGGTGAGGAACATGTTTGCTCGACATAGGACAAGAAGAACGAAGCTGGTAAATAATAATGATTTACTCCCGAAAGTGGGCAGTGTTTACAAAAGATATACAAGATATTATAAAAGAGACAATTTACATATATGCATAAACAGTTATTAAAATAAAAGGGATAAGTGATAGCAAAACCTGCGCCACGAGGTGATGGTCTCAGATTCTGTGGGGGGGACGGTTCCCCGGAAATTAAATGTGATTCTTCCATGCAGCAAGGGGTGCATGCGTCTGACGTCCCGGGCAAGAATGAAGTAAAATGGCCATTCTGGTTTTTAGTAAGGGGCCAAAACATTAGGAGACACCCATGTTGTTTACCTCACACGGGGGCTCGGTTTTGTGAACCCACCCAGCTGCATAAGACATAAAAATCCTTCAGATTTCATATCTTGGTATGGGGGGGTCCCACATCCAAGATGGAGACATCATGTTTGCCGTCACCACTATTCATGAAGATGGATATCAAATATGATATCCCTATGACGCTCAGAAGCTCAGAATCCATTTCCTAGGTTCCTGGTGGTCTCCCAGCCACGAAAACCACACCATCACTATTGGAAAAAGGTGAACATCTCAAAAATGTGGTCACTGTGTTTGTGACTGTCATGTGCATTATTAAAATCGACATTAAAAGTTTGTACAGTTAGACAATAGGATTGGAGGGAAAATCCAGGGTATACCAGTATGCTTGCTGTGGGCTGAGGTTTTATGGCGGTCATAAAAATTCCTGGTTTTGGGGGAAGCCAGAATGAGTTCTATGTAGCCTCTTCCAAATGAGCAGGAGGTGGAGATTTAAGACATCTCTCATTTTTAAAACTAGGACAAAAATACGTTTTGCCTGACACCCAGCATCAGGTTCACATGGCTCGCCAGCCTACCCGTCTTACTCCCCCTTCGAAGTTTTGGATACAAGCTCTAATTTGCCTGGTAAAGTGGAAATATGGAGGTGGTTAAGTTTAATTACTTCTCTTCAAAGTCCATCATTTGATGAGGCGGAAGGTGATGGGCAAGTGCACCATGTAGCAAAACTAGCAGTTGCCCGTCGTCCGTGATCTCTTCGTCTTCCAAGTCCATTATCATAATGACTTTTTCTTTCCAGTTGGTTTGTTTGACAGATGGAGATCATGGACGGCGCTCAGACGGCTCCATTATGCATCCCTGTGTTAAAAAATAACTATTGTTGCCGATTCAATTCCTTTCCAGTTTTGTTATCATATTCATATTCCATATTTAAGATGATAGTTTTCTGGGAAAAAGTCTTTACCCCACACTTGTAGCCATCTGTGATTGACTGCACCATAATGTACTCCTGAAGAAAATGCCGCCATTCGGTGTCAGACTTGTGACTCTTCTGCTTGATTCTGTTGACGCTTGCAGTCATTAGTGTCTCATGCATTAGTTCGATGGCTGAGAAGCCGCTGAGCCAAGAAATGATGGCACTTAGTGGAGGTGAAAAAGCAATGGCGGGATGGAAAAATAGAAGTATCCATGCAAACTGATCATTAGAAAGGAAATTAAAATCATCTCTAAATGATTTCCTTCGAGGCGTCTTCTTCTAGGTCACCTTCCAAGACGTTGTGGCCCATATTATAGAAGACACTCTAGGAATAAGGAGAATCTTGGTGACCAGAGAAAATAATCTAATATTTGATCTCACGTAATGATCAAGAATCAATCATTTAACTCCTTTATGCCATCTTTATTCTCACGTGAACTGATCAACCGGATGGTAAATGTTTTATAGATTAAGCTTTAATAAATTGAATTGTGCAATGAGTATAAATAATGTGACCACTCCCACTGGGAGTGATGGTTTGCTCTTGTACCGCCCATGAGGAACCTGTAGAGGTCAAGATCTTTGTGGCTGATCTACAGTCTTGTCCAAAAAGCAAGAGGAGCAAGAGGAAAGAAGACCTTTCCTTTGCTGGTAAGAACATCCTAGAGATGGAGCAGTCCGGCTGACCATCCGTCCATCTGCGGAGTCATGCCAGGGCCGGCGTAAGCACCCGGGCAAGTGCCGGGGCCCTGAGCAGGGGGGTGGGCCCACTGGTGTTCGGGCACCCTGCCGGGCTGTGGGTGGAGGAGAGCGGTGCCAGCGCCAGCCCTTCTCCCCCACTTGCTCAGGGCCCTGGCAGTCGGATACTTACCTCTCCCCGTGCCTCTGCAGATCCGCTGTCTTCCTGCTGTGCGCTCCCTGTGACGTCTCAGGTCAGAGGGTGCGGTGACGTCTTTCCACCGCGCCCTCCCCTGAGCCATCACAGGCAGCGCAGAGCGGGACGCCGCCGGCGACACTGGAGACCAGACCTGAGCAGCGGCAGCAGGTGAGGAGGAGTGACGTGAGTGTTTGATTTTTTTTTTTTTTTAAAATGTATGGAGGCATGGGGCTTTATATGGGGGGTGGGTGACATCCTGCATGGGGCATTATATGGGGGGGTGACAACCTGCATGGGGCATTATATGGGGGGTTGATAACCTGCATGGGGCATTATATGGGGGGGTGACATCCTGCATGGGGCATTATATGGGGGGGTGACATCCTGCATGGGGCATTATATGGGGGGTGACATCCTGCATGGGGCATTATATGGGGGGGTGACATCCTGCATGGAGCATTATATGGGGGGGTGACATCCTGCATGGGGCATTATATGGGGGGTGACATCCTGCATGGGGCATTATATGGGGGGGTGACATCCTGCATGGGGCATTATATGGGGGGGTGACATCCTGCATGGGGCATTATATGGGGGGGGTGACATCCTGCATGGGGCATTATATGGGGGGGTGACATCCTGCATGGGGCATTATATGGGGGGGTGACATCCTGCATGGTGCATTATATGGGGGGGTGACATCCTGCATGGGGCATTATATGGGGGGGTGACATCCTGCATGGGGCATTATATGGGGGGTGACATCCTGCATGGGGCATTAAAGGGGAGGTGACATCCTGCATGGGGCTTTATATGGCGGGTGGGTGACATCCTGCATGGGGCATTATATGGGGGGTTGATAACCTGCATGGGGCATTATATGGGGGGTTGATAACCTGCATGGGGCATTATATGGGGGGGTGACATCCTGCATGGGGCATTATATGGGGGGGTGACATCCTGCATGGGGCATTATATGGGGGGGTGACATCCTGCATGGGGCATTATATGGGGGGTGACATCCTGCATTGGGCACTATATGGGGGTGTGACATCCTGCATGGGGCATTATATGGGGGGGTGACATCCTGCATGGGGCATTATATGGGGGGGTGACATCCTGCATGGGACATTATAGAGAGAGGGGGGTGATATCCTGCATGGGGCATCATAAAGAGAGGGGGGTGATATCCTGCATGGGGCATTATATGGGGGGGAGGGACATCCGGCATGGGGCATTATATGGGAAAGTGAAATCCTGCATGGGGCATTATATGGGGGGGGGACATCCTGCATGGGGCATTAAATGGGGGGGTGACATCCTGCATGGGGCGTTATATGGGGGGGTGACATCCTGCATGGGGCATTATATGGGGGGGTGACATCCTGCATGGGGCATTATATGGGGGGGTGACATCCTGCATGGGGCATTATATGGGGGGTGACATCCTGCATGGGGCATTATATGGGGGGTGACATCCTGCATGGGGCATTATATGGGGGGGTGACATCCTGCATGGGGCATTATATGGGGGGGTGACATCCTGCATGGGGCATTATACGGGGGGGGTGACATCCTGCATGGGGCATTATAGAGAGAGGGGGTGATATCCTGCATGGGGCATCATAAAGAGAGGGGGGTGATATCGTGCATGGGGCATTATATGGGGGGGTGAGGGACATCCGGCATGGGGCATTATATGGGGGGAGAGGTGAAATCCTGCATGGGGCATTATATGGAGGGGGAGGGACATCCTGCATGGGGCATTATATAGGTCGGGAGAAGTGATATACTGCATGGGGCATTATATGAGGGGGTTACATGCTGCATGGGGCATTATATAGGGGGTGACATCCTGCATAAGGCATTATAAGGGGGGCGGGAAACAGCCTGCATGGAGCATTATAAGGGGTGAACAGCCTGCATAGGGCATTATGTGGGGGAAACAGCCTGCATGGAGCATTGTATGGGGGCCAGGATCCTGTATGGAGCGTTATAAGTGGACCAGTATCCTGTACGGAGCATTTATGGGGGCCAATATTCTGTATGGAGCGTTATATGGCAGCCAGTATCCTGTATGGAGTGTTATATGGGGGCCAGTATTCTCTATGGAGCGTTATATGGGGGCCAGTATTCCGTATTTAGCATTTTATGGGGGCCAGTATACTGTGTGGAGCGATTTGGTTTCTGAGCTATTGTGGAATTTACAATAGATATCGCTCATGTAATGTAAGAAGTGAAATCTTCGGCATTGTACTATATATATATATATTTCTCCGCCGTATCTGTGCATCATGAATCGTGTATGTGTTAAAGGGGCCCACTGAGACTCTTTCACCCGGGGCCCAGAAAAACCTGGAGCCGGCCCCGAGTCATGCCAATGGCTTAACCTCAGTAACAATAAAAGATGCACAAGTAGCAGTTGGACTCAGGCCAAATAATAAGTTACCTGCTTTATAAATATCATATGGTACACAATGTCCTAGGATGGAGGACATTATTCTAGGAAGGGACCCAGGATGGGAGACAATGTTATAGGAAGGGGTTCATGATGGGGGACATTATACCGGGATGGGGAACATTGTTACAGGAAGGGTCAAGGATGGGGGACATTATAACAGGAAGGGGCCCAGGATGGGGGACATTGTTACTGGAAGGAGCAGAGGATGGGGGACATTATACCAGGATTGGGGGGACAAATGATAGGGAGACATGTTGCAGATTTAGCATCAATCCCTTAATAACATCGATGGTACATTTATGGGTGTGTATGTATGAAGTGGACCCAGAATGTGAACCTGCTTCATACACTGCAGATGATGGCTGTGTTGTACAGTCGGCACCTGCCTTTAACAGAAGCGATTGGAGATCACTGCATTTAACTATTTAAATGCTGCTCTCAATTACTGATAGCAGTATTTAACTGGTGCAATCTCTGTGGCATATCAGTTTGGGCACTCATCGCCCTCCCACTACATAATCGCGGGGTGCCGATGGGCTGCCATGGCAACCAGGAACCTACTGAAGCCCCATACCGCAGTCATCTCTGTACACCTTTGGCTGGGCTTCATATAAGACTGTAAATTTCACTATGTACTGCAGTACTAAAGTGTAAAAGAAAAGTAAAAAAATAATAAAAAAAAATTATTAAAAAAAAAACATAAAAGTTTGAATCATCCTCTTTTACCAATACAAAAAAAGGAAGAAATAAAAAAAAAAAATAAATAACATAGGTATTGCTGCATCAGATCTATCAAACTAAAATTAATCATTTTAAATAATTAATTTCTAAACACATAATTAATAATTTTAAAATAAAATTATTTTACCTGCAGGGTAAATGCCGTAAAGAGGAAAAAAAATCGAAATGCCAGAACTTCCATTTTTCTTCCTTAAAAAAAAAAGCATTAAAAAACTATCAAAACTTTGTATGTGCCCCAAAATAGTAAGAATAACTACAGCTCACACAGCTCCATGGACAGAAAAGTAAAAAAGTTACGAACCTCAGAAAATTGCGACGCAAATCAAATTCTTTCTTTTACAAAGTTCTGCATTTTTTTATTGCCTTTATTATATTGACCTGAAGAATGATGTCACTAGATAATGTTTACACTGTAAAAACAAAACCCCCCCAAATAATGGTGAAATAGTAGGGTTTTTATTACTATTTATTATTTGGACTATTTTTCCCTTTATTTCAATACATTAACTTGTAAGACTAATGGTTTCATTCAGAACCACAATCAGGGGCGTTATCGGTTCCGTGCAGGAAGTGGGCCCGCCGATGCCAGCGTCAATTTCAGCTGAATGTGAGTCTGAGGATGCAAAGTCAGCTGAAGTGTATTGCGGCGCAGCGATCCCGTGGCACCCTGTGCTGCAATACGTGCCGCCGGGCAATCAGAAGTCGGCAACTGACGTCAGCGTGCCCGTCACGCGTCGCCCATAGTTGACACGCTGAAGTTAATTACAGGCTATAGAAAAGAACGCCGACACGATTATAATTTTTTCAAGTGTTGGAAAAGAGCGGCAGAAAGGAGATTATACCAGGAAGGGGCTCAGGATGGAGGACATTACAAGAGGAAGGGGCCCAGGATGGCAGTCATGTTACCAGGATGGGGTCATTATACCAGGGAAGGGCCCACGATGGGGGATAGTATACCAAAAAGGCACCCAGGATGGGGGACATTGTTATAAGATGAGGAACATTGTTATAGGATTGTTATAGGAGAGGAGACATTACAACAGGAAGGGGCCCATGATGTGGGATATTATACCAGGATGGGGGTCACTGTTACAGGATGGGACGAGGATGGAAGTCATTATTACTATTATTAAGGGGCAAAGGACAGGAGAATTTATATCAGGACGAGGTCCAGGATGGGGGACATTATTACTAGAAGGGGCACAGGATGGGGGTCATTGTTCCCGGAATGGGCCAGGATGGGGGACATTTTTACAGTAAGGGGCCCAGGACAGGTGACATTATACCAGGAAGGGGCCCCTGGATGAGGGACATTATTACTGGAAGTTACACAGGATGTGGGACATTATACCAGGAAGGGGGATGTAGCACCCCGAGGGCTCGGCTGCTACAGGGGTATTGCACCTCAAACCAGAGGTGTGATATTCCACTCCCAGGTAAGGATGGAGTGTGGACCAGGACTCAGTAAGCTGCATACATCACACACACCCCATTTCCGAGGGACAGCTCAACGGTGCTCCCACAGAAGTGCAGGCACGACAGCTTCTGTCCCTGGCTGGAGTGGGGAGGGGGAGGAAAACCCAGTGGTGTAGGAGCAGATAGGGGTGGGTCTCTGGGCATAGGTAGGAGCCCATTGGTTGCTAGTCACCTGGGCTCGGGTGCTAGAGGGAGGTATATAAGGTGGGCACCATCTTAGAGTAGGAAGTTCAGTTCAATCCAGTCCAGTCAGGAGAAAGAAGAAGAAGTTGAGTCTGAGAGGAGTGACAGGGAGCAGAGCTGCGGCATGGGCTCTGCTCCACGGGCAGGCCTTGTCAGGAGGCCGGGGCCTGAGAGAGAGAGAGAGAGAGGAGAAGGAACAGCAAAGGAAGTAAGAAAGGAAACAAGGAACTGGAACACAGAGAAAGGCCCAGAGACACGAAGGCAGAAGGAACCCCAAAGGCCCAGGAGATTGCGGGTGAAGGGTTGGCAGAGCAGGGTACCGGGACCCAAATTGGTGGAGGCAACAGATTCCTCAGCCAAGGACCGGAGGTTGTGACCACATCTTGGTGCGACCCCTCACTACATCCACCAGGAAGGCATACCACGGAGGGTCAGGGAAACCGGAGATAGGTTTCGCCAAGAGAAGGCCCGAGGAAGCTGGACAAAGGTGGGTCACTGGTGAGGACGGCCAGAGAAGGGAAGAGAAGGGAGCCCTGTGCCACGCTCTGGAATTGCCTGGGAGTTGGTCGAGCCCCTTGCCTGGTGAACGCAGCACGGCTCAGGCGGTCCATCATGTGCACAAGTGACCTGGATGAGAACTGTGAGTAAAACATTGGAAACTGCACCACACGTCTCTGTGTTTCATCGCCGCACCAGTCCCATTAGTACTGGGACGCTCACACCATCACTCCCATCATCCACACTAGCTGCCCTGAGGCAATGCTTCTCCCGTGGGGAGTTATCCAATACTCGGCTGCGCAAACAACATCAGCCTCAGCGGTCTGCAGCGCAGCGGCGGTCCCCACTGACCGCAATCCACGGGTGGCGTAGTCGGACATTTGTTATTACACTAAGACTGCCACTGAATTGACCACCCTGGGCACGGACCGGGTCAGCGCCACGGAGACTACAACCCCCAGCAATCCGGCTCCGGGTGTCCCCTGCACAACACAGGCCCGGGGGGCGAGTCAGGGACATTATACCAGGAAAAGGCCCAGAACAGAGGACATGTTCCCTCACATTATTATTGGAAGAGATTCAGGATTGGGATCATTGTTTCAGGAAGGGGCCAGGATGGGGGGACATTATTACAACAATGGGCTCAGGATAGGTGACATTATACCAGGAAGGGGCCCTTTAATGGGGGACATTATTACTGGAAGTGGTACAGGATGGGGGAAATTACACCAGGAAGAGGCGCAGAACAGACAGAGGACACATTCCCCCACATTACTACTGGAAGGGCTCAAGATGGGGAACATTATACCAGGAAGGGGCCCACGATGGGGGACATTATACCAGAAAGGGGCCAGAAAGGGGGACATTATTACATAAAGGGGCCAGAAAGGGGGACATTATTAAAGGAAATTTCCTGAATTGTCACTTCATCACATGGAAGGTGAACACGCATGTCTTTATAGAATCTAGAATGCTAGGAGGGCTCATACATCTGACCAACATGAAGGTGGTGGCCCAGGTATAAATTTTGCACTGGGGCCCATAGAACTCTGGTTATGCCACTGACTAATAATAATTAATAATAATCTTTTTATTTATATAGCGCCAACATATTCCACAGCGCTTTAAAATTCAGACTACAACTCATCCTGCTGATAATAACCTCATATGGCTATGAAGACAAAAACGATAAAAAAAAGTTATTATGACTCTTGAAAGAAGGGGAGGAAAAAAAAAAGATCTTTTGCCATGGCTGGAAAGAGTTAAGTACAAAACTTTAATGGGATACATAGAAATTGGGGCTGTTTAGCAAAGATAGAAATGAGGCCACTAATTGATTATCCACAAAATATGCTTTGTCTCATAAATAAACACCCTACAATACCTAGTAAGGAGCCTGAGGAATCAGGGCATAACAAAGGGATTAAAAAAGGCCATGAAGGAATATCTAGATCGTGCCCCACACACCCCGGATCTGGACTAAGCAGAACAATACATTCGATTTCCCAGCAGTGCTCCTTTAAAGGAAACACCAACTAAAAAAAACATATATGTATATTTTTTGTTTGATTATTTTATTTTGATTTTCTGGATTGTCTATGTCACATTTTGTTGCCCGATTTTTTTCATTTCAGGTATGTCGTCGAAGTCCTGGATTATAGCAACATCACTAAGACAAAGTGGTCCAATATTTGGTTTAATAGAATCATGATTCCAATCAATCAAATCCTTGGTTAATGGCCAAAACATTACATGCAGCCTGCAAAATGTACAACGGCAGCTGTAAGAAAGTGGAAAAACTCACATCATCTGCTGTGTTACCGCTACGTCTCCAGCTGCTGATGCAGTAGGGGTGAGGGGGCAAATCATGTAAAACTGATTAAATAAAAATAAAACTCTAAACTCTATTTTCCATGGAAGCATAATAACTATCAGACATAAAGATGCAACTTATAGTAACCTGATTATTTCCATCTTACACAGTCATAATATTATATTACATAGTATACAAACCCAAACATAACTTATAAAAACAGGAGATCAATGAACATGAGCTCACTGAGGCCACCTGCTGACCAAAGTATTAAGGAAGGGCAATTAAAGTAATAATGGAAAAAAGTAACAAAATGCTCTGAACCCATTTACAAGAATATACATTTTATAATACTGTCGCCTTTGTACATATATATGACTACTATAATACTGTCCCCTATGTACAAAACTATAACTACTATAATACTGCTCCTATATACAAGAATATAACTACTATAATACTGCTCCCCTATGTACAAGAACAAAAGTACTATAATACTGTCCCCTATGTACAAGAATATAACTACTATAATACTGCCCCCTATGTACTAGAATAAAACTACTATAATACTGCCCCTATGTACAAGAACAAAAGTACTATAATACTGTCCCCTATGTACAAGAATATAACTACTATAATACTGCTTCCTATGTACAAGAATATAACTACTATAATACTGCTCCCCTATGTACAAGAACAAAAGTACTATAATACTGTCCCCTATGTACAAGAATATAACTACTATAATACTGCCCCCTATGTACTAGAATAAAACTACTATAATACTGCCCCTATGTACAAGAACAAAAGTACTATAATACTGTCCCCTATGTACAAGAATATAACTACTATAATACTGCTTCCTATGTACAAGAATATAACTACTATAATACTGCTCCCATGTACATGAATATAACTACTATAATACTGCTCCCATGTACATGAATATAACTACTATAATACTGCTTCCTATATACAAGGATATAACTACTATAATACTGCTCCCATGTACATGAATATAACTACTATAATACTGCCCCTATGTACAAGAACATAACTACTATAATACTGCTCCTATGTACAAGAATATAACTACTATAATATTGCTCCTATGTACAAGAATATAACTACTATAATACTGCCCCTATGTACAAGAATATAACTACTATAATATTGCTCCTATGTACAAGAATATAACTACTATAATACTGCCCCCTATGTACAAGAATATAGCTACTATAATACTGCTCCTATGTACAAGAATATAACTACTATAATACTGCTCCCTATGTACAAGAATATAACTACTATAATACTGCTCCCTATGTACAGTACAGACCAAAAGTTTGGACACACCTTCTCATTTAAAGATTTTTCTGTATTTTCCTGACTTTGAAAATTGTACATTCACACTGAAGGCATCAAAACTATAAATTAACACATGTGGAATTATATACTTAACAAAAAAGTGTGAAACAACTGAAAATGTCTTATATTCTAGGTTCTTCAAAGTAGCCACCTTTTGCTTTGATGACTGCTTTGCACACTCTTGGCATTCTCTTGATGAGCTTCAAGAGGAAGTCACCGGAAATGGTTTTCACTTCACAGGTGTGCCCTGTCAGGTTTAATAAGTGGGATTTCTTGCCTTATAAATGGGGTCGGGACCATCAGTTGTGTTGTGCAGAAGTCAGGTGGATACACAGCTGATAGTCCTACTGAATAGACTGTTAGAATTTGTATTATAGCAAGAAAAAAGCAGCTAAGTAAAGAAAAACGAGTGGCCATCATTATTTTAAGAAATGAAGGTCACTCTGTCCGAAAAATTGGGCAAACTTTGAAAGTGTCCCCAAGTGCAGTTGCAAAAACCATCAAGCGCTACAAAGAAACTGGCTCAGATGAGGACCGCCCCAGGAAAGGAAGACCAAGAGTCACCTCTGCTTCTGAGGATAAGTTTATCCGAGTCACCAGCCTCAGAAATCGCAGGTTAACAGCAGCTCAGATTAGAGACCAGGTCAATGCCACACAGAGTTCTAGCAGCAGACACATCTCTACAACAACTGTTAAGAGGAGACTTTGTGCAGCAGGCCTTCATGGTAAAATAGCTGCTAGGAAACCACTGCTAATGACAGGCAACAAGCAGAAGAGACTTGTTTGGGCTAAAGAACACAAGGAATGGACATTAGACCAGTGGAAATCTGTGCTTTGGTCTGATGAGTCCAAATTTGAGATCTTTGGTTCAACCACCGTGTCTTTGTGCAACGCAGAAAAGGTGAACGGATGGACTCTACATGCCTGGTTCCCGCCATGAAGCATGGAGGAGGAGGTGTGATGGTGTGGGGGTGCTTTGCTGGTGACACTGTTGGGGATTTATTCAAAATTGAAGGCATACTGAACCAGCATGGCTACCACAGCATCTTGCAGCGGCATGCTATTCCATCCGGTTTGCGTTTAGTTGGACCATCATTTATTTTTCAACAGGACAATGACCCCAAACACACCTCCAGGCTGTGTAAGGGCTATTTGACCAAGAAGGAGAGTGATGGGGTGCTACACCAGATGACCTGGCCTCCACAGTCACCAGACCTGAACCCAATCGAGATGGTTTGGGGTGAGCTGGACCGCAGAGAGAAGGCAAAAGGGCCAACAAGTGCTAAGCATCTCTGGGAACTCCTTCAAGATTGTTGGAAGACCATTTCCGGTGACTACCTCTTCAAAGCTCATCAAGAGAATGCCAAGAGTGTGCAAAGCAGTCATCAAAGCAAAAGGTGGCTGCTTTGAAGAACTTAGAATATAAGACATATTTTCAGTTGTTTCACCCTTTTTTGTTAAGTATATAATTCCACATGTGTTAATTCATAGTTTTGATGCCTTCAGTGTGAATGTACAATTTTCATATTCATGAAAATACAGAAAAATCTTTAAATGAGAAGGTGTGTCCAGACTTTTGGTCTGTACTGTACAAGAATATAACTACTATAATACTGCTCCCTATGTACAAGAATATAGCTACTATAATACTGCCCCTATGTACAAGAATATAACTACTATAATACTGTCCCCTAGGTACAAGAATATAACTACTATAATACTGCCCCTTATGTACAAGAATATAACTACTATAATACTGTCCCCTATGTGCAAGAATATAACTACTATAATACTGCCCCCATGTACAAGAATATAACTACTACAATACTGCCCCCTATGCACAAGAATAAAACTACGATAATACTGTCCCTGTGTACAAGAATACAACTACTATAATACTGTCCCCTATGTACAAGAAAATATACTACTATAATACTGTCCCCTATGTACAAGAATATAACTACTATAATACTGCTCCCCTATGTACAAGAATATAACTACTATAATACTGCACCCTATGAGGAAGAATATAGCTACTATAATACTGCCCCCAATGTACAAGAATATAACTACTATAATACTGTCCCTTATGTACAAGAATATAACTACTATAAAACTGTCCCCTATGTACAAGAATATAACTACTATAATACTGCCCCTATGTACAATAATATCACTACTATAATACTGCTCCCTATGTAAAAGAATATAAATACTATAATACTGCTCCCTCTGTACAAGAATATAACTACTGTAATACTGCCCCCATGTACAAGAATATAACTACTATAATACTGCTCCTATGTACAAGAATATAACTACTATAATACTGCCCCTATGTACAATAATATAACTACTATAATACTGCTCCCTAGGTACAAGAATATAACTACTATAATACTGCCCCTTTGTGCAAGAATATAACTACTATAATACTGCTCCTATGTACAAGAATATAACTACTATGATATTGCTCCTATGTACACGAATATAGCTACAATAATACTGCCCCCTATGTACAAGAATATTACTACTATAATACTGCGCCCTATGTACAAGAATATAACTACTATAATACTGCCCCTATGTACAATAATATAACTACTATAATACTGCTCCCTATGTACAAGAATATAACTACTATAATACTGCTCCCTATGTACAATAATATAACTACTATAAAGCTGCTCCCTATGTAAAGGAATATAACTACTATACTACTGCCCCCTATGTACAAGAATATAACTACTATAATACTGCCCCTATGTACAATAATATAACTACTATAATACTGCTAACTATGTTCAAGAATATAACTACTATAATACTGCCCCCATGTACAAGAATATAACTACTATAATACTGCTCCTATGTACAAGAATATAACTACTATAATACTGCCCGTATGCACAATAATATAACTACTATAATACTGCTCCCTATGTACAAGAATATAACTACTATAATACTGCCCCCTATGTACAAGAATATAACTACTATAATACTGTCCCCTATGTGCAAGAATATAACTACTATAGTTCTGCTCCCTACGTACAAGAATATAACTACTACACTAATGCTCCCTATGTACAAGAATATAAATACTATAATACTGCCGCTATGTACAAGAATACAACTACTATAATACTGCTCCCTATGTACAAGAATATAACTACTATAATACTGCTCCCTATGTACAAGAATATAACTACTATAATACTGCCCCCTATGTACAAGATTATAACTACGATAATACTGTCCCCTATGTACAAGAAAATAACTACAATAATACTGCCCCTATATACAAGAATATAACTACTATAATACTGCTCCTATGTACAGGAATATAACTACTATAATACTGTCCCCTATGTACAAGCATATAACTACTATAATACTGTCCCCTATGTACAAGCATATAACTACTATGATACTGCCCCATATGTACAAGAATATAACTACTATAATACTGTCCCCTATGTGCAAGAATATAATTACTATAATACTGCTCCTATGTACAAGAATATAACTACTATAATACTGTCCCCTATGTACAAGCATATAACTACTATAATACTGTCCCCTATGTACAAGCATATAACTACTATAATACTGCCCCATATGTACAAGAATATAACTACTATAATACTGCCCCTATGTACAAGAATATAACTACTATAATACTGTCCCCTATGTGCAAGGATATAATTACTATAATACTGCTCCTATGTACAAGAATATAACTACTATAATATTGCCCACTATGTACAAGAATATAACTACTATAATACTGTCCCCTATGTACAAGAATATGACTACTATAATACTGCCGCCTATGTACAAGAATATAACTACTATAATACTGCTCCTATGTACAAGAATATAACTACTATAATAATGTCCAAAATGTACAAGAATATAACTACTATAATACTGCTCCTATGTACAAGAATATAACTGCTATAATACTGCTCCTATGTACAAGAATATAACTACTATAATACTGCCCCCTATGTGCAAGAATATAACTACTATAATACTGCTCCTATAAACAAGAATATAACTACTATAATACTGTCCCCTATGTACAAGAATAGAACTACTATAATACTGCCCCCTATGTACAAGAATATAACTACTATAATACTATCTCCTATGTGCAAGAATATAACTACTATAATACTGCTCCTATGTACAAGAATATAACTACTATATTACTGTCCCCTAAGTACAAGCATATAACTACTATAATACTGCCCCATATGTAAAAGAATATAACTACTATAATACTGTCCACTATGTGCAAGAATATAACTACTATACTACTGCCCCCTATGTACAAGAATATAACTACTATAATACTGTCCCCTATGTACAAGAATATAACTACTATAATTCTGCCCCCTACGTACAAGAATATAACTACTACACTAATGCTCCCTATGTACAAGAATATAACTACTATAATACTGCTGCTATGTACAAGAATACAACTACTATAATACTGCCCCCTATGTACAAGATTATAACTACTTTAATACTGTCCCCTATGTACAAGAAAATAACTACAATAATACTGCCGCTATGTACAAGAATATAACTACTATAATATTGCCCACTATGTACAAGAATATAACTACTATAATACTGTCCCCTATGTACAAGAATATAACTACTATAATACTGCTAACTATGTTCAAGAATATAACTACTATAATACTGCCCCCATGTATAAGAATATAACTACTATAATATTGCTCCTATGTACAAGAATATAACTACTATAATACTGCCCCTATGCACAATAATATAACTACTATAATACTGCTCCCTATGTACAAGAATATAACTACTATAATACTGCTCCTATATACAAGAATATAACTACTATAATACTGTCCCCTATGTACAAGAATATAACTACTATAATACTGCCCCCTATGTACAAGAATATAACTACTATAATACTGTTCCCTATGTTCAAGAATATAACTACTATAATACTGCTCCTATGTACAAGAATATAACTACTATAATACTGCCCACATGTACAAAAATATAACTACTATAATACTGATCCCTATGTACAAGAATATAACTACTATAATACTGCTCCCTATGTACAGTACAGACCAAAAGTTTGGACACACCTTCTCATTTAAAGATTTTTCTGTATATTCATGACTATGAAAATTGTACATTCACACTGAAGGCATCAAAACTATAAATTAACACATGTGGAATTATATACTTAACAAAAAAGTGTGAAACAACTGAAAATGTCTTATATTCTATGTTCTTCAAAGTAGCCACCTTTTGCTTTGATGACTGCTTTGCACACTCTTGGCATTCTCTTGATGAGCTTCAAGAGGTAGTCACCGGAAATGGTTTTCACATCACAGGTGTGCCTTGTCAGGTTTAATAAGTGGGATTTCTTGCCTTATAAATGGGGTCGGGACCATCAGTTGTGTTGTGCAGAAGTCAGGTGGATACACAGCTGATAGTCCTACTGAATAGACTGTTAGAATTTGTATTATAGCAAGAAAAAAGCAGCTAAGTAAAGAAAAACGAGTGGCCATCATTACTTTAAGAAATGAAGGTCAGTCTGTCCGAAAAATTGGGCAAACTTTGAAAGTGTCCCCAAGTGCAGTTGCAAAAACCATCAAGCGCTACAAAGAAACTGGCTCACATGAGGACCGCCCCAGGAAAGGAAGACCAAGAGTCACCTCTGCTTCTGAGGATAAGCTTATCCGAGTCACCAGCCTCAGAAATCGCAGGTTAACAGCAGCTCAGATTAGAGACCAGGTCAATGCCACACAGAGTTCTAGCAGCAGACACATCTCTACAACAACTGTTAAGAGGAGACTTTGTGCAGCAGGCCTTCATGGTAAAATAGCTGCTAGGAAACCACTGCTAAGGACAGGCAACAAGCAGAAGAGACTTGTTTGGGCTAAAGAACACAAGGAATGGACATTAGACCAGTGGAAATCTGTGCTTTGGTCTGATGAGTCCAAATTTGAGATCTTTGGTTCAACCACCGTGTCTTTGTGCGACGCAGAAAAGGTGAACGGATGGACTCTACATGCCTGGTTCCCACCGTGAAGCATGGAGGAGGAGGTGTGATGGTGTGGGGGTGCTTTGCTGGTGACACTGTTGGGGATTTATTCAAAATTGAAGGCATACTGAACCAGCATGGCTTCCACAGCATCTTGCAGCGGCATGCTATTCCATCCGGTTTGCGTTTAGTTGGACCATCATTTATTTTTCAACAGGACAATGACCCCAAACACACCTCCAGGCTGTGTAAGGGCTATTTGACCAAGAAGGAGATTGATGGGGTGCTACACCAGATGACCTGGCCTCCACAGTCACCAGACCTGAACCCAATCGAGATGGTTTGGGGTGAGCTGGACCGCAGAGAGAAGGCAAAAGGGCCAACAAGTGCTAAGCATCTCTGGGAACTCCTTCAAGATTGTTGAAAGACCATTTCCGGTGACTACCTCTTCAAAGCTCATCAAGAGAATGCCAAGAGTGTGCAAAGCAGTCATCAAAGCAAAAGGTGGCTGCTTTGAAGAACTTAGAATATAAGACATATTTTCAGTTGTTTCACCCTTTTTTGTTAAGTATATAATTCCACATGTGTTAATTCATAGTTTTGATGCCTTCAGTGTGAATGTACAATTTTCATATTCATGAAAATACAGAAAAATCTTTAAATGAGAAGGTGTGTCCAGACTTTTGGTCTGTACTGTACAAGAATATAACTACTATAATACTGCTCCCTATGTACAAGAATATAGCTACTATAATACTGCCCCTATGTACAAGAATATAACTACTATAATACTGTCCCCTAGGTACAAGAATATAACTACTATAATACTGCCCCTTATGTACAAGAATATAACTACTATAATACTGTCCCCTATGTGCAAGAATATAACTACTATAATACTGCCCCCATGTACAAGAATATAACTACTACAATACTGCCCCCTATGCACAAGAATAAAACTACGATAATACTGTCCCTGTGTACAAGAATACAACTACTATAATACTGTCCCCTATGTACAAGAAAATATACTACTATAATACTGTCCCCTATGTACAAGAATATAACTACTATAATACTGCTCCCCTATGTACAAGAATATAACTACTATAATACTGCACCCTATGAGGAAGAATATAGCTACTATAATACTGCCCCCAATGTACAAGAATATAACTACTATAATACTGTCCCTTATGTACAAGAATATAACTACTATAAAACTGTCCCCTATGTACAAGAATATAACTACTATAATACTGCCCCTATGTACAATAATATCACTACTATAATACTGCTCCCTATGTAAAAGAATATAAATACTATAATACTGCTCCCTCTGTACAAGAATATAACTACTGTAATACTGCCCCCATGTACAAGAATATAACTACTATAATACTGCTCCTATGTACAAGAATATAACTACTATAATACTGCCCCTATGTACAATAATATAACTACTATAATACTGCTCCCTAGGTACAAGAATATAACTACTATAATACTGCCCCTTTGTGCAAGAATATAACAACTATAATACTGCTCCTATGTACAAGAATATAACTACTATGATATTGCTCCTATGTACACGAATATAGCTACAATAATACTGCCCCCTATGTACAAGAATATTACTACTATAATACTGCGCCCTATGTACAAGAATATAACTACTATAATACTGCCCCTATGTACAATAATATAACTACTATAATACTGCTCCCTATGTACAAGAATATAACTACTATAATACTGCTCCCTATGTACAATAATATAACTACTATAAAGCTGCTCCCTATGTAAAGGAATATAACTACTATACTACTGCCCCCTATGTACAAGAATATAACTACTATAATACTGCCCCTATGTACAATAATATAACTACTATAATACTGCTAACTATGTTCAAGAATATAACTACTATAATACTGCCCCCATGTACAAGAATATAACTACTATAATACTGCTCCTATGTACAAGAATATAACTACTATAATACTGCCCGTATGCACAATAATATAACTACTATAATACTGCTCCCTATGTACAAGAATATAACTACTATAATACTGCCCCCTATGTACAAGAATATAACTACTATAATACTGTCCCCTATGTGCAAGAATATAACTACTATAGTTCTGCTCCCTACGTACAAGAATATAACTACTACACTAATGCTCCCTATGTACAAGAATATAAATACTATAATACTGCCGCTATGTACAAGAATACAACTACTATAATACTGCTCCCTATGTACAAGAATATAACTACTATAATACTGCTCCCTATGTACAAGAATATAACTACTATAATACTGCCCCCTATGTACAAGATTATAACTACTATAATACTGTCCCCTATGTACAAGAAAATAACTACAATAATACTGCCCCTATATACAAGAATATAACTACTATAATACTGCTCCTATGTACAGGAATATAACTACTATAATACTGTCCCCTATGTACAAGCATATAACTACTATAATACTGTCCCCTATGTACAAGCATATAACTACTATGATACTGCCCCATATGTACAAGAATATAACTACTATAATACTGTCCCCTATGTGCAAGAATATAATTACTATAATACTGCTCCTATGTACAAGAATATAACTACTATAATACTGTCCCCTATGTACAAGCATATAACTACTATAATACTGTCCCCTATGTACAAGCATATAACTACTATAATACTGCCCCATATGTACAAGAATATAACTACTATAATACTGCCCCTATGTACAAGAATATAACTACTATAATACTGTCCCCTATGTGCAAGGATATAATTACTATAATACTGCTCCTATGTACAAGAATATAACTACTATAATATTGCCCACTATGTACAAGAATATAACTACTATAATACTGTCCCCTATGTACAAGAATATGACTACTATAATACTGCCGCCTATGTACAAGAATATAACTACTATAATACTGCTCCTATGTACAAGAATATAACTACTATAATAATGTCCAAAATGTACAAGAATATAACTACTATAATACTGCTCCTATGTACAAGAATATAACTGCTATAATACTGCTCCTATGTACAAGAATATAACTACTATAATACTGCCCCCTATGTGCAAGAATATAACTACTATAATACTGCTCCTATAAACAAGAATATAACTACTATAATACTGTCCCCTATGTACAAGAATAGAACTACTATAATACTGCCCCCTATGTACAAGAATATAACTACTATAATACTATCTCCTATGTGCAAGAATATAACTACTATAATACTGCTCCTATGTACAAGAATATAACTACTATATTACTGTCCCCTAAGTACAAGCATATAACTACTATAATACTGCCCCATATGTAAAAGAATATAACTACTATAATACTGTCCACTATGTGCAAGAATATAACTACTATACTACTGCCCCCTATGTACAAGAATATAACTACTATAATACTGTCCCCTATGTACAAGAATATAACTACTATAATTCTGCCCCCTACGTACAAGAATATAACTACTACACTAATGCTCCCTATGTACAAGAATATAACTACTATAATACTGCTGCTATGTACAAGAATACAACTACTATAATACTGCCCCCTATGTACAAGATTATAACTACTTTAATACTGTCCCCTATGTACAAGAAAATAACTACAATAATACTGCCGCTATGTACAAGAATATAACTACTATAATATTGCCCACTATGTACAAGAATATAACTACTATAATACTGTCCCCTATGTACAAGAATATAACTACTATAATACTGCTAACTATGTTCAAGAATATAACTACTATAATACTGCCCCCATGTATAAGAATATAACTACTATAATATTGCTCCTATGTACAAGAATATAACTACTATAATACTGCCCCTATGCACAATAATATAACTACTATAATACTGCTCCCTATGTACAAGAATATAACTACTATAATACTGCTCCTATATACAAGAATATAACTACTATAATACTGTCCCCTATGTACAAGAATATAACTACTATAATACTGCCCCCTATGTACAAGAATATAACTACTATAATACTGTTCCCTATGTTCAAGAATATAACTACTATAATACTGCTCCTATGTACAAGAATATAACTACTATAATACTGCCCACATGTACAAAAATATAACTACTATAATACTGATCCCTATGTACAAGAATATAACTACTATAATACTGCTCCCTATGTACAGTACAGACCAAAAGTTTGGACACACCTTCTCATTTAAAGATTTTTCTGTATATTCATGACTATGAAAATTGTACATTCACACTGAAGGCATCAAAACTATAAATTAACACATGTGGAATTATATACTTAACAAAAAAGTGTGAAACAACTGAAAATGTCTTATATTCTATGTTCTTCAAAGTAGCCACCTTTTGCTTTGATGACTGCTTTGCACACTCTTGGCATTCTCTTGATGAGCTTCAAGAGGTAGTCACCGGAAATGGTTTTCACATCACAGGTGTGCCTTGTCAGGTTTAATAAGTGAAATTTCTTGCCTTATAAATGGGGTCGGGACCATCAGTTGTGTTGTGCAGAAGTCAGGTGGATACACAGCTGATAGTCCTACTGAATAGACTGTTAGAATTTGTATTATAGCAAGAAAAAAGCAGCTAAGTAAAGAAAAACGAGTGGCCATCATTACTTTAAGAAATGAAGGTCAGTCTGTCCGAAAAATTGGGCAAACTTTGAAAGTGTCCCCAAGTGCAGTTGCAAAAACCATCAAGCGCTACAAAGAAACTGGCTCACATGAGGACCGCCCCAGGAAAGGAAGACCAAGAGTCACCTCTGCTTCTGAGGATAAGCTTATCCGAGTCACCAGCCTCAGAAATCGCAGGTTAACAGCAGCTCAGATTAGAGACCAGGTCAATGCCACACAGAGTTCTAGCAGCAGACACATCTCTACAACAACTGTTAAGAGGAGACTTTGTGCAGCAGGCCTTCATGGTAAAATAGCTGCTAGGAAACCACTGCTAAGGACAGGCAACAAGCAGAAGAGACTTGTTTGGGCTAAAGAACACAAGGAATGGACATTAGACCAGTGGAAATCTGTGCTTTGGTCTGATGAGTCCAAATTTGAGATCTTTGGTTCAACCACCGTGTCTTTGTGCGACGCAGAAAAGGTGAACGGATGGACTCTACATGCCTGGTTCCCACCGTGAAGCATGGAGGAGGAGGTGTGATGGTGTGGGGGTGCTTTGCTGGTGACACTGTTGGGGATTTATTCAAAATTGAAGGCATACTGAACCAGCATGGCTTCCACAGCATCTTGCAGCGGCATGCTATTCCATCCGGTTTGCGTTTAGTTGGACCATCATTTATTTTTCAACAGGACAATGACCCCAAACACACCTCCAGGCTGTGTAAGGGCTATTTGACCAAGAAGGAGATTGATGGGGTGCTAAACCAGATGACCTGGCCTCCACAGTCACCAGACCTGAACCCAATCGAGATGGTTTGGGGTGAGCTGGACCGCAGAGAGAAGGCAAAAGGGCCAACAAGTGCTAAGCATCTCTGGGAACTCCTTCAAGATTGTTGAAAGACCATTTCCGGTGACTACCTCTTCAAAGCTCATCAAGAGAATGCCAAGAGTGTGCAAAGCAGTCATCAAAGCAAAAGGTGGCTATTTTGAAGAACTTAGAATATAAGACATATTTTCAGTTGTTTCACACTTTTTTGTTAAGTATATAATTCCACATGTGTTAATTCATAGTTTTGATGCCTTCAGTGTGAATGTACAATTTTCATATTCATGAAAATACAGAAAAATCTTTAAATGAGAAGGTGTGTCCAGACTTTTGGTCTGTACTGTACAAGAATATAACTACTATAATACTGCTCCCTATGTACAAGAATATAGCTACTATAATACTGCCCCTATGTACAAGAATATAACTACTATAATACTGTCCCCTAGGTACAAGAATATAACTACTATAATACTGCCCCCTATGTACAAGAATATAACTACTATAATACTGTCCCCTATGTGCAAGAATATAACTACTATAACACTGCCCCCATGTACAAGAATATAACTACTACAATACTGCCCCCTATGCACAAGAATAAAACTACGATACTACTGTCCCTGTGTACAAGAATACAACTACTATAATACTGTCCCCTATGTACAAGAAAATATACTACTATAATACTGTCCCCTATGTACAAGAATATAACTACTATAATACTGCTCCCCTATGTACAAGAATATAACTACTATAATACTGCACCCTATGAGGAAGAATATAGCTACTATAATACTGTCCCCAATGTACAAGAATATAACTACTATAATACTGTCCGTTATGTACAAGAATATAACTACTATAAAACTGTCCCCTATGTACAAGAATATAACTACTATAATACTGCCCCTATGTACAATAATATCACTACTATAATACTGCTCCCTATGTAAAAGAATATAAATACTATAATACTGCTCCCTCTGTACAAGAATATAACTACTGTAATACTGCCCCCATGTACAAGAATATAACTACTATAATACTGCTCCTATGTACAAGAATATAACTACTATAATACTGCCCCTATGTACAATAATATAACTACTATAATACTGCTCCCTATGTACAAGAATATAACTACTATAATACTGCCCCTTTGTGCAAGAATATAACTACTATAATACTGCTCCTATGTACAAGAATATAACTACTATGATATTGCTCCTATGTACACGAATATAGCTACAATAATACTGCCCCCTATGTACAAGAATATTACTACTATAATATTGCTCCCTATGTACAAGAATATAACTACTATAATACTGCCCCTATGTACAATAATATAACTACTATAATACTGCTCCCTATGTACAAGAATATAACTACTATAATACTGCTCCCTATGTACAATAATATAACTACTATAAAGCTGCTCCCTATGTAAAGGAATATAACTACTATACTACTGCCCCCTATGTACAAGAATATAACTACTATAATACTGCCCCTATGTACAATAATATAACTACTATAATACTGCTAACTATGTTCAAGAATATAACTACTATAATACTGCCCCCATGTACAAGAATATAACTACTATAATACTGCTCCTATGTACAAGAATATAACTACTATAATACTGCCCGTATGCACAATAATATAACTACTATAATACTGCTCCCTATGTACAAGAATATAACTACTATAATACTGCCCCCTATGTACAAGAATATAACTACTATAATACTGTCCCCTATGTGCAAGAATATAACTACTATAGTTCTGCTCCCTACGTACAAGAATATAACTACTACACTAATGCTCCCTATGTACAAGAATATAAATACTATAATACTGCCGCTATGTACAAGAATACAACTACTATAATACTGCTCCCTATGTACAAGAATATAACTACTATAATACTGCTCCCTATGTACAAGAATATAACTACTATAATACTGCCCCTATGTACAAGTTTATAACTACTATAATACTGTCCCCTATGTACAAGAAAATAACTACAATAATACTGCCCCTATGTACAAGAATATAACTACTATAATACTGCTCCTATGTACAGGAATATAACTACTATAATACTGTCCCCTATTACAAGCATATAACTACTATAATACTGTCCCCTATGTACAAGCATATAACTACTATAATACTGCCCCATATGTACAAGAATATAACTACTATAATACTGTCCCCTATGTGCAAGAATATAATTACTATAATACTGCTCCTATGTATAAGAATATAACTACTATAATACTGCCCCCTATGTACAAGAATATAACTACTATAATACTGTCCCCTATGTGCAAGAATATAACTACTATAATACTGCTCCTATGTACAAGAATATAACTACTATAATACTGTCCCCTATGTATAAGCATATAACTACTATAATACTGTCCCCTATGTACAAGCATATAACTACTATAATACTGCCCCATATGTACAAGAATATAACTACTATAATACTGTCCACTATGTGCAAGAATATAACTACTATAATACTGCCCACATGTACAAAAATATAACTACTATAATACTGTCCCCTATGTTCAAGAATATAACTACTATAATACTGTCCCCTATGTACAAGAATATAACTACTTTAATACTGCCCCTATGTACAAAAATATAACTACTATAACACTGCCCCCTATGTATAAGAATATAAATACTATAATACTGCCCCAATGTACAAGAATATAACTACTATAATACTGTCCCCAATGTACAAGAATATAACTACTATAATGCTGCTCCTATGTACAAGAATATAACTACTATAATACTGTCCAAAATGTACAAGAATATAACTACTATAATAGTGCCCCCTATGTACAAGAATATAACTGCTATAATACTGCCCCCAATGTACAAGAATATAACTACTAAAATACTGTTCCCTATGTACAAGAATATAACTACTATAATACTGCTCCTATGTACAAGAATATAACTACTATAATACTGTTCAAAATGTACAAGAATATAATTACTATAATACTGCCCCCTATGTACAAGAATATAACTACTATAATACTGCTCCTATGTACATGAAAATAAGTACTATAATACTGCTCCATATGTACAAGAATATAACTACTATAATACTGCCCCCTATATACAAGAATATAACTACTATAATACTGCTCCTATGTACAATAATATAACTACTATAATACTGTCCCCTATGTACAAGAATATAACTGTTTTAATACTATCCCCTATGTGCAAGAATATAACTGCTATAATACTGCCCCCTATGTGCAAGAATATAACTACTATAATACTGTCCCCTATGTGTAAGAATATAACTACTATAATACTGTCGCCATGTATAAGAATATAGCTACTTTAATACTGCCCCTATGTCCAAAAATATAACTACTATAATACTGCCCCCTATGTACAAGAATATAAATACTATAATACTGCCCCCAATGTACAAGAATATAACTACTATAACACTGTCCCCTATGTACAAGAATATAACTACTATAATGCTGCTCCTATGTACAAGAATATAACTACTATAATACTGTCCAAAATGTACAAGAATATAACTACTATAATACTGCCCCCTATGTACAAGAATATAACTGCTATAATACTGCCCCCAATGTACAAGAATATAACTACTATAATACTGTCCCCTATGTACAAGAATATAACTACTATAATACTGCCCCCTATGTGCAAAAATATAACTACTATAATACTGTCCCCTATGTGCAAGAATATAACTACTATAATACTGTCGCCATGTACAAGAATATAACTACTTTAATACTGCCCCTATGTACAAAAA
The DNA here is from genome assembly GCF_046119375.1 of Phyllobates terribilis. Classification (NCBI taxonomy): domain Eukaryota; kingdom Metazoa; phylum Chordata; class Amphibia; order Anura; family Dendrobatidae; genus Phyllobates; species Phyllobates terribilis. The sequence goes on along the minus strand of NW_027362763.1, from coordinate 678,752,620 downwards.
TATAACTACTATAATACTGCCCCCTATGTACAAGAATATAAATACTATAATACTGCCGCCAATGTACAAGAATATAACTAGTATAATACTGTCCCCTATGTACAAGAATATAACTACTATAATGCTGCTCCTATGTACAAGAATATAACTACTATAATACTGTCCAAAATGTACAAGAATATAACTACTATAATACTGCCCCCTATGTACAAGAATATAACTGCTATAATACTGCCCCCAATGTACAAGAATATAACTACTATAATACTGTCCCCTATGTACACGAATATAACGACTATAATACTGCCCCCTATGTACAGGAATATAACTACTATAATACTGTCCAAAATGTACAAGAATATAATTACTATAATACTGCCCCCTATGTACAAGAATATAACTACTATAATACTGCTCCAATGTACAAGAATATAACTACTATAATACTGCTCCTATGTACAAGAATATAACTACTATAATACTGCTCCAATGTACAATAATATAACTACTATAATACTGTCCCCTATGTACAAGAATATAACTTCTATAATACTGTCCCCTATGTACAAGAATATAACTACTATAATACTGCTCCTATGTACATGAAAATAAGTACTATAATACTGCTCCATATGTACAAGAATATAACTACTATAATACTGCCCCCTATATACAAGAATATAACTACTATAATACTGATCCTATGTACAATAATATAACTACTATAATACTGTCCCCTATGTACAAGAATATAACTGTTTTAATACTATCCCCTATGTGCAAGAATATAACTGCTATAATACTGCCCCCTATGTGCAAGAATATAACTACTATAATACTGTCCCCTATGTGTAAGAATATAACTACTATAATACTGTCGCCATGTATAAGAATATAGCTACTTTAATACTGCCCCTATGTCCAAAAATATAACTACTATAATACTGCCCCCTATGTACAAGAATATAAATACTATAATACTGCCCCCAATGTACAAGAATATAACTACTATAACACTGTCCCCTATGTACAAGAATATAACTACTATAATGCTGCTCCTATGTAAAAGAATATAACTACTATAATACTGTCCAAAATGTACAAGAATATAACTACTATAATACTGCCCCCTATGTACAAGAATATAACTGCTATAATACTGCCCCCAATGTACAAGAATATAACTACTATAATACTGTCCCCTATGTACAAGAATATAACTACTATAATACTGCCCCCTATGTGCAAAAATATAACTACTATAATACTGTCCCCTATGTGCAAGAATATAACTACTATAATACTGTCGCCATGTACAAGAATATAACTACTTTAATACTGCCCCTATGTACAAAAATATAACTACTATAATACTGCCCCCTATGTACAAGAATATAAATACTATAATACTGCCGCCAATGTACAAGAATATAACTAGTATAATACTGTCCCCTATGTACAAGAATATAACTACTATAATGCTGCTCCTATGTACAAGAATATAACTACTATAATACTGTCCAAAATGTACAAGAATATAACTACTATAATACTGCCCCCTATGTACAAGAATATAACTGCTATAATACTGCCCCCAATGTACAAGAATATAACTACTATAATACTGTCCCCTATGTACACGAATATAACTACTATAATACTGCCCCCTATGTACAGGAATATAACTACTATAATACTGTCCAAAATGTACAAGAATATAATTACTATAATACTGCCCCCTATGTACAAGAATATAACTACTATAATACTGCTCCAATGTACAAGAATATAACTACTATAATACTGCTCCTATGTACAAGAATATAGCTACTATAATACTGCTCCAATGTACAATAATATAACTACTATAATACTGTCCCCTATGTACAAGAATATAACTTCTATAATACTGTCCCCTATGTACAAGAATATAACTACTATAATACTGCTCCCAATGTACAAGAATATAACTACCATAATACTGCTCCCTATGTACAAGAATATAACGACTATAATACTGCTCCTATGTACAAGAATATAACTACTATAATACTGCTCCTAGGTACAAGAATATAACTACTATAATACTGCTCCTATGTACAAGAATATAAGTACTATAATACTGCTCCCAATGTACAAGAATATAACTACCATAATACTGCTCCCTATGTACAAGAATATAAGTACTATAATACTGCCCCCTATGTACAGGAATATAACTACTATAATACTGCTCCTATGTACAAGAATATAACTACTATAATACTGCTCCTATGTTCAAGAATATAACTACTATAATACTGTTCCTATGTACTAGAATATAACTACTATAATACTGCTCCTATGTACAAGAATATAACTACTATAATACTGCTCCTATGTTCAAGAATATAACTACTATAATACTGCTCCTATGTACAAGAATATAACTACTATAATACTGCCCCTATGTACAAGAATATAACTACTATAATACTGCCCCTATGTACAAGAATATAACTACTATAATACTGCTCCATATGTACAAGAATATAACTACTATAATACTGCCCCCTATGTACAAGAATATAACTACTATAATACTGCTCCTATGTACAAGAATATAAGAACTATAATACTGCCCCCCATGTACAGGAATATAACTACTATAATACTGCCCCCTATGTACAAGAATATAACTACTATAATACTGTTCCTATGTACAAGAATATAACTACTATAATTCTGCTCCTATGTAGAAGAATATAACTACTATAATACTGCTCCTATGTACAAGAATATAACTACTATAATACTGCCCCCTATGTACAAGAATATATCTACTATAATACTGCCCCTATGTACAAGAATATAACTACTATAATACTCTACCCTATGTACAAGAATATAACTACTATAATACTGCTCCCTATGTACAAGAATATAACTACCATAATACTGCTCCCTATGTACAAGAATATAACTACTATAATACTGCTCCTATGTACAAGAATATAACTACTATAATACTGTTCCCAATGTACAAGAATATAACTACCATAATACTGCTCCCTATGTACAAGAATATAAGTAATATAATACTGCCCCCTATGTACAGCAATATAACTACTATAATACTGCTCCTATGTTCAAGAATATAACTACTATAATACTGCTCCTATGTACAAGAATATAACTACTATAATACTGCTGCTATGTTCAAGAATATAACTACTATAATACTGCCCCCTATGTACAAGAATATAAGTACTATAATACTGCCCCTTATGTACAGGAATATAACTACTATAATACTGGCCCCTATGTACAAGAATATAACTACTATAATACTGTTCCTATGTACTAGAATATAACTACTATAATACTGCTCCTATGTACAAGAATATAACTAAAATAATACTGCTCCTATGTACAAGAATATAACTACTATAATATTGCTCCTATGTACAAGAATATAACTACTATAATACTGCCTCTATGTACAAGAATATAACTACTATAATACTGCCCCTATGTACAAGAATATAACTACTATAATACTGCTCCATATGTACAAGAATATAACTACTATAATACTGCCCCCTATGTACAAGAATATAACTACTATAATACTGTCCCCTATTTGCAAGAATATAACTACTATAATACTGCTCCTATGTACAAGAATATAACTTCTATAATACTGTCCCCTATGTACAAGAATATAACTACTATAATACTGAATATAACTACTATAATACTGCCCCCTATGTACAAGAATATAACTACTATAATACTGTCCACTATGTGCAAGAATATAACTACTATAATACTGCCCACATGTACAAAAATATAACTACTATAATACTGCTCCTATGTACAAGAATATAACTACTATAATACTGCCCCCTATGTACGAGAATATAACTACTATAATACTGCCGCCAATGTACAAGAATATAATTAGTATAATACTGTCCCCTATGTACAAGAATATAACTACTATAATGCTGCTCCTATGTACAAGAATATAACTACTATAATACTGTCCAAAATGTACAAGAATATAACTACTATAATACTGCCCCCTATGTACAAGAATATAACTGCTATAATACTGCCCCCAATGTATAAGAATATAACTACTATAATACTGTCCCCTATGTACACGAATATAACTACTATAATACTGCCCCCTATGTACAGGAATATAACTACTATAATACTGTCCAAAATGTACAAGAATATAATTACTATAATACTGCCCCCTATGTACAAGAATATAACTACTATAATACTGCTCCAATGTACAAGAATATAACTACTATAATACTGCTCCTATGTACAAGAATATAACTACTATAATACTGCTCCAATGTACAATAATATAACTACTATAATACTGTCCCCTATGTACAAGAATATAACTTCTATAATACTGTCCCCTATGTACAAGAATATAACTACTATAATACTGCTCCCAATGTACAAGAATATAACTACCATAATACTGCTCCCTATGTACAAGAATATAACGACTATAATACTGCTCCTATGTACAAGAATATAACTACTATAATACTGCTCCTAGGTACAAGAATATAACTACTATAATACTGCTCCTATGTACAAGAATATAAGTACTATAATACTGCTCCCAATGTACAAGAATATAACTACCATAATACTGCTCCCTATGTACAAGAATATAAGTACTATAATACTGCCCCCTATGTACAGGAATATAACTACTATAATACTGCTCCTATGTACAAGAATATAACTACTATAATACTGCTCCTATGTTCAAGAATATAACTACTATAATACTGTTCCTATGTACTAGAATATAACTACTATAATACTGCTCCTATGTACAAGAATATAACTACTATAATACTGCTCCTATGTTCAAGAATATAACTACTATAATACTGCTCCTATGTACAAGAATATAACTACTATAATACTGCCCCTATGTACAAGAATATAACTACTATAATACTGCCCCTATGTACAAGAATATAACTACTATAATACTGCTCCATATGTACAAGAATATAACTACTATAATACTGCCCCCTATGTACAAGAATATAACTACTATAATACTGCTCCTATGTACAAGAATATAAGAACTATAATACTGCCCCCCATGTACAGGAATATAACTACTATAATACTGCCCCCTATGTACAAGAATATAACTACTATAATACTGTTCCTATGTACAAGAATATAACTACTATAATTCTGCTCCTATGTAGAAGAATATAACTACTATAATACTGCTCCTATGTACAAGAATATAACTACTATAATACTGCCCCCTATGTACAAGAATATATCTACTATAATACTGCCCCTATGTACAAGAATATAACTACTATAATACTCTACCCTATGTACAAGAATATAACTACTATAATACTGCTCCCTATGTACAAGAATATAACTACCATAATACTGCTCCCTATGTACAAGAATATAACTACTATAATACTGCTCCTATGTACAAGAATATAACTACTATAATACTGTTCCCAATGTACAAGAATATAACTACCATAATACTGCTCCCTATGTACAAGAATATAAGTAATATAATACTGCCCCCTATGTACAGCAATATAACTACTATAATACTGCTCCTATGTTCAAGAATATAACTACTATAATACTGCTCCTATGTACAAGAATATAACTACTATAATACTGCTGCTATGTTCAAGAATATAAGTACTATAATACTGCCCCCTATGTACAAGAATATAAGTACTATAATACTGCCCCTTATGTACAGGAATATAACTACTATAATACTGGCCCCTATGTACAAGAATATAACTACTATAATACTGTTCCTATGTACTAGAATATAACTACTATAATACTGCTCCTATGTACAAGAATATAACTAAAATAATACTGCTCCTATGTACAAGAATATAACTACTATAATATTGCTCCTATGTACAAGAATATAACTACTATAATACTGCCCCTATGTACAAGAATATAACTACTATAATACTGCCCCTATGTACAAGAATATAACTACTATAATACTGCTCCATATGTACAAGAATATAACTACTATAATACTGCCCCCTATGTACAAGAATATAACTACTATAATACTGTCCCCTATTTGCAAGAATATAACTACTATAATACTGCTCCTATGTACAAGAATATAACTTCTATAATACTGTCCCCTATGTACAAGAATATAACTACTATAATACTGAATATAACTACTATAATACTGCCCCCTATGTACAAGAATATAACTACTATAATACTGTCCACTATGTGCAAGAATATAACTACTATAATACTGCCCACATGTACAAAAATATAACTACTATAATACTGCTCCTATGTACAAGAATATAACTACTATAATACTGCCCCCTATGTACGAGAATATAACTACTATAATACTGCCCCCTATGTACAGGAATATAACTACTATAATACTGTCCCCTATGTACAAGAATATAACTACTATAATACTGCTCCTATGTTCAAGAATATAGCTAGTATAATACTGCCCGCTATGTACAAGAATATAAGTACTATAATACTGCCCCCTATGTACAGGAATATAACTACTATAATACTGCCCCCTATGTACAAGAATATAACTACTATAATACTGTTCCTATGTACAAGAATATAACTTCTATAATACTGTCCCCTATGTACAAGAATATAACTACTATAATACTGAATATAACTACTATAATACTGCCCCCTATGTACAAGAATATAACTACTATAATACTGTCCACTATGTGCAAGAATATAACTACTATAATACTGCCCACATGTACAAAAATATAACTACTATAATACTGCTCCTATGTACAAGAATATAACTACTATAATACTGCCCCCTATGTACGAGAATATAACTACTATAATACTGCCCCCTATGTACAGGAATATAACTACTATAATACTGTCCCCTATGTACAAGAATATAACTACTATAATACTGCTCCTATGTTCAAGAATATAGCTAGTATAATACTGCCCGCTATGTACAAGAATATAAGTACTATAATACTGCCCCCTATGTACAGGAATATAACTACTATAATACTGCCCCCTATGTACAAGAATATAACTACTATAATACTGCTCCTATGTTCAAGAATATAACTACTATAATACTGTTCCTATGTACTAGAATATAACTACTATAATACTGCTCCTATGTACAAGAATATAACTACTATAATACTGCTCCTATGTTCAAGAATATAACTACTATAATACTGCTCCTATGTACAAGAATATAACTACTATAATACTGCCCCTATGTACAAGAATATAACTACTATAATACTGCCCCTATGTACAAGAATATAACTACTATAATACTGCTCCATATGTACAAGAATATAACTACTATAATACTGCCCCCTATGTACAAGAATATAACTACTATAATACTGCTCCTATGTACAAGAATATAAGAACTATAATACTGCCCCCCATGTACAGGAATATAACTACTATAATACTGCCCCCTATGTACAAGAATATAACTACTATAATACTGTTCCTATGTACAAGAATATAACTACTATAATTCTGCTCCTATGTAGAAGAATATAACTACTATAATACTGCTCCTATGTACAAGAATATAACTACTATAATACTGCCCCCTATGTACAAGAATATATCTACTATAATACTGCCCCTATGTACAAGAATATAACTACTATAATACTCTACCCTATGTACAAGAATATAACTACTATAATACTGCTCCCTATGTACAAGAATATAACTACCATAATACTGCTCCCTATGTACAAGAATATAACTACTATAATACTGCTCCTATGTACAAGAATATAACTACTATAATACTGTTCCCAATGTACAAGAATATAACTACCATAATACTGCTCCCTATGTACAAGAATATAAGTAATATAATACTGCCCCCTATGTACAGCAATATAACTACTATAATACTGCTCCTATGTTCAAGAATATAACTACTATAATACTGCTCCTATGTACAAGAATATAACTACTATAATACTGCTGCTATGTTCAAGAATATAAGTACTATAATACTGCCCCCTATGTACAGGAATATAAGTACTATAATACTGCCCCTTATGTACAGGAATATAACTACTATAATACTGGCCCCTATGTACAAGAATATAACTACTATAATACTGTTCCTATGTACTAGAATATAACTACTATAATACTGCTCCTATGTACAAGAATATAACTAAAATAATACTGCTCCTATGTACAAGAATATAACTACTATAATATTGCTCCTATGTACAAGAATATAACTACTATAATACTGCCCCTATGTACAAGAATATAACTACTATAATACTGCCCCTATGTACAAGAATATAACTACTATAATACTGCTCCATATGTACAAGAATATAACTACTATAATACTGCCCCCTATGTACAAGAATATAACTACTATAATACTGTCCCCTATTTGCAAGAATATAACTACTATAATACTGCTCCTATGTACAAGAATATAACTTCTATAATACTGTCCCCTATGTACAAGAATATAACTACTATAATACTGAATATAACTACTATAATACTGCCCCCTATGTACAAGAATATAACTACTATAATACTGTCCACTATGTGCAAGAATATAACTACTATAATACTGCCCACATGTACAAAAATATAACTACTATAATACTGCTCCTATGTACAAGAATATAACTACTATAATACTGCCCCCTATGTACGAGAATATAACTACTATAATACTGCCCCCTATGTACAGGAATATAACTACTATAATACTGTCCCCTATGTACAAGAATATAACTACTATAATACTGCTCCTATGTTCAAGAATATAGCTAGTATAATACTGCCCGCTATGTACAAGAATATAAGTACTATAATACTGTCCCCTATGTACAGGAATATAACTACTATAATACTGCCCCCTATGTACAAGAATATAACTACTATAATACTGTTCCTATGTACAAGAATATAACTACAATAATTCTGCCCCTCTGTACAAGAATATAACTACTATAATACTCTCCCCTATGTACAAGAATATAACTACTATAATACTGCTCCCAATGTACAAGAATATAACTACCATAATACTGCTCCCTATGTACAAGAATATAACTACTATAATACTGCTCCTATGTACAAGAATATAACTACTATAATACTGCTCCTATGTACAAGAATATAACTACTATAATACTCTACCCTATGTACAAGAATATAACTACTATAATACTGCTCCTATGTACAAGAATATAACTACTATAATACTGTTCCTATGTACAAGAATATAACTACTATAATACTGCTCCTATGTAGAAGAATATAACTACTATAATACTGCTCCTATGTACAAGAATATAACTACTATAATACTGCCCCCTATGTACAAGAATATATCTACTATAATACTGCCCCTATGTACAAGAATATAACTACTATAATACTCTACCCTATGTACAAGAATATAACTACTATAATACTGCTCCCTATGTACAAGAATATAACTACCATAATACTGCTCCCTATGTACAAGAATATAACTACTATAATACTGCTCCTATGTACAAGAATATAACTACTATAATACTGTTCCCAATGTACAAGAATATAACTACCATAATACTGCTCCCTATGTACAAGAATATAAGTAATATAATACTGCCCCCTATGTACAGCAATATAACTACTATAATACTGCTCCTATGTTCAAGAATATAACTACTATAATACTGCTCCTATGTACAAGAATATAACTACTATAATACTGCTGCTATGTTCAAGAATATAACTACTATAATACTGCCCCCTATGTACAAGAATATAAGTACTATAATACTGCCCCTTATGTACAGGAATATAACTACTATAATACTGGCCCCTATGTACAAGAATATAACTACTATAATACTGTTGCTATGTACTAGAATATAACTACTATAATACTGCTCCTATGTACAAGAATATAACTAAAATAATACTGCTCCTATGTACAAGAATATAACTACTATAATATTGCTCCTATGTACAAGAATATAACTACTATAATACTGCCCCTATGTACAAGAATATAACTACTATAATACTGCCCCTATGTACAAGAATATAACTACTATAATACTGCTCCATATGTACAAGAATATAACTACTATAATACTGCTCCATATGTACAAGAATATAACTACTATAATACTGCCCCCTATGTACAAGAATATAACTACTATAATACTGTCCCCTATTTGCAAGAATATAACTACTATAATACTGCTCCTATGTACAAGAATATAACTTCTATAATACTGTCCCCTATGTACAAGAATATAACTACTATAATACTGAATATAACTACTATAATACTGCCCCCTATGTACAAGAATATAACTACTATAATACTGTCCACTATGTGCAAGAATATAACTACTATAATACTGCCCACATGTACAAAAATATAACTACTATAATACTGCTCCTATGTACAAGAATATAACTACTATAATACTGCCCCCTATGTACGAGAATATAACTACTATAATACTGCCCCCTATGTACAGGAATATAACTACTATAATACTGTCCCCTATGTACAAGAATATAACTACTATAATACTGCTCCTATGTTCAAGAATATAGCTAGTATAATACTGCCCGCTATGTACAAGAATATAAGTACTATAATACTGCCCCCTATGTACAGGAATATAACTACTATAATACTGCCCCCTATGTACAAGAATATAACTACTATAATACTGTTCCTATGTACAAGAATATAACTACAATAATTCTGCCCCTCTGTACAAGAATATAACTACTATAATACTCTCCCCTATGTACAAGAATATAACTACTATAATACTGCTCCCAATGTACAAGAATATAACTACCATAATACTGCTCCCTATGTACAAGAATATAACTACTATAATACTGCTCCTATGTACAAGAATATAACTACTATAATACTGCTCCTATGTACAAGAATATAACTACTATAATACTGCTCCTATGTACAAGAATATAACTACTATAATACTGCTCCCAATGTACAAGAATATAACTACCATAATACTGCTCCCTATGTACAAGAATATAAGTACTATAATACTGCCCCCTATGTGCAGCAATATAACTACTATAATACTGCTCCTATGTACAAGAATATAACTACTATAATACTGCTCCTATGTACAAGAATATAACTACTATAATACTGCTCCTATGTACAAGAATATAACTACTATAATACTGCCCCCTATGTACAAGAACATAAGTACTATAATGCTGCCCCCTATGTACAGGAATATAACTACTATAATAGTGCCCCATATGTACAAGATTATAACTACTATAATACTGTTACTATGTAGAAGAATATAACTACTATAATACTGCTCCTATGTACAAGAATATAACTACTATAATACTTCTCCTATGTACAAGAATATAACTACTATAATACTGCTCCTATGTACAAGAATATAACTACTATAATACTTCTCCTATGTACAAGAATATAACTACTATAATACTTCTCCTATGCACAAGAATATAACTACTATAATACTGCCCCTATGTACAAGAATATAACTACTATAATACTGCCCCCTATGTACAAGGATATAACTACTATAATACTGCCCCCTATGTACAAGAATATAACTACTATAATACTGTCCCCTATGTACAAGAATATAACTACTATAATACTGCTCCTATGTACAAGAATATAACTACTATAATACTGCTCCTATGTACAAGAATATAACTACTATAATACTGCTCCCAATGTACAAGAATATAACTACCATAATACTGCTCCCTATGTACAAGAATATAAGTACTATAATACTGCCCCCTATGTGCAGGAATATAACTACTATAATACTGCTCCTATGTACAAGAATATAACTACTATAATACTGCTCCTATGTACAAGAATATAACTGCTATAATACTGCTCCTATGTTCAAGAATATAACTACTATAATACTGCCCCCTATGTACAAGAACATAAGTACTATAATGCTGCCCCCTATGTACAGGAATATAACTACTATAATAGTGCCCCATATGTACAAGATTATAACTACTATAATACTGTTACTATGTAGAAGAATATAACTACTATAATACTGCTCCTATGTACAAGAATATAACTACTATAATACCTCTCCTATGTACAAGAATATAACTACTATAATACTGCTCCTATGTACAAGAATATAACTACTATAATACTTCTCCTATGTACAAGAATATAACTACTATAATACTTCTCCTATGCACAAGAGTATAACTACTATAATACTGCCCCTATGTACAAGAATATAACTACTATAATACTGCCCCCTATTTACAAGGATATAACTACTATATTACTGCCCCCTATGTACAAGAATATAACTACTATAATACTGTCCCCTGTGTACAAGAATATAACTACTATAATACTGCTCCTATGTACAAGAATATAACTACTATAATACTGCTCCTATGTACAAGAATATAACTACTATAATACTGCCCCCTATGTACAAGAATATAACTACTATAATACTGCCCCCTATGTACAAGAATATAACTACTATAATACTGCCCCCTATGTACAAGAATATAACTACTATAATACTGCTCCTATGTACAAGAATATAACTACTATAATACTGCCCCCTATGTACAAGAATCGATAATGGGGAACTTTTTGTCTCTAGAATAAACTACCCACAAGTTAGAAACACTCTTTAGCTCCCAGTTCACATGATAACGTTGATTTGTGATGCTCATAAGGACTCGTTTTTGTAGATTTTTTTCCTAGCTGTGTTATTATTCTTCACTCGGTTAATCTTTGCAGCTTCTGTGTGGCGTCCTGTAGTACTTACTGATCAGCGCTCACACGTGTATCGTGCACACTACAGTCTTTATCTGGATGGATCTCATCTGTCTTTCGGAGATGGAGCATTACTGGCTTTGTCTTGCAGATCTCAGACTGTTGTTGCGTTACTTCACGATTGTCTCATCTCTCTAATTCTTTGTAACGAATATCAATTTCTCAGTTCATTTATCTTGGTGCTGCGGCTGCTGAGGATAATTTATCTATTGATGCCTTTCATAATCTGTCACATTAGTTGTAGATTTCACACTTGAGGCAGAGATGATTCCTACACATTTTATTCAGCTTTCTTATAGAAGCTTCTATTACCGCACTGCATAAAATAGCTGCCAATGCGGCACACGTGGGCTATTAATTGTTGTGTCTGCAACGTGTGAAGAAATCAGAATAGTAACTGTATGCAATTGTATCTTCAGTGTTACATCCTAAATTAATTAAAAAAATCTATATATCTATTTATCTGTGTTTGTCTGTTCATCTGTCTGTCTATTTGTCACCTCTACTGACCAAAAAGCACAAGAAATATGCTTAAAACTGTATAAATAAGTCACAGAATTTCGAGGATTCTGTTCTGAGAAGTGATGAAACAAAACTGGAACTTTTCAGGTGTAGGACTGTGATATGTCTGGAGAAGGAAGAATGAAGCGTCCACTAAAAAGAACTCACTGACTACAGTGAACCATGATGGTGGCTCAGTGATGTCTAGACTATGTTACCCACACGCCCGGACTAACTGGCGTGAGCGTGGTTAGTGATCCCACTGGACCATGAACCGAGGAGTGCCTGGAGGGGCGTGACTAAGTATCAACTCGGTCCGACGCAGGTCGCACGGCGGCTCAGTCGACTCCGTGAACCAGGGAGGAACCGAGCAGAGGAACCAGGTGCTACTCCAGGTCAGACCCCGGTCACAGCTGTTGTCCCACACCGGGGAATGCAGGAACGGGTAGGCACAGCTGGTATGCAGACAGGTAGGTACTGGCAGGCACGGCTGGTATGCAGACAGGCGGGTACTGGCAGGCTCGGCTGGTATGCAGACAGGCGGGTACTGGCAGGCTCGGCTGGTATGCAGACAGGCGGGTAATGGCAGGCATGGCTGGTATGCAGACTGGCAGATACTGCCAGGTAGGAACGCAGGCTGGATAGGGACCAGTACAGACTGGGATACAGGAACAGAGCCGTGAGTGCGGTGGACTAGCAGAGCAGAACCGCAGGCACGGAGGACAAGCGAAGCAGAGCGAAACTGCAGCTGTGGTGGACAAGCGGAGCAGAGCGAAACCGCAGGTGCGGTGGACAACCAGAGCAGAGCGAAACCGCAGGTGCGGTGGACAAGCAGAGCAGAGCGAAACCGCAGGTGCGGTGGACAAGCGGAGCAGAGCGAAACCGCAGGTGCGGTGGACGAGCAGAGCAGAGCGAAACCGCAGGTACGGTAGATGAGCAGAGCAGAGCGAAACCGCAGGTACGGTGGACGAGCAGAGCAGAGCGAAACCGCAGGCGCGGTGGACAAGCAAAGCAGAGCGAAACCGCAGGTGCGGTGTACAAGCAGAGCAGAGCGAAACCGCAGGTGCGGTGGACAAGCAGAGCAGAGCAAAACTGCAGGTGCGGTGGACAAGTAGAGCAGAGCGAAACCGCAGGTGCGGTGGACAAGCAGAGCAGAGCGAAACCGCAGGTGCGGTGGACAAGCAGAGCAGAGCAAAACTGCAGGTACGGTGGACGAGCAGAGCAGAGCGAAACCGCAGGTACGGTGGACGAGCAGAGCAGAGCGAAACCGCAGGCGCGGTGGACAAGCAGAGCAGAGCGAAACCGCAGATGCGGTGGACAAGCAGAGCTGAGCGAAACCGCAGGTGCGGTGGACGAGCAGAGCGAAACCGCAGGTGTGGTGGACAAGCAGAGCAGAGCGAAACCACAGATGCGGTGAACAAGCAGAGCAGAGCGAAACCGGAGGAGTGCCTGGAGGGGCGTGACTAAGTATCAACTCGGTCCGACGCAGGTCGCACGGCGGCTCAGTCGACTCCGTGAACCAGGGAGGAACCGAGCAGAGGGACCAGGTGCTACTCCAGGTCAGACCCCGGTCACAGCTGTTGACCCACACCGGCGAATGCAGGAACGGGTAGGCACAGCTGGTATGCAGACAGGTAGGTACTGGCAGGCACGGCTGGTATGCAGACAGGCGGGTACTGGCAGGCACAGCTGGTATGCAGACAGGCGGGTACTGGCAGGCTCGGCTGGTATGCAGACAGGCGGGTACTGGCAGGCTCGGCTGGTATGCAGACAGGCGGGTAATGGCAGGCATGGCTGGTATGCAGACTGGCAGATACTGCCAGGTAGGAACGCAGGCTGGATAGGGACCAGTACAGACTGGGATACAGGAACAGAGCCGTGAGTGCGGTGGACTAGCAGAGCAGAACCGCAGGCACGGAGGACAAGCGAAGCAGAGCGAAACTGCAGCTGTGGTGGACAAGCAGAGCAGAGCGAAACCGCAGATGCGGTGAACAAGCAGAGCAGAGCGAAACCGCAGGTGCGGTGGACAAGCAGAGCAGAGCGAAACCGCAGGTGCGGTGGACAAGCAGAGCAGAACAGAGCAGAAGGTGTAGGCAGACAGGACAGGGCTCTGTTCACATGGAAAAGACTGGAAAATACAGGAAGATAGTAAGAACACGAGGTAGATACGGAGGCAGGGAAACGGGACAAGCAGAACCAGATACACACAAGGTACTTACAATGAAGTAGCGAGTGGACACAAAACTCACAAACAGAAGTACAGAGACAACGAGTTGGAGTTAGCTGCAGGTTCAGACACTGCAGGAAAAGGGCAGGTACGGCCATAGAGACAAACAGGTAATGGGCTAGGACACAGTTCAGACAGGAACTGAACCCGGAATAAGATACAGGAATGAGCCTGGGATCTCAGCCCCGAGGGCGGCGGAAACAGACTAGAAGTCACAGATACAGATAATGGGCCTGGGTATACAGCCCCCAGGGTGGCGGAACAGACTAGAAGTCACAGATACAGATAATGGGCCTGGGTATACAGCCCCTAGGGTGGTGGAAACAGACTAGAAGTCACAGATACAGATAACGGGTCTGGGTATACAGCCCCCAGGGTGGCGGAAACAGACAAGATACAGGACAGGACCTGGCAACTCAGTTGCACAGAACACACTGAAAGAAAGTGTTGCTCAGGCACCTCCTACTGGGTGGAGGGGGTTTAAGTATCCAGTGACTCGCAACAATAGGCTGGGGACGCATTAGCAGTGTACACACAGTAACTATAAGAACAAGCAGTAACCGCGCCGCTGCCCTAAGCAATCAGACAAGAGACATGCACATAACAAGTACTGGAGCAAAGTGTGCAGCCTGGACTGATAGGTAAGATGGTGGTCTTGCATGGTGGGAGGTGGTAAGCCATGCCAGCACACCGCCAGGGATGTTACAGACTACAGTGAATCATGGCGGTGACTTGGTGATGTCTACCATGAAGCATGGGTGTGGGTTAGTGTTGCCCTCAGTGAAGCATGGTGGTGGCTGGGTATTTGCTACAGCAAAGCATGGTGATGGCTAGGTAAAATCTACATTGAAGCATGGTGGGGACTCAGGGATGGCTACAGTGAAGCATGGCAGTAACTTGGTGATGTCTACCATGAAGCATGGGGGTGACCTAGTGGCTCGATGATATTCATAATGAATCATGGCGGTGGCTCAGTGATGTCTACTGTCAAGCATGGCTGTGACTAAATGATGTCTACAGTGAAGCATGAAGGTAGATCAGTGATGTCTACAGTGAATTATGGTGGTGGCTCACTTATTACTATAGTGAAACATGGCGGTGCCTTGGTGATGTCTACAGTGAAGCATGGTGATGTCTATAGTGAAGCATGGCTGTAACTTGGTGATGTCTACCGTGAAACATGAGGGTAGCTTAGTAATGTCTGCAGTGAAGCATGGAGGTGGATCTGTGATGTCTACAATGAAGCTTGTCATGGTGGTTTGATGATGTCTATAGTAAAACATGGCTGGGGGCTCGGTAATGTCTACAGTGAAGTATGTCTGGGGCTCGGTGATGTCTACAGTGAAGCATAGTGGAGAGTAATTGATGTCTTCTGTATAGAATAATTGGGGCTTGGTGATGTCTACAGTGAAGCACAGTGGGGGTTTAGTGATGCCTACAGTGAAGGATGGCGGAGCCTTGGTAATACCTAGACTGAAGCATGGTGGGGACTCGTGATGTCTACAGTAAAGGATGACGGGGCTCGGTGATACCTACAGTGAAAGATGGGGGGGCTTGGTGATGTCTACAGTGAAGCATGGAAGTGACTTAATGATGTTTACAGTGAATCATAGCAGTGGCTCAGTGATGTCTACAGTGAAGCATGATCGTGGCTCGCTAATGGCTACAGTAAAGGATGGCGGGGGCTTGATGATGTCTAAAGTAATCCATGGTGGTGGCTCGGTTATGACAATAGTGAAGTGCACCAGGGGAGGGTTCAGTGATGCTCTTGGGTTGCTTGCTTCTTCTAGCACTGGAAGCCAACATACAATACCTAGTCAAAAGTTTGGAAACACCTGTTCGTGAAATGGTCTCTCTTGTCCTTATTGGAATGTGCACAATGTAGATTCAGGCTGAAGGTGGCAAAACCAGGAAGGAATAGATATGGGAGCAAAGAGTAAAGAAACACATATAAAACAATCTAGAATATGTGTTAAATCCTAGATTCCTCACTTTCTTCCCCTTTAATTATGATCACAGCTTTATACCCCATTCCATCAAGAACAAGGAAAACCATTGCATGAACAGTTGTATCCAAAATTTTGACTGATGCTGTTTTCTATATCACTAGTTTATTGGACACATTCCAACCACATGGCATATTGAGGGGATCCTGTGGGGGGCTGGTTGGCTGCAGGTGTTGTGGTCTGCGGGTGGGAGAAATTTGGGTCGTGTTAGGCTGGTTTGCCGGGGGCACAACTGCAAAGAGTGTGGAGTTGTGTTCTCCCTGTGGCCTCTTACTTACAGTTGTCGGGTCAGTACACGGGACCGTGGTGGTCACCATTATCTGTATAGGGGGCACGCTGTAGTCGCTCCCCCTGTGCCTTGGCTGGTGGCCTACTCTGCACACAGACACTGTACGGCAGGCTGTCGGTTGTGTCAGAGGATGGGACAGGGCACTAGATGTGTAGTGATTGATGACTGCTGCTGCTTGCTGTGCCACCCAGGTGAGTGGGGGCGTACAACAGCGGAGGTGGAAAGAAATGAGCTTCATTTGCTCCCTGTGGATGCCCATCTGGTGGTCCAGCTTGACATTTGGAGGCTGTTTGCCTGCTGACTATTGTTGTGAGGTGGATAGCGATTTTGTAGTTGTTGGGTTCCCTTTAAATATGGTCATCCAACTTTTCCATGTTGGAACACAGCTTAAGTCTAATGGGATTATCTCTGCATTGATGGAGTTTTTACATCTTTGGGATCAAACTCCAACAATGCTTGATTTCAGAAGAAACCTGGAAGATTCTGGATGGCTGGCAGTTGCCTGACCCGAACCCCAGAGAAAATCTGTGGTGGGGTTTAAAGAAGGCGGCGGCAACAAACCTAAGAATATTAGTGACCTGGAGGCCATTGCCCATGAGGAATGAGCTAAGATTCCTCAGGAATGCTGTGAGAAGCTGGTGTATGGCCATGCAGCACACATGCAGCAGGTTATAACAGCCAGAGAGGCTCTACTAAATACCAGAGACACTTATCATGAAGATGTGAACAATCCTGAAGCTGCAGGGATCAATAAAGGTGGCATTGTGCTGAATTTGGAGAAGCCACTTGTTATATTTCCATTGTTCTTACTTAAGCTTAGATTTTGTTAACTTGTGAACGTGTCAATGCTCCGCTCCATCATTAGTGGAACATTCCTTCCTGGATATTTGATTTGATTTATTTGTATTTCTAGGAATTTCAGTTTCATACTTTTCGGCTGAACTGGCGACCGCTTAGTAACACAGCCGCCCCCTCGCTGGCAGCACTAAAGCTTGGAGAACAAGTCCCATAAAACACAGTCAGACATCGGCTTTGTAGCGGCTAAAGAATTATTAAATCTCACAACCAAGAAGCAAAATGATTCTTCATATTTATGTCCAGCTCTACAAATCTCCAGAGCTCATCTGTGTAGATACTGACAACACATTGTCCGATCGTCCAAGGATGAGTCTGCGGACAGAAACGGCAAACTATATCTCTTTATACTTGGAAGTGGTGATCTGTGATAATATAATGTGTGTGGCATACAGCGCCTCTTAAATAATGGTGTCAGTGATCCTCCTTACATTGTGTCTGTACTGTACAGTACTTATCCTGAGGTACCTCCTATATTATACTCCAGAGCTGCACTCACTATTCTGCTGGTGCAGTCAATGTGTACATACATTACATTACTGATCCTGAGTTACCTCCTGTATTATACTCCAGAGCTGCACTCACTATTCTGCTGGTGCAGTCACTGTGTACATATATTACATTACTGATCCTGAGTTACATCCTGTATTATACCCCAGAGCTGCACTCACTATTCTGCTGGTGCAGTCACTGTGTACATACATTACATTATTGATCCTGAGATACATCCTGTATTATACTCCAGAGCTGCACTCACTATTCTGCTGGTGCAGTCACTGTGTACATACATTACATTACTGATCCTGAGTTACATCCTGTATTATACTCCAGAGCTGCACTCACTATTCTGCTGGTGCAGTCACTGTGTACATACATTACATTACTGATCCTGAGTTACATCCTGTATTATACTCCAGAGCTGCACTCACTATTCTGCTGGTGCAGTCACTGTGTACATACATTACATTACTGATCCTGTACTGATCCTGAGTTACATCCTGTATTATACTCCAGAGCTGCACTCACTATTCTGTTGGTGCAGTCACTGTGTACATACATTACATTACTGATCCTGAGTTACATCCTGTATTATACTCCAGTGCTGCACTCACTATTCTGCTGGTGCAGTCACTGTGTACATACATTACATTACTGATCCTGAGTTACATCCAGTATTATACCCCAGACCTGCACTCACTATTCTGATGGTGCAGTCACTGTGTACATACATTACATTAGTGATCCTGAGTTACATCCTGTATTATACTCCAGAGCTGCACTCACTATTCTGCTGGTGCAGTCACTGTGTACATACATTACATTACTGATCCTGAGTTACATCCTGTATTATACTCCAGAGCTGCACTCACTATTCTGCTGGTGCAGTCACTGTGTACATACATTACATTACTGATCCTGAGTTACATCCTGTATTATACCCCAGAGCTGCACTCACTATTCTGCTGGTGCAGTCACTGAGTACATACATTACATTACTGATCCTGAGTTACATCCTGTATTATACTCCAGAGCTGCACTCACTATTCTGCTGGTGCAGTCACTGTGTACATACATTACATTACTGATCCTGAGTTACATTCTGCATTATACTCCAGAGCTGCACTCACTATTCTGCTGGAGCAGTCACTGTGTACATACATTACATTACTGATCCTGAGTTACATCCTGTATTATATTCCAGAGCTGCACTCACTATTCTGCTGGTGCAGTCACTGTGCACATACATTACATTACTGATCCTGAGTTACATCCTGTATTATACTCCAGAGCTGCACTCACTATTCTGCTGGTGCAGTCACTGTGCACATACATTACATTACTGATCCTGAGTTACATCCTGTATTATACTCCAGAGCTGCACTCACTATTCTGCTGGTGCAGTCACTGTGTACATACATTACATTACTGATCCTGAGTTACATCCTGTATTATACTCCAGAGCTGCACTCACTATTCTGCTGGTGCAGTCACTGTGCACATACATTACATTACTGATCCTGAGTTACATCCTGTATTATACTCCAGAGCTGCACTCACTATTCTGCTGGTGCAGTCACTGTGCACATACATTACATTACTGATCCTGAGTTACATCCTGTATTATACTCCAGAGCTGCACTCACTATTCTGCTGGTGGAGTCACTGTGTACATACATTATATTACTGATCCTGTACTGATCCTGAGTTACATCCTGTAGATCTTTTATTATAAAAATGAAAAACATAACAATAATAATAACAGAAACATACCAAAATTAATAACCAGAAAATAAACAATGTAATGAACTGGTCCAGCCGCTCCCTCTCTCCTCACACACATATTATACATATATACACAATAATAACTATCTACACTGTGACATCTGGTCCGGTTACCAAACAAATAATAACAATATAATAAACAATAACCGACAAATTATATACAAACTAATATATACATTATTTTTTTTTTTTTATAAATAAAATAAATACTAACTATACAAATATATACAAGACAAAACAAAACACCCCACACTCGAGCCCACCAGTCCCTCCCCGGCACTGACCTGAGAGCTGGTCCTGCGTCTCATGCCTCAGTCCATGTCCAACGTCCATAGCACAGATCAGGCAGTGCCAGTTTTTCACCCAAATAACCAGAGTCCCTCAAGATGAACCCACCTCCCCCCTTTTCCCACCACCCAACCTAACACCTACACCCAAATCCATATATACAATATATACAATAACAAACAATACAATAACCACAACTGGCAAAGCCCAAGTTCGGTGCCTGCAGCCCTACATCACTGTCTACTGATCAAAAACAAAAATCTATGGTGTCAGCAGCAGCCCACCACCAGGAGAGGAGATGACCAGACTAGGGCACACTAAAAGAAAAGCCCCTCCAGAGGAGAGCGGCCCTCCGTGTACCCAGTCTCTCATACTCCAGAGAGCGCACCTTCACCAGGTCACCGAGTATGGTCCTAAACACATCGTCCACTGGGAGGATTTTCCGTTGCGTCGATACTAAGCACCGTGCGTTCCAAGTGTGATACCTAACCACTGCACTAACTAGAAATAAGGTGCAGCGGTCCTGACCACCCAGGTCCCCGAATGCTCCATAGGCCCATTCCGCATAAGAGAGACTGGCCAGCCGGGGCCAGCCAATGGAGGCGCCCACCCTGTTGTACACCTCTGTGTTAAAGGGACAATGAAGCAGGAAGTGGTCCATGCTTTCAAGCATGGTGACACAATGCTCCCGAGGACAGTTCCTGTCCTCAGAGCTCCTACACTTCAGATTGTCCCTCATACACAGTTTCCCATGGAAGCAATGCCAAGCCTAGTCCCAAATCTTCGAGGGGATCCTGATAGAATTCAAAAGATGCCGACCAACCCCAAGATCCCGACTTGGGCAATCCCTGAGCGCCAGAGGCCTCTGAAAATGGGTCAACAGAACCCTTTTGTCAAGGAGCTTCCTTGGCAGAGTCCTCACCTCCCACATTCCCAGACCCCACCAGCGAATTACCTTCAGAACCACGGTAGCGTAAGCCGGGAGATGTCCATGCGGTGTGCGGAGATCCTTCACTTGCCCTCCTGTCTCCCATCCCTTACAGGAGAATACCCACGGAGGAGCCCTCTCTTTCCAGAGGTTTGCAATATTGATCTTAATGAAGGTATTCACAAGGAATACCACAGGGTTGACCATACCCAACCCTCCTAGTCTCCTCGTACGGTAAGTAACCTCCCTCTTGACCAGGTTCAGTCTATTCCCCCATAACAGTTGGAAGAACAAACTGTAGACCCGAGTCCAGAGAGGCTCTGGCAAGATGCACACACTGCCCAGATAGATCAGCAAAGGGAGCAGTTAAGTTTTGATCAGGTTTACCCTTTCCCTTAGGGTCAAAGACTAACCCTTCCATTGGTTCACCTTCTGAGTGGCGATCTCTAGTCTGCTGTCCCAATTTTGTTTGGGGTAATCCCCCTGGCCAAATTCGATGCCAAGAACTTTTGCAGAGACTTGGGGTTCTGGAAGGTTGTCCGAGAGATCAAAACCAGGATCTCCTCCTCCCAGCCAGAGACTCTCACACTTATCCCGGTTGATCTTGGACCCGGATGCCTCCGAGTAGCGATTTACCTCTGACATCAGCCATTCTGCCTCCCCATCAGAGGAAACAAAAACGGTGACGTCATCGGCATACGTCACCACTCTCAGAGTGGCTTCCGGTGCTGCCCGGTCCATCCCGATCCCAGCCAACGGTCCACGCTCCACCCTCCTAAGATGTGGGTCAATCGCAAACACGTACAGTAGCGGGCTCAAGGGACAACCATGGCGAACACCACACCCAACCTCAAAAGAGCTGCCAATCCAACCGTTCACAAGCGGGAAACTCTCTGCCCCAGCGTACAAGGTCTTAAGCCAATCAACGAATCCCCCCGGCAGGCCATACCTCAGAAGGACAGACCAGAGGTACTCATGATTAACCCGATCAAATCCTTTTGCCTGGTCCAATGACAGCATGTACCCCTTCCAGTGACCAGCCCTACTCTGCTCCACCGCCTTTCGGACACAGAGTACAGCACTAATTGTACTGCGGCCCGGAACAGAGCAATGCTGGGCCCCCGAAAGGAGCTGGGGTGCAAATTTCACCAGCCGATTAAACAGCACCTTTGCCAAAACCTTCCTGTCTGCATTGAGAAGCGCTATGGGACACCAATTCTCAATGCAAGATGGGTCCTTACCCTTTGACAAGATGATCAGGGCAGACCTCCTCATTGACTTTGGCAGAGTGCCCGAGGAAAGACACTCATTGAATACCTCAGTCAAGAGGGGAACCAAGGCGTCCTTAAAGGTCTTATAGAATTCAGATGTTAAGCCATCTGGACCGGGAGATTTCTTTAGGGCAAGCCCTTCAATCGCCAACTTAACTTCCTCTTCCCTGATCATCTCTGTCAAAACACCAAGAGAGGGGTCTACCCCTGGTTCGGGGACGGCTTCAGCCAGAAAAGCCGACATCTCATCTCATCCCAATCCAGATCCCGCAATGTCAACCAGTCCTGTAACAACTTTACTATTCACTGACATCTTGCAGTTTCTGTAAGGGTCGGGCGAGCGGTACTTCCCGTAATCCCTCTCAAAAACCAAAGATGCGTGTCTATCATACTGACACCTCATTAGCAAAGATTTCACTCTGGAGATCTCCTCGCGGCTACCTCCAGTTGAGACAAGATGCTCGAGTTTCCTCCTCAGGCCCTGATACAGGCGATACCTGTCCAGGCTCCTGAGGCTCGAAAGCTGGCGGAAGAATCTCGCCACACTTTTCTTAAACATCTCCCACCACTCTGACTTACTACTACAAAGATCCAGTAAGGGTACCTGGCTCTGAAGAAAATCCTCAAAGGACTGTCTTATCTCCGCTTCTTCCAAGAGAGACGAATTGAGCCTCCAAAAGCCTCTTCCCATCCGGGGGGTCTTTGTAACATTCAGGGAAAACAAAATCAAAAAGTGATCGGAGAACTCCACCTCAACAACAGATACTGCTGAAGAGACGGCTTTCTCCTTTAAATAAAACCTGTCTATCCTGGACCTACAGTTACCTCTATGATAGGTGAACCCATCGTGGCCTGGGGTGTGCCGGATGTGGACATCCACCAGGCGAGCCTCACTAGCTATACTATTAAGGGCGACGCTATCATAAGTCAGCTTGTCTCTGGAACCTCCTCTATCCCGGGGCCTCGTGACAGTGTTGAAGTCCCCTCCAAAGACGACCTGCCGACTCGTAAAAAGGTAGTGCTTGATCCTCGTAAAGAGACACTTCCGGTCCGACTTAGATTGGGGACCATAAATGTTAATGAGCCGAAGCTCCTGTCCCTTCATGAGGACATCTAATATCAGGCACCTCCCCATTTCTAACTCAATAACCCGTCGGCATGCTACCGGTGCGGTAAAAAGGACCGCCACTCCGCTATACGGCTCGGCCGCAAGAGACCAATAGGAGGGCCCGAGTCTCCACTCCCTCTTAGCTATAAACACCTCTGCCATATTTGGCAGCCTGGTCTCTTGCAAAAAGAAAATGTCAGCTTCAACCCGGCTGAGAAAATCAAAGGCCGCAAATCTAGCCATATTTGACTTAATGCTGGCGACATTAATGGACGCCAGCGTCAACGGAGTGGATACCACCATCATTGGTGATTGAGTTAGATGGCTTTCCTCTTCCCACTCCCCTTATCCTCTGCCTCAGAGGAGGAATCCTTCCCCCTCTTTAATGACACAGAGGTGTCCATCCCAGCATTTTTCCTTCTTTTCTCATCCTCGTCTCTGGACTCTGGGCCAGTCCCTCCCCCCAAGGACCTTGCATCCCCAGGAGAAGGAGACTCGGCACCCCCTGTAAGCTCCGCTGAAGCCGGAACTTCACCCTCAGCCTCCTCTTCTGAGGAAGAGATGTTATCAAGGGCTTGGAACCGGTTAGAAAGACCGATCAGATGGGAGTCGGTTTTACCTTCCTTGGTCAGAGCGGGAGAAGATGTTTTATCTCCCTTCTTTTTCTTCTTTTTGGTGCCGAGCTTACGCTTGTTCTCTAGCCACCGCTTATTATCCTCATCCATACTTTCATAATGGGAGGATTCTGAGGCAGAGGCAGTTTCCTCCCTGTGGATCCTCCTGACCTCCTCATCCAACTCATCATCCCTCGGGGCCTCAGCACCAACACTGGCATCCAGGACAGGGGCTGCCCCGGTAGTCTGGGGCTTGCCCCACTCCCTCTCCTGTCTGCGCTTGTCTAGACGCCTCAGCTGGGCAGGCGTCTTTTTATTGCTTTTCTTCCCTGGCCCCTCAGCTCCCCCACCCCTGCTAGTCCCCTCCCCAGCAGAATCTGCCTCATGGCTTGCTACCACCGGGGGTCTTGACTGCATTAGCAAAGGAGCGAGGACAACGGCTGAATGGGTGACCTAACTCACCACACAGGTGGCACTTAATCTCCACACAAGAGGCGGCAAGATGGCCGACACCCCCACACAACGCGCATTTCTGCACGGTGCAGTTTGCACTGAAGTGTGTGGGGTCGCCGCACCTGTGACAGAGCTTCGGTTGCCCCTGGTAGAAGACCAGGATACGATCCCTACCCAGGAAGGCAGACGATGGAATGTGGGCAACCGTACCACCTGAACGCTTAAGTTTTACCATAAACGTCCAGGCCCCTGACCAGATACCAAACTCGTCGCGGTTTTTCTTTGGCATCTCCACCACCTCTCCATACCGACCAAGCCACGTCATGATGTCATAGCAAGAAAGCGACTCGTCACGAGTCATCACGGTCACTTTCTTGATCTGGTTTTGGCGAGACACTGCCTGAACGGGAAAATCTCGCCAGCCGGGCACATTTTTTGCCAACTCATAATTCGCCCAGAAGAGCTCAAGCCCCTCCGGCCGAACAAAGCTGACATCAAACTCAGGCGTGGAATAGGGATGTATCAAGGCGTAGATGTCAATCGCCTTGAAGCCCATCCTCAGCAGGAGCTCCACAACTTTAGACCTTGGCGAACATGCATCACTGCCCCTCCACCGAAGACGGACCACATTCCTACGCACACTGCCTGGCCCGGCTGTTGGGAGGGACCACACTGTATCCCCCCCTTTTTGCTCTCGGAAGGCCCTGAGGCCATGCCTCTCTATCCAGAAGGATAGATCAACCTCTCGACCCTCTACCATTAGTGATCTCTCCCCCTTCTTTAGAGCCTCCAGAAGGCGCCGTTGCAACATGCCGTCCCCAAAGCCCGGAGACGAGGAAGATGCCCTATTTGCCCCGGAGGTGACACTGGCATAACTCTGGACAGGTGTTGCCACCCCCGGGGGGGCAACCGGACTAGTGACCACATCAGCCCCAACAGTATCACCATTACCCACCTCCATCTCACCCTCCACCAAACCAGCAACCACACCACTAGACAATGAATTAGCCTCATTCACCCCCACCACCACATTCATTCCTGCTGGACCAGTAACAATGGCAGATGACATTTTGACCTCTGCATCAGGCACAAGGGGCTCAATCACCTCCATGGAACTGGAGGCGACCTCACCCCCGGTCTTATGTGTGCCCTCCACATCATCGGTCGGTAATTTCCGCTGTTTGGCATTTGGTATAATGTGCCGCTGATCTTTAGCTGCTGTTAGGCGCCGCTGATCTTTAGCATCAGGATCTTCCGGACCAGCGACGCCAACACAAAATAGCACTTTCGTGGGAGGACCGGAACGCTCAGCCCCGACAGCCCCCTCACACTGTCGCCGCTTCTCAACTAAGTGATCAGCGGCAACAGCATTCAGAGGTGCCGAGGCTACCGGAGCTGCCCCCGACACCGGGCTGCTCCCCCCTCCCACTGAGGAGCACACCACAGCATCGTGGCCTGATGGAACGCCCGCCGCCGGGCCGCCCTCACTGTCCAGCCTCTCGGCTGATGCACCTCCTGCTGCGTCCCCGCTACTACAAGCAGAGACGGAGCTCTGCGCCTCACTACCGCGCTCTGTAATCTCCCCGCGCCTTTGCACCGGATCCACAGCAGAACCCGGGCTGGGCTGGGCAACGGGGCTTATACAGCGAGCTGAGCCTGCCCGCGACTCAGGGGGTACAGGGAGGGGGGCATATACATAGCTTACCGCTTCCTGCAGCTTTGGCTTGGTCTTCTTTGCCTTTTTGTGGCCCCCAGGTGCCTCTTCTGGTAGATCGTCACCAAGATGGAAGTTTTGGAGGCACACTGGGGACTCCAGGAGCTTAATCTCCGCCATTAGCGCCCCTCCCTGGCCGCTGCTGTCACTGTCCTCCCCAGAGACGGTAGAACTGCGACCGGATGTCACTATCGCCTGTCCTGCAGGGAGCTCGCTGCACGTGGCCTGCGGGTGACTTTGCAGGCTGCCAGGTGGGGCTTCCTGCTGGTCATCATCACTCTCATCATCCACCTGGCTCTCAGGCTGCAGCCCCATCTGCCTTTGCTCTCTGGTATCAGCCATTTCTCTAAAGTGGTCTTCATTTATTAGTTTTTCTTTGAAAGGACCACTCTGCTCCAAGATGGTGGCTTTCCTAAGTTCCAGGAGATTAATTTCACTGGTCAGTCTTTTTATCTCTGCTTGGAGCTTGGCCTTCCTTTGTTTGGAGGCCCCTGCAGCTTTTGCGCTTGTGCATCACAGCTCCTCCCGGAGCCTCCTGATGAGCTTACTCGCATCTTCATACTCACGGAGGTGGATCATGACCCGGGAGGCATAGGTGGACACAGACTCCCGGGGTCCCTGCAGCGCCCAACCCCCCTCAGGGAGGTCGGCCTCACCTCCGTGAGCACTCAGCTTTCCTCCGGAAGGAGCGCCATCATGCACGCCGCTGTCAGGCTTTACCTCCATGCTGGAAGCCTTGCGGCTTCTAGAGGTCTCCACAGTCCCGGGGGGAGTAGGAGCCACATTGCTGCGACTCCTGGTGGAGCGTCTCACCCCCGAGTCCTCTGATGTGCAGGCCGGTTGCTGGTTTCTTCTGCCCCCCGCCGGCCTGGTTCGGGAAGCAGAAGCCTGGGGCTTGGCTCCTTCACTCATCCCAGAAACCCGCTCCCTCCCCGGGAAAGAGAGAGAGCAGGTCCCCAGGTGGAGAGGTGTTGGTTTCTCAGAGATCAGGAGCTCAAACCAGGATCTGCAGCCACCACACCCGCAATCACCACACTGACTAGCAGCTGATCAGAGCTGCACTCACTATTCTGCTGGTGAAGTCACTGTGTACATACATTGCATTACTGATCCTGTACTGATCCTGAGTTGCATCCTGTATTAAACTCCAGAGCTGCACTCAGTGTTCTGCTGGTGCAGTCACTGTGTACATACATTACAATACTGATCCTGAGTTACATCCTCTATTATACTCCAGAGCTGCACTCACTATTCTGCTGGTGCAGTCACTGTGTGCATACATTACATTACTGATCCTGTGTTACATCCTGTATTATACTCCAGAGCTGCACTCACTATTCTGCTGGTGGAGTCACTGTGTACATACATTACATTACTGATCCTGTACTGATCCTGAGTTACATCCTGTATTATACTCCAGAGCTGCACTCACTTTTCTTCTGGTGCAGTCACTGTGTACATACATTACATTACTGATCCTGTACTTATCCTGAGGTACCTCCTATATTATACTCCAGAGCTGCACTCACTATTCTGCTGGTGCAGTCACTGTGTACATACATTACATTACTGATCCTGAATTACATCCTGTATTATACCCCAGAGCTGCACTCGCTATTCTGCTGGTGCAGTCACTGTGTACATACATTACATTACTGATCCTGAGATACATCCTGTAATATACTCCAGAGCAGCACTCGCTATTCTGCTGGTGCAGTCACTGTGTACATACATTACATTACTGATCCTGAGTTACATCCTGTATTATACTCCAGAGCTGCACTCACTATTCTGCTGGTGCAGTCACTGTGTACATACATTACTTATCCTTTACTGATCCTGAGTTACATCCTGTATTATACCCCAGAGCTTCAGTCACTATTCTGCTGGTGCAGTCACTGTGTACATACATTACATTACTGATCCTGAGTTACATCCTGTATTATACTCCAGAGCTGCACTCACTATTCTGCTGGTGCAGTCACTGTGTACATATGACGCACCCCTGGGCCTGTGTCGCGCTGCGTTGCGCACGCGGGAGCTTACCCGGAGCCGGATCTCTTGAGGGTTGTAGTCTCGTGGCGGTGACCCGGTCCGTGCCCAGGGAGTCAAACTGAGCGGCGACGTATCAGCGGTAGATGTTGTACGACTACGCCACCCGTTGAATGCAGCTATGGAGCTGCCGCTGCAGGACAGTCCGCTGAGGCCGGTGGATGGATGGTGCTGCGTAGATGGTATAACCCCCAACGGGAGGGGTATGGCCTCAGGGCAGCAGATGTGGATGATGGGGGTAGCAGGAACCACTCAGAGACGATGCGGTGTAGTTCAGGGTCTTTACTGGTGACAACGATAGACCCTCCCGGAGTACTGGCTAGCGATTGGGGCCTGGTCAGTCCTTGAGCAGATGGGATCTCCCCTGGCCAGGCGGAGTTGTAGGCCTCCCAAACTAACTGTACTCTTCTGGCTACCTTGCTAGAAGCGGGTATAAGTAGCCCACGTCCCTGAGTGTACCGTGTGGTGCTCACCCGTATGGCCGGTGACTCGGGGCCTTCTAGTGGCTTCCGCTCCACGGTGGCGGTGCTGGTCCCACGCGTGTGACCGTGCCTTCGGGCTTCTTGGCCAGAGGACCTGAAATCCCCTGCCTGACGGATTCTGCTGCTGGGTAGGAGTTAGTCCCCACAGCCTCGGACTCCGGGTCCGGTAAGAAATCTTCTCAGTCAGGGCGAGCTCTGCAGCTGCCAGCCCCTGACTCCTTGTAGTACTGCTTCTGCTGTTTCTTCCTAAGCTGCTTCTCTTCGCTACTCTTCTTAACTCCAGGCTCAGGTCCCTGGACAGGGCCTGCCTGTGGAGCAGAGCCCATAGAGCAGCTCTGCTCCCTGTCTTCTCCTCTCAGAACTCCCTACCCTGCCTCAGCCCCAGGTTTATATAGGGGAAGTCCTTCCCCTCCCAAGACTGGGCAGGAGGTGTGGCATGCACAGGATCCCTGACCAAAGGACCTCCCACCTGCTCTCAGACGTAATATCTCTATCACTGTGGCAACCAGACCCCTGGGGTGTCACATTCCCCCCTAGTGAAATTTAGTACTCCGGGACTAAACATATTTTTTTTAGAAAAACATAACAAGGTATAACAATAACAATACAATAAGAAAAACACATAAGATGGTTACGGCGTGTCCGCAACCGGGTGCAGTTTTGAAAAGCAAGGTGTCCATTTCACCAAAACAAGGAGACGTAACCAGGTAGGGGTCTGTCCTACCCCGAGTCCTTAACAGTCTTTTAGTCCATCCTGGGTTACGCTCCACTAACTGTACAAAGGATTCCCGGTAAATCCACCAAGGACTCCTATAAATAACTGGAAACACATAATATTTACAAGATATGGCCGCTCTCAGTCCTCGGCCAGTGGGGATAAGGATTGGCTGCTCACAGTCCTCAGCCTGTGGGGAGATGGGATGGCTGCTCACAGTCCTCAGCCTGGTTAAGGATAGGGGACACACGGGAACAGTTCACACTTGTCCCAACGGGGACCATATTTTAATTAGCAACACAAGTACCCCTACGGGTAACTATGTACAGTTCCACTTTACCGTACTTCAGTAACGGCATCCTCCTGCTCCTTCTTGTGTGTAGGCTTCAGACCCGTCCGGGTCCTCTTGGCTTTCCTCGTATTGGTAGTACTGCAGCTCCTCCTTGGTTAGCCGGTGAACGTGGAGGGCGTACAGTCCTTTTGCACCTGGGGAGTTCAGGCCTTGCGACCAGGCGTGGAGAGGGTCGCCGTTGATGACGCCCGGGGTCAGAGGGTGCAACTTTGGGCCTGGGCGCGGGCTGGTGGTGGTAGTGCCCAGGGCTGGAGGGCTTGGCCGCAGGGCTTGTTGCGGGGGCTGGAGCAGGTCGGTGTCTGCAGCGCCCGGAATCGGCGGCTCCACCAGGGGGCCCGGGAGCAGGCTGACGCTGGCAGCGTCCGGGACAGGGAGACTCCTCTTACCTGCTCCCGCGACCGCTCCTGCGTCACGCGTCTTCTCCCGGCGCTGGTCGGGGCCGGCGACGACTGGGGCACTGCCGATGCTGGGCAGCTTAGTCTGCTGCCGGTCCGCCATCTTGCTGTCCGTTCCTGGTGTCCTCCTCCCCCCTAGTGGACCGTGGCCTACCTTCCGGAGATCCTCTTCCGTAGGCCGCGGCTCCGCAGTCAATCGTCGGGGTAGAGGACCTTCCGTCGCGCTCCTGTGACGTCGGCGTCTGCTGGGCTCCTTCCAGGACCTTACGCAACGTCCGGACGTGAGGCGGGGCTTCAGTTCTCGCGCGCTTTCGGAGTCCACGCCCCTCTTCTTCCCGCGCGGCGTCCTCAAGATGGCGTCCAATGGCGGGAAAACTCCACGGAGGGCGGGAAGAAGGCAGAAGATGGCGCCGGATGGCGGGAAACTTCACCGATGGCGGGAAGAAGGCTGAAGATGGCGCCGGATGGCGGGAATCTTCACCACAGGTAAGTTTGAAAAGTCTCTTTTTCAGGCACGCAGTACCCGGTGGTTGCGGGCACGAGATCCTGCCGACTACGCCAAAGTTGACGCACCCCTGGGCCTGTGTCGCGCTGCGTTGCGCACGCGGGAGCTTACCCGGAGCCGGATCTCTTGAGGGTTGTAGTCTCGTGGCGGTGACCCGGTCCGTGCCCAGGGAGTCAAACTGAGCGGCGACGTATCAGCGGTAGATGTTGTACGACTACGCCACCCGTTGAATGCAGCTATGGAGCTGCCGCTGCAGGACAGTCCGCTGAGGCCGGTGGATGGATGGTGCAGCGTAGATGGTATAACCCCCAACGGGAGGGGTATGGCCTCAGGGCAGCAGATGTGGATGATGGGGGTAGCAGGAACCACTCAGAGACGATGCGGTGTAGTTCAGGGTCTTTACTGGTGACAACGATAGACCCTCCCGGAGTACTGGCTAGCGATTGGGGCCTGGTCAGTCCTTGAGCAGATGGGATCTCCCCTGGCCAGGCGGAGTTGTAGGCCTCCCAAACTAACTGTACTCTTCTGGCTACCTTGCTAGAAGCGGGTATAAGTAGCCCACGTCCCTGAGTGTACCGTGTGGTGCTCACCCGTATGGCCGGTGACTCGGGGCCTTCTAGTGGCTTCCGCTCCACGGTGGCGGTGCTGGTCCCACGCGTGTGACCGTGCCTTCGGGCTTCTTGGCCAGAGGACCTGAAATCCCCTGCCTGACGGATTCTGCTGCTGGGTAGGAGTTAGTCCCCACAGCCTCGGACTCCGGGTCCGGTAAGAAATCTTCTCAGTCAGGGCGAGCTCTGCAGCTGCCAGCCCCTGACTCCTTGTAGTACTGCTTCTGCTGTTTCTTCCTAAGCTGCTTCTCTTCGCTACTCTTCTTAACTCCAGGCTCAGGCCCCTGGACAGCGCCTGCCTGTGGAGCAGAGCCCATAGAGCAGCTCTGCTCCCTGTCTTCTCCTCTCAGAACTCCCTACCCTGCCTCAGCCCCAGGTTTATATAGGGGAAGTCCTTCCCCTCCCAAGACTGGGCAGGAGGTGTGGCATGCACAGGATCCCTGACCAAAGGACCTCCCACCTGCTCTCAGACGTAATATCTCTATCACTGTGGCAACCAGACCCCTGGGGTGTCACACATACATTACTGATCCTGAGTTGCATCCTGTATTGCTCCAGAGCTGCACTCACTATTCTTCTGGTGCAGTCACTGTGTACATACATTACATTACTGATCCTGAGTTACATCCTGTATTATACTCCAGAGCTGCACTCACTATTCTGCTGGTGCAGTCACTGTGTACATAAATTACATTACTGATCCTGTACTGATCCTGAGTTACATCCTGTATTATACTGTGGAGCTGCACTTACTTTTCTGCTGGTGGATTCACTGTGTACATACATTACATTACTGATCCAGAGTTACATCCTGTATTATACTCCAGAGCTGCACTCACTATTCTGCTGGTGGAGTCACTGTGTACATACATTACATTACTGATCCTGAGTTACATCCTGTATTATACTGCGGAGCTGCACTCACTATTCCTCTGGTGCAGTCACTGTGTACATACATTACATTACTGATCCTGAGTTACATCCTGTATTACACTGCGGAGCTGCACTCACTATTCTTCTGGTGCAGTCACTGTGTACATACATTACATTACTGATCCTGAGTTACATCCTGTAGATCAGGGGTCTCAAACTCGGCTGGGTATATGGGCTGCACATGGAAAAAATTTGAATTTGGGGGGCCGCATTCTTTGTTCAATGTGACATTTTTAGTGATACCATTTTATTTGTATACACCTTTTGAACATTTTTGCCGTGTTTATTTTTTTATGGCTTGGGTCGTTATGGATGTGGCGATAATAAACGTGCACTTTTTTGTGTTTACTTTAGTTTACATATAAAACAGCATTTTTAGTGCCCAATATTTTTTCATGCTTTATTTTATTTTTTATTTTTTTTACAATTTTATTTCCCCCAATTGGCCACATACAGTAATATTGTCTTACAATTAGCATCATATAGTAATAATGGAAAACATCTTGTAGTAATGTTCCCCATCCAAGTCCCCATCTTTTACTAATGTGCCCCATCCAGGTCCCCATCCTATGGCTATGTGCCCCATCCAGGTCCCCATCCTGTAGCAACGTTCCCCATCCTGGCGCCCATCTTGTACTAATGTGCCTCATCCAGGTCCCCATCTTGGGGCTATGTGCCCCATCCAGGTCCCCATCCTGTGGCAATGTTCCCCATCCAGGTCCCCATCTTGTGGCTCTGGTCCCCATCTTGTGGCTCTGTGCCCCATCCAGGTCCCCATCTTGTGGCTCTGTGCCCCATCCAGGTCCCCATCTTGTGGCTCTGTGCCCCATCCAGGTCCCCATCTTGTGGCTCTGTGCCCCATCCAGGTCCCCATCTTGTGGCTCTGTGCCCCATCCAGGTCCCCATCTTGTGGCTATATGCCCCATCCAGGTCCCCATCTTGTGGCTATGTGCCCCATCCAGGTCCCCTCTTGTGGCTATGTGCCCCATCCAGGTCCCCATCCTGTGGCTATGTGCCCCATCCAGGTCCCCATCTTGTGGCTATGTGCCCCATCCAGGTCCCCATGTTGTGGCTCTGGTCCCCATCTTGTGGCTCTGTGCCCCATCCAGGTCCACATCTTGAGGCTCTGTGCCCCATCCAGGTCCACATCTTGAGGCTCTGTGCCCCATCCAGGTCCCCATCCTGTGGCTATCTGCCCCATCCAAGTCCCCATCTTGTGGCTATGTGCCCCATCCAGGTCCCCATCTTGTGGCTATGTGCCCCATCCAGGTCCCCTCTTGTGGCTATGTGCCCCATCCAGGTCCCCATCCTGTGGCTATGTGCCCCATCCAGGTCCCCATCTTGTGGCTATGTGCCCCATCCAGGTCCCCATGTTGTGGCTCTGGTCCCCATCTTGTGGCTCTGTGCCCCATCCAGGTCCACATCTTGAGGCTCTGTGCCCCATCCAGGTCCACATCTTGAGGCTCTATGCCCCATCCAGGTCCCCATCCTGTGGCTATGTGCCCCATCCAGGTCCCCATCTTGTGGCTATGTGCCCCATCCAGGTCCCCATCTTGTGGCTATGTGCCCCATCCAGGTCCCCATCTTGTGGCTATGTGCCCCATCCAGGTCCCCATCTTGTGGCTATGTGCCCCATCCAGGTCCCCATCTTGTGGCTATGTGCCCCATCCAGGTCCCCATCTTGTGGCTATGTGCCCCATCCAGGTCCCCATCTTGTGGCTATGTGCCCCATCCAGGTCCCCTCTTGTGGCTATGTGCCCCATCCAGGTCCCCATCTTGTGGCTATGTCCCCATCCAGGTCCCCATCTTGTGGCTATGTGCCCCATCCAGGTCCCCATCTTGTGGCTATGTGCCCCATCCAGGTCCCCATCTTGTGGCTATGTGCCCCATCCAGGTCCCCATCTTGTGGCTATGTGCCCCATCCAGGTCCCCATCTTGTGGCTATGTGCCCCATCCAGGTCCCCATCTTGTGGCTATGTGCCCCATCCAGGTCCACATCTTGAGGCTCTGTGCCCCATCCTGGTCCCCATCCTGTGGCTATGTGCCCCATCCAGGTCCCCTCTTGTGGCTATGTGCCCCATCCAGGTCCCCATCCTGTGGCTATGTGCCCCATCCAGGTCCCCTCTTGTGGCTATGTGCCCCATCCAGGTCCCCACCCTGTGGCTATGTGCCCCATCCAGGTCCCCTCTTGTGGCTATGTGCCCCATCCAGGTCCCCATCCTGTGGCTATGTGCCCCATCCAGGTCCCCATCTTGTGGCTCTGTGCCCCATCCAGGTCCCCATCTTGTGGCTATGTGCCCCCTGTGTTGTTCTTCACACACATAAAATAGAAAAAAAAAAAGATGATTCTGACCTGTCCTCCGTTCCCTCGGCGGCCTTCCTGCAGATGTGGCCCGCAGGCACCACAGAGTCCGACCCCTTGACGATCCCGACCTGGTCCAGGAGGAGCCGCCGACAGCAGCGCTGAATTGCCGCACAGAGACCGTCTCCCAGCACTGCATTTCCAATGCCAGCCGCCGGCCAATCAGAGGCCAGCAGCTGACATCTGCATATGGCAATGACGTCATACTCGCTGCGCCGAGACGCAGATATCAGCTGCTGGCCTCTGATTGGCCGGCGGCTGGCATTGGAAATGCAGTGCTGGGAAACAGTCTCTGTGCGGCAATTCAGCGCTGCTGTCGGCGGCTCCTCCTGGACCAGGTCGGGATCGTCAAGGGGTCTGTGCCTGCGGGCCGCATAAAGCAGCCTCAGGGGCCGCATGCGGCCCGCGGGCCGCGTGTTTGAGACCCCTGCTGTAGATCTTTTATTATAAAAATGAAAAACATAACAATAATAATAACAGAAACATAACAAAATTAATAACCAGAAAATAAACAGTGTAATGAAACTGGTCCAGCCGCTCCCTCTCTCCCTCTAAACAATAACCGACAAATTATATACAAACTAATATATACATTCTTTTTTTTTTTTTTTTTTTTTTTTAAATAAAATAAATACTAACTATACAAATATATACAGGACAAAACAAAACACCCCACACCCGAGCCCACCAGTCCCTCCCCGGCACTGACCTGAGAGCTGGTCCTGCGCCTCATGCCTCAGTCCATGTCCAACGTCCATAGGCCAGATCAGGCAGTGCCAGTTTTTCACCAAATAAACCAGTGTCCCACAAGATGAACCCACCTCCCCCCTTTTCCCTCCACCCAACCTAACACCTACACCCAAACCCATATATACAATATATACAGAAACAAACAATACAATAACAAACAATACAATAACCACAACTGACAAAGCCCAAGTTCGGTGCCTGCAGCCCTACATCACTGTCTACTGATCAATAAAACAAAAATCTATGGTGTCAGCAGCAGCCCACCACCAGGAGAGGAGATGACCAGACTAGGGCACACTAAAAGAAAAGCCCCTCCAGAGGAGAGCGGCCCTCCGTGTACCCAGTCTCTCATACTCCAGAGAACGCACCTTCACCAGGTCACCGAGTATGGTCCTAAACACATCGTCCACTGGGAGGATTTTCCGCTGCGTCGATGCTAAGCACCGTGCGTTCCACGTGTGATACCTAACCACTGCGCTAACTAGAAATAAGGTGCAGCGGTCCCGACCACCCAGGTCCCCGAATGCTCCATAGGCCCATTCCGCATAAGAGAGACCGGCCAGCCGGGGCCAGCCAATGGAGGTGCCCACCCTGTTGTACACCTCTGTGTTAAAGGGACAACGAAGCAGGAAGTGGTCCATGCTTTCAAGCATGGTACCACAATGCTCCCGAGGACAGTTCCTGTCCTCAGAGCTCCTACACTTCAGATTGTCCCTCACACACAGTTTCCTATGGAAGCAGCGCCAAGCCAAGTCCCAAACCTTCGAGGGGATCCTGATAGAATTCAAAAGATGCAGACCCACCCCAAGATCCCGACTTGGGCAATGCCTGAGCGCCAGAGGCCTCTGAAAATGGGTCAACAGAACCCTTTTGTCATGGAGCTTCCTTGGCAGAGTCCTGACCTCCCACATTCCCAGACCCCACCGGCGAATTACCTTCAGAACCACGGTAGCGTAAGCCGGGAGATGTCCATGCGTTGTGCGGAGATCCTTCACTTGCCCTCCTGTCTCCCATTCCTGGAAGAAAGGCTGAAACCATCCCTTACAGGAGAATACCCACGGAGGAGCCCTCTCTTTCCAGAGGTTTGCAATATTGATCTTAATGAAGGTATTCACAAGGAATACCACAGGGTTGACCATACCCAACCCTCCTAGTCTCCTCGTACGGTAAGTAACCTCCCTCTTGACCAGGTTCAGTCTATTCCCCCATAACAGTTGAAAGAACAAACTGTAGACCCGAGTCCAGAGAGGCTCTGGCAAGATGCACACACTGCCCAGATAGATCAGCAAAGGGAGCAGGTAAGTTTTGATCAGGTTTACCCTTTCCCTTAGGGT
Source organism: Phyllobates terribilis (assembly GCF_046119375.1). Classification (NCBI taxonomy): domain Eukaryota; kingdom Metazoa; phylum Chordata; class Amphibia; order Anura; family Dendrobatidae; genus Phyllobates; species Phyllobates terribilis. The sequence goes on along the minus strand of NW_027362763.1, from coordinate 678,714,667 downwards.
CAAAGACCAACCCTTCCATTGGTTCACCTTCTGAGTGGCGATCTCTAGCCTACTGTCCCAATTTTGTTTGGGGTAATCCCCCTGGCCAAATTCGATGCCAAGAACTTTTGCAGAGACTTGGGGTTCTGGAAGGGTGTCCGAGAGATCAAAACCAGGATCTCCTCCTCCCAGCCAGAGACTCTCACACTTATCCCGGTTGATCTTAGACCCGGATGCCTCCGAGTAGCGATTTACCTCTGACATCAGCCATTCTGCCTCCCCATCAGAGGAAACAAAAATGGTGACGTCATCGGCATACGCCCCCACTCTCAGAGTGGCTTCCGGTGCTGCCCGGTCCATCCCGATCCCAGCCAACGGTCCACGCTCCACCCTCCTAAGAAGTGGGTCAATCGCAAACACGTACAGTAGCGGGCTCAAGGGACAACCCTGGCGAACACCACACCCAACCTCAAAAGAGCTGCCAATCCAACCGTTTACAAGCGGGAAACTCTCTGCCCCAGCGTACAAGGTCTTAAGCCAATCAACAAAGCCCCCCGGCAGGCCATATCTCAGAAGGACAGACCAGAAGTACTCATGATTAACCCGATCAAACGCTTTTGCCTGGTCCAATGAGAGCATGTACCCCTTCCAGTGACCAGCCCTACCCTGCTCCACCACCTTTCGGACACAGAGTACAGTACTAATTGTACTCCGGCCCGGAACAGAGCAATGCTGGGCCCCCGAAAGGAGCTGAGGTGCAAATTTCACCAGCCGATTAAACAGCACCTTTGCCAAAACCTTCCTGTCTGCATTGAGAAGAGCTATGGGACGCCAATTCTCAATGCAAGATGGGTCCTTACCCTTTGACAAGATGATAAGGGCAGACCTCCTCATTGACTTTGGCAGAGTGCCCGAGGAAAGACACTCATTGAATACCTCAGTCAAGAGGGGAACCAAGGCGTCCTTAAAGGTCTTATAGAATTCAGATGTTAAGCCATCTGGACCGGGAGATTTCTTTAGGGCAAGCCCTTCAATCGCCAACTTAACTTCCTCTTCCCTGATCATCTCTGTCAAAACACCAAGAGAGGGGTCTACCCCTGGTTCGGGGACGGCTTCAGCCAGAAAAGCCGACATCTCATCCCAATCCAGATCCCTCTTCCCCAAGAGGTGCGAGTAGAAGGATCTGACGACCTCCAGGATCCCTGATCTGGATCTTTTCAGGGACCCCGCAGTGTCAACCAGTCCTATAACAACTTTACTATTCACTGACATCTTGCAGTTTCTGTAAGGGTCGGGCGAGCGGTACTTCCAGTAATCCCTCTCAAAAACCAAAGATGCGTGTCTATCATACAGACACCTCATTAGCAAAGATTTCACTCTGGAGGTCTCCTCGCGGCTACCTCCAGTTGAGACAAGATGCTCGAGTTTCCTCCTCAGGCCCTGATACAGGCGATACCTGTCCAGGCTCCTGAGGCTCGAGAGCTGGCGGAAGAATCTCGCCACCCTTTTCTTAAACATCTCCCACCACTCTGACTTACTACTACAAAGATCCAGTAAGGGTACCTGGCTCTGAAGAAAATCCTCAAAGGACTGTCTTATCTCCGCTTCTTCCAAGAGAGACGAATTGAGCCTCCAAAAGCCTCTTCCCATCCGGGGGGTCTCTGTAACATTCAGGGAAAACAAAATCAAACAGTGATCGGAGAACTCCACCTCAACAACAGATACTGCTGAAGAGACGGCTTCCTCCTTTAAATAAAACCTGTCTATCCTGGACCTACAGTTACCTCTATGATAGGTGAACCCCTCGTGACCTGCGGTGTGCCGGATGTGAACATCCACCAGGCGAGCCTCACTAGCTATACTATTAAGGGCGACGCTATCATAAGTCAGCTTGTCTCTGGAACCTCCTCTATCCCGGGGCCTCGTGACAGTGTTGAAGTCCCCTCCAAAGATGACCTGCCGACTCGTAAAAAGGTAGGGCTTGATCCTCATAAAGAGACACTTCAGGTCCCACTTAGATTGGGGACCATAAATGTTAATGAGCCGAAGCTCCTGTCCCTTCATGAGGACATCTAATATCAGGCACCTCCCCATTTCTAACTCAATAACCCGTCGGCATTCTACCGGTGCGGTAAAAAGGACCGCCACTCCGCTATACGGCTCGGCCGCAAGAGACCAATAGGAGGGCCCGAGTCTCCACTCCCTCTTAGCTATAAACACCTCTGCCATATTTGGCAGCCTGGTCTCTTGCAAAAAGAAAATGTCAGCTTCAACCCGGCTGAGAAAATCAAAGGCCGCAAATCTAGCCATATTTGACTTAATGCTGGTGACATTAATGGACGCCAGCGTCAACGGAGTGGATACCGCCATCATTGGTGATTAAGTTAGACGGCTTTCCTCTTCCCACTCCCCTTATCCTTTGCCTCAGACGAGGAATCCTTCCCCCTCTTTAATGACATAGAGGTGTCCATTTCAGCATTTTTCCTTCTTTTCTCGTCCTCGTCTCCGGACTCTGGGCCAGTCCCTCCCCCCAAGGACCTTGCATCCCCAGGAGAAGGAGACTCGGCGCCCCCTGTAAGCTCCGCCGAAGCCGGAACCTCACCCTCAGCCTCCTCCTCAGAGGAAGAGATGTTATCAAGGGCTTGGAACCGGTTAGAAAGACCAACCAGAGGGGAGTCGGTTTTACCTCCCTTAGGTACCTTGGTCAGAGCGGGAGAAGATGTTTTATCTCCCTTCTTTTTCTTCTTTTTGGTGCCGAGCTTACACTTGTTCTCTAGCCACCGCTTATTATCCTCATCCATACTTTCATAATGGGAGGATTCTGAGGCAGAGGCAGTTTCCTCCCTGTGGATCCTCCTGACCTCCTCATCCAACTCATCATCCCTCGGGGCCTCAGCACCAACACTGGCATCCAGGACAGGGGCTGCCCCGGTAGTCTGGGGCTCGCCCCGCTCCCTCTCCTGTCTGCGCTTGTCTAGACGCCTCAGCTGGGCAGGCGTCTTTTTATTGCTTTTCTTCCCTGGCCCCTCAGCTCCCCCACCCCTGCTAGTCCCCTCCCCAGCAGAATCGGCCTCACGTCTTTCTCCCACCGGGGTCTCGACTGCATTAGCAAAGGAGCGAGGACAACGGCTGAATGGGTGACCTAACTCACCACACAGGTGGCACCTAATCTCCACACAAGAGGCAGCAAGATGGCCGACACCCCCACACAACGCGCATTTCTGCACAGTGCAGTTTGCACTGAAGTGTGTGGGGTCGCCGCACCTGTGACAGAGCTTCGGTTGCCCCTGGTAGAAGACCAGGATACGATCCCTACCCAGGAAGGCAGACGATGGAATGTGGGCAACCGTACCACCTGAACGCTTAAGTTTTACCATAAACGTCCAGGCCCCTGACCAGATACCAAACTCGTCGCGGTTTTTATTTGGCATCTCCACCACCTCTCCATACCGACCAAGCCACGTCATGATGTCATAGCAAGAAAGCGACTCGTTACGAGTCATCACGGTCACTTTCTTGATCTGGTTTTGGCGAGACACTGCCTGAACGGCAAAGTCTCGCCAGCCGGGCTCATTTTTTGCCAACTCATAATTCGCCCAGAAGAGCTCAAGCCCCTCCGGCCGAACAAAGCTGACATCAAACTCAGGCGTGGAATAGGGATGTATCAAGGCGTAGATGTCAATCGCCTTGAAGCCCATCCTCAGCAGGAGCTCATCAATTTTAGACCTTGGAGGACATGCATCACTGCCCCTCCACCGAAGACGGACCACATTCCTATGCACACTGCCTGGCCTGGCTGTTGGGAGGGACCACACAGTATCCCCCGCTTTTGCTCTCGGAAGGCCCCGAGGCCATGCCTCTCTATCCAGAAGGATATATCAACCTCTCGACCCTCTACCATTAGTGATCTCTCCCCCTTCTTTAGAGCCTCCAGAAGGCGCCGTTGCAACATGCCATCACCAAAGCCCGGAGACGAGGAGGATGCCCTATTTGCCCCGGAGGTGACACTGGCATAACTCTGGACAGGTGTTGCCACCCCCGGGGGGCAATCAGACCAGTGACCACATCAGCCCCAACAGCATCACCATTACCCACCTCCATCTCACCCTCCACCAAACCAGCAACCACACAACTAGACAATGAATTAGCCTCATTCACCCCCACCACCACATTCATTCCTGCTGGACCACTAACAATGGTGGATGACATTTTGACCTCTGCATCAGGCACAAGGGGCTCAGTCACCTCCATAGAACTGGAGGTGACCTCACCCCCGGTCTTATGTGTGCCCTCCACATCATTGGTCGGTAATTTCCGCTGTTTGGCATTCGGTATAATGTGCCACTGATCTTTAGCTGCTGTTAGGCGCCGCTGATCTTTAGCATCAGGATCTTCCGGACCAGCGACGCCAACACAAAATAGCACTTTGGTGGGAGGACCGGAACGCTCAGCCCCGACAGCCCCCTCACACTGCCGCCGCTTCTCAACTAAGTGATCAGCGGCAACAGCATTCAGAGGTGCCGAGGCTACCGGAGCTGCCCCCGACACCAGGCCGCTCCCCCCTCCCACTGAGGAGCACACCACAGCATCGTGGCCTGACGGAACGCTCGCCGCCGGGCCGCCCTCACTGTCCAGCCTCTCGGCTGATGCACCTCCTGCTGCGTCCCCGCTTCTACAAGCAGAGACGGAGCTCTGCGCCTCACTACCGTGCTCTGTAATCTCTCCGTGCCTTTGCACCGGATCCACAGCAGAACCCGGCTGGGCTGGGCAACGGGGCTTATACAGCGAGCTGAGCATGCCGCCGACTCAGGGGGCACAGGGAGGGGGGCATATACGTATCTTATCGCTTCCTGCAGCTTTGGCTTGGTCTTCTTTGCCTTTTTGTGGCCCCCAGGTGCCTCTTCTGGTAGATCGTCACCAAGATGGAAGTTTTGGAGGCACACTGGGGACTCCAGGAGCTTAATCTCCGCCATTAGCGCCCCTCCCTGGCCGCTGCTGTCACTGTCCTCCCCAGAGCCAGCAGAACTGCGACCGGATGTCACTATCGCCTGTCCTGCAGGGAGCTCGCTGCACATGGCCTGCGGGTGACTTTGCAGGCTGCCAGGTGGGGCTTCCTGCTGGTCATCATCACTCTCATCATCCACTTGGCTCTCAGGCTGCAGCCCCATCTGCCTTTGCTCTCTGGTATCAGCCATTTCTCTAAAGTGGTCTTCATTTATTAGTTTTTCTTTGAAAGGACCACTCTGCTCTCTGATGGTGACTTTCCTTATTTCCAGCAGGTGAATCTCGCTGGTCAGCCTCTTTACTTCAGCCTGGAGCTTGGCCTTCCTTGGTTTGGAGGCCCCCGCAGCTTTTGCGCTTGTGCAGCGCAGCTCCTCCCGGAGCCTCCTGATGAGCTTACTGGCATCTTCATACTCACGGAGGTGGATCATGACCCGGGAGGCATAGGTGGACACAGACTCCCGGGGTCCCTGCAGCGCCCACCCCCCTTCAGGGAGGTCGGCCTCACCTCCATGAGCACTCAGCTTTCCTCCGGAAGGAGCGCCATCATGCACGCCGCTGTCAGGCTTTTCCTCCATGCTGGAAGCCTTGCGGCTTCTAGGGGTCTCCACAATCCCGGGGGGAGTAGGAGCCACATTGCTGCGACTCCTGATGCAGCGTCTCACCCCCGAGTCCTCTGATGTGCAGGCCAGTTGCTGGTTTCTTCTGCCCCCCGCCGGCCTGGTTCGGGAAGCAGAAGCCTGGGACTTGGCTCCTTCACTCATCCCAGAAACCCGCTCTCTCTCTGGGAAAGAGAGAGAGCAGGTCCCCAGGTGGAGAGGTGTTGGTTTCTCAGAGATCAGGAGCTCACAGCAGGATCTGCAGCCACCACACCCGTAATCAGCACACTGACTAGCAGCTGATCAGAGCTGCACCCAGTATGCTGCTGGTGCAGTCACTGTGTACAGACATTACATCACTGATCCTGTACTGATCCTGAGTTACATCCTGTATTATACTCCAGAGCTGCACTCACTATTCTGCTGGTGCAGTCACTGTGTACATACATTACATTACTGATCCTGTACTGATCCTGAGTTACATCCTGTATTATACTGCGGAGCTGCACTTACTGTTCTGCTGGTGGATTCACTGTGTACATACATTACATTACTGATCCAGAGTTACATCCTGTATTATACTCCAGAGCTGCACTCACTATTCTGCTGGTGGAGTCACTGTGTACATACATTACATTACTGATTCTGTACTGATCCTGAGTTACATCCTGTATTATACTGCGGAGCTGCACTCACTATTCTTCTGGTGCAGTCACTGTGTACATACTTTACATTACTGATCCTGTACTAATCCTGAGTTACATCCTGTATTATACTCCAGAGCTGCACTCACTATTCTGCTGGTGCAGTCATTGTGTACTTACATTACATTACTGATCCTGTACTGATCCTGAGTTACATCCTGTATTATACTCCAGAGCTGCACTCACTATTCTGCTGGTGCAGTCATTGTGTACTTACATTACATTACTGATCCTGTACTGATCCTGAGTTACATCCTGTATTATACTCCAGAGCTGCACTCACTATTCTGCTGGTGCAGTCACTGTGTACATACATTACATTACTGATCCTGAGTTACAACCTGTATTATACTCCAGAGCTGCACTCACTATTCTGCTGGTGCAGTCACTGTGTACATACATTACATTACTGATCCTGTACTGATCCTGAATTACATCCTGTATTATACTCCAGAGCTGCAGTCACTATTCTGCTGGTGCAGTCACTGTGTACATACATTACATTACTGATCCTGAGTTACATCCTGTATTATACTCCAGAGCTGCACTCACTATTCTGCTGGTGCAGTCACTGTGTACATCCATCACATTACTGATCCTGAGTTACATCCTGTATTATACCCCAGAGCTGCACTCACTATTCTGCTGGTGCAGTCACTGTGTACATACATTACATTGCTGATCCTGAGTTACATCCTGTATTATACTCCAGAGCTGCACTCACTATTCTGCTGGTGCAGTCACTGTGTATGTGGCACCCCAGGGGTCTGGTTTCCACAGTAACAGCAATGTTATGTCTGAGAGCAGGTGGGAGGTCTCTTGGTCAGGAATCCTATGCATGCCACACCTCCTGCCCAGTCCTGGGAGGGGAAGAACTTCCCCTATATAAACCTGGGGCTGAGGCAGGGTTAGGGAGTTCAGAGGGAGAGTTCAGCCAGGAGGGCTGACAGGGAGCTGTGGCTCCGGCTGGGCCCAGCTCCTGGGCCATGCCTGAAGTAGAGACAGAGAAGAGAAGCAGCTATGGGAAGAAACAACAGGAGCTCTGTGGGAGCAGTGTTACAAGGAGTCAGGGGCTGGCAGCTGCAGAGCTCGCCCTGACTGAGAAGATTTCTTACCGGACCCGGAGTCCGAGGCTGTGGGGACTAACTCCTACCCAGCAGCAGAATCCGTCAGGCAGGGGATTCCAGGTCCTCTGGCCAAGAAACCCGAAGGCACGGTCACACGCGTGGGACCAGCACCGCCGTCGTGGAGCGGAAGCTACTAGAAGGCCCCGAGTCACCGGCCATACGGGTGAGCACCACACGGTACACTCAGGGACGTGGGCTACTTATACCCGCCTCTAGCAAGGTAGCCAGAAGAGTACAGTTAGTTTGGGAGGCCTACAACTCCGCCTGGCCAGGGGAGATCCCATCTGCTCAAGGACTGACCAGGCCCCAATCGCTAGCCAGTACTCCGGGAGGGTCTATCTTTGTCACCAGTAAAGACCCTGAACTACACCGTACCGTCTCCGAGTGGTTCCTGCTACCCCCATCATCCACGTCGGCTGCCCTGAGGCCATACCCCTCCCGTTGGGGGTGATACTATCACGCTGCACAATCCTACCACCGGCCTCAGCGGTCTGCCCTGCAGCGGCAGCTCCTTCGCTGCATTCAACGCGTGGCGTAGTCGTACAACATCTACCACTAATACAGCGCCACTTAGTCTGACTCCCTGGGCACGGACCGGGTCACCGCCACGAGACTACAACCCTCAACAGATCCGGCTCCGGGTAAGCTCCCGCGTGCGCAACGCTGCGCGACACAGGCCCAGGGGTGCGTCATGTACATGCATTACATTACTGATCCTTAGTTACATCCTGTATTATACCCCAGAGCTGCACTCACTATTCTGCTGGTGCAGTCTCTGTGTACATACATTACATTACTGATCCTGAGTTACATCCTGTATTATACTCCAGAGCTGCACTCACTATTCTGCTGGTGCAGTCACTGTGTACATACATTACATTACTGATCCTGAGCTACATGCTGTATTATACTCTAGAGCTGCACTCACTCTTCTGCTGGTGCAGTCACTGTGTACATGCTGACCCGTCTCTCTGGTACATGCTCTGCATAATTCCCCTGCTTCATCTGTCCCACTCCAATCAATATTCACATATGTTTCTTCTTTCCCCACTATATACCTTATCTGATTTTTAGAGGTGTTAAACTGCAGAGACTTGCGTCCTGGCTCTGTCTTTGATCACCCAGCCATCTCCTGTTGAAATTACCAGCTGTTAATTTATCCACAAGCCATTCCCACAATGCCCTACACCTGATATAGTTTAATGTGGCCTATATATTTAGACTCTCTGTAAGGGGTGCACGCGTGCTGGGGTGTGCACGCGTCTTCTTGTGCAAAGTGGCTTCGGAGAGAAGTGGCAGTTATTTCAGAGGCAGTTAGTCAGGGCAGGAGTCAGGTAACAAACACTTTGACCACTTACTCTCCTTTAACTATGTTTCTGTTAGCTCTCACTTTTTCCTCTATAGTCCTCCACTTTCTAATAACCCCTCAAATCCCTACACCAAGTAAGAAACTCATCATCTCTCCCTCTATCCTCCCCATTCATCTCACCTCCTCCTCCAAATTATTCCTCAACATTCAATCCTGGATCTCCAAACACAGACAGCCACCTCATGCTCTCTCTTACTCCCACCTGCTAACACTTTCTCTGCTCCTCCTCACTGCTGGAGATATCTCTCCAAATCCTGGTCCTCCTCGCCCTATCCCCACAGTCACTTCTACCTCCTATCCACGACCTTCCTCAAACTGTTGCAACCCTTCTAACCTCATACCCATCCAACTAATACCCACCTCCTCAGCTATACTAACAGGAGCTCTATGGAACGCTCGCTCTGTCTGCAACAAACTTTCCTTCATCCACGATCTTTACATTACAAACAAACTCTCCTTCCTCGCCATCACCGAAACCTGGCTCACCCCCTCTGACACAGCCTCCCCAGCTGCCCTTTCATATGGCGGATTCCACCTTTCCCACACCCCCCGCCCCAATGGCAAACATGGTGGAGGCGTAGGTTTCCTCCTATCAGAACTCTGCGCTTTCACCAAAATCCCACTGCCACCCTCCGTTACACTCCCCTCTTTTGAGGTGCACTGTGTGCGCATCTATTCCCCCTCCAACCTCCAACTGGCCATCGTTTACCGACCCCCAGGGCAAGCAACCACCTTCTTAGACCATTTCACTACCTGGCTGCTTCACTTCCTTTCCACTGACATCCCCACTATCATAATGGGTGACTTCAACATCCTCATTGACACTCCCCACTCGTCTGTCTCTAAGCTCCTATCCCTCACTTCCTCCTTTGGACTCACTCAATGGTCTTCCACACCCACCCACAAAGATGGCCACACACTGGACCTCATCTTCACCCGCCTCTGTTCCCTATCTAACCTCTCTAACTCACCACTCCCTCTCTCTGACCATAACCTCCTCACATTCTCTACCCTCTCCTCTCCGGGTGCACAATCCCCACTCCACAAACTCACACACCCTCGCAGAAATCTCAAACACCTTGACCTACACTCTCTCTCTGAATCCCTCCTTCCTCTCACAGACATAAATTCCTTGCACGATGCAGACGTTGATGCTGCTTCATATAACACCACAATAGCTGCAGCTCTAGACTCGATCGCCCCTCTCACACACACCACACCTCGCACATTCAACAGGCAACCCTGGCACACTAAACTTACCAAAGAACTGCGCCGGGCCTCCAGGGTTGCGGAGCGGAGATGGAAAAGGTCTCACTCCATCGAGCACTTCATCGCATTCAAGCAATCCCTCACTAATTTCAAGTCCGCACTCACTACAGCAAAACAAACCTACTTCTCATCTCTCATATCCTCCCTATCTCACAACCCTAAACAGATATTTAACACTTTCAACTCTCTCCTTCGTCCCCCAGCACCTCCTCCCTCTTCTCTCATCTCAGCCGACGACTTTGCCTCATTCTTCAAACAGAAGATTGACACCATCAGACAAAACTTTGGCCTAAAGTCCACACAACCCCTCCTCATATCTACTCAACCCTCCTCCTCCAAACCCCACTTCTCCACCATTACAGAAGGTCAAGTCTCCTCTTTACTCTCCAAATCACACCTCACCACCTGCGAACTTGACCCAATCCCATCCCACCTCATCACTAACCTCACCTCAGTCTTCATCCCAACCCTAACCCACCTCTTCAATCTATCACTAACAACCGGAGTCTTCCCCTCATGTTTCAAACATGCCGCAATCACACCCATCCTCAAAAAGCCCTCCCTTGACCCTTCCTCTCTGACCAGCTACCGCCCCATATCACTTCTCCCCTTTGCCTCAAAACTTCTAGAACAACATGTCCACCTTGAACTGTCCTCCCACCTCTCCTCCTGCTCCCTCTTCGACCGTCTACAATCTGGCTTCCGACCGCATCACTCGACTGAAACTGCCCTGACCAAAGTCACCAACGACCTACTAAATGCCAAATCCAAGCGACACTACTCCATCCTCCTCCTTCTGGACCTGTCATCTGCCTTTGACACAGTGGACCATTCCCTCTTACTCCAGATTCTCTCATCTCTTGGCATCACGGACTTGGCTCTATCTTGGATCTCCTCATACTTAACAGACAGGACATTCAGCGTCTCCCACTCACGCACCACCTCCTCATCTCGCCCCCTATCTGTCGGTGTCCCCCAAGGTTCAGTTCTAGGACCCCTGCTCTTCTCCATCTACACCTTTGGCCTGGGACAGCTCATAGAGTCTCACGGCTTTCAGTATCACCTCTATGCTGACGACACACAGATCTACCTCTCTGGACCCGATATCTCCTCCCTACTAACCAGAATCCCACAATGTCTGACCGCCATCTCATCCTTCTTCTCCGACAGGTTTCTAAAACTCAACATGGATAAAACAGAGTTCATCATCTTTCCACCCTCTCATTCACATCCCCCATCCGACCTATCCATCAACGTCAATGGCTGTTCACTCTCCCCAGTCCCACAAGCTCGCTGCCTTGGGGTAACCCTGGACTCTGATCTCTCCTTCAAGCCACATATTCAAGCCCTTTCCACCTCCTGCCGACTCCAACTCAAAAACATCTCCCGGATCCGTGCATTCCTCAGCAAAGACTCTGCAAAAACACTAGTGCATGCCCTCATCATATCCCGCCTCGACTACTGCAACCTCCTGCTCCGTGGCATCCCTTCCAACACTCTTGCACCTCTCCAATCTATCCTAAACTCTGCTGCTCGACTAATCCACCTGTCCCCCCGCTATTCCCCGGCCTCTCCTCTCTGTCAATCCCTTCACTGGCTCCCTATTGCCCAGAGAATTCAGTTCAAAACTCTAACCATGGCATACAAAGCCATCCACAACCTGTCTCCCCCATACATCTGTGACCTAGTCTCCCGGTACTTACCTGCACGCAACCTCCGATCCTCACAAGATCTCCTGCTCTACTCCCCTCTTATCTCCTCCTCCCACAATCGTATACAAGATTTCTCCCGTGCTTCCCCCCTACTCTGGAACTCTCTACCCCAACATATCAGACTCTCGCCGACCGTGGAAACCTTCAAAAGGAACCTGAAGAAGACCCACCTCTTCCGACAAGCCTACAACCTGCAGTAAACACCACTGCACGACCAGCTCTACCCTCACCTACTGTATCCTCACCCATCCCTCGTAGACTGTGAGCCCTCGCGGGCAGGGTCCTCGCTCCTCCTGTACCAGTCGCTGACTCGTTTTGTTAAGATTATGTAAATGCTTTTGTTATGTATATCCCTATCACATGTAAAGCGCCATGGAATAAATGGCGCTATAATAATAAATAATAATAATAATAATAATAATTACATTATTGATCCTGAGTTACATCCTGGAGTCAGTGCAGTATTTCTCCTTCTCGTGCTTCCGGGCTGGAATCACCCAGCATTCCTTGCATGTTATCTTGGTTCTTCTTACACTGATCACTTTTCTCAGTATATATCCTCACTGGATGTAATTCGCGCAGTTGATGTGTTGTGGATGATTGGTGACATTTTTTATGATTGTTTCCAGCCATAATGACCAGTGAAGTCATGTTAGAAGTATATTGATCATGTGAGTCTCTTTCATTTTAAAGCGTTATTTTTGACTCCTGATCCATCATCGTATTTGATCCCTTGCTGTTTTTGTAAGTCTGACCACTGACAAAGACATGAACAGTCTATAATTTTAAGGGTAGGTTAATTTTAACATTGAGAGAAAGAATATCCCCCAAAAAATCAAGAAAATCACATTGTATAAATTAGATAATTTTTTTTGCATGTTTTGTCATTGGGCAAACTTAATAAAACAGCAAGGGATCAAATAATTATTTCCTTCACTGTATATATATATATACTAGATGGTGGCCCGATTCAAACACATCGGGTATTCTAGAATATGTATGCGGTACACCGGACGCAATCAGCAGAGCGGTGTTTAAATTTGGCGCCAGCGGCCGCGACCAATCAGCGAACCGTGTTAGTGAGGGCCGGAGAGCTTGTTTAAATTTGGCGCCAATATCGCTGATTGGTCACGGCCGGCGGCCACGACCAATCAGCACAGCGGTTTTTAAATTTGGCGCCAATATCGCTGCTTGGTCACGGCCACCTGCCGCGACCAATCATCGCACCGTGTTAGTGAGGGACGGAGAGCCTGTTTAAATTTGGCGCCAATCAGCACAGCGGTGTTTACATTTGGCGCCAATATCGCTGATTGGTCGTGGCCGGCGGCCGCGACCAATCAGCATAGGGGTTTTTAAATTTGGCGCCAATATCGCTGATTGGTCGTGGCCGGCGGCCGCGACCAATCAGCACAGAGGTTTTTAAATATTGGCACCAATCAGCGAATTGTATTAGTGAGGACCGGGGAGCGGCGCTGCAGGAGATGACCGGCTGCTCGCAGCAGAAGTATCCCGACCGGCGGCGCCGCTCCCCGGTCTTCCCTTCACACTTGCCGTCAGGAGATCAGCGGCCCTAGCCGCTGATCTCCCGACGGTAGCCGCATGGAGGTCAGCGGCGCCGCGCGGTCGAGGTACTTCGGCTGCATCCCCGCTGACCTCTGTGAAGAGCGGTGTTTAAAGTTGGCGCCACTATCGCTGATTGGTCGCGGCCGGCGGGCACAACCAATCAGCACAACGGTGTTTAAATTTGCCGCCAATATTGCTGATTGGTCGCTGCCGGCAGCCGCGACCAATCAGCAGAGCAGTGTTTAAACTTGGCGCCAATATCGCTGATTGGTCGCGGCTGGCCGGCCGAGCGGTGTTTAGACTTGGCGCCGATATAGCTGATTGGTCGCGGCCGTCGGCAGCGACCAATCAGCGTCGTATTAGTGTGGGCCCAGGAACGGCGCTGCTTGTGCGGGTACTTCCGCTGCGAGCAGCTGGGAGATGACCGGCTGCTCGCAGCAGAAGCATCCCGACCGGCGGCGCCGCTCCCCGGTCCTCCCTTCACACTTACCGTCGGGAGATCAGCGGTCCTAGCCGCTGATCTCCCAGCGGCGCCGCCGGTCGTGGTAGTTCTGCTGCGATGGCGCTGGTCATCTCCCGGCTGCATCGCCGCTGACCTCCGTGCGGCAGATGAGCCGCTAACGGCCGCCATCTTTTTTCTGAAATCCCGCGTCACAGACGGGGTAAGACAATTATATATATTAGATATAATCAGGGCCGGCTCCAGGTTTTTCTGGGCCCCGGGCGAAAGAGTCTCAGTGGCCCTTTTAACACATACACGATTCATGATGCACAGATATGGCGGAGAAATATATATAGTACACAGGGCCCAGCCTGTCACCTCATCCTTCACATATGCAGACATGCGCGCACACACACGGTACGCAGACACGCGCGCGCACACACGGTACACAGACACGCGCACGCACACACGGTACGCAGGCACGCGCACGCACACACGGTACGCAGACACGCGCATGCACACACGGTACGCAGACATGCGCACGCACACGCACACACGGTACGCAGACATGCGCACGCACACACGGTACGCAGACATGCGCACGCACACACGGTACGCAGACATGTATACTATGGGTATACCGCCATTCCTAACTGACCCTGGTCATATTACTGTTACACATTGCCTATGTATAACCACTATATTACTGTCTGCTATGTACAAGAATATAACTACTATAATACTGCTCCTATGTACAAGAATATAACTACTATAAAACTTCCCCTATGTACAAGAATATAACTACTATAATACTGCTCCTATGTACAAGAATATAACTACTATAATACTGCCCCCTATGTACAAGAATATAACTACTATAATACTGCTCCTATGTACAAGAATACAACTACTATAATACTGTCCCCTATGTACAAGAATATAACTACTATAAAACTTCCCCTATGTACAAGAATATAACTACTATAATACTGCTCCTATGTACAAGAATATAACTACTATAATACTGCCCCCTATGTACAAGAATATAACTACTATAATACTGCTCCTATGTACAAGAATATAACTACTATAATACTGTCCCCTATGTACAAGAATATAACTACTATAATACTGCCCACTATGTACAAGAATATAACTACTATAATATTGACCCTATGTACAAGACTATAACTACTATAATACAGCCCCCTATGTACAAGAATATAACTACTATAATACCGCCCCTATGTACAAGAATATAACTACTATAATACTGTCTCCTATGTACAAGAATATAACTACTATAATACTGCCCCTATGTAAAAGAATATAACTACTATAATACTGCCCCCTATGTACAAGAATATAGCTACTATAATACTGCCCCTATGCACAAGAATATAACTACTATAATAATGCCATCTATGTACAAGAATATAACTACTATAATACTGCCTCTATGTACAAGAATATAACTACTATAATACTGCCCCTATGTACAAGAATATAACTACTATATTACTGCTCTTATGTACAAGAATATAACTACTATAATACTGCCCCCTATGTACAAGAATATAACTACTATAATACTGCCCCCTATGTACAAGAATATAACTGCTATAATACTGCTCCTATGTACAGGAATATACAGTGGTGGCCAGAAGTATTGGCACCCCTGCAATTCTGTCAGATAATACTCAGTTTCTTCCTGAAAATGATTGCAATCACAAATTCTTTGGTATTATTATCTTCCTTTAATTTGTCTTCAATGAAAAAACACAAAAAGAATTGTCCTAAAGCCAAATTGGATATAATTCCACACCAAACCTAAAAAGAGAGTGGACAAAAGTATTGGCACTGTTTGAAAAATCATGTGATGCTTCTCTAATTTGTGTAATTAACAGCACCTGTAACTTACCTGTGGCACCTAACAGGTGTTGGCAATAACTAAATCACACTTGCAGCCAGTTAACATGGATTAAAGTTGACTCAACCTCTGTCCTGTGTCCTTGTGTGTACCACATTGAGCATGGAGAAAAGAAAGAAGACCAAAGAACTGTCTGAGGACTTGAGAAACCAAATTGTGAGGAAGCATGAGCAATCTCAAGGCTACAAGTTCATCTCCAAAGACCTGAATGTTCCTGTGTCTTCCGTGCGCAGTGTCATCAAGAAGTGTAAAGCCCATGGCACTGTGGCTAACCTCCCTAGATGTGGACAGAAAAGAAAAATTGACGAGAGATTTCAACGCAAGATTGTGCGGATGGTGGATAAAGAACCTCGACTAACATCCAAACAAGTTCAAGCTGCCCTGCAGTCCGAGGGTACAACAGTGTCAACCCGTACTATCCGTCGGCGTCTGAATGAAAAGGGACTGTATGGTAGGATACCCAGGAAGACCCCACTTCTTACCCCGAGACATAAAAAAGCCAGGCTGGAGTTTTCCAAAACTTACCTGAGAAAGCCTAAAACGTTTTGGAAGAATGTTCTCTGGTCAGATGAGACAAAAGTAGAGCTTTTTGGGAAAAAGCATCAACATAGAGTGTACAGGAAAAAAAAAGAGGCATTCAAAGAAAAGAACCCGGTCCCTACAGTCAAACATGGCGGAGGTTCCCTGATGTTTTGGGGTTGCTTTGCTGCCTCTGGCACTGGACTGCTTGACCGTGTGCATGGCATTATGAAGTCTGAAGACTACACACAAATTTTGCAGCATAATGTAGGGCCCAGTGTGAGAAAGCTGGGTCTCCCTCAGAGGTCATGGGTCTTCCAGCAGGACAATGACCCAAAACACACTTCCAAAAGCACTATAAAATGGTTTGAGAGAAAGCACTGGAGACCTCTAAGGTGGCCAGCAATGAGTCCAGACCTGAATCCCATAGAACAACTGTGGAGAGATCTCAAAATGGCAGTTTGGAGAAGGCACCCTTCAAATATCAGGGACCTGGAGCAGTTTGCCAAAGAAGAATGGTCTACAATTCCAGCAGTGCATTGTAAGAAACTCATTGATGGTTACCGGAAGCGGTTGATCGCAGTTATTTTGGCTAAAGGTTGTGCAACCAAGTATTAAGTTGAGGGTGCCAATACTTTTGTCTGGCCCATTTTTGGAGTTTTGTGTGAAATGATCAATGATTTGATTTTTGCTTCATTCTCTTTTGCGTTTTTTCCTGCAAACAAATTAGATGAAGATAATAATACCAAAGAATTTGTGATTGCAATCATTTTCAGGAAGAAACTGAGTATTATCTGACAGAATTGCAGGGGTGCCAATACTTTTGGCCACCACTGTAGCTACTATAATACTGCTCCTATGTACAGGAATATAACTACTATAATACTGCCCCCCTATGTACAAGAATATAACTACTATAATACTGCTCCTATGTACAGGAATATAACTACTATTATACTGCTCCTATGTACAAGAATATAACTACTATAATACTGTCCCCTATGTACAAGAATACAACTACTATAATACTGCCCCTATGTACAAGAATATAACTACTATAATACTGCTCACTATGTACAAGAATATAACTACTATAATACTGCTTCTATGTACAAGAATATAACTACTATAATACTGTCCCTATGTACAAGAATACAACTACTATAATACTGCCCCTATGTACAAGAATATAACTACTATAATACTGCCCCCTATGTACAAGAATATAACTGCGATAATACTGCTCCTATGTACAAGAATATAACTACTATAATACTGCCCCCCATGTACAAGAATATAACTACTATAATACTGCCCCTATGTACAAGAATATAACTACTATAATACTGCCCCCTATGTACAAGAATATAACTACTATAATACTGCTTCTATGTACAAGAATATAACTACTATAATACTGTCCCCTATGTACAAGAATACAACTACTATAATACTGCCCCTATGTACAAGAATATAACTACTATAATACTGCCCCTATGTACAAGAATATAACTACTATAATACTGCCCCTATGTACAAGAATATAACTACTATAATACTGCCCCCTATGTACAAGAATATAACTACTATAATACTGCTTCTATGTACAAGAATATAACTACTATAATACTGTCCCCTATGTACAAGAATACAACTACTATAATACTGCCCCTATGTACAAGAATATAACTACTATAATACTGCCCCCTATGTACAAGAATATAACTGCGATAATACTGCTCCTATGTACAAGAATATAACTACTATAATACTGCCCCCCATGTACAAGAATATAACTACTATAATACTGCTTCTATGTACAAGAATATAACTACTATAATACTGTCCCTATGTACAAGAATAGAACTACTATAATACTGCTCCTATGTACAAGAATATAACTACTATAATACTGCTCCTATGTACAAGAATATAACTACTATAATACTGCCCCCTATGTACAAGAATATAACTACTATAATACTGCTTCTATATACAAGAATATAACTACTATAATACTGCCCCCTATGTACAAGAATAGAACTGCTATAATACTGCTCCTATGTACAAGACTATAACTACTATAATACTGCCCCCTATGTACAAGAATATAACTACTATAATACTGCTCCTATGTATAAGAATATAACTACTATAATACTGAATATAACTACTATAATACTGCTCCTATGTACAAGACTATAACTACTATAATACTGCCCCCTATGTACAAGAATATAACTACTATAATACTGCTTCTATATACAAGAATATAACTGCTATAATACTGCCCCCTATGTACAAGAATAGAACTGCTATAATACTGCTCCTATGTATAAGAATATCCTGTCTTTCACTCTTTGGACAATTCCCCACCACCTACTTGCAGTCTATACAGAGGGCGTCTTGGTAGCTTCTTCCACAAGGTAGCAGGATGTATGGGGCCATCTAGAGCTTGATAGTATCCACTTGGTTGCCCCTGCTGTATCTTTGCCCCTGGCTGTACACACTATAACTTCTGCCTCTTGACTCTGATTCTGCAGAAATATCTTTTTCTTTCCTTGAATTTTGGATACATTGAAATGATCCAATTTATTTCCATCATGAATTTCCAGATTTCTGCCCGATTCCCAGACATGATAAATGACCTCTCTTCATATTACTGTAGCGGGGTTATGGAAGTTGTTCCTGCTGCAGGTTCTCAGCGCAGTTTCAGGCTTCGTCACGTTCTTTTTTTTATTTTTTACTTTATGTACATTTTTAAACCAGGCTTCGAATGATGGTGGACGACTGTGAGAAAGTCGAAACAAAAACATGGAAAAAGCCTTTCCAGCTCTGACCGGTGTATTTGGATACATTGTGACAATATTTGGGTTCTCGGGATACAAGCACTGGGAAAATCATCCTTTCCTGACGTTCCAGTGATTAATGATGCCATATATTTAGCTATTTTGGCTTTTCCAGATATATACCTTATTGTATAAGATAAACATGCGTGTGCAACATGCAGAGCGGGAAGAGTTATATAATCTCCACACAACGGTATAGCTTTACTCTGTGCTATTCCTTCTTTCTTGTTTTCAGGGAAGATAAACTCACTCTCCAACAGTTTTTACAGTCTTATCTTCGAAAGGTCCGAGCTCTGGTTTTATGATACATTGCTCCAAATCTCCAGCACAGACGTACAGTTACATTAAACATGTTATCTGCCTGCTACTGCCACTAGAGGGAGCTTACTGCATATGCCATTATAATGTATCAGTCTGCAGGAAGCTCCTAAGCTCCCTCTAGTGGCGACAGCAGGCAGACTGCACTTTATCAGACTGAATTATGGCAATGTATTATCATAACTTGTCCATTCCTTAATATTTAGAAAAGATAAGTGGCAACTGATTGTCACGGATCTGCTTATCTAACTCTCTACTGAAATACCATGTTTGACTAAGGAGAATGGAGATGATAGTGGGAGTAATGATGATGGCTCGTCCCACAGTTGTCAGAATATTTTCCATCTTCTCACTGTCACATTCTAGAACAGCAGAAAATGAAAAGAGACCTATAATTTCAGCTTGTAAACGCTCCATTGTATCAGTGCGCAGACACCCCAATATTTTATCCAGAACCATTTAAATGTTATCTCACCCTACTTATTCTTCATGATTTCTAGAAATAGAAGTCCAATTATTACAGCCAACAGACGCCCCATTATTTCAGTCTGCAGACACCCCACTATCAGTCCACAGACGCCCCATTATTTCAGCCTGTAGACACCCCACTATTACAGTCCACAGATGCCCCTGCAGCCTGCAAACACTCACTATTACAGTCCACAGATGCCCCATTATTACAGCCTGCAGACACCCCACTATTACAGTCCACAGATGCCCCATTATTACAGCCTGTAGACACCCCATTATTACAGTCCACAGATGCCCCATTATTACAGCCTGTAGACACCCCACTATTACAGCCCACAGATGCCCCATTATTACAGCCTGCAGACACCCCACTATTACAGTCCACAGATTCCCCATTATTACAGCCTGCAGACACCCCACTATTACAGTCCACAGACACCCCATTATTACAGCCTGTAGACACCCCACTATTACAGTCCACAGATGCCCATTATTACAGCCTGCAGACACCCCACTATTACAGTCCACAGACACCCCATTATTACAGCCTGTAGACATCCCACTATTACAGTCCACAGATGCCCCATTATTTCAGCTTGCAGACACCCCACTATTATAGCCCACAGACACCCCATTATTTCAGCCTGCGGACACCCCACTATTACATCCCACAGACGCCCCATTGTTTCAGCCTGTAGACACCCCACTATTATAGCCCACAGACGCGCCATTGTTTCAGCCTGCAGACTCCCCACTATTACAGTCCACAGATGCCCCATTATTTCAGCCTGCAGACACCCCACTATTATAGCCCACAGACGCCCCATTATTTCAGCCTGCAGACACCCCACTATTACAGCCCACAGATGCCCATAATTACAGCATGCAGACACCCCACTATTACAGTCCAGACGCCCCATTATTTCAGCCTGCAGACACCCCACTATTGTAGCCCACAGACGCCCCATTATGTCAGCCTGCAGACACCCCACTATTATAGCCCACAGACGCCCCATTACAGCCTGTAGACACCCCACTATTACAGTCCACAGACACCCCATTATTTCAGCCTGCAGACACCCCACTATTACAGTCCACAGATTCCCCATTATAACAGCCAGCAGACACCCCACTATTACAGTCCACAGACGCCCCATTATTTCAGCCTGCAGGCGCCCCACTATTACAGTCCACAGACGCCCCATAATTACAGCCTGCAGACACCCCACTATTACAGTCCACAGATGCCCCATTATTTCAGCCTGCAGACACCCCACTATTACAGTCCACAGACGCCCCATAATTACAGCCTGCAGACACCCCACTATTACAGTCCACAGACGCCTCATTATTTCAGCCTGCAGACACCCCACTATTATAGCCCACAGACGCTTTATTATTTCAGCATACAGACACCCCACTATTATAGCCCACAGACACCCCATTATTTCAGCCTGCAGACACCCCACTATTATAGCCCACAGACGCCCCATTATTTCAGCCTGAAGACACCCCAGTATTTCAGCCTGCAGACACCCCACTATTATAGCCCACAGATGCCTTAGTATTTCTGCCTGCAGACACCCCGCTATTATAGCCCACAGGCACCCCATAATTTCAGCCTGCAGACACCCCGCTATTACATCCCACGGACACCCCATTATTTCAGCCTGCAGACACCCCACTATTATAGCCCACAGACGCCCCATTATTTCAGCCTGCAGACACCCCACTATCACAGTCCACAGACGCCCATTATTTCAGCCTGCAGACACCCCACTATTGTAGCCCACAGATGCCCCATTATGTCAGCCTGCAGACACCCCACTATTACAGCCCACAGACGCCCCATAATTACAGCCTGCGGACACCCCACTATTGTAGCCCACAGACGCCCCATTATTTCAGCCTGCAGACACCCCACTATTACAGTCCTCAGACGCCCCATTATTTCAGCCTGCAGTCACCCCACTATCACAGTCCACAGACACCCCACTATTACATTCCACAGGCGTCCCATTATTACAGCCTGCAGACACCCCACTATCACAGTCCACAGACAATCCACTATCACAGTCCACTGACGCCCCATTATTACAGTCCACATACGCCCCATTATTTCAGCCTGCAGACACCCCATTATTACAGTCCACAGACACCCCATTATTACAGTCCACATATGCCCCATTATTTCAGCTTGCAGGCGCCCCATTATTATAGTCCACATACACCCCATTATTTCAGCATGCAGGGGCCCCATTATTACAGTCCACAGACACCCCATTATTTCAGCCTGCAGACACCCCACTATCACAGTCCACAGACACCCCACTATTACTGTCCACAGACACCCCATTATTACAGCCTGCAGACACCCCACTATTACAGCCTGCAGACGCCCCATTATTACAGTCCACAGACACCCCATTATTTCAGCCTGCAGACACCCCACTATTGTAGCCCACAGACGCCCCATTATGTCAGCCTGCAGACACCCCACTATTATAGCCCACAGATGCCCCATTACAGCCTGTAGACACCCCACTATTACAGTCCTCAGGCACCCCATTATTTCAGCCTGCAGACACCCCACTATTACAGTCCACAGATTCCCCATTATAACAGCCAGCAGACACCCCACTATTACAGTCCACAGACGCCCCATTATTTCAGCCTGCAGGCGCCCCACTATTACAGTCCACAGACGCCCCATAATTACAGCCTGCAGACACCCCACTATTACAGTCCACTGATGTCCCATTATTTCAGCCTGCAGACACCCCACTATTACAGTCCACAGACGCCTCATTATTTCAGCCTGCAGACACCCCACTATTATAGCCCACAGACGCTTTATTATTTCAGCTTACAGACACCCCACTATTATAGCCCACAGACACCCCATTATTTCAGCCTGCAGACACCCCACTATTATAGCCCACAGACGCCCCATTATTTTAGCCTGAAGACACCCCAGTATTTCAGCCTGCAGACACCCCACTATTATAGCCCACAGATGCCTTAGTATTTCTGCCTGCAGACACCCTGCTATTATAGCCCACAGGCACCCCATAATTTCAGCCTGCAGACACCCCGCTATTACATCCCACGGACACCCCATTATTTCAGCCTGCAGACACCCCACTATTATAGCCCACAGACGCCCCATTATTGCAGCCTGCAGACACCCCACTATTATAGCCCACAGACGCCCCATTATTTCAGCCTGCAGACACCCCACTATCACAGTCCACAGACGCCCATTATTTCAGCCTGCAGACACCCCACTATTGTAGTCCACAGACGCCCCATTATGTCAGCCTGCAGACACCCCACTATTACAGCCCACAGACGCCCCATAATTACAGCCTGCGGACACCCCACTATTGTAGCCCACAGACGCCCCATTATTTCAGCCTGCAGACACCCCACTATTACAGTCCTCAGACGCCCCATTATTTCAGCCTGCAGTCACCCCACTATCACAGTCCACAGACACCCCACTATTACATTCCACAGGCGTCCCATTATTACAGCCTGCAGACACCCCACTATCACAGTCCACAGACAATCCACTATAACAGTCCACTGACGCCCCATTATTACAGTCCACATACGCCCCATTATTTCAGCCTGCAGACACCCCATTATTACAGTCCACAGACACCCCATTATTACAGTCCACAGACACCCCATTATTTCAGCCTGCAGACACCCCATTATTACAGTCCACATATGCCCCATTATTTCAGCTTGCAGGCGCCCCATTATTACAGTCCACATACACCCCATTATTTCAGCATGCAGGGGCCCCATTATTACAGTCCACAGACACCCCATTATTTCAGCCTGCAGACACCCCACTATCACAGTCCACAGACACCCCACTATTACTGTCCACAGACACCCCATTATTACAGCCTGCAGACGCCCCATTATTACAGTCCACAGACGCCCCATTATTACAGCCTGCAGACACCCCACTATTACAGCCTGCAGACGCCCCATTATTACAGTCCACAAACACCCCATTATTTCAGCCTGCAGACACCCCACTATTACAGTCCACAGACGCCCCATTATTACAGCCTGCAGACACCCCACTATTACTGTCCACAGATGCCCCATTATTACAGCCTGCAGACACCCCACTATTACAGTCCACAGATGCCCCATTATTACAGCCTGCAGACACCCCACTATTACAGTCCACAGACACCCCATTATTACAGTCCACAGACACCCCATTATTACAGCCTGCAGACACCCCACTATTACAGTCCACAGACACCCCATTATTACAGCCTGCAGACACCCCACTATTACTGTCCACAGACGCCCCATTATTACAGCCTGCAGACACCCCACTATTACAGTCCACAGACGCCCCATTATTACAGCCTGCAGACACCCCACTATTACAGTCCACAGACACCCCATTATTACAGCCTGCAGACACCCCACTATTACTGTCCACAGACGCCCCATTATTACAGCCTGCAGACACCCCACTATTACAGTCCACAGACGCCCCATTATTACAGCCTGCAGACGCCCCATTATTACAGTCCACAGACGCCCCATTATTACAGCCTGCAGACACCCCACTATTACAGCCTGCAGACGCCCCATTATTACAGTCCACAAACACCCCATTATTTCAGCCTGCAGACACCCCACTATTACAGTCCACAGACGCCCCATTATTACAGCCTGCAGACACCCCACTATTACAGTCCACAGATGCCCCATTATTACAGCCTGCAGACACCCCACTATTACAGTCCACAGACACCCCATTATTACAGTCCACAGACACCCCATTATTACAGCCTGCAGACACCCCACTATTACAGTCCACAGACACCCCATTATTACAGCCTGCAGACACCCCACTATTACTGTCCACAGACGCCCCATTATTTCAGCCTGCAGTCACCCCACTATCACAGTCCACAGACGCCCCATTATTACAGCCTGCAGACACCCCATTATTATAGTCCACAGGCGCCCCATTATTACTGTGTATAAATACAAGTTGCGGTTATTTTCGCCATCTCACATCCGTCTGATTAATTCTAATTTTAATCCATTTTTTTCTGCCATTTTCATTTTATGGGAATAAAAAAGTCTAAAATAATAAAAACCTGCAGCATTGTGCTGGAAATTGCTGAGCGGACGCCGAAACCGTAATTATCAGCAATTTAGGAGTGACGCTCGCCGTGCGCTAGCAGACGGATTTATTTTTAGCTTCAATTCAAAATGAGAAAATAAAAAAGTAATTTTTTTTTCTCTGAGTGAAGTGAAGTGACCCACGTCGCCCGGACCGGGCGGTTCTGGGAACGTTCTGATAATGTGAGGAGGATGAGACCCAATGACATTCACTGCGCTGGGACCGGAAGTGACCCCAGGAGAAACCTGTCAGGCATATAAATGCTCACTGCCCAAGACCACCAGGGAATGAATTATTGACCCCTGGTGTCATTGGCAGCTTTATTTGAGCAGTGAATAGCAACATTGTGTGTACAAATGATGGGAGTATTATATACTGGGTATAGTATGGTGGTATAATTGTAGTATTATTTCCAAACTGTATGAAAGTATTATTTATCAATTGTATGGCAGTGTTATTTAGAAGTATTTGAGACATTGCATGGCATTGTTCCTAGGATTGTATAGCAGTACCATTTAGGCATTTTATGGCAATGTTTTAGGTCAGGGGTCTCAAACACGCGGCCCGCAGGCACAGACCCCTTGATGATCCCGACCTTGTCCAGGAGGAGCCACAAGATGGGACCTGGATGGGGCACATAGCCACAGGATGGGGACCTGGATGGGGCACATAGCCACAAGAGGGGACCTGGATGGGGCACATAGCCACAAGAGGGGACCTGGATGGGGCACATAGCCACAAGAGGGGACCTGGATGGGGCACATAGCCACAAGAGGGGACCTGGATGGGGCACATAGCCACAGGATGGGGACCTGGATGGGGCACATAGCCACAGGATGGGGACCTGGATGGGGCACATAGCCACAGGATGGGGACCTGGATGGGGCACATAGCCACAGGATGGGGACCTGGATGGGGCACAGAGCCACAAGAGGGGACCTGGATGGGGCACAGAGCCACAACATGGGGACCGGGATGGGGCACAGAGCCACAAGAGGGGACCTGGATGGGGCACATAGCCACAAGATGGGGACCAGAGCCACAACATGGGGACCTGGATGGGGCACATAGCCACAAGATGGGGACCTGGATGGGGCACATAGCCACAAGATGGGGACCTGGATGGGGCACATAGCCACAAGAGGGGACCTGGATGGGGCACATAGCCACAAGAGGGGACCTGGATGGGGCACATAGCCACAGGATGGGGACCTGGATGGGGCACAGAGCCTCAAGATGTGGACCTGGATGGGGCACATAGCCACAAGATGGGGACCTGGATGGGGCACATAGCCACAAGATGGGGACCAGAGCCACAACATGGGGACCTGGATGGGGCACATAGCCACAGGATGGGGACCTGGATGGGGCACATAGCCACAAGATGGGGACCTGGATGGGGCACATAGCCACAAGATGGGGACCTGGATGGGGCACATAGCCACAAGATGGGGACCTGGATGGGGCACAGAGCCACAAGATGGGGACCAGAGCCACAACATGGGGACCTGGATGGGGCACATAGCCACAGGATGGGGACCGGGATGGGGCACATAGCCACAAGATGGGGACCTGGATGGGGAACATTGCCACAGGATGGGGACCTGGATGGGGCACATAGCCCCAAGATGGGGACCTGGATGAGGCACATTAGTACAAGATGGGCAACAGGATGGGGAACGTTGCCACAGGATGGGGACCTGGATGGGGCACATAGCCACAGGATGGGGACCTGGATGGGGCACATTAGTACAAGATGGGGACTTGGATGGGGAACATTACTACAAGATGTTTTCCATTATTACTATATGATGCTAATTGTAAGACAATATTACTGTATGTGGCCAATTGGGGGAAATAAAATTGTAAAAAAAATAAAAAATAAAATAAAGCATGAAAAAATATTGGGCACTAAAAATGCTGTTTTATATGTAAACTAAAGTAAACACAAAAAAGTGCACGTTTATTATCGCCACATCCATAACGACCCAAACCATAAAAAAATAAACACGGCAAAAATGTTCAAAAGGTGTATACAAAAAAAAATGGTATCACTAAAAATGTCACATTGAACAAAGAATTCGGCCCCCCAAATTCAAATTTTTTCCATGTGCGGCCCATATACCCAGCCGAGTTTGAGACCCCTGTTTTAGGTGTTGTATAGCAATGTTATTTGGCCTTGCATGCAGTATAATTTAGGTATTTCTAGCACTGATATTTGCCAGTATTAATGAGGCATGGTATGACAGTATTCAACATATCGCATAAAATTGTTTTGGGCATTTCATAGCGGTGTTATTTGGTATTTTATTCAGGACATTGCTTGGCACTACTTTTATTATTATATGGCAGTATTATTTGGCATTGTATGGTATAGTTTATCTGCTTTTTACGGGATAAATTCAGTACCAGGGGTTTGTTTCATTGGTGAAAACAGACAGCAAAGGACAGCGACGCAGAGCAGTATAATACAGGATGTAACTCAGGATCAGTAATGTAATGTATGTACACAGTGACTGCACCAGCAGAATAGTGAGTGCAGCTCTGGAGTATAATACAGGATGTAACTCAGGATCAGTAATGTAATGTATGTACACAGTGACTGCACCAGCAGAATAGTGAGTGCAGCTCTGGAGTAGAATACAGGATGTAACTCAGGAATAGTAATGTAATGTATGTATACAGTGACTGCACCAGCAGAATAGTGAGTGCAGCTCTGGAGTATAATACAGGATATAACTCAGGATCAGTAATGTAATATATGTACACAGTGACTGCACCAGCAGAATAGTGAGTGCAGCTCTGGAGTATAATACAGGATGTAACTCAGGATCAGTAATGTAATGTATGTACACAGTGACTGCACCAGCAGAATAGTGAGTGCAGCTCTGGAGTAGAATACAGGATATAACTCAGGATCAGTAATGTAATGTATGTACACAATGACTGCACCAGCAGAATAGTGAGTGCAGCTCTGGAGTAGAATACAGGATGTAACTCAGGAATAGTAATGTAATGTATGTATGCAGTGACTGCACCAGCAGAATAGTGAGTGCAGCTCTGGAGTATAATACAGGATGTAACTCAGGATCAGTAATGTAATGTATGTACACAGTGACTGCACCAGCAGAATAGTGAGTGCAGCTCTGGGGTATAATACAGGATGTAACTCAGGATCAGTAATGTAATGTATGTATACAGTGACTGCACCAGCAGAATAGTGAGTGCAGCTCTGGAGTATAATACAGTATGTAACTCAGGATCAGTACAGGATCAGTAATGTAATGTATGTACACAGTGACTGCACCAGCAGAATAGTGAGTGCTGCTCTGGGGTATAATACAGGATGTAACTCAGGATCAGTAATGTAATGTATGTACACAGTGACTGCACCAGCAGAATAGTGAGTGCAGCTCTGGAGTATAATACAGGATGTAACTCAGGATCAGTAATGTAATGTATGTACACAGTGACTGCACCAGCAGAATAGTGAGTGCTGCTCTGGGGTATAATACAGGATGTAACTCAGGATCAGTAATGTAATGTATGTATACAGTGACTGCACCAGCAGAATAGTGAGTGCAGCTCTGGAATATTTAATGTTGAGAATATACAGTCCCCTTGATGCTTTTTTCTTCTATAGATTAGACAGTAATGAATAAAGAGGTTATTCACTTTTCACGCTTCACCGTCAGACATGATGAGGAAGGATTCTCATGTGGGATCGAATGCATTGATTAAATGCCGGTGATGGATGGCGCTGCACTGTGTTGCCTCAGTGGCAGAGATCAGTGATACCTCTGAGCTCTCGTGACCTTCAGCCGACAAGAATATCTTCAAGGTCAAACTATTAGTGAGTCAAACTGCACTTAAGCCAAGTTACTAAGAACTGGGATATGTCAGATAATCAGCTAAATTACTCAATGAGAGGGAAAAGGCTCGTCATTCAAGATGACAAATGGCAACTCTGATAAATTATGGTAAGATCCTGAGTGCTAAGATGTCTTTAAGATAATTTGCAGAAATATCTGAGCTCTGGTGAAGAACATTACAGTAATATAACTCACCATCAGGCCCGGCGTCAGGGGCCCTGAGCAGGCAGGGGGACCCCGGCACACTATGGGACCTGTGAGCGGAGGAGAGCGGTGGCAGCGCCGGCCCCCTACCCCACTTGCTCAGGGCCCCGGCACAAAACTTACCTCTCCCCGTGCCTCTGCAGCGGCTCCGGCCTCTTCCGCGGCTGCTGCACTGTGACGTCTCAGGTCAGAGGGCGCGGTGACGTCTTTACACCGCGCTCTCTCCTGAGCAGTCACAGCGCAGAGCGGGAAGACGCCGGCGCGGGTGAGGAGTCCGGAGCTGAGCAGCAGGTGAGGAGAAGTGAGTATTTTATTTTTTTTATTTTTTTATGTATGGAGGCATGGTGCATTATATGTGGCCCAGGAGACATGGGGCATTATAGGGGGCCCAGGAGATATGGGACATTATATGGGGGCCCAGGAGACATAGGGCATTATATGGGGCCCAGGAGACATAATAATAATCTTTATTTTTATATAGCACTAATATTCCGCAGCACTTTACATTCATTATTGTCGCTGTCCCCATTGGGGCTCACAATCTACATTCCCTATCAGTATGTCTTTGGAGTGTGGGAGGAAACCCACGCAAACATGGGGAGAACATACAAACTCCTTGCAGATATTGTCCTTGGTGGGATTTGAACCCAGAACCCCAGTGCTGCAAGGCTGCAGTGCTAACCACTGCGCCACCATGCCGCCCAATATGCGACATTATATGGGGCACAGGAGACATGGGACATTATATGGGGACCCAGGAGACATGGGACATTATATGGGGGCCCAGGAGACATGGGGCATTATATGGGGCCCAGGAGACATGGGGCAATATATGGGACCCAGGAGACATGGGGCATTATATGGGGCCCAGGACACATGGGGCATTATATGGGGCCCAGGACACATGGAGCATTATATGGGGGCCCAGCCTGCATGGGGCATTATATGGGGGCACAGCCTGTATGGAGCATTATATGGGGGCCCATATTCTATATGGAGAGTTATATGGGGGCCAGTATTCTGTAAGGAACATTATATGGGGGCCAGTATCCAGTATGGAGCATTTTATGGGGGCCAGTATCCTGTATGGAGCATTATATGGGGTCCATTATTCTGCATGGAGCATTATATGGGTTCAATTATTCTGTATGGAGCATTATATGAGGGCCATTATTCTGTATGGAGCGTTATATGGGGCCCATAATACTTTATGGAGGACTATGTGGTGCCCATAATACTTTATGGAGGACTTAGTGGTGCCCTTTATTCTGTATGGAGGACTATGTGGGGCCCATTATTCTGTATGGAGGACTATGTGGGGCCCATTATACTGTATGGAGGACTATGTAGGGCATTTATACTGTATGGCGGACTATGTGTGGGCCCATTATACTGTATGGACGACTATGTGGTGCCCATAATACTGTATGGAGGACTATGTGGTGCCCATAATACTGTATGGAGCACTATGTGGGGCCAATTATACTGTATGGAGGACTATGTAGGGCCATTATACTGTATGGAGGACTATGTGGGGCCCATAATACTGTATGGAAGACTATGTGGTGCCCATAATACTGTATGGAGGACTATGTGGTGCCCATTATTTTGTATGGAGGACTATGTGGGGCCCATTATACTGTATGGAGGACTATGTAGGGCATTTATACTGTATGGAGGACTATGTGTGGGCCCATTATACTGTATGGACGACTATGTGGTGCCCATAATACTGTATGGAGGACTATGTGGTGCCCATAATACTGTATGGAGCACTATGTGGGGCCAATTATACTATATGGAGGACTATGTAGGGCCATTATACTGTATGGAGGACTATGTGGTGCCCATAATACTTTATGGAGGACTATGTGGTGCCCATAATACTGTATGGAGGACATAGGGGTGCCCTTTATTCTGTATGGAGGACTATGTAGGGCCCATTATTCTGTATGGAGGACTATGTGGGGCCCATTATACTGTATGGAGGACTATGTAGGGTCATTATATTGTATGGAGGACTATGTGGGGCCCATTATACTGTATGGAGGACTATGTGGGGCCGTTATACTGTATGCAAGACTATGAGGGGCCGTTATACTGTATGGAGGACTATGAGGGGCCATTATACTGTATGGGGGACTATATGGGGCCATTATTCTGTATGGAGGACTATGTGGGGCTATTATTCTGTATGGAGGACTGTGTGTGGCCCATTATACTGTATGGAAGACTATGCGGGCCATTATATTGTATGGAGTACTATATGAGGCCATTATACTGTATAGAGGACTTTGTGGGCCCATTATTCTGTATGGAGGAATATCTGGGGCCCATTATACTGTACAGAGGACTATGTGGGGCCCATTATACTGTATGGAGGACTATGTAGGGCCCATTATTCTGTATGGAGGACTATGTGGGGCCCATTATACTGTATGGAGGACTATGTCGGGGCTCATTATACTGTATGGAGGACTATGTGGGGCCCATTATACTGTATGGAGGACTATGTGAGGCCATTTTACTGTATGGATGTCACACTGTCACAGAATACTGGAGGTAGGGGGCCTAAGCTGACCCTAAGCTGGGACCCTGACTAACCCCTCAACCTGGAGGTACTGTTAAAGGTACAGAGGTCCAGGCCGCCAGCGTAACCCCTACCTCCTGAGGATCCCTGCACCTAAGTAATCTAGTCCTGAGAAGGACCCCGATCACAACAATAGGGAACCAGAAATAATATGCCCACACACAGTATTTAGACGAACGAGACAGTACAAGGGAAAAACCAAAACCACCTTGCATACAACTTCTACACAACTACAACAGAGGGAACACCAACGGGAAAGGAGATAAATGATAAAGCGAGGAAAGGGAAAAAACACTTCCAAATGCACTTATCTCAGCAACTCCAAACACCACGATCCGCTCTGTAAGTCAGAATGAAAAGCTTTCACCGACACCTCCCAAACAGACCTGCAGGAATATAAAGGAGTCTCACTAAAGAAGCATTGATTGCAGCTGGGCGAGGCTGGACCTCAGCTAGCCCAGAGAGAGAGAGAATTAACTCCTACACTGCCGAAAAAACACAAAGCACCAACAAGTCAGCTGCGAGAAGTCAGGCTGTGTACTCGTGACGATCTTCGTGGCAACACACCCGTGACAGTACCCCTCCTTCTACGAGGGGCCTCCGGACCCTCAGGGCCAGGTTTATCCGGGTGAGTCGAGTGGAAGGCCCGAACTAATCGGTCTGCGTTAATATCCGACGCAGGAACCCACATCCTCTCCTCAGGACCATACCCCTTCCAATGAACCAAGTACTGAAGGGACCGGCGATTAAAGCGTGAATCAATGACCCTCGATACCTGGAACTCCAAGTTACCATTGACAACCACAGGAGGGGGAGGTAAAGGTGACGGTACCACCGGCGCCACATACCTCTTAAGCAATGATCTGTGAAACACGTTGTGAATTTTAAACGTAGGGGGGAGGTCAAGACGGAATGCCACCGGATTAATAACAGAACTGATTCTGTACGGCCCGATGAACCTGGGACCCAGTTTCCAGGAGGGAACCTTAAGTTTAATATTCCTGGTAGACAACCATACCTGATCGTTCACACTTAGGTCCGGACCAGACACTCTCCTCCTATCAGCCATACGTTTGTATCGGTTCCCCATAGTATTCAGATTCTTCAGCACCCCTCTCCATACTGAAGCGAGAGATGAGGAAAATCGTTCCTCCTCCGGAACCCCCGAAGAGCCCCCCCTACTGAAAGTACAAAACTGGGGGTGAAAACCATATGCCCCAAAAAACGGGGACTTACCAGTGGACTCGCTCCGCCTATTATTGAGAGCAAACTCTGCCAGAGGTAGGAAAGAAGCCCAGTCCTCCTGGTTCTCTGACACAAAACACCGAAGATATGTCTCCAAGCTCTGGTTCATACGTTCCGTCTGACCATTGGTCTGAGGATGAAAAGCCGACGAGAATGACAAATGCATCCCCCGCCGAGCACAAAACGCCTTCCAGAACTTGGACACAAACTGAGACCCCCGATCAGACACCACCTCGGAGGGTACCCCGTGAAGCCTCACAATCTCCCCAATGAATACCTGCGCAAGAGTTTTAGCATTAGGAAGAGCCGGAAGAGCGATAAAATGTGCCATCTTGCTGAACCTGTCCACTACAACGAGTATGACCGTTTTACCCGAAGACGGAGGGAGGTCCGTAATAAAGTCCATAGACAGATGAGTCCAAGGACGCTCCGGGATCTTCAAAGGTAAGAGGGCCCCAGACGGACGGGTATGTGAGGTCTTAGAGCGCGCACAAACCCCACAGGACGCGACAAAAGTTACCACCTCTTTATGTAAGTTAGGCCACCAAAACCGACGCGAGAGGAGATCCACAGTTGCTTTACTCCCCGGGTGTCCTGCAAAAACTGAGTTATGGTGTGCCTCGATCACCTTTTGTCGCAACTGATCTGGAACGAACAGTCTCCCCGAAGGTCCAACAGGGGCGTCCCCCTGAGCCTCCAATATCTCCTCCTCCAGCTCAGAGCATACTGCCGAAACCACCACCCCCTCCTGAAGAATAGGAATCGGGTCGTCCGTATTCCCGGCCCCAGGGAAACTGCGAGATAAGGCATCCGCCTTTACATTTTTAGACCCAGGACGATATGTAACGACGAAATTAAACCTGGTAAAAAACAATGACCACCTAGCTTGTCTGGGATTCAGACGTTTAGCGGACTCCAGATATAGTAGGTTCTTGTGATCGGTGATGACGGTGACCGGATGAACTGCCCCCTCCAAAAAATGGCGCCACTCCTCAAAAGCTAACTTAATGGCCAAGAGTTCCCTATTGCCGACATCGTAATTCCTCTCAGCGGACGACAACTTTTTAGAGAAAAAGGCGCATGGATGCCACTTACCAGGGGACGAACCCTGTGACAATACTGCTCCCACCCCTACCTCGGAAGCGTCTACCTCTACAAAGAATGGCTGAGACGCATCAGGTTGAATGAGAATGGGTGCCGAGGCAAAACATTTTTTCAAGGAGGAGAATGCTTGACAAGCCTTGTCAGACCACCTAGAAAAATCCGTCCCCTTTTTAGTCATGTCTGTGAGAGGCTTAACCATGGACGAGAAATTACGAATGAACTTCCGGTAATAGTTAGCAAACCCCAGGAAACGTTGTAGTGCCTTAAGATTCTCCGGCCGATCCCACTCAAGAACTGCCCGCACTTTCCCAGGGTCCATACGAAAACCGGACGCTGAAACCAGGAAGCCTAAAAACTGGAGTTCCTGTACGGCGAACACACACTTTTCCCACTTGGCATACAGTTTATTATCCCGCAAGATCTGTAACACCTGTCTAACGTGCTCCTGATGAGACACCAGATCCGGCGAGTAAATTAAGATATCATCCAGATATATGACAACAAACTGTCCCACCAGGTGGCGAAAAATATCATTAACAAAGTGTTGAAACACCGCCGGGGCATTAGTCAGACCGAATGGCATGACAAGGTTCTCATAATGCCCCTCCGGAGTGTTAAAAGCCGTCTTCCACTCATCCCCCTCCTTCATCCTAATCAGATTGTACGACCCCCTGAGATCCAACTTAGAGAACCATTTGGCGCCCACGATCTGATTAAAGAGATCGGGAATAAGTGGGAGCGGATACGGATCTCGGACCGTAATCCGATTAAGTTCACGGAAATCCAGGCAAGGGCGTAGGCCTCCATCTTTCTTCTTAACAAAGAAGAACCCCGCGGCCACCGGTGAAGATGAAGGTCTAATATGCCCCTTAGCCAGACTTTCAGAAATATAATCCTTCATGGCCTGCCTCTCAGGACCAGAAAGGTTATACAACCTAGCTTTAGGTAACTTGGCCTCAGGGAGCAGTTTTACAGAACAGTCATACTCGCGATGAGGAGGTAGTTCCTGACACCCATTCTCCGAGAATACATCCTCAAAGTCCGCCAGAAATGGAGGTAAGACCCAAGGAGTAACTCCACCGATGACCGTGTTCATGCAGTTTTTATTACAGAATTTACTCCATTGGCTTATCTCTCTGGTTTGCCAATTAATAACCGGGTTATGCTTAGCTAACCAAGGAAGGCCCAACACTATAGGAGTGGGAAGACCCTCCAACACGTAGCAAGACAACAGTTCTTTATGTATTGCCCCCACTTGAAGTTTTACACCATGCACAGCTTGCAAAAAACTTCCCTGACCGAGAGGCCTGGCATCGATCGAGAATATGGGGATGGGTTTAGCCAACTCACTCAATCGCATACCTTGAACCCGGGCAAACCGAGCATCAACCAGATTAGCCCCGGCCCCACTATCCAGAAGAACAGATATCCTCTCAGTTCTCGTACCCACCACCACCTCCGCCGGTACGAGAAACTGAGACGAACCTAGGGACGAAATACCTACTCCCAGATTGCCGTCCACCACACAACCTGGGATCAACAGTTTTTTCGACGACTCTTTACTCTGCAAGGGACGGGATGGACACCCCCCAATAAAATGTCCCTTTTTCCCGCAGAGGAAACACCTTCCTGTCTTATGGCGCACCACCGGTCCCCTTCCCCGAAATGATGTCCCTCCTAATTGCATAGGCTCCTCCGGACTGACCAGGGGAACCACCATATGAGGGGACCTTGTAGGAGGTGGAGACATTACAGGGGGTAGAGTTATCCCGCACCTCTCCCGAAGCCGTCTGTCAACACGAATAGCAAGGGCCATAGCGGCTTCCAGTGACGCGGGAGAGTCATACTGTGCCAACACATCCTGTAATTTGTCGGATAAACCATGACAAAACTGGCTCCTAAGAGCCGGGTCATTCCACTGGGTGTCCGTGGCCCACCTACGGAACTCCGAACAGAATTCCTCCGCCGGACGATCTCCCTGCTGAATCCTACGTAACTTAGACTCAGCAAGGGAGATCCGATCTGGGTCATCATATACGAGTCCCAGAGCAGCGAAAAACCTATCCACTGACTGGAGAACCGGGGAGCTTGGGGGAAGAGAGAACGCCCAAGATTGAGGGTCCCCTTGTAGGAGCGAGATGACAATTCCCACCCTTTGTTCTTCACTGCCCGATGACCGAGGCCGCAGCCGAAAGTACAATTTGCATGCCTCCCGGAAAACAAAAAACTTGTCCCGCCCCCCAGTGAACCTGTCAGGGAGAGCTACTTTAGGTTCTGGTCCGGCTTGCTCCGGAGGATGCAAAACCTTGGACTTAACGTCCGCCAGCCCCATGGACAAACTCTGCAACTGCCGAGCTAGACCGGCTACTGGATCCATGGTAGCTGGAGAAAACTAAGATGGTCGGTGAAAATGTCACACTGTCACAGAATACTGGAGGTAGGGGGCCTAAGCTGACCCTAAGCTGGGACCCTGACTAACCCCTCAACCTGGAGGTACTGTTAAAGGTACAGAGGTCCAGGCCGCCAGCGTAACCCCTACCTCCTGAGGATCCCTGCACCTAAGTAATCTAGTCCTGAGAAGGACCCCGATCACAACAATAGGGAACCAGAAATAATATGCCCACACACAGTATTTAGACGAACGAGACAGTACAAGGGAAAAACCAAAACCACCTTGCATACAACTTCTACACAACTACAACAGAGGGAACACCAACGGGAAAGGAGATAAATGATAAAGCGAGGAAAGGGAAAAAACACTTCCAAATGCACTTATCTCAGCAACTCCAAACACCACGATCCGCTCTGTAAGTCAGAATGAAAAGCTTTCACCGACACCTCCCAAACAGACCTGCAGGAATATAAAGGAGTCTCACTAAAGAAGCATTGATTGCAGCTGGGCGAGGCTGGACCTCAGCTAGCCCAGAGAGAGAGAGAATTAACTCCTACACTGCCGAAAAAACACAAAGCACCAACAAGTCAGCTGCGAGAAGTCAGGCTGTGTACTCGTGACGATCTTCGTGGCAACACACCCGTGACAATGGAGGACTGTGTGGGGCCCATTATACTGTATGGAGGACTATGGGGGGCCATTATACTGTATGGAGGACTACATGGGCCTTTACACTGTATGGAGGACTATGTGGGGCCCATTATACTGTATGGCGGACTATGGGGGGGTCATTATACTGTATGGAGAACTACGTGGGCCATTAAACTGTATGGAGAACTATGTGGGGCCCATTATTCTGTATGGAGGACTATGTGGACCCATTATACTGTATGGAGGACTATGTGGGGCCCAGTATACTGTATGGAGGACTGTGTGGGGCCCATTATACTGTATGGAGGACTATGGGGGGCCATTATACTGTATGGAGGACTACATGGGCCTTTACACTGTATGGAGGACTATGTGGGGCCCATTATACTGTATGGCGGACTATGGGGGGTCATTATACTGTATGGAGGACTACGTGGGCCATTATACTGTATGGAGGACTATGTGGGGCCCATTATACTGTATGGAGGAAGATGTGGTGCCCATTATACTGTATGAAAGAATATGTGGCGCATTAGATTGTATGGAGGACTATGTGGGGCCCATTATACTGTATGGAGGACTATGTGGGGCCATTATTCTGTATGGAGGACTATGTGGGGCCCATTATACTGTATGGAGGACTATGTGGGGCCATTATTCTGTATGGAGAACTATGTGCGGCCCATTATACTGTATGGAGGACTATGGGGGCCCATTATACTGTATGGAGGACTACGTGGGCCTTTATACTGTATGGAGGACTATGTGGGTTCATTATACTGTATGGCGGACTATGGGGGGTCATTATACTGTATGGAGGACTACGTGGGCCATTATACTGTATGGAGGACTATGTGGGGCCCATTATATTGTATGGAGGACTATGTGGGGCCCATTATTCTGTATGGAGGACTATGTGGGAGCCATAATACTGTATGGAGGACTATGTGGGGCCCATTATACTGTATGGAGGACTATGTGGTGCCCATTATACTGTATGAAAGACTATGTGGCGCATTAGATTGTATGGAGGACTATGTGGGGCCCATTATACTGTATGGAGGACTATGTGGTGCCCATTATACTGTATGAAAGACTATGTAGCGCATTAGATTGTATGGAGGACTATGTGGGGACCGTTATACTGTATAGAGGGCTATGTGGGGCCCATTATACTGTATAGAGGACTATGTGGGGCCATTATTCTGTATGGAGGACTATGTGGGGCCCATTATACTGTATGGAGGACTATGTGGGGCCATTATTCTGTATGGAGGACTATGTGGGGCCCATTATACTGTATGGAGGACTATGGGGGGGCCATTATATTGTAAGGAGGACTGTGTGGGGCCCATTATACTGTATAGAGGACTATGAGGGGCCATTATACTGTATGGAGGACTACCTGGGCCTTTATACTGTATGGAGGACTATGTGGTCCATTATACTGTATGGCGGACTATGGGGGGTCATTATACTGTATGGAGGACTATATGGGAGCCATTTTACTGTATGGAGGACTTTGTGGGGCCATTATACTGTTTGCAGGGCTATGTGTGGGGCCATTATACTGTATGGAGGACTATGTGGGAGCCATTATACTGTATGGAGGACTTTGTGGGAGACATTATACTGTTTGCAGGGTTATGTGGGGCCCATTATTCTGTATGGAGGACTAAGTGGAGCCATTATACTGTATGGAGGACTATGTGATGCTCATTATACTGTATGGAAGACTATGTGGCGCATTCGATTTTACGAAGGACTATGTGGGGCCCATTATACTGTATGGAGGACTATGTGGGGCCATTGTACTGTATGGAGGACTATGTGGGACCCATTATACTGTATGGAGGACTATGCAGGTACAATATACTGTATGGAGGACTATGTGGGGCCATTATACTGTATGGAGGACTATGTGGGACCATTATTCTGTATGGAGGACTATGTGGGGCCCATTATACTGTATGGAGGACTATGTGGTGCCATTATACTGTATGGAGGACTATGTGGGGCCATTATTCTGCATGGAGGACTATGTGGGGCCCATTATACTGTATGGAGGACTATGTGGAGCCCATTATACTGTTTGGAGGGCTATGTGGGGCCATTATACTGTATGGAGGAC
Source organism: Phyllobates terribilis (assembly GCF_046119375.1). Classification (NCBI taxonomy): domain Eukaryota; kingdom Metazoa; phylum Chordata; class Amphibia; order Anura; family Dendrobatidae; genus Phyllobates; species Phyllobates terribilis. Next base: position 678,675,453 of record NW_027362763.1, on the reverse strand, counting down.
TATGTGGGGCCCATTATACTGTATGGAGGACGATGTGGTGCCCATTATACTGTATTAAAGAATATGTGGCGCATTAGATTGTATGGAGGACTATGTGGGGCCCATTATACTGTATGGAGGACTATGTGGGGCCATTATTCTGTATGGAGGACTATGTGGGGCCCATTATACTGTATGGAGGACTATGTGGGGCCATTATTCTGTATGGAGAACTATGTGCGGCCCATTATACTGTATGGAGGACTATGGGGGCCCATTATACTGTATGGAGGACTACGTGGGTTCATTATACTGTATGGCGGACTATGGGGGGTCATTATACTGTATGGAGGACTATATGGGAGCCATTTTACTGTATGGAGGACTTTGTGGGGCCATTATACTGTTTGCAGGGCTATGTGTGGGGCCATTATACTGTATGGAGGACTATGTGGGAGCCATTATACTGTATGGAGGACTTTGTGGGAGACATTATACTGTTTGCAGGGTTATGTGGGGCCCATTATTCTGTATGGAGGACTAAGTGGAGCCATTATACTGTATGGAGGACTATGTGATGCTCATTATACTCTATGGAAGACTATGTGGCGCATTCGATTTTACGGAGGACTATGTGGGGCCCATTATACTGTATGGAGGACTATGTGGGGCCATTATACTGTATGGAGGACTATGTGGGACCATTATTCTGTATGGAGGACTATGTGGGGCCCATTATACTGTATGGAGGACTATGTGGTGCCATTATACTGTATGGAGGACTATGTGGGGCCATTATTCTGCATGGAGGACTATGTGGGGCCCATTATACTGTATGGAGGACTATGTGGGGCCCATTATACTGTTTGGAGGACTATGTGGGGCCATTATACTGTATGGAGGACTATGTGGGGCCCATTATGCTGTATGGAGGACGATGTGGTGCCCATTATACTGTATGAAAGAATATGTGGCGCATTAGATTGTATGGAGGACTATGTGGGGCCCATTATACTGTATGGAGGACTATGTGGGGCCATTATTCTGTATGGAGGACTATGTGGGGCCATTATTCTGTATGGAGAACTATGTGCGGCCCATTATACTGTATGGAGGACTACGTGGGCCTTTATACTGTATGGAGGACTATGTGGGTTCATTATACTGTATGGCGGACTATGGGGGGTCATTATACTGTATGGAGGACTACGTGGGCCATTATACTGTATGCAGGACTATGTGGGGCCCATTATATTGTATGGAGGACTATGTGGGGCCCATTATTCTGTATGGAGGACTATGTGGGAGCCATAATACTGTATGGAGGACTATGTGGGGCCCATTATACTGTATGGAGGACTATGTGGTGCCCATTATACTGTATGAAAGACTATGTGGCACATTAGATTATATGGAGGGCTATGTGGGGCCCATTATACTGTATGGAGGACTATGTGGTGCCCATTATACTGTATGAAAGACTATGTGGCGCATTAGATTGTATGGAGGACTATGTGGGGACCGTTATACTGTATAGAGGGCTATGTGGGGCCCATTATACTGTATGGAGGACTATGTGGGGCCATTATTCTGTATGGAGGACTATGTGGGGCCCATTATACTGTATGGAGGACTATGTGGGGCCATTATTCTGTATGGAGGACTATGTGGGGCCCATTATACTGTATGGAGGACTATGGGGGGGCCATTATATTGTAAGGAGGACTGTGTGGGGCCCATTATACTGTATAGAGGACTATGAGGGGCCATTATACTGTATGGAGGACTACCTGGGCCTTTATACTGTATGGAGGACTATGTGGGTCCATTATACTGTATGGCGGACTATGGGGGGTCATTATACTGTATGGAGGACTATATGGGAGCCATTTTACTGTATGGAGGACTTTGTGGGGCCATTATACTGTTTGCAGGGCTATGTGTGGGGCCATTATACTGTATGGAGGACTATGTGGGAGCCATTATACTGTATGGAGGACTTTGTGGGAGACATTATACTGTTTGCAGGGTTATGTGGGGCCCATTATTCTGTATGGAGGACTAAGTGGAGCCATTATACTGTATGGAGGACTATGTGATGCTCATTATACTGTATGGAAGACTATGTGGCGCATTCGATTTTACGGAGGACTATGTGGGGCCCATTATACTGTATGGAGGACTATGTGGGGCCATTGTACTGTATGGAGGACTATGTGGGACCCATTATACTGTATGGAGGACTATGTAGGTACAATATACTGTATGGAGGACTATGTGGGGCCATTATACTGTATGGAGGACTATGTGGGACCATTATTCTGTATGGAGGACTATGTGGGGCCCATTATACTGTATGGAGGACTATGTGGTGCCATTATACTGTATGGAGGACTATGTGGGGCCATTATTCTGCATGGAGGACTATGTGGGGCCCATTATACTGTATGGAGGACTATGTGGAGCCCATTATACTGTTTGGAGGGCTATGTGGGGCCATTATACTGTATGGAGGACTATGTGGGGCCCATTATACTGTATGGAGGACGATGTGGTGCCCATTATACTGTATTAAAGAATATGTGGCGCATTAGATTGTATGGAGGACTATGTGGGGCCCATTATACTGTATGGAGGACTATGTGGGGCCATTATTCTGTATGGAGGACTATGTGGGGCCCATTATACTGTATGGAGGACTATGTGGGGCCATTATTCTGTATGGAGAACTATGTGCGGCCCATTATACTGTATGGAGGACTATGGGGGCCCATTATACTGTATGGAGGACTACGTGGGTTCATTATACTGTATGGCGGACTATGGGGGGTCATTATACTGTATGGAGGACTATATGGGAGCCATTTTACTGTATGGAGGACTTTGTGGGGCCATTATACTGTTTGCAGGGCTATGTGTGGGGCCATTATACTGTATGGAGGACTATGTGGGAGCCATTATACTGTATGGAGGACTTTGTGGGAGACATTATACTGTTTGCAGGGTTATGTGGGGCCCATTATTCTGTATGGAGGACTAAGTGGAGCCATTATACTGTATGGAGGACTATGTGATGCTCATTATACTCTATGGAAGACTATGTGGCGCATTCGATTTTACGGAGGACTATGTGGGGCCCATTATACTGTATGGAGGACTATGTGGGGCCATTATACTGTATGGAGGACTATGTGGGACCATTATTCTGTATGGAGGACTATGTGGGGCCCATTATACTGTATGGAGGACTATGTGGTGCCATTATACTGTATGGAGGACTATGTGGGGCCATTATTCTGCATGGAGGACTATGTGGGGCCCATTATACTGTATGGAGGACTATGTGGGGCCCATTATACTGTTTGGAGGACTATGTGGGGCCATTATACTGTATGGAGGACTATGTGGGGCCCATTATACTGTATGGAGGACGATGTGGTGCCCATTATACTGTATGAAAGAATATGTGGCGCATTAGATTGTATGGAGGACTATGTGGGGCCCATTATACTGTATGGAGGACTATGTGGGGCCATTATTCTGTATGGAGGACTATGTGGGGCCATTATTCTGTATGGAGAACTATGTGCGGCCCATTATACTGTATGGAGGACTACGTGGGCCTTTATACTGTATGGAGGACTATGTGGGTTCATTATACTGTATGGCGGACTATGGGGGGTCATTATACTGTATGGAGGACTACGTGGGCCATTATACTGTATGCAGGACTATGTGGGGCCCATTATATTGTATGGAGGACTATGTGGGGCCCATTATTCTGTATGGAGGACTATGTGGGAGCCATAATACTGTATGGAGGACTATGTGGGGCCCATTATACTGTATGGAGGACTATGTGGTGCCCATTATACTGTATGAAAGACTATGTGGCACATTAGATTATATGGAGGGCTATGTGGGGCCCATTATACTGTATGGAGGACTATGTGGTGCCCATTATACTGTATGAAAGACTATGTGGCGCATTAGATTGTATGGAGGACTATGTGGGGACCGTTATACTGTATAGAGGGCTATGTGGGGCCCATTATACTGTATGGAGGACTATGTGGGGCCATTATTCTGTATGGAGGACTATGTGGGGCCCATTATACTGTATGGAGGACTATGTGGGGCCATTATTCTGTATGGAGGACTATGTGGGGCCCATTATACTGTATGGAGGACTATGGGGGGGCCATTATATTGTAAGGAGGACTGTGTGGGGCCCATTATACTGTATAGAGGACTATGAGGGGCCATTATACTGTATGGAGGACTACCTGGGCCTTTATACTGTATGGAGGACTATGTGGGTCCATTATACTGTATGGCGGACTATGGGGGGGTCATTATACTGTATGGAGGACTATATGGGAGCCATTTTACTGTATGGAGGACTTTGTGGGGCCATTATACTGTTTGCAGGGCTATGTGTGGGGCCATTATACTGTATGGAGGACTATGTGGGAGCCATTATACTGTATGGAGGACTTTGTGGGAGCCATTATACTGTTTGCAGGGTTATGTGGGGCCCATTATTCTGTATGGAGGACTAAGTGGAGCCATTATACTGTATGGAGGACTATGTGATGCTCATTATACTGTATGGAAGACTATGTGGCGCATTCGATTTTACGGAGGACTATGTGGGGCCCATTATACTGTATGGAGGACTATGTGGGGCCATTGTACTGTATGGAGGACTATGTGGGACCCATTATACTGTATGGAGGACTATGTAGGTACAATATACTGTATGGAGGACTATGTGGGGCCATTATACTGTATGGAGGACTATGTGGGATGATTATTCTGTATGGAGGACTATGTGGGGCCCATTATACTGTATGGAGGACTATGTGGTGCCATTATACTGTATGGAGGACTATGTGGGGCCATTATTCTGCATGGAGGACTATGTGGGGCCCATTATACTGTATGGAGGACTATGTGGGGCCCATTATACTGTTTGGAGGACTATGTGGGGCCATTATACTGTATGGAGGACTATGTGGGACCATTATTCTGTATGGAGGACTATGTGGGGCCATTATTCTGTGAGGAGGACTATGTGGGGCCCATTATACTGTATGGAGGACTATGTGGTGCCATTATACTGTATGGAGGACTATGTGGGGCCATTATTCTGCATGGAGGACTATGTGGGGCCCATTATACTGTATGGAGGACTATGTGGGGCCCATTATACTGTATAGAGGACTATTTGGGGCCCATTATACTGTATGGAGGACTATGGGGGGCCATTATTCTGTATGGAGGACTATGTGGGAGCCATTATTCTGTATGGAGGACTATGTGGGAGCCATTATTCTGTATGGAGGACTATGTGGGAGCCATTATACTGTACGGGGGACTATGTGGGGCCATTATTCTGTACGGGGGACTATGTGGGGCCATTATTCTGTACGGGGGACTATGTGGGGCCATTATACTGTATGGAGGACTATGTGGGAGCGTTATATTGTATGGAGGACTTTGTGGGAGCCATTATACTGTTTGCAGGGCTATGTGTGGGGCCATTATACTGTATGGAGGACTATGTGGGAGCCATTATACTGTATGGAGGACTTTGTGGGAGCCATTATACTGTATGAGAGTGATCATTCAGTGAAGATTTGTCTGGGGTCCATCATACTGTGTGGAGGAGTGTGGGTGGCATTATACTGTATGGAGGGCTGTGGGGGGGATCATACTGTGTTGGGGTCACTATCCTTTGCCTTGGGAGTTGAGGGTACAGTAGGGTCATTATACTGTGCATGTGGAGGCTAATGTGGAGGAATTCATCATGGGGGTATCATACTGTGTTTGGGGGGTACTTTTGTTGGCATCATACTTTATGGGGGCAATGAAAGGGGACTCTAGGGGCTTTAGTAGGAGGAAAATTACTTTGCAAGGGCCGCAAAGTTGTGAAATATGCTCCTCTGTGACCCTGCCGAATATTATTTTTTGTGGGGTGGGGGTGACCCAATTAGAACTTCTGCTGTGGGGCCCCATGATTTCTATGTACGCCCCTGTTTCCAACTAATACATAATGTCATGCCGTATCACACCATAAATTCTTAAAATTATAGAAGATTTTCCTGAAATAAATAAAACAACCTGGATCTTCTTGCAGAAGACTGAAGATTACCTGAGACTTTTCTCTGCTGTCCTAGAAAGCTTTGCCTCCAAGAAGCGCCGATCATTTATGTAATCTCTAGGAAAACATCTGACTCCTCTCAAAGTCTCAGGTTTTCAGGATGATTATTTTCAACTTCTATTAAAAGACTTGCTGACAAAACTGACTAAAACAACATTGGCAGATATTTCCAAGAGAGGTGTCATCAGCTTTCTCTGAACCAAAATTAAACTAAGTAAAATAAATTTTGTAAGAACATTTCCAGTGACCCCAGAATGTAAAAATGTACCGAGACCTGAGATCTGAAACAGCCGGAGTTCAGTCTGACTATATGTAACACAAAAGCACTGCCAAAGAATAAGACTATAACTACTCAGGGGCCAAGAGGTAAGGGGCCCCACTGCCACCTCCAAAGCAGCAAGCAACCTCAGTCATAGTCACATAGAGGGGTGGATTGTGAAGAACTATGGAAATGACCCATAAACTATTCTTTTTACGGAGCCTCTTCTGTCTGTGTCCATGTCAGCAACTATTATAACACTGTTTTGTAGATACAACAATATAATACTGCTCCTATGTACAAGAATATAACTACTATATTACTGCTCCTATGTACAAGAATATAACCAGTATAATACTGCTCCTATGTACAAGAATATAACTACTATAATACTGCCCCCTATGTACAAGAATATAACTACTATAATACTGCCCCTATATACAATAATATAACTACTATAATACTGCCCCTGTGTACAAGAATATAACTACTATAATATTGCTCCCTACACTACCGTTCAAAAGTTTGGGGTCATTTAGAAGTTTCATTATTTTTGAAAGAAAAGCTAATTTTTTTGTGAATGAAGCTAACATTATATGAATCAGAAATACATTCTATACATTGTTAATGTGGTAAATGACTATTCTAGCTGCAAACGTCTTGTTTTTATTGCAATATCTACATAGATGTAAAGAGGCCCATTTCTAACAACCACCACTCCAGTGTTTTAATGGTACATTGTGTTTGCTAACTGTGTAAGAAGGCTAATGGATGTTTAGAAAACCCTAGAAAACCCTTGCACAAGTATGTTAGCCCAGCTGAAAATGGTTTGGCTGATTTGAGAAGCTATAAAATTGACCTTCCTTTGAGCTAGTTGAGCATTACATTTGTTTGTACTATGAAACTCTCAAAATGGCCAGAAAAAGAGAACTTTCATGTGAAACTCGACAGTCTATTCTTGTTCTTAGAAATGAAGGCTATTTCATGTGAGAGATGGCAAGAAACTGAAGATTTCCTACAACGGTGTGTACTACTCCCTTCAGAGGAGAGCACAAACAGGCTCTAACCAGAGTAGAAAGAGAAGTGGGAGGCCCCGCTGCACAACTGAGCAACAGACAAGGACATTAGAGTCTCTAGTCTGAGAAATCGACGCTTCACAGCTCCTCAACTGGCAGCTTCATTAAATAGTACACGCAAAACGCCAGTGTCAACATCTACAGTGAAGAGGTGACTCCGGGATGCCGGCCTTAGGGGCAAAGTGGCAAAGAAAAAGCCATATCTGAGACTGGCTAATAAAAGGAAAAGATTAATATGGGCAAAAGAACACAGACATAGGACAGAGGAAGATTGGAAAAAAGTTTTATGGACAGACGAATCAAAGTTTGAGGTGTTTGGATCACTGTAGCATCGGCGTCTCTGCCTTCTTCCAGGCAGAGACGCCGTCCCTCTCACCTCCTCACTCCCCGCTCTCCTTCCCAGCCTGCTGTCAGCGCCCGCAGCCCTGTAGCTTCGGCGTCTCTGCCTCCTGCCGGGCAGAGACGCTGTCCCACTCACCACGCTCCCCGCTCTCCTTCTCAGCCTGCTGTCGGCACACGCAGTCCCCCGGGCACTGTGCTTAGGGAACGCGCGCTCCCCCCCTCTTAAAGGGGCTGCGCGCGCCGTCCTAAGGAGTCCCCGTCCAATAGCTGAGGGTCCTCCCATATATAGGGCACCTCCTCCAAAATGGAGGTGCCCGAGCAAAGTTGTTGCACAGTTCTGATCTCTGCTTCAGCCCTCAGGTCCCGCTGCTCACCTGACTCCTCGTCCTGCCTGCCAGCCCGTTATCTGCCTGTTACCTGCCGAGCCTGCCAGCCTGCTCACCTGGAGCGCTCACCTGTTACCTGCCCTGTCTGCCAGTCCGCTCACCTGGGAGCATCCGCCTGTTACCTGCCCAGTCTGTCAGTCCGCTCACCTGGGAGCATCCGTCTGTTACCTGCAGAGTCCGTCAGCCTGCTCACCTGGGAGCGCTCACCAGTTACCTGCCTGTTACCTGCCTTGTCGGTCTTCCTGCTCACCTGGGAGCGCCCGCCTGTTTCCTGCCAGCCTGCCTGGAGGCTCTCCCGTCACTTGCTGTGACCACCTGCCTGGTAACCCTAGAGACTACTACCTGCTCTGCTGTCACGTACCGTGACCACCTGTCAGCTACCAGAGACTTCTGCCCGCTTGCCGTGTCCATCCATCATAGCGGTCAGTCCCAGTCATCTGACCCGTGGGAGTCACCTGCTCTCTTACAAGTTTGTCCCCAGAGTAGCACCTGGTCCCTCGGCCCTGATCCTCCCTGGTCACGATGTCGTTTGCTGCCGTCCGACCAGGGTCAGTTCGGGTTGATACTTAGTCACGCCCCTCTGAGTCCCTCCTTGCACCTCGGCACAGAGGTTCCACCACCCGGACCCATTACAGTTTGCTCAGCCCATGGAACCCGGTGGCACCCAAGCTCCCTCGCTCTCTGACCTATACCACGAAGTCTCCCGTCAGAGATCCCAACAGGAATCCATCCTGAACCACCTGCGGAGTGTCAACTCCCGCCTGGACACACTGATTGCTCCACCAGTAACCACCGCTAGTCGCACAACTCGCACCCCGGCAGCGCCGCTGCCCGCCAATACCATGGCATCCTGCCCCAGACCCCGGCTTTCTAAACCTCCTCGTTTCGGAGGCGATCCCGCTCTAGCTCGGGGCTTCATAAACCAGTGCACCCTGCACTTTGAACTCTTGGCTCATCAGTTTATCTCCGACCAGGCCAAAGTGGCATTCATCATGTCCCATCTCACTGGGGAGGCACTGGCATGGCTTAACCCCCTGTGAGAGAAAGGGGACCCCCTCGTGTCTGACCTGTCGTCTTTCCTCACTGCTTTCCGGAGAGTCTTCGACGAAACAGGACGTAAGACCTCATCAGCCTCCTCTCTGCTACGTCTCCGCCAAGGGAGTCTCGCCGTGGACCAATATGCCATACGGTTCCGCACCCTCGCTTCTGAGTTTTCCTGGGATAACGAGGCCCTGGTGTCCGTCTTCTGGGAGAGCCTTTCCGGTCAGATTAAAGACGAGCTCGCCGGTCAGGACATTCCTACCACCCTGGATGACCTGTTGTCGCTGGCTACCCGGATTGACATCCGGTTTCAAGAGCGCACCAAAGAAACCACCCGTGAAAGAAGGTTTCCCCGCCGTGCTCCTACTTTCCAGAGACCTGTCTCCTCTTCTGTCACTCCCCGGGCGCACTCACCCGAGCCCATGCAGATCGACCAGACCAAGATGGTCAATTCTCGCCAAGAGTCACGCCGAGCCGAGGGGAGCTGTTTCTATTGTGGCAGTAAGGAGCACCTGATCCGTTCCTGCCCAGAGAGACCGGGAAACTCCAGTGTCTAGGACCGCTCGGAGAGGTCGCCCTAGACAAAAGTAAGCCCTCTCCATCCCTGACTTTGTCTGTCTCTATCTCCTGGGGAGAGAACCGTCACTTTGAACTCGCCCACCTGGATTCTGGAGCCGCTGGAAACCTCATTTCCCAGTCCCTGGTTGAGAAATACCGTATTCCCACCAAGTCTCTGGCTGAACCATTGTCAGTCACCTCCGTGGATGGAAGACTCCTTCCGGTGACCATCCTGCTCATCACGGAACCCATAACCCTGCAGGTGGGAATGCTACACTCTGAGGTAATCTCCATCCATGTGCTACCCGGACTCTCCCACTCCCTATTGCTAGGCCTACCTTGGCTCCAGACACATGAACCCGTGTTGAACTGGCAATCCAGTGAGGTACTCCGGTGGGGGCCGGCCTGCCATAAGACCTGCCTGGTTCCGGTTCGTCCGGTTCGTCCACCACCTACCCCAGCTAATTTACCCGGTCTTCCGGCTCCTTACTGGCCCTATGCTAACGTCTTCGGTAAAAAGGAAGCAGAGACATTGCCACCTCATAGGCCATATGATTGCCCGATCGACCTGGTACCTGGCGCCACTCCACCCCGTGGGCGTATTTATCCGTTGTCTGCAGCTGAAACCTGGGCCATGTCTGAGTACATAGAAGAGAATCTGGCTAGGGGATTCATCCGGAAGTCTACTTCCCCGGTTGGAGCCGGATTCTTCTTTGTCAAAAAAAAGGATGGCTCGCTACGCCCCTGTATTGACTATAGAGGACTCAATCAGATTACGGTTAAAAATAAATAGCCCCTGCTGCTCATCTCCGAGTTATTTGATCGCCTTAAAGGCGCCAGGATCTTTTCCAAGCTGGATCTACGTGGAGCGTATAACCTGGTCCGTATCCGTCAAGGAGACGAATGGAAAACGGCATTTAATACCCGGGACGGACACTATGAGTACCGTGTGATGCCCTTCGGCCTCTGCAATGCTCCCGCCATCTTCCAAGAACTGGTCAACGACATCTTCCGTGACCTTCTTTACTCCTGCGTGGTGGTATACCTGGACGACATCTTGGTCTTCTCTCCGGATCTTCCCACACACCGGAGGGATGTTCGTCAGGTCCTGCTTAGGCTCAGGCAGAACCACCTCTATGCTAAATACGAGAAGTGCCTTTTCGAGCAGACCTCTCTTCCATTCCTGGGCTATGTTATCTCCCAGACAGGCTTGCGAATGGATCCCGAGAAGCTCTCTGCTGTCCTAAAGTGGCCCCGTCCGGAGGAGTTGAAGGCGATACAGCGATTCCTGGGCTTCACCAATTACTATCGTCTCTTCATTCCACACTTCTCTTGCCGGACTGCTCCCATAAATGCGCTCACCCGTAAGGGAGCAAATCCCAAGGTATGGCTGCCCAAAGCTGAGGAGGCCTTCCTCTCCTTAAAGCAAGCCTTCTCCTCCGCCCCGGTACTGCACCGTCCGGACTGCAACAAACAATTCTACCTGGAGGTTGATGCTTCCTCCTCCGGAGCCGGAGCGGTGCTCACCCAAAAGTCTTCATCAGGGAGAATGGTAACCTACGACTTTTTCTCCATAATCTTCTCCTCCTCTGAGCGCAATTACTCCATAGGAGACCGAGAATTGCTAGCCGTCAAATTGGCGCTGGAGGAGTGGCGCTATCTGCTTGAAGGGGCTCTATACCCGGTGATCATCTACACAGATTACAAAAATCTGGCATATCTCCAAAATGCCCAGAGACTTAATCCACGTCAGGCCCGGTGGTCTTTGTTTTTTGCCCGCTTCGATTTCATCCTTCATTTCCGCCCGGCGGACAAGAATGTCAAAGCTGATGCCTTGTCCCGATCCTTCCTGTCCTCTGATCAAGAGGAGGTGCCTATGCACATTATCGACCCCTCCAAGGTGATGAATGTGGCCCCCTTGGATTTGACTCGTCTTCCACCCGGCAAGATGTTCGTAGCGGTTCCTGACCGTGAGAAGGTTCTTCGCTGGGGTCATTCTTCTAAACTAGCTGGCCATGCCGGCCAAAAGAAGACCTTCCTGCTCATTTCCCAGCATTACTGGTGATCTACCCTGCGTAAGGATGTGGTAGACTTCGTCTCTGCCTGTTCATCTTGTGCCCGCAACAAAGTTCCCAGACACTTACCAGCCGGTCATCTCCTGCCGCTTCCCATACCAGTTGCCCCATGGCAACACATCGCTATGGACTTCATTACCGATCTCCCTGTTTCTGACGGGTGTACTGTCATTTGGGTGGTCGCGGACCGTTTTTCTAAAATGGCCCACTTCATTCCCTTGCCTGGTCTTCCGTCTGCACCTGAGCTGGCTAAGAACTTTATCCGCCATATCTTCCGTCTCCATGGCCTACCCCTCCTCATCGTGTCGGATCGAGGGGTTCAGTTCACCTCTCACTTCTGGAGAGCCACATGTAAACTGCTGGATGTCACCCTGGATTTCTCCTCCGCTTACCACCCTCAGTCCAATGGTCAAGTGGAGCGGATCAATTAGATCCTTCCCAGCTACCTCCGGCACTTTGTTAATGCCCACCATTCTGATTGGGTGGACCTCCTTCCTTGGGCCGAATTCTCTTATAATAACCACGAGAGCGAATCCTCTTCCAGGTCCCCGTTCTTTATTGTCTATGGCCAACACCCCCAGATTCCGTTTCCCGTCTCCGTTTCTGTGGACAACCCTGCCGCGGAGTCTCTTGTCAGCGAGTTTTCTACCATTTGGGAGAGTACTAGGTCCGCACTTCTTCAATCCTTCTTCACTTCTGCCCCTATGCACAAGAATATAACTACTACAATACTGCCCATATGTACAAGAATATAACTACTATAATACTGCCCCTATGTACAAGAATATAACTACTATAATACTGCTCCTATGTACAAGAATATAACTACTATAATACTGCCCCTATGTACAAGAATATAACTACTATAATACTGCCCCTATGTACAAGAATATAACTACTATAATACTGCCCCTATATACAAGAATATAACTACTATAATACTGCCCCTATGTACAAAAATATAACTACTATAATACTGCTCCCATGTACAGGAATATAACTACTACAATACTGCTTCCTATGTACAAGAATATAACTACTATAATACTGCCCCCTAGGTACAAGAATATAACTACTATAATACTGCCCCTATGTACAGGAATATAACTACTCTAATACTGCCCCCTATGTACAAAAATATAACTACTATAATACTGCCCCTATGTAAAAGAATATATCTACTATAATACTGCCCCCTATATACTGTAATATAACTGATATAATACTGCCCCTATGTACAAGAATATACAGTGCTGGCCAAAAGTATTGGCACCCCTGCAATTCTGTCAGATAATACTCAGTTTCTTCCTGAAAATGATTGCAATCACAAATTCTTTGGTATTATTATCTTCATTTAATTTGTCTTCAATGAAAAAAAACACAAAAAGAATTGTCCTAAAGCCAAATTGGATATAATTCCACACCAAACCTAAAAAAGAGGATAGACAAAAGTATTGGCACCCTTTGAAAAATCATGTGATGCTTCTCTAATTCGTGTAATTAACAGCACCTGTAACTTACCTGTGGCACCTAACAGGTGTTGGCAATAACTAAATCACACTTGCAGCCAATTAACATGGATTAAAGTTGACTCAACCTCTGTCCTGTGTCCTTGTGTGTACCACATTGAGCATGGAGAAAAGAAAGAAGACCAAAGAACTGTCTGAGGACTTGAGAAACCAAATTGTGAGGAAGCATGAGCAATCTCAAGGCTACAAGTCCATCTCCAAAGACCTGAATGTTCCTGTGTCTTCCGTGCGCAGTGTCATCAAGAAGTTTAAAGCCCATGGCACTGTGGCTAACCTCCCTAGATGTGGACGGAAAAGAAAAATTGATGAGAGATTTCAACACAAGATTGTGCGGATGGTGGATAAAAAACCTCGACTAACATCCAAACAAGTTCAAGCTGCCCTGCAGTCCGAGGGTACAACAGTGTCAACCCGTACTATCCGTCGGCGTCTGAATGAAAAGGGACTGTATGGTAGGATACCCAGGAAGACCCTACTTCTTACCCTGAGACATAAAAAAGCCAGGCTGGAGTTTGCCAAAACTTACATGAAAAAGCCTAAAATGTTTTGGAAGAATGTTCTCTGGTCAGATGAGACAAAAGTAGAGCTTTTTGGGAAAAAGCATCAACATAGAGTGCACAGGAAAAAAAAAAGAGGCATTAAAAGAAAAGAACACGGTCCCTACAGTCAAACATGGCGGAGGTTCCCTGATGTTTTGGGGTTGCTTTGCTGCCTCTGGCACTGGACTGCTTGACCGTGTGCATGGCATTATGAAGTCTGAAGACTACCAACAAATTTTGCAGCATAATGTAGGGCCCAGTGTGAGAAAGCTGGGTCTGCCTCCGAGGTCATGGGTCTTCCAGCAGGACAATGACCCAAAACACACTTCCAAAAGCACTATAAAATGGTTTGAGAGAAAGCACTGGAGACTTCTAAGAGAATAATACCAAAGAATTTGTGATTGCAATCATTTTCAGGAAGAAACTGAGTATGATCTGGCAGAATTGCAGGGGTGCCAATACTTTTGACCAGCACCAAACTACTATAATACTGCCCCTCTGTACAAAAAGATAACTATTATAATACTGCTCCTATGTACAAGAATATAACTACTCTAACACTGCCCCCTATGTACAAGAATATAACTACTATAATACTGCTACTATGTACAAGAATATAACTACTATAATACTGCTCCCTATGTACAAGAATATAACTACTATAATACTGCCCTTATGTACAAGAATATAACTACTATAATACTGCTCCTGTGTACAAGAATATAACTACTATAATACTGCTCCTGTGTACAAGAATATAACTACTATAATATTGCTCTTATGTACAAGAATATAACTACGATAATACTGCTCCTATGTACAAGAATATAACTACTATAATACTGCTCCTATGAACAAGAATATAACTACTATAATACTGCTCCTGTGTACAAGAATATAACTACTATAATACTGCTCTTATGTACAAGAATATAACTACTATAATACTGCTCCTATGTACAAGAATATAACTACTCTAATACTGCTCCTATGTACAAGAATATAACTACTATAATACTGCTCCTATGTACAAGAATATAACTACTATAATACTGCTCTTATGTACATGAATATAACTACTATAATACAACTCCTATGTAGAAGAATATAACTACTATAATACTGCCCCTATGTACAAGGATATAACTACTATAATACTGCCCCCTATGTACAAGAATATAACTACTATAAAACTGCCACTATGTTCAAGAATATAACTACTATAATACTGTTCCTATGTACAAGAATATTACTACTGTAATACTGTTCCTATATACAAGAATATATCTACTATAATACTGCTCCTATGTACAAGAATATAACTACTGTAATACTGTTCCTATGTACAAGAATATAACTACTATAATACTGCCACTATGTACAAGAATATAACTACTATAATACTGCCCCTATGTACAAAATATAACTACTATAATACTGCTCCTATGTACAAGAATATAACTACTATAATACTGCGCCCTATGTACAAGAATATAGCTACTGTAATACTGTTCCTATGTACAATAATATAACTACTATAATACTGCTCCCTATGTACAAGAATATAACTACTATAATACTGCTCCTATGTACAAGAATATAGCTACTGTAATACTGTTCCTATGTACAATAATATAACTACTATAATACTGCTCCCTATGTACAAGAATATAACTACTATAATACTGCTCCTAAGTACAAGAATATAGCTACAATAATACTGCTCCCTATGTACAAGAATATAACTACTGTAATACTGTTCCTATATACAAGAATATATCTACTATAATACTGCTCCTATGTACAAGAATATAACTGCTGTAATACTGTTCCTATGTACAAGAATATAACTACTATAAAACTGCCACTATGTTCAAGAATATAACTACTATAATACTGTTCCTATGTACAAGAATATTACTACTGTAATACTGTTCCTATATACAAGAATATATCTACTATAATACTGCTCCTATGTACAAGAATATAACTACTGTAATACTGTTCCTATGTACAAGAATATAACTACTATAATACTGCCACTATGTACAAGAATATAACTACTATAATACTGCCCCTATGTACAAAAATATAACTACTATAATACTGCTCCTATGTACAAGAATATAACTACTATAATACTGCGCCCTATGTACAAGAATATAGCTACTGTAATACTGTTCCTATGTACAATAATATAACTACTATAATACTGCTCCCTATGTACAAGAATATAACTACTATAATACTGCTCCTATGTACAAGAATATAGCTACTATAATACTGCTCCCTATATACAAGAATATAACTACTGTAATACTGTTCCTATGTACAAGAATATAACTACTATAATACTGCTCCTATGTACAAGAATATAACTACTGTAATACTGTTCCTATGTACAAGAATATAACTACTATAATACTGCCACTATGTACAAGAATATAACTACTATAATACTGTTCCTATGTACAAGAATATAACTACTGTAATACTGTTCCTATATACAAGAATATATCTACTATAATACTGCTCCTATGTACAAGAATATAACTGCTGTAATACTGTTCCTATGTACAAGAATATAACTACTATAAAACTGCCACTATGTACAAGAATATAACTACTGTAATACTGTTCCTATGTACAAGAATATAACTACTATAATACTGCCACTATGTACAAGAATATAACCACTATAATACTGTTCCTATGTACAAGAATATAACTACTATAATACTGCCACTATGTACAAGAATATAACTACTATAATACTGCTCCTATGTACAAGAATATAACGACTATAATACTGCTCCGTATTTACAAGAATATATCTACTATAATACTGCTCCCTATGTACAAGAATATAACTACTATAATACTGCCCCCTATGTACAACAATATAACTACTATAATACTTCCGCCTATATAAAAGAATATAACTGCTATAATACTTCCCCCTATGTACAAGAATATAATTACTATAATACTGCCCCTATGTACATGATTATCAATACTATAATACTGCTCCCTATGTACAAGAATATAACTACTATAATACTGCCCTTATGTACAAGAAAATAACTACTATAATACTACTCCTGTGTACAAGAATATAACTACTATAATACTGCTCCTATGTACAAGAATATAACTACTATAATACTGCTCCTATGAACAAGAATATAACTACTATAATACTGCTCCTATGTACTAGAATATAACTACTGTAATACTGCTCCTATGTACAAGAATATAACTACTATAATACTGCTCCGTATGTACAAGAATATAACTACTATAATATTGCTCCCTATGTACAAGAATATAACTACTATAATACTGCCACTATGTACAAGAATATAACCACTATAATACTGTTCCTATGTACAAGAATATAACTACTATAATACTGCCACTATGTACAAGAATATAACTACTATAATACTGCTCCTATGTACAAGAATATAACGACTATAATACTGCTCCGTATTTACAAGAATATATCTACTATAATACTGCTCCCTATGTACAAGAATATAACTACTATAATACTGCCCCCTATGTACAACAATACAACTACTATAATACTTCCGCCTATATAAAAGAATATAACTGCTATAATACTTCCCCCTATGTACAAGAATATAATTACTATAATACTGCCCCTATGTACATGATTATCAATACTATAATACTGCTCCCTATGTACAAGAATATAACTACTATAATACTGCCCTTATGTACAAGAATATAACTACTATAATACTACTCCTGTGTACAAGAATATAACTACTATAATACTGCTCCTATGTACAAGAATATAACTACTATAATACTGCTCCTATGAACAAGAATATAACTACTATAATACTGCTCCTATGTACTAGAATATAACTACTATAATACTGCCCTTATGTACATGAATATAACTGCTATAATACAACTCCTATGTAGAAGAATATAGCTACTATAATACTGCCCCTATGTACAAGGATATAACTACTATAATACTGCCCCCTATGTACAAGAATATAACTACTATAATACTGCCCCTATGTACAAGAATATAACTACTATAATACTGCTCCCTATGTACAAGAATATAACTACTATAATACTGCTCCTATGTACAAGAATATAACTACTATAATACTGCCCCTATGTACAAGAATATAACTACTATAATACTGCCCCTATGTACAAAAATATAACTACTATAATACTGCTCCTATGTACAAGAATATAACTACTATAATACTGCGCCCTATGTACAAGAATATAGCTACTGTAATACTGTTCCTATGTACAATAATATAACTACTATAATACTGCTCCCTATGTACAAGAATATAACTACTATAATACAGCTCCTATGTACAAGAATATAACTACTATAATACTGCTCCCTAGGTACAAGAATATAACTACTGTAATACTGTTCCTATATACAAGAATATATCTACTATAATATTGCTCCTATGTACAAGAATATAACTACTGTAATACTGTTCCTATGTACAAGAATATAACTACTATAATACTGCCACTATGTACAAGAATATAACTACTATAATACTGTTCCTATGTACAAGAATATTACTACTGTAATACTGCTCCTATGTACAAGAATATAACTACTATAATACTGCTCTGCATGTACAAGAATATAAGTACTATAATACTGCTCCCTATGTACAAGAATATAACTACTATAATACTGCCCCCTATGTACAAGAATATAAATGCTATAATACTTCCCCCTATGTACAAGAATATAATTACTATAATACTGCCCCTATGTACATGATTATCAATACTATAATACTGCTCCCTATGTACAAGAATATAACTACTATAATACTGCCCTTATGTACAAGAAAATAACTACTATAATACTGCTCCTGTGTACAAGAATATAACTACTATAATACTGCTCCTATGTACAAGAATATAACTACTATAATACTGCCCCTATGTACAAGAATATAACTACTATAATACTGCTCCTATGTACAGGAATATAACTACTACAATACTGCTCCCTATGTACAAGAATATAGCTACTATAATACTGCCCCCTAGGTACAAGGATATAACTACTATAATACTGCTCCTATGTACAGGAATATAACTACTACAATACTGCTCCCTATGTACAAGAATATAGCTACTATAATACTGCCCCCTAGGTACAAGGATATAACTACTATAATACTGCCCCTATGTACAGGAATATAACTACTCTAATATTGCCCCCTATGTACAAAAATATAACTACTATAATACTGCCCCTATGTAAAAGAATATATCTACTATAATGCTGCCCCCCTATATACTGTAATATAACTGATATAATACTGCCCCTATGTACAAGAATATACAGTGCTGGCCAAAAGTATTGGCACCCCTGCAATTCTGTCAGATAATACTCAGTTTCTTCCTGAAAATGATTGCAATCACAAATTCTTTGGTATTATTATCTTCATTTAATTTGTCTTCAATGAAAAAAACACAAAAAGAATTGTCCTAAAGCCAAATTGGATATAATTCCACACCAAACCTAAAAAAGGGGGTAGACAAAAGTATTGGCACCCTTTGAATAATCATGTGATGCTTCTCTAATTCGTGTAATTAACAGCACCTGTAACTTACCTGTGGCACCTAACAGGTGTTGGCAATAACTAAATCACACTTGCAGCCAGTTAACATGGATTAAAGTTGACTCAACCTCTGTCCTGTGTCCTTGTGTGTACCACATTGAGCATGGAGAAAAGAAAGAAGACCAAAGAACTGTCTGACGACTTGAGAAACCAAATTGTGAGGAAGCATGAGCAATCTCAAGGCTACAAGTCCATCTCCAAAGACCTGAATGTTCCTGTGTCTTCCGTGCGCAGTGTCATCAAGAAGTTTAAAGCCCATGGCACTGTGGCTAACCTCCCTAGATGTGGACGGAAAAGAAAAATTGATGAGAGATTTCAACACAAGATTGTGCGGATGGTGGATAAAGAACCTCGACTAACATCCAAACAAGTTCAAGCTGCCCTGCAGTCCGAGGGTACAACAGTGTCAACCCGTACTATCCGTCGGCGTCTGAATGAAAAGGGACTGTATGGTAGGATACCCAGGAAGACCCTACTTCTTACCCTGAGACATAAAAAAGTCAGGCTGGAGTTTGCCAAAACTTACCTGAAAAAGCCTAAAATGTTTTGGAAGAATGTTCTCTGGTCAGATGAGACAAAAGTAGAGCTTTTTGGGAAAAAGCATCAACATAGAGTGCACAGGAAAAAAAAAAGAGGCATTCAAAGAAAAGAACACGGTCCCTACAGTCAAACATGGCGGAGGTTCCCTGATGTTTTGGGGTTGCTTTGCTGCCTCTGGCACTGGACTGCTTGACCGTGTGCATGGCATTATGAAGTCTGAAGACTACCAACAAATTTTGCAGCATAATGTAGGGCCCAGTGTGAGAAAGCTGGGTCTCCCTCAGAGGTTATGGGTCTTCCAGCAGGACAATGACCCAAAACACACTTCCAAAAGCACTATAAAATGGTTTGAGAGAAAGCACTGGAGACTTCTAAGAGAATAATACCAAAGAATTTGTGATTGCAATCATTTTCAGGAAGAAACTGAGTATGATCTGGCAGAATTGCAGGGGTGCCAATACTTTTGGCCAGCACCAAACTACTATAATACTGCCCCTCTGTACAAAAAGATAACTATTATAATACTGCTCCTATGTACAAGAATATAACTACTCTAACACTGCCCCCTATGTACAAGAATATAACTACTATAATACTGCTACTATGTACAAGAATATAACTACTATAATACTGCTCCCTATGTACAAGAATATAACTACTATAATACTGCCCTTATGTACAAGAATATAACTACTATAATACTGCTCCTGTGTACAAGAATATAACTACTATAATACTGCTCCTGTGTACAAGAATATAACTACTATAATATTGCTCTTATGTACAAGAATATAACTACTATAATACTGCTCCTATGTACAAGAATATAACTACTATAATACTGCTCCTATGAACAAGAATATAACTACTATAATACTGCTCCTGTGTACAAGAATATAACTACTATAATACTGCTCTTATGTACAAGAATATAACTACTATAATACTGCTCCTATGTACAAGAATATAACTACTCTAATACTGCTCCTATGTACAAGAATATAACTACTATAATACTGCTCCTATGTACAAGAATATAACTACTATAATACTGCTCTTATGTACATGAATATAACTACTATAATACAACTCCTATGTAGAAGAATATAACTACTATAATACTGCCCCTATGTACAAGGATATAACTACTATAATACTGCCCCCTATGTACAAGAATATAACTACTATAAAACTGCCACTATGTTCAAGAATATAACTACTATAATACTGTTCCTATGTACAAGAATATTACTACTGTAATACTGTTCCTATATACAAGAATATATCTACTATAATACTGCTCCTATGTACAAGAATATAACTACTGTAATACTGTTCCTATGTACAAGAATATAACTACTATAATACTGCCACTATGTACAAGAATATAACTACTATAATACTGCCCCTATGTACAAAAATATAACTACTATAATACTGCTCCTATGTACAAGAATATAACTACTATAATACTGCGCCCTATGTACAAGAATATAGCTACTGTAATACTGTTCCTATGTACAATAATATAACTACTATAATACTGCTCCCTATGTACAAGAATATAACTACTATAATACTGCTCCTATGTACAAGAATATAGCTACTGTAATACTGTTCCTATGTACAATAATATAACTACTATAATACTGCTCCCTATGTACAAGAATATAACTACTATAATACTGCTCCTAAGTACAAGAATATAGCTACAATAATACTGCTCCCTATGTACAAGAATATAACTACTGTAATACTGTTCCTATATACAAGAATATATCTACTATAATACTGCTCCTATGTACAAGAATATAACTGCTGTAATACTGTTCCTATGTACAAGAATATAACTACTATAAAACTGCCACTATGTTCAAGAATATAACTACTATAATACTGTTCCTATGTACAAGAATATTACTACTGTAATACTGTTCCTATATACAAGAATATATCTACTATAATACTGCTCCTATGTACAAGAATATAACTACTGTAATACTGTTCCTATGTACAAGAATATAACTACTATAATACTGCCACTATGTACAAGAATATAACTACTATAATACTGCCCCTATGTA
Source organism: Phyllobates terribilis (assembly GCF_046119375.1). Lineage (NCBI taxonomy): Eukaryota > Metazoa > Chordata > Amphibia > Anura > Dendrobatidae > Phyllobates > Phyllobates terribilis. Next base: position 678,653,216 of record NW_027362763.1, on the reverse strand, counting down.
CAAAAATATAACTACTATAATACTACTCCTATGTACAAGAATATAACTACTATAATACTGCGCCCTATGTACAAGAATATAGCTACTGTAATACTGTTCCTATGTACAATAATATAACTACTATAATACTGCTCCCTATGTACAAGAATATAACTACTATAATACTGCTCCTATGTACAAGAATATAGCTACTATAATACTGCGCCCTATATACAAGAATATAACTACTGTAATACTGTTCCTATGTACAAGAATATAACTACTATAATACTGCTCCTATGTACAAGAATATAACTACTGTAATACTGTTCCTATGTACAAGAATATAACTACTATAATACTGCCACTATGTACAAGAATATAACTACTATAATACTGTTCCTATGTACAAGAATATAACTACTGTAATACTGTTCCTATATACAAGAATATATCTACTATAATACTGCTCCTATGTACAAGAATATAACTGCTGTAATACTGTTCCTATGTACAAGAATATAACTACTATAAAACTGCCACTATGTACAAGAATATAACTACTGTAATACTGTTCCTATGTACAAGAATATAACTACTATAATACTGCCACTATGTACAAGAATATAACCACTATAATACTGTTCCTATGTACAAGAATATAACTACTATAATACTGCCACTATGTACAAGAATATAACTACTATAATACTGCTCCTATGTACAAGAATATAACGACTATAATACTGCTCCGTATTTACAAGAATATATCTACTATAATACTGCTCCCTATGTACAAGAATATAACTACTATAATACTGCCCCCTATGTACAACAATATAACTACTATAATACTTCCGCCTATATAAAAGAATATAACTGCTATAATACTTCCCCCTATGTACAAGAATATAATTACTATAATACTGCCCCTATGTACATGATTATCAATACTATAATACTGCTCCCTATGTACAAGAATATAACTACTATAATACTGCCCTTATGTACAAGAATATAACTACTATAATACTACTCCTGTGTACAAGAATATAACTACTATAATACTGCTCCTATGTACAAGAATATAACTACTATAATACTGCTCCTATGAACAAGAATATAACTACTATAATACTGCTCCTATGTACTAGAATATAACTACTATAATACTGCCCTTATGTACATGAATATAACTGCTATAATACAACTCCTATGTAGAAGAATATAGCTACTATAATACTGCCCCTATGTACAAGGATATAACTACTATAATACTGCCCCCTATGTACAAGAATATAACTACTATAATACTGCCCCTATGTACAAGAATATAACTACTATAATACTGCTCCCTATGTACAAGAATATAACTACTATAATACTGCTCCTATGTACAAGAATATAACTACTATAATACTGCCCCTATGTACAAGAATATAACTACTATAATACTGCCCCTATGTACAAAAATATAACTACTATAATACTGCTCCTATGTACAAGAATATAACTACTATAATACTGCGCCCTATGTACAAGAATATAGCTACTGTAATACTGTTCCTATGTACAATAATATAACTACTATAATACTGCTCCCTATGTACAAGAATATAACTACTATAATACAGCTCCTATGTACAAGAATATAACTACTATAATACTGCTCCCTAGGTACAAGAATATAACTACTGTAATACTGTTCCTATATACAAGAATATATCTACTATAATATTGCTCCTATGTACAAGAATATAACTACTGTAATACTGTTCCTATGTACAAGAATATAACTACTATAATACTGCCACTATGTACAAGAATATAACTACTATAATACTGTTCCTATGTACAAGAATATTACTACTGTAATACTGCTCCTATGTACAAGAATATAACTACTATAATACTGCTCTGCATGTACAAGAATATAAGTACTATAATACTGCTCCCTATGTACAAGAATATAACTACTATAATACTGCCCCCTATGTACAAGAATATAAATGCTATAATACTTCCCCCTATGTACAAGAATATAATTACTATAATACTGCCCCTATGTACATGATTATCAATACTATAATACTGCTCCCTATGTACAAGAATATAACTACTATAATACTACCCTTATGTACAAGAAAATAACTACTATAATACTGCTCCTGTGTACAAGAATATAACTACTATAATACTGCTCCTATGTACAAGAATATAACTACTATAATACTGCCCCTATGTACAAGAATATAACTACTATAATACTGCTCCTATGTACAGGAATATAACTACTACAATACTGCTCCCTATGTACAAGAATATAGCTACTATAATACTGCCCCCTAGGTACAAGGATATAACTACTATAATACTGCTCCTATGTACAGGAATATAACTACTACAATACTGCTCCCTATGTACAAGAATATAGCTACTATAATACTGCCCCCTAGGTACAAGGATATAACTACTATAATACTGCCCCTATGTACAGGAATATAACTACTCTAATATTGCCCCCTATGTACAAAAATATAACTACTATAATACTGCCCCTATGTAAAAGAATATATCTACTATAATGCTGCCCCCCTATATACTGTAATATAACTGATATAATACTGCCCCTATGTACAAGAATATACAGTGCTGGCCAAAAGTATTGGCACCCCTGCAATTCTGTCAGATAATACTCAGTTTCTTCCTGAAAATGATTGCAATCACAAATTCTTTGGTATTATTATCTTCATTTAATTTGTCTTCAATGAAAAAAACACAAAAAGAATTGTCCTAAAGCCAAATTGGATATAGTTCCACACCAAACCTAAAAAAGGGGGTAGACAAAAGTATTGGCACCCTTTGAATAATCATGTGATGCTTCTCTAATTCGTGTAATTAACAGCACCTGTAACTTACCTGTGGCACCTAACAGGTGTTGGCAATAACTAAATCACACTTGCAGCCAGTTAACATGGATTAAAGTTGACTCAACCTCTGTCCTGTGTCCTTGTGTGTACCACATTGAGCATGGAGAAAAGAAAGAAGACCAAAGAACTGTCTGACGACTTGAGAAACCAAATTGTGAGGAAGCATGAGCAATCTCAAGGCTACAAGTCCATCTCCAAAGACCTGAATGTTCCTGTGTCTTCCGTGCGCAGTGTCATCAAGAAGTTTAAAGCCCATGGCACTGTGGCTAACCTCCCTAGATGTGGACGGAAAAGAAAAATTGATGAGAGATTTCAACACAAGATTGTGCGGATGGTGGATAAAGAACCTCGACTAACATCCAAACAAGTTCAAGCTGCCCTGCAGTCCGAGGGTACAACAGTCTCAACCCGTACTATCCGTCGGCGTCTGAATGAAAAGGGACTGTATGGTAGGATACCCAGGAAGACCCCACTTCTTACCCCGAGACATAAAAAAGCCAGGCTTGAGTTTTCCAAAACTTACCTGAGAAAGCCTAAAATGTTTTGGAAGAATGTTCTCTGGTCAGATGAGACAAAAGTAGAGCTTTTTGGGAAAAAGCATCAACATAGCGTGCACAGGAAAAAAAAAAGAGGCATTCAAAGAAAAGAACACGGTCCCTACAGTCAAACAAGGCGGAGGTTCCCTGATGTTTTGGGGTTGCTTTGCTGCCTCTGGCACTGGACTGCTTGACCGTGTGCATGGCATTATGAAGTCTGAAGACTACCAACAAATTTTGCAGCATAATGTAGGGCCCAGTGTGAGAAAGCTGGGTCTGCCTCCGAGGTCATGGGTCTTCCAGCAGGACAATGACCCAAAACACACTTCCAAAAGCACTATAAAATGGTTTGAGAGAAAGCACTGGAGACTTCTAAGGTGTCCAGCAATGAGTCCAGTCCTGAATCCCATAGAACACCTGTGGAGAGATCTCAAAATGGCAGTTTGGAGAAGGCACCCTTCAACTATCAGGGTCCTGGAGCAGTTTGCCAAAGAAGAATGGTCTACAATTCCAGCAGAGCATTGTAAGAAACTCATTGATGGTTACCGGAAGCGGTTGTTCGCAGTTATTTTGGCTAAAGGTTGTGCAACCAAGTATTAGGCTGTGGGTGCCAATACTTTTGTCCGGCCCTTTTTTGGAGTTTTGTGTGAAATGATCAATGATTTCATTTTTGTTTCATTCTCTTTTGTGTTTTTTCCTTGCAAGCAAATTAAATGAAGAGAATAATACCAAAGAATTTGTGATTGTAATCATTTTCAGGAAGAAACTGAGTATGATCTGACAGAATTGCAGGGGTGCCAATACTTTTGGCCAGCACCAAACTACTATAATACTGCCCCTATGTACAAAAAGATAACTATTATAATACTGCTCCTATGTACAAGAATATAACTACTCTAACACTGCCCCCTATGTACAAGAATATAACTACTATAATACTGCTACTATGTACAAGAATATAACTACTATAATACTGCTCCCTATGTACAAGAATATAACTACTATAATACTGCCCTTATGTAATAGAATATAACTACTATAATACTGCTCCTGTGTACAAGAATATAACTATTATAATACTGCTCTTATGTACAAGAATATCACTACTATAATACTGCTCCTATGTACAAGAATATAACTACTATAATACTGCTCCTATGTACAAGAATATAACTACTATAATACTGCTCCTATGTACAAGAATATAACTACTATAATACTGCCCTTATGTACATGAATATAACTACTATAATACAACTCCTATGTAGAAGAATATAGCTACTATAATACTGCCCCTATGTACAAGGATATAACTACTATAATACTGCCCCCTATGTACAAGAATATAACTACTATAATACTGCTCCGTATGTACAAGAATATAACTACTATAATACTGCCCCTATGTACAAGAATTTAACTACTATAATACTGCTCCCTATGTACAAGAATATAACTACTATAATACTGCTCCTATGTACAAGAATATAACTACTATAATACTGCCCCTATGTATAAGAATTTAACTACTATAATACTGCCCCTATGTACAAAAATATAACTACTATAATACTGCTTCTATGTACAAGAATATAACTACTATAATACTGCGCCCTATGTACAAGAATATAGCTACTGTAATACTGTTCCTATGTACAATAATATAACTACTATAATACTGCTCCCTATGTACAAGAATATAACTACTATAATACTGCTCCTATGTACAAGAATATAACTACTATAATACTGCTCCCTATGTACAAGAATATAACTACTGTAATACTGTTCCTATATACAAGAATATATCTACTATAATACTGCTCCTATGTACAAGAATATAACTACTGTAATACTGTTCCTATGTACAAGAATATAACTACTATAATACTGCTCCCTATGTACAAGAATATAACTACTATAATACTGCCCTTATGTACAAGAATATAACTACTATAATACTGCTCCTGTGTACAAGAATATAACTATTATAATACTGCTCTTATGTACAAGAATATCACTACTATAATACTGCTCCTATGTACAAGAATATAACTACTATAATACTGCTCCTATGTACAAGAATATAACTACTATAATACTGCTCCTATGTACAAGAATATAACTACTATAATACTGCCCTTATGTACATGAATATAACTACTATAATACAACTCCTATGTAGAAGAATATAGCTACTATAATACTGCCCCTATGTACAAGGATATAACTACTATAATACTGCCCCCTATGTACAAGAATATAACTACTATAATACTGCTCCGTATGTACAAGAATATAACTACTATAATACTGCCCCTATGTACAAGAATGTAACTACTATAATACTGCTCCCTATGTACAAGAATATAACTACTATAATACTGCTCCTATGTACAAGAATATAACTACTATAATACTGCCCCTATGTACAAGAATTTAACTACTATAATACTGCCCCTATGTACAAAAATATAACTACTATAATACTGCTCCCTATGTACAAGAATATAACTACTGTAATACTGTTCCTATATACAAGAATATATCTACTATAATACTGCTCCTATGTACAAGAATATAATTACTGTAATACTGATCCTATGTACAAGAATATAACTACTATAATACTGCCACTATGTACAAGAATATAACTACTATAATACTGTTCCTATGTACAAGAATATTACTACTGTAATACTGCTCCTATGTACAAGAATATAACTACTATAATACTGCTCCGTATGTACAAGAATATAACTACTATAATACTGCTCCCTATGTACAAGAATATAACTACTATAATACTGCCCCCTAAGTACAACAATATAACTACTATAATACTTCCGCCTATATACAAGAATATAACTGCTATAATACTTCCCCCTATGTACAAGAATATAATTACTATAATACTGCCCCTATGTACATGATTATCAATACTATAATACTGCTCCCTATGTACAAGAATATAACTACTATAATAATGCCCTTATGTACAAGAATATAACTACTATAATACTGCTCCTGTGTACAAGAATATAACTACTATAATACTGCTCCTATGTACAAGAATATAACTACTATAATACTGCTCCCTATGAATAAGAATACAACTACTGTAATACTGTTCCTATGTACAATAATATAACTATTATAATACTGCTCCCTATGTACAAGAATATAACTACTATAATACTGCTCCTATGTACAAGAATATAACTACTATAATACTGCTCCCTATGTACAAGAATATAACTACTGTAATACTGTTCCTATATACAAGAATATATCTACTATAATACTGCTCCTATGTACAAGAATATAACTACTGCAATACTGTTCCTATGTACAAGAATATAACTACTATAATACTGCCACTATGTACAAGAATATAACTACTATAATACTGTTCCTATGTTCAAGAATACTACTACTGTAATACTGCTCCTATGTACAAGAATATAACTACTATAATACTGCTCCGTATGTACAAGAATATAACTACTATAATACTGCCCCCTATGTGCAAGAATATAACTACTGTAATACTGTTTCTATGTACAATAATATAACTACTATAATACTGCTCCCTATGTACAAAAAGATAACTATTATAATACTGCTCCTATGTACAAGAATATTACAACTATAATACTGCTCCCTATGTACAAGAATATAACTACTGTAATACTGTTCCTATGTACAATAATATAACTACTATAATACTGCTCCCTATGAACAAGAATACAACTACTGTAATACTGTTCCTATGTACAATAATATAACTACTATAATACTGCTCCCTATGTACAAGAATATAACTACTATACTACTGCTCCTATGTACAAGAATATAACTACTATAATACTGCTCCCTATGTACAAGAATATAACTACTGTAATACTGTTCCTATATACAAGAATATATCTACTATAATACTGCTCCTATGTACAAGAATATAACTACTGCAATACTGTTCCTATGTACAAGAATATAACTACTATAATACTGCCACTATGTACAAGAATATAACTACTATAATACTGTTCCTAAGTTCAAGAATACTACTACTGTAATACTGCTCCTATGTACAAGAATATAACTACTATAATACTGCTCCGTATGTACAAGAATATAACTACTATAATACTGCCCCCTATGTGCAAGAATATAACTACTGTAATACTGTTTCTATGTACAATAATATAACTACTATAATACTGCTCCCTATGTACAAAAAGATCACTATCATAATACTGCTTCTATGTACAAGAATATTACAACTATAATACTGCTCCCTATGTGCAAGAATATAACTACTGTAATACTGTTCCTATGTACAATAATATAACTACTATAATACTGTTCCTATGTACAAGAATATAACTACTATAATACTGTTCCTATATACAAGAATATATCTACTATAATACTGCTCCTATGTACAAGAATATAACTACTGTAATACTGTTCCTACGTACAAGAATATAACTACTATAATACTTCTCCTATGTACAAGAATATTACTGCTATAATACTGCTCCCTGTGTACAAGAATATAACTACTGTAATACTGTTTCTATGTACAATAGTATAACTACTATAATACTGCCCTTATGTACATGAATATAACTACTATAATACTGTTCCTATGTACAAGAATATTATTACTGTAATACTGCTCCTATGTACAAGGATATAACTACTATAATACTGCTCCGTATGTACAAGAATATAACTACTATAACACTGCTCCGTATGTACAAGAATATAACTACTATAATACTGCCCCTATGTACAAGAATATAACTACTATAATACTGCTCCCTATGTACAAGAATATAACTACTATAATACTGCTCCTATGTACAAGAATATAACTACTATAATACTGCCCCTATGTACAAGAATTTAACTACTATAATACTGCCCCTATGTACAAAAATATAACTACTATAATACTGCTCCTTAGTACAAGAATATAACTACTATAATACTGCGCCCTATGTACAAGAATATAGCTACTGTAATACTGTTCCTATGTACAATAATATAACTACTATAATACTGCTCCCTATGTACAACAATATAACTACTATAATACTGCTCCTATGTACAAGAATATAACTACTATAATACTGCTCCCTATGTACAAGAATATAACTACTATAAAACTGTTCCTATGTACAAGAATATTACTACTGTAATACTGCTCCTATGTACAAGAATATAACTACTATAATACTGCTCCCTATGTACAAGAATATAACTACTATAATACTGCCCCCTATGTACAACAATATAACTACTATAATACTTCCGCCTATATACAAGAATATAACTGCTATAATACTTCCCCCTATGTACAAGAATATAATTACTATAATACTGCCCCTATGTACATGATTATCAATACTATAATACTGCTCCCTATGTACAAGAATATAACTACTATAATACTGCCCTTATGTACAAGAATATAACTACTATAATACTGCTCCTGTGTACAAGAATATAACTACTATAATACTGCTCCTATGTACAAGAATATAACTACTATAATATTGCTCCCTATGAATAAGAATACAACTACTGTAATACTGTTCCTATGTACAATAATATAACTATTATAATACTGCTCCCTATGTACAAGAATATAACTACTATAATACTGCTCCTATGTACAAGAATATAACTACTATAATACTGCTCCCTATGTACAAGAATATAACTACTGTAATACTGCTCCGTATGTACAAGAATATAACTACTATAATACTGCCCCCTATGTGCAAGAATATAACTACTATAATACTGTTCCTAAGTTCAAGAATACTACTACTGTAATACTGCTCCTATGTACAAGAATATAACTACTATAATACTGCTCCGTATGTACAAGAATATAACTACTATAATACTGCCCCCTATGTGCAAGAATATAACTACTGTAATACTGTTTCTATGTACAATAATATAACTACTATAATACTGCTCCCTATGTACAAAAAGATAACTATTATAATACTGCTTCTATGTACAAGAATATTACAACTATAATACTGCTCCCTATGTGCAAGAATATAACTACTGTAATACTGTTCCTATGTACAATAATATAACTACTATAATACTGTTCCTATGTACAAGAATATAACTACTATAATACTGTTCCTATATACAAGAATATATCTACTATAGTATTGCTCCCTGTGTACAAGAATATAACTACTGTAATACTGTTTCTATGTACAATAGTATAACTACTATAATACTGCCCTTATGTACATGAATATAACTACTATAATACTGTTCCTATGTGCAAGAATATTATTACTGTAATACTGCTCCTATGTACAAGGATATAACTACTATAATACTGCTCCGTATGTACAAGAATATAACTACTATAATACTGCTCCGTATGTACAAGAATATAACTACTATAATACTGCCCCTATGTACAAGAATATAACTACTATAATACTGCTCCCTATGTACAAGAATATAACTACTATAATACTGCTCCTATGTACAAGAATATAACTACTATAATACTGCTCCCTATGTACAAGAATATACCTACTATAAAACTGTTCCTATGTACAAGAATATTACTACTGTAATACTGCTCCTATGTACAAGAATATAACTACTATAATACTGCTCCGTATGTACAAGAATATAACTACTATAATACTGCCCCCTATGTGCAAGAATATAACTACTGTAATACTGTTTCTATGTACAATAATATAACTACTATAATACTGCTCCCTATGTACAAAAAGATAACTATTATAATACTGCTTCTATGTACAAGAATATTACAACTATAATACTGCTCCCTATGTGCAAGAATATAACTACTGTAATACTGTTCCTATGTACAATAATATAACTACTATAATACTGTTCCTATGTACAAGAATATAACTACTATAATACTGTTCCTATATACAAGAATATATCTACTATAGTATTGCTCCCTGTGTACAAGAATATAACTACTGTAATACTGTTTCTATGTACAATAGTATAACTACTATAATACTGCCCTTATGTACATGAATATAACTACTATAATACTGTTCCTATGTGCAAGAATATTATTACTGTAATACTGCTCCTATGTACAAGGATATAACTACTATAATACTGCTCCGTATGTACAAGAATATAACTACTATAATACTGCTCCGTATGTACAAGAATATAACTACTATAATACTGCCCCTATGTACAAGAATATAACTACTATAATACTGCTCCCTATGTACAAGAATATAACTACTATAATACTGCTCCTATGTACAAGAATATAACTACTATAATACTGCCCCTATGTACAAGAATTTAACTACTATAATACTGCCCCTATGTACAAAAATATAACTACTATAATACTGCTCCTTAGTACAAGAATATAACTACTATAATACTGCGCCCTATGTACAAGAATATAGCTACTGTAATACTGTTCCTATGTACAATAATATAACTACTATAATACTGCTCCCTATGTACAAGAATATAACTACTATAATACTGCTCCTATGTACAAGAATATAACTACTATAATACTGCTCCCTATGTACAAGAATATAACTACTATAAAACTGTTCCTATGTACAAGAATATTACTACTGTAATACTGCTCCTATGTACAAGAATATAACTACTATAATACTGCTCCCTATGTACAAGAATATAACTACTATAATACTGCCCCCTATGTACAACAATATAACTACTATAATACTTCTGCCTATATACAAGAATATATCTGCTATAATACTTCCCCCTATGTACAAGAATATAATTACTATAATACTGCCCCTATGTACATGATTATCAATACTATAATACTGCTCCCTATGTACAAGAATATAACTACTATAATACTGCCCTTATGTACAAGAATATAACTACTATAATACTGCTCCTGTGTACAAGAATATAACTACTATAATACTGTTCCTATGTACAAGAATATAACTACTATAATACTGCCCCTATGTACAAGAATATAACTACTATAATACTGCTCCTATGTACAGGAATATAACTACTACAATACTGCTCCCTATGTACAAGAATATAGCTACTATAATACTGCCCCCTAGGTACAAGAATATAACTACTATAATACTGCCCCTATGTACAGGAATATAACTTCTCTAATACTGCCCCCTATGTACAAAAATAAAACTACTATAATACTGCCCCTATGTAAAAGAATATATCTACTATAATACTGCCCCCTATATACTGTAATATAACTGATATAATACTGCCCCTATGTACAAGAATATACAGTGCTGGCCAAAAGTATTGGCACCCCTGCAATTCTGTCAGATAATACTCAGTTTCTTCCTGAAAATGATTGCAATCACAAATTCTTTGGTATTATTATCTTCATTTAATTTGTCTTCAATGAAAAAAACACAAAAAGAATTGTCCTAAAGCCACATTGGATATAATTCCACACCAAACCTAAAAAAGGGGGTAGACAAAAGTATTGGCACCCTTTGAAAAATCATGTGATGCTTCTCTAATTCGTGTAATTAACAGCACCTGTAACTTACCTGTGGCACCTAACAGGTGTTGGCAATAACTAAATCACACTTGCAGCCAGTTAACATGGATTAAAGTTGACTCAACCTCTGTCCTGTGTCCTTGTGTGTACCACATTGAGCATGGAGAAAAGAAAGAAGACCAAAGAACTGTCTGAGGACTTGAGAAACCAAATTGTGAGGAAGCATGAGCAATCTCAAGGCTACAAGTCCATCTCCAAAGACCTGAATGTTCCTCTGTCTTCCGTGCTCAGTGTCATCAAGAAGTGTAAAGCCCATGGCACTGTGGCTAACCTCCCTAGATGTGGACGGAAAAGAAAAATTGACGAGAGATTTCAACACAAGATTGTGCGGATGGTGGATAAAGAACCTCGACTAACATCCAAACAAGTTCAAGCTGCCCTGCAGTCCGAGGGTACAACAGTGTACAAGAATATAACTACTATAATACTGCTCCTATGTACAAGAATATAACTACTATAATACAACTCCTATGTAGAAGAATATAGCTACTATAATACTGCCCCTATGTACAAGGATATAACTACTATAATACTGCACCCTATGTACAAGAATATAACTACTATAATACTGCTCCGTATGTACAAGAATATAACTACTATAATACTGCCCCTATGTACAAGAATATAACTACTATAATACTGCTCCCTATGTACAAGAATATAACTACTATAATACTGCTCCTATGTACAAGAATATAACTACTATAATATTGCTCCCTATGAACAAGAATACTACTGTAATACTGTTCCTATGTACAAAAATATAACTACTATAATACTGCTCCCTATGTACAAGAATATAACTACTATAATACTGCTCCTATGTACAAGTATATAACTACTATAATACTGCTCCCTATGTACAAGAATATAACTACTGTAATACTGTTCCTATATACAAGAATATATCTACTATAATACTGCTCCTATGTACAAGAATATAACTACTGTAATACTGTTCCTATGTACAAGAATATAACTACTATAATACTGCCACTATGTACAAGAATATAACTACTATAATACTGTTCCTATGTTCAAGAATATTACTACTGTAATACTGCTCCTATGTACAAGAATATAACTACTATAATACTGCTCCGTATGTACAAGAATATAACTACTATAATACTGCCCCCTATGTGCAAGAATATAACTACTGTAATACTGTTTCTATGTACAATAATATAACTACTATAATACTGCTCCCTATGTACAAGAATATAACTACTATAATACTGCTCCTATGTACAAGAATATTACTACTATAATACTGCTCCTATGTACAAGAATATAACTACTGTAATACTGTTCCTATGTACAATAATATAACTACTATAATACTGTTCCTATGTACAAGAATATAACTACTATAATACTGTTCCTATATACAAGAAGATATCTACTATAATACTGCTCCTATGTACAAAAATATAACTACTGTAATACTGTTCCTATGTACAAGAATATAACTACTATAATACTCCTCCTATGTACAAGAATATTACTGCTATAATACTGCTCCCTATGTACAAGAATATAACTACTGTAATACTGTTCCTATGTACAATAGTATAACTACTATAATACTGTTCCTATGTACAAGAATATAACTACTGTAATACTGCTCCTATGTACAAGAATATAACTACTATAATACTGCTCCGTATGTACAAGAATATAACTACTATAATATTGCTCCCTATGTACAAGAATATAACTACTATAATACTGCTCCAATGTACAAGAATATTACTACTATAATACTGCTCCCTATGTACAAGAATATAACTACTGTAATACTGTTCCTATGTACAATAATATAACTACTATAATACTGTTCCTATGTACAAGAATATAACTACTATAATACTGCCCCCTATGTACAACAATATAACTACTATAATACTTCCGCCTATATAAAAGAATATAACTGCTATAATACTTCCCCCTATGTACAAGAATATAATTACTATAATACTGCCCCTATGTACATGATTATCAATACTATAATGCTGCTCCCTATGTACAAGAATATAACTACTATAATACTGCCCTTATGTACAAGAATATAACTACTATAATACTGCCCCTATGTACAAGAATACCCGTTCCGGTGTGCAGTAACACGGAAGGGATTGTTATTTCAGTTGGTTGTTTTACCTTCTTACCCAGACGGTGTTCGGCCGCAGTCCTCCAGACTGCATCGCGGACCCCGGGTTCTGTTGCTTTCCATTATTTAATAAAGTTGTTTGCAACCGTCCCTTTAACAGTATCAGAGCGCCAGGGTCTTCCCGAACATGGTTGACAACCAGCAACTGCAGCGTTATATACAGCAACTTGAGGCCAGACTTAGGACTCTGGAACAAGCTGTCCCGGTGGCTGATATCACTACAGAAGCTACCCAGGCGGCTTCTCAAGCAGCCAGTCTGGTTAACTCGGCTGCGGTGAATGCTTCGGCAGCTGCAATTGCCCCATTACCCCGTTTTGCTCTCCTGGAAAATTTTCTGGTGACAGCAAATCCTGCAGAGGTTTTATTAATCTGTGCTCCATTCAGTTGGAGATGATGGAGGCACGGTTCCCCTCCGAAAGGGCCAAAGTGGGTTTTGTCATCTCGTTACTTTCTCACAGGGCCTTGGAGTGGGCTACACCCCTGTGGGAGCGGAGTGACCCGGTACTGGCTAACGCTGGTCTCTTTCTTACTGCCCTAAAAAATGTCTTCCTAGGTCCTCAGGTCACACATGATATGGCTCTTAAGCTTCTTGCGTTGGTTCAGAGTTCGGTCACCGCCAGCCACTATGCCATCCAGTTCAGAACCTTAGAGGCTGAATTGGATTGGTCTGAGCAGTGTTTAATCCCGGTGTTCTGGAAGGGTCTGGCTGGGCATATTAAAAATACTCTATCTACCAGAGAGATTCCAACCTCCCTGGAAGAGTTAATCTCCCTCGCTAACCGAATAGATTTGCGTCATGCAGAACACAAGGTAGAGATGGAGGTCCACAGACCTCAGTGTCGGTTGGCACCATCATTTTCTAGACCCATTTCCAAACCCGCGTCTCCCGACCCGGAGCCTGAGGCTGAGGCTATGGATATATCCCGGACTGAGTCTAGCCCCTCTCGTTCCCGACCTGCACATCTCTTGGAGTACCCCATTAATAAGGGTTCCAAGCAGTCGGGAAAACGAGTGTGTCTAACCGCCGTTGGAGGAGGTGTGCTAGATTCTGGGGCTCCTTCCTCCAAATTATTGTATAAGGTGACATTGTTCTTCGGAACAACCACGGTTACTGCCAAGGCGTGGGTGGATTCTGGCACCGATGGCAATTTTTTGTCATCTACGTTTGCTCAGAAACACGCCATCCCTATGGAGTTACTGCCAAGACCAATGAACATTAGGGTAGTCAACGGTTCTCTACTGGACACTCAAATCACCCACCAGTCAATTCCCCTCACCATGTCATTTCCTCAGGGTCACCGGGAGGTCATCTCCTTTCTTATTATTCCCGGTGGATTAGATGAGGTGCTATTGGGTCCTCCATGGTTACGTTGTCACACTCCACACATTGACTGGAATACGGGGAGAATTTCTTCCTGGAGTGAGAATTGTGTCTCAGTGTATGGCTACAGTCACCCGGAGGGTAGTCTCTGAGCCTTCTACCGATGTGGCCCCCGGCACAAATCCTCTGTCTGTCCCCAAGACCCAGGTCTTGTCAGATTATATCAAAAAGAACCCTCGGGTAGACCTTTTGTCCCGGTCCATGGATACGGCTGAGGACGATGACGAGCCCAGGCTCACCGTTCCTTCGGGAAGTATGCGGAGGGTGGCCCCAGTGTCCTTAAACCAGGTTCCTTCGGGCAGGACGTTCTTTATTGTCTATGGCCAACACCCCCAGATTCCTTTTCCCGTCTCCGTTTCTGTGGACAACCCTGCCACGGAGTCTCTTGTCAGCGAGTTTTCTACCATTTGGGAGAGTACTAGGTCCGCACTTCTTCAGTCCTTCTTCACTTCAGCCCCTATGCACAAGAATATAACTACTACAATACTGCCCATATGTACAAGAATATAATTACTATAATACTGCCCCTATGTACAAGTATATAACTACTATAATACTGCTCCTATGTACAAGAATATAACTACTATAATACTGCCCCTATATACAAGAATATAACTACTATAATACTGCTCCTATGTACAAGAATATAACTACTATAATACTGCCCCTATGTACAAGAATATAACTACTATAATACTGCCCCTATGTACAAAAATATAACTACTATAATACTGCCCCTATGTACAAGAATATAACTACTATAATACTGCTCCTATGTACAGGAATATAACTACTACAATACTGCTCCCTATGTACAAGAATAAAACTACTATAATACTGCCCCCTAGGTACAAGAATATAACTACTATAATACTGCCCCTATGTACAGGAATATAACTACTCTAATACTGCCCCCTATGTACAAAAATATAACTACTATAATACTGCCCCTATGTAAAAGAATATATCTACTATAATACTGCCCCCTATATACTGTAATATAACTGATATAATACTGCCCCTATGTACAAGAATATACATTGCTGGCCAAAACTATTGGCACCCCTGCAATTCTGTCAGATAATACTCAGTTTCTTCCTGAAAATGATTGCAATCACAAATTCTTTGGTATTATTATCTTCATTTAATTTGTCTTCAATGAAAAAAACACAAAAAGAATTGTCCTAAAGCCAAATTGGATATAATTCCACACCAAACCTAAAAAAGGAGGTAGACAAAAGTATTGGCACCCTTTGAAAAATCATGTGATGCTTCTCTAATTCGTGTAATTAACAGCACCTGTAACTTACCTGTGGCACCTAACAGGTGTTGGCAATAACTAAATCACACTTGCAGCCAGTTGACATGGATTAAAGTTGACTCAACCTCTGTCCTGTGTTCTTGTGTGTACCACATTGAGCATGGAGAAAAGAAAGAAGACCAAAGAACTGTCTGAGGACTTGAGAAACCAAATTGTGAGGAAGCATGAGCAATCTCAGGGCTACAAGTCCATCTCCAAAGACCTGAATGTTCCTGTGTCTTCCGTGCGCAGTGTCATCAAGAAGTTTAAAGCCCATGGCACTGTGGCTAACCTCCCTAGATGTGGACGGAAAAGAAAGATTGACGAGAGATTTCAACACAAGATTGTGCGGATGGTGGATAAAGAACCTCGACTAACATCCAAACAAGTTCAAGCTGCCCTGCAGTCCGAGGGTACAACAGTGTCAACCCGTACTATCCGTCGGCGTCTGAATGAAAAGGGACTGTATGGTAGGATACCCAGGAAGACCCTACTTCTTACCCCGAGACATAAAAAAGCCAGGCTGGAGTTTGCCAAAACTTACCTGAGAAAGCCTAAAATGTTTTGGAAGAATGTTCTCTGGTCAGATGAGACAAAAGTAGAGCTTTTTGGGAAAAAGCATCAACATAGAGTGTACAGGAAAAAAAAAAGAGGCATTCAAAGAAAAGAACACGGTCCCTACAGTCAAACATGGCGGACGTTCCCTGATGTTTTGGGGTTGCTTTGCTGCCTCTGGCACTGGACTGCTTGACCGTGTGCATGGCATTATGAAGTCTGAAGACTACCAACAAATTTTGCAGCATAATGTAGGGCCCAGTGTGAGAAAGCTGGGTCTCCCTCAGAGGTTATGGGTCTTCCAGCAGGACAATGACCCAAAACACACTTCCAAAAGCACTATAAAATGGTTTGAGAGAAAGCAATGGAGACTTCTAAGGTGGCCAGCAATGAGTCCAGACCTGAATCCCACAGAACACCTGTGGAGAGATCTCAAAATGGCAGTTTGGAGAAGACACCCTTCAAATATCAGGGACCTGGAGCAGTTTGCCAAAGAAGAATGGTCTACAATTCCAGCAGAGCATTGTAAGAAACTCATTGATGGTTACCGGAAGCGGTTGTTCGCAGTTATTTTGGCTAAAGGTTGTGCAACCAAGTATTAGGCTGTGGGTGCCAATACTTTTGTCCGGCCCTTTTTTGGAGTTTTGTGTGAAATGATCAATGATTTCATTTTTGTTTCATTCTCTTTTGTGTTTTTTCCTTGCAAGCAAATTAAATGAAGAGAATAATACCAAAGAATTTGTGATTGTAATCATTTTCAGGAAGAAACTGAGTATAATCTGACAGAATTGCAGGGGTGCCAATACTTTTGGCCAGCACCAAACTACTATAATACTACCCCTATGTACAAAAAGATAACTATTATAATACTGCTCCTATGTACAAGAATATAACTACTCTAACACTGCCCCCTATGTACAAGAATATAACTACTATAATACTGCTACTATGTACAAGAATATAACTACTATAATACTGCTCCCTATGTACAAGAATATAACTACTATAATACTGCCCTTATGTACAAGAATATAACTACTATAATACTGCTCCTGTGTACAAGAATATAACTACTATAATACTGCTCTTATGTACAAGAATATAACTACTATAATACTGCTCCTATGTACAAGAATATAACTACTATAATACTGCGCCCTATGTACAAGAATATAGCTACTGTAATACTGTTCCTATGTACAATAATATAACTACTATAATACCGCTCCCTATGTACAAGAATATAACTACTATAATACTGCTCCTATGTACAAGAATATAGCTACAATAATACTGCTCCCTATGTACAAGAATATAACTACTGTAATACTGTTCCTATATACAAGAATATATCTACTATAATACTGCTCCTATGTACAAGAATATAACTGCTGTAATACTGTTCCTATGTACAAGAATATAACTGCTATAAAACTGCCACTATGTTCAAGAATATAACTACTATAATACTGCCCCTATGTACAAGAATATAACTACTATAATACTGCCCCTATGTACAAAAATATAACTACTATAATACTGCTCCTATGTACAAGAATATAACTACTATAATACTGCACCCTATGTACAAGAATATAGCTACTGTAATACGGTTCCTATGTACAATAATATAACTACTATAATACCGCTCCCTATGTACAAGAATATAACTACTATAATACTGCTCCTATGTACAAGAATATAGCTACAATAATACTGCTCCCTATGTACAAGAATATAACTACTGTAATACTGTTCCTATATACAAGAATATAACTACTATAATACTGCTCCTATGTACAAGAATATAACTACTATAATACTGCTCCTATGTACAAGAATATAACTACTATAATACTGCTCCTATGTACAAGAATATAACTACTATAATACTGCCCTTATGTACATGAATATAACTACTATAATACAACTCCTATGTAGAAGAATATAACTACTATAATACTGCCCCTATGTACAAGGATATAACTACTATAATACTGCCCCCTATGTACAAGAATATAACTACTATAATACTGCCCCTATGTACAAGAATATAACTACTATAATACTGCTCCCTATGTACAAGAATATAACTACTATAATACTGCTCCTATGTACAAGAATATAACTACTATAATACTGCCCCTATGTACAAGAATATAACTACGATAATACTGCCCCTATGTACAAAAATATAACTACTATAATACTGCTCCTATGTACAAGAATATAACTACTATAATACTGCGCCCTATGTACAAGAATATAGCTACTCTAATACTGTTCCTATGTACAAGAATATAACTACTATAATACTGCCCCTATGTACAAAAATATAACTACTATAATACTGCTCCTATGTACAAGAATATAACTACTATAATACCGCTCCCTATGTACAAGAATATAACTACTATAATACTGCTCCTATGTACAAGAATATAGCTACAATAATACTGCTCCCTATGTACAAGAATATAACTACTGTAATACTGTTCCTATATACAAGAATATATCTACTATAATACTGCTCCTATGTACAAGAATATAACTGCTGTAATACTGTTCCTATGTACAAGAATATAACTACTATAAAACTGCCACTATGTACAAGAATATAACTACTATAATACTGCCCCTATGTACAAAAATATAACTACTATAATACTGCTCCTATGTACAAGAATATAACTACTATAATACTGTGCCCTATGTACAAGAATATAGCTACTGTAATACTGTTCCTATGTACAATAATATAACTACTATAATACTGCTCCCTATGTACAAGAATATAACTACTATAATACTGCTCCTATGTACAAGAATATAGCTACTGTAATACTGTTCCTATATACAATAATATAACTACTATAATACTGCTCCCTATGTACAAGAATATAACTACTATAATACTACTCCTATGTACAAGAATATAACTACTATAATACTGCTCTTATGTACAAGAATATAACTACTATAATACTGCCCCTATGTACAAGAATTTAACTACTATAATACTGCCCCTATGTGCAAAAATATAACTACTATAATACTGCTCCTATGTACAAGAATATAACTACTATAATACTGCGCCCTATGTACAAGAATATAACTACTATAATACTGCTCCCTATGTACAAGAATATAACTACTGTAATACTGTTCCTATGTACAAGAATATAACTACTATAATACTGCCACTATGTACAAGAATATAACTACTATAATACTGTTCCTATGTAGAAGAATATTACTACTGTAATACTGCTCCTATGTACAAGAATATAACTACTATAATACTGCTCTGTATGTACAAGAATATAACTACTATAATACTGCTCCCTATGTACAAGAATATAACTACTATAATACTGCCCCCTATGTACAATATAACTACTATAATACTTCCGCCTATATACAACAATATAACTGCTATAATACTTCCCCCTATGTACAAGAATATAATTACTATAATACTGCCCTTATGTACATGATTATCAATACTATAATACTGCTCCCTATGTACAAGAATATAACTACTATAATACTGCCCTTATGTACAAGAATATAACTACTATAATACTGCTCCTGTGTACAAGAATATAACTACTATAATACTGCTCCTATGTACAAGAATATAACTACTATAATACTGCCCCTATGTACAAGAATATAACTACTATAATACTGCCCCTATGTACAAAAATATAACTACTATAATACTGCTCCTATGTACAAGAATATAACTACTAAAATATTGCTCCCTATGAACAAGAATACTACTGTAATACTGTTCCTATGTACAATAATATAACTACTATAATACTGCTCCCTATGTACAAGAATATAACTACTATAATACTGCTCCTATGTACAAGTATATAACTACTATAATACTGCTCCCTATGTACAAGAATATAACTACTGTAATACTGTTCCTATATACAAGAATATATCTACTATAATACTGCTCCTATGTACAAGAATATAACTACTGTAATACTGTTCCTATGTACAAGAATATAACTACTATAATACTGCCACTATGTACAAGAATATAACTACTATAATACTGTTCCTATGTTCAAGAATAATACTACTGTAATACTGCTCCTATGTACAAGAATATAACTACTATAATACTGCTACGTATGTACAAGAATATAACTACTATAATACTGCCCCCTATGTGCAAGAATATAACTACTGTAATACTGTTTCTATGTACAATAATATAACTACTATAATACTGCTCCCTATGTACAAGAATATAACTACTATAATACTGCTCCTATGTACAAGAATATTACTACTATAATACTGCTCCCTATGTACAAGAATATAACTACTGTAATACTGTTCCTATGTACAATAATATAACTACTATAATACTGTTCCTATGTACAAGAATATAACTACTATAATACTGTTCCTATATACAAGAATATATCTACTATAATACTGCTCCTATGTACAAGAATATAACTACTGTAATACTGTTCCTATGTACAAGAATATAACTACTATAATACTCCTCCTATGTACAAGAATATTACTGCTATAATACTGCTCCCTATGTACAAGAATATAACTACTGTAATACTGTTCCTATGTACAATACTATAACTACTATAATACTGTTCCTATGTACAAGAATATAACTACTGTAATACTGCTCCTATGTACAAGAATATAACTACTATAATACTGCTCCGTATGTACAAGAATATAACTACTATAATACTGCTCCCTATGTACAAGAATATAACTACTATAATACTGCTCCAATGTACAAGAATGTTACTACTATAATACTGCTCCCTATGTACAAGAATATAACTACTGTAATACTGTTCCTATGTACAATAATATAACTACTATAATACTGTTCCTATGTACAAGAATATAACTACTATAATACTGCCCCCTATGTACAACAATATAACTACTATAATACTTCCGCCTATATAAAAGAATATAACTGCTATAATACTTCCCCCTATGTACAAGAATATAATTACTATAATACTGCCCCTATGTACATGATTATCAATACTATAATACTGCTCCCTATGTACAAGAATATAACTACTATAATACTGCCCTTATGTACAAGAATATAACTACTATAATACTGCCCCTATGTACAAGAATACCCGTTCCGGTGTGCAGTAACACGGAAGGGATTGTTATTTCAGTTGGTTGTTTTACCTTCTTACCCAGACGGTGTTCGGCCGCAGTCCTCCAGACTGCATCGCGGACCCCAGGTTCTGTTGCTTTCCATTATTTAATAAAGTTGTTTGCAACCGTCCCTTTAACAGTATCAGAGCGCCAGGGTCTTGCCGAACATGGCTGACAACTAGCAACTGCAGCGCTATATACAGCAACTTGAGGCCAGACTTAGGACTCTGGAACAAGCTGTCCCGGTGGCTGATATCACTACAGAAGCTACCCAGGCGGCTTCTCAAGCAGCCAGTCTGGTTAACTCGGCTGCGGTGAATGCTTCGGCAGCTGCAATTGCCCCATTACCCCGTTTTGCTCTCCTGGAAAATTTTCTGGTGACAGCAAATCCTGCAGAGGTTTTATTAATCTGTGCTCCATTCAGTTGGAGATGATGGAGGCACGGTTCCCCTCCGAAAGGGCCAAAGTGGGTTTTGTCATCTCGTTACTTTCTCACAGGGCCTTGGAGTGGGCTACACCCCTGTGGGAGCGGAGTGACCCGGTACTGGCTAACGCTGGTCTCTTTCTTACTGCCCTAAAAAATGTCTTCATAGGTCCTCAGGTCACACATGATATGGCTCTTAAGCTTCTTGCGTTGGTTCAGAGTTCGGTCACCGCCAGCCACTATGCCATCCAGTTCAGAACCTTAGCGGCTGAATTGGATTGGTCTGAGCAGTCTTTAATCCCGGTGTTCTGGAAGGGTCTGGCTGGGCATATTAAAAATGCTCTCTCTACCAGAGAGATTCCAACCTCCCTGGAGGAGTTAATCTCCCTTGCTAACCGAATAGATTTGCGTCATGCAGAACACAAGGTAGAGATGGAGGTCCATAGACCTGTCACGGGTGTGTCGCTACGAAGATCGTCACGATTACACAGCCTGACTTCTCGCAGCTGACTTTTTGGTGCTTTGTGTTTTTGGCAGTGAGGGAGTTAATTCTCTCTCTCTCTGTGCTAGACGAGGTCCAGCCTCGCCCAGCTGCAATCAATGCTGCTGTAGTGAGTCTCCTTCAAATGCCTGCTGGTCTGTTTGGGAAGTGTCGGTGAAAGCATTTCATACAGACTTACAGAGCGGATCGTGGTATTTGGAGTTTCTGAGATAAGTGTATTTGGAGTGTTTTTTCCCTTCCTCGCTTTATCATTTATCTCCTTTCCCGTTGGTGTTCCCTCTGTTGTAGTTGTGTAGTTTTTGTATGCAAGGTGGTTTTGGTTTTTCCCTTGTACTGTCTCGTTCGTCTAAGTACTGTGTGTGGGCATATTATTACTTGTCCTCTTTTGTTGTGATCGGGGTCCTTCTCAGGACTAGATTACTTAGGTGCAGGGATCCTCAGGAGGTAGGGGTTACGCTGGCGGCCTGGACCTCTGTACCTTTAACAGTACCTCCAGGTTGAGGGATTAGTCAGGGCCCCAGCTTAGGGTCAGCTTAGGCCCCCTACCTCCAGTATACAGAGACAGCGTGACAAGACCTCAGTGTCGGTTGGCACCATCATTCTCTAGACTCATTTCCAAACCCGTGACTCCCGACCCGGAGCCTGAGGCTATGGATATATCCCGGACTGAGTCTAGCCCCTCTCGTTCCCGACCTGCACATCTCTTGGAGTACCCCATTAATAAGGGTTCCAAGCAGTCGGGAAAACGAGTGTGTCTAACTGCCGTTGGAGGAGGTGTGCTAGATTCTGGGGCTCCTTCTTCCAAATTATTGTATAAGGTGACATTGTTCTTCGGAACAACCACGGTTACTGCCAAGGCGTGGGTGGATTCTGGCACCGATGGCAATTTTTTGTCATCTACGTTTGCCCAGAAACACGCCATCCCTATGGAGTTACTGCCAAGACCAATGAACATTAGGGTAGTCAACGGTTCTCTACTGGACACTCAAATCACCCACCAGTCGATTCCCCTCACCATGTCATTTCCTCAGGGTCACCGGGAGGTCATCTCCTTTCTTATTATTTCCGGTGGATTAGATGAGGTGCTATTGGGTCCTCCATGGTTACGTTGTCACACTCCACACATTGACTGGAATACGGGGAGAATTTCTTCCTGGAGTGAGAATTGTGTCTCAGTGTATGGTTACAGTCACCCGGAGGGTAGTCTCTGAGCCTTCTACCGATGTGGCCCCCGGCACAAATCCTCTGTCTGTCCCCGAGACCCAGGTCTTGTCAGATTATATCAAAAAGAACCCTCGGGTAGACCTTTTGTCCCGGTCCATGATTACGGCTGAGGACGATGACGAGCCCAGGCTCACCGTTCCTTCGGGAAGTATGCGGAGGGTGGCCCCAGTGTCCTTAAACCAGGTTCCTTCGGGCAGGACGTTCTTTCCCCCTAATCTATAAAATGAGGTGCTCTCCTGGGCACATGCCCCTAAGATCGGAGCTCATTTTGGGGTCAAAAGGACCACAAAGTTCCTTCAACGGTCCTATTGGTGGTCCCGGTGGTGCCAGGACGTTAAGGAATATGTTCTTGCATGTGTCTCCTGTGCGAGAGATAAATCATCCCGTCAAAGTCCGGCTGGTCTTATCCACCCGTTACCCGTGGCGGACTGCACAGATCTGACTCCGCTTCTTCTGAATAATGGCCAACATCCGCGCAATCCGGTTCCTATGCCAGTTCCCTCTATGGAACCTGGGGTCAGAGATTTGGCTCTGGAGGCGCGGGAGGTTTGGGACCATACCCAGGATGCTATATTGGCTTCCAAGAATCGAATGACAGAGTTGGCTGACACTCTTCGTCGTCCTGCTCCCGTATTCTATCCGGGCGACAGAGTGTGGCTCACGGCTCTCAATATTAAAGTACGCGGGGAATCTGCTAAGTTTGCCTCCCGCTTTATTGGTCCTTTCAAAACCCAGTAATGTACCGTTTACAGTTACCATGACACTTTTCATGTGTCGCTCCTTAAGCCCGTTCACCTGACAAGACTCGCTGAACCCCAACCTGCTACAGACACCAGGGGTGATAATCTCGAGGTGCAGGCTATTATGGGGTCTAAGATAGTTTGTGGGAAAAAATGTTGCCTAGTACAATGGAGGGGCCATGGATCTGAGGATCATTCCTGGGAACCAGTGGACCACATTCATGCTCCCCTGCTTGTTGAGGAATATGAGTGTCAAGTGGAGGGGGATAATATTAAATGTTGGGCGTTTGCTGGTTCTGAAATGGGTTCAGAGCCATCAGTGGATTCTGTGGTCTCCCATTCTGGTCCAGCCAGGGCTGATGCTGCTCAGCATAATCATTGGTCCCAACGTCTAGCTGGTGCACGAGATGTACAGGTTGTCTCTTGGGTCTTTGTTCCTAACAACATGAAGCGTAGGTTGCGGAGGGAAACAGGGCTGCTACAGCCTAAGTCCAGGATTCACTGCACTGAGCATGCCCGTGACATGGCGGACCGTGATTGGTGGTTTGCGAGTCAGCAGATCCGTTGACCTGGCACCGCCTGATTGGTCACGGGTGACGTCACCAATAAAGCGACAGTGGGCAGGGCTTAATCTTTAAATAGCCCGCCCACAAACATGGCGGCGCGCTCTGATCATTCAGCTATGATGGTGTTATTGTGTGGACACTTGGTCGTTTGGGCTCCACGTGTGCTTTAGCTTCTGTCAGGGAGGTTAGCGGGGGATAGGCAGCCTTAGATGGAGGGAGGCAGGTAGCTTCGTCTGACAGTCTGGCTCCGACAAAGGGGTCGCCATACACCCCAAGCAGTCTGCAGACGCCGTATTCATGGCACCACCTGTAAGCCACATGGAGAGATAATCCTCAGTCCGGTAGCATGCCGGCTGGGAGCACGTATACGCCTGCGTGAATCACACACGCATCCTAGCACTTGCCGCATAGTCCCTGTGCAGTAAACAGGGCTACAGATACATTATTAGTCGCACATCTCTCGTGCAGTTAACGGAGATAGTGCGAATCCCTATTCCCGTTCCGGTGTGCAGTAACACGGAAGGGATTGTTATTTCAGTTGGTTGTTTTACCTTCTTACCCGGAAGGTGTTCGGCCGCAGTCCTCCAGGTTGCATCGCGGACACCGGGTTCGGTTGCTTTCCATTATTTAATAAAGTTGTTTTCAACCGTCCCCTTAACAACTACTATAATACTGCTCCTATGTACAAGACTATAACTACTTTAATACTGCCCCCTATGTACAAGAATATACTATAATACTGCCCCTATGTACAAGACTATAACTACTATAATACTGCCCCCTATATACAGGAATATAACTGCTATAATACTGATCCTATACACAAGAATATAACTACTATAATACTGCCCCCTTTGTACAAGAATATATCTACTATAATACTGCCCCCTTTGTACAAGAATATATCTACTATAATACTGCCCCCTATGTACAAGAATATAACTACTATAATACTGCCCCCTATGTACAAGAATATAACTACTATAATACAGCCTCTATGTACAAGAATATAACTACTATAATACTGCTCCTATGTACAAGAATATAAGTACTATAATACTGCCCCCTATGTACAAGAATATAATTACTATAATACTGCCCCTATGTACAAGAATATAACTACTATAATACTGCCCCTGTATAAGAATATAACTACTATAATACTGCTCCTATGTACAAGAATATAACTACTATAATACCGCCCCCTATGAACAAGAATATAACTACTATAATACAGCCTCTATGTACAAGAATATAACTACTATAATACTGCTCCTATGTACAAGAATATAACTACTATAATACTGCCCCTATGTACAAGAATATAGCTACTATAATACTGCTCCTATGTACAAGAATATAACTACTATAATACTGATCCTATATACAAGAATATAACTACTATAATACTGCCCCTATGTACCAGAATATAACTACTATAATACTGCCCCCTATGTACAAGAATATAACTACTATAATACTGCTCCTATGTACAAGAACATAACTACTATAATACTGTTCCTATGTACAAGAATATAACTACTATAATATTGCCTCCAATGTACAAGAATATAACTACTATAATATTGCCTCCAATGTACAAGAATATACAGTGCCTACAAGTAGTATTCAACCCCCTGCAGATTTAGCTGGTTGACACATGCGGAATTAACTTGGCATTGTGACATTTGTACTGTAGATCAGCCTGGAAGTGGGAAATGCACTGCAGCAAATTTTTTTTTTTAAAAGTTAATTCAGAGTGTCATTTATTATTCAACCCCTCAAACCACAAGAATTCTGTTTGGTCCCCCTAAAGTATTAAGAAGTAGTTAAGGCACCAAGAATAATGAGCTTCACATGTGTGGATTAAAGATCTCTTTTGCCAGCCTTTTCTGACTATTTAAGACCCTCCCCAAACTTGTTTACAGCACTCAGACATGGTCAACATGGGAAAGACAAAGGAGCATTCCAAGGCCATCAGAGACAAGATCGTGGAGGGTCACAAGGCTGGCAAGGGGTACAAAACCCTTTTCAAGGAGTTGGGCCTACCTGTCTCCACTGTTGGGAGCATCATCCGTAAGTGGAAGGCTTATGGAACTACTGTTAGCCTTCCACGGCCAGGACAGCCTTTGAAAGTGTCCTCCCGTGCCGAGGCCAGGCTTGTCCGAAGAGTCAAGGCTATCTCAAGGACAACAAGGAAGGAGCTCCGGGAAGATCTCATGGCAGTGGGGACATTGGTTTCAGTCAATACCATAAGTAACGTACTCCACCGCAATGGTCTCCGTTCCAGACGAACCCGTAAGGTACCTTTACTTTCAAAGCATCATGTCAAGGCTCGTCTACAGTTTGCTCATGATCACTTGGAGGACTCTGAGACAGACTGGTTCAAGGTTCTATGGTCTGATGAGACCAAGATCGAGATCTTTGGTGCCAACCACACACGTGACGTTTGGAGACTGGATGGCACTGCATACGACCCCAAGAATACCATCCCTACAGTCAAGCATGGTGGTGGCAGCATCATGCTGTGGGGCTGTTTCTCTGCAAAGGGGCCTGGCCATCTGGTCCGCATCCATGGGAAGATGGATAGCACGGCCTACCTGAAGATTTTGGCCAAGAACCTCCGCTCCTCCATCAAGGATCTTAAAATGGTTCGTAATTTCATCTTCCAACAAGACAACGACCCAAAGCACACAGCCAAGAAAACCAAGGCCTGGTTCAAGAGGGAAAAAGTCAAGGTGTTGGAGTGGCCTAGTCAGTCTCCTGACCTTAACCCAATTGAAAACTTGTGGAAGGAGCTCAAGAATAAAGTCCACATGAGACACTCAAAGAACCTAGATAACCTGTAGAAGATCTGCATGGAGGAGTGGGCCAAGATAACTCCACAGACCTGTGCCGGCCTGATCAGGTCTTATAAAAGACGATTATTAGCTGTAATTGCAAAGAAGGGTTATTCCACAAAATATTAAACATAGGGGTTGAATAATAATTGACCCACACTTTTATGTTTAAAATTTAATAAAATTCAACTGAGCAACATAACTTTTTGGTTTGTAAGATTTTTGCTTCAGTTCATAAAACCTACTCTCGTTTGCAGTTTGAAGGCTCTAACTTATTTGCATCTTATCAAACCAGCTAAATCTGCAGGGGGTTGAATACTACTTGTAGGCACTGTAACTACTATAATATTGCCTCCAATGTATATCCAATAAGACCTGCAATATTGAATTTCCGCTGAGCCAGTCTTCTAGCCTTCACTGTTGCTCCTTGTACAGACACTTATTCTTGCCTCTTTCCTGCTTTCATTACATCATTTTCCATACCTGACTGTTCACTAAGTGCCTAATACATTCCACCCTTCAGCCACCATTGTCACCAGATAATCTGTTATCTCCTCACCCGCCAGTGGTTGCATGTGAGGGAGGATGCTTGTATATGGCGATTACCTCTTTGTGTTGTATATTCTGTATATATTGCTTTGTACTGATTTCCTCTAATTACGGTAATGGCTGACAGGAAGACCTCGGCTTTCTTTGTTAAGAGGCAGCGATGTGCACTTTACCAGTGATGTTGTCTACAGTCAATTACTTATTCAGTCGAAAAGGACTTCTCAAGGACGGATGTCATTATTCCTTGAGATCGCCCATGGGAAGATGATGCCACAGCAACGGCAATCAATGTCATCGCTCAGGCACCTAGGAGTGGCAGCAAGCAGCGCATGTAGCTGAGGGCCATTGTGAACGAGAGACCAGATGTCAAGCTCACCAGTGAGGCCGCGAGTGTACAATGCGATGCTGCGAGGGATCAGCTCCTGCCGGAAACCCTGGCGAATGTGACATGGATGAGTATGAGTAGACCATCCTTCTAATGTACAATAACCTTGTGTGTGATACAAGTGTGGCGCCCCTGCAGGTACTGCACCTCACCCAGAGGTGTGGTACCCCACTCTCAGGTAAGGAGGGAGCACTACCCGGGACCCACACACTCACATCCAACACTACACCACTCCACTAGGGAAGGTCCAGATTGCTCCTAAGGGAGAGCACAGACCTGGTCCCTGTTTGGAAGGTGGAACTAAGTAGAGGAGGTGGGTGGAGGAAGTAGTTTAGGGGAACACTGAAGGAAGGACTGAAGTTAGAAGGGACCACATAGAGTGACGTGGGTCACATGACAGAGAGTATAAAAACAAGGGTGGAAACATCTGGAAAGGGGTCCTAGGAGCAAGAGCGCAGTAAGAGAGGACCGTGGAGGAGTTAGAGAGTCAGTCAGAAGAGTTGGTGACAGGAGTCTGTCACAGAGAGTGAAGAGACTAAACCGGAGAGAGAGGATCCTAGGGGCACGGGAAGTGCGGAGTCCACCCGTGCGCCCGAGTTCACGCTGACTGTGAAGGGATCAGGTCGCAGTAGGGAACTGGCCCCAGACTAGTGGAGGACTGCAAGACTCAGCTAGCAAACCGGAGGTTGCAGTATCTTCAAGTGCCATAGCCAACAACCACACACATTTGCTGAAAAGGTGGCCATATAGGACAAAGGGGACAGAGCGGACGTCGTCCAACATGGCCCGCGGCCACTCGCTTGGGACACTGTGTGTGAGGCGCAGGGCAGGAGGGCGAGAGCCAGCGCAGAGAGACGACCCGGGAAGGTACATAAGAAGGGGGTCCCGATCAAGTGCGCCCAAGTTATCAGAGTTGGCTGGATCACTTCCCCGGAGGACACAGGACTCGGTGGGTTGTTATAACCTGCTGGCAGTTGTAATCTGGAACACTATAAAAACTGTGAGTAAACACTTGAAGACTGCAACCCGCCTGTCCTAGACTTAATTGCTGCGTCACCTACCTTGCACTAAACCACTGTAAAGGGAAGTGTCCCAGGTTGTACATGTATATACGTATCTGCATGCTAGACACATGTATATATTGGCCCCCATCTCCCCATGTGTTTCAGTCTGTTTGCTGCTGGGGGAGGTTTCAATAGAATGTCCAGCTAAAACAGGTTTTGAGAGTATGGTTGGACATGAACAAAGACCTTAGCCAGTGGGGGGCAATAATACATCATTTCCTGTGACATGAAGGTGGACACTGGCCGGACTTAAAACCCCAGAGCCCACATGTGCTAGGCCCTTTGGACTCTTGGAGATGGACATAACAACACATGGCTGAGTATCTCTCTTCCCCTGTAACTCCTTTACTTACTAGCCCTACATACCCTGTACTAACCCTCCTAGATATTGATATATATATATATATATATATATATATATATATATATATATATAGGGAAAGTTAGTATAGTTGGGTGGGCCGATATTGCATGAGTGATTAGGAAACGTGGGTGGAAAATATATTAGATAATTGGGAATTGTATATTGTTATTATTATTGTGTACTGTGTTAGTGTGATAAATAGTAGTATATTAACTGTAGACTTTTGTGTAATAAATACCTTTTATTAGTACACGGTTTTGTCTCAGTTGGTATATAGTATAAGGCACAGATAACATTAGTGGATATTAATTATTAATAGTCAAGTTTGACGTTAATTGTTAAAATCGGACCTCAATAGAGGTGTAGGAGAGTTCCCCATTAATAACTGATATTGTGGAGGAAATCCGCGCCCTTTTACAACCACCAACATCCAAAAATCTCCTATTTTACTGCCCTGGGGCCTAGCTCTACCCGTGGAGAGCTGAACCATCTCTGCTGCGTCACCAACAGCCCCAGTGGATCTGAACAGCAGCGGCGGCCATCTATAGCCGTATACCACGGGTGGCATCACAAATCTTTATTTCCCCAATTGACTTTCCCTGGGCCACGGACCGGGTCACTGCCGCCGTGACTACCCCAAATAGAACCTACCGAGTACCCCACGGCCCCAGGGGGCGCGTCACAAGCGAATGGACTATCTGTGCCAAAAAGTCCTAACCACAGACCACTTAAGAAAAAAACCTTCCTGAAGACAACTCATAAAGTAGCCGGCCCAACGATAAGATGACCACTCTAGGTCCATCTTTTCTAACACAAGACAACAGCTTTTATTGCAGAAGGACACCACACATTTACGGATGATTTTATAGGGAACCTCTTATAAAAGCTCTTGGAGAGCTTTTGAGGACCACTTTATAGGAGTTGTCTCATGAAGACAACCCCTTTTTGAAAACAAAAAGGCAACCCAGCAATCAGATAATCACAACTGGTCCAATTTCTCTCACCCTTGGCAACGACTTGTATTGTCACCGGCTAGCGACCAATATTTTTACACAACTAGAGTTGAACAAAATGTTTTGCAGAACTGATCTGGCATCCATTATCTGTCATCCATGGTGGGAGAGTTTGAACTTCCTCAGCCGGGACTCTGACCCCTCTTGTGATTACTAAGCCCTCACAACATCATTACTCAACTCCATAGAAAACCCATTTAGAGGGAACCCTCTATAAAAAGCATTATTTTTCTAGAGAACTCCTACTGCATCCCTACAGGTGCGTTTTGAGGACCACTTTAAAGGAGTTGTCTCATGAAGACAACCTCTTTTGAAAAAAAAAAAAAAAAAACAACCCAGCCATTAGACTTTCTCTCATTACTGGCAGCAGCTTGTATTGTCGGTGGCTAGCCACCAATATTTTTAGACAACTAGAGTTGAGCAAAATGTTTTGCAGAGCTCTGATGTTTCATCCATGTTGGTATTCCATGGTGGGAGAGTTTTAACTTCCTCGGCCGGTACTTTGGCACCTTTGTGAATACAAAGCTCCCGCAACGTCATTACTCAACTCCATAGAAAACCGATTTAAAGGGAACCCTCTACAAAAAGTATTCTTTTTCTAGAGAACTCCTACCACAGTCCTACAGGTGTCTTTTGAGCACCACCTTAAAGGGGTTGTCTCTTGAAGATAACTCCTTTAATAAAAGAAGCCAGCCCTGCAATCAGATGACCTCCACCAGTCCAATTTCTCTTACCACTGGCAACAACTTGTATAGCTGGAGGAAGTGGTGGCTAGCCACACATCTTTTTAGACCACGCCTTTAAAGGAAACCCATTATGAAAAAAAACCAAAACATTTTCTTGGGGAAACCCTACATCTATTTCATCCCTATGATAAAAGGGTCATCAATAGTATCACAGTGTTCTAGAAACCACCTTTCCAGGCCTGAAGGTGCGCCTCAATTCCCTAAAGTCCAGACTGGTATTTACTAGTAATGGTCAAAAACACTGTATGACGGTGTTATTTGAGCTTTATATGGCACGATTTTTAAGCATTTTGAGGCACAGCTCCAAGGTACTGAAAATTATTTCATTTTTATGATGTATGGTGGTAGATGTACATCATAGTATTATTATTTAGACACCTATATGGAATTGCTTTTGGCCCATTATATTTCGGCAACTTACTATATGGTACTTGTTAAGCACTGTATAGTATGACAATGTATGCACTATATGACAATTAACAATTTTAGGTGCAGCAGACAACAAAGATTACTTAATGGGGCATTACACAACACAAGGAAAAACCCTGCACTTAGCACTAAGCTACCACTGAGGACATTATCTATGGCGGCAAAAATGTTCCACTGTTTTGACCACAGTCTGGGGCAATTTTTTACCTTTATACATGGCTTAATTGATAATAAACCCAAGCAAAATAATTTTAATTAGGGGCAGAGGACAACAAAAATTACCTAATGGGGCACTACACAACATATGGAAAAACCCTGCACCTCGCATCAAACCACTGAGGCCATTACCTATGGCGGCAAAAATGTATCACCATTTTGTCCACAGACTGGAGCAGTTTTTTAATTTCTATACATGATTTAATTGACAATAAATTTAAGCAAAATAATTTTACTGTTCATGGGCTTCTCATTCATTATTTCCTTCATAAATGCCAAAATGCTGGGCAGAACAGGTGGTAATTAGTGATGAGCGAGCATGCTCGTTACTCGAGATTTACGAGCATGCTCGGATGTTTTCCGAGTATCTTCAGCATGCTCGGGTGTTATGTTTGAGTCACTGCGTGCTCATGATTTGCAACTGTTTGACAGCTTTAATACATATGAGGAATGCCTGTTTCTTAGGCATTCCTCACATATATTAAAGCTGTCAAACAGTTGCAAATCATGAGCATGGAGTGACTCAAACATAACACTCGAGCACGCTGAAGATACTCGGCGAGCACCCGAGCATGCTCGCCGAAAGGATTAACAGAACATACTCGCTCATCACTAGTGGTAATATATGTTGTAATGGCTGATGGCAAAAGAAAATTATTCCAGGATCTCATGACAGATGGGTTGTTGGTGTTTATGGATCAAAGAGTGGAAAATACCACATTTCATTAACCCCTTATGAAAATGTAAGGGGTCTTGAACATTGGTACTGGGATATGTGGTCCATCTTGGTTAGATCTGCAGATAATCTAAACTCTGTGTTCTATCATGGACATTTACAAAGTCCACCAAAAATAGTTGGATTTTCCATAAAAAATGCAATATTCCAGGTCACTTGAAGTCAAAAAGTATAATAATAAAAAATGTGTGTTACAAGAGATGTTTTTTTTTTTAATCTTGGTTTGTAAGAAGCTTTTTTGAAGACTGTTGCTGGTGATTTGGTTGTTTTTGGACTACATAGCCCCAGTTTTATCTATGTGGAGAATTGTGAAGTCCTATAAGGTAAAACAGCCCATCTAGTAAAATGGCCAAATTACGATCCTCAGCGTCTAACCTAAGCCACCGGAGGAAATTGTCCATCAGGACTATCTGTGCAGACCTGGCTGCAGACTCATTAAAGTGTTTGTACAGGCAAAAACAAATATTTTGTAAAGGGCTTAGACTGGTGTAAATAAGAAATAAAAGAAGCGGTACTCATAATTACCGATATCCTGCAGTTCTCAACCCAACACTTGATTGGTTCCCGCTGGCCTCTACTTCCTCGATACACAGGAAATGGCAGGAAATTCTTGCTCAGCCAATCACTGGGCCTAGTGGTGACCTTCCTCAGCCTGTGATTGGTTGAGCAAAAACTTCCTGCTTGTCAACATGGGACCAGGAAGCAGACACCGGCCCAGACCAAGTGACGGGAATGAGAGCTGCAGGGAATCGGTGATGGTGATTGGCTTGAGAGTCATTTTTGTTCTCATAGGGAATCTTTCAGCAGGATTTCACCCCCCAAATTATTTATATGAGCATGTAGCTCTTTCCAAGACAAGTTCAGCAATACCTTTACATGGTCAGTCCATTCCTCCGTTACAAAGAAATCAGTATTTGAATTGATATGCAAATGAGGCTGAAGAGCTATGGTAGATCTGAAGCCTCTGTCACTCCAGCTCTATTCCTCGCCTTCGTGCAGAATCTGACAACCACCGATGACATCTCTGTCATTGGTTGACAGTAAGTTACTTTTTTTGGTGCCGAATATGTAGGTAAAATATGTAACGGCATTCACAGAGATGTGTAAGAGATAGAAGAATACTTCAGTGATGCGGAAGAAATGGAATTTAACTTGTCGTGATAATGCATATGCAAAACAAGCAGAAAAAAAATAAATCTGAATCCGAGCGACCCGATCACACATGAATTATGAAAAAAGTCACTGATTGAATCCAGATTGCCTCATTTCTGCAATTCTTCAGGGTGACCTTTGATGGGGACCCATCAGACTTGATTAGAGCTTTGTCAGTAGGAACAGCAGAAAATACTCTCTGATTTCTATGCCTCTTCCCGTCTGCAGATGCTTTCACAGGGATCAGACCCAAAGAAGAAAAAACATAATCTCATAGGATTGTCACATTTCCAGAGTCATCACTTTTTTTGTTCAGGATCTGCCACTACAGCTCCTGAAGGGGGCGCCACCAGCTTTCCCTGACAACTGACTGTTCACCATGTTATGTCATGACTGTGAGATATTAAGGACAGTATCCAACAACATGTCCCAATCTTCTGCAGTATCATACTGTTTTCAAGCAATGGTACCATACATTGCTTAAAGTGTACCCGTCTTTTCCTAGGAAAATTGTAGAACATGGTCCTGCTACCCTTTTCCCCCAAAATGATTCAAAGCTGTTTTTGGTGCACATGCCAGTCTAATATGTCCAGGAATTGTCTTGATTCTCCTGCTCTGTAACTTGCCATCAAACCAAGATCCACCCCCACTTGCTATAGAGAAAAAAAAGCCCACCCTTACTTACTATAGCAAGGGAAATAACCACCTCCACTTCCTGTAAAGAAGCAAAGACCCACCCCCAATTCCTGTAGAGAAACAAAGACCCACCCTCACTTTCTATAGAGAGACAAAAGCCTACCCTTACTTCCTGTAGCAAGACAAAGATCTACCCCTACTTCCTGTAGCAGGAAATACCCACCCCCACTTCCTGTAAAGAAGCAAAGACTCACCCCCACTTCCTGTAGTGAAACAAACACCCACACTCACTTCCTGTAGAGAAGCAAAAACCCACCCCCATTTCCTTTAGAGAAACAAAGACCCACCCCTGTTTCCCATAGAGAGACAAAAGGCCACTATTACTTCCTGTAGCAAGAAAAGACCAACCCCTACTTCCTGTATAGTCAAATACCCACCCATACTTCCTATAGTGAAAAAAAGATCTGCCCACACTTCATTTAGAGAAAAAGACTTGCACCCACTTGTTGTAGAGAAACAAAGACTCAAACCCACTTACTGTAGAGAGACAAAGAACCGACATCATTTCGTGTACAGAAACAAAGACCCACCCCAACTTCCTGTTGAAAAACAAAGACCGGATTGCCCTTCCTATAGTAAAACAAAGATCCGACCTCACTTTTCAAGAAACAAAGACCTGACCCCACTTCCTGTAGAGAATCAAAGACCCACCCCCACTTCCTATAGAAAGACAAAGACCTGCCTCCACTTCCTGTAGAGATAAAGACCTGCTCTTCCTTCCTGTAGAGAAACAAAGACCTGCTCTTCCTTCCTGTAGAGAAACAAAGACCCGCTTCCACTTCCTGTAGAACGACAAAGACCCACCCTCACTTCCTGTAAAGAAACAAAGACCCACCTCCACTTCCTATAAAGAGAGACAAAGACCTACCTCCACTTCCTGTAGAGATAAAGACCCGCTCTTCCTTCCTGTAGAGAAAAAAAGACCCGCTTCCACTTCCTGTAGAGCGACAAAGACCCACCCTCACTTCCTGTAAAGAAACAAAGACCCGCCCCATTTCTTGTAGAGAAACAAAGACCTGCCCCCACTTCCTGAAATTTCTCTGGGTGTTTCGGCTGCTAGAGACAGATTGCTCTTGACAACATAAAATGCGCAGCAAGCTATAAAGAAGGGAGTTTGGAGTGATTATTTGGAGGTAAGACAACTTAATAAAGAGATTTGTCTACATATCTCACTATACTTTGCCTAAATAAAAATGTGTTCAATTTCCCTGCAGTGCCCCCACAGGAGAAATGAAGCATGACACTGCATATATTAAAATTAATAGTTTACGGATAGTGCATAGAGATGCCATATCATCAGAAGAAACACATATTGTACTCACTCTCTGGTCTGGCGGATAGATAAGGCTCCTCAAAAGGCAGATTTCCCTCTATTTAAAGAGAACCTGTCACCAGGTCAAAAGTGTGTCGTTTTGATCTGATTTTATTCCAGCTGCTCCCGAGTATTCCCCTTTTCTTTTTGTTTTGTCTTTTTAAAGCCATCATACGGATCCATAGATGTGGGTCTTTTCATGTTGTGCTACTTTATAGGGTCTTTACCCATGGGGTATGGCTCAAAAGGTAAATATGCAGAGCAATCTAAAGATACAGCCCTAGAGAATCTTGAGCCACGCACCCGTGTAAAGAAGACCATTGGGTACATTTTTTTTACCTAATTATATGTATTTGGGGCTTCAAATCATGTTTGCGTCGGATTCTCATTACAAATTTTCCACCATTTAGCTTTTACAGTTTTTTTGTTTTCCTGCACACTCAGCTTTGAAGTGGTCTTTGATCATGAATCCGCTCAGAGAAGATCAGAAAAAGAGTTGCAATCACCCCATCAGACCATCATATCGGGCTGACTAACAGATTCTTAGTTAACGCCTGAGAAGGCAAACAGTGACATTTTTTTAATATGAACCAAACCTGTGTCACGGAAATGGCTCCGTGCTTAGTGGGGGGAGGTACTCCTTGGGAAAACAGACAGAATTACAGCAAGGTGTACCTTCCAGGACTGGCCCATGATAGAGACCCAAACTCTGATTTTATTAGATCAAGTTTATGCCCACATACCTCGCCTTGGTGAGTTCATAAGGGGGCAGTTTGTGGGATGGTCTAGGTCTTTTAGAAGTTTATGAGATCCCCAACTTTCAGGATACCTTCGCCCCTGGAGGTCCCAGGCCGAAGATACCATTGTCATGTTCCCCTTCACAATTTTACCTCTCTATAGAGATGAAATATGGCATGGATAGCATCATCCATCTGCCGATATTAAGCTGGAGAGGATAGAATGGCCTTGCAGTGATGTGAGTGAATACGTTATGTTCGTCACTTTGCTGTGACACTGAAAATATATCTCCCATAAATATCGGATCGATGCAAACCCCAATATTCATCACTTACCACTGGCTCCAGAAAGTTATAATTAATCCCATATGTTCAATGTGAGGGTGATATGTCCCCTCTCCAGAGATGCCTTTATGGATTTTAAAATTTTTCTGCATGTCAACCTTGGCAAAAATCCCAGAGCTCCCCTGATGCTGCCGCTCTTTTCCATTTTGCAGTGTGTCACTCCATTGTTGAGATATTCACATTTGTTGCTTTTTGGAGCGCAGTATGTGAAATTTCTGCTTGTAGTGCAACTGGGCGTTTCTTCAGAGACTTCTGTGGGGGTATCTGCTTTAACTCTACCCTGTCAGATGCTGCCAAACTCAGCTTGGCAGCTGGTCTAGCAGTCCAGTAGTTTCAGATGCTGTCCAGCCGTGATCGAGGGATGAAAGCGCACACCCCCAGAGAAGACTCTGAAGAAACCCCCAGCTCGCCTGCAAGCAAAGATTTCACATACTCCGCTCCAAAGCAAAAAATGTGAATATCTCTGCAATGAAGCAATGCAGCACAAAATGGAAAAGACAGAAGGAATCAGGGGAGCTCAGAGATTTTTAAAACATTTTTTAATCTTTTTTTGAGAAAGTGACAGGTGCTCTTTAAATATGGAAGCAAAAAAATGTGTACCTAATTTCCTAAATCTATTATTAGCTGTTATAATTGTGCGATTATAATATCCATCTCCCAGACAGATAAGAGAGCAGCGCAACCTGATGTCAATCTTCCCATCACACCGCTGTTCAGATCTCCGACGCAGCATTCAGCTAAAAATAAACTGCTGCTTGCGATGCTGCACGTTTGGCTCCCCCGTGAACCTCCGACCTACAGCCTCGCTTGGAAGCCACTATTTTCATAGACATAGATATCATTTTGACCGTTTCATTGTCCCTGATTGTCTTAGCACCATAAATAATTATTATCAATTGTGCTTTCCAGGTGAATCTACAGTGGGTGCGGAAAGTATTCAGACTCCTTTAAATTTTTCACTCTTTGTTTCATTGCAGCCATTTGGTAAATTCTTATAAGTTCATTTTTTTCTCATTAAAGTACACTCTTCACCCCATCTTGACTGGAAAAAAAACAGAAATGTAGAAATTTTTTCAAATGTATTAAAAAAGAAAAACTGAAATCTCACATGGTCATAAGTATTCAGACCCTTTGCTCAGGCACTCATATTTAAGTCACATGCTGTCCATTTCCTTGTGATCCTCCTTGAGATGGTTCTACTCCTTCATTGGAGTCCAGCTGTGTTTAATTAAACTGATAGAACTTGATTTGGAAAGGCACACACCTGTCTATATAAGACCTCACAGCTCACAGTGCATGTCAGACCAAATGAGAATCATGAGCTCAAAGGAACTGCCCAAGGAGCTCAGAGACAGAATTGTGGCAAGGCACAGATCTGGCCAAGGTTACAAAATAATTTCTGCATTACTCAAGGTTCCAAAGAGCACAGTGGCCTCAATAATCCTTAAATGGAAGAAGTTTGGGACCACCAGAAGTGTTTCTAGACCTGGCTGTCCAGCCAAACTGAGCAATCATGGGAGAAGAGCCTTGGTGAGATAGGTAAAAGAAGAACCCCAAGATCACTGTGGCTGAGCTCCAGAGATGCAGTAGGGAGATGGGAGAAAGTTCCACAAAGTCAACTATCACTGCAGCCCTCCATCAGTCGGGCCTTTATGGCAGAGTGGCCTGACGGAAGCCTCTCCTCAGTGCAAGACATATGAAAGCCTGCATAGAGTTTGCTCAAAAACACATGAAGGACTCCCAGACTATGAGAAATAAGATTCTCTGGTCTGATGAGATGAAGATAGAACTTTTTGGTGATAATTCTAAGCGGCATGTGTGGAGAAAACCAGGCACTGCTCATCACCTGCCCAATACAATCCCAACAGTGAAACAAGGTGGTGGCAGCATCATGCTATGGGGGTGTTTTTCAGCTGCAGGGAAAGGACGACTGCTTGCAATTGAAGGAAACATGAATGCGGCCAAGTACAAAGATATCCTGGATGAAAACCTCTTCCAGAGTGCTCTGGACCTCAGACTTGGCCTAAGGTTCACCTTCCAACAAGACAATGACCCTAAGCACACAGCTAAAATAACAAAGGAGTGACTTCAGAACAACTGTGTGACCATTCTTGACTGGCCCAGCCAGAACCCTGACCTAAACCCAATTGAGCATCTCTGGAGAGACCTGAAAATGGCTGTCCACCAACGTTCACCATCCAACCTGACGGAACTGGAGAGGATCTGCAAGGAAGAATGGCCGAGGATCCCCAAATCAAGGGGTGAAAAACTTGTTGCATCATTCCCAAGAAAACTGAGTTTACCATCCTGAATACAAGAAGCAAGATTTCGCTAACAGCACCGGACCGGTATACTGTTACCTACACTACGTAAGCCAATGTTAACATCCTAGCCTTAGGATCAGGCTGCAGCTCAGGTACTTACTGCGTCAGCTGCCATTTAAACAAGGGGAGCACTACTATTACCTAACACAGATCTCCGGTGACCATTTCAAGCCTGCACAGCCCTGAATCATTATCTACATGTCTTACAGGTAACTGAATCTCCTTATTTTATAATAGATGACAATTTATGTACTCATCTATTGATCTACCTACGTATCTGAGCCTAAATTAACACTTATCCTACCCAGTACCTTCCAGGTCACGCTCTTCTTATGAGACGCTCATCGTGTTTACTCTACCATACAACTACTACCAAGTGGGAAAGGTATATGTTATCCATTTGATGCATTTTTTCCTAAATAGCCAGTGCTATATATAATTTTTCCCCTTAGCTATACCCCTGTCAATTATCTAGTACTCCAGCATTTATCCTTTACATCCTTTCCTAGTCCGTGGATTACTACCACATACTACGACCATCCAAATTGCCTTTACCCTACGGATTCAACCCCCATCTACACCCAAACCTGGTAAATCCTATTCCTTTCTGCCCACATGGTGAGGAAGTGTGTTTTCTAACCCTTTCTTCCCCCTCTATTCCAACTTAGGAAACCACCTGCTCTATCCTCACAACGTCCAATACCAACCAGCTCAAAGACCCATGGGTCCACTGCAAAAGAACCCCGCTTATAGCTTCATTTTACTCTTCAGGAATTATATTTTAACCTTTTACCTTCCCGTTTCTCTCCCCTATTTTATGTGATATTAACCTTAATAAACATTGTTTGTGAAACATACCCACGTTTTTAATATTTGTATTAATCCAGCTATCCTACCTCTACATTAAGGCCTAATC
This sequence comes from Phyllobates terribilis, assembly GCF_046119375.1. Taxonomy (NCBI): domain Eukaryota; kingdom Metazoa; phylum Chordata; class Amphibia; order Anura; family Dendrobatidae; genus Phyllobates; species Phyllobates terribilis. Next base: position 678,611,296 of record NW_027362763.1, on the reverse strand, counting down.
TTACCAGTGCAAGACATCCTATATATTTATTTTTACACATGTATTGTTTGTTACAGAGTAAATCTCAGGTCTAGCCTATATTTTAGGACTTTTAATGCCAGATCAAGGTCATTTGCAGACCAGGTCATAGAAAATATCTAGGTACAGCCCTGCCAGGACCTTCTTCTTCAATGACACAATCATAGACTTATTCTATCCTATTCTCCTTGATGCGCAATGTGAGTTTTAGTTGGAGTTGGGTCACTAAGAAAGTATTGCCCTGAGCTCTTACACTGGCCCAGACCACCGGGTATTGTAAAATTAAAGGGGTTGCCAAGTGAAAACAAGTACTTGTCACCTATCCACGTATTGATTGGCAAGGGTTTGAGCTTTGGGACACTCACCGAAAAAAAGTTGAGCTGAATATTGTGATCAGAATTCAGGTAAGAGGTCAGAAGACAGAAGATAAGAGTTATAAACTCTCCACTCAGAACGAGTTCACTGATGGATTCTCAGGTAACTCATTCTACAGCCGGCAATAGAAAGTGCAACACAAAGGCTATACAAAAGGCAAATGGTGCAAAATTTGTAGTGAAACCTGATTACAAAATAGATTTTTCAGCCAAGTAATTAAATTAAAAAAAAGACAACTGGTGTCTGTATCCTTGGAAGTATGTATGAAAGTTGACATCTTATAGTGCAGTCTGTTCCCGTGTCTCCTTCTCACATGCAGTCATGGCCTAAAGTGTTGGCACCCTTGAAATTGTTCCAGAAAATGAAGTATTGCTCCCAGAAAATGATTACAATTACAGACGCTTTGTTATACACATGTTTATTTTAAATGGGCAGACAAAATTGTTGTCCTCCTCAATTTAATATTTGGTTGCACAGCCTTTGGAATAAATAACTGCAATCAATCGATTCCTATAACCATCAGCTTCTTACTCCTCTCAACTGGAATCTTGGACTCTTCTTACAAACTGCTCCAGGTCTCTCATATTTGAAGGCAACTTCTCCCAACAGAAAATTTAAGATTTCTCTCAGGTGATCAATGGGATTTAGATCCAGACTCATTGCTGCCACTTCAGAACTGTACAGCACTTTGCTTCCAACCATTTTTGGTGGCTTCTTGAGGTATGTTTGGGGTCATTGTCCTTCTGGAAGACCTATGACCTAGGACACAAACCCAGCTTTGTGGACACTACATAGTGACCCAAAATTCTTTGGTAATCTTCAGATTTCATGATGCTTTGCACACAGTGAAAGCACCCAGTGCCAGAGGCATCGAAACAATCCCAAAACATATTTGAGCCTCCACCATATTTGACTGTAGGTACTGTGTTTTTTCTTTGTAGGCCTCATTCCATTTTTGGTAAACAGTAGAATGATGTGCTTTACCACAAAACTCTATCTTAGTCTCATCTGTCCACAAGATGCTTTCCCAGAAGGATTTTGGCTTACTCATGTACATTTTGGGAAACTGCAATCTAGCTTTTTATGTCTCTGTCAGCAGCGGGCTCCTCCTAGGTCTCCTGCCGTAGCGTTTCATTTCATTTGAATATCAACGTATAGTTCACGCTGATACGGATGCACCCTGAGCCTGCAGGACAGCTTGTATTTCTTTGGAACTTGATTGGGGCTGCTTATCCACAATCCGGACTATCCTCCGTTGCAACCTTTCATCAGTTTTTCTCTGCTGTCCACATCCAGGGAGACTAGCTACAGTACCATGGGTCGTAAACTTCTTGATTATGTTGTGCACCGTGGACAAAGGAACATCAAGATCTCTGGAGCTGGACTTGTAACCTTCAGATTGTTGATATTTTTCAACAATTTTGGTTCTCAAGTCCTCAGACAGTTCTCTTCTCCTCTTTCTGTTCTTAGTGTGGCCCACACAGACAAACAATGCAAAGATTGAGTCAACTCTTCCCCTTTTTATGTGGTTTCAGGTGTGACTTTCATTTTGCCCACACCTGTTACTTGCCACAGGTGAGTTTCAACAAGCATCACATGCTTGAAACAAAGTTGTTTATCCACAGTTTTGGAGAGATGCCAACAATTTTGTCCAGACCATTCTTGGAGAGAGCTGGATCAGTTTGTAAAAGAAGAGTGGTCTAAATTTCCAGCTGGGAGGTGTAAGAAGCTGATGGTTATAGGAAGTGATTGATTGCAGTTATTTATTCCAAAGGGCGTGCAACCAAATATTAAGTTGAGGGTGCCAATAATTTTGTCCGGCCCATTTTTGGAGTTTTGTGTGAAATTATTGCCCTTTTTTTTTCTCTGTTTTTTTTTTGTGTTGTTCCAATACACACAAAGGAAATAAACATGTGTAATTGCAATACTTACCTGGGAGAAATACTTCATTTTCTGGAACAATTTCAAGGGTGCCAACACTTTCGGCCATGATTGTATGTACAGTGCAACACAGCGGCTGCAGAAGGCAAATGGTTCAAAACGTTAAATGAAACCCGAATGCAAAAAATGATTTTTTTTGCCAAAACGACACAATTTTTTTTGTTGAAAATGTGGCTCCAGTGTTGTCCATTTCCTTTATACTTTTTACTTTTGATCATCTCTTTTTGGTCAGTAGGTGCCCTTAAATATATAATTTCCTTGCTATAGTTGTTTTACATGAATGCATATAATAAACGGCCCTTTATATGTGATTTGGGTGGCTGAAGCCGCTGGTTGTGCCCAGGAAAGTGTTAATTGTGTGCACTCTGAAGTTACTAAACACGGAGAATATCAGCATCTCCTGGGTGAATCATCTTTTCACTGAATACATTTCATTGAACCGTCGGCATCGCTCCCTCTGTATATACAGCACATTGTCTTATGTGGAGCAGATAGCGAGTCCGCGCCTGAAATTACTGCTCTTGGAAGAGCCATCGGCCGGTAAATGGCTTTCAAAATGGAGGAGGCTTCGCCTGTTATTGCCTCCCTCTTGTATGCCGCACATTGATTTTTGTGTTTGCGTCATACAGTCTTATATTACAGTAAATGTCATCGCTGTCGTATTTTCTTGTTAATATCAGCAAGGTTTTCAATATTAGGTTTTCATTTTACAATTTTTCTTTTATTTTTACAAGGTGTTTTCTGCTAAGAATAACACAATTATAGTGGAGCGAAAAGTCGAAAATGGAGCGGAGAAGTTGAGCTACAGGGCAAGAAGCAAGCAGCAGGGCTATGGGGGTATGGAGCAGATGTAGGGGGTGGCAGAGAGAAAATGAAGATGTGAAGACGCCGTGTCAACAGTAGGGTTATGTGATTTGTTATATAGTGTGATGTGATAATATTTTTTACTTGTATGTGTGATAAAAGTGAATGTTATATTTTATCCCTATGGCCAGTGTTGTATTTCGGTTCTCCTCTAGGCTTTGCCTTAAGGCGGTCCCTGGGAATACGGGAGGTCTGTCCACTAGGGGAAACCATAGAGCAGTTAGGGAAACAGTTTACATTACAAAGGGAATAGATAGTTAACAGTTCGGATTAACCCACAGTTTTGGAGGAGTTAGAGTAGTTTATATAGAAAATGTTTTCCGGGTTAGAGAGTAGAATCTAGGACTCAGTCTAGTACAGGTTCAAGTTCAGTGAAGGAGAGTGGAGTGGAGAGAAGGAAGGCTAAATATTACAGAAATACAGGTTCTAGAAAGTAGATACAGCAGAGCGGAAAGTGTTCTGCCAATGCAAGTTTCCTAACAGAATGAGGACACATCTAAAGCTCCATCTGGATGCCGGGACAGTCTTGGGCCTAATGTCCAGAAGAGGTACTGAGAAGCAGGCCTCTGTCTCCCTGATGAGGAAGATGTCGGCCGGGTCACAGAGAGATAAGAAGATGGCGGGTCTCAGGACAGGACGGGCACAAGGACTGTTAGTGCACAGAACCGAGGGAACATCACTAAAAAGAGACTCGGTCTTAATCTGTATGCTGCATCCGTGTGTAAATGAACTGTACAGTAAAGCCGAACCTGTTAACCCGGCCCAAGGTTTCCCAAGGTTATAAATGATGGACACTTGTGAGGCTGAGATGCTACATAGAGAACAATGAAGCAATGCACTTCAGCTCAATCTTTAGCCATGGTAATTTGATGGATAATCGCTCTGTAGGAAGATCGCTATAGTGCAAGCCTAGATAGGTCCTCCTGTGTCTTCTCCATTGTTATCTTGATTGTATCAAGCCATCAGGTTGCTGGTCTTCCTATTCGCCTTGCTCCTTCTATTCTTCCAACCATGATGTCCTTCTCCAGTGATTGCTCTCTTCATATGATGGATCCAAAGTAGGCATGTTATAGCTTGGTGATCCTTGCTTCAAGTGACATGTCTGGCTTGATTTGTTCCAAAATTGATTTGTTTGTTCTTCTTACCATCAATGGTATTTATTACATCCTTGTTCTGCACCACATTTTGAAGGTGTTGATACTTCTGTTTTGTTTCTTTATTGTCCAGGGTTCGTATCCATATGTTACCACAGAAAAGACGAAACTATGTGCAAGCCGTGTCTTCCAGTGAAATGTTCCTTGATTTGAAGACCTTGTCCAGTGACTTCATTGTTGATTTGCCAATAGCTATTCTCCTATTGACTTCAGGTGTCATCATTGCATCTTGAGTTATCATCGGTCCAAGTAGGTTGAAGTCCTTTACAACTTCCTTTTTGTCACCATTTATCTCAAATTTGACGTGGTCGTACCCAGCAGTTGTCAATATCTTTATCTTTCTTGTGTTGAGTAGCAATCCCTTGTTTGAGCTTTCCATCTTGACACACCGTAATAAGTCCTTCATTCCGTCTACTTTTGTTGCTATCAATGTTGTATCATTTGCATATTTATGATTGTGGATGATTCGTTCAGCAATTTTGATTCTTTCCTCTTTTTCGGCATGTCCGCCCTCCTGAAAACTGCTTCTGCAGATAAACTGAAGAGAATTGGTGGCAGTACGCAGCCTTGTCTGACGCTTCACTCTACTTTGAACCATGTCATGTTGCCATGTTTCATTCGGACTGTTGCTCCTTGGTCAATGTAAAGGTTCCTAATGAGGCTGACCAGATGGTTCAGCACACCCATGTACTTCATGGTATTCCAAAGTTTATGGTGATCAACACAGTCGAAGGCTTTCATGTAGTTGATGAAGCAAAAATAGATCTCCTTGTATTCTTTGGCCTTTTCCATTATCCATCTAATGTTGGCAATTACATCTCTTGTTCCTCGGGCCTTTTCTGAATCCTGCTTGTTCCTCTGGCAGTAAGGCTGTGGCCGTCTTTGTAGGATCTTCAGTAGTATTTTGCTGGCATGTGGTATGAGCGCAATAATCTGTGCAGTCGGTAGCATCTCCTTTCTTCGGAATAGGAATGAACACGGATCATATCCAGTCCTTAGGACATTTACCAGTTGTCTATATCTGTTGACACAGCCGTGTAATGACATCAACTGCTGCTTTATTAGCTCTATTGGAATATTGTCACATGCAGGGGCTTTGTTTTTTGACAGGAGCCTTATTGCAGCAACAACTTCGTCTTTCAGGATGTTTGGCTCTCAATCATTTCCAGTCTCAGTTTTTTCCTATATCACTGAGTCGTTCTTGTAGAGGTTCTCCATGTATTCTTTCCATCTTTACTTGATCTGTTCTTGCTGTTAGTTTGTTCACATTGGCATCTTTCAACATTCCCACTCTTGGTGAAAACTTCCGTTGTATCTCTTTGATGTTTTGGTATGCCTTCCTGGTGTTGCCCTTCAGATGTTCGCTTTCTATCTCTGTACATATCTTTTGGTAATAAAGTTCTTTGTCTGCTTGAATGGCTCTCTTTAGTCTTTTTCTGATGTTGTATGCGTCCAGCTTGTTAACTTTTGCTTTTGTCATTTGTTTTTCTTTGATGATCTTTAGCTTCTGTTCTCTTAACCATGACTGCGGGTGGTCTCTTCTGCCTCTTGTTTATTGTTTTACCTACTTCTTTAGTAATAATAGTCTTTATATGTGCCCATTATTCATCAGGCTTTCTTTCATCCATGTCCAGTGATGTAAATCGGTTGTACAGATCGTTCCAAAAAAATTCAGGTAAGTTGGTCAAATCGAAGTTGGAAATGGCCTTTTCCGTTTGCTCAGCTTGACTCTAATGTTTGCTGTCAGAAGTTCATGATCAGTTCCACAGTCAGCTCCTGGCCTTGTTTTCAAGGTAATGATCGACAACCTCCATCTTTGGCGAACACATATGTAGTCAATCTGATTCTTATAGGCCCCAATCGGTGATGTTCATGTGTAGAGTCTCCTTTTATGTGATTTTGGAAGAAGGTGTTCATTATAGATATTTGATTTGTCGTACAAAAGTCAATGAATCTTCCTCCAGCCTTGATTCATTCAACAAGACCAAAGTTTCCAACAATGGCTCCATGTTTGCCGAAGCCTACTTTGGCATTCAAGTCTCCCATGATAGTAAGTAAGTCTTGTTTTGGCGACTTATCGATTTCTTCTTGAACTTGATCATAGAATAGTTCAACGCCCTCCTCCTTGGTGAGTGAGTAGACTTGAATAACTTTGACATGGATTGGCGCTCTTCATTAACTTCATTGTACTTCAGTACAGTGCTGGCCAATGTTTGGTTAAGTTTAAAAATGACACTGATTTTTCTCAGTTATCATTGCCCAAATATTAAACTCAATGTTCATTTGACGGGAAATGTCCAGATTGAGTCCATCTTAATTCGCTAATTTCAAGTAAGTTGAGTCCTGTTCTCTTCATTTCGGCTTTGACGATGTCGAGTTTGCCTTGGTTCATGGTACGTACATTCCAAGTCCTGAACGCTAAGATATCTCTGCAGCTTTGATTCTTCCTTTTCGACCAAGCGATATCAGCCCCAAGACGTCCTTGCGGCTTTGATCCTGGCCCATCATGAACATTGGTCATACTCAGGTCGACCATAGACTCTTCACCCGTAGCTTGTTGAGTGCCTTCTGACCTAGGGGCACATCTTCCAGCACTATATCAAATTCCATTAGTTGTGACCTGTAGGAACATAGAGCTGGACTCTTGTGCGGCTGAGAAGTCTACTTCTTGTGGGTGTGAAGAAGACGAGGAATTTACTTGTGTGGAGGATTTGCTGAATGCCTGGGAGCTGTATGGTGTGGACGAACCTGTAGGTACAGGTTAAACTCCATGCACCCGAGGAGCTATGGACCACGAGGGTAGTGGCCCTTTAACTGCTGCTTATCTCCTATGTCACTAGACATTTTCTCCCCTACAATTCATGCCGTGGCAATGATGCCCTGACCTGGTACACACAGACAGCCGGGCACCAGGCAGCGCATTAGTTGATACTCCGCTGGTTACAATGTATCTCTTGCTATGACTGTATATATTCCTGGCGCCGTATGAATAAACGACATATACATTCTCCAGGATTTCACATAAAGACGTGCGGCAGACGGCAGCGGAGCACTGGACATTTTATGTGTTTAATAACTAGATTGTAATAGTTAGAGATTCATATCATTCATTACCCATAGATCAAAGATAGATAGATGGATAAATAATAGATAGATAGATGATAGATAATAGATAGATAGATAAATGATAGATAAATAATAGATATATAGATAGTAGATAGATAATAGATAGGTAATAGATAGATAATAGATAGATAGATGATAGAAAATAGATAATATAGATAGTAGATAAATGATAGATAATAGATAGATAATAGGTAATAGATAGATAGTAGATAGATAGTAGATAGATAATAGTTACGTAATGGAAGATAATACATAGATAGGTAATAGATAGATAATAGATAGTAGATAGATAAATAATAGATAGATAGATGATAGAAAATAGATAATATAGATAGTAGATAAATGATAGATAATAGATAGATAATAGGTAATAGATAGATAGTAGATAGATAGTAGATAGATAATAGTTACGTAATGGAAGATAATACATAGATAGGTAATAGATAGATAATAGATAGATAATAGATAAATGATAGATAATAGACAGATAGAAATAATAGATAGATAATAGATAGATAAATACAATTCCGTTATTCCTCCACCAGTACGTTCTTATCAATATTTTCCCTGCCTACTGTCACCACTGGGGGGCGATCTTTATTCAGCTGTATACGGAGGAGCGCCCCCTGGTTATAAGTTCACCTGTCACCAATGTGTGTGCAGATGAAACAGATGAACTTCGCTCTATTCTATAGGAAATATTTTAGGGAAACTCTTACAATAATTTCCCCTGATAATACCATAAAATGGAAGAGACATAAAATTCACATGAACATGCCTCATTCTCTGTAGGACGGATTTCTTATTATCAGTGCTCTGGGAATTAAGGGGAAAAAAATAAAAAATTCTATCTGATGACGGCCCAGGGCGTATTGCTAAAAATGATTGTCCTCTGAGATGACCTTGAATGTAGACTGTGATGAAGGAAACACTGGACAGATGTTTGGTGCTGAAGGCAGAATCTGAAGAAGGAAGATAATCACCCATAGGCCTCCGCATACATGGCCGCACCACCCTTCATGCCCTTCTGCCAATTAACCCCTTCCCTGGACAAAGCTGATCTTATGCTTTCAGTACTCAGATCGCTGCTGCTTAACCAATTAGATGCCACAGCATTGAAATGGAGCAATTGCCTCCATTGGGGCAACTGGTGGGTTATCATGGCAGCTGCTAAAGACCCCCGTGACTGGTACCTTGGTACTCCTATGAAGCCCAGCTGTAGGGTGATCTGCATAGGAGACCGAGATTTACAGAACAAACAACAGATCCAAGGCTCACTTCCCCTAAAGGGAATAAAAAATAAAGTAAAAAGAAGAAAAAAATGGTTAAAGAAAAAATCACCTCCCCCCGTCTTCCCAGCTTAAAAATAAAGAAATAAAACATATTTAGTATCATTGCATCCATAAAAAATCGAGATGCCAGAATTGCTGTTTTTCAGTCTCTTTCAAAAGAGTGATCAAAACACTGTATGTGCCATAAAATAGTATCAATAAAACATTACAGCTCGCCACGTGAAAAACAAGCCCTCACACCGCTACATCGTTATTTGCAAAAAAATCTACTTTGATTTTGCAAAGTTCATAATTTTTTTTAACCACTAAAATAATAGAAAAGAATTTAAGTTTGGAACCGCCATAATTGTACCAACCTGAAAATCCTGTTACCTGGTCCTTTTTTTACCACACAATGAACATGATACAAACAAAACTTCTAAAAGAATTATATGTTTTCCACTATTTCCTCCTACTTGGATTTTTTTCTAGTTTTTTTCAGTACATTTTTTGGTAAATTAATGATGTCATTCAAACTACAAGTTGTCTAGCAAAAAGCAAGCCCTCATATGTCTATGTGGATAGAAAAATAAAACAAGTTGTGGGTCAAAGATACAATTTATATGAGTTTACACATTACTTTTGGGTACGGTAGTTAAGGGTGGGGGCAAAAATATGTCCCAAATTTAAACAAAGTGCCATATGACTTTTTATGACTGAAGGGGACAGGATAAAACTTCAACACATTTTTTTCTAAATGAATATATATAAATTTGCATATAGGGAAAATATATATTTTGTACCGTGTTAGCCAGTAGATAGAAAAATATTTAGATTTGAGAGTCCTCAGTGGTTAATACCTTTTAATGGCTAACTGAAAAGATGGTAACAAGTTGCAAGCTTTCAAGACTTCTCTCTCCCATAGTAATAACTCTGCTTTATGTCACCTGTCTCATATATTACATTATTTCTGTGTCCTATTGTGTATAAATATGTGACTCTTCAGATTTTGTGTTATACTATGCCTGATGAAAAGACCTGAGTAGTCTCGAAAGATTGCAACCTGTTACCATCTTTTCAGTTAGCCATTAAAAGGCATCAACCACTGAGGATTCTCAAATCTAAATATTTTTTATACATTTGCATACATTTAAGATTGTATTTAGTTAAGCAGAGGTGTAACTTATGAGGTGTTTAGTCAAGCAGGGGTGTGGTTTATGAAGTGTTTATTAAGCAGGGGTGTGGTTTATAAAATGTTTATTAAACCGGAGTGTAGTTTACGAAGTGTTTATTAAGCAGGGGTGAGGTTTATGGAGTGTTTATTAGGCAGGGGTGAGGTTTATGAAGTGTTTATTAAGCAGGGGTGTGGTTTATGAAGTGTTTATTAAGCAGGGGTGTGGTTTATGAAGTGTTTATTAAGCAGGAGTGAGGTTTATGAAGTGTTTCTTAAGCAGGGGTGTGGTTTATGAAGTGTTTATTAAGCAGGGGTGTGGTTTATGAAGTGTTTATTAAGCAGGGGTGTGGTTTATGAAGTGTGTATTAAGCAGGGGTGTGGTTTATGAAGTGTTAAGCAGGGGTGTGGTTTATGAAGTGTTTATTAAGCAGGAGTGTGGTTTATGAAGTGTTTATTAAGCAGGGGTGTGGTTTATGAAGTGTTTATTAAGCAGGGGTGTGGTTTATGAAGTGTTTATTAAGCAGGAGTGAGGTTTATTAAGTGTTTATTAAGTAGGAGTGAGGTTTATGAAGTGTTTATTAAGCAGGGGTGTGGTTTATGAAGTGTTTATTAAGCAGGGGTGAGGTTTATGAAGTGCTTATTAAGCAGGGTGTGGTTTATGAAGTGTTTATTAAGCAGGGGTGTGGTTTATGAAGTGTTTATTAAGCAGGGGTGTGGTTTATAAAGTGTGCATTAAGCAGGGGTGTGGTTTATGAAGTGTTTATTAAGCAGGGGTGTGGTTTATGAAGTGTTTATTAAGCAGGAGTGTGGTTTATGAAGTGTTTATTAAGCAGGGGTGTGGTTTATGAAGTGTTTATTAAGCAGGGGTGAGGTTTATGAAGTGTTTATTAAGCAGGGGTGTGGTTTATGAAGGGTGTATTAGCAGGGGTGTGGTTTATGAAGTGTGTATTAAGCAGGGGTGTGGTTTATGAAGTGTTTATTAAGCAGGAGTGAGGTTTATGAAGTGTTTATTAAGCAGGGGTGTGGTTTATGAAGTGTTTATTAAGCAGGGGTGTGTTTTATGAAGTGTTTATTAAGCAGGAGTGTGGTTTATGAAGTGTTTATTAAGGAGGAGTGAGGTTTATGGAGTGTTTATTAAGCAGGGGTGTGGTTTATGAAGTGTTTATTAAGCAGGGGTGTGGTTTATGAAGTGTTTATTAAGCAGGGGTGTGGTTTATGAAGTGTGTATTAAGCAGGGGTGTGGTTTATGAAGTGTTTATTAAGCAGGGGTGTGGTTTATGAAGCATTTATTAAGCAGGGGTGTGGTTTATGAAGTGTTTATTAAGCAGGAGTGTGGTTTATGAAGTGTTTATTAAGCAGGGGTGTGGTTTATGAAGTGTTTATTAAGCAGGGGTGTGGTTTATGAAGTGTTTATTAAGCAGGAGTGAGGTTTATGAAGTGTTTATTAAGCAGGGGTGTGGTTTATGAAGTGTTTATTAAGCAGGGGTGTGGTTTATGAAGTGTGTATTAAGCAGGGGTGTGGTTTATGAAGTGTTTATTAAGCAGGGGTGTGGTTTATGAAGTGTTTATTAAGCAGGAGTGTGGTTTATGAAGTGTTTATTAGGCAGGGGTGTGGTTTATGAAGTGTTTATTAAGCAGGGGTGTGGTTTATGAAGTGTTTATTAAGCAGGAGTGAGGTTTATGGAGTGTTTATTAAGCAGGGGTGTGGTTTATGAAGTGTTTATTAAGCAGGAGTGTGGTTTATGAAGTGTTTATTAAGCAGGGGTGAGGTTTATGAAGTGTTTATTAAGCAGGGGTGTGGTTTATGAAGTGTGTATTAAGCAGGGGTGTGGTTTATGAAGTGTTTATTAAGCAGGAGTGAGGTTTATGGAGTGTTTATTAAGCAGGGGTGTGGTTTATGAAGTGTTTATTAAGCAGGGGTGTGTTTTATGAAGTGTTTATTAAGCAGGAGTGTGGTTTATGAAGTGTTTATTAAGCAGGAGTGAGGTTTATGGAGTGTTTATTAAGCAGGGGTGTGGTTTATGAAGTTTTTATTAAGCAGGGGTGTGGTTTATGAAGTGCTTATTAAGCAGGGGTGTGGTTTATGAAGTGTTTATTAAGCAGGGGTGTGGTTTATGAAGTGCTTATTAAGCAGGGGTGTGGTTTATGAAGTGTTTTTAAGCAGGGGTGTGGTTTATGAAGCATTTATTAAGCAGGGGTGTGGTTTATGAAGTGTTTATTAAGCAGGAGTGTGGTTTATGAAGTGTTTATTAAGCAGGGGTGTGGTTTATGAAGTGTTTATTAAGCAGGAGTGAGGTTTATGGAGTGTTTATTAAGCAGGGGTGTGGCTTATGGAGTGTTTATTAAGCAGGAGTGAGGTTTATGAAGTGTTTATTAAGCAGGGGTGTGGTTTATGGAGTGTTTATTAAGCAGGAGTGAGGTTTATGAAGTGTTTATTAAGCAGGAGTGAGGTTTATGAAGAGCTTATTAAGCAGGGGTGTGGTTTATGAAGTGTTTATTAAGCAGGGGTGTGGTTTATGAAGTCTTTATTAAGCAGGGGTGTGGTTTATGGAGTGTTTATTAAGCAGGAGTGAGGTTTATGAAGTGTTTATTAAGCAGGGGTGTGGTTTATGGAGTGTTTATTAAGAAGGAGTGAGGTTTATGAAGTGTTTATTAAGCAGGAGTGTGGTTTATGAAGTGTTTATTAAGCAGGGGTGTGGTTTATGGAGTGTTTATTAAGCAGGAGTGAGGTTTATGAAGTGTTTATTAAGCAGGGGTGTGGTTTATGGAGTGTTTATTAAGCAGGCGTAAGGTTTATGAAGTGTTTATTAAGCAGGAGTGAGGTTTATGAATTGTTTATTAAGCAGGGGTGTGGTTTATGAAGTGTTTATTAAGCAGGGGTGTGGTTTATGAAGTGTTTATTAAGCAGGGGTGTGGTTTATGAAGTGTTTATTAAGCAGGGGTGTGGTTTATGAAGTGTTTATTAAGCAGGGGTGTGGTTTATGAAGTGTGTATTAAGCAGGGGTGTGGTTTATGAAGTGTTAAGCAGGGGTGTGGTTTATGAAGTGTTTATTAAGCAGGAGTGTGGTTTATGAAGTGTTTATTAAGCAGGGGTGTGGTTTATGAAGTGTTTATTAAGCAGGGGTGTGGTTTATGAAGTGTTTATTAAGCAGGAGTGAGGTTTATTAAGTGTTTATTAAGTAGGAGTGAGGTTTATGAAGTGTTTATTAAGCAGGGGTGTGGTTTATGAAGTGTTTATTAAGCAGGGGTGAGGTTTATGAAGTGCTTATTAAGCAGGGTGTGGTTTATGAAGTGTTTATTAAGCAGGGGTGTGGTTTATGAAGTGTTTATTAAGCAGGGGTGTGGTTTATAAAGTGTGCATTAAGCAGGGGTGTGGTTTATGAAGTGTTTATTAAGCAGGGGTGTGGTTTATGAAGTGTTTATTAAGCAGGAGTGTGGTTTATGAAGTGTTTATTAAGCAGGGGTGTGGTTTATGAAGTGTTTATTAAGCAGGGGTGAGGTTTATGAAGTGTTTATTAAGCAGGGGTGTGGTTTATGAAGGGTGTATTAGCAGGGGTGTGGTTTATGAAGTGTGTATTAAGCAGGGGTGTGGTTTATGAAGTGTTTATTAAGCAGGAGTGAGGTTTATGAAGTGTTTATTAAGCAGGGGTGTGGTTTATGAAGTGTTTATTAAGCAGGGGTGTGTTTTATGAAGTGTTTATTAAGCAGGAGTGTGGTTTATGAAGTGTTTATTAAGGAGGAGTGAGGTTTATGGAGTGTTTATTAAGCAGGGGTGTGGTTTATGAAGTGTTTATTAAGCAGGGGTGTGGTTTATGAAGTGTTTATTAAGCAGGGGTGTGGTTTATGAAGTGTGTATTAAGCAGGGGTGTGGTTTATGAAGTGTTTATTAAGCAGGGGTGTGGTTTATGAAGCATTTATTAAGCAGGGGTGTGGTTTATGAAGTGTTTATTAAGCAGGAGTGTGGTTTATGAAGTGTTTATTAAGCAGGGGTGTGGTTTATGAAGTGTTTATTAAGCAGGGGTGTGGTTTATGAAGTGTTTATTAAGCAGGAGTGAGGTTTATGAAGTGTTTATTAAGCAGGGGTGTGGTTTATGAAGTGTTTATTAAGCAGGGGTGTGGTTTATGAAGTGTGTATTAAGCAGGGGTGTGGTTTATGAAGTGTTTATTAAGCAGGGGTGTGGTTTATGAAGTGTTTATTAAGCAGGAGTGTGGTTTATGAAGTGTTTATTAGGCAGGGGTGTGGTTTATGAAGTGTTTATTAAGCAGGGGTGTGGTTTATGAAGTGTTTATTAAGCAGGAGTGAGGTTTATGGAGTGTTTATTAAGCAGGGGTGTGGTTTATGAAGTGTTTATTAAGCAGGAGTGTGGTTTATGAAGTGTTTATTAAGCAGGGGTGAGGTTTATGAAGTGTTTATTAAGCAGGGGTGTGGTTTATGAAGTGTGTATTAAGCAGGGGTGTGGTTTATGAAGTGTTTATTAAGCAGGAGTGAGGTTTATGGAGTGTTTATTAAGCAGGGGTGTGGTTTATGAAGTGTTTATTAAGCAGGGGTGTGTTTTATGAAGTGTTTATTAAGCAGGAGTGTGGTTTATGAAGTGTTTATTAAGCAGGAGTGAGGTTTATGGAGTGTTTATTAAGCAGGGGTGTGGTTTATGAAGTTTTTATTAAGCAGGGGTGTGGTTTATGAAGTGCTTATTAAGCAGGGGTGTGGTTTATGAAGTGTTTATTAAGCAGGGGTGTGGTTTATGAAGTGCTTATTAAGCAGGGGTGTGGTTTATGAAGTGTTTTTAAGCAGGGGTGTGGTTTATGAAGCATTTATTAAGCAGGGGTGTGGTTTATGAAGTGTTTATTAAGCAGGAGTGTGGTTTATGAAGTGTTTATTAAGCAGGGGTGTGGTTTATGAAGTGTTTATTAAGCAGGAGTGAGGTTTATGGAGTGTTTATTAAGCAGGGGTGTGGCTTATGGAGTGTTTATTAAGCAGGAGTGAGGTTTATGAAGTGTTTATTAAGCAGGGGTGTGGTTTATGGAGTGTTTATTAAGCAGGAGTGAGGTTTATGAAGTGTTTATTAAGCAGGAGTGAGGTTTATGAAGAGCTTATTAAGCAGGGGTGTGGTTTATGAAGTGTTTATTAAGCAGGGGTGTGGTTTATGAAGTCTTTATTAAGCAGGGGTGTGGTTTATGGAGTGTTTATTAAGCAGGAGTGAGGTTTATGAAGTGTTTATTAAGCAGGGGTGTGGTTTATGGAGTGTTTATTAAGAAGGAGTGAGGTTTATGAAGTGTTTATTAAGCAGGAGTGAGGTTTATGAAGTGTTTATTAAGCAGGGATGTGGTTTATGAAGTGTTTATTAAGCAGGGGTGTGGTTTATGAAGTGTTTATTAAGCAGGGGTGTGGTTTATGAAGTGCTTATTAAGCAGGGGTGAGGTTTATGAAGTGTTTAGCAGGAGTGAGGTTTATGAAGTGTTTATTAAGCAGGGGTGTGGTTTATGAAGTGTTTATTAAGCAGGGGTGTGGTTTATGAAGTGTTTATTAAGCAGGGGTGAGGTTTATGAAGTGTTTATTAAGCAGGGGTGAGGTTTATGGAGTGTTTATTAAGCAGTAGTGAAGTTTATGATGTGTTTATTAAGCAGGAGTGAGGTTTATGAAGTGTTTATTAAGCAGGGGTGTGGTTTATGAAGTGTTTATTAAGCAGGAGTGAGGTTTATGGAGTGTTTATTAGGCAGGGGTGTGGTTTATGAAGTGTTTATTAAGCAGGAGTGAGGTTTATGAAGTGTTTATTAAGCAGGGGTGTGGTTTGTGAAGTGTTTATTAAGCAGGAGTGAGGTTTATGAAGTGTTTATTAAGCAGGGGTGTGGTTTATGAAGTGTTTATTAAGTAGGGGTGTGGTTTATGAAGTGTTTATTAAGCAGGGGTGTGGTTTATGGAATGTTTATTAAGCAAGGGTGTGGTTTATGGAGTGTTTATTAAGCAGGAGTGAGGTTTATGAAGTGTTTATTAAGCAGGAGTGAGGTTTATGAAGTGTTTATTAGGCAGGGGTGTGGTTTATGGCGTGTTTATTAAGCAGGGGTGTGGTTTATGAAGCGTTTATTAAGCAGGAGTGAGGTTTATGAAGCGTTTATTAAGCAGGGGTGTGGTTTATGAAGTGTTTATTAAGCAGGGGTGTGGTTTATGAAGTGTTTATTAAGCAGGGGTGTGGTTTATGAAGTGTTTATTAAGCAGGGATGTGGTTTATGAAGTGTTTATTAAGCAGGGGTGAGGTTTATGAAGTGCTTATTAAGCAGGGGTGTGGTTTATGAAGCGTTTATTAAGCAGGAGTGAGGTTTATGAAGCGTTTATTAAGCAGGGGTGTGGTTTATGAAGTGTTTATTAAGCAGGGGTGTGGTTTATGAAGTGTTTATTAAGCAGGGGTGTGGTTTATGGAGTGTTTATTAAGCAGGGATGTGGTTTATGAAGTGTTTATTAAGCAGGGGTGAGGTTTATGAAGTGCTTATTAAGCAGGGGTGTGGTTTATGAAGTGTTTATTAAGCAGGGATGTGGTTTATGAAGTGCTTATTAAGCAGGGGTGTGGTTTATGAAGTGTGTATTAAGCAGGGGTGTGGTTTATGAAGTGTTTTTAAGCAGGGGTGTGGTTTATGAAGTGTTTATTAAGCAGGAGTGTGGTTTATGAAGTGTTTATTAAGCAGGGGTGTGGTTTATGAAGTGTTTATTAAGCAGGGGTGTGGTTTATGAAGTGTTTATTAAGCAGGAGTGAGGTTTATGAAGTGTTTATTAAGCAGGGGTGAGGTTTATGAAGTGCTTATTAAGCAGGGGTGTGGTTTATGTAGTGTGTATTAAGCAGGGGTGTTATTTATGAAGTGTTTTTAAGCAGGGGTGTGGTTTATGAAGTGTTTATTAAGCAGGAGTGTGGTTTATGAAGTGTTTATTAAGCAGGGGTGTGGTTTATGAAGTGTTTATTAAGCAGGGGTGTGGTTTATAAAGTGTGTATTAAGCAGGGGTGTGGTTTATGAAGTGTTTATTAAGCAGGAGCGAGGTTTATGGAGTGTTTATTAAGCAGGAGTGTGGTTTATGAAGTGTTTATTAAGCAGGGGTGAGGTTTATGAAGTGTTTATTAAGCAGGGGTGTGGTTTATGAAGTGTGTATTAAGCAGGGGTGTGGTTTATGAAGTGTTTATTAAGCAGGAGTGAGGTTTATGGAGTGTTTATTAAGCAGTAGTGAGGTTTATGAAGTGTTTATTAAGCAGGGGTGTGGTTTATGAAGTGTTTATTAAGCAGGGGTGTGGTTTATGAAGTGTTTATTAAGCAGGGGTGTGGTTTATGAAGTGTTTATTAAGCAGGAGTGAGGTTTATGAAGTGTTTATTAAGCAGGGGTGTGGTTTATGAAGTGTTTATTAAGCAGGGGTGTGGTTTATGAAGTGTTTATTAAGCAGGGGTGTGGTTTATGGAGTGTTTATTAAGCAGGAGTGAGGTTTATGAAGTGTTTATTAAGCAGGGGTGTGGTTTATGAAGTGTTTATTAAGCAGGGGTGTGGTTTATGGAGTGTTTATTAAGCAGGAGTGAGGTTTATGAAGTGTTTATTAAGCAGGGGTGTGGTTTATGGAGTGTTTATTAAGCAGGCGTAAGGTTTATGAAGTGTTTATTAAGCAGGAGTGAGGTTTATGAATTGTTTATTAAGCAGGGGTGTGGTTTATGAAGTGTTTATTAAGCAGGGGTGTGGTTTATGAAGTGTTTATTAAGCAGGGGTGTGGTTTATGAAGTGCTTATTAAGCAGGGGTGAGGTTTATGAAGTGTTTATTAAGCAGGAGTGAGGTTTATGGAGTGTTTATTAAGCAGGGGTGTGGTTATGGAGTGTTTATTAAGCAAGGGTGTGGTTTATGGAGTGTTTATTAAGCAGGAGTGAGGTTTATGAAGTGTTTATTAAGCAGGGGTGTGGTTTATGAAGTGTTTATTAAGCAGGGGTGTGGTATATGAAGTGTTTATTAAGCTGGGGTGTGGTTTATGGAGTGATTATTAAGCAGGGGTGTGGTTTGTGAAGTGTTTATTAAGCAAGGGTGAGGTTTATGAAGTGTTTTTTAAGCAGGGGTGTGGTTTATGAAGTGTTTATTAAGCAGGGGTGTGGTTTATGAAGTCTTTATTAAGCAGGGGTGTGGTTTATGGAGTGTTTATTAAGCAAGAGTGAGGTTTATGAAGTGTTTATTAAGCAGGGGTGTGGTTTATGGAGTGTTTATTAAGCAGGAGTGAGGTTTATGAAGTGTTTATTAAGCACGAATGAGGTTTATGAAGTGTTTATTAAGCAGGGATGTGGTTTATGAAGTGTTTATTAAGCAGGGGTGTGGTTTATGAAATGTTTATTAAGCAAGGGTGTGGTTTATGAAGTGCTTATTAAGCAGGGGTGAGGTTTATGAAGTGTTTATTAAGCAGGAGTGAGGTTTATGAAGTGTTTATTAAGCAGGGGTGTGGTTTATGAAGTGTTTATTAAGCAGGGGTGTGGTTTATGAAGTGTTTATTAAGCAGGGGTGAGGTTTATGAAGTGTTTATTAAGCAGGGGTGAGGTTTATGGAGTGTTTATTAAGCAGTAGTGAAGTTTATGATGTGTTTATTAAGCAGGGGTGAGGTTTATGAAGTGTTTATTAAGCAGGAGTGAGGTTTATTAAGTGTTTATTAAGTAGGAGTGAGGTTTATGAAGTGTTTATTAAGCAGGGGTGTGGTTTATGAAGTGTTTATTAAGCAGGGGTGAGGTTTATGAAGTGTTTATTAAGCAGGGTGTGGTTTATGAAGTGTTTATTAAGCAGGGGTGTGGTTTATGAAGTGTTTATTAAGCAGGGGTGTGGTTTATAAAGTGTGCATTAAGCAGGGGTGTGGTTTATGAAGTGTTTATTAAGCAGGGGTGTGGTTTATGAAGTGTTTATTAAGCAGGAGTGTGGTTTATGAAGTGTTTATTAAGCAGGGGTGTGGTTTATGAAGTGTTTATTAAGCAGGGGTGAGGTTTATGAAGTGTTTATTAAGCAGGGGTGTGGTTTATGAAGTGTGTATTAAGCAGGGGTGTGGTTTATGAAGTGTGTATTAAGCAGGGGTGTGGTTTATGAAGTGTTTATTAAGCAGGAGTGAGGTTTATGAAGTGTTTATTAAGCAGGGGTGTGGTTTATGAAGTGTTTATTAAGCAGGGGTGTGTTTTATGAAGTGTTTATTAAGCAGGAGTGTGGTTTATGAAGTGTTTATTAAGGAGGAGTGAGGTTTATGGAGTGTTTATTAAGCAGGGGTGTGGTTTATGAAGTGTTTATTAAGCAGGGGTGTGGTTTATGAAGTGTTTATTAAGCAGGGGTGTGGTTTATGAAGTGTTTATTAAGCAGGGGTGTGGTTTATGAAGTGTGTATTAAGCAGGGGTGGGGTTTATGAAGTGTTTATTAAGCAGGGGTGTGGTTTATGAAGCATTTATTAAGCAGGGGTGTGGTTTATGAAGTGTTTATTAAGCAGGAGTGTGGTTTATGAAGTGTTTATTAAGCAGGGGTGTGGTTTATGAAGTGTTTATTAAGCAGGGGTGTGGTTTATGAAGTGTTTATTAAGCAGGAGTGAGGTTTATGAAGTGTTTATTAAGCAGGAGTGAGGTTTATGAAGTGTTTATTAAGCAGAGGTGTGGTTTATGAAGTGTTTATTAAGCAGGGGTGTGGTTTATGAAGTGTGTATTAAGCAGGGGTGTGGTTTATGAAGTGTTTATTAAGCAGGGGTGTGGTTTATGAAGTGTTTATTAAGCAGGAGTGTGGTTTATGAAGTGTTTATTAGGCAGGGGTGTGGTTTATGAAGTGTTTATTAAGCAGGGGTGTGGTTTATGAAGTGTTTATTAAGCAGGAGTGAGGTTTATGGAGTGTTTATTAAGCAGGGGTGTGGTTTATGAAGTGTTTATTAAGCAGGAGTGTGGTTTATGAAGTGTTTATTAAGCAGGGGTGAGGTTTATGAAGTGTTTATTAAGCAGGGGTGTGGTTTATGAAGTGTGTATTAAGCAGGGGTGTGGTTTATGAAGTGTTTATTAAGCAGGAGTGAGGTTTATGGAGTGTTTATTAAGCAGGGGTGTGGTTTATGAAGTGTTTATTAAGCAGGGGTGTGTTTTATGAAGTGTTTATTAAGCAGGAGTGTGGTTTATGAAGTGTTTATTAAGCAGGAGTGAGGTTTATGGAGTGTTTATTAAGCAGGGGTGTGGTTTATGAAGTTTTTATTAAGCAGGGGTGTGGTTTATGAAGTGCTTATTAAGCAGGGGTGTGGTTTATGAAGTGTTTATTAAGCAGGGGTGTGGTTTATGAAGTGTGTATTAAGCAGGGGTGTGGTTTATGAAGTGTTTTTAAGCAGGGGTGTGGTTTATGAAGCATTTATTAAGCAGGGGTGTGGTTTATGAAGTGTTTATTAAGCAGGAGTGTGGTTTATGAAGTGTTTATTAAGCAGGGGTGTGGTTTATGAAGTGTTTATTAAGCAGGAGTGAGGTTTATGGAGTGTTTATTAAGCAGGGGTGTGGTTTATGGAGTGTTTATTAAGCAGGAGTGAGGTTTATGAAGTGTTTATTAAGCAGGGGTGTGGTTTATGGAGTGTTTATTAAGCAGGAGTGAGGTTTATGAAGTGTTTATTAAGCAGGAGTGAGGTTTATGAAGAGCTTATTAAGCAGGGGTGTGGTTTATGAAGTGTTTATTAAGCAGGGGTGTGGTTTATGAAGTCTTTATTAAGCAGGGGTGTGGTTTATGGAGTGTTTATTAAGCAGGAGTGAGGTTTATGAAGTGTTTATTAAGCAGGGGTGTGGTTTATGGAGTGTTTATTAAGCAGGAGTGAGGTTTATGAAGTGTTTATTAAGCAGGAGTGAGGTTTATGAAGTGTTTATTAAGCAGGGATGTGGTTTATGAAGTGTTTATTAAGCAGGGGTGTGGTTTATGAAGTGTTTATTAAGCAGGGGTGTGGTTTATGAAGTGCTTATTAAGCAGGGGTTAGGTTTATGAAGTGTTTAGCAGGAGTGAGGTTTATGAAGTGTTTATTAAGCAGGGGTGTGGTTTATGAAGTGTTTATTAAGCAGGGGTGTGGTTTATGAAGTGTTTATTAAGCAGGGGTGAGGTTTATGAAGTGTTTATTAAGCAGGGGTGAGGTTTATGGAGTGTTTATTAAGCAGTAGTGAAGTTTATGATGTGTTTATTAAGCAGGAGTGAGGTTTATGGAGTGTTTATTAAGCAGGGGTGTGGTTTATGAAGTGTTTATTAAGCAGGAGTGAGGTTTATGGAGTGTTTATTAGGCAGGGGTGTGGTTTATGAAGTGTTTATTAAGCAGGAGTGAGGTTTATGAAGTGTTTATTAAGCAGGGGTGTGGTTTGTGAAGTGTTTATTAAGCAGGAGTGAGGTTTATGAAGTGTTTATTAAGCAGGAGTGAGGTTTATGAAGTGTTTATTAAGCAGGGGTGTGGTTTATGAAGTGTTTATTAAGTAGGGGTGTGGTTTATGAAGTGTTTATTAAGCAGGGGTGTGGTTTATTAAGTGTTTATTAAGCAGGGGTGAGGTTTATGAAGTGTTTATTAAGCAGGAGTGAGGTTTATGGAGTGTTTATTAAGCAGGGGTGTGGTTTATGGAATGTTTATTAAGCAAGGGTGTGGTTTATGGAGTGTTTATTAAGCAGGAGTGAGGTTTATGAAGTGTTTATTAAGCAGGAGTGAGGTTTATGAAGTGTTTATTAGGCAGGGGTGTGGTTTATGGCGTGTTTATTAAGCAGGGGTGTGGTTTATGAAGCGTTTATTAAGCAGGAGTGAGGTTTATGAAGCGTTTATTAAGCAGGGGTGTGGTTTATGAAGTGTTTATTAAGCAGGGGTGTGGTTTATGAAGTGTTTATTAAGCAGGGGTGTGGTTTATGAAGTGTTTATTAAGCAGGGATGTGGTTTATGAAGTGTTTATTAAGCAGGGGTGAGGTTTATGAAGTGCTTATTAAGCAGGGGTGTGGTTTATGAAGCGTTTATTAAGCAGGAGTGAGGTTTATGAAGCGTTTATTAAGCAGGGGTGTGGTTTATGAAGTGTTTATTAAGCAGGGGTGTGGTTTATGAAGTGTTTATTAAGCAGGGGTGTGGTTTATGGAGTGTTTATTAAGCAGGAATGTGGTTTATGAAGTGTTTATTAAGCAGGGGTGAGGTTTATGAAGTGCTTATTAAGCAGGGGTGTGGTTTATGAAGTGTTTATTAAGCAGGGATGTGGTTTATGAAGTGCTTATTAAGCAGGGGTGTGGTTTATGAAGTGTGTATTAAGCAGGGGTGTGGTTTATGAAGTGTTTTTAAGCAGGGGTGTGGTTTATGAAGTGTTTATTAAGCAGGAGTGTGGTTTATGAAGTGTTTATTAAGCAGGGGTGTGGTTTATGAAGTGTTTATTAAGCAGGGGTGTGGTTTATGAAGTGTTTATTAAGCAGGAGTGAGGTTTATGAAGTGTTTATTAAGCAGGGGTGAGGTTTATGAAGTGCTTATTAAGCAGGGGTGTGGTTTATGTAGTGTGTATTAAGCAGGGGTGTTATTTATGAAGTGTTTTTAAGCAGGGGTGTGGTTTATGAAGTGTTTTTAAGCAGGGGTGTGGTTTATGAAGTGTTTATTAAGCAGGAGTGTGGTTTATGAAGTGTTTATTAAGCAGGGGTGTGGTATATGAAGTGTTTATTAAGCTGGGGTGTGGTTTATGGAGTGATTATTAAGCAGGGGTGTGGTTTGTGAAGTGTTTATTAAGCAAGGGTGAGGTTTATGAAGTGTTTTTTAAGCAGGGGTGTGGTTTATGAAGTGTTTATTAAGCAGGGGTGTGGTTTATGAAGTCTTTATTAAGCAGGGGTGTGGTTTATGGAGTGTTTATTAAGCAAGAGTGAGGTTTATGAAGTGTTTATTAAGCAGGGGTGTGGTTTATGGAGTGTTTATTAAGCAGGAGTGAGGTTTATGAAGTGTTTATTAAGCACGAATGAGGTTTATGAAGTGTTTATTAAGCAGGGATGTGGTTTATGAAGTGTTTATTAAGCAGGGGTGTGGTTTATGAAATGTTTATTAAGCAAGGGTGTGGTTTATGAAGTGCTTATTAAGCAGGGGTGAGGTTTATGAAGTGTTTATTAAGCAGGAGTGAGGTTTATGAAGTGTTTATTAAGCAGGGGTGTGGTTTATGAAGTGTTTATTAAGCAGGGGTGTGGTTTATGAAGTGTTTATTAAGCAGGGGTGAGGTTTATGAAGTGTTTATTAAGCAGGGGTGAGGTTTATGGAGTGTTTATTAAGCAGTAGTGAAGTTTATGATGTGTTTATTAAGCAGGGGTGAGGTTTATGAAGTGTTTATTAAGCAGGAGTGAGGTTTATTAAGTGTTTATTAAGTAGGAGTGAGGTTTATGAAGTGTTTATTAAGCAGGGGTGTGGTTTATGAAGTGTTTATTAAGCAGGGGTGAGGTTTATGAAGTGTTTATTAAGCAGGGTGTGGTTTATGAAGTGTTTATTAAGCAGGGGTGTGGTTTATGAAGTGTTTATTAAGCAGGGGTGTGGTTTATAAAGTGTGCATTAAGCAGGGGTGTGGTTTATGAAGTGTTTATTAAGCAGGGGTGTGGTTTATGAAGTGTTTATTAAGCAGGAGTGTGGTTTATGAAGTGTTTATTAAGCAGGGGTGTGGTTTATGAAGTGTTTATTAAGCAGGGGTGAGGTTTATGAAGTGTTTATTAAGCAGGGGTGTGGTTTATGAAGTGTGTATTAAGCAGGGGTGTGGTTTATGAAGTGTGTATTAAGCAGGGGTGTGGTTTATGAAGTGTTTATTAAGCAGGAGTGAGGTTTATGAAGTGTTTATTAAGCAGGGGTGTGGTTTATGAAGTGTTTATTAAGCAGGGGTGTGTTTTATGAAGTGTTTATTAAGCAGGAGTGTGGTTTATGAAGTGTTTATTAAGGAGGAGTGAGGTTTATGGAGTGTTTATTAAGCAGGGGTGTGGTTTATGAAGTGTTTATTAAGCAGGGGTGTGGTTTATGAAGTGTTTATTAAGCAGGGGTGTGGTTTATGAAGTGTTTATTAAGCAGGGGTGTGGTTTATGAAGTGTGTATTAAGCAGGGGTGGGGTTTATGAAGTGTTTATTAAGCAGGGGTGTGGTTTATGAAGCATTTATTAAGCAGGGGTGTGGTTTATGAAGTGTTTATTAAGCAGGAGTGTGGTTTATGAAGTGTTTATTAAGCAGGGGTGTGGTTTATGAAGTGTTTATTAAGCAGGGGTGTGGTTTATGAAGTGTTTATTAAGCAGGAGTGAGGTTTATGAAGTGTTTATTAAGCAGGAGTGAGGTTTATGAAGTGTTTATTAAGCAGAGGTGTGGTTTATGAAGTGTTTATTAAGCAGGGGTGTGGTTTATGAAGTGTGTATTAAGCAGGGGTGTGGTTTATGAAGTGTTTATTAAGCAGGGGTGTGGTTTATGAAGTGTTTATTAAGCAGGAGTGTGGTTTATGAAGTGTTTATTAGGCAGGGGTGTGGTTTATGAAGTGTTTATTAAGCAGGGGTGTGGTTTATGAAGTGTTTATTAAGCAGGAGTGAGGTTTATGGAGTGTTTATTAAGCAGGGGTGTGGTTTATGAAGTGTTTATTAAGCAGGAGTGTGGTTTATGAAGTGTTTATTAAGCAGGGGTGAGGTTTATGAAGTGTTTATTAAGCAGGGGTGTGGTTTATGAAGTGTGTATTAAGCAGGGGTGTGGTTTATGAAGTGTTTATTAAGCAGGAGTGAGGTTTATGGAGTGTTTATTAAGCAGGGGTGTGGTTTATGAAGTGTTTATTAAGCAGGGGTGTGTTTTATGAAGTGTTTATTAAGCAGGAGTGTGGTTTATGAAGTGTTTATTAAGCAGGAGTGAGGTTTATGGAGTGTTTATTAAGCAGGGGTGTGGTTTATGAAGTTTTTATTAAGCAGGGGTGTGGTTTATGAAGTGCTTATTAAGCAGGGGTGTGGTTTATGAAGTGTTTATTAAGCAGGGGTGTGGTTTATGAAGTGTGTATTAAGCAGGGGTGTGGTTTATGAAGTGTTTTTAAGCAGGGGTGTGGTTTATGAAGCATTTATTAAGCAGGGGTGTGGTTTATGAAGTGTTTATTAAGCAGGAGTGTGGTTTATGAAGTGTTTATTAAGCAGGGGTGTGGTTTATGAAGTGTTTATTAAGCAGGAGTGAGGTTTATGGAGTGTTTATTAAGCAGGGGTGTGGTTTATGGAGTGTTTATTAAGCAGGAGTGAGGTTTATGAAGTGTTTATTAAGCAGGGGTGTGGTTTATGGAGTGTTTATTAAGCAGGAGTGAGGTTTATGAAGTGTTTATTAAGCAGGAGTGAGGTTTATGAAGAGCTTATTAAGCAGGGGTGTGGTTTATGAAGTGTTTATTAAGCAGGGGTGTGGTTTATGAAGTCTTTATTAAGCAGGGGTGTGGTTTATGGAGTGTTTATTAAGCAGGAGTGAGGTGTATGAAGTGTTTATTAAGCAGGGGTGTGGTTTATGGAGTGTTTATTAAGCAGGAGTGAGGTTTATGAAGTGTTTATTAAGCAGGAGTGAGGTTTATGAAGTGTTTATTAAGCAGGGATGTGGTTTATGAAGTGTTTATTAAGCAGGGGTGTGGTTTATGAAGTGTTTATTAAGCAGGGGTGTGGTTTATGAAGTGCTTATTAAGCAGGGGTTAGGTTTATGAAGTGTTTAGCAGGAGTGAGGTTTATGAAGTGTTTATTAAGCAGGGGTGTGGTTTATGAAGTGTTTATTAAGCAGGGGTGTGGTTTATGAAGTGTTTATTAAGCAGGGGTGAGGTTTATGAAGTGTTTATTAAGCAGGGGTGAGGTTTATGGAGTGTTTATTAAGCAGTAGTGAAGTTTATGATGTGTTTATTAAGCAGGAGTGAGGTTTATGGAGTGTTTATTAAGCAGGGGTGTGGTTTATGAAGTGTTTATTAAGCAGGAGTGAGGTTTATGGAGTGTTTATTAGGCAGGGGTGTGGTTTATGAAGTGTTTATTAAGCAGGAGTGAGGTTTATGAAGTGTTTATTAAGCAGGGGTGTGGTTTGTGAAGTGTTTATTAAGCAGGAGTGAGGTTTATGAAGTGTTTATTAAGCAGGAGTGAGGTTTATGAAGTGTTTATTAAGCAGGGGTGTGGTTTATGAAGTGTTTATTAAGTAGGGGTGTGGTTTATGAAGTGTTTATTAAGCAGGGGTGTGGTTTATTAAGTGTTTATTAAGCAGGGGTGAGGTTTATGAAGTGTTTATTAAGCAGGAGTGAGGTTTATGGAGTGTTTATTAAGCAGGGGTGTGGTTTATGGAATGTTTATTAAGCAAGGGTGTGGTTTATGGAGTGTTTATTAAGCAGGAGTGAGGTTTATGAAGTGTTTATTAAGCAGGAGTGAGGTTTATGAAGTGTTTATTAGGCAGGGGTGTGGTTTATGGCGTGTTTATTAAGCAGGGGTGTGGTTTATGAAGCGTTTATTAAGCAGGAGTGAGGTTTATGAAGCGTTTATTAAGCAGGGGTGTGGTTTATGAAGTGTTTATTAAGCAGGGGTGTGGTTTATGAAGTGTTTATTAAGCAGGGGTGTGGTTTATGAAGTGTTTATTAAGCAGGGATGTGGTTTATGAAGTGTTTATTAAGCAGGGGTGAGGTTTATGAAGTGCTTATTAAGCAGGGGTGTGGTTTATGAAGCGTTTATTAAGCAGGAGTGAGGTTTATGAAGCGTTTATTAAGCAGGGGTGTGGTTTATGAAGTGTTTATTAAGCAGGGGTGTGGTTTATGAAGTGTTTATTAAGCAGGGGTGTGGTTTATGGAGTGTTTATTAAGCAGGAATGTGGTTTATGAAGTGTTTATTAAGCAGGGGTGAGGTTTATGAAGTGCTTATTAAGCAGGGGTGTGGTTTATGAAGTGTTTATTAAGCAGGGATGTGGTTTATGAAGTGCTTATTAAGCAGGGGTGTGGTTTATGAAGTGTGTATTAAGCAGGGGTGTGGTTTATGAAGTGTTTTTAAGCAGGGGTGTGGTTTATGAAGTGTTTATTAAGCAGGAGTGTGGTTTATGAAGTGTTTATTAAGCAGGGGTGTGGTTTATGAAGTGTTTATTAAGCAGGGGTGTGGTTTATGAAGTGTTTATTAAGCAGGAGTGAGGTTTATGAAGTGTTTATTAAGCAGGGGTGAGGTTTATGAAGTGCTTATTAAGCAGGGGTGTGGTTTATGTAGTGTGTATTAAGCAGGGGTGTTATTTATGAAGTGTTTTTAAGCAGGGGTGTGGTTTATGAAGTGTTTATTAAGCAGGAGTGTGGTTTATGAAGTGTTTATTAAGCAGGGGTGTGGTTTATGAAGTGTTTATTAAGCAGGGGTGTGGTTTATAAAGTGTGTATTAAGCAGGGGTGTGGTTTATGAAGTGTTTATTAAGCAGGAGCGAGGTTTATGGAGTGTTTATTAAGCAGGAGTGTGGTTTATGAAGTGTTTATTAAGCAGGGGTGAGGTTTATGAAGTGTTTATTAAGCAGGGGTGTGGTTTATGAAGTGTGTATTAAGCAGGGGTGTGGTTTATGAAGTGTTTATTAAGCAGGAGTGAGGTTTATGGAGTGTTTATTAAGCAGTAGTGAGGTTTATGAAGTGTTTATTAAGCAGGGGTGTGGTTTATGAAGTGTTTATTAAGCAGGGGTGTGGTTTATGAAGTGTTTATTAAGCAGGGGTGTGGTTTATGAAGTGTTTATTAAGCAGGAGTGAGGTTTATGAAGTGTTTATTAAGCAGGGGTGTGGTTTATGAAGTGTTTATTAAGCAGGGGTGTGGTTTATGAAGTGTTTATTAAGCAGGGGTGTGGTTTATGGAGTGTTTATTAAGCAGGAGTGAGGTTTATGAAGTGTTTATTAAGCAGGGGTGTGGTTTATGAAGTGTTTATTAAGCAGGGGTGTGGTTTATGGAGTGTTTATTAAGCAGGAGTGAGGTTTATGAAGTGTTTATTAAGCAGGGGTGTGGTTTATGGAGTGTTTATTAAGCAGGCGTAAGGTTTATGAAGTGTTTATTAAGCAGGAGTGAGGTTTATGAATTGTTTATTAAGCAGGGGTGTGGTTTATGAAGTGTTTATTAAGCAGGGGTGTGGTTTATGAAGTGTTTATTAAGCAGGGGTGTGGTTTATGAAGTGCTTATTAAGCAGGGGTGAGGTTTATGAAGTGTTTATTAAGCAGGAGTGAGGTTTATGGAGTGTTTATTAAGCAGGGGTGTGGTTATGGAGTGTTTATTAAGCAAGGGTGTGGTTTATGGAGTGTTTATTAAGCAGGAGTGAGGTTTATGAAGTGTTTATTAAGCAGGGGTGTGGTTTATGAAGTGTTTATTAAGCAGGGGTGTGGTATATGAAGTGTTTATTAAGCTGGGGTGTGGTTTATGGAGTGATTATTAAGCAGGGGTGTGGTTTGTGAAGTGTTTATTAAGCAAGGGTGAGGTTTATGAAGTGTTTTTTAAGCAGGGGTGTGGTTTATGAAGTGTTTATTAAGCAGGGGTGTGGTTTATGAAGTCTTTATTAAGCAGGGGTGTGGTTTATGGAGTGTTTATTAAGCAAGAGTGAGGTTTATGAATTGTTTATTAAGCAGGGGTGTGGTTTATGGAGTGTTTATTAAGCAGGAGTGAGGTTTATGAAGTGTTTATTAAGCACGAATGAGGTTTATGAAGTGTTTATTAAGCAGGGATGTGGTTTATGAAGTGTTTATTAAGCAGGGGTGTGGTTTATGAAATGTTTATTAAGCAAGGGTGTGGTTTATGAAGTGCTTATTAAGCAGGGGTGAGGTTTATGAAGTGTTTATTAAGCAGGAGTGAGGTTTATGAAGTGTTTATTAAGCAGGGGTGTGGTTTATGAAGTGTTTATTAAGCAGGGGTGTGGTTTATGAAGTGTTTATTAAGCAGGGGTGAGGTTTATGAAGTGTTTATTAAGCAGGGGTGAGGTTTATGGAGTGTTTATTAAGCAGTAGTGAAGTTTATGATGTGTTTATTAAGCAGGGGTGAGGTTTATGAAGTGTTTATTAAGCAGGAGTGAGGTTTATTAAGTGTTTATTAAGTAGGAGTGAGGTTTATGAAGTGTTTATTAAGCAGGGGTGTGGTTTATGAAGTGTTTATTAAGCAGGGGTGAGGTTTATGAAGTGTTTATTAAGCAGGGTGTGGTTTATGAAGTGTTTATTAAGCAGGGGTGTGGTTTATGAAGTGTTTATTAAGCAGGGGTGTGGTTTATAAAGTGTGCATTAAGCAGGGGTGTGGTTTATGAAGTGTTTATTAAGCAGGGGTGTGGTTTATGAAGTGTTTATTAAGCAGGAGTGTGGTTTATGAAGTGTTTATTAAGCAGGGGTGTGGTTTATGAAGTGTTTATTAAGCAGGGGTGAGGTTTATGAAGTGTTTATTAAGCAGGGGTGTGGTTTATGAAGTGTGTATTAAGCAGGGGTGTGGTTTATGAAGTGTGTATTAAGCAGGGGTGTGGTTTATGAAGTGTTTATTAAGCAGGAGTGAGGTTTATGAAGTGTTTATTAAGCAGGGGTGTGGTTTATGAAGTGTTTATTAAGCAGGGGTGTGTTTTATGAAGTGTTTATTAAGCAGGAGTGTGGTTTATGAAGTGTTTATTAAGGAGGAGTGAGGTTTATGGAGTGTTTATTAAGCAGGGGTGTGGTTTATGAAGTGTTTATTAAGCAGGGGTGTGGTTTATGAAGTGTTTATTAAGCAGGGGTGTGGTTTATGAAGTGTTTATTAAGCAGGGGTGTGGTTTATGAAGTGTGTATTAAGCAGGGGTGTGGTTTATGAAGTGTTTATTAAGCAGGGGTGTGGTTTATGAAGCATTTATTAAGCAGGGGTGTGGTTTATGAAGTGTTTATTAAGCAGGAGTGTGGTTTATGAAGTGTTTATTAAGCAGGGGTGTGGTTTATGAAGTGTGTATTAAGCAGGGGTGTGGTTTATGAAGTGTGTATTAAGCAGGGGTGTGGTTTATGAAGTGTTTATTAAGCAGGAGTGAGGTTTATGAAGTGTTTATTAAGCAGGGGTGTGGTTTATGAAGTGTTTATTAAGCAGGGGTGTGTTTTATGAAGTGTTTATTAAGCAGGAGTGTGGTTTATGAAGTGTTTATTAAGGAGGAGTGAGGTTTATGGAGTGTTTATTAAGCAGGGGTGTGGTTTATGAAGTGTTTATTAAGCAGGGGTGTGGTTTATGAAGTGTTTATTAAGCAGGGGTGTGGTTTATGAAGTGTTTATTAAGCAGGGGTGTGGTTTATGAAGTGTGTATTAAGCAGGGGTGTGGTTTATGAAGTGTTTATTAAGCAGGGGTGTGGTTTATGAAGTGCTTATTAAGCAGGGGTTAGGTTTATGAAGTGTTTAGCAGGAGTGAGGTTTATGAAGTGTTTATTAAGCAGGGGTGTGGTTTATGAAGTGTTTATTAAGCAGGGGTGTGGTTTATGAAGTGTTTATTAAGCAGGGGTGAGGTTTATGAAGTGTTTATTAAGCAGGGGTGAGGTTTATGGAGTGTTTATTAAGCAGTAGTGAAGTTTATGATGTGTTTATTAAGCAGGAGTGAGGTTTATGGAGTGTTTATTAAGCAGGGGTGTGGTTTATGAAGTGTTTATTAAGCAGGAGTGAGGTTTATGGAGTGTTTATTAGGCAGGGGTGTGGTTTATGAAGTGTTTATTAAGCAGGAGTGAGGTTTATGAAGTGTTTATTAAGCAGGGGTGTGGTTTGTGAAGTGTTTATTAAGCAGGAGTGAGGTTTATGAAGTGTTTATTAAGCAGGAGTGAGGTTTATGAAGTGTTTATTAAGCAGGGGTGTGGTTTATGAAGTGTTTATTAAGTAGGGGTGTGGTTTATGAAGTGTTTATTAAGCAGGGGTGTGGTTTATTAAGTGTTTATTAAGCAGGGGTGAGGTTTATGAAGTGTTTATTAAGCAGGAGTGAGGTTTATGGAGTGTTTATTAAGCAGGGGTGTGGTTTATGGAATGTTTATTAAGCAAGGGTGTGGTTTATGGAGTGTTTATTAAGCAGGAGTGAGGTTTATGAAGTGTTTATTAAGCAGGAGTGAGGTTTATGAAGTGTTTATTAGGCAGGGGTGTGGTTTATGGCGTGTTTATTAAGCAGGGGTGTGGTTTATGAAGCGTTTATTAAGCAGGAGTGAGGTTTATGAAGCGTTTATTAAGCAGGGGTGTGGTTTATGAAGTGTTTATTAAGCAGGGGTGTGGTTTATGAAGTGTTTATTAAGCAGGGGTGTGGTTTATGAAGTGTTTATTAAGCAGGGATGTGGTTTATGAAGTGTTTATTAAGCAGGGGTGAGGTTTATGAAGTGCTTATTAAGCAGGGGTGTGGTTTATGAAGCGTTTATTAAGCAGGAGTGAGGTTTATGAAGCGTTTATTAAGCAGGGGTGTGGTTTATGAAGTGTTTATTAAGCAGGGGTGTGGTTTATGAAGTGTTTATTAAGCAGGAGTGAGGTTTATGAAGTGTTTATTAAGCAGGGGTGAGGTTTATGAAGTGCTTATTAAGCAGGGGTGTGGTTTATGTAGTGTGTATTAAGCAGGGGTGTTATTTATGAAGTGTTTTTAAGCAGGGGTGTGGTTTATGAAGTGTTTATTAAGCAGGAGTGTGGTTTATGAAGTGTTTATTAAGCAGGGGTGTGGTTTATGAAGTGTTTATTAAGCAGGGGTGTGGTTTATAAAGTGTGTATTAAGCAGGGGTGTGGTTTATGAAGTGTTTATTAAGCAGGAGCGAGGTTTATGGAGTGTTTATTAAGCAGGAGTGTGGTTTATGAAGTGTTTATTAAGCAGGGGTGAGGTTTATGAAGTGTTTATTAAGCAGGGGTGTGGTTTATGAAGTGTGTATTAAGCAGGGGTGTGGTTTATGAAGTGTTTATTAAGCAGGAGTGAGGTTTATGGAGTGTTTATTAAGCAGTAGTGAGGTTTATGAAGTGTTTATTAAGCAGGGGTGTGGTTTATGAAGTGTTTATTAAGCAGGGGTGTGGTTTATGAAGTGTTTATTAAGCAGGGGTGTGGTTTATAAAGTGTGCATTAAGCAGGGGTGTGGTTTATGAAGTGTTTATTAAGCAGGGGTGTGGTTTATGAAGTGTTTATTAAGCAGGAGTGTGGTTTATGAAGTGTTTATTAAGCAGGGGTGTGGTTTATGAAGTGTTTATTAAGCAGGGGTGAGGTTTATGAAGTGTTTATTAAGCAGGGGTGTGGTTTATGAAGGGTGTATTAGCAGGGGTGTGGTTTATGAAGTGTGTATTAAGCAGGGGTGTGGTTTATGAAGTGTTTATTAAGCAGGAGTGAGGTTTATGAAGTGTTTATTAAGCAGGGGTGTGGTTTATGAAGTGTTTATTAAGCAGGGGTGTGTTTTATGAAGTGTTTATTAAGCAGGAGTGTGGTTTATGAAGTGTTTATTAAGGAGGAGTGAGGTTTATGGAGTGTTTATTAAGCAGGGGTGTGGTTTATGAAGTGTTTATTAAGCAGGGGTGTGGTTTATGAAGTGTTTATTAAGCAGGGGTGTGGTTTATGAAGTGTGTATTAAGCAGGGGTGTGGTTTATGAAGTGTTTATTAAGCAGGGGTGTGGTTTATGAAGCATTTATTAAGCAGGGGTGTGGTTTATGAAGTGTTTATTAAGCAGGAGTGTGGTTTATGAAGTGTTTATTAAGCAGGGGTGTGGTTTATGAAGTGTTTATTAAGCAGGGGTGTGGTTTATGAAGTGTTTATTAAGCAGGAGTGAGGTTTATGAAGTGTTTATTAAGCAGGGGTGTGGTTTATGAAGTGTTTATTAAGCAGGGGTGTGGTTTATGAAGTGTGTATTAAGCAGGGGTGTGGTTTATGAAGTGTTTATTAAGCAGGGGTGTGGTTTATGAAGTGTTTATTAAGCAGGAGTGTGGTTTATGAAGTGTTTATTAGGCAGGGGTGTGGTTTATGAAGTGTTTATTAAGCAGGGGTGTGGTTTATGAAGTGTTTATTAAGCAGGAGTGAGGTTTATGGAGTGTTTATTAAGCAGGGGTGTGGTTTATGAAGTGTTTATTAAGCAGGAGTGTGGTTTATGAAGTGTTTATTAAGCAGGGGTGAGGTTTATGAAGTGTTTATTAAGCAGGGGTGTGGTTTATGAAGTGTGTATTAAGCAGGGGTGTGGTTTATGAAGTGTTTATTAAGCAGGAGTGAGGTTTATGGAGTGTTTATTAAGCAGGGGTGTGGTTTATGAAGTGTTTATTAAGCAGGGGTGTGTTTTATGAAGTGTTTATTAAGCAGGAGTGTGGTTTATGAAGTGTTTATTAAGCAGGAGTGAGGTTTATGGAGTGTTTATTAAGCAGGGGTGTGGTTTATGAAGTTTTTATTAAGCAGGGGTGTGGTTTATGAAGTGCTTATTAAGCAGGGGTGTGGTTTATGAAGTGTTTATTAAGCAGGGGTGTGGTTTATGAAGTGCTTATTAAGCAGGGGTGTGGTTTATGAAGTGTTTTTAAGCAGGGGTGTGGTTTATGAAGCATTTATTAAGCAGGGGTGTGGTTTATGAAGTGTTTATTAAGCAGGAGTGTGGTTTATGAAGTGTTTATTAAGCAGGGGTGTGGTTTATGAAGTGTTTATTAAGCAGGAGTGAGGTTTATGGAGTGTTTATTAAGCAGGGGTGTGGCTTATGGAGTGTTTATTAAGCAGGAGTGAGGTTTATGAAGTGTTTATTAAGCAGGGGTGTGGTTTATGGAGTGTTTATTAAGCAGGAGTGAGGTTTATGAAGTGTTTATTAAGCAGGAGTGAGGTTTATGAAGAGCTTATTAAGCAGGGGTGTGGTTTATGAAGTGTTTATTAAGCAGGGGTGTGGTTTATGAAGTCTTTATTAAGCAGGGGTGTGGTTTATGGAGTGTTTATTAAGCAGGAGTGAGGTTTATGAAGTGTTTATTAAGCAGGGGTGTGGTTTATGGAGTGTTTATTAAGAAGGAGTGAGGTTTATGAAGTGTTTATTAAGCAGGAGTGAGGTTTATGAAGTGTTTATTAAGCAGGGATGTGGTTTATGAAGTGTTTATTAAGCAGGGGTGTGGTTTATGAAGTGTTTATTAAGCAGGGGTGTGGTTTATGAAGTGCTTATTAAGCAGGGGTGAGGTTTATGAAGTGTTTAGCAGGAGTGAGGTTTATGAAGTGTTTATTAAGCAGGGGTGTGGTTTATGAAGTGTTTATTAAGCAGGGGTGTGGTTTATGAAGTGTTTATTAAGCAGGGGTGAGGTTTATGAAGTGTTTATTAAGCAGGGGTGAGGTTTATGGAGTGTTTATTAAGCAGTAGTGAAGTTTATGATGTGTTTATTAAGCAGGAGTGAGGTTTATGAAGTGTTTATTAAGCAGGGGTGTGGTTTATGAAGTGTTTATTAAGCAGGAGTGAGGTTTATGGAGTGTTTATTAGGCAGGGGTGTGGTTTATGAAGTGTTTATTAAGCAGGAGTGAGGTTTATGAAGTGTTTATTAAGCAGGGGTGTGGTTTGTGAAGTGTTTATTAAGCAGGAGTGAGGTTTATGAAGTGTTTATTAAGCAGGGGTGTGGTTTATGAAGTGTTTATTAAGTAGGGGTGTGGTTTATGAAGTGTTTATTAAGCAGGGGTGTGGTTTATGGAATGTTTATTAAGCAAGGGTGTGGTTTATGGAGTGTTTATTAAGCAGGAGTGAGGTTTATGAAGTGTTTATTAAGCAGGAGTGAGGTTTATGAAGTGTTTATTAGGCAGGGGTGTGGTTTATGGCGTGTTTATTAAGCAGGGGTGTGGTTTATGAAGCGTTTATTAAGCAGGAGTGAGGTTTATGAAGCGTTTATTAAGCAGGGGTGTGGTTTATGAAGTGTTTATTAAGCAGGGGTGTGGTTTATGAAGTGTTTATTAAGCAGGGGTGTGGTTTATGAAGTGTTTATTAAGCAGGGATGTGGTTTATGAAGTGTTTATTAAGCAGGGGTGAGGTTTATGAAGTGCTTATTAAGCAGGGGTGTGGTTTATGAAGCGTTTATTAAGCAGGAGTGAGGTTTATGAAGCGTTTATTAAGCAGGGGTGTGGTTTATGAAGTGTTTATTAAGCAGGGGTGTGGTTTATGAAGTGTTTATTAAGCAGGGGTGTGGTTTATGGAGTGTTTATTAAGCAGGGATGTGGTTTATGAAGTGTTTATTAAGCAGGGGTGAGGTTTATGAAGTGCTTATTAAGCAGGGGTGTGGTTTATGAAGTGTTTATTAAGCAGGGATGTGGTTTATGAAGTGCTTATTAAGCAGGGGTGTGGTTTATGAAGTGTGTATTAAGCAGGGGTGTGGTTTATGAAGTGTTTTTAAGCAGGGGTGTGGTTTATGAAGTGTTTATTAAGCAGGAGTGTGGTTTATGAAGTGTTTATTAAGCAGGGGTGTGGTTTATGAAGTGTTTATTAAGCAGGGGTGTGGTTTATGAAGTGTTTATTAAGCAGGAGTGAGGTTTATGAAGTGTTTATTAAGCAGGGGTGAGGTTTATGAAGTGCTTATTAAGCAGGGGTGTGGTTTATGTAGTGTGTATTAAGCAGGGGTGTTATTTATGAAGTGTTTTTAAGCAGGGGTGTGGTTTATGAAGTGTTTATTAAGCAGGAGTGTGGTTTATGAAGTGTTTATTAAGCAGGGGTGTGGTTTATGAAGTGTTTATTAAGCAGGGGTGAGGTTTATGAAGTGTTTATTAAGCAGGGGTGTGGTTTATGAAGGGTGTATTAGCAGGGGTGTGGTTTATGAAGTGTGTATTAAGCAGGGGTGTGGTTTATGAAGTGTTTATTAAGCAGGAGTGAGGTTTATGAAGTGTTTATTAAGCAGGGGTGTGGTTTATGAAGTGTTTATTAAGCAGGGGTGTGTTTTATGAAGTGTTTATTAAGCAGGAGTGTGGTTTATGAAGTGTTTATTAAGGAGGAGTGAGGTTTATGGAGTGTTTATTAAGCAGGGGTGTGGTTTATGAAGTGTTTATTAAGCAGGGGTGTGGTTTATGAAGTGTTTATTAAGCAGGGGTGTGGTTTATGAAGTGTGTATTAAGCAGGGGTGTGGTTTATGAAGTGTTTATTAAGCAGGGGTGTGGTTTATGAAGCATTTATTAAGCAGGGGTGTGGTTTATGAAGTGTTTATTAAGCAGGAGTGTGGTTTATGAAGTGTTTATTAAGCAGGGGTGTGGTTTATGAAGTGTTTATTAAGCAGGGGTGTGGTTTATGAAGTGTTTATTAAGCAGGAGTGAGGTTTATGAAGTGTTTATTAAGCAGGGGTGTGGTTTATGAAGTGTTTATTAAGCAGGGGTGTGGTTTATGAAGTGTGTATTAAGCAGGGGTGTGGTTTATGAAGTGTTTATTAAGCAGGGGTGTGGTTTATGAAGTGTTTATTAAGCAGGAGTGTGGTTTATGAAGTGTTTATTAGGCAGGGGTGTGGTTTATGAAGTGTTTATTAAGCAGGGGTGTGGTTTATGAAGTGTTTATTAAGCAGGAGTGAGGTTTATGGAGTGTTTATTAAGCAGGGGTGTGGTTTATGAAGTGTTTATTAAGCAGGAGTGTGGTTTATGAAGTGTTTATTAAGCAGGGGTGAGGTTTATGAAGTGTTTATTAAGCAGGGGTGTGGTTTATGAAGTGTGTATTAAGCAGGGGTGTGGTTTATGAAGTGTTTATTAAGCAGGAGTGAGGTTTATGGAGTGTTTATTAAGCAGGGGTGTGGTTTATGAAGTGTTTATTAAGCAGGGGTGTGTTTTATGAAGTGTTTATTAAGCAGGAGTGTGGTTTATGAAGTGTTTATTAAGCAGGAGTGAGGTTTATGGAGTGTTTATTAAGCAGGGGTGTGGTTTATGAAGTTTTTATTAAGCAGGGGTGTGGTTTATGAAGTGCTTATTAAGCAGGGGTGTGGTTTATGAAGTGTTTATTAAGCAGGGGTGTGGTTTATGAAGTGCTTATTAAGCAGGGGTGTGGTTTATGAAGTGTTTTTAAGCAGGGGTGTGGTTTATGAAGCATTTATTAAGCAGGGGTGTGGTTTATGAAGTGTTTATTAAGCAGGAGTGTGGTTTATGAAGTGTTTATTAAGCAGGGGTGTGGTTTATGAAGTGTTTATTAAGCAGGAGTGAGGTTTATGGAGTGTTTATTAAGCAGGGGTGTGGCTTATGGAGTGTTTATTAAGCAGGAGTGAGGTTTATGAAGTGTTTATTAAGCAGGGGTGTGGTTTATGGAGTGTTTATTAAGCAGGAGTGAGGTTTATGAAGTGTTTATTAAGCAGGAGTGAGGTTTATGAAGAGCTTATTAAGCAGGGGTGTGGTTTATGAAGTGTTTATTAAGCAGGGGTGTGGTTTATGAAGTCTTTATTAAGCAGGGGTGTGGTTTATGGAGTGTTTATTAAGCAGGAGTGAGGTTTATGAAGTGTTTATTAAGCAGGGGTGTGGTTTATGGAGTGTTTATTAAGAAGGAGTGAGGTTTATGAAGTGTTTATTAAGCAGGAGTGAGGTTTATGAAGTGTTTATTAAGCAGGGATGTGGTTTATGAAGTGTTTATTAAGCAGGGGTGTGGTTTATGAAGTGTTTATTAAGCAGGGGTGTGGTTTATGAAGTGCTTATTAAGCAGGGGTGAGGTTTATGAAGTGTTTAGCAGGAGTGAGGTTTATGAAGTGTTTATTAAGCAGGGGTGTGGTTTATGAAGTGTTTATTAAGCAGGGGTGTGGTTTATGAAGTGTTTATTAAGCAGGGGTGAGGTTTATGAAGTGTTTATTAAGCAGGGGTGAGGTTTATGGAGTGTTTATTAAGCAGTAGTGAAGTTTATGATGTGTTTATTAAGCAGGAGTGAGGTTTATGAAGTGTTTATTAAGCAGGGGTGTGGTTTATGAAGTGTTTATTAAGCAGGAGTGAGGTTTATGGAGTGTTTATTAGGCAGGGGTGTAGTTTATGAAGTGTTTATTAAGCAGGAGTGAGGTTTATGAAGTGTTTATTAAGCAGGGGTGTGGTTTGTGAAGTGTTTATTAAGCAGGAGTGAGGTTTATGAAGTGTTTATTAAGCAGGGGTGTGGTTTATGAAGTGTTTATTAAGTAGGGGTGTGGTTTATGAAGTGTTTATTAAGCAGGGGTGTGGTTTATGGAATGTTTATTAAGCAAGGGTGTGGTTTATGGAGTGTTTATTAAGCAGGAGTGAGGTTTATGAAGTGTTTATTAAGCAGGAGTGAGGTTTATGAAGTGTTTATTAGGCAGGGGTGTGGTTTATGGCGTGTTTATTAAGCAGGGGTGTGGTTTATGAAGCGTTTATTAAGCAGGAGTGAGGTTTATGAAGCGTTTATTAAGCAGGGGTGTGGTTTATGAAGTGTTTATTAAGCAGGGGTGTGGTTTATGAAGTGTTTATTAAGCAGGGGTGTGGTTTATGAAGTGTTTATTAAGCAGGGATGTGGTTTATGAAGTGTTTATTAAGCAGGGGTGAGGTTTATGAAGTGCTTATTAAGCAGGGGTGTGGTTTATGAAGCGTTTATTAAGCAGGAGTGAGGTTTATGAAGCGTTTATTAAGCAGGGGTGTGGTTTATGAAGTGTTTATTAAGCAGGGGTGTGGTTTATGAAGTGTTTATTAAGCAGGGGTGTGGTTTATGGAGTGTTTATTAAGCAGGGATGTGGTTTATGAAGTGTTTATTAAGCAGGGGTGAGGTTTATGAAGTGCTTATTAAGCAGGGGTGTGGTTTATGAAGTGTTTATTAAGCAGGGATGTGGTTTATGAAGTGCTTATTAAGCAGGGGTGTGGTTTATGAAGTGTGTATTAAGCAGGGGTGTGGTTTATGAAGTGTTTTTAAGCAGGGGTGTGGTTTATGAAGTGTTTATTAAGCAGGAGTGTGGTTTATGAAGTGTTTATTAAGCAGGGGTGTGGTTTATGAAGTGTTTATTAAGCAGGGGTGTGGTTTATGAAGTGTTTATTAAGCAGGAGTGAGGTTTATGAAGTGTTTATTAAGCAGGGGTGAGGTTTATGAAGTGCTTATTAAGCAGGGGTGTGGTTTATGTAGTGTGTATTAAGCAGGGGTGTTATTTATGAAGTGTTTTTAAGCAGGGGTGTGGTTTATGAAGTGTTTATTAAGCAGGAGTGTGGTTTATGAAGTGTTTATTAAGCAGGGGTGTGGTTTATGAAGTGTTTATTAAGCAGGGGTGTGGTTTATAAAGTGTGTATTAAGCAGGGGTGTGGTTTATGAAGTGTTTATTAAGCAGGAGCGAGGTTTATGGAGTGTTTATTAAGCAGGAGTGTGGTTTATGAAGTGTTTATTAAGCAGGGGTGAGGTTTATGAAGTGTTTATTAAGCAGGGGTGTGGTTTATGAAGTGTGTATTAAGCAGGGGTGTGGTTTATGAAGTGTTTATTAAGCAGGAGTGAGGTTTATGGAGTGTTTATTAAGCAGTAGTGAGGTTTATGAAGTGTTTATTAAGCAGGGGTGTGGTTTATGAAGTGTTTATTAAGCAGGGGTGTGGTTTATGAAGTGTTTATTAAGCAGGGGTGTGGTTTATGAAGTGTTTATTAAGCAGGAGTGAGGTTTATGAAGTGTTTATTAAGCAGGGGTGTGGTTTATGAAGTGTTTATTAAGCAGGGGTGTGGTTTATGAAGTGTTTATTAAGCAGGGGTGTGGTTTATGGAGTGTTTATTAAGCAGGAGTGAGGTTTATGAAGTGTTTATTAAGCAGGGGTGTGGTTTATGAAGTGTTTATTAAGCAGGGGTGTGGTTTATGGAGTGTTTATTAAGCAGGAGTGAGGTTTATGAAGTGTTTATTAAGCAGGGGTGTGGTTTATGGAGTGTTTATTAAGCAGGCGTAAGGTTTATGAAGTGTTTATTAAGCAGGAGTGAGGTTTATGAATTGTTTATTAAGCAGGGGTGTGGTTTATGAAGTGTTTATTAAGCAGGGGTGTGGTTTATGAAGTGTTTATTAAGCAGGGGTGTGGTTTATGAAGTGCTTATTAAGCAGGGGTGAGGTTTATGAAGTGTTTATTAAGCAGGAGTGAGGTTTATGGAGTGTTTATTAAGCAGGGGTGTGGTTATGGAGTGTTTATTAAGCAAGGGTGTGGTTTATGGAGTGTTTATTAAGCAGGAGTGAGGTTTATGAAGTGTTTATTAAGCAGGGGTGTGGTTTATGAAGTGTTTATTAAGCAGGGGTGTGGTATATGAAGTGTTTATTAAGCTGGGGTGTGGTTTATGGAGTGATTATTAAGCAGGGGTGTGGTTTGTGAAGTGTTTATTAAGCAAGGGTGAGGTTTATGAAGTGTTTTTTAAGCAGGGGTGTGGTTTATGAAGTGTTTATTAAGCAGGGGTGTGGTTTATGAAGTCTTTATTAAGCAGGGGTGTGGTTTATGGAGTGTTTATTAAGCAAGAGTGAGGTTTATGAAGTGTTTATTAAGCAGGGGTGTGGTTTATGGAGTGTTTATTAAGCAGGGGTGTGGTTTATGAAGTGCTTATTAAGCAGGGGTGTGGTTTATGAAGTGTTTTTAAGCAGGGGTGTGGTTTATGAAGCATTTATTAAGCAGGGGTGTGGTTTATGAAGTGTTTATTAAGCAGGAGTGTGGTTTATGAAGTGTTTATTAAGCAGGGGTGTGGTTTATGAAGTGTTTATTAAGCAGGAGTGAGGTTTATGGAGTGTTTATTAAGCAGGGGTGTGGCTTATGGAGTGTTTATTAAGCAGGAGTGAGGTTTATGAAGTGTTTATTAAGCAGGGGTGTGGTTTATGGAGTGTTTATTAAGCAGGAGTGAGGTTTATGAAGTGTTTATTAAGCAGGAGTGAGGTTTATGAAGAGCTTATTAAGCAGGGGTGTGGTTTATGAAGTGTTTATTAAGCAGGGGTGTGGTTTATGAAGTCTTTATTAAGCAGGGGTGTGGTTTATGGAGTGTTTATTAAGCAGGAGTGAGGTTTATGAAGTGTTTATTAAGCAGGGGTGTGGTTTATGGAGTGTTTATTAAGAAGGAGTGAGGTTTATGAAGTGTTTATTAAGCAGGAGTGAGGTTTATGAAGTGTTTATTAAGCAGGGATGTGGTTTATGAAGTGTTTATTAAGCAGGGGTGTGGTTTATGAAGTGTTTATTAAGCAGGGGTGTGGTTTATGAAGTGCTTATTAAGCAGGGGTGAGGTTTATGAAGTGTTTAGCAGGAGTGAGGTTTATGAAGTGTTTATTAAGCAGGGGTGTGGTTTATGAAGTGTTTATTAAGCAGGGGTGTGGTTTATGAAGTGTTTATTAAGCAGGGGTGAGGTTTATGAAGTGTTTATTAAGCAGGGGTGAGGTTTATGGAGTGTTTATTAAGCAGTAGTGAAGTTTATGATGTGTTTATTAAGCAGGAGTGAGGTTTATGAAGTGTTTATTAAGCAGGGGTGTGGTTTATGAAGTGTTTATTAAGCAGGAGTGAGGTTTATGGAGTGTTTATTAGGCAGGGGTGTGGTTTATGAAGTGTTTATTAAGCAGGAGTGAGGTTTATGAAGTGTTTATTAAGCAGGGGTGTGGTTTGTGAAGTGTTTATTAAGCAGGAGTGAGGTTTATGAAGTGTTTATTAAGCAGGGGTGTGGTTTATGAAGTGTTTATTAAGTAGGGGTGTGGTTTATGAAGTGTTTATTAAGCAGGGGTGTGGTTTATGGAATGTTTATTAAGCAAGGGTGTGGTTTATGGAGTGTTTATTAAGCAGGAGTGAGGTTTATGAAGTGTTTATTAAGCAGGAGTGAGGTTTATGAAGTGTTTATTAGGCAGGGGTGTGGTTTATGGCGTGTTTATTAAGCAGGGGTGTGGTTTATGAAGCGTTTATTAAGCAGGAGTGAGGTTTATGAAGCGTTTATTAAGCAGGGGTGTGGTTTATGAAGTGTTTATTAAG
Source organism: Phyllobates terribilis (assembly GCF_046119375.1). NCBI lineage: Eukaryota > Metazoa > Chordata > Amphibia > Anura > Dendrobatidae > Phyllobates > Phyllobates terribilis. The sequence goes on along the minus strand of NW_027362763.1, from coordinate 678,569,667 downwards.
CAGGGGTGTGGTTTATGAAGTGTTTATTAAGCAGGGGTGTGGTTTATGAAGTGTTTATTAAGCAGGGATGTGGTTTATGAAGTGTTTATTAAGCAGGGGTGAGGTTTATGAAGTGCTTATTAAGCAGGGGTGTGGTTTATGAAGCGTTTATTAAGCAGGAGTGAGGTTTATGAAGCGTTTATTAAGCAGGGGTGTGGTTTATGAAGTGTTTATTAAGCAGGGGTGTGGTTTATGAAGTGTTTATTAAGCAGGGGTGTGGTTTATGGAGTGTTTATTAAGCAGGGATGTGGTTTATGAAGTGTTTATTAAGCAGGGGTGAGGTTTATGAAGTGCTTATTAAGCAGGGGTGTGGTTTATGAAGTGTTTATTAAGCAGGGATGTGGTTTATGAAGTGCTTATTAAGCAGGGGTGTGGTTTATGAAGTGTGTATTAAGCAGGGGTGTGGTTTATGAAGTGTTTTTAAGCAGGGGTGTGGTTTATGAAGTGTTTATTAAGCAGGAGTGTGGTTTATGAAGTGTTTATTAAGCAGGGGTGTGGTTTATGAAGTGTTTATTAAGCAGGGGTGTGGTTTATGAAGTGTTTATTAAGCAGGAGTGAGGTTTATGAAGTGTTTATTAAGCAGGGGTGAGGTTTATGAAGTGCTTATTAAGCAGGGGTGTGGTTTATGTAGTGTGTATTAAGCAGGGGTGTTATTTATGAAGTGTTTTTAAGCAGGGGTGTGGTTTATGAAGTGTTTATTAAGCAGGAGTGTGGTTTATGAAGTGTTTATTAAGCAGGGGTGTGGTTTATGAAGTGTTTATTAAGCAGGGGTGTGGTTTATAAAGTGTGTATTAAGCAGGGGTGTGGTTTATGAAGTGTTTATTAAGCAGGAGCGAGGTTTATGGAGTGTTTATTAAGCAGGAGTGTGGTTTATGAAGTGTTTATTAAGCAGGGGTGAGGTTTATGAAGTGTTTATTAAGCAGGGGTGTGGTTTATGAAGTGTGTATTAAGCAGGGGTGTGGTTTATGAAGTGTTTATTAAGCAGGAGTGAGGTTTATGGAGTGTTTATTAAGCAGTAGTGAGGTTTATGAAGTGTTTATTAAGCAGGGGTGTGGTTTATGAAGTGTTTATTAAGCAGGGGTGTGGTTTATGAAGTGTTTATTAAGCAGGGGTGTGGTTTATGAAGTGTTTATTAAGCAGGAGTGAGGTTTATGAAGTGTTTATTAAGCAGGGGTGTGGTTTATGAAGTGTTTATTAAGCAGGGGTGTGGTTTATGAAGTGTTTATTAAGCAGGGGTGTGGTTTATGGAGTGTTTATTAAGCAGGAGTGAGGTTTATGAAGTGTTTATTAAGCAGGGGTGTGGTTTATGAAGTGTTTATTAAGCAGGGGTGTGGTTTATGGAGTGTTTATTAAGCAGGAGTGAGGTTTATGAAGTGTTTATTAAGCAGGGGTGTGGTTTATGGAGTGTTTATTAAGCAGGCGTAAGGTTTATGAAGTGTTTATTAAGCAGGAGTGAGGTTTATGAATTGTTTATTAAGCAGGGGTGTGGTTTATGAAGTGTTTATTAAGCAGGGGTGTGGTTTATGAAGTGTTTATTAAGCAGGGGTGTGGTTTATGAAGTGCTTATTAAGCAGGGGTGAGGTTTATGAAGTGTTTATTAAGCAGGAGTGAGGTTTATGGAGTGTTTATTAAGCAGGGGTGTGGTTATGGAGTGTTTATTAAGCAAGGGTGTGGTTTATGGAGTGTTTATTAAGCAGGAGTGAGGTTTATGAAGTGTTTATTAAGCAGGGGTGTGGTTTATGAAGTGTTTATTAAGCAGGGGTGTGGTATATGAAGTGTTTATTAAGCTGGGGTGTGGTTTATGGAGTGATTATTAAGCAGGGGTGTGGTTTGTGAAGTGTTTATTAAGCAAGGGTGAGGTTTATGAAGTGTTTTTTAAGCAGGGGTGTGGTTTATGAAGTGTTTATTAAGCAGGGGTGTGGTTTATGAAGTCTTTATTAAGCAGGGGTGTGGTTTATGGAGTGTTTATTAAGCAAGAGTGAGGTTTATGAAGTGTTTATTAAGCAGGGGTGTGGTTTATGGAGTGTTTATTAAGCAGGAGTGAGGTTTATGAAGTGTTTATTAAGCACGAATGAGGTTTATGAAGTGTTTATTAAGCAGGGATGTGGTTTATGAAGTGTTTATTAAGCAGGGGTGTGGTTTATGAAATGTTTATTAAGCAAGGGTGTGGTTTATGAAGTGCTTATTAAGCAGGGGTGAGGTTTATGAAGTGTTTATTAAGCAGGAGTGAGGTTTATGAAGTGTTTATTAAGCAGGGGTGTGGTTTATGAAGTGTTTATTAAGCAGGGGTGTGGTTTATGAAGTGTTTATTAAGCAGGGGTGAGGTTTATGAAGTGTTTATTAAGCAGGGGTGAGGTTTATGGAGTGTTTATTAAGCAGTAGTGAAGTTTATGATGTGTTTATTAAGCAGGGGTGAGGTTTATGAAGTGTTTATTAAGCAGGAGTGAGGTTTATTAAGTGTTTATTAAGTAGGAGTGAGGTTTATGAAGTGTTTATTAAGCAGGGGTGTGGTTTATGAAGTGTTTATTAAGCAGGGGTGAGGTTTATGAAGTGTTTATTAAGCAGGGTGTGGTTTATGAAGTGTTTATTAAGCAGGGGTGTGGTTTATGAAGTGTTTATTAAGCAGGGGTGTGGTTTATAAAGTGTGCATTAAGCAGGGGTGTGGTTTATGAAGTGTTTATTAAGCAGGGGTGTGGTTTATGAAGTGTTTATTAAGCAGGAGTGTGGTTTATGAAGTGTTTATTAAGCAGGGGTGTGGTTTATGAAGTGTTTATTAAGCAGGGGTGAGGTTTATGAAGTGTTTATTAAGCAGGGGTGTGGTTTATGAAGTGTGTATTAAGCAGGGGTGTGGTTTATGAAGTGTGTATTAAGCAGGGGTGTGGTTTATGAAGTGTTTATTAAGCAGGAGTGAGGTTTATGAAGTGTTTATTAAGCAGGGGTGTGGTTTATGAAGTGTTTATTAAGCAGGGGTGTGTTTTATGAAGTGTTTATTAAGCAGGAGTGTGGTTTATGAAGTGTTTATTAAGGAGGAGTGAGGTTTATGGAGTGTTTATTAAGCAGGGGTGTGGTTTATGAAGTGTTTATTAAGCAGGGGTGTGGTTTATGAAGTGTTTATTAAGCAGGGGTGTGGTTTATGAAGTGTTTATTAAGCAGGGGTGTGGTTTATGAAGTGTGTATTAAGCAGGGGTGGGGTTTATGAAGTGTTTATTAAGCAGGGGTGTGGTTTATGAAGCATTTATTAAGCAGGGGTGTGGTTTATGAAGTGTTTATTAAGCAGGAGTGTGGTTTATGAAGTGTTTATTAAGCAGGGGTGTGGTTTATGAAGTGTTTATTAAGCAGGGGTGTGGTTTATGAAGTGTTTATTAAGCAGGAGTGAGGTTTATGAAGTGTTTATTAAGCAGGAGTGAGGTTTATGAAGTGTTTATTAAGCAGAGGTGTGGTTTATGAAGTGTTTATTAAGCAGGGGTGTGGTTTATGAAGTGTGTATTAAGCAGGGGTGTGGTTTATGAAGTGTTTATTAAGCAGGGGTGTGGTTTATGAAGTGTTTATTAAGCAGGAGTGTGGTTTATGAAGTGTTTATTAGGCAGGGGTGTGGTTTATGAAGTGTTTATTAAGCAGGGGTGTGGTTTATGAAGTGTTTATTAAGCAGGAGTGAGGTTTATGGAGTGTTTATTAAGCAGGGGTGTGGTTTATGAAGTGTTTATTAAGCAGGAGTGTGGTTTATGAAGTGTTTATTAAGCAGGGGTGAGGTTTATGAAGTGTTTATTAAGCAGGGGTGTGGTTTATGAAGTGTGTATTAAGCAGGGGTGTGGTTTATGAAGTGTTTATTAAGCAGGAGTGAGGTTTATGGAGTGTTTATTAAGCAGGGGTGTGGTTTATGAAGTGTTTATTAAGCAGGGGTGTGTTTTATGAAGTGTTTATTAAGCAGGAGTGTGGTTTATGAAGTGTTTATTAAGCAGGAGTGAGGTTTATGGAGTGTTTATTAAGCAGGGGTGTGGTTTATGAAGTTTTTATTAAGCAGGGGTGTGGTTTATGAAGTGCTTATTAAGCAGGGGTGTGGTTTATGAAGTGTTTATTAAGCAGGGGTGTGGTTTATGAAGTGTGTATTAAGCAGGGGTGTGGTTTATGAAGTGTTTTTAAGCAGGGGTGTGGTTTATGAAGCATTTATTAAGCAGGGGTGTGGTTTATGAAGTGTTTATTAAGCAGGAGTGTGGTTTATGAAGTGTTTATTAAGCAGGGGTGTGGTTTATGAAGTGTTTATTAAGCAGGAGTGAGGTTTATGGAGTGTTTATTAAGCAGGGGTGTGGTTTATGGAGTGTTTATTAAGCAGGAGTGAGGTTTATGAAGTGTTTATTAAGCAGGGGTGTGGTTTATGGAGTGTTTATTAAGCAGGAGTGAGGTTTATGAAGTGTTTATTAAGCAGGAGTGAGGTTTATGAAGAGCTTATTAAGCAGGGGTGTGGTTTATGAAGTGTTTATTAAGCAGGGGTGTGGTTTATGAAGTCTTTATTAAGCAGGGGTGTGGTTTATGGAGTGTTTATTAAGCAGGAGTGAGGTTTATGAAGTGTTTATTAAGCAGGGGTGTGGTTTATGGAGTGTTTATTAAGCAGGAGTGAGGTTTATGAAGTGTTTATTAAGCAGGAGTGAGGTTTATGAAGTGTTTATTAAGCAGGGATGTGGTTTATGAAGTGTTTATTAAGCAGGGGTGTGGTTTATGAAGTGTTTATTAAGCAGGGGTGTGGTTTATGAAGTGCTTATTAAGCAGGGGTTAGGTTTATGAAGTGTTTAGCAGGAGTGAGGTTTATGAAGTGTTTATTAAGCAGGGGTGTGGTTTATGAAGTGTTTATTAAGCAGGGGTGTGGTTTATGAAGTGTTTATTAAGCAGGGGTGAGGTTTATGAAGTGTTTATTAAGCAGGGGTGAGGTTTATGGAGTGTTTATTAAGCAGTAGTGAAGTTTATGATGTGTTTATTAAGCAGGAGTGAGGTTTATGGAGTGTTTATTAAGCAGGGGTGTGGTTTATGAAGTGTTTATTAAGCAGGAGTGAGGTTTATGGAGTGTTTATTAGGCAGGGGTGTGGTTTATGAAGTGTTTATTAAGCAGGAGTGAGGTTTATGAAGTGTTTATTAAGCAGGGGTGTGGTTTGTGAAGTGTTTATTAAGCAGGAGTGAGGTTTATGAAGTGTTTATTAAGCAGGAGTGAGGTTTATGAAGTGTTTATTAAGCAGGGGTGTGGTTTATGAAGTGTTTATTAAGTAGGGGTGTGGTTTATGAAGTGTTTATTAAGCAGGGGTGTGGTTTATTAAGTGTTTATTAAGCAGGGGTGAGGTTTATGAAGTGTTTATTAAGCAGGAGTGAGGTTTATGGAGTGTTTATTAAGCAGGGGTGTGGTTTATGGAATGTTTATTAAGCAAGGGTGTGGTTTATGGAGTGTTTATTAAGCAGGAGTGAGGTTTATGAAGTGTTTATTAAGCAGGAGTGAGGTTTATGAAGTGTTTATTAGGCAGGGGTGTGGTTTATGGCGTGTTTATTAAGCAGGGGTGTGGTTTATGAAGCGTTTATTAAGCAGGAGTGAGGTTTATGAAGCGTTTATTAAGCAGGGGTGTGGTTTATGAAGTGTTTATTAAGCAGGGGTGTGGTTTATGAAGTGTTTATTAAGCAGGGGTGTGGTTTATGAAGTGTTTATTAAGCAGGGATGTGGTTTATGAAGTGTTTATTAAGCAGGGGTGAGGTTTATGAAGTGCTTATTAAGCAGGGGTGTGGTTTATGAAGCGTTTATTAAGCAGGAGTGAGGTTTATGAAGCGTTTATTAAGCAGGGGTGTGGTTTATGAAGTGTTTATTAAGCAGGGGTGTGGTTTATGAAGTGTTTATTAAGCAGGGGTGTGGTTTATGGAGTGTTTATTAAGCAGGAATGTGGTTTATGAAGTGTTTATTAAGCAGGGGTGAGGTTTATGAAGTGCTTATTAAGCAGGGGTGTGGTTTATGAAGTGTTTATTAAGCAGGGATGTGGTTTATGAAGTGCTTATTAAGCAGGGGTGTGGTTTATGAAGTGTGTATTAAGCAGGGGTGTGGTTTATGAAGTGTTTTTAAGCAGGGGTGTGGTTTATGAAGTGTTTATTAAGCAGGAGTGTGGTTTATGAAGTGTTTATTAAGCAGGGGTGTGGTTTATGAAGTGTTTATTAAGCAGGGGTGTGGTTTATGAAGTGTTTATTAAGCAGGAGTGAGGTTTATGAAGTGTTTATTAAGCAGGGGTGAGGTTTATGAAGTGCTTATTAAGCAGGGGTGTGGTTTATGTAGTGTGTATTAAGCAGGGGTGTTATTTATGAAGTGTTTTTAAGCAGGGGTGTGGTTTATGAAGTGTTTATTAAGCAGGAGTGTGGTTTATGAAGTGTTTATTAAGCAGGGGTGTGGTTTATGAAGTGTTTATTAAGCAGGGGTGTGGTTTATAAAGTGTGTATTAAGCAGGGGTGTGGTTTATGAAGTGTTTATTAAGCAGGAGCGAGGTTTATGGAGTGTTTATTAAGCAGGAGTGTGGTTTATGAAGTGTTTATTAAGCAGGGGTGAGGTTTATGAAGTGTTTATTAAGCAGGGGTGTGGTTTATGAAGTGTGTATTAAGCAGGGGTGTGGTTTATGAAGTGTTTATTAAGCAGGAGTGAGGTTTATGGAGTGTTTATTAAGCAGTAGTGAGGTTTATGAAGTGTTTATTAAGCAGGGGTGTGGTTTATGAAGTGTTTATTAAGCAGGGGTGTGGTTTATGAAGTGTTTATTAAGCAGGGGTGTGGTTTATGAAGTGTTTATTAAGCAGGAGTGAGGTTTATGAAGTGTTTATTAAGCAGGGGTGTGGTTTATGAAGTGTTTATTAAGCAGGGGTGTGGTTTATGAAGTGTTTATTAAGCAGGGGTGTGGTTTATGGAGTGTTTATTAAGCAGGAGTGAGGTTTATGAAGTGTTTATTAAGCAGGGGTGTGGTTTATGAAGTGTTTATTAAGCAGGGGTGTGGTTTATGGAGTGTTTATTAAGCAGGAGTGAGGTTTATGAAGTGTTTATTAAGCAGGGGTGTGGTTTATGGAGTGTTTATTAAGCAGGCGTAAGGTTTATGAAGTGTTTATTAAGCAGGAGTGAGGTTTATGAATTGTTTATTAAGCAGGGGTGTGGTTTATGAAGTGTTTATTAAGCAGGGGTGTGGTTTATGAAGTGTTTATTAAGCAGGGGTGTGGTTTATGAAGTGCTTATTAAGCAGGGGTGAGGTTTATGAAGTGTTTATTAAGCAGGAGTGAGGTTTATGGAGTGTTTATTAAGCAGGGGTGTGGTTATGGAGTGTTTATTAAGCAAGGGTGTGGTTTATGGAGTGTTTATTAAGCAGGAGTGAGGTTTATGAAGTGTTTATTAAGCAGGGGTGTGGTTTATGAAGTATTTATTAAGCAGGGGTGTGGTATATGAAGTGTTTATTAAGCTGGGGTGTGGTTTATGGAGTGATTATTAAGCAGGGGTGTGGTTTGTGAAGTGTTTATTAAGCAAGGGTGAGGTTTATGAAGTGTTTTTTAAGCAGGGGTGTGGTTTATGAAGTGTTTATTAAGCAGGGGTGTGGTTTATGAAGTCTTTATTAAGCAGGGGTGTGGTTTATGGAGTGTTTATTAAGCAAGAGTGAGGTTTATGAAGTGTTTATTAAGCAGGGGTGTGGTTTATGGAGTGTTTATTAAGCAGGAGTGAGGTTTATGAAGTGTTTATTAAGCACGAATGAGGTTTATGAAGTGTTTATTAAGCAGGGATGTGGTTTATGAAGTGTTTATTAAGCAGGGGTGTGGTTTATGAAATGTTTATTAAGCAAGGGTGTGGTTTATGAAGTGCTTATTAAGCAGGGGTGAGGTTTATGAAGTGTTTATTAAGCAGGAGTGAGGTTTATGAAGTGTTTATTAAGCAGGGGTGTGGTTTATGAAGTGTTTATTAAGCAGGGGTGTGGTTTATGAAGTGTTTATTAAGCAGGGGTGAGGTTTATGAAGTGTTTATTAAGCAGGGGTGAGGTTTATGGAGTGTTTATTAAGCAGTAGTGAAGTTTATGATGTGTTTATTAAGCAGGGGTGAGGTTTATGAAGTGTTTATTAAGCAGGAGTGAGGTTTATTAAGTGTTTATTAAGTAGGAGTGAGGTTTATGAAGTGTTTATTAAGCAGGGGTGTGGTTTATGAAGTGTTTATTAAGCAGGGGTGAGGTTTATGAAGTGTTTATTAAGCAGGGTGTGGTTTATGAAGTGTTTATTAAGCAGGGGTGTGGTTTATGAAGTGTTTATTAAGCAGGGGTGTGGTTTATAAAGTGTGCATTAAGCAGGGGTGTGGTTTATGAAGTGTTTATTAAGCAGGGGTGTGGTTTATGAAGTGTTTATTAAGCAGGAGTGTGGTTTATGAAGTGTTTATTAAGCAGGGGTGTGGTTTATGAAGTGTTTATTAAGCAGGGGTGAGGTTTATGAAGTGTTTATTAAGCAGGGGTGTGGTTTATGAAGTGTGTATTAAGCAGGGGTGTGGTTTATGAAGTGTGTATTAAGCAGGGGTGTGGTTTATGAAGTGTTTATTAAGCAGGAGTGAGGTTTATGAAGTGTTTATTAAGCAGGGGTGTGGTTTATGAAGTGTTTATTAAGCAGGGGTGTGTTTTATGAAGTGTTTATTAAGCAGGAGTGTGGTTTATGAAGTGTTTATTAAGGAGGAGTGAGGTTTATGGAGTGTTTATTAAGCAGGGGTGTGGTTTATGAAGTGTTTATTAAGCAGGGGTGTGGTTTATGAAGTGTTTATTAAGCAGGGGTGTGGTTTATGAAGTGTTTATTAAGCAGGGGTGTGGTTTATGAAGTGTGTATTAAGCAGGGGTGTGGTTTATGAAGTGTTTATTAAGCAGGGGTGTGGTTTATGAAGCATTTATTAAGCAGGGGTGTGGTTTATGAAGTGTTTATTAAGCAGGAGTGTGGTTTATGAAGTGTTTATTAAGCAGGGGTGTGGTTTATGAAGTGTGTATTAAGCAGGGGTGTGGTTTATGAAGTGTGTATTAAGCAGGGGTGTGGTTTATGAAGTGTTTATTAAGCAGGAGTGAGGTTTATGGAGTGTTTATTAAGCAGGGGTGTGGTTTATGGAGTGTTTATTAAGCAGGAGTGAGGTTTATGAAGTGTTTATTAAGCAGGGGTGTGGTTTATGGAGTGTTTATTAAGCAGGAGTGAGGTTTATGAAGTGTTTATTAAGCAGGAGTGAGGTTTATGAAGAGCTTATTAAGCAGGGGTGTGGTTTATGAAGTGTTTATTAAGCAGGGGTGTGGTTTATGAAGTCTTTATTAAGCAGGGGTGTGGTTTATGGAGTGTTTATTAAGCAGGAGTGAGGTTTATGAAGTGTTTATTAAGCAGGGGTGTGGTTTATGGAGTGTTTATTAAGCAGGAGTGAGGTTTATGAAGTGTTTATTAAGCAGGAGTGAGGTTTATGAAGTGTTTATTAAGCAGGGATGTGGTTTATGAAGTGTTTATTAAGCAGGGGTGTGGTTTATGAAGTGTTTATTAAGCAGGGGTGTGGTTTATGAAGTGCTTATTAAGCAGGGGTTAGGTTTATGAAGTGTTTAGCAGGAGTGAGGTTTATGAAGTGTTTATTAAGCAGGGGTGTGGTTTATGAAGTGTTTATTAAGCAGGGGTGTGGTTTATGAAGTGTTTATTAAGCAGGGGTGAGGTTTATGAAGTGTTTATTAAGCAGGGGTGAGGTTTATGGAGTGTTTATTAAGCAGTAGTGAAGTTTATGATGTGTTTATTAAGCAGGAGTGAGGTTTATGGAGTGTTTATTAAGCAGGGGTGTGGTTTATGAAGTGTTTATTAAGCAGGAGTGAGGTTTATGGAGTGTTTATTAGGCAGGGGTGTGGTTTATGAAGTGTTTATTAAGCAGGAGTGAGGTTTATGAAGTGTTTATTAAGCAGGGGTGTGGTTTGTGAAGTGTTTATTAAGCAGGAGTGAGGTTTATGAAGTGTTTATTAAGCAGGAGTGAGGTTTATGAAGTGTTTATTAAGCAGGGGTGTGGTTTATGAAGTGTTTATTAAGTAGGGGTGTGGTTTATGAAGTGTTTATTAAGCAGGGGTGTGGTTTATTAAGTGTTTATTAAGCAGGGGTGAGGTTTATGAAGTGTTTATTAAGCAGGAGTGAGGTTTATGGAGTGTTTATTAAGCAGGGGTGTGGTTTATGGAATGTTTATTAAGCAAGGGTGTGGTTTATGGAGTGTTTATTAAGCAGGAGTGAGGTTTATGAAGTGTTTATTAAGCAGGAGTGAGGTTTATGAAGTGTTTATTAGGCAGGGGTGTGGTTTATGGCGTGTTTATTAAGCAGGGGTGTGGTTTATGAAGCGTTTATTAAGCAGGAGTGAGGTTTATGAAGCGTTTATTAAGCAGGGGTGTGGTTTATGAAGTGTTTATTAAGCAGGGGTGTGGTTTATGAAGTGTTTATTAAGCAGGGGTGTGGTTTATGAAGTGTTTATTAAGCAGGGATGTGGTTTATGAAGTGTTTATTAAGCAGGGGTGAGGTTTATGAAGTGCTTATTAAGCAGGGGTGTGGTTTATGAAGCGTTTATTAAGCAGGAGTGAGGTTTATGAAGCGTTTATTAAGCAGGGGTGTGGTTTATGAAGTGTTTATTAAGCAGGGGTGTGGTTTATGAAGTGTTTATTAAGCAGGGGTGTGGTTTATGGAGTGTTTATTAAGCAGGAATGTGGTTTATGAAGTGTTTATTAAGCAGGGGTGAGGTTTATGAAGTGCTTATTAAGCAGGGGTGTGGTTTATGAAGTGTTTATTAAGCAGGGATGTGGTTTATGAAGTGCTTATTAAGCAGGGGTGTGGTTTATGAAGTGTGTATTAAGCAGGGGTGTGGTTTATGAAGTGTTTTTAAGCAGGGGTGTGGTTTATGAAGTGTTTATTAAGCAGGAGTGTGGTTTATGAAGTGTTTATTAAGCAGGGGTGTGGTTTATGAAGTGTTTATTAAGCAGGGGTGTGGTTTATGAAGTGTTTATTAAGCAGGAGTGAGGTTTATGAAGTGTTTATTAAGCAGGGGTGAGGTTTATGAAGTGCTTATTAAGCAGGGGTGTGGTTTATGTAGTGTGTATTAAGCAGGGGTGTTATTTATGAAGTGTTTTTAAGCAGGGGTGTGGTTTATGAAGTGTTTATTAAGCAGGAGTGTGGTTTATGAAGTGTTTATTAAGCAGGGGTGTGGTTTATGAAGTGTTTATTAAGCAGGGGTGTGGTTTATAAAGTGTGTATTAAGCAGGGGTGTGGTTTATGAAGTGTTTATTAAGCAGGAGCGAGGTTTATGGAGTGTTTATTAAGCAGGAGTGTGGTTTATGAAGTGTTTATTAAGCAGGGGTGAGGTTTATGAAGTGTTTATTAAGCAGGGGTGTGGTTTATGAAGTGTGTATTAAGCAGGGGTGTGGTTTATGAAGTGTTTATTAAGCAGGAGTGAGGTTTATGGAGTGTTTATTAAGCAGTAGTGAGGTTTATGAAGTGTTTATTAAGCAGGGGTGTGGTTTATGAAGTGTTTATTAAGCAGGGGTGTGGTTTATGAAGTGTTTATTAAGCAGGGGTGTGGTTTATGAAGTGTTTATTAAGCAGGAGTGAGGTTTATGAAGTGTTTATTAAGCAGGGGTGTGGTTTATGAAGTGTTTATTAAGCAGGGGTGTGGTTTATGAAGTGTTTATTAAGCAGGGGTGTGGTTTATGGAGTGTTTATTAAGCAGGAGTGAGGTTTATGAAGTGTTTATTAAGCAGGGGTGTGGTTTATGAAGTGTTTATTAAGCAGGGGTGTGGTTTATGGAGTGTTTATTAAGCAGGAGTGAGGTTTATGAAGTGTTTATTAAGCAGGGGTGTGGTTTATGGAGTGTTTATTAAGCAGGCGTAAGGTTTATGAAGTGTTTATTAAGCAGGAGTGAGGTTTATGAATTGTTTATTAAGCAGGGGTGTGGTTTATGAAGTGTTTATTAAGCAGGGGTGTGGTTTATGAAGTGTTTATTAAGCAGGGGTGTGGTTTATGAAGTGCTTATTAAGCAGGGGTGAGGTTTATGAAGTGTTTATTAAGCAGGAGTGAGGTTTATGGAGTGTTTATTAAGCAGGGGTGTGGTTATGGAGTGTTTATTAAGCAAGGGTGTGGTTTATGGAGTGTTTATTAAGCAGGAGTGAGGTTTATGAAGTGTTTATTAAGCAGGGGTGTGGTTTATGAAGTGTTTATTAAGCAGGGGTGTGGTATATGAAGTGTTTATTAAGCTGGGGTGTGGTTTATGGAGTGATTATTAAGCAGGGGTGTGGTTTGTGAAGTGTTTATTAAGCAAGGGTGAGGTTTATGAAGTGTTTTTTAAGCAGGGGTGTGGTTTATGAAGTGTTTATTAAGCAGGGGTGTGGTTTATGAAGTCTTTATTAAGCAGGGGTGTGGTTTATGGAGTGTTTATTAAGCAAGAGTGAGGTTTATGAAGTGTTTATTAAGCAGGGGTGTGGTTTATGGAGTGTTTATTAAGCAGGAGTGAGGTTTATGAAGTGTTTATTAAGCACGAATGAGGTTTATGAAGTGTTTATTAAGCAGGGATGTGGTTTATGAAGTGTTTATTAAGCAGGGGTGTGGTTTATGAAATGTTTATTAAGCAAGGGTGTGGTTTATGAAGTGCTTATTAAGCAGGGGTGAGGTTTATGAAGTGTTTATTAAGCAGGAGTGAGGTTTATGAAGTGTTTATTAAGCAGGGGTGTGGTTTATGAAGTGTTTATTAAGCAGGGGTGTGGTTTATGAAGTGTTTATTAAGCAGGGGTGAGGTTTATGAAGTGTTTATTAAGCAGGGGTGAGGTTTATGGAGTGTTTATTAAGCAGTAGTGAAGTTTATGATGTGTTTATTAAGCAGGGGTGAGGTTTATGAAGTGTTTATTAAGCAGGAGTGAGGTTTATTAAGTGTTTATTAAGTAGGAGTGAGGTTTATGAAGTGTTTATTAAGCAGGGGTGTGGTTTATGAAGTGTTTATTAAGCAGGGGTGAGGTTTATGAAGTGTTTATTAAGCAGGGTGTGGTTTATGAAGTGTTTATTAAGCAGGGGTGTGGTTTATGAAGTGTTTATTAAGCAGGGGTGTGGTTTATAAAGTGTGCATTAAGCAGGGGTGTGGTTTATGAAGTGTTTATTAAGCAGGGGTGTGGTTTATGAAGTGTTTATTAAGCAGGAGTGTGGTTTATGAAGTGTTTATTAAGCAGGGGTGTGGTTTATGAAGTGTTTATTAAGCAGGGGTGAGGTTTATGAAGTGTTTATTAAGCAGGGGTGTGGTTTATGAAGTGTGTATTAAGCAGGGGTGTGGTTTATGAAGTGTGTATTAAGCAGGGGTGTGGTTTATGAAGTGTTTATTAAGCAGGAGTGAGGTTTATGAAGTGTTTATTAAGCAGGGGTGTGGTTTATGAAGTGTTTATTAAGCAGGGGTGTGTTTTATGAAGTGTTTATTAAGCAGGAGTGTGGTTTATGAAGTGTTTATTAAGGAGGAGTGAGGTTTATGGAGTGTTTATTAAGCAGGGGTGTGGTTTATGAAGTGTTTATTAAGCAGGGGTGTGGTTTATGAAGTGTTTATTAAGCAGGGGTGTGGTTTATGAAGTGTTTATTAAGCAGGGGTGTGGTTTATGAAGTGTGTATTAAGCAGGGGTGTGGTTTATGAAGTGTTTATTAAGCAGGGGTGTGGTTTATGAAGCATTTATTAAGCAGGGGTGTGGTTTATGAAGTGTTTATTAAGCAGGAGTGTGGTTTATGAAGTGTTTATTAAGCAGGGGTGTGGTTTATGAAGTGTGTATTAAGCAGGGGTGTGGTTTATGAAGTGTGTATTAAGCAGGGGTGTGGTTTATGAAGTGTTTATTAAGCAGGAGTGAGGTTTATGAAGTGTTTATTAAGCAGGGGTGTGGTTTATGAAGTGTTTATTAAGCAGGGGTGTGTTTTATGAAGTGTTTATTAAGCAGGAGTGTGGTTTATGAAGTGTTTATTAAGGAGGAGTGAGGTTTATGGAGTGTTTATTAAGCAGGGGTGTGGTTTATGAAGTGTTTATTAAGCAGGGGTGTGGTTTATGAAGTGTTTATTAAGCAGGGGTGTGGTTTATGAAGTGTTTATTAAGCAGGGGTGTGGTTTATGAAGTGTGTATTAAGCAGGGGTGTGGTTTATGAAGTGTTTATTAAGCAGGGGTGTGGTTTATGAAGTGCTTATTAAGCAGGGGTTAGGTTTATGAAGTGTTTAGCAGGAGTGAGGTTTATGAAGTGTTTATTAAGCAGGGGTGTGGTTTATGAAGTGTTTATTAAGCAGGGGTGTGGTTTATGAAGTGTTTATTAAGCAGGGGTGAGGTTTATGAAGTGTTTATTAAGCAGGGGTGAGGTTTATGGAGTGTTTATTAAGCAGTAGTGAAGTTTATGATGTGTTTATTAAGCAGGAGTGAGGTTTATGGAGTGTTTATTAAGCAGGGGTGTGGTTTATGAAGTGTTTATTAAGCAGGAGTGAGGTTTATGGAGTGTTTATTAGGCAGGGGTGTGGTTTATGAAGTGTTTATTAAGCAGGAGTGAGGTTTATGAAGTGTTTATTAAGCAGGGGTGTGGTTTGTGAAGTGTTTATTAAGCAGGAGTGAGGTTTATGAAGTGTTTATTAAGCAGGAGTGAGGTTTATGAAGTGTTTATTAAGCAGGGGTGTGGTTTATGAAGTGTTTATTAAGTAGGGGTGTGGTTTATGAAGTGTTTATTAAGCAGGGGTGTGGTTTATTAAGTGTTTATTAAGCAGGGGTGAGGTTTATGAAGTGTTTATTAAGCAGGAGTGAGGTTTATGGAGTGTTTATTAAGCAGGGGTGTGGTTTATGGAATGTTTATTAAGCAAGGGTGTGGTTTATGGAGTGTTTATTAAGCAGGAGTGAGGTTTATGAAGTGTTTATTAAGCAGGAGTGAGGTTTATGAAGTGTTTATTAGGCAGGGGTGTGGTTTATGGCGTGTTTATTAAGCAGGGGTGTGGTTTATGAAGCGTTTATTAAGCAGGAGTGAGGTTTATGAAGCCTTTATTAAGCAGGGGTGTGGTTTATGAAGTGTTTATTAAGCAGGGGTGTGGTTTATGAAGTGTTTATTAAGCAGGGGTGTGGTTTATGAAGTGTTTATTAAGCAGGGATGTGGTTTATGAAGTGTTTATTAAGCAGGGGTGAGGTTTATGAAGTGCTTATTAAGCAGGGGTGTGGTTTATGAAGCGTTTATTAAGCAGGAGTGAGGTTTATGAAGCGTTTATTAAGCAGGGGTGTGGTTTATGAAGTGTTTATTAAGCAGGGGTGTGGTTTATGAAGTGTTTATTAAGCAGGGGTGTGGTTTATGGAGTGTTTATTAAGCAGGAATGTGGTTTATGAAGTGTTTATTAAGCAGGGGTGAGGTTTATGAAGTGCTTATTAAGCAGGGGTGTGGTTTATGAAGTGTTTATTAAGCAGGGATGTGGTTTATGAAGTGCTTATTAAGCAGGGGTGTGGTTTATGAAGTGTGTATTAAGCAGGGGTGTGGTTTATGAAGTGTTTTTAAGCAGGGGTGTGGTTTATGAAGTGTTTATTAAGCAGGAGTGTGGTTTATGAAGTGTTTATTAAGCAGGGGTGTGGTTTATGAAGTGTTTATTAAGCAGGGGTGTGGTTTATGAAGTGTTTATTAAGCAGGAGTGAGGTTTATGAAGTGTTTATTAAGCAGGGGTGAGGTTTATGAAGTGCTTATTAAGCAGGGGTGTGGTTTATGTAGTGTGTATTAAGCAGGGGTGTTATTTATGAAGTGTTTTTAAGCAGGGGTGTGGTTTATGAAGTGTTTATTAAGCAGGAGTGTGGTTTATGAAGTGTTTATTAAGCAGGGGTGTGGTTTATGAAGTGTTTATTAAGCAGGGGTGTGGTTTATAAAGTGTGTATTAAGCAGGGGTGTGGTTTATGAAGTGTTTATTAAGCAGGAGCGAGGTTTATGGAGTGTTTATTAAGCAGGAGTGTGGTTTATGAAGTGTTTATTAAGCAGGGGTGAGGTTTATGAAGTGTTTATTAAGCAGGGGTGTGGTTTATGAAGTGTGTATTAAGCAGGGGTGTGGTTTATGAAGTGTTTATTAAGCAGGAGTGAGGTTTATGGAGTGTTTATTAAGCAGTAGTGAGGTTTATGAAGTGTTTATTAAGCAGGGGTGTGGTTTATGAAGTGTTTATTAAGCAGGGGTGTGGTTTATGAAGTGTTTATTAAGCAGGGGTGTGGTTTATGAAGTGTTTATTAAGCAGGAGTGAGGTTTATGAAGTGTTTATTAAGCAGGGGTGTGGTTTATGAAGTGTTTATTAAGCAGGGGTGTGGTTTATGAAGTGTTTATTAAGCAGGAGTGAGGTTTATGAAGTGTTTATTAAGCAGGGGTGTGGTTTATGAAGTGTTTATTAAGCAGGGGTGTGGTTTATGAAGTGTTTATTAAGCAGGGGTGTGGTTTATGGAGTGTTTATTAAGCAGGAGTGAGGTTTATGAAGTGTTTATTAAGCAGGGGTGTGGTTTATGAAGTGTTTATTAAGCAGGGGTGTGGTTTATGGAGTGTTTATTAAGCAGGAGTGAGGTTTATGAAGTGTTTATTAAGCAGGGGTGTGGTTTATGGAGTGTTTATTAAGCAGGCGTAAGGTTTATGAAGTGTTTATTAAGCAGGAGTGAGGTTTATGAATTGTTTATTAAGCAGGGTTGTGGTTTATGAAGTGTTTATTAAGCAGGGGTGTGGTTTATGAAGTGTTTATTAAGCAGGGGTGTGGTTTATGAAGTGCTTATTAAGCAGGGGTGAGGTTTATGAAGTGTTTATTAAGCAGGAGTGAGGTTTA
This sequence comes from Phyllobates terribilis, assembly GCF_046119375.1. Taxonomy (NCBI): domain Eukaryota; kingdom Metazoa; phylum Chordata; class Amphibia; order Anura; family Dendrobatidae; genus Phyllobates; species Phyllobates terribilis. Next base: position 678,552,815 of record NW_027362763.1, on the reverse strand, counting down.
TGGAGTGTTTATTAAGCAGGGGTGTGGTTATGGAGTGTTTATTAAGCAAGGGTGTGGTTTATGGAGTGTTTATTAAGCAGGAGTGAGGTTTATGAAGTGTTTATTAAGCAGGGGTGTGGTTTATGAAGTGTTTATTAAGCAGGGGTGTGGTATATGAAGTGTTTATTAAGCTGGGGTGTGGTTTATGGAGTGATTATTAAGCAGGGGTGTGGTTTGTGAAGTGTTTATTAAGCAAGGGTGAGGTTTATGAAGTGTTTTTTAAGCAGGGGTGTGGTTTATGAAGTGTTTATTAAGCAGGGGTGTGGTTTATGAAGTGTTTATTAAGCAGGGGTGTGGTTTATGAAGTGTGTATTAAGCAGGGGTGTGGTTTATGAAGTGTTTATTAAGCAGGAGTGAGGTTTATGGAGTGTTTATTAAGCAGGGGTGTGGTTTATGAAGTGTTTATTAAGCAGGGGTGTGTTTTATGAAGTGTTTATTAAGCAGGAGTGTGGTTTATGAAGTGTTTATTAAGCAGGAGTGAGGTTTATGGAGTGTTTATTAAGCAGGGGTGTGGTTTATGAAGTTTTTATTAAGCAGGGGTGTGGTTTATGAAGTGCTTATTAAGCAGGGGTGTGGTTTATGAAGTGTTTATTAAGCAGGGGTGTGGTTTATGAAGTGTGTATTAAGCAGGGGTGTGGTTTATGAAGTGTTTTTAAGCAGGGGTGTGGTTTATGAAGCATTTATTAAGCAGGGGTGTGGTTTATGAAGTGTTTATTAAGCAGGAGTGTGGTTTATGAAGTGTTTATTAAGCACGAATGAGGTTTATGAAGTGTTTATTAAGCAGGGATGTGGTTTATGAAGTGTTTATTAAGCAGGGGTGTGGTTTATGAAATGTTTATTAAGCAAGGGTGTGGTTTATGAAGTGCTTATTAAGCAGGGGTGAGGTTTATGAAGTGTTTATTAAGCAGGAGTGAGGTTTATGAAGTGTTTATTAAGCAGGGGTGTGGTTTATGAAGTGTTTATTAAGCAGGGGTGTGGTTTATGAAGTGTTTATTAAGCAGGGGTGAGGTTTATGAAGTGTTTATTAAGCAGGGGTGAGGTTTATGGAGTGTTTATTAAGCAGTAGTGAAGTTTATGATGTGTTTATTAAGCAGGGGTGAGGTTTATGAAGTGTTTATTAAGCAGGAGTGAGGTTTATTAAGTGTTTATTAAGTAGGAGTGAGGTTTATGAAGTGTTTATTAAGCAGGGGTGTGGTTTATGAAGTGTTTATTAAGCAGGGGTGAGGTTTATGAAGTGTTTATTAAGCAGGGTGTGGTTTATGAAGTGTTTATTAAGCAGGGGTGTGGTTTATGAAGTGTTTATTAAGCAGGGGTGTGGTTTATAAAGTGTGCATTAAGCAGGGGTGTGGTTTATGAAGTGTTTATTAAGCAGGGGTGTGGTTTATGAAGTGTTTATTAAGCAGGAGTGTGGTTTATGAAGTGTTTATTAAGCAGGGGTGTGGTTTATGAAGTGTTTATTAAGCAGGGGTGAGGTTTATGAAGTGTTTATTAAGCAGGGGTGTGGTTTATGAAGTGTGTATTAAGCAGGGGTGTGGTTTATGAAGTGTGTATTAAGCAGGGGTGTGGTTTATGAAGTGTTTATTAAGCAGGAGTGAGGTTTATGAAGTGTTTATTAAGCAGGGGTGTGGTTTATGAAGTGTTTATTAAGCAGGGGTGTGTTTTATGAAGTGTTTATTAAGCAGGAGTGTGGTTTATGAAGTGTTTATTAAGGAGGAGTGAGGTTTATGGAGTGTTTATTAAGCAGGGGTGTGGTTTATGAAGTGTTTATTAAGCAGGGGTGTGGTTTATGAAGTGTTTATTAAGCAGGGGTGTGGTTTATGAAGTGTTTATTAAGCAGGGGTGTGGTTTATGAAGTGTGTATTAAGCAGGGGTGTGGTTTATGAAGTGTTTATTAAGCAGGGGTGTGGTTTATGAAGCATTTATTAAGCAGGGGTGTGGTTTATGAAGTGTTTATTAAGCAGGAGTGTGGTTTATGAAGTGTTTATTAAGCAGGGGTGTGGTTTATGAAGTGTGTATTAAGCAGGGGTGTGGTTTATGAAGTGTGTATTAAGCAGGGGTGTGGTTTATGAAGTGTTTATTAAGCAGGAGTGAGGTTTATGAAGTGTTTATTAAGCAGGGGTGTGGTTTATGAAGTGTTTATTAAGCAGGGGTGTGTTTTATGAAGTGTTTATTAAGCAGGAGTGTGGTTTATGAAGTGTTTATTAAGGAGGAGTGAGGTTTATGGAGTGTTTATTAAGCAGGGGTGTGGTTTATGAAGTGTTTATTAAGCAGGGGTGTGGTTTATGAAGTGTTTATTAAGCAGGGGTGTGGTTTATGAAGTGTTTATTAAGCAGGGGTGTGGTTTATGAAGTGTGTATTAAGCAGGGGTGTGGTTTATGAAGTGTTTATTAAGCAGGGGTGTGGTTTATGAAGTGTTTATTAAGCAGGGGTGTGGTTTATGAAGTGTTTTTAAGCAGGGGTGTGGTTTATGAAGTGTTTATTAAGCAGGAGTGTGGTTTATGAAGTGTTTATTAAGCAGGGGTGTGGTTTATGAAGTGTTTATTAAGCAGGGGTGTGGTTTATGAAGTGTTTATTAAGCAGGAGTGAGGTTTATGAAGTGTTTATTAAGCAGGGGTGAGGTTTATGAAGTGCTTATTAAGCAGGGGTGTGGTTTATGTAGTGTGTATTAAGCAGGGGTGTTATTTATGAAGTGTTTTTAAGCAGGGGTGTGGTTTATGAAGTGTTTATTAAGCAGGAGTGTGGTTTATGAAGTGTTTATTAAGCAGGGGTGTGGTTTATGAAGTGTTTATTAAGCAGGGGTGTGGTTTATAAAGTGTGTATTAAGCAGGGGTGTGGTTTATGAAGTGTTTATTAAGCAGGAGCGAGGTTTATGGAGTGTTTATTAAGCAGGAGTGTGGTTTATGAAGTGTTTATTAAGCAGGGGTGAGGTTTATGAAGTGTTTATTAAGCAGGGGTGTGGTTTATGAAGTGTGTATTAAGCAGGGGTGTGGTTTATGAAGTGTTTATTAAGCAGGAGTGAGGTTTATGGAGTGTTTATTAAGCAGTAGTGAGGTTTATGAAGTGTTTATTAAGCAGGGGTGTGGTTTATGAAGTGTTTATTAAGCAGGGGTGTGGTTTATGAAGTGTTTATTAAGCAGGGGTGTGGTTTATGAAGTGTTTATTAAGCAGGAGTGAGGTTTATGAAGTGTTTATTAAGCAGGGGTGTGGTTTATGAAGTGTTTATTAAGCAGGGGTGTGGTTTATGAAGTGTTTATTAAGCAGGGGTGTGGTTTATGGAGTGTTTATTAAGCAGGAGTGAGGTTTATGAAGTGTTTATTAAGCAGGGGTGTGGTTTATGAAGTGTTTATTAAGCAGGGGTGTGGTTTATGGAGTGTTTATTAAGCAGGAGTGAGGTTTATGAAGTGTTTATTAAGCAGGGGTGTGGTTTATGGAGTGTTTATTAAGCAGGCGTAAGGTTTATGAAGTGTTTATTAAGCAGGAGTGAGGTTTATGAATTGTTTATTAAGCAGGGGTGTGGTTTATGAAGTGTTTATTAAGCAGGGGTGTGGTTTATGAAGTGTTTATTAAGCAGGGGTGTGGTTTATGAAGTGCTTATTAAGCAGGGGTGAGGTTTATGAAGTGTTTATTAAGCAGGAGTGAGGTTTATGGAGTGTTTATTAAGCAGGGGTGTGGTTATGGAGTGTTTATTAAGCAAGGGTGTGGTTTATGGAGTGTTTATTAAGCAGGAGTGAGGTTTATGAAGTGTTTATTAAGCAGGGGTGTGGTTTATGAAGTGTTTATTAAGCAGGGGTGTGGTATATGAAGTGTTTATTAAGCTGGGGTGTGGTTTATGGAGTGATTATTAAGCAGGGGTGTGGTTTGTGAAGTGTTTATTAAGCAAGGGTGAGGTTTATGAAGTGTTTTTTAAGCAGGGGTGTGGTTTATGAAGTGTTTATTAAGCAGGGGTGTGGTTTATGAAGTCTTTATTAAGCAGGGGTGTGGTTTATGGAGTGTTTATTAAGCAAGAGTGAGGTTTATGAAGTGTTTATTAAGCAGGGGTGTGGTTTATGGAGTGTTTATTAAGCAGGAGTGAGGTTTATGAAGTGTTTATTAAGCACGAATGAGGTTTATGAAGTGTTTATTAAGCAGGGATGTGGTTTATGAAGTGTTTATTAAGCAGGGGTGTGGTTTATGAAATGTTTATTAAGCAAGGGTGTGGTTTATGAAGTGCTTATTAAGCAGGGGTGAGGTTTATGAAGTGTTTATTAAGCAGGAGTGAGGTTTATGAAGTGTTTATTAAGCAGGGGTGTGGTTTATGAAGTGTTTATTAAGCAGGGGTGTGGTTTATGAAGTGTTTATTAAGCAGGGGTGAGGTTTATGAAGTGTTTATTAAGCAGGGGTGAGGTTTATGGAGTGTTTATTAAGCAGTAGTGAAGTTTATGATGTGTTTATTAAGCAGGGGTGAGGTTTATGAAGTGTTTATTAAGCAGGAGTGAGGTTTATTAAGTGTTTATTAAGTAGGAGTGAGGTTTATGAAGTGTTTATTAAGCAGGGGTGTGGTTTATGAAGTGTTTATTAAGCAGGGGTGAGGTTTATGAAGTGTTTATTAAGCAGGGTGTGGTTTATGAAGTGTTTATTAAGCAGGGGTGTGGTTTATGAAGTGTTTATTAAGCAGGGGTGTGGTTTATAAAGTGTGCATTAAGCAGGGGTGTGGTTTATGAAGTGTTTATTAAGCAGGGGTGTGGTTTATGAAGTGTTTATTAAGCAGGAGTGTGGTTTATGAAGTGTTTATTAAGCAGGGGTGTGGTTTATGAAGTGTTTATTAAGCAGGGGTGAGGTTTATGAAGTGTTTATTAAGCAGGGGTGTGGTTTATGAAGTGTGTATTAAGCAGGGGTGTGGTTTATGAAGTGTGTATTAAGCAGGGGTGTGGTTTATGAAGTGTTTATTAAGCAGGAGTGAGGTTTATGAAGTGTTTATTAAGCAGGGGTGTGGTTTATGAAGTGTTTATTAAGCAGGGGTGTGTTTTATGAAGTGTTTATTAAGCAGGAGTGTGGTTTATGAAGTGTTTATTAAGGAGGAGTGAGGTTTATGGAGTGTTTATTAAGCAGGGGTGTGGTTTATGAAGTGTTTATTAAGCAGGGGTGTGGTTTATGAAGTGTTTATTAAGCAGGGGTGTGGTTTATGAAGTGTTTATTAAGCAGGGGTGTGGTTTATGAAGTGTGTATTAAGCAGGGGTGTGGTTTATGAAGTGTTTATTAAGCAGGGGTGTGGTTTATGAAGCATTTATTAAGCAGGGGTGTGGTTTATGAAGTGTTTATTAAGCAGGAGTGTGGTTTATGAAGTGTTTATTAAGCAGGGGTGTGGTTTATGAAGTGTGTATTAAGCAGGGGTGTGGTTTATGAAGTGTGTATTAAGCAGGGGTGTGGTTTATGAAGTGTTTATTAAGCAGGAGTGAGGTTTATGAAGTGTTTATTAAGCAGGGGTGTGGTTTATGAAGTGTTTATTAAGCAGGGGTGTGTTTTATGAAGTGTTTATTAAGCAGGAGTGTGGTTTATGAAGTGTTTATTAAGGAGGAGTGAGGTTTATGGAGTGTTTATTAAGCAGGGGTGTGGTTTATGAAGTGTTTATTAAGCAGGGGTGTGGTTTATGAAGTGTTTATTAAGCAGGGGTGTGGTTTATGAAGTGTTTATTAAGCAGGGGTGTGGTTTATGAAGTGTGTATTAAGCAGGGGTGTGGTTTATGAAGTGTTTATTAAGCAGGGGTGTGGTTTATGAAGTGCTTATTAAGCAGGGGTTAGGTTTATGAAGTGTTTAGCAGGAGTGAGGTTTATGAAGTGTTTATTAAGCAGGGGTGTGGTTTATGAAGTGTTTATTAAGCAGGGGTGTGGTTTATGAAGTGTTTATTAAGCAGGGGTGAGGTTTATGAAGTGTTTATTAAGCAGGGGTGAGGTTTATGGAGTGTTTATTAAGCAGTAGTGAAGTTTATGATGTGTTTATTAAGCAGGAGTGAGGTTTATGGAGTGTTTATTAAGCAGGGGTGTGGTTTATGAAGTGTTTATTAAGCAGGAGTGAGGTTTATGGAGTGTTTATTAGGCAGGGGTGTGGTTTATGAAGTGTTTATTAAGCAGGAGTGAGGTTTATGAAGTGTTTATTAAGCAGGGGTGTGGTTTGTGAAGTGTTTATTAAGCAGGAGTGAGGTTTATGAAGTGTTTATTAAGCAGGAGTGAGGTTTATGAAGTGTTTATTAAGCAGGGGTGTGGTTTATGAAGTGTTTATTAAGTAGGGGTGTGGTTTATGAAGTGTTTATTAAGCAGGGGTGTGGTTTATTAAGTGTTTATTAAGCAGGGGTGAGGTTTATGAAGTGTTTATTAAGCAGGAGTGAGGTTTATGGAGTGTTTATTAAGCAGGGGTGTGGTTTATGGAATGTTTATTAAGCAAGGGTGTGGTTTATGGAGTGTTTATTAAGCAGGAGTGAGGTTTATGAAGTGTTTATTAAGCAGGAGTGAGGTTTATGAAGTGTTTATTAGGCAGGGGTGTGGTTTATGGCGTGTTTATTAAGCAGGGGTGTGGTTTATGAAGCGTTTATTAAGCAGGAGTGAGGTTTATGAAGCCTTTATTAAGCAGGGGTGTGGTTTATGAAGTGTTTATTAAGCAGGGGTGTGGTTTATGAAGTGTTTATTAAGCAGGGGTGTGGTTTATGAAGTGTTTATTAAGCAGGGATGTGGTTTATGAAGTGTTTATTAAGCAGGGGTGAGGTTTATGAAGTGCTTATTAAGCAGGGGTGTGGTTTATGAAGCGTTTATTAAGCAGGAGTGAGGTTTATGAAGCGTTTATTAAGCAGGGGTGTGGTTTATGAAGTGTTTATTAAGCAGGGGTGTGGTTTATGAAGTGTTTATTAAGCAGGGGTGTGGTTTATGGAGTGTTTATTAAGCAGGAATGTGGTTTATGAAGTGTTTATTAAGCAGGGGTGAGGTTTATGAAGTGCTTATTAAGCAGGGGTGTGGTTTATGAAGTGTTTATTAAGCAGGGATGTGGTTTATGAAGTGCTTATTAAGCAGGGGTGTGGTTTATGAAGTGTGTATTAAGCAGGGGTGTGGTTTATGAAGTGTTTTTAAGCAGGGGTGTGGTTTATGAAGTGTTTATTAAGCAGGAGTGTGGTTTATGAAGTGTTTATTAAGCAGGGGTGTGGTTTATGAAGTGTTTATTAAGCAGGGGTGTGGTTTATGAAGTGTTTATTAAGCAGGAGTGAGGTTTATGAAGTGTTTATTAAGCAGGGGTGAGGTTTATGAAGTGCTTATTAAGCAGGGGTGTGGTTTATGTAGTGTGTATTAAGCAGGGGTGTTATTTATGAAGTGTTTTTAAGCAGGGGTGTGGTTTATGAAGTGTTTATTAAGCAGGAGTGTGGTTTATGAAGTGTTTATTAAGCAGGGGTGTGGTTTATGAAGTGTTTATTAAGCAGGGGTGTGGTTTATAAAGTGTGTATTAAGCAGGGGTGTGGTTTATGAAGTGTTTATTAAGCAGGAGCGAGGTTTATGGAGTGTTTATTAAGCAGGAGTGTGGTTTATGAAGTGTTTATTAAGCAGGGGTGAGGTTTATGAAGTGTTTATTAAGCAGGGGTGTGGTTTATGAAGTGTGTATTAAGCAGGGGTGTGGTTTATGAAGTGTTTATTAAGCAGGAGTGAGGTTTATGGAGTGTTTATTAAGCAGTAGTGAGGTTTATGAAGTGTTTATTAAGCAGGGGTGTGGTTTATGAAGTGTTTATTAAGCAGGGGTGTGGTTTATGAAGTGTTTATTAAGCAGGGGTGTGGTTTATGAAGTGTTTATTAAGCAGGAGTGAGGTTTATGAAGTGTTTATTAAGCAGGGGTGTGGTTTATGAAGTGTTTATTAAGCAGGGGTGTGGTTTATGAAGTGTTTATTAAGCAGGAGTGAGGTTTATGAAGTGTTTATTAAGCAGGGGTGTGGTTTATGAAGTGTTTATTAAGCAGGGGTGTGGTTTATGAAGTGTTTATTAAGCAGGGGTGTGGTTTATGGAGTGTTTATTAAGCAGGAGTGAGGTTTATGAAGTGTTTATTAAGCAGGGGTGTGGTTTATGAAGTGTTTATTAAGCAGGGGTGTGGTTTATGGAGTGTTTATTAAGCAGGAGTGAGGTTTATGAAGTGTTTATTAAGCAGGGGTGTGGTTTATGGAGTGTTTATTAAGCAGGCGTAAGGTTTATGAAGTGTTTATTAAGCAGGAGTGAGGTTTATGAATTGTTTATTAAGCAGGGTTGTGGTTTATGAAGTGTTTATTAAGCAGGGGTGTGGTTTATGAAGTGTTTATTAAGCAGGGGTGTGGTTTATGAAGTGCTTATTAAGCAGGGGTGAGGTTTATGAAGTGTTTATTAAGCAGGAGTGAGGTTTATGGAGTGTTTATTAAGCAGGGGTGTGGTTATGGAGTGTTTATTAAGCAAGGGTGTGGTTTATGGAGTGTTTATTAAGCAGGAGTGAGGTTTATGAAGTGTTTATTAAGCAGGGGTGTGGTTTATGAAGTGTTTATTAAGCAGGGGTGTGGTATATGAAGTGTTTATTAAGCTGGGGTGTGGTTTATGGAGTGATTATTAAGCAGGGGTGTGGTTTGTGAAGTGTTTATTAAGCAAGGGTGAGGTTTATGAAGTGTTTTTTAAGCAGGGGTGTGGTTTATGAAGTGTTTATTAAGCAGGGGTGTGGTTTATGAAGTGTTTATTAAGCAGGGGTGTGGTTTATGAAGTGTGTATTAAGCAGGGGTGTGGTTTATGAAGTGTTTATTAAGCAGGAGTGAGGTTTATGGAGTGTTTATTAAGCAGGGGTGTGGTTTATGAAGTGTTTATTAAGCAGGGGTGTGTTTTATGAAGTGTTTATTAAGCAGGAGTGTGGTTTATGAAGTGTTTATTAAGCAGGAGTGAGGTTTATGGAGTGTTTATTAAGCAGGGGTGTGGTTTATGAAGTTTTTATTAAGCAGGGGTGTGGTTTATGAAGTGCTTATTAAGCAGGGGTGTGGTTTATGAAGTGTTTATTAAGCAGGGGTGTGGTTTATGAAGTGTGTATTAAGCAGGGGTGTGGTTTATGAAGTGTTTTTAAGCAGGGGTGTGGTTTATGAAGCATTTATTAAGCAGGGGTGTGGTTTATGAAGTGTTTATTAAGCAGGAGTGTGGTTTATGAAGTGTTTATTAAGCACGAATGAGGTTTATGAAGTGTTTATTAAGCAGGGATGTGGTTTATGAAGTGTTTATTAAGCAGGGGTGTGGTTTATGAAATGTTTATTAAGCAAGGGTGTGGTTTATGAAGTGCTTATTAAGCAGGGGTGAGGTTTATGAAGTGTTTATTAAGCAGGAGTGAGGTTTATGAAGTGTTTATTAAGCAGGGGTGTGGTTTATGAAGTGTTTATTAAGCAGGGGTGTGGTTTATGAAGTGTTTATTAAGCAGGGGTGAGGTTTATGAAGTGTTTATTAAGCAGGGGTGAGGTTTATGGAGTGTTTATTAAGCAGTAGTGAAGTTTATGATGTGTTTATTAAGCAGGGGTGAGGTTTATGAAGTGTTTATTAAGCAGGAGTGAGGTTTATTAAGTGTTTATTAAGTAGGAGTGAGGTTTATGAAGTGTTTATTAAGCAGGGGTGTGGTTTATGAAGTGTTTATTAAGCAGGGGTGAGGTTTATGAAGTGTTTATTAAGCAGGGTGTGGTTTATGAAGTGTTTATTAAGCAGGGGTGTGGTTTATGAAGTGTTTATTAAGCAGGGGTGTGGTTTATAAAGTGTGCATTAAGCAGGGGTGTGGTTTATGAAGTGTTTATTAAGCAGGGGTGTGGTTTATGAAGTGTTTATTAAGCAGGAGTGTGGTTTATGAAGTGTTTATTAAGCAGGGGTGTGGTTTATGAAGTGTTTATTAAGCAGGGGTGAGGTTTATGAAGTGTTTATTAAGCAGGGGTGTGGTTTATGAAGTGTGTATTAAGCAGGGGTGTGGTTTATGAAGTGTGTATTAAGCAGGGGTGTGGTTTATGAAGTGTTTATTAAGCAGGAGTGAGGTTTATGAAGTGTTTATTAAGCAGGGGTGTGGTTTATGAAGTGTTTATTAAGCAGGGGTGTGTTTTATGAAGTGTTTATTAAGCAGGAGTGTGGTTTATGAAGTGTTTATTAAGGAGGAGTGAGGTTTATGGAGTGTTTATTAAGCAGGGGTGTGGTTTATGAAGTGTTTATTAAGCAGGGGTGTGGTTTATGAAGTGTTTATTAAGCAGGGGTGTGGTTTATGAAGTGTTTATTAAGCAGGGGTGTGGTTTATGAAGTGTGTATTAAGCAGGGGTGTGGTTTATGAAGTGTTTATTAAGCAGGGGTGTGGTTTATGAAGCATTTATTAAGCAGGGGTGTGGTTTATGAAGTGTTTATTAAGCAGGAGTGTGGTTTATGAAGTGTTTATTAAGCAGGGGTGTGGTTTATGAAGTGTGTATTAAGCAGGGGTGTGGTTTATGAAGTGTGTATTAAGCAGGGGTGTGGTTTATGAAGTGTTTATTAAGCAGGAGTGAGGTTTATGAAGTGTTTATTAAGCAGGGGTGTGGTTTATGAAGTGTTTATTAAGCAGGGGTGTGTTTTATGAAGTGTTTATTAAGCAGGAGTGTGGTTTATGAAGTGTTTATTAAGGAGGAGTGAGGTTTATGGAGTGTTTATTAAGCAGGGGTGTGGTTTATGAAGTGTTTATTAAGCAGGGGTGTGGTTTATGAAGTGTTTATTAAGCAGGGGTGTGGTTTATGAAGTGTTTATTAAGCAGGGGTGTGGTTTATGAAGTGTGTATTAAGCAGGGGTGTGGTTTATGAAGTGTTTATTAAGCAGGGGTGTGGTTTATGAAGCATTTATTAAGCAGGGGTGTGGTTTATGAAGTGTTTATTAAGCAGGAGTGTGGTTTATGAAGTGTTTATTAAGCAGGGGTGTGGTTTATGAAGTGTTTATTAAGCAGGGGTGTGGTTTATGAAGTGTTTATTAAGCAGGAGTGAGGTTTATGAAGTGTTTATTAAGCAGGAGTGAGGTTTATGAAGTGTTTATTAAGCAGAGGTGTGGTTTATGAAGTGTTTATTAAGCAGGGGTGTGGTTTATGAAGTGTGTATTAAGCAGGGGTGTGGTTTATGAAGTGTTTATTAAGCAGGGGTGTGGTTTATGAAGTGTTTATTAAGCAGGAGTGTGGTTTATGAAGTGTTTATTAGGCAGGGGTGTGGTTTATGAAGTGTTTATTAAGCAGGGGTGTGGTTTATGAAGTGTTTATTAAGCAGGAGTGAGGTTTATGGAGTGTTTATTAAGCAGGGGTGTGGTTTATGAAGTGTTTATTAAGCAGGAGTGTGGTTTATGAAGTGTTTATTAAGCAGGGGTGAGGTTTATGAAGTGTTTATTAAGCAGGGGTGTGGTTTATGAAGTGTGTATTAAGCAGGGGTGTGGTTTATGAAGTGTTTATTAAGCAGGAGTGAGGTTTATGGAGTGTTTATTAAGCAGGGGTGTGGTTTATGAAGTGTTTATTAAGCAGGGGTGTGTTTTATGAAGTGTTTATTAAGCAGGAGTGTGGTTTATGAAGTGTTTATTAAGCAGGAGTGAGGTTTATGGAGTGTTTATTAAGCAGGGGTGTGGTTTATGAAGTTTTTATTAAGCAGGGGTGTGGTTTATGAAGTGCTTATTAAGCAGGGGTGTGGTTTATGAAGTGTTTATTAAGCAGGGGTGTGGTTTATGAAGTGTGTATTAAGCAGGGGTGTGGTTTATGAAGTGTTTTTAAGCAGGGGTGTGGTTTATGAAGCATTTATTAAGCAGGGGTGTGGTTTATGAAGTGTTTATTAAGCAGGAGTGTGGTTTATGAAGTGTTTATTAAGCAGGGGTGTGGTTTATGAAGTGTTTATTAAGCAGGAGTGAGGTTTATGGAGTGTTTATTAAGCAGGGGTGTGGTTTATGGAGTGTTTATTAAGCAGGAGTGAGGTTTATGAAGTGTTTATTAAGCAGGGGTGTGGTTTATGGAGTGTTTATTAAGCAGGAGTGAGGTTTATGAAGTGTTTATTAAGCAGGAGTGAGGTTTATGAAGAGCTTATTAAGCAGGGGTGTGGTTTATGAAGTGTTTATTAAGCAGGGGTGTGGTTTATGAAGTCTTTATTAAGCAGGGGTGTGGTTTATGGAGTGTTTATTAAGCAGGAGTGAGGTTTATGAAGTGTTTATTAAGCAGGGGTGTGGTTTATGGAGTGTTTATTAAGCAGGAGTGAGGTTTATGAAGTGTTTATTAAGCAGGAGTGAGGTTTATGAAGTGTTTATTAAGCAGGGATGTGGTTTATGAAGTGTTTATTAAGCAGGGGTGTGGTTTATGAAGTGTTTATTAAGCAGGGGTGTGGTTTATGAAGTGCTTATTAAGCAGGGGTTAGGTTTATGAAGTGTTTAGCAGGAGTGAGGTTTATGAAGTGTTTATTAAGCAGGGGTGTGGTTTATGAAGTGTTTATTAAGCAGGGGTGTGGTTTATGAAGTGTTTATTAAGCAGGGGTGAGGTTTATGAAGTGTTTATTAAGCAGGGGTGAGGTTTATGGAGTGTTTATTAAGCAGTAGTGAAGTTTATGATGTGTTTATTAAGCAGGAGTGAGGTTTATGGAGTGTTTATTAAGCAGGGGTGTGGTTTATGAAGTGTTTATTAAGCAGGAGTGAGGTTTATGGAGTGTTTATTAGGCAGGGGTGTGGTTTATGAAGTGTTTATTAAGCAGGAGTGAGGTTTATGAAGTGTTTATTAAGCAGGGGTGTGGTTTGTGAAGTGTTTATTAAGCAGGAGTGAGGTTTATGAAGTGTTTATTAAGCAGGAGTGAGGTTTATGAAGTGTTTATTAAGCAGGGGTGTGGTTTATGAAGTGTTTATTAAGTAGGGGTGTGGTTTATGAAGTGTTTATTAAGCAGGGGTGTGGTTTATTAAGTGTTTATTAAGCAGGGGTGAGGTTTATGAAGTGTTTATTAAGCAGGAGTGAGGTTTATGGAGTGTTTATTAAGCAGGGGTGTGGTTTATGGAATGTTTATTAAGCAAGGGTGTGGTTTATGGAGTGTTTATTAAGCAGGAGTGAGGTTTATGAAGTGTTTATTAAGCAGGAGTGAGGTTTATGAAGTGTTTATTAGGCAGGGGTGTGGTTTATGGCGTGTTTATTAAGCAGGGGTGTGGTTTATGAAGCGTTTATTAAGCAGGAGTGAGGTTTATGAAGCGTTTATTAAGCAGGGGTGTGGTTTATGAAGTGTTTATTAAGCAGGGGTGTGGTTTATGAAGTGTTTATTAAGCAGGGGTGTGGTTTATGAAGTGTTTATTAAGCAGGGATGTGGTTTATGAAGTGTTTATTAAGCAGGGGTGAGGTTTATGAAGTGCTTATTAAGCAGGGGTGTGGTTTATGAAGCGTTTATTAAGCAGGAGTGAGGTTTATGAAGCGTTTATTAAGCAGGGGTGTGGTTTATGAAGTGTTTATTAAGCAGGGGTGTGGTTTATGAAGTGTTTATTAAGCAGGGGTGTGGTTTATGGAGTGTTTATTAAGCAGGAATGTGGTTTATGAAGTGTTTATTAAGCAGGGGTGAGGTTTATGAAGTGCTTATTAAGCAGGGGTGTGGTTTATGAAGTGTTTATTAAGCAGGGATGTGGTTTATGAAGTGCTTATTAAGCAGGGGTGTGGTTTATGAAGTGTGTATTAAGCAGGGGTGTGGTTTATGAAGTGTTTTTAAGCAGGGGTGTGGTTTATGAAGTGTTTATTAAGCAGGAGTGTGGTTTATGAAGTGTTTATTAAGCAGGGGTGTGGTTTATGAAGTGTTTATTAAGCAGGGGTGTGGTTTATGAAGTGTTTATTAAGCAGGAGTGAGGTTTATGAAGTGTTTATTAAGCAGGGGTGAGGTTTATGAAGTGCTTATTAAGCAGGGGTGTGGTTTATGTAGTGTGTATTAAGCAGGGGTGTTATTTATGAAGTGTTTTTAAGCAGGGGTGTGGTTTATGAAGTGTTTATTAAGCAGGAGTGTGGTTTATGAAGTGTTTATTAAGCAGGGGTGTGGTTTATGAAGTGTTTATTAAGCAGGGGTGTGGTTTATAAAGTGTGTATTAAGCAGGGGTGTGGTTTATGAAGTGTTTATTAAGCAGGAGTGAGGTTTATGGAGTGTTTATTAAGCAGGAGTGTGGTTTATGAAGTGTTTATTAAGCAGGGGTGAGGTTTATGAAGTGTTTATTAAGCAGGGGTGTGGTTTATGAAGTGTGTATTAAGCAGGGGTGTGGTTTATGAAGTGTTTATTAAGCAGGAGTGAGGTTTATGGAGTGTTTATTAAGCAGTAGTGAGGTTTATGAAGTGTTTATTAAGCAGGGGTGTGGTTTATGAAGTGTTTATTAAGCAGGGGTGTGGTTTATGAAGTGTTTATTAAGCAGGGGTGTGCTTTATGAAGTGTTTATTAAGCAGGAGTGAGGTTTATGAAGTGTTTATTAAGCAGGGGTGTGGTTTATGAAGTGTTTATTAAGCAGGGGTGTGGTTTATGAAGTGTTTATTAAGCAGGGGTGTGGTTTATGGAGTGTTTATTAAGCAGGAGTGAGGTTTATGAAGTGTTTATTAAGCAGGGGTGTGGTTTGTGAAGTGTTTATTAAGCAGGGGTGTGGTTTATGGAGTGTTTATTAAGCAGGAGTGAGGTTTATGAAGTGTTTATAAAGCAGGGGTGTGGTTTATGGAGTGTTTATTAAGCAGGCGTGAGGTTTATGAAGTGTTTATTAAGCAGGAGTGAGGTTTATGAATTGTTTATTAAGCAGGGGTGTGGTTTATGAAGTGTTTATTAAGCAGGGGTGTGGTTTATGAAGTGTTTATTAAGCAGGGGTGTGGTTTATGAAGTGCTTATTAAGCAGGGGTGAGGTTAATGAAGTGTTTATTAAGCAGGAGTGAGGTTTATGGAGTGTTTATTAAGCAGGGGTGTGGTTATGGAGTGTTTATTAAGCAAGGGTGTGGTTTATGGAGTGTTTATTAAGCAGGGGTGTGGTTTATGAAGTGTTTATTAAGCAGGGGTGTGGTATATGAAGTGTTTATTAAGCTGGGGTGTGGTTTATGGAGTGATTATTAAGCAGGGGTGTGGTTTGTGAAGTGTTTATTAAGCAAGGGTGAGGTTTATGAAGTGTTTTTTAAGCAGGGGTGTGGTTTATGAAGTGTTTATTAAGCAGGGGTGTGGTTTATGAAGTCTTTATTAAGCAGGGGTGTGGTTTATGGAGTGTTTATTAAGCAAGAGTGAGGTTTATGAAGTGTTTATTAAGCAGGGGTGTGGTTTATGGAGTGTTTATTAAGCAGGAGTGAGGTTTATGAAGTGTTTATTAAGCACGAATGAGGTTTATGAAGTGTTTATTAAGCAGGGATGTGGTTTATGAAGTGTTTATTAAGCAGGGGTGTGGTTTATGAAATGTTTATTAAGCAAGGGTGTGGTTTATGAAGTGCTTATTAAGCAGGGGTGAGGTTTATGAAGTGTTTATTAAGCAGGAGTGAGGTTTATGAAGTGTTTATTAAGCAGGGGTGTGGTTTATGAAGTGTTTATTAAGCAGGGGTGTGGTTTATGAAGTGTTTATTAAGCAGGGGTGAGGTTTATGAAGTGTTTATTAAGCAGGGGTGAGGTTTATGGAGTGTTTATTAAGCAGTAGTGAAGTTTATGATGTGTTTATTAAGCAGGAGTGAGGTTTATGAAGTGTTTATTAAGCAGGGGTGTGGTTTATGAAGTGTTTATTAAGCAGGAGTGAGGTTTATGGAGTGTTTATTAGGCAGGGGTGTGGTTTATGAAGTGTTTATTAAGCAGGAGTGAGGTTTATGAAGTGTTTATTAAGCAGGGGTGTGGTTTGTGAAGTGTTTATTAAGCAGGAGTGAGGTTTATGAAGTGTTTATTAAGCAGGAGTGAGGTTTATGAAGTGTTTATTAAGCAGGGGTGTGGTTTATGAAGTGTTTATTAAGTAGGGGTGTGGTTTATGAAGTGGTTATTAAGCAGGGGTGTGGTTTATGAAGTGTTTATTAAGCAGGGATGTGGTTTATTAAGTGTTTATTAAGCAGGGGTGAGGTTTATGAAGTGTTTATTAAGCAGGAGTGAGGTTTATGGAGTGTTTATTAAGCAGGGGTGTGGTTTATGGAATGTTTATTAAGCAAGGGTGTGGTTTATGGAGTGTTTATTAAGCAGTAGTGAGGTTTATGAAGTGTTTATTAAGCAGGGGTGTGGTTTATGAAGTGTTTATTAAGCAGGGGTGTGGTTTATGAAGTGTTTATTAAGCAGGAGTGAGGTTTATGAAGTGTTTATTAAGCAGGGGTGTGGTTTATGAAGTGTTTATTAAGCAGGGGTGTGGTTTATGAAGTGTTTATTAAGCAGGGGTGTGGTTTATGGAGTGTTTATTAAGCAGGAGTGAGGTTTATGAAGTGTTTATTAAGCAGGGGTGTGGTTTATGAAGTGTTTATTAAGCAGGGGTGTGGTTTATGGAGTGTTTATTAAGCAGGAGTGAGGTTTATGAAGTGTTTATTAAGCAGGGGTGTGGTTTATGGAGTGTTTATTAAGCAGGCGTAAGGTTTATGAAGTGTTTATTAAGCAGGAGTGAGGTTTATGAATTGTTTATTAAGCAGGGGTGTGGTTTATGAAGTGTTTATTAAGCAGGGGTGTGGTTTATGAAGTGTTTATTAAGCAGGGGTGTGGTTTATGAAGTGCTTATTAAGCAGGGGTGAGGTTTATGAAGTGTTTATTAAGCAGGAGTGAGGTTTATGGAGTGTTTATTAAGCAGGGGTGTGGTTATGGAGTGTTTATTAAGCAAGGGTGTGGTTTATGGAGTGTTTATTAAGCAGGAGTGAGGTTTATGAAGTGTTTATTAAGCAGGGGTGTGGTTTATGAAGTGTTTATTAAGCAGGGGTGTGGTATATGAAGTGTTTATTAAGCTGGGGTGTGGTTTATGGAGTGATTATTAAGCAGGGGTGTGGTTTGTGAAGTGTTTATTAAGCAAGGGTGAGGTTTATGAAGTGTTTTTTAAGCAGGGGTGTGGTTTATGAAGTGTTTATTAAGCAGGGGTGTGGTTTATGAAGTCTTTATTAAGCAGGGGTGTGGTTTATGGAGTGTTTATTAAGCAAGAGTGAGGTTTATGAAGTGTTTATTAAGCAGGGGTGTGGTTTATGGAGTGTTTATTAAGCAGGAGTGAGGTTTATGAAGTGTTTATTAAGCACGAATGAGGTTTATGAAGTGTTTATTAAGCAGGGATGTGGTTTATGAAGTGTTTATTAAGCAGGGGTGTGGTTTATGAAATGTTTATTAAGCAAGGGTGTGGTTTATGAAGTGCTTATTAAGCAGGGGTGAGGTTTATGAAGTGTTTATTAAGCAGGAGTGAGGTTTATGAAGTGTTTATTAAGCAGGGGTGTGGTTTATGAAGTGTTTATTAAGCAGGGGTGTGGTTTATGAAGTGTTTATTAAGCAGGGGTGAGGTTTATGAAGTGTTTATTAAGCAGGGGTGAGGTTTATGGAGTGTTTATTAAGCAGTAGTGAAGTTTATGATGTGTTTATTAAGCAGGGGTGAGGTTTATGAAGTGTTTATTAAGCAGGAGTGAGGTTTATTAAGTGTTTATTAAGTAGGAGTGAGGTTTATGAAGTGTGTATTAAGCAGGGGTGTGGTTTATGAAGTGTTTATTAAGCAGGGGTGAGGTTTATGAAGTGTTTATTAAGCAGGGTGTGGTTTATGAAGTGTTTATTAAGCAGGGGTGTGGTTTATGAAGTGTTTATTAAGCAGGGGTGTGGTTTATAAAGTGTGCATTAAGCAGGGGTGTGGTTTATGAAGTGTTTATTAAGCAGGGGTGTGGTTTATGAAGTGTTTATTAAGCAGGAGTGTGGTTTATGAAGTGTTTATTAAGCAGGGGTGTGGTTTATGAAGTGTTTATTAAGCAGGGGTGAGGTTTATGAAGTGTTTATTAAGCAGGGGTGTGGTTTATGAAGTGTGTATTAAGCAGGGGTGTGGTTTATGAAGTGTGTATTAAGCAGGGGTGTGGTTTATGAAGTGTTTATTAAGCAGGAGTGAGGTTTATGAAGTGTTTATTAAGCAGGGGTGTGGTTTATGAAGTGTTTATTAAGCAGGGGTGTGTTTTATGAAGTGTTTATTAAGCAGGAGTGTGGTTTATGAAGTGTTTATTAAGGAGGAGTGAGGTTTATGGAGTGTTTATTAAGCAGGGGTGTGGTTTATGAAGTGTTTATTAAGCAGGGGTGTGGTTTATGAAGTGTTTATTAAGCAGGGGTGTGGTTTATGAAGTGTTTATTAAGCAGGGGTGTGGTTTATGAAGTGTGTATTAAGCAGGGGTGTGGTTTATGAAGTGTTTATTAAGCAGGGGTGTGGTTTATGAAGCATTTATTAAGCAGGGGTGTGGTTTATGAAGTGTTTATTAAGCAGGAGTGTGGTTTATGAAGTGTTTATTAAGCAGGGGTGTGGTTTATGAAGTGTTTATTAAGCAGGGGTGTGGTTTATGAAGTGTTTATTAAGCAGGAGTGAGGTTTATGAAGTGTTTATTAAGCAGGAGTGAGGTTTTTGAAGTGTTTATTAAGCAGGGGTGTGGTTTATGAAGTGTTTATTAAGCAGGGGTGTGGTTTATGAAGTGTGTATTAAGCAGGGGTGTGGTTTATGAAGTGTTTATTAAGCAGGGGTGTGGTTTATGAAGTGTTTATTAAGCAGGAGTGTGGTTTATGAAGTGTTTATTAGGCAGGGGTGTGGTTTATGAAGTGTTTATTAAGCAGGGGTGTGGTTTATGAAGTGTTTATTAAGCAGGAGTGAGGTTTATGGAGTGTTTATTAAGCAGGGGTGTGGTTTATGAAGTGTTTATTAAGCAGGAGTGTGGTTTATGAAGTGTTTATTAAGCAGGGGTGAGGTTTATGAAGTGTTTATTAAGCAGGGGTGTGGTTTATGAAGTGTGTATTAAGCAGGGGTGTGGTTTATGAAGTGTTTATTAAGCAGGAGTGAGGTTTATGGAGTGTTTATTAAGCAGGGGTGTGGTTTATGAAGTGTTTATTAAGCAGGGGTGTGTTTTATGAAGTGTTTATTAAGCAGGAGTGTGGTTTATGAAGTGTTTATTAAGCAGGAGTGAGGTTTATGGAGTGTTTATTAAGCAGGGGTGTGGTTTATGAAGTTTTTATTAAGCAGGGGTGTGGTTTATGAAGTGCTTATTAAGCAGGGGTGTGGTTTATGAAGTGTTTATTAAGCAGGGGTGTGGTTTATGAAGTGTGTATTAAGCAGGGGTGTGGTTTATGAAGTGTTTTTAAGCAGGGGTGTGGTTTATGAAGCATTTATTAAGCAGGGGTGTGGTTTATGAAGTGTTTATTAAGCAGGAGTGTGGTTTATGAAGTGTTTATTAAGCAGGGGTGTGGTTTATGAAGTGTTTATTAAGCAGGAGTGAGGTTTATGGAGTGTTTATTAAGCAGGGGTGTGGTTTATGGAGTGTTTATTAAGCAGGAGTGAGGTTTATGAAGTGTTTATTAAGCAGGGGTGTGGTTTATGGAGTGTTTATTAAGCAGGAGTGAGGTTTATGAAGTGTTTATTAAGCAGGAGTGAGGTTTATGAAGAGCTTATTAAGCAGGGGTGTGGTTTATGAAGTGTTTATTAAGCAGGGGTGTGGTTTATGAAGTCTTTATTAAGCAGGGGTGTGGTTTATGGAGTGTTTATTAAGCAGGAGTGAGGTTTATGAAGTGTTTATTAAGCAGGGGTGTGGTTTATGGAGTGTTTATTAAGCAGGAGTGAGGTTTATGAAGTGTTTATTAAGCAGGAGTGAGGTTTATGAAGTGTTTATTAAGCAGGGATGTGGTTTATGAAGTGTTTATTAAGCAGGGGTGTGGTTTATGAAGTGTTTATTAAGCAGGGGTGTGGTTTATGAAGTGCTTATTAAGCAGGGGTTAGGTTTATGAAGTGTTTAGCAGGAGTGAGGTTTATGAAGTGTTTATTAAGCAGGGGTGTGGTTTATGAAGTGTTTATTAAGCAGGGGTGTGGTTTATGAAGTGTTTATTAAGCAGGGGTGAGGTTTATGAAGTGTTTATTAAGCAGGGGTGAGGTTTATGGAGTGTTTATTAAGCAGTAGTGAAGTTTATGATGTGTTTATTAAGCAGGAGTGAGGTTTATGGAGTGTTTATTAAGCAGGGGTGTGGTTTATGAAGTGTTTATTAAGCAGGAGTGAGGTTTATGGAGTGTTTATTAGGCAGGGGTGTGGTTTATGAAGTGTTTATTAAGCAGGAGTGAGGTTTATGAAGTGTTTATTAAGCAGGGGTGTGGTTTGTGAAGTGTTTATTAAGCAGGAGTGAGGTTTATGAAGTGTTTATTAAGCAGGAGTGAGGTTTATGAAGTGTTTATTAAGCAGGGGTGTGGTTTATGAAGTGTTTATTAAGTAGGGGTGTGGTTTATGAAGTGTTTATTAAGCAGGGGTGTGGTTTATTAAGTGTTTATTAAGCAGGGGTGAGGTTTATGAAGTGTTTATTAAGAAGGAGTGAGGTTTATGGAGTGTTTATTAAGCAGGGGTGTGGTTTATGGAATGTTTATTAAGCAAGGGTGTGGTTTATGGAGTGTTTATTAAGCAGGAGTGAGGTTTATGAAGTGTTTATTAAGCAGGAGTGAGGTTTATGAAGTGTTTATTAGGCAGGGGTGTGGTTTATGGCGTGTTTATTAAGCAGGGGTGTGGTTTATGAAGCGTTTATTAAGCAGGAGTGAGGTTTATGAAGCGTTTATTAAGCAGGGGTGTGGTTTATGAAGTGTTTATTAAGCAGGGGTGTGGTTTATGAAGTGTTTATTAAGCAGGGGTGTGGTTTATGAAGTGTTTATTAAGCAGGGATGTGGTTTATGAAGTGTTTATTAAGCAGGGGTGAGGTTTATGAAGTGCTTATTAAGCAGGGGTGTGGTTTATGAAGCGTTTATTAAGCAGGAGTGAGGTTTATGAAGCGTTTATTAAGCAGGGGTGTGGTTTATGAAGTGTTTATTAAGCAGGGGTGTGGTTTATGAAGTGTTTATTAAGCAGGGGTGAGGTTTATGAAGTGTTTATTAAGCAGGGGTGAGGTTTATGGAGTGTTTATTAAGCAGTAGTGAAGTTTATGATGTGTTTATTAAGCAGGAGTGAGGTTTATGAAGTGTTTATTAAGCAGGGGTGTGGTTTATGAAGTGTTTATTAAGCAGGAGTGAGGTTTATGGAGTGTTTATTAGGCAGGGGTGTGGTTTATGAAGTGTTTATTAAGCAGGAGTGAGGTTTATGAAGTGTTTATTAAGCAGGGGTGTGGTTTGTGAAGTGTTTATTAAGCAGGAGTGAGGTTTATGAAGTGTTTATTAAGCAGGAGTGAGGTTTATGAAGTGTTTATTAAGCAGGGGTGTGGTTTATGAAGTGTTTATTAAGTAGGGGTGTGGTTTATGAAGTGGTTATTAAGCAGGGGTGTGGTTTATGAAGTGTTTATTAAGCAGGGATGTGGTTTATTAAGTGTTTATTAAGCAGGGGTGAGGTTTATGAAGTGTTTATTAAGCAGGAGTGAGGTTTATGGAGTGTTTATTAAGCAGGGGTGTGGTTTATGGAATGTTTATTAAGCAAGGGTGTGGTTTATGGAGTGTTTATTAAGCAGTAGTGAGGTTTATGAAGTGTTTATTAAGCAGGGGTGTGGTTTATGAAGTGTTTATTAAGCAGGGGTGTGGTTTATGAAGTGTTTATTAAGCAGGAGTGAGGTTTATGAAGTGTTTATTAAGCAGGGGTGTGGTTTATGAAGTGTTTATTAAGCAGGGGTGTGGTTTATGAAGTGTTTATTAAGCAGGGGTGTGGTTTATGGAGTGTTTATTAAGCAGGAGTGAGGTTTATGAAGTGTTTATTAAGCAGGGGTGTGGTTTATGAAGTGTTTATTAAGCAGGGGTGTGGTTTATGGAGTGTTTATTAAGCAGGAGTGAGGTTTATGAAGTGTTTATTAAGCAGGGGTGTGGTTTATGGAGTGTTTATTAAGCAGGCGTAAGGTTTATGAAGTGTTTATTAAGCAGGAGTGAGGTTTATGAATTGTTTATTAAGCAGGGGTGTGGTTTATGAAGTGTTTATTAAGCAGGGGTGTGGTTTATGAAGTGTTTATTAAGCAGGGGTGTGGTTTATGAAGTGCTTATTAAGCAGGGGTGAGGTTTATGAAGTGTTTATTAAGCAGGAGTGAGGTTTATGGAGTGTTTATTAAGCAGGGGTGTGGTTATGGAGTGTTTATTAAGCAAGGGTGTGGTTTATGGAGTGTTTATTAAGCAGGAGTGAGGTTTATGAAGTGTTTATTAAGCAGGGGTGTGGTTTATGAAGTGTTTATTAAGCAGGGGTGTGGTATATGAAGTGTTTATTAAGCTGGGGTGTGGTTTATGGAGTGATTATTAAGCAGGGGTGTGGTTTGTGAAGTGTTTATTAAGCAAGGGTGAGGTTTATGAAGTGTTTTTTAAGCAGGGGTGTGGTTTATGAAGTGTTTATTAAGCAGGGGTGTGGTTTATGAAGTCTTTATTAAGCAGGGGTGTGGTTTATGGAGTGTTTATTAAGCAAGAGTGAGGTTTATGAAGTGTTTATTAAGCAGGGGTGTGGTTTATGGAGTGTTTATTAAGCAGGAGTGAGGTTTATGAAGTGTTTATTAAGCAGGGGTGTGGTTTATGAAGTGCTTATTAAGCAGGGGTGTGGTTTATGAAGTGTTTATTAAGCAGGGGTGTGGTTTATGAAGTGTGTATTAAGCAGGGGTGTGGTTTATGAAGTGTTTTTAAGCAGGGGTGTGGTTTATGAAGCATTTATTAAGCAGGGGTGTGGTTTATGAAGTGTTTATTAAGCAGGAGTGTGGTTTATGAAGTGTTTATTAAGCAGGGGTGTGGTTTATGAAGTGTTTATTAAGCAGGAGTGAGGTTTATGGAGTGTTTATTAAGCAGGGGTGTGGTTTATGGAGTGTTTATTAAGCAGGAGTGAGGTTTATGAAGTGTTTATTAAGCAGGGGTGTGGTTTATGGAGTGTTTATTAAGCAGGAGTGAGGTTTATGAAGTGTTTATTAAGCAGGAGTGAGGTTTATGAAGAGCTTATTAAGCAGGGGTGTGGTTTATGAAGTGTTTATTAAGCAGGGGTGTGGTTTATGAAGTCTTTATTAAGCAGGGGTGTGGTTTATGGAGTGTTTATTAAGCAGGAGTGAGGTTTATGAAGTGTTTATTAAGCAGGGGTGTGGTTTATGGAGTGTTTATTAAGCAGGAGTGAGGTTTATGAAGTGTTTATTAAGCAGGAGTGAGGTTTATGAAGTGTTTATTAAGCAGGGATGTGGTTTATGAAGTGTTTATTAAGCAGGGGTGTGGTTTATGAAGTGTTTATTAAGCAGGGGTGTGGTTTATGAAGTGCTTATTAAGCAGGGGTTAGGTTTATGAAGTGTTTAGCAGGAGTGAGGTTTATGAAGTGTTTATTAAGCAGGGGTGTGGTTTATGAAGTGTTTATTAAGCAGGGGTGTGGTTTATGAAGTGTTTATTAAGCAGGGGTGAGGTTTATGAAGTGTTTATTAAGCAGGGGTGAGGTTTATGGAGTGTTTATTAAGCAGTAGTGAAGTTTATGATGTGTTTATTAAGCAGGAGTGAGGTTTATGGAGTGTTTATTAAGCAGGGGTGTGGTTTATGAAGTGTTTATTAAGCAGGAGTGAGGTTTATGGAGTGTTTATTAGGCAGGGGTGTGGTTTATGAAGTGTTTATTAAGCAGGAGTGAGGTTTATGAAGTGTTTATTAAGCAGGGGTGTGGTTTGTGAAGTGTTTATTAAGCAGGAGTGAGGTTTATGAAGTGTTTATTAAGCAGGAGTGAGGTTTATGAAGTGTTTATTAAGCAGGGGTGTGGTTTATGAAGTGTTTATTAAGTAGGGGTGTGGTTTATGAAGTGTTTATTAAGCAGGGGTGTGGTTTATTAAGTGTTTATTAAGCAGGGGTGAGGTTTATGAAGTGTTTATTAAGAAGGAGTGAGGTTTATGGAGTGTTTATTAAGCAGGGGTGTGGTTTATGGAATGTTTATTAAGCAAGGGTGTGGTTTATGGAGTGTTTATTAAGCAGGAGTGAGGTTTATGAAGTGTTTATTAAGCAGGAGTGAGGTTTATGAAGTGTTTATTAGGCAGGGGTGTGGTTTATGGCGTGTTTATTAAGCAGGGGTGTGGTTTATGAAGCGTTTATTAAGCAGGAGTGAGGTTTATGAAGCGTTTATTAAGCAGGGGTGTGGTTTATGAAGTGTTTATTAAGCAGGGGTGTGGTTTATGAAGTGTTTATTAAGCAGGGGTGTGGTTTATGAAGTGTTTATTAAGCAGGGATGTGGTTTATGAAGTGTTTATTAAGCAGGGGTGAGGTTTATGAAGTGCTTATTAAGCAGGGGTGTGGTTTATGAAGCGTTTATTAAGCAGGAGTGAGGTTTATGAAGCGTTTATTAAGCAGGGGTGTGGTTTATGAAGTGTTTATTAAGCAGGGGTGTGGTTTATGAAGTGTTTATTAAGCAGGGGTGAGGTTTATGAAGTGTTTATTAAGCAGGGGTGAGGTTTATGGAGTGTTTATTAAGCAGTAGTGAAGTTTATGATGTGTTTATTAAGCAGGAGTGAGGTTTATGAAGTGTTTATTAAGCAGGGGTGTGGTTTATGAAGTGTTTATTAAGCAGGAGTGAGGTTTATGGAGTGTTTATTAGGCAGGGGTGTGGTTTATGAAGTGTTTATTAAGCAGGAGTGAGGTTTATGAAGTGTTTATTAAGCAGGGGTGTGGTTTGTGAAGTGTTTATTAAGCAGGAGTGAGGTTTATGAAGTGTTTATTAAGCAGGAGTGAGGTTTATGAAGTGTTTATTAAGCAGGGGTGTGGTTTATGAAGTGTTTATTAAGTAGGGGTGTGGTTTATGAAGTGGTTATTAAGCAGGGGTGTGGTTTATGAAGTGTTTATTAAGCAGGGATGTGGTTTATTAAGTGTTTATTAAGCAGGGGTGAGGTTTATGAAGTGTTTATTAAGCAGGAGTGAGGTTTATGGAGTGTTTATTAAGCAGGGGTGTGGTTTATGGAATGTTTATTAAGCAAGGGTGTGGTTTATGGAGTGTTTATTAAGCAGTAGTGAGGTTTATGAAGTGTTTATTAAGCAGGGGTGTGGTTTATGAAGTGTTTATTAAGCAGGGGTGTGGTTTATGAAGTGTTTATTAAGCAGGAGTGAGGTTTATGAAGTGTTTATTAAGCAGGGGTGTGGTTTATGAAGTGTTTATTAAGCAGGGGTGTGGTTTATGAAGTGTTTATTAAGCAGGGGTGTGGTTTATGGAGTGTTTATTAAGCAGGAGTGAGGTTTATGAAGTGTTTATTAAGCAGGGGTGTGGTTTATGAAGTGTTTATTAAGCAGGGGTGTGGTTTATGGAGTGTTTATTAAGCAGGAGTGAGGTTTATGAAGTGTTTATTAAGCAGGGGTGTGGTTTATGGAGTGTTTATTAAGCAGGCGTAAGGTTTATGAAGTGTTTATTAAGCAGGAGTGAGGTTTATGAATTGTTTATTAAGCAGGGGTGTGGTTTATGAAGTGTTTATTAAGCAGGGGTGTGGTTTATGAAGTGTTTATTAAGCAGGGGTGTGGTTTATGAAGTGCTTATTAAGCAGGGGTGAGGTTTATGAAGTGTTTATTAAGCAGGAGTGAGGTTTATGGAGTGTTTATTAAGCAGGGGTGTGGTTATGGAGTGTTTATTAAGCAAGGGTGTGGTTTATGGAGTGTTTATTAAGCAGGAGTGAGGTTTATGAAGTGTTTATTAAGCAGGGGTGTGGTTTATGAAGTGTTTATTAAGCAGGGGTGTGGTATATGAAGTGTTTATTAAGCTGGGGTGTGGTTTATGGAGTGATTATTAAGCAGGGGTGTGGTTTGTGAAGTGTTTATTAAGCAAGGGTGAGGTTTATGAAGTGTTTTTTAAGCAGGGGTGTGGTTTATGAAGTGTTTATTAAGCAGGGGTGTGGTTTATGAAGTCTTTATTAAGCAGGGGTGTGGTTTATGGAGTGTTTATTAAGCAAGAGTGAGGTTTATGAAGTGTTTATTAAGCAGGGGTGTGGTTTATGGAGTGTTTATTAAGCAGGAGTGAGGTTTATGAAGTGTTTATTAAGCACGAATGAGGTTTATGAAGTGTTTATTAAGCAGGGATGTGGTTTATGAAGTGTTTATTAAGCAGGGGTGTGGTTTATGAAATGTTTATTAAGCAAGGGTGTGGTTTATGAAGTGCTTATTAAGCAGGGGTGAGGTTTATGAAGTGTTTATTAAGCAGGAGTGAGGTTTATGAAGTGTTTATTAAGCAGGGGTGTGGTTTATGAAGTGTTTATTAAGCAGGGGTGTGGTTTATGAAGTGTTTATTAAGCAGGGGTGAGGTTTATGAAGTGTTTATTAAGCAGGGGTGAGGTTTATGGAGTGTTTATTAAGCAGTAGTGAAGTTTATGATGTGTTTATTAAGCAGGGGTGAGGTTTATGAAGTGTTTATTAAGCAGGAGTGAGGTTTATTAAGTGTTTATTAAGTAGGAGTGAGGTTTATGAAGTGTTTATTAAGCAGGGGTGTGGTTTATGAAGTGTTTATTAAGCAGGGGTGAGGTTTATGAAGTGTTTATTAAGCAGGGTGTGGTTTATGAAGTGTTTATTAAGCAGGGGTGTGGTTTATGAAGTGTTTATTAAGCAGGGGTGTGGTTTATAAAGTGTGCATTAAGCAGGGGTGTGGTTTATGAAGTGTTTATTAAGCAGGGGTGTGGTTTATGAAGTGTTTATTAAGCAGGAGTGTGGTTTATGAAGTGTTTATTAAGCAGGGGTGTGGTTTATGAAGTGTTTATTAAGCAGGGGTGAGGTTTATGAAGTGTTTATTAAGCAGGGGTGTGGTTTATGAAGTGTGTATTAAGCAGGGGTGTGGTTTATGAAGTGTGTATTAAGCAGGGGTGTGGTTTATGAAGTGTTTATTAAGCAGGAGTGAGGTTTATGAAGTGTTTATTAAGCAGGGGTGTGGTTTATGAAGTGTTTATTAAGCAGGGGTGTGTTTTATGAAGTGTTTATTAAGCAGGAGTGTGGTTTATGAAGTGTTTATTAAGGAGGAGTGAGGTTTATGGAGTGTTTATTAAGCAGGGGTGTGGTTTATGAAGTGTTTATTAAGCAGGGGTGTGGTTTATGAAGTGTTTATTAAGCAGGGGTGTGGTTTATGAAGTGTTTATTAAGCAGGGGTGTGGTTTATGAAGTGTGTATTAAGCAGGGGTGTGGTTTATGAAGTGTTTATTAAGCAGGGGTGTGGTTTATGAAGCATTTATTAAGCAGGGGTGTGGTTTATGAAGTGTTTATTAAGCAGGAGTGTGGTTTATGAAGTGTTTATTAAGCAGGGGTGTGGTTTATGAAGTGTTTATTAAGCAGGGGTGTGGTTTATGAAGTGTTTATTAAGCAGGAGTGAGGTTTATGAAGTGTTTATTAAGCAGGAGTGAGGTTTATGAAGTGTTTATTAAGCAGGGGTGTGGTTTATGAAGTGTTTATTAAGCAGGGGTGTGGTTTATGAAGTGTGTATTAAGCAGGGGTGTGGTTTATGAAGTGTTTATTAAGCAGGGGTGTGGTTTATGAAGTGTTTATTAAGCAGGAGTGTGGTTTATGAAGTGTTTATTAGGCAGGGGTGTGGTTTATGAAGTGTTTATTAAGCAGGGGTGTGGTTTATGAAGTGTTTATTAAGCAGGAGTGAGGTTTATGGAGTGTTTATTAAGCAGGGGTGTGGTTTATGAAGTGTTTATTAAGCAGGAGTGTGGTTTATGAAGTGTTTATTAAGCAGGGGTGAGGTTTATGAAGTGTTTATTAAGCAGGGGTGTGGTTTATGAAGTGTGTATTAAGCAGGGGTGTGGTTTATGAAGTGTTTATTAAGCAGGAGTGAGGTTTATGGAGTGTTTATTAAGCAGGGGTGTGGTTTATGAAGTGTTTATTAAGCAGGGGTGTGTTTTATGAAGTGTTTATTAAGCAGGAGTGTGGTTTATGAAGTGTTTATTAAGCAGGAGTGAGGTTTATGGAGTGTTTATTAAGCAGGGGTGTGGTTTATGAAGTTTTTATTAAGCAGGGGTGTGGTTTATGAAGTGCTTATTAAGCAGGGGTGTGGTTTATGAAGTGTTTATTAAGCAGGGGTGTGGTTTATGAAGTGTGTATTAAGCAGGGGTGTGGTTTATGAAGTGTTTTTAAGCAGGGGTGTGGTTTATGAAGCATTTATTAAGCAGGGGTGTGGTTTATGAAGTGTTTATTAAGCAGGAGTGTGGTTTATGAAGTGTTTATTAAGCAGGGGTGTGGTTTATGAAGTGTTTATTAAGCAGGAGTGAGGTTTATGGAGTGTTTATTAAGCAGGGGTGTGGTTTATGGAGTGTTTATTAAGCAGGAGTGAGGTTTATGAAGTGTTTATTAAGCAGGGGTGTGGTTTATGGAGTGTTTATTAAGCAGGAGTGAGGTTTATGAAGTGTTTATTAAGCAGGAGTGAGGTTTATGAAGAGCTTATTAAGCAGGGGTGTGGTTTATGAAGTGTTTATTAAGCAGGGGTGTGGTTTATGAAGTCTTTATTAAGCAGGGGTGTGGTTTATGGAGTGTTTATTAAGCAGGAGTGAGGTTTATGAAGTGTTTATTAAGCAGGGGTGTGGTTTATGGAGTGTTTATTAAGCAGGAGTGAGGTTTATGAAGTGTTTATTAAGCAGGAGTGAGGTTTATGAAGTGTTTATTAAGCAGGGATGTGGTTTATGAAGTGTTTATTAAGCAGGGGTGTGGTTTATGAAGTGTTTATTAAGCAGGGGTGTGGTTTATGAAGTGCTTATTAAGCAGGGGTTAGGTTTATGAAGTGTTTAGCAGGAGTGAGGTTTATGAAGTGTTTATTAAGCAGGGGTGTGGTTTATGAAGTGTTTATTAAGCAGGGGTGTGGTTTATGAAGTGTTTATTAAGCAGGGGTGAGGTTTATGAAGTGTTTATTAAGCAGGGGTGAGGTTTATGGAGTGTTTATTAAGCAGTAGTGAAGTTTATGATGTGTTTATTAAGCAGGAGTGAGGTTTATGGAGTGTTTATTAAGCAGGGGTGTGGTTTATGAAGTGTTTATTAAGCAGGAGTGAGGTTTATGGAGTGTTTATTAGGCAGGGGTGTGGTTTATGAAGTGTTTATTAAGCAGGAGTGAGGTTTATGAAGTGTTTATTAAGCAGGGGTGTGGTTTGTGAAGTGTTTATTAAGCAGGAGTGAGGTTTATGAAGTGTTTATTAAGCAGGAGTGAGGTTTATGAAGTGTTTATTAAGCAGGGGTGTGGTTTATGAAGTGTTTATTAAGTAGGGGTGTGGTTTATGAAGTGTTTATTAAGCAGGGGTGTGGTTTATTAAGTGTTTATTAAGCAGGGGTGAGGTTTATGAAGTGTTTATTAAGCAGGAGTGAGGTTTATGGAGTGTTTATTAAGCAGGGGTGTGGTTTATGGAATGTTTATTAAGCAAGGGTGTGGTTTATGGAGTGTTTATTAAGCAGGAGTGAGGTTTATGAAGTGTTTATTAAGCAGGAGTGAGGTTTATGAAGTGTTTATTAGGCAGGGGTGTGGTTTATGGCGTGTTTATTAAGCAGGGGTGTGGTTTATGAAGCGTTTATTAAGCAGGAGTGAGGTTTATGAAGCGTTTATTAAGCAGGGGTGTGGTTTATGAAGTGTTTATTAAGCAGGGGTGTGGTTTATGAAGTGTTTATTAAGCAGGGGTGTGGTTTATGAAGTGTTTATTAAGCAGGGATGTGGTTTATGAAGTGTTTATTAAGCAGGGGTGAGGTTTATGAAGTGCTTATTAAGCAGGGGTGTGGTTTATGAAGCGTTTATTAAGCAGGAGTGAGGTTTATGAAGCGTTTATTAAGCAGGGGTGTGGTTATGAAGTGTTTATTAAGCAGGGGTGTGGTTTATGAAGTGTTTATTAAGCAGGGGTGTGGTTTATGGAGTGTTTATTAAGCAGGAATGTGGTTTATGAAGTGTTTATTAAGCAGGGGTGAGGTTTATGAAGTGCTTATTAAGCAGGGGTGTGGTTTATGAAGTGTTTATTAAGCAGGGATGTGGTTTATGAAGTGCTTATTAAGCAGGGGTGTGGTTTATGAAGTGTGTATTAAGCAGGGGTGTGGTTTATGAAGTGTTTTTAAGCAGGGGTGTGGTTTATGAAGTGTTTATTAAGCAGGAGTGTGGTTTATGAAGTGTTTATTAAGCAGGGGTGTGGTTTATGAAGTGTTTATTAAGCAGGGGTGTGGTTTATGAAGTGTTTATTAAGCAGGAGTGAGGTTTATGAAGTGTTTATTAAGCAGGGGTGAGGTTTATGAAGTGCTTATTAAGCAGGGGTGTGGTTTATGTAGTGTGTATTAAGCAGGGGTGTTATTTATGAAGTGTTTTTAAGCAGGGGTGTGGTTTATGAAGTGTTTATTAAGCAGGAGTGTGGTTTATGAAGTGTTTATTAAGCAGGGGTGTGGTTTATGAAGTGTTTATTAAGCAGGGGTGTGGTTTATAAAGTGTGTATTAAGCAGGGGTGTGGTTTATGAAGTGTTTATTAAGCAGGGGTGTGGTTTATGAAGTGTTTATTAAGCAGGGGTGTGGTTTATGGAGTGTTTATTAAGCAGGAGTGAGGTTTATGAAGTGTTTATTAAGCAGGGGTGTGGTTTATGGAGTGTTTATTAAGCAGGCGTAAGGTTTATGAAGTGTTTATTAAGCAGGAGTGAGGTTTATGAATTGTTTATTAAGCAGGGGTGTGGTTTATGAAGTGTTTATTAAGCAGGGGTGTGGTTTATGAAGTGTTTATTAAGCAGGGGTGTGGTTTATGAAGTGCTTATTAAGCAGGGGTGAGGTTTATGAAGTGTTTATTAAGCAGGAGTGAGGTTTATGGAGTGTTTATTAAGCAGGGGTGTGGTTATGGAGTGTTTATTAAGCAAGGGTGTGGTTTATGGAGTGTTTATTAAGCAGGAGTGAGGTTTATGAAGTGTTTATTAAGCAGGGGTGTGGTTTATGAAGTGTTTATTAAGCAGGGGTGTGGTATATGAAGTGTTTATTAAGCTGGGGTGTGGTTTATGGAGTGATTATTAAGCAGGGGTGTGGTTTGTGAAGTGTTTATTAAGCAAGGGTGAGGTTTATGAAGTGTTTTTTAAGCAGGGGTGTGGTTTATGAAGTGTTTATTAAGCAGGGGTGTGGTTTATGAAGTCTTTATTAAGCAGGGGTGTGGTTTATGGAGTGTTTATTAAGCAAGAGTGAGGTTTATGAAGTGTTTATTAAGCAGGGGTGTGGTTTATGGAGTGTTTATTAAGCAGGAGTGAGGTTTATGAAGTGTTTATTAAGCACGAATGAGGTTTATGAAGTGTTTATTAAGCAGGGATGTGGTTTATGAAGTGTTTATTAAGCAGGGGTGTGGTTTATGAAATGTTTATTAAGCAAGGGTGTGGTTTATGAAGTGCTTATTAAGCAGGGGTGAGGTTTATGAAGTGTTTATTAAGCAGGAGTGAGGTTTATGAAGTGTTTATTAAGCAGGGGTGTGGTTTATGAAGTGTTTATTAAGCAGGGGTGTGGTTTATGAAGTGTTTATTAAGCAGGGGTGAGGTTTATGAAGTGTTTATTAAGCAGGGGTGAGGTTTATGGAGTGTTTATTAAGCAGTAGTGAAGTTTATGATGTGTTTATTAAGCAGGGGTGAGGTTTATGAAGTGTTTATTAAGCAGGAGTGAGGTTTATTAAGTGTTTATTAAGTAGGAGTGAGGTTTATGAAGTGTTTATTAAGCAGGGGTGTGGTTTATGAAGTGTTTATTAAGCAGGGGTGAGGTTTATGAAGTGTTTATTAAGCAGGGTGTGGTTTATGAAGTGTTTATTAAGCAGGGGTGTGGTTTATGAAGTGTTTATTAAGCAGGGGTGTGGTTTATAAAGTGTGCATTAAGCAGGGGTGTGGTTTATGAAGTGTTTATTAAGCAGGGGTGTGGTTTATGAAGTGTTTATTAAGCAGGAGTGTGGTTTATGAAGTGTTTATTAAGCAGGGGTGTGGTTTATGAAGTGTTTATTAAGCAGGGGTGAGGTTTATGAAGTGTTTATTAAGCAGGGGTGTGGTTTATGAAGTGTGTATTAAGCAGGGGTGTGGTTTATGAAGTGTGTATTAAGCAGGGGTGTGGTTTATGAAGTGTTTATTAAGCAGGAGTGAGGTTTATGAAGTGTTTATTAAGCAGGGGTGTGGTTTATGAAGTGTTTATTAAGCAGGGGTGTGTTTTATGAAGTGTTTATTAAGCAGGAGTGTGGTTTATGAAGTGTTTATTAAGGAGGAGTGAGGTTTATGGAGTGTTTATTAAGCAGGGGTGTGGTTTATGAAGTGTTTATTAAGCAGGGGTGTGGTTTATGAAGTGTTTATTAAGCAGGGGTGTGGTTTATGAAGTGTTTATTAAGCAGGGGTGTGGTTTATGAAGTGTGTATTAAGCAGGGGTGTGGTTTATGAAGTGTTTATTAAGCAGGGGTGTGGTTTATGAAGCATTTATTAAGCAGGGGTGTGGTTTATGAAGTGTTTATTAAGCAGGAGTGTGGTTTATGAAGTGTTTATTAAGCAGGGGTGTGGTTTATGAAGTGTTTATTAAGCAGGGGTGTGGTTTATGAAGTGTTTATTAAGCAGGAGTGAGGTTTATGAAGTGTTTATTAAGCAGGAGTGAGGTTTATGAAGTGTTTATTAAGCAGGGGTGTGGTTTATGAAGTGTTTATTAAGCAGGGGTGTGGTTTATGAAGTGTGTATTAAGCAGGGGTGTGGTTTATGAAGTGTTTATTAAGCAGGGGTGTGGTTTATGAAGTGTTTATTAAGCAGGAGTGTGGTTTATGAAGTGTTTATTAGGCAGGGGTGTGGTTTATGAAGTGTTTATTAAGCAGGGGTGTGGTTTATGAAGTGTTTATTAAGCAGGAGTGAGGTTTATGGAGTGTTTATTAAGCAGGGGTGTGGTTTATGAAGTGTTTATTAAGCAGGAGTGTGGTTTATGAAGTGTTTATTAAGCAGGGGTGAGGTTTATGAAGTGTTTATTAAGCAGGGGTGTGGTTTATGAAGTGTGTATTAAGCAGGGGTGTGGTTTATGAAGTGTTTATTAAGCAGGAGTGAGGTTTATGGAGTGTTTATTAAGCAGGGGTGTGGTTTATGAAGTGTTTATTAAGCAGGGGTGTGTTTTATGAAGTGTTTATTAAGCAGGAGTGTGGTTTATGAAGTGTTTATTAAGCAGGAGTGAGGTTTATGGAGTGTTTATTAAGCAGGGGTGTGGTTTATGAAGTTTTTATTAAGCAGGGGTGTGGTTTATGAAGTGCTTATTAAGCAGGGGTGTGGTTTATGAAGTGTTTATTAAGCAGGGGTGTGGTTTATGAAGTGTGTATTAAGCAGGGGTGTGGTTTATGAAGTGTTTTTAAGCAGGGGTGTGGTTTATGAAGCATTTATTAAGCAGGGGTGTGGTTTATGAAGTGTTTATTAAGCAGGAGTGTGGTTTATGAAGTGTTTATTAAGCAGGGGTGTGGTTTATGAAGTGTTTATTAAGCAGGAGTGAGGTTTATGGAGTGTTTATTAAGCAGGGGTGTGGTTTATGGAGTGTTTATTAAGCAGGAGTGAGGTTTATGAAGTGTTTATTAAGCAGGGGTGTGGTTTATGGAGTGTTTATTAAGCAGGAGTGAGGTTTATGAAGTGTTTATTAAGCAGGAGTGAGGTTTATGAAGAGCTTATTAAGCAGGGGTGTGGTTTATGAAGTGTTTATTAAGCAGGGGTGTGGTTTATGAAGTCTTTATTAAGCAGGGGTGTGGTTTATGGAGTGTTTATTAAGCAGGAGTGAGGTTTATGAAGTGTTTATTAAGCAGGGGTGTGGTTTATGGAGTGTTTATTAAGCAGGAGTGAGGTTTATGAAGTGTTTATTAAGCAGGAGTGAGGTTTATGAAGTGTTTATTAAGCAGGGATGTGGTTTATGAAGTGTTTATTAAGCAGGGGTGTGGTTTATGAAGTGTTTATTAAGCAGGGGTGTGGTTTATGAAGTGCTTATTAAGCAGGGGTTAGGTTTATGAAGTGTTTAGCAGGAGTGAGGTTTATGAAGTGTTTATTAAGCAGGGGTGTGGTTTATGAAGTGTTTATTAAGCAGGGGTGTGGTTTATGAAGTGTTTATTAAGCAGGGGTGAGGTTTATGAAGTGTTTATTAAGCAGGGGTGAGGTTTATGGAGTGTTTATTAAGCAGTAGTGAAGTTTATGATGTGTTTATTAAGCAGGAGTGAGGTTTATGGAGTGTTTATTAAGCAGGGGTGTGGTTTATGAAGTGTTTATTAAGCAGGAGTGAGGTTTATGGAGTGTTTATTAGGCAGGGGTGTGGTTTATGAAGTGTTTATTAAGCAGGAGTGAGGTTTATGAAGTGTTTATTAAGCAGGGGTGTGGTTTGTGAAGTGTTTATTAAGCAGGAGTGAGGTTTATGAAGTGTTTATTAAGCAGGAGTGAGGTTTATGAAGTGTTTATTAAGCAGGGGTGTGGTTTATGAAGTGTTTATTAAGTAGGGGTGTGGTTTATGAAGTGTTTATTAAGCAGGGGTGTGGTTTATTAAGTGTTTATTAAGCAGGGGTGAGGTTTATGAAGTGTTTATTAAGCAGGAGTGAGGTTTATGGAGTGTTTATTAAGCAGGGGTGTGGTTTATGGAATGTTTATTAAGCAAGGGTGTGGTTTATGGAGTGTTTATTAAGCAGGAGTGAGGTTTATGAAGTGTTTATTAAGCAGGAGTGAGGTTTATGAAGTGTTTATTAGGCAGGGGTGTGGTTTATGGCGTGTTTATTAAGCAGGGGTGTGGTTTATGAAGCGTTTATTAAGCAGGAGTGAGGTTTATGAAGCGTTTATTAAGCAGGGGTGTGGTTTATGAAGTGTTTATTAAGCAGGGGTGTGGTTTATGAAGTGTTTATTAAGCAGGGGTGTGGTTTATGAAGTGTTTATTAAGCAGGGATGTGGTTTATGAAGTGTTTATTAAGCAGGGGTGAGGTTTATGAAGTGCTTATTAAGCAGGGGTGTGGTTTATGAAGCGTTTATTAAGCAGGAGTGAGGTTTATGAAGCGTTTATTAAGCAGGGGTGTGGTTATGAAGTGTTTATTAAGCAGGGGTGTGGTTTATGAAGTGTTTATTAAGCAGGGGTGTGGTTTATGGAGTGTTTATTAAGCAGGAATGTGGTTTATGAAGTGTTTATTAAGCAGGGGTGAGGTTTATGAAGTGCTTATTAAGCAGGGGTGTGGTTTATGAAGTGTTTATTAAGCAGGGATGTGGTTTATGAAGTGCTTATTAAGCAGGGGTGTGGTTTATGAAGTGTGTATTAAGCAGGGGTGTGGTTTATGAAGTGTTTTTAAGCAGGGGTGTGGTTTATGAAGTGTTTATTAAGCAGGAGTGTGGTTTATGAAGTGTTTATTAAGCAGGGGTGTGGTTTATGAAGTGTTTATTAAGCAGGGGTGTGGTTTATGAAGTGTTTATTAAGCAGGAGTGAGGTTTATGAAGTGTTTATTAAGCAGGGGTGAGGTTTATGAAGTGCTTATTAAGCAGGGGTGTGGTTTATGTAGTGTGTATTAAGCAGGGGTGTTATTTATGAAGTGTTTTTAAGCAGGGGTGTGGTTTATGAAGTGTTTATTAAGCAGGAGTGTGGTTTATGAAGTGTTTATTAAGCAGGGGTGTGGTTTATGAAGTGTTTATTAAGCAGGGGTGTGGTTTATAAAGTGTGTATTAAGCAGGGGTGTGGTTTATGAAGTGTTTATTAAGCAGGAGTGAGGTTTATGGAGTGTTTATTAAGCAGGAGTGTGGTTTATGAAGTGTTTATTAAGCAGGGGTGAGGTTTATGAAGTGTTTATTAAGCAGGGGTGTGGTTTATGAAGTGTGTATTAAGCAGGGGTGTGGTTTATGAAGTGTTTATTAAGCAGGAGTGAGGTTTATGGAGTGTTTATTAAGCAGTAGTGAGGTTTATGAAGTGTTTATTAAGCAGGGGTGTGGTTTATGAAGTGTTTATTAAGCAGGGGTGTGGTTTATGAAGTGTTTATTAAGCAGGGGTGTGCTTTATGAAGTGTTTATTAAGCAGGAGTGAGGTTTATGAAGTGTTTATTAAGCAGGGGTGTGGTTTATGAAGTGTTTATTAAGCAGGGGTGTGGTTTATGAAGTGTTTATTAAGCAGGGGTGTGGTTTATGGAGTGTTTATTAAGCAGGAGTGAGGTTTATGAAGTGTTTATTAAGCAGGGGTGTGGTTTATGAAGTGTTTATTAAGCAGGGGTGTGGTTTATGGAGTGTTTATTAAGCAGGAGTGAGGTTTATGAAGTGTTTATAAAGCAGGGGTGTGGTTTATGGAGTGTTTATTAAGCAGGCGTGAGGTTTATGAAGTGTTTATTAAGCAGGAGTGAGGTTTATGAATTGTTTATTAAGCAGGGGTGTGGTTTATGAAGTGTTTATTAAGCAGGGGTGTGGTTTATGAAGTGTTTATTAAGCAGGGGTGTGGTTTATGAAGTGCTTATTAAGCAGGGGTGAGGTTAATGAAGTGTTTATTAAGCAGGAGTGAGGTTTATGGAGTGTTTATTAAGCAGGGGTGTGGTTATGGAGTGTTTATTAAGCAAGGGTGTGGTTTATGGAGTGTTTATTAAGCAGGAGTGAGGTTTATGAAGTGTTTATTAAGCAGGGGTGTGGTTTATGAAGTGTTTATTAAGCAGGGGTGTGGTTTATGAAGTGTTTATTAAGCAGGGGTGTGGTATATGAAGTGTTTATTAAGCTGGGGTGTGGTTTATGGAGTGATTATTAAGCAGGGGTGTGGTTTGTGAAGTGTTTATTAAGCAAGGGTGAGGTTTATGAAGTGTTTTTTAAGCAGGGGTGTGGTTTATGAAGTGTTTATTAAGCAGGGGTGTGGTTTATGAAGTCTTTATTAAGCAGGGGTGTGGTTTATGGAGTGTTTATTAAGCAAGAGTGAGGTTTATGAAGTGTTTATTAAGCAGGGGTGTGGTTTATGGAGTGTTTATTAAGCAGGAGTGAGGTTTATGAAGTGTTTATTAAGCACGAATGAGGTTTATGAAGTGTTTATTAAGCAGGGATGTGGTTTATGAAGTGTTTATTAAGCAGGGGTGTGGTTTATGAAATGTTTATTAAGCAAGGGTGTGGTTTATGAAGTGCTTATTAAGCAGGGGTGAGGTTTATGAAGTGTTTATTAAGCAGGAGTGAGGTTTATGAAGTGTTTATTAAGCAGGGGTGTGGTTTATGAAGTGTTTATTAAGCAGGGGTGTGGTTTATGAAGTGTTTATTAAGCAGGGGTGAGGTTTATGAAGTGTTTATTAAGCAGGGGTGAGGTTTATGGAGTGTTTATTAAGCAGTAGTGAAGTTTATGATGTGTTTATTAAGCAGGAGTGAGGTTTATGAAGTGTTTATTAAGCAGGGGTGTGGTTTATGAAGTGTTTATTAAGCAGGAGTGAGGTTTATGGAGTGTTTATTAGGCAGGGGTGTGGTTTATGAAGTGTTTATTAAGCAGGAGTGAGGTTTATGAAGTGTTTATTAAGCAGGGGTGTGGTTTGTGAAGTGTTTATTAAGCAGGGGTGAGGTTTATGAAGTGTTTATTAAGCAGGAGTGAGGTTTATGAAGTGTTTATTAAGCAGGGGTGTGGTTTATGAAGTGTTTATTAAGTAGGGGTGTGGTTTATGAAGTGGTTATTAAGCAGGGGTGTGGTTTATGAAGTGTTTATTAAGCAGGGATGTGGTTTATTAAGTGTTTATTAAGCAGGGGTGAGGTTTATGAAGTGTTTATTAAGCAGGAGTGAGGTTTATGGAGTGTTTATTAAGCAGGGGTGTGGTTTATGAAGTGTTTATTAAGCAGGAGTGTGGTTTATGAAGTGTTTATTAAGCAGGGGTGAGGTTTATGAAGTGTTTATTAAGCAGGGGTGTGGTTTATGAAGTGTGTATTAAGCAGGGGTGTGGTTTATGAAGTGTTTATTAAGCAGGAGTGAGGTTTATGGAGTGTTTATTAAGCAGGGGTGTGGTTTATGAAGTGTTTATTAAGCAGGGGTGTGTTTTATGAAGTGTTTATTAAGCAGGAGTGTGGTTTATGAAGTGTTTATTAAGCAGGAGTGAGGTTTATGGAGTGTTTATTAAGCAGGGGTGTGGTTTATGAAGTTTTTATTAAGCAGGGGTGTGGTTTATGAAGTGCTTATTAAGCAGGGGTGTGGTTTATGAAGTGTTTATTAAGCAGGGGTGTGGTTTATGAAGTGTGTATTAAGCAGGGGTGTGGTTTATGAAGTGTTTTTAAGCAGGGGTGTGGTTTATGAAGCATTTATTAAGCAGGGGTGTGGTTTATGAAGTGTTTATTAAGCAGGAGTGTGGTTTATGAAGTGTTTATTAAGCAGGGGTGTGGTTTATGAAGTGTTTATTAAGCAGGAGTGAGGTTTATGGAGTGTTTATTAAGCAGGGGTGTGGTTTATGGAGTGTTTATTAAGCAGGAGTGAGGTTTATGAAGTGTTTATTAAGCAGGGGTGTGGTTTATGGAGTGTTTATTAAGCAGGAGTGAGGTTTATGAAGTGTTTATTAAGCAGGAGTGAGGTTTATGAAGAGCTTATTAAGCAGGGGTGTGGTTTATGAAGTGTTTATTAAGCAGGGGTGTGGTTTATGAAGTCTTTATTAAGCAGGGGTGTGGTTTATGGAGTGTTTATTAAGCAGGAGTGAGGTTTATGAAGTGTTTATTAAGCAGGGGTGTGGTTTATGGAGTGTTTATTAAGCAGGAGTGAGGTTTATGAAGTGTTTATTAAGCAGGAGTGAGGTTTATGAAGTGTTTATTAAGCAGGGATGTGGTTTATGAAGTGTTTATTAAGCAGGGGTGTGGTTTATGAAGTGTTTATTAAGCAGGGGTGTGGTTTATGAAGTGCTTATTAAGCAGGGGTTAGGTTTATGAAGTGTTTAGCAGGAGTGAGGTTTATGAAGTGTTTATTAAGCAGGGGTGTGGTTTATGAAGTGTTTATTAAGCAGGGGTGTGGTTTATGAAGTGTTTATTAAGCAGGGGTGAGGTTTATGAAGTGTTTATTAAGCAGGGGTGAGGTTTATGGAGTGTTTATTAAGCAGTAGTGAAGTTTATGATGTGTTTATTAAGCAGGAGTGAGGTTTATGGAGTGTTTATTAAGCAGGGGTGTGGTTTATGAAGTGTTTATTAAGCAGGAGTGAGGTTTATGGAGTGTTTATTAGGCAGGGGTGTGGTTTATGAAGTGTTTATTAAGCAGGAGTGAGGTTTATGAAGTGTTTATTAAGCAGGGGTGTGGTTTGTGAAGTGTTTATTAAGCAGGAGTGAGGTTTATGAAGTGTTTATTAAGCAGGAGTGAG
Organism: Phyllobates terribilis; assembly: GCF_046119375.1. Lineage (NCBI taxonomy): Eukaryota > Metazoa > Chordata > Amphibia > Anura > Dendrobatidae > Phyllobates > Phyllobates terribilis. The sequence continues at coordinate 678,513,544 of NW_027362763.1, read as the reverse complement.
GTTTATGAAGTGTTTATTAAGCAGGGGTGTGGTTTATGAAGTGTTTATTAAGTAGGGGTGTGGTTTATGAAGTGTTTATTAAGCAGGGGTGTGGTTTATTAAGTGTTTATTAAGCAGGGGTGAGGTTTATGAAGTGTTTATTAAGCAGGAGTGAGGTTTATGGAGTGTTTATTAAGCAGGGGTGTGGTTTATGGAATGTTTATTAAGCAAGGGTGTGGTTTATGGAGTGTTTATTAAGCAGGAGTGAGGTTTATGAAGTGTTTATTAAGCAGGAGTGAGGTTTATGAAGTGTTTATTAGGCAGGGGTGTGGTTTATGGCGTGTTTATTAAGCAGGGGTGTGGTTTATGAAGCGTTTATTAAGCAGGAGTGAGGTTTATGAAGCGTTTATTAAGCAGGGGTGTGGTTTATGAAGTGTTTATTAAGCAGGGGTGTGGTTTATGAAGTGTTTATTAAGCAGGGGTGTGGTTTATGAAGTGTTTATTAAGCAGGGATGTGGTTTATGAAGTGTTTATTAAGCAGGGGTGAGGTTTATGAAGTGCTTATTAAGCAGGGGTGTGGTTTATGAAGCGTTTATTAAGCAGGAGTGAGGTTTATGAAGCGTTTATTAAGCAGGGGTGTGGTTATGAAGTGTTTATTAAGCAGGGGTGTGGTTTATGAAGTGTTTATTAAGCAGGGGTGTGGTTTATGGAGTGTTTATTAAGCAGGAATGTGGTTTATGAAGTGTTTATTAAGCAGGGGTGAGGTTTATGAAGTGCTTATTAAGCAGGGGTGTGGTTTATGAAGTGTTTATTAAGCAGGGATGTGGTTTATGAAGTGCTTATTAAGCAGGGGTGTGGTTTATGAAGTGTGTATTAAGCAGGGGTGTGGTTTATGAAGTGTTTTTAAGCAGGGGTGTGGTTTATGAAGTGTTTATTAAGCAGGAGTGTGGTTTATGAAGTGTTTATTAAGCAGGGGTGTGGTTTATGAAGTGTTTATTAAGCAGGGGTGTGGTTTATGAAGTGTTTATTAAGCAGGAGTGAGGTTTATGAAGTGTTTATTAAGCAGGGGTGAGGTTTATGAAGTGCTTATTAAGCAGGGGTGTGGTTTATGTAGTGTGTATTAAGCAGGGGTGTTATTTATGAAGTGTTTTTAAGCAGGGGTGTGGTTTATGAAGTGTTTATTAAGCAGGAGTGTGGTTTATGAAGTGTTTATTAAGCAGGGGTGTGGTTTATGAAGTGTTTATTAAGCAGGGGTGTGGTTTATAAAGTGTGTATTAAGCAGGGGTGTGGTTTATGAAGTGTTTATTAAGCAGGAGTGAGGTTTATGGAGTGTTTATTAAGCAGGAGTGTGGTTTATGAAGTGTTTATTAAGCAGGGGTGAGGTTTATGAAGTGTTTATTAAGCAGGGGTGTGGTTTATGAAGTGTGTATTAAGCAGGGGTGTGGTTTATGAAGTGTTTATTAAGCAGGAGTGAGGTTTATGGAGTGTTTATTAAGCAGTAGTGAGGTTTATGAAGTGTTTATTAAGCAGGGGTGTGGTTTATGAAGTGTTTATTAAGCAGGGGTGTGGTTTATGAAGTGTTTATTAAGCAGGGGTGTGCTTTATGAAGTGTTTATTAAGCAGGAGTGAGGTTTATGAAGTGTTTATTAAGCAGGGGTGTGGTTTATGAAGTGTTTATTAAGCAGGGGTGTGGTTTATGAAGTGTTTATTAAGCAGGGGTGTGGTTTATGGAGTGTTTATTAAGCAGGAGTGAGGTTTATGAAGTGTTTATTAAGCAGGGGTGTGGTTTATGAAGTGTTTATTAAGCAGGGGTGTGGTTTATGGAGTGTTTATTAAGCAGGAGTGAGGTTTATGAAGTGTTTATAAAGCAGGGGTGTGGTTTATGGAGTGTTTATTAAGCAGGCGTGAGGTTTATGAAGTGTTTATTAAGCAGGAGTGAGGTTTATGAATTGTTTATTAAGCAGGGGTGTGGTTTATGAAGTGTTTATTAAGCAGGGGTGTGGTTTATGAAGTGTTTATTAAGCAGGGGTGTGGTTTATGAAGTGCTTATTAAGCAGGGGTGAGGTTAATGAAGTGTTTATTAAGCAGGAGTGAGGTTTATGGAGTGTTTATTAAGCAGGGGTGTGGTTATGGAGTGTTTATTAAGCAAGGGTGTGGTTTATGGAGTGTTTATTAAGCAGGAGTGAGGTTTATGAAGTGTTTATTAAGCAGGGGTGTGGTTTATGAAGTGTTTATTAAGCAGGGGTGTGGTTTATGAAGTGTTTATTAAGCAGGGGTGTGGTATATGAAGTGTTTATTAAGCTGGGGTGTGGTTTATGGAGTGATTATTAAGCAGGGGTGTGGTTTGTGAAGTGTTTATTAAGCAAGGGTGAGGTTTATGAAGTGTTTTTTAAGCAGGGGTGTGGTTTATGAAGTGTTTATTAAGCAGGGGTGTGGTTTATGAAGTCTTTATTAAGCAGGGGTGTGGTTTATGGAGTGTTTATTAAGCAAGAGTGAGGTTTATGAAGTGTTTATTAAGCAGGGGTGTGGTTTATGGAGTGTTTATTAAGCAGGAGTGAGGTTTATGAAGTGTTTATTAAGCACGAATGAGGTTTATGAAGTGTTTATTAAGCAGGGATGTGGTTTATGAAGTGTTTATTAAGCAGGGGTGTGGTTTATGAAATGTTTATTAAGCAAGGGTGTGGTTTATGAAGTGCTTATTAAGCAGGGGTGAGGTTTATGAAGTGTTTATTAAGCAGGAGTGAGGTTTATGAAGTGTTTATTAAGCAGGGGTGTGGTTTATGAAGTGTTTATTAAGCAGGGGTGTGGTTTATGAAGTGTTTATTAAGCAGGGGTGAGGTTTATGAAGTGTTTATTAAGCAGGGGTGAGGTTTATGGAGTGTTTATTAAGCAGTAGTGAAGTTTATGATGTGTTTATTAAGCAGGAGTGAGGTTTATGAAGTGTTTATTAAGCAGGGGTGTGGTTTATGAAGTGTTTATTAAGCAGGAGTGAGGTTTATGGAGTGTTTATTAGGCAGGGGTGTGGTTTATGAAGTGTTTATTAAGCAGGAGTGAGGTTTATGAAGTGTTTATTAAGCAGGGGTGTGGTTTGTGAAGTGTTTATTAAGCAGGGGTGAGGTTTATGAAGTGTTTATTAAGCAGGAGTGAGGTTTATGAAGTGTTTATTAAGCAGGGGTGTGGTTTATGAAGTGTTTATTAAGTAGGGGTGTGGTTTATGAAGTGGTTATTAAGCAGGGGTGTGGTTTATGAAGTGTTTATTAAGCAGGGATGTGGTTTATTAAGTGTTTATTAAGCAGGGGTGAGGTTTATGAAGTGTTTATTAAGCAGGAGTGAGGTTTATGGAGTGTTTATTAAGCAGGGGTGTGGTTTATGGAATGTTTATTAAGCAAGGGTGTGGTTTATGGAGTGTTTATTAAGCAGGAGTGAGGTTTATGAAGTGTTTATTAAGCAGGGGTGTGGTTTAAGAAGTGTTTATTAAGCAGGGGTGTGGTTTATGAAGTGTTTATTAAGCAGGAGTGAGGTTTATGAAGTGTTTATTAAGCAGGAGTGAGGTTTATGAAGTGTTTATTAAGCAGGGGTGTGGTTTATGAAGTGTTTATTAAGCAGGGGTGTGGTTTATGAAGTGTTTATTAAGCAGGGGTGTGGTTTATGAAGTGTTTATTAAGCAGGGGTGTGGTTTATGAAGTGTTTATTAAGCAGGGGTGAGGTTTATGAAGTGTTTATTAAGCAGGGGTGAGGTTTATGGAGTGTTTATTAAGCAGTAGTGAAGTTTATGATGTGTTTATTAAGCAGGGGTGAGGTTTATGAAGTGTTTATTAAGCAGGAGTGAGGTTTATTAAGTGTTTATTAAGTAGGAGTGAGGTTTATGAAGTGTTTATTAAGCAGGGGTGTGGTTTATGAAGTGTTTATTAAGCAGGGGTGAGGTTTATGAAGTGTTTATTAAGCAGGGTGTGGTTTATGAAGTGTTTATTAAGCAGGGGTGTGGTTTATGAAGTGTTTATTAAGCAGGGGTGTGGTTTATAAAGTGTGCATTAAGCAGGGGTGTGGTTTATGAAGTGTTTATTAAGCAGGGGTGTGGTTTATGAAGTGTTTATTAAGCAGGAGTGTGGTTTATGAAGTGTTTATTAAGCAGGGGTGTGGTTTATGAAGTGTTTATTAAGCAGGGGTGAGGTTTATGAAGTGTTTATTAAGCAGGGGTGTGGTTTATGAAGTGTGTATTAAGCAGGGGTGTGGTTTATGAAGTGTGTATTAAGCAGGGGTGTGGTTTATGAAGTGTTTATTAAGCAGGAGTGAGGTTTATGAAGTGTTTATTAAGCAGGGGTGTGGTTTATGAAGTGTTTATTAAGCAGGGGTGTGTTTTATGAAGTGTTTATTAAGCAGGAGTGTGGTTTATGAAGTGTTTATTAAGGAGGAGTGAGGTTTATGGAGTGTTTATTAAGCAGGGGTGTGGTTTATGAAGTGTTTATTAAGCAGGGGTGTGGTTTATGAAGTGTTTATTAAGCAGGGGTGTGGTTTATGAAGTGTTTATTAAGCAGGGGTGTGGTTTATGAAGTGTGTATTAAGCAGGGGTGTGGTTTATGAAGTGTTTATTAAGCAGGGGTGTGGTTTATGAAGCATTTATTAAGCAGGGGTGTGGTTTATGAAGTGTTTATTAAGCAGGAGTGTGGTTTATGAAGTGTTTATTAAGCAGGGGTGTGGTTTATGAAGTGTTTATTAAGCAGGGGTGTGGTTTATGAAGTGTTTATTAAGCAGGAGTGAGGTTTATGAAGTGTTTATTAAGCAGGAGTGAGGTTTATGAAGTGTTTATTAAGCAGGGGTGTGGTTTATGAAGTGTTTATTAAGCAGGGGTGTGGTTTATGAAGTGTGTATTAAGCAGGGGTGTGGTTTATGAAGTGTTTATTAAGCAGGGGTGTGGTTTATGAAGTGTTTATTAAGCAGGAGTGTGGTTTATGAAGTGTTTATTAGGCAGGGGTGTGGTTTATGAAGTGTTTATTAAGCAGGGGTGTGGTTTATGAAGTGTTTATTAAGCAGGAGTGAGGTTTATGGAGTGTTTATTAAGCAGGGGTGTGGTTTATGAAGTGTTTATTAAGCAGGAGTGTGGTTTATGAAGTGTTTATTAAGCAGGGGTGAGGTTTATGAAGTGTTTATTAAGCAGGGGTGTGGTTTATGAAGTGTGTATTAAGCAGGGGTGTGGTTTATGAAGTGTTTATTAAGCAGGAGTGAGGTTTATGGAGTGTTTATTAAGCAGGGGTGTGGTTTATGAAGTGTTTATTAAGCAGGGGTGTGTTTTATGAAGTGTTTATTAAGCAGGAGTGTGGTTTATGAAGTGTTTATTAAGCAGGAGTGAGGTTTATGGAGTGTTTATTAAGCAGGGGTGTGGTTTATGAAGTTTTTATTAAGCAGGGGTGTGGTTTATGAAGTGCTTATTAAGCAGGGGTGTGGTTTATGAAGTGTTTATTAAGCAGGGGTGTGGTTTATGAAGTGTGTATTAAGCAGGGGTGTGGTTTATGAAGTGTTTTTAAGCAGGGGTGTGGTTTATGAAGCATTTATTAAGCAGGGGTGTGGTTTATGAAGTGTTTATTAAGCAGGAGTGTGGTTTATGAAGTGTTTATTAAGCAGGGGTGTGGTTTATGAAGTGTTTATTAAGCAGGAGTGAGGTTTATGGAGTGTTTATTAAGCAGGGGTGTGGTTTATGGAGTGTTTATTAAGCAGGAGTGAGGTTTATGAAGTGTTTATTAAGCAGGGGTGTGGTTTATGGAGTGTTTATTAAGCAGGAGTGAGGTTTATGAAGTGTTTATTAAGCAGGAGTGAGGTTTATGAAGAGCTTATTAAGCAGGGGTGTGGTTTATGAAGTGTTTATTAAGCAGGGGTGTGGTTTATGAAGTCTTTATTAAGCAGGGGTGTGGTTTATGGAGTGTTTATTAAGCAGGAGTGAGGTTTATGAAGTGTTTATTAAGCAGGGGTGTGGTTTATGGAGTGTTTATTAAGCAGGAGTGAGGTTTATGAAGTGTTTATTAAGCAGGAGTGAGGTTTATGAAGTGTTTATTAAGCAGGGATGTGGTTTATGAAGTGTTTATTAAGCAGGGGTGTGGTTTATGAAGTGTTTATTAAGCAGGGGTGTGGTTTATGAAGTGCTTATTAAGCAGGGGTTAGGTTTATGAAGTGTTTAGCAGGAGTGAGGTTTATGAAGTGTTTATTAAGCAGGGGTGTGGTTTATGAAGTGTTTATTAAGCAGGGGTGTGGTTTATGAAGTGTTTATTAAGCAGGGGTGAGGTTTATGAAGTGTTTATTAAGCAGGGGTGAGGTTTATGGAGTGTTTATTAAGCAGTAGTGAAGTTTATGATGTGTTTATTAAGCAGGAGTGAGGTTTATGGAGTGTTTATTAAGCAGGGGTGTGGTTTATGAAGTGTTTATTAAACAGGAGTGAGGTTTATGGAGTGTTTATTAGGCAGGGGTGTGGTTTATGAAGTGTTTATTAAGCAGGAGTGAGGTTTATGAAGTGTTTATTAAGCAGGGGTGTGGTTTGTGAAGTGTTTATTAAGCAGGAGTGAGGTTTATGAAGTGTTTATTAAGCAGGAGTGAGGTTTATGAAGTGTTTATTAAGCAGGGGTGTGGTTTATGAAGTGTTTATTAAGTAGGGGTGTGGTTTATGAAGTGTTTATTAAGCAGGGGTGTGGTTTATTAAGTGTTTATTAAGCAGGGGTGAGGTTTATGAAGTGTTTATTAAGCAGGAGTGAGGTTTATGGAGTGTTTATTAAGCAGGGGTGTGGTTTATGGAATGTTTATTAAGCAAGGGTGTGGTTTATGGAGTGTTTATTAAGCAGGAGTGAGGTTTATGAAGTGTTTATTAAGCAGGAGTGAGGTTTATGAAGTGTTTATTAGGCAGGGGTGTGGTTTATGGCGTGTTTATTAAGCAGGGGTGTGGTTTATGAAGCGTTTATTAAGCAGGAGTGAGGTTTATGAAGCGTTTATTAAGCAGGGGTGTGGTTTATGAAGTGTTTATTAAGCAGGGGTGTGGTTTATGAAGTGTTTATTAAGCAGGGGTGTGGTTTATGAAGTGTTTATTAAGCAGGGATGTGGTTTATGAAGTGTTTATTAAGCAGGGGTGAGGTTTATGAAGTGCTTATTAAGCAGGGGTGTGGTTTATGAAGCGTTTATTAAGCAGGAGTGAGGTTTATGAAGCGTTTATTAAGCAGGGGTGTGGTTATGAAGTGTTTATTAAGCAGGGGTGTGGTTTATGAAGTGTTTATTAAGCAGGGGTGTGGTTTATGGAGTGTTTATTAAGCAGGAATGTGGTTTATGAAGTGTTTATTAAGCAGGGGTGAGGTTTATGAAGTGCTTATTAAGCAGGGGTGTGGTTTATGAAGTGTTTATTAAGCAGGGATGTGTTTTATGAAGTGCTTATTAAGCAGGGGTGTGGTTTATGAAGTGTGTATTAAGCAGGGGTGTGGTTTATGAAGTGTTTTTAAGCAGGGGTGTGGTTTATGAAGTGTTTATTAAGCAGGAGTGTGGTTTATGAAGTGTTTATTAAGCAGGGGTGTGGTTTATGAAGTGTTTATTAAGCAGGGGTGTGGTTTATGAAGTGTTTATTAAGCAGGAGTGAGGTTTATGAAGTGTTTATTAAGCAGGGGTGAGGTTTATGAATTGCTTATTAAGCAGGGGTGTGGTTTATGTAGTGTGTATTAAGCAGGGGTGTTATTTATGAAGTGTTTTTAAGCAGGGGTGTGGTTTATGAAGTGTTTATTAAGCAGGAGTGTGGTTTATGAAGTGTTTATTAAGCAGGGGTGTGGTTTATGAAGTGTTTATTAAGCAGGGGTGTGGTTTATAAAGTGTGTATTAAGCAGGGGTGTGGTTTATGAAGTGTTTATTAAGCAGGAGTGAGGTTTATGGAGTGTTTATTAAGCAGGAGTGTGGTTTATGAAGTGTTTATTAAGCAGGGGTGAGGTTTATGAAGTGTTTATTAAGCAGGGGTGTGGTTTATGAAGTGTGTATTAAGCAGGGGTGTGGTTTATGAAGTGTTTATTAAGCAGGAGTGAGGTTTATGGAGTGTTTATTAAGCAGTAGTGAGGTTTATGAAGTGTTTATTAAGCAGGGGTGTGGTTTATGAAGTGTTTATTAAGCAGGGGTGTGGTTTATGAAGTGTTTATTAAGCAGGGGTGTGCTTTATGAAGTGTTTATTAAGCAGGAGTGAGGTTTATGAAGTGTTTATTAAGCAGGGGTGTGGTTTATGAAGTGTTTATTAAGCAGGGGTGTGGTTTATGAAGTGTTTATTAAGCAGGGGTGTGGTTTATGGAGTGTTTATTAAGCAGGAGTGAGGTTTATGAAGTGTTTATTAAGCAGGGGTGTGGTTTATGAAGTGTTTATTAAGCAGGGGTGTGGTTTATGGAGTGTTTATTAAGCAGGAGTGAGGTTTATGAAGTGTTTATAAAGCAGGGGTGTGGTTTATGGAGTGTTTATTAAGCAGGCGTGAGGTTTATGAAGTGTTTATTAAGCAGGAGTGAGGTTTATGAATTGTTTATTAAGCAGGGGTGTGGTTTATGAAGTGTTTATTAAGCAGGGGTGTGGTTTATGAAGTGTTTATTAAGCAGGGGTGTGGTTTATGAAGTGCTTATTAAGCAGGGGTGAGGTTAATGAAGTGTTTATTAAGCAGGAGTGAGGTTTATGGAGTGTTTATTAAGCAGGGGTGTGGTTATGGAGTGTTTATTAAGCAAGGGTGTGGTTTATGGAGTGTTTATTAAGCAGGAGTGAGGTTTATGAAGTGTTTATTAAGCAGGGGTGTGGTTTATGAAGTGTTTATTAAGCAGGGGTGTGGTTTATGAAGTGTTTATTAAGCAGGGGTGTGGTATATGAAGTGTTTATTAAGCTGGGGTGTGGTTTATGGAGTGATTATTAAGCAGGGGTGTGGTTTGTGAAGTGTTTATTAAGCAAGGGTGAGGTTTATGAAGTGTTTTTTAAGCAGGGGTGTGGTTTATGAAGTGTTTATTAAGCAGGGGTGTGGTTTATGAAGTCTTTATTAAGCAGGGGTGTGGTTTATGGAGTGTTTATTAAGCAAGAGTGAGGTTTATGAAGTGTTTATTAAGCAGGGGTGTGGTTTATGGAGTGTTTATTAAGCAGGAGTGAGGTTTATGAAGTGTTTATTAAGCACGAATGAGGTTTATGAAGTGTTTATTAAGCAGGGATGTGGTTTATGAAGTGTTTATTAAGCAGGGGTGTGGTTTATGAAATGTTTATTAAGCAAGGGTGTGGTTTATGAAGTGCTTATTAAGCAGGGGTGAGGTTTATGAAGTGTTTATTAAGCAGGAGTGAGGTTTATGAAGTGTTTATTAAGCAGGGGTGTGGTTTATGAAGTGTTTATTAAGCAGGGGTGTGGTTTATGAAGTGTTTATTAAGCAGGGGTGAGGTTTATGAAGTGTTTATTAAGCAGGGGTGAGGTTTATGGAGTGTTTATTAAGCAGTAGTGAAGTTTATGATGTGTTTATTAAGCAGGAGTGAGGTTTATGAAGTGTTTATTAAGCAGGGGTGTGGTTTATGAAGTGTTTATTAAGCAGGAGTGAGGTTTATGGAGTGTTTATTAGGCAGGGGTGTGGTTTATGAAGTGTTTATTAAGCAGGAGTGAGGTTTATGAAGTGTTTATTAAGCAGGGGTGTGGTTTGTGAAGTGTTTATTAAGCAGGGGTGAGGTTTATGAAGTGTTTATTAAGCAGGAGTGAGGTTTATGAAGTGTTTATTAAGCAGGGGTGTGGTTTATGAAGTGTTTATTAAGTAGGGGTGTGGTTTATGAAGTGGTTATTAAGCAGGGGTGTGGTTTATGAAGTGTTTATTAAGCAGGGATGTGGTTTATTAAGTGTTTATTAAGCAGGGGTGAGGTTTATGAAGTGTTTATTAAGCAGGAGTGAGGTTTATGGAGTGTTTATTAAGCAGGGGTGTGGTTTATGGAATGTTTATTAAGCAAGGGTGTGGTTTATGGAGTGTTTATTAAGCAGGAGTGAGGTTTATGAAGTGTTTATTAAGCAGGGGTGTGGTTTAAGAAGTGTTTATTAAGCAGGGGTGTGGTTTATGAAGTGTTTATTAAGCAGGAGTGAGGTTTATGAAGTGTTTATTAAGCAGGAGTGAGGTTTATGAAGTGTTTATTAAGCAGGGGTGTGGTTTATGAAGTGTTTATTAAGCAGGGGTGTGGTTTATGAAGTGTTTATTAAGCAGGGGTGTGGTTTATGAAGTGTTTATTAAGCAGGGGTGTGGTTTATGAAGTGTTTATTAAGCAGGAGTGAGGTTTATGAAGTGTTTATTAAGCAGGAGTGAGGTTTATGAAGTGTTTATTAAGCAGGGGTGTGGTTTATGAAGTGTTTATTAAGCAGGGGTGTGGTTTATGAAGTGTGTATTAAGCAGGGGTGTGGTTTATGAAGTGTTTATTAAGCAGGGGTGTGGTTTATGAAGTGTTTATTAAGCAGGAGTGTGGTTTATGAAGTGTTTATTAGGCAGGGGTGTGGTTTATGAAGTGTTTATTAAGCAGGGGTGTGGTTTATGAAGTGTTTATTAAGCAGGAGTGAGGTTTATGGAGTGTTTATTAAGCAGGGGTGTGGTTTATGAAGTGTTTATTAAGCAGGAGTGTGGTTTATGAAGTGTTTATTAAGCAGGGGTGAGGTTTATGAAGTGTTTATTAAGCAGGGGTGTGGTTTATGAAGTGTGTATTAAGCAGGGGTGTGGTTTATGAAGTGTTTATTAAGCAGGAGTGAGGTTTATGGAGTGTTTATTAAGCAGGGGTGTGGTTTATGAAGTGTTTATTAAGCAGGGGTGTGTTTTATGAAGTGTTTATTAAGCAGGAGTGTGGCTTATGAAGTGTTTATTAAGCAGGAGTGAGGTTTATGGAGTGTTTATTAAGCAGGGGTGTGGTTTATGAAGTTTTTATTAAGCAGGGGTGTGGTTTATGAAGTGCTTATTAAGCAGGGGTGTGGTTTATGAAGTGTTTATTAAGCAGGGGTGTGGTTTATGAAGTGTGTATTAAGCAGGGGTGTGGTTTATGAAGTGTTTTTAAGCAGGGGTGTGGTTTATGAAGCATTTATTAAGCAGGGGTGTGGTTTATGAAGTGTTTATTAAGCAGGAGTGTGGTTTATGAAGTGTTTATTAAGCAGGGGTGTGGTTTATGAAGTGTTTATTAAGCAGGAGTGAGGTTTATGGAGTGTTTATTAAGCAGGGGTGTGGTTTATGAAGTGTTTATTAAGCAGGAGTGAGGTTTATGAAGTGTTTATTAAGCAGGGGTGTGGTTTATGGAGTGTTTATTAAGCAGGAGTGAGGTTTATGAAGTGTTTATTAAGCAGGAGTGAGGTTTATGAAGAGCTTATTAAGCAGGGGTGTGGTTTATGAAGTGTTTATTAAGCAGGGGTGTGGTTTATGACGTCTTTATTAAGCAGGGGTGTGGTTTATGGAGTGTTTATTAAGCAGGAGTGAGGTTTATGAAGTGTTTATTAAGCAGGGGTGTGGTTTATGGAGTGTTTATTAAGCAGGAGTGAGGTTTATGAAGTGTTTATTAAGCAGGAGTGAGGTTTATGAAGTGTTTATTAAGCAGGGATGTGGTTTATGAAGTGTTTATTAAGCAGGGGTGTGGTTTATGAAGTGTTTATTAAGCAGGGGTGTGGTTTATGAAGTGCTTATTAAGCAGGGGTGAGGTTTATGAAGTGTTTAGCAGGAGTGAGGTTTATGAAGTGTTTATTAAGCAGGGGTGTGGTTTATGAAGTGTTTATTAAGCAGGGGTGTGGTTTATGAAGTGTTTATTAAGCAGGGGTGAGGTTTATGAAGTGTTTATTAAGCAGGGGTGAGGTTTATGGAGTGTTTATTAAGCAGTAGTGAAGTTTATGATGTGTTTATTAAGCAGGAGTGAGGTTTATGGAGTGTTTATTAAGCAGGGGTGTGGTTTATGAAGTGTTTATTAAGCAGGAGTGAGGTTTATGGAGTGTTTATTAGGCAGGGGTGTGGTTTATGAAGTGTTTATTAAGCAGGAGTGAGGTTTATGAAGTGTTTATTAAGCAGGGGTGTGGTTTGTGAAGTGTTTATTAAGCAGGAGTGAGGTTTATGAAGTGTTTATTAAGCAGGAGTGAGGTTTATGAAGTGTTTATTAAGCAGGGGTGTGGTTTATGAAGTGTTTATTAAGTAGGGGTGTGGTTTATGAAGTGTTTATTAAGCAGGGGTGTGGTTTATTAAGTGTTTATTAAGCAGGGGTGAGGTTTATGAAGTGTTTATTAAGCAGGAGTGAGGTTTATGGAGTGTTTATTAAGCAGGGGTGTGGTTTATGGAATGTTTATTAAGCAAGGGTGTGGTTTATGGAGTGTTTATTAAGCAGGAGTGAGGTTTATGAAGTGTTTATTAAGCAGGAGTGAGGTTTATGAAGTGTTTATTAGGCAGGGGTGTGGTTTATGGCGTGTTTATTAAGCAGGGGTGTGGTTTATGAAGCGTTTATTAAGCAGGAGTGAGGTTTATGAAGCGTTTATTAAGCAGGGGTGTGGTTTATGAAGTGTTTATTAAGCAGGGGTGTGGTTTATGAAGTGTTTATTAAGCAGGGGTGTGGTTTATGGAGTGTTTATTAAGCAGGGATGTGGTTTATGAAGTGTTTATTAAGCAGGGGTGAGGTTTATGAAGCGTTTATTAAGCAGGAGTGAGGTTTATGAAGCGTTTATTAAGCAGGGGTGTGGTTTATGAAGTGTTTATTAAGCAGGGGTGTGGTTTATGAAGTGTTTATTAAGCAGGGGTGTGGTTTATGGAGTGTTTATTAAGCAGGGATGTGGTTTATGAAGTGTTTATTAAGCAGGGGTGAGGTTTATGAAGTGCTTATTAAGCAGGGGTGTGGTTTATGAAGTGTTTATTAAGCAGGGATGTGGTTTATGAAGTGCTTATTAAGCAGGGGTGTGGTTTATGAAGTGTGTATTAAGCAGGGGTGTGGTTTATGAAGTGTTTTTAAGCAGGGGTGTGGTTTATGAAGTGTTTATTAAGCAGGAGTGTGGTTTATGAAGTGTTTATTAAGCAGGGGTGTGGTTTATGAAGTGTTTATTAAGCAGGGGTGTGGTTTATGAAGTGTTTATTAAGCAGGAGTGAGGTTTATGAAGTGTTTATTAAGCAGGGGTGAGGTTTATGAAGTGCTTATTAAGCAGGGGTGTGGTTTATGTAGTGTGTATTAAGCAGGGGTGTTATTTATGAAGTGTTTTTAAGCAGGGGTGTGGTTTATGAAGTGTTTATTAAGCAGGAGTGTGGTTTATGAAGTGTTTATTAAGCAGGGGTGTGGTTTATGAAGTGTTTATTAAGCAGGGGTGTGGTTTATAAAGTGTGTATTAAGCAGGGGTGTGGTTTATGAAGTGTTTATTAAGCAGGAGTGAGGTTTATGGAGTGTTTATTAAGCAGGAGTGTGGTTTATGAAGTGTTTATTAAGCAGGGGTGAGGTTTATGAAGTGTTTATTAAGCAGGGGTGTGGTTTATGAAGTGTGTATTAAGCAGGGGTGTGGTTTATGAAGTGTTTATTAAGCAGGGGTGAGGTTTATGAAGTGTTTATTAAGCAGGGTGTGGTTTATGAAGTGTTTATTAAGCAGGGGTGTGGTTTATGAAGTGTTTATTAAGCAGGGGTGTGGTTTATAAAGTGTGCATTAAGCAGGGGTGTGGTTTATGAAGTGTTTATTAAGCAGGGGTGTGGTTTATGAAGTGTTTATTAAGCAGGAGTGTGGTTTATGAAGTGTTTATTAAGCAGGGGTGTGGTTTATGAAGTGTTTATTAAGCAGGGGTGAGGTTTATGAAGTATTTATTAAGCAGGGGTGTGGTTTATGAAGTGTGTATTAAGCAGGGGTGTGGTTTATGAAGTGTGTATTAAGCAGGGGTGTGGTTTATGAAGTGTTTATTAAGCAGGAGTGAGGTTTATGAAGTGTTTATTAAGCAGGGGTGTGGTTTATGAAGTGTTTATTAAGCAGGGGTGTGTTTTATGAAGTGTTTATTAAGCAGGAGTGTGGTTTATGAAGTGTTTATTAAGGAGGAGTGAGGTTTATGGAGTGTTTATTAAGCAGGGGTGTGGTTTATGAAGTGTTTATTAAGCAGGGGTGTGGTTTATGAAGTGTTTATTAAGCAGGGGTGTGGTTTATGAAGTGTTTATTAAGCAGGGGTGTGGTTTATGAAGTGTGTATTAAGCAGGGGTGTGGTTTATGAAGTGTTTATTAAGCAGGGGTGTGGTTTATGAAGCATTTATTAAGCAGGGGTGTGGTTTATGAAGTGTTTATTAAGCAGGAGTGTGGTTTATGAAGTGTTTATTAAGCAGGGGTGTGGTTTATGAAGTGTTTATTAAGCAGGGGTGTGGTTTATGAAGTGTTTATTAAGCAGGAGTGAGGTTTATGAAGTGTTTATTAAGCAGGAGTGAGGTTTATGAAGTGTTTATTAAGCAGGGGTGTGGTTTATGAAGTGTTTATTAAGCAGGGGTGTGGTTTATGAAGTGTGTATTAAGCAGGGGTGTGGTTTATGAAGTGTTTATTAAGCAGGGGTGTGGTTTATGAAGTGTTTATTAAGCAGGAGTGTGGTTTATGAAGTGTTTATTAGGCAGGGGTGTGGTTTATGAAGTGTTTATTAAGCAGGGGTGTGGTTTATGAAGTGTTTATTAAGCAGGAGTGAGGTTTATGGAGTGTTTATTAAGCAGGGGTGTGGTTTATGAAGTGTTTATTAAGCAGGAGTGTGGTTTATGAAGTGTTTATTAAGCAGGGGTGAGGTTTATGAAGTGTTTATTAAGCAGGGGTGTGGTTTATGAAGTGTGTATTAAGCAGGGGTGTGGTTTATGAAGTGTTTATTAAGCAGGAGTGAGGTTTATGGAGTGTTTATTAAGCAGGGGTGTGGTTTATGAAGTGTTTATTAAGCAGGGGTGTGTTTTATGAAGTGTTTATTAAGCAGGAGTGTGGTTTATGAAGTGTTTATTAAGCAGGAGTGAGGTTTATGGAGTGTTTATTAAGCAGGGGTGTGGTTTATGAAGTTTTTATTAAGCAGGGGTGTGGTTTATGAAGTGCTTATTAAGCAGGGGTGTGGTTTATGAAGTGTTTATTAAGCAGGGGTGTGGTTTATGAAGTGTGTATTAAGCAGGGGTGTGGTTTATGAAGTGTTTTTAAGCAGGGGTGTGGTTTATGAAGCATTTATTAAGCAGGGGTGTGGTTTATGAAGTGTTTATTAAGCAGGAGTGTGGTTTATGAAGTGTTTATTAAGCAGGGGTGTGGTTTATGAAGTGTTTATTAAGCAGGAGTGAGGTTTATGGAGTGTTTATTAAGCAGGGGTGTGGTTTATGGAGTGTTTATTAAGCAGGAGTGAGGTTTATGAAGTGTTTATTAAGCAGGGGTGTGGTTTATGGAGTGTTTATTAAGCAGGAGTGAGGTTTATGAAGTGTTTATTAAGCAGGAGTGAGGTTTATGAAGAGCTTATTAAGCAGGGGTGTGGTTTATGAAGTGTTTATTAAGCAGGGGTGTGGTTTATGAAGTCTTTATTAAGCAGGGGTGTGGTTTATGGAGTGTTTATTAAGCAGGAGTGAGGTTTATGAAGTGTTTATTAAGCAGGGGTGTGGTTTATGGAGTGTTTATTAAGCAGGAGTGAGGTTTATGAAGTGTTTATTAAGCAGGAGTGAGGTTTATGAAGTGTTTATTAAGCAGGGATGTGGTTTATGAAGTGTTTATTAAGCAGGGGTGTGGTTTATGAAGTGTTTATTAAGCAGGGGTGTGGTTTATGAAGTGCTTATTAAGCAGGGGTTAGGTTTATGAAGTGTTTAGCAGGAGTGAGGTTTATGAAGTGTTTATTAAGCAGGGGTGTGGTTTATGAAGTGTTTATTAAGCAGGGGTGTGGTTTATGAAGTGTTTATTAAGCAGGGGTGAGGTTTATGAAGTGTTTATTAAGCAGGGGTGAGGTTTATGGAGTGTTTATTAAGCAGTAGTGAAGTTTATGATGTGTTTATTAAGCAGGAGTGAGGTTTATGGAGTGTTTATTAAGCAGGGGTGTGGTTTATGAAGTGTTTATTAAGCAGGAGTGAGGTTTATGGAGTGTTTATTAGGCAGGGGTGTGGTTTATGAAGTGTTTATTAAGCAGGAGTGAGGTTTATGAAGTGTTTATTAAGCAGGGGTGTGGTTTGTGAAGTGTTTATTAAGCAGGAGTGAGGTTTATGAAGTGTTTATTAAGCAGGAGTGAGGTTTATGAAGTGTTTATTAAGCAGGGGTGTGGTTTATGAAGTGTTTATTAAGTAGGGGTGTGGTTTATGAAGTGTTTATTAAGCAGGGGTGTGGTTTATTAAGTGTTTATTAAGCAGGGGTGAGGTTTATGAAGTGTTTATTAAGCAGGAGTGAGGTTTATGGAGTGTTTATTAAGCAGGGGTGTGGTTTATGGAATGTTTATTAAGCAAGGGTGTGGTATATGGAGTGTTTATTAAGCAGGAGTGAGGTTTATGAAGTGTTTATTAAGCAGGAGTGAGGTTTATGAAGTGTTTATTAGGCAGGGGTGTGGTTTATGGCGTGTTTATTAAGCAGGGGTGTGGTTTATGAAGCGTTTATTAAGCAGGAGTGAGGTTTATGAAGCGTTTATTAAGCAGGGGTGTGGTTTATGAAGTGTTTATTAAGCAGGGGTGTGGTTTATGAAGTGTTTATTAAGCAGGGGTGTGGTTTATGAAGTGTTTATTAAGCAGGGATGTGGTTTATGAAGTGTTTATTAAGCAGGGGTGAGGTTTATGAAGTGCTTATTAAGCAGGGGTGTGGTTTATGAAGCGTTTATTAAGCAGGAGTGAGGTTTATGAAGCGTTTATTAAGCAGGGGTGTGGTTTATGAAGTGTTTATTAAGCAGGGGTGTGGTTTATGAAGTGTTTATTAAGCAGGGGTGTGGTTTATGGAGTGTTTATTAAGCAGGAATGTGGTTTATGAAGTGTTTATTAAGCAGGGGTGAGGTTTATGAAGTGCTTATTAAGCAGGGGTGTGGTTTATGAAGTGTTTATTAAGCAGGGATGTGGTTTATGAAGTGCTTATTAAGCAGGGGTGTGGTTTATGAAGTGTGTATTAAGCAGGGGTGTGGTTTATGAAGTGTTTTTAAGCAGGGGTGTGGTTTATGAAGTGTTTATTAAGCAGGAGTGTGGTTTATGAAGTGTTTATTAAGCAGGGGTGTGGTTTATGAAGTGTTTATTAAGCAGGGGTGTGGTTTATGAAGTGTTTATTAAGCAGGAGTGAGGTTTATGAAGTGTTTATTAAGCAGGGGTGAGGTTTATGAAGTGCTTATTAAGCAGGGGTGTGGTTTATGTAGTGTGTATTAAGCAGGGGTGTTATTTATGAAGTGTTTTTAAGCAGGGGTGTGGTTTATGAAGTGTTTATTAAGCAGGAGTGTGGTTTATGAAGTGTTTATTAAGCAGGGGTGTGGTTTATGAAGTGTTTATTAAGCAGGGGTGTGGTTTATAAAGTGTGTATTAAGCAGGGGTGTGGTTTATGAAGTGTTTATTAAGCAGGAGTGAGGTTTATGGAGTGTTTATTAAGCAGGAGTGTGGTTTATGAAGTGTTTATTAAGCAGGGGTGAGGTTTATGAAGTGTTTATTAAGCAGGGGTGTGGTTTATGAAGTGTGTATTAAGCAGGGGTGTGGTTTATGAAGTGTTTATTAAGCAGGAGTGAGGTTTATGGAGTGTTTATTAAGCAGTAGTGAGGTTTATGAAGTGTTTATTAAGCAGGGGTGTGGTTTATGAAGTGTTTATTAAGCAGGGGTGTGGTTTATGAAGTGTTTATTAAGCAGGGGTGTGCTTTATGAAGTGTTTATTAAGCAGGAGTGAGGTTTATGAAGTGTTTATTAAGCAGGGGTGTGGTTTATGAAGTGTTTATTAAGCAGGGGTGTGGTTTATGAAGTGTTTATTAAGCAGGGGTGTGGTTTATGGAGTGTTTATTAAGCAGGAGTGAGGTTTATGAAGTGTTTATTAAGCAGGGGTGTGGTTTATGAAGTGTTTATTAAGCAGGAGTGAGGTTTATGAAGTGTTTATAAAGCAGGGGTGTGGTTTATGGAGTGTTTATTAAGCAGGCGTGAGGTTTATGAAGTGTTTATTAAGCAGGAGTGAGGTTTATGAATTGTTTATTAAGCAGGGGTGTGGTTTATGAAGTGTTTATTAAGCAGGGGTGTGGTTTATGAAGTGTTTATTAAGCAGGGGTGTGGTTTATGAAGTGCTTATTAAGCAGGGGTGAGGTTAATGAAGTGTTTATTAAGCAGGAGTGAGGTTTATGGAGTGTTTATTAAGCAGGGGTGTGGTTATGGAGTGTTTATTAAGCAAGGGTGTGGTTTATGGAGTGTTTATTAAGCAGGAGTGAGGTTTATGAAGTGTTTATTAAGCAGGGGTGTGGTTTATGAAGTGTTTATTAAGCAGGGGTGTGGTTTATGAAGTGTTTATTAAGCAGGGGTGTGGTATATGAAGTGTTTATTAAGCTGGGGTGTGGTTTATGGAGTGATTATTAAGCAGGGGTGTGGTTTGTGAAGTGTTTATTAAGCAAGGGTGAGGTTTATGAAGTGTTTTTTAAGCAGGGGTGTGGTTTATGAAGTGTTTATTAAGCAGGGGTGTGGTTTATGAAGTCTTTATTAAGCAGGGGTGTGGTTTATGGAGTGTTTATTAAGCAAGAGTGAGGTTTATGAAGTGTTTATTAAGCAGGGGTGTGGTTTATGGAGTGTTTATTAAGCAGGAGTGAGGTTTATGAAGTGTTTATTAAGCACGAATGAGGTTTATGAAGTGTTTATTAAGCAGGGATGTGGTTTATGAAGTGTTTATTAAGCAGGGGTGTGGTTTATGAAATGTTTATTAAGCAAGGGTGTGGTTTATGAAGTGCTTATTAAGCAGGGGTGAGGTTTATGAAGTGTTTATTAAGCAGGAGTGAGGTTTATGAAGTGTTTATTAAGCAGGGGTGTGGTTTATGAAGTGTTTATTAAGCAGGGGTGTGGTTTATGAAGTGTTTATTAAGCAGGGGTGAGGTTTATGAAGTGTTTATTAAGCAGGGGTGAGGTTTATGGAGTGTTTATTAAGCAGTAGTGAAGTTTATGATGTGTTTATTAAGCAGGAGTGAGGTTTATGAAGTGTTTATTAAGCAGGGGTGTGGTTTATGAAGTGTTTATTAAGCAGCAGTGAGGTTTATGGAGTGTTTATTAGGCAGGGGTGTGGTTTATGAAGTGTTTATTAAGCAGGAGTGAGGTTTATGAAGTGTTTATTAAGCAGGGGTGTGGTTTGTGAAGTGTTTATTAAGCAGGAGTGAGGTTTATGAAGTGTTTATTAAGCAGGAGTGAGGTTTATGAAGTGTTTATTAAGCAGGGGTGTGGTTTATGAAGTGTTTATTAAGTAGGGGTGTGGTTTATGAAGTGGTTATTAAGCAGGGGTGTGGTTTATGAAGTGTTTATTAAGCAGGGATGTGGTTTATTAAGTGTTTATTAAGCAGGGGTGAGGTTTATGAAGTGTTTATTAAGCAGGAGTGAGGTTTATGGAGTGTTTATTAAGCAGGGGTGTGGTTTATGGAATGTTTATTAAGCAAGGGTGTGGTTTATGGAGTGTTTATTAAGCAGGAGTGAGGTTTATGAAGTGTTTATTAAGCAGGGGTGTGGTTTAAGAAGTGTTTATTAAGCAGGGGTGTGGTTTATGAAGTGTTTATTAAGCAGGAGTGAGGTTTATGAAGTGTTTATTAAGCAGGAGTGAGGTTTATGAAGTGTTTATTAAGCAGGGGTGTGGTTTATGAAGTGTTTATTAAGCAGGGGTGTGGTTTATGAAGTGTTTATTAAGCAGGGGTGTGGTTTATGAAGTGTTTATTAAGCAGGGGTGTGGTTTATGAAGTGTTTATTAAGCAGGGGTGTGGTTTATGAAGTGTTTATTAAGCAGGAGTGAGGTTTATGAAGTGTTTATTAAGCAGGAGTGAGGTTTATGAAGTGTTTATTAAGCAGGGGTGTGGTTTATGAAGTGTTTATTAAGCAGGGGTGTGGTTTATGAAGTGTGTATTAAGCAGG
Organism: Phyllobates terribilis; assembly: GCF_046119375.1. NCBI lineage: Eukaryota > Metazoa > Chordata > Amphibia > Anura > Dendrobatidae > Phyllobates > Phyllobates terribilis. The sequence goes on along the minus strand of NW_027362763.1, from coordinate 678,493,585 downwards.
GGTGTGGTTTATGAAGTGTTTATTAAGCAGGGGTGTGGTTTATGAAGTGTTTATTAAGCAGGAGTGTGGTTTATGAAGTGTTTATTAGGCAGGGGTGTGGTTTATGAAGTGTTTATTAAGCAGGGGTGTGGTTTATGAAGTGTTTATTAAGCAGGAGTGAGGTTTATGGAGTGTTTATTAAGCAGGGGTGTGGTTTATGAAGTGTTTATTAAGCAGGAGTGTGGTTTATGAAGTGTTTATTAAGCAGGGGTGAGGTTTATGAAGTGTTTATTAAGCAGGGGTGTGGTTTATGAAGTTTTTATTAAGCAGGGGTGTGGTTTATGAAGTGCTTATTAAGCAGGGGTGTGGTTTATGAAGTGTTTATTAAGCAGGGGTGTGGTTTATGAAGTGTGTATTAAGCAGGGGTGTGGTTTATGAAGTGTTTTTAAGCAGGGGTGTGGTTTATGAAGCATTTATTAAGCAGGGGTGTGGTTTATGAAGTGTTTATTAAGCAGGAGTGTGGTTTATGAAGTGTTTATTAAGCAGGGGTGTGGTTTATGAAGTGTTTATTAAGCAGGAGTGAGGTTTATGGAGTGTTTATTAAGCAGGGGTGTGGTTTATGGAGTGTTTATTAAGCAGGAGTGAGGTTTATGAAGTGTTTATTAAGCAGGGGTGTGGTTTATGGAGTGTTTATTAAGCAGGAGTGAGGTTTATGAAGTGTTTATTAAGCAGGAGTGAGGTTTATGAAGAGCTTATTAAGCAGGGGTGTGGTTTATGAAGTGTTTATTAAGCAGGGGTGTGGTTTATGAAGTCTTTATTAAGCAGGGGTGTGGTTTATGGAGTGTTTATTAAGCAGGAGTGAGGTTTATGAAGTGTTTATTAAGCAGGGGTGTGGTTTATGGAGTGTTTATTAAGCAGGAGTGAGGTTTATGAAGTGTTTATTAAGCAGGAGTGAGGTTTATGAAGTGTTTATTAAGCAGGGATGTGGTTTATGAAGTGTTTATTAAGCAGGGGTGTGGTTTATGAAGTGTTTATTAAGCAGGGGTGTGGTTTATGAAGTGCTTATTAAGCAGGGGTTAGGTTTATGAAGTGTTTAGCAGGAGTGAGGTTTATGAAGTGTTTATTAAGCAGGGGTGTGGTTTATGAAGTGTTTATTAAGCAGGGGTGTGGTTTATGAAGTGTTTATTAAGCAGGGGTGAGGTTTATGAAGTGTTTATTAAGCAGGGGTGAGGTTTATGGAGTGTTTATTAAGCAGTAGTGAAGTTTATGATGTGTTTATTAAGCAGGAGTGAGGTTTATGGAGTGTTTATTAAGCAGGGGTGTGGTTTATGAAGTGTTTATTAAGCAGGAGTGAGGTTTATGGAGTGTTTATTAGGCAGGGGTGTGGTTTATGAAGTGTTTATTAAGCAGGAGTGAGGTTTATGAAGTGTTTATTAAGCAGGGGTGTGGTTTGTGAAGTGTTTATTAAGCAGGAGTGAGGTTTATGAAGTGTTTATTAAGCAGGAGTGAGGTTTATGAAGTGTTTATTAAGCAGGGGTGTGGTTTATGAAGTGTTTATTAAGTAGGGGTGTGGTTTATGAAGTGTTTATTAAGCAGGGGTGTGGTTTATTAAGTGTTTATTAAGCAGGGGTGAGGTTTATGAAGTGTTTATTAAGCAGGAGTGAGGTTTATGGAGTGTTTATTAAGCAGGGGTGTGGTTTATGGAATGTTTATTAAGCAAGGGTGTGGTTTATGGAGTGTTTATTAAGCAGGAGTGAGGTTTATGAAGTGTTTATTAAGCAGGAGTGAGGTTTATGAAGTGTTTATTAGGCAGGGGTGTGGTTTATGGCGTGTTTATTAAGCAGGGGTGTGGTTTATGAAGCGTTTATTAAGCAGGAGTGAGGTTTATGAAGCGTTTATTAAGCAGGGGTGTGGTTTATGAAGTGTTTATTAAGCAGGGGTGTGGTTTATGAAGTGTTTATTAAGCAGGGGTGTGGTTTATGAAGTGTTTATTAAGCAGGGATGTGGTTTATGAAGTGTTTATTAAGCAGGGGTGAGGTTTATGAAGTGCTTATTAAGCAGGGGTGTGGTTTATGAAGCGTTTATTAAGCAGGAGTGAGGTTTATGAAGCGTTTATTAAGCAGGGGTGTGGTTTATGAAGTGTTTATTAAGCAGGGGTGTGGTTTATGAAGTGTTTATTAAGCAGGGGTGTGGTTTATGGAGTGTTTATTAAGCAGGAATGTGGTTTATGAAGTGTTTATTAAGCAGGGGTGAGGTTTATGAAGTGCTTATTAAGCAGGGGTGTGGTTTATGAAGTGTTTGTTAAGCAGGGATGTGGTTTATGAAGTGCTTATTAAGCAGGGGTGTGGTTTATGAAGTGTGTATTAAGCAGGGGTGTGGTTTATGAAGTGTTTTTAAGCAGGGGTGTGGTTTATGAAGTGTTTATTAAGCAGGAGTGTGGTTTATGAAGTGTTTATTAAGCAGGGGTGTGGTTTATGAAGTGTTTATTAAGCAGGGGTGTGGTTTATGAAGTGTTTATTAAGCAGGAGTGAGGTTTATGAAGTGTTTATTAAGCAGGGGTGAGGTTTATGAAGTGCTTATTAAGCAGGGGTGTGGTTTATGTAGTGTGTATTAAGCAGGGGTGTTATTTATGAAGTGTTTTTAAGCAGGGGTGTGGTTTATGAAGTGTTTATTAAGCAGGAGTGTGGTTTATGAAGTGTTTATTAAGCAGGGGTGTGGTTTATGAAGTGTTTATTAAGCAGGGGTGTGGTTTATAAAGTGTGTATTAAGCAGGGGTGTGGTTTATGAAGTGTTTATTAAGCAGGAGTGAGGTTTATGGAGTGTTTATTAAGCAGGAGTGTGGTTTATGAAGTGTTTATTAAGCAGGGGTGAGGTTTATGAAGTGTTTATTAAGCAGGGGTGTGGTTTATGAAGTGTGTATTAAGCAGGGGTGTGGTTTATGAAGTGTTTATTAAGCAGGAGTGAGGTTTATGGAGTGTTTATTAAGCAGTAGTGAGGTTTATGAAGTGTTTATTAAGCAGGGGTGTGGTTTATGAAGTGTTTATTAAGCAGGGGTGTGGTTTATGAAGTGTTTATTAAGCAGGGGTGTGGTTTATGAAGTGCTTATTAAGCAGGGGTGAGGTTAATGAAGTGTTTATTAAGCAGGAGTGAGGTTTATGGAGTGTTTATTAAGCAGGGGTGTGGTTATGGAGTGTTTATTAAGCAAGGGTGTGGTTTATGGAGTGTTTATTAAGCAGGAGTGAGGTTTATGAAGTGTTTATTAAGCAGGGGTGTGGTTTATGAAGTGTTTATTAAGCAGGGGTGTGGTTTATGAAGTGTTTATTAAGCAGGGGTGTGGTATATGAAGTGTTTATTAAGCTGGGGTGTGGTTTATGGAGTGATTATTAAGCAGGGGTGTGGTTTGTGAAGTGTTTATTAAGCAAGGGTGAGGTTTATGAAGTGTTTTTTAAGCAGGGGTGTGGTTTATGAAGTGTTTATTAAGCAGGGGTGTGGTTTATGAAGTCTTTATTAAGCAGGGGTGTGGTTTATGGAGTGTTTATTAAGCAAGAGTGAGGTTTATGAAGTGTTTATTAAGCAGGGGTGTGGTTTATGGAGTGTTTATTAAGCAGGAGTGAGGTTTATGAAGTGTTTATTAAGCACGAATGAGGTTTATGAAGTGTTTATTAAGCAGGGATGTGGTTTATGAAGTGTTTATTAAGCAGGGGTGTGGTTTATGAAATGTTTATTAAGCAAGGGTGTGGTTTATGAAGTGCTTATTAAGCAGGGGTGAGGTTTATGAAGTGTTTATTAAGCAGGAGTGAGGTTTATGAAGTGTTTATTAAGCAGGGGTGTGGTTTATGAAGTGTTTATTAAGCAGGGGTGTGGTTTATGAAGTGTTTATTAAGCAGGGGTGAGGTTTATGAAGTGTTTATTAAGCAGGGGTGAGGTTTATGGAGTGTTTATTAAGCAGTAGTGAAGTTTATGATGTGTTTATTAAGCAGGAGTGAGGTTTATGAAGTGTTTATTAAGCAGGGGTGTGGTTTATGAAGTGTTTATTAAGCAGGAGTGAGGTTTATGGAGTGTTTATTAGGCAGGGGTGTGGTTTATGAAGTGTTTATTAAGCAGGAGTGAGGTTTATGAAGTGTTTATTAAGCAGGGGTGTGGTTTGTGAAGTGTTTATTAAGCAGGAGTGAGGTTTATGAAGTGTTTATTAAGCAGGAGTGAGGTTTATGAAGTGTTTATTAAGCAGGGGTGTGGTTTATGAAGTGTTTATTAAGTAGGGGTGTGGTTTATGAAGTGGTTATTAAGCAGGGGTGTGGTTTATGAAGTGTTTATTAAGCAGGGATGTGGTTTATTAAGTGTTTATTAAGCAGGGGTGAGGTTTATGAAGTGTTTATTAAGCAGGAGTGAGGTTTATGGAGTGTTTATTAAGCAGGGGTGTGGTTTATGGAATGTTTATTAAGCAAGGGTGTGGTTTATGGAGTGTTTATTAAGCAGGAGTGAGGTTTATGAAGTGTTTATTAAGCAGGGGTGTGGTTTAAGAAGTGTTTATTAAGCAGGGGTGTGGTTTATGAAGTGTTTATTAAGCAGGAGTGAGGTTTATGAAGTGTTTATTAAGCAGGAGTGAGGTTTATGAAGTGTTTATTAAGCAGGGGTGTGGTTTATGAAGTGTTTATTAAGCAGGGGTGTGGTTTATGAAGTGTTTATTAAGCAGGGGTGTGGTTTATGAAGTGTTTATTAAGCAGGGGTGTGGTTTATGAAGTGTTTATTAAGCAGGGGTGTGGTTTATGAAGTGTTTATTAAGCAGGAGTGAGGTTTATGAAGTGTTTATTAAGCAGGAGTGAGGTTTATGAAGTGTTTATTAAGCAGGGGTGTGGTTTATGAAGTGTTTATTAAGCAGGGGTGTGGTTTATGAAGTGTGTATTAAGCAGGGGTGTGGTTTATGAAGTGTTTATTAAGCAGGGGTGTGGTTTATGAAGTGTTTATTAAGCAGGAGTGTGGTTTATGAAGTGTTTATTAGGCAGGGGTGTGGTTTATGAAGTGTTTATTAAGCAGGGGTGTGGTTTATGAAGTGTTTATTAAGCAGGAGTGAGGTTTATGGAGTGTTTATTAAGCAGGGGTGTGGTTTATGAAGTGTTTATTAAGCAGGAGTGTGGTTTATGAAGTGTTTATTAAGCAGGGGTGAGGTTTATGAAGTGTTTATTAAGCAGGGGTGTGGTTTATGAAGTTTTTATTAAGCAGGGGTGTGGTTTATGAAGTGCTTATTAAGCAGGGGTGTGGTTTATGAAGTGTTTATTAAGCAGGGGTGTGGTTTATGAAGTGTGTATTAAGCAGGGGTGTGGTTTATGAAGTGTTTTTAAGCAGGGGTGTGGTTTATGAAGCATTTATTAAGCAGGGGTGTGGTTTATGAAGTGTTTATTAAGCAGGAGTGTGGTTTATGAAGTGTTTATTAAGCAGGGGTGTGGTTTATGAAGTGTTTATTAAGCAGGAGTGAGGTTTATGGAGTGTTTATTAAGCAGGGGTGTGGTTTATGGAGTGTTTATTAAGCAGGAGTGAGGTTTATGAAGTGTTTATTAAGCAGGGGTGTGGTTTATGGAGTGTTTATTAAGCAGGAGTGAGGTTTATGAAGTGTTTATTAAGCAGGAGTGAGGTTTATGAAGAGCTTATTAAGCAGGGGTGTGGTTTATGAAGTGTTTATTAAGCAGGGGTGTGGTTTATGAAGTCTTTATTAAGCAGGGGTGTGGTTTATGGAGTGTTTATTAAGCAGGAGTGAGGTTTATGAAGTGTTTATTAAGCAGGGGTGTGGTTTATGGAGTGTTTATTAAGCAGGAGTGAGGTTTATGAAGTGTTTATTAAGCAGGAGTGAGGTTTATGAAGTGTTTATTAAGCAGGGATGTGGTTTATGAAGTGTTTATTAAGCAGGGGTGTGGTTTATGAAGTGTTTATTAAGCAGGGGTGTGGTTTATGAAGTGCTTATTAAGCAGGGGTTAGGTTTATGAAGTGTTTAGCAGGAGTGAGGTTTATGAAGTGTTTATTAAGCAGGGGTGTGGTTTATGAAGTGTTTATTAAGCAGGGGTGTGGTTTATGAAGTGTTTATTAAGCAGGGGTGAGGTTTATGAAGTGTTTATTAAGCAGGGGTGAGGTTTATGGAGTGTTTATTAAGCAGTAGTGAAGTTTATGATGTGTTTATTAAGCAGGAGTGAGGTTTATGGAGTGTTTATTAAGCAGGGGTGTGGTTTATGAAGTGTTTATTAAGCAGGAGTGAGGTTTATGGAGTGTTTATTAGGCAGGGGTGTGGTTTATGAAGTGTTTATTAAGCAGGAGTGAGGTTTATGAAGTGTTTATTAAGCAGGGGTGTGGTTTGTGAAGTGTTTATTAAGCAGGAGTGAGGTTTATGAAGTGTTTATTAAGCAGGAGTGAGGTTTATGAAGTGTTTATTAAGCAGGGGTGTGGTTTATGAAGTGTTTATTAAGTAGGGGTGTGGTTTATGAAGTGTTTATTAAGCAGGGGTGTGGTTTATTAAGTGTTTATTAAGCAGGGGTGAGGTTTATGAAGTGTTTATTAAGCAGGAGTGAGGTTTATGGAGTGTTTATTAAGCAGGGGTGTGGTTTATGGAATGTTTATTAAGCAAGGGTGTGGTTTATGGAGTGTTTATTAAGCAGGAGTGAGGTTTATGAAGTGTTTATTAAGCAGGAGTGAGGTTTATGAAGTGTTTATTAGGCAGGGGTGTGGTTTATGGCGTGTTTATTAAGCAGGGGTGTGGTTTATGAAGCGTTTATTAAGCAGGAGTGAGGTTTATGAAGCGTTTATTAAGCAGGGGTGTGGTTTATGAAGTGTTTATTAAGCAGGGGTGTGGTTTATGAAGTGTTTATTAAGCAGGGGTGTGGTTTATGAAGTGTTTATTAAGCAGGGATGTGGTTTATGAAGTGTTTATTAAGCAGGGGTGAGGTTTATGAAGTGCTTATTAAGCAGGGGTGTGGTTTATGAAGCGTTTATTAAGCAGGAGTGAGGTTTATGAAGCGTTTATTAAGCAGGGGTGTGGTTTATGAAGTGTTTATTAAGCAGGGGTGTGGTTTATGAAGTGTTTATTAAGCAGGGGTGTGGTTTATGGAGTGTTTATTAAGCAGGAGTGAGGTTTATGAAGTGTTTATTAAGCACGAATGAGGTTTATGAAGTGTTTATTAAGCAGGGATGTGGTTTATGAAGTGTTTATTAAGCAGGGGTGTGGTTTATGAAATGTTTATTAAGCAAGGGTGTGGTTTATGAAGTGCTTATTAAGCAGGGGTGAGGTTTATGAAGTGTTTATTAAGCAGGAGTGAGGTTTATGAAGTGTTTATTAAGCAGGGGTGTGGTTTATGAAGTGTTTATTAAGCAGGGGTGTGGTTTATGAAGTGTTTATTAAGCAGGGGTGAGGTTTATGAAGTGTTTATTAAGCAGGGGTGAGGTTTATGGAGTGTTTATTAAGCAGTAGTGAAGTTTATGATGTGTTTATTAAGCAGGAGTGAGGTTTATGAAGTGTTTATTAAGCAGGGGTGTGGTTTATGAAGTGTTTATTAAGCAGCAGTGAGGTTTATGGAGTGTTTATTAGGCAGGGGTGTGGTTTATGAAGTGTTTATTAAGCAGGAGTGAGGTTTATGAAGTGTTTATTAAGCAGGGGTGTGGTTTGTGAAGTGTTTATTAAGCAGGAGTGAGGTTTATGAAGTGTTTATTAAGCAGGAGTGAGGTTTATGAAGTGTTTATTAAGCAGGGGTGTGGTTTATGAAGTGTTTATTAAGTAGGGGTGTGGTTTATGAAGTGGTTATTAAGCAGGGGTGTGGTTTATGAAGTGTTTATTAAGCAGGGATGTGGTTTATTAAGTGTTTATTAAGCAGGGGTGAGGTTTATGAAGTGTTTATTAAGCAGGAGTGAGGTTTATGGAGTGTTTATTAAGCAGGGGTGTGGTTTATGGAATGTTTATTAAGCAAGGGTGTGGTTTATGGAGTGTTTATTAAGCAGGAGTGAGGTTTATGAAGTGTTTATTAAGCAGGGGTGTGGTTTAAGAAGTGTTTATTAAGCAGGGGTGTGGTTTATGAAGTGTTTATTAAGCAGGAGTGAGGTTTATGAAGTTTTTATTAAGCAGGAGTGAGGTTTATGAAGTGTTTATTAAGCAGGGGTGTGGTTTATGAAGTGTTTATTAAGCAGGGGTGTGGTTTATGAAGTGTTTATTAAGCAGGGGTGTGGTTTATGAAGTGTTTATTAAGCAGGGGTGTGGTTTATGAAGTGTTTATTAAGCAGGGGTGTGGTTTATGAAGTGTTTATTAAGCAGGAGTGAGGTTTATGAAGTGTTTATTAAGCAGGAGTGAGGTTTATGAAGTGTTTATTAAGCAGGGGTGTGGTTTATGAAGTGTTTATTAAGCAGGGGTGTGGTTTATGAAGTGTGTATTAAGCAGGGGTGTGGTTTATGAAGTGTTTATTAAGCAGGGGTGTGGTTTATGAAGTGTTTATTAAGCAGGAGTGTGGTTTATGAAGTGTTTATTAGGCAGGGGTGTGGTTTATGAAGTGTTTATTAAGCAGGGGTGTGGTTTATGAAGTGTTTATTAAGCAGGAGTGAGGTTTATGGAGTGTTTATTAAGCAGGGGTGTGGTTTATGAAGTGTTTATTAAGCAGGAGTGTGGTTTATGAAGTGTTTATTAAGCAGGGGTGAGGTTTATGAAGTGTTTATTAAGCAGGGGTGTGGTTTATGAAGTTTTTATTAAGCAGGGGTGTGGTTTATGAAGTGCTTATTAAGCAGGGGTGTGGTTTATGAAGTGTTTATTAAGCAGGGGTGTGGTTTATGAAGTGTGTATTAAGCAGGGGTGTGGTTTATGAAGTGTTTTTAAGCAGGGGTGTGGTTTATGAAGCATTTATTAAGCAGGGGTGTGGTTTATGAAGTGTTTATTAAGCAGGAGTGTGGTTTATGAAGTGTTTATTAAGCAGGGGTGTGGTTTATGAAGTGTTTATTAAGCAGGAGTGAGGTTTATGGAGTGTTTATTAAGCAGGGGTGTGGTTTATGGAGTGTTTATTAAGCAGGAGTGAGGTTTATGAAGTGTTTATTAAGCAGGGGTGTGGTTTATGGAGTGTTTATTAAGCAGGAGTGAGGTTTATGAAGTGTTTATTAAGCAGGAGTGAGGTTTATGAAGAGCTTATTAAGCAGGGGTGTGGTTTATGAAGTGTTTATTAAGCAGGGGTGTGGTTTATGAAGTCTTTATTAAGCAGGGGTGTGGTTTATGGAGTGTTTATTAAGCAGGAGTGAGGTTTATGAAGTGTTTATTAAGCAGGGGTGTGGTTTATGGAGTGTTTATTAAGCAGGAGTGAGGTTTATGAAGTGTTTATTAAGCAGGAGTGAGGTTTATGAAGTGTTTATTAAGCAGGGATGTGGTTTATGAAGTGTTTATTAAGCAGGGGTGTGGTTTATGAAGTGTTTATTAAGCAGGGGTGTGGTTTATGAAGTGCTTATTAAGCAGGGGTTAGGTTTATGAAGTGTTTAGCAGGAGTGAGGTTTATGAAGTGTTTATTAAGCAGGGGTGTGGTTTATGAAGTGTTTATTAAGCAGGGGTGTGGTTTATGAAGTGTTTATTAAGCAGGGGTGAGGTTTATGAAGTGTTTATTAAGCAGGGGTGAGGTTTATGGAGTGTTTATTAAGCAGTAGTGAAGTTTATGATGTGTTTATTAAGCAGGAGTGAGGTTTATGGAGTGTTTATTAAGCAGGGGTGTGGTTTATGAAGTGTTTATTAAGCAGGAGTGAGGTTTATGGAGTGTTTATTAGGCAGGGGTGTGGTTTATGAAGTGTTTATTAAGCAGGAGTGAGGTTTATGAAGTGTTTATTAAGCAGGGGTGTGGTTTGTGAAGTGTTTATTAAGCAGGAGTGAGGTTTATGAAGTGTTTATTAAGCAGGAGTGAGGTTTATGAAGTGTTTATTAAGCAGGGGTGTGGTTTATGAAGTGTTTATTAAGTAGGGGTGTGGTTTATGAAGTGTTTATTAAGCAGGGGTGTGGTTTATTAAGTGTTTATTAAGCAGGGGTGAGGTTTATGAAGTGTTTATTAAGCAGGAGTGAGGTTTATGGAGTGTTTATTAAGCAGGGGTGTGGTTTATGGAATGTTTATTAAGCAAGGGTGTGGTTTATGGAGTGTTTATTAAGCAGGAGTGAGGTTTATGAAGTGTTTATTAAGCAGGAGTGAGGTTTATGAAGTGTTTATTAGGCAGGGGTGTGGTTTATGGCGTGTTTATTAAGCAGGGGTGTGGTTTATGAAGCGTTTATTAAGCAGGAGTGAGGTTTATGAAGCGTTTATTAAGCAGGGGTGTGGTTTATGAAGTGTTTATTAAGCAGGGGTGTGGTTTATGAAGTGTTTATTAAGCAGGGGTGTGGTTTATGAAGTGTTTATTAAGCAGGGATGTGGTTTATGAAGTGTTTATTAAGCAGGGGTGAGGTTTATGAAGTGCTTATTAAGCAGGGGTGTGGTTTATGAAGCGTTTATTAAGCAGGAGTGAGGTTTATGAAGCGTTTATTAAGCAGGGGTGTGGTTTATGAAGTGTTTATTAAGCAGGGGTGTGGTTTATGAAGTGTTTATTAAGCAGGGGTGTGGTTTATGGAGTGTTTATTAAGCAGGAATGTGGTTTATGAAGTGTTTATTAAGCAGGGGTGAGGTTTATGAAGTGCTTATTAAGCAGGGGTGTGGTTTATGAAGTGTTTATTAAGCAGGGATGTGGTTTATGAAGTGCTTATTAAGCAGGGGTGTGGTTTATGAAGTGTGTATTAAGCAGGGGTGTGGTTTATGAAGTGTTTTTAAGCAGGGGTGTGGTTTATGAAGTGTTTATTAAGCAGGAGTGTGGTTTATGAAGTGTTTATTAAGCAGGGGTGTGGTTTATGAAGTGTTTATTAAGCAGGGGTGTGGTTTATGAAGTGTTTATTAAGCAGGAGTGAGGTTTATGAAGTGTTTATTAAGCAGGGGTGAGGTTTATGAAGTGCTTATTAAGCAGGGGTGTGGTTTATGTAGTGTGTATTAAGCAGGGGTGTTATTTATGAAGTGTTTTTAAGCAGGGGTGTGGTTTATGAAGTGTTTATTAAGCAGGAGTGTGGTTTATGAAGTGTTTATTAAGCAGGGGTGTGGTTTATGAAGTGTTTATTAAGCAGGGGTGTGGTTTATAAAGTGTGTATTAAGCAGGGGTGTGGTTTATGAAGTGTTTATTAAGCAGGAGTGAGGTTTATGGAGTGTTTATTAAGCAGGAGTGTGGTTTATGAAGTGTTTATTAAGCAGGGGTGAGGTTTATGAAGTGTTTATTAAGCAGGGGTGTGGTTTATGAAGTGTGTATTAAGCAGGGGTGTGGTTTATGAAGTGTTTATTAAGCAGGAGTGAGGTTTATGGAGTGTTTATTAAGCAGTAGTGAGGTTTATGAAGTGTTTATTAAGCAGGGGTGTGGTTTATGAAGTGTTTATTAAGCAGGGGTGTGGTTTATGAAGTGTTTATTAAGCAGGGGTGTGGTTTATGAAGTGCTTATTAAGCAGGGGTGAGGTTAATGAAGTGTTTATTAAGCAGGAGTGAGGTTTATGGAGTGTTTATTAAGCAGGGGTGTGGTTATGGAGTGTTTATTAAGCAAGGGTGTGGTTTATGGAGTGTTTATTAAGCAGGAGTGAGGTTTATGAAGTGTTTATTAAGCAGGGGTGTGGTTTATGAAGTGTTTATTAAGCAGGGGTGTGGTTTATGAAGTGTTTATTAAGCAGGGGTGTGGTATATGAAGTGTTTATTAAGCTGGGGTGTGGTTTATGGAGTGATTATTAAGCAGGGGTGTGGTTTGTGAAGTGTTTATTAAGCAAGGGTGAGGTTTATGAAGTGTTTTTTAAGCAGGGGTGTGGTTTATGAAGTGTTTATTAAGCAGGGGTGTGGTTTATGAAGTCTTTATTAAGCAGGGGTGTGGTTTATGGAGTGTTTATTAAGCAAGAGTGAGGTTTATGAAGTGTTTATTAAGCAGGGGTGTGGTTTATGGAGTGTTTATTAAGCAGGAGTGAGGTTTATGAAGTGTTTATTAAGCACGAATGAGGTTTATGAAGTGTTTATTAAGCAGGGATGTGGTTTATGAAGTGTTTATTAAGCAGGGGTGTGGTTTATGAAATGTTTATTAAGCAAGGGTGTGGTTTATGAAGTGCTTATTAAGCAGGGGTGAGGTTTATGAAGTGTTTATTAAGCAGGAGTGAGGTTTATGAAGTGTTTATTAAGCAGGGGTGTGGTTTATGAAGTGTTTATTAAGCAGGGGTGTGGTTTATGAAGTGTTTATTAAGCAGGGGTGAGGTTTATGAAGTGTTTATTAAGCAGGGGTGAGGTTTATGGAGTGTTTATTAAGCAGTAGTGAAGTTTATGATGTGTTTATTAAGCAGGAGTGAGGTTTATGAAGTGTTTATTAAGCAGGGGTGTGGTTTATGAAGTGTTTATTAAGCAGGAGTGAGGTTTATGGAGTGTTTATTAGGCAGGGGTGTGGTTTATGAAGTGTTTATTAAGCAGGAGTGAGGTTTATGAAGTGTTTATTAAGCAGGGGTGTGGTTTGTGAAGTGTTTATTAAGCAGGAGTGAGGTTTATGAAGTGTTTATTAAGCAGGAGTGAGGTTTATGAAGTGTTTATTAAGCAGGGGTGTGGTTTATGAAGTGTTTATTAAGTAGGGGTGTGGTTTATGAAGTGGTTATTAAGCAGGGGTGTGGTTTATGAAGTGTTTATTAAGCAGGGATGTGGTTTATTAAGTGTTTATTAAGCAGGGGTGAGGTTTATGAAGTGTTTATTAAGCAGGAGTGAGGTTTATGGAGTGTTTATTAAGCAGGGGTGTGGTTTATGGAATGTTTATTAAGCAAGGGTGTGGTTTATGGAGTGTTTATTAAGCAGGAGTGAGGTTTATGAAGTGTTTATTAAGCAGGGGTGTGGTTTAAGAAGTGTTTATTAAGCAGGGGTGTGGTTTATGAAGTGTTTATTAAGCAGGAGTGAGGTTTATGAAGTGTTTATTAAGCAGGAGTGAGGTTTATGAAGTGTTTATTAAGCAGGGGTGTGGTTTATGAAGTGTTTATTAAGCAGGGGTGTGGTTTATGAAGTGTTTATTAAGCAGGGGTGTGGTTTATGAAGTGTTTATTAAGCAGGGGTGTGGTTTATGAAGTGTTTATTAAGCAGGGGTGTGGTTTATGAAGTGTTTATTAAGCAGGAGTGAGGTTTATGAAGTGTTTATTAAGCAGGAGTGAGGTTTATGAAGTGTTTATTAAGCAGGGGTGTGGTTTATGAAGTGTTTATTAAGCAGGGGTGTGGTTTATGAAGTGTGTATTAAGCAGGGGTGTGGTTTATGAAGTGTTTATTAAGCAGGGGTGTGGTTTATGAAGTGTTTATTAAGCAGGAGTGTGGTTTATGAAGTGTTTATTAGGCAGGGGTGTGGTTTATGAAGTGTTTATTAAGCAGGGGTGTGGTTTATGAAGTGTTTATTAAGCAGGAGTGAGGTTTATGGAGTGTTTATTAAGCAGGGGTGTGGTTTATGAAGTGTTTATTAAGCAGGAGTGTGGTTTATGAAGTGTTTATTAAGCAGGGGTGAGGTTTATGAAGTGTTTATTAAGCAGGGGTGTGGTTTATGAAGTTTTTATTAAGCAGGGGTGTGGTTTATGAAGTGCTTATTAAGCAGGGGTGTGGTTTATGAAGTGTTTATTAAGCAGGGGTGTGGTTTATGAAGTGTGTATTAAGCAGGGGTGTGGTTTATGAAGTGTTTTTAAGCAGGGGTGTGGTTTATGAAGCATTTATTAAGCAGGGGTGTGGTTTATGAAGTGTTTATTAAGCAGGAGTGTGGTTTATGAAGTGTTTATTAAGCAGGGGTGTGGTTTATGAAGTGTTTATTAAGCAGGAGTGAGGTTTATGGAGTGTTTATTAAGCAGGGGTGTGGTTTATGGAGTGTTTATTAAGCAGGAGTGAGGTTTATGAAGTGTTTATTAAGCAGGGGTGTGGTTTATGGAGTGTTTATTAAGCAGGAGTGAGGTTTATGAAGTGTTTATTAAGCAGGAGTGAGGTTTATGAAGAGCTTATTAAGCAGGGGTGTGGTTTATGAAGTGTTTATTAAGCAGGGGTGTGGTTTATGAAGTCTTTATTAAGCAGGGGTGTGGTTTATGGAGTGTTTATTAAGCAGGAGTGAGGTTTATGAAGTGTTTATTAAGCAGGGGTGTGGTTTATGGAGTGTTTATTAAGCAGGAGTGAGGTTTATGAAGTGTTTATTAAGCAGGAGTGAGGTTTATGAAGTGTTTATTAAGCAGGGATGTGGTTTATGAAGTGTTTATTAAGCAGGGGTGTGGTTTATGAAGTGTTTATTAAGCAGGGGTGTGGTTTATGAAGTGCTTATTAAGCAGGGGTTAGGTTTATGAAGTGTTTAGCAGGAGTGAGGTTTATGAAGTGTTTATTAAGCAGGGGTGTGGTTTATGAAGTGTTTATTAAGCAGGGGTGTGGTTTATGAAGTGTTTATTAAGCAGGGGTGAGGTTTATGAAGTGTTTATTAAGCAGGGGTGAGGTTTATGGAGTGTTTATTAAGCAGTAGTGAAGTTTATGATGTGTTTATTAAGCAGGAGTGAGGTTTATGGAGTGTTTATTAAGCAGGGGTGTGGTTTATGAAGTGTTTATTAAGCAGGAGTGAGGTTTATGGAGTGTTTATTAGGCAGGGGTGTGGTTTATGAAGTGTTTATTAAGCAGGAGTGAGGTTTATGAAGTGTTTATTAAGCAGGGGTGTGGTTTGTGAAGTGTTTATTAAGCAGGAGTGAGGTTTATGAAGTGTTTATTAAGCAGGAGTGAGGTTTATGAAGTGTTTATTAAGCAGGGGTGTGGTTTATGAAGTGTTTATTAAGTAGGGGTGTGGTTTATGAAGTGTTTATTAAGCAGGGGTGTGGTTTATTAAGTGTTTATTAAGCAGGGGTGAGGTTTATGAAGTGTTTATTAAGCAGGAGTGAGGTTTATGGAGTGTTTATTAAGCAGGGGTGTGGTTTATGGAATGTTTATTAAGCAAGGGTGTGGTTTATGGAGTGTTTATTAAGCAGGAGTGAGGTTTATGAAGTGTTTATTAAGCAGGAGTGAGGTTTATGAAGTGTTTATTAGGCAGGGGTGTGGTTTATGGCGTGTTTATTAAGCAGGGGTGTGGTTTATGAAGCGTTTATTAAGCAGGAGTGAGGTTTATGAAGCGTTTATTAAGCAGGGGTGTGGTTTATGAAGTGTTTATTAAGCAGGGGTGTGGTTTATGAAGTGTTTATTAAGCAGGGGTGTGGTTTATGAAGTGTTTATTAAGCAGGGATGTGGTTTATGAAGTGTTTATTAAGCAGGGGTGAGGTTTATGAAGTGCTTATTAAGCAGGGGTGTGGTTTATGAAGCGTTTATTAAGCAGGAGTGAGGTTTATGAAGCGTTTATTAAGCAGGGGTGTGGTTTATGAAGTGTTTATTAAGCAGGGGTGTGGTTTATGAAGTGTTTATTAAGCAGGGGTGTGGTTTATGGAGTGTTTATTAAGCAGGAATGTGGTTTATGAAGTGTTTATTAAGCAGGGGTGAGGTTTATGAAGTGCTTATTAAGCAGGGGTGTGGTTTATGAAGTGTTTATTAAGCAGGGATGTGGTTTATGAAGTGCTTATTAAGCAGGGGTGTGGTTTATGAAGTGTGTATTAAGCAGGGGTGTGGTTTATGAAGTGTTTTTAAGCAGGGGTGTGGTTTATGAAGTGTTTATTAAGCAGGAGTGTGGTTTATGAAGTGTTTATTAAGCAGGGGTGTGGTTTATGAAGTGTTTATTAAGCAGGGGTGTGGTTTATGAAGTGTTTATTAAGCAGGAGTGAGGTTTATGAAGTGTTTATTAAGCAGGGGTGAGGTTTATGAAGTGCTTATTAAGCAGGGGTGTGGTTTATGTAGTGTGTATTAAGCAGGGGTGTTATTTATGAAGTGTTTTTAAGCAGGGGTGTGGTTTATGAAGTGTTTATTAAGCAGGAGTGTGGTTTATGAAGTGTTTATTAAGCAGGGGTGTGGTTTATGAAGTGTTTATTAAGCAGGGGTGTGGTTTATAAAGTGTGTATTAAGCAGGGGTGTGGTTTATGAAGTGTTTATTAAGCAGGAGTGAGGTTTATGGAGTGTTTATTAAGCAGGAGTGTGGTTTATGAAGTGTTTATTAAGCAGGGGTGAGGTTTATGAAGTGTTTATTAAGCAGGGGTGTGGTTTATGAAGTGTGTATTAAGCAGGGGTGTGGTTTATGAAGTGTTTATTAAGCAGGAGTGAGGTTTATGGAGTGTTTATTAAGCAGTAGTGAGGTTTATGAAGTGTTTATTAAGCAGGGGTGTGGTTTATGAAGTGTTTATTAAGCAGGGGTGTGGTTTATGAAGTGTTTATTAAGCAGGGGTGTGGTTTATGAAGTGCTTATTAAGCAGGGGTGAGGTTAATGAAGTGTTTATTAAGCAGGAGTGAGGTTTATGGAGTGTTTATTAAGCAGGGGTGTGGTTATGGAGTGTTTATTAAGCAAGGGTGTGGTTTATGGAGTGTTTATTAAGCAGGAGTGAGGTTTATGAAGTGTTTATTAAGCAGGGGTGTGGTTTATGAAGTGTTTATTAAGCAGGGGTGTGGTTTATGAAGTGTTTATTAAGCAGGGGTGTGGTATATGAAGTGTTTATTAAGCTGGGGTGTGGTTTATGGAGTGATTATTAAGCAGGGGTGTGGTTTGTGAAGTGTTTATTAAGCAAGGGTGAGGTTTATGAAGTGTTTTTTAAGCAGGGGTGTGGTTTATGAAGTGTTTATTAAGCAGGGGTGTGGTTTATGAAGTCTTTATTAAGCAGGGGTGTGGTTTATGGAGTGTTTATTAAGCAAGAGTGAGGTTTATGAAGTGTTTATTAAGCAGGGGTGTGGTTTATGGAGTGTTTATTAAGCAGGAGTGAGGTTTATGAAGTGTTTATTAAGCACGAATGAGGTTTATGAAGTGTTTATTAAGCAGGGATGTGGTTTATGAAGTGTTTATTAAGCAGGGGTGTGGTTTATGAAATGTTTATTAAGCAAGGGTGTGGTTTATGAAGTGCTTATTAAGCAGGGGTGAGGTTTATGAAGTGTTTATTAAGCAGGAGTGAGGTTTATGAAGTGTTTATTAAGCAGGGGTGTGGTTTATGAAGTGTTTATTAAGCAGGGGTGTGGTTTATGAAGTGTTTATTAAGCAGGGGTGAGGTTTATGAAGTGTTTATTAAGCAGGGGTGAGGTTTATGGAGTGTTTATTAAGCAGTAGTGAAGTTTATGATGTGTTTATTAAGCAGGAGTGAGGTTTATGAAGTGTTTATTAAGCAGGGGTGTGGTTTATGAAGTGTTTATTAAGCAGGAGTGAGGTTTATGGAGTGTTTATTAGGCAGGGGTGTGGTTTATGAAGTGTTTATTAAGCAGGAGTGAGGTTTATGAAGTGTTTATTAAGCAGGGGTGTGGTTTGTGAAGTGTTTATTAAGCAGGAGTGAGGTTTATGAAGTGTTTATTAAGCAGGAGTGAGGTTTATGAAGTGTTTATTAAGCAGGGGTGTGGTTTATGAAGTGTTTATTAAGTAGGGGTGTGGTTTATGAAGTGGTTATTAAGCAGGGGTGTGGTTTATGAAGTGTTTATTAAGCAGGGATGTGGTTTATTAAGTGTTTATTAAGCAGGGGTGAGGTTTATGAAGTGTTTATTAAGCAGGAGTGAGGTTTATGGAGTGTTTATTAAGCAGGGGTGTGGTTTATGGAATGTTTATTAAGCAAGGGTGTGGTTTATGGAGTGTTTATTAAGCAGGAGTGAGGTTTATGAAGTGTTTATTAAGCAGGGGTGTGGTTTAAGAAGTGTTTATTAAGCAGGGGTGTGGTTTATGAAGTGTTTATTAAGCAGGAGTGAGGTTTATGAAGTGTTTATTAAGCAGGAGTGAGGTTTATGAAGTGTTTATTAAGCAGGGGTGTGGTTTATGAAGTGTTTATTAAGCAGGGGTGTGGTTTATGAAGTGTTTATTAAGCAGGGGTGTGGTTTATGAAGTGTTTATTAAGCAGGGGTGTGGTTTATGAAGTGTTTATTAAGCAGGGGTGTGGTTTATGAAGTGTTTATTAAGCAGGAGTGAGGTTTATGAAGTGTTTATTAAGCAGGAGTGAGGTTTATGAAGTGTTTATTAAGCAGGGGTGTGGTTTATGAAGTGTTTATTAAGCAGGGGTGTGGTTTATGAAGTGTGTATTAAGCAGGGGTGTGGTTTATGAAGTGTTTATTAAGCAGGGGTGTGGTTTATGAAGTGTTTATTAAGCAGGAGTGTGGTTTATGAAGTGTTTATTAGGCAGGGGTGTGGTTTATGAAGTGTTTATTAAGCAGGGGTGTGGTTTATGAAGTGTTTATTAAGCAGGAGTGAGGTTTATGGAGTGTTTATTAAGCAGGGGTGTGGTTTATGAAGTGTTTATTAAGCAGGAGTGTGGTTTATGAAGTGTTTATTAAGCAGGGGTGAGGTTTATGAAGTGTTTATTAAGCAGGGGTGTGGTTTATGAAGTTTTTATTAAGCAGGGGTGTGGTTTATGAAGTGCTTATTAAGCAGGGGTGTGGTTTATGAAGTGTTTATTAAGCAGGGGTGTGGTTTATGAAGTGTGTATTAAGCAGGGGTGTGGTTTATGAAGTGTTTTTAAGCAGGGGTGTGGTTTATGAAGCATTTATTAAGCAGGGGTGTGGTTTATGAAGTGTTTATTAAGCAGGAGTGTGGTTTATGAAGTGTTTATTAAGCAGGGGTGTGGTTTATGAAGTGTTTATTAAGCAGGAGTGAGGTTTATGGAGTGTTTATTAAGCAGGGGTGTGGTTTATGGAGTGTTTATTAAGCAGGAGTGAGGTTTATGAAGTGTTTATTAAGCAGGGGTGTGGTTTATGGAGTGTTTATTAAGCAGGAGTGAGGTTTATGAAGTGTTTATTAAGCAGGAGTGAGGTTTATGAAGAGCTTATTAAGCAGGGGTGTGGTTTATGAAGTGTTTATTAAGCAGGGGTGTGGTTTATGAAGTCTTTATTAAGCAGGGGTGTGGTTTATGGAGTGTTTATTAAGCAGGAGTGAGGTTTATGAAGTGTTTATTAAGCAGGGGTGTGGTTTATGGAGTGTTTATTAAGCAGGAGTGAGGTTTATGAAGTGTTTATTAAGCAGGAGTGAGGTTTATGAAGTGTTTATTAAGCAGGGATGTGGTTTATGAAGTGTTTATTAAGCAGGGGTGTGGTTTATGAAGTGTTTATTAAGCAGGGGTGTGGTTTATGAAGTGCTTATTAAGCAGGGGTTAGGTTTATGAAGTGTTTAGCAGGAGTGAGGTTTATGAAGTGTTTATTAAGCAGGGGTGTGGTTTATGAAGTGTTTATTAAGCAGGGGTGTGGTTTATGAAGTGTTTATTAAGCAGGGGTGAGGTTTATGAAGTGTTTATTAAGCAGGGGTGAGGTTTATGGAGTGTTTATTAAGCAGTAGTGAAGTTTATGATGTGTTTATTAAGCAGGAGTGAGGTTTATGGAGTGTTTATTAAGCAGGGGTGTGGTTTATGAAGTGTTTATTAAGCAGGAGTGAGGTTTATGGAGTGTTTATTAGGCAGGGGTGTGGTTTATGAAGTGTTTATTAAGCAGGAGTGAGGTTTATGAAGTGTTTATTAAGCAGGGGTGTGGTTTGTGAAGTGTTTATTAAGCAGGAGTGAGGTTTATGAAGTGTTTATTAAGCAGGAGTGAGGTTTATGAAGTGTTTATTAAGCAGGGGTGTGGTTTATGAAGTGTTTATTAAGTAGGGGTGTGGTTTATGAAGTGTTTATTAAGCAGGGGTGTGGTTTATTAAGTGTTTATTAAGCAGGGGTGAGGTTTATGAAGTGTTTATTAAGCAGGAGTGAGGTTTATGGAGTGTTTATTAAGCAGGGGTGTGGTTTATGGAATGTTTATTAAGCAAGGGTGTGGTTTATGGAGTGTTTATTAAGCAGGAGTGAGGTTTATGAAGTGTTTATTAAGCAGGAGTGAGGTTTATGAAGTGTTTATTAGGCAGGGGTGTGGTTTATGGCGTGTTTATTAAGCAGGGGTGTGGTTTATGAAGCGTTTATTAAGCAGGAGTGAGGTTTATGAAGCGTTTATTAAGCAGGGGTGTGGTTTATGAAGTGTTTATTAAGCAGGGGTGTGGTTTATGAAGTGTTTATTAAGCAGGGGTGTGGTTTATGAAGTGTTTATTAAGCAGGGATGTGGTTTATGAAGTGTTTATTAAGCAGGGGTGAGGTTTATGAAGTGCTTATTAAGCAGGGGTGTGGTTTATGAAGCGTTTATTAAGCAGGAGTGAGGTTTATGAAGCGTTTATTAAGCAGGGGTGTGGTTTATGAAGTGTTTATTAAGCAGGGGTGTGGTTTATGAAGTGTTTATTAAGCAGGGGTGTGGTTTATGGAGTGTTTATTAAGCAGGAATGTGGTTTATGAAGTGTTTATTAAGCAGGGGTGAGGTTTATGAAGTGCTTATTAAGCAGGGGTGTGGTTTATGAAGTGTTTATTAAGCAGGGATGTGGTTTATGAAGTGCTTATTAAGCAGGGGTGTGGTTTATGAAGTGTGTATTAAGCAGGGGTGTGGTTTATGAAGTGTTTTTAAGCAGGGGTGTGGTTTATGAAGTGTTTATTAAGCAGGAGTGTGGTTTATGAAGTGTTTATTAAGCAGGGGTGTGGTTTATGAAGTGTTTATTAAGCAGGGGTGTGGTTTATGAAGTGTTTATTAAGCAGGAGTGAGGTTTATGAAGTGTTTATTAAGCAGGGGTGAGGTTTATGAAGTGCTTATTAAGCAGGGGTGTGGTTTATGTAGTGTGTATTAAGCAGGGGTGTTATTTATGAAGTGTTTTTAAGCAGGGGTGTGGTTTATGAAGTGTTTATTAAGCAGGAGTGTGGTTTATGAAGTGTTTATTAAGCAGGGGTGTGGTTTATGAAGTGTTTATTAAGCAGGGGTGTGGTTTATAAAGTGTGTATTAAGCAGGGGTGTGGTTTATGAAGTGTTTATTAAGCAGGAGTGAGGTTTATGGAGTGTTTATTAAGCAGGAGTGTGGTTTATGAAGTGTTTATTAAGCAGGGGTGAGGTTTATGAAGTGTTTATTAAGCAGGGGTGTGGTTTATGAAGTGTGTATTAAGCAGGGGTGTGGTTTATGAAGTGTTTATTAAGCAGGAGTGAGGTTTATGGAGTGTTTATTAAGCAGTAGTGAGGTTTATGAAGTGTTTATTAAGCAGGGGTGTGGTTTATGAAGTGTTTATTAAGCAGGGGTGTGGTTTATGAAGTGTTTATTAAGCAGGGGTGTGCTTTATGAAGTGTTTATTAAGCAGGAGTGAGGTTTATGAAGTGTTTATTAAGCAGGGGTGTGGTTTATGAAGTGTTTATTAAGCAGGGGTGTGGTTTATGAAGTGTTTATTAAGCAGGGGTGTGGTTTATGGAGTGTTTATTAAGCAGGAGTGAGGTTTATGAAGTGTTTATTAAGCAGGGGTGTGGTTTATGAAGTGTTTATTAAGCAGGGGTGTGGTTTATGGAGTGTTTATTAAGCAGGAGTGAGGTTTATGAAGTGTTTATAAAGCAGGGGTGTGGTTTATGGAGTGTTTATTAAGCAGGCGTGAGGTTTATGAAGTGTTTATTAAGCAGGAGTGAGGTTTATGAATTGTTTATTAAGCAGGGGTGTGGTTTATGAAGTGTTTATTAAGCAGGGGTGTGGTTTATGAAGTGTTTATTAAGCAGGGGTGTGGTTTATGAAGTGCTTATTAAGCAGGGGTGAGGTTAATGAAGTGTTTATTAAGCAGGAGTGAGGTTTATGGAGTGTTTATTAAGCAGGGGTGTGGTTATGGAGTGTTTATTAAGCAAGGGTGTGGTTTATGGAGTGTTTATTAAGCAGGAGTGAGGTTTATGAAGTGTTTATTAAGCAGGGGTGTGGTTTATGAAGTGTTTATTAAGCAGGGGTGTGGTTTATGAAGTGTTTATTAAGCAGGGGTGTGGTATATGAAGTGTTTATTAAGCTGGGGTGTGGTTTATGGAGTGATTATTAAGCAGGGGTGTGGTTTGTGAAGTGTTTATTAAGCAAGGGTGAGGTTTATGAAGTGTTTTTTAAGCAGGGGTGTGGTTTATGAAGTGTTTATTAAGCAGGGGTGTGGTTTATGAAGTCTTTATTAAGCAGGGGTGTGGTTTATGGAGTGTTTATTAAGCAAGAGTGAGGTTTATGAAGTGTTTATTAAGCAGGGGTGTGGTTTATGGAGTGTTTATTAAGCAGGAGTGAGGTTTATGAAGTGTTTATTAAGCACGAATGAGGTTTATGAAGTGTTTATTAAGCAGGGATGTGGTTTATGAAGTGTTTATTAAGCAGGGGTGTGGTTTATGAAGTGTTTATTAAGCAGGGGTGTGGTTTATAAAGTGTGTATTAAGCAGGGGTGTGGTTTATGAAGTGTTTATTAAGCAGGAGTGAGGTTTATGGAGTGTTTATTAAGCAGGAGTGTGGTTTATGAAGTGTTTATTAAGCAGGGGTGAGGTTTATGAAGTGTTTATTAAGCAGGGGTGTGGTTTATGAAGTGTGTATTAAGCAGGGGTGTGGTTTATGAAGTGTTTATTAAGCAGGAGTGAGGTTTATGGAGTGTTTATTAAGCAGTAGTGAGGTTTATGAAGTGTTTATTAAGCAGGGGTGTGGTTTATGAAGTGTTTATTAAGCAGGGGTGTGGTTTATGAAGTGTTTATTAAGCAGGGGTGTGGTTTATGAAGTGCTTATTAAGCAGGGGTGAGGTTAATGAAGTGTTTATTAAGCAGGAGTGAGGTTTATGGAGTGTTTATTAAGCAGGGGTGTGGTTATGGAGTGTTTATTAAGCAAGGGTGTGGTTTATGGAGTGTTTATTAAGCAGGAGTGAGGTTTATGAAGTGTTTATTAAGCAGGGGTGTGGTTTATGAAGTGTTTATTAAGCAGGGGTGTGGTTTATGAAGTGTTTATTAAGCAGGGGTGTGGTATATGAAGTGTTTATTAAGCTGGGGTGTGGTTTATGGAGTGATTATTAAGCAGGGGTGTGGTTTGTGAAGTGTTTATTAAGCAAGGGTGAGGTTTATGAAGTGTTTTTTAAGCAGGGGTGTGGTTTATGAAGTGTTTATTAAGCAGGGGTGTGGTTTATGAAGTCTTTATTAAGCAGGGGTGTGGTTTATGGAGTGTTTATTAAGCAAGAGTGAGGTTTATGAAGTGTTTATTAAGCAGGGGTGTGGTTTATGGAGTGTTTATTAAGCAGGAGTGAGGTTTATGAAGTGTTTATTAAGCACGAATGAGGTTTATGAAGTGTTTATTAAGCAGGGATGTGGTTTATGAAGTGTTTATTAAGCAGGGGTGTGGTTTATGAAATGTTTATTAAGCAAGGGTGTGGTTTATGAAGTGCTTATTAAGCAGGGGTGAGGTTTATGAAGTGTTTATTAAGCAGGAGTGAGGTTTATGAAGTGTTTATTAAGCAGGGGTGTGGTTTATGAAGTGTTTATTAAGCAGGGGTGTGGTTTATGAAGTGTTTATTAAGCAGGGGTGAGGTTTATGAAGTGTTTATTAAGCAGGGGTGAGGTTTATGGAGTGTTTATTAAGCAGTAGTGAAGTTTATGATGTGTTTATTAAGCAGGAGTGAGGTTTATGAAGTGTTTATTAAGCAGGGGTGTGGTTTATGAAGTGTTTATTAAGCAGGAGTGAGGTTTATGGAGTGTTTATTAGGCAGGGGTGTGGTTTATGAAGTGTTTATTAAGCAGGAGTGAGGTTTATGAAGTGTTTATTAAGCAGGGGTGTGGTTTGTGAAGTGTTTATTAAGCAGGAGTGAGGTTTATGAAGTGTTTATTAAGCAGGAGTGAGGTTTATGAAGTGTTTATTAAGCAGGGGTGTGGTTTATGAAGTGTTTATTAAGTAGGGGTGTGGTTTATGAAGTGGTTATTAAGCAGGGGTGTGGTTTATGAAGTGTTTATTAAGCAGGGATGTGGTTTATTAAGTGTTTATTAAGCAGGGGTGAGGTTTATGAAGTGTTTATTAAGCAGGAGTGAGGTTTATGGAGTGTTTATTAAGCAGGGGTGTGGTTTATGGAATGTTTATTAAGCAAGGGTGTGGTTTATGGAGTGTTTATTAAGCAGGAGTGAGGTTTATGAAGTGTTTATTAAGCAGGGGTGTGGTTTAAGAAGTGTTTATTAAGCAGGGGTGTGGTTTATGAAGTGTTTATTAAGCAGGAGTGAGGTTTATGAAGTGTTTATTAAGCAGGAGTGAGGTTTATGAAGTGTTTATTAAGCAGGGGTGTGGTTTATGAAGTGTTTATTAAGCAGGGGTGTGGTTTATGAAGTGTTTATTAAGCAGGGGTGTGGTTTATGAAGTGTTTATTAAGCAGGGGTGTGGTTTATGAAGTGTTTATTAAGCAGGGGTGTGGTTTATGAAGTGTTTATTAAGCAGGAGTGAGGTTTATGAAGTGTTTATTAAGCAGGAGTGAGGTTTATGAAGTGTTTATTAAGCAGGGGTGTGGTTTATGAAGTGTTTATTAAGCAGGGGTGTGGTTTATGAAGTGTGTATTAAGCAGGGGTGTGGTTTATGAAGTGTTTATTAAGCAGGGGTGTGGTTTATGAAGTGTTTATTAAGCAGGAGTGTGGTTTATGAAGTGTTTATTAGGCAGGGGTGTGGTTTATGAAGTGTTTATTAAGCAGGGGTGTGGTTTATGAAGTGTTTATTAAGCAGGAGTGAGGTTTATGGAGTGTTTATTAAGCAGGGGTGTGGTTTATGAAGTGTTTATTAAGCAGGAGTGTGGTTTATGAAGTGTTTATTAAGCAGGGGTGAGGTTTATGAAGTGTTTATTAAGCAGGGGTGTGGTTTATGAAGTTTTTATTAAGCAGGGGTGTGGTTTATGAAGTGCTTATTAAGCAGGGGTGTGGTTTATGAAGTGTTTATTAAGCAGGGGTGTGGTTTATGAAGTGTGTATTAAGCAGGGGTGTGGTTTATGAAGTGTTTTTAAGCAGGGGTGTGGTTTATGAAGCATTTATTAAGCAGGGTGTGGTTTATGAAGTGTTTATTAAGCAGGAGTGTGGTTTATGAAGTGTTTATTAAGCAGGGGTGTGGTTTATGAAGTGTTTATTAAGCAGGAGTGAGGTTTATGGAGTGTTTATTAAGCAGGGGTGTGGTTTATGGAGTGTTTATTAAGCAGGAGTGAGGTTTATGAAGTGTTTATTAAGCAGGGGTGTGGTTTATGGAGTGTTTATTAAGCAGGAGTGAGGTTTATGAAGTGTTTATTAAGCAGGAGTGAGGTTTATGAAGAGCTTATTAAGCAGGGGTGTGGTTTATGAAGTGTTTATTAAGCAGGGGTGTGGTTTATGAAGTCTTTATTAAGCAGGGGTGTGGTTTATGGAGTGTTTATTAAGCAGGAGTGAGGTTTATGAAGTGTTTATTAAGCAGGGGTGTGGTTTATGGAGTGTTTATTAAGCAGGAGTGAGGTTTATGAAGTGTTTATTAAGCAGGAGTGAGGTTTATGAAGTGTTTATTAAGCAGGGATGTGGTTTATGAAGTGTTTATTAAGCAGGGATGTGGTTTATGAAGTGTTTATTAAGCAGGGGTGTGGTTTATGAAGTCTTTATTAAGCAGGGGTGTGGTTTATGGAGTGTTTATTAAGCAGGAGTGAGGTTTATGAAGTGTTTATTAAGCAGGGGTGTGGTTTATGGAGTGTTTATTAAGCAGGAGTGAGGTTTATGAAGTGTTTATTAAGCAGGAGTGAGGTTTATGAAGTGTTTATTAAGCAGGGATGTGGTTTATGAAGTGTTTATTAAGCAGGGGTGTGGTTTATGAAGTGTTTATTAAGCAGGGGTGTGGTTTATGAAGTGCTTATTAAGCAGGGGTTAGGTTTATGAAGTGTTTAGCAGGAGTGAGGTTTATGAAGTGTTTATTAAGCAGGGGTGTGGTTTATGAAGTGTTTATTAAGCAGGGGTGTGGTTTATGAAGTGTTTATTAAGCAGGGGTGAGGTTTATGAAGTGTTTATTAAGCAGGGGTGAGGTTTATGGAGTGTTTATTAAGCAGTAGTGAAGTTTATGATGTGTTTATTAAGCAGGAGTGAGGTTTATGGAGTGTTTATTAAGCAGGGGTGTGGTTTATGAAGTGTTTATTAAGCAGGAGTGAGGTTTATGGAGTGTTTATTAGGCAGGGGTGTGGTTTATGAAGTGTTTATTAAGCAGGAGTGAGGTTTATGAAGTGTTTATTAAGCAGGGGTGTGGTTTGTGAAGTGTTTATTAAGCAGGAGTGAGGTTTATGAAGTGTTTATTAAGCAGGAGTGAGGTTTATGAAGTGTTTATTAAGCAGGGGTGTGGTTTATGAAGTGTTTATTAAGTAGGGGTGTGGTTTATGAAGTGTTTATTAAGCAGGGGTGTGGTTTATTAAGTGTTTATTAAGCAGGGGTGAGGTTTATGAAGTGTTTATTAAGCAGGAGTGAGGTTTATGGAGTGTTTATTAAGCAGGGGTGTGGTTTATGGAATGTTTATTAAGCAAGGGTGTGGTTTATGGAGTGTTTATTAAGCAGGAGTGAGGTTTATGAAGTGTTTATTAAGCAGGAGTGAGGTTTATGAAGTGTTTATTAGGCAGGGGTGTGGTTTATGGCGTGTTTATTAAGCAGGGGTGTGGTTTATGAAGCGTTTATTAAGCAGGAGTGAGGTTTATGAAGCGTTTATTAAGCAGGGGTGTGGTTTATGAAGTGTTTATTAAGCAGGGGTGTGGTTTATGAAGTGTTTATTAAGCAGGGGTGTGGTTTATGAAGTGTTTATTAAGCAGGGATGTGGTTTATGAAGTGTTTATTAAGCAGGGGTGAGGTTTATGAAGTGCTTATTAAGCAGGGGTGTGGTTTATGAAGCGTTTATTAAGCAGGAGTGAGGTTTATGAAGCGTTTATTAAGCAGGGGTGTGGTTTATGAAGTGTTTATTAAGCAGGGGTGTGGTTTATGAAGTGTTTATTAAGCAGGGGTGTGGTTTATGGAGTGTTTATTAAGCAGGAATGTGGTTTATGAAGTGTTTATTAAGCAGGGGTGAGGTTTATGAAGTGCTTATTAAGCAGGGGTGTGGTTTATGAAGTGTTTATTAAGCAGGGATGTGGTTTATGAAGTGCTTATTAAGCAGGGGTGTGGTTTATGAAGTGTGTATTAAGCAGGGGTGTGGTTTATGAAGTGTTTTTAAGCAGGGGTGTGGTTTATGAAGTGTTTATTAAGCAGGAGTGTGGTTTATGAAGTGTTTATTAAGCAGGGGTGTGGTTTATGAAGTGTTTATTAAGCAGGGGTGTGGTTTATGAAGTGTTTATTAAGCAGGAGTGAGGTTTATGAAGTGTTTATTAAGCAGGGGTGAGGTTTATGAAGTGCTTATTAAGCAGGGGTGTGGTTTATGTAGTGTGTATTAAGCAGGGGTGTTATTTATGAAGTGTTTTTAAGCAGGGGTGTGGTTTATGAAGTGTTTATTAAGCAGGAGTGTGGTTTATGAAGTGTTTATTAAGCAGGGGTGTGGTTTATGAAGTGTTTATTAAGCAGGGGTGTGGTTTATAAAGTGTGTATTAAGCAGGGGTGTGGTTTATGAAGTGTTTATTAAGCAGGAGTGAGGTTTATGGAGTGTTTATTAAGCAGGAGTGTGGTTTATGAAGTGTTTATTAAGCAGGGGTGAGGTTTATGAAGTGTTTATTAAGCAGGGGTGTGGTTTATGAAGTGTGTATTAAGCAGGGGTGTGGTTTATGAAGTGTTTATTAAGCAGGAGTGAGGTTTATGGAGTGTTTATTAAGCAGTAGTGAGGTTTATGAAGTGTTTATTAAGCAGGGGTGTGGTTTATGAAGTGTTTATTAAGCAGGGGTGTGGTTTATGAAGTGTTTATTAAGCAGGGGTGTGCTTTATGAAGTGTTTATTAAGCAGGAGTGAGGTTTATGAAGTGTTTATTAAGCAGGGGTGTGGTTTATGAAGTGTTTATTAAGCAGGGGTGTGGTTTATGAAGTGTTTATTAAGCAGGGGTGTGGTTTATGGAGTGTTTATTAAGCAGGAGTGAGGTTTATGAAGTGTTTATTAAGCAGGGGTGTGGTTTATGAAGTGTTTATTAAGCAGGGGTGTGGTTTATGGAGTGTTTATTAAGCAGGAGTGAGGTTTATGAAGTGTTTATAAAGCAGGGGTGTGGTTTATGGAGTGTTTATTAAGCAGGCGTGAGGTTTATGAAGTGTTTATTAAGCAGGAGTGAGGTTTATGGAGTGTTTATTAAGCAGGGGTGTGGTTATGGAGTGTTTATTAAGCAAGGGTGTGGTTTATGGAGTGTTTATTAAGCAGGAGTGAGGTTTATGAAGTGTTTATTAAGCAGGGGTGTGGTTTATGAAGTGTTTATTAAGCAGGGGTGTGGTTTATGAAGTGTTTATTAAGCAGGGGTGTGGTATATGAAGTGTTTATTAAGCTGGGGTGTGGTTTATGGAGTGATTATTAAGCAGGGGTGTGGTTTGTGAAGTGTTTATTAAGCAAGGGTGAGGTTTATGAAGTGTTTTTTAAGCAGGGGTGTGGTTTATGAAGTGTTTATTAAGCAGGGGTGTGGTTTATGAAGTCTTTATTAAGCAGGGGTGTGGTTTATGGAGTGTTTATTAAGCAAGAGTGAGGTTTATGAAGTGTTTATTAAGCAGGGGTGTGGTTTATGGAGTGTTTATTAAGCAGGAGTGAGGTTTATGAAGTGTTTATTAAGCACGAATGAGGTTTATGAAGTGTTTATTAAGCAGGGATGTGGTTTATGAAGTGTTTATTAAGCAGGGGTGTGGTTTATGAAATGTTTATTAAGCAAGGGTGTGGTTTATGAAGTGCTTATTAAGCAGGGGTGAGGTTTATGAAGTGTTTATTAAGCAGGAGTGAGGTTTATGAAGTGTTTATTAAGCAGGGGTGTGGTTTATGAAGTGTTTATTAAGCAGGGGTGTGGTTTATGAAGTGTTTATTAAGCAGGGGTGAGGTTTATGAAGTGTTTATTAAGCAGGGGTGAGGTTTATGGAGTGTTTATTAAGCAGTAGTGAAGTTTATGATGTGTTTATTAAGCAGGAGTGAGGTTTATGAAGTGTTTATTAAGCAGGGGTGTGGTTTATGAAGTGTTTATTAAGCAGGAGTGAGGTTTATGGAGTGTTTATTAGGCAGGGGTGTGGTTTATGAAGTGTTTATTAAGCAGGAGTGAGGTTTATGAAGTGTTTATTAAGCAGGGGTGTGGTTTGTGAAGTGTTTATTAAGCAGGAGTGAGGTTTATGAAGTGTTTATTAAGCAGGAGTGAGGTTTATGAAGTGTTTATTAAGCAGGGGTGTGGTTTATGAAGTGTTTATTAAGTAGGGGTGTGGTTTATGAAGTGGTTATTAAGCAGGGGTGTGGTTTATGAAGTGTTTATTAAGCAGGGATGTGGTTTATTAAGTGTTTATTAAGCAGGGGTGAGGTTTATGAAGTGTTTATTAAGCAGGAGTGAGGTTTATGGAGTGTTTATTAAGCAGGGGTGTGGTTTATGGAATGTTTATTAAGCAAGGGTGTGGTTTATGGAGTGTTTATTAAGCAGGAGTGAGGTTTATGAAGTGTTTATTAAGCAGGGGTGTGGTTTAAGAAGTGTTTATTAAGCAGGGGTGTGGTTTATGAAGTGTTTATTAAGCAGGAGTGAGGTTTATGAAGTGTTTATTAAGCAGGAGTGAGGTTTATGAAGTGTTTATTAAGCAGGGGTGTGGTTTATGAAGTGTTTATTAAGCAGGGGTGTGGTTTATGAAGTGTTTATTAAGCAGGGGTGTGGTTTATGAAGTGTTTATTAAGCAGGGGTGTGGTTTATGAAGTGTTTATTAAGCAGGGGTGTGGTTTATGAAGTGTTTATTAAGCAGGAGTGAGGTTTATGAAGTGTTTATTAAGCAGGAGTGAGGTTTATGAAGTGTTTATTAAGCAGGGGTGTGGTTTATGAAGTGTTTATTAAGCAGGGGTGTGGTTTATGAAGTGTGTATTAAGCAGGGGTGTGGTTTATGAAGTGTTTATTAAGCAGGGGTGTGGTTTATGAAGTGTTTATTAAGCAGGAGTGTGGTTTATGAAGTGTTTATTAGGCAGGGGTGTGGTTTATGAAGTGTTTATTAAGCAGGGGTGTGGTTTATGAAGTGTTTATTAAGCAGGAGTGAGGTTTATGGAGTGTTTATTAAGCAGGGGTGTGGTTTATGAAGTGTTTATTAAGCAGGAGTGTGGTTTATGAAGTGTTTATTAAGCAGGGGTGAGGTTTATGAAGTGTTTATTAAGCAGGGGTGTGGTTTATGAAGTTTTTATTAAGCAGGGGTGTGGTTTATGAAGTGCTTATTAAGCAGGGGTGTGGTTTATGAAGTGTTTATTAAGCAGGGGTGTGGTTTATGAAGTGTGTATTAAGCAGGGGTGTGGTTTATGAAGTGTTTTTAAGCAGGGGTGTGGTTTATGAAGCATTTATTAAGCAGGGGTGTGGTTTATGAAGTGTTTATTAAGCAGGAGTGTGGTTTATGAAGTGTTTATTAAGCAGGGGTGTGGTTTATGAAGTGTTTATTAAGCAGGAGTGAGGTTTATGGAGTGTTTATTAAGCAGGGGTGTGGTTTATGGAGTGTTTATTAAGCAGGAGTGAGGTTTATGAAGTGTTTATTAAGCAGGGGTGTGGTTTATGGAGTGTTTATTAAGCAGGAGTGAGGTTTATGAAGTGTTTATTAAGCAGGAGTGAGGTTTATGAAGAGCTTATTAAGCAGGGGTGTGGTTTATGAAGTGTTTATTAAGCAGGGGTGTGGTTTATGAAGTCTTTATTAAGCAGGGGTGTGGTTTATGGAGTGTTTATTAAGCAGGAGTGAGGTTTATGAAGTGTTTATTAAGCAGGGGTGTGGTTTATGGAGTGTTTATTAAGCAGGAGTGAGGTTTATGAAGTGTTTATTAAGCAGGAGTGAGGTTTATGAAGTGTTTATTAAGCAGGGATGTGGTTTATGAAGTGTTTATTAAGCAGGGGTGTGGTTTATGAAGTGTTTATTAAGCAGGGGTGTGGTTTATGAAGTGCTTATTAAGCAGGGGTTAGGTTTATGAAGTGTTTAGCAGGAGTGAGGTTTATGAAGTGTTTATTAAGCAGGGGTGTGGTTTATGAAGTGTTTATTAAGCAGGGGTGTGGTTTATGAAGTGTTTATTAAGCAGGGGTGAGGTTTATGAAGTGTTTATTAAGCAGGGGTGAGGTTTATGGAGTGTTTATTAAGCAGTAGTGAAGTTTATGATGTGTTTATTAAGCAGGAGTGAGGTTTATGGAGTGTTTATTAAGCAGGGGTGTGGTTTATGAAGTGTTTATTAAGCAGGAGTGAGGTTTATGGAGTGTTTATTAGGCAGGGGTGTGGTTTATGAAGTGTTTATTAAGCAGGAGTGAGGTTTATGAAGTGTTTATTAAGCAGGGGTGTGGTTTGTGAAGTGTTTATTAAGCAGGAGTGAGGTTTATGAAGTGTTTATTAAGCAGGAGTGAGGTTTATGAAGTGTTTATTAAGCAGGGGTGTGGTTTATGAAGTGTTTATTAAGTAGGGGTGTGGTTTATGAAGTGTTTATTAAGCAGGGGTGTGGTTTATGAAGTCTTTATTAAGCAGGGGTGTGGTTTATGGAGTGTTTATTAAGCAGGAGTGAGGTTTATGAAGTGTTTATTAAGCAGGGGTGTGGTTTGTGAAGTGTTTATTAAGCAGGAGTGAGGTTTATGAAGTGTTTATTAAGCAGGAGTGAGGTTTATGAAGTGTTTATTAAGCAGGGGTGTGGTTTATGAAGTGTTTATTAAGTAGGGGTGTGGTTTATGAAGTGTTTATTAAGCAGGGGTGTGGTTTATGAAGTCTTTATTAAGCAGGGGTGTGGTTTATGGAGTGTTTATTAAGCAGGAGTGAGGTTTATGAAGTGTTTATTAAGCAGGGGTGTGGTTTATGGAGTGTTTATTAAGCAGGAGTGAGGTTTATGAAGTGTTTATTAAGCAGGAGTGAGGTTTATGAAGTGTTTATTAAGCAGGGATGTGGTTTATGAAGTGTTTATTAAGCAGGGATGTGGTTTATGAAGTGTTTATTAAGCAGGGGTGTGGTTTATGAAGTCTTTATTAAGCAGGGGTGTGGTTTATGGAGTGTTTATTAAGCAGGAGTGAGGTTTATGAAGTGTTTATTAAGCAGGGGTGTGGTTTATGGAGTGTTTATTAAGCAGGAGTGAGGTTTATGAAGTGTTTATTAAGCAGGAGTGAGGTTTATGAAGTGTTTATTAAGCAGGGATGTGGTTTATGAAGTGTTTATTAAGCAGGGGTGTGGTTTATGAAGTGTTTATTAAGCAGGGGTGTGGTTTATGAAGTGCTTATTAAGCAGGGGTTAGGTTTATGAAGTGTTTAGCAGGAGTGAGGTTTATGAAGTGTTTATTAAGCAGGGGTGTGGTTTATGAAGTGTTTATTAAGCAGGGGTGTGGTTTATGAAGTGTTTATTAAGCAGGGGTGAGGTTTATGAAGTGTTTATTAAGCAGGGGTGAGGTTTATGGAGTGTTTATTAAGCAGTAGTGAAGTTTATGATGTGTTTATTAAGCAGGAGTGAGGTTTATGGAGTGTTTATTAAGCAGGGGTGTGGTTTATGAAGTGTTTATTAAGCAGGAGTGAGGTTTATGGAGTGTTTATTAGGCAGGGGTGTGGTTTATGAAGTGTTTATTAAGCAGGAGTGAGGTTTATGAAGTGTTTATTAAGCAGGGGTGTGGTTTGTGAAGTGTTTATTAAGCAGGAGTGAGGTTTATGAAGTGTTTATTAAGCAGGAGTGAGGTTTATGAAGTGTTTATTAAGCAGGGGTGTGGTTTATGAAGTGTTTATTAAGTAGGGGTGTGGTTTATGAAGTGTTTATTAAGCAGGGGTGTGGTTTATTAAGTGTTTATTAAGCAGGGGTGAGGTTTATGAAGTGTTTATTAAGCAGGAGTGAGGTTTATGGAGTGTTTATTAAGCAGGGGTGTGGTTTATGGAATGTTTATTAAGCAAGGGTGTGGTTTATGGAGTGTTTATTAAGCAGGAGTGAGGTTTATGAAGTGTTTATTAAGCAGGAGTGAGGTTTATGAAGTGTTTATTAGGCAGGGGTGTGGTTTATGGCGTGTTTATTAAGCAGGGGTGTGGTTTATGAAGCGTTTATTAAGCAGGAGTGAGGTTTATGAAGCGTTTATTAAGCAGGGGTGTGGTTTATGAAGTGTTTATTAAGCAGGGGTGTGGTTTATGAAGTGTTTATTAAGCAGGGGTGTGGTTTATGAAGTGTTTATTAAGCAGGGATGTGGTTTATGAAGTGTTTATTAAGCAGGGGTGAGGTTTATGAAGTGCTTATTAAGCAGGGGTGTGGTTTATGAAGCGTTTATTAAGCAGGAGTGAGGTTTATGAAGCGTTTATTAAGCAGGGGTGTGGTTTATGAAGTGTTTATTAAGCAGGGGTGTGGTTTATGAAGTGTTTATTAAGCAGGGGTGTGGTTTATGGAGTGTTTATTAAGCAGGAATGTGGTTTATGAAGTGTTTATTAAGCAGGGGTGAGGTTTATGAAGTGCTTATTAAGCAGGGGTGTGGTTTATGAAGTGTTTATTAAGCAGGGATGTGGTTTATGAAGTGCTTATTAAGCAGGGGTGTGGTTTATGAAGTGTGTATTAAGCAGGGGTGTGGTTTATGAAGTGTTTTTAAGCAGGGGTGTGGTTTATGAAGTGTTTATTAAGCAGGAGTGTGGTTTATGAAGTGTTTATTAAGCAGGGGTGTGGTTTATGAAGTGTTTATTAAGCAGGGGTGTGGTTTATGAAGTGTTTATTAAGCAGGAGTGAGGTTTATGAAGTGTTTATTAAGCAGGGGTGAGGTTTATGAAGTGCTTATTAAGCAGGGGTGTGGTTTATGTAGTGTGTATTAAGCAGGGGTGTTATTTATGAAGTGTTTTTAAGCAGGGGTGTGGTTTATGAAGTGTTTATTAAGCAGGAGTGTGGTTTATGAAGTGTTTATTAAGCAGGGGTGTGGTTTATGAAGTGTTTATTAAGCAGGGGTGTGGTTTATAAAGTGTGTATTAAGCAGGGGTGTGGTTTATGAAGTGTTTATTAAGCAGGAGTGAGGTTTATGGAGTGTTTATTAAGCAGGAGTGTGGTTTATGAAGTGTTTATTAAGCAGGGGTGAGGTTTATGAAGTGTTTATTAAGCAGGGGTGTGGTTTATGAAGTGTGTATTAAGCAGGGGTGTGGTTTATGAAGTGTTTATTAAGCAGGAGTGAGGTTTATGGAGTGTTTATTAAGCAGTAGTGAGGTTTATGAAGTGTTTATTAAGCAGGGGTGTGGTTTATGAAGTGTTTATTAAGCAGGGGTGTGGTTTATGAAGTGTTTATTAAGCAGGGGTGTGCTTTATGAAGTGTTTATTAAGCAGGAGTGAGGTTTATGAAGTGTTTATTAAGCAGGGGTGTGGTTTATGAAGTGTTTATTAAGCAGGGGTGTGGTTTATGAAGTGTTTATTAAGCAGGGGTGTGGTTTATGGAGTGTTTATTAAGCAGGAGTGAGGTTTATGAAGTGTTTATTAAGCAGGGGTGTGGTTTATGAAGTGTTTATTAAGCAGGGGTGTGGTTTATGGAGTGTTTATTAAGCAGGAGTGAGGTTTATGAAGTGTTTATAAAGCAGGGGTGTGGTTTATGGAGTGTTTATTAAGCAGGCGTGAGGTTTATGAAGTGTTTATTAAGCAGGAGTGAGGTTTATGGAGTGTTTATTAAGCAGGGGTGTGGTTATGGAG
Organism: Phyllobates terribilis; assembly: GCF_046119375.1. Classification (NCBI taxonomy): domain Eukaryota; kingdom Metazoa; phylum Chordata; class Amphibia; order Anura; family Dendrobatidae; genus Phyllobates; species Phyllobates terribilis. The sequence goes on along the minus strand of NW_027362763.1, from coordinate 678,458,939 downwards.
TGTTTATTAAGCAAGGGTGTGGTTTATGGAGTGTTTATTAAGCAGGAGTGAGGTTTATGAAGTGTTTATTAAGCAGGGGTGTGGTTTATGAAGTGTTTATTAAGCAGGGGTGTGGTTTATGAAGTGTTTATTAAGCAGGGGTGTGGTATATGAAGTGTTTATTAAGCTGGGGTGTGGTTTATGGAGTGATTATTAAGCAGGGGTGTGGTTTGTGAAGTGTTTATTAAGCAAGGGTGAGGTTTATGAAGTGTTTTTTAAGCAGGGGTGTGGTTTATGAAGTGTTTATTAAGCAGGGGTGTGGTTTATGAAGTCTTTATTAAGCAGGGGTGTGGTTTATGGAGTGTTTATTAAGCAAGAGTGAGGTTTATGAAGTGTTTATTAAGCAGGGGTGTGGTTTATGGAGTGTTTATTAAGCAGGAGTGAGGTTTATGAAGTGTTTATTAAGCACGAATGAGGTTTATGAAATGTTTATTAAGCAGGGATGTGGTTTATGAAGTGTTTATTAAGCAGGGGTGTGGTTTATGAAATGTTTATTAAGCAAGGGTGTGGTTTATGAAGTGCTTATTAAGCAGGGGTGAGGTTTATGAAGTGTTTATTAAGCAGGAGTGAGGTTTATGAAGTGTTTATTAAGCAGGGGTGTGGTTTATGAAGTGTTTATTAAGCAGGGGTGTGGTTTATGAAGTGTTTATTAAGCAGGGGTGAGGTTTATGAAGTGTTTATTAAGCAGGGGTGAGGTTTATGGAGTGTTTATTAAGCAGTAGTGAAGTTTATGATGTGTTTATTAAGCAGGAGTGAGGTTTATGAAGTGTTTATTAAGCAGGGGTGTGGTTTATGAAGTGTTTATTAAGCAGGAGTGAGGTTTATGGAGTGTTTATTAGGCAGGGGTGTGGTTTATGAAGTGTTTATTAAGCAGGAGTGAGGTTTATGAAGTGTTTATTAAGCAGGGGTGTGGTTTGTGAAGTGTTTATTAAGCAGGAGTGAGGTTTATGAAGTGTTTATTAAGCAGGAGTGAGGTTTATGAAGTGTTTATTAAGCAGGGGTGTGGTTTATGAAGTGTTTATTAAGTAGGGGTGTGGTTTATGAAGTGGTTATTAAGCAGGGGTGTGGTTTATGAAGTGTTTATTAAGCAGGGATGTGGTTTATTAAGTGTTTATTAAGCAGGGGTGAGGTTTATGAAGTGTTTATTAAGCAGGAGTGAGGTTTATGGAGTGTTTATTAAGCAGGGGTGTGGTTTATGGAATGTTTATTAAGCAAGGGTGTGGTTTATGGAGTGTTTATTAAGCAGGAGTGAGGTTTATGAAGTGTTTATTAAGCAGGGGTGTGGTTTAAGAAGTGTTTATTAAGCAGGGGTGTGGTTTATGAAGTGTTTATTAAGCAGGAGTGAGGTTTATGAAGTGTTTATTAAGCAGGAGTGAGGTTTATGAAGTGTTTATTAAGCAGGGGTGTGGTTTATGAAGTGTTTATTAAGCAGGGGTGTGGTTTATGAAGTGTTTATTAAGCAGGGGTGTGGTTTATGAAGTGTTTATTAAGCAGGGGTGTGGTTTATGAAGTGTTTATTAAGCAGGGGTGTGGTTTATGAAGTGTTTATTAAGCAGGAGTGAGGTTTATGAAGTGTTTATTAAGCAGGAGTGAGGTTTATGAAGTGTTTATTAAGCAGGGGTGTGGTTTATGAAGTGTTTATTAAGCAGGGGTGTGGTTTATGAAGTGTGTATTAAGCAGGGGTGTGGTTTATGAAGTGTTTATTAAGCAGGGGTGTGGTTTATGAAGTGTTTATTAAGCAGGAGTGTGGTTTATGAAGTGTTTATTAGGCAGGGGTGTGGTTTATGAAGTGTTTATTAAGCAGGGGTGTGGTTTATGAAGTGTTTATTAAGCAGGAGTGAGGTTTATGGAGTGTTTATTAAGCAGGGGTGTGGTTTATGAAGTGTTTATTAAGCAGGAGTGTGGTTTATGAAGTGTTTATTAAGCAGGGGTGAGGTTTATGAAGTGTTTATTAAGCAGGGGTGTGGTTTATGAAGTTTTTATTAAGCAGGGGTGTGGTTTATGAAGTGCTTATTAAGCAGGGGTGTGGTTTATGAAGTGTTTATTAAGCAGGGGTGTGGTTTATGAAGTGTGTATTAAGCAGGGGTGTGGTTTATGAAGTGTTTTTAAGCAGGGGTGTGGTTTATGAAGCATTTATTAAGCAGGGGTGTGGTTTATGAAGTGTTTATTAAGCAGGAGTGTGGTTTATGAAGTGTTTATTAAGCAGGGGTGTGGTTTATGAAGTGTTTATTAAGCAGGAGTGAGGTTTATGGAGTGTTTATTAAGCAGGGGTGTGGTTTATGGAGTGTTTATTAAGCAGGAGTGAGGTTTATGAAGTGTTTATTAAGCAGGGGTGTGGTTTATGGAGTGTTTATTAAGCAGGAGTGAGGTTTATGAAGTGTTTATTAAGCAGGAGTGAGGTTTATGAAGAGCTTATTAAGCAGGGGTGTGGTTTATGAAGTGTTTATTAAGCAGGGGTGTGGTTTATGAAGTCTTTATTAAGCAGGGGTGTGGTTTATGGAGTGTTTATTAAGCAGGAGTGAGGTTTATGAAGTGTTTATTAAGCAGGGGTGTGGTTTATGGAGTGTTTATTAAGCAGGAGTGAGGTTTATGAAGTGTTTATTAAGCAGGAGTGAGGTTTATGAAGTGTTTATTAAGCAGGGATGTGGTTTATGAAGTGTTTATTAAGCAGGGGTGTGGTTTATGAAGTGTTTATTAAGCAGGGGTGTGGTTTATGAAGTGCTTATTAAGCAGGGGTTAGGTTTATGAAGTGTTTAGCAGGAGTGAGGTTTATGAAGTGTTTATTAAGCAGGGGTGTGGTTTATGAAGTGTTTATTAAGCAGGGGTGTGGTTTATGAAGTGTTTATTAAGCAGGGGTGAGGTTTATGAAGTGTTTATTAAGCAGGGGTGAGGTTTATGGAGTGTTTATTAAGCAGTAGTGAAGTTTATGATGTGTTTATTAAGCAGGAGTGAGGTTTATGGAGTGTTTATTAAGCAGGGGTGTGGTTTATGAAGTGTTTATTAAGCAGGAGTGAGGTTTATGGAGTGTTTATTAGGCAGGGGTGTGGTTTATGAAGTGTTTATTAAGCAGGAGTGAGGTTTATGAAGTGTTTATTAAGCAGGGGTGTGGTTTGTGAAGTGTTTATTAAGCAGGAGTGAGGTTTATGAAGTGTTTATTAAGCAGGAGTGAGGTTTATGAAGTGTTTATTAAGCAGGGGTGTGGTTTATGAAGTGTTTATTAAGTAGGGGTGTGGTTTATGAAGTGTTTATTAAGCAGGGGTGTGGTTTATGAAGTCTTTATTAAGCAGGGGTGTGGTTTATGGAGTGTTTATTAAGCAGGAGTGAGGTTTATGAAGTGTTTATTAAGCAGGGGTGTGGTTTGTGAAGTGTTTATTAAGCAGGAGTGAGGTTTATGAAGTGTTTATTAAGCAGGAGTGAGGTTTATGAAGTGTTTATTAAGCAGGGGTGTGGTTTATGAAGTGTTTATTAAGTAGGGGTGTGGTTTATGAAGTGTTTATTAAGCAGGGGTGTGGATTATGAAGTCTTTATTAAGCAGGGGTGTGGTTTATGGAGTGTTTATTAAGCAGGAGTGAGGTTTATGAAGTGTTTATTAAGCAGGGGTGTGGTTTATGGAGTGTTTATTAAGCAGGAGTGAGGTTTATGAAGTGTTTATTAAGCAGGAGTGAGGTTTATGAAGTGTTTATTAAGCAGGGATGTGGTTTATGAAGTGTTTATTAAGCAGGGATGTGGTTTATGAAGTGTTTATTAAGCAGGGGTGTGGTTTATGAAGTCTTTATTAAGCAGGGGTGTGGTTTATGGAGTGTTTATTAAGCAGGAGTGAGGTTTATGAAGTGTTTATTAAGCAGGGGTGTGGTTTATGGAGTGTTTATTAAGCAGGAGTGAGGTTTATGAAGTGTTTATTAAGCAGGAGTGAGGTTTATGAAGTGTTTATTAAGCAGGGATGTGGTTTATGAAGTGTTTATTAAGCAGGGGTGTGGTTTATGAAGTGTTTATTAAGCAGGGGTGTGGTTTATGAAGTGCTTATTAAGCAGGGGTTAGGTTTATGAAGTGTTTAGCAGGAGTGAGGTTTATGAAGTGTTTATTAAGCAGGGGTGTGGTTTATGAAGTGTTTATTAAGCAGGGGTGTGGTTTATGAAGTGTTTATTAAGCAGGGGTGAGGTTTATGAAGTGTTTATTAAGCAGGGGTGAGGTTTATGGAGTGTTTATTAAGCAGTAGTGAAGTTTATGATGTGTTTATTAAGCAGGAGTGAGGTTTATGGAGTGTTTATTAAGCAGGGGTGTGGTTTATGAAGTGTTTATTAAGCAGGAGTGAGGTTTATGGAGTGTTTATTAGGCAGGGGTGTGGTTTATGAAGTGTTTATTAAGCAGGAGTGAGGTTTATGAAGTGTTTATTAAGCAGGGGTGTGGTTTGTGAAGTGTTTATTAAGCAGGAGTGAGGTTTATGAAGTGTTTATTAAGCAGGAGTGAGGTTTATGAAGTGTTTATTAAGCAGGGGTGTGGTTTATGAAGTGTTTATTAAGTAGGGGTGTGGTTTATGAAGTGTTTATTAAGCAGGGGTGTGGTTTATTAAGTGTTTATTAAGCAGGGGTGAGGTTTATGAAGTGTTTATTAAGCAGGAGTGAGGTTTATGGAGTGTTTATTAAGCAGGGGTGTGGTTTATGGAATGTTTATTAAGCAAGGGTGTGGTTTATGGAGTGTTTATTAAGCAGGAGTGAGGTTTATGAAGTGTTTATTAAGCAGGAGTGAGGTTTATGAAGTGTTTATTAGGCAGGGGTGTGGTTTATGGCGTGTTTATTAAGCAGGGGTGTGGTTTATGAAGCGTTTATTAAGCAGGAGTGAGGTTTATGAAGCGTTTATTAAGCAGGGGTGTGGTTTATGAAGTGTTTATTAAGCAGGGGTGTGGTTTATGAAGTGTTTATTAAGCAGGGGTGTGGTTTATGAAGTGTTTATTAAGCAGGGATGTGGTTTATGAAGTGTTTATTAAGCAGGGGTGAGGTTTATGAAGTGCTTATTAAGCAGGGGTGTGGTTTATGAAGCGTTTATTAAGCAGGAGTGAGGTTTATGAAGCGTTTATTAAGCAGGGGTGTGGTTTATGAAGTGTTTATTAAGCAGGGGTGTGGTTTATGAAGTGTTTATTAAGCAGGGGTGTGGTTTATGGAGTGTTTATTAAGCAGGAATGTGGTTTATGAAGTGTTTATTAAGCAGGGGTGAGGTTTATGAAGTGCTTATTAAGCAGGGGTGTGGTTTATGAAGTGTTTATTAAGCAGGGATGTGGTTTATGAAGTGCTTATTAAGCAGGGGTGTGGTTTATGAAGTGTGTATTAAGCAGGGGTGTGGTTTATGAAGTGTTTTTAAGCAGGGGTGTGGTTTATGAAGTGTTTATTAAGCAGGAGTGTGGTTTATGAAGTGTTTATTAAGCAGGGGTGTGGTTTATGAAGTGTTTATTAAGCAGGGGTGTGGTTTATGAAGTGTTTATTAAGCAGGAGTGAGGTTTATGAAGTGTTTATTAAGCAGGGGTGAGGTTTATGAAGTGCTTATTAAGCAGGGGTGTGGTTTATGTAGTGTGTATTAAGCAGGGGTGTTATTTATGAAGTGTTTTTAAGCAGGGGTGTGGTTTATGAAGTGTTTATTAAGCAGGAGTGTGGTTTATGAAGTGTTTATTAAGCAGGGGTGTGGTTTATGAAGTGTTTATTAAGCAGGGGTGTGGTTTATAAAGTGTGTATTAAGCAGGGGTGTGGTTTATGAAGTGTTTATTAAGCAGGAGTGAGGTTTATGGAGTGTTTATTAAGCAGGAGTGTGGTTTATGAAGTGTTTATTAAGCAGGGGTGAGGTTTATGAAGTGTTTATTAAGCAGGGGTGTGGTTTATGAAGTGTGTATTAAGCAGGGGTGTGGTTTATGAAGTGTTTATTAAGCAGGAGTGAGGTTTATGGAGTGTTTATTAAGCAGTAGTGAGGTTTATGAAGTGTTTATTAAGCAGGGGTGTGGTTTATGAAGTGTTTATTAAGCAGGGGTGTGGTTTATGAAGTGTTTATTAAGCAGGGGTGTGCTTTATGAAGTGTTTATTAAGCAGGAGTGAGGTTTATGAAGTGTTTATTAAGCAGGGGTGTGGTTTATGAAGTGTTTATTAAGCAGGGGTGTGGTTTATGAAGTGTTTATTAAGCAGGGGTGTGGTTTATGGAGTGTTTATTAAGCAGGAGTGAGGTTTATGAAGTGTTTATTAAGCAGGGGTGTGGTTTATGAAGTGTTTATTAAGCAGGGGTGTGGTTTATGGAGTGTTTATTAAGCAGGAGTGAGGTTTATGAAGTGTTTATAAAGCAGGGGTGTGGTTTATGGAGTGTTTATTAAGCAGGCGTGAGGTTTATGAAGTGTTTATTAAGCAGGAGTGAGGTTTATGAATTGTTTATTAAGCAGGGGTGTGGTTTATGAAGTGTTTATTAAGCAGGGGTGTGGTTTATGAAGTGTTTATTAAGCAGGGGTGTGGTTTATGAAGTGCTTATTAAGCAGGGGTGAGGTTAATGAAGTGTTTATTAAGCAGGAGTGAGGTTTATGGAGTGTTTATTAAGCAGGGGTGTGGTTATGGAGTGTTTATTAAGCAAGGGTGTGGTTTATGGAGTGTTTATTAAGCAGGAGTGAGGTTTATGAAGTGTTTATTAAGCAGGGGTGTGGTTTATGAAGTGTTTATTAAGCAGGGGTGTGGTTTATGAAGTGTTTATTAAGCAGGGGTGTGGTATATGAAGTGTTTATTAAGCTGGGGTGTGGTTTATGGAGTGATTATTAAGCAGGGGTGTGGTTTGTGAAGTGTTTATTAAGCAAGGGTGAGGTTTATGAAGTGTTTTTTAAGCAGGGGTGTGGTTTATGAAGTGTTTATTAAGCAGGGGTGTGGTTTATGAAGTCTTTATTAAGCAGGGGTGTGGTTTATGGAGTGTTTATTAAGCAAGAGTGAGGTTTATGAAGTGTTTATTAAGCAGGGGTGTGGTTTATGGAGTGTTTATTAAGCAGGAGTGAGGTTTATGAAGTGTTTATTAAGCACGAATGAGGTTTATGAAGTGTTTATTAAGCAGGGATGTGGTTTATGAAGTGTTTATTAAGCAGGGGTGTGGTTTATGAAGTGTTTATTAAGCAGGGGTGTGGTTTATAAAGTGTGTATTAAGCAGGGGTGTGGTTTATGAAGTGTTTATTAAGCAGGAGTGAGGTTTATGGAGTGTTTATTAAGCAGGAGTGTGGTTTATGAAGTGTTTATTAAGCAGGGGTGAGGTTTATGAAGTGTTTATTAAGCAGGGGTGTGGTTTATGAAGTGTGTATTAAGCAGGGGTGTGGTTTATGAAGTGTTTATTAAGCAGGAGTGAGGTTTATGGAGTGTTTATTAAGCAGTAGTGAGGTTTATGAAGTGTTTATTAAGCAGGGGTGTGGTTTATGAAGTGTTTATTAAGCAGGGGTGTGGTTTATGAAGTGTTTATTAAGCAGGGGTGTGGTTTATGAAGTGCTTATTAAGCAGGGGTGAGGTTAATGAAGTGTTTATTAAGCAGGAGTGAGGTTTATGGAGTGTTTATTAAGCAGGGGTGTGGTTATGGAGTGTTTATTAAGCAAGGGTGTGGTTTATGGAGTGTTTATTAAGCAGGAGTGAGGTTTATGAAGTGTTTATTAAGCAGGGGTGTGGTTTATGAAGTGTTTATTAAGCAGGGGTGTGGTTTATGAAGTGTTTATTAAGCAGGGGTGTGGTATATGAAGTGTTTATTAAGCTGGGGTGTGGTTTATGGAGTGATTATTAAGCAGGGGTGTGGTTTGTGAAGTGTTTATTAAGCAAGGGTGAGGTTTATGAAGTGTTTTTTAAGCAGGGGTGTGGTTTATGAAGTGTTTATTAAGCAGGGGTGTGGTTTATGAAGTCTTTATTAAGCAGGGGTGTGGTTTATGGAGTGTTTATTAAGCAAGAGTGAGGTTTATGAAGTGTTTATTAAGCAGGGGTGTGGTTTATGGAGTGTTTATTAAGCAGGAGTGAGGTTTATGAAGTGTTTATTAAGCACGAATGAGGTTTATGAAGTGTTTATTAAGCAGGGATGTGGTTTATGAAGTGTTTATTAAGCAGGGGTGTGGTTTATGAAATGTTTATTAAGCAAGGGTGTGGTTTATGAAGTGCTTATTAAGCAGGGGTGAGGTTTATGAAGTGTTTATTAAGCAGGAGTGAGGTTTATGAAGTGTTTATTAAGCAGGGGTGTGGTTTATGAAGTGTTTATTAAGCAGGGGTGTGGTTTATGAAGTGTTTATTAAGCAGGGGTGAGGTTTATGAAGTGTTTATTAAGCAGGGGTGAGGTTTATGGAGTGTTTATTAAGCAGTAGTGAAGTTTATGATGTGTTTATTAAGCAGGAGTGAGGTTTATGAAGTGTTTATTAAGCAGGGGTGTGGTTTATGAAGTGTTTATTAAGCAGGAGTGAGGTTTATGGAGTGTTTATTAGGCAGGGGTGTGGTTTATGAAGTGTTTATTAAGCAGGAGTGAGGTTTATGAAGTGTTTATTAAGCAGGGGTGTGGTTTGTGAAGTGTTTATTAAGCAGGAGTGAGGTTTATGAAGTGTTTATTAAGCAGGAGTGAGGTTTATGAAGTGTTTATTAAGCAGGGGTGTGGTTTATGAAGTGTTTATTAAGTAGGGGTGTGGTTTATGAAGTGGTTATTAAGCAGGGGTGTGGTTTATGAAGTGTTTATTAAGCAGGGATGTGGTTTATTAAGTGTTTATTAAGCAGGGGTGAGGTTTATGAAGTGTTTATTAAGCAGGAGTGAGGTTTATGGAGTGTTTATTAAGCAGGGGTGTGGTTTATGGAATGTTTATTAAGCAAGGGTGTGGTTTATGGAGTGTTTATTAAGCAGGAGTGAGGTTTATGAAGTGTTTATTAAGCAGGGGTGTGGTTTAAGAAGTGTTTATTAAGCAGGGGTGTGGTTTATGAAGTGTTTATTAAGCAGGAGTGAGGTTTATGAAGTGTTTATTAAGCAGGAGTGAGGTTTATGAAGTGTTTATTAAGCAGGGGTGTGGTTTATGAAGTGTTTATTAAGCAGGGGTGTGGTTTATGAAGTGTTTATTAAGCAGGGGTGTGGTTTATGAAGTGTTTATTAAGCAGGGGTGTGGTTTATGAAGTGTTTATTAAGCAGGGGTGTGGTTTATGAAGTGTTTATTAAGCAGGAGTGAGGTTTATGAAGTGTTTATTAAGCAGGAGTGAGGTTTATGAAGTGTTTATTAAGCAGGGGTGTGGTTTATGAAGTGTTTATTAAGCAGGGGTGTGGTTTATGAAGTGTGTATTAAGCAGGGGTGTGGTTTATGAAGTGTTTATTAAGCAGGGGTGTGGTTTATGAAGTGTTTATTAAGCAGGAGTGTGGTTTATGAAGTGTTTATTAGGCAGGGGTGTGGTTTATGAAGTGTTTATTAAGCAGGGGTGTGGTTTATGAAGTGTTTATTAAGCAGGAGTGAGGTTTATGGAGTGTTTATTAAGCAGGGGTGTGGTTTATGAAGTGTTTATTAAGCAGGAGTGTGGTTTATGAAGTGTTTATTAAGCAGGGGTGAGGTTTATGAAGTGTTTATTAAGCAGGGGTGTGGTTTATGAAGTTTTTATTAAGCAGGGGTGTGGTTTATGAAGTGCTTATTAAGCAGGGGTGTGGTTTATGAAGTGTTTATTAAGCAGGGGTGTGGTTTATGAAGTGTGTATTAAGCAGGGGTGTGGTTTATGAAGTGTTTTTAAGCAGGGGTGTGGTTTATGAAGCATTTATTAAGCAGGGGTGTGGTTTATGAAGTGTTTATTAAGCAGGAGTGTGGTTTATGAAGTGTTTATTAAGCAGGGGTGTGGTTTATGAAGTGTTTATTAAGCAGGAGTGAGGTTTATGGAGTGTTTATTAAGCAGGGGTGTGGTTTATGGAGTGTTTATTAAGCAGGAGTGAGGTTTATGAAGTGTTTATTAAGCAGGGGTGTGGTTTATGGAGTGTTTATTAAGCAGGAGTGAGGTTTATGAAGTGTTTATTAAGCAGGAGTGAGGTTTATGAAGAGCTTATTAAGCAGGGGTGTGGTTTATGAAGTGTTTATTAAGCAGGGGTGTGGTTTATGAAGTCTTTATTAAGCAGGGGTGTGGTTTATGGAGTGTTTATTAAGCAGGAGTGAGGTTTATGAAGTGTTTATTAAGCAGGGGTGTGGTTTATGGAGTGTTTATTAAGCAGGAGTGAGGTTTATGAAGTGTTTATTAAGCAGGAGTGAGGTTTATGAAGTGTTTATTAAGCAGGGATGTGGTTTATGAAGTGTTTATTAAGCAGGGGTGTGGTTTATGAAGTGTTTATTAAGCAGGGGTGTGGTTTATGAAGTGCTTATTAAGCAGGGGTTAGGTTTATGAAGTGTTTAGCAGGAGTGAGGTTTATGAAGTGTTTATTAAGCAGGGGTGTGGTTTATGAAGTGTTTATTAAGCAGGGGTGTGGTTTATGAAGTGTTTATTAAGCAGGGGTGAGGTTTATGAAGTGTTTATTAAGCAGGGGTGAGGTTTATGGAGTGTTTATTAAGCAGTAGTGAAGTTTATGATCTGTTTATTAAGCAGGAGTGAGGTTTATGGAGTGTTTATTAAGCAGGGGTGTGGTTTATGAAGTGTTTATTAAGCAGGAGTGAGGTTTATGGAGTGTTTATTAGGCAGGGGTGTGGTTTATGAAGTGTTTATTAAGCAGGAGTGAGGTTTATGAAGTGTTTATTAAGCAGGGGTGTGGTTTGTGAAGTGTTTATTAAGCAGGAGTGAGGTTTATGAAGTGTTTATTAAGCAGGAGTGAGGTTTATGAAGTGTTTATTAAGCAGGGGTGTGGTTTATGAAGTGTTTATTAAGTAGGGGTGTGGTTTATGAAGTGTTTATTAAGCAGGGGTGTGGTTTATTAAGTGTTTATTAAGCAGGGGTGAGGTTTATGAAGTGTTTATTAAGCAGGAGTGAGGTTTATGGAGTGTTTATTAAGCAGGGGTGTGGTTTATGGAATGTTTATTAAGCAAGGGTGTGGTTTATGGAGTGTTTATTAAGCAGGAGTGAGGTTTATGAAGTGTTTATTAAGCAGGAGTGAGGTTTATGAAGTGTTTATTAGGCAGGGGTGTGGTTTATGGCGTGTTTATTAAGCAGGGGTGTGGTTTATGAAGCGTTTATTAAGCAGGAGTGAGGTTTATGAAGCGTTTATTAAGCAGGGGTGTGGTTTATGAAGTGTTTATTAAGCAGGGGTGTGGTTTATGAAGTGTTTATTAAGCAGGGGTGTGGTTTATGAAGTGTTTATTAAGCAGGGATGTCGTTTATGAAGTGTTTATTAAGCAGGGGTGAGGTTTATGAAGTGCTTATTAAGCAGGGGTGTGGTTTATGAAGCGTTTATTAAGCAGGGGTGTGGTTTATGAAGTGTTTATTAAGCAGGGGTGTGGTTTATGAAGTGTTTATTAAGCAGGGGTGTGGTTTATGGAGTGTTTATTAAGCAGGAATGTGGTTTATGAAGTGTTTATTAAGCAGGGGTGAGGTTTATGAAGTGCTTATTAAGCAGGGGTGTGGTTTATGAAGTGTTTATTAAGCAGGGATGTGGTTTATGAAGTGCTTATTAAGCAGGGGTGTGGTTTATGAAGTGTGTATTAAGCAGGGGTGTGGTTTATGAAGTGTTTTTAAGCAGGGGTGTGGTTTATGAAGTGTTTATTAAGCAGGAGTGTGGTTTATGAAGTGTTTATTAAGCAGGGGTGTGGTTTATGAAGTGTTTATTAAGCAGGGGTGTGGTTTATGAAGTGTTTATTAAGCAGGAGTGAGGTTTATGAAGTGTTTATTAAGCAGGGGTGAGGTTTATGAAGTGCTTATTAAGCAGGGGTGTGGTTTATGTAGTGTGTATTAAGCAGGGGTGTTATTTATGAAGTGTTTTTAAGCAGGGGTGTGGTTTATGAAGTGTTTATTAAGCAGGAGTGTGGTTTATGAAGTGTTTATTAAGCAGGGGTGTGGTTTATGAAGTGTTTATTAAGCAGGGGTGTGGTTTATAAAGTGTGTATTAAGCAGGGGTGTGGTTTATGAAGTGTTTATTAAGCAGGAGTGAGGTTTATGGAGTGTTTATTAAGCAGGAGTGTGGTTTATGAAGTGTTTATTAAGCAGGGGTGAGGTTTATGAAGTGTTTATTAAGCAGGGGTGTGGTTTATGAAGTGTGTATTAAGCAGGGGTGTGGTTTATGAAGTGTTTATTAAGCAGGAGTGAGGTTTATGGAGTGTTTATTAAGCAGTAGTGAGGTTTATGAAGTGTTTATTAAGCAGGGGTGTGGTTTATGAAGTGTTTATTAAGCAGGGGTGTGGTTTATGAAGTGTTTATTAAGCAGGGGTGTGCTTTATGAAGTGTTTATTAAGCAGGAGTGAGGTTTATGAAGTGTTTATTAAGCAGGGGTGTGGTTTATGAAGTGTTTATTAAGCAGGGGTGTGGTTTATGAAGTGTTTATTAAGCAGGGGTGTGGTTTATGGAGTGTTTATTAAGCAGGAGTGAGGTTTATGAAGTGTTTATTAAGCAGGGGTGTGGTTTATGAAGTGTTTATTAAGCAGGGGTGTGGTTTATGGAGTGTTTATTAAGCAGGAGTGAGGTTTATGAAGTGTTTATAAAGCAGGGGTGTGGTTTATGGAGTGTTTATTAAGCAGGCGTGAGGTTTATGAAGTGTTTATTAAGCAGGAGTGAGGTTTATGAATTGTTTATTAAGCAGGGGTGTGGTTTATGAAGTGTTTATTAAGCAGGGGTGTGGTTTATGAAGTGTTTATTAAGCAGGGGTGTGGTTTATGAAGTGCTTATTAAGCAGGGGTGAGGTTAATGAAGTGTTTATTAAGCAGGAGTGAGGTTTATGGAGTGTTTATTAAGCAGGGGTGTGGTTATGGAGTGTTTATTAAGCAAGGGTGTGGTTTATGGAGTGTTTATTAAGCAGGAGTGAGGTTTATGAAGTGTTTATTAAGCAGGGGTGTGGTTTATGAAGTGTTTATTAAGCAGGGGTGTGGTTTATGAAGTGTTTATTAAGCAGGGGTGTGGTATATGAAGTGTTTATTAAGCTGGGGTGTGGTTTATGGAGTGATTATTAAGCAGGGGTGTGGTTTGTGAAGTGTTTATTAAGCAAGGGTGAGGTTTATGAAGTGTTTTTTAAGCAGGGGTGTGGTTTATGAAGTGTTTATTAAGCAGGGGTGTGGTTTATGAAGTCTTTATTAAGCAGGGGTGTGGTTTATGGAGTGTTTATTAAGCAAGAGTGAGGTTTATGAAGTGTTTATTAAGCAGGGGTGTGGTTTATGGAGTGTTTATTAAGCAGGAGTGAGGTTTATGAAGTGTTTATTAAGCACGAATGAGGTTTATGAAGTGTTTATTAAGCAGGGATGTGGTTTATGAAGTGTTTATTAAGCAGGGGTGTGGTTTATGAAATGTTTATTAAGCAAGGGTGTGGTTTATGAAGTGCTTATTAAGCAGGGGTGAGGTTTATGAAGTGTTTATTAAGCAGGAGTGAGGTTTATGAAGTGTTTATTAAGCAGGGGTGTGGTTTATGAAGTGTTTATTAAGCAGGGGTGTGGTTTATGAAGTGTTTATTAAGCAGGGGTGAGGTTTATGAAGTGTTTATTAAGCAGGGGTGAGGTTTATGGAGTGTTTATTAAGCAGTAGTGAAGTTTATGATGTGTTTATTAAGCAGGAGTGAGGTTTATGAAGTGTTTATTAAGCAGGGGTGTGGTTTATGAAGTGTTTATTAAGCAGGAGTGAGGTTTATGGAGTGTTTATTAGGCAGGGGTGTGGTTTATGAAGTGTTTATTAAGCAGGAGTGAGGTTTATGAAGTGTTTATTAAGCAGGGGTGTGGTTTGTGAAGTGTTTATTAAGCAGGAGTGAGGTTTATGAAGTGTTTATTAAGCAGGAGTGAGGTTTATGAAGTGTTTATTAAGCAGGGGTGTGGTTTATGAAGTGTTTATTAAGTAGGGGTGTGGTTTATGAAGTGGTTATTAAGCAGGGGTGTGGTTTATGAAGTGTTTATTAAGCAGGGATGTGGTTTATTAAGTGTTTATTAAGCAGGGGTGAGGTTTATGAAGTGTTTATTAAGCAGGAGTGAGGTTTATGGAGTGTTTATTAAGCAGGGGTGTGGTTTATGGAATGTTTATTAAGCAAGGGTGTGGTTTATGGAGTGTTTATTAAGCAGGAGTGAGGTTTATGAAGTGTTTATTAAGCAGGGGTGTGGTTTAAGAAGTGTTTATTAAGCAGGGGTGTGGTTTATGAAGTGTTTATTAAGCAGGAGTGAGGTTTATGAAGTGTTTATTAAGCAGGAGTGAGGTTTATGAAGTGTTTATTAAGCAGGGGTGTGGTTTATGAAGTGTTTATTAAGCAGGGGTGTGGTTTATGAAGTGTTTATTAAGCAGGGGTGTGGTTTATGAAGTGTTTATTAAGCAGGGGTGTGGTTTATGAAGTGTTTATTAAGCAGGGGTGTGGTTTATGAAGTGTTTATTAAGCAGGAGTGAGGTTTATGAAGTGTTTATTAAGCAGGAGTGAGGTTTATGAAGTGTTTATTAAGCAGGGGTGTGGTTTATGAAGTGTTTATTAAGCAGGGGTGTGGTTTATGAAGTGTGTATTAAGCAGGGGTGTGGTTTATGAAGTGTTTATTAAGCAGGGGTGTGGTTTATGAAGTGTTTATTAAGCAGGAGTGTGGTTTATGAAGTGTTTATTAGGCAGGGGTGTGGTTTATGAAGTGTTTATTAAGCAGGGGTGTGGTTTATGAAGTGTTTATTAAGCAGGAGTGAGGTTTATGGAGTGTTTATTAAGCAGGGGTGTGGTTTATGAAGTGTTTATTAAGCAGGAGTGTGGTTTATGAAGTGTTTATTAAGCAGGGGTGAGGTTTATGAAGTGTTTATTAAGCAGGGGTGTGGTTTATGAAGTGTGTATTAAGCAGGGGTGTGGTTTATGAAGTGTTTATTAAGCAGGAGTGAGGTTTATGGAGTGTTTATTAAGCAGGGGTGTGGTTTATGAAGTGTTTATTAAGCAGGGGTGTGTTTTATGAAGTGTTTATTAAGCAGGAGTGTGGCTTATGAAGTGTTTATTAAGCAGGAGTGAGGTTTATGGAGTATTTATTAAGCAGGGGTGTGGTTTATGAAGTTTTTATTAAGCAGGGGTGTGGTTTATGAAGTGCTTATTAAGCAGGGGTGTGGTTTATGAAATGTTTATTAAGCAGGGGTGTGGTTTATGAAGTGTGTATTAAGCAGGGGTGTGGTTTATGAAGTGTTTTTAAGCAGGGGTGTGGTTTATGAAGCATTTATTAAGCAGGGGTGTGGTTTATGAAGTGTTTATTAAGCAGGAGTGTGGTTTATGAAGTGTTTATTAAGCAGGGGTGTGGTTTATGAAGTGTTTATTAAGCAGGAGTGAGGTTTATGGAGTGTTTATTAAGCAGGGGTGTGGTTTATGGAGTGTTTATTAAGCAGGAGTGAGGTTTATGAAGTGTTTATTAAGCAGGGGTGTGGTTTATGGAGTGTTTATTAAGCAGGAGTGAGGTTTATGAAGTGTTTATTAAGCAGGAGTGAGGTTTATGAAGAGCTTATTAAGCAGGGGTGTGGTTTATGAAGTGTTTATTAAGCAGGGGTGTGGTTTATGAAGTCTTTATTAAGCAGGGGTGTGGTTTATGGAGTGTTTATTAAGCAGGAGTGAGGTTTATGAAGTGTTTATTAAGCAGGGGTGTGGTTTATGGAGTGTTTATTAAGCAGGAGTGAGGTTTATGAAGTGTTTATTAAGCAGGAGTGAGGTTTATGAAGTGTTTATTAAGCAGGGATGTGGTTTATGAAGTGTTTATTAAGCAGGGGTGTGGTTTATGAAGTGTTTATTAAGCAGGGGTGTGGTTTATGAAGTGCTTATTAAGCAGGGGTGAGGTTTATGAAGTGTTTAGCAGGAGTGAGGTTTATGAAGTGTTTATTAAGCAGGGGTGTGGTTTATGAAGTGTTTATTAAGCAGGGGTGTGGTTTATGAAGTGTTTATTAAGCAGGGGTGAGGTTTATGAAGTGTTTATTAAGCAGGGGTGAGGTTTATGGAGTGTTTATTAAGCAGTAGTGAAGTTTATGATGTGTTTATTAAGCAGGAGTGAGGTTTATGGAGTGTTTATTAAGCAGGGGTGTGGTTTATGAAGTGTTTATTAAGCAGGAGTGAGGTTTATGGAGTGTTTATTACGCAGGGGTGTGGTTTATGAAGTGTTTATTAAGCAGGAGTGAGGTTTATGAAGTGTTTATTAAGCAGGGGTGTGGTTTGTGAAGTGTTTATTAAGCAGGAGTGAGGTTTATGAAGTGTTTATTAAGCAGGAGTGAGGTTTATGAAGTGTTTATTAAGCAGGGGTGTGGTTTATGAAGTGTTTATTAAGTAGGGGTGTGGTTTATGAAGTGTTTATTAAGCAGGGGTGTGGTTTATTAAGTGTTTATTAAGCAGGGGTGAGGTTTATGAAGTGTTTATTAAGCAGGAGTGAGGTTTATGGAGTGTTTATTAAGCAGGGGTGTGGTTTATGGAATGTTTATTAAGCAAGGGTGTGGTTTATGGAGTGTTTATTAAGCAGGAGTGAGGTTTATGAAGTGTTTATTAAGCAGGAGTGAGGTTTATGAAGTGTTTATTAGGCAGGGGTGTGGTTTATGGCGTGTTTATTAAGCAGGGGTGTGGTTTATGAAGCGTTTATTAAGCAGGAGTGAGGTTTATGAAGCGTTTATTAAGCAGGGGTGTGGTTTATGAAGTGTTTATTAAGCAGGGGTGTGGTTTATGAAGTGTTTATTAAGCAGGGGTGTGGTTTATGAAGTGTTTATTAAGCAGGGATGTGGTTTATGAAGTGTTTATTAAGCAGGGGTGAGGTTTATGGAGTGCTTATTAAGCAGGGGTGTGGTTTATGAAGCGTTTATTAAGCAGGAGTGAGGTTTATGAAGCGTTTATTAAGCAGGGGTGTGGTTTATGAAGTGTTTATTAAGCAGGGGTGTGGTTTATGAAGTGTTTATTAAGCAGGGGTGTGGTTTATGGAGTGTTTATTAAGCAGGGATGTGGTTTATGAAGTGTTTATTAAGCAGGGGTGAGGTTTATGAAGTGCTTATTAAGCAGGGGTGTGGTTTATGAAGTGTTTATTAAGCAGGGATGTGGTTTATGAAGTGCTTATTAAGCAGGGGTGTGGTTTATGAAGTGTGTATTAAGCAGGGGTGTGGTTTATGAAGTGTTTTTAAGCAGGGGTGTGGTTTATGAAGTGTTTATTAAGCAGGAGTGTGGTTTATGAAGTGTTTATTAAGCAGGGGTGTGGTTTATGAAGTGTTTATTAAGCAGGGGTGTGGTTTATGAAGTGTTTATTAAGCAGGAGTGAGGTTTATGAAGTGTTTATTAAGCAGGGGTGAGGTTTATGAAGTGCTTATTAAGCAGGGGTGTGGTTTATGTAGTGTGTATTAAGCAGGGGTGTTATTTATGAAGTGTTTTTAAGCAGGGGTGTGGTTTATGAAGTGTTTATTAAGCAGGAGTGTGGTTTATGAAGTGTTTATTAAGCAGGGGTGTGGTTTATGAAGTGTTTATTAAGCAGGGGTGTGGTTTATAAAGTGTGTATTAAGCAGGGGTGTGGTTTATGAAGTGTTTATTAAGCAGGAGTGAGGTTTATGGAGTGTTTATTAAGCAGGAGTGTGGTTTATGAAGTGTTTATTAAGCAGGGGTGAGGTTTATGAAGTGTTTATTAAGCAGGGGTGTGGTTTATGAAGTGTGTATTAAGCAGGGGTGTGGTTTATGAAGTGTTTATTAAGCAGGAGTGAGGTTTATGGAGTGTTTATTAAGCAGTAGTGAGGTTTATGAAGTGTTTATTAAGCAGGGGTGTGGTTTATGAAGTGTTTATTAAGCAGGGGTGTGGTTTATGAAGTGTTTATTAAGCAGGGGTGTGCTTTATGAAGTGTTTATTAAGCAGGAGTGAGGTTTATGAAGTGTTTATTAAGCAGGGGTGTGGTTTATGAAGTGTTTATTAAGCAGGGGTGTGGTTTATGAAGTGTTTATTAAGCAGGGGTGTGGTTTATGGAGTGTTTATTAAGCAGGAGTGAGGTTTATGAAGTGTTTATTAAGCAGGGGTGTGGTTTATGAAGTGTTTATTAAGCAGGGGTGTGGTTTATGGAGTGTTTATTAAGCAGGAGTGAGGTTTATGAAGTGTTTATTAAGCAGGGGTGTGGTTTATGGAGTGTTTATTAAGCAGGCGTGAGGTTTATGAAGTGTTTATTAAGCAGGAGTGAGGTTTATGAATTGTTTATTAAGCAGGGGTGTGGTTTATGAAGTGTTTATTAAGCAGGGGTGTGGTTTATGAAGTCTTTATTAAGCAGGGGTGTGGTTTATGGAGTGTTTATTAAGCAGGAGTGAGGTTTATGAAGTGTTTATTAAGCAGGGGTGTGGTTTATGGAGTGTTTATTAAGCAGGAGTGAGGTTTATGAAGTGTTTATTAAGCAGGGGTGTGGTTTATGGAGTGTTTATTAAGCAGGAGTGAGGTTTATGAAGTGTTTATTAAGCAGGAGTGAGGTTTATGAAGTGTTTATTAAGCAGGGATGTGGTTTATGAAGTGTTTATTAAGCAGGGGTGTGGTTTATGAAGTGTTTATTAAGCAGGGGTGTGGTTTATGAAGTGCTTATTAAGCAGGGGTGAGGTTTATGAAGTGTTTAGCAGGAGTGAGGTTTATGAAGTGTTTATTAAGCAGGGGTGTGGTTTATGAAGTGTTTATTAAGCAGGGGTGTGGTTTATGAAGTGTTTATTAAGCAGGGGTGAGGTTTATGAAGTGTTTATTAAGCAGGGGTGAGGTTTATGGAGTGTTTATTAAGCAGTAGTGAAGTTTATGATGTGTTTATTAAGCAGGAGTGAGGTTTATGGAGTGTTTATTAAGCAGGGGTGTGGTTTATGAAGTGTTTATTAAGCAGGAGTGAGGTTTATGGAGTGTTTATTAGGCAGGGGTGTGGTTTATGAAGTGTTTATTAAGCAGGAGTGAGGTTTATGAAGTGTTTATTAAGCAGGGGTGTGGTTTGTGAAGTGTTTATTAAGCAGGAGTGAGGTTTATGAAGTGTTTATTAAGCAGGAGTGAGGTTTATGAAGTGTTTATTAAGCAGGGGTGTGGTTTATGAAGTGTTTATTAAGTAGGGGTGTGGTTTATGAAGTGTTTATTAAGCAGGGGTGTGGTTTATTAAGTGTTTATTAAGCAGGGGTGAGGTTTATGAAGTGTTTATTAAGCAGGAGTGAGGTTTATGGAGTGTTTATTAAGCAGGGGTGTGGTTTATGGAATGTTTATTAAGCAAGGGTGTGGTTTATGGAGTGTTTATTAAGCAGGAGTGAGGTTTATGAAGTGTTTATTAAGCAGGAGTGAGGTTTATGAAGTGTTTATTAGGCAGGGGTGTGGTTTATGGCGTGTTTATTAAGCAGGGGTGTGGTTTATGAAGCGTTTATTAAGCAGGAGTGAGGTTTATGAAGCGTTTATTAAGCAGGGGTGTGGTTTATGAAGTGTTTATTAAGCAGGGGTGTGGTTTATGAAGTGTTTATTAAGCAGGGGTGTGGTTTATGAAGTGTTTATTAAGCAGGGATGTGGTTTATGAAGTGTTTATTAAGCAGGGGTGAGGTTTATGAAGTGCTTATTAAGCAGGGGTGTGGTTTATGAAGCGTTTATTAAGCAGGAGTGAGGTTTATGAAGCGTTTATTAAGCAGGGGTGTGGTTTATGAAGTGTTTATTAAGCAGGGGTGTGGTTTATGAAGTGTTTATTAAGCAGGAGTGTGGTTTATGAAGTGTTTATTAAGCAGGGGTGTGGTTTATGAAGTGTTTATTAAGCAGGGGTGTGGTTTATGAAGTGTTTATTAAGCAGGAGTGAGGTTTATGAAGTGTTTATTAAGCAGGGGTGAGGTTTATGAAGTGCTTATTAAGCAGGGGTGTGGTTTATGTAGTGTGTATTAAGCAGGGGTGTTATTTATGAAGTGTTTTTAAGCAGGGGTGTGGTTTATGAAGTGTTTATTAAGCAGGAGTGTGGTTTATGAAGTGTTTATTAAGCAGGGGTGTGGTTTATGAAGTGTTTATTAAGCAGGGGTGTGGTTTATAAAGTGTGTATTAAGCAGGGGTGTGGTTTATGAAGTGTTTATTAAGCAGGAGTGAGGTTTATGGAGTGTTTATTAAGCAGGAGTGTGGTTTATGAAGTGTTTATTAAGCAGGGGTGAGGTTTATGAAGTGTTTATTAAGCAGGGGTGTGGTTTATGAAGTGTGTATTAAGCAGGGGTGTGGTTTATGAAGTGTTTATTAAGCAGGAGTGAGGTTTATGGAGTGTTTATTAAGCAGTAGTGAGGTTTATGAAGTGTTTATTAAGCAGGGGTGTGGTTTATGAAGTGTTTATTAAGCAGGGGTGTGGTTTATGAAGTGTTTATTAAGCAGGGGTGTGCTTTATGAAGTGTTTATTAAGCAGGAGTGAGGTTTATGAAGTGTTTATTAAGCAGGGGTGTGGTTTATGAAGTGTTTATTAAGCAGGGGTGTGGTTTATGAAGTGTTTATTAAGCAGGGGTGTGGTTTATGGAGTGTTTATTAAGCAGGAGTGAGGTTTATGAAGTGTTTATTAAGCAGGGGTGTGGTTTATGAAGTGTTTATTAAGCAGGGGTGTGGTTTATGGAGTGTTTATTAAGCAGGAGTGAGGTTTATGAAGTGTTTATAAAGCAGGGGTGTGGTTTATGGAGTGTTTATTAAGCAGGCGTGAGGTTTATGAAGTGTTTATTAAGCAGGAGTGAGGTTTATGAATTGTTTATTAAGCAGGGGTGTGGTTTATGAAGTGTTTATTAAGCAGGGGTGTGGTTTATGAAGTGTTTATTAAGCAGGGGTGTGGTTTATGAAGTGCTTATTAAGCAGGGGTGAGGTTAATGAAGTGTTTATTAAGCAGGAGTGAGGTTTATGGAGTGTTTATTAAGCAGGGGTGTGGTTATGGAGTGTTTATTAAGCAAGGGTGTGGTTTATGGAGTGTTTATTAAGCAGGAGTGAGGTTTATGAAGTGTTTATTAAGCAGGGGTGTGGTTTATGAAGTGTTTATTAAGCAGGGGTGTGGTTTATGAAGTGTTTATTAAGCAGGGGTGTGGTATATGAAGTGTTTATTAAGCTGGGGTGTGGTTTATGGAGTGATTATTAAGCAGGGGTGTGGTTTGTGAAGTGTTTATTAAGCAAGGGTGAGGTTTATGAAGTGTTTTTTAAGCAGGGGTGTGGTTTATGAAGTGTTTATTAAGCAGGGGTGTGGTTTATGAAGTCTTTATTAAGCAGGGGTGTGGTTTATGGAGTGTTTATTAAGCAAGAGTGAGGTTTATGAAGTGTTTATTAAGCAGGGGTGTGGTTTATGGAGTGTTTATTAAGCAGGAGTGAGGTTTATGAAGTGTTTATTAAGCACGAATGAGGTTTATGAAGTGTTTATTAAGCAGGGATGTGGTTTATGAAGTGTTTATTAAGCAGGGGTGTGGTTTATGAAATGTTTATTAAGCAAGGGTGTGGTTTATGAAGTGCTTATTAAGCAGGGGTGAGGTTTATGAAGTGTTTATTAAGCAGGAGTGAGGTTTATGAAGTGTTTATTAAGCAGGGGTGTGGTTTATGAAGTGTTTATTAAGCAGGGGTGTGGTTTATGAAGTGTTTATTAAGCAGGGGTGAGGTTTATGAAGTGTTTATTAAGCAGGGGTGAGGTTTATGGAGTGTTTATTAAGCAGTAGTGAAGTTTATGATGTGTTTATTAAGCAGGAGTGAGGTTTATGGAGTGTTTATTAAGCAGGGGTGTGGTTTATGAAGTGTTTATTAAGCAGGAGTGAGGTTTATGGAGTGTTTATTAGGCAGGGGTGTGGTTTATGAAGTGTTTATTAAGCAGGAGTGAGGTTTATGAAGTGTTTATTAAGCAGGGGTGTGGTTTGTGAAGTGTTTATTAAGCAGGAGTGAGGTTTATGAAGTGTTTATTAAGCAGGAGTGAGGTTTATGAAGTGTTTATTAAGCAGGGGTGTGGTTTATGAAGTGTTTATTAAGTAGGGGTGTGGTTTATGAAGTGTTTATTAAGCAGGGGTGTGGTTTATTAAGTGTTTATTAAGCAGGGGTGAGGTTTATGAAGTGTTTATTAAGCAGGAGTGAGGTTTATGGAGTGTTTATTAAGCAGGGGTGTGGTTTATGGAATGTTTATTAAGCAAGGGTGTGGTTTATGGAGTGTTTATTAAGCAGGAGTGAGGTTTATGAAGTGTTTATTAAGCAGGAGTGAGGTTTATGAAGTGTTTATTAGGCAGGGGTGTGGTTTATGGCGTGTTTATTAAGCAGGGGTGTGGTTTATGAAGCGTTTATTAAGCAGGAGTGAGGTTTATGAAGCGTTTATTAAGCAGGGGTGTGGTTTATGAAGTGTTTATTAAGCAGGGGTGTGGTTTATGAAGTGTTTATTAAGCAGGGGTGTGGTTTATGAAGTGTTTATTAAGCAGGGATGTGGTTTATGAAGTGTTTATTAAGCAGGGGTGAGGTTTATGAAGTGCTTATTAAGCAGGGGTGTGGTTTATGAAGCGTTTATTAAGCAGGAGTGAGGTTTATGAAGCGTTTATTAAGCAGGGGTGTGGTTTATGAAGTGTTTATTAAGCAGGGGTGTGGTTTATGAAGTGTTTATTAAGCAGGGGTGTGGTTTATGGAGTGTTTATTAAGCAGGGATGTGGTTTATGAAGTGTTTATTAAGCAGGGGTGAGGTTTATGAAGTGCTTATTAAGCAGGGGTGTGGTTTATGAAGTGTTTATTAAGCAGGGATGTGGTTTATGAAGTGCTTATTAAGCAGGGGTGTGGTTTATGAAGTGTGTATTAAGCAGGGGTGTGGTTTATGAAGTGTTTTTAAGCAGGGGTGTGGTTTATGAAGTGTTTATTAAGCAGGAGTGTGGTTTATGAAGTGTTTATTAAGCAGGGGTGTGGTTTATGAAGTGTTTATTAAGCAGGGGTGTGGTTTATGAAGTGTTTATTAAGCAGGAGTGAGGTTTATGAAGTGTTTATTAAGCAGGGGTGAGGTTTATGAAGTGCTTATTAAGCAGGGGTGTGGTTTATGTAGTGTGTATTAAGCAGGGGTGTTATTTATGAAGTGTTTTTAAGCAGGGGTGTGGTTTATGAAGTGTTTATTAAGCAGGAGTGTGGTTTATGAAGTGTTTATTAAGCAGGGGTGTGGTTTATGAAGTGTTTATTAAGCAGGGGTGTGGTTTATAAAGTGTGTATTAAGCAGGGGTGTGGTTTATGAAGTGTTTATTAAGCAGGAGTGAGGTTTATGGAGTGTTTATTAAGCAGGAGTGTGGTTTATGAAGTGTTTATTAAGCAGGGGTGAGGTTTATGAAGTGTTTATTAAGCAGGGGTGTGGTTTATGAAGTGTGTATTAAGCAGGGGTGTGGTTTATGAAGTGTTTATTAAGCAGGAGTGAGGTTTATGGAGTGTTTATTAAGCAGTAGTGAGGTTTATGAAGTGTTTATTAAGCAGGGGTGTGGTTTATGAAGTGTTTATTAAGCAGGGGTGTGGTTTATGAAGTGTTTATTAAGCAGGGGTGTGCTTTATGAAGTGTTTATTAAGCAGGAGTGAGGTTTATGAAGTGTTTATTAAGCAGGGGTGTGGTTTATGAAGTGTTTATTAAGCAGGGGTGTGGTTTATGAAGTGTTTATTAAGCAGGGGTGTGGTTTATGGAGTGTTTATTAAGCAGGAGTGAGGTTTATGAAGTGTTTATTAAGCAGGGGTGTGGTTTATGAAGTGTTTATTAAGCAGGGGTGTGGTTTATGGAGTGTTTATTAAGCAGGAGTGAGGTTTATGAAGTGTTTATAAAGCAGGGGTGTGGTTTATGGAGTGTTTATTAAGCAGGCGTGAGGTTTATGAAGTGTTTATTAAGCAGGAGTGAGGTTTATGAATTGTTTATTAAGCAGGGGTGTGGTTTATGAAGTGTTTATTAAGCAGGGGTGTGGTTTATGAAGTGTTTATTAAGCAGGGGTGTGGTTTATGAAGTGCTTATTAAGCAGGGGTGAGGTTAATGAAGTGTTTATTAAGCAGGAGTGAGGTTTATGGAGTGTTTATTAAGCAGGGGTGTGGTTATGGAGTGTTTATTAAGCAAGGGTGTGGTTTATGGAGTGTTTATTAAGCAGGAGTGAGGTTTATGAAGTGTTTATTAAGCAGGGGTGTGGTTTATGAAGTGTTTATTAAGCAGGGGTGTGGTTTATGAAGTGTTTATTAAGCAGGGGTGTGGTATATGAAGTGTTTATTAAGCTGGGGTGTGGTTTATGGAGTGATTATTAAGCAGGGGTGTGGTTTGTGAAGTGTTTATTAAGCAAGGGTGAGGTTTATGAAGTGTTTTTTAAGCAGGGGTGTGGTTTATGAAGTGTTTATTAAGCAGGGGTGTGGTTTATGAAGTCTTTATTAAGCAGGGGTGTGGTTTATGGAGTGTTTATTAAGCAAGAGTGAGGTTTATGAAGTGTTTATTAAGCAGGGGTGTGGTTTATGGAGTGTTTATTAAGCAGGAGTGAGGTTTATGAAGTGTTTATTAAGCACGAATGAGGTTTATGAAGTGTTTATTAAGCAGGGATGTGGTTTATGAAGGGTTTATTAAGCAGGGGTGTGGTTTATGAAATGTTTATTAAGCAAGGGTGTGGTTTATGAAGTGCTTATTAAGCAGGGGTGAGGTTTATGAAGTGTTTATTAAGCAGGAGTGAGGTTTATGAAGTGTTTATTAAGCAGGGGTGTGGTTTATGAAGTGTTTATTAAGCAGGGGTGTGGTTTATGAAGTGTTTATTAAGCAGGGGTGAGGTTTATGAAGTGTTTATTAAGCAGGGGTGAGGTTTATGGAGTGTTTATTAAGCAGTAGTGAAGTTTATGATGTGTTTATTAAGCAGGAGTGAGGTTTATGAAGTGTTTATTAAGCAGGGGTGTGGTTTATGAAGTGTTTATTAAGCAGGAGTGAGGTTTATGGAGTGTTTATTAGGCAGGGGTGTGGTTTATGAAGTGTTTATTAAGCAGGAGTGAGGTTTATGAAGTGTTTATTAAGCAGGGGTGTGGTTTGTGAAGTGTTTATTAAGCAGGAGTGAGGTTTATGAAGTGTTTATTAAGCAGGAGTGAGGTTTATGAAGTGTTTATTAAGCAGGGGTGTGGTTTATGAAGTGTTTATTAAGTAGGGGTGTGGTTTATGAAGTGGTTATTAAGCAGGGGTGTGGTTTATGAAGTGTTTATTAAGCAGGGATGTGGTTTATTAAGTGTTTATTAAGCAGGGGTGAGGTTTATGAAGTGTTTATTAAGCAGGAGTGAGGTTTATGGAGTGTTTATTAAGCAGGGGTGTGGTTTATGGAATGTTTATTAAGCAAGGGTGTGGTTTATGGAGTGTTTATTAAGCAGGAGTGAGGTTTATGAAGTGTTTATTAAGCAGGGGTGTGGTTTAAGAAGTGTTTATTAAGCAGGGGTGTGGTTTATGAAGTGTTTATTAAGCAGGAGTGAGGTTTATGAAGTGTTTATTAAGCAGGAGTGAGGTTTATGAAGTGTTTATTAAGCAGGGGTGTGGTTTATGAAGTGTTTATTAAGCAGGGGTGTGGTTTATGAAGTGTTTATTAAGCAGGGGTGTGGTTTATGAAGTGTTTATTAAGCAGGGGTGTGGTTTATGAAGTGTTTATTAAGCAGGGGTGTGGTTTATGAAGTGTTTATTAAGCAGGAGTGAGGTTTATGAAGTGTTTATTAAGCAGGAGTGAGGTTTATGAAGTGTTTATTAAGCAGGGGTGTGGTTTATGAAGTGTTTATTAAGCAGGGGTGTGGTTTATGAAGTGTGTATTAAGCAGGGGTGTGGTTTATGAAGTGTTTATTAAGCAGGGGTGTGGTTTATGAAGTGTTTATTAAGCAGGAGTGTGGTTTATGAAGTGTTTATTAGGCAGGGGTGTGGTTTATGAAGTGTTTATTAAGCAGGGGTGTGGTTTATGAAGTGTTTATTAAGCAGGAGTGAGGTTTATGGAGTGTTTATTAAGCAGGGGTGTGGTTTATGAAGTGTTTATTAAGCAGGAGTGTGGTTTATGAAGTGTTTATTAAGCAGGGGTGAGGTTTATGAAGTGTTTATTAAGCAGGGGTGTGGTTTATGAAGTGTGTATTAAGCAGGGGTGTGGTTTATGAAGTGTTTATTAAGCAGGAGTGAGGTTTATGGAGTGTTTATTAAGCAGGGGTGTGGTTTATGAAGTGTTTATTAAGCAGGGGTGTGTTTTATGAAGTGTTTATTAAGCAGGAGTGTGGCTTATGAAGTGTTTATTAAGCAGGAGTGAGGTTTATGGAGTATTTATTAAGCAGGGGTGTGGTTTATGAAGTTTTTATTAAGCAGGGGTGTGGTTTATGAAGTGCTTATTAAGCAGGGGTGTGGTTTATGAAGTGTTTATTAAGCAGGGGTGTGGTTTATGAAGTGTGTATTAAGCAGGGGTGTGGTTTATGAAGTGTTTTTAAGCAGGGGTGTGGTTTATGAAGCATTTATTAAGCAGGGGTGTGGTTTATGAAGTGTTTATTAAGCAGGAGTGTGGTTTATGAAGTGTTTATTAAGCAGGGGTGTGGTTTATGAAGTGTTTATTAAGCAGGAGTGAGGTTTATGGAGTGTTTATTAAGCAGGGGTGTGGTTTATGGAGTGTTTATTAAGCAGGAGTGAGGTTTATGAAGTGTTTATTAAGCAGGGGTGTGGTTTATGGAGTGTTTATTAAGCAGGAGTGAGGTTTATGAAGTGTTTATTAAGCAGGAGTGAGGTTTATGAAGAGCTTATTAAGCAGGGGTGTGGTTTATGAAGTGTTTATTAAGCAGGGGTGTGGTTTATGAAGTCTTTATTAAGCAGGGGTGTGGTTTATGGAGTGTTTATTAAGCAGGAGTGAGGTTTATGAAGTGTTTATTAAGCAGGGGTGTGGTTTATGGAGTGTTTATTAAGCAGGAGTGAGGTTTATGAAGTGTTTATTAAGCAGGAGTGAGGTTTATGAAGTGTTTATTAAGCAGGGATGTGGTTTATGAAGTGTTTATTAAGCAGGGGTGTGGTTTATGAAGTGTTTATTAAGCAGGGGTGTGGTTTATGAAGTGCTTATTAAGCAGGGGTGAGGTTTATGAAGTGTTTAGCAGGAGTGAGGTTTATGAAGTGTTTATTAAGCAGGGGTGTGGTTTATGAAGTGTTTATTAAGCAGGGGTGTGGTTTATGAAGTGTTTATTAAGCAGGGGTGAGGTTTATGAAGTGTTTATTAAGCAGGGGTGAGGTTTATGGAGTGTTTATTAAGCAGTAGTGAAGTTTATGATGTGTTTATTAAGCAGGAGTGAGGTTTATGGAGTGTTTATTAAGCAGGGGTGTGGTTTATGAAGTGTTTATTAAGCAGGAGTGAGGTTTATGGAGTGTTTATTAGGCAGGGGTGTGGTTTATGAAGTGTTTATTAAGCAGGAGTGAGGTTTATGAAGTGTTTATTAAGCAGGGGTGTGGTTTGTGAAGTGTTTATTAAGCAGGAGTGAGGTTTATGAAGTGTTTATTAAGCAGGAGTGAGGTTTATGAAGTGTTTATTAAGCAGGGGTGTGGTTTATGAAGTGTTTATTAAGTAGGGGTGTGGTTTATGAAGTGTTTATTAAGCAGGGGTGTGGTTTATTAAGTGTTTATTAAGCAGGGGTGAGGTTTATGAAGTGTTTATTAAGCAGGAGTGAGGTTTATGGAGTGTTTATTAAGCAGGGGTGTGGTTTATGGAATGTTTATTAAGCAAGGGTGTGGTTTATGGAGTGTTTATTAAGCAGGAGTGAGGTTTATGAAGTGTTTATTAAGCAGGAGTGAGGTTTATGAAGTGTTTATTAGGCAGGGGTGTGGTTTATGGCGTGTTTATTAAGCAGGGGTGTGGTTTATGAAGCGTTTATTAAGCAGGAGTGAGGTTTATGAAGCGTTTATTAAGCAGGGGTGTGGTTTATGAAGTGTTTATTAAGCAGGGGTGTGGTTTATGAAGTGTTTATTAAGCAGGGGTGTGGTTTATGAAGTGTTTATTAAGCAGGGATGTGGTTTATGAAGTGTTTATTAAGCAGGGGTGAGGTTTATGAAGTGCTTATTAAGCAGGGGTGTGGTTTATGAAGCGTTTATTAAGCAGGAGTGAGGTTTATGAAGCGTTTATTAAGCAGGGGTGTGGTTTATGAAGTGTTTATTAAGCAGGGGTGTGGTTTATGAAGTGTTTATTAAGCAGGGGTGTGGTTTATGGAGTGTTTATTAAGCAGGGATGTGGTTTATGAAGTGTTTATTAAGCAGGGGTGAGGTTTATGAAGTGCTTATTAAGCAGGGGTGTGGTTTATGAAGTGTTTATTAAGCAGGGATGTGGTTTATGAAGTGCTTATTAAGCAGGGGTGTGGTTTATGAAGTGTGTATTAAGCAGGGGTGTGGTTTATGAAGTGTTTTTAAGCAGGGGTGTGGTTTATGAAGTGTTTATTAAGCAGGAGTGTGGTTTATGAAGTGTTTATTAAGCAGGGGTGTGGTTTATGAAGTGTTTATTAAGCAGGGGTGTGGTTTATGAAGTGTTTATTAAGCAGGAGTGAGGTTTATGAAGTGTTTATTAAGCAGGGGTGAGGTTTATGAAGTGCTTATTAAGCAGGGGTGTGGTTTATGTAGTGTGTATTAAGCAGGGGTGTTATTTATGAAGTGTTTTTAAGCAGGGGTGTGGTTTATGAAGTGTTTATTAAGCAGGAGTGTGGTTTATGAAGTGTTTATTAAGCAGGGGTGTGGTTTATGAAGTGTTTATTAAGCAGGGGTGTGGTTTATAAAGTGTGTATTAAGCAGGGGTGTGGTTTATGAAGTGTTTATTAAGCAGGAGTGAGGTTTATGGAGTGTTTATTAAGCAGGAGTGTGGTTTATGAAGTGTTTATTAAGCAGGGGTGAGGTTTATGAAGTGTTTATTAAGCAGGGGTGTGGTTTATGAAGTGTGTATTAAGCAGGGGTGTGGTTTATGAAGTGTTTATTAAGCAGGAGTGAGGTTTATGGAGTGTTTATTAAGCAGTAGTGAGGTTTATGAAGTGTTTATTAAGCAGGGGTGTGGTTTATGAAGTGTTTATTAAGCAGGGGTGTGGTTTATGAAGTGTTTATTAAGCAGGGGTGTGCTTTATGAAGTGTTTATTAAGCAGGAGTGAGGTTTATGAAGTGTTTATTAAGCAGGGGTGTGGTTTATGAAGTGTTTATTAAGCAGGGGTGTGGTTTATGAAGTGTTTATTAAGCAGGGGTGTGGTTTATGGAGTGTTTATTAAGCAGGAGTGAGGTTTATGAAGTGTTTATTAAGCAGGGGTGTGGTTTATGAAGTGTTTATTAAGCAGGGGTGTGGTTTATGGAGTGTTTATTAAGCAGGAGTGAGGTTTATGAAGTGTTTATTAAGCAGGGGTGTGGTTTATGGAGTGTTTATTAAGCAGGCGTGAGGTTTATGAAGTGTTTATTAAGCAGGAGTGAGGTTTATGAATTGTTTATTAAGCAGGGGTGTGGTTTATGAAGTGTTTATTAAGCAGGGGTGTGGTTTATGAAGTCTTTATTAAGCAGGGGTGTGGTTTATGGAGTGTTTATTAAGCAGGAGTGAGGTTTATGAAGTGTTTATTAAGCAGGGGTGTGGTTTATGGAGTGTTTATTAAGCAGGAGTGAGGTTTATGAAGTGTTTATTAAGCAGGGGTGTGGTTTATGGAGTGTTTATTAAGCAGGAGTGAGGTTTATGAAGTGTTTATTAAGCAGGAGTGAGGTTTATGAAGTGTTTATTAAGCAGGGATGTGGTTTATGAAGTGTTTATTAAGCAGGGGTGTGGTTTATGAAGTGTTTATTAAGCAGGGGTGTGGTTTATGAAGTGCTTATTAAGCAGGGGTGAGGTTTATGAAGTGTTTAGCAGGAGTGAGGTTTATGAAGTGTTTATTAAGCAGGGGTGTGGTTTATGAAGTGTTTATTAAGCAGGGGTGTGGTTTATGAAGTGTTTATTAAGCAGGGGTGAGGTTTATGAAGTGTTTATTAAGCAGGGGTGAGGTTTATGGAGTGTTTATTAAGCAGTAGTGAAGTTTATGATGTGTTTATTAAGCAGGAGTGAGGTTTATGGAGTGTTTATTAAGCAGGGGTGTGGTTTATGAAGTGTTTATTAAGCAGGAGTGAGGTTTATGGAGTGTTTATTAGGCAGGGGTGTGGTTTATGAAGTGTTTATTAAGCAGGAGTGAGGTTTATGAAGTGTTTATTAAGCAGGGGTGTGGTTTGTGAAGTGTTTATTAAGCAGGAGTGAGGTTTGTGAAGTGTTTATTAAGCAGGAGTGAGGTTTATGAAGTGTTTATTAAGCAGGAGTGAGGTTTATGAAGTGTTTATTAAGCAGGGGTGTGGTTTATGAAGTGTTTATTAAGTAGGGGTGTGGTTTATGAAGTGTTTATTAAGCAGGGGTGTGGTTTATTAAGTGTTTATTAAGCAGGGGTGAGGTTTATGAAGTGTTTATTAAGCAGGAGTGAGGTTTATGGAGTGTTTATTAAGCAGGGGTGTGGTTTATGGAATGTTTATTAAGCAAGGGTGTGGTTTATGGAGTGTTTATTAAGCAGGAGTGAGGTTTATGAAGTGTTTATTAAGCAGGAGTGAGGTTTATGAAGTGTTTATTAGGCAGGGGTGTGGTTTATGGCGTGTTTATTAAGCAGGGGTGTGGTTTATGAAGCGTTTATTAAGCAGGAGTGAGGTTTATGAAGCGTTTATTAAGCAGGGGTGTGGTTTATGAAGTGTTTATTAAGCAGGGGTGTGGTTTATGAAGTGTTTATTAAGCAGGGGTGTGGTTTATGAAGTGTTTATTAAGCAGGGATGTGGTTTATGAAGTGTTTATTAAGCAGGGGTGAGGTTTATGAAGTGCTTATTAAGCAGGGGTGTGGTTTATGAAGCGTTTATTAAGCAGGAGTGAGGTTTATGAAGCGTTTATTAAGCAGGGGTGTGGTTTATGAAGTGTTTATTAAGCAGGGGTGTGGTTTATGAAGTGTTTATTAAGCAGGGGTGTGGTTTATGGAGTGTTTATTAAGCAGGGATGTGGTTTATGAAGTGTTTATTAAGCAGGGGTGAGGTTTATGAAGTGCTTATTAAGCAGGGGTGTGGTTTATGAAGTGTTTATTAAGCAGGGATGTGGTTTATGAAGTGCTTATTAAGCAGGGGTGTGGTTTATGAAGTGTGTATTAAGCAGGGGTGTGGTTTATGAAGTGTTTTTAAGCAGGGGTGTGGTTTATGAAGTGTTTATTAAGCAGGAGTGTGGTTTATGAAGTGTTTATTAAGCAGGGGTGTGGTTTATGAAGTGTTTATTAAGCAGGGGTGTGGTTTATGAAGTGTTTATTAAGCAGGAGTGAGGTTTATGAAGTGTTTATTAAGCAGGGGTGAGGTTTATGAAGTGCTTATTAAGCAGGGGTGTGGTTTATGTAGTGTGTATTAAGCAGGGGTGTTATTTATGAAGTGTTTTTAAGCAGGGGTGTGGTTTATGAAGTGTTTATTAAGCAGGAGTGTGGTTTATGAAGTGTTTATTAAGCAGGGGTGTGGTTTATGAAGTGTTTATTAAGCAGGGGTGTGGTTTATAAAGTGTGTATTAAGCAGGGGTGTGGTTTATGAAGTGTTTATTAAGCAGGAGTGAGGTTTATGGAGTGTTTATTAAGCAGGAGTGTGGTTTATGAAGTGTTTATTAAGCAGGGGTGAGGTTTATGAAGTGTTTATTAAGCAGGGGTGTGGTTTATGAAGTGTTTATTAAGCAGGGGTGTGGTTTATGAAGTGTTTATTAAGCAGGGGTGTGGTTTATGAAGTCTTTATTAAGCAGGGGTGTGGTTTATGGAGTGTTTATTAAGCAGGAGTGAGGTTTATGAAGTGTTTATTAAGCAGGGGTGTGGTTTATGGAGTGTTTATTAAGCAGGAGTGAGGTTTATGAAGTGTTTATTAAGCAGGGGTGTGGTTTATGGAGTGTTTATTAAGCAGGAGTGAGGTTTATGAAGTGTTTATTAAGCAGGAGTGAGGTTTATGAAGTGTTTATTAAGCAGGGATGTGGTTTATGAAGTGTTTATTAAGCAGGGGTGTGGTTTATGAAGTGTTTATTAAGCAGGGGTGTGGTTTATGAAGTGCTTATTAAGCAGGGGTGAGGTTTATGAAGTGTTTAGCAGGAGTGAGGTTTATGAAGTGTTTATTAAGCAGGGGTGTGGTTTATGAAGTGTTTATTAAGCAGGGGTGTGGTTTATGAAGTGTTTATTAAGCAGGGGTGAGGTTTATGAAGTGTTTATTAAGCAGGGGTGAGGTTTATGGAGTGTTTATTAAGCAGTAGTGAAGTTTATGATGTGTTTATTAAGCAGGAGTGAGGTTTATGGAGTGTTTATTAAGCAGGGGTGTGGTTTATGAAGTGTTTATTAAGCAGGAGTGAGGTTTATGGAGTGTTTATTAGGCAGGGGTGTGGTTTATGAAGTGTTTATTAAGCAGGAGTGAGGTTTATGAAGTGTTTATTAAGCAGGGGTGTGGTTTGTGAAGTGTTTATTAAGCAGGAGTGAGGTTTATGAAGTGTTTATTAAGCAGGAGTGAGGTTTATGAAGTGTTTATTAAGCAGGGGTGTGGTTTATGAAGTGTTTATTAAGTAGGGGTGTGGTTTATGAAGTGTTTATTAAGCAGGGGTGTGGTTTATTAAGTGTTTATTAAGCAGGGGTGAGGTTTATGAAGTGTTTATTAAGCAGGAGTGAGGTTTATGGAGTGTTTATTAAGCAGGGGTGTGGTTTATGGAATGTTTATTAAGCAAGGGTGTGGTTTATGGAGTGTTTATTAAGCAGGAGTGAGGTTTATGAAGTGTTTATTAAGCAGGAGTGAGGTTTATGAAGTGTTTATTAGGCAGGGGTGTGGTTTATGGCGTGTTTATTAAGCAGGGGTGTGGTTTATGAAGCGTTTATTAAGCAGGAGTGAGGTTTATGAAGCGTTTATTAAGCAGGGGTGTGGTTTATGAAGTGTTTATTAAGCAGGGGTGTGGTTTATGAAGTGTTTATTAAGCAGGGGTGTGGTTTATGAAGTGTTTATTAAGCAGGGATGTGGTTTATGAAGTGTTTATTAAGCAGGGGTGAGGTTTATGAAGTGCTTATTAAGCAGGGGTGTGGTTTATGAAGCGTTTATTAAGCAGGAGTGAGGTTTATGAAGCGTTTATTAAGCAGGGGTGTGGTTTATGAAGTGTTTATTAAGCAGGGGTGTGGTTTATGAAGTGTTTATTAAGCAGGGGTGTGGTTTATGGAGTGTTTATTAAGCAGGGATGTGGTTTATGAAGTGTTTATTAAGCAGGGGTGAGGTTTATGAAGTGCTTATTAAGCAGGGGTGTGGTTTATGAAGTGTTTATTAAGCAGGGATGTGGTTTATGAAGTGCTTATTAAGCAGGGGTGTGGTTTATGAAGTGTGTATTAAGCAGGGGTGTGGTTTATGAAGTGTTTTTAAGCAGGGGTGTGGTTTATGAAGTGTTTATTAAGCAGGAGTGTGGTTTATGAAGTGTTTATTAAGCAGGGGTGTGGTTTATGAAGTGTTTATTAAGCAGGGGTGTGGTTTATGAAGTGTTTATTAAGCAGGAGTGAGGTTTATGAAGTGTTTATTAAGCAGGGGTGAGGTTTATGAAGTGCTTATTAAGCAGGGGTGTGGTTTATGTAGTGTGTATTAAGCAGGGGTGTTATTTATGAAGTGATTTTAAGCAGGGGTGTGGTTTATGAAGTGTTTATTAAGCAGGAGTGTGGTTTATGAAGTGTTTATTAAGCAGGGGTGTGGTTTATGAAGTGTTTATTAAGCAGGGGTGTGGTTTATAAAGTGTGTATTAAGCAGGGGTGTGGTTTATGAAGTGTTTATTAAGCAGGAGTGAGGTTTATGGAGTGTTTATTAAGCAGGAGTGTGGTTTATGAAGTGTTTATTAAGCAGGGGTGAGGTTTATGAAGTGTTTATTAAGCAGGGGTGTGGTTTATGAAGTGTGTATTAAGCAGGGGTGTGGTTTATGAAGTGTTTATTAAGCAGGAGTGAGGTTTATGGAGTGTTTATTAAGCAGTAGTGAGGTTTATGAAGTGTTTATTAAGCAGGGGTGTGGTTTATGAAGTGTTTATTAAGCAGGGGTGTGGTTTATGAAGTGTTTATTAAGCAGGGGTGTGCTTTATGAAGTGTTTATTAAGCAGGAGTGAGGTTTATGAAGTGTTTATTAAGCAGGGGTGTGGTTTATGAAGTGTTTATTAAGCAGGGGTGTGGTTTATGAAGTGTTTATTAAGCAGGGGTGTGGTTTATGGAGTGTTTATTAAGCAGGAGTGAGGTTTATGAAGTGTTTATTAAGCAGGGGTGTGGTTTATGAAGTGTTTATTAAGCAGGGGTGTGGTTTATGGAGTGTTTATTAAGCAGGAGTGAGGTTTATGAAGTGTTTATAAAGCAGGGGTGTGGTTTATGGAGTGTTTATTAAGCAGGCGTGAGGTTTATGAAGTGTTTATTAAGCAGGAGTGAGGTTTATGAATTGTTTATTAAGCAGGGGTGTGGTTTATGAAGTGTTTATTAAGCAGGGGTGTGGTTTATGAAGTGTTTATTAAGCAGGGGTGTGGTTTATGAAGTGCTTATTAAGCAGGGGTGAGGTTAATGAAGTGTTTATTAAGCAGGAGTGAGGTTTATGGAGTGTTTATTAAGCAGGGGTGTGGTTATGGAGTGTTTATTAAGCAAGGGTGTGGTTTATGGAGTGTTTATTAAGCAGGAGTGAGGTTTATGAAGTGTTTATTAAGCAGGGGTGTGGTTTATGAAGTGTTTATTAAGCAGGGGTGTGGTTTATGAAGTGTTTATTAAGCAGGGGTGTGGTATATGAAGTGTTTATTAAGCTGGGGTGTGGTTTATGGAGTGATTATTAAGCAGGGGTGTGGTTTGTGAAGTGTTTATTAAGCAAGGGTGAGGTTTATGAAGTGTTTTTTAAGCAGGGGTGTGGTTTATGAAGTGTTTATTAAGCAGGGGTGTGGTTTATGAAGTCTTTATTAAGCAGGGGTGTGGTTTATGGAGTGTTTATTAAGCAAGAGTGAGGTTTATGAAGTGTTTATTAAGCAGGGGTGTGGTTTATGGAGTGTTTATTAAGCAGGAGTGAGGTTTATGAAGTGTTTATTAAGCACGAATGAGGTTTATGAAGTGTTTATTAAGCAGGGATGTGGTTTATGAAGTGTTTATTAAGCAGGGGTGTGGTTTATGAAATGTTTATTAAGCAAGGGTGTGGTTTATGAAGTGCTTATTAAGCAGGGGTGAGGTTTATGAAGTGTTTATTAAGCAGGAGTGAGGTTTATGAAGTGTTTATTAAGCAGGGGTGTGGTTTATGAAGTGTTTATTAAGCAGGGGTGTGGTTTATGAAGTGTTTATTAAGCAGGGGTGAGGTTTATGAAGTGTTTATTAAGCAGGGGTGAGGTTTATGGAGTGTTTATTAAGCAGTAGTGAAGTTTATGATGTGTTTATTAAGCAGGAGTGAGGTTTATGAAGTGTTTATTAAGCAGGGGTGTGGTTTATGAAGTGTTTATTAAGCAGGAGTGAGGTTTATGGAGTGTTTATTAGGCAGGGGTGTGGTTTATGAAGTGTTTATTAAGCAGGAGTGAGGTTTATGAAGTGTTTATTAAGCAGGGGTGTGGTTTGTGAAGTGTTTATTAAGCAGGAGTGAGGTTTATGAAGTGTTTATTAAGCAGGAGTGAGGTTTATGAAGTGTTTATTAAGCAGGGGTGTGGTTTATGAAGTGTTTATTAAGTAGGGGTGTGGTTTATGAAGTGGTTATTAAGCAGGGGTGTGGTTTATGAAGTGTTTATTAAGCAGGGATGTGGTTTATTAAGTGTTTATTAAGCAGGGGTGAGGTTTATGAAGTGTTTATTAAGCAGGAGTGAGGTTTATGGAGTGTTTATTAAGCAGGGGTGTGGTTTATGGAATGTTTATTAAGCAAGGGTGTGGTTTATGGAGTGTTTATTAAGCAGGAGTGAGGTTTATGAAGTGTTTATTAAGCAGGGGTGTGGTTTAAGAAGTGTTTATTAAGCAGGGGTGTGGTTTATGAAGTGTTTATTAAGCAGGAGTGAGGTTTATGAAGTGTTTATTAAGCAGCAGTGAGGTTTATGAAGTGTTTATTAAGCAGGGGTGTGGTTTATGAAGTGTTTATTAAGCAGGGGTGTGGTTTATGAAGTGTTTATTAAGCAGGGGTGTGGTTTATGAAGTGTTTATTAAGCAGGGGTGTGGTTTATGAAGTGTTTGTTAAGCAGGGGTGTGGTTTATGAAGTGTTTATTAAGCAGGAGTGAGGTTTATGAAGTGTTTATTAAGCAGGAGTGAGGTTTATGAAGTGTTTATTAAGCAGGGGTGTGGTTTATGAAGTGTTTATTAAGCAGGGGTGTGGTTTATGAAGTGTGTATTAAGCAGGGGTGTGGTTTATGAAGTGTTTATTAAGCAGGGGTGTGGTTTATGAAGTGTTTATTAAGCAGGAGTGTGGTTTATGAAGTGTTTATTAGGCAGGGGTGTGGTTTATGAAGTGTTTATTAAGCAGGGGTGTGGTTTATGAAGTGTTTATTAAGCAGGAGTGAGGTTTATGGAGTGTTTATTAAGCAGGGGTGTGGTTTATGAAGTGTTTATTAAGCAGGAGTGTGGTTTATGAAGTGTTTATTAAGCAGGGGTGAGGTTTATGAAGTGTTTATTAAGCAGGGGTGTGGTTTATGAAGTGTGTATTAAGCAGGGGTGTGGTTTATGAAGTGTTTATTAAGCAGGAGTGAGGTTTATGGAGTGTTTATTAAGCAGGGGTGTGGTTTATGAAGTGTTTATTAAGCAGGGGTGTGTTTTATGAAGTGTTTATTAAGCAGGAGTGTGGCTTATGAAGTGTTTATTAAGCAGGAGTGAGGTTTATGGAGTATTTATTAAGCAGGGGTGTGGTTTATGAAGTTTTTATTAAGCAGGGGTGTGGTTTATGAAGTGCTTATTAAGCAGGGGTGTGGTTTATGAAGTGTTTATTAAGCAGGGGTGTGGTTTATGAAGTGTGTATTAAGCAGGGGTGTGGTTTATGAAGTGTTTTTAAGCAGGGGTGTGGTTTATGAAGCATTTATTAAGCAGGGGTGTGGTTTATGAAGTGTTTATTAAGCAGGAGTGTGGTTTATGAAGTGTTTATTAAGCAGGGGTGTGGTTTATGAAGTGTTTATTAAGCAGGAGTGAGGTTTATGGAGTGTTTATTAAGCAGGGGTGTGGTTTATGGAGTGTTTATTAAGCAGGAGTGAGGTTTATGAAGTGTTTATTAAGCAGGGGTGTGGTTTATGGAGTGTTTATTAAGCAGGAGTGAGGTTTATGAAGTGTTTATTAAGCAGGAGTGAGGTTTATGAAGAGCTTATTAAGCAGGGGTGTGGTTTATGAAGTGTTTATTAAGCAGGGGTGTGGTTTATGAAGTCTTTATTAAGCAGGGGTGTGGTTTATGGAGTGTTTATTAAGCAGGAGTGAGGTTTATGAAGTGTTTATTAAGCAGGGGTGTGGTTTATGGAGTGTTTATTAAGCAGGAGTGAGGTTTATGAAGTGTTTATTAAGCAGGAGTGAGGTTTATGAAGTGTTTATTAAGCAGGGATGTGGTTTATGAAGTGTTTATTAAGCAGGGGTGTGGTTTATGAAGTGTTTATTAAGCAGGGGTGTGGTTTATGAAGTGCTTATTAAGCAGGGGTGAGGTTTATGAAGTGTTTAGCAGGAGTGAGGTTTATGAAGTGTTTATTAAGCAGGGGTGTGGTTTATGAAGTGTTTATTAAGCAGGGGTGTGGTTTATGAAGTGTTTATTAAGCAGGGGTGAGGTTTATGAAGTGTTTATTAAGCAGGGGTGAGGTTTATGGAGTGTTTATTAAGCAGTAGTGAAGTTTATGATGTGTTTATTAAGCAGGAGTGAGGTTTATGGAGTGTTTATTAAGCAGGGGTGTGGTTTATGAAGTGTTTATTAAGCAGGAGTGAGGTTTATGGAGTGTTTATTAGGCAGGGGTGTGGTTTATGAAGTGTTTATTAAGCAGGAGTGAGGTTTATGAAGTGTTTATTAAGCAGGGGTGTGGTTTGTGAAGTGTTTATTAAGCAGGAGTGAGGTTTATGAAGTGTTTATTAAGCAGGAGTGAGGTTTATGAAGTGTTTATTAAGCAGGGGTGTGGTTTATGAAGTGTTTATTAAGTAGGGGTGTGGTTTATGAAGTGTTTATTAAGCAGGGGTGTGGTTTATTAAGTGTTTATTAAGCAGGGGTGAGGTTTATGAAGTGTTTATTAAGCAGGAGTGAGGTTTATGGAGTGTTTATTAAGCAGGGGTGTGGTTTATGGAATGTTTATTAAGCAAGGGTGTGGTTTATGGAGTGTTTATTAAGCAGGAGTGAGGTTTATGAAGTGTTTATTAAGCAGGAGTGAGGTTTATGAAGTGTTTATTAGGCAGGGGTGTGGTTTATGGCGTGTTTATTAAGCAGGGGTGTGGTTTATGAAGCGTTTATTAAGCAGGAGTGAGGTTTATGAAGCGTTTATTAAGCAGGGGTGTGGTTTATGAAGTGTTTATTAAGCAGGGGTGTGGTTTATGAAGTGTTTATTAAGCAGGGGTGTGGTTTATGAAGTGTTTATTAAGCAGGGATGTGGTTTATGAAGTGTTTATTAAGCAGGGGTGAGGTTTATGAAGTGCTTATTAAGCAGGGGTGTGGTTTATGAAGCGTTTATTAAGCAGGAGTGAGGTTTATGAAGCGTTTATTAAGCAGGGGTGTGGTTTATGAAGTGTTTATTAAGCAGGGGTGTGGTTTATGAAGTGTTTATTAAGCAGGGGTGTGGTTTATGGAGTGTTTATTAAGCAGGGATGTGGTTTATGAAGTGTTTATTAAGCAGGGGTGAGGTTTATGAAGTGCTTATTAAGCAGGGGTGTGGTTTATGAAGTGTTTATTAAGCAGGGATGTGGTTTATGAAGTGCTTATTAAGCAGGGGTGTGGTTTATGAAGTGTGTATTAAGCAGGGGTGTGGTTTATGAAGTGTTTTTAAGCAGGGGTGTGGTTTATGAAGTGTTTATTAAGCAGGAGTGTGGTTTATGAAGTGTTTATTAAGCAGGGGTTTGGTTTATGAAGTGTTTATTAAGCAGGGGTGTGGTTTATGAAGTGTTTATTAAGCAGGAGTGAGGTTTATGAAGTGTTTATTAAGCAGGGGTGAGGTTTATGAAGTGCTTATTAAGCAGGGGTGTGGTTTATGTAGTGTGTATTAAGCAGGGGTGTTATTTATGAAGTGTTTTTAAGCAGGGGTGTGGTTTATGAAGTGTTTATTAAGCAGGAGTGTGGTTTATGAAGTGTTTATTAAGCAGGGGTGTGGTTTATGAAGTGTTTATTAAGCAGGGGTGTGGTTTATAAAGTGTGTATTAAGCAGGGGTGTGGTTTATGAAGTGTTTATTAAGCAGGAGTGAGGTTTATGGAGTGTTTATTAAGCAGGAGTGTGGTTTATGAAGTGTTTATTAAGCAGGGGTGAGGTTTATGAAGTGTTTATTAAGCAGGGGTGTGGTTTATGAAGTGTGTATTAAGCAGGGGTGTGGTTTATGAAGTGTTTATTAAGCAGGAGTGAGGTTTATGGAGTGTTTATTAAGCAGTAGTGAGGTTTATGAAGTGTTTATTAAGCAGGGGTGTGGTTTATGAAGTGTTTATTAAGCAGGGGTGTGGTTTATGAAGTGTTTATTAAGCAGGGGTGTGCTTTATGAAGTGTTTATTAAGCAGGAGTGAGGTTTATGAAGTGTTTATTAAGCAGGGGTGTGGTTTATGAAGTGTTTATTAAGCAGGGGTGTGGTTTATGAAGTGTTTATTAAGCAGGGGTGTGGTTTATGGAGTGTTTATTAAGCAGGAGTGAGGTTTATGAAGTGTTTATTAAGCAGGGGTGTGGTTTATGAAGTGTTTATTAAGCAGGGGTGTGGTTTATGGAGTGTTTATTAAGCAGGAGTGAGGTTTATGAAGTGTTTATTAAGCAGGGGTGTGGTTTATGGAGTGTTTATTAAGCAGGCGTGAGGTTTATGAAGTGTTTATTAAGCAGGAGTGAGGTTTATGAATTGTTTATTAAGCAGGGGTGTGGTTTATGAAGTGTTTATTAAGCAGGGGTGTGGTTTATGAAGTCTTTATTAAGCAGGGGTGTGGTTTATGGAGTGTTTATTAAGCAGGAGTGAGGTTTATGAAGTGTTTATTAAGCAGGGGTGTGGTTTATGGAGTGTTTATTAAGCAGGAGTGAGGTTTATGAAGTGTTTATTAAGCAGGGGTGTGGTTTATGGAGTGTTTATTAAGCAGGAGTGAGGTTTATGAAGTGTTTATTAAGCAGGAGTGAGGTTTATGAAGTGTTTATTAAGCAGGGATGTGGTTTATGAAGTGTTTATTAAGCAGGGGTGTGGTTTATGAAGTGTTTATTAAGCAGGGGTGTGGTTTATGAAGTGCTTATTAAGCAGGGGTGAGGTTTATGAAGTGTTTAGCAGGAGTGAGGTTTATGAAGTGTTTATTAAGCAGGGGTGTGGTTTATGAAGTGTTTATTAAGCAGGGGTGTGGTTTATGAAGTGTTTATTAAGCAGGGGTGAGGTTTATGAAGTGTTTATTAAGCAGGGGTGAGGTTTATGGAGTGTTTATTAAGCAGTAGTGAAGTTTATGATGTGTTTATTAAGCAGGAGTGAGGTTTATGGAGTGTTTATTAAGCAGGGGTGTGGTTTATGAAGTGTTTATTAAGCAGGAGTGAGGTTTATGGAGTGTTTATTAGGCAGGGGTGTGGTTTATGAAGTGTTTATTAAGCAGGAGTGAGGTTTATGAAGTGTTTATTAAGCAGGGGTGTGGTTTGTGAAGTGTTTATTAAGCAGGAGTGAGGTTTATGAAGTGTTTATTAAGCAGGAGTGAGGTTTATGAAGTGTTTATTAAGCAGGGGTGTGGTTTATGAAGTGTTTATTAAGTAGGGGTGTGGTTTATGAAGTGTTTATTAAGCAGGGGTGTGGTTTATTAAGTGTTTATTAAGCAGGGGTGAGGTTTATGAAGTGTTTATTAAGCAGGAGTGAGGTTTATGGAGTGTTTATTAAGCAGGGGTGTGGTTTATGGAATGTTTATTAAGCAAGGGTGTGGTTTATGGAGTGTTTATTAAGCAGGAGTGAGGTTTATGAAGTGTTTATTAAGCAGGAGTGAGGTTTATGAAGTGTTTATTAGGCAGGGGTGTGGTTTATGGCGTGTTTATTAAGCAGGGGTGTGGTTTATGAAGCGTTTATTAAGCAGGAGTGAGGTTTATGAAGCGTTTATTAAGCAGGGGTGTGGTTTATGAAGTGTTTATTAAGCAGGGGTGTGGTTTATGAAGTGTTTATTAAGCAGGGGTGTGGTTTATGAAGTGTTTATTAAGCAGGGATGTGGTTTATGAAGTGTTTATTAAGCAGGGGTGAGGTTTATGAAGTGCTTATTAAGCAGGGGTGTGGTTTATGAAGCGTTTATTAAGCAGGAGTGAGGTTTATGAAGCGTTTATTAAGCAGGGGTGTGGTTTATGAAGTGTTTATTAAGCAGGGGTGTGGTTTATGAAGTGTTTATTAAGCAGGGGTGTGGTTTATGGAGTGTTTATTAAGCAGGGATGTGGTTTATGAAGTGTTTATTAAGCAGGGGTGAGGTTTATGAAGTGCTTATTAAGCAGGGGTGTGGTTTATGAAGTGTTTATTAAGCAGGGATGTGGTTTATGAAGTGCTTATTAAGCAGGGGTGTGGTTTATGAAGTGTGTATTAAGCAGGGGTGTGGTTTATGAAGTGTTTTTAAGCAGGGGTGTGGTTTATGAAGTGTTTATTAAGCAGGAGTGTGGTTTATGAAGTGTTTATTAAGCAGGGGTGTGGTTTATGAAGTGTTTATTAAGCAGGAGTGAGGTTTATGAAGTGTTTATTAAGCAGGGGTGAGGTTTATGAAGTGCTTATTAAGCAGGGGTGTGGTTTATGTAGTGTGTATTAAGCAGGGGTGTTATTTATGAAGTGTTTTTAAGCAGGGGTGTGGTTTATGAAGTGTTTATTAAGCAGGAGTGTGGTTTATGAAGTGTTTATTAAGCAGGGGTGTGGTTTATGAAGTGTTTATTAAGCAGGGGTGTGGTTTATAAAGTGTGTATTAAGCAGGGGTGTGGTTTATGAAGTGTTTATTAAGCAGGAGTGAGGTTTATGGAGTGTTTATTAAGCAGGAGTGTGGTTTATGAAGTGTTTATTAAGCAGGGGTGAGGTTTATGAAGTGTTTATTAAGCAGGGGTGTGGTTTATGAAGTGTGTATTAAGCAGGGGTGTGGTTTATGAAGTGTTTATTAAGCAGGAGTGAGGTTTATGGAGTGTTTATTAAGCAGTAGTGAGGTTTATGAAGTGTTTATTAAGCAGGGGTGTGGTTTATGAAGTGTTTATTAAGCAGGGGTGTGGTTTATGAAGTGTTTATTAAGCAGGGGTGTGCTTTATGAAGTGTTTATTAAGCAGGAGTGAGGTTTATGAAGTGTTTATTAAGCAGGGGTGTGGTTTATGAAGTGTTTATTAAGCAGGGGTGTGGTTTATGAAGTGTTTATTAAGCAGGGGTGTGGTTTATGGAGTGTTTATTAAGCAGGAGTGAGGTTTATGAAGTGTTTATTAAGCAGGGGTGTGGTTTATGAAGTGTTTATTAAGCAGGGGTGTGGTTTATGGAGTGTTTATTAAGCAGGAGTGAGGTTTATGAAGTGTTTATTAAGCAGGGGTGTGGTTTATGGAGTGTTTATTAAGCAGGCGTGAGGTTTATGAAGTGTTTATTAAGCAGGAGTGAGGTTTATGAATTGTTTATTAAGCAGGGGTGTGGTTTATGAAGTGTTTATTAAGCAGGGGTGTGGTTTATGAAGTCTTTATTAAGCAGGGGTGTGGTTTATGGAGTGTTTATTAAGCAGGAGTGAGGTTTATGAAGTGTTTATTAAGCAGGGGTGTGGTTTATGGAGTGTTTATTAAGCAGGAGTGAGGTTTATGAAGTGTTTATTAAGCAGGAGTGAGGTTTATGAAGTGTTTATTAAGCAGGGATGTGGTTTATGAAGTGTTTATTAAGCAGGGGTGTGGTTTATGAAGTGTTTATTAAGCAGGGGTGTGGTTTATGAAGTGCTTATTAAGCAGGGGTGAGGTTTATGAAGTGTTTAGCAGGAGTGAGGTTTATGAAGTGTTTATTAAGCAGGGGTGTGGTTTATGAAGTGTTTATTAAGCAGGGGTGTGGTTTATGAAGTGTTTATTAAGCAGGGGTGAGGTTTATGAAGTGTTTATTAAGCAGGGGTGAGGTTTATGGAGTGTTTATTAAGCAGTAGTGAAGTTTATGATGTGTTTATTAAGCAGGAGTGAGGTTTATGGAGTGTTTATTAAGCAGGGGTGTGGTTTATGAAGTGTTTATTAAGCAGGAGTGAGGTTTATGGAGTGTTTATTAGGCAGGGGTGTGGTTTATGAAGTGTTTATTAAGCAGGAGTGAGGTTTATGAAGTGTTTATTAAGCAGGGGTGTGGTTTGTGAAGTGTTTGTTAAGCAGGAGTGAGGTTTATGAAGTGTTTATTAAGCAGGAGTGAGGTTTATGAAGTGTTTATTAAGCAGGGGTGTGGTTTATGAAGTGTTTATTAAGTAGGGGTGTGGTTTATGAAGTGTTTATTAAGCAGGGGTGTGGTTTATTAAGTGTTTATTAAGCAGGGGTGAGGTTTATGAAGTGTTTATTAAGCAGGAGTGAGGTTTATGGAGTGTTTATTAAGCAGGGGTGTGGTTTATGGAATGTTTATTAAGCAAGGGTGTGGTTTATGGAGTGTTTATTAAGCAGGAGTGAGGTTTATGAAGTGTTTATTAAGCAGGAGTGAGGTTTATGAAGTGTTTATTAGGCAGGGGTGTGGTTTATGGCGTGTTTATTAAGCAGGGGTGTGGTTTATGAAGCGTTTATTAAGCAGGAGTGAGGTTTATGAAGCGTTTATTAAGCAGGGGTGTGGTTTATGAAGTGTTTATTAAGCAGGGGTGTGGTTTATGAAGTGTTTATTAAGCAGGGGTGTGGTTTGTGAAGTGTTTATTAAGCAGGGATGTGGTTTATGAAGTGTTTATTAAGCAGGGGTGAGGTTTATGAAGTGCTTATTAAGCAGGGGTGTGGTTTATGAAGCATTTATTAAGCAGGAGTGAGGTTTATGAAGCGTTTATTAAGCAGGGGTGTGGTTTATGAAGTGTTTATTAAGCAGGGGTGTGGTTTATGAAGTGTTTATTAAGCAGGGGTGTGGTTTATGGAGTGTTTATTAAGCAGGGATGTGGTTTATGAAGTGTTTATTAAGCAGGGGTGAGGTTTATGAAGTGCTTATTAAGCAGGGGTGTGGTTTATGAAGTGTTTATTAAGCAGGGATGTGGTTTATGAAGTGCTTATTAAGCAGGGGTGTGGTTTATGAAGTGTGTATTAAGCAGGGGTGTGGTTTATGAAGTGTTTTTAAGCAGGGGTGTGGTTTATGAAGTGTTTATTAAGCAGGAGTGTGGTTTATGAAGTGTTTATTAAGCAGGGGTGTGGTTTATGAAGTGTTTATTAAGCAGGGGTGTGGTTTATGAAGTGTTTATTAAGCAGGAGTGAGGTTTATGAAGTGTTTATTAAGCAGGGGTGAGGTTTATGAAGTGCTTATTAAGCAGGGGTGTGGTTTATGTAGTGTGTATTAAGCAGGGGTGTTATTTATGAAGTGTTTTTAAGCAGGGGTGTGGTTTATGAAGTGTTTATTAAGCAGGAGTGTGGTTTATGAAGTGTTTATTAAGCAGGGGTGTGGTTTATGAAGTGTTTATTAAGCAGGGGTGTGGTTTATAAAGTGTGTATTAAGCAGGGGTGTGGTTTATGAAGTGTTTATTAAGCAGGAGTGAGGTTTATGGAGTGTTTATTAAGCAGGAGTGTGGTTTATGAAGTGTTTATTAAGCAGGGGTGAGGTTTATGAAGTGTTTATTAAGCAGGGGTGTGGTTTATGAAGTGTGTATTAAGCAGGGGTGTGGTTTATGAAGTGTTTATTAAGCAGGAGTGAGGTTTATGGAGTGTTTATTAAGCAGTAGTGAG
Source organism: Phyllobates terribilis (assembly GCF_046119375.1). NCBI lineage: Eukaryota > Metazoa > Chordata > Amphibia > Anura > Dendrobatidae > Phyllobates > Phyllobates terribilis. The sequence goes on along the minus strand of NW_027362763.1, from coordinate 678,413,982 downwards.
GTTTATGAAGTGTTTATTAAGCAGGGGTGTGGTTTATGAAGTGTTTATTAAGCAGGGGTGTGGTTTATGAAGTGTTTATTAAGCAGGGGTGTGCTTTATGAAGTGTTTATTAAGCAGGAGTGAGGTTTATGAAGTGTTTATTAAGCAGGGGTGTGGTTTATGAAGTGTTTATTAAGCAGGGGTGTGGTTTATGAAGTGTTTATTAAGCAGGGGTGTGGTTTATGGAGTGTTTATTAAGCAGGAGTGAGGTTTATGAAGTGTTTATTAAGCAGGGGTGTGGTTTATGAAGTGTTTATTAAGCAGGGGTGTGGTTTATGGAGTGTTTATTAAGCAGGAGTGAGGTTTATGAAGTGTTTATTAAGCAGGGGTGTGGTTTATGGAGTGTTTATTAAGCAGGCGTGAGGTTTATGAAGTGTTTATTAAGCAGGAGTGAGGTTTATGAAGTGTTTATTAAGCAGGGGTGTGGTTTATGAAGTGTTTATTAAGCAGGAGTGAGGTTTATGAAGTGTTTATTAAGCAGGGGTGAGGTTTATGAAGTGCTTATTAAGCAGGGGTGTGGTTTATGTAGTGTGTATTAAGCAGGGGTGTTATTTATGAAGTGTTTTTAAGCAGGGGTGTGGTTTATGAAGTGTTTATTAAGCAGGAGTGTGGTTTATGAAGTGTTTATTAAGCAGGGGTGTGGTTTATGAAGTGTTTATTAAGCAGGGGTGTGGTTTATAAAGTGTGTATTAAGCAGGGGTGTGGTTTATGAAGTGTTTATTAAGCAGGAGTGAGGTTTATGGAGTGTTTATTAAGCAGGAGTGTGGTTTATGAAGTGTTTATTAAGCAGGGGTGAGGTTTATGAAGTGTTTATTAAGCAGGGGTGTGGTTTATGAAGTGTTTATTAAGCAGGGGTGTGGTTTATGAAGTGTTTATTAAGCAGGGGTGTGGTTTATGAAGTCTTTATTAAGCAGGGGTGTGGTTTATGGAGTGTTTATTAAGCAGGAGTGAGGTTTATGAAGTGTTTATTAAGCAGGGGTGTGGTTTATGGAGTGTTTATTAAGCAGGAGTGAGGTTTATGAAGTGTTTATTAAGCAGGGGTGTGGTTTATGGAGTGTTTATTAAGCAGGAGTGAGGTTTATGAAGTGTTTATTAAGCAGGAGTGAGGTTTATGAAGTGTTTATTAAGCAGGGATGTGGTTTATGAAGTGTTTATTAAGCAGGGGTGTGGTTTATGAAGTGTTTATTAAGCAGGGGTGTGGTTTATGAAGTGCTTATTAAGCAGGGGTGAGGTTTATGAAGTGTTTAGCAGGAGTGAGGTTTATGAAGTGTTTATTAAGCAGGGGTGTGGTTTATGAAGTGTTTATTAAGCAGGGGTGTGGTTTATGAAGTGTTTATTAAGCAGGGGTGAGGTTTATGAAGTGTTTATTAAGCAGGGGTGAGGTTTATGGAGTGTTTATTAAGCAGTAGTGAAGTTTATGATGTGTTTATTAAGCAGGAGTGAGGTTTATGGAGTGTTTATTAAGCAGGGGTGTGGTTTATGAAGTGTTTATTAAGCAGGAGTGAGGTTTATGGAGTGTTTATTAGGCAGGGGTGTGGTTTATGAAGTGTTTATTAAGCAGGAGTGAGGTTTATGAAGTGTTTATTAAGCAGGGGTGTGGTTTGTGAAGTGTTTATTAAGCAGGAGTGAGGTTTATGAAGTGTTTATTAAGCAGGAGTGAGGTTTATGAAGTGTTTATTAAGCAGGGGTGTGGTTTATGAAGTGTTTATTAAGTAGGGGTGTGGTTTATGAAGTGTTTATTAAGCAGGGGTGTGGTTTATTAAGTGTTTATTAAGCAGGGGTGAGGTTTATGAAGTGTTTATTAAGCAGGAGTGAGGTTTATGGAGTGTTTATTAAGCAGGGGTGTGGTTTATGGAATGTTTATTAAGCAAGGGTGTGGTTTATGGAGTGTTTATTAAGCAGGAGTGAGGTTTATGAAGTGTTTATTAAGCAGGAGTGAGGTTTATGAAGTGTTTATTAGGCAGGGGTGTGGTTTATGGCGTGTTTATTAAGCAGGGGTGTGGTTTATGAAGCGTTTATTAAGCAGGAGTGAGGTTTATGAAGCGTTTATTAAGCAGGGGTGTGGTTTATGAAGTGTTTATTAAGCAGGGGTGTGGTTTATGAAGTGTTTATTAAGCAGGGGTGTGGTTTATGAAGTGTTTATTAAGCAGGGATGTGGTTTATGAAGTGTTTATTAAGCAGGGGTGAGGTTTATGAAGTGCTTATTAAGCAGGGGTGTGGTTTATGAAGCGTTTATTAAGCAGGAGTGAGGTTTATGAAGCGTTTATTAAGCAGGGGTGTGGTTTATGAAGTGTTTATTAAGCAGGGGTGTGGTTTATGAAGTGTTTATTAAGCAGGGGTGTGGTTTATGGAGTGTTTATTAAGCAGGGATGTGGTTTATGAAGTGTTTATTAAGCAGGGGTGAGGTTTATGAAGTGCTTATTAAGCAGGGGTGTGGTTTATGAAGTGTTTATTAAGCAGGGATGTGGTTTATGAAGTGCTTATTAAGCAGGGGTGTGGTTTATGAAGTGTGTATTAAGCAGGGGTGTGGTTTATGAAGTGTTTTTAAGCAGGGGTGTGGTTTATGAAGTGTTTATTAAGCAGGAGTGTGGTTTATGAAGTGTTTATTAAGCAGGGGTGTGGTTTATGAAGTGTTTATTAAGCAGGGGTGTGGTTTATGAAGTGTTTATTAAGCAGGAGTGAGGTTTATGAAGTGTTTATTAAGCAGGGGTGAGGTTTATGAAGTGCTTATTAAGCAGGGGTGTGGTTTATGTAGTGTGTATTAAGCAGGGGTGTTATTTATGAAGTGTTTTTAAGCAGGGGTGTGGTTTATGAAGTGTTTATTAAGCAGGAGTGTGGTTTATGAAGTGTTTATTAAGCAGGGGTGTGGTTTATGAAGTGTTTATTAAGCAGGGGTGTGGTTTATAAAGTGTGTATTAAGCAGGGGTGTGGTTTATGAAGTGTTTATTAAGCAGGAGTGAGGTTTATGGAGTGTTTATTAAGCAGGAGTGTGGTTTATGAAGTGTTTATTAAGCAGGGGTGAGGTTTATGAAGTGTTTATTAAGCAGGGGTGTGGTTTATGGAGTGTTTATTAAGCAGGAGTGAGGTTTATGAAGTGTTTATTAAGCAGGAGTGAGGTTTATGAAGTGTTTATTAAGCAGGGATGTGGTTTATGAAGTGTTTATTAAGCAGGGGTGTGGTTTATGAAGTGTTTATTAAGCAGGGGTGTGGTTTATGAAGTGCTTATTAAGCAGGGGTGAGGTTTATGAAGTGTTTAGCAGGAGTGAGGTTTATGAAGTGTTTATTAAGCAGGGGTGTGGTTTATGAAGTGTTTATTAAGCAGGGGTGTGGTTTATGAAGTGTTTATTAAGCAGGGGTGAGGTTTATGAAGTGTTTATTAAGCAGGGGTGAGGTTTATGGAGTGTTTATTAAGCAGTAGTGAAGTTTATGATGTGTTTATTAAGCAGGAGTGAGGTTTATGGAGTGTTTATTAAGCAGGGGTGTGGTTTATGAAGTGTTTATTAAGCAGGAGTGAGGTTTATGGAGTGTTTATTAGGCAGGGGTGTGGTTTATGAAGTGTTTATTAAGCAGGAGTGAGGTTTATGAAGTGTTTATTAAGCAGGGGTGTGGTTTGTGAAGTGTTTGTTAAGCAGGAGTGAGGTTTATGAAGTGTTTATTAAGCAGGAGTGAGGTTTATGAAGTGTTTATTAAGCAGGGGTGTGGTTTATGAAGTGTTTATTAAGTAGGGGTGTGGTTTATGAAGTGTTTATTAAGCAGGGGTGTGGTTTATTAAGTGTTTATTAAGCAGGGGTGAGGTTTATGAAGTGTTTATTAAGCAGGAGTGAGGTTTATGGAGTGTTTATTAAGCAGGGGTGTGGTTTATGGAATGTTTATTAAGCAAGGGTGTGGTTTATGGAGTGTTTATTAAGCAGGAGTGAGGTTTATGAAGTGTTTATTAAGCAGGAGTGAGGTTTATGAAGTGTTTATTAGGCAGGGGTGTGGTTTATGGCGTGTTTATTAAGCAGGGGTGTGGTTTATGAAGCGTTTATTAAGCAGGAGTGAGGTTTATGAAGCGTTTATTAAGCAGGGGTGTGGTTTATGAAGTGTTTATTAAGCAGGGGTGTGGTTTATGAAGTGTTTATTAAGCAGGGGTGTGGTTTGTGAAGTGTTTATTAAGCAGGGATGTGGTTTATGAAGTGTTTATTAAGCAGGGGTGAGGTTTATGAAGTGCTTATTAAGCAGGGGTGTGGTTTATGAAGCATTTATTAAGCAGGAGTGAGGTTTATGAAGCGTTTATTAAGCAGGGGTGTGGTTTATGAAGTGTTTATTAAGCAGGGGTGTGGTTTATGAAGTGTTTATTAAGCAGGGGTGTGGTTTATGGAGTGTTTATTAAGCAGGGATGTGGTTTATGAAGTGTTTATTAAGCAGGGGTGAGGTTTATGAAGTGCTTATTAAGCAGGGGTGTGGTTTATGAAGTGTTTATTAAGCAGGGATGTGGTTTATGAAGTGCTTATTAAGCAGGGGTGTGGTTTATGAAGTGTGTATTAAGCAGGGGTGTGGTTTATGAAGTGTTTTTAAGCAGGGGTGTGGTTTATGAAGTGTTTATTAAGCAGGAGTGTGGTTTATGAAGTGTTTATTAAGCAGGGGTGTGGTTTATGAAGTGTTTATTAAGCAGGGGTGTGGTTTATGAAGTGTTTATTAAGCAGGAGTGAGGTTTATGAAGTGTTTATTAAGCAGGGGTGAGGTTTATGAAGTGCTTATTAAGCAGGGGTGTGGTTTATGTAGTGTGTATTAAGCAGGGGTGTTATTTATGAAGTGTTTTTAAGCAGGGGTGTGGTTTATGAAGTGTTTATTAAGCAGGAGTGTGGTTTATGAAGTGTTTATTAAGCAGGGGTGTGGTTTATGAAGTGTTTATTAAGCAGGGGTGTGGTTTATAAAGTGTGTATTAAGCAGGGGTGTGGTTTATGAAGTGTTTATTAAGCAGGAGTGAGGTTTATGGAGTGTTTATTAAGCAGGAGTGTGGTTTATGAAGTGTTTATTAAGCAGGGGTGAGGTTTATGAAGTGTTTATTAAGCAGGGGTGTGGTTTATGAAGTGTGTATTAAGCAGGGGTGTGGTTTATGAAGTGTTTATTAAGCAGGAGTGAGGTTTATGGAGTGTTTATTAAGCAGTAGTGAGGTTTATGAAGTGTTTATTAAGCAGGGGTGTGGTTTATGAAGTGTTTATTAAGCAGGGGTGTGGTTTATGAAGTGTTTATTAAGCAGGGGTGTGCTTTATGAAGTGTTTATTAAGCAGGAGTGAGGTTTATGAAGTGTTTATTAAGCAGGGGTGTGGTTTATGAAGTGTTTATTAAGCAGGGGTGTGGTTTATGAAGTGTTTATTAAGCAGGGGTGTGGTTTATGGAGTGTTTATTAAGCAGGAGTGAGGTTTATGAAGTGTTTATTAAGCAGGGGTGTGGTTTATGAAGTGTTTATTAAGCAGGGGTGTGGTTTATGGAGTGTTTATTAAGCAGGAGTGAGGTTTATGAAGTGTTTATTAAGCAGGGGTGTGGTTTATGGAGTGTTTATTAAGCAGGCGTGAGGTTTATGAAGTGTTTATTAAGCAGGAGTGAGGTTTATGAAGTGTTTATTAAGCAGGGGTGTGGTTTATGAAGTGTTTATTAAGCAGGAGTGAGGTTTATGAAGTGTTTATTAAGCAGGGGTGAGGTTTATGAAGTGCTTATTAAGCAGGGGTGTGGTTTATGTAGTGTGTATTAAGCAGGGGTGTTATTTATGAAGTGTTTTTAAGCAGGGGTGTGGTTTATGAAGTGTTTATTAAGCAGGAGTGTGGTTTATGAAGTGTTTATTAAGCAGGGGTGTGGTTTATGAAGTGTTTATTAAGCAGGGGTGTGGTTTATAAAGTGTGTATTAAGCAGGGGTGTGGTTTATGAAGTGTTTATTAAGCAGGAGTGAGGTTTATGGAGTGTTTATTAAGCAGGAGTGTGGTTTATGAAGTGTTTATTAAGCAGGGGTGAGGTTTATGAAGTGTTTATTAAGCAGGGGTGTGGTTTATGAAGTGTTTATTAAGCAGGGGTGTGGTTTATGAAGTGTTTATTAAGCAGGGGTGTGGTTTATGAAGTCTTTATTAAGCAGGGGTGTGGTTTATGGAGTGTTTATTAAGCAGGAGTGAGGTTTATGAAGTGTTTATTAAGCAGGGGTGTGGTTTATGGAGTGTTTATTAAGCAGGAGTGAGGTTTATGAAGTGTTTATTAAGCAGGGGTGTGGTTTATAAAGTGTGTATTAAGCAGGGGTGTGGTTTATGAAGTGTTTATTAAGCAGGAGTGAGGTTTATGGAGTGTTTATTAAGCAGGAGTGTGGTTTATGAAGTGTTTATTAAGCAGGGGTGAGGTTTATGAAGTGTTTATTAAGCAGGGGTGTGGTTTATGAAGTGTTTATTAAGCAGGGGTGTGGTTTATGAAGTGTTTATTAAGCAGGGGTGTGGTTTATGAAGTCTTTATTAAGCAGGGGTGTGGTTTATGGAGTGTTTATTAAGCAGGAGTGAGGTTTATGAAGTGTTTATTAAGCAGGGGTGTGGTTTATGGAGTGTTTATTAAGCAGGAGTGAGGTTTATGAAGTGTTTATTAAGCAGGGGTGTGGTTTATGGAGTGTTTATTAAGCAGGAGTGAGGTTTATGAAGTGTTTATTAAGCAGGAGTGAGGTTTATGAAGTGTTTATTAAGCAGGGATGTGGTTTATGAAGTGTTTATTAAGCAGGGGTGTGGTTTATGAAGTGTTTATTAAGCAGGGGTGTGGTTTATGAAGTGCTTATTAAGCAGGGGTGAGGTTTATGAAGTGTTTAGCAGGAGTGAGGTTTATGAAGTGTTTATTAAGCAGGGGTGTGGTTTATGAAGTGTTTATTAAGCAGGGGTGTGGTTTATGAAGTGTTTATTAAGCAGGGGTGAGGTTTATGAAGTGTTTATTAAGCAGGGGTGAGGTTTATGGAGTGTTTATTAAGCAGTAGTGAAGTTTATGATGTGTTTATTAAGCAGGAGTGAGGTTTATGGAGTGTTTATTAAGCAGGGGTGTGGTTTATGAAGTGTTTATTAAGCAGGAGTGAGGTTTATGGAGTGTTTATTAGGCAGGGGTGTGGTTTATGAAGTGTTTATTAAGCAGGAGTGAGGTTTATGAAGTGTTTATTAAGCAGGGGTGTGGTTTGTGAAGTGTTTATTAAGCAGGAGTGAGGTTTATGAAGTGTTTATTAAGCAGGAGTGAGGTTTATGAAGTGTTTATTAAGCAGGGGTGTGGTTTATGAAGTGTTTATTAAGTAGGGGTGTGGTTTATGAAGTGTTTATTAAGCAGGGGTGTGGTTTATTAAGTGTTTATTAAGCAGGGGTGAGGTTTATGAAGTGTTTATTAAGCAGGAGTGAGGTTTATGGAGTGTTTATTAAGCAGGGGTGTGGTTTATGGAATGTTTATTAAGCAAGGGTGTGGTTTATGGAGTGTTTATTAAGCAGGAGTGAGGTTTATGAAGTGTTTATTAAGCAGGAGTGAGGTTTATGAAGTGTTTATTAGGCAGGGGTGTGGTTTATGGCGTGTTTATTAAGCAGGGGTGTGGTTTATGAAGCGTTTATTAAGCAGGAGTGAGGTTTATGAAGCGTTTATTAAGCAGGGGTGTGGTTTATGAAGTGTTTATTAAGCAGGGGTGTGGTTTATGAAGTGTTTATTAAGCAGGGGTGTGGTTTATGAAGTGTTTATTAAGCAGGGATGTGGTTTATGAAGTGTTTATTAAGCAGGGGTGAGGTTTATGAAGTGCTTATTAAGCAGGGGTGTGGTTTATGAAGCGTTTATTAAGCAGGAGTGAGGTTTATGAAGCGTTTATTAAGCAGGGGTGTGGTTTATGAAGTGTTTATTAAGCAGGGGTGTGGTTTATGAAGTGTTTATTAAGCAGGGGTGTGGTTTATGGAGTGTTTATTAAGCAGGGATGTGGTTTATGAAGTGTTTATTAAGCAGGGGTGAGGTTTATGAAGTGCTTATTAAGCAGGGGTGTGGTTTATGAAGTGTTTATTAAGCAGGGATGTGGTTTATGAAGTGCTTATTAAGCAGGGGTGTGGTTTATGAAGTGTGTATTAAGCAGGGGTGTGGTTTATGAAGTGTTTTTAAGCAGGGGTGTGGTTTATGAAGTGTTTATTAAGCAGGAGTGTGGTTTATGAAGTGTTTATTAAGCAGGGGTGTGGTTTATGAAGTGTTTATTAAGCAGGGGTGTGGTTTATGAAGTGTTTATTAAGCAGGAGTGAGGTTTATGAAGTGTTTATTAAGCAGGGGTGAGGTTTATGAAGTGCTTATTAAGCAGGGGTGTGGTTTATGTAGTGTGTATTAAGCAGGGGTGTTATTTATGAAGTGTTTTTAAGCAGGGGTGTGGTTTATGAAGTGTTTATTAAGCAGGAGTGTGGTTTATGAAGTGTTTATTAAGCAGGGGTGTGGTTTATGAAGTGTTTATTAAGCAGGGGTGTGGTTTATAAAGTGTGTATTAAGCAGGGGTGTGGTTTATGAAGTGTTTATTAAGCAGGAGTGAGGTTTATGGAGTGTTTATTAAGCAGGAGTGTGGTTTATGAAGTGTTTATTAAGCAGGGGTGAGGTTTATGAAGTGTTTATTAAGCAGGGGTGTGGTTTATGAAGTGTGTATTAAGCAGGGGTGTGGTTTATGAAGTGTTTATTAAGCAGGAGTGAGGTTTATGGAGTGTTTATTAAGCAGTAGTGAGGTTTATGAAGTGTTTATTAAGCAGGGGTGTGGTTTATGAAGTGTTTATTAAGCAGGGGTGTGGTTTATGAAGTGTTTATTAAGCAGGGGTGTGCTTTATGAAGTGTTTATTAAGCAGGAGTGAGGTTTATGAAGTGTTTATTAAGCAGGGGTGTGGTTTATGAAGTGTTTATTAAGCAGGGGTGTGGTTTATGAAGTGTTTATTAAGCAGGGGTGTGGTTTATGGAGTGTTTATTAAGCAGGAGTGAGGTTTATGAAGTGTTTATTAAGCAGGGGTGTGGTTTATGAAGTGTTTATTAAGCAGGGGTGTGGTTTATGGAGTGTTTATTAAGCAGGAGTGAGGTTTATGAAGTGTTTATAAAGCAGGGGTGTGGTTTATGGAGTGTTTATTAAGCAGGCGTGAGGTTTATGAAGTGTTTATTAAGCAGGAGTGAGGTTTATGAATTGTTTATTAAGCAGGGGTGTGGTTTATGAAGTGTTTATTAAGCAGGGGTGTGGTTTATGAAGTGTTTATTAAGCAGGGGTGTGGTTTATGAAGTGCTTATTAAGCAGGGGTGAGGTTAATGAAGTGTTTATTAAGCAGGAGTGAGGTTTATGGAGTGTTTATTAAGCAGGGGTGTGGTTATGGAGTGTTTATTAAGCAAGGGTGTGGTTTATGGAGTGTTTATTAAGCAGGAGTGAGGTTTATGAAGTGTTTATTAAGCAGGGGTGTGGTTTATGAAGTGTTTATTAAGCAGGGGTGTGGTTTATGAAGTGTTTATTAAGCAGGGGTGTGGTATATGAAGTGTTTATTAAGCTGGGGTGTGGTTTATGGAGTGATTATTAAGCAGGGGTGTGGTTTGTGAAGTGTTTATTAAGCAAGGGTGAGGTTTATGAAGTGTTTTTTAAGCAGGGGTGTGGTTTATGAAGTGTTTATTAAGCAGGGGTGTGGTTTATGAAGTCTTTATTAAGCAGGGGTGTGGTTTATGGAGTGTTTATTAAGCAAGAGTGAGGTTTATGAAGTGTTTATTAAGCAGGGGTGTGGTTTATGGAGTGTTTATTAAGCAGGAGTGAGGTTTATGAAGTGTTTATTAAGCACGAATGAGGTTTATGAAGTGTTTATTAAGCAGGGATGTGGTTTATGAAGTGTTTATTAAGCAGGGGTGTGGTTTATGAAATGTTTATTAAGCAAGGGTGTGGTTTATGAAGTGCTTATTAAGCAGGGGTGAGGTTTATGAAGTGTTTATTAAGCAGGAGTGAGGTTTATGAAGTGTTTATTAAGCAGGGGTGTGGTTTATGAAGTGTTTATTAAGCAGGGGTGTGGTTTATGAAGTGTTTATTAAGCAGGGGTGAGGTTTATGAAGTGTTTATTAAGCAGGGGTGAGGTTTATGGAGTGTTTATTAAGCAGTAGTGAAGTTTATGATGTGTTTATTAAGCAGGAGTGAGGTTTATGAAGTGTTTATTAAGCAGGGGTGTGGTTTATGAAGTGTTTATTAAGCAGGAGTGAGGTTTATGGAGTGTTTATTAGGCAGGGGTGTGGTTTATGAAGTGTTTATTAAGCAGGAGTGAGGTTTATGAAGTGTTTATTAAGCAGGGGTGTGGTTTGTGAAGTGTTTATTAAGCAGGAGTGAGGTTTATGAAGTGTTTATTAAGCAGGAGTGAGGTTTATGAAGTGTTTATTAAGCAGGGGTGTGGTTTATGAAGTGTTTATTAAGTAGGGGTGTGGTTTATGAAGTGGTTATTAAGCAGGGGTGTGGTTTATGAAGTGTTTATTAAGCAGGGATGTGGTTTATTAAGTGTTTATTAAGCAGGGGTGAGGTTTATGAAGTGTTTATTAAGCAGGAGTGAGGTTTATGGAGTGTTTATTAAGCAGGGGTGTGGTTTATGGAATGTTTATTAAGCAAGGGTGTGGTTTATGGAGTGTTTATTAAGCAGGAGTGAGGTTTATGAAGTGTTTATTAAGCAGGGGTGTGGTTTAAGAAGTGTTTATTAAGCAGGGGTGTGGTTTATGAAGTGTTTATTAAGCAGGAGTGAGGTTTATGAAGTGTTTATTAAGCAGCAGTGAGGTTTATGAAGTGTTTATTAAGCAGGGGTGTGGTTTATGAAGTGTTTATTAAGCAGGGGTGTGGTTTATGAAGTGTTTATTAAGCAGGGGTGTGGTTTATGAAGTGTTTATTAAGCAGGGGTGTGGTTTATGAAGTGTTTATTAAGCAGGGGTGTGGTTTATGAAGTGTTTATTAAGCAGGAGTGAGGTTTATGAAGTGTTTATTAAGCAGGAGTGAGGTTTATGAAGTGTTTATTAAGCAGGGGTGTGGTTTATGAAGTGTTTATTAAGCAGGGGTGTGGTTTATGAAGTGTGTATTAAGCAGGGGTGTGGTTTATGAAGTGTTTATTAAGCAGGGGTGTGGTTTATGAAGTGTTTATTAAGCAGGAGTGTGGTTTATGAAGTGTTTATTAGGCAGGGGTGTGGTTTATGAAGTGTTTATTAAGCAGGGGTGTGGTTTATGAAGTGTTTATTAAGCAGGAGTGAGGTTTATGGAGTGTTTATTAAGCAGGGGTGTGGTTTATGAAGTGTTTATTAAGCAGGAGTGTGGTTTATGAAGTGTTTATTAAGCAGGGGTGAGGTTTATGAAGTGTTTATTAAGCAGGGGTGTGGTTTATGAAGTGTGTATTAAGCAGGGGTGTGGTTTATGAAGTGTTTATTAAGCAGGAGTGAGGTTTATGGAGTGTTTATTAAGCAGGGGTGTGGTTTATGAAGTGTTTATTAAGCAGGGGTGTGTTTTATGAAGTGTTTATTAAGCAGGAGTGTGGCTTATGAAGTGTTTATTAAGCAGGAGTGAGGTTTATGGAGTATTTATTAAGCAGGGGTGTGGTTTATGAAGTTTTTATTAAGCAGGGGTGTGGTTTATGAAGTGCTTATTAAGCAGGGGTGTGGTTTATGAAGTGTTTATTAAGCAGGGGTGTGGTTTATGAAGTGTGTATTAAGCAGGGGTGTGGTTTATGAAGTGTTTTTAAGCAGGGGTGTGGTTTATGAAGCATTTATTAAGCAGGGGTGTGGTTTATGAAGTGTTTATTAAGCAGGAGTGTGGTTTATGAAGTGTTTATTAAGCAGGGGTGTGGTTTATGAAGTGTTTATTAAGCAGGAGTGAGGTTTATGGAGTGTTTATTAAGCAGGGGTGTGGTTTATGGAGTGTTTATTAAGCAGGAGTGAGGTTTATGAAGTGTTTATTAAGCAGGGGTGTGGTTTATGGAGTGTTTATTAAGCAGGAGTGAGGTTTATGAAGTGTTTATTAAGCAGGAGTGAGGTTTATGAAGAGCTTATTAAGCAGGGGTGTGGTTTATGAAGTGTTTATTAAGCAGGGGTGTGGTTTATGAAGTCTTTATTAAGCAGGGGTGTGGTTTATGGAGTGTTTATTAAGCAGGAGTGAGGTTTATGAAGTGTTTATTAAGCAGGGGTGTGGTTTATGGAGTGTTTATTAAGCAGGAGTGAGGTTTATGAAGTGTTTATTAAGCAGGAGTGAGGTTTATGAAGTGTTTATTAAGCAGGGATGTGGTTTATGAAGTGTTTATTAAGCAGGGGTGTGGTTTATGAAGTGTTTATTAAGCAGGGGTGTGGTTTATGAAGTGCTTATTAAGCAGGGGTGAGGTTTATGAAGTGTTTAGCAGGAGTGAGGTTTATGAAGTGTTTATTAAGCAGGGGTGTGGTTTATGAAGTGTTTATTAAGCAGGGGTGTGGTTTATGAAGTGTTTATTAAGCAGGGGTGAGGTTTATGAAGTGTTTATTAAGCAGGGGTGAGGTTTATGGAGTGTTTATTAAGCAGTAGTGAAGTTTATGATGTGTTTATTAAGCAGGAGTGAGGTTTATGGAGTGTTTATTAAGCAGGGGTGTGGTTTATGAAGTGTTTATTAAGCAGGAGTGAGGTTTATGGAGTGTTTATTAGGCAGGGGTGTGGTTTATGAAGTGTTTATTAAGCAGGAGTGAGGTTTATGAAGTGTTTATTAAGCAGGGGTGTGGTTTGTGAAGTGTTTATTAAGCAGGAGTGAGGTTTATGAAGTGTTTATTAAGCAGGAGTGAGGTTTATGAAGTGTTTATTAAGCAGGGGTGTGGTTTATGAAGTGTTTATTAAGTAGGGGTGTGGTTTATGAAGTGTTTATTAAGCAGGGGTGTGGTTTATTAAGTGTTTATTAAGCAGGGGTGAGGTTTATGAAGTGTTTATTAAGCAGGAGTGAGGTTTATGGAGTGTTTATTAAGCAGGGGTGTGGTTTATGGAATGTTTATTAAGCAAGGTTGTGGTTTATGGAGTGTTTATTAAGCAGGAGTGAGGTTTATGAAGTGTTTATTAAGCAGGAGTGAGGTTTATGAAGTGTTTATTAGGCAGGGGTGTGGTTTATGGCGTGTTTATTAAGCAGGGGTGTGGTTTATGAAGCGTTTATTAAGCAGGAGTGAGGTTTATGAAGCGTTTATTAAGCAGGGGTGTGGTTTATGAAGTGTTTATTAAGCAGGGGTGTGGTTTATGAAGTGTTTATTAAGCAGGGGTGTGGTTTATGAAGTGTTTATTAAGCAGGGATGTGGTTTATGAAGTGTTTATTAAGCAGGGGTGAGGTTTATGAAGTGCTTATTAAGCAGGGGTGTGGTTTATGAAGCGTTTATTAAGCAGGAGTGAGGTTTATGAAGCGTTTATTAAGCAGGGGTGTGGTTTATGAAGTGTTTATTAAGCAGGGGTGTGGTTTATGAAGTGTTTATTAAGCAGGGGTGTGGTTTATGGAGTGTTTATTAAGCAGGGATGTGGTTTATGAAGTGTTTATTAAGCAGGGGTGAGGTTTATGAAGTGCTTATTAAGCAGGGGTGTGGTTTATGAAGTGTTTATTAAGCAGGGATGTGGTTTATGAAGTGCTTATTAAGCAGGGGTGTGGTTTATGAAGTGTGTATTAAGCAGGGGTGTGGTTTATGAAGTGTTTTTAAGCAGGGGTGTGGTTTATGAAGTGTTTATTAAGCAGGAGTGTGGTTTATGAAGTGTTTATTAAGCAGGGGTTTGGTTTATGAAGTGTTTATTAAGCAGGGGTGTGGTTTATGAAGTGTTTATTAAGCAGGAGTGAGGTTTATGAAGTGTTTATTAAGCAGGGGTGAGGTTTATGAAGTGCTTATTAAGCAGGGGTGTGGTTTATGTAGTGTGTATTAAGCAGGGGTGTTATTTATGAAGTGTTTTTAAGCAGGGGTGTGGTTTATGAAGTGTTTATTAAGCAGGAGTGTGGTTTATGAAGTGTTTATTAAGCAGGGGTGTGGTTTATGAAGTGTTTATTAAGCAGGGGTGTGGTTTATAAAGTGTGTATTAAGCAGGGGTGTGGTTTATGAAGTGTTTATTAAGCAGGAGTGAGGTTTATGGAGTGTTTATTAAGCAGGAGTGTGGTTTATGAAGTGTTTATTAAGCAGGGGTGAGGTTTATGAAGTGTTTATTAAGCAGGGGTGTGGTTTATGAAGTGTGTATTAAGCAGGGGTGTGGTTTATGAAGTGTTTATTAAGCAGGAGTGAGGTTTATGGAGTGTTTATTAAGCAGTAGTGAGGTTTATGAAGTGTTTATTAAGCAGGGGTGTGGTTTATGAAGTGTTTATTAAGCAGGGGTGTGGTTTATGAAGTGTTTATTAAGCAGGGGTGTGCTTTATGAAGTGTTTATTAAGCAGGAGTGAGGTTTATGAAGTGTTTATTAAGCAGGGGTGTGGTTTATGAAGTGTTTATTAAGCAGGGGTGTGGTTTATGAAGTGTTTATTAAGCAGGGGTGTGGTTTATGGAGTGTTTATTAAGCAGGAGTGAGGTTTATGAAGTGTTTATTAAGCAGGGGTGTGGTTTATGAAGTGTTTATTAAGCAGGGGTGTGGTTTATGGAGTGTTTATTAAGCAGGAGTGAGGTTTATGAAGTGTTTATTAAGCAGGGGTGTGGTTTATGGAGTGTTTATTAAGCAGGCGTGAGGTTTATGAAGTGTTTATTAAGCAGGAGTGAGGTTTATGAATTGTTTATTAAGCAGGGGTGTGGTTTATGAAGTGTTTATTAAGCAGGGGTGTGGTTTATGAAGTCTTTATTAAGCAGGGGTGTGGTTTATGGAGTGTTTATTAAGCAGGAGTGAGGTTTATGAAGTGTTTATTAAGCAGGGGTGTGGTTTATGGAGTGTTTATTAAGCAGGAGTGAGGTTTATGAAGTGTTTATTAAGCAGGGGTGTGGTTTATGGAGTGTTTATTAAGCAGGAGTGAGGTTTATGAAGTGTTTATTAAGCAGGAGTGAGGTTTATGAAGTGTTTATTAAGCAGGGATGTGGTTTATGAAGTGTTTATTAAGCAGGGGTGTGGTTTATGAAGTGTTTATTAAGCAGGGGTGTGGTTTATGAAGTGCTTATTAAGCAGGGGTGAGGTTTATGAAGTGTTTAGCAGGAGTGAGGTTTATGAAGTGTTTATTAAGCAGGGGTGTGGTTTATGAAGTGTTTATTAAGCAGGGGTGTGGTTTATGAAGTGTTTATTAAGCAGGGGTGAGGTTTATGAAGTGTTTATTAAGCAGGGGTGAGGTTTATGGAGTGTTTATTAAGCAGTAGTGAAGTTTATGATGTGTTTATTAAGCAGGAGTGAGGTTTATGGAGTGTTTATTAAGCAGGGGTGTGGTTTATGAAGTGTTTATTAAGCAGGAGTGAGGTTTATGGAGTGTTTATTAGGCAGGGGTGTGGTTTATGAAGTGTTTATTAAGCAGGAGTGAGGTTTATGAAGTGTTTATTAAGCAGGGGTGTGGTTTGTGAAGTGTTTATTAAGCAGGAGTGAGGTTTATGAAGTGTTTATTAAGCAGGAGTGAGGTTTATGAAGTGTTTATTAAGCAGGGGTGTGGTTTATGAAGTGTTTATTAAGTAGGGGTGTGGTTTATGAAGTGTTTATTAAGCAGGGGTGTGGTTTATTAAGTGTTTATTAAGCAGGGGTGAGGTTTATGAAGTGTTTATTAAGCAGGAGTGAGGTTTATGGAGTGTTTATTAAGCAGGGGTGTGGTTTATGGAATGTTTATTAAGCAAGGGTGTGGTTTATGGAGTGTTTATTAAGCAGGAGTGAGGTTTATGAAGTGTTTATTAAGCAGGAGTGAGGTTTATGAAGTGTTTATTAGGCAGGGGTGTGGTTTATGGCGTGTTTATTAAGCAGGGGTGTGGTTTATGAAGCGTTTATTAAGCAGGAGTGAGGTTTATGAAGCGTTTATTAAGCAGGGGTGTGGTTTATGAAGTGTTTATTAAGCAGGGGTGTGGTTTATGAAGTGTTTATTAAGCAGGGGTGTGGTTTATGAAGTGTTTATTAAGCAGGGATGTGGTTTATGAAGTGTTTATTAAGCAGGGGTGAGGTTTATGAAGTGCTTATTAAGCAGGGGTGTGGTTTATGAAGCGTTTATTAAGCAGGAGTGAGGTTTATGAAGCGTTTATTAAGCAGGGGTGTGGTTTATGAAGTGTTTATTAAGCAGGGGTGTGGTTTATGAAGTGTTTATTAAGCAGGGGTGTGGTTTATGGAGTGTTTATTAAGCAGGGATGTGGTTTATGAAGTGTTTATTAAGCAGGGGTGAGGTTTATGAAGTGCTTATTAAGCAGGGGTGTGGTTTATGAAGTGTTTATTAAGCAGGGATGTGGTTTATGAAGTGCTTATTAAGCAGGGGTGTGGTTTATGAAGTGTGTATTAAGCAGGGGTGTGGTTTATGAAGTGTTTTTAAGCAGGGGTGTGGTTTATGAAGTGTTTATTAAGCAGGAGTGTGGTTTATGAAGTGTTTATTAAGCAGGGGTGTGGTTTATGAAGTGTTTATTAAGCAGGGGTGTGGTTTATGAAGTGTTTATTAAGCAGGAGTGAGGTTTATGAAGTGTTTATTAAGCAGGGGTGAGGTTTATGAAGTGCTTATTAAGCAGGGGTGTGGTTTATGTAGTGTGTATTAAGCAGGGGTGTTATTTATGAAGTGTTTTTAAGCAGGGGTGTGGTTTATGAAGTGTTTATTAAGCAGGAGTGTGGTTTATGAAGTGTTTATTAAGCAGGGGTGTGGTTTATGAAGTGTTTATTAAGCAGGGGTGTGGTTTATAAAGTGTGTATTAAGCAGGGGTGTGGTTTATGAAGTGTTTATTAAGCAGGAGTGAGGTTTATGGAGTGTTTATTAAGCAGGAGTGTGGTTTATGAAGTGTTTATTAAGCAGGGGTGAGGTTTATGAAGTGTTTATTAAGCAGGGGTGTGGTTTATGAAGTGTGTATTAAGCAGGGGTGTGGTTTATGAAGTGTTTATTAAGCAGGAGTGAGGTTTATGGAGTGTTTATTAAGCAGTAGTGAGGTTTATGAAGTGTTTATTAAGCAGGGGTGTGGTTTATGAAGTGTTTATTAAGCAGGGGTGTGGTTTATGAAGTGTTTATTAAGCAGGGGTGTGCTTTATGAAGTGTTTATTAAGCAGGAGTGAGGTTTATGAAGTGTTTATTAAGCAGGGGTGTGGTTTATGAAGTGTTTATTAAGCAGGGGTGTGGTTTATGAAGTGTTTATTAAGCAGGGGTGTGGTTTATGGAGTGTTTATTAAGCAGGAGTGAGGTTTATGAAGTGTTTATTAAGCAGGGGTGTGGTTTATGAAGTGTTTATTAAGCAGGGGTGTGGTTTATGGAGTGTTTATTAAGCAGGAGTGAGGTTTATGAAGTGTTTATTAAGCAGGGGTGTGGTTTATGGAGTGTTTATTAAGCAGGCGTGAGGTTTATGAAGTGTTTATTAAGCAGGAGTGAGGTTTATGAATTGTTTATTAAGCAGGGGTGTGGTTTATGAAGTGTTTATTAAGCAGGGGTGTGGTTTATGAAGTCTTTATTAAGCAGGGGTGTGGTTTATGGAGTGTTTATTAAGCAGGAGTGAGGTTTATGAAGTGTTTATTAAGCAGGGGTGTGGTTTATGGAGTGTTTATTAAGCAGGAGTGAGGTTTATGAAGTGTTTATTAAGCAGGAGTGAGGTTTATGAAGTGTTTATTAAGCAGGGATGTGGTTTATGAAGTGTTTATTAAGCAGGGGTGTGGTTTATGAAGTGTTTATTAAGCAGGGGTGTGGTTTATGAAGTGCTTATTAAGCAGGGGTGAGGTTTATGAAGTGTTTAGCAGGAGTGAGGTTTATGAAGTGTTTATTAAGCAGGGGTGTGGTTTATGAAGTGTTTATTAAGCAGGGGTGTGGTTTATGAAGTGTTTATTAAGCAGGGGTGAGGTTTATGAAGTGTTTATTAAGCAGGGGTGAGGTTTATGGAGTGTTTATTAAGCAGTAGTGAAGTTTATGATGTGTTTATTAAGCAGGAGTGAGGTTTATGGAGTGTTTATTAAGCAGGGGTGTGGTTTATGAAGTGTTTATTAAGCAGGAGTGAGGTTTATGGAGTGTTTATTAGGCAGGGGTGTGGTTTATGAAGTGTTTATTAAGCAGGAGTGAGGTTTATGAAGTGTTTATTAAGCAGGGGTGTGGTTTGTGAAGTGTTTGTTAAGCAGGAGTGAGGTTTATGAAGTGTTTATTAAGCAGGAGTGAGGTTTATGAAGTGTTTATTAAGCAGGGGTGTGGTTTATGAAGTGTTTATTAAGTAGGGGTGTGGTTTATGAAGTGTTTATTAAGCAGGGGTGTGGTTTATTAAGTGTTTATTAAGCAGGGGTGAGGTTTATGAAGTGTTTATTAAGCAGGAGTGAGGTTTATGGAGTGTTTATTAAGCAGGGGTGTGGTTTATGGAATGTTTATTAAGCAAGGGTGTGGTTTATGGAGTGTTTATTAAGCAGGAGTGAGGTTTATGAAGTGTTTATTAAGCAGGAGTGAGGTTTATGAAGTGTTTATTAGGCAGGGGTGTGGTTTATGGCGTGTTTATTAAGCAGGGGTGTGGTTTATGAAGCGTTTATTAAGCAGGAGTGAGGTTTATGAAGCGTTTATTAAGCAGGGGTGTGGTTTATGAAGTGTTTATTAAGCAGGGGTGTGGTTTATGAAGTGTTTATTAAGCAGGGGTGTGGTTTGTGAAGTGTTTATTAAGCAGGGATGTGGTTTATGAAGTGTTTATTAAGCAGGGGTGAGGTTTATGAAGTGCTTATTAAGCAGGGGTGTGGTTTATGAAGCATTTATTAAGCAGGAGTGAGGTTTATGAAGCGTTTATTAAGCAGGGGTGTGGTTTATGAAGTGTTTATTAAGCAGGGGTGTGGTTTATGAAGTGTTTATTAAGCAGGGGTGTGGTTTATGGAGTGTTTATTAAGCAGGGATGTGGTTTATGAAGTGTTTATTAAGCAGGGGTGAGGTTTATGAAGTGCTTATTAAGCAGGGGTGTGGTTTATGAAGTGTTTATTAAGCAGGGATGTGGTTTATGAAGTGCTTATTAAGCAGGGGTGTGGTTTATGAAGTGTGTATTAAGCAGGGGTGTGGTTTATGAAGTGTTTTTAAGCAGGGGTGTGGTTTATGAAGTGTTTATTAAGCAGGAGTGTGGTTTATGAAGTGTTTATTAAGCAGGGGTGTGGTTTATGAAGTGTTTATTAAGCAGGGGTGTGGTTTATGAAGTGTTTATTAAGCAGGAGTGAGGTTTATGAAGTGTTTATTAAGCAGGGGTGAGGTTTATGAAGTGCTTATTAAGCAGGGGTGTGGTTTATGTAGTGTGTATTAAGCAGGGGTGTTATTTATGAAGTGTTTTTAAGCAGGGGTGTGGTTTATGAAGTGTTTATTAAGCAGGAGTGTGGTTTATGAAGTGTTTATTAAGCAGGGGTGTGGTTTATGAAGTGTTTATTAAGCAGGGGTGTGGTTTATAAAGTGTGTATTAAGCAGGGGTGTGGTTTATGAAGTGTTTATTAAGCAGGAGTGAGGTTTATGGAGTGTTTATTAAGCAGGAGTGTGGTTTATGAAGTGTTTATTAAGCAGGGGTGAGGTTTATGAAGTGTTTATTAAGCAGGGGTGTGGTTTATGAAGTGTGTATTAAGCAGGGGTGTGGTTTATGAAGTGTTTATTAAGCAGGAGTGAGGTTTATGGAGTGTTTATTAAGCAGTAGTGAGGTTTATGAAGTGTTTATTAAGCAGGGGTGTGGTTTATGAAGTGTTTATTAAGCAGGGGTGTGGTTTATGAAGTGTTTATTAAGCAGGGGTGTGCTTTATGAAGTGTTTATTAAGCAGGAGTGAGGTTTATGAAGTGTTTATTAAGCAGGGGTGTGGTTTATGAAGTGTTTATTAAGCAGGGGTGTGGTTTATGAAGTGTTTATTAAGCAGGGGTGTGGTTTATGGAGTGTTTATTAAGCAGGAGTGAGGTTTATGAAGTGTTTATTAAGCAGGGGTGTGGTTTATGAAGTGTTTATTAAGCAGGGGTGTGGTTTATGGAGTGTTTATTAAGCAGGAGTGAGGTTTATGAAGTGTTTATTAAGCAGGGGTGTGGTTTATGGAGTGTTTATTAAGCAGGCGTGAGGTTTATGAAGTGTTTATTAAGCAGGAGTGAGGTTTATGAATTGTTTATTAAGCAGGGGTGTGGTTTATGAAGTGTTTATTAAGCAGGGGTGTGGTTTATGAAGTGTTTATTAAGCAGGGGTGTGGTTTATGAAGTGCTTATTAAGCAGGGGTGAGGTTAATGAAGTGTTTATTAAGCAGGAGTGAGGTTTATGGAGTGTTTATTAAGCAGGGGTGTGGTTATGGAGTGTTTATTAAGCAAGGGTGTGGTTTATGGAGTGTTTATTAAGCAGGAGTGAGGTTTATGAAGTGTTTATTAAGCAGGGGTGTGGTTTATGAAGTGTTTATTAAGCAGGGGTGTGGTTTATGAAGTGTTTATTAAGCAGGGGTGTGGTATATGAAGTGTTTATTAAGCTGGGGTGTGGTTTATGGAGTGATTATTAAGCAGGGGTGTGGTTTGTGAAGTGTTTATTAAGCAAGGGTGAGGTTTATGAAGTGTTTTTTAAGCAGGGGTGTGGTTTATGAAGTGTTTATTAAGCAGGGGTGTGGTTTATGAAGTCTTTATTAAGCAGGGGTGTGGTTTATGGAGTGTTTATTAAGCAAGAGTGAGGTTTATGAAGTGTTTATTAAGCAGGGGTGTGGTTTATGGAGTGTTTATTAAGCAGGAGTGAGGTTTATGAAGTGTTTATTAAGCACGAATGAGGTTTATGAAGTGTTTATTAAGCAGGGATGTGGTTTATGAAGTGTTTATTAAGCAGGGGTGTGGTTTATGAAATGTTTATTAAGCAAGGGTGTGGTTTATGAAGTGCTTATTAAGCAGGGGTGAGGTTTATGAAGTGTTTATTAAGCAGGAGTGAGGTTTATGAAGTGTTTATTAAGCAGGGGTGTGGTTTATGAAGTGTTTATTAAGCAGGGGTGTGGTTTATGAAGTGTTTATTAAGCAGGGGTGAGGTTTATGAAGTGTTTATTAAGCAGGGGTGAGGTTTATGGAGTGTTTATTAAGCAGTAGTGAAGTTTATGATGTGTTTATTAAGCAGGAGTGAGGTTTATGAAGTGTTTATTAAGCAGGGGTGTGGTTTATGAAGTGTTTATTAAGCAGGAGTGAGGTTTATGGAGTGTTTATTAGGCAGGGGTGTGGTTTATGAAGTGTTTATTAAGCAGGAGTGAGGTTTATGAAGTGTTTATTAAGCAGGGGTGTGGTTTGTGAAGTGTTTATTAAGCAGGAGTGAGGTTTATGAAGTGTTTATTAAGCAGGAGTGAGGTTTATGAAGTGTTTATTAAGCAGGGGTGTGGTTTATGAAGTGTTTATTAAGTAGGGGTGTGGTTTATGAAGTGGTTATTAAGCAGGGGTGTGGTTTATGAAGTGTTTATTAAGCAGGGATGTGGTTTATTAAGTGTTTATTAAGCAGGGGTGAGGTTTATGAAGTGTTTATTAAGCAGGAGTGAGGTTTATGGAGTGTTTATTAAGCAGGGGTGTGGTTTATGGAATGTTTATTAAGCAAGGGTGTGGTTTATGGAGTGTTTATTAAGCAGGAGTGAGGTTTATGAAGTGTTTATTAAGCAGGGGTGTGGTTTATGAAGTGTTTATTAAGCAGGGGTGTGGTTTATGAAGTGTTTATTAAGCAGGAGTGAGGTTTATGAAGTGTTTATTAAGCAGGAGTGAGGTTTATGAAGTGTTTATTAAGCAGGGGTGTGGTTTATGAAGTGGTTATTAAGCAGGGGTGTGGTTTATGAAGTGTTTATTAAGCAGGGGTGTGGTTTATGAAGTGTTTATTAAGCAGGGGTGTGGTTTATGAAGTGTTTATTAAGCAGGGGTGTGGTTTATGAAGTGTTTATTAAGCAGGGGTGAGGTTTATGAAGTGTTTATTAAGCAGAAGTGAGGTTTATGGAGTGTTTATTAAGCAGGGGTGTTGTTTATGGAGTGTTTATTAAGCAAGGGTGTGGTTTATGGAGTGTTTATTAAGCAGGAGTGAGGTTTATGAAGTGTTTATTAAGCAGGGGTGTGGTTTATGAAGTGTTTATTAAGCAGGGGTGTGGTTTATGAAGTGTTTATTAAGCAGGGGTGTGGTTTATGAAGTGTTTATTAAGCAGGAGTGAGGTTTATGAAGTGTTTATTAAGTAGGAGTGAGGTTTATGAAGTGTTTATTAAGCAGGGGTGTGGTTTATGACGTGTTTATTAAGCAGGGGTGTGGTTTATGAAGTGTTTATTAAGCAGGGGTGTGGTTTATGAAGTATTTATTAAGCAGGAGGGAGGTTTATGGAGTGTTTATTAAGCAGGGGTGTGGTTTATGGAGTGTTTATTAAGCAGCAGTGAGGTTTATGAAGTGTTTATTAAGCAGGAGTGAGGTTTATGAAGTGTTTATTAGGCAGGGGTGTGGTTTATGGCGTGTTTATTAAGCAGGGGTGTGGTTTATGAAGCGTTTATTAAGCAGGAGTGAGGTTTATGAAGTGTTTATTAAGCAGGAATGAGGTTTATGAAGTGTTTATTAAGCAGGGGTGTGGTTTATGAAGTGTTTATTAAGCAGGGGTGTGGTTTATGAAGTGTTTATTAAGCAGGGGTGTGGTTTATGGAGTGTTTATTAAGCAGGGATGTGGTTTATGAAGTGTTTATTAAGCAGGGGTGAGGTTTATGAAGTGTTTATTAAGCAGGAGTGAGGTTTATGAAGTGTTTATTAAGCAGGGGTGTGGTTTATGAAGTGCTTATTAAGCAGGGGTGAGGTTTATGAAGTGTTTATTAAGCAGGAGTGAGGTTTATGGAGTGTTTATTAAGCATGGGTGTGGTTATGGAGTGTTTATTAAGCAAGGGTGTGGTTTATGGAGTGTTTATTAAGCAGGAGTGAGGTTTATGAAGTGTTTATTAAGCAGGGGTGTGGTTTTTGAAGTGTTTATTAAGCAGGGGTGTGGTTTATGAAGTGTTTATTAAGCAGGGGTGTGGTATATGAAGTGTTTATTAAGCTGGGGTGTGGTTTATGAAGTGTTTATTAAGCAGGGGTGAGGTTTATGAAGTGTTTATTAAGCAGAAGTGAGGTTTATGGAGTGTTTATTAAGCAGGGGTGTGGTTTATGACGTGTTTATTAAGCAGGGGTGTGGTTTATGAAGTGTTTATTAAGCAGGGGTGTGGTTTATGAAGTATTTATTAAGCAGGAGGGAGGTTTATGGATTGTTTATTAAGCAGGGGTGTGGTTTATGGAGTGTTTATTAAGCAGCAGTGAGGTTTATGAAGTGTTTATTAAGCAGGAGTGAGGTTTATGAAGTGTTTATTAGGCAGGGGTGTGGTTTATGGCGTGTTTATTAAGCAGGGGTGTGGTTTATGAAGCGTTTATTAAGCAGAAGTGAGGTTTATGAAGCGTTTATTAAGCAGGGGTGTGGTTTATGAAGTGTTTATTAAGCAGGGGTGTGGTTTATGAAGTGTTTATTAAGCAGGGGTGTGGTTTATGAAGTGTTTATTAAGCAGGGATGTGGTTTATGAAGTGTTTATTAAGCAGGGGTGAGGTTTATGAAGTGCTTATTAAGCAGGGGTGTGGTTTATGAAGCGTTTATTAAGCAGGAGTGAGGTTTATGAAGCGTTTATTAAGCAGGGGTGTGGTTTATGAAGTGTTTATTAAGCAGGGGTGTGGTTTATGAAGTGTTTATTAAGCAGGGGTGTGGTTTATGGAGTGTTTATTAAGCAGGGATGTGGTTTATGAAGTGTTTATTAAGCAGGGGTGAGGTTTATGAAGTGCTTATTAAGCAGGGGTGTGGTTTATGAAGTGTTTATTAAGCAGGGATGTGGTTTATGAAGTGCTTATTAAGCAGGGGTGTGGTTTATGAAGTGTGTATTAAGCAGGGGTGTGGTTTATGAAGTGTTTTTAAGCAGGGGTGTGGTTTATGAAGTGTTTATTAAGCAGGAGTGTGGTTTATGAAGTGTTTATTAAGCAGGGGTGTGGTTTATGAATTGTTTATTAAGCAGGGGTGTGGTTTATGAAGTGTTTATTAAGCAGGAGTGAGGTTTATGAAGTGTTTATTAAGCAGGGGTGAGGTTTATGAAGTGCTTATTAAGCAGGGGTGTGGTTTATGTAGTGTGTATTAAGCAGGGGTGTTATTTATGAAGTGTTTTTAAGCAGGGGTGTGGTTTATGAAGTGTTTATTAAGCAGGAGTGTGGTTTATGAAGTGTTTATTAAGCAGGGGTGTGGTTTATGAAGTGTTTATTAAGCAGGGGTGTGGTTTATAAAGTGTGTATTAAGCAGGGGTGTGGTTTATGAAGTGTTTATTAAGCAGGATTGAGGTTTATGGAGTGTTTATTAAGCAGGAGTGTGGTTTATGAAGTGTTTATTAAGCAGGGGTGAGGTTTATGAAGTGTTTATTAAGCAGGGGTGTGGTTTATGAAGTGTGTATTTAGCAGGGGTGTGGTTTATGAAGTGTTTATTAAGCAGGAGTGAGGTTTATGGAGTGTTTATTAAGCAGTAGTGAGGTTTATGAAGTGTTTATTAAGCAGGGGTGTGGTTTATGAAGTGTTTATTAAGCAGGGGTGTGGTTTATGAAGTGTTTATTAAGCAGGGGTGTGGTTTATGAAGTGTTTATTAAGCAGGAGTGAGGTTTATGAAGTGTTTATTAAGCAGGGGTGTGGTTTATGAAGTGTTTATTAAGCAGGGGTGTGGTTTATGAAGTGTTTATTAAGCAGGGGTGTGGTTTATGGAGTGTTTATTAAGCAGGAGTGAAGTTTATGAAGTGTTTATTAAGCAGGGGTGTGGTTTATGAAGTGTTTATTAAGCAGGGGTGTGGTTTATGGAGTGTTTATTAAGCAGGAGTGAGGTTTATGAAGTGTTTATTAAGCAGGGGTGTGGTTTATGGAGTGTTTATTAAGCAGGCGTGAGGTTTATGAAGTGTTTATTAAGCAGGAGTGAGGTTTATGAATTGTTTATTAAGCAGGGGTGTGGTTTATGAAGTGTTTATTAAGCAGGGGTGTGGTTTATGAAGTGTTTATTAAGCAGGGGTGTGGTTTATGAAGTGCTTATTAAGCAGGGGTGAGGTTTATGAAGTGTTTATTAAGCAGGAGTGAGGTTTATGGAGTGTTTATTAAGCAGGGGTGTGGTTATGGAGTGTTTATTAAGCAAGGGTGTGGTTTATGGAGTGTTTATTAAGCAGGAGTGAGGTTTATGAAGTGTTTATTAAGCAGGGGTGTGGTTTATGAAGTGTTTATTAAGCAGGGGTGTGGTTTATGAAGTGTTTATTAAGCAGGGGTGTGGTATATGAAGTGTTTATTAAGCTGGGGTGTGGTTTATGGAGTGATTATTAAGCAGGGGTGTGGTTTGTGAAGTGTTTATTAAGCAAGGGTGAGGTTTATGAAGTGTTTTTTAAGCAGGGGTGTGGTTTATGAAGTGTTTATTAAGCAGGGGTGTGGTTTATGAAGTCTTTATTAAGCAGGGGTGTGGTTTATGGAGTGTTTATTAAGCAGGAGTGAGGTTTATGAAGTGTTTATTAAGCAGGGGTGTGGTTTATGGAGTGTTTATTAAGCAGGAGTGAGGTTTATGAAGTGTTTATTAAGCACGAATGAGGTTTATGAAGTGTTTATTAAGCAGGGATGTGGTTTATGAAGTGTTTATTAAGCAGGGGTGTGGTTTATGAAATGTTTATTAAGCAAGGGTGTGGTTTATGAAGTGCTTATTAAGCAGGGGTGAGGTTTATGAAGTGTTTATTAAGCAGGAGTGAGGTTTATGAAGTGTTTATTAAGCAGGGGTGTGGTTTATGAAGTGTTTATTAAGCAGGGGTGTGGTTTATGAAGTGTTTATTAAGCAGGGGTGAGGTTTATGAAGTGTTTATTAAGCAGGGGTGAGGTTTATGGAGTGTTTATTAAGCAGTAGTGAAGTTTATGATGTGTTTATTAAGCAGGAGTGAGGTTTATGAAGTGTTTATTAAGCAGGGGTGTGGTTTATGAAGTGTTTATTAAGCAGGAGTGAGGTTTATGGAGTGTTTATTAGGCAGGGGTGTGGTTTATGAAGTGTTTATTAAGCAGGAGTGAGGTTTATGAAGTGTTTATTAAGCAGGGGTGTGGTTTGTGAAGTGTTTATTAAGCAGGAGTGAGGTTTATGAAGTGTTTATTAAGCAGGAGTGAGGTTTATGAAGTGTTTATTAAGCAGGGGTGTGGTTTATGAAGTGTTTATTAAGTAGGGGTGTGGTTTATGAAGTGGTTATTAAGCAGGGGTGTGGTTTATGAAGTGTTTATTAAGCAGGGATGTGGTTTATTAAGTGTTTATTAAGCAGGGGTGAGGTTTATGAAGTGTTTATTAAGCAGGAGTGAGGTTTATGGAGTGTTTATTAAGCAGGGGTGTGGTTTATGGAATGTTTATTAAGCAAGGGTGTGGTTTATGGAGTGTTTATTAAGCAGGAGTGAGGTTTATGAAGTGTTTATTAAGCAGGGGTGTGGTTTATGAAGTGTTTATTAAGCAGGGGTGTGGTTTATGAAGTGTTTATTAAGCAGGAGTGAGGTTTATGAAGTGTTTATTAAGCAGGAGTGAGGTTTATGAAGTGTTTATTAAGCAGGGGTGTGGTTTATGAAGTGTTTATTAAGCAGGGGTGTGGTTTATGAAGTGTTTATTAAGCAGGGGTGTGGTTTATGAAGTGTTTATTAAGCAGGGGTGTGGTTTATGAAGTGTTTATTAAGCAGGGGTGTGGTTTATGAAGTGTTTATTAAGCAGGGGTGAGGTTTATGAAGTGTTTATTAAGCAGAAGTGAGGTTTATGGAGTGTTTATTAAGCAGGGGTGTGGTTTATGGAGTGTTTATTAAGCAAGGGTGTGGTTTATGGATTGTTTATTAAGCAGGAGTGAGGTTTATGAAGTGTTTATTAAGCAGGGGTGTGGTTTATGAAGTGTTTATTAAGCAGGGGTGTGGTTTATGAAGTGTTTATTAAGCAGGGGTGTGGTTTATGAAGTGTTTATTAAGCAGGAGTGAGGTTTATGAAGTGTTTATTAAGTAGGAGTGAGGTTTATGAAGTGTTTATTAAGCAGGGGTGTGGTTTATGACGTGTTTATTAAGCAGGGGTGTGGTTTATGAAGTGTTTATTAAGCAGGGGTGTGGTTTATGAAGTATTTATTAAGCAGGAGGGAGGTTTATGGAGTGTTTATTAAGCAGGGGTGTGGTTTATGGAGTGTTTATTAAGCAGCAGTGAGGTTTATGAAGTGTTTATTAAGCAGGAGTGAGGTTTATGAAGTGTTTATTAGGCAGGGGTGTGGTTTATGGCGTGTTTATTAAGCAGGGGTGTGGTTTATGAAGCGTTTATTAAGCAGGAGTGAGGTTTATGAAGTGTTTATTAAGCAGGAATGAGGTTTATGAAGTGTTTATTAAGCAGGGGTGTGGTTTATGAAGTGTTTATTAAGCAGGGGTGTGGTTTATGAAGTGTTTATTAAGCAGGGGTGTGGTTTATGGAGTGTTTATTAAGCAGGGATGTGGTTTATGAAGTGTTTATTAAGCAGGGGTGAGGTTTATGAAGTGTTTATTAAGCAGGAGTGAGGTTTATGAAGTGTTTATTAAGCAGGGGTGTGGTTTATGAAGTGCTTATTAAGCAGGGGTGAGGTTTATGAAGTGTTTATTAAGCAGGAGTGAGGTTTATGGAGTGTTTATTAAGCATGGGTGTGGTTATGGAGTGTTTATTAAGCAAGGGTGTGGTTTATGGAGTGTTTATTAAGCAGGAGTGAGGTTTATGAAGTGTTTATTAAGCAGGGGTGTGGTTTTTGAAGTGTTTATTAAGCAGGGGTGTGGTTTATGAAGTGTTTATTAAGCAGGGGTGTGGTATATGAAGTGTTTATTAAGCTGGGGTGTGGTTTATGGAGTGATTATTAAGCAGGGGTGTGGTTTGTGAAGTGTTTATTAAGCAAGGGTGACGTTTATGAAGTGTTTATTAAGCAGGGGTGTGGTTTGTGAAGTGTTTATTAAGCAAGGGTGAGGTTTATGAAGTGTTTATTAAGCAGGGGTGTGGTTTATGAAGTGTTTATTAAGCAGGGGTGTGGTTTATGAAGTGTTTATTAAGCAGGGGTGTGGTTTATGAAGTGTTTATTAAGCAGGGGTGTGGTTTATGAAGCATTTATTAAGCAGGGCTGTGGTTTATGAAGTGTTTATTAAGCAGGGGTGTGGTTTATGAAGTGTTTATTAAGCAGGGGTGTGGTTTATGAAGTGTTTATTAAGCAGGAGTGAGGTTTATGAAGTGTTTATTAAGCAGGAGTGAGGTTTATGAAGTGTTTATTAAGCAGGGGTGTGGTTTATGAAGTGTTTATTAAGCAGGGGTGTGGTTTATGAAGTGTGTGTTAAGCAGGGGTGTGGTTTATGAAGTGTTTATTAAGCAGGGGTGTGGTTTATGAAGTGTTTATTAAGCAGGAGTGTGGTTTATGAAGTGTTTATTAAGCAGGGGTGTGGTTTATGAAGTGTTTATTAAGCAGGGGTGTGGTTTATGAAGTGTTTATTAAGCAGGAGTGAGGTTTATGGAGTGTTTATTAAGCAGGGGTGTGGTTTATGAAGTGTTTATTAAGCAGGAGTGTGGTTTATGAAGTGTTTATTAAGCAGGGGTGAGGTTTATGAAGCGTTTATTAAGGAGGGGTGTGGTTTATGAAGTGTGTATTAAGCAGGGGTGTGGTTTATGAAGTGTTTATTAAGCAGGAGTGAGGTTTATGGAGTGTTTATTAAGCAGGGGTGTGGTTTATGAATTGTTTATTAAGCAGGGGTGTGTTTTATGAAGTGTTTATTAAGCAGGAGTGTTGTTTATGAAGTGTTTATTAAGCAGGAGTGAGGTTTATGGAGTGTTTATTAAGCAGGGGTGTGGATTATGAAGTGTTTATTAAGCAGGGGTGTGGTTTATGAAGTGCTTATTAAGCAGGGGTGTGGTTTATGAAGTGTTTATTAAGCAGGGGTGTGGTTTATGAAGTGTGTATTAAGCAGGGGTGTGGTTTATGAAGTGTTTTTAAGCAGGGGTGTGGTTTATGAAGCATTTATTAAGCAGGGGTCTGGTTTATGAAGTGTTTATTAAGCAGGAGTGTGGTTTATGAAGTGTTTAATAAGCAGCGGTGTGGTTTATGAAGTGTTTATTAAGCAGGGGTGTGGTTTATGAAGTGTTTATTAAGCAGGAGTGAGGTTTATGAAGTGTTTATTAAGCAGGATTGAGGTTTATGAAGTGTTTATTAAGCAGGGGTGTGGTTTATGAAGTGTTTATTAAGCAGGGGTGTGGTTTATGAAGTGTTTATTAAGCAGGGGTGAGGTTTATGAAGTGTTTATTAAGCAGGGGTGAGGTTTATGGAGTGTTTATTAAGCAGTAGTGAAGTTTATGATGTGTTTATTAAGCAGGAGTGAGGTTTATGAAGTGTTTATTAAACAGGGGTGTGGTTTATGAAGTGTTTATTAAGCAGGGGTGTGGTTTATGAAGTGTTTATTAAGCAGGGGTGTGGTTTATAAAGTGTGTATTAAGCAGGGGTGTGGTTTATGAAGTGTTTATTAAGCAGGAGTGAGGTTTATATAGTGTTTATTAAGCAGGAGTGTTGTTTATGAAGTGTTTATTAAGCAGGGGTGAGGTTTATGAAGTGTTTATTAAGCAGGGGTGTGGTTTATGAAGTGTGTATTAAGCAGGCGTGTGGTTTATGAAGTGTTTATTAAGCAGTAGTGAGGTTTATGGAGTGTTTATTAAGCAGGGGTGTGGTTTATGAAGTGTTTATTAAGCAGGGGTGTGGTTTATGAAGTGTTTATTAAGCAGGGGTGTGGTTTATGAAGTGTTTATTAAGCAGGAGTGAGGTTTATGAAGTGTTTATTAAGCAGGGGTGTGGTTTATGAAGTGTTTATTAAGCAGGGGTGTGGTTTATGAAGTGTTTATTAAGCAGGGGTGTGGTTTATTGAGTGTTTATTAAGCAGGAGTGAGGTTTATGAAGTGTTTATTAAGCAGGGGTGTGGTTTATGAAGTGTTTATTAAGCAGGGGTGTGGTTTATGGAGTGTTTATTAAGCAGGAGTGAGGTTTATGAAGTGTTTATTAAGCAGGGGTGTGGTTTATGGAGTGTTTATTAAGCAGGAGTGAGGTTTATGAAGTGTTTATTAAGCAGGAGTGAGGTTTATGAATTGTTTATTAAGCAGGGGTGTGGTTTATGAAGTGTTTATTAAGCAGGGGTGTGGTTTATGAAGTGTTTATTAAGCAGGGGTGTGGTTTATGAAGTGCTTATTAAGCAGGGGTGAGGTTTATGAAGTGTTTATTAAGCAGGAGTGAGGTTTATGGAGTGTTTATTAAGCAGGGGTGTGGTTATGGAGTGTTTATTAAGCAAGGGTGTGGTTTATGGAGTGTTTATTAAGCAGGAGTGAGGTTTATGAAGTGTTTATTAAGCAGGGGTGTGGTTTATGAAGTGTTTATTAAGCAGGGGTGTGGTTTATGAAGTGTTTATTAAGCAGGGGTGTGGTATATGAAGTGTTTATTAAGCAGGAGTGAGGTTTATGGAGTGTTTATTAAGCAGTAGTGAGGTTTATGAAGTGTTTATTAAGCAGGGGTGTGGTTTATGAAGTGTTTATTAAGCAGGGGTGTGGTTTATGAAGTGTTTATTAAGCAGGGGTGTGCTTTATGAAGTGTTTATTAAGCAGGAGTGAGGTTTATGAAGTGTTTATTAAGCAGGGGTGTGGTTTATGAAGTGTTTATTAAGCAGGGGTGTGGTTTATGAAGTGTTTATTAAGCAGGGGTGTGGTTTATGGAGTGTTTATTAAGCAGGAGTGAGGTTTATGAAGTGTTTATTAAGCAGGGGTGTGGTTTATGAAGTGTTTATTAAGCAGGGGTGTGGTTTATGGAGTGTTTATTAAGCAGGAGTGAGGTTTATGAAGTGTTTATTAAGCAGGGGTGTGGTTTATGGAGTGTTTATTAAGCAGGCGTGAGGTTTATGAAGTGTTTATTAAGCAGGAGTGAGGTTTATGAATTGTTTATTAAGCAGGGGTGTGGTTTATGAAGTGTTTATTAAGCAGGGGTGTGGTTTATGAAGTCTTTATTAAGCAGGGGTGTGGTTTATGGAGTGTTTATTAAGCAGGAGTGAGGTTTATGAAGTGTTTATTAAGCAGGGGTGTGGTTTATGGAGTGTTTATTAAGCAGGAGTGAGGTTTATGAAGTGTTTATTAAGCAGGAGTGAGGTTTATGAAGTGTTTATTAAGCAGGGATGTGGTTTATGAAGTGTTTATTAAGCAGGGGTGTGGTTTATGAAGTGTTTATTAAGCAGGGGTGTGGTTTATGAAGTGCTTATTAAGCAGGGGTGAGGTTTATGAAGTGTTTAGCAGGAGTGAGGTTTATGAAGTGTTTATTAAGCAGGGGTGTGGTTTATGAAGTGTTTATTAAGCAGGGGTGTGGTTTATGAAGTGTTTATTAAGCAGGGGTGAGGTTTATGAAGTGTTTATTAAGCAGGGGTGAGGTTTATGGAGTGTTTATTAAGCAGTAGTGAAGTTTATGATGTGTTTATTAAGCAGGAGTGAGGTTTATGGAGTGTTTATTAAGCAGGAGTGTGGTTTATGAAGTGTTTATTAAGCAGGGGTGAGGTTTATGAAGTGTTTATTAAGCAGGGGTGTGGTTTATGAAGTGTGTATTTAGCAGGGGTGTGGTTTATGAAGTGTTTATTAAGCAGGAGTGAGGTTTATGGAGTGTTTATTAAGCAGTAGTGAGGTTTATGAAGTGTTTATTAAGCAGGGGTGTGGTTTATGAAGTGTTTATTAAGCAGGGGTGTGGTTTATGAAGTGTTTATTAAGCAGGGGTGTGGTTTATGAAGTGTTTATTAAGCAGGAGTGAGGTTTATGAAGTGTTTATTAAGCAGGGGTGTGGTTTATGAAGTGTTTATTAAGCAGGGGTGTGGTTTATGAAGTGTTTATTAAGCAGGGGTGTGGTTTATGGAGTGTTTATTAAGCAGGAGTGAGGTTTATGAAGTGTTTATTAAGCAGGGGTGTGGTTTATGAAGTGTTTATTAAGCAGGGGTGTGGTTTATGGAGTGTTTATTAAGCAGGAGTGAGGTTTATGAAGTGTTTATTAAGCAGGGGTGTGGTTTATGGAGTGTTTATTAAGCAGGCGTGAGGTTTATGAAGTGTTTATTAAGCAGGAGTGAGGTTTATGAATTGTTTATTAAGCAGGGGTGTGGTTTATGAAGTGTTTATTAAGCAGGGGTGTGGTTTATGAAGTGTTTATTAAGCAGGGGTGTGGTTTATGAAGTGCTTATTAAGCAGGGGTGAGGTTTATGAAGTGTTTATTAAGCAGGAGTGAGGTTTATGGAGTGTTTATTAAGCAGGGGTGTGGTTATGGAGTGTTTATTAAGCAAGGGTGTGGTTTATGGAGTGTTTATTAAGCAGGAGTGAGGTTTATGAAGTGTTTATTAAGCAGGGGTGTGGTTTATGAAGTGTTTATTAAGCAGGGGTGTGGTTTATGAAGTGTTTATTAAGCAGGGGTGTGGTATATGAAGTGTTTATTAAGCTGGGGTGTGGTTTATGGAGTGATTATTAAGCAGGGGTGTGGTTTGTGAAGTGTTTATTAAGCAAGGGTGAGGTTTATGAAGTGTTTTTTAAGCAGGGGTGTGGTTTATGAAGTGTTTATTAAGCAGGGGTGTGGTTTATGAAGTCTTTATTAAGCAGGGGTGTGGTTTATGGAGTGTTTATTAAGCAGGAGTGAGGTTTATGAAGTGTTTATTAAGCAGGGGTGTGGTTTATGGAGTGTTTATTAAGCAGGAGTGAGGTTTATGAAGTGTTTATTAAGCACGAATGAGGTTTATGAAGTGTTTATTAAGCAGGGATGTGGTTTATGAAGTGTTTATTAAGCAGGGGTGTGGTTTATGAAATGTTTATTAAGCAAGGGTGTGGTTTATGAAGTGCTTATTAAGCAGGGGTGAGGTTTATGAAGTGTTTATTAAGCAGGACTGAGGTTTATGAAGTGTTTATTAAGCAGGGGTGTGGTTTATGAAGTGTTTATTAAGCAGGGGTGTGGTTTATGAAGTGTTTATTAAGCAGGGGTGAGGTTTATGAAGTGTTTATTAAGCAGGGGTGAGGTTTATGGAGTGTTTATTAAGCAGTAGTGAAGTTTATGATGTGTTTATTAAGCAGGAGTGAGGTTTATGAAGTGTTTATTAAGCAGGGGTGTGGTTTATGAAGTGTTTATTAAGCAGGAGTGAGGTTTATGGAGTGTTTATTAGGCAGGGGTGTGGTTTATGAAGTGTTTATTAAGCAGGAGTGAGGTTTATGAAGTGTTTATTAAGCAGGGGTGTGGTTTGTGAAGTGTTTATTAAGCAGGAGTGAGGTTTATGAAGTGTTTATTAAGCAGGAGTGAGGTTTATGAAGTGTTTATTAAGCAGGGGTGTGGTTTATGAAGTGTTTATTAAGTAGGGGTGTGGTTTATGAAGTGGTTATTAAGCAGGGGTGTGGTTTATGAAGTGTTTATTAAGCAGGGATGTGGTTTATTAAGTGTTTATTAAGCAGGGGTGAGGTTTATGAAGTGTTTATTAAGCAGGAGTGAGGTTTATGGAGTGTTTATTAAGCAGGGGTGTGGTTTATGGAATGTTTATTAAGCAAGGGTGTGGTTTATGGAGTGTTTATTAAGCAGGAGTGAGGTTTATGAAGTGTTTATTAAGCAGGGGTGTGGTTTATGAAGTGTTTATTAAGCAGGGGTGTGGTTTATGAAGTGTTTATTAAGCAGGAGTGAGGATTATGAAGTGTTTATTAAGCAGGAGTGAGGTTTATGAAGTGTTTATTAAGCAGGGGTGTGGTTTATGAAGTGTTTATTAAGCAGGGGTGTGGTTTATGAAGTGTTTATTAAGCAGGGGTGTGGTTTATGAAGTGTTTATTAAGCAGGGGTGTGGTTTATGAAGTGTTTATTAAGCAGGGGTGTGGTTTATGAAGTGTTTATTAAGCAGGGGTGAGGTTTATGAAGTGTTTATTAAGCAGAAGTGAGGTTTATGGAGTGTTTATTAAGCAGGGGTGTGGTTTATGGAGTGTTTATTAAGCAAGGGTGTGGTTTATGGATTGTTTATTAAGCAGGAGTGAGGTTTATGAAGTGTTTATTAAGCAGGGGTGTGGTTTATGAAGTGTTTATTAAGCAGGGGTGTGGTTTATGAAGTGTTTATTAAGCAGGGGTGTGGTTTATGAAGTGTTTATTAAGCAGGAGTGAGGTTTATGAAGTGTTTATTAAGTAGGAGTGAGGTTTATGAAGTGTTTATTAAGCAGGGGTGTGGTTTATGACGTGTTTATTAAGCAGGGGTGTGGTTTATGAAGTGTTTATTAAGCAGGGGTGTGGTTTATGAAGTATTTATTAAGCAGGAGGGAGGTTTATGGAGTGTTTATTAAGCAGGGGTGTGGTTTATGGAGTGTTTATTAAGCAGCAGTGAGGTTTATGAAGTGTTTATTAAGCAGGAGTGAGGTTTATGAAGTGTTTATTAGGCAGGGGTGTGGTTTATGGCGTGTTTATTAAGCAGGGGTGTGGTTTATGAAGCGTTTATTAAGCAGGAGTGAGGTTTATGAAGTGTTTATTAAGCAGGAATGAGGTTTATGAAGTGTTTATTAAGCAGGGGTGTGGTTTATGAAGTGTTTATTAAGCAGGGGTGTGGTTTATGAAGTGTTTATTAAGCAGGGGTGTGGTTTATGGAGTGTTTATTAAGCAGGGATGTGGTTTATGAAGTGTTTATTAAGCAGGGGTGAGGTTTATGAAGTGTTTATTAAGCAGGAGTGAGGTTTATGAAGTGTTTATTAAGCAGGGGTGTGGTTTATGAAGTGCTTATTAAGCAGGGGTGAGGTTTATGAAGTGTTTATTAAGCAGGAGTGAGGTTTATGGAGTGTTTATTAAGCATGGGTGTGGTTATGGAGTGTTTATTAAGCAAGGGTGTGGTTTATGGAGTGTTTATTAAGCAGGAGTGAGGTTTATGAAGTGTTTATTAAGCAGGGGTGTGGTTTTTGAAGTGTTTATTAAGCAGGGGTGTGGTTTATGAAGTGTTTATTAAGCAGGGGTGTGGTATATGAAGTGTTTATTAAGCTGGGGTGTGGTTTATGGAGTGATTATTAAGCAGGGGTGTGGTTTGTGAAGTGTTTATTAAGCAAGGGTGACGTTTATGAAGTGTTTATTAAGCAGGGGTGTGGTTTGTGAAGTGTTTATTAAGCAAGGGTGAGGTTTATGAAGTGTTTATTAAGCAGGGGTGTGGTTTATGAAGTGTTTATTAAGCAGGGGTGTGGTTTATGAAGTGTTTATTAAGCAGGGGTGTGGTTTATGAAGTGTTTATTAAGCAGGGGTGTGGTTTATGAAGCATTTATTAAGCAGGGCTGTGGTTTATGAAGTGTTTATTAAGCAGGGGTGTGGTTTATGAAGTGTTTATTAAGCAGGGGTGTGGTTTATGAAGTGTTTATTAAGCAGGAGTGAGGTTTATGAAGTGTTTATTAAGCAGGAGTGAGGTTTATGAAGTGTTTATTAAGCAGGGGTGTGGTTTATGAAGTGTTTATTAAGCAGGGGTGTGGTTTATGAAGTGTGTGTTAAGCAGGGGTGTGGTTTATGAAGTGTTTATTAAGCAGGGGTGTGGTTTATGAAGTGTTTATTAAGCAGGAGTGTGGTTTATGAAGTGTTTATTAAGCAGGGGTGTGGTTTATGAAGTGTTTATTAAGCAGGGGTGTGGTTTATGAAGTGTTTATTAAGCAGGAGTGAGGTTTATGGAGTGTTTATTAAGCAGGGGTGTGGTTTATGAAGTGTTTATTAAGCAGGAGTGTGGTTTATGAAGTGTTTATTAAGCAGGGGTGAGGTTTATGAAGCGTTTATTAAGGAGGGGTGTGGTTTATGAAGTGTGTATTAAGCAGGGGTGTGGTTTATGAAGTGTTTATTAAGCAGGAGTGAGGTTTATGGAGTGTTTATTAAGCAGGGGTGTGGTTTATGAATTGTTTATTAAGCAGGGGTGTGTTTTATGAAGTGTTTATTAAGCAGGAGTGTTGTTTATGAAGTGTTTATTAAGCAGGAGTGAGGTTTATGGAGTGTTTATTAAGCAGGGGTGTGGATTATGAAGTGTTTATTAAGCAGGGGTGTGGTTTATGAAGTGCTTATTAAGCAGGGGTGTGGTTTATGAAGTGCTTATTAAGCAGGGGTGAGGTTTATGAAGTGTTTATTAAGCAGGAGTGAGGTTTATGGAGTGTTTATTAAGCAGGGGTGTGGTTATGGAGTGTTTATTAAGCAAGGGTGTGGTTTATGGAGTGTTTATTAAGCAGGAGTGAGGTTTATGAAGTGTTTATTAAGCAGGGGTGTGGTTTATGAAGTGTTTATTAAGCAGGGGTGTGGTTTATGAAGTGTTTATTAAGCAGGGGTGTGGTATATGAAGTGTTTATTAAGCTGGGGTGTGGTTTATGGAGTGATTATTAAGCAGGGGTGTGGTTTGTGAAGTGTTTATTAAGCAAGGGTGAGGTTTATGAAGTGTTTTTTAAGCAGGGGTGTGGTTTATGAAGTGTTTATTAAGCAGGGGTGTGGTTTATGAAGTCTTTATTAAGCAGGGGTGTGGTTTATGGAGTGTTTATTAAGCAGGAGTGAGGTTTATGAAGTGTTTATTAAGCAGGGGTGTGGTTTATGGAGTGTTTATTAAGCAGGAGTGAGGTTTATGAAGTGTTTATTAAGCACGAATGAGGTTTATGAAGTGTTTATTAAGCAGGGATGTGGTTTATGAAGTGTTTATTAAGCAGGGGTGTGGTTTATGAAATGTTTATTAAGCAAGGGTGTGGTTTATGAAGTGCTTATTAAGCAGGGGTGAGGTTTATGAAGTGTTTATTAAGCAGGAGTGAGGTTTATGAAGTGTTTATTAAGCAGGGGTGTGGTTTATGAAGTGTTTATTAAGCAGGGGTGTGGTTTATGAAGTGTTTATTAAGCAGGGGTGAGGTTTATGAAGTGTTTATTAAGCAGGGGTGAGGTTTATGGAGTGTTTATTAAGCAGTAGTGAAGTTTATGATGTGTTTATTAAGCAGGAGTGAGGTTTATGAAGTGTTTATTAAGCAGGGGTGTGGTTTATGAAGTGTTTATTAAGCAGGAGTGAGGTTTATGGAGTGTTTATTAGGCAGGGGTGTGGTTTATGAAGTGTTTATTAAGCAGGAGTGAGGTTTATGAAGTGTTTATTAAGCAGGGGTGTGGTTTGTGAAGTGTTTATTAAGCAGGAGTGAGGTTTATGAAGTGTTTATTAAGCAGGAGTGAGGTTTATGAAGTGTTTATTAAGCAGGGGTGTGGTTTATGAAGTGTTTATTAAGTAGGGGTGTGGTTTATGAAGTGGTTATTAAGCAGGGGTGTGGTTTATGAAGTGTTTATTAAGCAGGGATGTGGTTTATTAAGTGTTTATTAAGCAGGGGTGAGGTTTATGAAGTGTTTATTAAGCAGGAGTGAGGTTTATGGAGTGTTTATTAAGCAGGGGTGTGGTTTATGGAATGTTTATTAAGCAAGGGTGTGGTTTATGGAGTGTTTATTAAGCAGGAGTGAGGTTTATGAAGTGTTTATTAAGCAGGGGTGTGGTTTATGAAGTGTTTATTAAGCAGGGGTGTGGTTTATGAAGTGTTTATTAAGCAGGAGTGAGGTTTATGAAGTGTTTATTAAGCAGGAGTGAGGTTTATGAAGTGTTTATTAAGCAGGGGTGTGGTTTATGAAGTGTTTATTAAGCAGGGGTGTGGTTTATGAAGTGTTTATTAAGCAGGGGTGTGGTTTATGAAGTGTTTATTAAGCAGGGGTGTGGTTTATGAAGTGTTTATTAAGCAGGGGTGTGGTTTATGAAGTGTTTATTAAGCAGGGGTGAGGTTTATGAA
This sequence comes from Phyllobates terribilis, assembly GCF_046119375.1. NCBI lineage: Eukaryota > Metazoa > Chordata > Amphibia > Anura > Dendrobatidae > Phyllobates > Phyllobates terribilis. Next base: position 678,376,115 of record NW_027362763.1, on the reverse strand, counting down.
GTGTTTATTAAGCAGAAGTGAGGTTTATGGAGTGTTTATTAAGCAGGGGTGTGGTTTATGGAGTGTTTATTAAGCAAGGGTGTGGTTTATGGATTGTTTATTAAGCAGGAGTGAGGTTTATGAAGTGTTTATTAAGCAGGGGTGTGGTTTATGAAGTGTTTATTAAGCAGGGGTGTGGTTTATGAAGTGTTTATTAAGCAGGAGTGAGGTTTATGAAGTGTTTATTAAGTAGGAGTGAGGTTTATGAAGTGTTTATTAAGCAGGGGTGTGGTTTATGACGTGTTTATTAAGCAGGGGTGTGGTTTATGAAGTGTTTATTAAGCAGGGGTGTGGTTTATGAAGTATTTATTAAGCAGGAGGGAGGTTTATGGAGTGTTTATTAAGCAGGGGTGTGGTTTATGGAGTGTTTATTAAGCAGCAGTGAGGTTTATGAAGTGTTTATTAAGCAGGAGTGAGGTTTATGAAGTGTTTATTAGGCAGGGGTGTGGTTTATGGCGTGTTTATTAAGCAGGGGTGTGGTTTATGAAGCGTTTATTAAGCAGGAGTGAGGTTTATGAAGTGTTTATTAAGCAGGAATGAGGTTTATGAAGTGTTTATTAAGCAGGGGTGTGGTTTATGAAGTGTTTATTAAGCAGGGGTGTGGTTTATGAAGTGTTTATTAAGCAGGGGTGTGGTTTATGGAGTGTTTATTAAGCAGGGATGTGGTTTATGAAGTGTTTATTAAGCAGGGGTGAGGTTTATGAAGTGTTTATTAAGCAGGAGTGAGGTTTATGAAGTGTTTATTAAGCAGGGGTGTGGTTTATGAAGTGCTTATTAAGCAGGGGTGAGGTTTATGAAGTGTTTATTAAGCAGGAGTGAGGTTTATGGAGTGTTTATTAAGCATGGGTGTGGTTATGGAGTGTTTATTAAGCAAGGGTGTGGTTTATGGAGTGTTTATTAAGCAGGAGTGAGGTTTATGAAGTGTTTATTAAGCAGGGGTGTGGTTTTTGAAGTGTTTATTAAGCAGGGGTGTGGTTTATGAAGTGTTTATTAAGCAGGGGTGTGGTATATGAAGTGTTTATTAAGCTGGGGTGTGGTTTATGGAGTGATTATTAAGCAGGGGTGTGGTTTGTGAAGTGTTTATTAAGCAAGGGTGACGTTTATGAAGTGTTTATTAAGCAGGGGTGTGGTTTGTGAAGTGTTTATTAAGCAAGGGTGAGGTTTATGAAGTGTTTATTAAGCAGGGGTGTGGTTTATGAAGTGTTTATTAAGCAGGGGTGTGGTTTATGAAGTGTTTATTAAGCAGGGGTGTGGTTTATGAAGTGTTTATTAAGCAGGGGTGTGGTTTATGAAGCATTTATTAAGCAGGGCTGTGGTTTATGAAGTGTTTATTAAGCAGGGGTGTGGTTTATGAAGTGTTTATTAAGCAGGGGTGTGGTTTATGAAGTGTTTATTAAGCAGGAGTGAGGTTTATGAAGTGTTTATTAAGCAGGAGTGAGGTTTATGAAGTGTTTATTAAGCAGGGGTGTGGTTTATGAAGTGTTTATTAAGCAGGGGTGTGGTTTATGAAGTGTGTGTTAAGCAGGGGTGTGGTTTATGAAGTGTTTATTAAGCAGGGGTGTGGTTTATGAAGTGTTTATTAAGCAGGAGTGTGGTTTATGAAGTGTTTATTAAGCAGGGGTGTGGTTTATGAAGTGTTTATTAAGCAGGGGTGTGGTTTATGAAGTGTTTATTAAGCAGGAGTGAGGTTTATGGAGTGTTTATTAAGCAGGGGTGTGGTTTATGAAGTGTTTATTAAGCAGGAGTGTGGTTTATGAAGTGTTTATTAAGCAGGGGTGAGGTTTATGAAGCGTTTATTAAGGAGGGGTGTGGTTTATGAAGTGTGTATTAAGCAGGGGTGTGGTTTATGAAGTGTTTATTAAGCAGGAGTGAGGTTTATGGAGTGTTTATTAAGCAGGGGTGTGGTTTATGAATTGTTTATTAAGCAGGGGTGTGTTTTATGAAGTGTTTATTAAGCAGGAGTGTTGTTTATGAAGTGTTTATTAAGCAGGAGTGAGGTTTATGGAGTGTTTATTAAGCAGGGGTGTGGATTATGAAGTGTTTATTAAGCAGGGGTGTGGTTTATGAAGTGCTTATTAAGCAGGGGTGTGGTTTATGAAGTGCTTATTAAGCAGGGGTGAGGTTTATGAAGTGTTTATTAAGCAGGAGTGAGGTTTATGGAGTGTTTATTAAGCAGGGGTGTGGTTATGGAGTGTTTATTAAGCAAGGGTGTGGTTTATGGAGTGTTTATTAAGCAGGAGTGAGGTTTATGAAGTGTTTATTAAGCAGGGGTGTGGTTTATGAAGTGTTTATTAAGCAGGGGTGTGGTTTATGAAGTGTTTATTAAGCAGGGGTGTGGTATATGAAGTGTTTATTAAGCTGGGGTGTGGTTTATGGAGTGATTATTAAGCAGGGGTGTGGTTTGTGAAGTGTTTATTAAGCAAGGGTGAGGTTTATGAAGTGTTTTTTAAGCAGGGGTGTGGTTTATGAAGTGTTTATTAAGCAGGGGTGTGGTTTATGAAGTCTTTATTAAGCAGGGGTGTGGTTTATGGAGTGTTTATTAAGCAGGAGTGAGGTTTATGAAGTGTTTATTAAGCAGGGGTGTGGTTTATGGAGTGTTTATTAAGCAGGAGTGAGGTTTATGAAGTGTTTATTAAGCACGAATGAGGTTTATGAAGTGTTTATTAAGCAGGGATGTGGTTTATGAAGTGTTTATTAAGCAGGGGTGTGGTTTATGAAATGTTTATTAAGCAAGGGTGTGGTTTATGAAGTGCTTATTAAGCAGGGGTGAGGTTTATGAAGTGTTTATTAAGCAGGAGTGAGGTTTATGAAGTGTTTATTAAGCAGGGGTGTGGTTTATGAAGTGTTTATTAAGCAGGGGTGTGGTTTATGAAGTGTTTATTAAGCAGGGGTGAGGTTTATGAAGTGTTTATTAAGCAGGGGTGAGGTTTATGGAGTGTTTATTAAGCAGTAGTGAAGTTTATGATGTGTTTATTAAGCAGGAGTGAGGTTTATGAAGTGTTTATTAAGCAGGGGTGTGGTTTATGAAGTGTTTATTAAGCAGGAGTGAGGTTTATGGAGTGTTTATTAGGCAGGGGTGTGGTTTATGAAGTGTTTATTAAGCAGGAGTGAGGTTTATGAAGTGTTTATTAAGCAGGGGTGTGGTTTGTGAAGTGTTTATTAAGCAGGAGTGAGGTTTATGAAGTGTTTATTAAGCAGGAGTGAGGTTTATGAAGTGTTTATTAAGCAGGGGTGTGGTTTATGAAGTGTTTATTAAGTAGGGGTGTGGTTTATGAAGTGGTTATTAAGCAGGGGTGTGGTTTATGAAGTGTTTATTAAGCAGGGATGTGGTTTATTAAGTGTTTATTAAGCAGGGGTGAGGTTTATGAAGTGTTTATTAAGCAGGAGTGAGGTTTATGGAGTGTTTATTAAGCAGGGGTGTGGTTTATGGAATGTTTATTAAGCAAGGGTGTGGTTTATGGAGTGTTTATTAAGCAGGAGTGAGGTTTATGAAGTGTTTATTAAGCAGGGGTGTGGTTTATGAAGTGTTTATTAAGCAGGGGTGTGGTTTATGAAGTGTTTATTAAGCAGGAGTGAGGTTTATGAAGTGTTTATTAAGCAGGAGTGAGGTTTATGAAGTGTTTATTAAGCAGGGGTGTGGTTTATGAAGTGTTTATTAAGCAGGGGTGTGGTTTATGAAGTGTTTATTAAGCAGGGGTGTGGTTTATGAAGTGTTTATTAAGCAGGGGTGTGGTTTATGAAGTGTTTATTAAGCAGGGGTGTGGTTTATGAAGTGTTTATTAAGCAGGGGTGAGGTTTATGAAGTGTTTATTAAGCAGAAGTGAGGTTTATGGAGTGTTTATTAAGCAGGGGTGTGGTTTATGGAGTGTTTATTAAGCAAGGGTGTGGTTTATGGATTGTTTATTAAGCAGGAGTGAGGTTTATGAAGTGTTTATTAAGCAGGGGTGTGGTTTATGAAGTGTTTATTAAGCAGGGGTGTGGTTTATGAAGTGTTTATTAAGCAGGAGTGAGGTTTATGAAGTGTTTATTAAGTAGGAGTGAGGTTTATGAAGTGTTTATTAAGCAGGGGTGTGGTTTATGACGTGTTTATTAAGCAGGGGTGTGGTTTATGAAGTGTTTATTAAGCAGGGGTGTGGTTTATGAAGTATTTATTAAGCAGGAGGGAGGTTTATGGAGTGTTTATTAAGCAGGGGTGTGGTTTATGGAGTGTTTATTAAGCAGCAGTGAGGTTTATGAAGTGTTTATTAAGCAGGAGTGAGGTTTATGAAGTGTTTATTAGGCAGGGGTGTGGTTTATGGCGTGTTTATTAAGCAGGGGTGTGGTTTATGAAGCGTTTATTAAGCAGGAGTGAGGTTTATGAAGTGTTTATTAAGCAGGAATGAGGTTTATGAAGTGTTTATTAAGCAGGGGTGTGGTTTATGAAGTGTTTATTAAGCAGGGGTGTGGTTTATGAAGTGTTTATTAAGCAGGGGTGTGGTTTATGGAGTGTTTATTAAGCAGGGATGTGGTTTATGAAGTGTTTATTAAGCAGGGGTGAGGTTTATGAAGTGTTTATTAAGCAGGAGTGAGGTTTATGAAGTGTTTATTAAGCAGGGGTGTGGTTTATGAAGTGCTTATTAAGCAGGGGTGAGGTTTATGAAGTGTTTATTAAGCAGGAGTGAGGTTTATGGAGTGTTTATTAAGCATGGGTGTGGTTATGGAGTGTTTATTAAGCAAGGGTGTGGTTTATGGAGTGTTTATTAAGCAGGAGTGAGGTTTATGAAGTGTTTATTAAGCAGGGGTGTGGTTTTTGAAGTGTTTATTAAGCAGGGGTGTGGTTTATGAAGTGTTTATTAAGCAGGGGTGTGGTATATGAAGTGTTTATTAAGCTGGGGTGTGGTTTATGGAGTGATTATTAAGCAGGGGTGTGGTTTGTGAAGTGTTTATTAAGCAAGGGTGACGTTTATGAAGTGTTTATTAAGCAGGGGTGTGGTTTGTGAAGTGTTTATTAAGCAAGGGTGAGGTTTATGAAGTGTTTATTAAGCAGGGGTGTGGTTTATGAAGTGTTTATTAAGCAGGGGTGTGGTTTATGAAGTGTTTATTAAGCAGGGGTGTGGTTTATGAAGTGTTTATTAAGCAGGGGTGTGGTTTATGAAGCATTTATTAAGCAGGGCTGTGGTTTATGAAGTGTTTATTAAGCAGGGGTGTGGTTTATGAAGTGTTTATTAAGCAGGGGTGTGGTTTATGAAGTGTTTATTAAGCAGGAGTGAGGTTTATGAAGTGTTTATTAAGCAGGAGTGAGGTTTATGAAGTGTTTATTAAGCAGGGGTGTGGTTTATGAAGTGTTTATTAAGCAGGGGTGTGGTTTATGAAGTGTGTGTTAAGCAGGGGTGTGGTTTATGAAGTGTTTATTAAGCAGGGGTGTGGTTTATGAAGTGTTTATTAAGCAGGGGTGTGGTTTATGAAGTGTTTATTAAGCAGGGGTGAGGTTTATGAAGTGTTTATTAAGCAGGGGTGAGGTTTATGGAGTGTTTATTAAGCAGTAGTGAAGTTTATGATGTGTTTATTAAGCAGGAGTGAGGTTTATGAAGTGTTTATTAAACAGGGGTGTGGTTTATGAAGTGTTTATTAAGCAGGGGTGTGGTTTATGAAGTGTTTATTAAGCAGGGGTGTGGTTTATAAAGTGTGTATTAAGCAGGGGTGTGGTTTATGAAGTGTTTATTAAGCAGGAGTGAGGTTTATGGAGTGTTTATTAAGCAGGAGTGTTGTTTATGAAGTGTTTATTAAGCAGGGGTGAGGTTTATGAAGTGTTTATTAAGCAGGGGTGTGGTTTATGAAGTGTGTATTAAGCAGGCGTGTGGTTTATGAAGTGTTTATTAAGCAGGAGTGAGGTTTATGGAGTGTTTATTAAGCAGTAGTGAGGTTTATGAAGTGTTTATTAAGCAGGGGTGTGGTTTATGAAGTGTTTATTAAGCAGGGGTGTGGTTTATGAAGTGTTTATTAAGCAGGGGTGTGGTTTATGAAGTGTTTATTAAGCAGGAGTGAGGTTTATGAAGTGTTTATTAAGCAGGGGTGTGGTTTATGAAGTGTTTATTAAGCAGGGGTGTGGTTTATGAAGTGTTTATTAAGCAGGGGTGTGGTTTATTGAGTGTTTATTAAGCAGGAGTGAGGTTTATGAAGTGTTTATTAAGCAGGGGTGTGGTTTATGAAGTGTTTATTAAGCAGGGGTGTGGTTTATGGAGTGTTTATTAAGCAGGAGTGAGGTTTATGAAGTGTTTATTAAGCAGGGGTGTGGTTTATGGAGTGTTTATTAAGCAGGAGTGAGGTTTATGAAGTGTTTATTAAGCAGGAGTGAGGTTTATGAATTGTTTATTAAGCAGGGGTGTGGTTTATGAAGTGTTTATTAAGCAGGGGTGTGGTTTATGAAGTGTTTATTAAGCAGGGGTGTGGTTTATGAAGTGCTTATTAAGCAGGGGTGAGGTTTATGAAGTGTTTATTAAGCAGGAGTGAGGTTTATGGAGTGTTTATTAAGCAGGGGTGTGGTTATGGAGTGTTTATTAAGCAAGGGTGTGGTTTATGGAGTGTTTATTAAGCAGGAGTGAGGTTTATGAAGTGTTTATTAAGCAGGGGTGTGGTTTATGAAGTGTTTATTAAGCAGGGGTGTGGTTTATGAAGTGTTTATTAAGCAGGGGTGTGGTATATGAAGTGTTTATTAAGCAGGAGTGAGGTTTATGGAGTGTTTATTAAGCAGTAGTGAGGTTTATGAAGTGTTTATTAAGCAGGGGTGTGGTTTATGAAGTGTTTATTAAGCAGGGGTGTGGTTTATGAAGTGTTTATTAAGCAGGGGTGTGCTTTATGAAGTGTTTATTAAGCAGGAGTGAGGTTTATGAAGTGTTTATTAAGCAGGGGTGTGGTTTATGAAGTGTTTATTAAGCAGGGGTGTGGTTTATGAAGTGTTTATTAAGCAGGGGTGTGGTTTATGGAGTGTTTATTAAGCAGGAGTGAGGTTTATGAAGTGTTTATTAAGCAGGGGTGTGGTTTATGAAGTGTTTATTAAGCAGGGGTGTGGTTTATGGAGTGTTTATTAAGCAGGAGTGAGGTTTATGAAGTGTTTATTAAGCAGGGGTGTGGTTTATGGAGTGTTTATTAAGCAGGCGTGAGGTTTATGAAGTGTTTATTAAGCAGGAGTGAGGTTTATGAATTGTTTATTAAGCAGGGGTGTGGTTTATGAAGTGTTTATTAAGCAGGGGTGTGGTTTATGAAGTCTTTATTAAGCAGGGGTGTGGTTTATGGAGTGTTTATTAAGCAGGAGTGAGGTTTATGAAGTGTTTATTAAGCAGGGGTGTGGTTTATGGAGTGTTTATTAAGCAGGAGTGAGGTTTATGAAGTGTTTATTAAGCAGGAGTGAGGTTTATGAAGTGTTTATTAAGCAGGGATGTGGTTTATGAAGTGTTTATTAAGCAGGGGTGTGGTTTATGAAGTGTTTATTAAGCAGGGGTGTGGTTTATGAAGTGCTTATTAAGCAGGGGTGAGGTTTATGAAGTGTTTAGCAGGAGTGAGGTTTATGAAGTGTTTATTAAGCAGGGGTGTGGTTTATGAAGTGTTTATTAAGCAGGGGTGTGGTTTATGAAGTGTTTATTAAGCAGGGGTGAGGTTTATGAAGTGTTTATTAAGCAGGGGTGAGGTTTATGGAGTGTTTATTAAGCAGTAGTGAAGTTTATGATGTGTTTATTAAGCAGGAGTGAGGTTTATGGAGTGTTTATTAAGCAGGAGTGTGGTTTATGAAGTGTTTATTAAGCAGGGGTGAGGTTTATGAAGTGTTTATTAAGCAGGGGTGTGGTTTATGAAGTGTGTATTTAGCAGGGGTGTGGTTTATGAAGTGTTTATTAAGCAGGAGTGAGGTTTATGGAGTGTTTATTAAGCAGTAGTGAGGTTTATGAAGTGTTTATTAAGCAGGGGTGTGGTTTATGAAGTGTTTATTAAGCAGGGGTGTGGTTTATGAAGTGTTTATTAAGCAGGGGTGTGGTTTATGAAGTGTTTATTAAGCAGGAGTGAGGTTTATGAAGTGTTTATTAAGCAGGGGTGTGGTTTATGAAGTGTTTATTAAGCAGGGGTGTGGTTTATGAAGTGTTTATTAAGCAGGGGTGTGGTTTATGGAGTGTTTATTAAGCAGGAGTGAGGTTTATGAAGTGTTTATTAAGCAGGGGTGTGGTTTATGAAGTGTTTATTAAGCAGGGGTGTGGTTTATGGAGTGTTTATTAAGCAGGAGTGAGGTTTATGAAGTGTTTATTAAGCAGGGGTGTGGTTTATGGAGTGTTTATTAAGCAGGCGTGAGGTTTATGAAGTGTTTATTAAGCAGGAGTGAGGTTTATGAATTGTTTATTAAGCAGGGGTGTGGTTTATGAAGTGTTTATTAAGCAGGGGTGTGGTTTATGAAGTGTTTATTAAGCAGGGGTGTGGTTTATGAAGTGCTTATTAAGCAGGGGTGAGGTTTATGAAGTGTTTATTAAGCAGGAGTGAGGTTTATGGAGTGTTTATTAAGCAGGGGTGTGGTTATGGAGTGTTTATTAAGCAAGGGTGTGGTTTATGGAGTGTTTATTAAGCAGGAGTGAGGTTTATGAAGTGTTTATTAAGCAGGGGTGTGGTTTATGAAGTGTTTATTAAGCAGGGGTGTGGTTTATGAAGTGTTTATTAAGCAGGGGTGTGGTATATGAAGTGTTTATTAAGCTGGGGTGTGGTTTATGGAGTGATTATTAAGCAGGGGTGTGGTTTGTGAAGTGTTTATTAAGCAAGGGTGAGGTTTATGAAGTGTTTTTTAAGCAGGGGTGTGGTTTATGAAGTGTTTATTAAGCAGGGGTGTGGTTTATGAAGTCTTTATTAAGCAGGGGTGTGGTTTATGGAGTGTTTATTAAGCAGGAGTGAGGTTTATGAAGTGTTTATTAAGCAGGGGTGTGGTTTATGGAGTGTTTATTAAGCAGGAGTGAGGTTTATGAAGTGTTTATTAAGCACGAATGAGGTTTATGAAGTGTTTATTAAGCAGGGATGTGGTTTATGAAGTGTTTATTAAGCAGGGGTGTGGTTTATGAAATGTTTATTAAGCAAGGGTGTGGTTTATGAAGTGCTTATTAAGCAGGGGTGAGGTTTATGAAGTGTTTATTAAGCAGGAGTGAGGTTTATGAAGTGTTTATTAAGCAGGGGTGTGGTTTATGAAGTGTTTATTAAGCAGGGGTGTGGTTTATGAAGTGTTTATTAAGCAGGGGTGAGGTTTATGAAGTGTTTATTAAGCAGGGGTGAGGTTTATGGAGTGTTTATTAAGCAGTAGTGAAGTTTATGATGTGTTTATTAAGCAGGAGTGAGGTTTATGAAGTGTTTATTAAGCAGGGGTGTGGTTTATGAAGTGTTTATTAAGCAGGAGTGAGGTTTATGGAGTGTTTATTAGGCAGGGGTGTGGTTTATGAAGTGTTTATTAAGCAGGAGTGAGGTTTATGAAGTGTTTATTAAGCAGGGGTGTGGTTTGTGAAGTGTTTATTAAGCAGGAGTGAGGTTTATGAAGTGTTTATTAAGCAGGAGTGAGGTTTATGAAGTGTTTATTAAGCAGGGGTGTGGTTTATGAAGTGTTTATTAAGTAGGGGTGTGGTTTATGAAGTGGTTATTAAGCAGGGGTGTGGTTTATGAAGTGTTTATTAAGCAGGGATGTGGTTTATTAAGTGTTTATTAAGCAGGGGTGAGGTTTATGAAGTGTTTATTAAGCAGGAGTGAGGTTTATGGAGTGTTTATTAAGCAGGGGTGTGGTTTATGGAATGTTTATTAAGCAAGGGTGTGGTTTATGGAGTGTTTATTAAGCAGGAGTGAGGTTTATGAAGTGTTTATTAAGCAGGGGTGTGGTTTATGAAGTGTTTATTAAGCAGGGGTGTGGTTTATGAAGTGTTTATTAAGCAGGAGTGAGGTTTATGAAGTGTTTATTAAGCAGGAGTGAGGTTTATGAAGTGTTTATTAAGCAGGGGTGTGGTTTATGAAGTGTTTATTAAGCAGGGGTGTGGTTTATGAAGTGTTTATTAAGCAGGGGTGTGGTTTATGAAGTGTTTATTAAGCAGGGGTGTGGTTTATGAAGTGTTTATTAAGCAGGGGTGTGGTTTATGAAGTGTTTATTAAGCAGGGGTGAGGTTTATGAAGTGTTTATTAAGCAGAAGTGAGGTTTATGGAGTGTTTATTAAGCAGGGGTGTGGTTTATGGAGTGTTTATTAAGCAAGGGTGTGGTTTATGGATTGTTTATTAAGCAGGAGTGAGGTTTATGAAGTGTTTATTAAGCAGGGGTGTGGTTTATGAAGTGTTTATTAAGCAGGGGTGTGGTTTATGAAGTGTTTATTAAGCAGGGGTGTGGTTTATGAAGTGTTTATTAAGCAGGAGTGAGGTTTATGAAGTGTTTATTAAGTAGGAGTGAGGTTTATGAAGTGTTTATTAAGCAGGGGTGTGGTTTATGACGTGTTTATTAAGCAGGGGTGTGGTTTATGAAGTGTTTATTAAGCAGGGGTGTGGTTTATGAAGTATTTATTAAGCAGGAGGGAGGTTTATGGAGTGTTTATTAAGCAGGGGTGTGGTTTATGGAGTGTTTATTAAGCAGCAGTGAGGTTTATGAAGTGTTTATTAAGCAGGAGTGAGGTTTATGAAGTGTTTATTAGGCAGGGGTGTGGTTTATGGCGTGTTTATTAAGCAGGGGTGTGGTTTATGAAGCGTTTATTAAGCAGGAGTGAGGTTTATGAAGTGTTTATTAAGCAGGAATGAGGTTTATGAAGTGTTTATTAAGCAGGGGTGTGGTTTATGAAGTGTTTATTAAGCAGGGGTGTGGTTTATGAAGTGTTTATTAAGCAGGGGTGTGGTTTATGGAGTGTTTATTAAGCAGGGATGTGTTTTATGAAGTGTTTATTAAGCAGGGGTGAGGTTTATGAAGTGTTTATTAAGCAGGAGTGAGGTTTATGAAGTGTTTATTAAGCAGGGGTGTGGTTTATGAAGTGCTTATTAAGCAGGGGTGAGGTTTATGAAGTGTTTATTAAGCAGGAGTGAGGTTTATGGAGTGTTTATTAAGCATGGGTGTGGTTATGGAGTGTTTATTAAGCAAGGGTGTGGTTTATGGAGTGTTTATTAAGCAGGAGTGAGGTTTATGAAGTGTTTATTAAGCAGGGGTGTGGTTTTTGAAGTGTTTATTAAGCAGGGGTGTGGTTTATGAAGTGTTTATTAAGCAGGGGTGTGGTATATGAAGTGTTTATTAAGCTGGGGTGTGGTTTATGGAGTGATTATTAAGCAGGGGTGTGGTTTGTGAAGTGTTTATTAAGCAAGGGTGACGTTTATGAAGTGTTTATTAAGCAGGGGTGTGGTTTGTGAAGTGTTTATTAAGCAAGGGTGAGGTTTATGAAGTGTTTATTAAGCAGGGGTGTGGTTTATGAAGTGTTTATTAAGCAGGGGTGTGGTTTATGAAGTGTTTATTAAGCAGGGGTGTGGTTTATGAAGTGTTTATTAAGCAGGGGTGTGGTTTATGAAGCATTTATTAAGCAGGGCTGTGGTTTATGAAGTGTTTATTAAGCAGGGGTGTGGTTTATGAAGTGTTTATTAAGCAGGGGTGTGGTTTATGAAGTGTTTATTAAGCAGGAGTGAGGTTTATGAAGTGTTTATTAAGCAGGAGTGAGGTTTATGAAGTGTTTATTAAGCAGGGGTGTGGTTTATGAAGTGTTTATTAAGCAGGGGTGTGGTTTATGAAGTGTGTGTTAAGCAGGGGTGTGGTTTATGAAGTGTTTATTAAGCAGGGGTGTGGTTTATGAAGTGTTTATTAAGCAGGAGTGTGGTTTATGAAGTGTTTATTAAGCAGGGGTGTGGTTTATGAAGTGTTTATTAAGCAGGGGTGTGGTTTATGAAGTGTTTATTAAGCAGGAGTGAGGTTTATGGAGTGTTTATTAAGCAGGGGTGTGGTTTATGAAGTGTTTATTAAGCAGGAGTGTGGTTTATGAAGTGTTTATTAAGCAGGGGTGAGGTTTATGAAGCGTTTATTAAGGAGGGGTGTGGTTTATGAAGTGTGTATTAAGCAGGGGTGTGGTTTATGAAGTGTTTATTAAGCAGGAGTGAGGTTTATGGAGTGTTTATTAAGCAGGGGTGTGGTTTATGAATTGTTTATTAAGCAGGGGTGTGTTTTATGAAGTGTTTATTAAGCAGGAGTGTTGTTTATGAAGTGTTTATTAAGCAGGAGTGAGGTTTATGGAGTGTTTATTAAGCAGGGGTGTGGATTATGAAGTGTTTATTAAGCAGGGGTGTGGTTTATGAAGTGCTTATTAAGCAGGGGTGTGGTTTATGAAGTGTTTATTAAGCAGGGGTGTGGTTTATGAAGTGTGTATTAAGCAGGGGTGTGGTTTATGAAGTGTTTTTAAGCAGGGGTGTGGTTTATGAAGCATTTATTAAGCAGGGGTGTGGTTTATGAAGTGTTTATTAAGCAGGAGTGTGGTTTATGAAGTGTTTAATAAGCAGCGGTGTGGTTTATGAAGTGTTTATTAAGCAGGGGTGTGGTTTATGAAGTGTTTATTAAGCAGGAGTGAGGTTTATGAAGTGTTTATTAAGCAGGGGTGTGGTTTATGGAGTGTTTATTAAGCAGGAGTGAGGTTTATGAAGTGTTTATTAAGCAGGAGTGAGGTTTATGAAGTGTTTATTAAGCAGGGATGTGGTTTATGAAGTGTTTATTAAGCAGGGGTGTGGTTTATGAAGTGTTTATTAAGCAGGGGTGTGGTTTATGAAGTGCTTATTAAGCAGGGGTGAGGTTTATGAAGTGTTTAGCAGGAGTGAGGTTTATGAAGTGTTTATTAAGCAGGGGTGTGGTTTATGAAGTGTTTATTAAGCAGGGGTGTGGTTTATGAAGTGTTTATTAAGCAGGGGTGAGGTTTATGAAGTGTTTATTAAGCAGGGGTGAGGTTTATGGAGTGTTTATTAAGCAGTAGTGAAGTTTATGATGTGTTTATTAAGCAGGAGTGAGGTTTATGGAGTGTTTATTAAGCAGGAGTGTGGTTTATGAAGTGTTTATTAAGCAGGGGTGAGGTTTATGAAGTGTTTATTAAGCAGGGGTGTGGTTTATGAAGTGTGTATTTAGCAGGGGTGTGGTTTATGAAGTGTTTATTAAGCAGGAGTGAGGTTTATGGAGTGTTTATTAAGCAGTAGTGAGGTTTATGAAGTGTTTATTAAGCAGGGGTGTGGTTTATGAAGTGTTTATTAAGCAGGGGTGTGGTTTATGAAGTGTTTATTAAGCAGGGGTGTGGTTTATGAAGTGTTTATTAAGCAGGAGTGAGGTTTATGAAGTGTTTATTAAGCAGGGGTGTGGTTTATGAAGTGTTTATTAAGCAGGGGTGTGGTTTATGAAGTGTTTATTAAGCAGGGGTGTGGTTTATGGAGTGTTTATTAAGCAGGAGTGAGGTTTATGAAGTGTTTATTAAGCAGGGGTGTGGTTTATGAAGTGTTTATTAAGCAGGGGTGTGGTTTATGGAGTGTTTATTAAGCAGGAGTGAGGTTTATGAAGTGTTTATTAAGCAGGGGTGTGGTTTATGGAGTGTTTATTAAGCAGGCGTGAGGTTTATGAAGTGTTTATTAAGCAGGAGTGAGGTTTATGAATTGTTTATTAAGCAGGGGTGTGGTTTATGAAGTGTTTATTAAGCAGGGGTGTGGTTTATGAAGTGTTTATTAAGCAGGGGTGTGGTTTATGAAGTGCTTATTAAGCAGGGGTGAGGTTTATGAAGTGTTTATTAAGCAGGAGTGAGGTTTATGGAGTGTTTATTAAGCAGGGGTGTGGTTATGGAGTGTTTATTAAGCAAGGGTGTGGTTTATGGAGTGTTTATTAAGCAGGAGTGAGGTTTATGAAGTGTTTATTAAGCAGGGGTGTGGTTTATGAAGTGTTTATTAAGCAGGGGTGTGGTTTATGAAGTGTTTATTAAGCAGGGGTGTGGTATATGAAGTGTTTATTAAGCTGGGGTGTGGTTTATGGAGTGATTATTAAGCAGGGGTGTGGTTTGTGAAGTGTTTATTAAGCAAGGGTGAGGTTTATGAAGTGTTTTTTAAGCAGGGGTGTGGTTTATGAAGTGTTTATTAAGCAGGGGTGTGGTTTATGAAGTCTTTATTAAGCAGGGGTGTGGTTTATGGAGTGTTTATTAAGCAGGAGTGAGGTTTATGAAGTGTTTATTAAGCAGGGGTGTGGTTTATGGAGTGTTTATTAAGCAGGAGTGAGGTTTATGAAGTGTTTATTAAGCACGAATGAGGTTTATGAAGTGTTTATTAAGCAGGGATGTGGTTTATGAAGTGTTTATTAAGCAGGGGTGTGGTTTATGAAATGTTTATTAAGCAAGGGTGTGGTTTATGAAGTGCTTATTAAGCAGGGGTGAGGTTTATGAAGTGTTTATTAAGCAGGAGTGAGGTTTATGAAGTGTTTATTAAGCAGGGGTGTGGTTTATGAAGTGTTTATTAAGCAGGGGTGTGGTTTATGAAGTGTTTATTAAGCAGGGGTGAGGTTTATGAAGTGTTTATTAAGCAGGGGTGAGGTTTATGGAGTGTTTATTAAGCAGTAGTGAAGTTTATGATGTGTTTATTAAGCAGGAGTGAGGTTTATGAAGTGTTTATTAAGCAGGGGTGTGGTTTATGAAGTGTTTATTAAGCAGGAGTGAGGTTTATGGAGTGTTTATTAGGCAGGGGTGTGGTTTATGAAGTGTTTATTAAGCAGGAGTGAGGTTTATGAAGTGTTTATTAAGCAGGGGTGTGGTTTGTGAAGTGTTTATTAAGCAGGAGTGAGGTTTATGAAGTGTTTATTAAGCAGGAGTGAGGTTTATGAAGTGTTTATTAAGCAGGGGTGTGGTTTATGAAGTGTTTATTAAGTAGGGGTGTGGTTTATGAAGTGGTTATTAAGCAGGGGTGTGGTTTATGAAGTGTTTATTAAGCAGGGATGTGGTTTATTAAGTGTTTATTAAGCAGGGGTGAGGTTTATGAAGTGTTTATTAAGCAGGAGTGAGGTTTATGGAGTGTTTATTAAGCAGGGGTGTGGTTTATGGAATGTTTATTAAGCAAGGGTGTGGTTTATGGAGTGTTTATTAAGCAGGAGTGAGGTTTATGAAGTGTTTATTAAGCAGGGGTGTGGTTTATGAAGTGTTTATTAAGCAGGGGTGTGGTTTATGAAGTGTTTATTAAGCAGGAGTGAGGTTTATGAAGTGTTTATTAAGCAGGAGTGAGGTTTATGAAGTGTTTATTAAGCAGGGGTGTGGTTTATGAAGTGTTTATTAAGCAGGGGTGTGGTTTATGAAGTGTTTATTAAGCAGGGGTGTGGTTTATGAAGTGTTTATTAAGCAGGGGTGTGGTTTATGAAGTGTTTATTAAGCAGGGGTGTGGTTTATGAAGTGTTTATTAAGCAGGGGTGAGGTTTATGAAGTGTTTATTAAGCAGAAGTGAGGTTTATGGAGTGTTTATTAAGCAGGGGTGTGGTTTATGGAGTGTTTATTAAGCAAGGGTGTGGTTTATGGATTGTTTATTAAGCAGGAGTGAGGTTTATGAAGTGTTTATTAAGCAGGGGTGTGGTTTATGAAGTGTTTATTAAGCAGGGGTGTGGTTTATGAAGTGTTTATTAAGCAGGGGTGTGGTTTATGAAGTGTTTATTAAGCAGGAGTGAGGTTTATGAAGTGTTTATTAAGTAGGAGTGAGGTTTATGAAGTGTTTATTAAGCAGGGGTGTGGTTTATGACGTGTTTATTAAGCAGGGGTGTGGTTTATGAAGTGTTTATTAAGCAGGGGTGTGGTTTATGAAGTATTTATTAAGCAGGAGGGAGGTTTATGGAGTGTTTATTAAGCAGGGGTGTGGTTTATGGAGTGTTTATTAAGCAGCAGTGAGGTTTATGAAGTGTTTATTAAGCAGGAGTGAGGTTTATGAAGTGTTTATTAGGCAGGGGTGTGGTTTATGGCGTGTTTATTAAGCAGGGGTGTGGTTTATGAAGCGTTTATTAAGCAGGAGTGAGGTTTATGAAGTGTTTATTAAGCAGGAATGAGGTTTATGAAGTGTTTATTAAGCAGGGGTGTGGTTTATGAAGTGTTTATTAAGCAGGGGTGTGGTTTATGAAGTGTTTATTAAGCAGGGGTGTGGTTTATGGAGTGTTTATTAAGCAGGGATGTGGTTTATGAAGTGTTTATTAAGCAGGGGTGAGGTTTATGAAGTGTTTATTAAGCAGGAGTGAGGTTTATGAAGTGTTTATTAAGCAGGGGTGTGGTTTATGAAGTGCTTATTAAGCAGGGGTGAGGTTTATGAAGTGTTTATTAAGCAGGAGTGAGGTTTATGGAGTGTTTATTAAGCATGGGTGTGGTTATGGAGTGTTTATTAAGCAAGGGTGTGGTTTATGGAGTGTTTATTAAGCAGGAGTGAGGTTTATGAAGTGTTTATTAAGCAGGGGTGTGGTTTTTGAAGTGTTTATTAAGCAGGGGTGTGGTTTATGAAGTGTTTATTAAGCAGGGGTGTGGTATATGAAGTGTTTATTAAGCTGGGGTGTGGTTTATGGAGTGATTATTAAGCAGGGGTGTGGTTTGTGAAGTGTTTATTAAGCAAGGGTGACGTTTATGAAGTGTTTATTAAGCAGGGGTGTGGTTTGTGAAGTGTTTATTAAGCAAGGGTGAGGTTTATGAAGTGTTTATTAAGCAGGGGTGTGGTTTATGAAGTGTTTATTAAGCAGGGGTGTGGTTTATGAAGTGTTTATTAAGCAGGGGTGTGGTTTATGAAGTGTTTATTAAGCAGGGGTGTGGTTTATGAAGCATTTATTAAGCAGGGCTGTGGTTTATGAAGTGTTTATTAAGCAGGGGTGTGGTTTATGAAGTGTTTATTAAGCAGGGGTGTGGTTTATGAAGTGTTTATTAAGCAGGAGTGAGGTTTATGAAGTGTTTATTAAGCAGGAGTGAGGTTTATGAAGTGTTTATTAAGCAGGGGTGTGGTTTATGAAGTGTTTATTAAGCAGGGGTGTGGTTTATGAAGTGTGTGTTAAGCAGGGGTGTGGTTTATGAAGTGTTTATTAAGCAGGGGTGTGGTTTATGAAGTGTTTATTAAGCAGGAGTGTGGTTTATGAAGTGTTTATTAAGCAGGGGTGTGGTTTATGAAGTGTTTATTAAGCAGGGGTGTGGTTTATGAAGTGTTTATTAAGCAGGAGTGAGGTTTATGGAGTGTTTATTAAGCAGGGGTGTGGTTTATGAAGTGTTTATTAAGCAGGAGTGTGGTTTATGAAGTGTTTATTAAGCAGGGGTGAGGTTTATGAAGCGTTTATTAAGGAGGGGTGTGGTTTATGAAGTGTGTATTAAGCAGGGGTGTGGTTTATGAAGTGTTTATTAAGCAGGAGTGAGGTTTATGGAGTGTTTATTAAGCAGGGGTGTGGTTTATGAATTGTTTATTAAGCAGGGGTGTGTTTTATGAAGTGTTTATTAAGCAGGAGTGTTGTTTATGAAGTGTTTATTAAGCAGGAGTGAGGTTTATGGAGTGTTTATTAAGCAGGGGTGTGGATTATGAAGTGTTTATTAAGCAGGGGTGTGGTTTATGAAGTGCTTATTAAGCAGGGGTGTGGTTTATGAAGTGTTTATTAAGCAGGGGTGTGGTTTATGAAGTGTGTATTAAGCAGGGGTGTGGTTTATGAAGTGTTTTTAAGCAGGGGTGTGGTTTATGAAGCATTTATTAAGCAGGGGTCTGGTTTATGAAGTGTTTATTAAGCAGGAGTGTGGTTTATGAAGTGTTTAATAAGCAGCGGTGTGGTTTATGAAGTGTTTATTAAGCAGGGGTGTGGTTTATGAAGTGTTTATTAAGCAGGAGTGAGGTTTATGAAGTGTTTATTAAGCAGGATTGAGGTTTATGAAGTGTTTATTAAGCAGGGGTGTGGTTTATGAAGTGTTTATTAAGCAGGGGTGTGGTTTATGAAGTGTTTATTAAGCAGGGGTGAGGTTTATGAAGTGTTTATTAAGCAGGGGTGAGGTTTATGGAGTGTTTATTAAGCAGTAGTGAAGTTTATGATGTGTTTATTAAGCAGGAGTGAGGTTTATGAAGTGTTTATTAAACAGGGGTGTGGTTTATGAAGTGTTTATTAAGCAGGGGTGTGGTTTATGAAGTGTTTATTAAGCAGGGGTGTGGTTTATAAAGTGTGTATTAAGCAGGGGTGTGGTTTATGAAGTGTTTATTAAGCAGGAGTGAGGTTTATGGAGTGTTTATTAAGCAGGAGTGTTGTTTATGAAGTGTTTATTAAGCAGGGGTGAGGTTTATGAAGTGTTTATTAAGCAGGGGTGTGGTTTATGAAGTGTGTATTAAGCAGGCGTGTGGTTTATGAAGTGTTTATTAAGCAGGAGTGAGGTTTATGGAGTGTTTATTAAGCAGTAGTGAGGTTTATGAAGTGTTTATTAAGCAGGGGTGTGGTTTATGAAGTGTTTATTAAGCAGGGGTGTGGTTTATGAAGTGTTTATTAAGCAGGGGTGATGTTTATGAAGTGTTTATTAAGCAGGAGTGAGGTTTATGAAGTGTTTATTAAGCAGGGGTGTGGTTTATGAAGTGTTTATTAAGCAGGGGTGTGGTTTATGAAGTGTTTATTAAGCAGGGGTGTGGTTTATGGAGTGTTTATTAAGCAGGAGTGAGGTTTATGAAGTGTTTATTAAGCAGGGGTGTGGTTTATGAAGTGTTTATTAAGCAGGGGTGTGGTTTATGGAGTGTTTATTAAGCAGGAGTGAGGTTTATGAAGTGTTTATTAAGCAGGGGTGTGGTTTATGGAGTGTTTATTAAGCAGGAGTGAGGTTTATGAAGTGTTTATTAAGCAGGAGTGAGGTTTATGAATTGTTTATTAAGCAGGGGTGTGGTTTATGAAGTGTTTATTAAGCAGGGGTGTGGTTTATGAAGTGTTTATTAAGCAGGGGTGTGGTTTATGAAGTGCTTATTAAGCAGGGGTGAGGTTTATGAAGTGTTTATTAAGCAGGAGTGAGGTTTATGGAGTGTTTATTAAGCAGGGGTGTGGTTATGGAGTGTTTATTAAGCAAGGGTGTGGTTTATGGAGTGCTTATTAAGCAGGAGTGAGGTTTATGAAGTGTTTATTAAGCAGGGGTGTGGTTTATGAAGTGTTTATTAAGCAGGGGTGTGGTTTATGAAGTGTTTATTAAGCAGGGGTGTGGTATATGAAGTGTTTATTAAGCAGGAGTGAGGTTTATGGAGTGTTTATTAAGCAGTAGTGAGGTTTATGAAGTGTTTATTAAGCAGGGGTGTGGTTTATGAAGTGTTTATTAAGCAGGGGTGTGGTTTATGAAGTGTTTATTAAGCAGGGGTGTGCTTTATGAAGTGTTTATTAAGCAGGAGTGAGGTTTATGAAGTGTTTATTAAGCAGGGGTGTGGTTTATGAAGTGTTTATTAAGCAGGGGTGTGGTTTATGAAGTGTTTATTAAGCAGGGGTGTGGTTTATGGAGTGTTTATTAAGCAGGAGTGAGGTTTATGAAGTGTTTATTAAGCAGGGGTGTGGTTTATGAAGTGTTTATTAAGCAGGGGTGTGGTTTATGGAGTGTTTATTAAGCAGGAGTGAGGTTTATGAAGTGTTTATTAAGCAGGGGTGTGGTTTATGGAGTGTTTATTAAGCAGGCGTGAGGTTTATGAAGTGTTTATTAAGCAGGAGTGAGGTTTATGAATTGTTTATTAAGCAGGGGTGTGGTTTATGAAGTGTTTATTAAGCAGGGGTGTGGTTTATGAAGTCTTTATTAAGCAGGGGTGTGGTTTATGGAGTGTTTATTAAGCAGGAGTGAGGTTTATGAAGTGTTTATTAAGCAGGGGTGTGGTTTATGGAGTGTTTATTAAGCAGGAGTGAGGTTTATGAAGTGTTTATTAAGCAGGAGTGAGGTTTATGAAGTGTTTATTAAGCAGGGATGTGGTTTATGAAGTGTTTATTAAGCAGGGGTGTGGTTTATGAAGTGTTTATTAAGCAGGGGTGTGGTTTATGAAGTGCTTATTAAGCAGGGGTGAGGTTTATGAAGTGTTTAGCAGGAGTGAGGTTTATGAAGTGTTTATTAAGCAGGGGTGTGGTTTATGAAGTGTTTATTAAGCAGGGGTGTGGTTTATGAAGTGTTTATTAAGCAGGGGTGAGGTTTATGAAGTGTTTATTAAGCAGGGGTGAGGTTTATGGAGTGTTTATTAAGCAGTAGTGAAGTTTATGATGTGTTTATTAAGCAGGAGTGAGGTTTATGGAGTGTTTATTAAGCAGGAGTGTGGTTTATGAAGTGTTTATTAAGCAGGGGTGAGGTTTATGAAGTGTTTATTAAGCAGGGGTGTGGTTTATGAAGTGTGTATTTAGCAGGGGTGTGGTTTATGAAGTGTTTATTAAGCAGGAGTGAGGTTTATGGAGTGTTTATTAAGCAGTAGTGAGGTTTATGAAGTGTTTATTAAGCAGGGGTGTGGTTTATGAAGTGTTTATTAAGCAGGGGTGTGGTTTATGAAGTGTTTATTAAGCAGGGGTGTGGTTTATGAAGTGTTTATTAAGCAGGAGTGAGGTTTATGAAGTGTTTATTAAGCAGGGGTGTGGTTTATGAAGTGTTTATTAAGCAGGGGTGTGGTTTATGAAGTGTTTATTAAGCAGGGGTGTGGTTTATGGAGTGTTTATTAAGCAGGAGTGAGGTTTATGAAGTGTTTATTAAGCAGGGGTGTGGTTTATGAAGTGTTTATTAAGCAGGGGTGTGGTTTATGGAGTGTTTATTAAGCACGAGTGAGGTTTATGAAGTGTTTATTAAGCAGGGGTGTGGTTTATGGAGTGTTTATTAAGCAGGCGTGAGGTTTATGAAGTGTTTATTAAGCAGGAGTGAGGTTTATGAATTGTTTATTAAGCAGGGGTGTGGTTTATGAAGTGTTTATTAAGCAGGGGTGTGGTTTATGAAGTGTTTATTAAGCAGGGGTGTGGTTTATGAAGTGCTTATTAAGCAGGGGTGAGGTTTATGAAGTGTTTATTAAGCAGGAGTGAGGTTTATGGAGTGTTTATTAAGCAGGGGTGTGGTTATGGAGTGTTTATTAAGCAAGGGTGTGGTTTATGGAGTGTTTATTAAGCAGGAGTGAGGTTTATGAAGTGTTTATTAAGCAGGGGTGTGGTTTATGAAGTGTTTATTAAGCAGGGGTGTGGTTTATGAAGTGTTTATTAAGCAGGGGTGTGGTATATGAAGTGTTTATTAAGCTGGGGTGTGGTTTATGGAGTGATTATTAAGCAGGGGTGTGGTTTGTGAAGTGTTTATTAAGCAAGGGTGAGGTTTATGAAGTGTTTTTTAAGCAGGGGTGTGGTTTATGAAGTGTTTATTAAGCAGGGGTGTGGTTTATGAAGTCTTTATTAAGCAGGGGTGTGGTTTATGGAGTGTTTATTAAGCAGGAGTGAGGTTTATGAAGTGTTTATTAAGCAGGGGTGTGGTTTATGGAGTGTTTATTAAGCAGGAGTGAGGTTTATGAAGTGTTTATTAAGCACGAATGAGGTTTATGAAGTGTTTATTAAGCAGGGATGTGGTTTATGAAGTGTTTATTAAGCAGGGGTGTGGTTTATGAAATGTTTATTAAGCAAGGGTGTGGTTTATGAAGTGCTTATTAAGCAGGGGTGAGGTTTATGAAGTGTTTATTAAGCAGGAGTGAGGTTTATGAAGTGTTTATTAAGCAGGGGTGTGGTTTATGAAGTGTTTATTAAGCAGGGGTGTGGTTTATGAAGTGTTTATTAAGCAGGGGTGAGGTTTATGAAGTGTTTATTAAGCAGGGGTGAGGTTTATGGAGTGTTTATTAAGCAGTAGTGAAGTTTATGATGTGTTTATTAAGCAGGAGTGAGGTTTATGAAGTGTTTATTAAGCAGGGGTGTGGTTTATGAAGTGTTTATTAAGCAGGAGTGAGGTTTATGGAGTGTTTATTAGGCAGGGGTGTGGTTTATGAAGTGTTTATTAAGCAGGAGTGAGGTTTATGAAGTGTTTATTAAGCAGGGGTGTGGTTTGTGAAGTGTTTATTAAGCAGGAGTGAGGTTTATGAAGTGTTTATTAAGCAGGAGTGAGGTTTATGAAGTGTTTATTAAGCAGGGGTGTGGTTTATGAAGTGTTTATTAAGTAGGGGTGTGGTTTATGAAGTGGTTATTAAGCAGGGGTGTGGTTTATGAAGTGTTTATTAAGCAGGGATGTGGTTTATTAAGTGTTTATTAAGCAGGGGTGAGGTTTATGAAGTGTTTATTAAGCAGGAGTGAGGTTTATGGAGTGTTTATTAAGCAGGGGTGTGGTTTATGGAATGTTTATTAAGCAAGGGTGTGGTTTATGGAGTGTTTATTAAGCAGGAGTGAGGTTTATGAAGTGTTTATTAAGCAGGGGTGTGGTTTATGAAGTGTTTATTAAGCAGGGGTGTGGTTTATGAAGTGTTTATTAAGCAGGAGTGAGGTTTATGAAGTGTTTATTAAGCAGGAGTGAGGTTTATGAAGTGTTTATTAAGCAGGGGTGTGGTTTATGAAGTGTTTATTAAGCAGGGGTGTGGTTTATGAAGTGTTTATTAAGCAGGGGTGTGGTTTATGAAGTGTTTATTAAGCAGGGGTGTGGTTTATGAAGTGTTTATTAAGCAGGGGTGTGGTTTATGAAGTGTTTATTAAGCAGGGGTGAGGTTTATGAAGTGTTTATTAAGCAGAAGTGAGGTTTATGGAGTGTTTATTAAGCAGGGGTGTGGTTTATGGAGTGTTTATTAAGCAAGGGTGTGGTTTATGGATTGTTTATTAAGCAGGAGTGAGGTTTATGAAGTGTTTATTAAGCAGGGGTGTGGTTTATGAAGTGTTTATTAAGCAGGGGTGTGGTTTATGAAGTGTTTATTAAGCAGGGGTGTGGTTTATGAAGTGTTTATTAAGCAGGAGTGAGGTTTATGAAGTGTTTATTAAGTAGGAGTGAGGTTTATGAAGTGTTTATTAAGCAGGGGTGTGGTTTATGACGTGTTTATTAAGCAGGGGTGTGGTTTATGAAGTGTTTATTAAGCAGGGGTGTGGTTTATGAAGTATTTATTAAGCAGGAGGGAGGTTTATGGAGTGTTTATTAAGCAGGGGTGTGGTTTATGGAGTGTTTATTAAGCAGCAGTGAGGTTTATGAAGTGTTTATTAAGCAGGAGTGAGGTTTATGAAGTGTTTATTAGGCAGGGGTGTGGTTTATGGCGTGTTTATTAAGCAGGGGTGTGGTTTATGAAGCGTTTATTAAGCAGGAGTGAGGTTTATGAAGTGTTTATTAAGCAGGAATGAGGTTTATGAAGTGTTTATTAAGCAGGGGTGTGGTTTATGAAGTGTTTATTAAGCAGGGGTGTGGTTTATGAAGTGTTTATTAAGCAGGGGTGTGGTTTATGGAGTGTTTATTAAGCAGGGATGTGGTTTATGAAGTGTTTATTAAGCAGGGGTGAGGTTTATGAAGTGTTTATTAAGCAGGAGTGAGGTTTATGAAGTGTTTATTAAGCAGGGGTGTGGTTTATGAAGTGCTTATTAAGCAGGGGTGAGGTTTATGAAGTGTTTATTAAGCAGGAGTGAGGTTTATGGAGTGTTTATTAAGCATGGGTGTGGTTATGGAGTGTTTATTAAGCAAGGGTGTGGTTTATGGAGTGTTTATTAAGCAGGAGTGAGGTTTATGAAGTGTTTATTAAGCAGGGGTGTGGTTTTTGAAGTGTTTATTAAGCAGGGGTGTGGTTTATGAAGTGTTTATTAAGCAGGGGTGTGGTATATGAAGTGTTTATTAAGCTGGGGTGTGGTTTATGGAGTGATTATTAAGCAGGGGTGTGGTTTGTGAAGTGTTTATTAAGCAAGGGTGACGTTTATGAAGTGTTTATTAAGCAGGGGTGTGGTTTGTGAAGTGTTTATTAAGCAAGGGTGAGGTTTATGAAGTGTTTATTAAGCAGGGGTGTGGTTTATGAAGTGTTTATTAAGCAGGGGTGTGGTTTATGAAGTGTTTATTAAGCAGGGGTGTGGTTTATGAAGTGTTTATTAAGCAGGGGTGTGGTTTATGAAGCATTTATTAAGCAGGGCTGTGGTTTATGAAGTGTTTATTAAGCAGGGGTGTGGTTTATGAAGTGTTTATTAAGCAGGGGTGTGGTTTATGAAGTGTTTATTAAGCAGGAGTGAGGTTTATGAAGTGTTTATTAAGCAGGAGTGAGGTTTATGAAGTGTTTATTAAGCAGGGGTGTGGTTTATGAAGTGTTTATTAAGCAGGGGTGTGGTTTATGAAGTGTGTGTTAAGCAGGGGTGTGGTTTATGAAGTGTTTATTAAGCAGGGGTGTGGTTTATGAAGTGTTTATTAAGCAGGAGTGTGGTTTATGAAGTGTTTATTAAGCAGGGGTGTGGTTTATGAAGTGTTTATTAAGCAGGGGTGTGGTTTATGAAGTGTTTATTAAGCAGGAGTGAGGTTTATGGAGTGTTTATTAAGCAGGGGTGTGGTTTATGAAGTGTTTATTAAGCAGGAGTGTGGTTTATGAAGTGTTTATTAAGCAGGGGTGAGGTTTATGAAGCGTTTATTAAGGAGGGGTGTGGTTTATGAAGTGTGTATTAAGCAGGGGTGTGGTTTATGAAGTGTTTATTAAGCAGGAGTGAGGTTTATGGAGTGTTTATTAAGCAGGGGTGTGGTTTATGAATTGTTTATTAAGCAGGGGTGTGTTTTATGAAGTGTTTATTAAGCAGGAGTGTTGTTTATGAAGTGTTTATTAAGCAGGAGTGAGGTTTATGGAGTGTTTATTAAGCAGGGGTGTGGATTATGAAGTGTTTATTAAGCAGGGGTGTGGTTTATGAAGTGCTTATTAAGCAGGGGTGTGGTTTATGAAGTGTTTATTAAGCAGGGGTGTGGTTTATGAAGTGTGTATTAAGCAGGGGTGTGGTTTATGAAGTGTTTTTAAGCAGGGGTGTGGTTTATGAAGCATTTATTAAGCAGGGGTCTGGTTTATGAAGTGTTTATTAAGCAGGAGTGTGGTTTATGAAGTGTTTAATAAGCAGCGGTGTGGTTTATGAAGTGTTTATTAAGCAGGGGTGTGGTTTATGAAGTGTTTATTAAGCAGGAGTGAGGTTTATGAAGTGTTTATTAAGCAGGATTGAGGTTTATGAAGTGTTTATTAAGCAGGGGTGTGGTTTATGAAGTGTTTATTAAGCAGGGGTGTGGTTTATGAAGTGTTTATTAAGCAGGGGTGAGGTTTATGAAGTGTTTATTAAGCAGGGGTGAGGTTTATGGAGTGTTTATTAAGCAGTAGTGAAGTTTATGATGTGTTTATTAAGCAGGAGTGAGGTTTATGAAGTGTTTATTAAACAGGGGTGTGGTTTATGAAGTGTTTATTAAGCAGGGGTGTGGTTTATGAAGTGTTTATTAAGCAGGGGTGTGGTTTATAAAGTGTGTATTAAGCAGGGGTGTGGTTTATGAAGTGTTTATTAAGCAGGAGTGAGGTTTATGGAGTGTTTATTAAGCAGGAGTGTTGTTTATGAAGTGTTTATTAAGCAGGGGTGAGGTTTATGAAGTGTTTATTAAGCAGGGGTGTGGTTTATGAAGTGTGTATTAAGCAGGCGTGTGGTTTATGAAGTGTTTATTAAGCAGGAGTGAGGTTTATGGAGTGTTTATTAAGCAGTAGTGAGGTTTATGAAGTGTTTATTAAGCAGGGGTGTGGTTTATGAAGTGTTTATTAAGCAGGGGTGTGGTTTATGAAGTGTTTATTAAGCAGGGGTGATGTTTATGAAGTGTTTATTAAGCAGGAGTGAGGTTTATGAAGTGTTTATTAAGCAGGGGTGTGGTTTATGAAGTGTTTATTAAGCAGGGGTGTGGTTTATGAAGTGTTTATTAAGCAGGGGTGTGGTTTATGGAGTGTTTATTAAGCAGGAGTGAGGTTTATGAAGTGTTTATTAAGCAGGGGTGTGGTTTATGAAGTGTTTATTAAGCAGGGGTGTGGTTTATGGAGTGTTTATTAAGCAGGAGTGAGGTTTATGAAGTGTTTATTAAGCAGGGGTGTGGTTTATGGAGTGTTTATTAAGCAGGAGTGAGGTTTATGAAGTGTTTATTAAGCAGGAGTGAGGTTTATGAATTGTTTATTAAGCAGGGGTGTGGTTTATGAAGTGTTTATTAAGCAGGGGTGTGGTTTATGAAGTGTTTATTAAGCAGGGGTGTGGTTTATGAAGTGCTTATTAAGCAGGGGTGAGGTTTATGAAGTGTTTATTAAGCAGGAGTGAGGTTTATGGAGTGTTTATTAAGCAGGGGTGTGGTTATGGAGTGTTTATTAAGCAAGGGTGTGGTTTATGGAGTGCTTATTAAGCAGGAGTGAGGTTTATGAAGTGTTTATTAAGCAGGGGTGTGGTTTATGAAGTGTTTATTAAGCAGGGGTGTGGTTTATGAAGTGTTTATTAAGCAGGGGTGTGGTATATGAAGTGTTTATTAAGCAGGAGTGAGGTTTATGGAGTGTTTATTAAGCAGTAGTGAGGTTTATGAAGTGTTTATTAAGCAGGGGTGTGGTTTATGAAGTGTTTATTAAGCAGGGGTGTGGTTTATGAAGTGTTTATTAAGCAGGGGTGTGCTTTATGAAGTGTTTATTAAGCAGGAGTGAGGTTTATGAAGTGTTTATTAAGCAGGGGTGTGGTTTATGAAGTGTTTATTAAGCAGGGGTGTGGTTTATGAAGTGTTTATTAAGCAGGGGTGTGGTTTATGGAGTGTTTATTAAGCAGGAGTGAGGTTTATGAAGTGTTTATTAAGCAGGGGTGTGGTTTATGAAGTGTTTATTAAGCAGGGGTGTGGTTTATGGAGTGTTTATTAAGCAGGAGTGAGGTTTATGAAGTGTTTATTAAGCAGGGGTGTGGTTTATGGAGTGTTTATTAAGCAGGCGTGAGGTTTATGAAGTGTTTATTAAGCAGGAGTGAGGTTTATGAATTGTTTATTAAGCAGGGGTGTGGTTTATGAAGTGTTTATTAAGCAGGGGTGTGGTTTATGAAGTCTTTATTAAGCAGGGGTGTGGTTTATGGAGTGTTTATTAAGCAGGAGTGAGGTTTATGAAGTGTTTATTAAGCAGGGGTGTGGTTTATGGAGTGTTTATTAAGCAGGAGTGAGGTTTATGAAGTGTTTATTAAGCAGGAGTGAGGTTTATGAAGTGTTTATTAAGCAGGGATGTGGTTTATGAAGTGTTTATTAAGCAGGGGTGTGGTTTATGAAGTGTTTATTAAGCAGGGGTGTGGTTTATGAAGTGCTTATTAAGCAGGGGTGAGGTTTATGAAGTGTTTAGCAGGAGTGAGGTTTATGAAGTGTTTATTAAGCAGGGGTGTGGTTTATG
Organism: Phyllobates terribilis; assembly: GCF_046119375.1. Classification (NCBI taxonomy): domain Eukaryota; kingdom Metazoa; phylum Chordata; class Amphibia; order Anura; family Dendrobatidae; genus Phyllobates; species Phyllobates terribilis. Next base: position 678,348,806 of record NW_027362763.1, on the reverse strand, counting down.
AAGTGTTTATTAAGCAGGGGTGTGGTTTATGAAGTGTTTATTAAGCAGGGGTGAGGTTTATGAAGTGTTTATTAAGCAGGGGTGAGGTTTATGGAGTGTTTATTAAGCAGTAGTGAAGTTTATGATGTGTTTATTAAGCAGGAGTGAGGTTTATGGAGTGTTTATTAAGCAGGAGTGTGGTTTATGAAGTGTTTATTAAGCAGGGGTGAGGTTTATGAAGTGTTTATTAAGCAGGGGTGTGGTTTATGAAGTGTGTATTTAGCAGGGGTGTGGTTTATGAAGTGTTTATTAAGCAGGAGTGAGGTTTATGGAGTGTTTATTAAGCAGTAGTGAGGTTTATGAAGTGTTTATTAAGCAGGGGTGTGGTTTATGAAGTGTTTATTAAGCAGGGGTGTGGTTTATGAAGTGTTTATTAAGCAGGGGTGTGGTTTATGAAGTGTTTATTAAGCAGGAGTGAGGTTTATGAAGTGTTTATTAAGCAGGGGTGTGGTTTATGAAGTGTTTATTAAGCAGGGGTGTGGTTTATGAAGTGTTTATTAAGCAGGGGTGTGGTTTATGGAGTGTTTATTAAGCAGGAGTGAGGTTTATGAAGTGTTTATTAAGCAGGGGTGTGGTTTATGAAGTGTTTATTAAGCAGGGGTGTGGTTTATGGAGTGTTTATTAAGCACGAGTGAGGTTTATGAAGTGTTTATTAAGCAGGGGTGTGGTTTATGGAGTGTTTATTAAGCAGGCGTGAGGTTTATGAAGTGTTTATTAAGCAGGAGTGAGGTTTATGAATTGTTTATTAAGCAGGGGTGTGGTTTATGAAGTGTTTATTAAGCAGGGGTGTGGTTTATGAAGTGTTTATTAAGCAGGGGTGTGGTTTATGAAGTGCTTATTAAGCAGGGGTGAGGTTTATGAAGTGTTTATTAAGCAGGAGTGAGGTTTATGGAGTGTTTATTAAGCAGGGGTGTGGTTATGGAGTGTTTATTAAGCAAGGGTGTGGTTTATGGAGTGTTTATTAAGCAGGAGTGAGGTTTATGAAGTGTTTATTAAGCAGGGGTGTGGTTTATGAAGTGTTTATTAAGCAGGGGTGTGGTTTATGAAGTGTTTATTAAGCAGGGGTGTGGTATATGAAGTGTTTATTAAGCTGGGGTGTGGTTTATGGAGTGATTATTAAGCAGGGGTGTGGTTTGTGAAGTGTTTATTAAGCAAGGGTGAGGTTTATGAAGTGTTTTTTAAGCAGGGGTGTGGTTTATGAAGTGTTTATTAAGCAGGGGTGTGGTTTATGAAGTCTTTATTAAGCAGGGGTGTGGTTTATGGAGTGTTTATTAAGCAGGAGTGAGGTTTATGAAGTGTTTATTAAGCAGGGGTGTGGTTTATGGAGTGTTTATTAAGCAGGAGTGAGGTTTATGAAGTGTTTATTAAGCACGAATGAGGTTTATGAAGTGTTTATTAAGCAGGGATGTGGTTTATGAAGTGTTTATTAAGCAGGGGTGTGGTTTATGAAATGTTTATTAAGCAAGGGTGTGGTTTATGAAGTGCTTATTAAGCAGGGGTGAGGTTTATGAAGTGTTTATTAAGCAGGAGTGAGGTTTATGAAGTGTTTATTAAGCAGGGGTGTGGTTTATGAAGTGTTTATTAAGCAGGGGTGTGGTTTATGAAGTGTTTATTAAGCAGGGGTGAGGTTTATGAAGTGTTTATTAAGCAGGGGTGAGGTTTATTGAGTGTTTATTAAGCAGTAGTGAAGTTTATGATGTGTTTATTAAGCAGGAGTGAGGTTTATGAAGTGTTTATTAAGCAGGGGTGTGGTTTATGAAGTGTTTATTAAGCAGGAGTGAGGTTTATGGAGTGTTTATTAGGCAGGGGTGTGGTTTATGAAGTGTTTATTAAGCAGGAGTGAGGTTTATGAAGTGTTTATTAAGCAGGGGTGTGGTTTGTGAAGTGTTTATTAAGCAGGAGTGAGGTTTATGAAGTGTTTATTAAGCAGGAGTGAGGTTTATGAAGTGTTTATTAAGCAGGGGTGTGGTTTATGAAGTGTTTATTAAGTAGGGGTGTGGTTTATGAAGTGGTTATTAAGCAGGGGTGTGGTTTATGAAGTGTTTATTAAGCAGGGATGTGGTTTATTAAGTGTTTATTAAGCAGGGGTGAGGTTTATGAAGTGTTTATTAAGCAGGAGTGAGGTTTATGGAGTGTTTATTAAGCAGGGGTGTGGTTTATGGAATGTTTATTAAGCAAGGGTGTGGTTTATGGAGTGTTTATTAAGCAGGAGTGAGGTTTATGAAGTGTTTATTAAGCAGGGGTGTGGTTTATGAAGTGTTTATTAAGCAGGGGTGTGGTTTATGAAGTGTTTATTAAGCAGGAGTGAGGTTTATGAAGTGTTTATTAAGCAGGAGTGAGGTTTATGAAGTGTTTATTAAGCAGGGGTGTGGTTTATGAAGTGTTTATTAAGCAGGGGTGTGGTTTATGAAGTGTTTATTAAGCAGGGGTGTGGTTTATGAAGTGTTTATTAAGCAGGGGTGTGGTTTATGAAGTGTTTATTAAGCAGGGGTGTGGTTTATGAAGTGTTTATTAAGCAGGGGTGAGGTTTATGAAGTGTTTATTAAGCAGAAGTGAGGTTTATGGAGTGTTTATTAAGCAGGGGTGTGGTTTATGGAGTGTTTATTAAGCAAGGGTGTGGTTTATGGATTGTTTATTAAGCAGGAGTGAGGTTTATGAAGTGTTTATTAAGCAGGGGTGTGGTTTATGAAGTGTTTATTAAGCAGGGGTGTGGTTTATGAAGTGTTTATTAAGCAGGGGTGTGGTTTATGAAGTGTTTATTAAGCAGGAGTGAGGTTTATGAAGTGTTTATTAAGTAGGAGTGAGGTTTATGAAGTGTTTATTAAGCAGGGGTGTGGTTTATGACGTGTTTATTAAGCAGGGGTGTGGTTTATGAAGTGTTTATTAAGCAGGGGTGTGGTTTATGAAGTATTTATTAAGCAGGAGGGAGGTTTATGGAGTGTTTATTAAGCAGGGGTGTGGTTTATGGAGTGTTTATTAAGCAGCAGTGAGGTTTATGAAGTGTTTATTAAGCAGGAGTGAGGTTTATGAAGTGTTTATTAGGCAGGGGTGTGGTTTATGGCGTGTTTATTAAGCAGGGGTGTGGTTTATGAAGCGTTTATTAAGCAGGAGTGAGGTTTATGAAGTGTTTATTAAGCAGGAATGAGGTTTATGAAGTGTTTATTAAGCAGGGGTGTGGTTTATGAAGTGTTTATTAAGCAGGGGTGTGGTTTATGAAGTGTTTATTAAGCAGGGGTGTGGTTTATGGAGTGTTTATTAAGCAGGGATGTGGTTTATGAAGTGTTTATTAAGCAGGGGTGAGGTTTATGAAGTGTTTATTAAGCAGGAGTGAGGTTTATGAAGTGTTTATTAAGCAGGGGTGTGGTTTATGAAGTGCTTATTAAGCAGGGGTGAGGTTTATGAAGTGTTTATTAAGCAGGAGTGAGGTTTATGGAGTGTTTATTAAGCATGGGTGTGGTTATGGAGTGTTTATTAAGCAAGGGTGTGGTTTATGGAGTGTTTATTAAGCAGGAGTGAGGTTTATGAAGTGTTTATTAAGCAGGGGTGTGGTTTTTGAAGTGTTTATTAAGCAGGGGTGTGGTTTATGAAGTGTTTATTAAGCAGGGGTGTGGTATATGAAGTGTTTATTAAGCTGGGGTGTGGTTTATGGAGTGATTATTAAGCAGGGGTGTGGTTTGTGAAGTGTTTATTAAGCAAGGGTGACGTTTATGAAGTGTTTATTAAGCAGGGGTGTGGTTTGTGAAGTGTTTATTAAGCAAGGGTGAGGTTTATGAAGTGTTTATTAAGCAGGGGTGTGGTTTATGAAGTGTTTATTAAGCAGGGGTGTGGTTTATGAAGTGTTTATTAAGCAGGGGTGTGGTTTATGAAGTGTTTATTAAGCAGGGGTGTGGTTTATGAAGCATTTATTAAGCAGGGCTGTGGTTTATGAAGTGTTTATTAAGCAGGGGTGTGGTTTATGAAGTGTTTATTAAGCAGGGGTGTGGTTTATGAAGTGTTTATTAAGCAGGAGTGAGGTTTATGAAGTGTTTATTAAGCAGGAGTGAGGTTTATGAAGTGTTTATTAAGCAGGGGTGTGGTTTATGAAGTGTTTATTAAGCAGGGGTGTGGTTTATGAAGTGTGTGTTAAGCAGGGGTGTGGTTTATGAAGTGTTTATTAAGCAGGGGTGTGGTTTATGAAGTGTTTATTAAGCAGGAGTGTGGTTTATGAAGTGTTTATTAAGCAGGGGTGTGGTTTATGAAGTGTTTATTAAGCAGGGGTGTGGTTTATGAAGTGTTTATTAAGCAGGAGTGAGGTTTATGGAGTGTTTATTAAGCAGGGGTGTGGTTTATGAAGTGTTTATTAAGCAGGAGTGTGGTTTATGAAGTGTTTATTAAGCAGGGGTGAGGTTTATGAAGCGTTTATTAAGGAGGGGTGTGGTTTATGAAGTGTGTATTAAGCAGGGGTGTGGTTTATGAAGTGTTTATTAAGCAGGAGTGAGGTTTATGGAGTGTTTATTAAGCAGGGGTGTGGTTTATGAATTGTTTATTAAGCAGGGGTGTGTTTTATGAAGTGTTTATTAAGCAGGAGTGTTGTTTATGAAGTGTTTATTAAGCAGGAGTGAGGTTTATGGAGTGTTTATTAAGCAGGGGTGTGGATTATGAAGTGTTTATTAAGCAGGGGTGTGGTTTATGAAGTGCTTATTAAGCAGGGGTGTGGTTTATGAAGTGTTTATTAAGCAGGGGTGTGGTTTATGAAGTGTGTATTAAGCAGGGGTGTGGTTTATGAAGTGTTTTTAAGCAGGGGTGTGGTTTATGAAGCATTTATTAAGCAGGGGTCTGGTTTATGAAGTGTTTATTAAGCAGGAGTGTGGTTTATGAAGTGTTTAATAAGCAGCGGTGTGGTTTATGAAGTGTTTATTAAGCAGGGGTGTGGTTTATGAAGTGTTTATTAAGCAGGAGTGAGGTTTATGAAGTGTTTATTAAGCAGGATTGAGGTTTATGAAGTGTTTATTAAGCAGGGGTGTGGTTTATGAAGTGTTTATTAAGCAGGGGTGTGGTTTATGAAGTGTTTATTAAGCAGGGGTGAGGTTTATGAAGTGTTTATTAAGCAGGGGTGAGGTTTATGGAGTGTTTATTAAGCAGTAGTGAAGTTTATGATGTGTTTATTAAGCAGGAGTGAGGTTTATGAAGTGTTTATTAAACAGGGGTGTGGTTTATGAAGTGTTTATTAAGCAGGGGTGTGGTTTATGAAGTGTTTATTAAGCAGGGGTGTGGTTTATAAAGTGTGTATTAAGCAGGGGTGTGGTTTATGAAGTGTTTATTAAGCAGGAGTGAGGTTTATGGAGTGTTTATTAAGCAGGAGTGTTGTTTATGAAGTGTTTATTAAGCAGGGGTGAGGTTTATGAAGTGTTTATTAAGCAGGGGTGTGGTTTATGAAGTGTGTATTAAGCAGGCGTGTGGTTTATGAAGTGTTTATTAAGCAGGAGTGAGGTTTATGGAGTGTTTATTAAGCAGTAGTGAGGTTTATGAAGTGTTTATTAAGCAGGGGTGTGGTTTATGAAGTGTTTATTAAGCAGGGGTGTGGTTTATGAAGTGTTTATTAAGCAGGGGTGTGGTTTATGAAGTGTTTATTAAGCAGGAGTGAGGTTTATGAAGTGTTTATTAAGCAGGGGTGTGGTTTATGAAGTGTTTATTAAGCAGGGGTGTGGTTTATGAAGTGTTTATTAAGCAGGGGTGTGGTTTATGGAGTGTTTATTAAGCAGGAGTGAGGTTTATGAAGTGTTTATTAAGCAGGGGTGTGGTTTATGAAGTGTTTATTAAGCAGGGGTGTGGTTTATGGAGTGTTTATTAAGCAGGAGTGAGGTTTATGAAGTGTTTATTAAGCAGGGGTGTGGTTTATGGAGTGTTTATTAAGCAGGAGTGAGGTTTATGAAGTGTTTATTAAGCAGGAGTGAGGTTTATGAATTGTTTATTAAGCAGGGGTGTGGTTTATGAAGTGTTTATTAAGCAGGGGTGTGGTTTATGAAGTGTTTATTAAGCAGGGGTGTGGTTTATGAAGTGCTTATTAAGCAGGGGTGAGGTTTATGAAGTGTTTATTAAGCAGGAGTGAGGTTTATGGAGTGTTTATTAAGCAGGGGTGTGGTTATGGAGTGTTTATTAAGCAAGGGTGTGGTTTATGGAGTGTTTATTAAGCAGGAGTGAGGTTTATGAAGTGTTTATTAAGCAGGGGTGTGGTTTATGAAGTGTTTATTAAGCAGGGGTGTGGTTTATGAAGTGTTTATTAAGCAGGGGTGTGGTATATGAAGTGTTTATTAAGCAGGAGTGAGGTTTATGGAGTGTTTATTAAGCAGTAGTGAGGTTTATGAAGTGTTTATTAAGCAGGGGTGTGGTTTATGAAGTGTTTATTAAGCAGGGGTGTGGTTTATGAAGTGTTTATTAAGCAGGGGTGTGCTTTATGAAGTGTTTATTAAGCAGGAGTGAGGTTTATGAAGTGTTTATTAAGCAGGGGTGTGGTTTATGAAGTGTTTATTAAGCAGGGGTGTGGTTTATGAAGTGTTTATTAAGCAGGGGTGTGGTTTATGGAGTGTTTATTAAGCAGGAGTGAGGTTTATGAAGTGTTTATTAAGCAGGGGTGTGGTTTATGAAGTGTTTATTAAGCAGGGGTGTGGTTTATGGAGTGTTTATTAAGCAGGAGTGAGGTTTATGAAGTGTTTATTAAGCAGGGGTGTGGTTTATGGAGTGTTTATTAAGCAGGCGTGAGGTTTATGAAGTGTTTATTAAGCAGGAGTGAGGTTTATGAATTGTTTATTAAGCAGGGGTGTGGTTTATGAAGTGTTTATTAAGCAGGGGTGTGGTTTATGAAGTCTTTATTAAGCAGGGGTGTGGTTTATGGAGTGTTTATTAAGCAGGAGTGAGGTTTATGAAGTGTTTATTAAGCAGGGGTGTGGTTTATGGAGTGTTTATTAAGCAGGAGTGAGGTTTATGAAGTGTTTATTAAGCAGGAGTGAGGTTTATGAAGTGTTTATTAAGCAGGGATGTGGTTTATGAAGTGTTTATTAAGCAGGGGTGTGGTTTATGAAGTGTTTATTAAGCAGGGGTGTGGTTTATGAAGTGCTTATTAAGCAGGGGTGAGGTTTATGAAGTGTTTAGCAGGAGTGAGGTTTATGAAGTGTTTATTAAGCAGGGGTGTGGTTTATGAAGTGTTTATTAAGCAGGGGTGTGGTTTATGAAGTGTTTATTAAGCAGGGGTGAGGTTTATGAAGTGTTTATTAAGCAGGGGTGAGGTTTATGGAGTGTTTATTAAGCAGTAGTGAAGTTTATGATGTGTTTATTAAGCAGGAGTGAGGTTTATGGAGTGTTTATTAAGCAGGGGTGTGGTTTATGAAGTGTTTATTAAGCAGGAGTGAGGTTTATGGAGTGTTTATTAGGCAGGGGTGTGGTTTATGAAGTGTTTATTAAGCAGGAGTGAGGTTTATGAAGTGTTTATTAAGCAGGGGTGTGGTTTGTGAAGTGTTTATTAAGCAGGAGTGAGGTTTATGAAGTGTTTATTAAGCAGGAGTGAGGTTTATGAAGTGTTTATTAAGCAGGGGTGTGGTTTATTAAGTGTTTATTAAGCAGGGGTGAGGTTTATGAAGTGTTTATTAAGCAGGAGTGAGGTTTATGGAGTGTTTATTAAGCAGGGGTGTGGTTTATGGAATGTTTATTAAGCAAGGGTGTGGTTTATGGAGTGTTTATTAAGCAGGAGTGAGGTTTATGAAGTGTTTATTAAGCAGGAGTGAGGTTTATGAAGTGTTTATTAGGCAGGGGTGTGGTTTATGGCGTGTTTATTAAGCAGGGGTGTGGTTTATGAAGCGTTTATTAAGCAGGAGTGAGGTTTATGAAGCGTTTATTAAGCAGGGGTGTGGTTTATGAAGTGTTTATTAAGCAGGGGTGTGGTTTATGAAGTGTTTATTAAGCAGGGGTGTGGTTTATGAAGTGTTTATTAAGCAGGGATGTGGTTTATGAAGTGTTTATTAAGCAGGGGTGAGGTTTATGAAGTGCTTATTAAGCAGGGGTGTGGTTTATGAAGCGTTTATTAAGCAGGAGTGAGGTTTATGAAGCGTTTATTAAGCAGGGGTGTGGTTTATGAAGTGTTTATTAAGCAGGGGTGTGGTTTATGAAGTGTTTATTAAGCAGGGGTGTGGTTTATGGAGTGTTTATTAAGCAGGGATGTGGTTTATGAAGTGTTTATTAAGCAGGGGTGAGGTTTATGAAGTGCTTATTAAGCAGGGGTGTGGTTTATGAAGTGTTTATTAAGCAGGGATGTGGTTTATGAAGTGCTTATTAAGCAGGGGTGTGGTTTATGAAGTGTGTATTAAGCAGGGGTGTGGTTTATGAAGTGTTTTTAAGCAGGGGTGTGGTTTATGAAGTGTTTATTAAGCAGGAGTGTGGTTTATGAAGTGTTTATTAAGCAGGGGTGTGGTTTATGAAGTGTTTATTAAGCAGGGGTGTGGTTTATGAAGTGTTTATTAAGCAGGAGTGAGGTTTATGAAGTGTTTATTAAGCAGGGGTGAGGTTTATGAAGTGCTTATTAAGCAGGGGTGTGGTTTATGTAGTGTGTATTAAGCAGGGGTGTTATTTATGAAGTGTTTTTAAGCAGGGGTGTGGTTTATGAAGTGTTTATTAAGCAGGAGTGTGGTTTATGAAGTGTTTATTAAGCAGGGGTGTGGTTTATGAAGTGTGTATTAAGCAGGGGTGTGGTTTATGAAGTGTTTATTAAGCAGGGGTGTGGTATATGAAGTGTTTATTAAGCTGGGGTGTGGTTTATGGAGTGATTATTAAGCAGGGGTGTGGTTTGTGAAGTGTTTATTAAGCAAGGGTGAGGTTTATGAAGTGTTTTTTAAGCAGGGGTGTGGTTTATGAAGTGTTTATTAAGCAGGGGTGTGGTTTATGAAGTCTTTATTAAGCAGGGGTGTGGTTTATGGAGTGTTTATTAAGCAGGAGTGAGGTTTATGAAGTGTTTATTAAGCAGGGGTGTGGTTTATGGAGTGTTTATTAAGCAGGAGTGAGGTTTATGAAGTGTTTATTAAGCACGAATGAGGTTTATGAAGTGTTTATTAAGCAGGGATGTGGTTTATGAAGTGTTTATTAAGCAGGGGTGTGGTTTATGAAATGTTTATTAAGCAAGGGTGTGGTTTATGAAGTGCTTATTAAGCAGGGGTGAGGTTTATGAAGTGTTTATTAAGCAGGAGTGAGGTTTATGAAGTGTTTATTAAGCAGGGGTGTGGTTTATGAAGTGTTTATTAAGCAGGGGTGTGGTTTATGAAGTGTTTATTAAGCAGGGGTGAGGTTTATGAAGTGTTTATTAAGCAGGGGTGAGGTTTATGGAGTGTTTATTAAGCAGTAGTGAAGTTTATGATGTGTTTATTAAGCAGGAGTGAGGTTTATGAAGTGTTTATTAAGCAGGGGTGTGGTTTATGAAGTGTTTATTAAGCAGGAGTGAGGTTTATGGAGTGTTTATTAGGCAGGGGTGTGGTTTATGAAGTGTTTATTAAGCAGGAGTGAGGTTTATGGAGTGTTTATTAAGCAGGGGTGTGGTTTATGAAGTGTTTATTAAGCAGGAGTGTGGTTTATGAAGTGTTTATTAAGCAGGGGTGAGGTTTATGAAGCGTTTATTAAGGAGGGGTGTGGTTTATGAAGTGTGTATTAAGCAGGGGTGTGGTTTATGAAGTGTTTATTAAGCAGGAGTGAGGTTTATGGAGTGTTTATTAAGCAGGGGTGTGGTTTATGAATTGTTTATTAAGCAGGGGTGTGTTTTATGAAGTGTTTATTAAGCAGGAGTGTTGTTTATGAAGTGTTTATTAAGCAGGAGTGAGGTTTATGGAGTGTTTATTAAGCAGGGGTGTGGATTATGAAGTGTTTATTAAGCAGGGGTGTGGTTTATGAAGTGCTTATTAAGCAGGGGTGTGGTTTATGAAGTGTTTATTAAGCAGGGGTGTGGTTTATGAAGTGTGTATTAAGCAGGGGTGTGGTTTATGAAGTGTTTTTAAGCAGGGGTGTGGTTTATGAAGCATTTATTAAGCAGGGGTCTGGTTTATGAAGTGTTTATTAAGCAGGAGTGTGGTTTATGAAGTGTTTAATAAGCAGCGGTGTGGTTTATGAAGTGTTTATTAAGCAGGGGTGTGGTTTATGAAGTGTTTATTAAGCAGGAGTGAGGTTTATGAAGTGTTTATTAAGCAGGATTGAGGTTTATGAAGTGTTTATTAAGCAGGGGTGTGGTTTATGAAGTGTTTATTAAGCAGGGGTGTGGTTTATGAAGTGTTTATTAAGCAGGGGTGAGGTTTATGAAGTGTTTATTAAGCAGGGGTGAGGTTTATGGAGTGTTTATTAAGCAGTAGTGAAGTTTATGATGTGTTTATTAAGCAGGAGTGAGGTTTATGAAGTGTTTATTAAACAGGGGTGTGGTTTATGAAGTGTTTATTAAGCAGGGGTGTGGTTTATGAAGTGTTTATTAAGCAGGGGTGTGGTTTATAAAGTGTGTATTAAGCAGGGGTGTGGTTTATGAAGTGTTTATTAAGCAGGAGTGAGGTTTATGGAGTGTTTATTAAGCAGGAGTGTTGTTTATGAAGTGTTTATTAAGCAGGGGTGAGGTTTATGAAGTGTTTATTAAGCAGGGGTGTGGTTTATGAAGTGTGTATTAAGCAGGCGTGTGGTTTATGAAGTGTTTATTAAGCAGGAGTGAGGTTTATGGAGTGTTTATTAAGCAGTAGTGAGGTTTATGAAGTGTTTATTAAGCAGGGGTGTGGTTTATGAAGTGTTTATTAAGCAGGGGTGTGGTTTATGAAGTGTTTATTAAGCAGGGGTGTGGTTTATGAAGTGTTTATTAAGCAGGAGTGAGGTTTATGAAGTGTTTATTAAGCAGGGGTGTGGTTTATGAAGTGTTTATTAAGCAGGGGTGTGGTTTATGAAGTGTTTATTAAGCAGGGGTGTGGTTTATGGAGTGTTTATTAAGCAGGAGTGAGGTTTATGAAGTGTTTATTAAGCAGGGGTGTGGTTTATGAAGTGTTTATTAAGCAGGGGTGTGGTTTATGGAGTGTTTATTAAGCAGGAGTGAGGTTTATGAAGTGTTTATTAAGCAGGGGTGTGGTTTATGGAGTGTTTATTAAGCAGGAGTGAGGTTTATGAAGTGTTTATTAAGCAGGAGTGAGGTTTATGAATTGTTTATTAAGCAGGGGTGTGGTTTATGAAGTGTTTATTAAGCAGGGGTGTGGTTTATGAAGTGTTTATTAAGCAGGGGTGTGGTTTATGAAGTGCTTATTAAGCAGGGGTGAGGTTTATGAAGTGTTTATTAAGCAGGAGTGAGGTTTATGGAGTGTTTATTAAGCAGGGGTGTGGTTATGGAGTGTTTATTAAGCAAGGGTGTGGTTTATGGAGTGTTTATTAAGCAGGAGTGAGGTTTATGAAGTGTTTATTAAGCAGGGGTGTGGTTTATGAAGTGTTTATTAAGCAGGGGTGTGGTTTATGAAGTGTTTATTAAGCAGGGGTGTGGTATATGAAGTGTTTATTAAGCAGGAGTGAGGTTTATGGAGTGTTTATTAAGCAGTAGTGAGGTTTATGAAGTGTTTATTAAGCAGGGGTGTGGTTTATGAAGTGTTTATTAAGCAGGGGTGTGGTTTATGAAGTGTTTATTAAGCAGGGGTGTGCTTTATGAAGTGTTTATTAAGCAGGAGTGAGGTTTATGAAGTGTTTATTAAGCAGGGGTGTGGTTTATGAAGTGTTTATTAAGCAGGGGTGTGGTTTATGAAGTGTTTATTAAGCAGGGGTGTGGTTTATGGAGTGTTTATTAAGCAGGAGTGAGGTTTATGAAGTGTTTATTAAGCAGGGGTGTGGTTTATGAAGTGTTTATTAAGCAGGGGTGTGGTTTATGGAGTGTTTATTAAGCAGGAGTGAGGTTTATGAAGTGTTTATTAAGCAGGGGTGTGGTTTATGGAGTGTTTATTAAGCAGGCGTGAGGTTTATGAAGTGTTTATTAAGCAGGAGTGAGGTTTATGAATTGTTTATTAAGCAGGGGTGTGGTTTATGAAGTGTTTATTAAGCAGGGGTGTGGTTTATGAAGTCTTTATTAAGCAGGGGTGTGGTTTATGGAGTGTTTATTAAGCAGGAGTGAGGTTTATGAAGTGTTTATTAAGCAGGGGTGTGGTTTATGGAGTGTTTATTAAGCAGGAGTGAGGTTTATGAAGTGTTTATTAAGCAGGAGTGAGGTTTATGAAGTGTTTATTAAGCAGGGATGTGGTTTATGAAGTGTTTATTAAGCAGGGGTGTGGTTTATGAAGTGTTTATTAAGCAGGGGTGTGGTTTATGAAGTGCTTATTAAGCAGGGGTGAGGTTTATGAAGTGTTTAGCAGGAGTGAGGTTTATGAAGTGTTTATTAAGCAGGGGTGTGGTTTATGAAGTGTTTATTAAGCAGGGGTGTGGTTTATGAAGTGTTTATTAAGCAGGGGTGAGGTTTATGAAGTGTTTATTAAGCAGGGGTGAGGTTTATGGAGTGTTTATTAAGCAGTAGTGAAGTTTATGATGTGTTTATTAAGCAGGAGTGAGGTTTATGGAGTGTTTATTAAGCAGGGGTGTGGTTTATGAAGTGTTTATTAAGCAGGAGTGAGGTTTATGGAGTGTTTATTAGGCAGGGGTGTGGTTTATGAAGTGTTTATTAAGCAGGAGTGAGGTTTATGAAGTGTTTATTAAGCAGGGGTGTGGTTTGTGAAGTGTTTATTAAGCAGGAGTGAGGTTTATGAAGTGTTTATTAAGCAGGAGTGAGGTTTATGAAGTGTTTATTAAGCAGGGGTGTGGTTTATTAAGTGTTTATTAAGCAGGGGTGAGGTTTATGAAGTGTTTATTAAGCAGGAGTGAGGTTTATGGAGTGTTTATTAAGCAGGGGTGTGGTTTATGGAATGTTTATTAAGCAAGGGTGTGGTTTATGGAGTGTTTATTAAGCAGGAGTGAGGTTTATGAAGTGTTTATTAAGCAGGAGTGAGGTTTATGAAGTGTTTATTAGGCAGGGGTGTGGTTTATGGCGTGTTTATTAAGCAGGGGTGTGGTTTATGAAGCGTTTATTAAGCAGGAGTGAGGTTTATGAAGCGTTTATTAAGCAGGGGTGTGGTTTATGAAGTGTTTATTAAGCAGGGGTGTGGTTTATGAAGTGTTTATTAAGCAGGGGTGTGGTTTATGAAGTGTTTATTAAGCAGGGATGTGGTTTATGAAGTGTTTATTAAGCAGGGGTGAGGTTTATGAAGTGCTTATTAAGCAGGGGTGTGGTTTATGAAGCGTTTATTAAGCAGGAGTGAGGTTTATGAAGCGTTTATTAAGCAGGGGTGTGGTTTATGAAGTGTTTATTAAGCAGGGGTGTGGTTTATGAAGTGTTTATTAAGCAGGGGTGTGGTTTATGGAGTGTTTATTAAGCAGGGATGTGGTTTATGAAGTGTTTATTAAGCAGGGGTGAGGTTTATGAAGTGCTTATTAAGCAGGGGTGTGGTTTATGAAGTGTTTATTAAGCAGGGATGTGGTTTATGAAGTGCTTATTAAGCAGGGGTGTGGTTTATGAAGTGTGTATTAAGCAGGGGTGTGGTTTATGAAGTGTTTTTAAGCAGGGGTGTGGTTTATGAAGTGTTTATTAAGCAGGAGTGTGGTTTATGAAGTGTTTATTAAGCAGGGGTGTGGTTTATGAAGTGTTTATTAAGCAGGGGTGTGGTTTATGAAGTGTTTATTAAGCAGGAGTGAGGTTTATGAAGTGTTTATTAAGCAGGGGTGAGGTTTATGAAGTGCTTATTAAGCAGGGGTGTGGTTTATGTAGTGTGTATTAAGCAGGGGTGTTATTTATGAAGTGTTTTTAAGCAGGGGTGTGGTTTATGAAGTGTTTATTAAGCAGGAGTGTGGTTTATGAAGTGTTTATTAAGCAGGGGTGTGGTTTATGAAGTGTGTATTAAGCAGGGGTGTGGTTTATGAAGTGTTTATTAAGCAGGGGTGTGGTATATGAAGTGTTTATTAAGCTGGGGTGTGGTTTATGGAGTGATTATTAAGCAGGGGTGTGGTTTGTGAAGTGTTTATTAAGCAAGGGTGAGGTTTATGAAGTGTTTTTTAAGCAGGGGTGTGGTTTATGAAGTGTTTATTAAGCAGGGGTGTGGTTTATGAAGTCTTTATTAAGCAGGGGTGTGGTTTATGGAGTGTTTATTAAGCAGGAGTGAGGTTTATGAAGTGTTTATTAAGCAGGGGTGTGGTTTATGGAGTGTTTATTAAGCAGGAGTGAGGTTTATGAAGTGTTTATTAAGCACGAATGAGGTTTATGAAGTGTTTATTAAGCAGGGATGTGGTTTATGAAGTGTTTATTAAGCAGGGGTGTGGTTTATGAAATGTTTATTAAGCAAGGGTGTGGTTTATGAAGTGCTTATTAAGCAGGGGTGAGGTTTATGAAGTGTTTATTAAGCAGGAGTGAGGTTTATGAAGTGTTTATTAAGCAGGGGTGTGGTTTATGAAGTGTTTATTAAGCAGGGGTGTGGTTTATGAAGTGTTTATTAAGCAGGGGTGAGGTTTATGAAGTGTTTATTAAGCAGGGGTGAGGTTTATGGAGTGTTTATTAAGCAGTAGTGAAGTTTATGATGTGTTTATTAAGCAGGAGTGAGGTTTATGAAGTGTTTATTAAGCAGGGGTGTGGTTTATGAAGTGTTTATTAAGCAGGAGTGAGGTTTATGGAGTGTTTATTAGGCAGGGGTGTGGTTTATGAAGTGTTTATTAAGCAGGAGTGAGGTTTATGAAGTGTTTATTAAGCAGGGGTGTGGTTTGTGAAGTGTTTATTAAGCAGGAGTGAGGTTTATGAAGTGTTTATTAAGCAGGAGTGAGGTTTATGAAGTGTTTATTAAGCAGGGGTGTGGTTTATGAAGTGTTTATTAAGTAGGGGTGTGGTTTATGAAGTGGTTATTAAGCAGGGGTGTGGTTTATGAAGTGTTTATTAAGCAGGGATGTGGTTTATTAAGTGTTTATTAAGCAGGGGTGAGGTTTATGAAGTGTTTATTAAGCAGGAGTGAGGTTTATGGAGTGTTTATTAAGCAGGGGTGTGGTTTATGGAATGTTTATTAAGCAAGGGTGTGGTTTATGGAGTGTTTATTAAGCAGGAGTGAGGTTTATGAAGTGTTTATTAAGCAGGGGTGTGGTTTATGAAGTGTTTATTAAGCAGGAGTGAGGTTTATGAAGTGTTTATTAAGCAGGAGTGAGGTTTATGAAGTGTTTATTAAGCAGGGGTGTGGTTTATGAAGTGTTTATTAAGCAGGGGTGTGGTTTATGAAGTGTTTATTAAGCAGGGGTGTGGTTTATGAAGTGTTTATTAAGCAGGGGTGTGGTTTATGAAGTGTTTATTAAGCAGGGGTGTGGTTTATGAAGTGTTTATTAAGCAGGGGTGAGGTTTATGAAGTGTTTATTAAGCAGAAGTGAGGTTTATGGAGTGTTTATTAAGCAGGGGTGTGGTTTATGGAGTGTTTATTAAGCAAGGGTGTGGTTTATGGATTGTTTATTAAGCAGGAGTGAGGTTTATGAAGTGTTTATTAAGCAGGGGTGTGGTTTATGAAGTGTTTATTAAGCAGGGGTGTGGTTTATGAAGTGTTTATTAAGCAGGGGTGTGGTTTATGAAGTGTTTATTAAGCAGGAGTGAGGTTTATGAAGTGTTTATTAAGTAGGAGTGAGGTTTATGAAGTGTTTATTAAGCAGGGGTGTGGTTTATGACGTGTTTATTAAGCAGGGGTGTGGTTTATGAAGTGTTTATTAAGCAGGGGTGTGGTTTATGAAGTATTTATTAAGCAGGAGGGAGGTTTATGGAGTGTTTATTAAGCAGGGGTGTGGTTTATGGAGTGTTTATTAAGCAGCAGTGAGGTTTATGAAGTGTTTATTAAGCAGGAGTGAGGTTTATGAAGTGTTTATTAGGCAGGGGTGTGGTTTATGGCGTGTTTATTAAGCAGGGGTGTGGTTTATGAAGCGTTTATTAAGCAGGAGTGAGGTTTATGAAGTGTTTATTAAGCAGGAATGAGGTTTATGAAGTGTTTATTAAGCAGGGGTGTGGTTTATGAAGTGTTTATTAAGCAGGGGTGTGGTTTATGAAGTGTTTATTAAGCAGGGGTGTGGTTTATGGAGTGTTTATTAAGCAGGGATGTGGTTTATGAAGTGTTTATTAAGCAGGGGTGAGGTTTATGAAGTGTTTATTAAGCAGGAGTGAGGTTTATGAAGTGTTTATTAAGCAGGGGTGTGGTTTATGAAGTGCTTATTAAGCAGGGGTGAGGTTTATGAAGTGTTTATTAAGCAGGAGTGAGGTTTATGGAGTGTTTATTAAGCATGGGTGTGGTTATGGAGTGTTTATTAAGCAAGGGTGTGGTTTATGGAGTGTTTATTAAGCAGGAGTGAGGTTTATGAAGTGTTTATTAAGCAGGGGTGTGGTTTTTGAAGTGTTTATTAAGCAGGGGTGTGGTTTATGAAGTGTTTATTAAGCAGGGGTGTGGTATATGAAGTGTTTATTAAGCTGGGGTGTGGTTTATGGAGTGTTTATTAAGCAAGGGTGTGGTTTATGGAGTGTTTATTAAGCAGGGGTGTGGTTTATGAAGTGTTTATTAAGCAGGGGTGTGGTTTATGAAGTGTTTATTAAGCAGGGGTGTGGTTTATGAAGCATTTATTAAGCAGGGCTGTGGTTTATGAAGTGTTTATTAAGCAGGGGTGTGGTTTATGAAGTGTTTATTAAGCAGGGGTGTGGTTTATGAAGTGTTTATTAAGCAGGAGTGAGGTTTATGAAGTGTTTATTAAGCAGGAGTGAGGTTTATGAAGTGTTTATTAAGCAGGGGTGTGGTTTATGAAGTGTTTATTAAGCAGGGGTGTGGTTTATGAAGTGTGTGTTAAGCAGGGGTGTGGTTTATGAAGTGTTTATTAAGCAGGGGTGTGGTTTATGAAGTGTTTATTAAGCAGGAGTGTGGTTTATGAAGTGTTTATTAAGCAGGGGTGTGGTTTATGAAGTGTTTATTAAGCAGGGGTGTGGTTTATGAAGTGTTTATTAAGCAGGAGTGAGGTTTATGGAGTGTTTATTAAGCAGGGGTGTGGTTTATGAAGTGTTTATTAAGCAGGAGTGTGGTTTATGAAGTGTTTATTAAGCAGGGGTGAGGTTTATGAAGCGTTTATTAAGGAGGGGTGTGGTTTATGAAGTGTGTATTAAGCAGGGGTGTGGTTTATGAAGTGTTTATTAAGCAGGAGTGAGGTTTATGGAGTGTTTATTAAGCAGGGGTGTGGTTTATGAATTGTTTATTAAGCAGGGGTGTGTTTTATGAAGTGTTTATTAAGCAGGAGTGTTGTTTATGAAGTGTTTATTAAGCAGGAGTGAGGTTTATGGAGTGTTTATTAAGCAGGGGTGTGGATTATGAAGTGTTTATTAAGCAGGGGTGTGGTTTATGAAGTGCTTATTAAGCAGGGGTGTGGTTTATGAAGTGTTTATTAAGCAGGGGTGTGGTTTATGAAGTGTGTATTAAGCAGGGGTGTGGTTTATGAAGTGTTTTTAAGCAGGGGTGTGGTTTATGAAGCATTTATTAAGCAGGGGTCTGGTTTATGAAGTGTTTATTAAGCAGGAGTGTGGTTTATGAAGTGTTTAATAAGCAGCGGTGTGGTTTATGAAGTGTTTATTAAGCAGGGGTGTGGTTTATGAAGTGTTTATTAAGCAGGAGTGAGGTTTATGAAGTGTTTATTAAGCAGGATTGAGGTTTATGAAGTGTTTATTAAGCAGGGGTGTGGTTTATGAAGTGTTTATTAAGCAGGGGTGTGGTTTATGAAGTGTTTATTAAGCAGGGGTGAGGTTTATGAAGTGTTTATTAAGCAGGGGTGAGGTTTATGGAGTGTTTATTAAGCAGTAGTGAAGTTTATGATGTGTTTATTAAGCAGGAGTGAGGTTTATGAAGTGTTTATTAAACAGGGGTGTGGTTTATGAAGTGTTTATTAAGCAGGGGTGTGGTTTATGAAGTGTTTATTAAGCAGGGGTGTGGTTTATAAAGTGTGTATTAAGCAGGGGTGTGGTTTATGAAGTGTTTATTAAGCAGGAGTGAGGTTTATGGAGTGTTTATTAAGCAGGAGTGTTGTTTATGAAGTGTTTATTAAGCAGGGGTGAGGTTTATGAAGTGTTTATTAAGCAGGGGTGTGGTTTATGAAGTGTGTATTAAGCAGGCGTGTGGTTTATGAAGTGTTTATTAAGCAGGAGTGAGGTTTATGGAGTGTTTATTAAGCAGTAGTGAGGTTTATGAAGTGTTTATTAAGCAGGGGTGTGGTTTATGAAGTGTTTATTAAGCAGGGGTGTGGTTTATGAAGTGTTTATTAAGCAGGGGTGTGGTTTATGAAGTGTTTATTAAGCAGGAGTGAGGTTTATGAAGTGTTTATTAAGCAGGGGTGTGGTTTATGAAGTGTTTATTAAGCAGGGGTGTGGTTTATGAAGTGTTTATTAAGCAGGGGTGTGGTTTATGGAGTGTTTATTAAGCAGGAGTGAGGTTTATGAAGTGTTTATTAAGCAGGGGTGTGGTTTATGAAGTGTTTATTAAGCAGGGGTGTGGTTTATGGAGTGTTTATTAAGCAGGAGTGAGGTTTATGAAGTGTTTATTAAGCAGGGGTGTGGTTTATGGAGTGTTTATTAAGCAGGAGTGAGGTTTATGAAGTGTTTATTAAGCAGGAGTGAGGTTTATGAATTGTTTATTAAGCAGGGGTGTGGTTTATGAAGTGTTTATTAAGCAGGGGTGTGGTTTATGAAGTGTTTATTAAGCAGGGGTGTGGTTTATGAAGTGCTTATTAAGCAGGGGTGAGGTTTATGAAGTGTTTATTAAGCAGGAGTGAGGTTTATGGAGTGTTTATTAAGCAGGGGTGTGGTTATGGAGTGTTTATTAAGCAAGGGTGTGGTTTATGGAGTGTTTATTAAGCAGGAGTGAGGTTTATGAAGTGTTTATTAAGCAGGGGTGTGGTTTATGAAGTGTTTATTAAGCAGGGGTGTGGTTTATGAAGTGTTTATTAAGCAGGGGTGTGGTATATGAAGTGTTTATTAAGCAGGAGTGAGGTTTATGGAGTGTTTATTAAGCAGTAGTGAGGTTTATGAAGTGTTTATTAAGCAGGGGTGTGGTTTATGAAGTGTTTATTAAGCAGGGGTGTGGTTTATGAAGTGTTTATTAAGCAGGGGTGTGCTTTATGAAGTGTTTATTAAGCAGGAGTGAGGTTTATGAAGTGTTTATTAAGCAGGGGTGTGGTTTATGAAGTGTTTATTAAGCAGGGGTGTGGTTTATGAAGTGTTTATTAAGCAGGGGTGTGGTTTATGGAGTGTTTATTAAGCAGGAGTGAGGTTTATGAAGTGTTTATTAAGCAGGGGTGTGGTTTATGAAGTGTTTATTAAGCAGGGGTGTGGTTTATGGAGTGTTTATTAAGCAGGAGTGAGGTTTATGAAGTGTTTATTAAGCAGGGGTGTGGTTTATGGAGTGTTTATTAAGCAGGCGTGAGGTTTATGAAGTGTTTATTAAGCAGGAGTGAGGTTTATGAATTGTTTATTAAGCAGGGGTGTGGTTTATGAAGTGTTTATTAAGCAGGGGTGTGGTTTATGAAGTCTTTATTAAGCAGGGGTGTGGTTTATGGAGTGTTTATTAAGCAGGAGTGAGGTTTATGAAGTGTTTATTAAGCAGGGGTGTGGTTTATGGAGTGTTTATTAAGCAGGAGTGAGGTTTATGAAGTGTTTATTAAGCAGGAGTGAGGTTTATGAAGTGTTTATTAAGCAGGGATGTGGTTTATGAAGTGTTTATTAAGCAGGGGTGTGGTTTATGAAGTGTTTATTAAGCAGGGGTGTGGTTTATGAAGTGCTTATTAAGCAGGGGTGAGGTTTATGAAGTGTTTAGCAGGAGTGAGGTTTATGAAGTGTTTATTAAGCAGGGGTGTGGTTTATGAAGTGTTTATTAAGCAGGGGTGTGGTTTATGAAGTGTTTATTAAGCAGGGGTGAGGTTTATGAAGTGTTTATTAAGCAGGGGTGAGGTTTATGGAGTGTTTATTAAGCAGTAGTGAAGTTTATGATGTGTTTATTAAGCAGGAGTGAGGTTTATGGAGTGTTTATTAAGCAGGGGTGTGGTTTATGAAGTGTTTATTAAGCAGGAGTGAGGTTTATGGAGTGTTTATTAGGCAGGGGTGTGGTTTATGAAGTGTTTATTAAGCAGGAGTGAGGTTTATGAAGTGTTTATTAAGCAGGGGTGTGGTTTGTGAAGTGTTTATTAAGCAGGAGTGAGGTTTATGAAGTGTTTATTAAGCAGGAGTGAGGTTTATGAAGTGTTTATTAAGCAGGGGTGTGGTTTATTAAGTGTTTATTAAGCAGGGGTGAGGTTTATGAAGTGTTTATTAAGCAGGAGTGAGGTTTATGGAGTGTTTATTAAGCAGGGGTGTGGTTTATGGAATGTTTATTAAGCAAGGGTGTGGTTTATGGAGTGTTTATTAAGCAGGAGTGAGGTTTATGAAGTGTTTATTAAGCAGGAGTGAGGTTTATGAAGTGTTTATTAGGCAGGGGTGTGGTTTATGGCGTGTTTATTAAGCAGGGGTGTGGTTTATGAAGCGTTTATTAAGCAGGAGTGAGGTTTATGAAGCGTTTATTAAGCAGGGGTGTGGTTTATGAAGTGTTTATTAAGCAGGGGTGTGGTTTATGAAGTGTTTATTAAGCAGGGGTGTGGTTTATGAAGTGTTTATTAAGCAGGGATGTGGTTTATGAAGTGTTTATTAAGCAGGGGTGAGGTTTATGAAGTGCTTATTAAGCAGGGGTGTGGTTTATGAAGCGTTTATTAAGCAGGAGTGAGGTTTATGAAGCGTTTATTAAGCAGGGGTGTGGTTTATGAAGTGTTTATTAAGCAGGGGTGTGGTTTATGAAGTGTTTATTAAGCAGGGGTGTGGTTTATGGAGTGTTTATTAAGCAGGGATGTGGTTTATGAAGTGTTTATTAAGCAGGGGTGAGGTTTATGAAGTGCTTATTAAGCAGGGGTGTGGTTTATGAAGTGTTTATTAAGCAGGGATGTGGTTTATGAAGTGCTTATTAAGCAGGGGTGTGGTTTATGAAGTGTGTATTAAGCAGGGGTGTGGTTTATGAAGTGTTTTTAAGCAGGGGTGTGGTTTATGAAGTGTTTATTAAGCAGGAGTGTGGTTTATGAAGTGTTTATTAAGCAGGGGTGTGGTTTATGAAGTGTTTATTAAGCAGGGGTGTGGTTTATGAAGTGTTTATTAAGCAGGAGTGAGGTTTATGAAGTGTTTATTAAGCAGGGGTGAGGTTTATGAAGTGCTTATTAAGCAGGGGTGTGGTTTATGTAGTGTGTATTAAGCAGGGGTGTTATTTATGAAGTGTTTTTAAGCAGGGGTGTGGTTTATGAAGTGTTTATTAAGCAGGAGTGTGGTTTATGAAGTGTTTATTAAGCAGGGGTGTGGTTTATGAAGTGTTTATTAAGCAGGGGTGTGGTTTATAAAGTGTGTATTAAGCAGGGGTGTGGTTTATGAAGTGTTTATTAAGCAGGAGTGAGGTTTATGGAGTGTTTATTAAGCAGGAGTGTGGTTTATGAAGTGTTTATTAAGCAGGGGTGAGGTTTATGAAGTGTTTATTAAGCAGGGGTGTGGTTTATGAAGTGTGTATTAAGCAGGGGTGTGGTTTATGAAGTGTTTATTAAGCAGGGGTGTGGTATATGAAGTGTTTATTAAGCTGGGGTGTGGTTTATGGAGTGATTATTAAGCAGGGGTGTGGTTTGTGAAGTGTTTATTAAGCAAGGGTGAGGTTTATGAAGTGTTTTTTAAGCAGGGGTGTGGTTTATGAAGTGTTTATTAAGCAGGGGTGTGGTTTATGAAGTCTTTATTAAGCAGGGGTGTGGTTTATGGAGTGTTTATTAAGCAGGAGTGAGGTTTATGAAGTGTTTATTAAGCAGGGGTGTGGTTTATGGAGTGTTTATTAAGCAGGAGTGAGGTTTATGAAGTGTTTATTAAGCACGAATGAGGTTTATGAAGTGTTTATTAAGCAGGGATGTGGTTTATGAAGTGTTTATTAAGCAGGGGTGTGGTTTATGAAATGTTTATTAAGCAAGGGTGTGGTTTATGAAGTGCTTATTAAGCAGGGGTGAGGTTTATGAAGTGTTTATTAAGCAGGAGTGAGGTTTATGAAGTGTTTATTAAGCAGGGGTGTGGTTTATGAAGTGTTTATTAAGCAGGGGTGTGGTTTATGAAGTGTTTATTAAGCAGGGGTGAGGTTTATGAAGTGTTTATTAAGCAGGGGTGAGGTTTATGGAGTGTTTATTAAGCAGTAGTGAAGTTTATGATGTGTTTATTAAGCAGGAGTGAGGTTTATGAAGTGTTTATTAAGCAGGGGTGTGGTTTATGAAGTGTTTATTAAGCAGGAGTGAGGTTTATGGAGTGTTTATTAGGCAGGGGTGTGGTTTATGAAGTGTTTATTAAGCAGGAGTGAGGTTTATGAAGTGTTTATTAAGCAGGGGTGTGGTTTGTGAAGTGTTTATTAAGCAGGAGTGAGGTTTATGAAGTGTTTATTAAGCAGGAGTGAGGTTTATGAAGTGTTTATTAAGCAGGGGTGTGGTTTATGAAGTGTTTATTAAGTAGGGGTGTGGTTTATGAAGTGGTTATTAAGCAGGGGTGTGGTTTATGAAGTGTTTATTAAGCAGGGATGTGGTTTATTAAGTGTTTATTAAGCAGGGGTGAGGTTTATGAAGTGTTTATTAAGCAGGAGTGAGGTTTATGGAGTGTTTATTAAGCAGGGGTGTGGTTTATGGAATGTTTATTAAGCAAGGGTGTGGTTTATGGAGTGTTTATTAAGCA
Organism: Phyllobates terribilis; assembly: GCF_046119375.1. Lineage (NCBI taxonomy): Eukaryota > Metazoa > Chordata > Amphibia > Anura > Dendrobatidae > Phyllobates > Phyllobates terribilis. Next base: position 678,325,939 of record NW_027362763.1, on the reverse strand, counting down.
GGAGTGAGGTTTATGAAGTGTTTATTAAGCAGGGGTGTGGTTTATGAAGTGTTTATTAAGCAGGGGTGTGGTTTATGAAGTGTTTATTAAGCAGGAGTGAGGTTTATGAAGTGTTTATTAAGCAGGAGTGAGGTTTATGAAGTGTTTATTAAGCAGGGGTGTGGTTTATGAAGTGTTTATTAAGCAGGGGTGTGGTTTATGAAGTGTTTATTAAGCAGGGGTGTGGTTTATGAAGTGTTTATTAAGCAGGGGTGTGGTTTATGAAGTGTTTATTAAGCAGGGGTGTGGTTTATGAAGTGTTTATTAAGCAGGGGTGAGGTTTATGAAGTGTTTATTAAGCAGAAGTGAGGTTTATGGAGTGTTTATTAAGCAGGGGTGTGGTTTATGGAGTGTTTATTAAGCAAGGGTGTGGTTTATGGATTGTTTATTAAGCAGGAGTGAGGTTTATGAAGTGTTTATTAAGCAGGGGTGTGGTTTATGAAGTGTTTATTAAGCAGGGGTGTGGTTTATGAAGTGTTTATTAAGCAGGGGTGTGGTTTATGAAGTGTTTATTAAGCAGGAGTGAGGTTTATGAAGTGTTTATTAAGTAGGAGTGAGGTTTATGAAGTGTTTATTAAGCAGGGGTGTGGTTTATGACGTGTTTATTAAGCAGGGGTGTGGTTTATGAAGTGTTTATTAAGCAGGGGTGTGGTTTATGAAGTATTTATTAAGCAGGAGGGAGGTTTATGGAGTGTTTATTAAGCAGGGGTGTGGTTTATGGAGTGTTTATTAAGCAGCAGTGAGGTTTATGAAGTGTTTATTAAGCAGGAGTGAGGTTTATGAAGTGTTTATTAGGCAGGGGTGTGGTTTATGGCGTGTTTATTAAGCAGGGGTGTGGTTTATGAAGCGTTTATTAAGCAGGAGTGAGGTTTATGAAGTGTTTATTAAGCAGGAATGAGGTTTATGAAGTGTTTATTAAGCAGGGGTGTGGTTTATGAAGTGTTTATTAAGCAGGGGTGTGGTTTATGAAGTGTTTATTAAGCAGGGGTGTGGTTTATGGAGTGTTTATTAAGCAGGGATGTGGTTTATGAAGTGTTTATTAAGCAGGGGTGAGGTTTATGAAGTGTTTATTAAGCAGGAGTGAGGTTTATGAAGTGTTTATTAAGCAGGGGTGTGGTTTATGAAGTGCTTATTAAGCAGGGGTGAGGTTTATGAAGTGTTTATTAAGCAGGAGTGAGGTTTATGGAGTGTTTATTAAGCATGGGTGTGGTTATGGAGTGTTTATTAAGCAAGGGTGTGGTTTATGGAGTGTTTATTAAGCAGGAGTGAGGTTTATGAAGTGTTTATTAAGCAGGGGTGTGGTTTTTGAAGTGTTTATTAAGCAGGGGTGTGGTTTATGAAGTGTTTATTAAGCAGGGGTGTGGTATATGAAGTGTTTATTAAGCTGGGGTGTGGTTTATGGAGTGATTATTAAGCAGGGGTGTGGTTTGTGAAGTGTTTATTAAGCAAGGGTGACGTTTATGAAGTGTTTATTAAGCAGGGGTGTGGTTTGTGAAGTGTTTATTAAGCAAGGGTGAGGTTTATGAAGTGTTTATTAAGCAGGGGTGTGGTTTATGAAGTGTTTATTAAGCAGGGGTGTGGTTTATGAAGTGTTTATTAAGCAGGGGTGTGGTTTATGAAGTGTTTATTAAGCAGGGGTGTGGTTTATGAAGCATTTATTAAGCAGGGCTGTGGTTTATGAAGTGTTTATTAAGCAGGGGTGTGGTTTATGAAGTGTTTATTAAGCAGGGGTGTGGTTTATGAAGTGTTTATTAAGCAGGAGTGAGGTTTATGAAGTGTTTATTAAGCAGGAGTGAGGTTTATGAAGTGTTTATTAAGCAGGGGTGTGGTTTATGAAGTGTTTATTAAGCAGGGGTGTGGTTTATGAAGTGTGTGTTAAGCAGGGGTGTGGTTTATGAAGTGTTTATTAAGCAGGGGTGTGGTTTATGAAGTGTTTATTAAGCAGGAGTGTGGTTTATGAAGTGTTTATTAAGCAGGGGTGTGGTTTATGAAGTGTTTATTAAGCAGGGGTGTGGTTTATGAAGTGTTTATTAAGCAGGAGTGAGGTTTATGGAGTGTTTATTAAGCAGGGGTGTGGTTTATGAAGTGTTTATTAAGCAGGAGTGTGGTTTATGAAGTGTTTATTAAGCAGGGGTGAGGTTTATGAAGCGTTTATTAAGGAGGGGTGTGGTTTATGAAGTGTGTATTAAGCAGGGGTGTGGTTTATGAAGTGTTTATTAAGCAGGAGTGAGGTTTATGGAGTGTTTATTAAGCAGGGGTGTGGTTTATGAATTGTTTATTAAGCAGGGGTGTGTTTTATGAAGTGTTTATTAAGCAGGAGTGTTGTTTATGAAGTGTTTATTAAGCAGGAGTGAGGTTTATGGAGTGTTTATTAAGCAGGGGTGTGGTTTATGGAATGTTTATTAAGCAAGGGTGTGGTTTATGGAGTGTTTATTAAGCAGGAGTGAGGTTTATGAAGTGTTTATTAAGCAGGAGTGAGGTTTATGAAGTGTTTATTAGGCAGGGGTGTGGTTTATGGCGTGTTTATTAAGCAGGGGTGTGGTTTATGAAGCGTTTATTAAGCAGGAGTGAGGTTTATGAAGCGTTTATTAAGCAGGGGTGTGGTTTATGAAGTGTTTATTAAGCAGGGGTGTGGTTTATGAAGTGTTTATTAAGCAGGGGTGTGGTTTATGAAGTGTTTATTAAGCAGGGATGTGGTTTATGAAGTGTTTATTAAGCAGGGGTGAGGTTTATGAAGTGCTTATTAAGCAGGGGTGTGGTTTATGAAGCGTTTATTAAGCAGGAGTGAGGTTTATGAAGCGTTTATTAAGCAGGGGTGTGGTTTATGAAGTGTTTATTAAGCAGGGGTGTGGTTTATGAAGTGTTTATTAAGCAGGGGTGTGGTTTATGGAGTGTTTATTAAGCAGGGATGTGGTTTATGAAGTGTTTATTAAGCAGGGGTGAGGTTTATGAAGTGCTTATTAAGCAGGGGTGTGGTTTATGAAGTGTTTATTAAGCAGGGATGTGGTTTATGAAGTGCTTATTAAGCAGGGGTGTGGTTTATGAAGTGTGTATTAAGCAGGGGTGTGGTTTATGAAGTGTTTTTAAGCAGGGGTGTGGTTTATGAAGTGTTTATTAAGCAGGAGTGTGGTTTATGAAGTGTTTATTAAGCAGGGGTGTGGTTTATGAAGTGTTTATTAAGCAGGGGTGTGGTTTATGAAGTGTTTATTAAGCAGGAGTGAGGTTTATGAAGTGTTTATTAAGCAGGGGTGAGGTTTATGAAGTGCTTATTAAGCAGGGGTGTGGTTTATGTAGTGTGTATTAAGCAGGGGTGTTATTTATGAAGTGTTTTTAAGCAGGGGTGTGGTTTATGAAGTGTTTATTAAGCAGGAGTGTGGTTTATGAAGTGTTTATTAAGCAGGGGTGTGGTTTATGAAGTGTTTATTAAGCAGGGGTGTGGTTTATAAAGTGTGTATTAAGCAGGGGTGTGGTTTATGAAGTGTTTATTAAGCAGGAGTGAGGTTTATGGAGTGTTTATTAAGCAGGAGTGTGGTTTATGAAGTGTTTATTAAGCAGGGGTGAGGTTTATGAAGTGTTTATTAAGCAGGGGTGTGGTTTATGAAGTGTGTATTAAGCAGGGGTGTGGTTTATGAAGTGTTTATTAAGCAGGGGTGTGGTATATGAAGTGTTTATTAAGCTGGGGTGTGGTTTATGGAGTGATTATTAAGCAGGGGTGTGGTTTGTGAAGTGTTTATTAAGCAAGGGTGAGGTTTATGAAGTGTTTTTTAAGCAGGGGTGTGGTTTATGAAGTGTTTATTAAGCAGGGGTGTGGTTTATGAAGTCTTTATTAAGCAGGGGTGTGGTTTATGGAGTGTTTATTAAGCAGGAGTGAGGTTTATGAAGTGTTTATTAAGCAGGGGTGTGGTTTATGGAGTGTTTATTAAGCAGGAGTGAGGTTTATGAAGTGTTTATTAAGCACGAATGAGGTTTATGAAGTGTTTATTAAGCAGGGATGTGGTTTATGAAGTGTTTATTAAGCAGGGGTGTGGTTTATGAAATGTTTATTAAGCAAGGGTGTGGTTTATGAAGTGCTTATTAAGCAGGGGTGAGGTTTATGAAGTGTTTATTAAGCAGGAGTGAGGTTTATGAAGTGTTTATTAAGCAGGGGTGTGGTTTATGAAGTGTTTATTAAGCAGGGGTGTGGTTTATGAAGTGTTTATTAAGCAGGGGTGAGGTTTATGAAGTGTTTATTAAGCAGGGGTGAGGTTTATGGAGTGTTTATTAAGCAGTAGTGAAGTTTATGATGTGTTTATTAAGCAGGAGTGAGGTTTATGAAGTGTTTATTAAGCAGGGGTGTGGTTTATGAAGTGTTTATTAAGCAGGAGTGAGGTTTATGGAGTGTTTATTAGGCAGGGGTGTGGTTTATGAAGTGTTTATTAAGCAGGAGTGAGGTTTATGAAGTGTTTATTAAGCAGGGGTGTGGTTTGTGAAGTGTTTATTAAGCAGGAGTGAGGTTTATGAAGTGTTTATTAAGCAGGAGTGAGGTTTATGAAGTGTTTATTAAGCAGGGGTGTGGTTTATGAAGTGTTTATTAAGTAGGGGTGTGGTTTATGAAGTGGTTATTAAGCAGGGGTGTGGTTTATGAAGTGTTTATTAAGCAGGGATGTGGTTTATTAAGTGTTTATTAAGCAGGGGTGAGGTTTATGAAGTGTTTATTAAGCAGGAGTGAGGTTTATGGAGTGTTTATTAAGCAGGGGTGTGGTTTATGGAATGTTTATTAAGCAAGGGTGTGGTTTATGGAGTGTTTATTAAGCAGGAGTGAGGTTTATGAAGTGTTTATTAAGCAGGGGTGTGGTTTATGAAGTGTTTATTAAGCAGGAGTGAGGTTTATGAAGTGTTTATTAAGCAGGAGTGAGGTTTATGAAGTGTTTATTAAGCAGGGGTGTGGTTTATGAAGTGTTTATTAAGCAGGGGTGTGGTTTATGAAGTGTTTATTAAGCAGGGGTGTGGTTTATGAAGTGTTTATTAAGCAGGGGTGTGGTTTATGAAGTGTTTATTAAGCAGGGGTGTGGTTTATGAAGTGTTTATTAAGCAGGGGTGAGGTTTATGAAGTGTTTATTAAGCAGAAGTGAGGTTTATGGAGTGTTTATTAAGCAGGGGTGTGGTTTATGGAGTGTTTATTAAGCAAGGGTGTGGTTTATGGATTGTTTATTAAGCAGGAGTGAGGTTTATGAAGTGTTTATTAAGCAGGGGTGTGGTTTATGAAGTGTTTATTAAGCAGGGGTGTGGTTTATGAAGTGTTTATTAAGCAGGGGTGTGGTTTATGAAGTGTTTATTAAGCAGGAGTGAGGTTTATGAAGTGTTTATTAAGTAGGATTGAGGTTTATGAAGTGTTTATTAAGCAGGGGTGTGGTTTATGACGTGTTTATTAAGCAGGGGTGTGGTTTATGAAGTGTTTATTAAGCAGGGGTGTGGTTTATGAAGTATTTATTAAGCAGGAGGGAGGTTTATGGAGTGTTTATTAAGCAGGGGTGTGGTTTATGGAGTGTTTATTAAGCAGCAGTGAGGTTTATGAAGTGTTTATTAAGCAGGAGTGAGGTTTATGAAGTGTTTATTAGGCAGGGGTGTGGTTTATGGCGTGTTTATTAAGCAGGGGTGTGGTTTATGAAGCGTTTATTAAGCAGGAGTGAGGTTTATGAAGTGTTTATTAAGCAGGAATGAGGTTTATGAAGTGTTTATTAAGCAGGGGTGTGGTTTATGAAGTGTTTATTAAGCAGGGGTGTGGTTTATGAAGTGTTTATTAAGCAGGGGTGTGGTTTATGGAGTGTTTATTAAGCAGGGATGTGGTTTATGAAGTGTTTATTAAGCAGGGGTGAGGTTTATGAAGTGTTTATTAAGCAGGAGTGAGGTTTATGAAGTGTTTATTAAGCAGGGGTGTGGTTTATGAAGTGCTTATTAAGCAGGGGTGAGGTTTATGAAGTGTTTATTAAGCAGGAGTGAGGTTTATGGAGTGTTTATTAAGCATGGGTGTGGTTATGGAGTGTTTATTAAGCAAGGGTGTGGTTTATGGAGTGTTTATTAAGCAGGAGTGAGGTTTATGAAGTGTTTATTAAGCAGGGGTGTGGTTTTTGAAGTGTTTATTAAGCAGGGGTGTGGTTTATGAAGTGTTTATTAAGCAGGGGTGTGGTATATGAAGTGTTTATTAAGCTGGGGTGTGGTTTATGGAGTGATTATTAAGCAGGGGTGTGGTTTGTGAAGTGTTTATTAAGCAAGGGTGACGTTTATGAAGTGTTTATTAAGCAGGGGTGTGGTTTGTGAAGTGTTTATTAAGCAAGGGTGAGGTTTATGAAGTGTTTATTAAGCAGGGGTGTGGTTTATGAAGTGTTTATTAAGCAGGGGTGTGGTTTATGAAGTGTTTATTAAGCAGGGGTGTGGTTTATGAAGTGTTTATTAAGCAGGGGTGTGGTTTATGAAGCATTTATTAAGCAGGGCTGTGGTTTATGAAGTGTTTATTAAGCAGGGGTGTGGTTTATGAAGTGTTTATTAAGCAGGGGTGTGGTTTATGAAGTGTTTATTAAGCAGGAGTGAGGTTTATGAAGTGTTTATTAAGCAGGAGTGAGGTTTATGAAGTGTTTATTAAGCAGGGGTGTGGTTTATGAAGTGTTTATTAAGCAGGGGTGTGGTTTATGAAGTGTGTGTTAAGCAGGGGTGTGGTTTATGAAGTGTTTATTAAGCAGGGGTGTGGTTTATGAAGTGTTTATTAAGCAGGAGTGTGGTTTATGAAGTGTTTATTAAGCAGGGGTGTGGTTTATGAAGTGTTTATTAAGCAGGGGTGTGGTTTATGAAGTGTTTATTAAGCAGGAGTGAGGTTTATGGAGTGTTTATTAAGCAGGGGTGTGGTTTATGAAGTGTTTATTAAGCAGGAGTGTGGTTTATGAAGTGTTTATTAAGCAGGGGTGAGGTTTATGAAGCGTTTATTAAGGAGGGGTGTGGTTTATGAAGTGTGTATTAAGCAGGGGTGTGGTTTATGAAGTGTTTATTAAGCAGGAGTGAGGTTTATGGAGTGTTTATTAAGCAGGGGTGTGGTTTATGAATTGTTTATTAAGCAGGGGTGTGTTTTATGAAGTGTTTATTAAGCAGGAGTGTTGTTTATGAAGTGTTTATTAAGCAGGAGTGAGGTTTATGGAGTGTTTATTAAGCAGGGGTGTGGATTATGAAGTGTTTATTAAGCAGGGGTGTGGTTTATGAAGTGCTTATTAAGCAGGGGTGTGGTTTATGAAGTGTTTATTAAGCAGGGGTGTGGTTTATGAAGTGTGTATTAAGCAGGGGTGTGGTTTATGAAGTGTTTTTAAGCAGGGGTGTGGTTTATGAAGCATTTATTAAGCAGGGGTCTGGTTTATGAAGTGTTTATTAAGCAGGAGTGTGGTTTATGAAGTGTTTAATAAGCAGCGGTGTGGTTTATGAAGTGTTTATTAAGCAGGGGTGTGGTTTATGAAGTGTTTATTAAGCAGGAGTGAGGTTTATGAAGTGTTTATTAAGCAGGATTGAGGTTTATGAAGTGTTTATTAAGCAGGGGTGTGGTTTATGAAGTGCTTATTAAGCAGGGGTGAGGTTTATGAAGTGTTTATTAAGCAGGAGTGAGGTTTATGGAGTGTTTATTAAGCATGGGTGTGGTTATGGAGTGTTTATTAAGCAAGGGTGTGGTTTATGGAGTGTTTATTAAGCAGGAGTGAGGTTTATGAAGTGTTTATTAAGCAGGGGTGTGGTTTTTGAAGTGTTTATTAAGCAGGGGTGTGGTTTATGAAGTGTTTATTAAGCAGGGGTGTGGTATATGAAGTGTTTATTAAGCTGGGGTGTGGTTTATGGAGTGATTATTAAGCAGGGGTGTGGTTTGTGAAGTGTTTATTAAGCAAGGGTGACGTTTATGAAGTGTTTATTAAGCAGGGGTGTGGTTTGTGAAGTGTTTATTAAGCAAGGGTGAGGTTTATGAAGTGTTTATTAAGCAGGGGTGTGGTTTATGAAGTGTTTATTAAGCAGGGGTGTGGTTTATGAAGTGTTTATTAAGCAGGGGTGTGGTTTATGAAGTGTTTATTAAGCAGGGGTGTGGTTTATGAAGCATTTATTAAGCAGGGCTGTGGTTTATGAAGTGTTTATTAAGCAGGGGTGTGGTTTATGAAGTGTTTATTAAGCAGGGGTGTGGTTTATGAAGTGTTTATTAAGCAGGAGTGAGGTTTATGAAGTGTTTATTAAGCAGGAGTGAGGTTTATGAAGTGTTTATTAAGCAGGGGTGTGGTTTATGAAGTGTTTATTAAGCAGGGGTGTGGTTTATGAAGTGTGTGTTAAGCAGGGGTGTGGTTTATGAAGTGTTTATTAAGCAGGGGTGTGGTTTATGAAGTGTTTATTAAGCAGGAGTGTGGTTTATGAAGTGTTTATTAAGCAGGGGTGTGGTTTATGAAGTGTTTATTAAGCAGGGGTGTGGTTTATGAAGTGTTTATTAAGCAGGAGTGAGGTTTATGGAGTGTTTATTAAGCAGGGGTGTGGTTTATGAAGTGTTTATTAAGCAGGAGTGTGGTTTATGAAGTGTTTATTAAGCAGGGGTGAGGTTTATGAAGCGTTTATTAAGGAGGGGTGTGGTTTATGAAGTGTGTATTAAGCAGGGGTGTGGTTTATGAAGTGTTTATTAAGCAGGAGTGAGGTTTATGGAGTGTTTATTAAGCAGGGGTGTGGTTTATGAATTGTTTATTAAGCAGGGGTGTGTTTTATGAAGTGTTTATTAAGCAGGAGTGTTGTTTATGAAGTGTTTATTAAGCAGGAGTGAGGTTTATGGAGTGTTTATTAAGCAGGGGTGTGGTTTATGGAATGTTTATTAAGCAAGGGTGTGGTTTATGGAGTGTTTATTAAGCAGGAGTGAGGTTTATGAAGTGTTTATTAAGCAGGAGTGAGGTTTATGAAGTGTTTATTAGGCAGGGGTGTGGTTTATGGCGTGTTTATTAAGCAGGGGTGTGGTTTATGAAGCGTTTATTAAGCAGGAGTGAGGTTTATGAAGCGTTTATTAAGCAGGGGTGTGGTTTATGAAGTGTTTATTAAGCAGGGGTGTGGTTTATGAAGTGTTTATTAAGCAGGGGTGTGGTTTATGAAGTGTTTATTAAGCAGGGATGTGGTTTATGAAGTGTTTATTAAGCAGGGGTGAGGTTTATGAAGTGCTTATTAAGCAGGGGTGTGGTTTATGAAGCGTTTATTAAGCAGGAGTGAGGTTTATGAAGCGTTTATTAAGCAGGGGTGTGGTTTATGAAGTGTTTATTAAGCAGGGGTGTGGTTTATGAAGTGTTTATTAAGCAGGGGTGTGGTTTATGGAGTGTTTATTAAGCAGGGATGTGGTTTATGAAGTGTTTATTAAGCAGGGGTGAGGTTTATGAAGTGCTTATTAAGCAGGGGTGTGGTTTATGAAGTGTTTATTAAGCAGGGATGTGGTTTATGAAGTGCTTATTAAGCAGGGGTGTGGTTTATGAAGTGTGTATTAAGCAGGGGTGTGGTTTATGAAGTGTTTTTAAGCAGGGGTGTGGTTTATGAAGTGTTTATTAAGCAGGAGTGTGGTTTATGAAGTGTTTATTAAGCAGGGGTGTGGTTTATGAAGTGTTTATTAAGCAGGGGTGTGGTTTATGAAGTGTTTATTAAGCAGGAGTGAGGTTTATGAAGTGTTTATTAAGCAGGGGTGAGGTTTATGAAGTGCTTATTAAGCAGGGGTGTGGTTTATGTAGTGTGTATTAAGCAGGGGTGTTATTTATGAAGTGTTTTTAAGCAGGGGTGTGGTTTATGAAGTGTTTATTAAGCAGGAGTGTGGTTTATGAAGTGTTTATTAAGCAGGGGTGTGGTTTATGAAGTGTTTATTAAGCAGGGGTGTGGTTTATAAAGTGTGTATTAAGCAGGGGTGTGGTTTATGAAGTGTTTATTAAGCAGGAGTGAGGTTTATGGAGTGTTTATTAAGCAGGAGTGTGGTTTATGAAGTGTTTATTAAGCAGGGGTGAGGTTTATGAAGTGTTTATTAAGCAGGGGTGTGGTTTATGAAGTGTGTATTAAGCAGGGGTGTGGTTTATGAAGTGTTTATTAAGCAGGGGTGTGGTATATGAAGTGTTTATTAAGCTGGGGTGTGGTTTATGGAGTGATTATTAAGCAGGGGTGTGGTTTGTGAAGTGTTTATTAAGCAAGGGTGAGGTTTATGAAGTGTTTTTTAAGCAGGGGTGTGGTTTATGAAGTGTTTATTAAGCAGGGGTGTGGTTTATGAAGTCTTTATTAAGCAGGGGTGTGGTTTATGGAGTGTTTATTAAGCAGGAGTGAGGTTTATGAAGTGTTTATTAAGCAGGGGTGTGGTTTATGGAGTGTTTATTAAGCAGGAGTGAGGTTTATGAAGTGTTTATTAAGCACGAATGAGGTTTATGAAGTGTTTATTAAGCAGGGATGTGGTTTATGAAGTGTTTATTAAGCAGGGGTGTGGTTTATGAAATGTTTATTAAGCAAGGGTGTGGTTTATGAAGTGCTTATTAAGCAGGGGTGAGGTTTATGAAGTGTTTATTAAGCAGGAGTGAGGTTTATGAAGTGTTTATTAAGCAGGGGTGTGGTTTATGAAGTGTTTATTAAGCAGGGGTGTGGTTTATGAAGTGTTTATTAAGCAGGGGTGAGGTTTATGAAGTGTTTATTAAGCAGGGGTGAGGTTTATGGAGTGTTTATTAAGCAGTAGTGAAGTTTATGATGTGTTTATTAAGCAGGAGTGAGGTTTATGAAGTGTTTATTAAGCAGGGGTGTGGTTTATGAAGTGTTTATTAAGCAGGAGTGAGGTTTATGGAGTGTTTATTAGGCAGGGGTGTGGTTTATGAAGTGTTTATTAAGCAGGAGTGAGGTTTATGAAGTGTTTATTAAGCAGGGGTGTGGTTTGTGAAGTGTTTATTAAGCAGGAGTGAGGTTTATGAAGTGTTTATTAAGCAGGAGTGAGGTTTATGAAGTGTTTATTAAGCAGGGGTGTGGTTTATGAAGTGTTTATTAAGTAGGGGTGTGGTTTATGAAGTGGTTATTAAGCAGGGGTGTGGTTTATGAAGTGTTTATTAAGCAGGGATGTGGTTTATTAAGTGTTTATTAAGCAGGGGTGAGGTTTATGAAGTGTTTATTAAGCAGGAGTGAGGTTTATGGAGTGTTTATTAAGCAGGGGTGTGGTTTATGGAATGTTTATTAAGCAAGGGTGTGGTTTATGGAGTGTTTATTAAGCAGGAGTGAGGTTTATGAAGTGTTTATTAAGCAGGGGTGTGGTTTATGAAGTGTTTATTAAGCAGGAGTGAGGTTTATGAAGTGTTTATTAAGCAGGAGTGAGGTTTATGAAGTGTTTATTAAGCAGGGGTGTGGTTTATGAAGTGTTTATTAAGCAGGGGTGTGGTTTATGAAGTGTTTATTAAGCAGGGGTGTGGTTTATGAAGTGTTTATTAAGCAGGGGTGTGGTTTATGAAGTGTTTATTAAGCAGGGGTGTGGTTTATGAAGTGTTTATTAAGCAGGGGTGAGGTTTATGAAGTGTTTATTAAGCAGAAGTGAGGTTTATGGAGTGTTTATTAAGCAGGGGTGTGGTTTATGGAGTGTTTATTAAGCAAGGGTGTGGTTTATGGATTGTTTATTAAGCAGGAGTGAGGTTTATGAAGTGTTTATTAAGCAGGGGTGTGGTTTATGAAGTGTTTATTAAGCAGGGGTGTGGTTTATGAAGTGTTTATTAAGCAGGGGTGTGGTTTATGAAGTGTTTATTAAGCAGGAGTGAGGTTTATGAAGTGTTTATTAAGTAGGATTGAGGTTTATGAAGTGTTTATTAAGCAGGGGTGTGGTTTATGACGTGTTTATTAAGCAGGGGTGTGGTTTATGAAGTGTTTATTAAGCAGGGGTGTGGTTTATGAAGTATTTATTAAGCAGGAGGGAGGTTTATGGAGTGTTTATTAAGCAGGGGTGTGGTTTATGGAGTGTTTATTAAGCAGCAGTGAGGTTTATGAAGTGTTTATTAAGCAGGAGTGAGGTTTATGAAGTGTTTATTAGGCAGGGGTGTGGTTTATGGCGTGTTTATTAAGCAGGGGTGTGGTTTATGAAGCGTTTATTAAGCAGGAGTGAGGTTTATGAAGTGTTTATTAAGCAGGAATGAGGTTTATGAAGTGTTTATTAAGCAGGGGTGTGGTTTATGAAGTGTTTATTAAGCAGGGGTGTGGTTTATGAAGTGTTTATTAAGCAGGGGTGTGGTTTATGGAGTGTTTATTAAGCAGGGATGTGGTTTATGAAGTGTTTATTAAGCAGGGGTGAGGTTTATGAAGTGTTTATTAAGCAGGAGTGAGGTTTATGAAGTGTTTATTAAGCAGGGGTGTGGTTTATGAAGTGCTTATTAAGCAGGGGTGAGGTTTATGAAGTGTTTATTAAGCAGGAGTGAGGTTTATGGAGTGTTTATTAAGCATGGGTGTGGTTATGGAGTGTTTATTAAGCAAGGGTGTGGTTTATGGAGTGTTTATTAAGCAGGAGTGAGGTTTATGAAGTGTTTATTAAGCAGGGGTGTGGTTTTTGAAGTGTTTATTAAGCAGGGGTGTGGTTTATGAAGTGTTTATTAAGCAGGGGTGTGGTATATGAAGTGTTTATTAAGCTGGGGTGTGGTTTATGGAGTGATTATTAAGCAGGGGTGTGGTTTGTGAAGTGTTTATTAAGCAAGGGTGACGTTTATGAAGTGTTTATTAAGCAGGGGTGTGGTTTGTGAAGTGTTTATTAAGCAAGGGTGAGGTTTATGAAGTGTTTATTAAGCAGGGGTGTGGTTTATGAAGTGTTTATTAAGCAGGGGTGTGGTTTATGAAGTGTTTATTAAGCAGGGGTGTGGTTTATGAAGTGTTTATTAAGCAGGGGTGTGGTTTATGAAGCATTTATTAAGCAGGGCTGTGGTTTATGAAGTGTTTATTAAGCAGGGGTGTGGTTTATGAAGTGTTTATTAAGCAGGGGTGTGGTTTATGAAGTGTTTATTAAGCAGGAGTGAGGTTTATGAAGTGTTTATTAAGCAGGAGTGAGGTTTATGAAGTGTTTATTAAGCAGGGGTGTGGTTTATGAAGTGTTTATTAAGCAGGGGTGTGGTTTATGAAGTGTGTGTTAAGCAGGGGTGTGGTTTATGAAGTGTTTATTAAGCAGGGGTGTGGTTTATGAAGTGTTTATTAAGCAGGAGTGTGGTTTATGAAGTGTTTATTAAGCAGGGGTGTGGTTTATGAAGTGTTTATTAAGCAGGGGTGTGGTTTATGAAGTGTTTATTAAGCAGGAGTGAGGTTTATGGAGTGTTTATTAAGCAGGGGTGTGGTTTATGAAGTGTTTATTAAGCAGGAGTGTGGTTTATGAAGTGTTTATTAAGCAGGGGTGAGGTTTATGAAGCGTTTATTAAGGAGGGGTGTGGTTTATGAAGTGTGTATTAAGCAGGGGTGTGGTTTATGAAGTGTTTATTAAGCAGGAGTGAGGTTTATGGAGTGTTTATTAAGCAGGGGTGTGGTTTATGAATTGTTTATTAAGCAGGGGTGTGTTTTATGAAGTGTTTATTAAGCAGGAGTGTTGTTTATGAAGTGTTTATTAAGCAGGAGTGAGGTTTATGGAGTGTTTATTAAGCAGGGGTGTGGATTATGAAGTGTTTATTAAGCAGGGGTGTGGTTTATGAAGTGCTTATTAAGCAGGGGTGTGGTTTATGAAGTGTTTATTAAGCAGGGGTGTGGTTTATGAAGTGTGTATTAAGCAGGGGTGTGGTTTATGAAGTGTTTTTAAGCAGGGGTGTGGTTTATGAAGCATTTATTAAGCAGGGGTCTGGTTTATGAAGTGTTTATTAAGCAGGAGTGTGGTTTATGAAGTGTTTAATAAGCAGCGGTGTGGTTTATGAAGTGTTTATTAAGCAGGGGTGTGGTTTATGAAGTGTTTATTAAGCAGGAGTGAGGTTTATGAAGTGTTTATTAAGCAGGATTGAGGTTTATGAAGTGTTTATTAAGCAGGGGTGTGGTTTATGAAGTGTTTATTAAGCAGGGGTGTGGTTTATGAAGTGTTTATTAAGCAGGGGTGAGGTTTATGAAGTGTTTATTAAGCAGGGGTGAGGTTTATGGAGTGTTTATTAAGCAGTAGTGAAGTTTATGATGTGTTTATTAAGCAGGAGTGAGGTTTATGAAGTGTTTATTAAACAGGGGTGTGGTTTATGAAGTGTTTATTAAGCAGGGGTGTGGTTTATGAAGTGTTTATTAAGCAGGGGTGTGGTTTATAAAGTGTGTATTAAGCAGGGGTGTGGTTTATGAAGTGTTTATTAAGCAGGAGTGAGGTTTATGGAGTGTTTATTAAGCAGGAGTGTTGTTTATGAAGTGTTTATTAAGCAGGGGTGAGGTTTATGAAGTGTTTATTAAGCAGGGGTGTGGTTTATGAAGTGTGTATTAAGCAGGCGTGTGGTTTATGAAGTGTTTATTAAGCAGGAGTGAGGTTTATGGAGTGTTTATTAAGCAGTAGTGAGGTTTATGAAGTGTTTATTAAGCAGGGGTGTGGTTTATGAAGTGTTTATTAAGCAGGGGTGTGGTTTATGAAGTGTTTATTAAGCAGGGGTGTGGTTTATGAAGTGTTTATTAAGCAGGAGTGAGGTTTATGAAGTGTTTATTAAGCAGGGGTGTGGTTTATGAAGTGTTTATTAAGCAGGGGTGTGGTTTATGAAGTGTTTATTAAGCAGGGGTGTGGTTTATGGAGTGTTTATTAAGCAGGAGTGAGGTTTATGAAGTGTTTATTAAGCAGGGGTGTGGTTTATGAAGTGTTTATTAAGCAGGGGTGTGGTTTATGGAGTGTTTATTAAGCAGGAGTGAGGTTTATGAAGTGTTTATTAAGCAGGGGTGTGGTTTATGGAGTGTTTATTAAGCAGGAGTGAGGTTTATGAAGTGTTTATTAAGCAGGAGTGAGGTTTATGAATTGTTTATTAAGCAGGGGTGTGGTTTATGAAGTGTTTATTAAGCAGGGGTGTGGTTTATGAAGTGTTTATTAAGCAGGGGTGTGGTTTATGAAGTGCTTATTAAGCAGGGGTGAGGTTTATGAAGTGTTTATTAAGCAGGAGTGAGGTTTATGGAGTGTTTATTAAGCAGGGGTGTGGTTATGGAGTGTTTATTAAGCAAGGGTGTGGTTTATGGAGTGTTTATTAAGCAGGAGTGAGGTTTATGAAGTGTTTATTAAGCAGGGGTGTGGTTTATGAAGTGTTTATTAAGCAGGGGTGTGGTTTATGAAGTGTTTATTAAGCAGGGGTGTGGTATATGAAGTGTTTATTAAGCAGGAGTGAGGTTTATGGAGTGTTTATTAAGCAGTAGTGAGGTTTATGAAGTGTTTATTAAGCAGGGGTGTGGTTTATGAAGTGTTTATTAAGCAGGGGTGTGGTTTATGAAGTGTTTATTAAGCAGGGGTGTGCTTTATGAAGTGTTTATTAAGCAGGAGTGAGGTTTATGAAGTGTTTATTAAGCAGGGGTGTGGTTTATGAAGTGTTTATTAAGCAGGGGTGTGGTTTATGAAGTGTTTATTAAGCAGGGGTGTGGTTTATGGAGTGTTTATTAAGCAGGAGTGAGGTTTATGAAGTGTTTATTAAGCAGGGGTGTGGTTTATGAAGTGTTTATTAAGCAGGGGTGTGGTTTATGGAGTGTTTATTAAGCAGGAGTGAGGTTTATGAAGTGTTTATTAAGCAGGGGTGTGGTTTATGGAGTGTTTATTAAGCAGGCGTGAGGTTTATGAAGTGTTTATTAAGCAGGAGTGAGGTTTATGAATTGTTTATTAAGCAGGGGTGTGGTTTATGAAGTGTTTATTAAGCAGGGGTGTGGTTTATGAAGTCTTTATTAAGCAGGGGTGTGGTTTATGGAGTGTTTATTAAGCAGGAGTGAGGTTTATGAAGTGTTTATTAAGCAGGGGTGTGGTTTATGGAGTGTTTATTAAGCAGGAGTGAGGTTTATGAAGTGTTTATTAAGCAGGAGTGAGGTTTATGAAGTGTTTATTAAGCAGGGATGTGGTTTATGAAGTGTTTATTAAGCAGGGGTGTGGTTTATGAAGTGTTTATTAAGCAGGGGTGTGGTTTATGAAGTGCTTATTAAGCAGGGGTGAGGTTTATGAAGTGTTTAGCAGGAGTGAGGTTTATGAAGTGTTTATTAAGCAGGGGTGTGGTTTATGAAGTGTTTATTAAGCAGGGATGTGGTTTATTAAGTGTTTATTAAGCAGGGGTGAGGTTTATGAAGTGTTTATTAAGTAGGGGTGTGGTTTATGAAGTGGTTATTAAGCAGGGGTGTGGTTTATGAAGTGTTTATTAAGCAGGGATGTGGTTTATTAAGTGTTTATTAAGCAGGGGTGAGGTTTATGAAGTGTTTATTAAGCAGGAGTGAGGTTTATGGAGTGTTTATTAAGCAGGGGTGTGGTTTATGGAATGTTTATTAAGCAAGGGTGTGGTTTATGGAGTGTTTATTAAGCAGGAGTGAGGTTTATGAAGTGTTTATTAAGCAGGGGTGTGGTTTATGAAGTGTTTATTAAGCAGGGGTGTGGTTTATGAAGTGTTTATTAAGCAGGAGTGAGGTTTATGAAGTGTTTATTAAGTAGGAGTGAGGTTTATGAAGTGTTTATTAAGCAGGGGTGTGGTTTATGACGTGTTTATTAAGCAGGGGTGTGGTTTATGAAGTGTTTATTAAGCAGGGGTGTGGTTTATGAAGTATTTATTAAGCAGGAGGGAGGTTTATGGAGTGTTTATTAAGCAGGGGTGTGGTTTATGGAGTGTTTATTAAGCAGCAGTGAGGTTTATGAAGTGTTTATTAAGCAGGAGTGAGGTTTATGAAGTGTTTATTAGGCAGGGGTGTGGTTTATGGCGTGTTTATTAAGCAGGGGTGTGGTTTATGAAGCGTTTATTAAGCAGGAGTGAGGTTTATGAAGTGTTTATTAAGCAGGAATGAGGTTTATGAAGTGTTTATTAAGCAGGGGTGTGGTTTATGAAGTGTTTATTAAGCAGGGGTGTGGTTTATGAAGTGTTTATTAAGCAGGGGTGTGGTTTATGGAGTGTTTATTAAGCAGGGATGTGGTTTATGAAGTGTTTATTAAGCAGGGGTGAGGTTTATGAAGTGTTTATTAAGCAGGAGTGAGGTTTATGAAGTGTTTATTAAGCAGGGGTGTGGTTTATGAAGTGCTTATTAAGCAGGGGTGAGGTTTATGAAGTGTTTATTAAGCAGGAGTGAGGTTTATGGAGTGTTTATTAAGCATGGGTGTGGTTATGGAGTGTTTATTAAGCAAGGGTGTGGTTTATGGAGTGTTTATTAAGCAGGAGTGAGGTTTATGAAGTGTTTATTAAGCAGGGGTGTGGTTTTTGAAGTGTTTATTAAGCAGGGGTGTGGTTTATGAAGTGTTTATTAAGCAGGGGTGTGGTATATGAAGTGTTTATTAAGCTGGGGTGTGGTTTATGGAGTGATTATTAAGCAGGGGTGTGGTTTGTGAAGTGTTTATTAAGCAAGGGTGACGTTTATGAAGTGTTTATTAAGCAGGGGTGTGGTTTGTGAAGTGTTTATTAAGCAAGGGTGAGGTTTATGAAGTGTTTATTAAGCAGGGGTGTGGTTTATGAAGTGTTTATTAAGCAGGGGTGTGGTTTATGAAGTGTTTATTAAGCAGGGGTGTGGTTTATGAAGTGTTTATTAAGCAGGGGTGTGGTTTATGAAGCATTTATTAAGCAGGGCTGTGGTTTATGAAGTGTTTATTAAGCAGGGGTGTGGTTTATGAAGTGTTTATTAAGCAGGGGTGTGGTTTATGAAGTGTTTATTAAGCAGGAGTGAGGTTTATGAAGTGTTTATTAAGCAGGAGTGAGGTTTATGAAGTGTTTATTAAGCAGGGGTGTGGTTTATGAAGTGTTTATTAAGCAGGGGTGTGGTTTATGAAGTGTTTATTAAGCAGGGGTGTGGTTTATGAAGTGTTTATTAAGCAGGGGTGTGGTTTATGAAGTGTTTATTAAGCAGGGATGTGGTTTATGAAGTGTTTATTAAGCAGGGGTGAGGTTTATGAAGTGCTTATTAAGCAGGGGTGTGGTTTATGAAGCGTTTATTAAGCAGGAGTGAGGTTTATGAAGCGTTTATTAAGCAGGGGTGTGGTTTATGAAGTGTTTATTAAGCAGGGGTGTGGTTTATGAAGTGTTTATTAAGCAGGGGTGTGGTTTATGGAGTGTTTATTAAGCAGGGATGTGGTTTATGAAGTGTTTATTAAGCAGGGGTGAGGTTTATGAAGTGCTTATTAAGCAGGGGTGTGGTTTATGAAGTGTTTATTAAGCAGGGATGTGGTTTATGAAGTGCTTATTAAGCAGGGGTGTGGTTTATGAAGTGTGTATTAAGCAGGGGTGTGGTTTATGAAGTGTTTTTAAGCAGGGGTGTGGTTTATGAAGTGTTTATTAAGCAGGAGTGTGGTTTATGAAGTGTTTATTAAGCAGGGGTGTGGTTTATGAAGTGTTTATTAAGCAGGGGTGTGGTTTATGAAGTGTTTATTAAGCAGGAGTGAGGTTTATGAAGTGTTTATTAAGCAGGGGTGAGGTTTATGAAGTGCTTATTAAGCAGGGGTGTGGTTTATGTAGTGTGTATTAAGCAGGGGTGTTATTTATGAAGTGTTTTTAAGCAGGGGTGTGGTTTATGAAGTGTTTATTAAGCAGGAGTGTGGTTTATGAAGTGTTTATTAAGCAGGGGTGTGGTTTATGAAGTGTTTATTAAGCAGGGGTGTGGTTTATAAAGTGTGTATTAAGCAGGGGTGTGGTTTATGAAGTGTTTATTAAGCAGGAGTGAGGTTTATGGAGTGTTTATTAAGCAGGAGTGTGGTTTATGAAGTGTTTATTAAGCAGGGGTGAGGTTTATGAAGTGTTTATTAAGCAGGGGTGTGGTTTATGAAGTGTGTATTAAGCAGGGGTGTGGTTTATGAAGTGTTTATTAAGCAGGGGTGTGGTATATGAAGTGTTTATTAAGCTGGGGTGTGGTTTATGGAGTGATTATTAAGCAGGGGTGTGGTTTGTGAAGTGTTTATTAAGCAAGGGTGAGGTTTATGAAGTGTTTTTTAAGCAGGGGTGTGGTTTATGAAGTGTTTATTAAGCAGGGGTGTGGTTTATGAAGTCTTTATTAAGCAGGGGTGTGGTTTATGGAGTGTTTATTAAGCAGGAGTGAGGTTTATGAAGTGTTTATTAAGCAGGGGTGTGGTTTATGGAGTGTTTATTAAGCAGGAGTGAGGTTTATGAAGTGTTTATTAAGCACGAATGAGGTTTATGAAGTGTTTATTAAGCAGGGATGTGGTTTATGAAGTGTTTATTAAGCAGGGGTGTGGTTTATGAAATGTTTATTAAGCAAGGGTGTGGTTTATGAAGTGCTTATTAAGCAGGGGTGAGGTTTATGAAGTGTTTATTAAGCAGGAGTGAGGTTTATGAAGTGTTTATTAAGCAGGGGTGTGGTTTATGAAGTGTTTATTAAGCAGGGGTGTGGTTTATGAAGTGTTTATTAAGCAGGGGTGAGGTTTATGAAGTGTTTATTAAGCAGGGGTGAGGTTTATGGAGTGTTTATTAAGCAGTAGTGAAGTTTATGATGTGTTTATTAAGCAGGAGTGAGGTTTATGAAGTGTTTATTAAGCAGGGGTGTGGTTTATGAAGTGTTTATTAAGCAGGAGTGAGGTTTATGGAGTGTTTATTAGGCAGGGGTGTGGTTTATGAAGTGTTTATTAAGCAGGAGTGAGGTTTATGAAGTGTTTATTAAGCAGGGGTGTGGTTTGTGAAGTGTTTATTAAGCAGGAGTGAGGTTTATGAAGTGTTTATTAAGCAGGAGTGAGGTTTATGAAGTGTTTATTAAGCAGGGGTGTGGTTTATGAAGTGTTTATTAAGTAGGGGTGTGGTTTATGAAGTGGTTATTAAGCAGGGGTGTGGTTTATGAAGTGTTTATTAAGCAGGGATGTGGTTTATTAAGTGTTTATTAAGCAGGGGTGAGGTTTATGAAGTGTTTATTAAGCAGGAGTGAGGTTTATGGAGTGTTTATTAAGCAGGGGTGTGGTTTATGGAATGTTTATTAAGCAAGGGTGTGGTTTATGGAGTGTTTATTAAGCAGGAGTGAGGTTTATGAAGTGTTTATTAAGCAGGGGTGTGGTTTATGAAGTGTTTATTAAGCAGGGGTGTGGTTTATGAAGTGTTTATTAAGCAGGAGTGAGGTTTATGAAGTGTTTATTAAGTAGGAGTGAGGTTTATGAAGTGTTTATTAAGCAGGGGTGTGGTTTATGACGTGTTTATTAAGCAGGGGTGTGGTTTATGAAGTGTTTATTAAGCAGGGGTGTGGTTTATGAAGTATTTATTAAGCAGGAGGGAGGTTTATGGAGTGTTTATTAAGCAGGGGTGTGGTTTATGGAGTGTTTATTAAGCAGCAGTGAGGTTTATGAAGTGTTTATTAAGCAGGAGTGAGGTTTATGAAGTGTTTATTAGGCAGGGGTGTGGTTTATGGCGTGTTTATTAAGCAGGGGTGTGGTTTATGAAGCGTTTATTAAGCAGGAGTGAGGTTTATGAAGTGTTTATTAAGCAGGAATGAGGTTTATGAAGTGTTTATTAAGCAGGGGTGTGGTTTATGAAGTGTTTATTAAGCAGGGGTGTGGTTTATGAAGTGTTTATTAAGCAGGGGTGTGGTTTATGGAGTGTTTATTAAGCAGGGATGTGGTTTATGAAGTGTTTATTAAGCAGGGGTGAGGTTTATGAAGTGTTTATTAAGCAGGAGTGAGGTTTATGAAGTGTTTATTAAGCAGGGGTGTGGTTTATGAAGTGCTTATTAAGCAGGGGTGAGGTTTATGAAGTGTTTATTAAGCAGGAGTGAGGTTTATGGAGTGTTTATTAAGCATGGGTGTGGTTATGGAGTGTTTATTAAGCAAGGGTGTGGTTTATGGAGTGTTTATTAAGCAGGAGTGAGGTTTATGAAGTGTTTATTAAGCAGGGGTGTGGTTTTTGAAGTGTTTATTAAGCAGGGGTGTGGTTTATGAAGTGTTTATTAAGCAGGGGTGTGGTATATGAAGTGTTTATTAAGCTGGGGTGTGGTTTATGGAGTGATTATTAAGCAGGGGTGTGGTTTGTGAAGTGTTTATTAAGCAAGGGTGACGTTTATGAAGTGTTTATTAAGCAGGGGTGTGGTTTGTGAAGTGTTTATTAAGCAAGGGTGAGGTTTATGAAGTGTTTATTAAGCAGGGGTGTGGTTTATGAAGTGTTTATTAAGCAGGGGTGTGGTTTATGAAGTGTTTATTAAGCAGGGGTGTGGTTTATGAAGTGTTTATTAAGCAGGGGTGTGGTTTATGAAGCATTTATTAAGCAGGGCTGTGGTTTATGAAGTGTTTATTAAGCAGGGGTGTGGTTTATGAAGTGTTTATTAAGCAGGGGTGTGGTTTATGAAGTGTTTATTAAGCAGGAGTGAGGTTTATGAAGTGTTTATTAAGCAGGAGTGAGGTTTATGAAGTGTTTATTAAGCAGGGGTGTGGTTTATGAAGTGTTTATTAAGCAGGGGTGTGGTTTATGAAGTGTTTATTAAGCAGGGGTGTGGTTTATGAAGTGTTTATTAAGCAGGGGTGTGGTTTATGAAGTGTTTATTAAGCAGGGATGTGGTTTATGAAGTGTTTATTAAGCAGGGGTGAGGTTTATGAAGTGCTTATTAAGCAGGGGTGTGGTTTATGAAGCGTTTATTAAGCAGGAGTGAGGTTTATGAAGCGTTTATTAAGCAGGGGTGTGGTTTATGAAGTGTTTATTAAGCAGGGGTGTGGTTTATGAAGTGTTTATTAAGCAGGGGTGTGGTTTATGGAGTGTTTATTAAGCAGGGATGTGGTTTATGAAGTGTTTATTAAGCAGGGGTGAGGTTTATGAAGTGCTTATTAAGCAGGGGTGTGGTTTATGAAGTGTTTATTAAGCAGGGATGTGGTTTATGAAGTGCTTATTAAGCAGGGGTGTGGTTTATGAAGTGTGTATTAAGCAGGGGTGTGGTTTATGAAGTGTTTTTAAGCAGGGGTGTGGTTTATGAAGTGTTTATTAAGCAGGAGTGTGGTTTATGAAGTGTTTATTAAGCAGGGGTGTGGTTTATGAAGTGTTTATTAAGCAGGGGTGTGGTTTATGAAGTGTTTATTAAGCAGGAGTGAGGTTTATGAAGTGTTTATTAAGCAGGGGTGAGGTTTATGAAGTGCTTATTAAGCAGGGGTGTGGTTTATGTAGTGTGTATTAAGCAGGGGTGTTATTTATGAAGTGTTTTTAAGCAGGGGTGTGGTTTATGAAGTGTTTATTAAGCAGGAGTGTGGTTTATGAAGTGTTTATTAAGCAGGGGTGTGGTTTATGAAGTGTTTATTAAGCAGGGGTGTGGTTTATAAAGTGTGTATTAAGCAGGGGTGTGGTTTATGAAGTGTTTATTAAGCAGGAGTGAGGTTTATGGAGTGTTTATTAAGCAGGAGTGTGGTTTATGAAGTGTTTATTAAGCAGGGGTGAGGTTTATGAAGTGTTTATTAAGCAGGGGTGTGGTTTATGAAGTGTGTATTAAGCAGGGGTGTGGTTTATGAAGTGTTTATTAAGCAGGGGTGTGGTATATGAAGTGTTTATTAAGCTGGGGTGTGGTTTATGGAGTGATTATTAAGCAGGGGTGTGGTTTGTGAAGTGTTTATTAAGCAAGGGTGAGGTTTATGAAGTGTTTTTTAAGCAGGGGTGTGGTTTATGAAGTGTTTATTAAGCAGGGGTGTGGTTTATGAAGTCTTTATTAAGCAGGGGTGTGGTTTATGGAGTGTTTATTAAGCAGGAGTGAGGTTTATGAAGTGTTTATTAAGCAGGGGTGTGGTTTATGGAGTGTTTATTAAGCAGGAGTGAGGTTTATGAAGTGTTTATTAAGCACGAATGAGGTTTATGAAGTGTTTATTAAGCAGGGATGTGGTTTATGAAGTGTTTATTAAGCAGGGGTGTGGTTTATGAAATGTTTATTAAGCAAGGGTGTGGTTTATGAAGTGCTTATTAAGCAGGGGTGAGGTTTATGAAGTGTTTATTAAGCAGGAGTGAGGTTTATGAAGTGTTTATTAAGCAGGGGTGTGGTTTATGAAGTGTTTATTAAGCAGGGGTGTGGTTTATGAAGTGTTTATTAAGCAGGGGTGAGGTTTATGAAGTGTTTATTAAGCAGGGGTGAGGTTTATGGAGTGTTTATTAAGCAGTAGTGAAGTTTATGATGTGTTTATTAAGCAGGAGTGAGGTTTATGAAGTGTTTATTAAGCAGGGGTGTGGTTTATGAAGTGTTTATTAAGCAGGAGTGAGGTTTATGGAGTGTTTATTAGGCAGGGGTGTGGTTTATGAAGTGTTTATTAAGCAGGAGTGAGGTTTATGAAGTGTTTATTAAGCAGGGGTGTGGTTTGTGAAGTGTTTATTAAGCAGGAGTGAGGTTTATGAAGTGTTTATTAAGCAGGAGTGAGGTTTATGAAGTGTTTATTAAGCAGGGGTGTGGTTTATGAAGTGTTTATTAAGTAGGGGTGTGGTTTATGAAGTGGTTATTAAGCAGGGGTGTGGTTTATGAAGTGTTTATTAAGCAGGGATGTGGTTTATTAAGTGTTTATTAAGCAGGGGTGAGGTTTATGAAGTGTTTATTAAGCAGGAGTGAGGTTTATGGAGTGTTTATTAAGCAGGGGTGTGGTTTATGGAATGTTTATTAAGCAAGGGTGTGGTTTATGGAGTGTTTATTAAGCAGGAGTGAGGTTTATGAAGTGTTTATTAAGCAGGGGTGTGGTTTATGAAGTGTTTATTAAGCAGGGGTGTGGTTTATGAAGTGTTTATTAAGCAGGAGTGAGGTTTATGAAGTGTTTATTAAGCAGGAGTGAGGTTTATGAAGTGTTTATTAAGCAGGGGTGTGGTTTATGAAGTGTTTATTAAGCAGGGGTGTGGTTTATGAAGTGTTTATTAAGCAGGGGTGTGGTTTATGAAGTGTTTATTAAGCAGGGGTGTGGTTTATGAAGTGTTTATTAAGCAGGGGTGTGGTTTATGAAGTGTTTATTAAGCAGGGGTGAGGTTTATGAAGTGTTTATTAAGCAGAAGTGAGGTTTATGGAGTGTTTATTAAGCAGGGGTGTGGTTTATGGAGTGTTTATTAAGCAAGGGTGTGGTTTATGGATTGTTTATTAAGCAGGAGTGAGGTTTATGAAGTGTTTATTAAGCAGGGGTGTGGTTTATGAAGTGTTTATTAAGCAGGGGTGTGGTTTATGAAGTGTTTATTAAGCAGGGGTGTGGTTTATGAAGTGTTTATTAAGCAGGAGTGAGGTTTATGAAGTGTTTATTAAGTAGGAGTGAGGTTTATGAAGTGTTTATTAAGCAGGGGTGTGGTTTATGACGTGTTTATTAAGCAGGGGTGTGGTTTATGAAGTGTTTATTAAGCAGGGGTGTGGTTTATGAAGTATTTATTAAGCAGGAGGGAGGTTTATGGAGTGTTTATTAAGCAGGGGTGTGGTTTATGGAGTGTTTATTAAGCAGCAGTGAGGTTTATGAAGTGTTTATTAAGCAGGAGTGAGGTTTATGAAGTGTTTATTAGGCAGGGGTGTGGTTTATGGCGTGTTTATTAAGCAGGGGTGTGGTTTATGAAGCGTTTATTAAGCAGGAGTGAGGTTTATGAAGTGTTTATTAAGCAGGAATGAGGTTTATGAAGTGTTTATTAAGCAGGGGTGTGGTTTATGAAGTGTTTATTAAGCAGGGGTGTGGTTTATGAAGTGTTTATTAAGCAGGGGTGTGGTTTATGGAGTGTTTATTAAGCAGGGATGTGGTTTATGAAGTGTTTATTAAGCAGGGGTGAGGTTTATGAAGTGTTTATTAAGCAGGAGTGAGGTTTATGAAGTGTTTATTAAGCAGGGGTGTGGTTTATGAAGTGCTTATTAAGCAGGGGTGAGGTTTATGAAGTGTTTATTAAGCAGGAGTGAGGTTTATGGAGTGTTTATTAAGCATGGGTGTGGTTATGGAGTGTTTATTAAGCAAGGGTGTGGTTTATGGAGTGTTTATTAAGCAGGAGTGAGGTTTATGAAGTGTTTATTAAGCAGGGGTGTGGTTTTTGAAGTGTTTATTAAGCAGGGGTGTGGTTTATGAAGTGTTTATTAAGCAGGGGTGTGGTATATGAAGTGTTTATTAAGCTGGGGTGTGGTTTATGGAGTGATTATTAAGCAGGGGTGTGGTTTGTGAAGTGTTTATTAAGCAAGGGTGACGTTTATGAAGTGTTTATTAAGCAGGGGTGTGGTTTGTGAAGTGTTTATTAAGCAAGGGTGAGGTTTATGAAGTGTTTATTAAGCAGGGGTGTGGTTTATGAAGTGTTTATTAAGCAGGGGTGTGGTTTATGAAGTGTTTATTAAGCAGGGGTGTGGTTTATGAAGTGTTTATTAAGCAGGGGTGTGGTTTATGAAGCATTTATTAAGCAGGGCTGTGGTTTATGAAGTGTTTATTAAGCAGGGGTGTGGTTTATGAAGTGTTTATTAAGCAGGGGTGTGGTTTATGAAGTGTTTATTAAGCAGGAGTGAGGTTTATGAAGTGTTTATTAAGCAGGAGTGAGGTTTATGAAGTGTTTATTAAGCAGGGGTGTGGTTTATGAAGTGTTTATTAAGCAGGGGTGTGGTTTATGAAGTGTGTGTTAAGCAGGGGTGTGGTTTATGAAGTGTTTATTAAGCAGGGGTGTGGTTTATGAAGTGTTTATTAAGCAGGAGTGTGGTTTATGAAGTGTTTATTAAGCAGGGGTGTGGTTTATGAAGTGTTTATTAAGCAGGGGTGTGGTTTATGAAGTGTTTATTAAGCAGGAGTGAGGTTTATGGAGTGTTTATTAAGCAGGGGTGTGGTTTATGAAGTGTTTATTAAGCAGGAGTGTGGTTTATGAAGTGTTTATTAAGCAGGGGTGAGGTTTATGAAGCGTTTATTAAGGAGGGGTGTGGTTTATGAAGTGTGTATTAAGCAGGGGTGTGGTTTATGAAGTGTTTATTAAGCAGGAGTGAGGTTTATGGAGTGTTTATTAAGCAGGGGTGTGGTTTATGAATTGTTTATTAAGCAGGGGTGTGTTTTATGAAGTGTTTATTAAGCAGGAGTGTTGTTTATGAAGTGTTTATTAAGCAGGAGTGAGGTTTATGGAGTGTTTATTAAGCAGGGGTGTGGATTATGAAGTGTTTATTAAGCAGGGGTGTGGTTTATGAAGTGCTTATTAAGCAGGGGTGTGGTTTATGAAGTGTTTATTAAGCAGGGGTGTGGTTTATGAAGTGTGTATTAAGCAGGGGTGTGGTTTATGAAGTGTTTTTAAGCAGGGGTGTGGTTTATGAAGCATTTATTAAGCAGGGGTCTGGTTTATGAAGTGTTTATTAAGCAGGAGTGTGGTTTATGAAGTGTTTAATAAGCAGCGGTGTGGTTTATGAAGTGTTTATTAAGCAGGGGTGTGGTTTATGAAGTGTTTATTAAGCAGGAGTGAGGTTTATGAAGTGTTTATTAAGCAGGATTGAGGTTTATGAAGTGTTTATTAAGCAGGGGTGTGGTTTATGAAGTGTTTATTAAGCAGGGGTGTGGTTTATGAAGTGTTTATTAAGCAGGGGTGAGGTTTATGAAGTGTTTATTAAGCAGGGGTGAGGTTTATGGAGTGTTTATTAAGCAGTAGTGAAGTTTATGATGTGTTTATTAAGCAGGAGTGAGGTTTATGAAGTGTTTATTAAACAGGGGTGTGGTTTATGAAGTGTTTATTAAGCAGGGGTGTGGTTTATGAAGTGTTTATTAAGCAGGGGTGTGGTTTATAAAGTGTGTATTAAGCAGGGGTGTGGTTTATGAAGTGTTTATTAAGCAGGAGTGAGGTTTATGGAGTGTTTATTAAGCAGGAGTGTTGTTTATGAAGTGTTTATTAAGCAGGGGTGAGGTTTATGAAGTGTTTATTAAGCAGGGGTGTGGTTTATGAAGTGTGTATTAAGCAGGCGTGTGGTTTATGAAGTGTTTATTAAGCAGGAGTGAGGTTTATGGAGTGTTTATTAAGCAGTAGTGAGGTTTATGAAGTGTTTATTAAGCAGGGGTGTGGTTTATGAAGTGTTTATTAAGCAGGGGTGTGGTTTATGAAGTGTTTATTAAGCAGGGGTGATGTTTATGAAGTGTTTATTAAGCAGGAGTGAGGTTTATGAAGTGTTTATTAAGCAGGGGTGTGGTTTATGAAGTGTTTATTAAGCAGGGGTGTGGTTTATGAAGTGTTTATTAAGCAGGGGTGTGGTTTATGGAGTGTTTATTAAGCAGGAGTGAGGTTTATGAAGTGTTTATTAAGCAGGGGTGTGGTTTATGAAGTGTTTATTAAGCAGGGGTGTGGTTTATGGAGTGTTTATTAAGCAGGAGTGAGGTTTATGAAGTGTTTATTAAGCAGGGGTGTGGTTTATGGAGTGTTTATTAAGCAGGAGTGAGGTTTATGAAGTGTTTATTAAGCAGGAGTGAGGTTTATGAATTGTTTATTAAGCAGGGGTGTGGTTTATGAAGTGTTTATTAAGCAGGGGTGTGGTTTATGAAGTGTTTATTAAGCAGGGGTGTGGTTTATGAAGTGCTTATTAAGCAGGGGTGAGGTTTATGAAGTGTTTATTAAGCAGGAGTGAGGTTTATGGAGTGTTTATTAAGCAGGGGTGTGGTTATGGAGTGTTTATTAAGCAAGGGTGTGGTTTATGGAGTGTTTATTAAGCAGGAGTGAGGTTTATGAAGTGTTTATTAAGCAGGGGTGTGGTTTATGAAGTGTTTATTAAGCAGGGGTGTGGTTTATGAAGTGTTTATTAAGCAGGGGTGTGGTATATGAAGTGTTTATTAAGCAGGAGTGAGGTTTATGGAGTGTTTATTAAGCAGTAGTGAGGTTTATGAAGTGTTTATTAAGCAGGGGTGTGGTTTATGAAGTGTTTATTAAGCAGGGGTGTGGTTTATGAAGTGTTTATTAAGCAGGGGTGTGCTTTATGAAGTGTTTATTAAGCAGGAGTGAGGTTTATGAAGTGTTTATTAAGCAGGGGTGTGGTTTATGAAGTGTTTATTAAGCAGGGGTGTGGTTTATGAAGTGTTTATTAAGCAGGGGTGTGGTTTATGGAGTGTTTATTAAGCAGGAGTGAGGTTTATGAAGTGTTTATTAAGCAGGGGTGTGGTTTATGAAGTGTTTATTAAGCAGGGGTGTGGTTTATGGAGTGTTTATTAAGCAGGAGTGAGGTTTATGAAGTGTTTATTAAGCAGGGGTGTGGTTTATGGAGTGTTTATTAAGCAGGCGTGAGGTTTATGAAGTGTTTATTAAGCAGGAGTGAGGTTTATGAATTGTTTATTAAGCAGGGGTGTGGTTTATGAAGTGTTTATTAAGCAGGGGTGTGGTTTATGAAGTCTTTATTAAGCAGGGGTGTGGTTTATGGAGTGTTTATTAAGCAGGAGTGAGGTTTATGAAGTGTTTATTAAGCAGGGGTGTGGTTTATGGAGTGTTTATTAAGCAGGAGTGAGGTTTATGAAGTGTTTATTAAGCAGGAGTGAGGTTTATGAAGTGTTTATTAAGCAGGGATGTGGTTTATGAAGTGTTTATTAAGCAGGGGTGTGGTTTATGAAGTGTTTATTAAGCAGGGGTGTGGTTTATGAAGTGCTTATTAAGCAGGGGTGAGGTTTATGAAGTGTTTAGCAGGAGTGAGGTTTATGAAGTGTTTATTAAGCAGGGGTGTGGTTTATGAAGTGTTTATTAAGCAGGGGTGTGGTTTATGAAGTGTTTATTAAGCAGGGGTGAGGTTTATGAAGTGTTTATTAAGCAGGGGTGAGGTTTATGGAGTGTTTATTAAGCAGTAGTGAAGTTTATGATGTGTTTATTAAGCAGGAGTGAGGTTTATGGAGTGTTTATTAAGCAGGAGTGTGGTTTATGAAGTGTTTATTAAGCAGGGGTGAGGTTTATGAAGTGTTTATTAAGCAGGGGTGTGGTTTATGAAGTGTGTATTTAGCAGGGGTGTGGTTTATGAAGTGTTTATTAAGCAGGAGTGAGGTTTATGGAGTGTTTATTAAGCAGTAGTGAGGTTTATGAAGTGTTTATTAAGCAGGGGTGTGGTTTATGAAGTGTTTATTAAGCAGGGGTGTGGTTTATGAAGTGTTTATTAAGCAGGGGTGTGGTTTATGAAGTGTTTATTAAGCAGGAGTGAGGTTTATGAAGTGTTTATTAAGCAGGGGTGTGGTTTATGAAGTGTTTATTAAGCAGGGGTGTGGTTTATGAAGTGTTTATTAAGCAGGGGTGTGGTTTATGGAGTGTTTATTAAGCAGGAGTGAGGTTTATGAAGTGTTTATTAAGCAGGGGTGTGGTTTATGAAGTGTTTATTAAGCAGGGGTGTGGTTTATGGAGTGTTTATTAAGCAGGAGTGAGGTTTATGAAGTGTTTATTAAGCAGGGGTGTGGTTTATGGAGTGTTTATTAAGCAGGCGTGAGGTTTATGAAGTGTTTATTAAGCAGGAGTGAGGTTTATGAATTGTTTATTAAGCAGGGGTGTGGTTTATGAAGTGTTTATTAAGCAGGGGTGTGGTTTATGAAGTGTTTATTAAGCAGGGGTGTGGTTTATGAAGTGCTTATTAAGCAGGGGTGAGGTTTATGAAGTGTTTATTAAGCAGGAGTGAGGTTTATGGAGTGTTTATTAAGCAGGGGTGTGGTTATGGAGTGTTTATTAAGCAAGGGTGTGGTTTATGGAGTGTTTATTAAGCAGGAGTGAGGTTTATGAAGTGTTTATTAAGCAGGGGTGTGGTTTATGAAGTGTTTATTAAGCAGGGGTGTGGTTTATGAAGTGTTTATTAAGCAGGGGTGTGGTATATGAAGTGTTTATTAAGCTGGGGTGTGGTTTATGGAGTGATTATTAAGCAGGGGTGTGGTTTGTGAAGTGTTTATTAAGCAAGGGTGAGGTTTATGAAGTGTTTTTTAAGCAGGGGTGTGGTTTATGAAGTGTTTATTAAGCAGGGGTGTGGTTTATGAAGTCTTTATTAAGCAGGGGTGTGGTTTATGGAGTGTTTATTAAGCAGGAGTGAGGTTTATGAAGTGTTTATTAAGCAGGGGTGTGGTTTATGGAGTGTTTATTAAGCAGGAGTGAGGTTTATGAAGTGTTTATTAAGCACGAATGAGGTTTATGAAGTGTTTATTAAGCAGGGATGTGGTTTATGAAGTGTTTATTAAGCAGGGGTGTGGTTTATGAAATGTTTATTAAGCAAGGGTGTGGTTTATGAAGTGCTTATTAAGCAGGGGTGAGGTTTATGAAGTGTTTATTAAGCAGGAGTGAGGTTTATGAAGTGTTTATTAAGCAGGGGTGTGGTTTATGAAGTGTTTATTAAGCAGGGGTGTGGTTTATGAAGTGTTTATTAAGCAGGGGTGAGGTTTATGAAGTGTTTATTAAGCAGGGGTGAGGTTTATGGAGTGTTTATTAAGCAGTAGTGAAGTTTATGATGTGTTTATTAAGCAGGAGTGAGGTTTATGAAGTGTTTATTAAGCAGGGGTGTGGTTTATGAAGTGTTTATTAAGCAGGAGTGAGGTTTATGGAGTGTTTATTAGGCAGGGGTGTGGTTTATGAAGTGTTTATTAAGCAGGAGTGAGGTTTATGAAGTGTTTATTAAGCAGGGGTGTGGTTTGTGAAGTGTTTATTAAGCAGGAGTGAGGTTTATGAAGTGTTTATTAAGCAGGAGTGAGGTTTATGAAGTGTTTATTAAGCAGGGGTGTGGTTTATGAAGTGTTTATTAAGTAGGGGTGTGGTTTATGAAGTGGTTATTAAGCAGGGGTGTGGTTTATGAAGTGTTTATTAAGCAGGGATGTGGTTTATTAAGTGTTTATTAAGCAGGGGTGAGGTTTATGAAGTGTTTATTAAGCAGGAGTGAGGTTTATGGAGTGTTTATTAAGCAGGGGTGTGGTTTATGGAATGTTTATTAAGCAAGGGTGTGGTTTATGGAGTGTTTATTAAGCAGGAGTGAGGTTTATGAAGTGTTTATTAAGCAGGGGTGTGGTTTATGAAGTGTTTATTAAGCAGGGGTGTGGTTTATGAAGTGTTTATTAAGCAGGAGTGAGGTTTATGAAGTGTTTATTAAGCAGGAGTGAGGTTTATGAAGTGTTTATTAAGCAGGGGTGTGGTTTATGAAGTGTTTATTAAGCAGGGGTGTGGTTTATGACGTGTTTATTAAGCAGGGGTGTGGTTTATGAAGTGTTTATTAAGCAGGGGTGTGGTTTATGGCGTGTTTATTAAGCAGGGGTGTGGTTTATGAAGCGTTTATTAAGCAGGAGTGAGGTTTATGAAGCGTTTATTAAGCAGGGGTGTGGTTTATGAAGTGTTTATTAAGCAGGGGTGTGGTTTATGAAGTGTTTATTAAGCAGGGGTGTGGTTTATGAAGTGTTTATTAAGCAGGGATGTGGTTTATGAAGTGTTTATTAAGCAGGGGTGAGGTTTATGAAGTGCTTATTAAGCAGGGGTGTGGTTTATGAAGCGTTTATTAAGCAGGAGTGAGGTTTATGAAGCGTTTATTAAGCAGGGGTGTGGTTTATGAAGTGTTTATTAAGCAGGGGTGTGGTTTATGAAGTGTTTATTAAGCAGGGGTGTGGTTTATGGAGTGTTTATTAAGCAGGGATGTGGTTTATGAAGTGTTTATTAAGCAGGGGTGAGGTTTATGAAGTGCTTATTAAGCAGGGGTGTGGTTTATGAAGTGTTTATTAAGCAGGGATGTGGTTTATGAAGTGCTTATTAAGCAGGGGTGTGGTTTATGAAGTGTGTATTAAGCAGGGGTGTGGTTTATGAAGTGTTTTTAAGCAGGGGTGTGGTTTATGAAGTGTTTATTAAGCAGGAGTGTGGTTTATGAAGTGTTTATTAAGCAGGGGTGTGGTTTATGAAGTGTTTATTAAGCAGGGGTGTGGTTTATGAAGTGTTTATTAAGCAGGAGTGAGGTTTATGAAGTGTTTATTAAGCAGGGGTGAGGTTTATGAAGTGCTTATTAAGCAGGGGTGTGGTTTATGTAGTGTGTATTAAGCAGGGGTGTTATTTATGAAGTGTTTTTAAGCAGGGGTGTGGTTTATGAAGTGTTTATTAAGCAGGAGTGTGGTTTATGAAGTGTTTATTAAGCAGGGGTGTGGTTTATGAAGTGTTTATTAAGCAGGGGTGTGGTTTATAAAGTGTGTATTAAGCAGGGGTGTGGTTTATGAAGTGTTTATTAAGCAGGAGTGAGGTTTATGGAGTGTTTATTAAGCAGGAGTGTGGTTTATGAAGTGTTTATTAAGCAGGGGTGAGGTTTATGAAGTGTTTATTAAGCAGGGGTGTGGTTTATGAAGTGTGTATTAAGCAGGGGTGTGGTTTATGAAGTGTTTATTAAGCAGGGGTGTGGTATATGAAGTGTTTATTAAGCTGGGGTGTGGTTTATGGAGTGATTATTAAGCAGGGGTGTGGTTTGTGAAGTGTTTATTAAGCAAGGGTGAGGTTTATGAAGTGTTTTTTAAGCAGGGGTGTGGTTTATGAAGTGTTTATTAAGCAGGGGTGTGGTTTATGAAGTCTTTATTAAGCAGGGGTGTGGTTTATGGAGTGTTTATTAAGCAGGAGTGAGGTTTATGAAGTGTTTATTAAGCAGGGGTGTGGTTTATGGAGTGTTTATTAAGCAGGAGTGAGGTTTATGAAGTGTTTATTAAGCACGAATGAGGTTTATGAAGTGTTTATTAAGCAGGGATGTGGTTTATGAAGTGTTTATTAAGCAGGGGTGTGGTTTATGAAATGTTTATTAAGCAAGGGTGTGGTTTATGAAGTGCTTATTAAGCAGGGGTGAGGTTTATGAAGTGTTTATTAAGCAGGAGTGAGGTTTATGAAGTGTTTATTAAGCAGGGGTGTGGTTTATGAAGTGTTTATTAAGCAGGGGTGTGGTTTATGAAGTGTTTATTAAGCAGGGGTGAGGTTTATGAAGTGTTTATTAAGCAGGGGTGAGGTTTATGGAGTGTTTATTAAGCAGTAGTGAAGTTTATGATGTGTTTATTAAGCAGGAGTGAGGTTTATGAAGTGTTTATTAAGCAGGGGTGTGGTTTATGAAGTGTTTATTAAGCAGGAGTGAGGTTTATGGAGTGTTTATTAGGCAGGGGTGTGGTTTATGAAGTGTTTATTAAGCAGGAGTGAGGTTTATGAAGTGTTTATTAAGCAGGGGTGTGGTTTGTGAAGTGTTTATTAAGCAGGAGTGAGGTTTATGAAGTGTTTATTAAGCAGGAGTGAGGTTTATGAAGTGTTTATTAAGCAGGGGTGTGGTTTATGAAGTGTTTATTAAGTAGGGGTGTGGTTTATGAAGTGGTTATTAAGCAGGGGTGTGGTTTATGAAGTGTTTATTAAGCAGGGATGTGGTTTATTAAGTGTTTATTAAGCAGGGGTGAGGTTTATGAAGTGTTTATTAAGCAGGAGTGAGGTTTATGGAGTGTTTATTAAGCAGGGGTGTGGTTTATGGAATGTTTATTAAGCAAGGGTGTGGTTTATGGAGTGTTTATTAAGCAGGAGTGAGGTTTATGAAGTGTTTATTAAGCAGGGGTGTGGTTTATGAAGTGTTTATTAAGCAGGGGTGTGGTTTATGAAGTGTTTATTAAGCAGGAGTGAGGTTTATGAAGTGTTTATTAAGCAGGAGTGAGGTTTATGAAGTGTTTATTAAGCAGGGGTGTGGTTTATGAAGTGTTTATTAAGCAGGGGTGTGGTTTATGAAGTGTTTATTAAGCAGGGGTGTGGTTTATGAAGTGTTTATTAAGCAGGGGTGTGGTTTATGAAGTGTTTATTAAGCAGGGGTGTGGTTTATGAAGTGTTTATTAAGCAGGGGTGAGGTTTATGAAGTGTTTATTAAGCAGAAGTGAGGTTTATGGAGTGTTTATTAAGCAGGGGTGTGGTTTATGGAGTGTTTATTAAGCAAGGGTGTGGTTTATGGATTGTTTATTAAGCAGGAGTGAGGTTTATGAAGTGTTTATTAAGCAGGGGTGTGGTTTATGAAGTGTTTATTAAGCAGGGGTGTGGTTTATGAAGTGTTTATTAAGCAGGGGTGTGGTTTATGAAGTGTTTATTAAGCAGGAGTGAGGTTTATGAAGTGTTTATTAAGTAGGAGTGAGGTTTATGAAGTGTTTATTAAGCAGGGGTGTGGTTTATGACGTGTTTATTAAGCAGGGGTGTGGTTTATGAAGTGTTTATTAAGCAGGGGTGTGGTTTATGAAGTATTTATTAAGCAGGAGGGAGGTTTATGGAGTGTTTATTAAGCAGGGGTGTGGTTTATGGAGTGTTTATTAAGCAGCAGTGAGGTTTATGAAGTGTTTATTAAGCAGGAGTGAGGTTTATGAAGTGTTTATTAGGCAGGGGTGTGGTTTATGGCGTGTTTATTAAGCAGGGGTGTGGTTTATGAAGCGTTTATTAAGCAGGAGTGAGGTTTATGAAGTGTTTATTAAGCAGGAATGAGGTTTATGAAGTGTTTATTAAGCAGGGGTGTGGTTTATGAAGTGTTTATTAAGCAGGGGTGTGGTTTATGAAGTGTTTATTAAGCAGGGGTGTGGTTTATGGAGTGTTTATTAAGCAGGGATGTGGTTTATGAAGTGTTTATTAAGCAGGGGTGAGGTTTATGAAGTGTTTATTAAGCAGGAGTGAGGTTTATGAAGTGTTTATTAAGCAGGGGTGTGGTTTATGAAGTGCTTATTAAGCAGGGGTGAGGTTTATGAAGTGTTTATTAAGCAGGAGTGAGGTTTATGGAGTGTTTATTAAGCATGGGTGTGGTTATGGAGTGTTTATTAAGCAAGGGTGTGGTTTATGGAGTGTTTATTAAGCAGGAGTGAGGTTTATGAAGTGTTTATTAAGCAGGGGTGTGGTTTTTGAAGTGTTTATTAAGCAGGGGTGTGGTTTATGAAGTGTTTATTAAGCAGGGGTGTGGTATATGAAGTGTTTATTAAGCTGGGGTGTGGTTTATGGAGTGATTATTAAGCAGGGGTGTGGTTTGTGAAGTGTTTATTAAGCAAGGGTGACGTTTATGAAGTGTTTATTAAGCAGGGGTGTGGTTTGTGAAGTGTTTATTAAGCAAGGGTGAGGTTTATGAAGTGTTTATTAAGCAGGGGTGTGGTTTATGAAGTGTTTATTAAGCAGGGGTGTGGTTTATGAAGTGTTTATTAAGCAGGGGTGTGGTTTATGAAGTGTTTATTAAGCAGGGGTGTGGTTTATGAAGCATTTATTAAGCAGGGCTGTGGTTTATGAAGTGTTTATTAAGCAGGGGTGTGGTTTATGAAGTGTTTATTAAGCAGGGGTGTGGTTTATGAAGTGTTTATTAAGCAGGAGTGAGGTTTATGAAGTGTTTATTAAGCAGGAGTGAGGTTTATGAAGTGTTTATTAAGCAGGGGTGTGGTTTATGAAGTGTTTATTAAGCAGGGGTGTGGTTTATGAAGTGTGTGTTAAGCAGGGGTGTGGTTTATGAAGTGTTTATTAAGCAGGGGTGTGGTTTATGAAGTGTTTATTAAGCAGGAGTGTGGTTTATGAAGTGTTTATTAAGCAGGGGTGTGGTTTATGAAGTGTTTATTAAGCAGGGGTGTGGTTTATGAAGTGTTTATTAAGCAGGAGTGAGGTTTATGGAGTGTTTATTAAGCAGGGGTGTGGTTTATGAAGTGTTTATTAAGCAGGAGTGTGGTTTATGAAGTGTTTATTAAGCAGGGGTGAGGTTTATGAAGCGTTTATTAAGGAGGGGTGTGGTTTATGAAGTGTGTATTAAGCAGGGGTGTGGTTTATGAAGTGTTTATTAAGCAGGAGTGAGGTTTATGGAGTGTTTATTAAGCAGGGGTGTGGTTTATGAATTGTTTATTAAGCAGGGGTGTGTTTTATGAAGTGTTTATTAAGCAGGAGTGTTGTTTATGAAGTGTTTATTAAGCAGGAGTGAGGTTTATGGAGTGTTTATTAAGCAGGGGTGTGGATTATGAAGTGTTTATTAAGCAGGGGTGTGGTTTATGAAGTGCTTATTAAGCAGGGGTGTGGTTTATGAAGTGTTTATTAAGCAGGGGTGTGGTTTATGAAGTGTGTATTAAGCAGGGGTGTGGTTTATGAAGTGTTTTTAAGCAGGGGTGTGGTTTATGAAGCATTTATTAAGCAGGGGTCTGGTTTATGAAGTGTTTATTAAGCAGGAGTGTGGTTTATGAAGTGTTTAATAAGCAGCGGTGTGGTTTATGAAGTGTTTATTAAGCAGGGGTGTGGTTTATGAAGTGTTTATTAAGCAGGAGTGAGGTTTATGAAGTGTTTATTAAGCAGGATTGAGGTTTATGAAGTGTTTATTAAGCAGGGGTGTGGTTTATGAAGTGTTTATTAAGCAGGGGTGTGGTTTATGAAGTGTTTATTAAGCAGGGGTGAGGTTTATGAAGTGTTTATTAAGCAGGGGTGAGGTTTATGGAGTGTTTATTAAGCAGTAGTGAAGTTTATGATGTGTTTATTAAGCAGGAGTGAGGTTTATGAAGTGTTTATTAAACAGGGGTGTGGTTTATGAAGTGTTTATTAAGCAGGGGTGTGGTTTATGAAGTGTTTATTAAGCAGGGGTGTGGTTTATAAAGTGTGTATTAAGCAGGGGTGTGGTTTATGAAGTGTTTATTAAGCAGGAGTGAGGTTTATGGAGTGTTTATTAAGCAGGAGTGTTGTTTATGAAGTGTTTATTAAGCAGGGGTGAGGTTTATGAAGTGTTTATTAAGCAGGGGTGTGGTTTATGAAGTGTGTATTAAGCAGGCGTGTGGTTTATGAAGTGTTTATTAAGCAGGAGTGAGGTTTATGGAGTGTTTATTAAGCAGTAGTGAGGTTTATGAAGTGTTTATTAAGCAGGGGTGTGGTTTATGAAGTGTTTATTAAGCAGGGGTGTGGTTTATGAAGTGTTTATTAAGCAGGGGTGATGTTTATGAAGTGTTTATTAAGCAGGAGTGAGGTTTATGAAGTGTTTATTAAGCAGGGGTGTGGTTTATGAAGTGTTTATTAAGCAGGGGTGTGGTTTATGAAGTGTTTATTAAGCAGGGGTGTGGTTTATGGAGTGTTTATTAAGCAGGAGTGAGGTTTATGAAGTGTTTATTAAGCAGGGGTGTGGTTTATGAAGTGTTTATTAAGCAGGGGTGTGGTTTATGGAGTGTTTATTAAGCAGGAGTGAGGTTTATGAAGTGTTTATTAAGCAGGGGTGTGGTTTATGGAGTGTTTATTAAGCAGGAGTGAGGTTTATGAAGTGTTTATTAAGCAGGAGTGAGGTTTATGAATTGTTTATTAAGCAGGGGTGTGGTTTATGAAGTGTTTATTAAGCAGGGGTGTGGTTTATGAAGTGTTTATTAAGCAGGGGTGTGGTTTATGAAGTGCTTATTAAGCAGGGGTGAGGTTTATGAAGTGTTTATTAAGCAGGAGTGAGGTTTATGGAGTGTTTATTAAGCAGGGGTGTGGTTATGGAGTGTTTATTAAGCAAGGGTGTGGTTTATGGAGTGTTTATTAAGCAGGAGTGAGGTTTATGAAGTGTTTATTAAGCAGGGGTGTGGTTTATGAAGTGTTTATTAAGCAGGGGTGTGGTTTATGAAGTGTTTATTAAGCAGGGGTGTGGTATATGAAGTGTTTATTAAGCAGGAGTGAGGTTTATGGAGTGTTTATTAAGCAGTAGTGAGGTTTATGAAGTGTTTATTAAGCAGGGGTGTGGTTTATGAAGTGTTTATTAAGCAGGGGTGTGGTTTATGAAGTGTTTATTAAGCAGGGGTGTGCTTTATGAAGTGTTTATTAAGTAGGAGTGAGGTTTATGAAGTGTTTATTAAGCAGGGGTGTGGTTTATGAAGTGTTTATTAAGCAGGGGTGTGGTTTATGAAGTGTTTATTAAGCAGGGGTGTGGTTTATGGAGTGTTTATTAAGCAGGAGTGAGGTTTATGAAGTGTTTATTAAGCAGGGGTGTGGTTTATGAAGTGTTTATTAAGCAGGGGTGTGGTTTATGGAGTGTTTATTAAGCAGGAGTGAGGTTTATGAAGTGTTTATTAAGCAGGGGTGTGGTTTATGGAGTGTTTATTAAGCAGGCGTGAGGTTTATGAAGTGTTTATTAAGCAGGAGTGAGGTTTATGAATTGTTTATTAAGCAGGGGTGTGGTTTATGAAGTGTTTATTAAGCAGGGGTGTGGTTTATGAAGTCTTTATTAAGCAGGGGTGTGGTTTATGGAGTGTTTATTAAGCAGGAGTGAGGTTTATGAAGTGTTTATTAAGCAGGGGTGTGGTTTATGGAGTGTTTATTAAGCAGGAGTGAGGTTTATGAAGTGTTTATTAAGCAGGAGTGAGGTTTATGAAGTGTTTATTAAGCAGGGATGTGGTTTATGAAGTGTTTATTAAGCAGGGGTGTGGTTTATGAAGTGTTTATTAAGCAGGGGTGTGGTTTATGAAGTGCTTATTAAGCAGGGGTGAGGTTTATGAAGTGTTTAGCAGGAGTGAGGTTTATGAAGTGTTTATTAAGCAGGGGTGTGGTTTATGAAGTGTTTATTAAGCAGGGGTGTGGTTTATGAAGTGTTTATTAAGCAGGGGTGAGGTTTATGAAGTGTTTATTAAGCAGGGGTGAGGTTTATGGAGTGTTTATTAAGCAGTAGTGAAGTTTATGATGTGTTTATTAAGCAGGAGTGAGGTTTATGGAGTGTTTATTAAGCAGG
The DNA here is from genome assembly GCF_046119375.1 of Phyllobates terribilis. NCBI lineage: Eukaryota > Metazoa > Chordata > Amphibia > Anura > Dendrobatidae > Phyllobates > Phyllobates terribilis. Next base: position 678,287,287 of record NW_027362763.1, on the reverse strand, counting down.
AGTGTGGTTTATGAAGTGTTTATTAAGCAGGGGTGAGGTTTATGAAGTGTTTATTAAGCAGGGGTGTGGTTTATGAAGTGTGTATTTAGCAGGGGTGTGGTTTATGAAGTGTTTATTAAGCAGGAGTGAGGTTTATGGAGTGTTTATTAAGCAGTAGTGAGGTTTATGAAGTGTTTATTAAGCAGGGGTGTGGTTTATGAAGTGTTTATTAAGCAGGGGTGTGGTTTATGAAGTGTTTATTAAGCAGGGGTGTGGTTTATGAAGTGTTTATTAAGCAGGAGTGAGGTTTATGAAGTGTTTATTAAGCAGGGGTGTGGTTTATGAAGTGTTTATTAAGCAGGGGTGTGGTTTATGAAGTGTTTATTAAGCAGGGGTGTGGTTTATGGAGTGTTTATTAAGCAGGAGTGAGGTTTATGAAGTGTTTATTAAGCAGGGGTGTGGTTTATGAAGTGTTTATTAAGCAGGGGTGTGGTTTATGGAGTGTTTATTAAGCAGGAGTGAGGTTTATGAAGTGTTTATTAAGCAGGGGTGTGGTTTATGGAGTGTTTATTAAGCAGGCGTGAGGTTTATGAAGTGTTTATTAAGCAGGAGTGAGGTTTATGAATTGTTTATTAAGCAGGGGTGTGGTTTATGAAGTGTTTATTAAGCAGGGGTGTGGTTTATGAAGTGTTTATTAAGCAGGGGTGTGGTTTATGAAGTGCTTATTAAGCAGGGGTGAGGTTTATGAAGTGTTTATTAAGCAGGAGTGAGGTTTATGGAGTGTTTATTAAGCAGGGGTGTGGTTATGGAGTGTTTATTAAGCAAGGGTGTGGTTTATGGAGTGTTTATTAAGCAGGAGTGAGGTTTATGAAGTGTTTATTAAGCAGGGGTGTGGTTTATGAAGTGTTTATTAAGCAGGGGTGTGGTTTATGAAGTGTTTATTAAGCAGGGGTGTGGTATATGAAGTGTTTATTAAGCTGGGGTGTGGTTTATGGAGTGATTATTAAGCAGGGGTGTGGTTTGTGAAGTGTTTATTAAGCAAGGGTGAGGTTTATGAAGTGTTTTTTAAGCAGGGGTGTGGTTTATGAAGTGTTTATTAAGCAGGGGTGTGGTTTATGAAGTCTTTATTAAGCAGGGGTGTGGTTTATGGAGTGTTTATTAAGCAGGAGTGAGGTTTATGAAGTGTTTATTAAGCAGGGGTGTGGTTTATGGAGTGTTTATTAAGCAGGAGTGAGGTTTATGAAGTGTTTATTAAGCACGAATGAGGTTTATGAAGTGTTTATTAAGCAGGGATGTGGTTTATGAAGTGTTTATTAAGCAGGGGTGTGGTTTATGAAATGTTTATTAAGCAAGGGTGTGGTTTATGAAGTGCTTATTAAGCAGGGGTGAGGTTTATGAAGTGTTTATTAAGCAGGAGTGAGGTTTATGAAGTGTTTATTAAGCAGGGGTGTGGTTTATGAAGTGTTTATTAAGCAGGGGTGTGGTTTATGAAGTGTTTATTAAGCAGGGGTGAGGTTTATGAAGTGTTTATTAAGCAGGGGTGAGGTTTATGGAGTGTTTATTAAGCAGTAGTGAAGTTTATGATGTGTTTATTAAGCAGGAGTGAGGTTTATGAAGTGTTTATTAAGCAGGGGTGTGGTTTATGAAGTGTTTATTAAGCAGGAGTGAGGTTTATGGAGTGTTTATTAGGCAGGGGTGTGGTTTATGAAGTGTTTATTAAGCAGGAGTGAGGTTTATGAAGTGTTTATTAAGCAGGGGTGTGGTTTGTGAAGTGTTTATTAAGCAGGAGTGAGGTTTATGAAGTGTTTATTAAGCAGGAGTGAGGTTTATGAAGTGTTTATTAAGCAGGGGTGTGGTTTATGAAGTGTTTATTAAGTAGGGGTGTGGTTTATGAAGTGGTTATTAAGCAGGGGTGTGGTTTATGAAGTGTTTATTAAGCAGGGATGTGGTTTATTAAGTGTTTATTAAGCAGGGGTGAGGTTTATGAAGTGTTTATTAAGCAGGAGTGAGGTTTATGGAGTGTTTATTAAGCAGGGGTGTGGTTTATGGAATGTTTATTAAGCAAGGGTGTGGTTTATGGAGTGTTTATTAAGCAGGAGTGAGGTTTATGAAGTGTTTATTAAGCAGGGGTGTGGTTTATGAAGTGTTTATTAAGCAGGGGTGTGGTTTATGAAGTGTTTATTAAGCAGGAGTGAGGTTTATGAAGTGTTTATTAAGCAGGAGTGAGGTTTATGAAGTGTTTATTAAGCAGGGGTGTGGTTTATGAAGTGTTTATTAAGCAGGGGTGTGGTTTATGACGTGTTTATTAAGCAGGGGTGTGGTTTATGAAGTGTTTATTAAGCAGGGGTGTGGTTTATGAAGTGTTTATTAAGCAGGGGTGTGGTTTATGAAGTGTTTATTAAGCAGGGGTGAGGTTTATGAAGTGTTTATTAAGCAGAAGTGAGGTTTATGGAGTGTTTATTAAGCAGGGGTGTGGTTTATGAAATGTTTATTAAGCAAGGGTGTGGTTTATGGATTGTTTATTAAGCAGGAGTGAGGTTTATGAAGTGTTTATTAAGCAGGGGTGTGGTTTATGAAGTGTTTATTAAGCAGGGGTGTGGTTTATGAAGTGTTTATTAAGCAGGGGTGTGGTTTATGAAGTGTTTATTAAGCAGGAGTGAGGTTTATGAAGTGTTTATTAAGTAGGAGTGAGGTTTATGAAGTGTTTATTAAGCAGGGGTGTGGTTTATGACGTGTTTATTAAGCAGGGGTGTGGTTTATGAAGTGTTTATTAAGCAGGGGTGTGGTTTATGAAGTATTTATTAAGCAGGAGGGAGGTTTATGGAGTGTTTATTAAGCAGGGGTGTGGTTTATGGAGTGTTTATTAAGCAGCAGTGAGGTTTATGAAGTGTTTATTAAGCAGGAGTGAGGTTTATGAAGTGTTTATTAGGCAGGGGTGTGGTTTATGGCGTGTTTATTAAGCAGGGGTGTGGTTTATGAAGCGTTTATTAAGCAGGAGTGAGGTTTATGAAGTGTTTATTAAGCAGGAATGAGGTTTATGAAGTGTTTATTAAGCAGGGGTGTGGTTTATGAAGTGTTTATTAAGCAGGGGTGTGGTTTATGAAGTGTTTATTAAGCAGGGGTGTGGTTTATGGAGTGTTTATTAAGCAGGGATGTGGTTTATGAAGTGTTTATTAAGCAGGGGTGAGGTTTATGAAGTGTTTATTAAGCAGGAGTGAGGTTTATGAAGTGTTTATTAAGCAGGGGTGTGGTTTATGAAGTGCTTATTAAGCAGGGGTGAGGTTTATGAAGTGTTTATTAAGCAGGAGTGAGGTTTATGGAGTGTTTATTAAGCATGGGTGTGGTTATGGAGTGTTTATTAAGCAAGGGTGTGGTTTATGGAGTGTTTATTAAGCAGGAGTGAGGTTTATGAAGTGTTTATTAAGCAGGGGTGTGGTTTTTGAAGTGTTTATTAAGCAGGGGTGTGGTTTATGAAGTGTTTATTAAGCAGGGGTGTGGTATATGAAGTGTTTATTAAGCTGGGGTGTGGTTTATGGAGTGATTATTAAGCAGGGGTGTGGTTTGTGAAGTGTTTATTAAGCAAGGGTGACGTTTATGAAGTGTTTATTAAGCAGGGGTGTGGTTTGTGAAGTGTTTATTAAGCAAGGGTGAGGTTTATGAAGTGTTTATTAAGCAGGGGTGTGGTTTATGAAGTGTTTATTAAGCAGGGGTGTGGTTTATGAAGTGTTTATTAAGCAGGGGTGTGGTTTATGAAGTGTTTATTAAGCAGGGGTGTGGTTTATGAAGCATTTATTAAGCAGGGCTGTGGTTTATGAAGTGTTTATTAAGCAGGGGTGTGGTTTATGAAGTGTTTATTAAGCAGGGGTGTGGTTTATGAAGTGTTTATTAAGCAGGAGTGAGGTTTATGAAGTGTTTATTAAGCAGGAGTGAGGTTTATGAAGTGTTTATTAAGCAGGGGTGTGGTTTATGAAGTGTTTATTAAGCAGGGGTGTGGTTTATGAAGTGTGTGTTAAGCAGGGGTGTGGTTTATGAAGTGTTTATTAAGCAGGGGTGTGGTTTATGAAGTGTTTATTAAGCAGGAGTGTGGTTTATGAAGTGTTTATTAAGCAGGGGTGTGGTTTATGAAGTGTTTATTAAGCAGGGGTGTGGTTTATGAAGTGTTTATTAAGCAGGAGTGAGGTTTATGGAGTGTTTATTAAGCAGGGGTGTGGTTTATGAAGTGTTTATTAAGCAGGAGTGTGGTTTATGAAGTGTTTATTAAGCAGGGGTGAGGTTTATGAAGCGTTTATTAAGGAGGGGTGTGGTTTATGAAGTGTGTATTAAGCAGGGGTGTGGTTTATGAAGTGTTTATTAAGCAGGAGTGAGGTTTATGGAGTGTTTATTAAGCAGGGGTGTGGTTTATGAATTGTTTATTAAGCAGGGGTGTGTTTTATGAAGTGTTTATTAAGCAGGAGTGTTGTTTATGAAGTGTTTATTAAGCAGGAGTGAGGTTTATGGAGTGTTTATTAAGCAGGGGTGTGGATTATGAAGTGTTTATTAAGCAGGGGTGTGGTTTATGAAGTGCTTATTAAGCAGGGGTGTGGTTTATGAAGTGTTTATTAAGCAGGGGTGTGGTTTATGAAGTGTGTATTAAGCAGGGGTGTGGTTTATGAAGTGTTTTTAAGCAGGGGTGTGGTTTATGAAGCATTTATTAAGCAGGGGTCTGGTTTATGAAGTGTTTATTAAGCAGGAGTGTGGTTTATGAAGTGTTTAATAAGCAGCGGTGTGGTTTATGAAGTGTTTATTAAGCAGGGGTGTGGTTTATGAAGTGTTTATTAAGCAGGAGTGAGGTTTATGAAGTGTTTATTAAGCAGGATTGAGGTTTATGAAGTGTTTATTAAGCAGGGGTGTGGTTTATGAAGTGTTTATTAAGCAGGGGTGTGGTTTATGAAGTGTTTATTAAGCAGGGGTGAGGTTTATGAAGTGTTTATTAAGCAGGGGTGAGGTTTATGGAGTGTTTATTAAGCAGTAGTGAAGTTTATGATGTGTTTATTAAGCAGGAGTGAGGTTTATGAAGTGTTTATTAAACAGGGGTGTGGTTTATGAAGTGTTTATTAAGCAGGGGTGTGGTTTATGAAGTGTTTATTAAGCAGGGGTGTGGTTTATAAAGTGTGTATTAAGCAGGGGTGTGGTTTATGAAGTGTTTATTAAGCAGGAGTGAGGTTTATGGAGTGTTTATTAAGCAGGAGTGTTGTTTATGAAGTGTTTATTAAGCAGGGGTGAGGTTTATGAAGTGTTTATTAAGCAGGGGTGTGGTTTATGAAGTGTGTATTAAGCAGGCGTGTGGTTTATGAAGTGTTTATTAAGCAGGAGTGAGGTTTATGGAGTGTTTATTAAGCAGTAGTGAGGTTTATGAAGTGTTTATTAAGCAGGGGTGTGGTTTATGAAGTGTTTATTAAGCAGGGGTGTGGTTTATGAAGTGTTTATTAAGCAGGGGTGTGGTTTATGAAGTGTTTATTAAGCAGGAGTGAGGTTTATGAAGTGTTTATTAAGCAGGGGTGTGGTTTATGAAGTGTTTATTAAGCAGGGGTGTGGTTTATGAAGTGTTTATTAAGCAGGGGTGTGGTTTATGGAGTGTTTATTAAGCAGGAGTGAGGTTTATGAAGTGTTTATTAAGCAGGGGTGTGGTTTATGAAGTGTTTATTAAGCAGGGGTGTGGTTTATGGAGTGTTTATTAAGCAGGAGTGAGGTTTATGAAGTGTTTATTAAGCAGGGGTGTGGTTTATGGAGTGTTTATTAAGCAGGAGTGAGGTTTATGAAGTGTTTATTAAGCAGGAGTGAGGTTTATGAATTGTTTATTAAGCAGGGGTGTGGTTTATGAAGTGTTTATTAAGCAGGGGTGTGGTTTATGAAGTGTTTATTAAGCAGGGGTGTGGTTTATGAAGTGCTTATTAAGCAGGGGTGAGGTTTATGAAGTGTTTATTAAGCAGGAGTGAGGTTTATGGAGTGTTTATTAAGCAGGGGTGTGGTTATGGAGTGTTTATTAAGCAAGGGTGTGGTTTATGGAGTGTTTATTAAGCAGGAGTGAGGTTTATGAAGTGTTTATTAAGCAGGGGTGTGGTTTATGAAGTGTTTATTAAGCAGGGGTGTGGTTTATGAAGTGTTTATTAAGCAGGGGTGTGGTATATGAAGTGTTTATTAAGCAGGAGTGAGGTTTATGGAGTGTTTATTAAGCAGTAGTGAGGTTTATGAAGTGTTTATTAAGCAGGGGTGTGGTTTATGAAGTGTTTATTAAGCAGGGGTGTGGTTTATGAAGTGTTTATTAAGCAGGGGTGTGCTTTATGAAGTGTTTATTAAGCAGGAGTGAGGTTTATGAAGTGTTTATTAAGCAGGGGTGTGGTTTATGAAGTGTTTATTAAGCAGGGGTGTGGTTTATGAAGTGTTTATTAAGCAGGGGTGTGGTTTATGGAGTGTTTATTAAGCAGGAGTGAGGTTTATGAAGTGTTTATTAAGCAGGGGTGTGGTTTATGAAGTGTTTATTAAGCAGGGGTGTGGTTTATGGAGTGTTTATTAAGCAGGAGTGAGGTTTATGAAGTGTTTATTAAGCAGGGGTGTGGTTTATGGAGTGTTTATTAAGCAGGCGTGAGGTTTATGAAGTGTTTATTAAGCAGGAGTGAGGTTTATGAATTGTTTATTAAGCAGGGGTGTGGTTTATGAAGTGTTTATTAAGCAGGGGTGTGGTTTATGAAGTCTTTATTAAGCAGGGGTGTGGTTTATGGAGTGTTTATTAAGCAGGAGTGAGGTTTATGAAGTGTTTATTAAGCAGGGGTGTGGTTTATGGAGTGTTTATTAAGCAGGAGTGAGGTTTATGAAGTGTTTATTAAGCAGGAGTGAGGTTTATGAAGTGTTTATTAAGCAGGGATGTGGTTTATGAAGTGTTTATTAAGCAGGGGTGTGGTTTATGAAGTGTTTATTAAGCAGGGGTGTGGTTTATGAAGTGCTTATTAAGCAGGGGTGAGGTTTATGAAGTGTTTAGCAGGAGTGAGGTTTATGAAGTGTTTATTAAGCAGGGGTGTGGTTTATGAAGTGTTTATTAAGCAGGGGTGTGGTTTATGAAGTGTTTATTAAGCAGGGGTGAGGTTTATGAAGTGTTTATTAAGCAGGGGTGAGGTTTATGGAGTGTTTATTAAGCAGTAGTGAAGTTTATGATGTGTTTATTAAGCAGGAGTGAGGTTTATGGAGTGTTTATTAAGCAGGGGTGTGGTTTATGAAGTGTTTATTAAGCAGGAGTGAGGTTTATGGAGTGTTTATTAGGCAGGGGTGTGGTTTATGAAGTGTTTATTAAGCAGGAGTGAGGTTTATGAAGTGTTTATTAAGCAGGGGTGTGGTTTGTGAAGTGTTTATTAAGCAGGAGTGAGGTTTATGAAGTGTTTATTAAGCAGGAGTGAGGTTTATGAAGTGTTTATTAAGCAGGGGTGTGGTTTATGAAGTGTTTATTAAGTAGGGGTGTGGTTTATGAAGTGTTTATTAAGCAGGGGTGTGGTTTATTAAGTGTTTATTAAGCAGGGGTGAGGTTTATGAAGTGTTTATTAAGCAGGAGTGAGGTTTATGGAGTGTTTATTAAGCAGGGGTGTGGTTTATGGAATGTTTATTAAGCAAGGGTGTGGTTTATGGAGTGTTTATTAAGCAGGAGTGAGGTTTATGAAGTGTTTATTAAGCAGGAGTGAGGTTTATGAAGTGTTTATTAGGCAGGGGTGTGGTTTATGGCGTGTTTATTAAGCAGGGGTGTGGTTTATGAAGCGTTTATTAAGCAGGAGTGAGGTTTATGAAGCGTTTATTAAGCAGGGGTGTGGTTTATGAAGTGTTTATTAAGCAGGGGTGTGGTTTATGAAGTGTTTATTAAGCAGGGGTGTGGTTTATGAAGTGTTTATTAAGCAGGGATGTGGTTTATGAAGTGTTTATTAAGCAGGGGTGAGGTTTATGAAGTGCTTATTAAGCAGGGGTGTGGTTTATGAAGCGTTTATTAAGCAGGAGTGAGGTTTATGAAGCGTTTATTAAGCAGGGGTGTGGTTTATGAAGTGTTTATTAAGCAGGGGTGTGGTTTATGAAGTGTTTATTAAGCAGGGGTGTGGTTTATGAAGTGCTTATTAAGCAGGGGTGAGGTTTATGAAGTGTTTATTAAGCAGGAGTGAGGTTTATGGAGTGTTTATTAAGCAGGGGTGTGGTTATGGAGTGTTTATTAAGCAAGGGTGTGGTTTATGGAGTGTTTATTAAGCAGGAGTGAGGTTTATGAAGTGTTTATTAAGCAGGGGTGTGGTTTATGAAGTGTTTATTAAGCAGGGGTGTGGTTTATGAAGTGTTTATTAAGCAGGGGTGTGGTATATGAAGTGTTTATTAAGCTGGGGTGTGGTTTATGGAGTGATTATTAAGCAGGGGTGTGGTTTGTGAAGTGTTTATTAAGCAAGGGTGAGGTTTATGAAGTGTTTTTTAAGCAGGGGTGTGGTTTATGAAGTGTTTATTAAGCAGGGGTGTGGTTTATGAAGTCTTTATTAAGCAGGGGTGTGGTTTATGGAGTGTTTATTAAGCAGGAGTGAGGTTTATGAAGTGTTTATTAAGCAGGGGTGTGGTTTATGGAGTGTTTATTAAGCAGGAGTGAGGTTTATGAAGTGTTTATTAAGCACGAATGAGGTTTATGAAGTGTTTATTAAGCAGGGATGTGGTTTATGAAGTGTTTATTAAGCAGGGGTGTGGTTTATGAAATGTTTATTAAGCAAGGGTGTGGTTTATGAAGTGCTTATTAAGCAGGGGTGAGGTTTATGAAGTGTTTATTAAGCAGGAGTGAGGTTTATGAAGTGTTTATTAAGCAGGGGTGTGGTTTATGAAGTGTTTATTAAGCAGGGGTGTGGTTTATGAAGTGTTTATTAAGCAGGGGTGAGGTTTATGAAGTGTTTATTAAGCAGGGGTGAGGTTTATGGAGTGTTTATTAAGCAGTAGTGAAGTTTATGATGTGTTTATTAAGCAGGAGTGAGGTTTATGAAGTGTTTATTAAGCAGGGGTGTGGTTTATGAAGTGTTTATTAAGCAGGAGTGAGGTTTATGGAGTGTTTATTAGGCAGGGGTGTGGTTTATGAAGTGTTTATTAAGCAGGAGTGAGGTTTATGAAGTGTTTATTAAGCAGGGGTGTGGTTTGTGAAGTGTTTATTAAGCAGGAGTGAGGTTTATGAAGTGTTTATTAAGCAGGAGTGAGGTTTATGAAGTGTTTATTAAGCAGGGGTGTGGTTTATGAAGTGTTTATTAAGTAGGGGTGTGGTTTATGAAGTGGTTATTAAGCAGGGGTGTGGTTTATGAAGTGTTTATTAAGCAGGGATGTGGTTTATTAAGTGTTTATTAAGCAGGGGTGAGGTTTATGAAGTGTTTATTAAGCAGGAGTGAGGTTTATGGAGTGTTTATTAAGCAGGGGTGTGGTTTATGGAATGTTTATTAAGCAAGGGTGTGGCTTATGGAGTGTTTATTAAGCAGGAGTGAGGTTTATGAAGTGTTTATTAAGCAGGGGTGTGGTTTATGAAGTGTTTATTAAGCAGGGGTGTGGTTTATGAAGTGTTTATTAAGCAGGAGTGAGGTTTATGAAGTGTTTATTAAGCAGGAGTGAGGTTTATGAAGTGTTTATTAAGCAGGGGTGTGGTTTATGAAGTGTTTATTAAGCAGGGGTGTGGTTTATGAAGTGTTTATTAAGCAGGGGTGTGGTTTATGAAGTGTTTATTAAGCAGGGGTGTGGTTTATGAAGTGTTTATTAAGCAGGGGTGTGGTTTATGAAGTGTTTATTAAGCAGGGGTGAGGTTTATGAAGTGTTTATTAAGCAGAAGTGAGGTTTATGGAGTGTTTATTAAGCAGGGGTGTGGTTTATGGAGTGTTTATTAAGCAAGGGTGTGGTTTATGGATTGTTTATTAAGCAGGAGTGAGGTTTATGAAGTGTTTATTAAGCAGGGGTGTGGTTTATGAAGTGTTTATTAAGCAGGGGTGTGGTTTATGAAGTGTTTATTAAGCAGGGGTGTGGTTTATGAAGTGTTTATTAAGCAGGAGTGAGGTTTATGAAGTGTTTATTAAGTAGGAGTGAGGTTTATGAAGTGTTTATTAAGCAGGGGTGTGGTTTATGACGTGTTTATTAAGCAGGGGTGTGGTTTATGAAGTGTTTATTAAGCAGGGGTGTGGTTTATGAAGTATTTATTAAGCAGGAGGGAGGTTTATGGAGTGTTTATTAAGCAGGGGTGTGGTTTATGGAGTGTTTATTAAGCAGCAGTGAGGTTTATGAAGTGTTTATTAAGCAGGAGTGAGGTTTATGAAGTGTTTATTAGGCAGGGGTGTGGTTTATGGCGTGTTTATTAAGCAGGGGTGTGGTTTATGAAGCGTTTATTAAGCAGGAGTGAGGTTTATGAAGTGTTTATTAAGCAGGAATGAGGTTTATGAAGTGTTTATTAAGCAGGGGTGTGGTTTATGAAGTGTTTATTAAGCAGGGGTGTGGTTTATGAAGTGTTTATTAAGCAGGGGTGTGGTTTATGGAGTGTTTATTAAGCAGGGATGTGGTTTATGAAGTGTTTATTAAGCAGGGGTGAGGTTTATGAAGTGTTTATTAAGCAGGAGTGAGGTTTATGAAGTGTTTATTAAGCAGGGGTGTGGTTTATGAAGTGCTTATTAAGCAGGGGTGAGGTTTATGAAGTGTTTATTAAGCAGGAGTGAGGTTTATGGAGTGTTTATTAAGCATGGGTGTGGTTATGGAGTGTTTATTAAGCAAGGGTGTGGTTTATGGAGTGTTTATTAAGCAGGAGTGAGGTTTATGAAGTGTTTATTAAGCAGGGGTGTGGTTTTTGAAGTGTTTATTAAGCAGGGGTGTGGTTTATGAAGTGTTTATTAAGCAGGGGTGTGGTATATGAAGTGTTTATTAAGCTGGGGTGTGGTTTATGGAGTGATTATTAAGCAGGGGTGTGGTTTGTGAAGTGTTTATTAAGCAAGGGTGACGTTTATGAAGTGTTTATTAAGCAGGGGTGTGGTTTGTGAAGTGTTTATTAAGCAAGGGTGAGGTTTATGAAGTGTTTATTAAGCAGGGGTGTGGTTTATGAAGTGTTTATTAAGCAGGGGTGTGGTTTATGAAGTGTTTATTAAGCAGGGGTGTGGTTTATGAAGTGTTTATTAAGCAGGGGTGTGGTTTATGAAGCATTTATTAAGCAGGGCTGTGGTTTATGAAGTGTTTATTAAGCAGGGGTGTGGTTTATGAAGTGTTTATTAAGCAGGGGTGTGGTTTATGAAGTGTTTATTAAGCAGGAGTGAGGTTTATGAAGTGTTTATTAAGCAGGAGTGAGGTTTATGAAGTGTTTATTAAGCAGGGGTGTGGTTTATGAAGTGTTTATTAAGCAGGGGTGTGGTTTATGAAGTGTGTGTTAAGCAGGGGTGTGGTTTATGAAGTGTTTATTAAGCAGGGGTGTGGTTTATGAAGTGTTTATTAAGCAGGAGTGTGGTTTATGAAGTGTTTATTAAGCAGGGGTGTGGTTTATGAAGTGTTTATTAAGCAGGGGTGTGGTTTATGAAGTGTTTATTAAGCAGGAGTGAGGTTTATGGAGTGTTTATTAAGCAGGGGTGTGGTTTATGAAGTGTTTATTAAGCAGGAGTGTGGTTTATGAAGTGTTTATTAAGCAGGGGTGAGGTTTATGAAGCGTTTATTAAGGAGGGGTGTGGTTTATGAAGTGTGTATTAAGCAGGGGTGTGGTTTATGAAGTGTTTATTAAGCAGGAGTGAGGTTTATGGAGTGTTTATTAAGCAGGGGTGTGGTTTATGAATTGTTTATTAAGCAGGGGTGTGTTTTATGAAGTGTTTATTAAGCAGGAGTGTTGTTTATGAAGTGTTTATTAAGCAGGAGTGAGGTTTATGGAGTGTTTATTAAGCAGGGGTGTGGATTATGAAGTGTTTATTAAGCAGGGGTGTGGTTTATGAAGTGCTTATTAAGCAGGGGTGTGGTTTATGAAGTGTTTATTAAGCAGGGGTGTGGTTTATGAAGTGTGTATTAAGCAGGGGTGTGGTTTATGAAGTGTTTTTAAGCAGGGGTGTGGTTTATGAAGCATTTATTAAGCAGGGGTCTGGTTTATGAAGTGTTTATTAAGCAGGAGTGTGGTTTATGAAGTGTTTAATAAGCAGCGGTGTGGTTTATGAAGTGTTTATTAAGCAGGGGTGTGGTTTATGAAGTGTTTATTAAGCAGGAGTGAGGTTTATGAAGTGTTTATTAAGCAGGATTGAGGTTTATGAAGTGTTTATTAAGCAGGGGTGTGGTTTATGAAGTGTTTATTAAGCAGGGGTGTGGTTTATGAAGTGTTTATTAAGCAGGGGTGAGGTTTATGAAGTGTTTATTAAGCAGGGGTGAGGTTTATGGAGTGTTTATTAAGCAGTAGTGAAGTTTATGATGTGTTTATTAAGCAGGAGTGAGGTTTATGAAGTGTTTATTAAACAGGGGTGTGGTTTATGAAGTGTTTATTAAGCAGGGGTGTGGTTTATGAAGTGTTTATTAAGCAGGGGTGTGGTTTATAAAGTGTGTATTAAGCAGGGGTGTGGTTTATGAAGTGTTTATTAAGCAGGAGTGAGGTTTATGGAGTGTTTATTAAGCAGGAGTGTTGTTTATGAAGTGTTTATTAAGCAGGGGTGAGGTTTATGAAGTGTTTATTAAGCAGGGGTGTGGTTTATGAAGTGTGTATTAAGCAGGCGTGTGGTTTATGAAGTGTTTATTAAGCAGGAGTGAGGTTTATGGAGTGTTTATTAAGCAGTAGTGAGGTTTATGAAGTGTTTATTAAGCAGGGGTGTGGTTTATGAAGTGTTTATTAAGCAGGGGTGTGGTTTATGAAGTGTTTATTAAGCAGGGGTGTGGTTTATGAAGTGTTTATTAAGCAGGAGTGAGGTTTATGAAGTGTTTATTAAGCAGGGGTGTGGTTTATGAAGTGTTTATTAAGCAGGGGTGTGGTTTATGAAGTGTTTATTAAGCAGGGGTGTGGTTTATGGAGTGTTTATTAAGCAGGAGTGAGGTTTATGAAGTGTTTATTAAGCAGGGGTGTGGTTTATGAAGTGTTTATTAAGCAGGGGTGTGGTTTATGGAGTGTTTATTAAGCAGGAGTGAGGTTTATGAAGTGTTTATTAAGCAGGGGTGTGGTTTATGGAGTGTTTATTAAGCAGGAGTGAGGTTTATGAAGTGTTTATTAAGCAGGAGTGAGGTTTATGAATTGTTTATTAAGCAGGGGTGTGGTTTATGAAGTGTTTATTAAGCAGGGGTGTGGTTTATGAAGTGTTTATTAAGCAGGGGTGTGGTTTATGAAGTGCTTATTAAGCAGGGGTGAGGTTTATGAAGTGTTTATTAAGCAGGAGTGAGGTTTATGGAGTGTTTATTAAGCAGGGGTGTGGTTATGGAGTGTTTATTAAGCAAGGGTGTGGTTTATGGAGTGTTTATTAAGCAGGAGTGAGGTTTATGAAGTGTTTATTAAGCAGGGGTGTGGTTTATGAAGTGTTTATTAAGCAGGGGTGTGGTTTATGAAGTGTTTATTAAGCAGGGGTGTGGTATATGAAGTGTTTATTAAGCAGGAGTGAGGTTTATGGAGTGTTTATTAAGCAGTAGTGAGGTTTATGAAGTGTTTATTAAGCAGGGGTGTGGTTTATGAAGTGTTTATTAAGCAGGGGTGTGGTTTATGAAGTGTTTATTAAGCAGGGGTGTGCTTTATGAAGTGTTTATTAAGCAGGAGTGAGGTTTATGAAGTGTTTATTAAGCAGGGGTGTGGTTTATGAAGTGTTTATTAAGCAGGGGTGTGGTTTATGAAGTGTTTATTAAGCAGGGGTGTGGTTTATGGAGTGTTTATTAAGCAGGAGTGAGGTTTATGAAGTGTTTATTAAGCAGGGGTGTGGTTTATGAAGTGTTTATTAAGCAGGGGTGTGGTTTATGGAGTGTTTATTAAGCAGGAGTGAGGTTTATGAAGTGTTTATTAAGCAGGGGTGTGGTTTATGGAGTGTTTATTAAGCAGGCGTGAGGTTTATGAAGTGTTTATTAAGCAGGAGTGAGGTTTATGAATTGTTTATTAAGCAGGGGTGTGGTTTATGAAGTGTTTATTAAGCAGGGGTGTGGTTTATGAAGTCTTTATTAAGCAGGGGTGTGGTTTATGGAGTGTTTATTAAGCAGGAGTGAGGTTTATGAAGTGTTTATTAAGCAGGGGTGTGGTTTATGGAGTGTTTATTAAGCAGGAGTGAGGTTTATGAAGTGTTTATTAAGCAGGAGTGAGGTTTATGAAGTGTTTATTAAGCAGGGATGTGGTTTATGAAGTGTTTATTAAGCAGGGGTGTGGTTTATGAAGTGTTTATTAAGCAGGGGTGTGGTTTATGAAGTGCTTATTAAGCAGGGGTGAGGTTTATGAAGTGTTTAGCAGGAGTGAGGTTTATGAAGTGTTTATTAAGCAGGGGTGTGGTTTATGAAGTGTTTATTAAGCAGGGGTGTGGTTTATGAAGTGTTTATTAAGCAGGGGTGAGGTTTATGAAGTGTTTATTAAGCAGGGGTGAGGTTTATGGAGTGTTTATTAAGCAGTAGTGAAGTTTATGATGTGTTTATTAAGCAGGAGTGAGGTTTATGGAGTGTTTATTAAGCAGGGGTGTGGTTTATGAAGTGTTTATTAAGCAGGAGTGAGGTTTATGGAGTGTTTATTAGGCAGGGGTGTGGTTTATGAAGTGTTTATTAAGCAGGAGTGAGGTTTATGAAGTGTTTATTAAGCAGGGGTGTGGTTTGTGAAGTGTTTATTAAGCAGGAGTGAGGTTTATGAAGTGTTTATTAAGCAGGAGTGAGGTTTATGAAGTGTTTATTAAGCAGGGGTGTGGTTTATGAAGTGTTTATTAAGTAGGGGTGTGGTTTATGAAGTGTTTATTAAGCAGGGGTGTGGTTTATTAAGTGTTTATTAAGCAGGGGTGAGGTTTATGAAGTGTTTATTAAGCAGGAGTGAGGTTTATGGAGTGTTTATTAAGCAGGGGTGTGGTTTATGGAATGTTTATTAAGCAAGGGTGTGGTTTATGGAGTGTTTATTAAGCAGGAGTGAGGTTTATGAAGTGTTTATTAAGCAGGAGTGAGGTTTATGAAGTGTTTATTAGGCAGGGGTGTGGTTTATGGCGTGTTTATTAAGCAGGGGTGTGGTTTATGAAGCGTTTATTAAGCAGGAGTGAGGTTTATGAAGCGTTTATTAAGCAGGGGTGTGGTTTATGAAGTGTTTATTAAGCAGGGGTGTGGTTTATGAAGTGTTTATTAAGCAGGGGTGTGGTTTATGAAGTGTTTATTAAGCAGGGATGTGGTTTATGAAGTGTTTATTAAGCAGGGGTGAGGTTTATGAAGTGCTTATTAAGCAGGGGTGTGGTTTATGAAGCGTTTATTAAGCAGGAGTGAGGTTTATGAAGTGTTTATTAAGCAGGGGTGTGGTTTATGAAGTGTTTAATAAGCAGCGGTGTGGTTTATGAAGTGTTTATTAAGCAGGGGTGTGGTTTATGGAGTGTTTATTAAGCAGGGATGTGGTTTATGAAGTGTTTATTAAGCAGGGGTGAGGTTTATGAAGTGCTTATTAAGCAGGGGTGTGGTTTATGAAGTGTTTATTAAGCAGGGATGTGGTTTATGAAGTGCTTATTAAGCAGGGGTGTGGTTTATGAAGTGTGTATTAAGCAGGGGTGTGGTTTATGAAGTGTTTTTAAGCAGGGGTGTGGTTTATGAAGTGTTTATTAAGCAGGAGTGTGGTTTATGAAGTGTTTATTAAGCAGGGGTGTGGTTTATGAAGTGTTTATTAAGCAGGGGTGTGGTTTATGAAGTGTTTATTAAGCAGGAGTGAGGTTTATGAAGTGTTTATTAAGCAGGGGTGAGGTTTATGAAGTGCTTATTAAGCAGGGGTGTGGTTTATGTAGTGTGTATTAAGCAGGGGTGTTATTTATGAAGTGTTTTTAAGCAGGGGTGTGGTTTATGAAGTGTTTATTAAGCAGGAGTGTGGTTTATGAAGTGTTTATTAAGCAGGGGTGTGGTTTATGAAGTGTTTATTAAGCAGGGGTGTGGTTTATAAAGTGTGTATTAAGCAGGGGTGTGGTTTATGAAGTGTTTATTAAGCAGGAGTGAGGTTTATGGAGTGTTTATTAAGCAGGAGTGTGGTTTATGAAGTGTTTATTAAGCAGGGGTGAGGTTTATGAAGTGTTTATTAAGCAGGGGTGTGGTTTATGAAGTGTGTATTAAGCAGGGGTGTGGTTTATGAAGTGTTTATTAAGCAGGGGTGTGGTATATGAAGTGTTTATTAAGCTGGGGTGTGGTTTATGGAGTGATTATTAAGCAGGGGTGTGGTTTGTGAAGTGTTTATTAAGCAAGGGTGAGGTTTATGAAGTGTTTTTTAAGCAGGGGTGTGGTTTATGAAGTGTTTATTAAGCAGGGGTGTGGTTTATGAAGTCTTTATTAAGCAGGGGTGTGGTTTATGGAGTGTTTATTAAGCAGGAGTGAGGTTTATGAAGTGTTTATTAAGCAGGGGTGTGGTTTATGGAGTGTTTATTAAGCAGGAGTGAGGTTTATGAAGTGTTTATTAAGCACGAATGAGGTTTATGAAGTGTTTATTAAGCAGGGATGTGGTTTATGAAGTGTTTATTAAGCAGGGGTGTGGTTTATGAAATGTTTATTAAGCAAGGGTGTGGTTTATGAAGTGCTTATTAAGCAGGGGTGAGGTTTATGAAGTGTTTATTAAGCAGGAGTGAGGTTTATGAAGTGTTTATTAAGCAGGGGTGTGGTTTATGAAGTGTTTATTAAGCAGGGGTGTGGTTTATGAAGTGTTTATTAAGCAGGGGTGAGGTTTATGAAGTGTTTATTAAGCAGGGGTGAGGTTTATGGAGTGTTTATTAAGCAGTAGTGAAGTTTATGATGTGTTTATTAAGCAGGAGTGAGGTTTATGAAGTGTTTATTAAGCAGGGGTGTGGTTTATGAAGTGTTTATTAAGCAGGAGTGAGGTTTATGGAGTGTTTATTAGGCAGGGGTGTGGTTTATGAAGTGTTTATTAAGCAGGAGTGAGGTTTATGAAGTGTTTATTAAGCAGGGGTGTGGTTTGTGAAGTGTTTATTAAGCAGGAGTGAGGTTTATGAAGTGTTTATTAAGCAGGAGTGAGGTTTATGAAGTGTTTATTAAGCAGGGGTGTGGTTTATGAAGTGTTTATTAAGTAGGGGTGTGGTTTATGAAGTGGTTATTAAGCAGGGGTGTGGTTTATGAAGTGTTTATTAAGCAGGGATGTGGTTTATTAAGTGTTTATTAAGCAGGGGTGAGGTTTATGAAGTGTTTATTAAGCAGGAGTGAGGTTTATGGAGTGTTTATTAAGCAGGGGTGTGGTTTATGGAATGTTTATTAAGCAAGGGTGTGGTTTATGGAGTGTTTATTAAGCAGGAGTGAGGTTTATGAAGTGTTTATTAAGCAGGGGTGTGGTTTATGAAGTGTTTATTAAGCAGGGGTGTGGTTTATGAAGTGTTTATTAAGCAGGAGTGAGGTTTATGAAGTGTTTATTAAGCAGGAGTGAGGTTTATGAAGTGTTTATTAAGCAGGGGTGTGGTTTATGAAGTGTTTATTAAGCAGGGGTGTGGTTTATGAAGTGTTTATTAAGCAGGGGTGTGGTTTATGAAGTGTTTATTAAGCAGGGGTGTGGTTTATGAAGTGTTTATTAAGCAGGGGTGTGGTTTATGAAGTGTTTATTAAGCAGGGGTGAGGTTTATGAAGTGTTTATTAAGCAGAAGTGAGGTTTATGGAGTGTTTATTAAGCAGGGGTGTGGTTTATGGAGTGTTTATTAAGCAAGGGTGTGGTTTATGGATTGTTTATTAAGCAGGAGTGAGGTTTATGAAGTGTTTATTAAGCAGGGGTGTGGTTTATGAAGTGTTTATTAAGCAGGGGTGTGGTTTATGAAGTGTTTATTAAGCAGGGGTGTGGTTTATGAAGTGTTTATTAAGCAGGAGTGAGGTTTATGAAGTGTTTATTAAGTAGGAGTGAGGTTTATGAAGTGTTTATTAAGCAGGGGTGTGGTTTATGACGTGTTTATTAAGCAGGGGTGTGGTTTATGAAGTGTTTATTAAGCAGGGGTGTGGTTTATGAAGTATTTATTAAGCAGGAGGGAGGTTTATGGAGTGTTTATTAAGCAGGGGTGTGGTTTATGGAGTGTTTATTAAGCAGCAGTGAGGTTTATGAAGTGTTTATTAAGCAGGAGTGAGGTTTATGAAGTGTTTATTAGGCAGGGGTGTGGTTTATGGCGTGTTTATTAAGCAGGGGTGTGGTTTATGAAGCGTTTATTAAGCAGGAGTGAGGTTTATGAAGTGTTTATTAAGCAGGAATGAGGTTTATGAAGTGTTTATTAAGCAGGGGTGTGGTTTATGAAGTGTTTATTAAGCAGGGGTGTGGTTTATGAAGTGTTTATTAAGCAGGGGTGTGGTTTATGGAGTGTTTATTAAGCAGGGATGTGGTTTATGAAGTGTTTATTAAGCAGGGGTGAGGTTTATGAAGTGTTTATTAAGCAGGAGTGAGGTTTATGAAGTGTTTATTAAGCAGGGGTGTGGTTTATGAAGTGCTTATTAAGCAGGGGTGAGGTTTATGAAGTGTTTATTAAGCAGGAGTGAGGTTTATGGAGTGTTTATTAAGCATGGGTGTGGTTATGGAGTGTTTATTAAGCAAGGGTGTGGTTTATGGAGTGTTTATTAAGCAGGAGTGAGGTTTATGAAGTGTTTATTAAGCAGGGGTGTGGTTTTTGAAGTGTTTATTAAGCAGGGGTGTGGTTTATGAAGTGTTTATTAAGCAGGGGTGTGGTATATGAAGTGTTTATTAAGCTGGGGTGTGGTTTATGGAGTGATTATTAAGCAGGGGTGTGGTTTGTGAAGTGTTTATTAAGCAAGGGTGACGTTTATGAAGTGTTTATTAAGCAGGGGTGTGGTTTGTGAAGTGTTTATTAAGCAAGGGTGAGGTTTATGAAGTGTTTATTAAGCAGGGGTGTGGTTTATGAAGTGTTTATTAAGCAGGGGTGTGGTTTATGAAGTGTTTATTAAGCAGGGGTGTGGTTTATGAAGTGTTTATTAAGCAGGGGTGTGGTTTATGAAGCATTTATTAAGCAGGGATGTGGTTTATGAAGTGTTTATTAAGCAGGGGTGTGGTTTATGAAGTGTTTATTAAGCAGGGGTGTGGTTTATGAAGTGTTTATTAAGCAGGAGTGAGGTTTATGAAGTGTTTATTAAGCAGGAGTGAGGTTTATGAAGTGTTTATTAAGCAGGGGTGTGGTTTATGAAGTGTTTATTAAGCAGGGGTGTGGTTTATGAAGTGTGTGTTAAGCAGGGGTGTGGTTTATGAAGTGTTTATTAAGCAGGGGTGTGGTTTATGAAGTGTTTATTAAGCAGGAGTGTGGTTTATGAAGTGTTTATTAAGCAGGGGTGTGGTTTATGAAGTGTTTATTAAGCAGGGGTGTGGTTTATGAAGTGTTTATTAAGCAGGAGTGAGGTTTATGGAGTGTTTATTAAGCAGGGGTGTGGTTTATGAAGTGTTTATTAAGCAGGAGTGTGGTTTATGAAGTGTTTATTAAGCAGGGGTGAGGTTTATGAAGCGTTTATTAAGGAGGGGTGTGGTTTATGAAGTGTGTATTAAGCAGGGGTGTGGTTTATGAAGTGTTTATTAAGCAGGAGTGAGGTTTATGGAGTGTTTATTAAGCAGGGGTGTGGTTTATGAATTGTTTATTAAGCAGGGGTGTGTTTTATGAAGTGTTTATTAAGCAGGAGTGTTGTTTATGAAGTGTTTATTAAGCAGGAGTGAGGTTTATGGAGTGTTTATTAAGCAGGGGTGTGGATTATGAAGTGTTTATTAAGCAGGGGTGTGGTTTATGAAGTGCTTATTAAGCAGGGGTGTGGTTTATGAAGTGTTTATTAAGCAGGGGTGTGGTTTATGAAGTGTGTATTAAGCAGGGGTGTGGTTTATGAAGTGTTTTTAAGCAGGGGTGTGGTTTATGAAGCATTTATTAAGCAGGGGTCTGGTTTATGAAGTGTTTATTAAGCAGGAGTGTGGTTTATGAAGTGTTTAATAAGCAGCGGTGTGGTTTATGAAGTGTTTATTAAGCAGGGGTGTGGTTTATGAAGTGTTTATTAAGCAGGAGTGAGGTTTATGAAGTGTTTATTAAGCAGGATTGAGGTTTATGAAGTGTTTATTAAGCAGGGGTGTGGTTTATGAAGTGTTTATTAAGCAGGGGTGTGGTTTATGAAGTGTTTATTAAGCAGGGGTGAGGTTTATGAAGTGTTTATTAAGCAGGGGTGAGGTTTATGGAGTGTTTATTAAGCAGTAGTGAAGTTTATGATGTGTTTATTAAGCAGGAGTGAGGTTTATGAAGTGTTTATTAAACAGGGGTGTGGTTTATGAAGTGTTTATTAAGCAGGGGTGTGGTTTATGAAGTGTTTATTAAGCAGGGGTGTGGTTTATAAAGTGTGTATTAAGCAGGGGTGTGGTTTATGAAGTGTTTATTAAGCAGGAGTGAGGTTTATGGAGTGTTTATTAAGCAGGAGTGTTGTTTATGAAGTGTTTATTAAGCAGGGGTGAGGTTTATGAAGTGTTTATTAACCAGGGGTGTGGTTTATGAAGTGTTTATTAAGCAGGGGTGTGGTTTATGAAGTGTTTATTAAGCAGGAGTGAGGTTTATGAAGTGTTTATTAAGCAGGAGTGAGGTTTATGAAGTGTTTATTAAGCAGGGGTGTGGTTTATGAAGTGTTTATTAAGCAGGGGTGTGGTTTATGAAGTGTGTGTTAAGCAGGGGTGTGGTTTATGAAGTGTTTATTAAGCAGGGGTGTGGTTTATGAAGTGTTTATTAAGCAGGAGTGTGGTTTATGAAGTGTTTATTAAGCAGGGGTGTGGTTTATGAAGTGTTTATTAAGCAGGGGTGTGGTTTATGAAGTGTTTATTAAGCAGGAGTGAGGTTTATGGAGTGTTTATTAAGCAGGGGTGTGGTTTATGAAGTGTTTATTAAGCAGGAGTGTGGTTTATGAAGTGTTTATTAAGCAGGGGTGAGGTTTATGAAGCGTTTATTAAGGAGGGGTGTGGTTTATGAAGTGTGTATTAAGCAGGGGTGTGGTTTATGAAGTGTTTATTAAGCAGGAGTGAGGTTTATGGAGTGTTTATTAAGCAGGGGTGTGGTTTATGAATTGTTTATTAAGCAGGGGTGTGTTTTATGAAGTGTTTATTAAGCAGGAGTGTTGTTTATGAAGTGTTTATTAAGCAGGAGTGAGGTTTATGGAGTGTTTATTAAGCAGGGGTGTGGATTATGAAGTGTTTATTAAGCAGGGGTGTGGTTTATGAAGTGCTTATTAAGCAGGGGTGTGGTTTATGAAGTGTTTATTAAGCAGGGGTGTGGTTTATGAAGTGTGTATTAAGCAGGGGTGTGGTTTATGAAGTGTTTTTAAGCAGGGGTGTGGTTTATGAAGCATTTATTAAGCAGGGGTCTGGTTTATGAAGTGTTTATTAAGCAGGAGTGTGGTTTATGAAGTGTTTATTAAGCAGGGGTGTGGTTTATGGAGTGTTTATTAAGCAGGAGTGAGGTTTATGAAGTGTTTATTAAGCAGGGGTGTGGTTTATGAAGTGTTTATTAAGCAGGGGTGTGGTTTATGGAGTGTTTATTAAGCAGGAGTGAGGTTTATGAAGTGTTTATTAAGCAGGGGTGTGGTTTATGGAGTGTTTATTAAGCAGGAGTGAGGTTTATGAAGTGTTTATTAAGCAGGAGTGAGGTTTATGAATTGTTTATTAAGCAGGGGTGTGGTTTATGAAGTGTTTATTAAGCAGGGGTGTGGTTTATGAAGTGTTTATTAAGCAGGGGTGTGGTTTATGAAGTGCTTATTAAGCAGGGGTGAGGTTTATGAAGTGTTTATTAAGCAGGAGTGAGGTTTATGGAGTGTTTATTAAGCAGGGGTGTGGTTATGGAGTGTTTATTAAGCAAGGGTGTGGTTTATGGAGTGTTTATTAAGCAGGAGTGAGGTTTATGAAGTGTTTATTAAGCAGGGGTGTGGTTTATGAAGTGTTTATTAAGCAGGGGTGTGGTTTATGAAGTGTTTATTAAGCAGGGGTGTGGTATATGAAGTGTTTATTAAGCAGGAGTGAGGTTTATGGAGTGTTTATTAAGCAGTAGTGAGGTTTATGAAGTGTTTATTAAGCAGGGGTGTGGTTTATGAAGTGTTTATTAAGCAGGGGTGTGGTTTATGAAGTGTTTATTAAGCAGGGGTGTGCTTTATGAAGTGTTTATTAAGCAGGAGTGAGGTTTATGAAGTGTTTATTAAGCAGGGGTGTGGTTTATGAAGTGTTTATTAAGCAGGGGTGTGGTTTATGAAGTGTTTATTAAGCAGGGGTGTGGTTTATGGAGTGTTTATTAAGCAGGAGTGAGGTTTATGAAGTGTTTATTAAGCAGGGGTGTGGTTTATGAAGTGTTTATTAAGCAGGGGTGTGGTTTATGGAGTGTTTATTAAGCAGGAGTGAGGTTTATGAAGTGTTTATTAAGCAGGGGTGTGGTTTATGGAGTGTTTATTAAGCAGGCGTGAGGTTTATGAAGTGTTTATTAAGCAGGAGTGAGGTTTATGAATTGTTTATTAAGCAGGGGTGTGGTTTATGAAGTGTTTATTAAGCAGGGGTGTGGTTTATGAAGTCTTTATTAAGCAGGGGTGTGGTTTATGGAGTGTTTATTAAGCAGGAGTGAGGTTTATGAAGTGTTTATTAAGCAGGGGTGTGGTTTATGGAGTGTTTATTAAGCAGGAGTGAGGTTTATGAAGTGTTTATTAAGCAGGAGTGAGGTTTATGAAGTGTTTATTAAGCAGGGATGTGGTTTATGAAGTGTTTATTAAGCAGGGGTGTGGTTTATGAAGTGTTTATTAAGCAGGGGTGTGGTTTATGAAGTGCTTATTAAGCAGGGGTGAGGTTTATGAAGTGTTTAGCAGGAGTGAGGTTTATGAAGTGTTTATTAAGCAGGGGTGTGGTTTATGAAGTGTTTATTAAGCAGGGGTGTGGTTTATGAAGTGTTTATTAAGCAGGGGTGAGGTTTATGAAGTGTTTATTAAGCAGGGGTGAGGTTTATGGAGTGTTTATTAAGCAGTAGTGAAGTTTATGATGTGTTTATTAAGCAGGAGTGAGGTTTATGGAGTGTTTATTAAGCAGGGGTGTGGTTTATGAAGTGTTTATTAAGCAGGAGTGAGGTTTATGGAGTGTTTATTAGGCAGGGGTGTGGTTTATGAAGTGTTTATTAAGCAGGAGTGAGGTTTATGAAGTGTTTATTAAGCAGGGGTGTGGTTTGTGAAGTGTTTATTAAGCAGGAGTGAGGTTTATGAAGTGTTTATTAAGCAGGAGTGAGGTTTATGAAGTGTTTATTAAGCAGGGGTGTGGTTTATGAAGTGTTTATTAAGTAGGGGTGTGGTTTATGAAGTGTTTATTAAGCAGGGGTGTGGTTTATTAAGTGTTTATTAAGCAGGGGTGAGGTTTATGAAGTGTTTATTAAGCAGGAGTGAGGTTTATGGAGTGTTTATTAAGCAGGGGTGTGGTTTATGGAATGTTTATTAAGCAAGGGTGTGGTTTATGGAGTGTTTATTAAGCAGGAGTGAGGTTTATGAAGTGTTTATTAAGCAGGAGTGAGGTTTATGAAGTGTTTATTAGGCAGGGGTGTGGTTTATGGCGTGTTTATTAAGCAGGGGTGTGGTATATGAAGCGTTTATTAAGCAGGAGTGAGGTTTATGAAGCGTTTATTAAGCAGGGGTGTGGTTTATGAAGTGTTTATTAAGCAGGGGTGTGGTTTATGAAGTGTTTATTAAGCAGGGGTGTGGTTTATGAAGTGTTTATTAAGCAGGGATGTGGTTTATGAAGTGTTTATTAAGCAGGGGTGAGGTTTATGAAGTGCTTATTAAGCAGGGGTGTGGTTTATGAAGCGTTTATTAAGCAGGAGTGAGGTTTATGAAGCGTTTATTAAGCAGGGGTGTGGTTTATGAAGTGTTTATTAAGCAGGGGTGTGGTTTATGAAGTGTTTATTAAGCAGGGGTGTGGTTTATGGAGTGTTTATTAAGCAGGGATGTGGTTTATGAAGTGTTTATTAAGCAGGGGTGAGGTTTATGAAGTGCTTATTAAGCAGGGGTGTGGTTTATGAAGTGTTTATTAAGCAGGGATGTGGTTTATGAAGTGCTTATTAAGCAGGGGTGTGGTTTATGAAGTGTGTATTAAGCAGGGGTGTGGTTTATGAAGTGTTTTTAAGCAGGGGTGTGGTTTATGAAGTGTTTATTAAGCAGGAGTGTGGTTTATGAAGTGTTTATTAAGCAGGGGTGTGGTTTATGAAGTGTTTATTAAGCAGGGGTGTGGTTTATGAAGTGTTTATTAAGCAGGAGTGAGGTTTATGAAGTGTTTATTAAGCAGGGGTGAGGTTTATGAAGTGCTTATTAAGCAGGGGTGTGGTTTATGTAGTGTGTATTAAGCAGGGGTGTTATTTATGAAGTGTTTTTAAGCAGGGGTGTGGTTTATGAAGTGTTTATTAAGCAGGAGTGTGGTTTATGAAGTGTTTATTAAGCAGGGGTGTGGTTTATGAAGTGTTTATTAAGCAGGGGTGTGGTTTATAAAGTGTGTATTAAGCAGGGGTGTGGTTTATGAAGTGTTTATTAAGCAGGAGTGAGGTTTATGGAGTGTTTATTAAGCAGGAGTGTGGTTTATGAAGTGTTTATTAAGCAGGGGTGAGGTTTATGAAGTGTTTATTAAGCAGGGGTGTGGTTTATGAAGTGTGTATTAAGCAGGGGTGTGGTTTATGAAGTGTTTATTAAGCAGGAGTGAGGTTTATGGAGTGTTTATTAAGCAGTAGTGAGGTTTATGAAGTGTTTATTAAGCAGGGGTGTGGTTTATGAAGTGTTTATTAAGCAGGGGTGTGGTTTATGAAGTGTTTATTAAGCAGGGGTGTGCTTTATGAAGTGTTTATTAAGCAGGAGTGAGGTTTATGAAGTGTTTATTAAGCAGGGGTGTGGTTTATGAAGTGTTTATTAAGCAGGGGTGTGGTTTATGAAGTGTTTATTAAGCAGGGGTGTGGTTTATGGAGTGTTTATTAAGCAGGAGTGAGGTTTATGAAGTGTTTATTAAGCAGGGGTGTGGTTTATGAAGTGTTTATTAAGCAGGGGTGTGGTTTATGGAGTGTTTATTAAGCAGGAGTGAGGTTTATGAAGTGTTTATTAAGCAGGGGTGTGGTTTATGGAGTGTTTATTAAGCAGGCGTGAGGTTTATGAAGTGTTTATTAAGCAGGAGTGAGGTTTATGAATTGTTTATTAAGCAGGGGTGTGGTTTATGAAGTGTTTATTAAGCAGGGGTGTGGTTTATGAAGTGTTTATTAAGCAGGGGTGTGGTTTATGAAGTGCTTATTAAGCAGGGGTGAGGTTAATGAAGTGTTTATTAAGCAGGAGTGAGGTTTATGGAGTGTTTATTAAGCAGGGGTGTGGTTATGGAGTGTTTATTAAGCAAGGGTGTGGTTTATGGAGTGTTTATTAAGCAGGAGTGAGGTTTATGAAGTGTTTATTAAGCAGGGGTGTGGTTTATGAAGTGTTTATTAAGCAGGGGTGTGGTTTATGAAGTGTTTATTAACCAGGGGTGTGGTATATGAAGTGTTTATTAAGCTGGGGTGTGGTTTATGGAGTGATTATTAAGCAGGGGTGTGGTTTGTGAAGTGTTTATTAAGCAAGGGTGAGGTTTATGAAGTGTTTTTTAAGCAGGGGTGTGGTTTATGAAGTGTTTATTAAGCAGGGGTGTGGTTTATGAAGTCTTTATTAAGCAGGGGTGTGGTTTATGGAGTGTTTATTAAGCAAGAGTGAGGTTTATGAAGTGTTTATTAAGCAGGGGTGTGGTTTATGGAGTGTTTATTAAGCAGGAGTGAGGTTTATGAAGTGTTTATTAAGCACGAATGAGGTTTATGAAGTGTTTATTAAGCAGGGATGTGGTTTATGAAGTGTTTATTAAGCAGGGGTGTGGTTTATGAAATGTTTATTAAGCAAGGGTGTGGTTTATGAAGTGCTTATTAAGCAGGGGTGAGGTTTATGAAGCGTTTATTAAGCAGGAGTGAGGTTTATGAAGTGTTTATTAAGCAGGGGTGTGGTTTATGAAGTGTTTATTAAGCAGGGGTGTGGTTTATGAAGTGTTTATTAAGCAGGGGTGAGGTTTATGAAGTGTTTATTAAGCAGGGGTGAGGTTTATGGAGTGTTTATTAAGCAGTAGTGAAGTTTATGATGTGTTTATTAAGCAGGAGTGAGGTTTATGAAGTGTTTATTAAGCAGGGGTGTGGTTTATGAAGTGTTTATTAAGCAGGAGTGAGGTTTATGGAGTGTTTATTAGGCAGGGGTGTGGTTTATGAAGTGTTTATTAAGCAGGAGTGAGGTTTATGAAGTGTTTATTAAGCAGGGGTGTGGTTTGTGAAGTGTTTATTAAGCAGGAGTGAGGTTTATGAAGTGTTTATTAAGCAGGAGTGAGGTTTATGAAGTGTTTATTAAGCAGGGGTGTGGTTTATGAAGTGTTTATTAAGTAGGGGTGTGGTTTATGAAGTGGTTATTAAGCAGGGGTGTGGTTTATGAAGTGTTTATTAAGCAGGGATGTGGTTTATTAAGTGTTTATTAAGCAGGGGTGAGGTTTATGAAGTGTTTATTAAGCAGGAGTGAGGTTTATGGAGTGTTTATTAAGCAGGGGTGTGGTTTATGGAATGTTTATTAAGCAAGGGTGTGGTTTATGGAGTGTTTATTAAGCAGGAGTGAGGTTTATGAAGTGTTTATTAAGCAGGGGTGTGGTTTATGAAGTGTTTATTAAGCAGGGGTGTGGTTTATGAAGTGTTTATTAAGCAGGAGTGAGGTTTATGAAGTGTTTATTAAGCAGGAGTGAGGTTTATGAAGTGTTTATTAAGCAGGGGTGTGGTTTATGAAGTGTTTATTAAGCAGGGGTGTGGTTTATGAAGTGTTTATTAAGCAGGGGTGTGGTTTATGAAGTGTTTATTAAGCAGGGGTGTGGTTTATGAAGTGTTTATTAAGCAGGGGTGTGGTTTATGAAGTGTTTATTAAGCAGGGGTGAGGTTTATGAAGTGTTTATTAAGCAGAAGTGAGGTTTATGGAGTGTTTATTAAGCAGGGGTGTTGTTTATGGAGTGTTTATTAAGCAAGGGTGTGGTTTATGGAGTGTTTATTAAGCAGGAGTGAGGTTTATGAAGTGTTTATTAAGCAGGGGTGTGGTTTATGAAGTGTTTATTAAGCAGGGGTGTGGTTTATGAAGTGTTTATTAAGCAGGGGTGTGGTTTATGAAGTGTTTATTAAGCAGGAGTGAGGTTTATGAAGTGTTTATTAAGTAGGAGTGAGGTTTATGAAGTGTTTATTAAGCAGGGGTGTGGTTTATGACGTTTTTTTTAAGCAGGGGTGTGGTTTATGAAGTGTTTATTAAGCAGGGGTGTGGTTTATGAAGTATTTATTAAGCAGGAGGGAGGTTTATGGAGTGTTTAT
The DNA here is from genome assembly GCF_046119375.1 of Phyllobates terribilis. Lineage (NCBI taxonomy): Eukaryota > Metazoa > Chordata > Amphibia > Anura > Dendrobatidae > Phyllobates > Phyllobates terribilis. The sequence goes on along the minus strand of NW_027362763.1, from coordinate 678,259,796 downwards.
TAAGCAGGGGTGTGGTTTATGGAGTGTTTATTAAGCAGCAGTGAGGTTTATGAAGTGTTTATTAAGCAGGAGTGAGGTTTATGAAGTGTTTATTAGGCAGGGGTGTGGTTTATGGCGTGTTTATTAAGCAGGGGTGTGGTTTATGAAGCGTTTATTAAGCAGGAGTGAGGTTTATGAAGTGTTTATTAAGCAGGAATGAGGTTTATGAAGTGTTTATTAAGCAGGGGTGTGGTTTATGAAGTGTTTATTAAGCAGGGGTGTGGTTTATGAAGTGTTTATTAAGCAGGGGTGTGGTTTATGGAGTGTTTATTAAGCAGGGATGTGGTTTATGAAGTGTTTATTAAGCAGGGGTGAGGTTTATGAAGTGTTTATTAAGCAGGAGTGAGGTTTATGAAGTGTTTATTAAGCAGGGGTGTGGTTTATGAAGTGCTTATTAAGCAGGGGTGAGGTTTATGAAGTGTTTATTAAGCAGGAGTGAGGTTTATGGAGTGTTTATTAAGCATGGGTGTGGTTATGGAGTGTTTATTAAGCAAGGGTGTGGTTTATGGAGTGTTTATTAAGCAGGAGTGAGGTTTATGAAGTGTTTATTAAGCAGGGGTGTGGTTTTTGAAGTGTTTATTAAGCAGGGGTGTGGTTTATGAAGTGTTTATTAAGCAGGGGTGTGGTATATGAAGTGTTTATTAAGCTGGGGTGTGGTTTATGGAGTGATTATTAAGCAGGGGTGTGGTTTGTGAAGTGTTTATTAAGCAAGGGTGACGTTTATGAAGTGTTTATTAAGCAGGGGTGTGGTTTGTGAAGTGTTTATTAAGCAAGGGTGAGGTTTATGAAGTGTTTATTAAGCAGGGGTGAGGTTTATGAAGTGTTTATTAAGCAGGGGTGTGGTTTATGAAGTGTTTATTAAGCAGGGGTGTGGTTTATGAAGTGTTTATTAAGCAGGGGTGTGGTTTATGAAGCATTTATTAAGCAGGGCTGTGGTTTATGAAGTGTTTATTAACCAGGGGTGTGGTTTATGAAGTGTTTATTAAGCAGGGGTGTGGTTTATGAAGTGTTTATTAAGCAGGAGTGAGGTTTATGAAGTGTTTATTAAGCAGGAGTGAGGTTTATGAAGTGTTTATTAAGCAGGGGTGTGGTTTATGAAGTGTTTATTAAGCAGGGGTGTGGTTTATGAAGTGTGTGTTAAGCAGGGGTGTGGTTTATGAAGTGTTTATTAAGCAGGGGTGTGGTTTATGAAGTGTTTATTAAGCAGGAGTGTGGTTTATGAAGTGTTTATTAAGCAGGGGTGTGGTTTATGAAGTGTTTATTAAGCAGGGGTGTGGTTTATGAAGTGTTTATTAAGCAGGAGTGAGGTTTATGGAGTGTTTATTAAGCAGGGGTGTGGTTTATGAAGTGTTTATTAAGCAGGAGTGTGGTTTATGAAGTGTTTATTAAGCAGGGGTGAGGTTTATGAAGCGTTTATTAAGGAGGGGTGTGGTTTATGAAGTGTGTATTAAGCAGGGGTGTGGTTTATGAAGTGTTTATTAAGCAGGAGTGAGGTTTATGGAGTGTTTATTAAGCAGGGGTGTGGTTTATGAATTGTTTATTAAGCAGGGGTGTGTTTTATGAAGTGTTTATTAAGCAGGAGTGTTGTTTATGAAGTGTTTATTAAGCAGGAGTGAGGTTTATGGAGTGTTTATTAAGCAGGGGTGTGGATTATGAAGTGTTTATTAAGCAGGGGTGTGGTTTATGAAGTGCTTATTAAGCAGGGGTGTGGTTTATGAAGTGTTTATTAAGCAGGGGTGTGGTTTATGAAGTGTGTATTAAGCAGGGGTGTGGTTTATGAAGTGTTTTTAAGCAGGGGTGTGGTTTATGAAGCATTTATTAAGCAGGGGTCTGGTTTATGAAGTGTTTATTAAGCAGGAGTGTGGTTTATGAAGTGTTTATTAAGCAGGGGTGTGGTTTATGAAGTGTTTATTAAGCAGGAGTGAGGTTTATGAAGTGTTTATTAAGCAGGATTGAGGTTTATGAAGTGTTTATTAAGCAGGGGTGTGGTTTATGAAGTGTTTATTAAGCAGGGGTGTGGTTTATGAAGTGTTTATTAAGCAGGGGTGAGGTTTATGAAGTGTTTATTAAGCAGGGGTGTGGTTTATGAAGTGTTTATTAAGCAGGGGTGTGGTTTATGAAGTGTTTATTAAGCAGGGGTGTGGTTTATAAAGTGTGTATTAAGCAGGGGTGTGGTTTATGAAGTGTTTATTAAGCAGGAGTGAGGTTTATGGAGTGTTTATTAAGCAGGAGTGTGGTTTATGAAGTGTTTATTAAGCAGGGGTGAGGTTTATGAAGTGTTTATTAAGCAGGGGTGTGGTTTATGAAGTGTGTATTAAGCAGGGGTGTGGTTTATGAAGTGTTTATTAAGCAGGAGTGAGGTTTATGGAGTGTTTATTAAGCAGTAGTGAGGTTTATGAAGTGTTTATTAAGCAGGGGTGTGGTTTATGAAGTGTTTATTAAGCAGGGGTGTGGTTTATGAAGTGTTTATTAAGCAGGGGTGTGCTTTATGAAGTGTTTATTAAGCAGGAGTGAGGTTTATGAAGTGTTTATTAAGCAGGGGTGTGGTTTATGAAGTGTTTATTAAGCAGGGGTGTGGTTTATGAAGTGTTTATTAAGCAGGGGTGTGGTTTATGGAGTGTTTATTAAGCAGGAGTGAGGTTTATGAAGTGTTTATTAAGCAGGGGTGTGGTTTATGAAGTGTTTATTAAGCAGGGGTGTGGTTTATGGATTGTTTATTAAGCAGGAGTGAGGTTTATGAAGTGTTTATTAAGCAGGGGTGTGGTTTATGGAGTGTTTATTAAGCAGGCGTGAGGTTTATGAAGTGTTTATTAAGCAGGAGTGAGGTTTATGAATTGTTTATTAAGCAGGGGTGTGGTTTATGAAGTGTTTATTAAGCAGGGGTGTGGTTTATGAAGTGTTTATTAAGCAGGGGTGTGGTTTATGAAGTGCTTATTAAGCAGGGGTGAGGTTAATGAAGTGTTTATTAAGCAGGAGTGAGGTTTATGGAGTGTTTATTAAGCAGGGGTGTGGTTATGGAGTGTTTATTAAGCAAGGGTGTGGTTTATGGAGTGTTTATTAAGCAGGAGTGAGGTTTATGAAGTGTTTATTAAGCAGGGGTGTGGTTTATGAAGTGTTTATTAAGCAGGGGTGTGGTTTATGAAGTGTTTATTAACCAGGGGTGTGGTATATGAAGTGTTTATTAAGCTGGGGTGTGGTTTATGGAGTGATTATTAAGCAGGGGTGTGGTTTGTGAAGTGTTTATTAAGCAAGGGTGAGGTTTATGAAGTGTTTTTTAAGCAGGGGTGTGGTTTATGAAGTGTTTATTAAGCAGGGGTATGGTTTATGAAGTCTTTATTAAGCAGGGGTGTGGTTTATGGAGTGTTTATTAAGCAAGAGTGAGGTTTATGAAGTGTTTATTAAGCAGGGGTGTGGTTTATGGAGTGTTTATTAAGCAGGAGTGAGGTTTATGAAGTGTTTATTAAGCACGAATGAGGTTTATGAAGTGTTTATTAAGCAGGGATGTGGTTTATGAAGTGTTTATTAAGCAGGGGTGTGGTTTATGAAATGTTTATTAAGCAAGGGTGTGGTTTATGAAGTGCTTATTAAGCAGGGGTGAGGTTTATGAAGCGTTTATTAAGCAGGAGTGAGGTTTATGAAGTGTTTATTAAGCAGGGGTGTGGTTTATGAAGTGTTTATTAAGCAGGGGTGTGGTTTATGAAGTGTTTATTAAGCAGGGGTGAGGTTTATGAAGTGTTTATTAAGCAGGGGTGAGGTTTATGGAGTGTTTATTAAGCAGTAGTGAAGTTTATGATGTGTTTATTAAGCAGGAGTGAGGTTTATGAAGTGTTTATTAAGCAGGGGTGTGGTTTATGAAGTGTTTATTAAGCAGGAGTGAGGTTTATGGAGTGTTTATTAGGCAGGGGTGTGGTTTATGAAGTGTTTATTAAGCAGGAGTGAGGTTTATGAAGTGTTTATTAAGCAGGGGTGTGGTTTGTGAAGTGTTTATTAAGCAGGAGTGAGGTTTATGAAGTGTTTATTAAGCAGGAGTGAGGTTTATGAAGTGTTTATTAAGCAGGGGTGTGGTTTATGAAGTGTTTATTAAGTAGGGGTGTGGTTTATGAAGTGGTTATTAAGCAGGGGTGTGGTTTATGAAGTGTTTATTAAGCAGGGATGTGGTTTATTAAGTGTTTATTAAGCAGGGGTGAGGTTTATGAAGTGTTTATTAAGCAGGAGTGAGGTTTATGGAGTGTTTATTAAGCAGGGGTGTGGTTTATGGAATGTTTATTAAGCAAGGGTGTGGTTTATGGAGTGTTTATTAAGCAGGAGTGAGGTTTATGAAGTGTTTATTAAGCAGGGGTGTGGTTTATGAAGTGTTTATTAAGCAGGGGTGTGGTTTATGAAGTGTTTATTAAGCAGGAGTGAGGTTTATGAAGTGTTTATTAAGCAGGAGTGAGGTTTATGAAGTGTTTATTAAGCAGGGGTGTGGTTTATGAAGTGTTTATTAAGCAGGGGTGTGGTTTATGAAGTGTTTATTAAGCAGGAGTGAGGTTTATGAAGTGTTTATTAAGCAGGGGTGTGGTTTATGAAGTGTTTATTAAGCAGGGGTGTGGTTTATGAAGTGTTTATTAAGCAGGGGTGTGGTTTATGGAGTGTTTATTAAGCAGGAGTGAGGTTTATGAAGTGTTTATTAAGCAGGGGTGTGGTTTATGAAGTGTTTATTAAGCAGGGGTGTGGTTTATGGAGTGTTTATTAAGCAGGAGTGAGGTTTATGAAGTGTTTATTAAGCAGGGGTGTGGTTTATGGAGTGTTTATTAAGCAGGCGTGAGGTTTATGAAGTGTTTATTAAGCAGGAGTGAGGTTTATGAATTGTTTATTAAGCAGGGGTGTGGTTTATGAAGTGTTTATTAAGCAGGGGTGTGGTTTATGAAGTGTTTATTAAGCAGGGGTGTGGTTTATGAAGTGCTTATTAAGCAGGGGTGAGGTTAATGAAGTGTTTATTAAGCAGGAGTGAGGTTTATGGAGTGTTTATTAAGCAGGGGTGTGGTTATGGAGTGTTTATTAAGCAAGGGTGTGGTTTATGGAGTGTTTATTAAGCAGGAGTGAGGTTTATGAAGTGTTTATTAAGCAGGGGTGTGGTTTATGAAGTGTTTATTAAGCAGGGGTGTGGTTTATGAAGTGTTTATTAACCAGGGGTGTGGTATATGAAGTGTTTATTAAGCTGGGGTGTGGTTTATGGAGTGATTATTAAGCAGGGGTGTGGTTTGTGAAGTGTTTATTAAGCAAGGGTGAGGTTTATGAAGTGTTTTTTAAGCAGGGGTGTGGTTTATGAAGTGTTTATTAAGCAGGGGTGTGGTTTATGAAGTCTTTATTAAGCAGGGGTGTGGTTTATGGAGTGTTTATTAAGCAAGAGTGAGGTTTATGAAGTGTTTATTAAGCAGGGGTGTGGTTTATGGAGTGTTTATTAAGCAGGAGTGAGGTTTATGAAGTGTTTATTAAGCACGAATGAGGTTTATGAAGTGTTTATTAAGCAGGGATGTGGTTTATGAAGTGTTTATTAAGCAGGGGTGTGGTTTATGAAATGTTTATTAAGCAAGGGTGTGGTTTATGAAGTGCTTATTAAGCAGGGGTGAGGTTTATGAAGCGTTTATTAAGCAGGAGTGAGGTTTATGAAGTGTTTATTAAGCAGGGGTGTGGTTTATGAAGTGTTTATTAAGCAGGGGTGTGGTTTATGAAGTGTTTATTAAGCAGGGGTGAGGTTTATGAAGTGTTTATTAAGCAGGGGTGAGGTTTATGGAGTGTTTATTAAGCAGTAGTGAAGTTTATGATGTGTTTATTAAGCAGGAGTGAGGTTTATGAAGTGTTTATTAAGCAGGGGTGTGGTTTATGAAGTGTTTATTAAGCAGGAGTGAGGTTTATGGAGTGTTTATTAGGCAGGGGTGTGGTTTATGAAGTGTTTATTAAGCAGGAGTGAGGTTTATGAAGTGTTTATTAAGCAGGGGTGTGGTTTGTGAAGTGTTTATTAAGCAGGAGTGAGGTTTATGAAGTGTTTATTAAGCAGGAGTGAGGTTTATGAAGTGTTTATTAAGCAGGGGTGTGGTTTATGAAGTGTTTATTAAGTAGGGGTGTGGTTTATGAAGTGGTTATTAAGCAGGGGTGTGGTTTATGAAGTGTTTATTAAGCAGGGATGTGGTTTATTAAGTGTTTATTAAGCAGGGGTGAGGTTTATGAAGTGTTTATTAAGCAGGAGTGAGGTTTATGGAGTGTTTATTAAGCAGGGGTGTGGTTTATGGAATGTTTATTAAGCAAGGGTGTGGTTTATGGAGTGTTTATTAAGCAGGAGTGAGGTTTATGAAGTGTTTATTAAGCAGGGGTGTGGTTTATGAAGTGTTTATTAAGCAGGGGTGTGGTTTATGAAGTGTTTATTAAGCAGGAGTGAGGTTTATGAAGTGTTTATTAAGCAGGAGTGAGGTTTATGAAGTGTTTATTAAGCAGGGGTGTGGTTTATGAAGTGTTTATTAAGCAGGGGTGTGGTTTATGAAGTGTTTATTAAGCAGGGGTGTGGTTTATGAAGTGTTTATTAAGCAGGGGTGTGGTTTATGAAGTGTTTATTAAGCAGGGGTGTGGTTTATGAAGTGTTTATTAAGCAGGGGTGAGGTTTATGAAGTGTTTATTAAGCAGAAGTGAGGTTTATGGAGTGTTTATTAAGCAGGGGTGTTGTTTATGGAGTGTTTATTAAGCAAGGGTGTGGTTTATGGAGTGTTTATTAAGCAGGAGTGAGGTTTATGAAGTGTTTATTAAGCAGGGGTGTGGTTTATGAAGTGTTTATTAAGCAGGGGTGTGGTTTATGAAGTGTTTATTAAGCAGGGGTGTGGTTTATGAAGTGTTTATTAAGCAGGAGTGAGGTTTATGAAGTGTTTATTAAGTAGGAGTGAGGTTTATGAAGTGTTTATTAAGCAGGGGTGTGGTTTATGACGTTTTTTTTAAGCAGGGGTGTGGTTTATGAAGTGTTTATTAAGCAGGGGTGTGGTTTATGAAGTATTTATTAAGCAGGAGGGAGGTTTATGGAGTGTTTATTAAGCAGGGGTGTGGTTTATGGAGTGTTTATTAAGCAGCAGTGAGGTTTATGAAGTGTTTATTAAGCAGGAGTGAGGTTTATGAAGTGTTTATTAGGCAGGGGTGTGGTTTATGGCGTGTTTATTAAGCAGGGGTGTGGTTTATGAAGCGTTTATTAAGCAGGAGTGAGGTTTATGAAGTGTTTATTAAGCAGGAATGAGGTTTATGAAGTGTTTATTAAGCAGGGGTGTGGTTTATGAAGTGTTTATTAAGCAGGGGTGTGGTTTATGAAGTGTTTATTAAGCAGGGGTGTGGTTTATGGAGTGTTTATTAAGCAGGGATGTGGTTTATGAAGTGTTTATTAAGCAGGGGTGAGGTTTATGAAGTGTTTATTAAGCAGGAGTGAGGTTTATGAAGTGTTTATTAAGCAGGGGTGTGGTTTATGAAGTGCTTATTAAGCAGGGGTGAGGTTTATGAAGTGTTTATTAAGCAGGAGTGAGGTTTATGGAGTGTTTATTAAGCATGGGTGTGGTTATGGAGTGTTTATTAAGCAAGGGTGTGGTTTATGGAGTGTTTATTAAGCAGGAGTGAGGTTTATGAAGTGTTTATTAAGCAGGGGTGTGGTTTTTGAAGTGTTTATTAAGCAGGGGTGTGGTTTATGAAGTGTTTATTAAGCAGGGGTGTGGTATATGAAGTGTTTATTAAGCTGGGGTGTGGTTTATGGAGTGATTATTAAGCAGGGGTGTGGTTTGTGAAGTGTTTATTAAGCAAGGGTGACGTTTATGAAGTGTTTATTAAGCAGGGGTGTGGTTTGTGAAGTGTTTATTAAGCAAGGGTGAGGTTTATGAAGTGTTTATTAAGCAGGGGTGAGGTTTATGAAGTGTTTATTAAGCAGGGGTGTGGTTTATGAAGTGTTTATTAAGCAGGGGTGTGGTTTATGAAGTGTTTATTAAGCAGGGGTGTGGTTTATGAAGCATTTATTAAGCAGGGCTGTGGTTTATGAAGTGTTTATTAACCAGGGGTGTGGTTTATGAAGTGTTTATTAAGCAGGGGTGTGGTTTATGAAGTGTTTATTAAGCAGGAGTGAGGTTTATGAAGTGTTTATTAAGCAGGAGTGAGGTTTATGAAGTGTTTATTAAGCAGGGGTGTGGTTTATGAAGTGTTTATTAAGCAGGGGTGTGGTTTATGAAGTGTGTGTTAAGCAGGGGTGTGGTTTATGAAGTGTTTATTAAGCAGGGGTGTGGTTTATGAAGTGTTTATTAAGCAGGAGTGTGGTTTATGAAGTGTTTATTAAGCAGGGGTGTGGTTTATGAAGTGTTTATTAAGCAGGGGTGTGGTTTATGAAGTGTTTATTAAGCAGGAGTGAGGTTTATGGAGTGTTTATTAAGCAGGGGTGTGGTTTATGAAGTGTTTATTAAGCAGGAGTGTGGTTTATGAAGTGTTTATTAAGCAGGGGTGAGGTTTATGAAGCGTTTATTAAGGAGGGGTGTGGTTTATGAAGTGTGTATTAAGCAGGGGTGTGGTTTATGAAGTGTTTATTAAGCAGGAGTGAGGTTTATGGAGTGTTTATTAAGCAGGGGTGTGGTTTATGAATTGTTTATTAAGCAGGGGTGTGTTTTATGAAGTGTTTATTAAGCAGGAGTGTTGTTTATGAAGTGTTTATTAAGCAGGAGTGAGGTTTATGGAGTGTTTATTAAGCAGGGGTGTGGATTATGAAGTGTTTATTAAGCAGGGGTGTGGTTTATGAAGTGCTTATTAAGCAGGGGTGTGGTTTATGAAGTGTTTATTAAGCAGGGGTGTGGTTTATGAAGTGTGTATTAAGCAGGGGTGTGGTTTATGAAGTGTTTTTAAGCAGGGGTGTGGTTTATGAAGCATTTATTAAGCAGGGGTCTGGTTTATGAAGTGTTTATTAAGCAGGAGTGTGGTTTATGAAGTGTTTATTAAGCAGGGGTGTGGTTTATGAAGTGTTTATTAAGCAGGAGTGAGGTTTATGAAGTGTTTATTAAGCAGGATTGAGGTTTATGAAGTGTTTATTAAGCAGGGGTGTGGTTTATGAAGTGTTTATTAAGCAGGGGTGTGGTTTATGAAGTGTTTATTAAGCAGGGGTGAGGTTTATGAAGTGTTTATTAAGCAGGGGTGTGGTTTATGAAGTGTTTATTAAGCAGGGGTGTGGTTTATGAAGTGTTTATTAAGCAGGGGTGTGGTTTATAAAGTGTGTATTAAGCAGGGGTGTGGTTTATGAACTGTTTATTAAGCAGGAGTGAGGTTTATGGAGTGTTTATTAAGCAGGAGTGTGGTTTATGAAGTGTTTATTAAGCAGGGGTGAGGTTTATGAAGTGTTTATTAAGCAGGGGTGTGGTTTATGAAGTGTGTATTAAGCAGGGGTGTGGTTTATGAAGTGTTTATTAAGCAGGAGTGAGGTTTATGGAGTGTTTATTAAGCAGTAGTGAGGTTTATGAAGTGTTTATTAAGCAGGGGTGTGGTTTATGAAGTGTTTATTAAGCAGGGGTGTGGTTTATGAAGTGTTTATTAAGCAGGGGTGTGCTTTATGAAGTGTTTATTAAGCAGGAGTGAGGTTTATGAAGTGTTTATTAAGCAGGGGTGTGGTTTATGAAGTGTTTATTAAGCAGGGGTGTGGTTTATGAAGTGTTTATTAAGCAGGGGTGTGGTTTATGGAGTGTTTATTAAGCAGGAGTGAGGTTTATGAAGTGTTTATTAAGCAGGGGTGTGGTTTATGAAGTGTTTATTAAGCAGGGGTGTGGTTTATGGATTGTTTATTAAGCAGGAGTGAGGTTTATGAAGTGTTTATTAAGCAGGGGTGTGGTTTATGGAGTGTTTATTAAGCAGGCGTGAGGTTTATGAAGTGTTTATTAAGCAGGAGTGAGGTTTATGAATTGTTTATTAAGCAGGGGTGTGGTTTATGAAGTGTTTATTAAGCAGGGGTGTGGTTTATGAAGTGTTTATTAAGCAGGGGTGTGGTTTATGAAGTGCTTATTAAGCAGGGGTGAGGTTAATGAAGTGTTTATTAAGCAGGAGTGAGGTTTATGGAGTGTTTATTAAGCAGGGGTGTGGTTATGGAGTGTTTATTAAGCAAGGGTGTGGTTTATGGAGTGTTTATTAAGCAGGAGTGAGGTTTATGAAGTGTTTATTAAGCAGGGGTGTGGTTTATGAAGTGTTTATTAAGCAGGGGTGTGGTTTATGAAGTGTTTATTAACCAGGGGTGTGGTATATGAAGTGTTTATTAAGCTGGGGTGTGGTTTATGGAGTGATTATTAAGCAGGGGTGTGGTTTGTGAAGTGTTTATTAAGCAAGGGTGAGGTTTATGAAGTGTTTTTTAAGCAGGGGTGTGGTTTATGAAGTGTTTATTAAGCAGGGGTATGGTTTATGAAGTCTTTATTAAGCAGGGGTGTGGTTTATGGAGTGTTTATTAAGCAAGAGTGAGGTTTATGAAGTGTTTATTAAGCAGGGGTGTGGTTTATGGAGTGTTTATTAAGCAGGAGTGAGGTTTATGAAGTGTTTATTAAGCACGAATGAGGTTTATGAAGTGTTTATTAAGCAGGGATGTGGTTTATGAAGTGTTTATTAAGCAGGGGTGTGGTTTATGAAATGTTTATTAAGCAAGGGTGTGGTTTATGAAGTGCTTATTAAGCAGGGGTGAGGTTTATGAAGCGTTTATTAAGCAGGAGTGAGGTTTATGAAGTGTTTATTAAGCAGGGGTGTGGTTTATGAAGTGTTTATTAAGCAGGGGTGTGGTTTATGAAGTGTTTATTAAGCAGGGGTGAGGTTTATGAAGTGTTTATTAAGCAGGGGTGAGGTTTATGGAGTGTTTATTAAGCAGTAGTGAAGTTTATGATGTGTTTATTAAGCAGGAGTGAGGTTTATGAAGTGTTTATTAAGCAGGGGTGTGGTTTATGAAGTGTTTATTAAGCAGGAGTGAGGTTTATGGAGTGTTTATTAGGCAGGGGTGTGGTTTATGAAGTGTTTATTAAGCAGGAGTGAGGTTTATGAAGTGTTTATTAAGCAGGGGTGTGGTTTGTGAAGTGTTTATTAAGCAGGAGTGAGGTTTATGAAGTGTTTATTAAGCAGGAGTGAGGTTTATGAAGTGTTTATTAAGCAGGGGTGTGGTTTATGAAGTGTTTATTAAGTAGGGGTGTGGTTTATGAAGTGGTTATTAAGCAGGGGTGTGGTTTATGAAGTGTTTATTAAGCAGGGATGTGGTTTATTAAGTGTTTATTAAGCAGGGGTGAGGTTTATGAAGTGTTTATTAAGCAGGAGTGAGGTTTATGGAGTGTTTATTAAGCAGGGGTGTGGTTTATGGAATGTTTATTAAGCAAGGGTGTGGTTTATGGAGTGTTTATTAAGCAGGAGTGAGGTTTATGAAGTGTTTATTAAGCAGGGGTGTGGTTTATGAAGTGTTTATTAAGCAGGGGTGTGGTTTATGAAGTGTTTATTAAGCAGGAGTGAGGTTTATGAAGTGTTTATTAAGCAGGAGTGAGGTTTATGAAGTGTTTATTAAGCAGGGGTGTGGTTTATGAAGTGTTTATTAAGCAGGGGTGTGGTTTATGAAGTGTTTATTAAGCAGGAGTGAGGTTTATGAAGTGTTTATTAAGCAGGGGTGTGGTTTATGAAGTGTTTATTAAGCAGGGGTGTGGTTTATGAAGTGTTTATTAAGCAGGGGTGTGGTTTATGGAGTGTTTATTAAGCAGGAGTGAGGTTTATGAAGTGTTTATTAAGCAGGGGTGTGGTTTATGAAGTGTTTATTAAGCAGGGGTGTGGTTTATGGAGTGTTTATTAAGCAGGAGTGAGGTTTATGAAGTGTTTATTAAGCAGGGGTGTGGTTTATGGAGTGTTTATTAAGCAGGCGTGAGGTTTATGAAGTGTTTATTAAGCAGGAGTGAGGTTTATGAATTGTTTATTAAGCAGGGGTGTGGTTTATGAAGTGTTTATTAAGCAGGGGTGTGGTTTATGAAGTGTTTATTAAGCAGGGGTGTGGTTTATGAAGTGCTTATTAAGCAGGGGTGAGGTTAATGAAGTGTTTATTAAGCAGGAGTGAGGTTTATGGAGTGTTTATTAAGCAGGGGTGTGGTTATGGAGTGTTTATTAAGCAAGGGTGTGGTTTATGGAGTGTTTATTAAGCAGGAGTGAGGTTTATGAAGTGTTTATTAAGCAGGGGTGTGGTTTATGAAGTGTTTATTAAGCAGGGGTGTGGTTTATGAAGTGTTTATTAACCAGGGGTGTGGTATATGAAGTGTTTATTAAGCTGGGGTGTGGTTTATGGAGTGATTATTAAGCAGGGGTGTGGTTTGTGAAGTGTTTATTAAGCAAGGGTGAGGTTTATGAAGTGTTTTTTAAGCAGGGGTGTGGTTTATGAAGTGTTTATTAAGCAGGGGTGTGGTTTATGAAGTCTTTATTAAGCAGGGGTGTGGTTTATGGAGTGTTTATTAAGCAAGAGTGAGGTTTATGAAGTGTTTATTAAGCAGGGGTGTGGTTTATGGAGTGTTTATTAAGCAGGAGTGAGGTTTATGAAGTGTTTATTAAGCACGAATGAGGTTTATGAAGTGTTTATTAAGCAGGGATGTGGTTTATGAAGTGTTTATTAAGCAGGGGTGTGGTTTATGAAATGTTTATTAAGCAAGGGTGTGGTTTATGAAGTGCTTATTAAGCAGGGGTGAGGTTTATGAAGCGTTTATTAAGCAGGAGTGAGGTTTATGAAGTGTTTATTAAGCAGGGGTGTGGTTTATGAAGTGTTTATTAAGCAGGGGTGTGGTTTATGAAGTGTTTATTAAGCAGGGGTGAGGTTTATGAAGTGTTTATTAAGCAGGGGTGAGGTTTATGGAGTGTTTATTAAGCAGTAGTGAAGTTTATGATGTGTTTATTAAGCAGGAGTGAGGTTTATGAAGTGTTTATTAAGCAGGGGTGTGGTTTATGAAGTGTTTATTAAGCAGGAGTGAGGTTTATGGAGTGTTTATTAGGCAGGGGTGTGGTTTATGAAGTGTTTATTAAGCAGGAGTGAGGTTTATGAAGTGTTTATTAAGCAGGGGTGTGGTTTGTGAAGTGTTTATTAAGCAGGAGTGAGGTTTATGAAGTGTTTATTAAGCAGGAGTGAGGTTTATGAAGTGTTTATTAAGCAGGGGTGTGGTTTATGAAGTGTTTATTAAGTAGGGGTGTGGTTTATGAAGTGGTTATTAAGCAGGGGTGTGGTTTATGAAGTGTTTATTAAGCAGGGATGTGGTTTATTAAGTGTTTATTAAGCAGGGGTGAGGTTTATGAAGTGTTTATTAAGCAGGAGTGAGGTTTATGGAGTGTTTATTAAGCAGGGGTGTGGTTTATGGAATGTTTATTAAGCAAGGGTGTGGTTTATGGAGTGTTTATTAAGCAGGAGTGAGGTTTATGAAGTGTTTATTAAGCAGGGGTGTGGTTTATGAAGTGTTTATTAAGCAGGGGTGTGGTTTATGAAGTGTTTATTAAGCAGGAGTGAGGTTTATGAAGTGTTTATTAAGCAGGAGTGAGGTTTATGAAGTGTTTATTAAGCAGGGGTGTGGTTTATGAAGTGTTTATTAAGCAGGGGTGTGGTTTATGAAGTGTTTATTAAGCAGGGGTGTGGTTTATGAAGTGTTTATTAAGCAGGGGTGTGGTTTATGAAGTGTTTATTAAGCAGGGGTGTGGTTTATGAAGTGTTTATTAAGCAGGGGTGAGGTTTATGAAGTGTTTATTAAGCAGAAGTGAGGTTTATGGAGTGTTTATTAAGCAGGGGTGTTGTTTATGGAGTGTTTATTAAGCAAGGGTGTGGTTTATGGAGTGTTTATTAAGCAGGAGTGAGGTTTATGAAGTGTTTATTAAGCAGGGGTGTGGTTTATGAAGTGTTTATTAAGCAGGGGTGTGGTTTATGAAGTGTTTATTAAGCAGGGGTGTGGTTTATGAAGTGTTTATTAAGCAGGAGTGAGGTTTATGAAGTGTTTATTAAGTAGGAGTGAGGTTTATGAAGTGTTTATTAAGCAGGGGTGTGGTTTATGACGTTTTTTTTAAGCAGGGGTGTGGTTTATGAAGTGTTTATTAAGCAGGGGTGTGGTTTATGAAGTATTTATTAAGCAGGAGGGAGGTTTATGGAGTGTTTATTAAGCAGGGGTGTGGTTTATGGAGTGTTTATTAAGCAGCAGTGAGGTTTATGAAGTGTTTATTAAGCAGGAGTGAGGTTTATGAAGTGTTTATTAGGCAGGGGTGTGGTTTATGGCGTGTTTATTAAGCAGGGGTGTGGTTTATGAAGCGTTTATTAAGCAGGAGTGAGGTTTATGAAGTGTTTATTAAGCAGGAATGAGGTTTATGAAGTGTTTATTAAGCAGGGGTGTGGTTTATGAAGTGTTTATTAAGCAGGGGTGTGGTTTATGAAGTGTTTATTAAGCAGGGGTGTGGTTTATGGAGTGTTTATTAAGCAGGGATGTGGTTTATGAAGTGTTTATTAAGCAGGGGTGAGGTTTATGAAGTGTTTATTAAGCAGGAGTGAGGTTTATGAAGTGTTTATTAAGCAGGGGTGTGGTTTATGAAGTGCTTATTAAGCAGGGGTGAGGTTTATGAAGTGTTTATTAAGCAGGAGTGAGGTTTATGGAGTGTTTATTAAGCATGGGTGTGGTTATGGAGTGTTTATTAAGCAAGGGTGTGGTTTATGGAGTGTTTATTAAGCAGGAGTGAGGTTTATGAAGTGTTTATTAAGCAGGGGTGTGGTTTTTGAAGTGTTTATTAAGCAGGGGTGTGGTTTATGAAGTGTTTATTAAGCAGGGGTGTGGTATATGAAGTGTTTATTAAGCTGGGGTGTGGTTTATGGAGTGATTATTAAGCAGGGGTGTGGTTTGTGAAGTGTTTATTAAGCAAGGGTGACGTTTATGAAGTGTTTATTAAGCAGGGGTGTGGTTTGTGAAGTGTTTATTAAGCAAGGGTGAGGTTTATGAAGTGTTTATTAAGCAGGGGTGAGGTTTATGAAGTGTTTATTAAGCAGGGGTGTGGTTTATGAAGTGTTTATTAAGCAGGGGTGTGGTTTATGAAGTGTTTATTAAGCAGGGGTGTGGTTTATGAAGCATTTATTAAGCAGGGCTGTGGTTTATGAAGTGTTTATTAACCAGGGGTGTGGTTTATGAAGTGTTTATTAAGCAGGGGTGTGGTTTATGAAGTGTTTATTAAGCAGGAGTGAGGTTTATGAAGTGTTTATTAAGCAGGAGTGAGGTTTATGAAGTGTTTATTAAGCAGGGGTGTGGTTTATGAAGTGTTTATTAAGCAGGGGTGTGGTTTATGAAGTGTGTGTTAAGCAGGGGTGTGGTTTATGAAGTGTTTATTAAGCAGGGGTGTGGTTTATGAAGTGTTTATTAAGCAGGAGTGTGGTTTATGAAGTGTTTATTAAGCAGGGGTGTGGTTTATGAAGTGTTTATTAAGCAGGGGTGTGGTTTATGAAGTGTTTATTAAGCAGGAGTGAGGTTTATGGAGTGTTTATTAAGCAGGGGTGTGGTTTATGAAGTGTTTATTAAGCAGGAGTGTGGTTTATGAAGTGTTTATTAAGCAGGGGTGAGGTTTATGAAGCGTTTATTAAGGAGGGGTGTGGTTTATGAAGTGTGTATTAAGCAGGGGTGTGGTTTATGAAGTGTTTATTAAGCAGGAGTGAGGTTTATGGAGTGTTTATTAAGCAGGGGTGTGGTTTATGAATTGTTTATTAAGCAGGGGTGTGTTTTATGAAGTGTTTATTAAGCAGGAGTGTTGTTTATGAAGTGTTTATTAAGCAGGAGTGAGGTTTATGGAGTGTTTATTAAGCAGGGGTGTGGATTATGAAGTGTTTATTAAGCAGGGGTGTGGTTTATGAAGTGCTTATTAAGCAGGGGTGTGGTTTATGAAGTGTTTATTAAGCAGGGGTGTGGTTTATGAAGTGTGTATTAAGCAGGGGTGTGGTTTATGAAGTGTTTTTAAGCAGGGGTGTGGTTTATGAAGCATTTATTAAGCAGGGGTCTGGTTTATGAAGTGTTTATTAAGCAGGAGTGTGGTTTATGAAGTGTTTATTAAGCAGGGGTGTGGTTTATGAAGTGTTTATTAAGCAGGAGTGAGGTTTATGAAGTGTTTATTAAGCAGGATTGAGGTTTATGAAGTGTTTATTAAGCAGGGGTGTGGTTTATGAAGTGTTTATTAAGCAGGGGTGTGGTTTATGAAGTGTTTATTAAGCAGGGGTGAGGTTTATGAAGTGTTTATTAAGCAGGGGTGTGGTTTATGAAGTGTTTATTAAGCAGGGGTGTGGTTTATGAAGTGTTTATTAAGCAGGGGTGTGGTTTATAAAGTGTGTATTAAGCAGGGGTGTGGTTTATGAACTGTTTATTAAGCAGGAGTGAGGTTTATGGAGTGTTTATTAAGCAGGAGTGTGGTTTATGAAGTGTTTATTAAGCAGGGGTGAGGTTTATGAAGTGTTTATTAAGCAGGGGTGTGGTTTATGAAGTGTGTATTAAGCAGGGGTGTGGTTTATGAAGTGTTTATTAAGCAGGAGTGAGGTTTATGGAGTGTTTATTAAGCAGTAGTGAGGTTTATGAAGTGTTTATTAAGCAGGGGTGTGGTTTATGAAGTGTTTATTAAGCAGGGGTGTGGTTTATGAAGTGTTTATTAAGCAGGGGTGTGCTTTATGAAGTGTTTATTAAGCAGGAGTGAGGTTTATGAAGTGTTTATTAAGCAGGGGTGTGGTTTATGAAGTGTTTATTAAGCAGGGGTGTGGTTTATGAAGTGTTTATTAAGCAGGGGTGTGGTTTATGGAGTGTTTATTAAGCAGGAGTGAGGTTTATGAAGTGTTTATTAAGCAGGGGTGTGGTTTATGAAGTGTTTATTAAGCAGGGGTGTGGTTTATGGATTGTTTATTAAGCAGGAGTGAGGTTTATGAAGTGTTTATTAAGCAGGGGTGTGGTTTATGGAGTGTTTATTAAGCAGGCGTGAGGTTTATGAAGTGTTTATTAAGCAGGAGTGAGGTTTATGAATTGTTTATTAAGCAGGGGTGTGGTTTATGAAGTGTTTATTAAGCAGGGGTGTGGTTTATGAAGTGTTTATTAAGCAGGGGTGTGGTTTATGAAGTGCTTATTAAGCAGGGGTGAGGTTAATGAAGTGTTTATTAAGCAGGAGTGAGGTTTATGGAGTGTTTATTAAGCAGGGGTGTGGTTATGGAGTGTTTATTAAGCAAGGGTGTGGTTTATGGAGTGTTTATTAAGCAGGAGTGAGGTTTATGAAGTGTTTATTAAGCAGGGGTGTGGTTTATGAAGTGTTTATTAAGCAGGGGTGTGGTTTATGAAGTGTTTATTAACCAGGGGTGTGGTATATGAAGTGTTTATTAAGCTGGGGTGTGGTTTATGGAGTGATTATTAAGCAGGGGTGTGGTTTGTGAAGTGTTTATTAAGCAAGGGTGAGGTTTATGAAGTGTTTTTTAAGCAGGGGTGTGGTTTATGAAGTGTTTATTAAGCAGGGGTATGGTTTATGAAGTCTTTATTAAGCAGGGGTGTGGTTTATGGAGTGTTTATTAAGCAAGAGTGAGGTTTATGAAGTGTTTATTAAGCAGGGGTGTGGTTTATGGAGTGTTTATTAAGCAGGAGTGAGGTTTATGAAGTGTTTATTAAGCACGAATGAGGTTTATGAAGTGTTTATTAAGCAGGGATGTGGTTTATGAAGTGTTTATTAAGCAGGGGTGTGGTTTATGAAATGTTTATTAAGCAAGGGTGTGGTTTATGAAGTGCTTATTAAGCAGGGGTGAGGTTTATGAAGCGTTTATTAAGCAGGAGTGAGGTTTATGAAGTGTTTATTAAGCAGGGGTGTGGTTTATGAAGTGTTTATTAAGCAGGGGTGTGGTTTATGAAGTGTTTATTAAGCAGGGGTGAGGTTTATGAAGTGTTTATTAAGCAGGGGTGAGGTTTATGGAGTGTTTATTAAGCAGTAGTGAAGTTTATGATGTGTTTATTAAGCAGGAGTGAGGTTTATGAAGTGTTTATTAAGCAGGGGTGTGGTTTATGAAGTGTTTATTAAGCAGGAGTGAGGTTTATGGAGTGTTTATTAGGCAGGGGTGTGGTTTATGAAGTGTTTATTAAGCAGGAGTGAGGTTTATGAAGTGTTTATTAAGCAGGGGTGTGGTTTGTGAAGTGTTTATTAAGCAGGAGTGAGGTTTATGAAGTGTTTATTAAGCAGGAGTGAGGTTTATGAAGTGTTTATTAAGCAGGGGTGTGGTTTATGAAGTGTTTATTAAGTAGGGGTGTGGTTTATGAAGTGGTTATTAAGCAGGGGTGTGGTTTATGAAGTGTTTATTAAGCAGGGATGTGGTTTATTAAGTGTTTATTAAGCAGGGGTGAGGTTTATGAAGTGTTTATTAAGCAGGAGTGAGGTTTATGGAGTGTTTATTAAGCAGGGGTGTGGTTTATGGAATGTTTATTAAGCAAGGGTGTGGTTTATGGAGTGTTTATTAAGCAGGAGTGAGGTTTATGAAGTGTTTATTAAGCAGGGGTGTGGTTTATGAAGTGTTTATTAAGCAGGGGTGTGGTTTATGAAGTGTTTATTAAGCAGGAGTGAGGTTTATGAAGTGTTTATTAAGCAGGAGTGAGGTTTATGAAGTGTTTATTAAGCAGGGGTGTGGTTTATGAAGTGTTTATTAAGCAGGGGTGTGGTTTATGAAGTGTTTATTAAGCAGGGGTGTGGTTTATGAAGTGTTTATTAAGCAGGGGTGTGGTTTATGAAGTGTTTATTAAGCAGGGGTGTGGTTTATGAAGTGTTTATTAAGCAGGGGTGAGGTTTATGAAGTGTTTATTAAGCAGAAGTGAGGTTTATGGAGTGTTTATTAAGCAGGGGTGTTGTTTATGGAGTGTTTATTAAGCAAGGGTGTGGTTTATGGAGTGTTTATTAAGCAGGAGTGAGGTTTATGAAGTGTTTATTAAGCAGGGGTGTGGTTTATGAAGTGTTTATTAAGCAGGGGTGTGGTTTATGAAGTGTTTATTAAGCAGGGGTGTGGTTTATGAAGTGTTTATTAAGCAGGAGTGAGGTTTATGAAGTGTTTATTAAGTAGGAGTGAGGTTTATGAAGTGTTTATTAAGCAGGGGTGTGGTTTATGACGTGTTTATTAAGCAGGGGTGTGGTTTATGAAGTGTTTATTAAGCAGGGGTGTGGTTTATGAAGTATTTATTAAGCAGGAGGGAGGTTTATGGAGTGTTTATTAAGCAGGGGTGTGGTTTATGGAGTGTTTATTAAGCAGCAGTGAGGTTTATGAAGTGTTTATTAAGCAGGAGTGAGGTTTATGAAGTGTTTATTAGGCAGGGGTGTGGTTTATGGCGTGTTTATTAAGCAGGGGTGTGGTTTATGAAGCGTTTATTAAGCAGGAGTGAGGTTTATGAAGTGTTTATTAAGCAGGAATGAGGTTTATGAAGTGTTTATTAAGCAGGGGTGTGGTTTATGAAGTGTTTATTAAGCAGGGGTGTGGTTTATGAAGTGTTTATTAAGCAGGGGTGTGGTTTATGGAGTGTTTATTAAGCAGGGATGTGGTTTATGAAGTGTTTATTAAGCAGGGGTGAGGTTTATGAAGTGTTTATTAAGCAGGAGTGAGGTTTATGAAGTGTTTATTAAGCAGGGGTGTGGTTTATGAAGTGCTTATTAAGCAGGGGTGAGGTTTATGAAGTGTTTATTAAGCAGGAGTGAGGTTTATGGAGTGTTTATTAAGCATGGGTGTGGTTATGGAGTGTTTATTAAGCAAGGGTGTGGTTTATGGAGTGTTTATTAAGCAGGAGTGAGGTTTATGAAGTGTTTATTAAGCAGGGGTGTGGTTTTTGAAGTGTTTATTAAGCAGGGGTGTGGTTTATGAAGTGTTTATTAAGCAGGGGTGTGGTATATGAAGTGTTTATTAAGCTGGGGTGTGGTTTATGGAGTGATTATTAAGCAGGGGTGTGGTTTGTGAAGTGTTTATTAAGCAAGGGTGACGTTTATGAAGTGTTTATTAAGCAGGGGTGTGGTTTGTGAAGTGTTTATTAAGCAAGGGTGAGGTTTATGAAGTGTTTATTAAGCAGGGGTGAGGTTTATGAAGTGTTTATTAAGCAGGGGTGTGGTTTATGAAGTGTTTATTAAGCAGGGGTGTGGTTTATGAAGTGTTTATTAAGCAGGGGTGTGGTTTATGAAGCATTTATTAAGCAGGGCTGTGGTTTATGAAGTGTTTATTAAGCAGGGGTGTGGTTTATGAAGTGTTTATTAAGCAGGGGTGTGGTTTATGAAGTGTTTATTAAGCAGGAGTGAGGTTTATGAAGTGTTTATTAAGCAGGAGTGAGGTTTATGAAGTGTTTATTAAGCAGGGGTGTGGTTTATGAAGTGTTTATTAAGCAGGGGTGTGGTTTATGAAGTGTGTGTTAAGCAGGGGTGTGGTTTATGAAGTGTTTATTAAGCAGGGGTGTGGTTTATGAAGTGTTTATTAAGCAGGAGTGTGGTTTATGAAGTGTTTATTAAGCAGGGGTGTGGTTTATGAAGTGTTTATTAAGCAGGGGTGTGGTTTATGAAGTGTTTATTAAGCAGGAGTGAGGTTTATGGAGTGTTTATTAAGCAGGGGTGTGGTTTATGAAGTGTTTATTAAGCAGGAGTGTGGTTTATGAAGTGTTTATTAAGCAGGGGTGAGGTTTATGAAGCGTTTATTAAGGAGGGGTGTGGTTTATGAAGTGTGTATTAAGCAGGGGTGTGGTTTATGAAGTGTTTATTAAGCAGGAGTGAGGTTTATGGAGTGTTTATTAAGCAGGGGTGTGGTTTATGAATTGTTTATTAAGCAGGGGTGTGTTTTATGAAGTGTTTATTAAGCAGGAGTGTTGTTTATGAAGTGTTTATTAAGCAGGAGTGAGGTTTATGGAGTGTTTATTAAGCAGGGGTGTGGATTATGAAGTGTTTATTAAGCAGGGGTGTGGTTTATGAAGTGCTTATTAAGCAGGGGTGTGGTTTATGAAGTGTTTATTAAGCAGGGGTGTGGTTTATGAAGTGTGTATTAAGCAGGGGTGTGGTTTATGAAGTGTTTTTAAGCAGGGGTGTGGTTTATGAAGCATTTATTAAGCAGGGGTCTGGTTTATGAAGTGTTTATTAAGCAGGAGTGTGGTTTATGAAGTGTTTATTAAGCAGGGGTGTGGTTTATGAAGTGTTTATTAAGCAGGAGTGAGGTTTATGAAGTGTTTATTAAGCAGGATTGAGGTTTATGAAGTGTTTATTAAGCAGGGGTGTGGTTTATGAAGTGTTTATTAAGCAGGGGTGTGGTTTATGAAGTGTTTATTAAGCAGGGGTGAGGTTTATGAAGTGTTTATTAAGCAGGGGTGAGGTTTATGGAGTGTTTATTAAGCAGTAGTGAAGTTTATGATGTGTTTATTAAGCAGGAGTGAGGTTTATGAAGTGTTTATTAAACAGGGGTGTGGTTTATGAAGTGTTTATTAAGCAGGGGTGTGGTTTATGAAGTGTTTATTAAGCAGGGGTGTGGTTTATAAAGTGTGTATTAAGCAGGGGTGTGGTTTATGAAGTGTTTATTAAGCAGGAGTGAGGTTTATGGAGTGTTTATTAAGCAGGAGTGTTGTTTATGAAGTGTTTATTAAGCAGGGGTGAGGTTTATGAAGTGTTTATTAAGCAGGGGTGTGGTTTATGAAGTGTGTATTAAGCAGGCGTGTGGTTTATGAAGTGTTTATTAAGCAGGAGTGAGGTTTATGGAGTGTTTATTAAGCAGTAGTGAGGTTTATGAAGTGTTTATTAAGCAGGGGTGTGGTTTATGAAGTGTTTATTAAGCAGGGGTGTGGTTTATGAAGTGTTTATTAAGCAGGGGTGTGGTTTATGAAGTGTTTATTAAGCAGGAGTGAGGTTTATGAAGTGTTTATTAAGCAGGGGTGTGGTTTATGAAGTGTTTATTAAGCAGGGGTGTGGTTTATGAAGTGTTTATTAAGCAGGGGTGTGGTTTATGGAGTGTTTATTAAGCAGGAGTGAGGTTTATGAAGTGTTTATTAAGCAAGGGTGTGGTTTATGGAGTGTTTATTAAGCAGGAGTGAGGTTTATGAAGTGTTTATTAAGCAGGGGTGTGGTTTATGAAGTGTTTATTAAGCAGGGGTGTGGTTTATGAAGTGTTTATTAAGCAGGGGTGTGGTATATGAAGTGTTTATTAAGCAGGAGTGAGGTTTATGGAGTGTTTATTAAGCAGTAGTGAGGTTTATGAAGTGTTTATTAAGCAGGGGTGTGGTTTATGAAGTGTTTATTAAGCAGGGGTGTGGTTTATGAAGTGTTTATTAAGCAGGGGTGTGCTTTATGAAGTGTTTATTAAGCAGGAGTGAGGTTTATGAAGTGTTTATTAAGCAGGGGTGTGGTTTATGAAGTGTTTATTAAGCAGGGGTGTGGTTTATGAAGTGTTTATTAAGCAGGGGTGTGGTTTATGGAGTGTTTATTAAGCAGGAGTGAGGTTTATGAAGTGTTTATTAAGCAGGGGTGTGGTTTATGAAGTGTTTATTAAGCAGGGGTGTGGTTTATGGAGTGTTTATTAAGCAGGAGTGAGGTTTATGAAGTGTTTATTAAGCAGGGGTGTGGTTTATGGAGTGTTTATTAAGCAGGCGTGAGGTTTATGAAGTGTTTATTAAGCAGGAGTGAGGTTTATGAATTGTTTATTAAGCAGGGGTGTGGTTTATGAAGTGTTTATTAAGCAGGGGTGTGGTTTATGAAGTCTTTATTAAGCAGGGGTGTGGTTTATGGAGTGTTTATTAAGCAGGAGTGAGGTTTATGAAGTGTTTATTAAGCAGGGGTGTGGTTTATGGAGTGTTTATTAAGCAGGAGTGAGGTTTATGAAGTGTTTATTAAGCAGGAGTGAGGTTTATGAAGTGTTTATTAAGCAGGGATGTGGTTTATGAAGTGTTTATTAAGCAGGGGTGTGGTTTATGAAGTGTTTATTAAGCAGGGGTGTGGTTTATGAAGTGCTTATTAAGCAGGGGTGAGGTTTATGAAGTGTTTAGCAGGAGTGAGGTTTATGAAGTGTTTATTAAGCAGGGGTGTGGTTTATGAAGTGTTTATTAAGCAGGGGTGTGGTTTATGAAGTGTTTATTAAGCAGGGGTGAGGTTTATGAAGTGTTTATTAAGCAGGGGTGAGGTTTATGGAGTGTTTATTAAGCAGTAGTGAAGTTTATGATGTGTTTATTAAGCAGGAGTGAGGTTTATGGAGTGTTTATTAAGCAGGGGTGTGGTTTATGAAGTGTTTATTAAGCAGGAGTGAGGTTTATGGAGTGTTTATTAGGCAGGGGTGTGGTTTATGAAGTGTTTATTAAGCAGGAGTGAGGTTTATGAAGTGTTTATTAAGCAGGGGTGTGGTTTGTGAAGTGTTTATTAAGCAGGAGTGAGGTTTATGAAGTGTTTATTAAGCAGGAGTGAGGTTTATGAAGTGTTTATTAAGCAGGGGTGTGGTTTATGAAGTGTTTATTAAGTAGGGGTGTGGTTTATGAAGTGTTTATTAAGCAGGGGTGTGGTTTATTAAGTGTTTATTAAGCAGGGGTGAGGTTTATGAAGTGTTTATTAAGCAGGAGTGAGGTTTATGGAGTGTTTATTAAGCAGGGGTGTGGTTTATGGAATGTTTATTAAGCAAGGGTGTGGTTTATGGAGTGTTTATTAAGCAGGAGTGAGGTTTATGAAGTGTTTATTAAGCAGGAGTGAGGTTTATGAAGTGTTTATTAGGCAGGGGTGTGGTTTATGGCGTGTTTATTAAGCAGGGGTGTGGTTTATGAAGCGTTTATTAAGCAGGAGTGAGGTTTATGAAGCGTTTATTAAGCAGGGGTGTGGTTTATGAAGTGTTTATTAAGCAGGGGTGTGGTTTATGAAGTGTTTATTAAGCAGGGGTGTGGTTTATGAAGTGTTTATTAAGCAGGGATGTGGTTTATGAAGTGTTTATTAAGCAGGGGTGAGGTTTATGAAGTGCTTATTAAGCAGGGGTGTGGTTTATGAAGCGTTTATTAAGCAGGAGTGAGGTTTATGAAGCGTTTATTAAGCAGGGGTGTGGTTTATGAAGTGTTTATTAAGCAGGGGTGTGGTTTATGAAGTGTTTATTAAGCAGGGGTGTGGTTTATGGAGTGTTTATTAAGCAGGGATGTGGTTTATGAAGTGTTTATTAAGCAGGGGTGAGGTTTATGAAGTGCTTATTAAGCAGGGGTGTGGTTTATGAAGTGTTTATTAAGCAGGGATGTGGTTTATGAAGTGCTTATTAAGCAGGGGTGTGGTTTATGAAGTGTGTATTAAGCAGGGGTGTGGTTTATGAAGTGTTTTTAAGCAGGGGTGTGGTTTATGAAGTGTTTATTAAGCAGGAGTGTGGTTTATGAAGTGTTTATTAAGCAGGGGTGTGGTTTATGAAGTGTTTATTAAGCAGGGGTATGGTTTATGAAGTGTTTATTAAGCAGGAGTGAGGTTTATGAAGTGCTTATTAAGCAGGGGTGAGGTTTATGAAGTGTTTAGCAGGAGTGAGGTTTATGAAGTGTTTATTAAGCAGGGGTGTGGTTTATGAAGTGTTTATTAAGCAGGGGTGTGGTTTATGAAGTGTTTATTAAGCAGGGGTGAGGTTTATGAAGTGTTTATTAAGCAGGGGTGAGGTTTATGGAGTGTTTATTAAGCAGTAGTGAAGTTTATGATGTGTTTATTAAGCAGGAGTGAGGTTTATGGAGTGTTTATTAAGCAGGGGTGTGGTTTATGAAGTGTTTATTAAGCAGGAGTGAGGTTTATGGAGTGTTTATTAGGCAGGGGTGTGGTTTATGAAGTGTTTATTAAGCAGGAGTGAGGTTTATGAAGTGTTTATTAAGCAGGGGTGTGGTTTGTGAAGTGTTTATTAAGCAGGAGTGAGGTTTATGAAGTGTTTATTAAGCAGGAGTGAGGTTTATGAAGTGTTTATTAAGCAGGGGTGTGGTTTATGAAGTGTTTATTAAGTAGGGGTGTGGTTTATGAAGTGTTTATTAAG
The DNA here is from genome assembly GCF_046119375.1 of Phyllobates terribilis. Classification (NCBI taxonomy): domain Eukaryota; kingdom Metazoa; phylum Chordata; class Amphibia; order Anura; family Dendrobatidae; genus Phyllobates; species Phyllobates terribilis. Next base: position 678,234,766 of record NW_027362763.1, on the reverse strand, counting down.
CAGGGGTGTGGTTTATTAAGTGTTTATTAAGCAGGGGTGAGGTTTATGAAGTGTTTATTAAGCAGGAGTGAGGTTTATGGAGTGTTTATTAAGCAGGGGTGTGGTTTATGGAATGTTTATTAAGCAAGGGTGTGGTTTATGGAGTGTTTATTAAGCAGGAGTGAGGTTTATGAAGTGTTTATTAAGCAGGAGTGAGGTTTATGAAGTGTTTATTAGGCAGGGGTGTGGTTTATGGCGTGTTTATTAAGCAGGGGTGTGGTTTATGAAGCGTTTATTAAGCAGGAGTGAGGTTTATGAAGCGTTTATTAAGCAGGGGTGTGGTTTATGAAGTGTTTATTAAGCAGGGGTGTGGTTTATGAAGTGTTTATTAAGCAGGGGTGTGGTTTATGAAGTGTTTATTAAGCAGGGATGTGGTTTATGAAGTGTTTATTAAGCAGGGGTGAGGTTTATGAAGTGCTTATTAAGCAGGGGTGTGGTTTATGAAGCGTTTATTAAGCAGGAGTGAGGTTTATGAAGTGTTTATTAAGCAGGGATGTGGTTTATGAAGTGTTTATTAAGCAGGGGTGAGGTTTATGAAGTGCTTATTAAGCAGGGGTGTGGTTTATGAAGCGTTTATTAAGCAGGAGTGAGGTTTATGAAGCGTTTATTAAGCAGGGGTGTGGTTTATGAAGTGTTTATTAAGCAGGGGTGTGGTTTATGAAGTGTTTATTAAGCAGGGGTGTGGTTTATGAAGCGTTTATTAAGCAGGAGTGAGGTTTATGAAGCGTTTATTAAGCAGGGGTGTGGTTTATGAAGTGTTTATTAAGCAGGGGTGTGGTTTATGAAGTGTTTATTAAGCAGGGGTGTGGTTTATGAAGTGTTTATTAAGCAGGGATGTGGTTTATGAAGTGTTTATTAAGCAGGGGTGAGGTTTATGAAGTGCTTATTAAGCAGGGGTGTGGTTTATGAAGCGTTTATTAAGCAGGAGTGAGGTTTATGAAGCGTTTATTAAGCAGGGGTGTGGTTTATGAAGTGTTTATTAAGCAGGGGTGTGGTTTATGAAGTGTTTATTAAGCAGGGGTGTGGTTTATGGAGTGTTTATTAAGCAGGGATGTGGTTTATGAAGTGTTTATTAAGCAGGGGTGAGGTTTATGAAGTGCTTATTAAGCAGGGGTGTGGTTTATGAAGTGTTTATTAAGCAGGGATGTGGTTTATGAAGTGCTTATTAAGCAGGGGTGTGGTTTATGAAGTGTGTATTAAGCAGGGGTGTGGTTTATGAAGTGTTTTTAAGCAGGGGTGTGGTTTATGAAGTGTTTATTAAGCAGGAGTGTGGTTTATGAAGTGTTTATTAAGCAGGGGTGTGGTTTATGAAGTGTTTATTAAGCAGGGGTATGGTTTATGAAGTGTTTATTAAGCAGGAGTGAGGTTTATGAAGTGTTTATTAAGCAGGGGTGAGGTTTATGAAGTGCTTATTAAGCAGGGGTGTGGTTTATGTAGTGTGTATTAAGCAGGGGTGTTATTTATGAAGTGTTTTTAAGCAGGGGTGTGGTTTATGAAGTGTTTATTAAGCAGGAGTGTGGTTTATGAAGTGTTTATTAAGCAGGGGTGTGGTTTATGAAGTGTTTATTAAGCAGGGGTGTGGTTTATAAAGTGTGTATTAAGCAGGGGTGTGGTTTATGAAGTGTTTATTAAGCAGGAGTGAGGTTTATGGAGTGTTTATTAAGCAGGAGTGTGGTTTATGAAGTGTTTATTAAGCAGGGGTGAGGTTTATGAAGTGTTTATTAAGCAGGGGTGTGGTTTATGAAGTGTGTATTAAGCAGGGGTGTGGTTTATGAAGTGTTTATTAAGCAGGAGTGAGGTTTATGGAGTGTTTATTAAGCAGTAGTGAGGTTTATGAAGTGTTTATTAAGCAGGGGTGTGGTTTATGAAGTGTTTATTAAGCAGGGGTGTGGTTTATGAAGTGTTTATTAAGCAGGGGTGTGCTTTATGAAGTGTTTATTAAGCAGGAGTGAGGTTTATGAAGTGTTTATTAAGCAGGGGTGTGGTTTATGAAGTGTTTATTAAGCAGGGGTGTGGTTTATGAAGTGTTTATTAAGCAGGGGTGTGGTTTATGGAGTGTTTATTAAGCAGGAGTGAGGTTTATGAAGTGTTTATTAAGCAGGGGTGTGGTTTATGAAGTGTTTATTAAGCAGGGGTGTGGTTTATGGAGTGTTTATTAAGCAGGAGTGAGGTTTATGAAGTGTTTATTAAGCAGGGGTGTGGTTTATGGAGTGTTTATTAAGCAGGCGTGAGGTTTATGAAGTGTTTATTAAGCAGGAGTGAGGTTTATGAATTGTTTATTAAGCAGGGGTGTGGTTTATGAAGTGTTTATTAAGCAGGGGTGTGGTTTATGAAGTGTTTATTAAGCAGGGGTGTGGTTTATGAAGTGCTTATTAAGCAGGGGTGAGGTTAATGAAGTGTTTATTAAGCAGGAGTGAGGTTTATGGAGTGTTTATTAAGCAGGGGTGTGGTTATGGAGTGTTTATTAAGCAAGGGTGTGGTTTATGGAGTGTTTATTAAGCAGGAGTGAGGTTTATGAAGTGTTTATTAAGCAGGGGTGTGGTTTATGAAGTGTTTATTAAGCAGGGGTGTGGTTTATGAAGTGTTTATTAAGCAGGGGTGTGGTATATGAAGTGTTTATTAAGCTGGGGTGTGGTTTATGGAGTGATTATTAAGCAGGGGTGTGGTTTGTGAAGTGTTTATTAAGCAAGGGTGAGGTTTATGAAGTGTTTTTTAAGCAGGGGTGTGGTTTATGAAGTGTTTATTAAGCAGGGGTGTGGTTTATGAAGTCTTTATTAAGCAGGGGTGTGGTTTATGGAGTGTTTATTAAGCAAGAGTGAGGTTTATGAAGTGTTTATTAAGCAGGGGTGTGGTTTATGGAGTGTTTATTAAGCAGGAGTGAGGTTTATGAAGTGTTTATTAAGCACGAATGAGGTTTATGAAGTGTTTATTAAGCAGGGATGTGGTTTATGAAGTGTTTATTAAGCAGGGGTGTGGTTTATGAAATGTTTATTAAGCAAGGGTGTGGTTTATGAAGTGCTTATTAAGCAGGGGTGAGGTTTATGAAGTGTTTATTAAGCAGGAGTGAGGTTTATGAAGTGTTTATTAAGCAGGGGTGTGGTTTATGAAGTGTTTATTAAGCAGGGGTGTGGTTTATGAAGTGTTTATTAAGCAGGGGTGAGGTTTATGAAGTGTTTATTAAGCAGGGGTGAGGTTTATGGAGTGTTTATTAAGCAGTAGTGAAGTTTATGATGTGTTTATTAAGCAGGAGTGAGGTTTATGAAGTGTTTATTAAGCAGGGGTGTGGTTTATGAAGTGTTTATTAAGCAGGAGTGAGGTTTATGGAGTGTTTATTAGGCAGGGGTGTGGTTTATGAAGTGTTTATTAAGCAGGAGTGAGGTTTATGAAGTGTTTATTAAGTAGGAGTGAGGTTTATGAAGTGTTTATTAAGCAGGGGTGTGGTTTATGACGTGTTTATTAAGCAGGGGTGTGGTTTATGAAGTGTTTATTAAGCAGGGGTGTGGTTTATGAAGTATTTATTAAGCAGGAGGGAGGTTTATGGAGTGTTTATTAAGCAGGGGTGTGGTTTATGGAGTGTTTATTAAGCAGCAGTGAGGTTTATGAAGTGTTTATTAAGCAGGAGTGAGGTTTATGAAGTGTTTATTAGGCAGGGGTGTGGTTTATGGCGTGTTTATTAAGCAGGGGTGTGGTTTATGAAGCGTTTATTAAGCAGGAGTGAGGTTTATGAAGTGTTTATTAAGCAGGAATGAGGTTTATGAAGTGTTTATTAAGCAGGGGTGTGGTTTATGAAGTGTTTATTAAGCAGGGGTGTGGTTTATGAAGTGTTTATTAAGCAGGGGTGTGGTTTATGGAGTGTTTATTAAGCAGGGATGTGGTTTATGAAGTGTTTATTAAGCAGGGGTGAGGTTTATGAAGTGTTTATTAAGCAGGAGTGAGGTTTATGAAGTGTTTATTAAGCAGGGGTGTGGTTTATGAAGTGCTTATTAAGCAGGGGTGAGGTTTATGAAGTGTTTATTAAGCAGGAGTGAGGTTTATGGAGTGTTTATTAAGCATGGGTGTGGTTATGGAGTGTTTATTAAGCAAGGGTGTGGTTTATGGAGTGTTTATTAAGCAGGAGTGAGGTTTATGAAGTGTTTATTAAGCAGGGGTGTGGTTTTTGAAGTGTTTATTAAGCAGGGGTGTGGTTTATGAAGTGTTTATTAAGCAGGGGTGTGGTATATGAAGTGTTTATTAAGCTGGGGTGTGGTTTATGGAGTGATTATTAAGCAGGGGTGTGGTTTGTGAAGTGTTTATTAAGCAAGGGTGACGTTTATGAAGTGTTTATTAAGCAGGGGTGTGGTTTGTGAAGTGTTTATTAAGCAAGGGTGAGGTTTATGAAGTGTTTATTAAGCAGGGGTGAGGTTTATGAAGTGTTTATTAAGCAGGGGTGTGGTTTATGAAGTGTTTATTAAGCAGGGGTGTGGTTTATGAAGTGTTTATTAAGCAGGGGTGTGGTTTATGAAGCATTTATTAAGCAGGGCTGTGGTTTATGAAGTGTTTATTAAGCAGGGGTGTGGTTTATGAAGTGTTTATTAAGCAGGGGTGTGGTTTATGAAGTGTTTATTAAGCAGGAGTGAGGTTTATGAAGTGTTTATTAAGCAGGAGTGAGGTTTATTAAGTGTTTATTAAGCAGGGGTGTGGTTTATGAAGTGTTTATTAAGCAGGGGTGTGGTTTATGAAGTGTGTGTTAAGCAGGGGTGTGGTTTATGAAGTGTTTATTAAGCAGGGGTGTGGTTTATGAAGTGTTTATTAAGCAGGAGTGTGGTTTATGAAGTGTTTATTAAGCAGGGGTGTGGTTTATGAAGTGTTTATTAAGCAGGGGTGTGGTTTATGAAGTGTTTATTAAGCAGGAGTGAGGTTTATGGAGTGTTTATTAAGCAGGGGTGTGGTTTATGAAGTGTTTATTAAGCAGGAGTGTGGTTTATGAAGTGTTTATTAAGCAGGGGTGAGGTTTATGAAGCGTTTATTAAGGAGGGGTGTGGTTTATGAAGTGTGTATTAAGCAGGGGTGTGGTTTATGAAGTGTTTATTAAGCAGGAGTGAGGTTTATGGAGTGTTTATTAAGCAGGGGTGTGGTTTATGAATTGTTTATTAAGCAGGGGTGTGTTTTATGAAGTGTTTATTAAGCAGGAGTGTTGTTTATGAAGTGTTTATTAAGCAGGAGTGAGGTTTATGGAGTGTTTATTAAGCAGGGGTGTGGATTATGAAGTGTTTATTAAGCAGGGGTGTGGTTTATGAAGTGCTTATTAAGCAGGGGTGTGGTTTATGAAGTGTTTATTAAGCAGGGGTGTGGTTTATGAAGTGTGTATTAAGCAGGGGTGTGGTTTATGAAGTGTTTTTAAGCAGGGGTGTGGTTTATGAAGCATTTATTAAGCAGGGGTCTGGTTTATGAAGTGTTTATTAAGCAGGAGTGTGGTTTATGAAGTGTTTATTAAGCAGCGGTGTGGTTTATGAAGTGTTTATTAAGCAGGGGTGTGGTTTATGAAGTGTTTATTAAGCAGGAGTGAGGTTTATGAAGTGTTTATTAAGCAGGATTGAGGTTTATGAAGTGTTTATTAAGCAGGGGTGTGGTTTATGAAGTGTTTATTAAGCAGGGGTGTGGTTTATGAAGTGTTTATTAAGCAGGGGTGAGGTTTATGAAGTGTTTATTAAGCAGGGGTGAGGTTTATGGAGTGTTTATTAAGCAGTAGTGAAGTTTATGATGTGTTTATTAAGCAGGAGTGAGGTTTATGAAGTGTTTATTAAACAGGGGTGTGGTTTATGAAGTGTTTATTAAGCAGGGGTGTGGTTTATGAAGTGTTTATTAAGCAGGGGTGTGGTTTATAAAGTGTGTATTAAGCAGGGGTGTGGTTTATGAAGTGTTTATTAAGCAGGAGTGAGGTTTATGGAGTGTTTATTAAGCAGGAGTGTTGTTTATGAAGTGTTTATTAAGCAGGGGTGAGGTTTATGAAGTGTTTATTAAGCAGGGGTGTGGTTTATGAAGTGTGTATTAAGCAGGCGTGTGGTTTATGAAGTGTTTATTAAGCAGGAGTGAGGTTTATGGAGTGTTTATTAAGCAGTAGTGAGGTTTATGAAGTGTTTATTAAGCAGGGGTGTGGTTTATGAAGTGTTTATTAAGCAGGGGTGTGGTTTATGAAGTGTTTATTAAGCAGGGGTGTGGTTTATGAAGTGTTTATTAAGCAGGAGTGAGGTTTATGAAGTGTTTATTAAGCAGGGGTGTGGTTTATGAAGTGTTTATTAAGCAGGGGTGTGGTTTATGAAGTGTTTATTAAGCAGGGGTGTGGTTTATGGAGTGTTTATTAAGCAGGAGTGAGGTTTATGAAGTGTTTATTAAGCAGGGGTGTGGTTTATGAAGTGTTTATTAAGCAGGGGTGTGGTTTATGGAGTGTTTATTAAGCAGGAGTGAGGTTTATGAAGTGTTTATTAAGCAGGGGTGTGGTTTATGGAGTGTTTATTAAGCAGGAGTGAGGTTTATGAAGTGTTTATTAAGCAGGAGTGAGGTTTATGAATTGTTTATTAAGCAGGGGTGTGGTTTATGAAGTGTTTATTAAGCAGGGGTGTGGTTTATGAAGTGTTTATTAAGCAGGGGTGTGGTTTATGAAGTGCTTATTAAGCAGGGGTGAGGTTTATGAAATGTTTATTAAGCAGGAGTGAGGTTTATGGAGTGTTTATTAAGCAGGGGTGTGGTTATGGAGTGTTTATTAAGCAAGGGTGTGGTTTATGGAGTGTTTATTAAGCAGGAGTGAGGTTTATGAAGTGTTTATTAAGCAGGGGTGTGGTTTATGAAGTGTTTATTAAGCAGGGGTGTGGTTTATGAAGTGTTTATTAAGCAGGGGTGTGGTATATGAAGTGTTTATTAAGCAGGAGTGAGGTTTATGGAGTGTTTATTAAGCAGTAGTGAGGTTTATGAAGTGTTTATTAAGCAGGGGTGTGGTTTATGAAGTGTTTATTAAGCAGGGGTGTGGTTTATGAAGTGTTTATTAAGCAGGGGTGTGCTTTATGAAGTGTTTATTAAGCAGGAGTGAGGTTTATGAAGTGTTTATTAAGCAGGGGTGTGGTTTATGAAGTGTTTATTAAGCAGGGGTGTGGTTTATGAAGTGTTTATTAAGCAGGGGTGTGGTTTATGGAGTGTTTATTAAGCAGGAGTGAGGTTTATGAAGTGTTTATTAAGCAGGGGTGTGGTTTATGAAGTGTTTATTAAGCAGGGGTGTGGTTTATGGAGTGTTTATTAAGCAGGAGTGAGGTTTATGAAGTGTTTATTAAGCAGGGGTGTGGTTTATGGAGTGTTTATTAAGCAGGCGTGAGGTTTATGAAGTGTTTATTAAGCAGGAGTGAGGTTTATGAATTGTTTATTAAGCAGGGGTGTGGTTTATGAAGTGTTTATTAAGCAGGGGTGTGGTTTATGAAGTCTTTATTAAGCAGGGGTGTGGTTTATGGAGTGTTTATTAAGCAGGAGTGAGGTTTATGAAGTGTTTATTAAGCAGGGGTGTGGTTTATGGAGTGTTTATTAAGCAGGAGTGAGGTTTATGAAGTGTTTATTAAGCAGGAGTGAGGTTTATGAAGTGTTTATTAAGCAGGGATGTGGTTTATGAAGTGTTTATTAAGCAGGGGTGTGGTTTATGAAGTGTGTGTTAAGCAGGGGTGTGGTTTATGAAGTGTTTATTAAGCAGGGGTGTGGTTTATGAAGTGTTTATTAAGCAGGAGTGTGGTTTATGAAGTGTTTATTAAGCAGGGGTGTGGTTTATGAAGTGTTTATTAAGCAGGGGTGTGGTTTATGAAGTGTTTATTAAGCAGGAGTGAGGTTTATGGAGTGTTTATTAAGCAGGGGTGTGGTTTATGAAGTGTTTATTAAGCAGGAGTGTGGTTTATGAAGTGTTTATTAAGCAGGGGTGAGGTTTATGAAGCGTTTATTAAGGAGGGGTGTGGTTTATGAAGTGTGTATTAAGCAGGGGTGTGGTTTATGAAGTGTTTATTAAGCAGGAGTGAGGTTTATGGAGTGTTTATTAAGCAGGGGTGTGGTTTATGAATTGTTTATTAAGCAGGGGTGTGTTTTATGAAGTGTTTATTAAGCAGGAGTGTTGTTTATGAAGTGTTTATTAAGCAGGAGTGAGGTTTATGGAGTGTTTATTAAGCAGGGGTGTGGATTATGAAGTGTTTATTAAGCAGGGGTGTGGTTTATGAAGTGCTTATTAAGCAGGGGTGTGGTTTATGAAGTGTTTATTAAGCAGGGGTGTGGTTTATGAAGTGTGTATTAAGCAGGGGTGTGGTTTATGAAGTGTTTTTAAGCAGGGGTGTGGTTTATGAAGCATTTATTAAGCAGGGGTCTGGTTTATGAAGTGTTTATTAAGCAGGAGTGTGGTTTATGAAGTGTTTATTAAGCAGCGGTGTGGTTTATGAAGTGTTTATTAAGCAGGGGTGTGGTTTATGAAGTGTTTATTAAGCAGGAGTGAGGTTTATGAAGTGTTTATTAAGCAGGATTGAGGTTTATGAAGTGTTTATTAAGCAGGGGTGTGGTTTATGAAGTGTTTATTAAGCAGGGGTGTGGTTTATGAAGTGTTTATTAAGCAGGGGTGAGGTTTATGAAGTGTTTATTAAGCAGGGGTGAGGTTTATGGAGTGTTTATTAAGCAGTAGTGAAGTTTATGATGTGTTTATTAAGCAGGAGTGAGGTTTATGAAGTGTTTATTAAACAGGGGTGTGGTTTATGAAGTGTTTATTAAGCAGGGGTGTGGTTTATGAAGTGTTTATTAAGCAGGGGTGTGGTTTATAAAGTGTGTATTAAGCAGGGGTGTGGTTTATGAAGTGTTTATTAAGCAGGAGTGAGGTTTATGGAGTGTTTATTAAGCAGGAGTGTTGTTTATGAAGTGTTTATTAAGCAGGGGTGAGGTTTATGAAGTGTTTATTAAGCAGGGGTGTGGTTTATGAAGTGTGTATTAAGCAGGCGTGTGGTTTATGAAGTGTTTATTAAGCAGGAGTGAGGTTTATGGAGTGTTTATTAAGCAGTAGTGAGGTTTATGAAGTGTTTATTAAGCAGGGGTGTGGTTTATGAAGTGTTTATTAAGCAGGGGTGTGGTTTATGAAGTGTTTATTAAGCAGGGGTGTGGTTTATGAAGTGTTTATTAAGCAGGAGTGAGGTTTATGAAGTGTTTATTAAGCAGGGGTGTGGTTTATGAAGTGTTTATTAAGCAGGGGTGTGGTTTATGAAGTGTTTATTAAGCAGGGGTGTGGTTTATGGAGTGTTTATTAAGCAGGAGTGAGGTTTATGAAGTGTTTATTAAGCAGGGGTGTGGTTTATGAAGTGTTTATTAAGCAGGGGTGTGGTTTATGGAGTGTTTATTAAGCAGGAGTGAGGTTTATGAAGTGTTTATTAAGCAGGGGTGTGGTTTATGGAGTGTTTATTAAGCAGGAGTGAGGTTTATGAAGTGTTTATTAAGCAGGAGTGAGGTTTATGAATTGTTTATTAAGCAGGGGTGTGGTTTATGAAGTGTTTATTAAGCAGGGGTGTGGTTTATGAAGTGTTTATTAAGCAGGGGTGTGGTTTATGAAGTGCTTATTAAGCAGGGGTGAGGTTTATGAAATGTTTATTAAGCAGGAGTGAGGTTTATGGAGTGTTTATTAAGCAGGGGTGTGGTTATGGAGTGTTTATTAAGCAAGGGTGTGGTTTATGGAGTGTTTATTAAGCAGGAGTGAGGTTTATGAAGTGTTTATTAAGCAGGGGTGTGGTTTATGAAGTGTTTATTAAGCAGGGGTGTGGTTTATGAAGTGTTTATTAAGCAGGGGTGTGGTATATGAAGTGTTTATTAAGCAGGAGTGAGGTTTATGGAGTGTTTATTAAGCAGTAGTGAGGTTTATGAAGTGTTTATTAAGCAGGGGTGTGGTTTATGAAGTGTTTATTAAGCAGGGGTGTGGTTTATGAAGTGTTTATTAAGCAGGGGTGTGCTTTATGAAGTGTTTATTAAGCAGGAGTGAGGTTTATGAAGTGTTTATTAAGCAGGGGTGTGGTTTATGAAGTGTTTATTAAGCAGGGGTGTGGTTTATGAAGTGTTTATTAAGCAGGGGTGTGGTTTATGGAGTGTTTATTAAGCAGGAGTGAGGTTTATGAAGTGTTTATTAAGCAGGGGTGTGGTTTATGAAGTGTTTATTAAGCAGGGGTGTGGTTTATGGAGTGTTTATTAAGCAGGAGTGAGGTTTATGAAGTGTTTATTAAGCAGGGGTGTGGTTTATGGAGTGTTTATTAAGCAGGCGTGAGGTTTATGAAGTGTTTATTAAGCAGGAGTGAGGTTTATGAATTGTTTATTAAGCAGGGGTGTGGTTTATGAAGTGTTTATTAAGCAGGGGTGTGGTTTATGAAGTCTTTATTAAGCAGGGGTGTGGTTTATGGAGTGTTTATTAAGCAGGAGTGAGGTTTATGAAGTGTTTATTAAGCAGGGGTGTGGTTTATGGAGTGTTTATTAAGCAGGAGTGAGGTTTATGAAGTGTTTATTAAGCAGGAGTGAGGTTTATGAAGTGTTTATTAAGCAGGGATGTGGTTTATGAAGTGTTTATTAAGCAGGGGTGTGGTTTATGAAGTGTTTATTAAGCAGGGGTGTGGTTTATGAAGTGCTTATTAAGCAGGGGTGAGGTTTATGAAGTGTTTAGCAGGAGTGAGGTTTATGAAGTGTTTATTAAGCAGGGGTGTGGTTTATGAAGTGTTTATTAAGCAGGGGTGTGGTTTATGAAGTGTTTATTAAGCAGGGGTGAGGTTTATGAAGTGTTTATTAAGCAGGGGTGTGGTTTGTGAAGTGTTTATTAAGCAGGAGTGAGGTTTATGAAGTGTTTATTAAGCAGGAGTGAGGTTTATGAAGTGTTTATTAAGCAGGGGTGTGGTTTATGAAGTGTTTATTAAGTAGGGGTGTGGTTTATGAAGTGTTTATTAAGCAGGGGTGTGGTTTATTAAGTGTTTATTAAGCAGGGGTGAGGTTTATGAAGTGTTTATTAAGCAGGAGTGAGGTTTATGGAGTGTTTATTAAGCAGGGGTGTGGTTTATGGAATGTTTATTAAGCAAGGGTGTGGTTTATGGAGTGTTTATTAAGCAGGAGTGAGGTTTATGAAGTGTTTATTAAGCAGGAGTGAGGTTTATGAAGTGTTTATTAGGCAGGGGTGTGGTTTATGGCGTGTTTATTAAGCAGGGGTGTGGTTTATGAAGCGTTTATTAAGCAGGAGTGAGGTTTATGAAGCGTTTATTAAGCAGGGGTGTGGTTTATGAAGTGTTTATTAAGCAGGGGTGTGGTTTATGAAGTGTTTATTAAGCAGGGGTGTGGTTTATGAAGTGTTTATTAAGCAGGGATGTGGTTTATGAAGTGTTTATTAAGCAGGGGTGAGGTTTATGAAGTGCTTATTAAGCAGGGGTGTGGTTTATGAAGCGTTTATTAAGCAGGAGTGAGGTTTATGAAGCGTTTATTAAGCAGGGGTGTGGTTTATGAAGTGTTTATTAAGCAGGGGTGTGGTTTATGAAGTGTTTATTAAGCAGGGGTGTGGTTTATGGAGTGTTTATTAAGCAGGGATGTGGTTTATGAAGTGTTTATTAAGCAGGGGTGAGGTTTATGAAGTGCTTATTAAGCAGGGGTGTGGTTTATGAAGTGTTTATTAAGCAGGGATGTGGTTTATGAAGTGCTTATTAAGCAGGGGTGTGGTTTATGAAGTGTGTATTAAGCAGGGGTGTGGTTTATGAAGTGTTTTTAAGCAGGGGTGTGGTTTATGAAGTGTTTATTAAGCAGGAGTGTGGTTTATGAAGTGTTTATTAAGCAGGGGTGTGGTTTATGAAGTGTTTATTAAGCAGGGGTATGGTTTATGAAGTGTTTATTAAGCAGGAGTGAGGTTTATGAAGTGTTTATTAAGCAGGGGTGAGGTTTATGAAGTGCTTATTAAGCAGGGGTGTGGTTTATGTAGTGTGTATTAAGCAGGGGTGTTATTTATGAAGTGTTTTTAAGCAGGGGTGTGGTTTATGAAGTGTTTATTAAGCAGGAGTGTGGTTTATGAAGTGTTTATTAAGCAGGGGTGTGGTTTATGAAGTGTTTATTAAGCAGGGGTGTGGTTTATAAAGTGTGTATTAAGCAGGGGTGTGGTTTATGAAGTGTTTATTAAGCAGGAGTGAGGTTTATGGAGTGTTTATTAAGCAGGAGTGTGGTTTATGAAGTGTTTATTAAGCAGGGGTGAGGTTTATGAAGTGTTTATTAAGCAGGGGTGTGGTTTATGAAGTGTGTATTAAGCAGGGGTGTGGTTTATGAAGTGTTTATTAAGCAGGAGTGAGGTTTATGGAGTGTTTATTAAGCAGTAGTGAGGTTTATGAAGTGTTTATTAAGCAGGGGTGTGGTTTATGAAGTGTTTATTAAGCAGGGGTGTGGTTTATGAAGTGTTTATTAAGCAGGGGTGTGCTTTATGAAGTGTTTATTAAGCAGGAGTGAGGTTTATGAAGTGTTTATTAAGCAGGGGTGTGGTTTATGAAGTGTTTATTAAGCAGGGGTGTGGTTTATGAAGTGTTTATTAAGCAGGGGTGTGGTTTATGGAGTGTTTATTAAGCAGGAGTGAGGTTTATGAAGTGTTTATTAAGCAGGGGTGTGGTTTATGAAGTGTTTATTAAGCAGGGGTGTGGTTTATGGAGTGTTTATTAAGCAGGAGTGAGGTTTATGAAGTGTTTATTAAGCAGGGGTGTGGTTTATGGAGTGTTTATTAAGCAGGCGTGAGGTTTATGAAGTGTTTATTAAGCAGGAGTGAGGTTTATGAATTGTTTATTAAGCAGGGGTGTGGTTTATGAAGTGTTTATTAAGCAGGGGTGTGGTTTATGAAGTGTTTATTAAGCAGGGGTGTGGTTTATGAAGTGCTTATTAAGCAGGGGTGAGGTTAATGAAGTGTTTATTAAGCAGGAGTGAGGTTTATGGAGTGTTTATTAAGCAGGGGTGTGGTTATGGAGTGTTTATTAAGCAAGGGTGTGGTTTATGGAGTGTTTATTAAGCAGGAGTGAGGTTTATGAAGTGTTTATTAAGCAGGGGTGTGGTTTATGAAGTGTTTATTAAGCAGGGGTGTGGTTTATGAAGTGTTTATTAAGCAGGGGTGTGGTATATGAAGTGTTTATTAAGCTGGGGTGTGGTTTATGGAGTGATTATTAAGCAGGGGTGTGGTTTGTGAAGTGTTTATTAAGCAAGGGTGAGGTTTATGAAGTGTTTTTTAAGCAGGGGTGTGGTTTATGAAGTGTTTATTAAGCAGGGGTGTGGTTTATGAAGTCTTTATTAAGCAGGGGTGTGGTTTATGGAGTGTTTATTAAGCAAGAGTGAGGTTTATGAAGTGTTTATTAAGCAGGGGTGTGGTTTATGGAGTGTTTATTAAGCAGGAGTGAGGTTTATGAAGTGTTTATTAAGCACGAATGAGGTTTATGAAGTGTTTATTAAGCAGGGATGTGGTTTATGAAGTGTTTATTAAGCAGGGGTGTGGTTTATGAAATGTTTATTAAGCAAGGGTGTGGTTTATGAAGTGCTTATTAAGCAGGGGTGAGGTTTATGAAGTGTTTATTAAGCAGGAGTGAGGTTTATGAAGTGTTTATTAAGCAGGGGTGTGGTTTATGAAGTGTTTATTAAGCAGGGGTGTGGTTTATGAAGTGTTTATTAAGCAGGGGTGAGGTTTATGAAGTGTTTATTAAGCAGGGGTGAGGTTTATGGAGTGTTTATTAAGCAGTAGTGAAGTTTATGATGTGTTTATTAAGCAGGAGTGAGGTTTATGAAGTGTTTATTAAGCAGGGGTGTGGTTTATGAAGTGTTTATTAAGCAGGAGTGAGGTTTATGGAGTGTTTATTAGGCAGGGGTGTGGTTTATGAAGTGTTTATTAAGCAGGAGTGAGGTTTATGAAGTGTTTATTAAGTAGGAGTGAGGTTTATGAAGTGTTTATTAAGCAGGGGTGTGGTTTATGACGTGTTTATTAAGCAGGGGTGTGGTTTATGAAGTGTTTATTAAGCAGGGGTGTGGTTTATGAAGTATTTATTAAGCAGGAGGGAGGTTTATGGAGTGTTTATTAAGCAGGGGTGTGGTTTATGGAGTGTTTATTAAGCAGCAGTGAGGTTTATGAAGTGTTTATTAAGCAGGAGTGAGGTTTATGAAGTGTTTATTAGGCAGGGGTGTGGTTTATGGCGTGTTTATTAAGCAGGGGTGTGGTTTATGAAGCGTTTATTAAGCAGGAGTGAGGTTTATGAAGTGTTTATTAAGCAGGAATGAGGTTTATGAAGTGTTTATTAAGCAGGGGTGTGGTTTATGAAGTGTTTATTAAGCAGGGGTGTGGTTTATGAAGTGTTTATTAAGCAGGGGTGTGGTTTTTGGAGTGTTTATTAAGCAGGGATGTGGTTTATGAAGTGTTTATTAAGCAGGGGTGAGGTTTATGAAGTGTTTATTAAGCAGGAGTGAGGTTTATGAAGTGTTTATTAAGCAGGGGTGTGGTTTATGAAGTGCTTATTAAGCAGGGGTGAGGTTTATGAAGTGTTTATTAAGCAGGAGTGAGGTTTATGGAGTGTTTATTAAGCATGGGTGTGGTTATGGAGTGTTTATTAAGCAAGGGTGTGGTTTATGGAGTGTTTATTAAGCAGGAGTGAGGTTTATGAAGTGTTTATTAAGCAGGGGTGTGGTTTTTGAAGTGTTTATTAAGCAGGGGTGTGGTTTATGAAGTGTTTATTAAGCAGGGGTGTGGTATATGAAGTGTTTATTAAGCTGGGGTGTGGTTTATGGAGTGATTATTAAGCAGGGGTGTGGTTTGTGAAGTGTTTATTAAGCAAGGGTGACGTTTATGAAGTGTTTATTAAGCAGGGGTGTGGTTTGTGAAGTGTTTATTAAGCAAGGGTGAGGTTTATGAAGTGTTTATTAAGCAGGGGTGAGGTTTATGAAGTGTTTATTAAGCAGGGGTGTGGTTTATGAAGTGTTTATTAAGCAGGGGTGTGGTTTATGAAGTGTTTATTAAGCAGGGGTGTGGTTTATGAAGCATTTATTAAGCAGGGCTGTGGTTTATGAAGTGTTTATTAAGCAGGGGTGTGGTTTATGAAGTGTTTATTAAGCAGGGGTGTGGTTTATGAAGTGTTTATTAAGCAGGAGTGAGGTTTATGAAGTGTTTATTAAGCAGGAGTGAGGTTTGTGAAGTGTTTATTAAGCAGGGGTGTGGTTTATGAAGTGTTTATTAAGCAGGGGTGTGGTTTATGAAGTGTGTGTTAAGCAGGGGTGTGGTTTATGAAGTGTTTATTAAGCAGGGGTGTGGTTTATGAAGTGTTTATTAAGCAGGAGTGTGGTTTATGAAGTGTTTATTAAGCAGGGGTGTGGTTTATGAAGTGTTTATTAAGCAGGGGTGTGGTTTATGAAGTGTTTATTAAGCAGGAGTGAGGTTTATGGAGTGTTTATTAAGCAGGGGTGTGGTTTATGAAGTGTTTATTAAGCAGGAGTGTGGTTTATGAAGTGTTTATTAAGCAGGGGTGAGGTTTATGAAGCGTTTATTAAGGAGGGGTGTGGTTTATGAAGTGTGTATTAAGCAGGGGTGTGGTTTATGAAGTGTTTATTAAGCAGGAGTGAGGTTTATGGAGTGTTTATTAAGCAGGGGTGTGGTTTATGAATTGTTTATTAAGCAGGGGTGTGTTTTATGAAGTGTTTATTAAGCAGGAGTGTTGTTTATGAAGTGTTTATTAAGCAGGAGTGAGGTTTATGGAGTGTTTATTAAGCAGGGGTGTGGATTATGAAGTGTTTATTAAGCAGGGGTGTGGTTTATGAAGTGCTTATTAAGCAGGGGTGTGGTTTATGAAGTGTTTATTAAGCAGGGGTGTGGTTTATGAAGTGTGTATTAAGCAGGGGTGTGGTTTATGAAGTGTTTTTAAGCAGGGGTGTGGTTTATGAAGCATTTATTAAGCAGGGGTCTGGTTTATGAAGTGTTTATTAAGCAGGAGTGTGGTTTATGAAGTGTTTATTAAGCAGCGGTGTGGTTTATGAAGTGTTTATTAAGCAGGGGTGTGGTTTATGAAGTGTTTATTAAGCAGGAGTGAGGTTTATGAAGTGTTTATTAAGCAGGATTGAGGTTTATGAAGTGTTTATTAAGCAGGGGTGTGGTTTATGAAGTGTTTATTAAGCAGGGGTGTGGTTTATGAAGTGTTTATTAAGCAGGGGTGAGGTTTATGAAGTGTTTATTAAGCAGGGGTGAGGTTTATGGAGTGTTTATTAAGCAGTAGTGAAGTTTATGATGTGTTTATTAAGCAGGAGTGAGGTTTATGAAGTGTTTATTAAACAGGGGTGTGGTTTATGAAGTGTTTATTAAGCAGGGGTGTGGTTTATGAAGTGTTTATTAAGCAGGGGTGTGGTTTATAAAGTGTGTATTAAGCAGGGGTGTGGTTTATGAAGTGTTTATTAAGCAGGAGTGAGGTTTATGGAGTGTTTATTAAGCAGGAGTGTTGTTTATGAAGTGTTTATTAAGCAGGGGTGAGGTTTATGAAGTGTTTATTAAGCAGGGGTGTGGTTTATGAAGTGTGTATTAAGCAGGCGTGTGGTTTATGAAGTGTTTATTAAGCAGGAGTGAGGTTTATGGAGTGTTTATTAAGCAGTAGTGAGGTTTATGAAGTGTTTATTAAGCAGGGGTGTGGTTTATGAAGTGTTTATTAAGCAGGGGTGTGGTTTATGAAGTGTTTATTAAGCAGGGGTGTGGTTTATGAAGTGTTTATTAAGCAGGAGTGAGGTTTATGAAGTGTTTATTAAGCAGGGGTGTGGTTTATGAAGTGTTTATTAAGCAGGGGTGTGGTTTATGAAGTGTTTATTAAGCAGGGGTGTGGTTTATGGAGTGTTTATTAAGCAGGAGTGAGGTTTATGAAGTGTTTATTAAGCAGGGGTGTGGTTTATGAAGTGTTTATTAAGCAGGGGTGTGGTTTATGGAGTGTTTATTAAGCAGGAGTGAGGTTTATGAAGTGTTTATTAAGCAGGGGTGTGGTTTATGGAGTGTTTATTAAGCAGGAGTGAGGTTTATGAAGTGTTTATTAAGCAGGAGTGAGGTTTATGAATTGTTTATTAAGCAGGGGTGTGGTTTATGAAGTGTTTATTAAGCAGGGGTGTGGTTTATGAAGTGTTTATTAAGCAGGGGTGTGGTTTATGAAGTGCTTATTAAGCAGGGGTGAGGTTTATGAAATGTTTATTAAGCAGGAGTGAGGTTTATGGAGTGTTTATTAAGCAGGGGTGTGGTTATGGAGTGTTTATTAAGCAAGGGTGTGGTTTATGGAGTGTTTATTAAGCAGGAGTGAGGTTTATGAAGTGTTTATTAAGCAGGGGTGTGGTTTATGAAGTGTTTATTAAGCAGGGGTGTGGTTTATGAAGTGTTTATTAAGCAGGGGTTTGGTATATGAAGTGTTTATTAAGCAGGAGTGAGGTTTATGGAGTGTTTATTAAGCAGTAGTGAGGTTTATGAAGTGTTTATTAAGCAGGGGTGTGGTTTATGAAGTGTTTATTAAGCAGGGGTGTGGTTTATGAAGTGTTTATTAAGCAGGGGTGTGCTTTATGAAGTGTTTATTAAGCAGGAGTGAGGTTTATGAAGTGTTTATTAAGCAGGGGTGTGGTTTATGAAGTGTTTATTAAGCAGGGGTGTGGTTTATGAAGTGTTTATTAAGCAGGGGTGTGGTTTATGGAGTGTTTATTAAGCAGGAGTGAGGTTTATGAAGTGTTTATTAAGCAGGGGTGTGGTTTATGAAGTGTTTATTAAGCAGGGGTGTGGTTTATGGAGTGTTTATTAAGCAGGAGTGAGGTTTATGAAGTGTTTATTAAGCAGGGGTGTGGTTTATGGAGTGTTTATTAAGCAGGAGTGAGGTTTATGAAGTGTTTATTAAGCAGGAGTGAGGTTTATGAAGTGTTTATTAAGCAGGGATGTGGTTTATGAAGTGTTTATTAAGCAGGGGTGTGGTTTATGAAGTGTTTATTAAGCAGGGGTGTGGTTTATGAAGTGCTTATTAAGCAGGGGTGAGGTTTATGAAGTGTTTAGCAGGAGTGAGGTTTATGAAGTGTTTATTAAGCAGGGGTGTGGTTTATGAAGTGTTTATTAAGCAGGGGTGTGGTTTATGAAGTGTTTATTAAGCAGGGGTGAGGTTTATGAAGTGTTTATTAAGCAGGGGTGTGGTTTGTGAAGTGTTTATTAAGCAGGAGTGAGGTTTATGAAGTGTTTATTAAGCAGGAGTGAGGTTTATGAAGTGTTTATTAAGCAGGGGTGTGGTTTATGAAGTGTTTATTAAGTAGGGGTGTGGTTTATGAAGTGTTTATTAAGCAGGGGTGTGGTTTATTAAGTGTTTATTAAGCAGGGGTGAGGTTTATGAAGTGTTTATTAAGCAGGAGTGAGGTTTATGGAGTGTTTATTAAGCAGGGGTGTGGTTTATGGAATGTTTATTAAGCAAGGGTGTGGTTTATGGAGTGTTTATTAAGCAGGAGTGAGGTTTATGAAGTGTTTATTAAGCAGGAGTGAGGTTTATGAAGTGTTTATTAGGCAGGGGTGTGGTTTATGGCGTGTTTATTAAGCAGGGGTGTGGTTTATGAAGCGTTTATTAAGCAGGAGTGAGGTTTATGAAGCGTTTATTAAGCAGGGGTGTGGTTTATGAAGTGTTTATTAAGCAGGGGTGTGGTTTATGAAGTGTTTATTAAGCAGGGGTGTGGTTTATGAAGTGTTTATTAAGCAGGGATGTGGTTTATGAAGTGTTTATTAAGCAGGGGTGAGGTTTATGAAGTGCTTATTAAGCAGGGGTGTGGTTTATGAAGCGTTTATTAAGCAGGAGTGAGGTTTATGAAGCGTTTATTAAGCAGGGGTGTGGTTTATGAAGTGTTTATTAAGCAGGGGTGTGGTTTATGAAGTGTTTATTAAGCAGGGGTGTGGTTTATGGAGTGTTTATTAAGCAGGGATGTGGTTTATGAAGTGTTTATTAAGCAGGGGTGAGGTTTATGAAGTGCTTATTAAGCAGGGGTGTGGTTTATGAAGTGTTTATTAAGCAGGGATGTGGTTTATGAAGTGCTTATTAAGCAGGGGTGTGGTTTATGAAGTGTGTATTAAGCAGGGGTGTGGTTTATGAAGTGTTTTTAAGCAGGGGTGTGGTTTATGAAGTGTTTATTAAGCAGGAGTGTGGTTTATGAAGTGTTTATTAAGCAGGGGTGTGGTTTATGAAGTGTTTATTAAGCAGGGGTATGGTTTATGAAGTGTTTATTAAGCAGGAGTGAGGTTTATGAAGTGTTTATTAAGCAGGGGTGAGGTTTATGAAGTGCTTATTAAGCAGGGGTGTGGTTTATGTAGTGTGTATTAAGCAGGGGTGTTATTTATGAAGTGTTTTTAAGCAGGGGTGTGGTTTATGAAGTGTTTATTAAGCAGGAGTGTGGTTTATGAAGTGTTTATTAAGCAGGGGTGTGGTTTATGAAGTGTTTATTAAGCAGGGGTGTGGTTTATAAAGTGTGTATTAAGCAGGGGTGTGGTTTATGAAGTGTTTATTAAGCAGGAGTGAGGTTTATGGAGTGTTTATTAAGCAGGAGTGTGGTTTATGAAGTGTTTATTAAGCAGGGGTGAGGTTTATGAAGTGTTTATTAAGCAGGGGTGTGGTTTATGAAGTGTGTATTAAGCAGGGGTGTGGTTTATGAAGTGTTTATTAAGCAGGAGTGAGGTTTATGGAGTGTTTATTAAGCAGTAGTGAGGTTTATGAAGTGTTTATTAAGCAGGGGTGTGGTTTATGAAGTGTTTATTAAGCAGGGGTGTGGTTTATGAAGTGTTTATTAAGCAGGGGTGTGCTTTATGAAGTGTTTATTAAGCAGGAGTGAGGTTTATGAAGTGTTTATTAAGCAGGGGTGTGGTTTATGAAGTGTTTATTAAGCAGGGGTGTGGTTTATGAAGTGTTTATTAAGCAGGGGTGTGGTTTATGGAGTGTTTATTAAGCAGGAGTGAGGTTTATGAAGTGTTTATTAAGCAGGGGTGTGGTTTATGAAGTGTTTATTAAGCAGGGGTGTGGTTTATGGAGTGTTTATTAAGCAGGAGTGAGGTTTATGAAGTGTTTATTAAGCAGGGGTGTGGTTTATGGAGTGTTTATTAAGCAGGCGTGAGGTTTATGAAGTGTTTATTAAGCAGGAGTGAGGTTTATGAATTGTTTATTAAGCAGGGGTGTGGTTTATGAAGTGTTTATTAAGCAGGGGTGTGGTTTATGAAGTGTTTATTAAGCAGGGGTGTGGTTTATGAAGTGCTTATTAAGCAGGGGTGAGGTTAATGAAGTGTTTATTAAGCAGGAGTGAGGTTTATGGAGTGTTTATTAAGCAGGGGTGTGGTTATGGAGTGTTTATTAAGCAAGGGTGTGGTTTATGGAGTGTTTATTAAGCAGGAGTGAGGTTTATGAAGTGTTTATTAAGCAGGGGTGTGGTTTATGAAGTGTTTATTAAGCAGGGGTGTGGTTTATGAAGTGTTTATTAAGCAGGGGTGTGGTATATGAAGTGTTTATTAAGCTGGGGTGTGGTTTATGGAGTGATTATTAAGCAGGGGTGTGGTTTGTGAAGTGTTTATTAAGCAAGGGTGAGGTTTATGAAGTGTTTTTTAAGCAGGGGTGTGGTTTATGAAGTGTTTATTAAGCAGGGGTGTGGTTTATGAAGTCTTTATTAAGCAGGGGTGTGGTTTATGGAGTGTTTATTAAGCAAGAGTGAGGTTTATGAAGTGTTTATTAAGCAGGGGTGTGGTTTATGGAGTGTTTATTAAGCAGGAGTGAGGTTTATGAAGTGTTTATTAAGCACGAATGAGGTTTATGAAGTGTTTATTAAGCAGGGATGTGGTTTATGAAGTGTTTATTAAGCAGGGGTGTGGTTTATGAAATGTTTATTAAGCAAGGGTGTGGTTTATGAAGTGCTTATTAAGCAGGGGTGAGGTTTATGAAGTGTTTATTAAGCAGGAGTGAGGTTTATGAAGTGTTTATTAAGCAGGGGTGTGGTTTATGAAGTGTTTATTAAGCAGGGGTGTGGTTTATGAAGTGTTTATTAAGCAGGGGTGAGGTTTATGAAGTGTTTATTAAGCAGGGGTGAGGTTTATGGAGTGTTTATTAAGCAGTAGTGAAGTTTATGATGTGTTTATTAAGCAGGAGTGAGGTTTATGAAGTGTTTATTAAGCAGGGGTGTGGTTTATGAAGTGTTTATTAAGCAGGAGTGAGGTTTATGGAGTGTTTATTAGGCAGGGGTGTGGTTTATGAAGTGTTTATTAAGCAGGAGTGAGGTTTATGAAGTGTTTATTAAGTAGGAGTGAGGTTTATGAAGTGTTTATTAAGCAGGGGTGTGGTTTATGACGTGTTTATTAAGCAGGGGTGTGGTTTATGAAGTGTTTATTAAGCAGGGGTGTGGTTTATGAAGTATTTATTAAGCAGGAGGGAGGTTTATGGAGTGTTTATTAAGCAGGGGTGTGGTTTATGGAGTGTTTATTAAGCAGCAGTGAGGTTTATGAAGTGTTTATTAAGCAGGAGTGAGGTTTATGAAGTGTTTATTAGGCAGGGGTGTGGTTTATGGCGTGTTTATTAAGCAGGGGTGTGGTTTATGAAGCGTTTATTAAGCAGGAGTGAGGTTTATGAAGTGTTTATTAAGCAGGAATGAGGTTTATGAAGTGTTTATTAAGCAGGGGTGTGGTTTATGAAGTGTTTATTAAGCAGGGGTGTGGTTTATGAAGTGTTTATTAAGCAGGGGTGTGGTTTATGGAGTGTTTATTAAGCAGGGATGTGGTTTATGAAGTGTTTATTAAGCAGGGGTGAGGTTTATGAAGTGTTTATTAAGCAGGAGTGAGGTTTATGAAGTGTTTATTAAGCAGGGGTGTGGTTTATGAAGTGCTTATTAAGCAGGGGTGAGGTTTATGAAGTGTTTATTAAGCAGGAGTGAGGTTTATGGAGTGTTTATTAAGCATGGGTGTGGTTATGGAGTGTTTATTAAGCAAGGGTGTGGTTTATGGAGTGTTTATTAAGCAGGAGTGAGGTTTATGAAGTGTTTATTAAGCAGGGGTGTGGTTTTTGAAGTGTTTATTAAGCAGGGGTGTGGTTTATGAAGTGTTTATTAAGCAGGGGTGTGGTATATGAAGTGTTTATTAAGCTGGGGTGTGGTTTATGGAGTGATTATTAAGCAGGGGTGTGGTTTGTGAAGTGTTTATTAAGCAAGGGTGACGTTTATGAAGTGTTTATTAAGCAGGGGTGTGGTTTGTGAAGTGTTTATTAAGCAAGGGTGAGGTTTATGAAGTGTTTATTAAGCAGGGGTGAGGTTTATGAAGTGTTTATTAAGCAGGGGTGTGGTTTATGAAGTGTTTATTAAGCAGGGGTGTGGTTTATGAAGTGTTTATTAAGCAGGGGTGTGGTTTATGAAGCATTTATTAAGCAGGGCTGTGGTTTATGAAGTGTTTATTAAGCAGGGGTGTGGTTTATGAAGTGTTTATTAAGCAGGGGTGTGGTTTATGAAGTGTTTATTAAGCAGGAGTGAGGTTTATGAAGTGTTTATTAAGCAGGAGTGAGGTTTGTGAAGTGTTTATTAAGCAGGGGTGTGGTTTATGAAGTGTTTATTAAGCAGGGGTGTGGTTTATGAAGTGTGTGTTAAGCAGGGGTGTGGTTTATGAAGTGTTTATTAAGCAGGGGTGTGGTTTATGAAGTGTTTATTAAGCAGGAGTGTGGTTTATGAAGTGTTTATTAAGCAGGGGTGTGGTTTATGAAGTGTTTATTAAGCAGGGGTGTGGTTTATGAAGTGTTTATTAAGCAGGAGTGAGGTTTATGGAGTGTTTATTAAGCAGGGGTGTGGTTTATGAAGTGTTTATTAAGCAGGAGTGTGGTTTATGAAGTGTTTATTAAGCAGGGGTGAGGTTTATGAAGCGTTTATTAAGGAGGGGTGTGGTTTATGAAGTGTGTATTAAGCAGGGGTGTGGTTTATGAAGTGTTTATTAAGCAGGAGTGAGGTTTATGGAGTGTTTATTAAGCAGGGGTGTGGTTTATGAATTGTTTATTAAGCAGGGGTGTGTTTTATGAAGTGTTTATTAAGCAGGAGTGTTGTTTATGAAGTGTTTATTAAGCAGGAGTGAGGTTTATGGAGTGTTTATTAAGCAGGGGTGTGGATTATGAAGTGTTTATTAAGCAGGGGTGTGGTTTATGAAGTGCTTATTAAGCAGGGGTGTGGTTTATGAAGTGTTTATTAAGCAGGGGTGTGGTTTATGAAGTGTGTATTAAGCAGGGGTGTGGTTTATGAAGTGTTTTTAAGCAGGGGTGTGGTTTATGAAGCATTTATTAAGCAGGGGTCTGGTTTATGAAGTGTTTATTAAGCAGGAGTGTGGTTTATGAAGTGTTTATTAAGCAGCGGTGTGGTTTATGAAGTGTTTATTAAGCAGGGGTGTGGTTTATGAAGTGTTTATTAAGCAGGAGTGAGGTTTATGAAGTGTTTATTAAGCAGGATTGAGGTTTATGAAGTGTTTATTAAGCAGGGGTGTGGTTTATGAAGTGTTTATTAAGCAGGGGTGTGGTTTATGAAGTGTTTATTAAGCAGGGGTGAGGTTTATGAAGTGTTTATTAAGCAGGGGTGAGGTTTATGGAGTGTTTATTAAGCAGTAGTGAAGTTTATGATGTGTTTATTAAGCAGGAGTGAGGTTTATGAAGTGTTTATTAAACAGGGGTGTGGTTTATGAAGTGTTTATTAAGCAGGGGTGTGGTTTATGAAGTGTTTATTAAGCAGGGGTGTGGTTTATAAAGTGTGTATTAAGCAGGGGTGTGGTTTATGAAGTGTTTATTAAGCAGGAGTGAGGTTTATGGAGTGTTTATTAAGCAGGAGTGTTGTTTATGAAGTGTTTATTAAGCAGGGGTGAGGTTTATGAAGTGTTTATTAAGCAGGGGTGTGGTTTATGAAGTGTGTATTAAGCAGGCGTGTGGTTTATGAAGTGTTTATTAAGCAGGAGTGAGGTTTATGGAGTGTTTATTAAGCAGTAGTGAGGTTTATGAAGTGTTTATTAAGCAGGGGTGTGGTTTATGAAGTGTTTATTAAGCAGGGGTGTGGTTTATGAAGTGTTTATTAAGCAGGGGTGTGGTTTATGAAGTGTTTATTAAGCAGGAGTGAGGTTTATGAAGTGTTTATTAAGCAGGGGTGTGGTTTATGAAGTGTTTATTAAGCAGGGGTGTGGTTTATGAAGTGTTTATTAAGCAGGGGTGTGGTTTATGGAGTGTTTATTAAGCAGGAGTGAGGTTTATGAAGTGTTTATTAAGCAGGGGTGTGGTTTATGAAGTGTTTATTAAGCAGGGGTGTGGTTTATGGAGTGTTTATTAAGCAGGAGTGAGGTTTATGAAGTGTTTATTAAGCAGGGGTGTGGTTTATGGAGTGTTTATTAAGCAGGAGTGAGGTTTATGAAGTGTTTATTAAGCAGGAGTGAGGTTTATGAATTGTTTATTAAGCAGGGGTGTGGTTTATGAAGTGTTTATTAAGCAGGGGTGTGGTTTATGAAGTGTTTATTAAGCAGGGGTGTGGTTTATGAAGTGCTTATTAAGCAGGGGTGAGGTTTATGAAATGTTTATTAAGCAGGAGTGAGGTTTATGGAGTGTTTATTAAGCAGGGGTGTGGTTATGGAGTGTTTATTAAGCAAGGGTGTGGTTTATGGAGTGTTTATTAAGCAGGAGTGAGGTTTATGAAGTGTTTATTAAGCAGGGGTGTGGTTTATGAAGTGTTTATTAAGCAGGGGTGTGGTTTATGAAGTGTTTATTAAGCAGGGGTGTGGTATATGAAGTGTTTATTAAGCAGGAGTGAGGTTTATGGAGTGTTTATTAAGCAGTAGTGAGGTTTATGAAGTGTTTATTAAGCAGGGGTGTGGTTTATGAAGTGTTTATTAAGCAGGGGTGTGGTTTATGAAGTGTTTATTAAGCAGGGGTGTGCTTTATGAAGTGTTTATTAAGCAGGAGTGAGGTTTATGAAGTGTTTATTAAGCAGGGGTGTGGTTTATGAAGTGTTTATTAAGCAGGGGTGTGGTTTATGAAGTGTTTATTAAGCAGGGGTGTGGTTTATGGAGTGTTTATTAAGCAGGAGTGAGGTTTATGAAGTGTTTATTAAGCAGGGGTGTGGTTTATGAAGTGTTTATTAAGCAGGGGTGTGGTTTATGGAGTGTTTATTAAGCAGGAGTGAGGTTTATGAAGTGTTTATTAAGCAGGGGTGTGGTTTATGGAGTGTTTATTAAGCAGGCGTGAGGTTTATGAAGTGTTTATTAAGCAGGAGTGAGGTTTATGAATTGTTTATTAAGCAGGGGTGTGGTTTATGAAGTGTTTATTAAGCAGGGGTGTGGTTTATGAAGTCTTTATTAAGCAGGGGTGTGGTTTATGGAGTGTTTATTAAGCAGGAGTGAGGTTTATGAAGTGTTTATTAAGCAGGGGTGTGGTTTATGGAGTGTTTATTAAGCAGGAGTGAGGTTTATGAAGTGTTTATTAAGCAGGAGTGAGGTTTATGAAGTGTTTATTAAGCAGGGATGTGGTTTATGAAGTGTTTATTAAGCAGGGGTGTGGTTTATGAAGTGTGTGTTAAGCAGGGGTGTGGTTTATGAAGTGTTTATTAAGCAGGGGTGTGGTTTATGAAGTGTTTATTAAGCAGGAGTGTGGTTTATGAAGTGTTTATTAAGCAGGGGTGTGGTTTATGAAGTGTTTATTAAGCAGGGGTGTGGTTTATGAAGTGTTTATTAAGCAGGAGTGAGGTTTATGGAGTGTTTATTAAGCAGGGGTGTGGTTTATGAAGTGTTTATTAAGCAGGAGTGTGGTTTATGAAGTGTTTATTAAGCAGGGGTGAGGTTTATGAAGCGTTTATTAAGGAGGGGTGTGGTTTATGAAGTGTGTATTAAGCAGGGGTGTGGTTTATGAAGTGTTTATTAAGCAGGAGTGAGGTTTATGGAGTGTTTATTAAGCAGGGGTGTGGTTTATGAATTGTTTATTAAGCAGGGGTGTGTTTTATGAAGTGTTTATTAAGCAGGAGTGTTGTTTATGAAGTGTTTATTAAGCAGGAGTGAGGTTTATGGAGTGTTTATTAAGCAGGGGTGTGGATTATGAAGTGTTTATTAAGCAGGGGTGTGGTTTATGAAGTGCTTATTAAGCAGGGGTGTGGTTTATGAAGTGTTTATTAAGCAGGGGTGTGGTTTATGAAGTGTGTATTAAGCAGGGGTGTGGTTTATGAAGTGTTTTTAAGCAGGGGTGTGGTTTATGAAGCATTTATTAAGCAGGGGTCTGGTTTATGAAGTGTTTATTAAGCAGGAGTGTGGTTTATGAAGTGTTTATTAAGCAGCGGTGTGGTTTATGAAGTGTTTATTAAGCAGGGGTGTGGTTTATGAAGTGTTTATTAAGCAGGAGTGAGGTTTATGAAGTGTTTATTAAGCAGGATTGAGGTTTATGAAGTGTTTATTAAGCAGGGGTGTGGTTTATGAAGTGTTTATTAAGCAGGGGTGTGGTTTATGAAGTGTTTATTAAGCAGGGGTGAGGTTTATGAAGTGTTTATTAAGCAGGGGTGAGGTTTATGGAGTGTTTATTAAGCAGTAGTGAAGTTTATGATGTGTTTATTAAGCAGGAGTGAGGTTTATGAAGTGTTTATTAAACAGGGGTGTGGTTTATGAAGTGTTTATTAAGCAGGGGTGTGGTTTATGAAGTGTTTATTAAGCAGGGGTGTGGTTTATAAAGTGTGTATTAAGCAGGGGTGTGGTTTATGAAGTGTTTATTAAGCAGGAGTGAGGTTTATGGAGTGTTTATTAAGCAGGAGTGTTGTTTATGAAGTGTTTATTAAGCAGGGGTGAGGTTTATGAAGTGTTTATTAAGCAGGGGTGTGGTTTATGAAGTGTGTATTAAGCAGGCGTGTGGTTTATGAAGTGTTTATTAAGCAGGAGTGAGGTTTATGGAGTGTTTATTAAGCAGTAGTGAGGTTTATGAAGTGTTTATTAAGCAGGGGTGTGGTTTATGAAGTGTTTATTAAGCAGGGGTGTGGTTTATGAAGTGTTTATTAAGCAGGGGTGTGGTTTATGAAGTGTTTATTAAGCAGGAGTGAGGTTTATGAAGTGTTTATTAAGCAGGGGTGTGGTTTATGAAGTGTTTATTAAGCAGGGGTGTGGTTTATGAAGTGTTTATTAAGCAGGGGTGTGGTTTATGGAGTGTTTATTAAGCAGGAGTGAGGTTTATGAAGTGTTTATTAAGCAGGGGTGTGGTTTATGAAGTGTTTATTAAGCAGGGGTGTGGTTTATGGAGTGTTTATTAAGCAGGAGTGAGGTTTATGAAGTGTTTATTAAGCAGGGGTGTGGTTTATGGAGTGTTTATTAAGCAGGAGTGAGGTTTATGAAGTGTTTATTAAGCAGGAGTGAGGTTTATGAATTGTTTATTAAGCAGGGGTGTGGTTTATGAAGTGTTTATTAAGCAGGGGTGTGGTTTATGAAGTGTTTATTAAGCAGGGGTGTGGTTTATGAAGTGCTTATTAAGCAGGGGTGAGGTTTATGAAATGTTTATTAAGCAGGAGTGAGGTTTATGGAGTGTTTATTAAGCAGGGGTGTGGTTATGGAGTGTTTATTAAGCAAGGGTGTGGTTTATGGAGTGTTTATTAAGCAGGAGTGAGGTTTATGAAGTGTTTATTAAGCAGGGGTGTGGTTTATGAAGTGTTTATTAAGCAGGGGTGTGGTTTATGAAGTGTTTATTAAGCAGGGGTGTGGTATATGAAGTGTTTATTAAGCAGGAGTGAGGTTTATGGAGTGTTTATTAAGCAGTAGTGAGGTTTATGAAGTGTTTATTAAGCAGGGGTGTGGTTTATGAAGTGTTTATTAAGCAGGGGTGTGGTTTATGAAGTGTTTATTAAGCAGGGGTGTGCTTTATGAAGTGTTTATTAAGCAGGAGTGAGGTTTATGAAGTGTTTATTAAGCAGGGGTGTGGTTTATGAAGTGTTTATTAAGCAGGGGTGTGGTTTATGAAGTGTTTATTAAGCAGGGGTGTGGTTTATGGAGTGTTTATTAAGCAGGAGTGAGGTTTATGAAGTGTTTATTAAGCAGGGGTGTGGTTTATGAAGTGTTTATTAAGCAGGGGTGTGGTTTATGGAGTGTTTATTAAGCAGGAGTGAGGTTTATGAAGTGTTTATTAAGCAGGGGTGTGGTTTATGGAGTGTTTATTAAGCAGGCGTGAGGTTTATGAAGTGTTTATTAAGCAGGAGTGAGGTTTATGAATTGTTTATTAAGCAGGGGTGTGGTTTATGAAGTGTTTATTAAGCAGGGGTGTGGTTTATGAAGTCTTTATTAAGCAGGGGTGTGGTTTATGGAGTGTTTATTAAGCAGGAGTGAGGTTTATGAAGTGTTTATTAAGCAGGGGTGTGGTTTATGGAGTGTTTATTAAGCAGGAGTGAGGTTTATGAAGTGTTTATTAAGCAGGAGTGAGGTTTATGAAGTGTTTATTAAGCAGGGATGTGGTTTATGAAGTGTTTATTAAGCAGGGGTGTGGTTTATGAAGTGTTTATTAAGCAGGGGTGTGGTTTATGAAGTGCTTATTAAGCAGGGGTGAGGTTTATGAAGTGTTTAGCAGGAGTGAGGTTTATGAAGTGTTTATTAAGCAGGGGTGTGGTTTATGAAGTGTTTATTAAGCAGGGGTGTGGTTTATGAAGTGTTTATTAAGCAGGGGTGAGGTTTATGAAGTGTTTATTAAGCAGGGGTGAGGTTTATGGAGTGTTTATTAAGCAGTAGTGAAGTTTATGATGTGTTTATTAAGCAGGAGTGAGGTTTATGGAGTGTTTATTAAGCAGGGGTGTGGTTTATGAAGTGTTTATTAAGCAGGAGTGAGGTTTATGGAGTGTTTATTAGGCAGGGGTGTGGTTTATGAAGTGTTTATTAAGCAGGAGTGAGGTTTATGAAGTGTTTATTAAGCAGGGGTGTGGTTTGTGAAGTGTTTATTAAGCAGGAGTGAGGTTTATGAAGTGTTTATTAAGCAGGAGTGAGGTTTATGAAGTGTTTATTAAGCAGGGGTGTGGTTTATGAAGTGTTTATTAAGTAGGGGTGTGGTTTATGAAGTGTTTATTAAGCAGGGGTGTGGTTTATTAAGTGTTTATTAAGCAGGGGTGAGGTTTATGAAGTGTTTATTAAGCAGGAGTGAGGTTTATGGAGTGTTTATTAAGCAGGGGTGTGGTTTATGGAATGTTTATTAAGCAAGGGTGTGGTTTATGGAGTGTTTATTAAGCAGGAGTGAGGTTTATGAAGTGTTTATTAAGCAGGAGTGAGGTTTATGAAGTGTTTATTAGGCAGGGGTGTGGTTTATGGCGTGTTTATTAAGCAGGGGTGTGGTTTATGAAGCGTTTATTAAGCAGGAGTGAGGTTTATGAAGCGTTTATTAAGCAGGGGTGTGGTTTATGAAGTGTTTATTAAGCAGGGGTGTGGTTTATGAAGTGTTTATTAAGCAGGGGTGTGGTTTATGAAGTGTTTATTAAGCAGGGATGTGGTTTATGAAGTGTTTATTAAGCAGGGGTGAGGTTTATGAAGTGCTTATTAAGCAGGGGTGTGGTTTATGAAGCGTTTATTAAGCAGGAGTGAGGTTTATGAAGCGTTTATTAAGCAGGGGTGTGGTTTATGAAGTGTTTATTAAGCAGGGGTGTGGTTTATGAAGTGTTTATTAAGCAGGGGTGTGGTTTATGGAGTGTTTATTAAGCAGGGATGTGGTTTATGAAGTGTTTATTAAGCAGGGGTGAGGTTTATGAAGTGCTTATTAAGCAGGGGTGTGGTTTATGAAGTGTTTATTAAGCAGGGATGTGGTTTATGAAGTGCTTATTAAGCAGGGGTGTGGTTTATGAAGTGTGTATTAAGCAGGGGTGTGGTTTATGAAGTGTTTTTAAGCAGGGGTGTGGTTTATGAAGTGTTTATTAAGCAGGAGTGTGGTTTATGAAGTGTTTATTAAGCAGGGGTGTGGTTTATGAAGTGTTTATTAAGCAGGGGTATGGTTTATGAAGTGTTTATTAAGCAGGAGTGAGGTTTATGAAGTGTTTATTAAGCAGGGGTGTGGTTTATGAAGTGCTTATTAAGCAGGGGTGTGGTTTATGAAGTGTTTATTAAGCAGGGGTGTGGTTTATGAAGTGTGTATTAAGCAGGGGTGTGGTTTATGAAGTGTTTTTAAGCAGGGGTGTGGTTTATGAAGCATTTATTAAGCAGGGGTCTGGTTTATGAAGTGTTTATTAAGCAGGAGTGTGGTTTATGAAGTGTTTATTAAGCAGCGGTGTGGTTTATGAAGTGTTTATTAAGCAGGGGTGTGGTTTATGAAGTGTTTATTAAGCAGGAGTGAGGTTTATGAAGTGTTTATTAAGTAGGAGTGAGGTTTATGAAGTGTTTATTAAGCAGGGGTGTGGTTTATGACGTGTTTATTAAGCAGGGGTGTGGTTTATGAAGTGTTTATTAAGCAGGGGTGTGGTTTATGAAGTATTTATTAAGCAGGAGGGAGGTTTATGGAGTGTTTATTAAGCAGGGGTGTGGTTTATGGAGTGTTTATTAAGCAGCAGTGAGGTTTATGAAGTGTTTATTAAGCAGGAGTGAGGTTTATGAAGTGTTTATTAGGCAGGGGTGTGGTTTATGGCGTGTTTATTAAGCAGGGGTGTGGTTTATGAAGCGTTTATTAAGCAGGAGTGAGGTTTATGAAGTGTTTATTAAGCAGGAATGAGGTTTATGAAGTGTTTATTAAGCAGGGGTGTGGTTTATGAAGTGTTTATTAAGCAGGGGTGTGGTTTATGAAGTGTTTATTAAGCAGGGGTGTGGTTTATGGAGTGTTTATTAAGCAGGGATGTGGTTTATGAAGTGTTTATTAAGCAGGGGTGAGGTTTATGAAGTGTTTATTAAGCAGGAGTGAGGTTTATGAAGTGTTTATTAAGCAGGGGTGTGGTTTATGAAGTGCTTATTAAGCAGGGGTGAGGTTTATGAAGTGTTTATTAAGCAGGAGTGAGGTTTATGGAGTGTTTATTAAGCATGGGTGTGGTTATGGAGTGTTTATTAAGCAAGGGTGTGGTTTATGGAGTGTTTATTAAGCAGGAGTGAGGTTTATGAAGTGTTTATTAAGCAGGGGTGTGGTTTTTGAAGTGTTTATTAAGCAGGGGTGTGGTTTATGAAGTGTTTATTAAGCAGGGGTGTGGTATATGAAGTGTTTATTAAGCTGGGGTGTGGTTTATGGAGTGATTATTAAGCAGGGGTGTGGTTTGTGAAGTGTTTATTAAGCAAGGGTGAGGTTTATGAATGTTTATTAAGCAGGGGTGTGGTTTGTGAAGTGTTTATTAAGCAAGGGTGAGGTTTATGAAGTGTTTATTAAGCAGGGGTGTGGTTTATGAAGTGTTCATTAAGCAGGGGTGTGGTTTATGAAGTGTTTATTAAGCAGGGGTGTGGTTTGTGAAGTGTTTATTAAGCAAGGGTGAGGTTTATGGAGTGTTTATTAAGCAGGGGTGTGGTTTATGGAATGTTTATTAAGCAAGGGTGTGGTTTATGGAGTGTTTATTAAGCAGGAGTGAGGTTTATGAAGTGTTTATTAAGCAGGGGTGTGGTTTATGAAGTGTTTATTAAGCAGGGGTGTGGTTTATGAAGTGTTTATTAAGCAGGAGTGAGGTTTATGAAGTGTTTATTAAGCAGGAGTGAGGTTTATGAAGTGTTTATTAAGCAGGGGTGTGGTTTATGAAGTGTTTATTAAGCAGGAGTGAGGTTTATGAAGTGTTTATTAAGCAGGGGTGTGGTTTATGAAGTGTTTATTAAGCAGGGGTGTGGTTTATGAAGTGCTTATTAAGCAGGGGTGAGGTTTATGAAGTGTTTAGCAGGAGTGAGGTTTATGAAGTGTTTATTAAGCAGGGGTGTGGTTTATGAAGTGTTTATTAAGCAGGGGTGTGGTTTATGAAGTGTTTATTAAGCAGGGGTGAGGTTTATGAAGTGTTTATTAAGCAGGGGTGAGGTTTATGGAGTGTTTATTAAGCAGTAGTGAAGTTTATGATGTGTTTATTAAGCAGGAGTGAGGTTTATGGAGTGTTTATTAAGCAGGGGTGTGGTTTATGAAGTGTTTATTAAGCAGGAGTGAGGTTTATGGAGTGTTTATTAGGCAGGGGTGTGGTTTATGAAGTGTTTATTAAGCAGGAGTGAGGTTTATGAAGTGTTTATTAAGCAGGGGTGTGGTTTGTGAAGTGTTTATTAAGCAGGAGTGAGGTTTATGAAGTGTTTATTAAGCAGGAGTGAGGTTTATGAAGTGTTTATTAAGCAGGGGTGTGGTTTATGAAGTGTTTATTAAGTAGGGGTGTGGTTTATGAAGTGTTTATTAAGCAGGGGTGTGGTTTATTAAGTGTTTATTAAGCAGGGGTGAGGTTTATGAAGTGTTTATTAAGCAGGAGTGAGGTTTATGGAGTGTTTATTAAGCAGGGGTGTGGTTTATGGAATGTTTATTAAGCAAGGGTGTGGTTTATGGAGTGTTTATTAAGCAGGAGTGAGGTTTATGAAGTGTTTATTAAGCAGGAGTGAGGTTTATGAAGTGTTTATTAGGCAGGGGTGTGGTTTATGGCGTGTTTATTAAGCAGGGGTGTGGTTTATGAAGCGTTTATTAAGCAGGAGTGAGGTTTATGAAGCGTTTATTAAGCAGGGGTGTGGTTTATGAAGTGTTTATTAAGCAGGGGTGTGGTTTATGAAGTGTTTATTAAGCAGGGGTGTGGTTTATGAAGTGTTTATTAAGCAGGGATGTGGTTTATGAAGTGTTTATTAAGCAGGGGTGAGGTTTATGAAGTGCTTATTAAGCAGGGGTGTGGTTTATGAAGCGTTTATTAAGCAGGAGTGAG
This sequence comes from Phyllobates terribilis, assembly GCF_046119375.1. Taxonomy (NCBI): domain Eukaryota; kingdom Metazoa; phylum Chordata; class Amphibia; order Anura; family Dendrobatidae; genus Phyllobates; species Phyllobates terribilis. Next base: position 678,201,907 of record NW_027362763.1, on the reverse strand, counting down.
GTTTATGAAGCGTTTATTAAGCAGGGGTGTGGTTTATGAAGTGTTTATTAAGCAGGGGTGTGGTTTATGAAGTGTTTATTAAGCAGGGGTGTGGTTTATGGAGTGTTTATTAAGCAGGGATGTGGTTTATGAAGTGTTTATTAAGCAGGGGTGAGGTTTATGAAGTGCTTATTAAGCAGGGGTGTGGTTTATGAAGTGTTTATTAAGCAGGGATGTGGTTTATGAAGTGCTTATTAAGCAGGGGTGTGGTTTATGAAGTGTGTATTAAGCAGGGGTGTGGTTTATGAAGTGTTTTTAAGCAGGGGTGTGGTTTATGAAGTGTTTATTAAGCAGGAGTGTGGTTTATGAAGTGTTTATTAAGCAGGGGTGTGGTTTATGAAGTGTTTATTAAGCAGGGGTATGGTTTATGAAGTGTTTATTAAGCAGGAGTGAGGTTTATGAAGTGTTTATTAAGCAGGGGTGTGGTTTATGAAGTGCTTATTAAGCAGGGGTGTGGTTTATGAAGTGTTTATTAAGCAGGGGTGTGGTTTATGAAGTGTGTATTAAGCAGGGGTGTGGTTTATGAAGTGTTTTTAAGCAGGGGTGTGGTTTATGAAGCATTTATTAAGCAGGGGTCTGGTTTATGAAGTGTTTATTAAGCAGGAGTGTGGTTTATGAAGTGTTTATTAAGCAGCGGTGTGGTTTATGAAGTGTTTATTAAGCAGGGGTGTGGTTTATGAAGTGTTTATTAAGCAGGAGTGAGGTTTATGAAGTGTTTATTAAGTAGGAGTGAGGTTTATGAAGTGTTTATTAAGCAGGGGTGTGGTTTATGACGTGTTTATTAAGCAGGGGTGTGGTTTATGAAGTGTTTATTAAGCAGGGGTGTGGTTTATGAAGTATTTATTAAGCAGGAGGGAGGTTTATGGAGTGTTTATTAAGCAGGGGTGTGGTTTATGGAGTGTTTATTAAGCAGCAGTGAGGTTTATGAAGTGTTTATTAAGCAGGAGTGAGGTTTATGAAGTGTTTATTAGGCAGGGGTGTGGTTTATGGCGTGTTTATTAAGCAGGGGTGTGGTTTATGAAGCGTTTATTAAGCAGGAGTGAGGTTTATGAAGTGTTTATTAAGCAGGAATGAGGTTTATGAAGTGTTTATTAAGCAGGGGTGTGGTTTATGAAGTGTTTATTAAGCAGGGGTGTGGTTTATGAAGTGTTTATTAAGCAGGGGTGTGGTTTATGGAGTGTTTATTAAGCAGGGATGTGGTTTATGAAGTGTTTATTAAGCAGGGGTGAGGTTTATGAAGTGTTTATTAAGCAGGAGTGAGGTTTATGAAGTGTTTATTAAGCAGGGGTGTGGTTTATGAAGTGCTTATTAAGCAGGGGTGAGGTTTATGAAGTGTTTATTAAGCAGGAGTGAGGTTTATGGAGTGTTTATTAAGCATGGGTGTGGTTATGGAGTGTTTATTAAGCAAGGGTGTGGTTTATGGAGTGTTTATTAAGCAGGAGTGAGGTTTATGAAGTGTTTATTAAGCAGGGGTGTGGTTTTTGAAGTGTTTATTAAGCAGGGGTGTGGTTTATGAAGTGTTTATTAAGCAGGGGTGTGGTATATGAAGTGTTTATTAAGCTGGGGTGTGGTTTATGGAGTGATTATTAAGCAGGGGTGTGGTTTGTGAAGTGTTTATTAAGCAAGGGTGAGGTTTATGAATGTTTATTAAGCAGGGGTGTGGTTTGTGAAGTGTTTATTAAGCAAGGGTGAGGTTTATGAAGTGTTTATTAAGCAGGGGTGTGGTTTATGAAGTGTTCATTAAGCAGGGGTGTGGTTTATGAAGTGTTTATTAAGCAGGGGTGTGGTTTGTGAAGTGTTTATTAAGCAAGGGTGAGGTTTATGGAGTGTTTATTAAGCAGGGGTGTGGTTTATGGAATGTTTATTAAGCAAGGGTGTGGTTTATGGAGTGTTTATTAAGCAGGAGTGAGGTTTATGAAGTGTTTATTAAGCAGGGGTGTGGTTTATGAAGTGTTTATTAAGCAGGGGTGTGGTTTATGAAGTGTTTATTAAGCAGGAGTGAGGTTTATGAAGTGTTTATTAAGCAGGAGTGAGGTTTATGAAGTGTTTATTAAGCAGGGGTGTGGTTTATGAAGTGTTTATTAAGCAGGAGTGAGGTTTATGAAGTGTTTATTAAGCAGGGGTGTGGTTTATGAAGTGTTTATTAAGCAGGGGTGTGGTTTATGAAGTGTGTGTTAAGCAGGGGTGTAGTTTATGAAGTGTTTATTAAGCAGGGGTGTGGTTTATGAAGTGTTTATTAAGCAGGAGTGTGGTTTATGAAGTGTTTATTAAGCAGGGGTGTGGTTTATGAAGTGTTTATTAAGCAGGAGTGAGGTTTATGGAGTGTTTATTAAGCAGGGGTGTGGTTTATGAAGTGTTTATTAAGCAGGAGTGTGGTTTATGAAGTGTTTATTAAGCAGGGGTGAGGTTTATGAAGCGTTTATTAAGGAGGGGTGTGGTTTATGAAGTGTGTATTAAGCAGGGGTGTGGTTTATGAAGTGTTTATTAAGCAGGAGTGAGGTTTATGGAGTGTTTATTAAGCAGGGGTGTGGTTTATGAATTGTTTATTAAGCAGGGGTGTGTTTTATGAAGTGTTTATTAAGCAGGAGTGTTGTTTATGAAGTGTTTATTAAGCAGGAGTGAGGTTTATGGAGTGTTTATTAAGCAGGGGTGTGGATTATGAAGTGTTTATTAAGCAGGGGTGTGGTTTATGAAGTGCTTATTAAGCAGGGGTGTGGTTTATGAAGTGTTTATTAAGCAGGGGTGTGGTTTATGAAGTGTGTATTAAGCAGGAGTGTGGTTTATGAAGTGTTTTTAAGCAGGGGTGTGGTTTATGAAGCATTTATTAAGCAGGGGTCTGGTTTATGAAGTGTTTATTAAGCAGGAGTGTGGTTTATGAAGTGTTTATTAAGCAGCGGTGTGGTTTATGAAGTGTTTATTAAGCAGGGGTGTGGTTTATGAAGTGTTTATTAAGCAGGAGTGAGGTTTATGAAGTGTTTATTAAGCAGGATTGAGGTTTATGAAGTGTTTATTAAGCAGGGGTGTGGTTTATGAAGTGTTTATTAAGCAGGGGTGTGGTTTATGAAGTGTTTATTAAGCAGGGGTGAGGTTTATGAAGTGTTTATTAAGCAGGGGTGAGGTTTATGGAGTGTTTATTAAGCAGTAGTGAAGTTTATGATGTGTTTATTAAGCAGGAGTGAGGTTTATGAAGTGTTTATTAAACAGGGGTGTGGTTTATGAAGTGTTTATTAAGCAGGGGTGTGGTTTATGAAGTGTTTATTAAGCAGGGGTGTGGTTTATAAAGTGTGTATTAAGCAGGGGTGTGGTTTATGAAGTGTTTATTAAGCAGGAGTGAGGTTTATGGAGTGTTTATTAAGCAGGAGTGTTGTTTATGAAGTGTTTATTAAGCAGGGGTGAGGTTTATGAAGTGTTTATTAAGCAGGGGTGTGGTTTATGAAGTGTGTATTAAGCAGGGGTGTGGTTTATGAAGTTTTTATTAAGCAGGAGTGAGGTTTATGGAGTGTTTATTAAGCAGTAGTGAGGTTTATGAAGTGTTTATTAAGCAGGGGTGTGGTTTATGAAGTGTTTATTAAGCAGGGGTGTGGTTTATGAAGTGTTTATTAAGCAGGGGTGTGGTTTATGAAGTGTTTATTAAGCAGGAGTGAGGTTTATGAAGTGTTTATTAAGCAGGGGTGTGGTTTATGAAGTGTTTATTAAGCAGGGGTGTGGTTTATGAAGTGTTTATTAAGCAGGGGTGTGGTTTATGGAGTGTTTATTAAGCAGGAGTGAGGTTTATGAAGTGTTTATTAAGCAGGGGTGTGGTTTATGAAGTGTTTATTAAGCAGGGGTGTGGTTTATGGAGTGTTTATTAAGCAGGAGTGAGGTTTATGAAGTGTTTATTAAGCAGGGGTGAGGTTTATGGAGTGTTTATTAAGCAGTAGTGAAGTTTATGATGTGTTTATTAAGCAGGAGTGAGGTTTATGAAGTGTTTATTAAACAGGGGTGTGGTTTATGAAGTGTTTATTAAGCAGGGGTGTGGTTTATGAAGTGTTTATTAAGCAGGGGTGTGGTTTATAAAGTGTGTATTAAGCAGGGGTGTGGTTTATGAAGTGTTTATTAAGCAGGAGTGAGGTTTATGGAGTGTTTATTAAGCAGGAGTGTTGTTTATGAAGTGTTTATTAAGCAGGGGTGAGGTTTATGAAGTGTTTATTAAGCAGGGGTGTGGTTTATGAAGTGTGTATTAAGCAGGCGTGTGGTTTATGAAGTGTTTATTAAGCAGGAGTGAGGTTTATGGAGTGTTTATTAAGCAGTAGTGAGGTTTATGAAGTGTTTATTAAGCAGGGGTGTGGTTTATGAAGTGTTTATTAAGCAGGGGTGTGGTTTATGAAGTGTTTATTAAGCAGGGGTGTGGTTTATGAAGTGTTTATTAAGCAGGAGTGAGGTTTATGAAGTGTTTATTAAGCAGGGGTGTGGTTTATGAAGTGTTTATTAAGCAGGGGTGTGGTTTATGAAGTGTTTATTAAGCAGGGGTGTGGTTTATGGAGTGTTTATTAAGCAGGAGTGAGGTTTATGAAGTGTTTATTAAGCAGGGGTGTGGTTTATGAAGTGTTTATTAAGCAGGGGTGTGGTTTATGGAGTGTTTATTAAGCAGGAGTGAGGTTTATGAAGTGTTTATTAAGCAGGGGTGTGGTTTATGGAGTGTTTATTAAGCAGGAGTGAGGTTTATGAAGTGTTTATTAAGCAGGAGTGAGGTTTATGAATTGTTTATTAAGCAGGGGTGTGGTTTATGAAGTGTTTATTAAGCAGGGGTGTGGTTTATGAAGTGCTTATTAAGCAGGGGTGAGGTTTATGAAATGTTTATTAAGCAGGAGTGAGGTTTATGGAGTGTTTATTAAGCAGGGGTGTGGTTATGGAGTGTTTATTAAGCAAGGGTGTGGTTTATGGAGTGTTTATTAAGCAGGAGTGAGGTTTATGAAGTGTTTATTAAGCAGGGGTGTGGTTTATGAAGTGTTTATTAAGCAGGGGTGTGGTTTATGAAGTGTTTATTAAGCAGGGGTGTGGTATATGAAGTGTTTATTAAGCAGGAGTGAGGTTTATGGAGTGTTTATTAAGCAGTAGTGAGGTTTATGAAGTGTTTATTAAGCAGGGGTGTGGTTTATGAAGTGTTTATTAAGCAGGGGTGTGGTTTATGAAGTGTTTATTAAGCAGGGGTGTGCTTTATGAAGTGTTTATTAAGCAGGAGTGAGGTTTATGAAGTGTTTATTAAGCAGGGGTGTGGTTTATGAAGTGTTTATTAAGCAGGGGTGTGGTTTATGAAGTGTTTATTAAGCAGGGGTGTGGTTTATGGAGTGTTTATTAAGCAGGAGTGAGGTTTATGAAGTGTTTATTAAGCAGGGGTGTGGTTTATGAAGTGTTTATTAAGCAGGGGTGTGGTTTATGGAGTGTTTATTAAGCAGGAGTGAGGTTTATGAAGTGTTTATTAAGCAGGGGTGTGGTTTATGGAGTGTTTATTAAGCAGGCGTGAGGTTTATGAAGTGTTTATTAAGCAGGAGTGAGGTTTATGAATTCTTTATTAAGCAGGGGTGTGGTTTATGAAGTGTTTATTAAGCAGGGGTGTGGTTTATGAAGTCTTTATTAAGCAGGGGTGTGGTTTATGGAGTGTTTATTAAGCAGGAGTGAGGTTTATGAAGTGTTTATTAAGCAGGGGTGTGGTTTATGGAGTGTTTATTAAGCAGGAGTGAGGTTTATGAAGTGTTTATTAAGCAGGAGTGAGGTTTATGAAGTGTTTATTAAGCAGGGATGTGGTTTATGAAGTGTTTATTAAGCAGGGGTGTGGTTTATGAAGTGTTTATTAAGCAGGGGTGTGGTTTATGAAGTGCTTATTAAGCAGGGGTGAGGTTTATGAAGTGTTTAGCAGGAGTGAGGTTTATGAAGTGTTTATTAAGCAGGGGTGTGGTTTATGAAGTGTTTATTAAGCAGGGGTGTGGTTTATGAAGTGTTTATTAAGCAGGGGTGAGGTTTATGAAGTGTTTATTAAGCAGGGGTGAGGTTTATGGAGTGTTTATTAAGCAGTAGTGAAGTTTATGATGTGTTTATTAAGCAGGAGTGAGGTTTATGGAGTGTTTATTAAGCAGGGGTGTGGTTTATGAAGTGTTTATTAAGCAGGAGTGAGGTTTATGGAGTGTTTATTAGGCAGGGGTGTGGTTTATGAAGTGTTTATTAAGCAGGAGTGAGGTTTATGAAGTGTTTATTAAGCAGGGGTGTGGTTTGTGAAGTGTTTATTAAGCAGGAGTGAGGTTTATGAAGTGTTTATTAAGCAGGAGTGAGGTTTATGAAGTGTTTATTAAGCAGGGGTGTGGTTTATGAAGTGTTTATTAAGTAGGGGTGTGGTTTATGAAGTGTTTATTAAGCAGGGGTGTGGTTTATTAAGTGTTTATTAAGCAGGGGTGAGGTTTATGAAGTGTTTATTAAGCAGGAGTGAGGTTTATGGAGTGTTTATTAAGCAGGGGTGTGGTTTATGGAATGTTTATTAAGCAAGGGTGTGGTTTATGGAGTGTTTATTAAGCAGGAGTGAGGTTTATGAAGTGTTTATTAAGCAGGAGTGAGGTTTATGAAGTGTTTATTAGGCAGGGGTGTGGTTTATGGCGTGTTTATTAAGCAGGGGTGTGGTTTATGAAGCGTTTATTAAGCAGGAGTGAGGTTTATGAAGCGTTTATTAAGCAGGGGTGTGGTTTATGAAGTGTTTATTAAGCAGGGGTGTGGTTTATGAAGTGTTTATTAAGCAGGGGTGTGGTTTATGAAGTGTTTATTAAGCAGGGATGTGGTTTATGAAGTGTTTATTAAGCAGGGGTGAGGTTTATGAAGTGCTTATTAAGCAGGGGTGTGGTTTATGAAGCGTTTATTAAGCAGGAGTGAGGTTTATGAAGCGTTTATTAAGCAGGGGTGTGGTTTATGAAGTGTTTATTAAGCAGGGGTGTGGTTTATGAAGTGTTTATTAAGCAGGGGTGTGGTTTATGGAGTGTTTATTAAGCAGGGATGTGGTTTATGAAGTGTTTATTAAGCAGGGGTGAGGTTTATGAAGTGCTTATTAAGCAGGGGTGTGGTTTATGAAGTGTTTATTAAGCAGGGATGTGGTTTATGAAGTGCTTATTAAGCAGGGGTGTGGTTTATGAAGTGTGTATTAAGCAGGGGTGTGGTTTATGAAGTGTTTTTAAGCAGGGGTGTGGTTTATGAAGTGTTTATTAAGCAGGAGTGTGGTTTATGAAGTGTTTATTAAGCAGGGGTGTGGTTTATGAAGTGTTTATTAAGCAGGGGTATGGTTTATGAAGTGTTTATTAAGCAGGAGTGAGGTTTATGAAGTGTTTATTAAGCAGGGGTGTGGTTTATGAAGTGCTTATTAAGCAGGGGTGTGGTTTATGAAGTGTTTATTAAGCAGGGGTGTGGTTTATGAAGTGTGTATTAAGCAGGGGTGTGGTTTATGAAGTGTTTTTAAGCAGGGGTGTGGTTTATGAAGCATTTATTAAGCAGGGGTCTGGTTTATGAAGTGTTTATTAAGCAGGAGTGTGGTTTATGAAGTGTTTATTAAGCAGCGGTGTGGTTTATGAAGTGTTTATTAAGCAGGGGTGTGGTTTATGAAGTGTTTATTAAGCAGGAGTGAGGTTTATGAAGTGTTTATTAAGTAGGAGTGAGGTTTATGAAGTGTTTATTAAGCAGGGGTGTGGTTTATGACGTGTTTATTAAGCAGGGGTGTGGTTTATGAAGTGTTTATTAAGCAGGGGTGTGGTTTATGAAGTATTTATTAAGCAGGAGGGAGGTTTATGGAGTGTTTATTAAGCAGGGGTGTGGTTTATGGAGTGTTTATTAAGCAGCAGTGAGGTTTATGAAGTGTTTATTAAGCAGGAGTGAGGTTTATGAAGTGTTTATTAGGCAGGGGTGTGGTTTATGGCGTGTTTATTAAGCAGGGGTGTGGTTTATGAAGCGTTTATTAAGCAGGAGTGAGGTTTATGAAGTGTTTATTAAGCAGGAATGAGGTTTATGAAGTGTTTATTAAGCAGGGGTGTGGTTTATGAAGTGTTTATTAAGCAGGGGTGTGGTTTATGAAGTGTTTATTAAGCAGGGGTGTGGTTTATGGAGTGTTTATTAAGCAGGGATGTGGTTTATGAAGTGTTTATTAAGCAGGGGTGTGGTTTATGAAGTGTTTATTAAGCAGGAGTGAGGTTTATGAAGTGTTTATTAAGCAGGGGTGTGGTTTATGAAGTGCTTATTAAGCAGGGGTGAGGTTTATGAAGTGTTTATTAAGCAGGAGTGAGGTTTATGGAGTGTTTATTAAGCATGGGTGTGGTTATGGAGTGTTTATTAAGCAAGGGTGTGGTTTATGGAGTGTTTATTAAGCAGGAGTGAGGTTTATGAAGTGTTTATTAAGCAGGGGTGTGGTTTTTGAAGTGTTTATTAAGCAGGGGTGTGGTTTATGAAGTGTTTATTAAGCAGGGGTGTGGTATATGAAGTGTTTATTAAGCTGGGGTGTGGTTTATGGAGTGATTATTAAGCAGGGGTGTGGTTTGTGAAGTGTTTATTAAGCAAGGGTGAGGTTTATGAATGTTTATTAAGCAGGGGTGTGGTTTGTGAAGTGTTTATTAAGCAAGGGTGAGGTTTATGAAGTGTTTATTAAGCAGGGGTGTGGTTTATGAAGTGTTCATTAAGCAGGGGTGTGGTTTATGAAGTGTTTATTAAGCAGGGGTGTGGTTTGTGAAGTGTTTATTAAGCAAGGGTGAGGTTTATGGAGTGTTTATTAAGCAGGGGTGTGGTTTATGGAATGTTTATTAAGCAAGGGTGTGGTTTATGGAGTGTTTATTAAGCAGGAGTGAGGTTTATGAAGTGTTTATTAAGCAGGGGTGTGGTTTATGAAGTGTTTATTAAGCAGGGGTGTGGTTTATGAAGTGTTTATTAAGCAGGAGTGAGGTTTATGAAGTGTTTATTAAGCAGGAGTGAGGTTTATGAAGTGTTTATTAAGCAGGGGTGTGGTTTATGAAGTGTTTATTAAGCAGGAGTGAGGTTTATGAAGTGTTTATTAAGCAGGGGTGTGGTTTATGAAGTGTTTATTAAGCAGGGGTGTGGTTTATGAAGTGTGTGTTAAGCAGGGGTGTAGTTTATGAAGTGTTTATTAAGCAGGGGTGTGGTTTATGAAGTGTTTATTAAGCAGGAGTGTGGTTTATGAAGTGTTTATTAAGCAGGGGTGTGGTTTATGAAGTGTTTATTAAGCAGGAGTGAGGTTTATGGAGTGTTTATTAAGCAGGGGTGTGGTTTATGAAGTGTTTATTAAGCAGGAGTGTGGTTTATGAAGTGTTTATTAAGCAGGGGTGAGGTTTATGAAGCGTTTATTAAGGAGGGGTGTGGTTTATGAAGTGTGTATTAAGCAGGGGTGTGGTTTATGAAGTGTTTATTAAGCAGGAGTGAGGTTTATGGAGTGTTTATTAAGCAGGGGTGTGGTTTATGAATTGTTTATTAAGCAGGGGTGTGTTTTATGAAGTGTTTATTAAGCAGGAGTGTTGTTTATGAAGTGTTTATTAAGCAGGAGTGAGGTTTATGGAGTGTTTATTAAGCAGGGGTGTGGATTATGAAGTGTTTATTAAGCAGGGGTGTGGTTTATGAAGTGCTTATTAAGCAGGGGTGTGGTTTATGAAGTGTTTATTAAGCAGGGGTGTGGTTTATGAAGTGTGTATTAAGCAGGAGTGTGGTTTATGAAGTGTTTTTAAGCAGGGGTGTGGTTTATGAAGCATTTATTAAGCAGGGGTCTGGTTTATGAAGTGTTTATTAAGCAGGAGTGTGGTTTATGAAGTGTTTATTAAGCAGCGGTGTGGTTTATGAAGTGTTTATTAAGCAGGGGTGTGGTTTATGAAGTGTTTATTAAGCAGGAGTGAGGTTTATGAAGTGTTTATTAAGCAGGATTGAGGTTTATGAAGTGTTTATTAAGCAGGGGTGTGGTTTATGAAGTGTTTATTAAGCAGGGGTGTGGTTTATGAAGTGTTTATTAAGCAGGGGTGAGGTTTATGAAGTGTTTATTAAGCAGGGGTGAGGTTTATGGAGTGTTTATTAAGCAGTAGTGAAGTTTATGATGTGTTTATTAAGCAGGAGTGAGGTTTATGAAGTGTTTATTAAACAGGGGTGTGGTTTATGAAGTGTTTATTAAGCAGGGGTGTGGTTTATGAAGTGTTTATTAAGCAGGGGTGTGGTTTATAAAGTGTGTATTAAGCAGGGGTGTGGTTTATGAAGTGTTTATTAAGCAGGAGTGAGGTTTATGGAGTGTTTATTAAGCAGGAGTGTTGTTTATGAAGTGTTTATTAAGCAGGGGTGAGGTTTATGAAGTGTTTATTAAGCAGGGGTGTGGTTTATGAAGTGTGTATTAAGCAGGGGTGTGGTTTATGAAGTGTTTATTAAGCAGGAGTGAGGTTTATGGAGTGTTTATTAAGCAGTAGTGAGGTTTATGAAGTGTTTATTAAGCAGGGGTGTGGTTTATGAAGTGTTTATTAAGCAGGGGTGTGGTTTATGAAGTGTTTATTAAGCAGGGGTGTGGTTTATGAAGTGTTTATTAAGCAGGAGTGAGGTTTATGAAGTGTTTATTAAGCAGGGGTGTGGTTTATGAAGTGTTTATTAAGCAGGGGTGTGGTTTATGAAGTGTTTATTAAGCAGGGGTGTGGTTTATGGAGTGTTTATTAAGCAGGAGTGAGGTTTATGAAGTGTTTATTAAGCAGGGGTGTGGTTTATGAAGTGTTTATTAAGCAGGGGTGTGGTTTATGGAGTGTTTATTAAGCAGGAGTGAGGTTTATGAAGTGTTTATTAAGCAGGGGTGTGGTTTATGGAGTGTTTATTAAGCAGGAGTGAGGTTTATGAAGTGTTTATTAAGCAGGAGTGAGGTTTATGAATTGTTTATTAAGCAGGGGTGTGGTTTATGAAGTGTTTATTAAGCAGGGGTGTGGTTTATGAAGTGTTTATTAAGCAGGGGTGTGGTTTATGAAGTGCTTATTAAGCAGGGGTGAGGTTTATGAAGTGTTTATTAAGCAGGAGTGAGGTTTATGGAGTGTTTATTAAGCAGGGGTGTGGTTATGGAGTGTTTATTAAGCAAGGGTGTGGTTTATGGAGTGTTTATTAAGCAGGAGTGAGGTTTATGAAGTGTTTATTAAGCAGGGGTGTGGTTTATGAAGTGTTTATTAAGCAGGGGTGTGGTTTATGAAGTGTTTATTAAGCAGGGGTGTGGTATATGAAGTGTTTATTAAGCTGGGGTGTGGTTTATGGAGTGATTATTAAGCAGGGGTGTGGTTTGTGAAGTGTTTATTAAGCAAGGGTGAGGTTTATGAAGTGTTTATTAAGCAGGGGTGTGGTTTATGAAGTGTTTATTAAGCAGGGGTGTGGTTTATGAAGTCTTTATTAAGCAGGGGTGTGGTTTATGGAGTGTTTATTAAGCAGGAGTGAGGTTTATGAAGTGTTTATTAAGCAGGGGTGTGGTTTATGGAGTGTTTATTAAGCAGGAGTGAGGTTTATGAAGTGTTTATTAAGCACGAATGAGGTTTATGAAGTGTTTATTAAGCAGGGATGTGGTTTATGAAGTGTTTATTAAGCAGGGGTGTGGTTTATGAAGTGTTTATTAAGCAAGGGTGTGGTTTATGAAGTGCTTATTAAGCAGGGGTGAGGTTTATGAAGTGTTTATTAAGCAGGAGTGAGGTTTATGAAGTGTTTATTAAGCAGGGGTGTGGTTTATGAAGTGTTTATTAAGCAGGGGTGTGGTTTATGACGTGTTTATTAAGCAGGCGTGAGGTCTATGAAGTGTTTATTAAGCAGGGGTGAGGTTTATGGAGTGTTTATTAAGCAGTAGTGAAGTTTATGATGTGTTTATTAAGCAGGAGTGAGGTTTATGAAGTGTTTATTAAGCAGGGGTGTGGTTTATGAAGTGTTTATTAAGCAGGAGTGAGGTTTATGGAGTGTTTATTAGGCAGGGGTGTGGTTTATGAAGTGTTTATTAAGCAGGAGTGAGGTTTATGAAGTGTTTATTAAGCAGGGGTGTGGTTTGTGAAGTGTTTATTAAGCAGGAGTGAGGTTTATGAAGTGTTTATTAAGCAGGAGTGAGGTTTATGAAGTGTTTATTAAGCAGGGGTGTGGTTTATGAAGTGTTTATTAAGCAGGGGTGAGGTTTATGAAGTGCTTATTAAGCAGGGGTGTGGTTTATGTAGTGTGTATTAAGCAGGGGTGTTATTTATGAAGTGGTTTTAAGCAGGGGTGTGGTTTATGAAGTGTTTATTAAGCAGGAGTGTGGTTTATGAAGTGTTTATTAAGCAGGGGTGTGGTTTATGAAGTGTTTATTAAGCAGGGGTGTGGTTTATAAAGTGTGTATTAAGCAGGGGTGTGGTTTATGAAGTGTTTATTAAGCAGGAGTGAGGTTTATGGAGTGTTTATTAAGCAGGAGTGTGGTTTATGAAGTGTTTATTAAGCAGGGGTGAGGTTTATGAAGTGTTTATTAAGCAGGGGTGTGGTTTATGAAGTGTGTATTAAGCAGGGGTGTGGTTTATGAAGTGTTTATTAAGCAGGAGTGAGGTTTATGGAGTGTTTATTAAGCAGTAGTGAGGTTTATGAAGTGTTTATTAAGCAGGGGTGTGGTTTATGAAGTGTTTATTAAGCAGGGGTGTGGTTTATGAAGTGTTTATTAAGCAGGGGTGTGCTTTATGAAGTGTTTATTAAGCAGGAGTGAGGTTTATGAAGTGTTTATTAAGCAGGGGTGTGGTTTATGAAGTGTTTATTAAGCAGGGGTGTGGTTTATGAAGTGTTTATTAAGCAGGGGTGTGGTTTATGGAGTGTTTATTAAGCAGGAGTGAGGTTTATGAAGTGTTTATTAAGCAGGGGTGTGGTTTATGAAGTGTTTATTAAGCAGGGGTGTGGTTTATGGAGTGTTTATTAAGCAGGAGTGAGGTTTATGAAGTGTTTATTAAGCAGGGGTGTGGTTTATGGAGTGTTTATTAAGCAGGCGTGAGGTTTATGAAGTGTTTATTAAGCAGGAGTGAGGTTTATGAATTGTTTATTAAGCAGGGGTGTGGTTTATGAAGTGTTTATTAAGCAGGGGTGTGGTTTATGAAGTGTTTATTAAGCAGGGGTGTGGTTTATGAAGTGCTTATTAAGCAGGGGTGAGGTTAATGAAGTGTTTATTAAGCAGGAGTGAGGTTTATGGAGTGTTTATTAAGCAGGGGTGTGGTTATGGAGTGTTTATTAAGCAAGGGTGTGGTTTATGGAGTGTTTATTAAGCAGGAGTGAGGTTTATGAAGTGTTTATTAAGCAGGGGTGTGGTTTATGAAGTGTTTATTAAGCAGGGGTGTGGTTTATGAAGTGTTTATTAAGCAGGGGTGTGGTATATGAAGTGTTTATTAAGCTGGGGTGTGGTTTATGGAGTGATTATTAAGCAGGGGTGTGGTTTGTGAAGTGTTTATTAAGCAAGGGTGAGGTTTATGAAGTGTTTTTTAAGTAGGGGTGTGGTTTATGAAGTGTTTATTAAGCAGGGGTGTGGTTTATGAAGTCTTTATTAAGCAGGGGTGTGGTTTATGGAGTGTTTATTAAGCAAGAGTGAGGTTTATGAAGTGTTTATTAAGCAGGGGTGTGGTTTATGGAGTGTTTATTAAGCAGGAGTGAGGTTTATGAAGTGTTTATTAAGCACGAATGAGGTTTATGAAGTGTTTATTAAGCAGGGATGTGGTTTATGAAGTGTTTATTAAGCAGGGGTGTGGTTTATGAAATGTTTATTAAGCAAGGGTGTGGTTTATGAAGTGCTTATTAAGCAGGGGTGAGGTTTATGAAGTGTTTATTAAGCAGGAGTGAGGTTTATGAAGTGTTTATTAAGCAGGGGTGTGGTTTATGAAGTGTTTATTAAGCAGGGGTGTGGTTTAAGAAGTGTTTATTAAGCAGGGGTGAGGTTTATGAAGTGTTTATTAAGCAGGGGTGAGGTTTATGGAGTGTTTATTAAGCAGTAGTGAAGTTTATGATGTGTTTATTAAGCAGGAGTGAGGTTTATGAAGTGTTTATTAAGAAGGGGTGTGGTTTATGAAGTGTTTATTAAGCAGGAGTGAGGTTTATGGAGTGTTTATTAGGCAGGGGTGTGGTTTATGAAGTGTTTATTAAGCAGGAGTGAGGTTTATGAAGTGTTTATTAAGTAGGAGTGAGGTTTATGAAGTGTTTATTAAGCAGGGGTGTGGTTTATGACGTGTTTATTAAGCAGGGGTGTGGTTTATGAAGTGTTTATTAAGCAGGAGTGAGGTTTATGAAGTGTTTATTAAGCAGGGGTGTGGTTTATGGAGTGTTTATTAAGCAGGAGTGAGGTTTATGAAGTGTTTATTAAGCAGGAGTGAGGTTTATGAATTGTTTATTAAGCAGGGGTGTGGTTTATGAAGTGTTTATTAAGCAGGGGTGTGGTTTATGAAGTGCTTATTAAGCAGGGGTGAGGTTTATGAAATGTTTATTAAGCAGGAGTGAGGTTTATGGAGTGTTTATTAAGCAGGGGTGTGGTTATGGAGTGTTTATTAAGCAAGGGTGTGGTTTATGGAGTGTTTATTAAGCAGGAGTGAGGTTTATGAAGTGTTTATTAAGCAGGGGTGTGGTTTATGATGTGTTTATTAAGCAGGGGTGTGGTTTATGAAGTGTTTATTAAGCAGGGGTGTGGTATATGAAGTGTTTATTAAGCAGGAGTGAGGTTTATGGAGTGTTTATTAAGCAGTAGTGAGGTTTATGAAGTGTTTATTAAGCAGGGGTGTGGTTTATGAAGTGTTTATTAAGCAGGGGTGTGGTTTATGAAGTGTTTATTAAGCAGGGGTGTGCTTTATGAAGTGTTTATTAAGCAGGAGTGAGGTTTATGAAGTGTTTATTAAGCAGGGGTGTGGTTTATGAAGTGTTTATTAAGCAGGGGTGTGGTTTATGAAGTGTTTATTAAGCAGGGGTGTGGTTTATGGAGTGTTTATTAAGCAGGAGTGAGGTTTATGAAGTGTTTATTAAGCAGGGGTGTGGTTTATGAAGTGTTTATTAAGCAGGGGTGTGGTTTATGGAGTGTTTATTAAGCAGGAGTGAGGTTTATGAAGTGTTTATTAAGCAGGGGTGTGGTTTATGGAGTGTTTATTAAGCAGGCGTGAGGTTTATGAAGTGTTTATTAAGCAGGAGTGAGGTTTATGAATTGTTTATTAAGCAGGGGTGTGGTTTATGAAGTGTTTATTAAGCAGGGGTGTGGTTTATGAAGTCTTTATTAAGCAGGGGTGTGGTTTATGGAGTGTTTATTAAGCAGGAGTGAGGTTTATGAAGTGTTTATTAAGCAGGGGTGTGGTTTATGGAGTGTTTATTAAGCAGGAGTGAGGTTTATGAAGTGTTTATTAAGCAGGAGTGAGGTTTATGAAGTGTTTATTAAGCAGGGATGTGGTTTATGAAGTGTTTATTAAGCAGGGGTGTGGTTTATGAAGTGTTTATTAAGCAGGGGTGTGGTTTATGAAGTGCTTATTAAGCAGGGGTGAGGTTTATGAAGTGTTTAGCAGGAGTGAGGTTTATGAAGTGTTTATTAAGCAGGGGTGTGGTTTATGAAGTGTTTATTAAGCAGGGGTGTGGTTTATGAAGTGTTTATTAAGCAGGGGTGAGGTTTATGAAGTGTTTATTAAGCAGGGGTGAGGTTTATGGAGTGTTTATTAAGCAGTAGTGAAGTTTATGATGTGTTTATTAAGCAGGAGTGAGGTTTATGGAGTGTTTATTAAGCAGGGGTGTGGTTTATGAAGTGTTTATTAAGCAGGAGTGAGGTTTATGGAGTGTTTATTAGGCAGGGGTGTGGTTTATGAAGTGTTTATTAAGCAGGAGTGAGGTTTATGAAGTGTTTATTAAGCAGGGGTGTGGTTTGTGAAGTGTTTATTAAGCAGGAGTGAGGTTTATGAAGTGTTTATTAAGCAGGAGTGAGGTTTATGAAGTGTTTATTAAGCAGGGGTGTGGTTTATGAAGTGTTTATTAAGTAGGGGTGTGGTTTATGAAGTGTTTATTAAGCAGGGGTGTGGTTTATTAAGTGTTTATTAAGCAGGGGTGAGGTTTATGAAGTGTTTATTAAGCAGGAGTGAGGTTTATGGAGTGTTTATTAAGCAGGGGTGTGGTTTATGGAATGTTTATTAAGCAAGGGTGTGGTTTATGGAGTGTTTATTAAGCAGGAGTGAGGTTTATGAAGTGTTTATTAAGCAGGAGTGAGGTTTATGAAGTGTTTATTAGGCAGGGGTGTGGTTTATGGCGTGTTTATTAAGCAGGGGTGTGGTTTATGAAGCGTTTATTAAGCAGGAGTGAGGTTTATGAAGCGTTTATTAAGCAGGGGTGTGGTTTATGAAGTGTTTATTAAGCAGGGGTGTGGTTTATGAAGTGTTTATTAAGCAGGGGTGTGGTTTATGAAGTGTTTATTAAGCAGGGATGTGGTTTATGAAGTGTTTATTAAGCAGGGGTGAGGTTTATGAAGTGCTTATTAAGCAGGGGTGTGGTTTATGAAGCGTTTATTAAGCAGGAGTGAGGTTTATGAAGCGTTTATTAAGCAGGGGTGTGGTTTATGAAGTGTTTATTAAGCAGGGGTGTGGTTTATGAAGTGTTTATTAAGCAGGGGTGTGGTTTATGGAGTGTTTATTAAGCAGGGATGTGGTTTATGAAGTGTTTATTAAGCAGGGGTGAGGTTTATGAAGTGCTTATTAAGCAGGGGTGTGGTTTATGAAGTGTTTATTAAGCAGGGATGTGGTTTATGAAGTGCTTATTAAGCAGGGGTGTGGTTTATGAAGTGTGTATTAAGCAGGGGTGTGGTTTATGAAGTGTTTTTAAGCAGGGGTGTGGTTTATGAAGTGTTTATTAAGCAGGAGTGTGGTTTATGAAGTGTTTATTAAGCAGGGGTGTGGTTTATGAAGTGTTTATTAAGCAGGGGTATGGTTTATGAAGTGTTTATTAAGCAGGAGTGAGGTTTATGAAGTGTTTATTAAGCAGGGGTGTGGTTTATGAAGTGCTTATTAAGCAGGGGTGTGGTTTATGAAGTGTTTATTAAGCAGGGGTGTGGTTTATGAAGTGTGTATTAAGCAGGGGTGTGGTTTATGAAGTGTTTTTAAGCAGGGGTGTGGTTTATGAAGCATTTATTAAGCAGGGGTCTGGTTTATGAAGTGTTTATTAAGCAGGAGTGTGGTTTATGAAGTGTTTATTAAGCAGCGGTGTGGTTTATGAAGTGTTTATTAAGCAGGGGTGTGGTTTATGAAGTGTTTATTAAGCAGGAGTGAGGTTTATGAAGTGTTTATTAAGTAGGAGTGAGGTTTATGAAGTGTTTATTAAGCAGGGGTGTGGTTTATGACGTGTTTATTAAGCAGGGGTGTGGTTTATGAAGTGTTTATTAAGCAGGGGTGTGGTTTATGAAGTATTTATTAAGCAGGAGGGAGGTTTATGGAGTGTTTATTAAGCAGGGGTGTGGTTTATGGAGTGTTTATTAAGCAGCAGTGAGGTTTATGAAGTGTTTATTAAGCAGGAGTGAGGTTTATGAAGTGTTTATTAGGCAGGGGTGTGGTTTATGGCGTGTTTATTAAGCAGGGGTGTGGTTTATGAAGCGTTTATTAAGCAGGAGTGAGGTTTATGAAGTGTTTATTAAGCAGGAATGAGGTTTATGAAGTGTTTATTAAGCAGGGGTGTGGTTTATGAAGTGTTTATTAAGCAGGGGTGTGGTTTATGAAGTGTTTATTAAGCAGGGGTGTGGTTTATGGAGTGTTTATTAAGCAGGGATGTGGTTTATGAAGTGTTTATTAAGCAGGGGTGTGGTTTATGAAGTGTTTATTAAGCAGGAGTGAGGTTTATGAAGTGTTTATTAAGCAGGGGTGTGGTTTATGAAGTGCTTATTAAGCAGGGGTGAGGTTTATGAAGTGTTTATTAAGCAGGAGTGAGGTTTATGGAGTGTTTATTAAGCATGGGTGTGGTTATGGAGTGTTTATTAAGCAAGGGTGTGGTTTATGGAGTGTTTATTAAGCAGGAGTGAGGTTTATGAAGTGTTTATTAAGCAGGGGTGTGGTTTTTGAAGTGTTTATTAAGCAGGGGTGTGGTTTATGAAGTGTTTATTAAGCAGGGGTGTGGTATATGAAGTGTTTATAAAGCTGGGGTGTGGTTTATGGAGTGATTATTAAGCAGGGGTGTGGTTTGTGAAGTGTTTATTAAGCAAGGGTGAGGTTTATGAATGTTTATTAAGCAGGGGTGTGGTTTGTGAAGTGTTTATTAAGCAAGGGTGAGGTTTATGAAGTGTTTATTAAGCAGGGGTGTGGTTTATGAAGTGTTCATTAAGCAGGGGTGTGGTTTATGAAGTGTTTATTAAGCAGGGGTGTGGTTTGTGAAGTGTTTATTAAGCAAGGGTGAGGTTTATGGAGTGTTTATTAAGCAGGGGTGTGGTTTATGGAATGTTTATTAAGCAAGGGTGTGGTTTATGGAGTGTTTATTAAGCAGGAGTGAGGTTTATGAAGTGTTTATTAAGCAGGGGTGTGGTTTATGAAGTGTTTATTAAGCAGGGGTGTGGTTTATGAAGTGTTTATTAAGCAGGAGTGAGGTTTATGAAGTGTTTATTAAGCAGGAGTGAGGTTTATGAAGTGTTTATTAAGCAGGGGTGTGGTTTATGAAGTGTTTATTAAGCAGGAGTGAGGTTTATGAAGTGTTTATTAAGCAGGGGTGTGGTTTATGAAGTGTTTATTAAGCAGGGGTGTGGTTTATGAAGTGTGTGTTAAGCAGGGGTGTAGTTTATGAAGTGTTTATTAAGCAGGGGTGTGGTTTATGAAGTGTTTATTAAGCAGGAGTGTGGTTTATGAAGTGTTTATTAAGCAGGGGTGTGGTTTATGAAGTGTTTATTAAGCAGGAGTGAGGTTTATGGAGTGTTTATTAAGCAGGGGTGTGGTTTATGAAGTGTTTATTAAGCAGGAGTGTGGTTTATGAAGTGTTTATTAAGCAGGGGTGAGGTTTATGAAGCGTTTATTAAGGAGGGGTGTGGTTTATGAAGTGTGTATTAAGCAGGGGTGTGGTTTATGAAGTGTTTATTAAGCAGGAGTGAGGTTTATGGAGTGTTTATTAAGCAGGGGTGTGGTTTATGAATTGTTTATTAAGCAGGGGTGTGTTTTATGAAGTGTTTATTAAGCAGGAGTGTTGTTTATGAAGTGTTTATTAAGCAGGAGTGAGGTTTATGGAGTGTTTATTAAGCAGGGGTGTGGATTATGAAGTGTTTATTAAGCAGGGGTGTGGTTTATGAAGTGCTTATTAAGCAGGGGTGTGGTTTATGAAGTGTTTATTAAGCAGGGGTGTGGTTTATGAAGTGTGTATTAAGCAGGAGTGTGGTTTATGAAGTGTTTTTAAGCAGGGGTGTGGTTTATGAAGCATTTATTAAGCAGGGGTCTGGTTTATGAAGTGTTTATTAAGCAGGAGTGTGGTTTATGAAGTGTTTATTAAGCAGCGGTGTGGTTTATGAAGTGTTTATTAAGCAGGGGTGTGGTTTATGAAGTGTTTATTAAGCAGGAGTGAGGTTTATGAAGTGTTTATTAAGCAGGATTGATGTTTATGAAGTGTTTATTAAGCAGGGGTGTGGTTTATGAAGTGTTTATTAAGCAGGGGTGTGGTTTATGAAGTGTTTATTAAGCAGGGGTGAGGTTTATGAAGTGTTTATTAAGCAGGGGTGAGGTTTATGGAGTGTTTATTAAGCAGTAGTGAAGTTTATGATGTGTTTATTAAGCAGGAGTGAGGTTTATGAAGTGTTTATTAAACAGGGGTGTGGTTTATGAAGTGTTTATTAAGCAGGGGTGTGGTTTATGAAGTGTTTATTAAGCAGGGGTGTGGTTTATAAAGTGTGTATTAAGCAGGGGTGTGGTTTATGAAGTGTTTATTAAGCAGGAGTGAGGTTTATGGAGTGTTTATTAAGCAGGAGTGTTGTTTATGAAGTGTTTATTAAGCAGGGGTGAGGTTTATGAAGTGTTTATTAAGCAGGGGTGTGGTTTATGAAGTGTGTATTAAGCAGGGGTGTGGTTTATGAAGTGTTTATTAAGCAGGAGTGAGGTTTATGGAGTGTTTATTAAGCAGTAGTGAGGTTTATGAAGTGTTTATTAAGCAGGGGTGTGGTTTATGAAGTGTTTATTAAGCAGGGGTGTGGTTTATGAAGTGTTTATTAAGCAGGGGTGTGGTTTATGAAGTGTTTATTAAGCAGGAGTGAGGTTTATGAAGTGTTTATTAAGCAGGGGTGTGGTTTATGGAGTGTTTATTAAGCAGGAGTGAGGTTTATGAAGTGTTTATTAAGCAGGGGTGTGGTTTATGAAGTGTTTATTAAGCAGGGGTGTGGTTTATGGAGTGTTTATTAAGCAGGAGTGAGGTTTATGAAGTGTTTATTAAGCAGGGGTGTGGTTTATGGAGTGTTTATTAAGCAGGAGTGAGGTTTATGAAGTGTTTATTAAGCAGGAGTGAGGTTTATGAATTGTTTATTAAGCAGGGGTGTGGTTTATGAAGTGTTTATTAAGCAGGGGTGTGGTTTATGAAGTGTTTATTAAACAGGGGTGTGGTTTATGAAGTGCTTATTAAGCAGGGGTGAGGTTTATGAAGTGTTTATTAAGCAGGAGTGAGGTTTATGGAGTGTTTATTAAGCAGGGGTGTGGTTATGGAGTGTTTATTAAGCAAGGGTGTGGTTTATGGAGTGTTTATTAAGCAGGAGTGAGGTTTATGAAGTGTTTATTAAGCAGGGGTGTGGTTTATGAAGTGTTTATTAAGCAGGGGTGTGGTTTATGAAGTGTTTATTAAGCAGGGGTGTGGTATATGAAGTGTTTATTAAGCTGGGGTGTGGTTTATGGAGTGATTATTAAGCAGGGGTGTGGTTTGTGAAGTGTTTATTAAGCAAGGGTGAGGTTTATGAAGTGTTTATTAAGCAGGGGTGTGGTTTATGAAGTGTTTATTAAGCAGGGGTGTGGTTTATGAAGTCTTTATTAAGCAGGGGTGTGGTTTATGGAGTGTTTATTAAGCAGGAGTGAGGTTTATGAAGTGTTTATTAAGCAGGGGTGTGGTTTATGGAGTGTTTATTAAGCAGGAGTGAGGTTTATGAAGTGTTTATTAAGCACGAATGAGGTTTATGAAGTGTTTATTAAGCAGGGATGTGGTTTATGAAGTGTTTATTAAGCAGGGGTGTGGTTTATGAAGTGTTTATTAAGCAAGGGTGTGGTTTATGAAGTGCTTATTAAGCAGGGGTGAGGTTTATGAAGTGTTTATTAAGCAGGAGTGAGGTTTATGAAGTGTTTATTAAGCAGGGGTGTGGTTTATGAAGTGTTTATTAAGCAGGGGTGTGGTTTATGACGTGTTTATTAAGCAGGCGTGAGGTTTATGAAGTGTTTATTAAGCAGGGGTGAGGTTTATGGAGTGTTTATTAAGCAGTAGTGAAGTTTATGATGTGTTTATTAAGCAGGAGTGAGGTTTATGAAGTGTTTATTAAGCAGGGGTGTGGTTTATGAAGTGTTTATTAAGCAGGAGTGAGGTTTATGGAGTGTTTATTAGGCAGGGGTGTGGTTTATGAAGTGTTTATTAAGCAGGAGTGAGGTTTATGAAGTGTTTATTAAGCAGGGGTGTGGTTTGTGAAGTGTTTATTAAGCAGGAGTGAGGTTTATGAAGTGTTTATTAAGCAGGAGTGAGGTTTATGAAGTGTTTATTAAGCAGGGGTGTGGTTTATGAAGTGTTTATTAAGCAGGGGTGAGGTTTATGAAGTGCTTATTAAGCAGGGGTGTGGTTTATGTAGTGTGTATTAAGCAGGGGTGTTATTTATGAAGTGTTTTTAAGCAGGGGTGTGGTTTATGAAGTGTTTATTAAGCAGGAGTGTGGTTTATGAAGTGTTTATTAAGCAGGGGTGTGGTTTATGAAGTGTTTATTAAGCAGGGGTGTGGTTTATAAAGTGTGTATTAAGCAGGGGTGTGGTTTATGAAGTGTTTATTAAGCAGGAGTGAGGTTTATGGAGTGTTTATTAAGCAGGAGTGTGGTTTATGAAGTGTTTATTAAGCAGGGGTGAGGTTTATGAAGTGTTTATTAAGCAGGGGTGTGGTTTATGAAGTGTGTATTAAGCAGGGGTGTGGTTTATGAAGTGTTTATTAAGCAGGAGTGAGGTTTATGGAGTGTTTATTAAGCAGTAGTGAGGTTTATGAAGTGTTTATTAAGCAGGGGTGTGGTTTATGAAGTGTTTATTAAGCAGGGGTGTGGTTTATGAAGTGTTTATTAAGCAGGGGTGTGCTTTATGAAGTGTTTATTAAGCAGGAGTGAGGTTTATGAAGTGTTTATTAAGCAGGGGTGTGGTTTATGAAGTGTTTATTAAGCAGGGGTGTGGTTTATGAAGTGTTTATTAAGCAGGGGTGTGGTTTATGGAGTGTTTATTAAGCAGGAGTGAGGTTTATGAAGTGTTTATTAAGCAGGGGTGTGGTTTATGAAGTGTTTATTAAGCAGGGGTGTGGTTTATGGAGTGTTTATTAAGCAGGAGTGAGGTTTATGAAGTGTTTATTAAGCAGGGGTGTGGTTTATGGAGTGTTTATTAAGCAGGCGTGAGGTTTATGAAGTGTTTATTAAGCAGGAGTGAGGTTTATGAATTGTTTATTAAGCAGGGGTGTGGTTTATGAAGTGTTTATTAAGCAGGGGTGTGGTTTATGAAGTGTTTATTAAGCAGGGGTGTGGTTTATGAAGTGCTTATTAAGCAGGGGTGAGGTTAATGAAGTGTTTATTAAGCAGGAGTGAGGTTTATGGAGTGTTTATTAAGCAGGGGTGTGGTTATGGAGTGTTTATTAAGCAAGGGTGTGGTTTATGGAGTGTTTATTAAGCAGGAGTGAGGTTTATGAAGTGTTTATTAAGCAGGGGTGTGGTTTATGAAGTGTTTATTAAGCAGGGGTGTGGTTTATGAAGTGTTTATTAAGCAGGGGTGTGGTATATGAAGTGTTTATTAAGCTGGGGTGTGGTTTATGGAGTGATTATTAAGCAGGGGTGTGGTTTGTGAAGTGTTTATTAAGCAAGGGTGAGGTTTATGAAGTGTTTTTTAAGTAGGGGTGTGGTTTATGAAGTGTTTATTAAGCAGGGGTGTGGTTTATGAAGTCTTTATTAAGCAGGGGTGTGGTTTATGGAGTGTTTATTAAGCAAGAGTGAGGTTTATGAAGTGTTTATTAAGCAGGGGTGTGGTTTATGGAGTGTTTATTAAGCAGGAGTGAGGTTTATGAAGTGTTTATTAAGCACGAATGAGGTTTATGAAGTGTTTATTAAGCAGGGATGTGGTTTATGAAGTGTTTATTAAGCAGGGGTGTGGTTTATGAAATGTTTATTAAGCAAGGGTGTGGTTTATGAAGTGCTTATTAAGCAGGGGTGAGGTTTATGAAGTGTTTATTAAGCAGGAGTGAGGTTTATGAAGTGTTTATTAAGCAGGGGTGTGGTTTATGAAGTGTTTATTAAGCAGGGGTGTGGTTTAAGAAGTGTTTATTAAGCAGGGGTGAGGTTTATGAAGTGTTTATTAAGCAGGGGTGAGGTTTATGGAGTGTTTATTAAGCAGTAGTGAAGTTTATGATGTGTTTATTAAGCAGGAGTGAGGTTTATGAAGTGTTTATTAAGAAGGGGTGTGGTTTATGAAGTGTTTATCAAGCAGGAGTGAGGTTTATGGAGTGTTTATTAGGCAGGGGTGTGGTTTATGAAGTGTTTATTAAGCAGGAGTGAGGTTTATGAAGTGTTTATTAAGTAGGAGTGAGGTTTATGAAGTGTTTATTAAGCAGGGGTGTGGTTTATGACGTGTTTATTAAGCAGGGGTGTGGTTTATGAAGTGTTTATTAAGCAGGGGTGTGGTTTATGAAGTATTTATTAAGCAGGAGGGAGGTTTATGGAGTGTTTATTAAGCAGGGGTGTGGTTTATGGAGTGTTTATTAAGCAGCAGTGAGGTTTATGAAGTGTTTATTAAGCAGGAGTGAGGTTTATGAAGTGTTTATTAGGCAGGGGTGTGGTTTATGGCGTGTTTATTAAGCAGGGGTGTGGTTTATGAAGCGTTTATTAAGCAGGAGTGAGGTTTATGAAGTGTTTATTAAGCAGGAATGAGGTTTATGAAGTGTTTATTAAGCAGGGGTGTGGTTTATGAAGTGTTTATTAAGCAGGGGTGTGGTTTATGAAGTGTTTATTAAGCAGGGGTGTGGTTTATGGAGTGTTTATTAAGCAGGGATGTGGTTTATGAAGTGTTTATTAAGCAGGGGTGTGGTTTATGAAGTGTTTATTAAGCAGGAGTGAGGTTTATGAAGTGTTTATTAAGCAGGGGTGTGGTTTATGAAGTGCTTATTAAGCAGGGGTGAGGTTTATGAAGTGTTTATTAAGCAGGAGTGAGGTTTATGGAGTGTTTATTAAGCATGGGTGTGGTTATGGAGTGTTTATTAAGCAAGGGTGTGGTTTATGGAGTGTTTATTAAGCAGGAGTGAGGTTTATGAAGTGTTTATTAAGCAGGGGTGTGGTTTTTGAAGTGTTTATTAAGCAGGGGTGTGGTTTATGAAGTGTTTATTAAGCAGGGGTGTGGTATATGAAGTGTTTATTAAGCTGGGGTGTGGTTTATGGAGTGATTATTAAGCAGGGGTGTGGTTTGTGAAGTGTTTATTAAGCAAGGGTGAGGTTTATGAATGTTTATTAAGCAGGGGTGTGGTTTGTGAAGTGTTTATTAAGCAAGGGTGAGGTTTATGAAGTGTTTATTAAGCAGGGGTGTGGTTTATGAAGTGTTCATTAAGCAGGGGTGTGGTTTATGAAGTGTTTATTAAGCAGGGGTGTGGTTTGTGAAGTGTTTATTAAGCAAGGGTGAGGTTTATGGAGTGTTTATTAAGCAGGGGTGTGGTTTATGGAATGTTTATTAAGCAAGGGTGTGGTTTATGGAGTGTTTATTAAGCAGGAGTGAGGTTTATGAAGTGTTTATTAAGCAGGGGTGTGGTTTATGAAGTGTTTATTAAGCAGGGGTGTGGTTTATGAAGTGTTTATTAAGCAGGAGTGAGGTTTATGAAGTGTTTATTAAGCAGGAGTGAGGTTTATGAAGTGTTTATTAAGCAGGGGTGTGGTTTATGAAGTGTTTATTAAGCAGGAGTGAGGTTTATGAAGTGTTTATTAAGCAGGGGTGTGGTTTATGAAGTGTTTATTAAGCAGGGGTGTGGTTTATGAAGTGTGTGTTAAGCAGGGGTGTAGTTTATGAAGTGTTTATTAAGCAGGGGTGTGGTTTATGAAGTGTTTATTAAGCAGGAGTGTGGTTTATGAAGTGTTTATTAAGCAGGGGTGTGGTTTATGAAGTGTTTATTAAGCAGGAGTGAGGTTTATGGAGTGTTTATTAAGCAGGGGTGTGGTTTATGAAGTGTTTATTAAGCAGGAGTGTGGTTTATGAAGTGTTTATTAAGCAGGGGTGAGGTTTATGAAGCGTTTATTAAGGAGGGGTGTGGTTTATGAAGTGTGTATTAAGCAGGGGTGTGGTTTATGAAGTGTTTATTAAGCAGGAGTGAGGTTTATGGAGTGTTTATTAAGCAGGGGTGTGGTTTATGAATTGTTTATTAAGCAGGGGTGTGTTTTATGAAGTGTTTATTAAGCAGGAGTGTTGTTTATGAAGTGTTTATTAAGCAGGAGTGAGGTTTATGGAGTGTTTATTAAGCAGGGGTGTGGATTATGAAGTGTTTATTAAGCAGGGGTGTGGTTTATGAAGTGCTTATTAAGCAGGGGTGTGGTTTATGAAGTGTTTATTAAGCAGGGGTGTGGTTTATGAAGTGTGTATTAAGCAGGAGTGTGGTTTATGAAGTGTTTTTAAGCAGGGGTGTGGTTTATGAAGCATTTATTAAGCAGGGGTCTGGTTTATGAAGTGTTTATTAAGCAGGAGTGTGGTTTATGAAGTGTTTATTAAGCAGCGGTGTGGTTTATGAAGTGTTTATTAAGCAGGGGTGTGGTTTATGAAGTGTTTATTAAGCAGGAGTGAGGTTTATGAAGTGTTTATTAAGCAGGATTGAGGTTTATGAAGTGTTTATTAAGCAGGGGTGTGGTTTATGAAGTGTTTATTAAGCAGGGGTGTGGTTTATGAAGTGTTTATTAAGCAGGGGTGAGGTTTATGAAGTGTTTATTAAGCAGGGGTGAGGTTTATGGAGTGTTTATTAAGCAGTAGTGAAGTTTATGATGTGTTTATTAAGCAGGAGTGAGGTTTATGAAGTGTTTATTAAACAGGGGTGTGGTTTATGAAGTGTTTATTAAGCAGGGGTGTGGTTTATGAAGTGTTTATTAAGCAGGGGTGTGGTTTATAAAGTGTGTATTAAGCAGGGGTGTGGTTTATGAAGTGTTTATTAAGCAGGAGTGAGGTTTATGGAGTGTTTATTAAGCAGGAGTGTTGTTTATGAAGTGTTTATTAAGCAGGGGTGAGGTTTATGAAGTGTTTATTAAGCAGGGGTGTGGTTTATGAAGTGTGTATTAAGCAGGGGTGTGGTTTATGAAGTGTTTATTAAGCAGGAGTGAGGTTTATGGAGTGTTTATTAAGCAGTAGTGAGGTTTATGAAGTGTTTATTAAGCAGGGGTGTGGTTTATGAAGTGTTTATTAAGCAGGGGTGTGGTTTATGAAGTGTTTATTAAGCAGGGGTGTGGTTTATGAAGTGTTTATTAAGCAGGAGTGAGGTTTATGAAGTGTTTATTAAGCAGGGGTGTGGTTTATGAAGTGTTTATTAAGCAGGGGTGTGGTTTATGAAGTGTTTATTAAGCAGGGGTGTGGTTTATGGAGTGTTTATTAAGCAGGAGTGAGGTTTATGAAGTGTTTATTAAGCAGGGGTGTGGTTTATGAAGTGTTTATTAAGCAGGGGTGTGGTTTATGGAGTGTTTATTAAGCAGGAGTGAGGTTTATGAAGTGTTTATTAAGCAGGGGTGTGGTTTATGGAGTGTTTATTAAGCAGGAGTGAGGTTTATGAAGTGTTTATTAAGCAGGAGTGAGGTTTATGAATTGTTTATTAAGCAGGGGTGTGGTTTATGAAGTGTTTATTAAGCAGGGGTGTGGTTTATGAAGTGTTTATTAAGCAGGGGTGTGGTTTATGAAGTGCTTATTAAGCAGGGGTGAGGTTTATGAAGTGTTTATTAAGCAGGAGTGAGGTTTATGGAGTGTTTATTAAGCAGGGGTGTGGTTATGGAGTGTTTATTAAGCAAGGGTGTGGTTTATGGAGTGTTTATTAAGCAGGAGTGAGGTTTATGAAGTGTTTATTAAGCAGGGGTGTGGTTTATGAAGTGTTTATTAAGCAGGGGTGTGGTTTATGAAGTGTTTATTAAGCAGGGGTGTGGTATATGAAGTGTTTATTAAGCTGGGGTGTGGTTTATGGAGTGATTATTAAGCAGGGGTGTGGTTTGTGAAGTGTTTATTAAGCAAGGGTGAGGTTTATGAAGTGTTTATTAAGCAGGGGTGTGGTTTATGAAGTGTTTATTAAGCAGGGGTGTGGTTTATGAAGTCTTTATTAAGCAGGGGTGTGGTTTATGGAGTGTTTATTAAGCAGGAGTGAGGTTTATGAAGTGTTTATTAAGCAGGGGTGTGGTTTATGGAGTGTTTATTAAGCAGGAGTGAGGTTTATGAAGTGTTTATTAAGCACGAATGAGGTTTATGAAGTGTTTATTAAGCAGGGATGTGGTTTATGAAGTGTTTATTAAGCAGGGGTGTGGTTTATGAAGTGTTTATTAAGCAAGGGTGTGGTTTATGAAGTGCTTATTAAGCAGGGGTGAGGTTTATGAAGTGTTTATTAAGCAGGAGTGAGGTTTATGAAGTGTTTATTAAGCAGGGGTGTGGTTTATGAAGTGTTTATTAAGCAGGGGTGTGGTTTATGACGTGTTTATTAAGCAGGCGTGAGGTTTATGAAGTGTTTATTAAGCAGGGGTGAGGTTTATGGAGTGTTTATTAAGCAGTAGTGAAGTTTATGATGTGTTTATTAAGCAGGAGTGAGGTTTATGAAGTGTTTATTAAGCAGGGGTGTGGTTTATGAAGTGTTTATTAAGCAGGAGTGAGGTTTATGGAGTGTTTATTAGGCAGGGGTGTGGTTTATGAAGTGTTTATTAAGCAGGAGTGAGGTTTATGAAGTGTTTATTAAGCAGGGGTGTGGTTTGTGAAGTGTTTATTAAGCAGGAGTGAGGTTTATGAAGTGTTTATTAAGCAGGAGTGAGGTTTATGAAGTGTTTATTAAGCAGGGGTGTGGTTTATGAAGTGTTTATTAAGCAGGGGTGAGGTTTATGAAGTGCTTATTAAGCAGGGGTGTGGTTTATGTAGTGTGTATTAAGCAGGGGTGTTATTTATGAAGTGTTTTTAAGCAGGGGTGTGGTTTATGAAGTGTTTATTAAGCAGGAGTGTGGTTTATGAAGTGTTTATTAAGCAGGGGTGTGGTTTATGAAGTGTTTATTAAGCAGGGGTGTGGTTTATAAAGTGTGTATTAAGCAGGGGTGTGGTTTATGAAGTGTTTATTAAGCAGGAGTGAGGTTTATGGAGTGTTTATTAAGCAGGAGTGTGGTTTATGAAGTGTTTATTAAGCAGGGGTGAGGTTTATGAAGTGTTTATTAAGCAGGGGTGTGGTTTATGAAGTGTGTATTAAGCAGGGGTGTGGTTTATGAAGTGTTTATTAAGCAGGAGTGAGGTTTATGGAGTGTTTATTAAGCAGTAGTGAGGTTTATGAAGTGTTTATTAAGCAGGGGTGTGGTTTATGAAGTGTTTATTAAGCAGGGGTGTGGTTTATGAAGTGTTTATTAAGCAGGGGTGTGCTTTATGAAGTGTTTATTAAGCAGGAGTGAGGTTTATGAAGTGTTTATTAAGCAGGGGTGTGGTTTATGAAGTGTTTATTAAGCAGGGGTGTGGTTTATGAAGTGTTTATTAAGCAGGGGTGTGGTTTATGGAGTGTTTATTAAGCAGGAGTGAGGTTTATGAAGTGTTTATTAAGCAGGGGTGTGGTTTATGAAGTGTTTATTAAGCAGGGGTGTGGTTTATGGAGTGTTTATTAAGCAGGAGTGAGGTTTATGAAGTGTTTATTAAGCAGGGGTGTGGTTTATGGAGTGTTTATTAAGCAGGCGTGAGGTTTATGAAGTGTTTATTAAGCAGGAGTGAGGTTTATGAATTGTTTATTAAGCAGGGGTGTGGTTTATGAAGTGTTTATTAAGCAGGGGTGTGGTTTATGAAGTGTTTATTAAGCAGGGGTGTGGTTTATGAAGTGCTTATTAAGCAGGGGTGAGGTTAATGAAGTGTTTATTAAGCAGGAGTGAGGTTTATGGAGTGTTTATTAAGCAGGGGTGTGGTTATGGAGTGTTTATTAAGCAAGGGTGTGGTTTATGGAGTGTTTATTAAGCAGGAGTGAGGTTTATGAAGTGTTTATTAAGCAGGGGTGTGGTTTATGAAGTGTTTATTAAGCAGGGGTGTGGTTTATGAAGTGTTTATTAAGCAGGGGTGTGGTATATGAAGTGTTTATTAAGCTGGGGTGTGGTTTATGGAGTGATTATTAAGCAGGGGTGTGGTTTGTGAAGTGTTTATTAAGCAAGGGTGAGGTTTATGAAGTGTTTTTTAAGTAGGGGTGTGGTTTATGAAGTGTTTATTAAGCAGGGGTGTGGTTTATGAAGTCTTTATTAAGCAGGGGTGTGGTTTATGGAGTGTTTATTAAGCAAGAGTGAGGTTTATGAAGTGTTTATTAAGCAGGGGTGTGGTTTATGGAGTGTTTATTAAGCAGGAGTGAGGTTTATGAAGTGTTTATTAAGCACGAATGAGGTTTATGAAGTGTTTATTAAGCAGGGATGTGGTTTATGAAGTGTTTATTAAGCAGGGGTGTGGTTTATGAAATGTTTATTAAGCAAGGGTGTGGTTTATGAAGTGCTTATTAAGCAGGGGTGAGGTTTATGAAGTGTTTATTAAGCAGGAGTGAGGTTTATGAAGTGTTTATTAAGCAGGGGTGTGGTTTATGAAGTGTTTATTAAGCAGGGGTGTGGTTTAAGAAGTGTTTATTAAGCAGGGGTGAGGTTTATGAAGTGTTTATTAAGCAGGGGTGAGGTTTATGGAGTGTTTATTAAGCAGTAGTGAAGTTTATGATGTGTTTATTAAGCAGGAGTGAGGTTTATGAAGTGTTTATTAAGAAGGGGTGTGGTTTATGAAGTGTTTATTAAGCAGGAGTGAGGTTTATGGAGTGTTTATTAGGCAGGGGTGTGGTTTATGAAGTGTTTATTAAGCAGGAGTGAGGTTTATGAAGTGTTTATTAAGCAGGGGTGTGGTTTGTGAAGTGTTTATTAAGCAGGAGTGAGGTTTATGAAGTGTTTATTAAGCAGGAGTGAGGTTTATGAAGTGTTTATTAAGCAGGGGTGTGGTTTATGAAGTGTTTATTAAGTAGGGGTGTGGTTTATGAAGTGGTTATTAAGCAGGGGTGTGGTTTATGAAGTGTTTATTAAGCAGGGATGTGGTTTATTAAGTGTTTATTAAGCAGGGGTGAGGTTTATGAAGTGTTTATTAAGCAGGAGTGAGGTTTATGGAGTGTTTATTAAGCAGGGGTGTGGTTTATGAAGTGTTTATTAAGCAGGGGTGTGGTTTATGAAGTGTTTATTAAGCAGGAGTGAGGTTTATGGAGTGTTTATTAAGCAGGGGTGTGGTTTATGAAGTGTTTATTAAGCAGGAGTGTGGTTTATGAAGTGTTTATTAAGCAGGGGTGAGGTTTATGAAGCGTTTATTAAGGAGGGGTGTGGTTTATGAAGTGTGTATTAAGCAGGGGTGTGGTTTATGAAGTGTTTATTAAGCAGGAGTGAGGTTTATGGAGTGTTTATTAAGCAGGGGTGTGGTTTATGAATTGTTTATTAAGCAGGGGTGTGTTTTATGAAGTGTTTATTAAGCAGGAGTGTTGTTTATGAAGTGTTTATTAAGCAGGAGTGAGGTTTATGGAGTGTTTATTAAGCAGGGGTGTGGATTATGAAGTGTTTATTAAGCAGGGGTGTGGTTTATGAAGTGCTTATTAAGCAGGGGTGTGGTTTATGAAGTGTTTATTAAGCAGGGGTGTGGTTTATGAAGTGTGTATTAAGCAGGGGTGTGGTTTATGAAGTGTTTTTAAGCAGGGGTGTGGTTTATGAAGCATTTATTAAGCAGGGGTCTGGTTTATGAAGTGTTTATTAAGCAGGAGTGTGGTTTATGAAGTGTTTATTAAGCAGCGGTGTGGTTTATGAAGTGTTTATTAAGCAGGGGTGTGGTTTATGAAGTGTTTATTAAGCAGGAGTGAGGTTTATGAAGTGTTTATTAAGCAGGATTGAGGTTTATGAAGTGTTTATTAAGCAGGGGTGTGGTTTATGAAGTGTTTATTAAGCAGGGGTGTGGTTTATGAAGTGTTTATTAAGCAGGGGTGAGGTTTATGAAGTGTTTATTAAGCAGGGGTGAGGTTTATGGAGTGTTTATTAAGCAGTAGTGAAGTTTATGATGTGTTTATTAAGCAGGAGTGAGGTTTATGAAGTGTTTATTAAACAGGGGTGTGGTTTATGAAGTGTTTATTAAGCAGGGGTGTGGTTTATGAAGTGTTTATTAAGCAGGGGTGTGGTTTATAAAGTGTGTATTAAACAGGGGTGTGGTTTATGAAGTGTTTATTAAGCAGGAGTGAGGTTTATGGAGTGTTTATTAAGCAGGAGTGTTGTTTATGAAGTGTTTATTAAGCAGGGGTGAGGTTTATGAAGTGTTTATTAAGCAGGGGTGTGGTTTATGAAGTGTGTATTAAGCAGGGGTGTGGTTTATGAAGTGTTTATTAAGCAGGAGTGAGGTTTATGGAGTGTTTATTAAGCAGTAGTGAGGTTTATGAAGTGTTTATTAAGCAGGGGTGTGGTTTATGAAGTGTTTATTAAGCAGGGGTGTGGTTTATGAAGTGTTTATTAAGCAGGGGTGTGGTTTATGAAGTGTTTATTAAGCAGGAGTGAGGTTTATGAAGTGTTTATTAAGCAGGGGTGTGGTTTATGAAGTGTTTATTAAGCAGGGGTGTGGTTTATGAAGTGTTTATTAAGCGGGGGTGTGGTTTATGGAGTGTTTATTAAGCAGGAGTGAGGTTTATGAAGTGTTTATTAAGCAGGGGTGTGGTTTATGAAGTGTTTATTAAGCAGGGGTGTGGTTTATGGAGTGTTTATTAAGCAGGAGTGAGGTTTATGAAGTGTTTATTAAGCAGGGGTGTGGTTTATGGAGTGTTTATTAAGCAGGAGTGAGGTTTATGAAGTGTTTATTAAGCAGGAGTGAGGTTTATGAAGTGTTTATTAAGCAGGGGTGTGGTTTATGAAGTGTTTATTAAGCAGGGGTGTGGTTTATGAAGTGTTTATTAAGCAGGGGTGAGGTTTATGAAGTGTTTATTAAGCAGGGGTGAGGTTTATGGAGTGTTTATTAAGCAGTAGTGAAGTTTATGATGTGTTTATTAAGCAGGAGTGAGGTTTATGAAGTGTTTATTAAGCAGGGGTGTGGTTTATGAAGTGTTTATTAAGCAGGAGTGAGGTTTATGGAGTGTTTATTAGGCAGGGGTGTGGTTTATGAAGTGTTTATTAAGCAGGAGTGAGGTTTATGAAGTGTTTATTAAGCAGGGGTGTGGTTTGTGAAGTGTTTATTAAGCAGGAGTGAGGTTTATGAAGTGTTTATTAAGCAGGAGTGAGGTTTATGAAGTGTTTATTAAGCAGGAGTGTGGTTTATGAAGTGTTTATTAAGCAGGAGTGAGGTTTATGGAGTGTTTATTAAGCAGGGGTGTGGTTTATGAAGTGTTTATTAAGCAGGGGTGTGGTTTATGAAGTGCTTATTAAGCAGGGGTGTGGTTTATGAAGTGTTTATTAAGCAGGGGTGTGGTTTATGAAGTGTGTATTAAGCAGGGGTGTGGTTTATGAAGTGTTTTTAAGCAGGGATGTGGTTTATGAAGCATTTATTAAGCAGGGGTCTGGTTTATGAAGTGTTTATTAAGCAGGAGTGTGGTTTATGAAGTGTTTATTAAGCAGGGGTGTGGTTTATGAAGTGTTTATTAAGCAGGGGTGAGGTTTATGGAGTGTTTATTAAGCAGGAGTGAGGTTTATGAAGTGTTTATTAAGCAGGGGTGTGCTTTATGGAGTGTTTATTAAGCAGGAGTGAGGTTTATGAAGTGTTTATTAAGCAGGAGTGAGGTTTATGAATTGTTTATTAAGCAGGGGTGTGGTTTATGAAGTGTTTATTAAGCAGGGGTGTGGTTTATGAAGTGTTTATTAAGCAGGGGTGTGGTTTATGAAGTGCCTATTAAGCAGGGGTGTGGTTTATGAAGTGCTTATTAAGCAGGAGTGAGGTTTATGGAGTGTTTATTAAGCAAGGGTGTGGTTTATGGAGTGTTTATTAAGCAGGAGTGAGGTTTATGAAATGTTTTTTAAGCAGGGGTGTGGTTTATGAAGTGTTTATTAAGCAGGGGTGTGGTTTATGAAGTGTTTATTAAGCAGGGGTGTGGTATATGAAGTGTTTATTAAGCTGGGGTGTGGTTTATGGAGTGATTATTAAGCAGGGGTGTGGTTTGTGAAGTGTTTATTAAGCAAGGGTGAGGTTTATGAAGTGTTTATTAAGCATGGGTGTGGTTTATGAAGTGTTTATTAAGCAGGGGTGTGGTTTATGAAGTGTTTATTAAGCAGGGGTGTGGTTTATGAAGTGTTTATTAAGCAGGGGTGTGGTTTATGAAGCGTTTATTAAGCAGGGCTGTGGTTTATGAAGTGTTTATTAAGCAGGGGTGTGGTTTATGAAGTGTTTATTAAGCAGGGGTGTGGTTTATGAAGTATTTATTAAGCAGGAGTGAGGTTTATGGAGTGTTTATTAAGCAGGGGTGTGGTTTATGGAGTGTTTATTAAGCAGGAGTGAGGTTTATGAAGTGTTTATTAAGCAGGGGTCTGGTTTATGGAGTGTTTATTAAGCAGGAGTGAGGTTTATGAAGTGTTTATTAAGCAGGAGTGAGGTTTATGAAGTGTTTATTAAGCAGGAGTGAGGTTTATTAAGTGTTTATTAAGCAGGGGTGTGGTTTATGAAGTGTTTATTAAGCAGGAGTGAGGTTTATGGAGTGTTTATTAGGTAGGGGTGTGGTTTATGAAGTGTTTATTAAGCAGGAGTGAGGTTTATGAAGTGTTTATTAAGCAGGAGTGAGGTTTATGAAGTGTTTATTAAGCAGGGGTGTGGTTTATGAAGTGTTTATTAAGCAGGAGTGAGGTTTATGAAGTGTTTATTAAGCAGGAGTGAGGTTTATGAAGTGTTTATTAAGCAGGGGTGTGGTTTATGAAGTGTTTATTAAGCAGGGGTGTGGTTTATGAAGTGTTTATTAAGTAGGGGTGTGGTTTATGAAGTGTTTATTAAGCAGGGGTGTGGTTTATGAAGTGTTTATTAAGCAGGGGTGTGGTTTATTAAGTGTTTATTAAGCAGGGGTGAGGTTTATGAAGTGTTTATTAAGCAGGAGTGAGGTTTATTGAGTGTTTATTAAGCAGGGGTGTGGTTTATGGAGTGTTTATTAAGCAAGGGTGTGGTTTATGGAGTGTTTATTAAGCAGGAGTGAGGTTTATGAAGTGTTTATTAAGCTTGGATGTGGTTTATGAAGTGTTTATTAAGCAGGAGTGAGGTTTATGAAGTGTTTATTAAGCAGGAGTGAGGTTTATGAAGTGTTTATTAAGCAGGGGTGTGGTTTATGAAGTGTTTATTAAGCAGGGGTGTGGTTTATGAAGTGTTTATTAAGCAGGGGTGTGGTTTATGAAGTGTTTATTAAGCAGGGGTGTGGTTTATGAAGTGCTTATTAAGCAGGGGTGTGGTTTATGAAGTGTTTATTAAGCAGGGGTGAGGTTTATGAAGTGTTTATTAAGCAGGAGTGAGGTTTATGGAGTGTTTATTAAGCAGGGGTGTGGTTTATGGAGTGTTTATTAAGCAAGGGTGTGGTTTATGGAGTGTTTATTAAGCAGGAGTGAGGTTTATGAAGTGTTTATTAAGCAGGGGTGTGGTTTATGAAGTGTTTATTAAGCAGGGGTGTGGTTTATAAAGTGTTTATTAAGCAGGAGTGAGGTTTATGAAGTGTTTATTAAGCAGGGGTGTGGTTTATGAAGTGTTTATTAAGCAGGGGTGTGGTTTATGAAGTATTTATTAAGCAGGAGGGAGGTTTATGGAGTGTTTATTAAGCAGGGGTGTGGTTTATGGAGTGTTTATTAAGCAGGAGTGAGGTTCATGAAGTGTTTATTAAGCAGGAGTGAGGTTTATGAAGTGTTTATTAGGCAGGGGTGTCGTTTATGGCGTGTTTATTAAGCAGGGGTGTGGTTTATGAAGCGTTTATTAAGCAGGAGTGAGGTTTATGAAGCGTTTATTAAGCAGGAGTGAGGTTTATGAAGTGTTTATTAAGCAGGGGTGTGGTTTATGAAGTGTTTATTAAGCAGGGGTGTGGTTTATGAAGTGTTTATTAAGCAGGGGTGTGGTTTATGGAGTGTTTATTAAGCAGGGATGTGGTTTATGAAGTGTTTATTAAGCAGGGGTGAGGTTTATGAAGTGTTTATGAAGCAGGAGTGAGGTTTATGAAGTGTTTATTAAGCAGGGGTGTGGTTTATGAAGTGTTTATTAAGCAGGGGTGTGGTTTATGAAATGTTTATTAAGCAGGGGTGTGGTTTATGAAGTGTTTATTAAGCATGAGTGTGGTTTATGAAGTGTTTATTAAGCAGGGGTGTGGTTTATGAAGTGTTTATTAAGCAGGGGTGTGTTTTATGAAGTGTTTATTAAGCAGGGGTGTGGTTTATGAAGTGTTTATTAAGCAGGGGTGTGGTTTATGAAGTGTTTATTAAGCAGGGGTATGTTTCATGAAGTGTTTATTGAGCAGGAGTGAGGTTTATGGAGTGTTTAGTTAAGCAGGGGTGTGGTTTATGAAGTGATTATTAAGCAGGGGTGTGGTTTATGGAGTGTTTATTAAGCAAGGGTGTGGTTTATGAAGTGTTTATTAAGCAGGAGTTAGGTTTATGAAGTGTTTATTAAGCAGGAGTGAGGTTTATGAAGTGTTTATTAAGCAGGGGTGTGGTTTATGAAGTGTTTATTAAGCAGGTGTGTGGTTTATGAAGTGTTTATTAAGCAGGGGTGTGGTTTATGAAGTGTTTATTAAGCATGGGTGTGTTTTATGAAGTGTTTATTAAGCAGGAGTGAGGTTTATGAAATGTTAAGCAGGGGTGTACTTTATCAAATGTTTTTTAAGCAGGGGTATGGTTTATGAAGTGTTTATTAAGCAGGGGTGTGTTTTATGAAGTCTTTATTAAGCAGGGGTGAGGTTTATGAAGTGTTTATTAAGCAGGGGTGTGGTTTATGGAGTGTTTAGTTAAGCAGGGGTGTGTTTTATGAAGTGCTTATTAAGCAGGGGTGTGTTTTATGAAGTGTTTATTAAGCAAGGGTGCGGTTTATGGAGTGTTTAGTTAAGCAGGGGTGTGGTTTATGAGTGTTTATTAAGCAGGGGTGAGGTTTATGAAATGTTTATTAAGCAGGGGTGTGTTTTATGAAGTGTTTTTTAAGCAGGAGTGAGGTTTATGAAATGTTTATTAAGCAGGGGTGTGTTTTATGAAGTGTTTATTAAGCAGGGGTGAGGTTTATGAAGTGTTTATTAAGCAGGGGTGAGGTTTATGAAGTGTGTATTAAGCAGGGGTGTGGTTTATCAAATGTTTATTATGCAGGGGTGTGTTTTATTAAGTGTTTATTAAGCAGGGGTGTGTTTTATGAAGTGTTTATTAAGCAAGGGTGTGGTTTATGGAGTGTTTAGTTAAGCAGTGGTGTGATTTATGAATTGTTTATTAAGCAGGAGTGAGGTTTATGAAGTGTTTATTAAGCAGGGGTGAGGTTTATGAAGTGTTTATTAAGCAGGGGTGTGTTTTATGAAGTGTTTATTAAGCAGGGGTGTGGTTTATGAAATGTTTATTAAGCAGGGGTGTGGTTTATGAAATGTTTATTAAGCAGGGGTGTGGTTTATGAAGTGTTTATTAAGCATGGGTGTGGTTTATGAAGTTTTTATTAAGCAGGGGTGTGGTTTATGAAGTGTTTATTAAGCAGGGGTGTGTTTTATGAAGTGTTTATTAAGCAGGGGTGTGGTTTATGAAGTGTTTATTAAGTAGGGGTGTGTTTTATGAAGTGTTTATTAAGCAGGAGTGAGGTTTATGGAGTGTTTATTAAGCAGGGGTGTGGTTTATGAATTGTTTATTAAGCAGGGGTGTGTTTTATGAAGTGTTTATTAAGCAGGAGTGTTGTTTATGAAGTGTTTATTAAGCAGGAGTGAGGTTTATGGAGTGTTTATTAAGCAGGGGTGTGGATTATGAAGTGTTTATTAAGCAGGGGTGTGGTTTATGAAGTGCTTATTAAGCAGGGGTGTGGTTTATGAAGTGTTTATTAAGCAGGGGTGTGGTTTATGAAGTGTGTATTAAGCAGGGGTGTGGTTTATGAAGTGTTTTTAAGCAGGGGTGTGGTTTATGAAGCATTTATTAAGCAGGGGTCTGGTTTATGAAGTGTTTATTAAGCAGGAGTGTGGTTTATGAAGTGTTTATTAAGCAGCGGTGTGGTTTATGAAGTGTTTATTAAGCAGGGGTGTGGTTTATGAAGTGTTTATTAAGCAGGAGTGAGGTTTATGAAGTGTTTATTAAGCAGGATTGAGGTTTATGAAGTGTTTATTAAGCAGGGGTGTGGTTTATGAAGTGTTTATTAAGCAGGGGTGTGGTTTATGAAGTGTTTATTAAGCAGGGGTGAGGTTTATGAAGTGTTTATTAAGCAGGGGTGAGGTTTATGGAGTGTTTATTAAGCAGTAGTGAAGTTTATGATGTGTTTATTAAGCAGGAGTGAGGTTTATGAAGTGTTTATTAAACAGGGGTGTGGTTTATGAAGTGTTTATTAAGCAGGGGTGTGGTTTATGAAGTGTTTATTAAGCAGGGGTGTGGTTTATAAAGTGTGTATTAAACAGGGGTGTGGTTTATGAAGTGTTTATTAAGCAGGAGTGAGGTTTATGGAGTGTTTATTAAGCAGGAGTGTTGTTTATGAAGTGTTTATTAAGCAGGGGTGAGGTTTATGAAGTGTTTATTAAGCAGGGGTGTGGTTTATGAAGTGTGTATTAAGCAGGGGTGTGGTTTATGAAGTGTTTATTAAGCAGGAGTGAGGTTTATGGAGTGTTTATTAAGCAGTAGTGAGGTTTATGAAGTGTTTATTAAGCAGGGGTGTGGTTTATGAAGTGTTTATTAAGCAGGGGTGTGGTTTATGAAGTGTTTATTAAGCAGGGGTGTGGTTTATGAAGTGTTTATTAAGCAGGAGTGAGGTTTATGAAGTGTTTATTAAGCAGGGGTGTGGTTTATGAAGTGTTTATTAAGCAGGGGTGTGGTTTATGAAGTGTTTATTAAGCGGGGGTGTGGTTTATGGAGTGTTTATTAAGCAGGAGTGAGGTTTATGAAGTGTTTATTAAGCAGGGGTGTGGTTTATGAAGTGTTTATTAAGCAGGGGTGTGGTTTATGGAGTGTTTATTAAGCAGGAGTGAGGTTTATGAAGTGTTTATTAAGCAGGGGTGTGGTTTATGGAGTGTTTATTAAGCAGGAGTGAGGTTTATGAAGTGTTTATTAAGCAGGAGTGAGGTTTATGAAGTGTTTATTAAGCAGGGGTGTGGTTTATGAAGTGTTTATTAAGCAGGGGTGTGGTTTATGAAGTGTTTATTAAGCAGGGGTGAGGTTTATGAAGTGTTTATTAAGCAGGGGTGAGGTTTATGGAGTGTTTATTAAGCAGTAGTGAAGTTTATGATGTGTTTATTAAGCAGGAGTGAGGTTTATGAAGTGTTTATTAAGCAGGGGTGTGGTTTATGAAGTGTTTATTAAGCAGGAGTGAGGTTTATGGAGTGTTTATTAGGCAGGGGTGTGGTTTATGAAGTGTTTATTAAGCAGGAGTGAGGTTTATGAAGTGTTTATTAAGCAGGGGTGTGGTTTGTGAAGTGTTTATTAAGCAGGAGTGAGGTTTATGAAGTGTTTATTAAGCAGGAGTGAGGTTTATGAAGTGTTTATTAAGCAGGAGTGTGGTTTATGAAGTGTTTATTAAGCAGGAGTGAGGTTTATGGAGTGTTTATTAAGCAGGGGTGTGGTTTATGAAGTGTTTATTAAGCAGGGGTGTGGTTTATGAAGTGCTTATTAAGCAGGGGTGTGGTTTATGAAGTGTTTATTAAGCAGGGGTGTGGTTTATGAAGTGTGTATTAAGCAGGGGTGTGGTTTATGAAGTGTTTTTAAGCAGGGATGTGGTTTATGAAGCATTTATTAAGCAGGGGTCTGGTTTATGAAGTGTTTATTAAGCAGGAGTGTGGTTTATGAAGTGTTTATTAAGCAGGGGTGTGGTTTATGAAGTGTTTATTAAGCAGGGGTGAGGTTTATGGAGTGTTTATTAAGCAGGAGTGAGGTTTATGAAGTGTTTATTAAGCAGGGGTGTGCTTTATGGAGTGTTTATTAAGCAGGAGTGAGGTTTATGAAGTGTTTATTAAGCAGGAGTGAGGTTTATGAATTGTTTATTAAGCAGGGGTGTGGTTTATGAAGTGTTTATTAAGCAGGGGTGTGGTTTATGAAGTGTTTATTAAGCAGGGGTGTGGTTTATGAAGTGCCTATTAAGCAGGGGTGTGGTTTATGAAGTGCTTATTAAGCAGGAGTGAGGTTTATGGAGTGTTTATTAAGCAAGGGTGTGGTTTATGGAGTGTTTATTAAGCAGGAGTGAGGTTTATGAAATGTTTTTTAAGCAGGGGTGTGGTTTATGAAGTGTTTATTAAGCAGGGGTGTGGTTTATGAAGTGTTTATTAAGCAGGGGTGTGGTATATGAAGTGTTTATTAAGCTGGGGTGTGGTTTATGGAGTGATTATTAAGCAGGGGTGTGGTTTGTGAAGTGTTTATTAAGCAAGGGTGAGGTTTATGAAGTGTTTATTAAGCATGGGTGTGGTTTATGAAGTGTTTATTAAGCAGGGGTGTGGTTTATGAAGTGTTTATTAAGCAGGGGTGTGGTTTATGAAGTGTTTATTAAGCAGGGGTGTGGTTTATGAAGCGTTTATTAAGCAGGGCTGTGGTTTATGAAGTGTTTATTAAGCAGGGGTGTGGTTTATGAAGTGTTTATTAAGCAGGGGTGTGGTTTATGAAGTATTTATTAAGCAGGAGTGAGGTTTATGGAGTGTTTATTAAGCAGGGGTGTGGTTTATGGAGTGTTTATTAAGCAGGAGTGAGGTTTATGAAGTGTTTATTAAGCAGGGGTCTGGTTTATGGAGTGTTTATTAAGCAGGAGTGAGGTTTATGAAGTGTTTATTAAGCAGGAGTGAGGTTTATGAAGTGTTTATTAAGCAGGAGTGAGGTTTATTAAGTGTTTATTAAGCAGGGGTGTGGTTTATGAAGTGTTTATTAAGCAGGAGTGAGGTTTATGGAGTGTTTATTAGGTAGGGGTGTGGTTTATGAAGTGTTTATTAAGCAGGAGTGAGGTTTATGAAGTGTTTATTAAGCAGGAGTGAGGTTTATGAAGTGTTTATTAAGCAGGGGTGTGGTTTATGAAGTGTTTATTAAGCAGGAGTGAGGTTTATGAAGTGTTTATTAAGCAGGAGTGAGGTTTATGAAGTGTTTATTAAGCAGGGGTGTGGTTTATGAAGTGTTTATTAAGCAGGGGTGTGGTTTATGAAGTGTTTATTAAGTAGGGGTGTGGTTTATGAAGTGTTTATTAAGCAGGGGTGTGGTTTATGAAGTGTTTATTAAGCAGGGGTGTGGTTTATTAAGTGTTTATTAAGCAGGGGTGAGGTTTATGAAGTGTTTATTAAGCAGGAGTGAGGTTTATTGAGTGTTTATTAAGCAGGGGTGTGGTTTATGGAGTGTTTATTAAGCAAGGGTGTGGTTTATGGAGTGTTTATTAAGCAGGAGTGAGGTTTATGAAGTGTTTATTAAGCTTGGATGTGGTTTATGAAGTGTTTATTAAGCAGGAGTGAGGTTTATGAAGTGTTTATTAAGCAGGAGTGAGGTTTATGAAGTGTTTATTAAGCAGGGGTGTGGTTTATGAAGTGTTTATTAAGCAGGGGTGTGGTTTATGAAGTGTTTATTAAGCAGGGGTGTGGTTTATGAAGTGTTTATTAAGCAGGGGTGTGGTTTATGAAGTGCTTATTAAGCAGGGGTGTGGTTTATGAAGTGTTTATTAAGCAGGGGTGAGGTTTATGAAGTGTTTATTAAGCAGGAGTGAGGTTTATGGAGTGTTTATTAAGCAGGGGTGTGGTTTATGGAGTGTTTATTAAGCAAGGGTGTGGTTTATGGAGTGTTTATTAAGCAGGAGTGAGGTTTATGAAGTGTTTATTAAGCAGGGGTGTGGTTTATGAAGTGTTTATTAAGCAGGGGTGTGGTTTATAAAGTGTTTATTAAGCAGGAGTGAGGTTTATGAAGTGTTTATTAAGCAGGGGTGTGGTTTATGAAGTGTTTATTAAGCAGGGGTGTGGTTTATGAAGTATTTATTAAGCAGGAGGGAGGTTTATGGAGTGTTTATTAAGCAGGGGTGTGGTTTATGGAGTGTTTATTAAGCAGGAGTGAGGTTCATGAAGTGTTTATTAAGCAGGAGTGAGGTTTATGAAGTGTTTATTAGGCAGGGGTGTCGTTTATGGCGTGTTTATTAAGCAGGGGTGTGGTTTATGAAGCGTTTATTAAGCAGGAGTGAGGTTTATGAAGCGTTTATTAAGCAGGAGTGAGGTTTATGAAGTGTTTATTAAGCAGGGGTGTGGTTTATGAAGTGTTTATTAAGCAGGGGTGTGGTTTATGAAGTGTTTATTAAGCAGGGGTGTGGTTTATGGAGTGTTTATTAAGCAGGGATGTGGTTTATGAAGTGTTTATTAAGCAGGGGTGAGGTTTATGAAGTGTTTATGAAGCAGGAGTGAGGTTTATGAAGTGTTTATTAAGCAGGGGTGTGGTTTATGAAGTGTTTATTAAGCAGGGGTGTGGTTTATGAAATGTTTATTAAGCAGGGGTGTGGTTTATGAAGTGTTTATTAAGCATGAGTGTGGTTTATGAAGTGTTTATTAAGCAGGGGTGTGGTTTATGAAGT
Source organism: Phyllobates terribilis (assembly GCF_046119375.1). Taxonomy (NCBI): domain Eukaryota; kingdom Metazoa; phylum Chordata; class Amphibia; order Anura; family Dendrobatidae; genus Phyllobates; species Phyllobates terribilis. The sequence goes on along the minus strand of NW_027362763.1, from coordinate 678,159,840 downwards.
GTTTATTAAGCAGGGGTGTGTTTTATGAAGTGTTTATTAAGCAGGGGTGTGGTTTATGAAGTGTTTATTAAGCAGGGGTGTGGTTTATGAAGTGTTTATTAAGCAGGGGTATGTTTTATGAAGTGTTTATTGAGCAGGAGTGAGGTTTATGGAGTGTTTAGTTAAGCAGGGGTGTGGTTTATGAAGTGATTATTAAGCAGGGGTGTGGTTTATGGAGTGTTTATTAAGCAAGGGTGTGGTTTATGAAGTGTTTATTAAGCAGGAGTTAGGTTTATGAAGTGTTTATTAAGCAGGAGTGAGGTTTATGAAGTGTTTATTAAGCAGGGGTGTGGTTTATGAAGTGTTTATTAAGCAGGTGTGTGGTTTATGAAGTGTTTATTAAGCAGGGGTGTGGTTTATGAAGTGTTTATTAAGCATGGGTGTGTTTTATGAAGTGTTTATTAAGCAGGAGTGAGGTTTATGAAATGTTAAGCAGGGGTGTACTTTATCAAATGTTTTTTAAGCAGGGGTATGGTTTATGAAGTGTTTATTAAGCAGGGGTGTGTTTTATGAAGTCTTTATTAAGCAGGGGTGAGGTTTATGAAGTGTTTATTAAGCAGGGGTGTGGTTTATGGAGTGTTTAGTTAAGCAGGGGTGTGTTTTATGAAGTGCTTATTAAGCAGGGGTGTGTTTTATGAAGTGTTTATTAAGCAAGGGTGCGGTTTATGGAGTGTTTAGTTAAGCAGGGGTGTGGTTTATGAGTGTTTATTAAGCAGGGGTGAGGTTTATGAAATGTTTATTAAGCAGGGGTGTGTTTTATGAAGTGTTTTTTAAGCAGGAGTGAGGTTTATGAAATGTTTATTAAGCAGGGGTGTGTTTTATGAAGTGTTTATTAAGCAGGGGTGAGGTTTATGAAGTGTTTATTAAGCAGGGGTGAGGTTTATGAAGTGTGTATTAAGCAGGGGTGTGGTTTATCAAATGTTTATTATGCAGGGGTGTGTTTTATTAAGTGTTTATTAAGCAGGGGTGTGTTTTATGAAGTGTTTATTAAGCAAGGGTGTGGTTTATGGAGTGTTTAGTTAAGCAGTGGTGTGATTTATGAATTGTTTATTAAGCAGGAGTGAGGTTTATGAAGTGTTTATTAAGCAGGGGTGAGGTTTATGAAGTGTTTATTAAGCAGGGGTGTGTTTTATGAAGTGTTTATTAAGCAGGGGTGTGGTTTATGAAATGTTTATTAAGCAGGGGTGTGGTTTATGAAATGTTTATTAAGCAGGGGTGTGGTTTATGAAGTGTTTATTAAGCATGGGTGTGGTTTATGAAGTTTTTATTAAGCAGGGGTGTGGTTTATGAAGTGTTTATTAAGCAGGGGTGTGTTTTATGAAGTGTTTATTAAGCAGGGGTGTGGTTTATGAAGTGTTTATTAAGTAGGGGTGTGTTTTATGAAGTGTTTATTAAGCAGGAGTGAGGTTTATGGAGTGTTTATTAAGCAGGGGTGTGGTTTATGAATTGTTTATTAAGCAGGGGTGTGTTTTATGAAGTGTTTATTAAGCAGGAGTGTTGTTTATGAAGTGTTTATTAAGCAGGAGTGAGGTTTATGGAGTGTTTATTAAGCAGGGGTGTGGATTATGAAGTGTTTATTAAGCAGGGGTGTGGTTTATGAAGTGCTTATTAAGCAGGGGTGTGGTTTATGAAGTGTTTATTAAGCAGGGGTGTGGTTTATGAAGTGTGTATTAAGCAGGGGTGTGGTTTATGAAGTGTTTTTAAGCAGGGGTGTGGTTTATGAAGCATTTATTAAGCAGGGGTCTGGTTTATGAAGTGTTTATTAAGCAGGAGTGTGGTTTATGAAGTGTTTATTAAGCAGCGGTGTGGTTTATGAAGTGTTTATTAAGCAGGGGTGTGGTTTATGAAGTGTTTATTAAGCAGGAGTGAGGTTTATGAAGTGTTTATTAAGCAGGATTGAGGTTTATGAAGTGTTTATTAAGCAGGGGTGTGGTTTATGAAGTGTTTATTAAGCAGGGGTGTGGTTTATGAAGTGTTTATTAAGCAGGGGTGAGGTTTATGAAGTGTTTATTAAGCAGGGGTGAGGTTTATGGAGTGTTTATTAAGCAGTAGTGAAGTTTATGATGTGTTTATTAAGCAGGAGTGAGGTTTATGAAGTGTTTATTAAACAGGGGTGTGGTTTATGAAGTGTTTATTAAGCAGGGGTGTGGTTTATGAAGTGTTTATTAAGCAGGGGTGTGGTTTATAAAGTGTGTATTAAACAGGGGTGTGGTTTATGAAGTGTTTATTAAGCAGGAGTGAGGTTTATGGAGTGTTTATTAAGCAGGAGTGTTGTTTATGAAGTGTTTATTAAGCAGGGGTGAGGTTTATGAAGTGTTTATTAAGCAGGGGTGTGGTTTATGAAGTGTGTATTAAGCAGGGGTGTGGTTTATGAAGTGTTTATTAAGCAGGAGTGAGGTTTATGGAGTGTTTATTAAGCAGTAGTGAGGTTTATGAAGTGTTTATTAAGCAGGGGTGTGGTTTATGAAGTGTTTATTAAGCAGGGGTGTGGTTTATGAAGTGTTTATTAAGCAGGGGTGTGGTTTATGAAGTGTTTATTAAGCAGGAGTGAGGTTTATGAAGTGTTTATTAAGCAGGGGTGTGGTTTATGAAGTGTTTATTAAGCAGGGGTGTGGTTTATGAAGTGTTTATTAAGCGGGGGTGTGGTTTATGGAGTGTTTATTAAGCAGGAGTGAGGTTTATGAAGTGTTTATTAAGCAGGGGTGTGGTTTATGAAGTGTTTATTAAGCAGGGGTGTGGTTTATGGAGTGTTTATTAAGCAGGAGTGAGGTTTATGAAGTGTTTATTAAGCAGGGGTGTGGTTTATGGAGTGTTTATTAAGCAGGAGTGAGGTTTATGAAGTGTTTATTAAGCAGGAGTGAGGTTTATGAAGTGTTTATTAAGCAGGGGTGTGGTTTATGAAGTGTTTATTAAGCAGGGGTGTGGTTTATGAAGTGTTTATTAAGCAGGGGTGAGGTTTATGAAGTGTTTATTAAGCAGGGGTGAGGTTTATGGAGTGTTTATTAAGCAGTAGTGAAGTTTATGATGTGTTTATTAAGCAGGAGTGAGGTTTATGAAGTGTTTATTAAGCAGGGGTGTGGTTTATGAAGTGTTTATTAAGCAGGAGTGAGGTTTATGGAGTGTTTATTAGGCAGGGGTGTGGTTTATGAAGTGTTTATTAAGCAGGAGTGAGGTTTATGAAGTGTTTATTAAGCAGGGGTGTGGTTTGTGAAGTGTTTATTAAGCAGGAGTGAGGTTTATGAAGTGTTTATTAAGCAGGAGTGAGGTTTATGAAGTGTTTATTAAGCAGGAGTGTGGTTTATGAAGTGTTTATTAAGCAGGAGTGAGGTTTATGGAGTGTTTATTAAGCAGGGGTGTGGTTTATGAAGTGTTTATTAAGCAGGAGTGAGGTTTATGAAGTGTTTATTAAGCAGGGGTGTGGTTTATGAAGTGTTTATTAAGCAGGGGTGTGGTTTATGAAGTGTTTATTAAGCAGGGGTGTGGTTTATGAAGTGTTTATTAAGCAGGGGTGTGGTTTATGAAGTGCTTATTAAGCAGGGGTGTGGTTTATGAAGTGTTTATTAAGCAGGGGTGAGGTTTATGAAGTGTTTATTAAGCAGGAGTGAGGTTTATGGAGTGTTTATTAAGCAGGGGTGTGGTTTATGGAGTGTTTATTAAGCAAGGGTGTGGTTTATGGAGTGTTTATTAAGCAGGAGTGAGGTTTATGAAGTGTTTATTAAGCAGGGGTGTGGTTTATGAAGTGTTTATTAAGCAGGGGTGTGGTTTATAAAGTGTTTATTAAGCAGGAGTGAGGTTTATGAAGTGTTTATTAAGCAGGGGTGTGGTTTATGAAGTGTTTATTAAGCAGGGGTGTGGTTTATGAAGTATTTATTAAGCAGGAGGGAGGTTTATGGAGTGTTTATTAAGCAGGAGTGTGGTTTATGGAGTGTTTATTAAGCAGGAGTGAGGTTCATGAAGTGTTTATTAAGCAGGAGTGAGGTTTATGAAGTGTTTATTAGGCAGGGGTGTCGTTTATGGCGTGTTTATTAAGCAGGGGTGTGGTTTATGAAGCGTTTATTAAGCAGGAGTGAGGTTTATGAAGCGTTTATTAAGCAGGAGTGAGGTTTATGAAGTGTTTATTAAGCAGGGGTGTGGTTTATGAAGTGTTTATTAAGCAGGGGTGTGGTTTATGAAGTGTTTATTAAGCAGGGGTGTGGTTTATGGAGTGTTTATTAAGCAGGGATGTGGTTTATGAAGTGTTTATTAAGCAGGGGTGAGGTTTATGAAGTGTTTATGAAGCAGGAGTGAGGTTTATGAAGTGTTTATTAAGCAGGGGTGTGGTTTATGAAGTGTTTATTAAGCAGGGGTGTGGTTTATGAAATGTTTATTAAGCAGGGGTGTGGTTTATGAAGTGTTTATTAAGCATGAGTGTGGTTTATGAAGTGTTTATTAAGCAGGGGTGTGGTTTATGAAGTGTTTATTAAGCAGGGGTGTGTTTTATGAAGTGTTTATTAAGCAGGGGTGTGGTTTATGAAGTGTTTATTAAGCAGGGGTGTGGTTTATGAAGTGTTTATTAAGCAGGGGTATGTTTTATGAAGTGTTTATTGAGCAGGAGTGAGGTTTATGGAGTGTTTAGTTAAGCAGGGGTGTGGTTTATGAAGTGATTATTAAGCAGGGGTGTGGTTTATGGAGTGTTTATTAAGCAAGGGTGTGGTTTATGAAGTGTTTATTAAGCAGGAGTTAGGTTTATGAAGTGTTTATTAAGCAGGAGTGAGGTTTATGAAGTGTTTATTAAGCAGGGGTGTGGTTTATGAAGTGTTTATTAAGCAGGTGTGTGGTTTATGAAGTGTTTATTAAGCAGGGGTGTGGTTTATGAAGTGTTTATTAAGCATGGGTGTGTTTTATGAAGTGTTTATTAAGCAGGAGTGAGGTTTATGAAATGTTAAGCAGGGGTGTACTTTATCAAATGTTTTTTAAGCAGGGGTATGGTTTATGAAGTGTTTATTAAGCAGGGGTGTGTTTTATGAAGTCTTTATTAAGCAGGGGTGAGGTTTATGAAGTGTTTATTAAGCAGGGGTGTGGTTTATGGAGTGTTTAGTTAAGCAGGGGTGTGTTTTATGAAGTGCTTATTAAGCAGGGGTGTGTTTTATGAAGTGTTTATTAAGCAAGGGTGCGGTTTATGGAGTGTTTAGTTAAGCAGGGGTGTGGTTTATGAGTGTTTATTAAGCAGGGGTGAGGTTTATGAAATGTTTATTAAGCAGGGGTGTGTTTTATGAAGTGTTTTTTAAGCAGGAGTGAGGTTTATGAAATGTTTATTAAGCAGGGGTGTGTTTTATGAAGTGTTTATTAAGCAGGGGTGAGGTTTATGAAGTGTTTATTAAGCAGGGGTGAGGTTTATGAAGTGTGTATTAAGCAGGGGTGTGGTTTATCAAATGTTTATTATGCAGGGGTGTGTTTTATTAAGTGTTTATTAAGCAGGGGTGTGTTTTATGAAGTGTTTATTAAGCAAGGGTGTGGTTTATGGAGTGTTTAGTTAAGCAGTGGTGTGATTTATGAATTGTTTATTAAGCAGGAGTGAGGTTTATGAAGTGTTTATTAAGCAGGGGTGAGGTTTATGAAGTGTTTATTAAGCAGGGGTGTGTTTTATGAAGTGTTTATTAAGCAGGGGTGTGGTTTATGAAATGTTTATTAAGCAGGGGTGTGGTTTATGAAATGTTTATTAAGCAGGGGTGTGGTTTATGAAGTGTTTATTAAGCATGGGTGTGGTTTATGAAGTTTTTATTAAGCAGGGGTGTGGTTTATGAAGTGTTTATTAAGCAGGGGTGTGTTTTATGAAGTGTTTATTAAGCAGGGGTGTGGTTTATGAAGTGTTTATTAAGTAGGGGTGTGTTTTATGAAGTGTTTATTAAGCAGGAGTGAGGTTTATGGAGTGTTTATTAAGCAGGGGTGTGGTTTATGAATTGTTTATTAAGCAGGGGTGTGTTTTATGAAGTGTTTATTAAGCAGGAGTGTTGTTTATGAAGTGTTTATTAAGCAGGAGTGAGGTTTATGGAGTGTTTATTAAGCAGGGGTGTGGATTATGAAGTGTTTATTAAGCAGGGGTGTGGTTTATGAAGTGCTTATTAAGCAGGGGTGTGGTTTATGAAGTGTTTATTAAGCAGGGGTGTGGTTTATGAAGTGTGTATTAAGCAGGGGTGTGGTTTATGAAGTGTTTTTAAGCAGGGGTGTGGTTTATGAAGCATTTATTAAGCAGGGGTCTGGTTTATGAAGTGTTTATTAAGCAGGAGTGTGGTTTATGAAGTGTTTATTAAGCAGCGGTGTGGTTTATGAAGTGTTTATTAAGCAGGGGTGTGGTTTATGAAGTGTTTATTAAGCAGGAGTGAGGTTTATGAAGTGTTTATTAAGCAGGATTGAGGTTTATGAAGTGTTTATTAAGCAGGGGTGTGGTTTATGAAGTGTTTATTAAGCAGGGGTGTGGTTTATGAAGTGTTTATTAAGCAGGGGTGAGGTTTATGAAGTGTTTATTAAGCAGGGGTGAGGTTTATGGAGTGTTTATTAAGCAGTAGTGAAGTTTATGATGTGTTTATTAAGCAGGAGTGAGGTTTATGAAGTGTTTATTAAACAGGGGTGTGGTTTATGAAGTGTTTATTAAGCAGGGGTGTGGTTTATGAAGTGTTTATTAAGCAGGGGTGTGGTTTATAAAGTGTGTATTAAACAGGGGTGTGGTTTATGAAGTGTTTATTAAGCAGGAGTGAGGTTTATGGAGTGTTTATTAAGCAGGAGTGTTGTTTATGAAGTGTTTATTAAGCAGGGGTGAGGTTTATGAAGTGTTTATTAAGCAGGGGTGTGGTTTATGAAGTGTGTATTAAGCAGGGGTGTGGTTTATGAAGTGTTTATTAAGCAGGAGTGAGGTTTATGGAGTGTTTATTAAGCAGTAGTGAGGTTTATGAAGTGTTTATTAAGCAGGGGTGTGGTTTATGAAGTGTTTATTAAGCAGGGGTGTGGTTTATGAAGTGTTTATTAAGCAGGGGTGTGGTTTATGAAGTGTTTATTAAGCAGGAGTGAGGTTTATGAAGTGTTTATTAAGCAGGGGTGTGGTTTATGAAGTGTTTATTAAGCAGGGGTGTGGTTTATGAAGTGTTTATTAAGCGGGGGTGTGGTTTATGGAGTGTTTATTAAGCAGGAGTGAGGTTTATGAAGTGTTTATTAAGCAGGGGTGTGGTTTATGAAGTGTTTATTAAGCAGGGGTGTGGTTTATGGAGTGTTTATTAAGCAGGAGTGAGGTTTATGAAGTGTTTATTAAGCAGGGGTGTGGTTTATGGAGTGTTTATTAAGCAGGAGTGAGGTTTATGAAGTGTTTATTAAGCAGGAGTGAGGTTTATGAAGTGTTTATTAAGCAGGGGTGTGGTTTATGAAGTGTTTATTAAGCAGGGGTGTGGTTTATGAAGTGTTTATTAAGCAGGGGTGAGGTTTATGAAGTGTTTATTAAGCAGGGGTGAGGTTTATGGAGTGTTTATTAAGCAGTAGTGAAGTTTATGATGTGTTTATTAAGCAGGAGTGAGGTTTATGAAGTGTTTATTAAGCAGGGGTGTGGTTTATGAAGTGTTTATTAAGCAGGAGTGAGGTTTATGGAGTGTTTATTAGGCAGGGGTGTGGTTTATGAAGTGTTTATTAAGCAGGAGTGAGGTTTATGAAGTGTTTATTAAGCAGGGGTGTGGTTTGTGAAGTGTTTATTAAGCAGGAGTGAGGTTTATGAAGTGTTTATTAAGCAGGAGTGAGGTTTATGAAGTGTTTATTAAGCAGGAGTGTGGTTTATGAAGTGTTTATTAAGCAGGAGTGAGGTTTATGGAGTGTTTATTAAGCAGGGGTGTGGTTTATGAAGTGTTTATTAAGCAGGGGTGTGGTTTATGAAGTGCTTATTAAGCAGGGGTGTGGTTTATGAAGTGTTTATTAAGCAGGGGTGTGGTTTATGAAGTGTGTATTAAGCAGGGGTGTGGTTTATGAAGTGTTTTTAAGCAGGGATGTGGTTTATGAAGCATTTATTAAGCAGGGGTCTGGTTTATGAAGTGTTTATTAAGCAGGAGTGTGGTTTATGAAGTGTTTATTAAGCAGGGGTGTGGTTTATGAAGTGTTTATTAAGCAGGGGTGAGGTTTATGGAGTGTTTATTAAGCAGGAGTGAGGTTTATGAAGTGTTTATTAAGCAGGGGTGTGCTTTATGGAGTGTTTATTAAGCAGGAGTGAGGTTTATGAAGTGTTTATTAAGCAGGAGTGAGGTTTATGAATTGTTTATTAAGCAGGGGTGTGGTTTATGAAGTGTTTATTAAGCAGGGGTGTGGTTTATGAAGTGTTTATTAAGCAGGGGTGTGGTTTATGAAGTGCCTATTAAGCAGGGGTGTGGTTTATGAAGTGCTTATTAAGCAGGAGTGAGGTTTATGGAGTGTTTATTAAGCAAGGGTGTGGTTTATGGAGTGTTTATTAAGCAGGAGTGAGGTTTATGAAATGTTTTTTAAGCAGGGGTGTGGTTTATGAAGTGTTTATTAAGCAGGGGTGTGGTTTATGAAGTGTTTATTAAGCAGGGGTGTGGTATATGAAGTGTTTATTAAGCTGGGGTGTGGTTTATGGAGTGATTATTAAGCAGGGGTGTGGTTTGTGAAGTGTTTATTAAGCAAGGGTGAGGTTTATGAAGTGTTTATTAAGCATGGGTGTGGTTTATGAAGTGTTTATTAAGCAGGGGTGTGGTTTATGAAGTGTTTATTAAGCAGGGGTATGGTTTATGAAGTGTTTATTAAGCAGGGGTGTGGTTTATGAAGCGTTTATTAAGCAGGGCTGTGGTTTATGAAGTGTTTATTAAGCAGGGGTGTGGTTTATGAAGTGTTTATTAAGCAGGGGTGTGGTTTATGAAGTATTTATTAAGCAGGAGTGAGGTTTATGGAGTGTTTATTAAGCAGGGGTGTGGTTTATGGAGTGTTTATTAAGCAGGAGTGAGGTTTATGAAGTGTTTATTAAGCAGGGGTCTGGTTTATGGAGTGTTTATTAAGCAGGAGTGAGGTTTATGAAGTGTTTATTAAGCAGGAGTGAGGTTTATGAAGTGTTTATTAAGCAGGAGTGAGGTTTATTAAGTGTTTATTAAGCAGGGGTGTGGTTTATGAAGTGTTTATTAAGCAGGAGTGAGGTTTATGGAGTGTTTATTAGGTAGGGGTGTGGTTTATGAAGTGTTTATTAAGCAGGAGTGAGGTTTATGAAGTGTTTATTAAGCAGGAGTGAGGTTTATGAAGTGTTTATTAAGCAGGGGTGTGGTTTATGAAGTGTTTATTAAGCAGGAGTGAGGTTTATGAAGTGTTTATTAAGCAGGAGTGAGGTTTATGAAGTGTTTATTAAGCAGGGGTGTGGTTTATGAAGTGTTTATTAAGCAGGGGTGTGGTTTATGAAGTGTTTATTAAGTAGGGGTGTGGTTTATGAAGTGTTTATTAAGCAGGGGTGTGGTTTATGAAGTGTTTATTAAGCAGGGGTGTGGTTTATTAAGTGTTTATTAAGCAGGGGTGAGGTTTATGAAGTGTTTATTAAGCAGGAGTGAGGTTTATTGAGTGTTTATTAAGCAGGGGTGTGGTTTATGGAGTGTTTATTAAGCAAGGGTGTGGTTTATGGAGTGTTTATTAAGCAGGAGTGAGGTTTATGAAGTGTTTATTAAGCTTGGATGTGGTTTATGAAGTGTTTATTAAGCAGGAGTGAGGTTTATGAAGTGTTTATTAAGCAGGAGTGAGGTTTATGAAGTGTTTATTAAGCAGGGGTGTGGTTTATGAAGTGTTTATTAAGCAGGGGTGTGGTTTATGAAGTGTTTATTAAGCAGGGGTGTGGTTTATGAAGTGTTTATTAAGCAGGGGTGTGGTTTATGAAGTGCTTATTAAGCAGGGGTGTGGTTTATGAAGTGTTTATTAAGCAGGGGTGAGGTTTATGAAGTGTTTATTAAGCAGGAGTGAGGTTTATGGAGTGTTTATTAAGCAGGGGTGTGGTTTATGGAGTGTTTATTAAGCAAGGGTGTGGTTTATGGAGTGTTTATTAAGCAGGAGTGAGGTTTATGAAGTGTTTATTAAGCAGGGGTGTGGTTTATGAAGTGTTTATTAAGCAGGGGTGTGGTTTATAAAGTGTTTATTAAGCAGGAGTGAGGTTTATGAAGTGTTTATTAAGCAGGGGTGTGGTTTATGAAGTGTTTATTAAGCAGGGGTGTGGTTTATGAAGTATTTATTAAGCAGGAGGGAGGTTTATGGAGTGTTTATTAAGCAGGGGTGTGGTTTATGGAGTGTTTATTAAGCAGGAGTGAGGTTCATGAAGTGTTTATTAAGCAGGAGTGAGGTTTATGAAGTGTTTATTAGGCAGGGGTGTCGTTTATGGCGTGTTTATTAAGCAGGGGTGTGGTTTATGAAGCGTTTATTAAGCAGGAGTGAGGTTTATGAAGCGTTTATTAAGCAGGAGTGAGGTTTATGAAGTGTTTATTAAGCAGGGGTGTGGTTTATGAAGTGTTTATTAAGCAGGGGTGTGGTTTATGAAGTGTTTATTAAGCAGGGGTGTGGTTTATGGAGTGTTTATTAAGCAGGGATGTGGTTTATGAAGTGTTTATTAAGCAGGGGTGAGGTTTATGAAGTGTTTATGAAGCAGGAGTGAGGTTTATGAAGTGTTTATTAAGCAGGGGTGTGGTTTATGAAGTGTTTATTAAGCAGGGGTGTGGTTTATGAAATGTTTATTAAGCAGGGGTGTGGTTTATGAAGTGTTTATTAAGCATGAGTGTGGTTTATGAAGTGTTTATTAAGCAGGGGTGTGGTTTATGAAGTGTTTATTAAGCAGGAGTGAGGTTTATGAAGTGTTTATTAAGCAGGAGTGAGGTTTATGAAGTGTTTATTAAGCAGGGGTGTGGTTTATGAAGTGTTTATTAAGCAGGGGTGTGGTTTATGAAGTGTTTATTAAGTAGGGGTGTGGTTTATGAAGTGTTTATTAAGCAGGGGTGTGGTTTATGAAGTGTTTATTAAGCAGGGGTGTGGTTTATTAAGTGTTTATTAAGCAGGGGTGAGGTTTATGAAGTGTTTATTAAGCAGGAGTGAGGTTTATTGAGTGTTTATTAAGCAGGGGTGTGGTTTATGGAGTGTTTATTAAGCAAGGGTGTGGTTTATGGAGTGTTTATTAAGCAGGAGTGAGGTTTATGAAGTGTTTATTAAGCTTGGATGTGGTTTATGAAGTGTTTATTAAGCAGGAGTGAGGTTTATGAAGTGTTTATTAAGCAGGAGTGAGGTTTATGAAGTGTTTATTAAGCAGGGGTGTGGTTTATGAAGTGTTTATTAAGCAGGGGTGTGGTTTATGAAGTGTTTATTAAGCAGGGGTGTGGTTTATGAAGTGTTTATTAAGCAGGGGTGTGGTTTATGAAGTGCTTATTAAGCAGGGGTGTGGTTTATGAAGTGTTTATTAAGCAGGGGTGAGGTTTATGAAGTGTTTATTAAGCAGGAGTGAGGTTTATGGAGTGTTTATTAAGCAGGGGTGTGGTTTATGGAGTGTTTATTAAGCAAGGGTGTGGTTTATGGAGTGTTTATTAAGCAGGAGTGAGGTTTATGAAGTGTTTATTAAGCAGGGGTGTGGTTTATGAAGTGTTTATTAAGCAGGGGTGTGGTTTATAAAGTGTTTATTAAGCAGGAGTGAGGTTTATGAAGTGTTTATTAAGCAGGGGTGTGGTTTATGAAGTGTTTATTAAGCAGGGGTGTGGTTTATGAAGTATTTATTAAGCAGGAGGGAGGTTTATGGAGTGTTTATTAAGCAGGGGTGTGGTTTATGGAGTGTTTATTAAGCAGGAGTGAGGTTCATGAAGTGTTTATTAAGCAGGAGTGAGGTTTATGAAGTGTTTATTAGGCAGGGGTGTCGTTTATGGCGTGTTTATTAAGCAGGGGTGTGGTTTATGAAGCGTTTATTAAGCAGGAGTGAGGTTTATGAAGCGTTTATTAAGCAGGAGTGAGGTTTATGAAGTGTTTATTAAGCAGGGGTGTGGTTTATGAAGTGTTTATTAAGCAGGGGTGTGGTTTATGAAGTGTTTATTAAGCAGGGGTGTGGTTTATGGAGTGTTTATTAAGCAGGGATGTGGTTTATGAAGTGTTTATTAAGCAGGGGTGAGGTTTATGAAGTGTTTATGAAGCAGGAGTGAGGTTTATGAAGTGTTTATTAAGCAGGGGTGTGGTTTATGAAGTGTTTATTAAGCAGGGGTGTGGTTTATGAAATGTTTATTAAGCAGGGGTGTGGTTTATGAAGTGTTTATTAAGCATGAGTGTGGTTTATGAAGTGTTTATTAAGCAGGGGTGTGGTTTATGAAGTGTTTATTAAGCAGGGGTGTGTTTTATGAAGTGTTTATTAAGCAGGGGTGTGGTTTATGAAGTGTTTATTAAGCAGGGGTGTGGTTTATGAAGTGTTTATTAAGCAGGGGTATGTTTTATGAAGTGTTTATTGAGCAGGAGTGAGGTTTATGGAGTGTTTAGTTAAGCAGGGGTGTGGTTTATGAAGTGATTATTAAGCAGGGGTGTGGTTTATGGAGTGTTTATTAAGCAAGGGTGTGGTTTATGAAGTGTTTATTAAGCAGGAGTTAGGTTTATGAAGTGTTTATTAAGCAGGAGTGAGGTTTATGAAGTGTTTATTAAGCAGGGGTGTGGTTTATGAAGTGTTTATTAAGCAGGTGTGTGGTTTATGAAGTGTTTATTAAGCAGGGGTGTGGTTTATGAAGTGTTTATTAAGCATGGGTGTGTTTTATGAAGTGTTTATTAAGCAGGAGTGAGGTTTATGAAATGTTAAGCAGGGGTGTACTTTATCAAATGTTTTTTAAGCAGGGGTATGGTTTATGAAGTGTTTATTAAGCAGGGGTGTGTTTTATGAAGTCTTTATTAAGCAGGGGTGAGGTTTATGAAGTGTTTATTAAGCAGGGGTGTGGTTTATGGAGTGTTTAGTTAAGCAGGGGTGTGTTTTATGAAGTGCTTATTAAGCAGGGGTGTGTTTTATGAAGTGTTTATTAAGCAAGGGTGCGGTTTATGGAGTGTTTAGTTAAGCAGGGGTGTGGTTTATGAGTGTTTATTAAGCAGGGGTGAGGTTTATGAAATGTTTATTAAGCAGGGGTGTGTTTTATGAAGTGTTTTTTAAGCAGGAGTGAGGTTTATGAAATGTTTATTAAGCAGGGGTGTGTTTTATGAAGTGTTTATTAAGCAGGGGTGAGGTTTATGAAGTGTTTATTAAGCAGGGGTGAGGTTTATGAAGTGTGTATTAAGCAGGGGTGTGGTTTATCAAATGTTTATTATGCAGGGGTGTGTTTTATTAAGTGTTTATTAAGCAGGGGTGTGTTTTATGAAGTGTTTATTAAGCAAGGGTGTGGTTTATGGAGTGTTTAGTTAAGCAGTGGTGTGATTTATGAATTGTTTATTAAGCAGGAGTGAGGTTTATGAAGTGTTTATTAAGCAGGGGTGAGGTTTATGAAGTGTTTATTAAGCAGGGGTGTGTTTTATGAAGTGTTTATTAAGCAGGGGTGTGGTTTATGAAATGTTTATTAAGCAGGGGTGTGGTTTATGAAATGTTTATTAAGCAGGGGTGTGGTTTATGAAGTGTTTATTAAGCATGGGTGTGGTTTATGAAGTTTTTATTAAGCAGGGGTGTGGTTTATGAAGTGTTTATTAAGCAGGGGTGTGTTTTATGAAGTGTTTATTAAGCAGGGGTGTGGTTTATGAAGTGTTTATTAAGTAGGGGTGTGTTTTATGAAGTGTTTATTAAGCAGGAGTGAGGTTTATGGAGTGTTTATTAAGCAGGGGTGTGGTTTATGAATTGTTTATTAAGCAGGGGTGTGTTTTATGAAGTGTTTATTAAGCAGGAGTGTTGTTTATGAAGTGTTTATTAAGCAGGAGTGAGGTTTATGGAGTGTTTATTAAGCAGGGGTGTGGATTATGAAGTGTTTATTAAGCAGGGGTGTGGTTTATGAAGTGCTTATTAAGCAGGGGTGTGGTTTATGAAGTGTTTATTAAGCAGGGGTGTGGTTTATGAAGTGTGTATTAAGCAGGGGTGTGGTTTATGAAGTGTTTTTAAGCAGGGGTGTGGTTTATGAAGCATTTATTAAGCAGGGGTCTGGTTTATGAAGTGTTTATTAAGCAGGAGTGTGGTTTATGAAGTGTTTATTAAGCAGCGGTGTGGTTTATGAAGTGTTTATTAAGCAGGGGTGTGGTTTATGAAGTGTTTATTAAGCAGGAGTGAGGTTTATGAAGTGTTTATTAAGCAGGATTGAGGTTTATGAAGTGTTTATTAAGCAGGGGTGTGGTTTATGAAGTGTTTATTAAGCAGGGGTGTGGTTTATGAAGTGTTTATTAAGCAGGGGTGAGGTTTATGAAGTGTTTATTAAGCAGGGGTGAGGTTTATGGAGTGTTTATTAAGCAGTAGTGAAGTTTATGATGTGTTTATTAAGCAGGAGTGAGGTTTATGAAGTGTTTATTAAACAGGGGTGTGGTTTATGAAGTGTTTATTAAGCAGGGGTGTGGTTTATGAAGTGTTTATTAAGCAGGGGTGTGGTTTATAAAGTGTGTATTAAACAGGGGTGTGGTTTATGAAGTGTTTATTAAGCAGGAGTGAGGTTTATGGAGTGTTTATTAAGCAGGAGTGTTGTTTATGAAGTGTTTATTAAGCAGGGGTGAGGTTTATGAAGTGTTTATTAAGCAGGGGTGTGGTTTATGAAGTGTGTATTAAGCAGGGGTGTGGTTTATGAAGTGTTTATTAAGCAGGAGTGAGGTTTATGGAGTGTTTATTAAGCAGTAGTGAGGTTTATGAAGTGTTTATTAAGCAGGGGTGTGGTTTATGAAGTGTTTATTAAGCAGGGGTGTGGTTTATGAAGTGTTTATTAAGCAGGGGTGTGGTTTATGAAGTGTTTATTAAGCAGGAGTGAGGTTTATGAAGTGTTTATTAAGCAGGGGTGTGGTTTATGAAGTGTTTATTAAGCAGGGGTGTGGTTTATGAAGTGTTTATTAAGCGGGGGTGTGGTTTATGGAGTGTTTATTAAGCAGGAGTGAGGTTTATGAAGTGTTTATTAAGCAGGGGTGTGGTTTATGAAGTGTTTATTAAGCAGGGGTGTGGTTTATGGAGTGTTTATTAAGCAGGAGTGAGGTTTATGAAGTGTTTATTAAGCAGGGGTGTGGTTTATGGAGTGTTTATTAAGCAGGAGTGAGGTTTATGAAGTGTTTATTAAGCAGGAGTGAGGTTTATGAAGTGTTTATTAAGCAGGGGTGTGGTTTATGAAGTGTTTATTAAGCAGGGGTGTGGTTTATGAAGTGTTTATTAAGCAGGGGTGAGGTTTATGAAGTGTTTATTAAGCAGGGGTGAGGTTTATGGAGTGTTTATTAAGCAGTAGTGAAGTTTATGATGTGTTTATTAAGCAGGAGTGAGGTTTATGAAGTGTTTATTAAGCAGGGGTGTGGTTTATGAAGTGTTTATTAAGCAGGAGTGAGGTTTATGGAGTGTTTATTAGGCAGGGGTGTGGTTTATGAAGTGTTTATTAAGCAGGAGTGAGGTTTATGAAGTGTTTATTAAGCAGGGGTGTGGTTTGTGAAGTGTTTATTAAGCAGGAGTGAGGTTTATGAAGTGTTTATTAAGCAGGAGTGAGGTTTATGAAGTGTTTATTAAGCAGGAGTGTGGTTTATGAAGTGTTTATTAAGCAGGAGTGAGGTTTATGGAGTGTTTATTAAGCAGGGGTGTGGTTTATGAAGTGTTTATTAAGCAGGAGTGAGGTTTATGAAGTGTTTATTAAGCAGGGGTGTGGTTTATGAAGTGTTTATTAAGCAGGGGTGTGGTTTATGAAGTGTTTATTAAGCAGGGGTGTGGTTTATGAAGTGTTTATTAAGCAGGGGTGTGGTTTATGAAGTGCTTATTAAGCAGGGGTGTGGTTTATGAAGTGTTTATTAAGCAGGGGTGAGGTTTATGAAGTGTTTATTAAGCAGGAGTGAGGTTTATGGAGTGTTTATTAAGCAGGGGTGTGGTTTATGGAGTGTTTATTAAGCAAGGGTGTGGTTTATGGAGTGTTTATTAAGCAGGAGTGAGGTTTATGAAGTGTTTATTAAGCAGGGGTGTGGTTTATGAAGTGTTTATTAAGCAGGGGTGTGGTTTATAAAGTGTTTATTAAGCAGGAGTGAGGTTTATGAAGTGTTTATTAAGCAGGGGTGTGGTTTATGAAGTGTTTATTAAGCAGGGGTGTGGTTTATGAAGTATTTATTAAGCAGGAGGGAGGTTTATGGAGTGTTTATTAAGCAGGAGTGTGGTTTATGGAGTGTTTATTAAGCAGGAGTGAGGTTCATGAAGTGTTTATTAAGCAGGAGTGAGGTTTATGAAGTGTTTATTAGGCAGGGGTGTCGTTTATGGCGTGTTTATTAAGCAGGGGTGTGGTTTATGAAGCGTTTATTAAGCAGGAGTGAGGTTTATGAAGCGTTTATTAAGCAGGAGTGAGGTTTATGAAGTGTTTATTAAGCAGGGGTGTGGTTTATGAAGTGTTTATTAAGCAGGGGTGTGGTTTATGAAGTGTTTATTAAGCAGGGGTGTGGTTTATGGAGTGTTTATTAAGCAGGGATGTGGTTTATGAAGTGTTTATTAAGCAGGGGTGAGGTTTATGAAGTGTTTATGAAGCAGGAGTGAGGTTTATGAAGTGTTTATTAAGCAGGGGTGTGGTTTATGAAGTGTTTATTAAGCAGGGGTGTGGTTTATGAAATGTTTATTAAGCAGGGGTGTGGTTTATGAAGTGTTTATTAAGCATGAGTGTGGTTTATGAAGTGTTTATTAAGCAGGGGTGTGGTTTATGAAGTGTTTATTAAGCAGGGGTGTGTTTTATGAAGTGTTTATTAAGCAGGGGTGTGGTTTATGAAGTGTTTATTAAGCAGGGGTGTGGTTTATGAAGTGTTTATTAAGCAGGGGTATGTTTTATGAAGTGTTTATTGAGCAGGAGTGAGGTTTATGGAGTGTTTAGTTAAGCAGGGGTGTGGTTTATGAAGTGATTATTAAGCAGGGGTGTGGTTTATGGAGTGTTTATTAAGCAAGGGTGTGGTTTATGAAGTGTTTATTAAGCAGGAGTTAGGTTTATGAAGTGTTTATTAAGCAGGAGTGAGGTTTATGAAGTGTTTATTAAGCAGGGGTGTGGTTTATGAAGTGTTTATTAAGCAGGTGTGTGGTTTATGAAGTGTTTATTAAGCAGGGGTGTGGTTTATGAAGTGTTTATTAAGCATGGGTGTGTTTTATGAAGTGTTTATTAAGCAGGAGTGAGGTTTATGAAATGTTAAGCAGGGGTGTACTTTATCAAATGTTTTTTAAGCAGGGGTATGGTTTATGAAGTGTTTATTAAGCAGGGGTGTGTTTTATGAAGTCTTTATTAAGCAGGGGTGAGGTTTATGAAGTGTTTATTAAGCAGGGGTGTGGTTTATGGAGTGTTTAGTTAAGCAGGGGTGTGTTTTATGAAGTGCTTATTAAGCAGGGGTGTGTTTTATGAAGTGTTTATTAAGCAAGGGTGCGGTTTATGGAGTGTTTAGTTAAGCAGGGGTGTGGTTTATGAGTGTTTATTAAGCAGGGGTGAGGTTTATGAAATGTTTATTAAGCAGGGGTGTGTTTTATGAAGTGTTTTTTAAGCAGGAGTGAGGTTTATGAAATGTTTATTAAGCAGGGGTGTGTTTTATGAAGTGTTTATTAAGCAGGGGTGAGGTTTATGAAGTGTTTATTAAGCAGGGGTGAGGTTTATGAAGTGTGTATTAAGCAGGGGTGTGGTTTATCAAATGTTTATTATGCAGGGGTGTGTTTTATTAAGTGTTTATTAAGCAGGGGTGTGTTTTATGAAGTGTTTATTAAGCAAGGGTGTGGTTTATGGAGTGTTTAGTTAAGCAGTGGTGTGATTTATGAATTGTTTATTAAGCAGGAGTGAGGTTTATGAAGTGTTTATTAAGCAGGGGTGAGGTTTATGAAGTGTTTATTAAGCAGGGGTGTGTTTTATGAAGTGTTTATTAAGCAGGGGTGTGGTTTATGAAATGTTTATTAAGCAGGGGTGTGGTTTATGAAATGTTTATTAAGCAGGGGTGTGGTTTATGAAGTGTTTATTAAGCATGGGTGTGGTTTATGAAGTTTTTATTAAGCAGGGGTGTGGTTTATGAAGTGTTTATTAAGCAGGGGTGTGTTTTATGAAGTGTTTATTAAGCAGGGGTGTGGTTTATGAAGTGTTTATTAAGTAGGGGTGTGTTTTATGAAGTGTTTATTAAGCAGGAGTGAGGTTTATGGAGTGTTTATTAAGCAGGGGTGTGGTTTATGAATTGTTTATTAAGCAGGGGTGTGTTTTATGAAGTGTTTATTAAGCAGGAGTGTTGTTTATGAAGTGTTTATTAAGCAGGAGTGAGGTTTATGGAGTGTTTATTAAGCAGGGGTGTGGATTATGAAGTGTTTATTAAGCAGGGGTGTGGTTTATGAAGTGCTTATTAAGCAGGGGTGTGGTTTATGAAGTGTTTATTAAGCAGGGGTGTGGTTTATGAAGTGTGTATTAAGCAGGGGTGTGGTTTATGAAGTGTTTTTAAGCAGGGGTGTGGTTTATGAAGCATTTATTAAGCAGGGGTCTGGTTTATGAAGTGTTTATTAAGCAGGAGTGTGGTTTATGAAGTGTTTATTAAGCAGCGGTGTGGTTTATGAAGTGTTTATTAAGCAGGGGTGTGGTTTATGAAGTGTTTATTAAGCAGGAGTGAGGTTTATGAAGTGTTTATTAAGCAGGATTGAGGTTTATGAAGTGTTTATTAAGCAGGGGTGTGGTTTATGAAGTGTTTATTAAGCAGGGGTGTGGTTTATGAAGTGTTTATTAAGCAGGGGTGAGGTTTATGAAGTGTTTATTAAGCAGGGGTGAGGTTTATGGAGTGTTTATTAAGCAGTAGTGAAGTTTATGATGTGTTTATTAAGCAGGAGTGAGGTTTATGAAGTGTTTATTAAACAGGGGTGTGGTTTATGAAGTGTTTATTAAGCAGGGGTGTGGTTTATGAAGTGTTTATTAAGCAGGGGTGTGGTTTATAAAGTGTGTATTAAACAGGGGTGTGGTTTATGAAGTGTTTATTAAGCAGGAGTGAGGTTTATGGAGTGTTTATTAAGCAGGAGTGTTGTTTATGAAGTGTTTATTAAGCAGGGGTGAGGTTTATGAAGTGTTTATTAAGCAGGGGTGTGGTTTATGAAGTGTGTATTAAGCAGGGGTGTGGTTTATGAAGTGTTTATTAAGCAGGAGTGAGGTTTATGGAGTGTTTATTAAGCAGTAGTGAGGTTTATGAAGTGTTTATTAAGCAGGGGTGTGGTTTATGAAGTGTTTATTAAGCAGGGGTGTGGTTTATGAAGTGTTTATTAAGCAGGGGTGTGGTTTATGAAGTGTTTATTAAGCAGGAGTGAGGTTTATGAAGTGTTTATTAAGCAGGGGTGTGGTTTATGAAGTGTTTATTAAGCAGGGGTGTGGTTTATGAAGTGTTTATTAAGCGGGGGTGTGGTTTATGGAGTGTTTATTAAGCAGGAGTGAGGTTTATGAAGTGTTTATTAAGCAGGGGTGTGGTTTATGAAGTGTTTATTAAGCAGGGGTGTGGTTTATGGAGTGTTTATTAAGCAGGAGTGAGGTTTATGAAGTGTTTATTAAGCAGGGGTGTGGTTTATGGAGTGTTTATTAAGCAGGAGTGAGGTTTATGAAGTGTTTATTAAGCAGGAGTGAGGTTTATGAAGTGTTTATTAAGCAGGGGTGTGGTTTATGAAGTGTTTATTAAGCAGGGGTGTGGTTTATGAAGTGTTTATTAAGCAGGGGTGAGGTTTATGAAGTGTTTATTAAGCAGGGGTGAGGTTTATGGAGTGTTTATTAAGCAGTAGTGAAGTTTATGATGTGTTTATTAAGCAGGAGTGAGGTTTATGAAGTGTTTATTAAGCAGGGGTGTGGTTTATGAAGTGTTTATTAAGCAGGAGTGAGGTTTATGGAGTGTTTATTAGGCAGGGGTGTGGTTTATGAAGTGTTTATTAAGCAGGAGTGAGGTTTATGAAGTGTTTATTAAGCAGGGGTGTGGTTTGTGAAGTGTTTATTAAGCAGGAGTGAGGTTTATGAAGTGTTTATTAAGCAGGAGTGAGGTTTATGAAGTGTTTATTAAGCAGGAGTGTGGTTTATGAAGTGTTTATTAAGCAGGAGTGAGGTTTATGGAGTGTTTATTAAGCAGGGGTGTGGTTTATGAAGTGTTTATTAAGCAGGGGTGTGGTTTATGAAGTGCTTATTAAGCAGGGGTGTGGTTTATGAAGTGTTTATTAAGCAGGGGTGTGGTTTATGAAGTGTGTATTAAGCAGGGGTGTGGTTTATGAAGTGTTTTTAAGCAGGGATGTGGTTTATGAAGCATTTATTAAGCAGGGGTCTGGTTTATGAAGTGTTTATTAAGCAGGAGTGTGGTTTATGAAGTGTTTATTAAGCAGGGGTGTGGTTTATGAAGTGTTTATTAAGCAGGGGTGAGGTTTATGGAGTGTTTATTAAGCAGGAGTGAGGTTTATGAAGTGTTTATTAAGCAGGGGTGTGCTTTATGGAGTGTTTATTAAGCAGGAGTGAGGTTTATGAAGTGTTTATTAAGCAGGAGTGAGGTTTATGAATTGTTTATTAAGCAGGGGTGTGGTTTATGAAGTGTTTATTAAGCAGGGGTGTGGTTTATGAAGTGTTTATTAAGCAGGGGTGTGGTTTATGAAGTGCCTATTAAGCAGGGGTGTGGTTTATGAAGTGCTTATTAAGCAGGAGTGAGGTTTATGGAGTGTTTATTAAGCAAGGGTGTGGTTTATGGAGTGTTTATTAAGCAGGAGTGAGGTTTATGAAATGTTTTTTAAGCAGGGGTGTGGTTTATGAAGTGTTTATTAAGCAGGGGTGTGGTTTATGAAGTGTTTATTAAGCAGGGGTGTGGTATATGAAGTGTTTATTAAGCTGGGGTGTGGTTTATGGAGTGATTATTAAGCAGGGGTGTGGTTTGTGAAGTGTTTATTAAGCAAGGGTGAGGTTTATGAAGTGTTTATTAAGCATGGGTGTGGTTTATGAAGTGTTTATTAAGCAGGGGTGTGGTTTATGAAGTGTTTATTAAGCAGGGGTATGGTTTATGAAGTGTTTATTAAGCAGGGGTGTGGTTTATGAAGCGTTTATTAAGCAGGGCTGTGGTTTATGAAGTGTTTATTAAGCAGGGGTGTGGTTTATGAAGTGTTTATTAAGCAGGGGTGTGGTTTATGAAGTATTTATTAAGCAGGAGTGAGGTTTATGGAGTGTTTATTAAGCAGGGGTGTGGTTTATGGAGTGTTTATTAAGCAGGAGTGAGGTTTATGAAGTGTTTATTAAGCAGGGGTCTGGTTTATGGAGTGTTTATTAAGCAGGAGTGAGGTTTATGAAGTGTTTATTAAGCAGGAGTGAGGTTTATGAAGTGTTTATTAAGCAGGAGTGAGGTTTATTAAGTGTTTATTAAGCAGGGGTGTGGTTTATGAAGTGTTTATTAAGCAGGAGTGAGGTTTATGGAGTGTTTATTAGGTAGGGGTGTGGTTTATGAAGTGTTTATTAAGCAGGAGTGAGGTTTATGAAGTGTTTATTAAGCAGGAGTGAGGTTTATGAAGTGTTTATTAAGCAGGGGTGTGGTTTATGAAGTGTTTATTAAGCAGGAGTGAGGTTTATGAAGTGTTTATTAAGCAGGAGTGAGGTTTATGAAGTGTTTATTAAGCAGGGGTGTGGTTTATGAAGTGTTTATTAAGCAGGGGTGTGGTTTATGAAGTGTTTATTAAGTAGGGGTGTGGTTTATGAAGTGTTTATTAAGCAGGGGTGTGGTTTATGAAGTGTTTATTAAGCAGGGGTGTGGTTTATTAAGTGTTTATTAAGCAGGGGTGAGGTTTATGAAGTGTTTATTAAGCAGGAGTGAGGTTTATTGAGTGTTTATTAAGCAGGGGTGTGGTTTATGGAGTGTTTATTAAGCAAGGGTGTGGTTTATGGAGTGTTTATTAAGCAGGAGTGAGGTTTATGAAGTGTTTATTAAGCTTGGATGTGGTTTATGAAGTGTTTATTAAGCAGGAGTGAGGTTTATGAAGTGTTTATTAAGCAGGAGTGAGGTTTATGAAGTGTTTATTAAGCAGGGGTGTGGTTTATGAAGTGTTTATTAAGCAGGGGTGTGGTTTATGAAGTGTTTATTAAGCAGGGGTGTGGTTTATGAAGTGTTTATTAAGCAGGGGTGTGGTTTATGAAGTGCTTATTAAGCAGGGGTGTGGTTTATGAAGTGTTTATTAAGCAGGGGTGAGGTTTATGAAGTGTTTATTAAGCAGGAGTGAGGTTTATGGAGTGTTTATTAAGCAGGGGTGTGGTTTATGGAGTGTTTATTAAGCAAGGGTGTGGTTTATGGAGTGTTTATTAAGCAGGAGTGAGGTTTATGAAGTGTTTATTAAGCAGGGGTGTGGTTTATGAAGTGTTTATTAAGCAGGGGTGTGGTTTATAAAGTGTTTATTAAGCAGGAGTGAGGTTTATGAAGTGTTTATTAAGCAGGGGTGTGGTTTATGAAGTGTTTATTAAGCAGGGGTGTGGTTTATGAAGTATTTATTAAGCAGGAGGGAGGTTTATGGAGTGTTTATTAAGCAGGGGTGTGGTTTATGGAGTGTTTATTAAGCAGGAGTGAGGTTCATGAAGTGTTTATTAAGCAGGAGTGAGGTTTATGAAGTGTTTATTAGGCAGGGGTGTCGTTTATGGCGTGTTTATTAAGCAGGGGTGTGGTTTATGAAGCGTTTATTAAGCAGGAGTGAGGTTTATGAAGCGTTTATTAAGCAGGAGTGAGGTTTATGAAGTGTTTATTAAGCAGGGGTGTGGTTTATGAAGTGTTTATTAAGCAGGGGTGTGGTTTATGAAGTGTTTATTAAGCAGGGGTGTGGTTTATGGAGTGTTTATTAAGCAGGGATGTGGTTTATGAAGTGTTTATTAAGCAGGGGTGAGGTTTATGAAGTGTTTATGAAGCAGGAGTGAGGTTTATGAAGTGTTTATTAAGCAGGGGTGTGGTTTATGAAGTGTTTATTAAGCAGGGGTGTGGTTTATGAAATGTTTATTAAGCAGGGGTGTGGTTTATGAAGTGTTTATTAAGCATGAGTGTGGTTTATGAAGTGTTTATTAAGCAGGGGTGTGGTTTATGAAGTGTTTATTAAGCAGGGGTGTGTTTTATGAAGTGTTTATTAAGCAGGGGTGTGGTTTATGAAGTGTTTATTAAGCAGGGGTGTGGTTTATGAAGTGTTTATTAAGCAGGGGTATGTTTTATGAAGTGTTTATTGAGCAGGAGTGAGGTTTATGGAGTGTTTAGTTAAGCAGGGGTGTGGTTTATGAAGTGATTATTAAGCAGGGGTGTGGTTTATGGAGTGTTTATTAAGCAAGGGTGTGGTTTATGAAGTGTTTATTAAGCAGGAGTTAGGTTTATGAAGTGTTTATTAAGCAGGAGTGAGGTTTATGAAGTGTTTATTAAGCAGGGGTGTGGTTTATGAAGTGTTTATTAAGCAGGTGTGTGGTTTATGAAGTGTTTATTAAGCAGGGGTGTGGTTTATGAAGTGTTTATTAAGCATGGGTGTGTTTTATGAAGTGTTTATTAAGCAGGAGTGAGGTTTATGAAATGTTAAGCAGGGGTGTACTTTATCAAATGTTTTTTAAGCAGGGGTATGGTTTATGAAGTGTTTATTAAGCAGGGGTGTGTTTTATGAAGTCTTTATTAAGCAGGGGTGAGGTTTATGAAGTGTTTATTAAGCAGGGGTGTGGTTTATGGAGTGTTTAGTTAAGCAGGGGTGTGTTTTATGAAGTGCTTATTAAGCAGGGGTGTGTTTTATGAAGTGTTTATTAAGCAAGGGTGCGGTTTATGGAGTGTTTAGTTAAGCAGGGGTGTGGTTTATGAGTGTTTATTAAGCAGGGGTGAGGTTTATGAAATGTTTATTAAGCAGGGGTGTGTTTTATGAAGTGTTTTTTAAGCAGGAGTGAGGTTTATGAAATGTTTATTAAGCAGGGGTGTGTTTTATGAAGTGTTTATTAAGCAGGGGTGAGGTTTATGAAGTGTTTATTAAGCAGGGGTGAGGTTTATGAAGTGTGTATTAAGCAGGGGTGTGGTTTATCAAATGTTTATTATGCAGGGGTGTGTTTTATTAAGTGTTTATTAAGCAGGGGTGTGTTTTATGAAGTGTTTATTAAGCAAGGGTGTGGTTTATGGAGTGTTTAGTTAAGCAGTGGTGTGATTTATGAATTGTTTATTAAGCAGGAGTGAGGTTTATGAAGTGTTTATTAAGCAGGGGTGAGGTTTATGAAGTGTTTATTAAGCAGGGGTGTGTTTTATGAAGTGTTTATTAAGCAGGGGTGTGGTTTATGAAATGTTTATTAAGCAGGGGTGTGGTTTATGAAATGTTTATTAAGCAGGGGTGTGGTTTATGAAGTGTTTATTAAGCATGGGTGTGGTTTATGAAGTTTTTATTAAGCAGGGGTGTGGTTTATGAAGTGTTTATTAAGCAGGGGTGTGTTTTATGAAGTGTTTATTAAGCAGGGGTGTGGTTTATGAAGTGTTTATTAAGTAGGGGTGTGTTTTATGAAGTGTTTATTAAGCAGGAGTGAGGTTTATGGAGTGTTTAGTTAAGCAGGGGTGTGGTTTATGAAGTGATTATTAAGCAGGGGTGTGGTTTATGGAGTGTTTATTAAGCAGGGGTGTGGTTTATGAAGTGTTTATTAAGCAAGGGTGAGGTTTATGAAGTGTTTATTAAGCAGGGGTGTGGTTTATGAAGTGTTTATTAAGCAGGTGTGTGGTTTATGAAATGTTTATTAAGCAGGGTGTGGTTTATGAAGTGTTTATTAAGCATGGGTGTGTTTTATGAAGTGTTTATTAAGCAGGAGTGAGGTTTATGAAATGTTAAGCAGGGGTGTAGTTTATGAAGTGTGTATTAAGCAGGGGTGTGGTTTATGAAGTGTGTATTAAGCAGGGGTGTGGTTTATCAAATGTTTATTATGCAGGGGTGTGTTTTATTAAGTGTTTATTAAGCAGGGGTGTGTTTTATGAAGTGTTTATTAAGCAAGGGTGTGGTTTATGGAGTGTTTAGTTAAGCAGGGGTGTGATTTATGAATTGTTTATTAAGCAGGAGTGAGGTTTATGAAGTGTTTATTAAGCAGGGGTGAGGTTTATGAAGTGTTTATTAAGCAGGGGTGTGTTTTATGAAGTGTTTATTAAGCAGGGGTGTGGTTTATGAAGTGTTTATTAAGCAGGGGTGTGGTTTATGAAGTGTTTATTAAGCAGGGGTGTGGTTTATGAAGTGTTTATTAAGCAGGAGTGAGGTTTATGAAGTGTTTATTAAGCAGGGGTGTGGTTTATGAAGTGTTTATTAAGCAGGGGTGTGTTTTATGAAGTGTTTATTAAGCAGGAGTGTGGTTTATGAAGTGTTTATTAAGCAGGGGTGTGGTTTATGAAGTGTTTATTAAGCAGGGGTGTGGTTTATGAAGTGCTTATTAAGCAGGGGTGTGGTTTATGAAGTGTTCATTAAGCAGGGGTGTGGTTTATGAAGTGTGTATTAAACAGGGGTGTGGTTTATGAAGTGTTTTTAAGCAGGGATGTGGTTTATGAAGCATTTATTAAGCAGGGGTCTGGTTTATCAAGTGTTTATTAAGCAGGAGTGTGGTTTATGAAGTGTTTATTAAGCAGGGGTGTGGTTTATGAAGTGTTTATTAAGCAGGGGTGAGGTTTATGGAGTGTTTATTAAGCAGGAGTGAGGTTTATGAAGTGTTTATTAAGCAGGGGTGTGCTTTATGGAGTGTTTATTAAGCAGGAGTGAGGTTTATGAAGTGTTTATTAAGCAGGAGTGAGGTTTATGAATTGTTTATTAAGCAGGGGTGTGGTTTATGAAGTGTTTATTAAGCAGGGGTGTGGTTTATGAAGTGTTTATTAAGCAGGGGTGTGGTTTATGAAGTGCCTATTAAGCAGGGGTGTGGTTTATGAAGTGCTTATTAAGCAGGAGTGAGGTTTATGGAGTGTTTATTAAGCAAGGGTGTGGTTTATGGAGTGTTTATTAAGCAGGAGTGAGGTTTATGAAATGTTTTTTAAGCAGGGGTGTGGTTTATGAAGTTTTTATTAAGCAGGGGTGTGGTTTATGAAGTGTTTATTAAGCAGGGGTGTGGTATATGAAGTGTTTATTAAGCAAGGGTGTGGTTTATGGAGTGTTTATTAAGCAGGAGTGAGGTTTATGAAGTGTTTATTAAGCTTGGATGTGGTTTATGAAGTGTTTATTAAGCAGGAGTGAGGTTTATGAAGTGTTTATTAAGCAGGAGTGAGGTTTATGAAGTGTTTATTAAGCAGGGGTGTGGTTTATGAAGTGTTTATTAAGCAGGGGTGTGGTTTATGAAGTGTTTATTAAGCAGGGGTGTGGTTTATGAAGTGTTTATTAAGCAGGGGTGAGGTTTATGAAGTGTTTATTAAGCAGGAGTGAGGTTTATGGAGTGTTTATTAAGCAGGGGTGTGGTTTATGGAGTGTTTATTAAGCAAGGGTGTGGTTTATGGAGTGTTTATTAAGCAGGAGTGAGGTTTATGAAGTGTTTATTAAGCAGGGGTGTGGTTTATGAAGTGTTTATTAAGCAGGGGTGTGGTTTATAAAGTGTTTATTAAGCAGGAGTGAGGTTTATGAAGTGTTTATTAAGCAGGGGTGTGGTTTATGAAGTGTTTATTAAGCAGGGGTGTGGTTTATGAAGTATTTATTAAGCAGGAGGGAGGTTTATGGAGTGTTTATTAAGCAGGGGTGTGGTTTATGGAGTGTTTATTAAGCAGGAGTGAGGTTCATGAAGTGTTTATTAAGCAGGAGTGAGGTTTATGAAGTGTTTATTAGGCAGGGGTGTCGTTTATGGCGTGTTTATTAAGCAGGAGTGTGGTTTATGAAGCGTTTATTAAGCAGGAGTGAGGTTTATGAAGCGTTTATTAAGCAGGAGTGAGGTTTATGAAGTGTTTATTAAGCAGGGGTGTGGTTTATGAAGTGTTTATTAAGCAGGGGTGTGGTTTATGAAGTGTTTATTAAGCAGGGGTGTGGTTTATGGAGTGTTTATTAAGCAGAGATGTGGTTTATGAAGTGTTTATTAAGCAGGGGTGAGGTTTATGAAGTGTTTATTAAGCAGGGGTGTGGTTTATGAAGTGTTTATTAAGCAGGGGTGTGGTTTATGAAATGTTTATTAAGCAGGGGTGTGGTTTATGAAGTGTTTATTAAGCATGAGTGTGGTTTATGAAGTGTTTATTAAGCAGGGGTGTGGTTTATGAAGTGTTTATTAAGCAGGGGTGTGTTTTATGAAGTGTTTATTAAGCAGGGGTGTGGTTTATGAAGTGTTTATTAAGCAGGGGTGTGGTTTATGAAGTGTTTATTAAGCAGGGGTATGTTTTATGAAGTGTTTATTGAGCAGGAGTGAGGTTTATGGAGTGTTTAGTTAAGCAGGAATGAGGTTTATGAAGTGTTTATTAAGCAGGGGTGTGGTTTATGAAGTGTTTATTAAGCAGGGGTGTGGTTTATGGAGTGTTTATTAAGCAGGGATGTGGTTTATGAAGTGTTTATTAAGCAGGGGTGAGGTTTATGAAGTGTTTATTAAGCAGGAGTGAGGTTTATGAAGTGTTTATTAAGCAGGGGTGTGGTTTATGAAGTGCTTATTAAGCAGGGGTGAGGTTTATGAAGTGTTTATTAAGCAGGAGTGAGGTTTATGGAGTGTTTATTAAGCATGGGTGTGGTTATGGAGTGTTTATTAAGCAAGGGTGTGGTTTATGGAGTGTTTATTAAGCAGGAGTGAGGTTTATGAAGTGTTTATTAAGCAGGGGTGTGGTTTATGAAGTGTTTATTAAGCAGGGGTGTGGTTTATGAAGTGTTTATTAAGCAGGGGTGTGGTATATGAAGTGTTTATTAAGCTGGGGTGTGGTTTATGGAGTGATTATTAAGCAGGGGTGTGGTTTGTGAAGTGTTTATTAAGCAAGGGTGAG
The DNA here is from genome assembly GCF_046119375.1 of Phyllobates terribilis. Taxonomy (NCBI): domain Eukaryota; kingdom Metazoa; phylum Chordata; class Amphibia; order Anura; family Dendrobatidae; genus Phyllobates; species Phyllobates terribilis. The sequence goes on along the minus strand of NW_027362763.1, from coordinate 678,131,811 downwards.
GTTTATGAAGTGTTTATTAAGCAGGGGTGTGGTTTATGAAGTGCTTATTAAGCAGGGGTGAGGTTTATGAAGTGTTTATTAAGCAGGAGTGAGGTTTATGGAGTGTTTATTAAGCAGGGGTGTGGTTATGGAGTGTTTATTAAGCAAGGGTGTGGTTTATGGAGTGTTTATTAAGCAGGAGTGAGGTTTATGAAGTGTTTATTAAGCAGGGGTGTGGTTTATGAAGTGTTTATTAAGCAGGGGTGTGGTTTATGGAGTGTTTATTAAGCAGGGGTGTGGTTTATGGAGTGTTTATTAAGCAGGGATGTGGTTTATGAAGTGTTTATTAAGCAGGGGTGAGGTTTATGAAGTGTTTATGAAGCAGGAGTGAGGTTTATGAAGTGTTTATTAAGCAGGGGTGTGGTTTATGAAGTGTTTATTAAGCAGGGGTGTGGTTTATGAAATGTTTATTAAGCAGGGGTGTGGTTTATGAAGTGTTTATTAAGCATGAGTGTGGTTTATGAAGTGTTTATTAAGCAGGGGTGTGGTTTATGAAGTGTTTATTAAGCAGGGGTGTGTTTTATGAAGTGTTTATTAAGCAGGGGTGTGGTTTATGAAGTGTTTATTAAGCAGGGGTGTGGTTTATGAAGTGTTTATTAAGCAGGGGTATGTTTTATGAAGTGTTTATTGAGCAGGAGTGAGGTTTATGGAGTGTTTAGTTAAGCAGGGGTGTGGTTTATGAAGTGATTATTAAGCAGGGGTGTGGTTTATGGAGTGTTTATTAAGCAAGGGTGTGGTTTATGAAGTGTTTATTAAGCAGGAGTTAGGTTTATGAAGTGTTTATTAAGCAGGAGTGAGGTTTATGAAGTGTTTATTAAGCAGGGGTGTGGTTTATGAAGTGTTTATTAAGCAGGTGTGTGGTTTATGAAGTGTTTATTAAGCAGGGGTGTGGTTTATGAAGTGTTTATTAAGCATGGGTGTGTTTTATGAAGTGTTTATTAAGCAGGAGTGAGGTTTATGAAATGTTAAGCAGGGGTGTACTTTATCAAATGTTTTTTAAGCAGGGGTATGGTTTATGAAGTGTTTATTAAGCAGGGGTGTGTTTTATGAAGTCTTTATTAAGCAGGGGTGAGGTTTATGAAGTGTTTATTAAGCAGGGGTGTGGTTTATGGAGTGTTTAGTTAAGCAGGGGTGTGTTTTATGAAGTGCTTATTAAGCAGGGGTGTGTTTTATGAAGTGTTTATTAAGCAAGGGTGCGGTTTATGGAGTGTTTAGTTAAGCAGGGGTGTGGTTTATGAGTGTTTATTAAGCAGGGGTGAGGTTTATGAAATGTTTATTAAGCAGGGGTGTGTTTTATGAAGTGTTTTTTAAGCAGGAGTGAGGTTTATGAAATGTTTATTAAGCAGGGGTGTGTTTTATGAAGTGTTTATTAAGCAGGGGTGAGGTTTATGAAGTGTTTATTAAGCAGGGGTGAGGTTTATGAAGTGTGTATTAAGCAGGGGTGTGGTTTATCAAATGTTTATTATGCAGGGGTGTGTTTTATTAAGTGTTTATTAAGCAGGGGTGTGTTTTATGAAGTGTTTATTAAGCAAGGGTGTGGTTTATGGAGTGTTTAGTTAAGCAGTGGTGTGATTTATGAATTGTTTATTAAGCAGGAGTGAGGTTTATGAAGTGTTTATTAAGCAGGGGTGAGGTTTATGAAGTGTTTATTAAGCAGGGGTGTGTTTTATGAAGTGTTTATTAAGCAGGGGTGTGGTTTATGAAATGTTTATTAAGCAGGGGTGTGGTTTATGAAATGTTTATTAAGCAGGGGTGTGGTTTATGAAGTGTTTATTAAGCATGGGTGTGGTTTATGAAGTTTTTATTAAGCAGGGGTGTGGTTTATGAAGTGTTTATTAAGCAGGGGTGTGTTTTATGAAGTGTTTATTAAGCAGGGGTGTGGTTTATGAAGTGTTTATTAAGTAGGGGTGTGTTTTATGAAGTGTTTATTAAGCAGGAGTGAGGTTTATGGAGTGTTTAGTTAAGCAGGGGTGTGGTTTATGAAGTGATTATTAAGCAGGGGTGTGGTTTATGGAGTGTTTATTAAGCAGGGGTGTGGTTTATGAAGTGTTTATTAAGCAAGGGTGAGGTTTATGAAGTGTTTATTAAGCAGGGGTGTGGTTTATGAAGTGTTTATTAAGCAGGTGTGTGGTTTATGAAATGTTTATTAAGCAGGGTGTGGTTTATGAAGTGTTTATTAAGCATGGGTGTGTTTTATGAAGTGTTTATTAAGCAGGAGTGAGGTTTATGAAATGTTAAGCAGGGGTGTAGTTTATGAAGTGTGTATTAAGCAGGGGTGTGGTTTATGAAGTGTGTATTAAGCAGGGGTGTGGTTTATCAAATGTTTATTATGCAGGGGTGTGTTTTATTAAGTGTTTATTAAGCAGGGGTGTGTTTTATGAAGTGTTTATTAAGCAAGGGTGTGGTTTATGGAGTGTTTAGTTAAGCAGGGGTGTGATTTATGAATTGTTTATTAAGCAGGAGTGAGGTTTATGAAGTGTTTATTAAGCAGGGGTGAGGTTTATGAAGTGTTTATTAAGCAGGGGTGTGTTTTATGAAGTGTTTATTAAGCAGGGGTGTGGTTTATGAAGTGTTTATTAAGCAGGGGTGTGGTTTATGAAGTGTTTATTAAGCAGGGGTGTGGTTTATGAAGTGTTTATTAAGCAGGAGTGAGGTTTATGAAGTGTTTATTAAGCAGGGGTGTGGTTTATGAAGTGTTTATTAAGCAGGGGTGTGTTTTATGAAGTGTTTATTAAGCAGGAGTGTGGTTTATGAAGTGTTTATTAAGCAGGGGTGTGGTTTATGAAGTGTTTATTAAGCAGGGGTGTGGTTTATGAAGTGCTTATTAAGCAGGGGTGTGGTTTATGAAGTGTTCATTAAGCAGGGGTGTGGTTTATGAAGTGTGTATTAAACAGGGGTGTGGTTTATGAAGTGTTTTTAAGCAGGGATGTGGTTTATGAAGCATTTATTAAGCAGGGGTCTGGTTTATCAAGTGTTTATTAAGCAGGAGTGTGGTTTATGAAGTGTTTATTAAGCAGGGGTGTGGTTTATGAAGTGTTTATTAAGCAGGGGTGAGGTTTATGGAGTGTTTATTAAGCAGGAGTGAGGTTTATGAAGTGTTTATTAAGCAGGGGTGTGCTTTATGGAGTGTTTATTAAGCAGGAGTGAGGTTTATGAAGTGTTTATTAAGCAGGAGTGAGGTTTATGAATTGTTTATTAAGCAGGGGTGTGGTTTATGAAGTGTTTATTAAGCAGGGGTGTGGTTTATGAAGTGTTTATTAAGCAGGGGTGTGGTTTATGAAGTGCCTATTAAGCAGGGGTGTGGTTTATGAAGTGCTTATTAAGCAGGAGTGAGGTTTATGGAGTGTTTATTAAGCAAGGGTGTGGTTTATGGAGTGTTTATTAAGCAGGAGTGAGGTTTATGAAATGTTTTTTAAGCAGGGGTGTGGTTTATGAAGTTTTTATTAAGCAGGGGTGTGGTTTATGAAGTGTTTATTAAGCAGGGGTGTGGTATATGAAGTGTTTATTAAGCAAGGGTGTGGTTTATGGAGTGTTTATTAAGCAGGAGTGAGGTTTATGAAGTGTTTATTAAGCTTGGATGTGGTTTATGAAGTGTTTATTAAGCAGGAGTGAGGTTTATGAAGTGTTTATTAAGCAGGAGTGAGGTTTATGAAGTGTTTATTAAGCAGGGGTGTGGTTTATGAAGTGTTTATTAAGCAGGGGTGTGGTTTATGAAGTGTTTATTAAGCAGGGGTGTGGTTTATGAAGTGTTTATTAAGCAGGGGTGAGGTTTATGAAGTGTTTATTAAGCAGGAGTGAGGTTTATGGAGTGTTTATTAAGCAGGGGTGTGGTTTATGGAGTGTTTATTAAGCAAGGGTGTGGTTTATGGAGTGTTTATTAAGCAGGAGTGAGGTTTATGAAGTGTTTATTAAGCAGGGGTGTGGTTTATGAAGTGTTTATTAAGCAGGGGTGTGGTTTATAAAGTGTTTATTAAGCAGGAGTGAGGTTTATGAAGTGTTTATTAAGCAGGGGTGTGGTTTATGAAGTGTTTATTAAGCAGGGGTGTGGTTTATGAAGTATTTATTAAGCAGGAGGGAGGTTTATGGAGTGTTTATTAAGCAGGGGTGTGGTTTATGGAGTGTTTATTAAGCAGGAGTGAGGTTCATGAAGTGTTTATTAAGCAGGAGTGAGGTTTATGAAGTGTTTATTAGGCAGGGGTGTCGTTTATGGCGTGTTTATTAAGCAGGAGTGTGGTTTATGAAGCGTTTATTAAGCAGGAGTGAGGTTTATGAAGCGTTTATTAAGCAGGAGTGAGGTTTATGAAGTGTTTATTAAGCAGGGGTGTGGTTTATGAAGTGTTTATTAAGCAGGGGTGTGGTTTATGAAGTGTTTATTAAGCAGGGGTGTGGTTTATGGAGTGTTTATTAAGCAGAGATGTGGTTTATGAAGTGTTTATTAAGCAGGGGTGAGGTTTATGAAGTGTTTATTAAGCAGGGGTGTGGTTTATGAAGTGTTTATTAAGCAGGGGTGTGGTTTATGAAATGTTTATTAAGCAGGGGTGTGGTTTATGAAGTGTTTATTAAGCAAGAGTGTGGTTTATGAAGTGTTTATTAAGCAGGGGTGTGGTTTATGAAGTGTTTATTAAGCAGGGGTGTGTTTTATGAAGTGTTTATTAAGCAGGGGTGTGGTTTATGAAGTGTTTATTAAGCAGGGGTGTGGTTTATGAAGTGTTTATTAAGCAGGGGTATGTTTTATGAAGTGTTTATTGAGCAGGAGTGAGGTTTATGGAGTGTTTAGTTAAGCAGGAATGAGGTTTATGAAGTGTTTATTAAGCAGGGGTGTGGTTTATGAAGTGTTTATTAAGCAGGGGTGTGGTTTATGGAGTGTTTATTAAGCAGGGATGTGGTTTATGAAGTGTTTATTAAGCAGGGGTGAGGTTTATGAAGTGTTTATTAAGCAGGAGTGAGGTTTATGAAGTGTTTATTAAGCAGGGGTGTGGTTTATGAAGTGCTTATTAAGCAGGGGTGAGGTTTATGAAGTGTTTATTAAGCAGGAGTGAGGTTTATGGAGTGTTTATTAAGCATGGGTGTGGTTATGGAGTGTTTATTAAGCAAGGGTGTGGTTTATGGAGTGTTTATTAAGCAGGAGTGAGGTTTATGAAGTGTTTATTAAGCAGGGGTGTGGTTTATGAAGTGTTTATTAAGCAGGGGTGTGGTTTATGAAGTGTTTATTAAGCAGGGGTGTGGTATATGAAGTGTTTATTAAGCTGGGGTGTGGTTTATGGAGTGATTATTAAGCAGGGGTGTGGTTTGTGAAGTGTTTATTAAGCAAGGGTGAGGTTTATGAAGTGTTTATTAAGCAGGGGTGTGGTTTATGAAGTGCTTATTAAGCAGGGGTGAGGTTTATGAAGTGTTTATTAAGCAGGAGTGAGGTTTATGGAGTGTTTATTAAGCAGGGGTGTGGTTATGGAGTGTTTATTAAGCAAGGGTGTGGTTTATGGAGTGTTTATTAAGCAGGAGTGAGGTTTATGAAGTGTTTATTAAGCAGGGGTGTGGTTTATGAAGTGTTTATTAAGCAGGGGTGTGGTTTATGAAGTGTTTATTAAGCAGGGGTGTGGTATATGAAGTGTTTATTAAGCTGGGGTGTGGTTTATGGAGTGATTATTAAGCAGGGGTGTGGTTTGTGAAGTGTTTATTAAGCAAGGGTGAGGTTTATGAAGTGTTTATTAAGCAGGGGTGTGGTTTATGAAGTGTTTATTAAGCAGGGGTGTGGTTTATGAAGTCTTTATTAAGCAGGGGTGTGGTTTATGGAGTGTTTATTAAGCAGGAGTGAGGTTTATGAAGTGTTTATTAAGCAGGGGTGTGGTTTATGGAGTGTTTATTAAGCAGGAGTGAGGTTTATGAAGTGTTTATTAAGCACGAATGAGGTTTATGAAGTGTTTATTAAGCAGGGATGTGGTTTATGAAGTGTTTATTAAGCAGGGGTGTGGTTTATGAAGTGTTTATTAAGCAAGGGTGTGGTTTATGAAGTGCTTATTAAGCAGGGGTGAGGTTTATGAAGTGTTTATTAAGCAGGAGTGAGGTTTATGAAGTGTTTATTAAGCAGGGGTGTGGTTTATGAAGTGTTTATTAAGCAGGGGTGTGGTTTATGACGTGTTTATTAAGCAGGGGTGAGGTTTATGAAGTGTTTATTAAGCAGGGGTGAGGTTTATGGAGTGTTTATTAAGCAGTAGTGAAGTTTATGATGTGTTTATTAAGCAGGAGTGAGGTTTATGAAGTGTTTATTAAGCAGGGGTGTGGTTTATGAAGTGTTTATTAAGCAGGAGTGAGGTTTATGGAGTGTTTATTAGGCAGGGGTGTGGTTTATGAAGTGTTTATTAAGCAGGAGTGAGGTTTATGAAGTGTTTATTAAGCAGGGGTGTGGTTTGTGAAGTGTTTATTAAGCAGGAGTCAGGTTTATGAAGTGTTTATTAAGCAGGAGTGAGGTTTATGAAGTGTTTATTAAGCAGGGGTGTGGTTTATGAAGTGTTTATTAAGCAGGGGTGAGGTTTATGAAGTGCTTATTAAGCAGGGGTGTGGTTTATGTAGTGTGTATTAAGCAGGGGTGTTATTTATGAAGTGTTTTTAAGCAGGGGTGTGGTTTATGAAGTGTTTATTAAGCAGGAGTGTGGTTTATGAAGTGTTTATTAAGCAGGGGTGTGGTTTATGAAGTGTTTATTAAGCAGGGGTGTGGTTTATAAAGTGTGTATTAAGCAGGGGTGTGGTTTATGAAGTGTTTATTAAGCAGGAGTGAGGTTTATGGAGTGTTTATTAAGCAGGAGTGTGGTTTATGAAGTGTTTATTAAGCAGGGGTGAGGTTTATGAAGTGTTTATTAAGCAGGGGTGTGGTTTATGAAGTGTGTATTAAGCAGGGGTGTGGTTTATGAAGTGTTTATTAAGCAGGAGTGAGGTTTATGGAGTGTTTATTAAGCAGTAGTGAGGTTTATGAAGTGTTTATTAAGCAGGGGTGTGGTTTATGAAGTGTTTATTAAGCAGGGGTGTGGTTTATGAAGTGTTTATTAAGCAGGGGTGTGCTTTATGAAGTGTTTATTAAGCAGGAGTGAGGTTTATGAAGTGTTTATTAAGCAGGGGTGTGGTTTATGAAGTGTTTATTAAGCAGGGGTGTGGTTTATGAAGTGTTTATTAAGCAGGGGTGTGGTTTATGGAGTGTTTATTAAGCAGGAGTGAGGTTTATGAAGTGTTTATTAAGCAGGGGTGTGGTTTATGAAGTGTTTATTAAGCAGGGGTGTGGTTTATGGAGTGTTTATTAAGCAGGAGTGAGGTTTATGAAGTGTTTATTAAGCAGGGGTGTGGTTTATGGAGTGTTTATTAAGCAGGCGTGAGGTTTATGAAGTGTTTATTAAGCAGGAGTGAGGTTTATGAATTGTTTATTAAGCAGGGGTGTGGTTTATGAAGTGTTTATTAAGCAGGGGTGTGGTTTATGAAGTGTTTATTAAGCAGGGGTGTGGTTTATGAAGTGCTTATTAAGCAGGGGTGAGGTTAATGAAGTGTTTATTAAGCAGGAGTGAGGTTTATGGAGTGTTTATTAAGCAGGGGTGTGGTTATGGAGTGTTTATTAAGCAAGGGTGTGGTTTATGGAGTGTTTATTAAGCAGGAGTGAGGTTTATGAAGTGTTTATTAAGCAGGGGTGTGGTTTATGAAGTGTTTATTAAGCAGGGGTGTGGTTTATGAAGTGTTTATTAAGCAGGGGTGTGGTATATGAAGTGTTTATTAAGCTGGGGTGTGGTTTATGGAGTGATTATTAAGCAGGGGTGTGGTTTGTGAAGTGTTTATTAAGCAAGGGTGAGGTTTATGAAGTGTTTTTTTAAGTAGGGGTGTGGTTTATGAAGTGTTTATTAAGCAGGGGTGTGGTTTATGAAGTCTTTATTAAGCAGGGGTGTGGTTTATGGAGTGTTTATTAAGCAAGAGTGAGGTTTATGAAGTGTTTATTAAGCAGGGGTGTGGTTTATGGAGTGTTTATTAAGCAGGAGTGAGGTTTATGAAGTGTTTATTAAGCACGAATGAGGTTTATGAAGTGTTTATTAAGCAGGGATGTGGTTTATGAAGTGTTTATTAAGCAGGGGTGTGGTTTATGAAATGTTTATTAAGCAAGGGTGTGGTTTATGAAGTGCTTATTAAGCAGGGGTGAGGTTTATGAAGTGTTTATTAAGCAGGAGTGAGGTTTATGAAGTGTTTATTAAGCAGGGGTGTGGTTTATGAAGTGTTTATTAAGCAGGGGTGTGGTTTATGAAGTGTTTATTAAGCAGGGGTGAGGTTTATGAAGTGTTTATTAAGCAGGGGTGAGGTTTATGGAGTGTTTATTAAGCAGTAGTGAAGTTTATGATGTGTTTATTAAGCAGGAGTGAGGTTTATGAAGTGTTTATTAAGCAGGGGTGTGGTTTATGAAGTGTTTATTAAGCAGGAGTGAGGTTTATGGAGTGTTTATTAGGCAGGGGTGTGGTTTATGAAGTGTTTATTAAGCAGGAGTGAGGTTTATGAAGTGTTTATTAAGCAGGGGTGTGGTTTGTGAAGTGTTTATTAAGCAGGAGTGAGGTTTATGAAGTGTTTATTAAGCAGGAGTGAGGTTTATGAAGTGTTTATTAAGCAGGGGTGTGGTTTATGAAGTGTTTATTAAGTAGGGGTGTGGTTTATGAAGTGGTTATTAAGCAGGGGTGTGGTTTATGAAGTGTTTATTAAGCAGGGATGTGGTTTATTAAGTGTTTATTAAGCAGGGGTGAGGTTTATGAAGTGTTTATTAAGCAGGAGTGAGGTTTATGGAGTGTTTATTAAGCAGGGGTGTGGTTTATGAAGTGTTTATTAAGCAGGGGTGTGGTTTATGAAGTGTTTATTAAGCAGGAGTGAGGTTTATGGAGTGTTTATTAAGCAGGGGTGTGGTTTATGAAGTGTTTATTAAGCAGGAGTGTGGTTTATGAAGTGTTTATTAAGCAGGGGTGAGGTTTATGAAGCGTTTATTAAGGAGGGGTGTGGTTTATGAAGTGTGTATTAAGCAGGGGTGTGGTTTATGAAGTGTTTATTAAGCAGGAGTGAGGTTTATGGAGTGTTTATTAAGCAGGGGTGTGGTTTATGAATTGTTTATTAAGCAGGGGTGTGTTTTATGAAGTGTTTATTAAGCAGGAGTGTTGTTTATGAAGTGTTTATTAAGCAGGAGTGAGGTTTATGGAGTGTTTATTAAGCAGGGGTGTGGATTATGAAGTGTTTATTAAGCAGGGGTGTGGTTTATGAAGTGCTTATTAAGCAGGGGTGTGGTTTATGAAGTGTTTATTAAGCAGGGGTGTGGTTTATGAAGTGTGTATTAAGCAGGGGTGTGGTTTATGAAGTGTTTTTAAGCAGGGGTGTGGTTTATGAAGCATTTATTAAGCAGGGGTCTGGTTTATGAAGTGTTTATTAAGCAGGAGTGTGGTTTATGAAGTGTTTATTAAGCAGCGGTGTGGTTTATGAAGTGTTTATTAAGCAGGGGTGTGGTTTATGAAGTGTTTATTAAGCAGGAGTGAGGTTTATGAAGTGTTTATTAAGCAGGATTGAGGTTTATGAAGTGTTTATTAAGCAGGGGTGTGGTTTATGAAGTGTTTATTAAGCAGGGGTGTGGTTTATGAAGTGTTTATTAAGCAGGGGTGAGGTTTATGAAGTGTTTATTAAGCAGGGGTGAGGTTTATGGAGTGTTTATTAAGCAGTAGTGAAGTTTATGATGTGTTTATTAAGCAGGAGTGAGGTTTATGAAGTGTTTATTAAACAGGGGTGTGGTTTATGAAGTGTTTATTAAGCAGGGGTGTGGTTTATGAAGTGTTTATTAAGCAGGGGTGTGGTTTATAAATTGTGTATTAAGCAGGGGTGTGGTTTATGAAGTGTTTATTAAGCAGGAGTGAGGTTTATGGAGTGTTTATTAAGCAGGAGTGTTGTTTATGAAGTGTTTATTAAGCAGGGGTGAGGTTTATGAAGTGTTTATTAAGCAGGGGTGTGGTTTATGAAGTGTGTATTAAGCAGGGGTGTGGTTTATGAAGTGTTTATTAAGCAGGAGTGAGGTTTATGGAGTGTTTATTAAGCAGTAGTGAGGTTTATGAAGTGTTTATTAAGCAGGGGTGTGGTTTATGAAGTGTTTATTAAGCAGGGGTGTGGTTTATGAAGTGTTTATTAAGCAGGGGTGTGGTTTATGAAGTGTTTATTAAGCAGGAGTGAGGTTTATGAAGTGTTTATTAAGCAGGGGTGTGGTTTATGAAGTGTTTATTAAGCAGGGGTGTGGTTTATGAAGTGTTTATTAAGCGGGGGTGTGGTTTATGGAGTGTTTATTAAGCAGGAGTGAGGTTTATGAAGTGTTTATTAAGCAGGGGTGTGGTTTATGAAGTGTTTATTAAGCAGGGGTGTGGTTTATGGAGTGTTTATTAAGCAGGAGTGAGGTTTATGAAGTGTTTATTAAGCAGGGGTGTGGTTTATGGAGTGTTTATTAAGCAGGAGTGAGGTTTATGAAGTGTTTATTAAGCAGGAGTGAGGTTTATGAAGTGTTTATTAAGCAGGGGTGTGGTTTATGAAGTGTTTATTAAGCAGGGGTGTGGTTTATGAAGTGTTTATTAAGCAGGGGTGAGGTTTATGAAGTGTTTATTAAGCAGGGGTGAGGTTTATGGAGTGTTTATTAAGCAGTAGTGAAGTTTATGATGTGTTTATTAAGCAGGAGTGAGGTTTATGAAGTGTTTATTAAGCAGGGGTGTGGTTTATGAAGTGTTTATTAAGCAGGAGTGAGGTTTATGGAGTGTTTATTAGGCAGGGGTGTGGTTTATGAAGTGTTTATTAAGCAGGAGTGAGGTTTATGAAGTGTTTATTAAGCAGGGGTGTGGTTTGTGAAGTGTTTATTAAGCAGGAGTGAGGTTTATGAAGTGTTTATTAAGCAGGAGTGAGGTTTATGAAGTGTTTATTAAGCAGGAGTGTGGTTTATGAAGTGTTTATTAAGCAGGAGTGAGGTTTATGGAGTGTTTATTAAGCAGGGGTGTGGTTTATGAAGTGTTTATTAAGCAGGGGTGTGGTTTATGAAGTGCTTATTAAGCAGGGGTGTGGTTTATGAAGTGTTTATTAAGCAGGGGTATGTTTTATGAAGTGTTTATTGAGCAGGAGTGAGGTTTATGGAGTGTTTAGTTAAGCAGGAATGAGGTTTATGAAGTGTTTATTAAGCAGGGGTGTGGTTTATGAAGTGTTTATTAAGCAGGGGTGTGGTTTATGGAGTGTTTATTAAGCAGGGATGTGGTTTATGAAGTGTTTATTAAGCAGGGGTGAGGTTTATGAAGTGTTTATTAAGCAGGAGTGAGGTTTATGAAGTGTTTATTAAGCAGGGGTGTGGTTTATGAAGTGCTTATTAAGCAGGGGTGAGGTTTATGAAGTGTTTATTAAGCAGGAGTGAGGTTTATGGAGTGTTTATTAAGCATGGGTGTGGTTATGGAGTGTTTATTAAGCAAGGGTGTGGTTTATGGAGTGTTTATTAAGCAGGAGTGAGGTTTATGAAGTGTTTATTAAGCAGGGGTGTGGTTTATGAAGTGTTTATTAAGCAGGGGTGTGGTTTATGAAGTGTTTATTAAGCAGGGGTGTGGTATATGAAGTGTTTATTAAGCTGGGGTGTGGTTTATGGAGTGATTATTAAGCAGGGGTGTGGTTTGTGAAGTGTTTATTAAGCAAGGGTGAGGTTTATGAAGTGTTTATTAAGCAGGGGTGTGGTTTATGAAGTGCTTATTAAGCAGGGGTGAGGTTTATGAAGTGTTTATTAAGCAGGAGTGAGGTTTATGGAGTGTTTATTAAGCAGGGGTGTGGTTATGGAGTGTTTATTAAGCAAGGGTGTGGTTTATGGAGTGTTTATTAAGCAGGAGTGAGGTTTATGAAGTGTTTATTAAGCAGGGGTGTGGTTTATGAAGTGTTTATTAAGCAGGGGTGTGGTTTATGAAGTGTTTATTAAGCAGGGGTGTGGTATATGAAGTGTTTATTAAGCTGGGGTGTGGTTTATGGAGTGATTATTAAGCAGGGGTGTGGTTTGTGAAGTGTTTATTAAGCAAGGGTGAGGTTTATGAAGTGTTTATTAAGCAGGGGTGTGGTTTATGAAGTGTTTATTAAGCAGGGGTGTGGTTTATGAAGTCTTTATTAAGCAGGGGTGTGGTTTATGGAGTGTTTATTAAGCAGGAGTGAGGTTTATGAAGTGTTTATTAAGCAGGGGTGTGGTTTATGGAGTGTTTATTAAGCAGGAGTGAGGTTTATGAAGTGTTTATTAAGCACGAATGAGGTTTATGAAGTGTTTATTAAGCAGGGATGTGGTTTATGAAGTGTTTATTAAGCAGGGGTGTGGTTTATGAAGTGTTTATTAAGCAAGGGTGTGGTTTATGAAGTGCTTATTAAGCAGGGGTGAGGTTTATGAAGTGTTTATTAAGCAGGAGTGAGGTTTATGAAGTGTTTATTAAGCAGGGGTGTGGTTTATGAAGTGTTTATTAAGCAGGGGTGTGGTTTATGACGTGTTTATTAAGCAGGGGTGAGGTTTATGAAGTGTTTATTAAGCAGGGGTGAGGTTTATGGAGTGTTTATTAAGCAGTAGTGAAGTTTATGATGTGTTTATTAAGCAGGAGTGAGGTTTATGAAGTGTTTATTAAGCAGGGGTGTGGTTTATGAAGTGTTTATTAAGCAGGAGTGAGGTTTATGGAGTGTTTATTAGGCAGGGGTGTGGTTTATGAAGTGTTTATTAAGCAGGAGTGAGGTTTATGAAGTGTTTATTAAGCAGGGGTGTGGTTTGTGAAGTGTTTATTAAGCAGGAGTGAGGTTTATGAAGTGTTTATTAAGCAGGAGTGAGGTTTATGAAGTGTTTATTAAGCAGGGGTGTGGTTTATGAAGTGTTTATTAAGCAGGGGTGAGGTTTATGAAGTGCTTATTAAGCAGGGGTGTGGTTTATGTAGTGTGTATTAAGCAGGGGTGTTATTTATGAAGTGTTTTTAAGCAGGGGTGTGGTTTATGAAGTGTTTATTAAGCAGGAGTGTGGTTTATGAAGTGTTTATTAAGCAGGGGTGTGGTTTATGAAGTGTTTATTAAGCAGGGGTGTGGTTTATAAAGTGTGTATTAAGCAGGGGTGTGGTTTATGAAGTGTTTATTAAGCAGGAGTGAGGTTTATGGAGTGTTTATTAAGCAGGAGTGTGGTTTATGAAGTGTTTATTAAGCAGGGGTGAGGTTTATGAAGTGTTTATTAAGCAGGGGTGTGGTTTATGAAGTGTGTATTAAGCAGGGGTGTGGTTTATGAAGTGTTTATTAAGCAGGAGTGAGGTTTATGGAGTGTTTATTAAGCAGTAGTGAGGTTTATGAAGTGTTTATTAAGCAGGGGTGTGGTTTATGAAGTGTTTATTAAGCAGGGGTGTGGTTTATGAAGTGTTTATTAAGCAGGGGTGTGCTTTATGAAGTGTTTATTAAGCAGGAGTGAGGTTTATGAAGTGTTTATTAAGCAGGGGTGTGGTTTATGAAGTGTTTATTAAGCAGGGGTGTGGTTTATGAAGTGTTTATTAAGCAGGGGTGTGGTTTATGGAGTGTTTATTAAGCAGGAGTGAGGTTTATGAAGTGTTTATTAAGCAGGGGTGTGGTTTATGAAGTGTTTATTAAGCAGGGGTGTGGTTTATGGAGTGTTTATTAAGCAGGAGTGAGGTTTATGAAGTGTTTATTAAGCAGGGGTGTGGTTTATGGAGTGTTTATTAAGCAGGCGTGAGGTTTATGAAGTGTTTATTAAGCAGGAGTGAGGTTTATGAATTGTTTATTAAGCAGGGGTGTGGTTTATGAAGTGTTTATTAAGCAGGGGTGTGGTTTATGAAGTGTTTATTAAGCAGGGGTGTGGTTTATGAAGTGCTTATTAAGCAGGGGTGAGGTTAATGAAGTGTTTATTAAGCAGGAGTGAGGTTTATGGAGTGTTTATTAAGCAGGGGTGTGGTTATGGAGTGTTTATTAAGCAAGGGTGTGGTTTATGGAGTGTTTATTAAGCAGGAGTGAGGTTTATGAAGTGTTTATTAAGCAGGGGTGTGGTTTATGAAGTGTTTATTAAGCAGGGGTGTGGTTTATGAAGTGTTTATTAAGCAGGGGTGTGGTATATGAAGTGTTTATTAAGCTGGGGTGTGGTTTATGGAGTGATTATTAAGCAGGGGTGTGGTTTGTGAAGTGTTTATTAAGCAAGGGTGAGGTTTATGAAGTGTTTTTTTAAGTAGGGGTGTGGTTTATGAAGTGTTTATTAAGCAGGGGTGTGGTTTATGAAGTCTTTATTAAGCAGGGGTGTGGTTTATGGAGTGTTTATTAAGCAAGAGTGAGGTTTATGAAGTGTTTATTAAGCAGGGGTGTGGTTTATGGAGTGTTTATTAAGCAGGAGTGAGGTTTATGAAGTGTTTATTAAGCACGAATGAGGTTTATGAAGTGTTTATTAAGCAGGGATGTGGTTTATGAAGTGTTTATTAAGCAGGGGTGTGGTTTATGAAATGTTTATTAAGCAAGGGTGTGGTTTATGAAGTGCTTATTAAGCAGGGGTGAGGTTTATGAAGTGTTTATTAAGCAGGAGTGAGGTTTATGAAGTGTTTATTAAGCAGGGGTGTGGTTTATGAAGTGTTTATTAAGCAGGGGTGTGGTTTATGAAGTGTTTATTAAGCAGGGGTGAGGTTTATGAAGTGTTTATTAAGCAGGGGTGAGGTTTATGGAGTGTTTATTAAGCAGTAGTGAAGTTTATGATGTGTTTATTAAGCAGGAGTGAGGTTTATGAAGTGTTTATTAAGCAGGGGTGTGGTTTATGAAGTGTTTATTAAGCAGGAGTGAGGTTTATGGAGTGTTTATTAGGCAGGGGTGTGGTTTATGAAGTGTTTATTAAGCAGGAGTGAGGTTTATGAAGTGTTTATTAAGCAGGGGTGTGGTTTGTGAAGTGTTTATTAAGCAGGAGTGAGGTTTATGAAGTGTTTATTAAGCAGGAGTGAGGTTTATGAAGTGTTTATTAAGCAGGGGTGTGGTTTATGAAGTGTTTATTAAGTAGGGGTGTGGTTTATGAAGTGGTTATTAAGCAGGGGTGTGGTTTATGAAGTGTTTATTAAGCAGGGATGTGGTTTATTAAGTGTTTATTAAGCAGGGGTGAGGTTTATGAAGTGTTTATTAAGCAGGAGTGAGGTTTATGGAGTGTTTATTAAGCAGGGGTGTGGTTTATGAAGTGTTTATTAAGCAGGGGTGTGGTTTATGAAGTGTTTATTAAGCAGGAGTGAGGTTTATGGAGTGTTTATTAAGCAGGGGTGTGGTTTATGAAGTGTTTATTAAGCAGGAGTGTGGTTTATGAAGTGTTTATTAAGCAGGGGTGAGGTTTATGAAGCGTTTATTAAGGAGGGGTGTGGTTTATGAAGTGTGTATTAAGCAGGGGTGTGGTTTATGAAGTGTTTATTAAGCAGGAGTGAGGTTTATGGAGTGTTTATTAAGCAGGGGTGTGGTTTATGAATTGTTTATTAAGCAGGGGTGTGTTTTATGAAGTGTTTATTAAGCAGGAGTGTTGTTTATGAAGTGTTTATTAAGCAGGAGTGAGGTTTATGGAGTGTTTATTAAGCAGGGGTGTGGATTATGAAGTGTTTATTAAGCAGGGGTGTGGTTTATGAAGTGCTTATTAAGCAGGGGTGTGGTTTATGAAGTGTTTATTAAGCAGGGGTGTGGTTTATGAAGTGTGTATTAAGCAGGGGTGTGGTTTATGAAGTGTTTTTAAGCAGGGGTGTGGTTTATGAAGCATTTATTAAGCAGGGGTCTGGTTTATGAAGTGTTTATTAAGCAGGAGTGTGGTTTATGAAGTGTTTATTAAGCAGCGGTGTGGTTTATGAAGTGTTTATTAAGCAGGGGTGTGGTTTATGAAGTGTTTATTAAGCAGGAGTGAGGTTTATGAAGTGTTTATTAAGCAGGATTGAGGTTTATGAAGTGTTTATTAAGCAGGGGTGTGGTTTATGAAGTGTTTATTAAGCAGGGGTGTGGTTTATGAAGTGTTTATTAAGCAGGGGTGAGGTTTATGAAGTGTTTATTAAGCAGGGGTGAGGTTTATGGAGTGTTTATTAAGCAGTAGTGAAGTTTATGATGTGTTTATTAAGCAGGAGTGAGGTTTATGAAGTGTTTATTAAACAGGGGTGTGGTTTATGAAGTGTTTATTAAGCAGGGGTGTGGTTTATGAAGTGTTTATTAAGCAGGGGTGTGGTTTATAAATTGTGTATTAAGCAGGGGTGTGGTTTATGAAGTGTTTATTAAGCAGGAGTGAGGTTTATGGAGTGTTTATTAAGCAGGAGTGTTGTTTATGAAGTGTTTATTAAGCAGGGGTGAGGTTTATGAAGTGTTTATTAAGCAGGGGTGTGGTTTATGAAGTGTGTATTAAGCAGGGGTGTGGTTTATGAAGTGTTTATTAAGCAGGAGTGAGGTTTATGGAGTGTTTATTAAGCAGTAGTGAGGTTTATGAAGTGTTTATTAAGCAGGGGTGTGGTTTATGAAGTGTTTATTAAGCAGGGGTGTGGTTTATGAAGTGTTTATTAAGCAGGGGTGTGGTTTATGAAGTGTTTATTAAGCAGGAGTGAGGTTTATGAAGTGTTTATTAAGCAGGGGTGTGGTTTATGAAGTGTTTATTAAGCAGGGGTGTGGTTTATGAAGTGTTTATTAAGCGGGGGTGTGGTTTATGGAGTGTTTATTAAGCAGGAGTGAGGTTTATGAAGTGTTTATTAAGCAGGGGTGTGGTTTATGAAGTGTTTATTAAGCAGGGGTGTGGTTTATGGAGTGTTTATTAAGCAGGAGTGAGGTTTATGAAGTGTTTATTAAGCAGGGGTGTGGTTTATGGAGTGTTTATTAAGCAGGAGTGAGGTTTATGAAGTGTTTATTAAGCAGGAGTGAGGTTTATGAAGTGTTTATTAAGCAGGGGTGTGGTTTATGAAGTGTTTATTAAGCAGGGGTGTGGTTTATGAAGTGTTTATTAAGCAGGGGTGAGGTTTATGAAGTGTTTATTAAGCAGGGGTGAGGTTTATGGAGTGTTTATTAAGCAGTAGTGAAGTTTATGATGTGTTTATTAAGCAGGAGTGAGGTTTATGAAGTGTTTATTAAGCAGGGGTGTGGTTTATGAAGTGTTTATTAAGCAGGAGTGAGGTTTATGGAGTGTTTATTAGGCAGGGGTGTGGTTTATGAAGTGTTTATTAAGCAGGAGTGAGGTTTATGAAGTGTTTATTAAGCAGGGGTGTGGTTTGTGAAGTGTTTATTAAGCAGGAGTGAGGTTTATGAAGTGTTTATTAAGCAGGAGTGAGGTTTATGAAGTGTTTATTAAGCAGGAGTGTGGTTTATGAAGTGTTTATTAAGCAGGAGTGAGGTTTATGGAGTGTTTATTAAGCAGGGGTGTGGTTTATGAAGTGTTTATTAAGCAGGGGTGTGGTTTATGAAGTGCTTATTAAGCAGGGGTGTGGTTTATGAAGTGTTTATTAAGCAGGGGTGTGGTTTATGAAGTGTGTATTAAGCAGGGGTGTGGTTTATGAAGTGTTTTTAAGCAGGGATGTGGTTTATGAAGCATTTATTAAGCAGGGGTCTGGTTTATGAAGTGTTTATTAAGCAGGAGTGTGGTTTATGAAGTGTTTATTAAGCAGGGGTGTGGTTTATGAAGTGTTTATTAAGCAGGGGTGAGGTTTATGGAGTGTTTATTAAGCAGGAGTGAGGTTTATGAAGTGTTTATTAAGCAGGGGTGTGCTTTATGGAGTGTTTATTAAGCAGGAGTGAGGTTTATGAAGTGTTTATTAAGCAGGAGTGAGGTTTATGAATTGTTTATTAAGCAGGGGTGTGGTTTATGAAGTGTTTATTAAGCAGGGGTGTGGTTTATGAAGTGTTTATTAAGCAGGGGTGTGGTTTATGAAGTGCCTATTAAGCAGGGGTGTGGTTTATGAAGTGCTTATTAAGCAGGAGTGAGGTTTATGGAGTGTTTATTAAGCAAGGGTGTGGTTTATGGAGTGTTTATTAAGCAGGAGTGAGGTTTATGAAATGTTTTTTAAGCAGGGGTGTGGTTTATGAAGTGTTTATTAAGCAGGGGTGTGGTTTATGAAGTGTTTATTAAGCAGGGGTGTGGTATATGAAGTGTTTATTAAGCTGGGGTGTGGTTTATGGAGTGATTATTAAGCAGGGGTGTGGTTTGTGAAGTGTTTATTAAGCAAGGGTGAGGTTTATGAAGTGTTTATTAAGCATGGGTGTGGTTTATGAAGTGTTTATTAAGCAGGGGTGTGGTTTATGAAGTGTTTATTAAGCAGGGGTGTGGTTTATGAAGTGTTTATTAAGCAGGGGTGTGGTTTATGAAGCGTTTATTAAGCAGGGCTGTGGTTTATGAAGTGTTTATTAAGCAGGGGTGTGGTTTATGAAGTGTTTATTAAGCAGGGGTGTGGTTTATGAAGTATTTATTAAGCAGGAGTGAGGTTTATGGAGTGTTTATTAAGCAGGGGTGTGGTTTATGGAGTGTTTATTAAGCAGGAGTGAGGTTTATGAAGTGTTTATTAAGCAGGGGTCTGGTTTATGGAGTGTTTATTAAGCAGGAGTGAGGTTTATGAAGTGTTTATTAAGCAGGAGTGAGGTTTATGAAGTGTTTATTAAGCAGGAGTGAGGTTTATTAAGTGTTTATTAAGCAGGGGTGTGGTTTATGAAGTGTTTATTAAGCAGGAGTGAGGTTTATGGAGTGTTTATTAGGTAGGGGTGTGGTTTATGAAGTGTTTATTAAGCAGGAGTGAGGTTTATGAAGTGTTTATTAAGCAGGAGTGAGGTTTATGAAGTGTTTATTAAGCAGGGGTGTGGTTTATGAAGTGTTTATTAAGCAGGAGTGAGGTTTATGAAGTGTTTATTAAGCAGGAGTGAGGTTTATGAAGTGTTTATTAAGCAGGGGTGTGGTTTATGAAGTGTTTATTAAGCAGGGGTGTGGTTTATGAAGTGTTTATTAAGTAGGGGTGTGGTTTATGAAGTGTTTATTAAGCAGGGGTGTGGTTTATGAAGTGTTTATTAAGCAGGGGTGTGGTTTATTAAGTGTTTATTAAGCAGGGGTGAGGTTTATGAAGTGTTTATTAAGCAGGAGTGAGGTTTATTGAGTGTTTATTAAGCAGGGGTGTGGTTTATGGAGTGTTTATTAAGCAAGGGTGTGGTTTATGGAGTGTTTATTAAGCAGGAGTGAGGTTTATGAAGTGTTTATTAAGCTTGGATGTGGTTTATGAAGTGTTTATTAAGCAGGAGTGAGGTTTATGAAGTGTTTATTAAGCAGGAGTGAGGTTTATGAAGTGTTTATTAAGCAGGGGTGTGGTTTATGAAGTGTTTATTAAGCAGGGGTGTGGTTTATGAAGTGTTTATTAAGCAGGGGTGTGGTTTATGAAGTGTTTATTAAGCAGGGGTGTGGTTTATGAAGTGCTTATTAAGCAGGGGTGTGGTTTATGAAGTGTTTATTAAGCAGGGGTGAGGTTTATGAAGTGTTTATTAAGCAGGAGTGAGGTTTATGGAGTGTTTATTAAGCAGGGGTGTGGTTTATGGAGTGTTTATTAAGCAAGGGTGTGGTTTATGGAGTGTTTATTAAGCAGGAGTGAGGTTTATGAAGTGTTTATTAAGCAGGGGTGTGGTTTATGAAGTGTTTATTAAGCAGGGGTGTGGTTTATAAAGTGTTTATTAAGCAGGAGTGAGGTTTATGAAGTGTTTATTAAGCAGGGGTGTGGTTTATGAAGTGTTTATTAAGCAGGGGTGTGGTTTATGAAGTATTTATTAAGCAGGAGGGAGGTTTATGGAGTGTTTATTAAGCAGGGGTGTGGTTTATGGAGTGTTTATTAAGCAGGAGTGAGGTTCATGAAGTGTTTATTAAGCAGGAGTGAGGTTTATGAAGTGTTTATTAGGCAGGGGTGTCGTTTATGGCGTGTTTATTAAGCAGGGGTGTGGTTTATGAAGCGTTTATTAAGCAGGGGTGTGGTTTATGAAGTGTTTATTAAGCAGGGGTGTGGTTTATGAAGTGTTTATTAAGCAGGGGTGTGTTTTATGAAGTGTTTATTAAGCAGGGGTGTGG
This sequence comes from Phyllobates terribilis, assembly GCF_046119375.1. Lineage (NCBI taxonomy): Eukaryota > Metazoa > Chordata > Amphibia > Anura > Dendrobatidae > Phyllobates > Phyllobates terribilis. The sequence goes on along the minus strand of NW_027362763.1, from coordinate 678,111,704 downwards.
TTTATGAAGTGTTTATTAAGCAGGGGTGTGGTTTATGAAGTGTTTATTAAGCAGGGGTATGTTTTATGAAGTGTTTATTGAGCAGGAGTGAGGTTTATGGAGTGTTTAGTTAAGCAGGGGTGTGGTTTATGAAGTGATTATTAAGCAGGGGTGTGGTTTATGGAGTGTTTATTAAGCAAGGGTGTGGTTTATGAAGTGTTTATTAAGCAGGAGTTAGGTTTATGAAGTGTTTATTAAGCAGGAGTGAGGTTTATGAAGTGTTTATTAAGCAGGGGTGTGGTTTATGAAGTGTTTATTAAGCAGGGGTGTGGTTTATTAAGTGTTTATTAAGCAGGGGTGAGGTTTATGAAGTGTTTATTAAGCAGGAGTGAGGTTTATTGAGTGTTTATTAAGCAGGGGTGTGGTTTATGGAGTGTTTATTAAGCAAGGGTGTGGTTTATGGAGTGTTTATTAAGCAGGAGTGAGGTTTATGAAGTGTTTATTAAGCTTGGATGTGGTTTATGAAGTGTTTATTAAGCAGGAGTGAGGTTTATGAAGTGTTTATTAAGCAGGAGTGAGGTTTATGAAGTGTTTATTAAGCAGGGGTGTGGTTTATGAAGTGTTTATTAAGCAGGGGTGTGGTTTATGAAGTGTTTATTAAGCAGGGGTGTGGTTTATGAAGTGTTTATTAAGCAGGGGTGTGGTTTATGAAGTGCTTATTAAGCAGGGGTGTGGTTTATGAAGTGTTTATTAAGCAGGGGTGAGGTTTATGAAGTGTTTATTAAGCAGGAGTGAGGTTTATGGAGTGTTTATTAAGCAGGGGTGTGGTTTATGGAGTGTTTATTAAGCAAGGGTGTGGTTTATGGAGTGTTTATTAAGCAGGAGTGAGGTTTATGAAGTGTTTATTAAGCAGGGGTGTGGTTTATGAAGTGTTTATTAAGCAGGGGTGTGGTTTATAAAGTGTTTATTAAGCAGGAGTGAGGTTTATGAAGTGTTTATTAAGCAGGGGTGTGGTTTATGAAGTGTTTATTAAGCAGGGGTGTGGTTTATGAAGTATTTATTAAGCAGGAGGGAGGTTTATGGAGTGTTTATTAAGCAGGGGTGTGGTTTATGGAGTGTTTATTAAGCAGGAGTGAGGTTCATGAAGTGTTTATTAAGCAGGAGTGAGGTTTATGAAGTGTTTATTAGGCAGGGGTGTCGTTTATGGCGTGTTTATTAAGCAGGGGTGTGGTTTATGAAGCGTTTATTAAGCAGGGGTGTGGTTTATGAAGTGTTTATTAAGCAGGGGTGTGGTTTATGAAGTGTTTATTAAGCAGGGGTGTGTTTTATGAAGTGTTTATTAAGCAGGGGTGTGGTTTATGAAGTGTTTATTAAGCAGGGGTGTGGTTTATGAAGTGTTTATTAAGCAGGGGTATGTTTTATGAAGTGTTTATTGAGCAGGAGTGAGGTTTATGGAGTGTTTAGTTAAGCAGGGGTGTGGTTTATGAAGTGATTATTAAGCAGGGGTGTGGTTTATGGAGTGTTTATTAAGCAAGGGTGTGGTTTATGAAGTGTTTATTAAGCAGGAGTTAGGTTTATGAAGTGTTTATTAAGCAGGAGTGAGGTTTATGAAGTGTTTATTAAGCAGGGGTGTGGTTTATGAAGTGTTTATTAAGCAGGTGTGTGGTTTATGAAGTGTTTATTAAGCAGGGGTGTGGTTTATGAAGTGTTTATTAAGCATGGGTGTGTTTTATGAAGTGTTTATTAAGCAGGAGTGAGGTTTATGAAATGTTAAGCAGGGGTGTACTTTATCAAATGTTTTTTAAGCAGGGGTATGGTTTATGAAGTGTTTATTAAGCAGGGGTGTGTTTTATGAAGTCTTTATTAAGCAGGGGTGAGGTTTATGAAGTGTTTATTAAGCAGGGGTGTGGTTTATGGAGTGTTTAGTTAAGCAGGGGTGTGTTTTATGAAGTGCTTATTAAGCAGGGGTGTGTTTTATGAAGTGTTTATTAAGCAAGGGTGCGGTTTATGGAGTGTTTAGTTAAGCAGGGGTGTGGTTTATGAGTGTTTATTAAGCAGGGGTGAGGTTTATGAAATGTTTATTAAGCAGGGGTGTGTTTTATGAAGTGTTTTTTAAGCAGGAGTGAGGTTTATGAAATGTTTATTAAGCAGGGGTGTGTTTTATGAAGTGTTTATTAAGCAGGGGTGAGGTTTATGAAGTGTTTATTAAGCAGGGGTGAGGTTTATGAAGTGTGTATTAAGCAGGGGTGTGGTTTATCAAATGTTTATTATGCAGGGGTGTGTTTTATTAAGTGTTTATTAAGCAGGGGTGTGTTTTATGAAGTGTTTATTAAGCAAGGGTGTGGTTTATGGAGTGTTTAGTTAAGCAGTGGTGTGATTTATGAATTGTTTATTAAGCAGGAGTGAGGTTTATGAAGTGTTTATTAAGCAGGGGTGAGGTTTATGAAGTGTTTATTAAGCAGGGGTGTGTTTTATGAAGTGTTTATTAAGCAGGGGTGTGGTTTATGAAATGTTTATTAAGCAGGGGTGTGGTTTATGAAATGTTTATTAAGCAGGGGTGTGGTTTATGAAGTGTTTATTAAGCATGGGTGTGGTTTATGAAGTTTTTATTAAGCAGGGGTGTGGTTTATGAAGTGTTTATTAAGCAGGGGTGTGTTTTATGAAGTGTTTATTAAGCAGGGGTGTGGTTTATGAAGTGTTTATTAAGTAGGGGTGTGTTTTATGAAGTGTTTATTAAGCAGGAGTGAGGTTTATGGAGTGTTTAGTTAAGCAGGGGTGTGGTTTATGAAGTGATTATTAAGCAGGGGTGTGGTTTATGGAGTGTTTATTAAGCAGGGGTGTGGTTTATGAAGTGTTTATTAAGCAAGGGTGAGGTTTATGAAGTGTTTATTAAGCAGGGGTGTGGTTTATGAAGTGTTTATTAAGCAGGTGTGTGGTTTATGAAATGTTTATTAAGCAGGGTGTGGTTTATGAAGTGTTTATTAAGCATGGGTGTGTTTTATGAAGTGTTTATTAAGCAGGAGTGAGGTTTATGAAATGTTAAGCAGGGGTGTAGTTTATGAAGTGTGTATTAAGCAGGGGTGTGGTTTATGAAGTGTGTATTAAGCAGGGGTGTGGTTTATCAAATGTTTATTATGCAGGGGTGTGTTTTATTAAGTGTTTATTAAGCAGGGGTGTGTTTTATGAAGTGTTTATTAAGCAAGGGTGTGGTTTATGGAGTGTTTAGTTAAGCAGGGGTGTGATTTATGAATTGTTTATTAAGCAGGAGTGAGGTTTATGAAGTGTTTATTAAGCAGGGGTGAGGTTTATGAAGTGTTTATTAAGCAGGGGTGTGTTTTATGAAGTGTTTATTAAGCAGTGGTGTGGTTTATGAAGTGTTTATTAAGCAGGGGTGTGGTTTATGAAGTGTTTATTAAGCAGGGGTGTGGATTATGAAGTGTTTATTAAGCAGGAGTGAGGTTTATGAAGTGTTTATTAAGCAGGGGTGTGGTTTATGAAGTGTTTATTAAGCAGGGGTGTGTTTTATGAAGTGTTTATTAAGCAGGAGTGTGGTTTATGAAGTGTTTATTAAGCAGGGGTGTGGTTTATGAAGTGTTTATTAAGCAGGGGTGTGGTTTATGAAGTGCTTATTAAGCAGGGGTGTGGTTTATGAAGTGTTCATTAAGCAGGGGTGTGGTTTATGAAGTGTGTATTAAACAGGGGTGTGGTTTATGAAGTGTTTTTAAGCAGGGATGTGGTTTATGAAGCATTTATTAAGCAGGGGTCTGGTTTATCAAGTGTTTATTAAGCAGGAGTGTGGTTTATGAAGTGTTTATTAAGCAGGGGTGTGGTTTATGAAGTGTTTATTAAGCAGGGGTGAGGTTTATGGAGTGTTTATTAAGCAGGAGTGAGGTTTATGAAGTGTTTATTAAGCAGGGGTGTGCTTTATGGAGTGTTTATTAAGCAGGAGTGAGGTTTATGAAGTGTTTATTAAGCAGGAGTGAGGTTTATGAATTGTTTATTAAGCAGGGGTGTGGTTTATGAAGTGTTTATTAAGCAGGGGTGTGGTTTATGAAGTGTTTATTAAGCAGGGGTGTGGTTTATGAAGTGCCTATTAAGCAGGGGTGTGGTTTATGAAGTGCTTATTAAGCAGGAGTGAGGTTTATGGAGTGTTTATTAAGCAAGGGTGTGGTTTATGGAGTGTTTATTAAGCAGGAGTGAGGTTTATGAAATGTTTTTTAAGCAGGGGTGTGGTTTATGAAGTTTTTATTAAGCAGGGGTGTGGTTTATGAAGTGTTTATTAAGCAGGGGTGTGGTATATGAAGTGTTTATTAAGCAAGGGTGTGGTTTATGGAGTGTTTATTAAGCAGGAGTGAGGTTTATGAAGTGTTTATTAAGCTTGGATGTGGTTTATGAAGTGTTTATTAAGCAGGAGTGAGGTTTATGAAGTGTTTATTAAGCAGGAGTGAGGTTTATGAAGTGTTTATTAAGCAGGGGTGTGGTTTATGAAGTGTTTATTAAGCAGGGGTGTGGTTTATGAAGTGTTTATTAAGCAGGGGTGTGGTTTATGAAGTGTTTATTAAGCAGGGGTGAGGTTTATGAAGTGTTTATTAAGCAGGAGTGAGGTTTATGGAGTGTTTATTAAGCAGGGGTGTGGTTTATGGAGTGTTTATTAAGCAAGGGTGTGGTTTATGGAGTGTTTATTAAGCAGGAGTGAGGTTTATGAAGTGTTTATTAAGCAGGGGTGTGGTTTATGAAGTGTTTATTAAGCAGGGGTGTGGTTTATAAAGTGTTTATTAAGCAGGAGTGAGGTTTATGAAGTGTTTATTAAGCAGGGGTGTGGTTTATGAAGTGTTTATTAAGCAGGGGTGTGGTTTATGAAGTATTTATTAAGCAGGAGGGAGGTTTATGGAGTGTTTATTAAGCAGGGGTGTGGTTTATGGAGTGTTTATTAAGCAGGAGTGAGGTTCATGAAGTGTTTATTAAGCAGGAGTGAGGTTTATGAAGTGTTTATTAGGCAGGGGTGTCGTTTATGGCGTGTTTATTAAGCAGGAGTGTGGTTTATGAAGCGTTTATTAAGCAGGAGTGAGGTTTATGAAGCGTTTATTAAGCAGGAGTGAGGTTTATGAAGTGTTTATTAAGCAGGGGTGTGGTTTATGAAGTGTTTATTAAGCAGGGGTGTGGTTTATGAAGTGTTTATTAAGCAGGGGTGTGGTTTATGGAGTGTTTATTAAGCAGAGATGTGGTTTATGAAGTGTTTATTAAGCAGGGGTGAGGTTTATGAAGTGTTTATTAAGCAGGGGTGTGGTTTATGAAGTGTTTATTAAGCAGGGGTGTGGTTTATGAAATGTTTATTAAGCAGGGGTGTGGTTTATGAAGTGTTTATTAAGCATGAGTGTGGTTTATGAAGTGTTTATTAAGCAGGGGTGTGGTTTATGAAGTGTTTATTAAGCAGGGGTGTGTTTTATGAAGTGTTTATTAAGCATGGGTGTGGTTTATGAAGTGTTTATTAAGCAGGGGTGTGGTTTATGAAGTGTTTATTAAGCAGGGGTATGTTTTATGAAGTGTTTATTGAGCAGGAGTGAGGTTTATGGAGTGTTTAGTTAAGCAGGAATGAGGTTTATGAAGTGTTTATTAAGCAGGGGTGTGGTTTATGAAGTGTTTATTAAGCAGGGGTGTGGTTTATGGAGTGTTTATTAAGCAGGGATGTGGTTTATGAAGTGTTTATTAAGCAGGGGTGAGGTTTATGAAGTGTTTATTAAGCAGGAGTGAGGTTTATGAAGTGTTTATTAAGCAGGGGTGTGGTTTATGAAGTGCTTATTAAGCAGGGGTGAGGTTTATGAAGTGTTTATTAAGCAGGACTGAGGTTTATGGAGTGTTTATTAAGCATGGGTGTGGTTATGGAGTGTTTATTAAGCAAGGGTGTGGTTTATGGAGTGTTTATTAAGCAGGAGTGAGGTTTATGAAGTGTTTATTAAGCAGGGGTGTGGTTTATGAAGTGTTTATTAAGCAGGGGTGTGGTTTATGAAGTGTTTATTAAGCAGGGGTGTGGTATATGAAGTGTTTATTAAGCTGGGGTGTGGTTTATGGAGAGATTATTAAGCAGGGGTGTGGTTTGTGAAGTGTTTATTAAGCAAGGGTGAGGTTTATGAAGTGTTTATTAAGCAGGGGTGTGGTTTATGAAGTGCTTATTAAGCAGGGGTGAGGTTTATGAAGTGTTTATTAAGCAGGAGTGAGGTTTATGGAGTGTTTATTAAGCAGGGGTGTGGTTATGGAGTGTTTATTAAGCAAGGGTGTGGTTTATGGAGTGTTTATTAAGCAGGAGTGAGGTTTATGAAGTGTTTATTAAGCAGGGGTGTGGTTTATGAAGTGTTTATTAAGCAGGGGTGTGGTTTATGAAGTGTTTATTAAGCAGGGGTGTGGTATATGAAGTGTTTATTAAGCTGGGGTGTGGTTTATGGAGTGATTATTAAGCAGGGGTGTGGTTTGTGAAGTGTTTATTAAGCAAGGGTGAGGTTTATGAAGTGTTTATTAAGCAGGGGTGTGGTTTATGAAGTGTTTATTAAGCAGGGGTGTGGTTTATGAAGTCTTTATTAAGCAGGGGTGTGGTTTATGGAGTGTTTATTAAGCAGGAGTGAGGTTTATGAAGTGTTTATTAAGCAGGGGTGTGGTTTATGGAGTGTTTATTAAGCAGGAGTGAGGTTTATGAAGTGTTTATTAAGCACGAATGAGGTTTATGAAGTGTTTATTAAGCAGGGATGTGGTTTATGAAGTGTTTATTAAGCAGGGGTGTGGTTTATGAAGTGTTTATTAAGCAAGGGTGTGGTTTATGAAGTGCTTATTAAGCAGGGGTGAGGTTTATGAAGTGTTTATTAAGCAGGAGTGAGGTTTATGAAGTGTTTATTAAGCAGGGGTGTGGTTTATGAAGTGTTTATTAAGCAGGGGTGTGGTTTATGACGTGTTTATTAAGCAGGGGTGAGGTTTATGAAGTGTTTATTAAGCAGGGGTGTGGTTTATGAAGTGTTTATTAAGCAGGAGTGAGGTTTATGGAGTGTTTATTAGGCAGGGGTGTGGTTTATGAAGTGTTTATTAAGCAGGAGTGAGGTTTATGAAGTGTTTATTAAGCAGGGGTGTGGTTTGTGAAGTGTTTATTAAGCAGGAGTGAGGTTTATGAAGTGTTTATTAAGCAGGAGTGAGGTTTATGAAGTGTTTATTAAGCAGGGGTGTGGTTTATGAAGTGTTTATTAAGCAGGGGTGAGGTTTATGAAGTGCTTATTAAGCAGGGGTGTGGTTTATGTAGTGTGTATTAAGCAGGGGTGTTATTTATGAAGTGTTTTTAAGCAGGGGTGTGGTTTATGAAGTGTTTATTAAGCAGGAGTGTGGTTTATGAAGTGTTTATTAAGCAGGGGTGTGGTTTATGAAGTGTTTATTAAGCAGGGGTGTGGTTTATAAAGTGTGTATTAAGCAGGGGTGTGGTTTATGAAGTGTTTATTAAGCAGGAGTGAGGTTTATGGAGTGTTTATTAAGCAGGAGTGTGGTTTATGAAGTGTTTATTAAGCAGGGGTGAGGTTTATGAAGTGTTTATTAAGCAGGGGTGTGGTTTATGAAGTGTGTATTAAGCAGGGGTGTGGTTTATGAAGTGTTTATTAAGCAGGAGTGAGGTTTATGGAGTGTTTATTAAGCAGTAGTGAGGTTTATGAAGTGTTTATTAAGCAGGGGTGTGGTTTATGAAGTGTTTATTAAGCAGGGGTGTGGTTTATGAAGTGTTTATTAAGCAGGGGTGTGCTTTATGAAGTGTTTATTAAGCAGGAGTGAGGTTTATGAAGTGTTTATTAAGCAGGGGTGTGGTTTATGAAGTGTTTATTAAGCAGGGGTGTGGTTTATGAAGTGTTTATTAAGCAGGGGTGTGGTTTATGGAGTGTTTATTAAGCAGGAGTGAGGTTTATGAAGTGTTTATTAAGCAGGGGTGTGGTTTATGAAGTGTTTATTAAGCAGGGGTGTGGTTTATGGAGTGTTTATTAAGCAGGAGTGAGGTTTATGAAGTGTTTATTAAGCAGGGGTGTGGTTTATGGAGTGTTTATTAAGCAGGCGTGAGGTTTATGAAGTGTTTATTAAGCAGGAGTGAGGTTTATGAATTGTTTATTAAGCAGGGGTGTGGTTTATGAAGTGTTTATTAAGCAGGGGTGTGGTTTATGAAGTGTTTATTAAGCAGGGGTGTGGTTTATGAAGTGCTTATTAAGCAGGGGTGAGGTTAATGAAGTGTTTATTAAGCAGGAGTGAGGTTTATGGAGTGTTTATTAAGCAGGGGTGTGGTTATGGAGTGTTTATTAAGCAAGGGTGTGGTTTATGGAGTGTTTATTAAGCAGGAGTGAGGTTTATGAAGTGTTTATTAAGCAGGGGTGTGGTTTATGAAGTGTTTATTAAGCAGGGGTGTGGTTTATGAAGTGTTTATTAAGCAGGGGTGTGGTATATGAAGTGTTTATTAAGCTGGGGTGTGGTTTATGGAGTGATTATTAAGCAGGGGTGTGGTTTGTGAAGTGTTTATTAAGCAAGGGTGAGGTTTATGAAGTGTTTTTTAAGTAGGGGTGTGGTTTATGAAGTGTTTATTAAGCAGGGGTGTGGTTTATGAAGTCTTTATTAAGCAGGGGTGTGGTTTATGGAGTGTTTATTAAGCAAGAGTGAGGTTTATGAAGTGTTTATTAAGCAGGGGTGTGGTTTATGGAGTGTTTATTAAGCAGGAGTGAGGTTTATGAAGTGTTTATTAAGCACGAATGAGGTTTATGAAGTGTTTATTAAGCAGGGATGTGGTTTATGAAGTGTTTATTAAGCAGGGGTGTGGTTTATGAAATGTTTATTAAGCAAGGGTGTGGTTTATGAAGTGCTTATTAAGCAGGGGTGAGGTTTATGAAGTGTTTATTAAGCAGGAGTGAGGTTTATGAAGTGTTTATTAAGCAGGGGTGTGGTTTATGAAGTGTTTATTAAGCAGGGGTGTGGTTTATGAAGTGTTTATTAAGCAGGGGTGAGGTTTATGAAGTGTTTATTAAGCAGGGGTGAGGTTTATGGAGTGTTTATTAAGCAGTAGTGAAGTTTATGATGTGTTTATTAAGCAGGAGTGAGGTTTATGAAGTGTTTATTAAGCAGGGGTGTGGTTTATGAAGTGTTTATTAAGCAGGAGTGAGGTTTATGGAGTGTTTATTAGGCAGGGGTGTGGTTTATGAAGTGTTTATTAAGCAGGAGTGAGGTTTATGAAGTGTTTATTAAGCAGGGGTGTGGTTTGTGAAGTGTTTATTAAGCAGGAGTGAGGTTTATGAAGTGTTTATTAAGCAGGAGTGAGGTTTATGAAGTGTTTATTAAGCAGGGGTGTGGTTTATGAAGTGTTTATTAAGTAGGGGTGTGGTTTATGAAGTGGTTATTAAGCAGGGGTGTGGTTTATGAAGTGTTTATTAAGCAGGGATGTGGTTTATTAAGTGTTTATTAAGCAGGGGTGAGGTTTATGAAGTGTTTATTAAGCAGGAGTGAGGTTTATGGAGTGTTTATTAAGCAGGGGTGTGGTTTATGAAGTGTTTATTAAGCAGGGGTGTGGTTTATGAAGTGTTTATTAAGCAGGAGTGAGGTTTATGGAGTGTTTATTAAGCAGGGGTGTGGTTTATGAAGTGTTTATTAAGCAGGAGTGTGGTTTATGAAGTGTTTATTAAGCAGGGGTGAGGTTTATGAAGCGTTTATTAAGGAGGGGTGTGGTTTATGAAGTGTGTATTAAGCAGGGGTGTGGTTTATGAAGTGTTTATTAAGCAGGAGTGAGGTTTATGGAGTGTTTATTAAGCAGGGGTGTGGTTTATGAATTGTTTATTAAGCAGGGGTGTGTTTTATGAAGTGTTTATTAAGCAGGAGTGTTGTTTATGAAGTGTTTATTAAGCAGGAGTGAGGTTTATGGAGTGTTTATTAAGCAGGGGTGTGGATTATGAAGTGTTTATTAAGCAGGGGTGTGGTTTATGAAGTGCTTATTAAGCAGGGGTGTGGTTTATGAAGTGTTTATTAAGCAGGGGTGTGGTTTATGAAGTGTGTATTAAGCAGGGGTGTGGTTTATGAAGTGTTTTTAAGCAGGGGTGTGGTTTATGAAGCATTTATTAAGCAGGGGTCTGGTTTATGAAGTGTTTATTAAGCAGGAGTGTGGTTTATGAAGTGTTTATTAAGCAGCGGTGTGGTTTATGAAGTGTTTATTAAGCAGGGGTGTGGTTTATGAAGTGTTTATTAAGCAGGAGTGAGGTTTATGAAGTGTTTATTAAGCAGGATTGAGGTTTATGAAGTGTTTATTAAGCAGGGGTGTGGTTTATGAAGTGTTTATTAAGCAGGGGTGTGGTTTATGAAGTGTTTATTAAGCAGGGGTGAGGTTTATGAAGTGTTTATTAAGCAGGGGTGAGGTTTATGGAGTGTTTATTAAGCAGTAGTGAAGTTTATGATGTGTTTATTAAGCAGGAGTGAGGTTTATGAAGTGTTTATTAAACAGGGGTGTGGTTTATGAAGTGTTTATTAAGCAGGGGTGTGGTTTATGAAGTGTTTATTAAGCAGGGGTGTGGTTTATAAATTGTGTATTAAGCAGGGGTGTGGTTTATGAAGTGTTTATTAAGCAGGAGTGAGGTTTATGGAGTGTTTATTAAGCAGGAGTGTTGTTTATGAAGTGTTTATTAAGCAGGGGTGAGGTTTATGAAGTGTTTATTAAGCAGGGGTGTGGTTTATGAAGTGTGTATTAAGCAGGGGTGTGGTTTATGAAGTGTTTATTAAGCAGGAGTGAGGTTTATGGAGTGTTTATTAAGCAGTAGTGAGGTTTATGAAGTGTTTATTAAGCAGGGGTGTGGTTTATGAAGTGTTTATTAAGCAGGGGTGTGGTTTATGAAGTGTTTATTAAGCAGGGGTGTGGTTTATGAAGTGTTTATTAAGCAGGAGTGAGGTTTATGAAGTGTTTATTAAGCAGGGGTGTGGTTTATGAAGTGTTTATTAAGCAGGGGTGTGGTTTATGAAGTGTTTATTAAGCGGGGGTGTGGTTTATGGAGTGTTTATTAAGCAGGAGTGAGGTTTATGAAGTGTTTATTAAGCAGGGGTGTGGTTTATGAAGTGTTTATTAAGCAGGGGTGTGGTTTATGGAGTGTTTATTAAGCAGGAGTGAGGTTTATGAAGTGTTTATTAAGCAGGGGTGTGGTTTATGGAGTGTTTATTAAGCAGGAGTGAGGTTTATGAAGTGTTTATTAAGCAGGAGTGAGGTTTATGAAGTGTTTATTAAGCAGGGGTGTGGTTTATGAAGTGTTTATTAAGCAGGGGTGTGGTTTATGAAGTGTTTATTAAGCAGGGGTGAGGTTTATGAAGTGTTTATTAAGCAGGGGTGAGGTTTATGGAGTGTTTATTAAGCAGTAGTGAAGTTTATGATGTGTTTATTAAGCAGGAGTGAGGTTTATGAAGTGTTTATTAAGCAGGGGTGTGGTTTATGAAGTGTTTATTAAGCAGGAGTGAGGTTTATGGAGTGTTTATTAGGCAGGGGTGTGGTTTATGAAGTGTTTATTAAGCAGGAGTGAGGTTTATGAAGTGTTTATTAAGCAGGGGTGTGGTTTGTGAAGTGTTTATTAAGCAGGAGTGAGGTTTATGAAGTGTTTATTAAGCAGGAGTGAGGTTTATGAAGTGTTTATTAAGCAGGAGTGTGGTTTATGAAGTGTTTATTAAGCAGGAGTGAGGTTTATGGAGTGTTTATTAAGCAGGGGTGTGGTTTATGAAGTGTTTATTAAGCAGGGGTGTGGTTTATGAAGTGCTTATTAAGCAGGGGTGTGGTTTATGAAGTGTTTATTAAGCAGGGGTGTGGTTTATGAAGTGTGTATTAAGCAGGGGTGTGGTTTATGAAGTGTTTTTAAGCAGGGATGTGGTTTATGAAGCATTTATTAAGCAGGGGTCTGGTTTATGAAGTGTTTATTAAGCAGGAGTGTGGTTTATGAAGTGTTTATTAAGCAGGGGTGTGGTTTATGAAGTGTTTATTAAGCAGGGGTGAGGTTTATGGAGTGTTTATTAAGCAGGAGTGAGGTTTATGAAGTGTTTATTAAGCAGGGGTGTGCTTTATGGAGTGTTTATTAAGCAGGAGTGAGGTTTATGAAGTGTTTATTAAGCAGGAGTGAGGTTTATGAATTGTTTATTAAGCAGGGGTGTGGTTTATGAAGTGTTTATTAAGCAGGGGTGTGGTTTATGAAGTGTTTATTAAGCAGGGGTGTGGTTTATGAAGTGCCTATTAAGCAGGGGTGTGGTTTATGAAGTGCTTATTAAGCAGGAGTGAGGTTTATGGAGTGTTTATTAAGCAAGGGTGTGGTTTATGGAGTGTTTATTAAGCAGGAGTGAGGTTTATGAAATGTTTTTTAAGCAGGGGTGTGGTTTATGAAGTGTTTATTAAGCAGGGGTGTGGTTTATGAAGTGTTTATTAAGCAGGGGTGTGGTATATGAAGTGTTTATTAAGCTGGGGTGTGGTTTATGGAGTGATTATTAAGCAGGGGTGTGGTTTGTGAAGTGTTTATTAAGCAAGGGTGAGGTTTATGAAGTGTTTATTAAGCATGGGTGTGGTTTATGAAGTGTTTATTAAGCAGGGGTGTGGTTTATGAAGTGTTTATTAAGCAGGGGTGTGGTTTATGAAGTGTTTATTAAGCAGGGGTGTGGTTTATGAAGCGTTTATTAAGCAGGGCTGTGGTTTATGAAGTGTTTATTAAGCAGGGGTGTGGTTTATGAAGTGTTTATTAAGCAGGGGTGTGGTTTATGAAGTATTTATTAAGCAGGAGTGAGGTTTATGGAGTGTTTATTAAGCAGGGGTGTGGTTTATGGAGTGTTTATTAAGCAGGAGTGAGGTTTATGAAGTGTTTATTAAGCAGGGGTCTGGTTTATGGAGTGTTTATTAAGCAGGAGTGAGGTTTATGAAGTGTTTATTAAGCAGGAGTGAGGTTTATGAAGTGTTTATTAAGCAGGAGTGAGGTTTATTAAGTGTTTATTAAGCAGGGGTGTGGTTTATGAAGTGTTTATTAAGCAGGAGTGAGGTTTATGGAGTGTTTATTAGGTAGGGGTGTGGTTTATGAAGTGTTTATTAAGCAGGAGTGAGGTTTATGAAGTGTTTATTAAGCAGGAGTGAGGTTTATGAAGTGTTTATTAAGCAGGGGTGTGGTTTATGAAGTGTTTATTAAGCAGGAGTGAGGTTTATGAAGTGTTTATTAAGCAGGAGTGAGGTTTATGAAGTGTTTATTAAGCAGGGGTGTGGTTTATGAAGTGTTTATTAAGCAGGGGTGTGGTTTATGAAGTGTTTATTAAGTAGGGGTGTGGTTTATGAAGTGTTTATTAAGCAGGGGTGTGGTTTATGAAGTGTTTATTAAGCAGGGGTGTGGTTTATTAAGTGTTTATTAAGCAGGGGTGAGGTTTATGAAGTGTTTATTAAGCAGGAGTGAGGTTTATTGAGTGTTTATTAAGCAGGGGTGTGGTTTATGGAGTGTTTATTAAGCAAGGGTGTGGTTTATGGAGTGTTTATTAAGCAGGAGTGAGGTTTATGAAGTGTTTATTAAGCTTGGATGTGGTTTATGAAGTGTTTATTAAGCAGGAGTGAGGTTTATGAAGTGTTTATTAAGCAGGAGTGAGGTTTATGAAGTGTTTATTAAGCAGGGGTGTGGTTTATGAAGTGTTTATTAAGCAGGGGTGTGGTTTATGAAGTGTTTATTAAGCAGAGGTGTGGTTTATGAAGTGTTTATTAAGCAGGGGTGTGGTTTATGAAGTGCTTATTAAGCAGGGGTGTGGTTTATGAAGTGTTTATTAAGCAGGGGTGAGGTTTATGAAGTGTTTATTAAGCAGGAGTGAGGTTTATGGAGTGTTTATTAAGCAGGGGTGTGGTTTATGGAGTGTTTATTAAGCAAGGGTGTGGTTTATGGAGTGTTTATTAAGCAGGAGTGAGGTTTATGAAGTGTTTATTAAGCAGGGGTGTGGTTTATGAAGTGTTTATTAAGCAGGGGTGTGGTTTATAAAGTGTTTATTAAGCAGGAGTGAGGTTTATGAAGTGTTTATTAAGCAGGGGTGTGGTTTATGAAGTGTTTATTAAGCAGGGGTGTGGTTTATGAAGTATTTATTAAGCAGGAGGGAGGTTTATGGAGTGTTTATTAAGCAGGGGTGTGGTTTATGGAGTGTTTATTAAGCAGGAGTGAGGTTCATGAAGTGTTTATTAAGCAGGAGTGAGGTTTATGAAGTGTTTATTAGGCAGGGGTGTCGTTTATGGCGTGTTTATTAAGCAGGGGTGTGGTTTATGAAGCGTTTATTAAGCAGGAGTGAGGTTTATGAAGCGTTTATTAAGCAGGAGTGAGGTTTATGAAGTGTTTATTAAGCAGGGGTGTGGTTTATGAAGTGTTTATTAAGCAGGGGTGTGGTTTATGAAGTGTTTATTAAGCAGGGGTGTGGTTTATGGAGTGTTTATTAAGCAGGGATGTGGTTTATGAAGTGTTTATTAAGCAGGGGTGAGGTTTATGAAGTGTTTATGAAGCAGGAGTGAGGTTTATGAAGTGTTTATTAAGCAGGGGTGTGGTTTATGAAGTGTTTATTAAGCAGGGGTGTGGTTTATGAAATGTTTATTAAGCAGGGGTGTGGTTTATGAAGTGTTTATTAAGCATGAGTGTGGTTTATGAAGTGTTTATTAAGCAGGGGTGTGGTTTATGAAGTGTTTATTAAGCAGGGGTGTGTTTTATGAAGTGTTTATTAAGCAGGGGTGTGGTTTATGAAGTGTTTATTAAGCAGGGGTGTGGTTTATGAAGTGTTTATTAAGCAGGGGTATGTTTTATGAAGTGTTTATTGAGCAGGAGTGAGGTTTATGGAGTGTTTAGTTAAGCAGGGGTGTGGTTTATGAAGTGATTATTAAGCAGGGGTGTGGTTTATGGAGTGTTTATTAAGCAAGGGTGTGGTTTATGAAGTGTTTATTAAGCAGGAGTTAGGTTTATGAAGTGTTTATTAAGCAGGAGTGAGGTTTATGAAGTGTTTATTAAGCAGGGGTGTGGTTTATGAAGTGTTTATTAAGCAGGTGTGTGGTTTATGAAGTGTTTATTAAGCAGGGGTGTGGTTTATGAAGTGTTTATTAAGCATGGGTGTGTTTTATGAAGTGTTTATTAAGCAGGAGTGAGGTTTATGAAATGTTAAGCAGGGGTGTACTTTATCAAATGTTTTTTAAGCAGGGGTATGGTTTATGAAGTGTTTATTAAGCAGGGGTGTGTTTTATGAAGTCTTTATTAAGCAGGGGTGAGGTTTATGAAGTGTTTATTAAGCAGGGGTGTGGTTTATGGAGTGTTTAGTTAAGCAGGGGTGTATTTTATGAAGTGCTTATTAAGCAGGGGTGTGTTTTATGAAGTGTTTATTAAGCAAGGGTGCGGTTTATGGAGTGTTTAGTTAAGCAGGGGTGTGGTTTATGAGTGTTTATTAAGCAGGGGTGAGGTTTATGAAATGTTTATTAAGCAGGGGTGTGTTTTATGAAGTGTTTTTTAAGCAGGAGTGAGGTTTATGAAATGTTTATTAAGCAGGGGTGTGTTTTATGAAGTGTTTATTAAGCAGGGGTGAGGTTTATGAAGTGTTTATTAAGCAGGGGTGAGGTTTATGAAGTGTGTATTAAGCAGGGGTGTGGTTTATCAAATGTTTATTATGCAGGGGTGTGTTTTATTAAGTGTTTATTAAGCAGGGGTGTGTTTTATGAAGTGTTTATTAAGCAAGGGTGTGGTTTATGGAGTGTTTAGTTAAGCAGTGGTGTGATTTATGAATTGTTTATTAAGCAGGAGTGAGGTTTATGAAGTGTTTATTAAGCAGGGGTGAGGTTTATGAAGTGTTTATTAAGCAGGGGTGTGTTTTATGAAGTGTTTATTAAGCAGGGGTGTGGTTTATGAAATGTTTATTAAGCAGGGGTGTGGTTTATGAAATGTTTATTAAGCAGGGGTGTGGTTTATGAAGTGTTTATTAAGCATGGGTGTGGTTTATGAAGTTTTTATTAAGCAGGGGTGTGGTTTATGAAGTGTTTATTAAGCAGGGGTGTGTTTTATGAAGTGTTTATTAAGCAGGGGTGTGGTTTATGAAGTGTTTATTAAGTAGGGGTGTGTTTTATGAAGTGTTTATTAAGCAGGAGTGAGGTTTATGGAGTGTTTAGTTAAGCAGGGGTGTGGTTTATGAAGTGATTATTAAGCAGGGGTGTGGTTTATGGAGTGTTTATTAAGCAGGGGTGTGGTTTATGAAGTGTTTATTAAGCAAGGGTGAGGTTTATGAAGTGTTTATTAAGCAGGGGTGTGGTTTATGAAGTGTTTATTAAGCAGGTGTGTGGTTTATGAAATGTTTATTAAGCAGGGTGTGGTTTATGAAGTGTTTATTAAGCATGGGTGTGTTTTATGAAGTGTTTATTAAGCAGGAGTGAGGTTTATGAAATGTTAAGCAGGGGTGTAGTTTATGAAGTGTGTATTAAGCAGGGGTGTGGTTTATGAAGTGTGTATTAAGCAGGGGTGTGGTTTATCAAATGTTTATTATGCAGGGGTGTGTTTTATTAAGTGTTTATTAAGCAGGGGTGTGTTTTATGAAATGTTTATTAAGCAAGGGTGTGGTTTATGGAGTGTTTAGTTAAGCAGGGGTGTGATTTATGAATTGTTTATTAAGCAGGAGTGAGGTTTATGAAGTGTTTATTAAGCAGGGGTGAGGTTTATGAAGTGTTTATTAAGCAGGGGTGTGTTTTATGAAGTGTTTATTAAGCAGGGGTGTGGTTTATGAAGTGTTTATTAAGCAGGGGTGTGGTTTATGAAGTGTTTATTAAGCAGGGGTGTGGTTTATGAAGTGTTTATTAAGCAGGAGTGAGGTTTATGAAGTGTTTATTAAGCAGGGGTGTGGTTTATGAAGTGTTTATTAAGCAGGGGTGTGTTTTATGAAGTGTTTATTAAGCAGGAGTGTGGTTTATGAAGTGTTTATTAAGCAGGGGTGTGGTTTATGAAGTGTTTATTAAGCAGGGGTGTGGTTTATGAAGTGCTTATTAAGCAGGGGTGTGGTTTATGAAGTGTTCATTAAGCAGGGGTGTGGTTTATGAAGTGTGTATTAAACAGGGGTGTGGTTTATGAAGTGTTTTTAAGCAGGGATGTGGTTTATGAAGCATTTATTAAGCAGGGGTCTGGTTTATCAAGTGTTTATTAAGCAGGAGTGTGGTTTATGAAGTGTTTATTAAGCAGGGGTGTGGTTTATGAAGTGTTTATTAAGCAGGGGTGAGGTTTATGGAGTGTTTATTAAGCAGGAGTGAGGTTTATGAAGTGTTTATTAAGCAGGGGTGTGCTTTATGGAGTGTTTATTAAGCAGGAGTGAGGTTTATGAAGTGTTTATTAAGCAGGAGTGAGGTTTATGAATTGTTTATTAAGCAGGGGTGTGGTTTATGAAGTGTTTATTAAGCAGGGGTGTGGTTTATGAAGTGTTTATTAAGCAGGGGTGTGGTTTATGAAGTGCCTATTAAGCAGGGGTGTGGTTTATGAAGTGCTTATTAAGCAGGAGTGAGGTTTATGGAGTGTTTATTAAGCAAGGGTGTGGTTTATGGAGTGTTTATTAAGCAGCAGTGAGGTTTATGAAATGTTTTTTAAGCAGGGGTGTGGTTTATGAAGTGTTTATTAAGCAGGGGTGTGGTTTATGAAGTGTTTATTAAGCAGGGGTGTGGTATATGAAGTGTTTATTAAGCAAGGGTGTGGTTTATGGAGTGTTTATTAAGCAGGAGTGAGGTTTATGAAGTGTTTATTAAGCTTGGATGTGGTTTATGAAGTGTTTATTAAGCAGGAGTGAGGTTTATGAAGTGTTTATTAAGCAGGAGTGAGGTTTATGAAGTGTTTATTAAGCAGGGGTGTGGTTTATGAAGTGTTTATTAAGCAGGGGTGTGGTTTATGAAGTGTTTATTAAGCAGGGGTGTGGTTTATGAAGTGTTTATTAAGCAGGGGTGAGGTTTATGAAGTGTTTATTAAGCAGGAGTGAGGTTTATGGAGTGTTTATTAAGCAGGGGTGTGGTTTATGGAGTGTTTATTAAGCAAGGGTGTGGTTTATGGAGTGTTTATTAAGCAGGAGTGAGGTTTATGAAGTGTTTATTAAGCAGGGGTGTGGTTTATGAAGTGTTTATTAAGCAGGGGTGTGGTTTATAAAGTGTTTATTAAGCAGGAGTGAGGTTTATGAAGTGTTTATTAAGCAGGGGTGTGGTTTATGAAGTGTTTATTAAGCAGGGGTGTGGTTTATGAAGTGCTTATTAAGCAGGGGTGTGGTTTATGAAGTGTTCATTAAGCAGGGGTGTGGTTTATGAAGTGTGTATTAAACAGGGGTGTGGTTTATGAAGTGTTTTTAAGCAGGGATGTGGTTTATGAAGCATTTATTAAGCAGGGGTCTGGTTTATCAAGTGTTTATTAAGCAGGAGTGTGGTTTATGAAGTGTTTATTAAGCAGGGGTGTGGTTTATGAAGTGTTTATTAAGCAGGGGTGAGGTTTATGGAGTGTTTATTAAGCAGGAGTGAGGTTTATGAAGTGTTTATTAAGCAGGGGTGTGCTTTATGGAGTGTTTATTAAGCAGGAGTGAGGTTTATGAAGTGTTTATTAATCAGGAGTGAGGTTTATGAATTGTTTATTAAGCAGGGGTGTGGTTTATGAAGTGTTTATTAAGCAGGGGTGTGGTTTATGAAGTGTTTATTAAGCAGGGCTGTGGTTTATGAAGTGTTTATTAAGCAGGGGTGTGGTTTATGAAGTGTTTATTAAGCAGGGGTGTGGTTTATGAAGTATTTATTAAGCAGGAGTGAGGTTTATGGAGTGTTTATTAAGCAGGGGTGTGGTTTATGGAGTGTTTATTAAGCAGGAGTGAGGTTTATGAAGTGTTTATTAAGCAGGGGTCTGGTTTATGGAGTGTTTATTAAGCAGGAGTGAGGTTTATGAAGTGTTTATTAAGCAGGAGTGAGGTTTATGAAGTGTTTATTAAGCAGGAGTGAGGTTTATTAAGTGTTTATTAAGCAGGGGTGTGGTTTATGAAGTGTTTATTAAGCAGGAGTGAGGTTTATGGAGTGTTTATTAGGTAGGGGTGTGGTTTATGAAGTGTTTATTAAGCAGGAGTGAGGTTTATGAAGTGTTTATTAAGCAGGAGTGAGGTTTATGAAGTGTTTATTAAGCAGGGGTGTGGTTTATGAAGTGTTTATTAAGCAGGAGTGAGGTTTATGAAGTGTTTATTAAGCAGGAGTGAGGTTTATGAAGTGTTTATTAAGCAGGGGTGTGGTTTATGAAGTGTTTATTAAGCAGGGGTGTGGTTTATGAAGTGTTTATTAAGTAGGGGTGTGGTTTATGAAGTGTTTATTAAGCAGGGGTGTGGTTTATGAAGTGTTTATTAAGCAGGGGTGTGGTTTATTAAGTGTTTATTAAGCAGGGGTGAGGTTTATGAAGTGTTTATTAAGCAGGAGTGAGGTTTATTGAGTGTTTATTAAGCAGGGGTGTGGTTTATGGAGTGTTTATTAAGCAAGGGTGTGGTTTATGGAGTGTTTATTAAGCAGGAGTGAGGTTTATGAAGTGTTTATTAAGCTTGGATGTGGTTTATGAAGTGTTTATTAAGCAGGAGTGAGGTTTATGAAGTGTTTATTAAGCAGGAGTGAGGTTTATGAAGTGTTTATTAAGCAGGGGTGTGGTTTATGAAGTGTTTATTAAGCAGGGGTGTGGTTTATGAAGTGTTTATTAAGCAGGGGTGTGGTTTATGAAGTGTTTATTAAGCAGGGGTGTGGTTTATGAAGTGCTTATTAAGCAGGGGTGTGGTTTATGAAGTGTTTATTAAGCAGGGGTGAGGTTTATGAAGTGTTTATTAAGCAGGAGTGAGGTTTATGGAGTGTTTATTAAGCAGGGGTGTGGTTTATGGAGTGTTTATTAAGCAAGGGTGTGGTTTATGGAGTGTTTATTAAGCAGGAGTGAGGTTTATGAAGTGTTTATTAAGCAGGGGTGTGGTTTATGAAGTGTTTATTAAGCAGGGGTGTGGTTTATGGAGTGTTTATTAAGCAGGGATGTGGTTTATGAAGTGTTTATTAAGCAGGGGTGAGGTTTATGAAGTGTTTATGAAGCAGGAGTGAGGTTTATGAAGTGTTTATTAAGCAGGGGTGTGGTTTATGAAGTGTTTATTAAGCAGGGGTGTGGTTTATGAAATGTTTATTAAGCAGGGGTGTGGTTTATGAAGTGTTTATTAAGCATGAGTGTGGTTTATGAAGTGTTTATTAAGCAGGGGTGTGGTTTATGAAGTGTTTATTAAGCAGGGGTGTGTTTTATGAAGTGTTTATTAAGCAGGGGTGTGGTTTATGAAGTGTTTATTAAGCAGGGGTGTGGTTTATGAAGTGTTTATTAAGCAGGGGTATGTTTTATGAAGTGTTTATTGAGCAGGAGTGAGGTTTATGGAGTGTTTAGTTAAGCAGGGGTGTGGTTTATGAAGTGATTATTAAGCAGGGGTGTGGTTTATGGAGTGTTTATTAAGCAAGGGTGTGGTTTATGAAGTGTTTATTAAGCAGGAGTTAGGTTTATGAAGTGTTTATTAAGCAGGAGTGAGGTTTATGAAGTGTTTATTAAGCAGGGGTGTGGTTTATGAAGTGTTTATTAAGCAGGTGTGTGGTTTATGAAGTGTTTATTAAGCAGGGGTGTGGTTTATGAAGTGTTTATTAAGCATGGGTGTGTTTTATGAAGTGTTTATTAAGCAGGAGTGAGGTTTATGAAATGTTAAGCAGGGGTGTACTTTATCAAATGTTTTTTAAGCAGGGGTATGGTTTATGAAGTGTTTATTAAGCAGGGGTGTGTTTTATGAAGTCTTTATTAAGCAGGGGTGAGGTTTATGAAGTGTTTATTAAGCAGGGGTGTGGTTTATGGAGTGTTTAGTTAAGCAGGGGTGTATTTTATGAAGTGCTTATTAAGCAGGGGTGTGTTTTATGAAGTGTTTATTAAGCAAGGGTGCGGTTTATGGAGTGTTTAGTTAAGCAGGGGTGTGGTTTATGAGTGTTTATTAAGCAGGGGTGAGGTTTATGAAATGTTTATTAAGCAGGGGTGTGTTTTATGAAGTGTTTTTTAAGCAGGAGTGAGGTTTATGAAATGTTTATTAAGCAGGGGTGTGTTTTATGAAGTGTTTATTAAGCAGGGGTGAGGTTTATGAAGTGTTTATTAAGCAGGGGTGAGGTTTATGAAGTGTGTATTAAGCAGGGGTGTGGTTTATCAAATGTTTATTATGCAGGGGTGTGTTTTATTAAGTGTTTATTAAGCAGGGGTGTGTTTTATGAAGTGTTTATTAAGCAAGGGTGTGGTTTATGGAGTGTTTAGTTAAGCAGTGGTGTGATTTATGAATTGTTTATTAAGCAGGAGTGAGGTTTATGAAGTGTTTATTAAGCAGGGGTGAGGTTTATGAAGTGTTTATTAAGCAGGGGTGTGTTTTATGAAGTGTTTATTAAGCAGGGGTGTGGTTTATGAAATGTTTATTAAGCAGGGGTGTGGTTTATGAAATGTTTATTAAGCAGGGGTGTGGTTTATGAAGTGTTTATTAAGCATGGGTGTGGTTTATGAAGTTTTTATTAAGCAGGGGTGTGGTTTATGA
The DNA here is from genome assembly GCF_046119375.1 of Phyllobates terribilis. Lineage (NCBI taxonomy): Eukaryota > Metazoa > Chordata > Amphibia > Anura > Dendrobatidae > Phyllobates > Phyllobates terribilis. The sequence continues at coordinate 678,090,137 of NW_027362763.1, read as the reverse complement.
AGTGTTTATTAAGCAGGGGTGTGTTTTATGAAGTGTTTATTAAGCAGGGGTGTGGTTTATGAAGTGTTTATTAAGTAGGGGTGTGTTTTATGAAGTGTTTATTAAGCAGGAGTGAGGTTTATGGAGTGTTTAGTTAAGCAGGGGTGTGGTTTATGAAGTGATTATTAAGCAGGGGTGTGGTTTATGGAGTGTTTATTAAGCAGGGGTGTGGTTTATGAAGTGTTTATTAAGCAAGGGTGAGGTTTATGAAGTGTTTATTAAGCAGGGGTGTGGTTTATGAAGTGTTTATTAAGCAGGTGTGTGGTTTATGAAATGTTTATTAAGCAGGGTGTGGTTTATGAAGTGTTTATTAAGCATGGGTGTGTTTTATGAAGTGTTTATTAAGCAGGAGTGAGGTTTATGAAATGTTAAGCAGGGGTGTAGTTTATGAAGTGTGTATTAAGCAGGGGTGTGGTTTATGAAGTGTGTATTAAGCAGGGGTGTGGTTTATCAAATGTTTATTATGCAGGGGTGTGTTTTATTAAGTGTTTATTAAGCAGGGGTGTGTTTTATGAAATGTTTATTAAGCAAGGGTGTGGTTTATGGAGTGTTTAGTTAAGCAGGGGTGTGATTTATGAATTGTTTATTAAGCAGGAGTGAGGTTTATGAAGTGTTTATTAAGCAGGGGTGAGGTTTATGAAGTGTTTATTAAGCAGGGGTGTGTTTTATGAAGTGTTTATTAAGCAGGGGTGTGGTTTATGAAGTGTTTATTAAGCAGGGGTGTGGTTTATGAAGTGTTTATTAAGCAGGGGTGTGGTTTATGAAGTGTTTATTAAGCAGGAGTGAGGTTTATGAAGTGTTTATTAAGCAGGGGTGTGGTTTATGAAGTGTTTATTAAGCAGGGGTGTGTTTTATGAAGTGTTTATTAAGCAGGAGTGTGGTTTATGAAGTGTTTATTAAGCAGGGGTGTGGTTTATGAAGTGTTTATTAAGCAGGGGTGTGGTTTATGAAGTGCTTATTAAGCAGGGGTGTGGTTTATGAAGTGTTCATTAAGCAGGGGTGTGGTTTATGAAGTGTGTATTAAACAGGGGTGTGGTTTATGAAGTGTTTTTAAGCAGGGATGTGGTTTATGAAGCATTTATTAAGCAGGGGTCTGGTTTATCAAGTGTTTATTAAGCAGGAGTGTGGTTTATGAAGTGTTTATTAAGCAGGGGTGTGGTTTATGAAGTGTTTATTAAGCAGGGGTGAGGTTTATGGAGTGTTTATTAAGCAGGAGTGAGGTTTATGAAGTGTTTATTAAGCAGGGGTGTGCTTTATGGAGTGTTTATTAAGCAGGAGTGAGGTTTATGAAGTGTTTATTAAGCAGGAGTGAGGTTTATGAATTGTTTATTAAGCAGGGGTGTGGTTTATGAAGTGTTTATTAAGCAGGGGTGTGGTTTATGAAGTGTTTATTAAGCAGGGGTGTGGTTTATGAAGTGCCTATTAAGCAGGGGTGTGGTTTATGAAGTGCTTATTAAGCAGGAGTGAGGTTTATGGAGTGTTTATTAAGCAAGGGTGTGGTTTATGGAGTGTTTATTAAGCAGCAGTGAGGTTTATGAAATGTTTTTTAAGCAGGGGTGTGGTTTATGAAGTGTTTATTAAGCAGGGGTGTGGTTTATGAAGTGTTTATTAAGCAGGGGTGTGGTATATGAAGTGTTTATTAAGCAAGGGTGTGGTTTATGGAGTGTTTAATAAGCAGGAGTGAGGTTTATGAAGTGTTTATTAAGCTTGGATGTGGTTTATGAAGTGTTTATTAAGCAGGAGTGAGGTTTATGAAGTGTTTATTAAGCAGGAGTGAGGTTTATGAAGTGTTTATTAAGCAGGGGTGTGGTTTATGAAGTGTTTATTAAGCAGGGGTGTGGTTTATGAAGTGTTTATTAAGCAGGGGTGTGGTTTATGAAGTGTTTATTAAGCAGGGGTGAGGTTTATGAAGTGTTTATTAAGCAGGAGTGAGGTTTATGGAGTGTTTATTAAGCAGGGGTGTGGTTTATGGAGTGTTTATTAAGCAAGGGTGTGGTTTATGGAGTGTTTATTAAGCAGGAGTGAGGTTTATGAAGTGTTTATTAAGCAGGGGTGTGGTTTATGAAGTGTTTATTAAGCAGGGGTGTGGTTTATAAAGTGTTTATTAAGCAGGAGTGAGGTTTATGAAGTGTTTATTAAGCAGGGGTGTGGTTTATGAAGTGTTTATTAAGCAGGGGTGTGGTTTATGAAGTGCTTATTAAGCAGGGGTGTGGTTTATGAAGTGTTCATTAAGCAGGGGTGTGGTTTATGAAGTGTGTATTAAACAGGGGTGTGGTTTATGAAGTGTTTTTAAGCAGGGATGTGGTTTATGAAGCATTTATTAAGCAGGGGTCTGGTTTATCAAGTGTTTATTAAGCAGGAGTGTGGTTTATGAAGTGTTTATTAAGCAGGGGTGTGGTTTATGAAGTGTTTATTAAGCAGGGGTGAGGTTTATGGAGTGTTTATTAAGCAGGAGTGAGGTTTATGAAGTGTTTATTAAGCAGGGGTGTGCTTTATGGAGTGTTTATTAAGCAGGAGTGAGGTTTATGAAGTGTTTATTAATCAGGAGTGAGGTTTATGAATTGTTTATTAAGCAGGGGTGTGGTTTATGAAGTGTTTATTAAGCAGGGGTGTGGTTTATGAAGTGTTTATTAAGCAGGGGTGTGGTTTATGAAGTGCCTATTAAGCAGGGGTGTGGTTTATGAAGTGCTTATTAAGCAGGAGTGAGGTTTATGGAGTGTTTATTAAGCAAGGGTGTGGTTTATGGAGTGTTTATTAAGCAGGAGTGAGGTTTATGAAATGTTTTTTAAGCAGGGGTGTGGTTTATGAAGTGTTTATTAAGCAGGGGTGTGGTTTATGAAGTGTTTATTAAGCAGGGGTGTGGTATATGAAGTGTTTATTAAGCAAGGGTGTGGTTTATGGAGTGTTTATTAAGCAGGAGTGAGGTTTATGAAGTGTTTATTAAGCTTGGATGTGGTTTATGAAGTGTTTATTAAGCAGGAGTGAGGTTTATGAAGTGTTTATTAAGCAGGAGTGAGGTTTATGAAGTGTTTATTAAGCAGGGGTGTGGTTTATGAAGTGTTTATTAAGCAGGGGTGTGGTTTATGAAGTGTTTATTAAGCAGGGGTGTGGTTTATGAAGTGTTTATTAAGCAGGGGTGAGGTTTATGAAGTGTTTATTAAGCAGGAGTGAGGTTTATGGAGTGTTTATTAAGCAGGGGTGTGGTTTATGGAGTGTTTATTAAGCAAGGGTGTGGTTTATGGAGTGTTTATTAAGCAGGAGTGAGGTTTATGAAGTGTTTATTAAGCAGGGGTGTGGTTTATGAAGTGTTTATTAAGCAGGGGTGTGGTTTATAAAGTGTTTATTAAGCAGGAGTGAGGTTTATGAAGTGTTTATTAAGCAGGGGTGTGGTTTATGAAGTGTTTATTAAGCAGGGGTGTGGTTTATGAAGTATTTATTAAGCAGGAGGGAGGTTTATGGAGTGTTTATTAAGCAGGGGTGTGGTTTATGGAGTGTTTATTAAGCAGGAGTGAGGTTCATGAAGTGTTTATTAAGCAGGAGTGAGGTTTATGAAGTGTTTATTAGGCAGGGGTGTCGTTTATGGCGTGTTTATTAAGCAGGAGTGTGGTTTATGAAGTGTTTATTAAGCAGGGGTATGTTTTATGAAGTGTTTATTGAGCAGGAGTGAGGTTTATGGAGTGTTTAGTTAAGCAGGAATGAGGTTTATGAAGTGTTTATTAAGCAGGGGTGTGGTTTATGAAGTGTTTATTAAGCAGGGGTGTGGTTTATGGAGTGTTTATTAAGCAGGGATGTGGTTTATGAAGTGTTTATTAAGCAGGGGTGAGGTTTATGAAGTGTTTATTAAGCAGGAGTGAGGTTTATGAAGTGTTTATTAAGCAGGGGTGTGGTTTATGAAGTGCTTATTAAGCAGGGGTGAGGTTTATGAAGTGTTTATTAAGCAGGAGTGAGGTTTATGGAGTGTTTATTAAGCATGGGTGTGGTTATGGAGTGTTTATTAAGCAAGGGTGTGGTTTATGGAGTGTTTATTAAGCAGGAGTGAGGTTTATGAAGTGTTTATTAAGCAGGGGTGTGGTTTATGAAGTGTTTATTAAGCAGGGGTGTGGTTTATGAAGTGTTTATTAAGCAGGGGTATGTTTTATGAAGTGTTTATTGAGCAGGAGTGAGGTTTATGGAGTGTTTAGTTAAGCAGGAATGAGGTTTATGAAGTGTTTATTAAGCAGGGGTGTGGTTTATGAAGTGTTTATTAAGCAGGGGTGTGGTTTATGGAGTGTTTATTAAGCAGGGATGTGGTTTATGAAGTGTTTATTAAGCAGGGGTGAGGTTTATGAAGTGTTTATTAAGCAGGAGTGAGGTTTATGAAGTGTTTATTAAGCAGGGGTGTGGTTTATGAAGTGCTTATTAAGCAGGGGTGAGGTTTATGAAGTGTTTATTAAGCAGGAGTGAGGTTTATGGAGTGTTTATTAAGCATGGGTGTGGTTATGGAGTGTTTATTAAGCAAGGGTGTGGTTTATGGAGTGTTTATTAAGCAGGAGTGAGGTTTATGAAGTGTTTATTAAGCAGGGGTGTGGTTTATGAAGTGTTTATTAAGCAGGGGTGTGGTTTATGAAGTGTTTATTAAGCAGGGGTGTGGTATATGAAGTGTTTATTAAGCTGGGGTGTGGTTTATGGAGTGATTATTAAGCAGGGGTGTGGTTTGTGAAGTGTTTATTAAGCAAGGGTGAGGTTTATGAAGTGTTTATTAAGCAGGGGTGTGGTTTATGAAGTGCTTATTAAGCAGGGGTGAGGTTTATGAAGTGTTTATTAAGCAGGAGTGAGGTTTATGGAGTGTTTATTAAGCAGGGGTGTGGTTATGGAGTGTTTATTAAGCAAGGGTGTGGTTTATGGAGTGTTTATTAAGCAGGAGTGAGGTTTATGAAGTGTTTATTAAGCAGGGGTGTGGTTTATGAAGTGTTTATTAAGCAGGGGTGTGGTTTATGAAGTGTTTATTAAGCAGGGGTGTGGTATATGAAGTGTTTATTAAGCTGGGGTGTGGTTTATGGAGTGATTATTAAGCAGGGGTGTGGTTTGTGAAGTGTTTATTAAGCAAGGGTGAGGTTTATGAAGTGTTTATTAAGCAGGGGTGTGGTTTATGAAGTGTTTATTAAGCAGGGGTGTGGTTTATGAAGTCTTTATTAAGCAGGGGTGTGGTTTATGGAGTGTTTATTAAGCAGGAGTGAGGTTTATGAAGTGTTTATTAAGCAGGGGTGTGGTTTATGGAGTGTTTATTAAGCAGGAGTGAGGTTTATGAAGTGTTTATTAAGCACGAATGAGGTTTATGAAGTGTTTATTAAGCAGGGATGTGGTTTATGAAGTGTTTATTAAGCAGGGGTGTGGTTTATGAAGTGTTTATTAAGCAAGGGTGTGGTTTATGAAGTGCTTATTAAGCAGGGGTGAGGTTTATGAAGTGTTTATTAAGCAGGAGTGAGGTTTATGAAGTGTTTATTAAGCAGGGGTGTGGTTTATGAAGTGTTTATTAAGCAGGGGTGTGGTTTATGACGTGTTTATTAAGCAGGGGTGAGGTTTATGAAGTGTTTATTAAGCAGGGGTGAGGTTTATGGAGTGTTTATTAAGCAGTAGTGAAGTTTATGATGTGTTTATTAAGCAGGAGTGAGGTTTATGAAGTGTTTATTAAGCAGGGGTGTGGTTTATGAAGTGTTTATTAAGCAGGAGTGAGGTTTATGGAGTGTTTATTAGGCAGGGGTGTGGTTTATGAAGTGTTTATTAAGCAGGAGTGAGGTTTATGAAGTGTTTATTAAGCAGGGGTGTGGTTTGTGAAGTGTTTATTAAGCAGGAGTGAGGTTTATGAAGTGTTTATTAAGCAGGAGTGAGGTTTATGAAGTGTTTATTAAGCAGGGGTGTGGTTTATGAAGTGTTTATTAAGCAGGGGTGAGGTTTATGAAGTGCTTATTAAGCAGGGGTGTGGTTTATGTAGTGTGTATTAAGCAGGGGTGTTATTTATGAAGTGTTTTTAAGCAGGGGTGTGGTTTATGAAGTGTTTATTAAGCAGGAGTGTGGTTTATGAAGTGTTTATTAAGCAGGGGTGTGGTTTATGAAGTGTTTATTAAGCAGGGGTGTGGTTTATAAAGTGTGTATTAAGCAGGGGTGTGGTTTATGAAGTGTTTATTAAGCAGGAGTGAGGTTTATGGAGTGTTTATTAAGCAGGAGTGTGGTTTATGAAGTGTTTATTAAGCAGGGGTGAGGTTTATGAAGTGTTTATTAAGCAGGGGTGTGGTTTATGAAGTGTGTATTAAGCAGGGGTGTGGTTTATGAAGTGTTTATTAAGCAGGAGTGAGGTTTATGGAGTGTTTATTAAGCAGTAGTGAGGTTTATGAAGTGTTTATTAAGCAGGGGTGTGGTTTATGAAGTGTTTATTAAGCAGGGGTGTGGTTTATGAAGTGTTTATTAAGCAGGGGTGTGCTTTATGAAATGTTTTTTAAGCAGGGGTGTGGTTTATGAAGTGTTTATTAAGCAGGGGTGTGGTTTATGAAGTGTTTATTAAGCAGGGGTGTGGTATATGAAGTGTTTATTAAGCAAGGGTGTGGTTTATGGAGTGTTTATTAAGCAGGAGTGAGGTTTATGAAGTGTTTATTAAGCTTGGATGTGGTTTATGAAGTGTTTATTAAGCAGGAGTGAGGTTTATGAAGTGTTTATTAAGCAGGAGTGAGGTTTATGAAGTGTTTATTAAGCAGGGGTGTGGTTTATGAAGTGTTTATTAAGCAGGGGTGTGGTTTATGAAGTGTTTATTAAGCAGGGGTGTGGTTTATGAAGTGTTTATTAAGCAGGGGTGAGGTTTATGAAGTGTTTATTAAGCAGGAGTGAGGTTTATGGAGTGTTTATTAAGCAGGGGTGTGGTTTATGGAGTGTTTATTAAGCAAGGGTGTGGTTTATGGAGTGTTTATTAAGCAGGAGTGAGGTTTATGAAGTGTTTATTAAGCAGGGGTGTGGTTTATGAAGTGTTTATTAAGCAGGGGTGTGGTTTATAAAGTGTTTATTAAGCAGGAGTGAGGTTTATGAAGTGTTTATTAAGCAGGGGTGTGGTTTATGAAGTGTTTATTAAGCAGGGGTGTGGTTTATGAAGTGCTTATTAAGCAGGGGTGTGGTTTATGAAGTGTTCATTAAGCAGGGGTGTGGTTTATGAAGTGTGTATTAAACAGGGGTGTGGTTTATGAAGTGTTTTTAAGCAGGGATGTGGTTTATGAAGCATTTATTAAGCAGGGGTCTGGTTTATCAAGTGTTTATTAAGCAGGAGTGTGGTTTATGAAGTGTTTATTAAGCAGGGGTGTGGTTTATGAAGTGTTTATTAAGCAGGGGTGAGGTTTATGGAGTGTTTATTAAGCAGGAGTGAGGTTTATGAAGTGTTTATTAAGCAGGGGTGTGCTTTATGGAGTGTTTATTAAGCAGGAGTGAGGTTTATGAAGTGTTTATTAATCAGGAGTGAGGTTTATGAATTGTTTATTAAGCAGGGGTGTGGTTTATGAAGTGTTTATTAAGCAGGGGTGTGGTTTATGAAGTGTTTATTAAGCAGGGGTGTGGTTTATGAAGTGCCTATTAAGCAGGGGTGTGGTTTATGAAGTGCTTATTAAGCAGGAGTGAGGTTTATGGAGTGTTTATTAAGCAAGGGTGTGGTTTATGGAGTGTTTATTAAGCAGGAGTGAGGTTTATGAAATGTTTTTTAAGCAGGGGTGTGGTTTATGAAGTGTTTATTAAGCAGGGGTGTGGTTTATGAAGTGTTTATTAAGCAGGGGTGTGGTATATGAAGTGTTTATTAAGCAAGGGTGTGGTTTATGGAGTGTTTATTAAGCAGGAGTGAGGTTTATGAAGTGTTTATTAAGCTTGGATGTGGTTTATGAAGTGTTTATTAAGCAGGAGTGAGGTTTATGAAGTGTTTATTAAGCAGGAGTGAGGTTTATGAAGTGTTTATTAAGCAGGGGTGTGGTTTATGAAGTGTTTATTAAGCAGGGGTGTGGTTTATGAAGTGTTTATTAAGCAGGGGTGTGGTTTATGAAGTGTTTATTAAGCAGGGGTGAGGTTTATGAAGTGTTTATTAAGCAGGAGTGAGGTTTATGGAGTGTTTATTAAGCAGGGGTGTGGTTTATGGAGTGTTTATTAAGCAAGGGTGTGGTTTATGGAGTGTTTATTAAGCAGGAGTGAGGTTTATGAAGTGTTTATTAAGCAGGGGTGTGGTTTATGAAGTGTTTATTAAGCAGGGGTGTGGTTTATAAAGTGTTTATTAAGCAGGAGTGAGGTTTATGAAGTGTTTATTAAGCAGGGGTGTGGTTTATGAAGTGTTTATTAAGCAGGGGTGTGGTTTATGAAGTATTTATTAAGCAGGAGGGAGGTTTATGGAGTGTTTATTAAGCAGGGGTGTGGTTTATGGAGTGTTTATTAAGCAGGAGTGAGGTTCATGAAGTGTTTATTAAGCAGGAGTGAGGTTTATGAAGTGTTTATTAGGCAGGGGTGTCGTTTATGGCGTGTTTATTAAGCAGGAGTGTGGTTTATGAAGCGTTTATTAAGCAGGAGTGAGGTTTATGAAGCGTTTATTAAGCAGGAGTGAGGTTTATGAAGTGTTTATTAAGCAGGGGTGTGGTTTATGAAGTGTTTATTAAGCAGGGGTGTGGTTTATGAAGTGTTTATTAAGCAGGGGTGTGGTTTATGGAGTGTTTATTAAGCAGAGATGTGGTTTATGAAGTGTTTATTAAGCAGGGGTGAGGTTTATGAAGTGTTTATTAAGCAGGGGTGTGGTTTATGAAGTGTTTATTAAGCAGGGGTGTGGTTTATGAAATGTTTATTAAGCAGGGGTGTGGTTTATGAAGTGTTTATTAAGCATGAGTGTGGTTTATGAAGTGTTTATTAAGCAGGGGTGTGGTTTATGAAGTGTTTATTAAGCAGGGGTGTGTTTTATGAAGTGTTTATTAAGCAGGGGTGTGGTTTATGAAGTGTTTATTAAGCAGGGGTGTGGTTTATGAAGTGTTTATTAAGCAGGGGTATGTTTTATGAAGTGTTTATTGAGCAGGAGTGAGGTTTATGGAGTGTTTAGTTAAGCAGGAATGAGGTTTATGAAGTGTTTATTAAGCAGGGGTGTGGTTTATGAAGTGTTTATTAAGCAGGGGTGTGGTTTATGGAGTGTTTATTAAGCAGGGATGTGGTTTATGAAGTGTTTATTAAGCAGGGGTGAGGTTTATGAAGTGTTTATTAAGCAGGAGTGAGGTTTATGAAGTGTTTATTAAGCAGGGGTGTGGTTTATGAAGTGCTTATTAAGCAGGGGTGAGGTTTATGAAGTGTTTATTAAGCAGGAGTGAGGTTTATGGAGTGTTTATTAAGCATGGGTGTGGTTATGGAGTGTTTATTAAGCAAGGGTGTGGTTTATGGAGTGTTTATTAAGCAGGAGTGAGGTTTATGAAGTGTTTATTAAGCAGGGGTGTGGTTTATGAAGTGTTTATTAAGCAGGGGTGTGGTTTATGAAGTGTTTATTAAGCAGGGGTGTGGTATATGAAGTGTTTATTAAGCTGGGGTGTGGTTTATGGAGTGATTATTAAGCAGGGGTGTGGTTTGTGAAGTGTTTATTAAGCAAGGGTGAGGTTTATGAAGTGTTTATTAAGCAGGGGTGTGGTTTATGAAGTGCTTATTAAGCAGGGGTGAGGTTTATGAAGTGTTTATTAAGCAGGAGTGAGGTTTATGGAGTGTTTATTAAGCAGGGGTGTGGTTATGGAGTGTTTATTAAGCAAGGGTGTGGTTTATGGAGTGTTTATTAAGCAGGAGTGAGGTTTATGAAGTGTTTATTAAGCAGAGGTGTGGTTTATGAAGTGTTTATTAAGCAGGGGTGTGGTTTATGAAGTGTTTATTAAGCAGGGGTGTGGTATATGAAGTGTTTATTAAGCTGGGGTGTGGTTTATGGAGTGATTATTAAGCAGGGGTGTGGTTTGTGAAGTGTTTATTAAGCAAGGGTGAGGTTTATGAAGTGTTTATTAAGCAGGGGTGTGGTTTATGAAGTGTTTATTAAGCAGGGGTGTGGTTTATGAAGTCTTTATTAAGCAGGGGTGTGGTTTATGGAGTGTTTATTAAGCAGGAGTGAGGTTTATGAAGTGTTTATTAAGCAGGGGTGTGGTTTATGGAGTGTTTATTAAGCAGGAGTGAGGTTTATGAAGTGTTTATTAAGCACGAATGAGGTTTATGAAGTGTTTATTAAGCAGGGATGTGGTTTATGAAGTGTTTATTAAGCAGGGGTGTGGTTTATGAAGTGTTTATTAAGCAAGGGTGTGGTTTATGAAGTGCTTATTAAGCAGGGGTGAGGTTTATGAAGTGTTTATTAAGCAGGAGTGAGGTTTATGAAGTGTTTATTAAGCAGGGGTGTGGTTTATGAAGTGTTTATTAAGCAGGGGTGTGGTTTATGACGTGTTTATTAAGCAGGGGTGAGGTTTATGAAGTGTTTATTAAGCAGGGGTGAGGTTTATGGAGTGTTTATTAAGCAGTAGTGAAGTTTATGATGTGTTTATTAAGCAGGAGTGAGGTTTATGAAGTGTTTATTAAGCAGGGGTGTGGTTTATGAAGTGTTTATTAAGCAGGAGTGAGGTTTATGGAGTGTTTATTAGGCAGGGGTGTGGTTTATGAAGTGTTTATTAAGCAGGAGTGAGGTTTATGAAGTGTTTATTAAGCAGGGGTGTGGTTTGTGAAGTGTTTATTAAGCAGGAGTGAGGTTTATGAAGTGTTTATTAAGCAGGAGTGAGGTTTATGAAGTGTTTATTAAGCAGGGGTGTGGTTTATGAAGTGTTTATTAAGCAGGGGTGAGGTTTATGAAGTGCTTATTAAGCAGGGGTGTGGTTTATGTAGTGTGTATTAAGCAGGGGTGTTATTTATGAAGTGTTTTTAAGCAGGGGTGTGGTTTATGAAGTGTTTATTAAGCAGGAGTGTGGTTTATGAAGTGTTTATTAAGCAGGGGTGTGGTTTATGAAGTGTTTATTAAGCAGGGGTGTGGTTTATAAAGTGTGTATTAAGCAGGGGTGTGGTTTATGAAGTGTTTATTAAGCAGGAGTGAGGTTTATGGAGTGTTTATTAAGCAGGAGTGTGGTTTATGAAGTGTTTATTAAGCAGGGGTGAGGTTTATGAAGTGTTTATTAAGCAGGGGTGTGGTTTATGAAGTGTGTATTAAGCAGGGGTGTGGTTTATGAAGTGTTTATTAAGCAGGAGTGAGGTTTATGGAGTGTTTATTAAGCAGTAGTGAGGTTTATGAAGTGTTTATTAAGCAGGGGTGTGGTTTATGAAGTGTTTATTAAGCAGGGGTGTGGTTTATGAAGTGTTTATTAAGCAGGGGTGTGCTTTATGAAGTGTTTATTAAGCAGGAGTGAGGTTTATGAAGTGTTTATTAAGCAGGGGTGTGGTTTATGAAGTGTTTATTAAGCAGGGGTGTGGTTTATGAAGTGTTTATTAAGCAGGGGTGTGGTTTATGGAGTGTTTATTAAGCAGGAGTGAGGTTTATGAAGTGTTTATTAAGCAGGGGTGTGGTTTATGAAGTGTTTATTAAGCAGGGGTGTGGTTTATGGAGTGTTTATTAAGCAGGAGTGAGGTTTATGAAGTGTTTATTAAGCAGGGGTGTGGTTTATGGAGTGTTTATTAAGCAGGCGTGAGGTTTATGAAGTGTTTATTAAGCAGGAGTGAGGTTTATGAATTGTTTATTAAGCAGGGGTGTGGTTTATGAAGTGTTTATTAAGCAGGGGTGTGGTTTATGAAGTGTTTATTAAGCAGGGGTGTGGTTTATGAAGTGCTTATTAAGCAGGGGTGAGGTTAATGAAGTGTTTATTAAGCAGGAGTGAGGTTTATGGAGTGTTTATTAAGCAGGGGTGTGGTTATGGAGTGTTTATTAAGCAAGGGTGTGGTTTATGGAGTGTTTATTAAGCAGGAGTGAGGTTTATGAAGTGTTTATTAAGCAGGGGTGTGGTTTATGAAGTGTTTATTAAGCAGGGGTGTGGTTTATGAAGTGTTTATTAAGCAGGGGTGTGGTATATGAAGTGTTTATTAAGCTGGGGTGTGGTTTATGGAGTGATTATTAAGCAGGGGTGTGGTTTGTGAAGTGTTTATTAAGCAAGGGTGAGGTTTATGAAGTGTTTTTTAAGTAGGGGTGTGGTTTATGAAGTGTTTATTAAGCAGGGGTGTGGTTTATGAAGTCTTTATTAAGCAGGGGTGTGGTTTATGGAGTGTTTATTAAGCAAGAGTGAGGTTTATGAAGTGTTTATTAAGCAGGGGTGTGGTTTATGGAGTGTTTATTAAGCAGGAGTGAGGTTTATGAAGTGTTTATTAAGCACGAATGAGGTTTATGAAGTGTTTATTAAGCAGGGATGTGGTTTATGAAGTGTTTATTAAGCAGGGGTGTGGTTTATGAAATGTTTATTAAGCAAGGGTGTGGTTTATGAAGTGCTTATTAAGCAGGGGTGAGGTTTATGAAGTGTTTATTAAGCAGGAGTGAGGTTTATGAAGTGTTTATTAAGCAGGGGTGTGGTTTATGAAGTGTTTATTAAGCAGGGGTGTGGTTTATGAAGTGTTTATTAAGCAGGGGTGAGGTTTATGAAGTGTTTATTAAGCAGGGGTGAGGTTTATGGAGTGTTTATTAAGCAGTAGTGAAGTTTATGATGTGTTTATTAAGCAGGAGTGAGGTTTATGAAGTGTTTATTAAGCAGGGGTGTGGTTTATGAAGTGTTTATTAAGCAGGAGTGAGGTTTATGGAGTGTTTATTAGGCAGGGGTGTGGTTTATGAAGTGTTTATTAAGCAGGAGTGAGGTTTATGAAGTGTTTATTAAGCAGGGGTGTGGTTTGTGAAGTGTTTATTAAGCAGGAGTGAGGTTTATGAAGTGTTTATTAAGCAGGAGTGAGGTTTATGAAGTGTTTATTAAGCAGGGGTGTGGTTTATGAAGTGTTTATTAAGTAGGGGTGTGGTTTATGAAGTGGTTATTAAGCAGGGGTGTGGTTTATGAAGTGTTTATTAAGCAGGGATGTGGTTTATTAAGTGTTTATTAAGCAGGGGTGAGGTTTATGAAGTGTTTATTAAGCAGGAGTGAGGTTTATGGAGTGTTTATTAAGCAGGGGTGTGGTTTATGAAGTGTTTATTAAGCAGGGGTGTGGTTTATGAAGTGTTTATTAAGCAGGAGTGAGGTTTATGGAGTGTTTATTAAGCAGGGGTGTGGTTTATGAAGTGTTTATTAAGCAGGAGTGTGGTTTATGAAGTGTTTATTAAGCAGGGGTGAGGTTTATGAAGCGTTTATTAAGGAGGGGTGTGGTTTATGAAGTGTGTATTAAGCAGGGGTGTGGTTTATGAAGTGTTTATTAAGCAGGAGTGAGGTTTATGGAGTGTTTATTAAGCAGGGGTGTGGTTTATGAATTGTTTATTAAGCAGGGGTGTGTTTTATGAAGTGTTTATTAAGCAGGAGTGTTGTTTATGAAGTGTTTATTAAGCAGGAGTGAGGTTTATGGAGTGTTTATTAAGCAGGGGTGTGGATTATGAAGTGTTTATTAAGCAGGGGTGTGGTTTATGAAGTGCTTATTAAGCAGGGGTGTGGTTTATGAAGTGTTTATTAAGCAGGGGTGTGGTTTATGAAGTGTGTATTAAGCAGGGGTGTGGTTTATGAAGTGTTTTTAAGCAGGGGTGTGGTTTATGAAGCATTTATTAAGCAGGGGTCTGGTTTATGAAGTGTTTATTAAGCAGGAGTGTGGTTTATGAAGTGTTTATTAAGCAGCGGTGTGGTTTATGAAGTGTTTATTAAGCAGGGGTGTGGTTTATGAAGTGTTTATTAAGCAGGAGTGAGGTTTATGAAGTGTTTATTAAGCAGGATTGAGGTTTATGAAGTGTTTATTAAGCAGGGGTGTGGTTTATGAAGTGTTTATTAAGCAGGGGTGTGGTTTATGAAGTGTTTATTAAGCAGGGGTGAGGTTTATGAAGTGTTTATTAAGCAGGGGTGAGGTTTATGGAGTGTTTATTAAGCAGTAGTGAAGTTTATGATGTGTTTATTAAGCAGGAGTGAGGTTTATGAAGTGTTTATTAAACAGGGGTGTGGTTTATGAAGTGTTTATTAAGCAGGGGTGTGGTTTATGAAGTGTTTATTAAGCAGGGGTGTGGTTTATAAATTGTGTATTAAGCAGGGGTGTGGTTTATGAAGTGTTTATTAAGCAGGAGTGAGGTTTATGGAGTGTTTATTAAGCAGGAGTGTTGTTTATGAAGTGTTTATTAAGCAGGGGTGAGGTTTATGAAGTGTTTATTAAGCAGGGGTGTGGTTTATGAAGTGTGTATTAAGCAGGGGTGTGGTTTATGAAGTGTTTATTAAGCAGGAGTGAGGTTTATGGAGTGTTTATTAAGCAGTAGTGAGGTTTATGAAGTGTTTATTAAGCAGGGGTGTGGTTTATGAAGTGTTTATTAAGCAGGGGTGTGGTTTATGAAGTGTTTATTAAGCAGGGGTGTGGTTTATGAAGTGTTTATTAAGCAGGAGTGAGGTTTATGAAGTGTTTATTAAGCAGGGGTGTGGTTTATGAAGTGTTTATTAAGCAGGGGTGTGGTTTATGAAGTGTTTATTAAGCGGGGGTGTGGTTTATGGAGTGTTTATTAAGCAGGAGTGAGGTTTATGAAGTGTTTATTAAGCAGGGGTGTGGTTTATGAAGTGTTTATTAAGCAGGGGTGTGGTTTATGGAGTGTTTATTAAGCAGGAGTGAGGTTTATGAAGTGTTTATTAAGCAGGGGTGTGGTTTATGGAGTGTTTATTAAGCAGGAGTGAGGTTTATGAAGTGTTTATTAAGCAGGAGTGAGGTTTATGAAGTGTTTATTAAGCAGGGGTGTGGTTTATGAAGTGTTTATTAAGCAGGGGTGTGGTTTATGAAGTGTTTATTAAGCAGGGGTGAGGTTTATGAAGTGTTTATTAAGCAGGGGTGAGGTTTATGGAGTGTTTATTAAGCAGTAGTGAAGTTTATGATGTGTTTATTAAGCAGGAGTGAGGTTTATGAAGTGTTTATTAAGCAGGGGTGTGGTTTATGAAGTGTTTATTAAGCAGGAGTGAGGTTTATGGAGTGTTTATTAGGCAGGGGTGTGGTTTATGAAGTGTTTATTAAGCAGGAGTGAGGTTTATGAAGTGTTTATTAAGCAGGGGTGTGGTTTGTGAAGTGTTTATTAAGCAGGAGTGAGGTTTATGAAGTGTTTATTAAGCAGGAGTGAGGTTTATGAAGTGTTTATTAAGCAGGAGTGTGGTTTATGAAGTGTTTATTAAGCAGGAGTGAGGTTTATGGAGTGTTTATTAAGCAGGGGTGTGGTTTATGAAGTGTTTATTAAGCAGGGGTGTGGTTTATGAAGTGCTTATTAAGCAGGGGTGTGGTTTATGAAGTGTTTATTAAGCAGGGGTGTGGTTTATGAAGTGTGTATTAAGCAGGGGTGTGGTTTATGAAGTGTTTTTAAGCAGGGATGTGGTTTATGAAGCATTTATTAAGCAGGGGTCTGGTTTATGAAGTGTTTATTAAGCAGGAGTGTGGTTTATGAAGTGTTTATTAAGCAGGGGTGTGGTTTATGAAGTGTTTATTAAGCAGGGGTGAGGTTTATGGAGTGTTTATTAAGCAGGAGTGAGGTTTATGAAGTGTTTATTAAGCAGGGGTGTGCTTTATGGAGTGTTTATTAAGCAGGAGTGAGGTTTATGAAGTGTTTATTAAGCAGGAGTGAGGTTTATGAATTGTTTATTAAGCAGGGGTGTGGTTTATGAAGTGTTTATTAAGCAGGGGTGTGGTTTATGAAGTGTTTATTAAGCAGGGGTGTGGTTTATGAAGTGCCTATTAAGCAGGGGTGTGGTTTATGAAGTGCTTATTAAGCAGGAGTGAGGTTTATGGAGTGTTTATTAAGCAAGGGTGTGGTTTATGGAGTGTTTATTAAGCAGGAGTGAGGTTTATGAAATGTTTTTTAAGCAGGGGTGTGGTTTATGAAGTGTTTATTAAGCAGGGGTGTGGTTTATGAAGTGTTTATTAAGCAGGGGTGTGGTATATGAAGTGTTTATTAAGCTGGGGTGTGGTTTATGGAGTGATTATTAAGCAGGGGTGTGGTTTGTGAAGTGTTTATTAAGCAAGGGTGAGGTTTATGAAGTGTTTATTAAGCATGGGTGTGGTTTATGAAGTGTTTATTAAGCAGGGGTGTGGTTTATGAAGTGTTTATTAAGCAGGGGTGTGGTTTATGAAGTGTTTATTAAGCAGGGGTGTGGTTTATGAAGCGTTTATTAAGCAGGGCTGTGGTTTATGAAGTGTTTATTAAGCAGGGGTGTGGTTTATGAAGTGTTTATTAAGCAGGGGTGTGGTTTATGAAGTATTTATTAAGCAGGAGTGAGGTTTATGGAGTGTTTATTAAGCAGGGGTGTGGTTTATGGAGTGTTTATTAAGCAGGAGTG
Source organism: Phyllobates terribilis (assembly GCF_046119375.1). Classification (NCBI taxonomy): domain Eukaryota; kingdom Metazoa; phylum Chordata; class Amphibia; order Anura; family Dendrobatidae; genus Phyllobates; species Phyllobates terribilis. Next base: position 678,073,668 of record NW_027362763.1, on the reverse strand, counting down.
AGGTTTATGAAGTGTTTATTAAGCAGGGGTCTGGTTTATGGAGTGTTTATTAAGCAGGAGTGAGGTTTATGAAGTGTTTATTAAGCAGGAGTGAGGTTTATGAAGTGTTTATTAAGCAGGAGTGAGGTTTATTAAGTGTTTATTAAGCAGGGGTGTGGTTTATGAAGTGTTTATTAAGCAGGAGTGAGGTTTATGGAGTGTTTATTAGGTAGGGGTGTGGTTTATGAAGTGTTTATTAAGCAGGAGTGAGGTTTATGAAGTGTTTATTAAGCAGGAGTGAGGTTTATGAAGTGTTTATTAAGCAGGGGTGTGGTTTATGAAGTGTTTATTAAGCAGGAGTGAGGTTTATGAAGTGTTTATTAAGCAGGAGTGAGGTTTATGAAGTGTTTATTAAGCAGGGGTGTGGTTTATGAAGTGTTTATTAAGCAGGGGTGTGGTTTATGAAGTGTTTATTAAGTAGGGGTGTGGTTTATGAAGTGTTTATTAAGCAGGGGTGTGGTTTATGAAGTGTTTATTAAGCAGGGGTGTGGTTTATTAAGTGTTTATTAAGCAGGGGTGAGGTTTATGAAGTGTTTATTAAGCAGGAGTGAGGTTTATGAAGTGTTTATTAAGCAGGGGTGTGGTTTATGAAGTGTTTATTAAGCAGGGGTGTGGTTTATGAAGTGTTTATTAAGCGGGGGTGTGGTTTATGGAGTGTTTATTAAGCAGGAGTGAGGTTTATGAAGTGTTTATTAAGCAGGGGTGTGGTTTATGAAGTGTTTATTAAGCAGGGGTGTGGTTTATGGAGTGTTTATTAAGCAGGAGTGAGGTTTATGAAGTGTTTATTAAGCAGGGGTGTGGTTTATGGAGTGTTTATTAAGCAGGAGTGAGGTTTATGAAGTGTTTATTAAGCAGGAGTGAGGTTTATGAAGTGTTTATTAAGCAGGGGTGTGGTTTATGAAGTGTTTATTAAGCAGGGGTGTGGTTTATGAAGTGTTTATTAAGCAGGGGTGAGGTTTATGAAGTGTTTATTAAGCAGGGGTGAGGTTTATGGAGTGTTTATTAAGCAGTAGTGAAGTTTATGATGTGTTTATTAAGCAGGAGTGAGGTTTATGAAGTGTTTATTAAGCAGGGGTGTGGTTTATGAAGTGTTTATTAAGCAGGAGTGAGGTTTATGGAGTGTTTATTAGGCAGGGGTGTGGTTTATGAAGTGTTTATTAAGCAGGAGTGAGGTTTATGAAGTGTTTATTAAGCAGGGGTGTGGTTTGTGAAGTGTTTATTAAGCAGGAGTGAGGTTTATGAAGTGTTTATTAAGCAGGAGTGAGGTTTATGAAGTGTTTATTAAGCAGGAGTGTGGTTTATGAAGTGTTTATTAAGCAGGAGTGAGGTTTATGGAGTGTTTATTAAGCAGGGGTGTGGTTTATGAAGTGTTTATTAAGCAGGGGTGTGGTTTATGAAGTGCTTATTAAGCAGGGGTGTGGTTTATGAAGTGTTTATTAAGCAGGGGTGTGGTTTATGAAGTGTGTATTAAGCAGGGGTGTGGTTTATGAAGTGTTTTTAAGCAGGGATGTGGTTTATGAAGCATTTATTAAGCAGGGGTCTGGTTTATGAAGTGTTTATTAAGCAGGAGTGTGGTTTATGAAGTGTTTATTAAGCAGGGGTGTGGTTTATGAAGTGTTTATTAAGCAGGGGTGAGGTTTATGGAGTGTTTATTAAGCAGGAGTGAGGTTTATGAAGTGTTTATTAAGCAGGGGTGTGCTTTATGGAGTGTTTATTAAGCAGGAGTGAGGTTTATGAAGTGTTTATTAAGCAGGAGTGAGGTTTATGAATTGTTTATTAAGCAGGGGTGTGGTTTATGAAGTGTTTATTAAGCAGGGGTGTGGTTTATGAAGTGTTTATTAAGCAGGGGTGTGGTTTATGAAGTGCCTATTAAGCAGGGGTGTGGTTTATGAAGTGCTTATTAAGCAGGAGTGAGGTTTATGGAGTGTTTATTAAGCAAGGGTGTGGTTTATGGAGTGTTTATTAAGCAGGAGTGAGGTTTATGAAATGTTTTTTAAGCAGGGGTGTGGTTTATGAAGTGTTTATTAAGCAGGGGTGTGGTTTATGAAGTGTTTATTAAGCAGGGGTGTGGTATATGAAGTGTTTATTAAGCTGGGGTGTGGTTTATGGAGTGATTATTAAGCAGGGGTGTGGTTTGTGAAGTGTTTATTAAGCAAGGGTGAGGTTTATGAAGTGTTTATTAAGCATGGGTGTGGTTTATGAAGTGTTTATTAAGCAGGGGTGTGGTTTATGAAGTGTTTATTAAGCAGGGGTGTGGTTTATGAAGTGTTTATTAAGCAGGGGTGTGGTTTATGAAGCGTTTATTAAGCAGGGCTGTGGTTTATGAAGTGTTTATTAAGCAGGGGTGTGGTTTATGAAGTGTTTATTAAGCAGGGGTGTGGTTTATGAAGTATTTATTAAGCAGGAGTGAGGTTTATGGAGTGTTTATTAAGCAGGGGTGTGGTTTATGGAGTGTTTATTAAGCAGGAGTGAGGTTTATGAAGTGTTTATTAAGCAGGGGTCTGGTTTATGGAGTGTTTATTAAGCAGGAGTGAGGTTTATGAAGTGTTTATTAAGCAGGAGTGAGGTTTATGAAGTGTTTATTAAGCAGGAGTGAGGTTTATTAAGTGTTTATTAAGCAGGGGTGTGGTTTATGAAGTGTTTATTAAGCAGGAGTGAGGTTTATGGAGTGTTTATTAGGTAGGGGTGTGGTTTATGAAGTGTTTATTAAGCAGGAGTGAGGTTTATGAAGTGTTTATTAAGCAGGAGTGAGGTTTATGAAGTGTTTATTAAGCAGGGGTGTGGTTTATGAAGTGTTTATTAAGCAGGAGTGAGGTTTATGAAGTGTTTATTAAGCAGGAGTGAGGTTTATGAAGTGTTTATTAAGCAGGGGTGTGGTTTATGAAGTGTTTATTAAGCAGGGGTGTGGTTTATGAAGTGTTTATTAAGTAGGGGTGTGGTTTATGAAGTGTTTATTAAGCAGGGGTGTGGTTTATGAAGTGTTTATTAAGCAGGGGTGTGGTTTATTAAGTGTTTATTAAGCAGGGGTGAGGTTTATGAAGTGTTTATTAAGCAGGAGTGAGGTTTATTGAGTGTTTATTAAGCAGGGGTGTGGTTTATGGAGTGTTTATTAAGCAAGGGTGTGGTTTATGGAGTGTTTATTAAGCAGGAGTGAGGTTTATGAAGTGTTTATTAAGCAGGGGTGTGCTTTATGGAGTGTTTATTAAGCAGGAGTGAGGTTTATGAAGTGTTTATTAAGCAGGAGTGAGGTTTATGAATTGTTTATTAAGCAGGGGTGTGGTTTATGAAGTGTTTATTAAGCAGGGGTGTGGTTTATGAAGTGTTTATTAAGCAGGGGTGTGGTTTATGAAGTGCCTATTAAGCAGGGGTGTGGTTTATGAAGTGCTTATTAAGCAGGAGTGAGGTTTATGGAGTGTTTATTAAGCAAGGGTGTGGTTTATGGAGTGTTTATTAAGCAGGAGTGAGGTTTATGAAATGTTTTTTAAGCAGGGGTGTGGTTTATGAAGTGTTTATTAAGCAGGGGTGTGGTTTATGAAGTGTTTATTAAGCAGGGGTGTGGTATATGAAGTGTTTATTAAGCAAGGGTGTGGTTTATGGAGTGTTTATTAAGCAGGAGTGAGGTTTATGAAGTGTTTATTAAGCTTGGATGTGGTTTATGAAGTGTTTATTAAGCAGGAGTGAGGTTTATGAAGTGTTTATTAAGCAGGAGTGAGGTTTATGAAGTGTTTATTAAGCAGGGGTGTGGTTTATGAAGTGTTTATTAAGCAGGGGTGTGGTTTATGAAGTGTTTATTAAGCAGGGGTGTGGTTTATGAAGTGTTTATTAAGCAGGGGTGAGGTTTATGAAGTGTTTATTAAGCAGGAGTGAGGTTTATGGAGTGTTTATTAAGCAGGGGTGTGGTTTATGGAGTGTTTATTAAGCAAGGGTGTGGTTTATGGAGTGTTTATTAAGCAGGAGTGAGGTTTATGAAGTGTTTATTAAGCAGGGGTGTGGTTTATGAAGTGTTTATTAAGCAGGGGTGTGGTTTATAAAGTGTTTATTAAGCAGGAGTGAGGTTTATGAAGTGTTTATTAAGCAGGGGTGTGGTTTATGAAGTGTTTATTAAGCAGGGGTGTGGTTTATGAAGTGCTTATTAAGCAGGGGTGTGGTTTATGAAGTGTTCATTAAGCAGGGGTGTGGTTTATGAAGTGTGTATTAAACAGGGGTGTGGTTTATGAAGTGTTTTTAAGCAGGGATGTGGTTTATGAAGCATTTATTAAGCAGGGGTCTGGTTTATCAAGTGTTTATTAAGCAGGAGTGTGGTTTATGAAGTGTTTATTAAGCAGGGGTGTGGTTTATGAAGTGTTTATTAAGCAGGGGTGAGGTTTATGGAGTGTTTATTAAGCAGGAGTGAGGTTTATGAAGTGTTTATTAAGCAGGGGTGTGCTTTATGGAGTGTTTATTAAGCAGGAGTGAGGTTTATGAAGTGTTTATTAAGCAGGAGTGAGGTTTATGAATTGTTTATTAAGCAGGGGTGTGGTTTATGAAGTGTTTATTAAGCAGGGGTGTGGTTTATGAAGTGTTTATTAAGCAGGGGTGTGGTTTATGAAGTGCCTATTAAGCAGGGGTGTGGTTTATGAAGTGCTTATTAAGCAGGAGTGAGGTTTATGGAGTGTTTATTAAGCAAGGGTGTGGTTTATGGAGTGTTTATTAAGCAGGAGTGAGGTTTATGAAATGTTTTTTAAGCAGGGGTGTGGTTTATGAAGTGTTTATTAAGCAGGGGTGTGGTTTATGAAGTGTTTATTAAGCAGGGGTGTGGTATATGAAGTGTTTATTAAGCAAGGGTGTGGTTTATGGAGTGTTTATTAAGCAGGAGTGAGGTTTATGAAGTGTTTATTAAGCTTGGATGTGGTTTATGAAGTGTTTATTAAGCAGGAGTGAGGTTTATGAAGTGTTTATTAAGCAGGAGTGAGGTTTATGAAGTGTTTATTAAGCAGGGGTGTGGTTTATGAAGTGTTTATTAAGCAGGGGTGTGGTTTATGAAGTGTTTATTAAGCAGGGGTGTGGTTTATGAAGTGTTTATTAAGCAGGGGTGAGGTTTATGAAGTGTTTATTAAGCAGGAGTGAGGTTTATGGAGTGTTTATTAAGCAGGGGTGTGGTTTATGGAGTGTTTATTAAGCAAGGGTGTGGTTTATGGAGTGTTTATTAAGCAGGAGTGAGGTTTATGAAGTGTTTATTAAGCAGGGGTGTGGTTTATGAAGTGTTTATTAAGCAGGGGTGTGGTTTATAAAGTGTTTATTAAGCAGGAGTGAGGTTTATGAAGTGTTTATTAAGCAGGGGTGTGGTTTATGAAGTGTTTATTAAGCAGGGGTGTGGTTTATGAAGTATTTATTAAGCAGGAGGGAGGTTTATGGAGTGTTTATTAAGCAGGGGTGTGGTTTATGGAGTGTTTATTAAGCAGGAGTGAGGTTCATGAAGTGTTTATTAAGCAGGAGTGAGGTTTATGAAGTGTTTATTAGGCAGGGGTGTCGTTTATGGCGTGTTTATTAAGCAGGAGTGTGGTTTATGAAGCGTTTATTAAGCAGGAGTGAGGTTTATGAAGCGTTTATTAAGCAGGAGTGAGGTTTATGAAGTGTTTATTAAGCAGGGGTGTGGTTTATGAAGTGTTTATTAAGCAGGGGTGTGGTTTATGAAGTGTTTATTAAGCAGGGGTGTGGTTTATGGAGTGTTTATTAAGCAGAGATGTGGTTTATGAAGTGTTTATTAAGCAGGGGTGAGGTTTATGAAGTGTTTATTAAGCAGGGGTGTGGTTTATGAAGTGTTTATTAAGCAGGGGTGTGGTTTATGAAATGTTTATTAAGCAGGGGTGTGGTTTATGAAGTGTTTATTAAGCATGAGTGTGGTTTATGAAGTGTTTATTAAGCAGGGGTGTGGTTTATGAAGTGTTTATTAAGCAGGGGTGTGTTTTATGAAGTGTTTATTAAGCAGGGGTGTGGTTTATGAAGTGTTTATTAAGCAGGGGTGTGGTTTATGAAGTGTTTATTAAGCAGGGGTATGTTTTATGAAGTGTTTATTGAGCAGGAGTGAGGTTTATGGAGTGTTTAGTTAAGCAGGAATGAGGTTTATGAAGTGTTTATTAAGCAGGGGTGTGGTTTATGAAGTGTTTATTAAGCAGGGGTGTGGTTTATGGAGTGTTTATTAAGCAGGGATGTGGTTTATGAAGTGTTTATTAAGCAGGGGTGAGGTTTATGAAGTGTTTATTAAGCAGGAGTGAGGTTTATGAAGTGTTTATTAAGCAGGGGTGTGGTTTATGAAGTGCTTATTAAGCAGGGGTGAGGTTTATGAAGTGTTTATTAAGCAGGAGTGAGGTTTATGGAGTGTTTATTAAGCATGGGTGTGGTTATGGAGTGTTTATTAAGCAAGGGTGTGGTTTATGGAGTGTTTATTAAGCAGGAGTGAGGTTTATGAAGTGTTTATTAAGCAGGGGTGTGGTTTATGAAGTGTTTATTAAGCAGGGGTGTGGTTTATGAAGTGTTTATTAAGCAGGGGTGTGGTATATGAAGTGTTTATTAAGCTGGGGTGTGGTTTATGGAGTGATTATTAAGCAGGGGTGTGGTTTGTGAAGTGTTTATTAAGCAAGGGTGAGGTTTATGAAGTGTTTATTAAGCAGGGGTGTGGTTTATGAAGTGCTTATTAAGCAGGGGTGAGGTTTATGAAGTGTTTATTAAGCAGGAGTGAGGTTTATGGAGTGTTTATTAAGCAGGGGTGTGGTTATGGAGTGTTTATTAAGCAAGGGTGTGGTTTATGGAGTGTTTATTAAGCAGGAGTGAGGTTTATGAAGTGTTTATTAAGCAGGGGTGTGGTTTATGAAGTGTTTATTAAGCAGGGGTGTGGTTTATGAAGTGTTTATTAAGCAGGGGTGTGGTATATGAAGTGTTTATTAAGCTGGGGTGTGGTTTATGGAGTGATTATTAAGCAGGGGTGTGGTTTGTGAAGTGTTTATTAAGCAAGGGTGAGGTTTATGAAGTGTTTATTAAGCAGGGGTGTGGTTTATGAAGTGTTTATTAAGCAGGGGTGTGGTTTATGAAGTCTTTATTAAGCAGGGGTGTGGTTTATGGAGTGTTTATTAAGCAGGAGTGAGGTTTATGAAGTGTTTATTAAGCAGGGGTGTGGTTTATGGAGTGTTTATTAAGCAGGAGTGAGGTTTATGAAGTGTTTATTAAGCACGAATGAGGTTTATGAAGTGTTTATTAAGCAGGGATGTGGTTTATGAAGTGTTTATTAAGCAGGGGTGTGGTTTATGAAGTGTTTATTAAGCAAGGGTGTGGTTTATGAAGTGCTTATTAAGCAGGGGTGAGGTTTATGAAGTGTTTATTAAGCAGGAGTGAGGTTTATGAAGTGTTTATTAAGCAGGGGTGTGGTTTATGAAGTGTTTATTAAGCAGGGGTGTGGTTTATGACGTGTTTATTAAGCAGGGGTGAGGTTTATGAAGTGTTTATTAAGCAGGGGTGAGGTTTATGGAGTGTTTATTAAGCAGTAGTGAAGTTTATGATGTGTTTATTAAGCAGGAGTGAGGTTTATGAAGTGTTTATTAAGCAGGGGTGTGGTTTATGAAGTGTTTATTAAGCAGGAGTGAGGTTTATGGAGTGTTTATTAGGCAGGGGTGTGGTTTATGAAGTGTTTATTAAGCAGGAGTGAGGTTTATGAAGTGTTTATTAAGCAGGGGTGTGGTTTGTGAAGTGTTTATTAAGCAGGAGTGAGGTTTATGAAGTGTTTATTAAGCAGGAGTGAGGTTTATGAAGTGTTTATTAAGCAGGGGTGTGGTTTATGAAGTGTTTATTAAGCAGGGGTGAGGTTTATGAAGTGCTTATTAAGCAGGGGTGTGGTTTATGTAGTGTGTATTAAGCAGGGGTGTTATTTATGAAGTGTTTTTAAGCAGGGGTGTGGTTTATGAAGTGTTTATTAAGCAGGAGTGTGGTTTATGAAGTGTTTATTAAGCAGGGGTGTGGTTTATGAAGTGTTTATTAAGCAGGGGTGTGGTTTATAAAGTGTGTATTAAGCAGGGGTGTGGTTTATGAAGTGTTTATTAAGCAGGAGTGAGGTTTATGGAGTGTTTATTAAGCAGGAGTGTGGTTTATGAAGTGTTTATTAAGCAGGGGTGAGGTTTATGAAGTGTTTATTAAGCAGGGGTGTGGTTTATGAAGTGTGTATTAAGCAGGGGTGTGGTTTATGAAGTGTTTATTAAGCAGGAGTGAGGTTTATGGAGTGTTTATTAAGCAGTAGTGAGGTTTATGAAGTGTTTATTAAGCAGGGGTGTGGTTTATGAAGTGTTTATTAAGCAGGGGTGTGGTTTATGAAGTGTTTATTAAGCAGGGGTGTGCTTTATGAAGTGTTTATTAAGCAGGAGTGAGGTTTATGAAGTGTTTATTAAGCAGGGGTGTGGTTTATGAAGTGTTTATTAAGCAGGGGTGTGGTTTATGAAGTGTTTATTAAGCAGGGGTGTGGTTTATGGAGTGTTTATTAAGCAGGAGTGAGGTTTATGAAGTGTTTATTAAGCAGGGGTGTGGTTTATGAAGTGTTTATTAAGCAGGGGTGTGGTTTATGGAGTGTTTATTAAGCAGGAGTGAGGTTTATGAAGTGTTTATTAAGCAGGGGTGTGGTTTATGGAGTGTTTATTAAGCAGGCGTGAGGTTTATGAAGTGTTTATTAAGCAGGAGTGAGGTTTATGAATTGTTTATTAAGCAGGGGTGTGGTTTATGAAGTGTTTATTAAGCAGGGGTGTGGTTTATGAAGTGTTTATTAAGCAGGGGTGTGGTTTATGAAGTGCTTATTAAGCAGGGGTGAGGTTAATGAAGTGTTTATTAAGCAGGAGTGAGGTTTATGGAGTGTTTATTAAGCAGGGGTGTGGTTATGGAGTGTTTATTAAGCAAGGGTGTGGTTTATGGAGTGTTTATTAAGCAGGAGTGAGGTTTATGAAGTGTTTATTAAGCAGGGGTGTGGTTTATGAAGTGTTTATTAAGCAGGGGTGTGGTTTATGAAGTGTTTATTAAGCAGGGGTGTGGTATATGAAGTGTTTATTAAGCTGGGGTGTGGTTTATGGAGTGATTATTAAGCAGGGGTGTGGTTTGTGAAGTGTTTATTAAGCAAGGGTGAGGTTTATGAAGTGTTTTTTAAGTAGGGGTGTGGTTTATGAAGTGTTTATTAAGCAGGGGTGTGGTTTATGAAGTCTTTATTAAGCAGGGGTGTGGTTTATGGAGTGTTTATTAAGCAAGAGTGAGGTTTATGAAGTGTTTATTAAGCAGGGGTGTGGTTTATGGAGTGTTTATTAAGCAGGAGTGAGGTTTATGAAGTGTTTATTAAGCACGAATGAGGTTTATGAAGTGTTTATTAAGCAGGGATGTGGTTTATGAAGTGTTTATTAAGCAGGGGTGTGGTTTATGAAATGTTTATTAAGCAAGGGTGTGGTTTATGAAGTGCTTATTAAGCAGGGGTGAGGTTTATGAAGTGTTTATTAAGCAGGAGTGAGGTTTATGAAGTGTTTATTAAGCAGGGGTGTGGTTTATGAAGTGTTTATTAAGCAGGGGTGTGGTTTATGAAGTGTTTATTAAGCAGGGGTGAGGTTTATGAAGTGTTTATTAAGCAGGGGTGAGGTTTATGGAGTGTTTATTAAGCAGTAGTGAAGTTTATGATGTGTTTATTAAGCAGGAGTGAGGTTTATGAAGTGTTTATTAAGCAGGGGTGTGGTTTATGAAGTGTTTATTAAGCAGGAGTGAGGTTTATGGAGTGTTTATTAGGCAGGGGTGTGGTTTATGAAGTGTTTATTAAGCAGGAGTGAGGTTTATGAAGTGTTTATTAAGCAGGGGTGTGGTTTGTGAAGTGTTTATTAAGCAGGAGTGAGGTTTATGAAGTGTTTATTAAGCAGGAGTGAGGTTTATGAAGTGTTTATTAAGCAGGGGTGTGGTTTATGAAGTGTTTATTAAGTAGGGGTGTGGTTTATGAAGTGGTTATTAAGCAGGGGTGTGGTTTATGAAGTGTTTATTAAGCAGGGATGTGGTTTATTAAGTGTTTATTAAGCAGGGGTGAGGTTTATGAAGTGTTTATTAAGCAGGAGTGAGGTTTATGGAGTGTTTATTAAGCAGGGGTGTGGTTTATGAAGTGTTTATTAAGCAGGGGTGTGGTTTATGAAGTGTTTATTAAGCAGGAGTGAGGTTTATGGAGTGTTTATTAAGCAGGGGTGTGGTTTATGAAGTGTTTATTAAGCAGGAGTGTGGTTTATGAAGTGTTTATTAAGCAGGGGTGAGGTTTATGAAGCGTTTATTAAGGAGGGGTGTGGTTTATGAAGTGTGTATTAAGCAGGGGTGTGGTTTATGAAGTGTTTATTAAGCAGGAGTGAGGTTTATGGAGTGTTTATTAAGCAGGGGTGTGGTTTATGAATTGTTTATTAAGCAGGGGTGTGTTTTATGAAGTGTTTATTAAGCAGGAGTGTTGTTTATGAAGTGTTTATTAAGCAGGAGTGAGGTTTATGGAGTGTTTATTAAGCAGGGGTGTGGATTATGAAGTGTTTATTAAGCAGGGGTGTGGTTTATGAAGTGCTTATTAAGCAGGGGTGTGGTTTATGAAGTGTTTATTAAGCAGGGGTGTGGTTTATGAAGTGTGTATTAAGCAGGGGTGTGGTTTATGAAGTGTTTTTAAGCAGGGGTGTGGTTTATGAAGCATTTATTAAGCAGGGGTCTGGTTTATGAAGTGTTTATTAAGCAGGAGTGTGGTTTATGAAGTGTTTATTAAGCAGCGGTGTGGTTTATGAAGTGTTTATTAAGCAGGGGTGTGGTTTATGAAGTGTTTATTAAGCAGGAGTGAGGTTTATGAAGTGTTTATTAAGCAGGATTGAGGTTTATGAAGTGTTTATTAAGCAGGGGTGTGGTTTATGAAGTGTTTATTAAGCAGGGGTGTGGTTTATGAAGTGTTTATTAAGCAGGGGTGAGGTTTATGAAGTGTTTATTAAGCAGGGGTGAGGTTTATGGAGTGTTTATTAAGCAGTAGTGAAGTTTATGATGTGTTTATTAAGCAGGAGTGAGGTTTATGAAGTGTTTATTAAACAGGGGTGTGGTTTATGAAGTGTTTATTAAGCAGGGGTGTGGTTTATGAAGTGTTTATTAAGCAGGGGTGTGGTTTATAAATTGTGTATTAAGCAGGGGTGTGGTTTATGAAGTGTTTATTAAGCAGGAGTGAGGTTTATGGAGTGTTTATTAAGCAGGAGTGTTGTTTATGAAGTGTTTATTAAGCAGGGGTGAGGTTTATGAAGTGTTTATTAAGCAGGGGTGTGGTTTATGAAGTGTGTATTAAGCAGGGGTGTGGTTTATGAAGTGTTTATTAAGCAGGAGTGAGGTTTATGGAGTGTTTATTAAGCAGTAGTGAGGTTTATGAAGTGTTTATTAAGCAGGGGTGTGGTTTATGAAGTGTTTATTAAGCAGGGGTGTGGTTTATGAAGTGTTTATTAAGCAGGGGTGTGGTTTATGAAGTGTTTATTAAGCAGGAGTGAGGTTTATGAAGTGTTTATTAAGCAGGGGTGTGGTTTATGAAGTGTTTATTAAGCAGGGGTGTGGTTTATGAAGTGTTTATTAAGCGGGGGTGTGGTTTATGGAGTGTTTATTAAGCAGGAGTGAGGTTTATGACGTGTTTATTAAGCAGGGGTGTGGTTTATGAAGTGTTTATTAAGCAGGGGTGTGGTTTATGGAGTGTTTATTAAGCAGGAGTGAGGTTTATGAAGTGTTTATTAAGCAGGGGTGTGGTTTATGGAGTGTTTATTAAGCAGGAGTGAGGTTTATGAAGTGTTTATTAAGCAGGAGTGAGGTTTATGAAGTGTTTATTAAGCAGGGGTGTGGTTTATGAAGTGTTTATTAAGCAGGGGTGTGGTTTATGAAGTGTTTATTAAGCAGGGGTGAGGTTTATGAAGTGTTTATTAAGCAGGGGTGAGGTTTATGGAGTGTTTATTAAGCAGTAGTGAAGTTTATGATGTGTTTATTAAGCAGGAGTGAGGTTTATGAAGTGTTTATTAAGCAGGGGTGTGGTTTATGAAGTGTTTATTAAGCAGGAGTGAGGTTTATGGAGTGTTTATTAGGCAGGGGTGTGGTTTATGAAGTGTTTATTAAGCAGGAGTGAGGTTTATGAAGTGTTTATTAAGCAGGGGTGTGGTTTGTGAAGTGTTTATTAAGCAGGAGTGAGGTTTATGAAGTGTTTATTAAGCAGGAGTGAGGTTTATGAAGTGTTTATTAAGCAGGAGTGTGGTTTATGAAGTGTTTATTAAGCAGGAGTGAGGTTTATGGAGTGTTTATTAAGCAGGGGTGTGGTTTATGAAGTGTTTATTAAGCAGGGGTGTGGTTTATGAAGTGCTTATTAAGCAGGGGTGTGGTTTATGAAGTGTTTATTAAGCAGGGGTGTGGTTTATGAAGTGTGTATTAAGCAGGGGTGTGGTTTATGAAGTGTTTTTAAGCAGGGATGTGGTTTATGAAGCATTTATTAAGCAGGGGTCTGGTTTATGAAGTGTTTATTAAGCAGGAGTGTGGTTTATGAAGTGTTTATTAAGCAGGGGTGTGGTTTATGAAGTGTTTATTAAGCAGGGGTGAGGTTTATGGAGTGTTTATTAAGCAGGAGTGAGGTTTATGAAGTGTTTATTAAGCAGGGGTGTGCTTTATGGAGTGTTTATTAAGCAGGAGTGAGGTTTATGAAGTGTTTATTAAGCAGGAGTGAGGTTTATGAATTGTTTATTAAGCAGGGGTGTGGTTTATGAAGTGTTTATTAAGCAGGGGTGTGGTTTATGAAGTGTTTATTAAGCAGGGGTGTGGTTTATGAAGTGCCTATTAAGCAGGGGTGTGGTTTATGAAGTGCTTATTAAGCAGGAGTGAGGTTTATGGAGTGTTTATTAAGCAAGGGTGTGGTTTATGGAGTGTTTATTAAGCAGGAGTGAGGTTTATGAAATGTTTTTTAAGCAGGGGTGTGGTTTATGAAGTGTTTATTAAGCAGGGGTGTGGTTTATGAAGTGTTTATTAAGCAGGGGTGTGGTATATGAAGTGTTTATTAAGCTGGGGTGTGGTTTATGGAGTGATTATTAAGCAGGGGTGTGGTTTGTGAAGTGTTTATTAAGCAAGGGTGAGGTTTATGAAGTGTTTATTAAGCATGGGTGTGGTTTATGAAGTGTTTATTAAGCAGGGGTGTGGTTTATGAAGTGTTTATTAAGCAGGGGTGTGGTTTATGAAGTGTTTATTAAGCAGGGGTGTGGTTTATGAAGCGTTTATTAAGCAGGGCTGTGGTTTATGAAGTGTTTATTAAGCAGGGGTGTGGTTTATGAAGTGTTTATTAAGCAGGGGTGTGGTTTATGAAGTATTTATTAAGCAGGAGTGAGGTTTATGGAGTGTTTATTAAGCAGGGGTGTGGTTTATGGAGTGTTTATTAAGCAGGAGTGAGGTTTATGAAGTGTTTATTAAGCAGGGGTCTGGTTTATGGAGTGTTTATTAAGCAGGAGTGAGGTTTATGAAGTGTTTATTAAGCAGGAGTGAGGTTTATGAAGTGTTTATTAAGCAGGAGTGAGGTTTATTAAGTGTTTATTAAGCAGGGGTGTGGTTTATGAAGTGTTTATTAAGCAGGAGTGAGGTTTATGGAGTGTTTATTAGGTAGGGGTGTGGTTTATGAAGTGTTTATTAAGCAGGAGTGAGGTTTATGAAGTGTTTATTAAGCAGGAGTGAGGTTTATGAAGTGTTTATTAAGCAGGGGTGTGGTTTATGAAGTGTTTATTAAGCAGGAGTGAGGTTTATGAAGTGTTTATTAAGCAGGAGTGAGGTTTATGAAGTGTTTATTAAGCAGGGGTGTGGTTTATGAAGTGTTTATTAAGCAGGGGTGTGGTTTATGAAGTGTTTATTAAGTAGGGGTGTGGTTTATGAAGTGTTTATTAAGCAGGGGTGTGGTTTATGAAGTGTTTATTAAGCAGGGGTGTGGTTTATTAAGTGTTTATTAAGCAGGGGTGAGGTTTATGAAGTGTTTATTAAGCAGGAGTGAGGTTTATTGAGTGTTTATTAAGCAGGGGTGTGGTTTATGGAGTGTTTATTAAGCAAGGGTGTGGTTTATGGAGTGTTTATTAAGCAGGAGTGAGGTTTATGAAGTGTTTATTAAGCTTGGATGTGGTTTATGAAGTGTTTATTAAGCAGGAGTGAGGTTTATGAAGTGTTTATTAAGCAGGAGTGAGGTTTATGAAGTGTTTATTAAGCAGGGGTGTGGTTTATGAAGTGTTTATTAAGCAGGGGTGTGGTTTATGAAGTGTTTATTAAGCAGGGGTGTGGTTTATGAAGTGTTTATTAAGCAGGGGTGTGGTTTATGAAGTGCTTATTAAGCAGGGGTGTGGTTTATGAAGTGTTTATTAAGCAGGGGTGAGGTTTATGAAGTGTTTATTAAGCAGGAGTGAGGTTTATGGAGTGTTTATTAAGCAGGGGTGTGGTTTATGGAGTGTTTATTAAGCAAGGGTGTGGTTTATGGAGTGTTTATTAAGCAGGAGTGAGGTTTATGAAGTGTTTATTAAGCAGGGGTGTGGTTTATGAAGTGTTTATTAAGCAGGGGTGTGGTTTATAAAGTGTTTATTAAGCAGGAGTGAGGTTTATGAAGTGTTTATTAAGCAGGGGTGTGGTTTATGAAGTGTTTATTAAGCAGGGGTGTGGTTTATGAAGTATTTATTAAGCAGGAGGGAGGTTTATGGAGTGTTTATTAAGCAGGGGTGTGGTTTATGGAGTGTTTATTAAGCAGGAGTGAGGTTCATGAAGTGTTTATTAAGCAGGAGTGAGGTTTATGAAGTGTTTATTAGGCAGGGGTGTCGTTTATGGCGTGTTTATTAAGCAGGGGTGTGGTTTATGAAGCGTTTATTAAGCAGGAGTGAGGTTTATGAAGCGTTTATTAAGCAGGAGTGAGGTTTATGAAGTGTTTATTAAGCAGGGGTGTGGTTTATGAAGTGTTTATTAAGCAGGGGTGTGGTTTATGAAGTGTTTATTAAGCAGGGGTGTGGTTTATGGAGTGTTTATTAAGCAGGGATGTGGTTTATGAAGTGTTTATTAAGCAGGGGTGAGGTTTATGAAGTGTTTATGAAGCAGGAGTGAGGTTTATGAAGTGTTTATTAAGCAGGGGTGTGGTTTATGAAGTGTTTATTAAGCAGGGGTGTGGTTTATGAAATGTTTATTAAGCAGGGGTGTGGTTTATGAAGTGTTTATTAAGCATGAGTGTGGTTTATGAAGTGTTTATTAAGCAGGGGTGTGGTTTATGAAGTGTTTATTAAGCAGGGGTGTGTTTTATGAAGTGTTTATTAAGCAGGGGTGTGGTTTATGAAGTGTTTATTAAGCAGGGGTGTGGTTTATGAAGTGTTTATTAAGCAGGGGTATGTTTTATGAAGTGTTTATTGAGCAGGAGTGAGGTTTATGGAGTGTTTAGTTAAGCAGGGGTGTGGTTTATGAAGTGATTATTAAGCAGGGGTGTGGTTTATGGAGTGTTTATTAAGCAAGGGTGTGGTTTATGAAGTGTTTATTAAGCAGGAGTTAGGTTTATGAAGTGTTTATTAAGCAGGAGTGAGGTTTATGAAGTGTTTATTAAGCAGGGGTGTGGTTTATGAAGTGTTTATTAAGCAGGTGTGTGGTTTATGAAGTGTTTATTAAGCAGGGGTGTGGTTTATGAAGTGTTTATTAAGCATGGGTGTGTTTTATGAAGTGTTTATTAAGCAGGAGTGAGGTTTATGAAATGTTAAGCAGGGGTGTACTTTATCAAATGTTTTTTAAGCAGGGGTATGGTTTATGAAGTGTTTATTAAGCAGGGGTGTGTTTTATGAAGTCTTTATTAAGCAGGGGTGAGGTTTATGAAGTGTTTATTAAGCAGGGGTGTGGTTTATGGAGTGTTTAGTTAAGCAGGGGTGTGTTTTATGAAGTGCTTATTAAGCAGGGGTGTGTTTTATGAAGTGTTTATTAAGCAAGGGTGCGGTTTATGGAGTGTTTAGTTAAGCAGGGGTGTGGTTTATGAGTGTTTATTAAGCAGGGGTGAGGTTTATGAAATGTTTATTAAGCAGGGGTGTGTTTTATGAAGTGTTTTTTAAGCAGGAGTGAGGTTTATGAAATGTTTATTAAGCAGGGGTGTGTTTTATGAAGTGTTTATTAAGCAGGGGTGAGGTTTATGAAGTGTTTATTAAGCAGGGGTGAGGTTTATGAAGTGTGTATTAAGCAGGGGTGTGGTTTATCAAATGTTTATTATGCAGGGGTGTGTTTTATTAAGTGTTTATTAAGCAGGGGTGTGTTTTATGAAGTGTTTATTAAGCAAGGGTGTGGTTTATGGAGTGTTTAGTTAAGCAGTGGTGTGATTTATGAATTGTTTATTAAGCAGGAGTGAGGTTTATGAAGTGTTTATTAAGCAGGGGTGAGGTTTATGAAGTGTTTATTAAGCAGGGGTGTGTTTTATGAAGTGTTTATTAAGCAGGGGTGTGGTTTATGAAATGTTTATTAAGCAGGGGTGTGGTTTATGAAATGTTTATTAAGCAGGGGTGTGGTTTATGAAGTGTTTATTAAGCATGGGTGTGGTTTATGAAGTTTTTATTAAGCAGGGGTGTGGTTTATGAAGTGTTTATTAAGCAGGGGTGTGTTTTATGAAGTGTTTATTAAGCAGGGGTGTGGTTTATGAAGTGTTTATTAAGTAGGGGTGTGTTTTATGAAGTGTTTATTAAGCAGGAGTGAGGTTTATGGAGTGTTTAGTTAAGCAGGGGTGTGGTTTATGAAGTGATTATTAAGCAGGGGTGTGGTTTATGGAGTGTTTATTAAGCAGGGGTGTGGTTTATGAAGTGTTTATTAAGCAAGGGTGAGGTTTATGAAGTGTTTATTAAGCAGGGGTGTGGTTTATGAATTGTTTATTAAGCAGGTGTGTGGTTTATGAAATGTTTATTAAGCAGGGTGTGGTTCATGAAGTGTTTATTAAGCATGGGTGTGTTTTATGAAGTGTTTATTAAGCAGGAGTGAGGTTTATGAAATGTTAAGCAGGGGTGTAGTTTATGAAGTGTGTATTAAGCAGGGGTGTGGTTTATGAAGTGTGTATTAAGCAGGGGTGTGGTTTATCAAATGTTTATTATGCAGGGGTGTGTTTTATTAAGTGTTTATTAAGCAGGGGTGTGTTTTATGAAGTGTTTATTAAGCAAGGGTGTGGTTTATGGAGTGTTTAGTTAAGCAGGGGTGTGATTTATGAATTGTTTATTAAGCAGGAGTGAGGTTTATGAAGTGTTTATTAAGCAGGGGTGAGGTTTATGAAGTGTTTATTAAGCAGGGGTGTGTTTTATGAAGTGTTTATTAAGCAGGGGTGTGGTTTATGAAGTGTTTATTAAGCAGGGGTGTGGTTTATGAAGTGTTTATTAAGCAGGGGTGTGGTTTATGAAGTGTTTATTAAGCAGGAGTGAGGTTTATGAAGTGTTTATTAAGCAGGGGTGTGGTTTATGAAGTGTTTATTAAGCAGGGGTGTGTTTTATGAAGTGTTTATTAAGCAGGAGTGTGGTTTATGAAGTGTTTATTAAGCAGGGGTGTGGTTTATGAAGTGTTTATTAAGCAGGGGTGTGGTTTATGAAGTGCTTATTAAGCAGGGGTGTGGTTTATGAAGTGTTCATTAAGCAGGGGTGTGGTTTATGAAGTGTGTATTAAACAGGGGTGTGGTTTATGAAGTGTTTTTAAGCAGGGATGTGGTTTATGAAGCATTTATTAAGCAGGGGTCTGGTTTATCAAGTGTTTATTAAGCAGGAGTGTGGTTTATGAAGTGTTTATTAAGCAGGGGTGTGGTTTATGAAGTGTTTATTAAGCAGGGGTGAGGTTTATGGAGTGTTTATTAAGCAGGAGTGAGGTTTATGAAGTGTTTATTAAGCAGGGGTGTGCTTTATGGAGTGTTTATTAAGCAGGAGTGAGGTTTATGAAGTGTTTATTAAGCAGGAGTGAGGTTTATGAATTGTTTATTAAGCAGGGGTGTGGTTTATGAAGTGTTTATTAAGCAGGGGTGTGGTTTATGAAGTGTTTATTAAGCAGGGGTGTGGTTTATGAAGTGCCTATTAAGCAGGGGTGTGGTTTATGAAGTGCTTATTAAGCAGGAGTGAGGTTTATGGAGTGTTTATTAAGCAAGGGTGTGGTTTATGGAGTGTTTATTAAGCAGGAGTGAGGTTTATGAAATGTTTTTTAAGCAGGGGTGTGGTTTATGAAGTGTTTATTAAGCAGGGGTGTGGTTTATGAAGTGTTTATTAAGCAGGGGTGTGGTATATGAAGTGTTTATTAAGCAAGGGTGTGGTTTATGGAGTGTTTATTAAGCAGGAGTGAGGTTTATGAAGTGTTTATTAAGCTTGGATGTGGTTTATGAAGTGTTTATTAAGCAGGAGTGAGGTTTATGAAGTGTTTATTAAGCAGGAGTGAGGTTTATGAAGTGTTTATTAAGCAGGGGTGTGGTTTATGAAGTGTTTATTAAGCAGGGGTGTGGTTTATGAAGTGTTTATTAAGCAGGGGTGTGGTTTATGAAGTGTTTATTAAGCAGGGGTGAGGTTTATGAAGTGTTTATTAAGCAGGAGTGAGGTTTATGGAGTGTTTATTAAGCAGGGGTGTGGTTTATGGAGTGTTTATTAAGCAAGGGTGTGGTTTATGGAGTGTTTATTAAGCAGGAGTGAGGTTTATGAAGTGTTTATTAAGCAGGGGTGTGGTTTATGAAGTGTTTATTAAGCAGGGGTGTGGTTTATAAAGTGTTTATTAAGCAGGAGTGAGGTTTATGAAGTGTTTATTAAGCAGGGGTGTGGTTTATGAAGTGTTTATTAAGCAGGGGTGTGGTTTATGAAGTATTTATTAAGCAGGAGGGAGGTTTATGGAGTGTTTATTAAGCAGGGGTGTGGTTTATGGAGTGTTTATTAAGCAGGAGTGAGGTTCATGAAGTGTTTATTAAGCAGGAGTGAGGTTTATGAAGTGTTTATTAGGCAGGGGTGTCGTTTATGGCGTGTTTATTAAGCAGGAGTGTGGTTTATGAAGCGTTTATTAAGCAGGAGTGAGGTTTATGAAGCGTTTATTAAGCAGGAGTGAGGTTTATGAAGTGTTTATTAAGCAGGGGTGTGGTTTATGAAGTGTTTATTAAGCAGGGGTGTGGTTTATGAAGTGTTTATTAAGCAGGGGTGTGGTTTATGGAGTGTTTATTAAGCAGAGATGTGGTTTATGAAGTGTTTATTAAGCAGGGGTGAGGTTTATGAAGTGTTTATTAAGCAGGGGTGTGGTTTATGAAGTGTTTATTAAGCAGGGGTGTGGTTTATGAAATGTTTATTAAGCAGGGGTGTGGTTTATGAAGTGTTTATTAAGCATGAGTGTGGTTTATGAAGTGTTTATTAAGCAGGGGTGTGGTTTATGAAGTGTTTATTAAGCAGGGGTGTGTTTTATGAAGTGTTTATTAAGCAGGGGTGTGGTTTATGAAGTGTTTATTAAGCAGGGGTGTGGTTTATGAAGTGTTTATTAAGCAGGGGTATGTTTTATGAAGTGTTTATTGAGCAGGAGTGAGGTTTATGGAGTGTTTAGTTAAGCAGGAATGAGGTTTATGAAGTGTTTATTAAGCAGGGGTGTGGTTTATGAAGTGTTTATTAAGCAGGGGTGTGGTTTATGGAGTGTTTATTAAGCAGGGATGTGGTTTATGAAGTGTTTATTAAGCAGGGGTGAGGTTTATGAAGTGTTTATTAAGCAGGAGTGAGGTTTATGAAGTGTTTATTAAGCAGGGGTGTGGTTTATGAAGTGCTTATTAAGCAGGGGTGAGGTTTATGAAGTGTTTATTAAGCAGGAGTGAGGTTTATGGAGTGTTTATTAAGCATGGGTGTGGTTATGGAGTGTTTATTAAGCAAGGGTGTGGTTTATGGAGTGTTTATTAAGCAGGAGTGAGGTTTATGAAGTGTTTATTAAGCAGGGGTGTGGTTTATGAAGTGTTTATTAAGCAGGGGTGTGGTTTATGAAGTGTTTATTAAGCAGGGGTGTGGTATATGAAGTGTTTATTAAGCTGGGGTGTGGTTTATGGAGTGATTATTAAGCAGGGGTGTGGTTTGTGAAGTGTTTATTAAGCAAGGGTGAGGTTTATGAAGTGTTTATTAAGCAGGGGTGTGGTTTATGAAGTGTTTATTAAGCAGGGGTGTGGTTTATGAAGTGTTTATTAAGCAGGGGTGTGGTTTATGAAGTGTTTATTAAGCAGGGGTGTGGTTTATGAAGCATTTATTAAGCAGGGCTGTGGTTTATGAAGTGTTTATTAAGCAGGGGTGTGGTTTATGAAGTGTTTATTAAGCAGGGGTGTGGTTTATGAAGTGTTTATTAAGCAGGAGTGAGGTTTATGAAGTGTTTATTAAGCAGCAGTGAGGTTTATGAAGTGTTTATTAAGCAGGGGTGTGGTTTATGAAGTGTTTATTAAGCAGGGGTGTGGTTTATGAAGTGTGTGTTAAGCAGGGGTGTGGTTTATGAAGTGTTTATTAAGCAGGGGTGTGGTTTATGAAGTGTTTATTAAGCAGGAGTGTGGTTTATGAAGTGTTTATTAAGCAGGGGTGTGGTTTATGAAGTGTTTATTAAGCAGGAGTGAGGTTTATGGAGTGTTTATTAAGCAGGGGTGTGGTTTATGAAGTGTTTATTAAGCAGGAGTGTGGTTTATGAAGTGTTTATTAAGCAGGGGTGAGGTTTATGAAGCGTTTATTAAGGAGGGGTGTGGTTTATGAAGTGTGTATTAAGCAGGGGTGTGGTTTATGAAGTGTTTATTAAGCAGGAGTGAGGTTTATGGAGTGTTTATTAAGCAGGGGTGTGGTTTATGAATTGTTTATTAAGCAGGGGTGTGTTTTATGAAGTGTTTATTAAGCAGGAGTGTTGTTTATGAAGTGTTTATTAAGCAGGAGTGAGGTTTATGGAGTGTTTATTAAGCAGGGGTGTGGATTATGAAGTGTTTATTAAGCAGGGGTGTGGTTTATGAAGTGCTTATTAAGCAGGGGTGTGGTTTATGAAGTGTTTATTAAGCAGGGGTGTGGTTTATGAAGTGTGTATTAAGCAGGGGTGTGGTTTATGATGTGTTTTTAAGCAGGGGTGTGGTTTATGAAGCATTTATTAAGCAGGGGTCTGGTTTATGAAGTGTTTATTAAGCAGGAGTGTGGTTTATGAAGTGTTTATTAAGCAGCGGTGTGGTTTATGAAGTGTTTATTAAGCAGCGGTGTGGTTTATGAAGTGTTTATTAAGCAGGAGTGAGGTTTATGAAGTGTTTATTAAGCAGGATTGAGGTTTATGAAGTGTTTATTAAGCAGGGGTGTGGTTTATGAAGTGTTTATTAAGCAGGGGTGTGGTTTATGAAGTGTTTATTAAGCAGGGGTGAGGTTTATGAAGTGTTTATTAAGCAGGGGTGAGGTTTATGGAGTGTTTATTAAGCAGTAGTGAAGTTTATGATGTGTTTATTAAGCAGGAGTGAGGTTTATGAAGTGTTTATTAAACAGGGGTGTGGTTTATGAAGTGTTTATTAAGCAGGAGTGATGTTTATGGAGTGTTTATTAGGCAGGGGTGTGGTTTATGAAGTGTTTATTAAGCAGGAGTGAGGTTTATGAAGTGTTTATTAAGCAGGGGTGTGGTTTGTGAAGTGTTTATTAAGCAGGAGTGAGGTTTATGAAGTGTTTATTAAGCAGGAGTGAGGTTTATGAAGTGTTTATTAAGCAGGGGTGTGGTTTATGAAGTGTTTATTAAGTAGGGGTGTGGTTTATGAAGTGTTTATTAAGCAGGGGTGTGGTTTATGAAGTGTTTATTAAGCAGGGGTGTGGTTTATGAAGTGTTTATTAAGCAGGAGTGTGGTTTATGAAGTGTTTATTAGGCAGGGGTGTGGTTTATGAAGTGTTTATTAAGCAGGGGTGTGGTTTATGAAGTGTTTATTAAGCAGGAGTGAGGTTTATGGAGTGTTTATTAAGCAGGGGTGTGGTTTATGAAGTGTTTATTAAGCAGGAGTGTGGTTTATGAAGTGTTTATTAAGCAGGGGTGAGGTTTATGAAGTGTTTATTAAGCAGGGGTGTGGTTTATGAAGTGTGTATTAAGCAGGGGTGTGGTTTATGAAGTGTTTATTAAGCAGGAGTGAGGTTTATGAAGTGTTTATTAAGCAGGGGTGTGGTTTATGAAGTGTTTATTAAGCAGGGGTGTGTTTTATGAAGTGTTTATTAAGCAGGAGTGTGGTTTATGAAGTGTTTATTAAGCAGGAGTGAGGTTTATGGAGTGTTTATTAAGCAGGGGTGTGGTTTATGAAGTGTTTATTAAGCAGGCGTGTGGTTTATGAAGTGCTTATTAAGCAGGGGTGTGGTTTATGAAGTGTTTATTAAGCAGGGGTGTGGTTTATGAAGTGTGTATTAAGCAGGGGTGTGGTTTATGAAGTGTTTTTAAGCAGGGATGTGGTTTATGAAGCATTTATTAAGCAGGGGTCTGGTTTATGAAGTGTTTATTAAGCAGGAGTGTGGTTTATGAAGTGTTTATTAAGCAGGGGTGTGGTTTATGAAGTGTTTATTAAGCAGGGGTGAGGTTTATGGAGTGTTTATTAAGCAGGAGTGAGGTTTATGAAGTGTTTATTAAGCAGGGGTGTGCTTTATGGAGTGTTTATTAAGCAGGAGTGAGGTTTATGAAGTGTTTATTAAGCAGGAGTGAGGTTTATGAATTGTTTATTAAGCAGGGGTGTGGTTTATGAAGTGTTTATTAAGCAGGGGTGTGGTTTATGAAGTGTTTATTAAGCAGGGGTGTGGTTTATGAAGTGCCTATTAAGCAGGGGTGTGGTTTATGAAGTGCTTATTAAGCAGGAGTGAGGTTTATGGAGTGTTTATTAAGCAAGGGTGTGGTTTATGGAGTGTTTATTAAGCAGGAGTGAGGTTTATGAAATGTTTTTTAAGCAGGGGTGTGGTTTATGAAGTGTTTATTAAGCAGGGGTGTGGTATATGAAGTGTTTATTAAGCTGCGGTGTGGTTTATGGAGTGATTATTAAGCAGGGGTGTGGTTTGTGAAGTGTTTATTAAGCAAGGGTGAGGTTTATGAAGTGTTTATTAAGCATGGGTGTGGTTTATGAAGTGTTTATTAAGCAGGGGTGTGGTTTATGAAGTGTTTATTAAGCAGGGGTGTGGTTTATGAAGTGTTTATTAAGCAGGGGTGTGGTTTATGAAGCGTTTATTAAGCAGGGCTGTGGTTTATGAAGTGTTTATTAAGCAGGGGTGTGGTTTATGAAGTGTTTATTAAGCAGGGGTGTGGTTTATGAAGTATTTATTAAGCAGGAGTGAGGTTTATGGAGTGTTTATTAAGCAGGGGTGTGGTTTATGGAGTGTTTATTAAGCAGGAGTGAGGTTTATGAAGTGTTTATTAAGCAGGGGTCTGGTTTATGGAGTGTTTATTAAGCAGGAGTGAGGTTTATGAAGTGTTTATTAAGCAGGAGTGAGGTTTATGAAGTGTTTATTAAGCAGGAGTGAGGTTTATTAAGTGTTTATTAAGCAGGGGTGTGGTTTATGAAGTGTTTATTAAGCAGGAGTGAGGTTTATGGAGTGTTTATTAGGTAGGGGTGTGGTTTATGAAGTGTTTATTAAGCAGGAGTGAGGTTTATGAAGTGTTTATTAAGCAGGAGTGAGGTTTATGAAGTGTTTATTAAGCAGGGGTGTGGTTTATGAAGTGTTTATTAAGCAGGAGTGAGGTTTATGAAGTGTTTATTAAGCAGGAGTGAGGTTTATGAAGTGTTTATTAAGCAGGGGTGTGGTTTATGAAGTGTTTATTAAGCAGGGGTGTGGTTTATGAAGTGTTTATTAAGTAGGGGTGTGGTTTATGAAGTGTTTATTAAGCAGGGGTGTGGTTTATGAAGTGTTTATTAAGCAGGGGTGTGGTTTATTAAGTGTTTATTAAGCAGGGGTGAGGTTTATGAAGTGTTTATTAAGCAGGAGTGAGGTTTATTGAGTGTTTATTAAGCAGGGGTGTGGTTTATGGAGTGTTTATTAAGCAAGGGTGTGGTTTATGGAGTGTTTATTAAGCAGGAGTGAGGTTTATGAAGTGTTTATTAAGCTTGGATGTGGTTTATGAAGTGTTTATTAAGCAGGAGTGAGGTTTATGAAGTGTTTATTAAGCAGGAGTGAGGTTTATGAAGTGTTTATTAAGCAGGGGTGTGGTTTATGAAGTGTTTATTAAGCAGGGGTGTGGTTTATGAAGTGTTTATTAAGCAGGGGTGTGGTTTATGAAGTGTTTATTAAGCAGGGGTGTGGTTTATGAAGTGCTTATTAAGCAGGGGTGTGGTTTATGAAGTGTTTATTAAGCAGGGGTGAGGTTTATGAAGTGTTTATTAAGCAGGAGTGAGGTTTATGGAGTGTTTATTAAGCAGGGGTGTGGTTTATGGAGTGTTTATTAAGCAAGGGTGTGGTTTATGGAGTGTTTATTAAGCAGGAGTGAGGTTTATGAAGTGTTTATTAAGCAGGGGTGTGGTTTATGAAGTGTTTATTAAGCAGGAGTGAGGTTTATGGAGTGTTTATTAGGTAGGGGTGTGGTTTATGAAGTGTTTATTAAGCAGGAGTGAGGTTTATGAAGTGTTTATTAAGCAGGAGTGAGGTTTATGAAGTGTTTATTAAGCAGGGGTGTGGTTTATGAAGTGTTTATTAAGCAGGAGTGAGGTTTATGAAGTGTTTATTAAGCAGGAGTGAGGTTTATGAAGTGTTTATTAAGCAGGGGTGTGGTTTATGAAGTGTTTATTAAGCAGGGGTGTGGTTTATGAAGTGTTTATTAAGTAGGGGTGTGGTTTATGAAGTAGGGGTGTGGTTTATGAAGTGTTTATTAAGCAGGGGTGTGGTTTATTAAGTGTTTATTAAGCAGGGGTGAGGTTTATGAAGTGTTTATTAAGCAGGAGTGAGGTTTATTGAGTGTTTATTAAGCAGGGGTGTGGTTTATGGAGTGTTTATTAAGCAAGGGTGTGGTTTATGGAGTGTTTATTAAGCAGGAGTGAGGTTTATGAAGTGTTTATTAAGCTTGGATGTGGTTTATGAAGTGTTTATTAAGCAGGAGTGAGGTTTATGAAGTGTTTATTAAGCAGGAGTGAGGTTTATGAAGTGTTTATTAAGCAGGGGTGTGGTTTATGAAGTGTTTATTAAGCAGGGGTGTGGTTTATGAAGTGTTTATTAAGCAGGGGTGTGGTTTATGAAGTGTTTATTAAGCAGGGGTGTGGTTTATGAAGTGCTTATTAAGCAGGGGTGTGGTTTATGAAGTGTTTATTAAGCAGGGGTGAGGTTTATGAAGTGTTTATTAAGCAGGAGTGAGGTTTATGGAGTGTTTATTAAGCAGGGGTGTGGTTTATGGAGTGTTTATTAAGCAAGGGTGTGGTTTATGGAGTGTTTATTAAGCAGGAGTGAGGTTTATGAAGTGTTTATTAAGCAGGGGTGTGGTTTATGAAGTGTTTATTAAGCAGGGGTGTGGTTTATAAAGTGTTTATTAAGCAGGAGTGAGGTTTATGAAGTGTTTATTAAGCAGGGGTGTGGTTTATGAAGTGTTTATTAAGCAGGGGTGTGGTTTATGGAGTGTTTATTAAGCAGGGATGTGGTTTATGAAGTGTTTATTAAGCAGGGGTGAGGTTTATGAAGTGTTTATTAAGCAGGAGTGAGGTTTATGAAGTGTTTATTAAGCAGGGGTGTGGTTTATGAAGTGCTTATTAAGCAGGGGTGAGGTTTATGAAGTGTTTATTAAGCAGGAGTGAGGTTTATGGAGTGTTTATTAAGCATGGGTGTGGTTATGGAGTGTTTATTAAGCAAGGGTGTGGTTTATGGAGTGTTTATTAAGCAGGAGTGAGGTTTATGAAGTGTTTATTAAGCAGGGGTGTGGTTTATGAAGTGTTTATTAAGCAGGGGTGTGGTTTATGAAGTGTTTATTAAGCAGGGGTGTGGTATATGAAGTGTTTATTAAGCTGGGGTGTGGTTTATGGAGTGATTATTAAGCAGGGGTGTGGTTTGTGAAGTGTTTATTAAGCAAGGGTGAGGTTTATGAAGTGTTTATTAAGCAGGGGTGTGGTTTATGAAGTGTTTATTAAGCAGGGGTGTGGTTTATGAAGTGTTTATTAAGCAGGGGTGTGGTTTATGAAGTGTTTATTAAGCAGGGGTGTGGTTTATGAAGCATTTATTAAGCAGGGCTGTGGTTTATGAAGTGTTTATTAAGCAGGGGTGTGGTTTATGAAGTGTTTATTAAGCAGGGGTGTGGTTTATGAAGTGTTTATTAAGCAGGAGTGAGGTTTATGAAGTGTTTATTAAGCAGCAGTGAGGTTTATGAAGTGTTTATTAAGCAGGGGTGTGGTTTATGAAGTGTTTATTAAGCAGGGGTGTGGTTTATGAAGTGTGTGTTAAGCAGGGGTGTGGTTTATGAAGTGTTTATTAAGCAGGGGTGTGGTTTATGAAGTGTTTATTAAGCAGGAGTGTGGTTTATGAAGTGTTTATTAAGCAGGGGTGTGGTTTATGAAGTGTTTATTAAGCAGGAGTGAGGTTTATGGAGTGTTTATTAAGCAGGGGTGTGGTTTATGAAGTGTTTATTAAGCAGGAGTGTGGTTTATGAAGTGTTTATTAAGCAGGGGTGAGGTTTATGAAGCGTTTATTAAGGAGGGGTGTGGTTTATGAAGTGTGTATTAAGCAGGGGTGTGGTTTATGAAGTGTTTATTAAGCAGGAGTGAGGTTTATGGAGTGTTTATTAAGCAGGGGTGTGGTTTATGAATTGTTTATTAAGCAGGGGTGTGTTTTATGAAGTGTTTATTAAGCAGGAGTGTTGTTTATGAAGTGTTTATTAAGCAGGAGTGAGGTTTATGGAGTGTTTATTAAGCAGGGGTGTGGATTATGAAGTGTTTATTAAGCAGGGGTGTGGTTTATGAAGTGCTTATTAAGCAGGGGTGTGGTTTATGAAGTGTTTATTAAGCAGGGGTGTGGTTTATGAAGTGTGTATTAAGCAGGGGTGTGGTTTATGATGTGTTTTTAAGCAGGGGTGTGGTTTATGAAGCATTTATTAAGCAGGGGTCTGGTTTATGAAGTGTTTATTAAGCAGGAGTGTGGTTTATGAAGTGTTTATTAAGCAGCGGTGTGGTTTATGAAGTGTTTATTAAGCAGCGGTGTGGTTTATGAAGTGTTTATTAAGCAGGGGTGAGGTTTATGAAGTGTTTATTAAGCAGGAGTGAGGTTTATGAAGTGTTTATTAAGCAGGGGTGTGGTTTATGAAGTGCTTATTAAGCAGGGGTGAGGTTTATGAAGTGTTTATTAAGCAGGAGTGAGGTTTATGGAGTGTTTATTAAGCATGGGTGTGGTTATGGAGTGTTTATTAAGCAAGGGTGTGGTTTATGGAGTGTTTATTAAGCAGGAGTGAGGTTTATGAAGTGTTTATTAAGCAGGGGTGTGGTTTATGAAGTGTTTATTAAGCAGGGGTGTGGTTTATGAAGTGTTTATTAAGCAGGGGTGTGGTATATGAAGTGTTTATTAAGCTGGGGTGTGGTTTATGGAGTGATTATTAAGCAGGGGTGTGGTTTGTGAAGTGTTTATTAAGCAAGGGTGAGGTTTATGAAGTGTTTATTAAGCAGGGGTGTGGTTTATGAAGTGTTTATTAAGCAGGGGTGTGGTTTATGAAGTGTTTATTAAGCAGGGGTGTGGTTTATGAAGTGTTTATTAAGCAGGGGTGTGGTTTATGAAGCATTTATTAAGCAGGGCTGTGGTTTATGAAGTGTTTATTAAGCAGGGGTGTGGTTTATGAAGTGTTTATTAAGCAGGGGTGTGGTTTATGAAGTGTTTATTAAGCAGGAGTGAGGTTTATGAAGTGTTTATTAAGCAGCAGTGAGGTTTATGAAGTGTTTATTAAGCAGGGGTGTGGTTTATGAAGTGTTTATTAAGCAGGGGTGTGGTTTATGAAGTGTGTGTTAAGCAGGGGTGTGGTTTATGAAGTGTTTATTAAGCAGGGGTGTGGTTTATGAAGTGTTTATTAAGCAGGAGTGTGGTTTATGAAGTGTTTATTAAGCAGGGGTGTGGTTTATGAAGTGTTTATTAAGCAGGAGTGAGGTTTATGGAGTGTTTATTAAGCAGGGGTGTGGTTTATGAAGTGTTTATTAAGCAGGAGTGTGGTTTATGAAGTGTTTATTAAGCAGGGGTGAGGTTTATGAAGCGTTTATTAAGGAGGGGTGTGGTTTATGAAGTGTGTATTAAGCAGGGGTGTGGTTTATGAAGTGTTTATTAAGCAGGAGTGAGGTTTATGGAGTGTTTATTAAGCAGGGGTGTGGTTTATGAATTGTTTATTAAGCAGGGGTGTGTTTTATGAAGTGTTTATTAAGCAGGAGTGTTGTTTATGAAGTGTTTATTAAGCAGGAGTGAGGTTTATGGAGTGTTTATTAAGCAGGGGTGTGGATTATGAAGTGTTTATTAAGCAGGGGTGTGGTTTATGAAGTGCTTATTAAGCAGGGGTGTGGTTTATGAAGTGTTTATTAAGCAGGGGTGTGGTTTATGAAGTGTGTATTAAGCAGGGGTGTGGTTTATGATGTGTTTTTAAGCAGGGGTGTGGTTTATGAAGCATTTATTAAGCAGGGGTCTGGTTTATGAAGTGTTTATTAAGCAGGAGTGTGGTTTATGAAGTGTTTATTAAGCAGCGGTGTGGTTTATGAAGTGTTTATTAAGCAGCGGTGTGGTTTATGAAGTGTTTATTAAGCAGGAGTGAGGTTTATGAAGTGTTTATTAAGCAGGATTGAGGTTTATGAAGTGTTTATTAAGCAGGGGTGTGGTTTATGAAGTGTTTATTAAGCAGGGGTGTGGTTTATGAAGTGTTTATTAAGCAGGGGTGAGGTTTATGAAGTGTTTATTAAGCAGGGGTGAGGTTTATGGAGTGTTTATTAAGCAGTAGTGAAGTTTATGATGTGTTTATTAAGCAGGAGTGAGGTTTATGAAGTGTTTATTAAACAGGGGTGTGGTTTATGAAGTGTTTATTAAGCAGGAGTGATGTTTATGGAGTGTTTATTAGGCAGGGGTGTGGTTTATGAAGTGTTTATTAAGCAGGAGTGAGGTTTATGAAGTGTTTATTAAGCAGGGGTGTGGTTTGTGAAGTGTTTATTAAGCAGG
The DNA here is from genome assembly GCF_046119375.1 of Phyllobates terribilis. Taxonomy (NCBI): domain Eukaryota; kingdom Metazoa; phylum Chordata; class Amphibia; order Anura; family Dendrobatidae; genus Phyllobates; species Phyllobates terribilis. The sequence goes on along the minus strand of NW_027362763.1, from coordinate 678,044,530 downwards.
AGTGAGGTTTATGAAGTGTTTATTAAGCAGGAGTGAGGTTTATGAAGTGTTTATTAAGCAGGGGTGTGGTTTATGAAGTGTTTATTAAGTAGGGGTGTGGTTTATGAAGTGTTTATTAAGCAGGGGTGTGGTTTATGAAGTGTTTATAAAGCAGGGGTGTGGTTTATGAAGTGTTTATTAAGCAGGAGTGTGGTTTATGAAGTGTTTATTAGGCAGGGGTGTGGTTTATGAAGTGTTTATTAAGCAGGGGTGTGGTTTATGAAGTGTTTATTAAGCAGGAGTGAGGTTTATGGAGTGTTTATTAAGCAGGGGTGTGGTTTATGAAGTGTTTATTAAGCAGGAGTGTGGTTTATGAAGTGTTTATTAAGCAGGGGTGAGGTTTATGAAGTGTTTATTAAGCAGGGGTGTGGTTTATGAAGTGTGTATTAAGCAGGGGTGTGGTTTATGAAGTGTTTATTAAGCAGGAGTGAGGTTTATGAAGTGTTTATTAAGCAGGGGTGTGGTTTATGAAGTGTTTATTAAGCAGGGGTGTGTTTTATGAAGTGTTTATTAAGCAGGAGTGTGGTTTATGAAGTGTTTATTAAGCAGGAGTGAGGTTTATGGAGTGTTTATTAAGCAGGGGTGTGGTTTATGAAGTGTTTATTAAGCAGGCGTGTGGTTTATGAAGTGCTTATTAAGCAGGGGTGTGGTTTATGAAGTGTTTATTAAGCAGGGGTGTGGTTTATGAAGTGTGTATTAAGCAGGGGTGTGGTTTATGAAGTGTTTTTAAGCAGGGATGTGGTTTATGAAGCATTTATTAAGCAGGGGTCTGGTTTATGAAGTGTTTATTAAGCAGGAGTGTGGTTTATGAAGTGTTTATTAAGCAGGGGTGTGGTTTATGAAGTGTTTATTAAGCAGGGGTGAGGTTTATGGAGTGTTTATTAAGCAGGAGTGAGGTTTATGAAGTGTTTATTAAGCAGGGGTGTGCTTTATGGAGTGTTTATTAAGCAGGAGTGAGGTTTATGAAGTGTTTATTAAGCAGGAGTGAGGTTTATGAATTGTTTATTAAGCAGGGGTGTGGTTTATGAAGTGTTTATTAAGCAGGGGTGTGGTTTATGAAGTGTTTATTAAGCAGGGGTGTGGTTTATGAAGTGCCTATTAAGCAGGGGTGTGGTTTATGAAGTGCTTATTAAGCAGGAGTGAGGTTTATGGAGTGTTTATTAAGCAAGGGTGTGGTTTATGGAGTGTTTATTAAGCAGGAGTGAGGTTTATGAAATGTTTTTTAAGCAGGGGTGTGGTTTATGAAGTGTTTATTAAGCAGGGGTGTGGTATATGAAGTGTTTATTAAGCTGGGGTGTGGTTTATGGAGTGATTATTAAGCAGGGGTGTGGTTTGTGAAGTGTTTATTAAGCAAGGGTGAGGTTTATGAAGTGTTTATTAAGCATGGGTGTGGTTTATGAAGTGTTTATTAAGCAGGGGTGTGGTTTATGAAGTGTTTATTAAGCAGGGGTGTGGTTTATGAAGTGTTTATTAAGCAGGGGTGTGGTTTATGAAGCGTTTATTAAGCAGGGCTGTGGTTTATGAAGTGTTTATTAAGCAGGGGTGTGGTTTATGAAGTGTTTATTAAGCAGGGGTGTGGTTTATGAAGTATTTATTAAGCAGGAGTGAGGTTTATGGAGTGTTTATTAAGCAGGGGTGTGGTTTATGGAGTGTTTATTAAGCAGGAGTGAGGTTTATGAAGTGTTTATTAAGCAGGGGTCTGGTTTATGGAGTGTTTATTAAGCAGGAGTGAGGTTTATGAAGTGTTTATTAAGCAGGAGTGAGGTTTATGAAGTGTTTATTAAGCAGGAGTGAGGTTTATTAAGTGTTTATTAAGCAGGGGTGTGGTTTATGAAGTGTTTATTAAGCAGGAGTGAGGTTTATGGAGTGTTTATTAGGTAGGGGTGTGGTTTATGAAGTGTTTATTAAGCAGGAGTGAGGTTTATGAAGTGTTTATTAAGCAGGAGTGAGGTTTATGAAGTGTTTATTAAGCAGGGGTGTGGTTTATGAAGTGTTTATTAAGCAGGAGTGAGGTTTATGAAGTGTTTATTAAGCAGGAGTGAGGTTTATGAAGTGTTTATTAAGCAGGGGTGTGGTTTATGAAGTGTTTATTAAGCAGGGGTGTGGTTTATGAAGTGTTTATTAAGTAGGGGTGTGGTTTATGAAGTGTTTATTAAGCAGGGGTGTGGTTTATGAAGTGTTTATTAAGCAGGGGTGTGGTTTATTAAGTGTTTATTAAGCAGGGGTGAGGTTTATGAAGTGTTTATTAAGCAGGAGTGAGGTTTATTGAGTGTTTATTAAGCAGGGGTGTGGTTTATGGAGTGTTTATTAAGCAAGGGTGTGGTTTATGGAGTGTTTATTAAGCAGGAGTGAGGTTTATGAAGTGTTTATTAAGCTTGGATGTGGTTTATGAAGTGTTTATTAAGCAGGAGTGAGGTTTATGAAGTGTTTATTAAGCAGGAGTGAGGTTTATGAAGTGTTTATTAAGCAGGGGTGTGGTTTATGAAGTGTTTATTAAGCAGGGGTGTGGTTTATGAAGTGTTTATTAAGCAGGGGTGTGGTTTATGAAGTGTTTATTAAGCAGGGGTGTGGTTTATGAAGTGCTTATTAAGCAGGGGTGTGGTTTATGAAGTGTTTATTAAGCAGGGGTGAGGTTTATGAAGTGTTTATTAAGCAGGAGTGAGGTTTATGGAGTGTTTATTAAGCAGGGGTGTGGTTTATGGAGTGTTTATTAAGCAAGGGTGTGGTTTATGGAGTGTTTATTAAGCAGGAGTGAGGTTTATGAAGTGTTTATTAAGCAGGGGTGTGGTTTATGAAGTGTTTATTAAGCAGGAGTGAGGTTTATGGAGTGTTTATTAGGTAGGGGTGTGGTTTATGAAGTGTTTATTAAGCAGGAGTGAGGTTTATGAAGTGTTTATTAAGCAGGAGTGAGGTTTATGAAGTGTTTATTAAGCAGGGGTGTGGTTTATGAAGTGTTTATTAAGCAGGAGTGAGGTTTATGAAGTGTTTATTAAGCAGGAGTGAGGTTTATGAAGTGTTTATTAAGCAGGGGTGTGGTTTATGAAGTGTTTATTAAGCAGGGGTGTGGTTTATGAAGTGTTTATTAAGTAGGGGTGTGGTTTATGAAGTAGGGGTGTGGTTTATGAAGTGTTTATTAAGCAGGGGTGTGGTTTATTAAGTGTTTATTAAGCAGGGGTGAGGTTTATGAAGTGTTTATTAAGCAGGAGTGAGGTTTATTGAGTGTTTATTAAGCAGGGGTGTGGTTTATGGAGTGTTTATTAAGCAAGGGTGTGGTTTATGGAGTGTTTATTAAGCAGGAGTGAGGTTTATGAAGTGTTTATTAAGCTTGGATGTGGTTTATGAAGTGTTTATTAAGCAGGAGTGAGGTTTATGAAGTGTTTATTAAGCAGGAGTGAGGTTTATGAAGTGTTTATTAAGCAGGGGTGTGGTTTATGAAGTGTTTATTAAGCAGGGGTGTGGTTTATGAAGTGTTTATTAAGCAGGGGTGTGGTTTATGAAGTGTTTATTAAGCAGGGGTGTGGTTTATGAAGTGCTTATTAAGCAGGGGTGTGGTTTATGAAGTGTTTATTAAGCAGGGGTGAGGTTTATGAAGTGTTTATTAAGCAGGAGTGAGGTTTATGGAGTGTTTATTAAGCAGGGGTGTGGTTTATGGAGTGTTTATTAAGCAAGGGTGTGGTTTATGGAGTGTTTATTAAGCAGGAGTGAGGTTTATGAAGTGTTTATTAAGCAGGGGTGTGGTTTATGAAGTGTTTATTAAGCAGGGGTGTGGTTTATAAAGTGTTTATTAAGCAGGAGTGAGGTTTATGAAGTGTTTATTAAGCAGGGGTGTGGTTTATGAAGTGTTTATTAAGCAGGGGTGTGGTTTATGGAGTGTTTATTAAGCAGGGATGTGGTTTATGAAGTGTTTATTAAGCAGGGGTGAGGTTTATGAAGTGTTTATTAAGCAGGAGTGAGGTTTATGAAGTGTTTATTAAGCAGGGGTGTGGTTTATGAAGTGCTTATTAAGCAGGGGTGAGGTTTATGAAGTGTTTATTAAGCAGGAGTGAGGTTTATGGAGTGTTTATTAAGCATGGGTGTGGTTATGGAGTGTTTATTAAGCAAGGGTGTGGTTTATGGAGTGTTTATTAAGCAGGAGTGAGGTTTATGAAGTGTTTATTAAGCAGGGGTGTGGTTTATGAAGTGTTTATTAAGCAGGGGTGTGGTTTATGAAGTGTTTATTAAGCAGGGGTGTGGTATATGAAGTGTTTATTAAGCTGGGGTGTGGTTTATGGAGTGATTATTAAGCAGGGGTGTGGTTTGTGAAGTGTTTATTAAGCAAGGGTGAGGTTTATGAAGTGTTTATTAAGCAGGGGTGTGGTTTATGAAGTGTTTATTAAGCAGGGGTGTGGTTTATGAAGTGTTTATTAAGCAGGGGTGTGGTTTATGAAGTGTTTATTAACCGGGGGTGTGGTTTATGAAGCATTTATTAAGCAGGGCTGTGGTTTATGAAGTGTTTATTAAGCAGGGGTGTGGTTTATGAAGTGTTTATTAAGCAGGGGTGTGGTTTATGAAGTGTTTATTAAGCAGGAGTGAGGTTTATGAAGTGTTTATTAAGCAGCAGTGAGGTTTATGAAGTGTTTATTAAGCAGGGGTGTGGTTTATGAAGTGTTTATTAAGCAGGGGTGTGGTTTATGAAGTGTGTGTTAAGCAGGGGTGTGGTTTATGAAGTGTTTATTAAGCAGGGGTGTGGTTTATGAAGTGTTTATTAAGCAGGAGTGTGGTTTATGAAGTGTTTATTAAGCAGGGGTGTGGTTTATGAAGTGTTTATTAAGCAGGAGTGAGGTTTATGGAGTGTTTATTAAGCAGGGGTGTGGTTTATGAAGTGTTTATTAAGCAGGAGTGTGGTTTATGAAGTGTTTATTAAGCAGGGGTGAGGTTTATGAAGCGTTTATTAAGGAGGGGTGTGGTTTATGAAGTGTGTATTAAGCAGGGGTGTGGTTTATGAAGTGTTTATTAAGCAGGAGTGAGGTTTATGGAGTGTTTATTAAGCAGGGGTGTGGTTTATGAATTGTTTATTAAGCAGGGGTGTGTTTTATGAAGTGTTTATTAAGCAGGAGTGTTGTTTATGAAGTGTTTATTAAGCAGGAGTGAGGTTTATGGAGTGTTTATTAAGCAGGGGTGTGGATTATGAAGTGTTTATTAAGCAGGGGTGTGGTTTATGAAGTGCTTATTAAGCAGGGGTGTGGTTTATGAAGTGTTTATTAAGCAGGGGTGTGGTTTATGAAGTGTGTATTAAGCAGGGGTGTGGTTTATGATGTGTTTTTAAGCAGGGGTGTGGTTTATGAAGCATTTATTAAGCAGGGGTCTGGTTTATGAAGTGTTTATTAAGCAGGAGTGTGGTTTATGAAGTGTTTATTAAGCAGCGGTGTGGTTTATGAAGTGTTTATTAAGCAGCGGTGTGGTTTATGAAGTGTTTATTAAGCAGGAGTGAGGTTTATGAAGTGTTTATTAAGCAGGATTGAGGTTTATGAAGTGTTTATTAAGCAGGGGTGTGGTTTATGAAGTGTTTATTAAGCAGGGGTGTGGTTTATGAAGTGTTTATTAAGCAGGGGTGAGGTTTATGAAGTGTTTATTAAGCAGGGGTGAGGTTTATGGAGTGTTTATTAAGCAGTAGTGAAGTTTATGATGTGTTTATTAAGCAGGAGTGAGGTTTATGAAGTGTTTATTAAACAGGGGTGTGGTTTATGAAGTGTTTATTAAGCAGGAGTGATGTTTATGGAGTGTTTATTAGGCAGGGGTGTGGTTTATGAAGTGTTTATTAAGCAGGAGTGAGGTTTATGAAGTGTTTATTAAGCAGGGGTGTGGTTTGTGAAGTGTTTATTAAGCAGGAGTGAGGTTTATGAAGTGTTTATTAAGCAGGAGTGAGGTTTATGAAGTGTTTATTAAGCAGGGGTGTGGTTTATGAAGTGTTTATTAAGTAGGGGTGTGGTTTATGAAGTGTTTATTAAGCAGGGGTGTGGTTTATGAAGTGTTTATTAAGCAGGGGTGTGGTTTATGAAGTGTTTATTAAGCAGGAGTGTGGTTTATGAAGTGTTTATTAGGCAGGGGTGTGGTTTATGAAGTGTTTATTAAGCAGGGGTGTGGTTTATGAAGTGTTTATTAAGCAGGAGTGAGGTTTATGGAGTGTTTATTAAGCAGGGGTGTGGTTTATGAAGTGTTTATTAAGCAGGAGTGTGGTTTATGAAGTGTTTATTAAGCAGGGGTGAGGTTTATGAAGTGTTTATTAAGCAGGGGTGTGGTTTATGAAGTGTGTATTAAGCAGGGGTGTGGTTTATGAAGTGTTTATTAAGCAGGAGTGAGGTTTATGAAGTGTTTATTAAGCAGGGGTGTGGTTTATGAAGTGTTTATTAAGCAGGGGTGTGTTTTATGAAGTGTTTATTAAGCAGGAGTGTGGTTTATGAAGTGTTTATTAAGCAGGAGTGAGGTTTATGGAGTGTTTATTAAGCAGGGGTGTGGTTTATGAAGTGTTTATTAAGCAGGCGTGTGGTTTATGAAGTGCTTATTAAGCAGGGGTGTGGTTTATGAAGTGTTTATTAAGCAGGGGTGTGGTTTATGAAGTGTGTATTAAGCAGGGGTGTGGTTTATGAAGTGTTTTTAAGCAGGGATGTGGTTTATGAAGCATTTATTAAGCAGGGGTCTGGTTTATGAAGTGTTTATTAAGCAGGAGTGTGGTTTATGAAGTGTTTATTAAGCAGGGGTGTGGTTTATGAAGTGTTTATTAAGCAGGGGTGAGGTTTATGGAGTGTTTATTAAGCAGGAGTGAGGTTTATGAAGTGTTTATTAAGCAGGGGTGTGCTTTATGGAGTGTTTATTAAGCAGGAGTGAGGTTTATGAAGTGTTTATTAAGCAGGAGTGAGGTTTATGAATTGTTTATTAAGCAGGGGTGTGGTTTATGAAGTGTTTATTAAGCAGGGGTGTGGTTTATGAAGTGTTTATTAAGCAGGGGTGTGGTTTATGAAGTGCCTATTAAGCAGGGGTGTGGTTTATGAAGTGCTTATTAAGCAGGAGTGAGGTTTATGGAGTGTTTATTAAGCAAGGGTGTGGTTTATGGAGTGTTTATTAAGCAGGAGTGAGGTTTATGAAATGTTTTTTAAGCAGGGGTGTGGTTTATGAAGTGTTTATTAAGCAGGGGTGTGGTATATGAAGTGTTTATTAAGCTGGGGTGTGGTTTATGGAGTGATTATTAAGCAGGGGTGTGGTTTGTGAAGTGTTTATTAAGCAAGGGTGAGGTTTATGAAGTGTTTATTAAGCATGGGTGTGGTTTATGAAGTGTTTATTAAGCAGGGGTGTGGTTTATGAAGTGTTTATTAAGCAGGGGTGTGGTTTATGAAGTGTTTATTAAGCAGGGGTGTGGTTTATGAAGCGTTTATTAAGCAGGGCTGTGGTTTATGAAGTGTTTATTAAGCAGGGGTGTGGTTTATGAAGTGTTTATTAAGCAGGGGTGTGGTTTATGAAGTATTTATTAAGCAGGAGTGAGGTTTATGGAGTGTTTATTAAGCAGGGGTGTGGTTTATGGAGTGTTTATTAAGCAGGAGTGAGGTTTATGAAGTGTTTATTAAGCAGGGGTCTGGTTTATGGAGTGTTTATTAAGCAGGAGTGAGGTTTATGAAGTGTTTATTAAGCAGGAGTGAGGTTTATGAAGTGTTTATTAAGCAGGAGTGAGGTTTATTAAGTGTTTATTAAGCAGGGGTGTGGTTTATGAAGTGTTTATTAAGCAGGAGTGAGGTTTATGGAGTGTTTATTAGGTAGGGGTGTGGTTTATGAAGTGTTTATTAAGCAGGAGTGAGGTTTATGAAGTGTTTATTAAGCAGGAGTGAGGTTTATGAAGTGTTTATTAAGCAGGGGTGTGGTTTATGAAGTGTTTATTAAGCAGGAGTGAGGTTTATGAAGTGTTTATTAAGCAGGAGTGAGGTTTATGAAGTGTTTATTAAGCAGGGGTGTGGTTTATGAAGTGTTTATTAAGCAGGGGTGTGGTTTATGAAGTGTTTATTAAGTAGGGGTGTGGTTTATGAAGTGTTTATTAAGCAGGGGTGTGGTTTATGAAGTGTTTATTAAGCAGGGGTGTGGTTTATTAAGTGTTTATTAAGCAGGGGTGAGGTTTATGAAGTGTTTATTAAGCAGGAGTGAGGTTTATTGAGTGTTTATTAAGCAGGGGTGTGGTTTATGGAGTGTTTATTAAGCAAGGGTGTGGTTTATGGAGTGTTTATTAAGCAGGAGTGAGGTTTATGAAGTGTTTATTAAGCTTGGATGTGGTTTATGAAGTGTTTATTAAGCAGGAGTGAGGTTTATGAAGTGTTTATTAAGCAGGAGTGAGGTTTATGAAGTGTTTATTAAGCAGGGGTGTGGTTTATGAAGTGTTTATTAAGCAGGGGTGTGGTTTATGAAGTGTTTATTAAGCAGGGGTGTGGTTTATGAAGTGTTTATTAAGCAGGGGTGTGGTTTATGAAGTGCTTATTAAGCAGGGGTGTGGTTTATGAAGTGTTTATTAAGCAGGGGTGAGGTTTATGAAGTGTTTATTAAGCAGGAGTGAGGTTTATGGAGTGTTTATTAAGCAGGGGTGTGGTTTATGGAGTGTTTATTAAGCAAGGGTGTGGTTTATGGAGTGTTTATTAAGCAGGAGTGAGGTTTATGAAGTGTTTATTAAGCAGGGGTGTGGTTTATGAAGTGTTTATTAAGCAGGAGTGAGGTTTATGGAGTGTTTATTAGGTAGGGGTGTGGTTTATGAAGTGTTTATTAAGCAGGAGTGAGGTTTATGAAGTGTTTATTAAGCAGGAGTGAGGTTTATGAAGTGTTTATTAAGCAGGGGTGTGGTTTATGAAGTGTTTATTAAGCAGGAGTGAGGTTTATGAAGTGTTTATTAAGCAGGAGTGAGGTTTATGAAGTGTTTATTAAGCAGGGGTGTGGTTTATGAAGTGTTTATTAAGCAGGGGTGTGGTTTATGAAGTGTTTATTAAGTAGGGGTGTGGTTTATGAAGTGTTTATTAAGCAGGGGTGTGGTTTATGAAGTGTTTATTAAGCAGGGGTGTGGTTTATTAAGTGTTTATTAAGCAGGGGTGAGGTTTATGAAGTGTTTATTAAGCAGGAGTGAGGTTTATTGAGTGTTTATTAAGCAGGGGTGTGGTTTATGGAGTGTTTATTAAGCAAGGGTGTGGTTTATGGAGTGTTTATTAAGCAGGAGTGAGGTTTATGAAGTGTTTATTAAGCTTGGATGTGGTTTATGAAGTGTTTATTAAGCAGGAGTGAGGTTTATGAAGTGTTTATTAAGCAGGAGTGAGGTTTATGAAGTGTTTATTAAGCAGGGGTGTGGTTTATGAAGTGTTTATTAAGCAGGGGTGTGGTTTATGAAGTGTTTATTAAGCAGGGGTGTGGTTTATGAAGTGTTTATTAAGCAGGGGTGTGGTTTATGAAGTGCTTATTAAGCAGGGGTGTGGTTTATGAAGTGTTTATTAAGCAGGGGTGAGGTTTATGAAGTGTTTATTAAGCAGGAGTGAGGTTTATGGAGTGTTTATTAAGCAGGGGTGTGGTTTATGGAGTGTTTATTAAGCAAGGGTGTGGTTTATGGAGTGTTTATTAAGCAGGAGTGAGGTTTATGAAGTGTTTATTAAGCAGGGGTGTGGTTTATGAAGTGTTTATTAAGCAGGGGTGTGGTTTATAAAGTGTTTATTAAGCAGGAGTGAGGTTTATGAAGTGTTTATTAAGCAGGGGTGTGGTTTATGAAGTGTTTATTAAGCAGGGGTGTGGTTTATGAAGTATTTATTAAGCAGGAGGGAGGTTTATGGAGTGTTTATTAAGCAGGGGTGTGGTTTATGGAGTGTTTATTAAGCAGGAGTGAGGTTCATGAAGTGTTTATTAAGCAGGAGTGAGGTTTATGAAGTGTTTATTAGGCAGGGGTGTCGTTTATGGCGTGTTTATTAAGCAGGGGTGTGGTTTATGAAGCGTTTATTAAGCAGGAGTGAGGTTTATGAAGCGTTTATTAAGCAGGAGTGAGGTTTATGAAGTGTTTATTAAGCAGGGGTGTGGTTTATGAAGTGTTTATTAAGCAGGGGTGTGGTTTATGAAGTGTTTATTAAGCAGGGGTGTGGTTTATGGAGTGTTTATTAAGCAGGGATGTGGTTTATGAAGTGTTTATTAAGCAGGGGTGAGGTTTATGAAGTGTTTATGAAGCAGGAGTGAGGTTTATGAAGTGTTTATTAAGCAGGGGTGTGGTTTATGAAGTGTTTATTAAGCAGGGGTGTGGTTTATGAAATGTTTATTAAGCAGGGGTGTGGTTTATGAAGTGTTTATTAAGCATGAGTGTGGTTTATGAAGTGTTTATTAAGCAGGGGTGTGGTTTATGAAGTGTTTATTAAGCAGGGGTGTGTTTTATGAAGTGTTTATTAAGCAGGGGTGTGGTTTATGAAGTGTTTATTAAGCAGGGGTGTGGTTTATGAAGTGTTTATTAAGCAGGGGTATGTTTTATGAAGTGTTTATTGAGCAGGAGTGAGGTTTATGGAGTGTTTAGTTAAGCAGGGGTGTGGTTTATGAAGTGATTATTAAGCAGGGGTGTGGTTTATGGAGTGTTTATTAAGCAAGGGTGTGGTTTATGAAGTGTTTATTAAGCAGGAGTGAGGTTTATGAAGTGTTTATTAAGCAGGAGTGAGGTTTATGAAGTGTTTATTAAGCAGGGGTGTGGTTTATGAAGTGTTTATTAAGCAGGTGTGTGGTTTATGAAGTGTTTATTAAGCAGGGGTGTGGTTTATGAAGTGTTTATTAAGCATGGGTGTGTTTTATGAAGTGTTTATTAAGCAGGAGTGAGGTTTATGAAATGTTAAGCAGGGGTGTACTTTATCAAATGTTTTTTAAGCAGGGGTATGGTTTATGAAGTGTTTATTAAGCAGGGGTGTGTTTTATGAAGTCTTTATTAAGCAGGGGTGAGGTTTATGAAGTGTTTATTAAGCAGGGGTGTGGTTTATGGAGTGTTTAGTTAAGCAGGGGTGTGTTTTATGAAGTGCTTATTAAGCAGGGGTGTGTTTTATGAAGTGTTTATTAAGCAAGGGTGCGGTTTATGGAGTGTTTAGTTAAGCAGGGGTGTGGTTTATGAGTGTTTATTAAGCAGGGGTGAGGTTTATGAAATGTTTATTAAGCAGGGGTGTGTTTTATGAAGTGTTTTTTAAGCAGGAGTGAGGTTTATGAAATGTTTATTAAGCAGGGGTGTGTTTTATGAAGTGTTTATTAAGCAGGGGTGAGGTTTATGAAGTGTTTATTAAGCAGGGGTGAGGTTTATGAAGTGTGTATTAAGCAGGGGTGTGGTTTATCAAATGTTTATTATGCAGGGGTGTGTTTTATTAAGTGTTTATTAAGCAGGGGTGTGTTTTATGAAGTGTTTATTAAGCAAGGGTGTGGTTTATGGAGTGTTTAGTTAAGCAGTGGTGTGATTTATGAATTGTTTATTAAGCAGGAGTGAGGTTTATGAAGTGTTTATTAAGCCGGGGTGAGGTTTATGAAGTGTTTATTAAGCAGGGGTGTGTTTTATGAAGTGTTTATTAAGCAGGGGTGTGGTTTATGAAATGTTTATTAAGCAGGGGTGTGGTTTATGAAATGTTTATTAAGCAGGGGTGTGGTTTATGAAGTGTTTATTAAGCATGGGTGTGGTTTATGAAGTTTTTATTAAGCAGGGGTGTGGTTTATGAAGTGTTTATTAAGCAGGGGTGTGTTTTATGAAGTGTTTATTAAGCAGGGGTGTGGTTTATGAAGTGTTTATTAAGTAGGGGTGTGTTTTATGAAGTGTTTATTAAGCAGGAGTGAGGTTTATGGAGTGTTTAGTTAAGCAGGGGTGTGGTTTATGAAGTGATTATTAAGCAGGGGTGTGGTTTATGGAGTGTTTATTAAGCAGGGGTGTGGTTTATGAAGTGTTTATTAAGCAAGGGTGAGGTTTATGAAGTGTTTATTAAGCAGGGGTGTGGTTTATGAAGTGTTTATTAAGCAGGTGTGTGGTTTATGAAATGTTTATTAAGCAGGGTGTGGTTTATGAAGTGTTTATTAAGCATGGGTGTGTTTTATGAAGTGTTTATTAAGCAGGAGTGAGGTTTATGAAATGTTAAGCAGGGGTGTAGTTTATGAAGTGTGTATTAAGCAGGGGTGTGGTTTATGAAGTGTGTATTAAGCAGGGGTGTGGTTTATCAAATGTTTATTATGCAGGGGTGTGTTTTATTAAGTGTTTATTAAGCAGGGGTGTGTTTTATGAAGTGTTTATTAAGCAAGGGTGTGGTTTATGGAGTGTTTAGTTAAGCAGGGGTGTGATTTATGAATTGTTTATTAAGCAGGAGTGAGGTTTATGAAGTGTTTATTAAGCAGGGGTGAGGTTTATGAAGTGTTTATTAAGCAGGGGTGTGTTTTATGAAGTGTTTATTAAGCAGGGGTGTGGTTTATGAAGTGTTTATTAAGCAGGGGTGTGGTTTATGAAGTGTTTATTAAGCAGGGGTGTGGTATATGAAGTGTTTATTAAGCAGGGGTGAAGTTTTTGAAGTGTTTAGTAAGCAGGGGTGTGGTTCATGAAATGATGTCACTTCCTGTAACTTTCTCTCTTTTTGTTTCCCTACCCAGAACATAGGATTACATCTCTACTTGCAGTTTTTCTTACACAGAAGTGATCAAATTATCTAATTTGTAGATAGCGCCCCAGGAGTTAACTCTTTTGGGTTAATTAGACAATTTGTAAGACCGATGTAATGTCATCTACTGGATGAGCAGTGTATAGAAAAGCAGTCATATCAGTTTTCAATAGGGCAATGTAAATATAAGGTATGGTATATGCGTAGTGAGTATATATAGTATTTATAGACACAATTGTTTCCAAAGCAGATACTCTCGTAGCATCTAAACTTTTATCTTCTGTCATTTTTGCTATGATCCTGAGGTCTAGCAGTGATCAGTGGGGAATTTCCCCCATGAAGTAATGCAAATATTTGTACATACAGAGGTCTGCTACTATGGGAAGGATTTTCCATGATACAATAGCTCCTACATTGTTTTTATGCGCTGTTTCAGAACACTGATATGATTAAGAGTCAGCTTTATTCTCCAGTCACATCCAGAGCTGCATTCACAACCATAATAGTTTCCTGTTCTGAATTCTGAATGCAGATTTATATGTGACTAGAGTATAAAATTTGATACAACTCCAGATTAGATTCCTATTGGCAGCTATACAAGTTCAGAATGTAACTTTGTGACTGCAAAATAAAACTTCATGTAACCCAATATTAGATTCTCACGGGGAGTTAGAAGATTTCTGAAAACAGCTTTGTATGTGACTGGAGTATAAAACTTGATGTAACCCTAGATCAGAATCCAGTGGGTAGCTAGCGGGTTCTGAAAGCAAATTTGTATGTGACTGGAGAATGATATTTGATGTAACGACAGATTAGATTCTTTTTGGCAGCTAGTCAAGTTATCAGTGCAGCTCTATGTGTGACTGGAGTATAAAAGATGATGTAACTCCAGATTAGATTCCCATTGGTACATATGGTACTTCAGAACACAGCTTTACGTGTGACTGGAGTGTAAAGTTATTGTAACTCCAGATTAGATTCCAATTCTTAGGAGAGTTTGTAAAGCATCTTGGTGTGTGACTGGAGAATAAAATTTGATGTAGTTTCAAATTAGATTATTATTGGCCGCTAGACAGGTTCTGAGTGCAGCTTCGCATGCGACTGGAGTATTTAAGGTGATGTAACTACAGGTTAGATTTTCATTACTAAGTAGGGTTCTTCTGAATGCAGCTTTGTATGTGACTGGAGAATCAATTTTAATGTAACTTCTGATTAGGTTCCCATTATGAGCTAGGGGACTTTTGATTGCAGCTCTATGTGTGACTGGAGTATAAAGTTGACATCACTCCATATTGGATTTGCATTGGTACATAGGGAATTCTGAATGCAGCTTTGTGTGTGACTAGAGTATAAAGCTGATGTAATTCCATATTAAATTCCCATTGGTCCATGGGGTACCTCTGAAGGCAGCTTTATGTGTGACTGGAGTATAAAGTTGATGTAGCTCCAGATTAGATTCCCATAGTTCACAGGATACTTCTGATTGCAGTTTTGTGTGTAAATGGAGCATAAACATGATGTAGCTCCAGATTGAATTTGCATTCATACATAGGGTACTTCTGAAGGCAGCTTTGTGTCTGACTGGAGTATAAACTTGCGGTGACTCATTAGATTCTCATTGGTACATAGGGTACTATTGATTGCAGCTTTGCGTGTGACTGGAGTATAAAGCTGATATAACTCCAGATTAGATTCCAATTGGCACATAGGCTACTTCTGATTGCAGCTTTGTGGGTGACTGGAGAATAAAACAAAATAAAACTCCAGTATTGATTGGATTGGAGCTCAGCGGCTTCTCCAGGCTCAGCATTTTGACAGGTACGGCACTAATTTTGGAAAGTAAATGAGTCATGTTTTTGTAATCTAGTACCTCTAGCCCTTTAAAGATGGATTATTGCTGTAAATGTTCTGACAATTTTTGTGTAATCCAATGAAGCTCTAATTGGCAGCGGCATAACTAGAAGCTCATGGGCCCCAATGCAAAAGTTCCAACGGGGCCCCCAATTATCGCATGTGTTTACTAGTATTGGTCTTTTCAGATGGGCCAAAGGGGCTTTTTGGGCCCCTTAGGTTCCAGGGCCCGAGTGTGATTGCATAATTGGTAATGTCACAGGTGTCGGGGGCCGAGGGTCCCAACCTTCACGGAGCATCTGATGTTCTGTACATTGACGCTGATCCCCTATAACAGCACATCTCCATACACACGGCACAATCTGCATCCATCCCCGAAACCTCCCGGCCACTGAGCCTCGGACTCCGGGATCCTCACGCTGACATTACCCTACATGGACACAAGCAGCCGCGAAAAATCACAGGAAGCGACACAATGTAACCAATAATGAGATTTATTATTGTACCATCTGCTGCAGAAAGCGACAGCGGAAATCATCCCGAGCGAAGTGATGAATATGGAGCAGGAAAATCACCGCCGAAAATAAGTGGAAGTGTGTGGGGGATGGGGCACCGTAATATCCATCCAGACCCCTGCGGCCCCCCGCTACAGTGACCTCTCCTCCTGATAAAGTCCATATGTGTCATGTAAGGAAAGTGTGCGAAGGAACCTGGGATTCAGTGATATATCCTGTATAATATAATGTATGCTGCTATAACCTGGGCATCTCCTGTGTATAATTATATATCTACTTCTGTTATAACCTGGGCATCTCGTGTGTCCAACTATATATGTACAGCTGGTATAACCTGGGCATCTCCTGTATATAATTATATATGCGCAGCTGGTATAACCTGGGCATCTCCTGTATATAATTATATATGCGCAGCTGGTATAACCTGGGCATCTCGTGTGTCCAACTATATATGTACAGCTGGTATAACCTGGGCATCTCCTGTATATAATTATATATGTACAGCTGGTATAACCTGGGCATCTCCTGTATATAATTATATCTGTACAGCTGGTATAACCTGGGCATCACCTGTATATAATTATATATGTACAGCTGGTATAACCTGGGAATCTCCTGTATATAATTATATAAGTACAGCTGGTATAACCTGGGCATCTCCTGTATATAATTATATATGTACAGCTGGTATAACCTGGGCATCTCCTCTATATAATTATATATGTACAGCTGGTATAACCTGGGTATCTCCTCTATATAATTATATATGTACAGCTGGTATAACCTGGGCATCTCCTGTATATAATTATATATGTACAGCTGGTATAACCTGGGCATCTCCTGTATATAATTATATATGTACAGCTGGTATAACCTGGGCATCTCCTGTATATAATTATATATGTGCAGCTGGTATATCCTGGGTATCTCCTGTATATAATTATATATGTACAGCTGGTATAACCTGGGCATCTCCTGTATACAATTATATATGTACAGCTGGTATAACCTGGGCATCTCCTGTATATAATTATATATGTACAGCTGGTATAACCTGGGCATCTCCTGTATATAATTATATATGTGCAGCTGGTATATCCTGGGTATCTCCTGTATATAATTATATATGTACAGCTGGTATAACCTGGAAATCTTCTGTATATAATTATATATGTAAAGCTGGTATAACCTGGGCATCTCCTGTATATAATTATATATGTACAGC
Source organism: Phyllobates terribilis (assembly GCF_046119375.1). NCBI lineage: Eukaryota > Metazoa > Chordata > Amphibia > Anura > Dendrobatidae > Phyllobates > Phyllobates terribilis. Next base: position 678,028,271 of record NW_027362763.1, on the reverse strand, counting down.
TGGTATAACCTGGGTATCTCATGTATATAATTATATATACACAGCTGGTATAACCTGAGCATCTCCTGTATATAATTATATCTGTACAGCTGGTATAACCTGGGCATCTCCTGTATATAATTATATATGTACAGCTGGTATAACCTGGGCCCCTCCTGTATATAATTATATCTGTACAGCTGGTATAACCTGGGCATCTCCTGTATATAATTATATATGTACAGCTGGTATAACCTGGGCCCCTCCTGTATATAATTATATATGTACAGCTGGTATAACCTGGGCATCTCCTGTATATAATTATATATGTACAGCTGGTATAACCTGGGCATCTCCTCTATATAATTATATATGTACAGCTGGTATAACTTGGGTATCTCCTCTATATAATTATATATGTACAGCTGGTATAACCTGGGCATCTCCTGTATATAATTATATATGTGCAGCTGGTATAACCTGGGCATCTCCTGTATATAATTATATATGCACAGCTGGTATAACCTGGACATCTCCTGTATATAATTATATATGTACAGCTGGTATAACCTGGACATCTCCTGTATATAATTATATATGTGCAGCTGGTATAACCTGGGCATCTCCTGTATATAATTATATATGCACAGCTGGTATAACCTGGACATCTCCTGTATATAATTATATATGTACAGCTGGTATAACCTGGGCATCTCCTGTATATAATTATATATGTACAGCCGGTATAACCTGGACATCTCCTGTATATAATTATATATGTACAGCTGGTATAACCTGGACATCTCCTGTATATAATTATATATGTGCAGCTGGTATAACCTGGGCATCTCCTGTATATAATTATATATGCACAGCTGGTATAACCTGGACATCTCCTGTATATAATTATACATGTACAGCTGGTATAACCTGGACATTACCTGTATATAATTATATATGTACAGCCGGTATAACCTGGACATTACCTGTATATAATTATATATGTACAGCCGGTATAACCTGGACATTACCTGTATATAATTATATATGTACAGCCGGTATAACCTGGACATCTCCAGTATATAATTATATATGTACAGCTGGTATAACCTGGGCATCTTCTGTATATAATTATACATGTACGGCTTGTATAACCTGGACATCTCCTGTATATAATTATATATGTACAGCTGGTATAACCTGGACATCTCCTGTATATAATTATATATGTACAGCTGGTATAACCTGGGCATCTCCTCTATATAATTATATATGTACAGCTGGTATAACCTGGGCATCTCCTGTATATAATTATATATGTACAGCCGGTATAACCTGGACATTACCTGTATATAATTATATATGTACAGCCGGTATAACCTGGACATTACCTGTATATAATTATATATGTACAGCCGGTATAACCTGGACATCTCCAGTATATAATTATATATGTACAGCTGGTATAACCTGGGCATCTTCTGTATATAATTATACATGTACGGCTTGTATAACCTGGACATCTCCTGTATATAATTATATATGTACAGCTGGTATAACCTGGGCATCTCCTGTATATAATTATATATGTACAGCTGGTATAACCTGGACATTACCTGTATATAATTATATATGTACAGCCGGTATAACCTGGACATCTCCTGTATATAATTATATATGCGCAGCTGGTATAACCTGGGCATCTCCTGTATATAATTATATATGTACAGCTGGTATAACCTGGGCATCTCCTGTATATAAGTATACATGTACAGCTGGTATTACCTGGGCATCTCCTGTATATAATTATATATGTACAGCTGGTATAACCTGGGTATCTCCTGTATATAATTATATATGTACAGCTGGTATAACCTGGGCATCTCCAGTATATAATTATATATGTACAGCTGGTATATCCTGGGCATCTCCTGTATATAATTATACATGTACAGCTGGTATGACCTGGGCATCTCCTGTATATAATTATATATGTACAGCTGGTATAACCTGGGCATCTCCTGTATATAATTATATATGTACAGCTGGTATAACCTGGGCATCTCCTGTATATAATTATATATGTGCAGCTGGTATAACCTGGGCATCGCCTGTATATAATTATATATGTATAACTTGTATAACCTGGGTATCTCCTGTATATAATTCTCCTAAACAATGAGACATCTTTATCAGACCCCTCACCCCAATTGCGCAGTTACTAGGGGCACAGCATGATAGGGGGGGCGCTGTTGTGTCACTTGTTAGCTCCGCCCCTGAGGAACATATATCTGATTTGTTTTTGTACTATGTCTTCTCTACTATTTACATTATTCTGTATCGCTCTGTGTTACATAATGTTGTATTTCATTATCAGTTTGGAGGAACTTTTTTTCGGACTTTGTAGCATTTATTGGTTGTGACCATGTTATGTTAATGTCAGCGGCGGCTCTCCCTGACTCATCCTGCTCCGTGACGGCGGCCGTCCTTGACACAAATGAGACATTGTGTTTCAGAAGATAAATGGTAATTGTGCTAAGACCTCGAATTCTGAAATCTAGCAGAGAATTCAGTGGTTATGAATGAGCCATTGTGTTACAATGTGAACAGGGCTGGGGACACCGTACGAGCGCCCACATCCAGGTCAGGTACGTGACGGACTCACAAGTCTCACCTGGTGAATCTTCTACACGTGGATTGGAAATATTCACCTTCATTACCGGATTCGGCTCCTCTGGACGTTATATGGACGTGATTTTAATGGGATCCTTGTAGTGTTTTGTTTCTCCTGTAGGGGCGCTGCTGGGAAATTAAACACTTCTGTTAGATTCCAGCACAGATATTGTCCAATCATCCAGAGCTGATCGCGGGATCCCTATTTGTTATTGTTGGAAATTGTTACATGGGAATGTCACGTAATACACTTATATAGGATGTGTCACCAGGACAGAATTGGTCAGATTTTGTTCAATTGTTAGCAGGTGAGCTGTGACATCTCCTATTGTAAATGGTGGGTCCCCTGTGTTATCTACTGTATATAGAGGTGTTATCAGTCATTGTACAGGAGGAGGAGGAGGTGCGCTGTGATATCACCTATTGTGAATGGTGGATCCTGTGTTATCTACTGTATATAGAGGTGTTATCAGTCATTATACAGGATGAGGAGGTGAGCTGTGACATCTCCTATTGTAAATGGTGGGTCCCCTGTGTTATCTACTGTATATAGAGGTGTTATCAGTCATTGTACAGGAGGAGGAGGAGGTGAGCTGTGATATCACCTATTGTGAATGGTGGATCCTGTGTTATCTACTGTATATAGAGGTGTTATCAGTCATTATACAGGATGAGGAGGTGAGCTGTGACATCTCCTATTGTAAATGGTGGGTCCCCTGTGTTATCTACTGTATATAGAGGTGTTATCAGTCATTGTACAGGAGGAGGAGGAGGTGAGCTGTGACATCTCCCATTGTAAATGGTTCGGTCCCCTGTGTTATCTACTGTATATAGAGGTGTTATCAGTCATTCTACAGGAGGAGGAGGAGGTGAGCTGTGATATCACCTATTGTGAATGGTGGATCCTGTGTTATCTACTGTATATAGAGGTGTTATCAGTCATTGTACAGGAGGAGGAGGTGAGCTGTCACATCTCCTATTGTGAATGATGGATCCTGTGCTATCTACTGTATATAGAGGTGTTATCAGTCATTGTACAGGATGAGGAGGTGAGCTGTGATATCACCTATTGTGAAGGGTGGATCCTGTGTAATCTACTGTATATAGAGGTGTTATCAGTCATTGTACAGGAGGAGGAGGTGAGCTGTGACATCACCTTTTGTGAATGGTGGATCCTGTGTTATCTGCTGTACATAGAGGTGTTATCAGTCATTGTACAGGAGGAGGGGGAGGTGAGCTGTGACATCACCTATTGTGAATGGTGGATCCTATGTTATCTACTGTATATAGAGGTGTTATCAGTCATTGTACAGGAGGAGGAGGTGAGCTGTCACATCTCCTATTGTGAATGATGGATCCTGTGCTATCTACTGTATATAGAGGTGTTATCAGTCATTGTACAGGAGGAGGAGGTGAGCTGTGACATCATCTATTGTGAATGATGTATCCTGTGTTATCTACTGTATATAGAGGTGTTATCAGTCATTGTACAGGAGGAGGAGGAGGTGAGCTGTTACATCACCTATTGTGAATGGTGGGTCCCCTGTATAATCTACTGTATATAGAGGTGTTATCAGTCATTGTACAGGAGGAGGAGGTGAGCTGTGATATCTCTTATTGTGAATGGTGGGTCCCCTGTGTAATCTACTGTATATAGAGGTGTTATCAGTCATTGTACAGGAGGAGGAGGAGGTGAGCTGTGATATCACCTATTGTGAATGGTGGATCCTGTGTTATCTACTGTATATAGAGGTGTTATCAGTCATTATACAGGATGAGGAGGTGAGCTGTGACATCTCCTATTGTAAATGGTGGGTCCCCTGTGTTATCTACTGTATATAGAGGTGTTATCAGTCATTGTACAGGAGGAGGAGGAGGTGAGCTGTGACATCTCCCATTGTAAATGGTTCGGTCCCCTGTGTTATCTACTGTATATAGAGGTGTTATCAGTCATTCTACAGGAGGAGGAGGAGGTGAGCTGTGATATCACCTATTGTGAATGGTGGATCCTGTGTTATCTACTGTATATAGAGGTGTTATCAGTCATTGTACAGGAGGAGGAGGTGAGCTGTCACATCTCCTATTGTGAATGATGGATCCTGTGCTATCTACTGTATATAGAGGTGTTATCAGTCATTGTACAGGATGAGGAGGTGAGCTGTGATATCACCTATTGTGAAGGGTGGATCCTGTGTAATCTACTGTATATAGAGGTGTTATCAGTCATTGTACAGGAGGAGGAGGTGAGCTGTGACATCACCTTTTGTGAATGGTGGATCCTGTGTTATCTGCTGTACATAGAGGTGTTATCAGTCATTGTACAGGAGGAGGGGGAGGTGAGCTGTGACATCACCTATTGTGAATGGTGGATCCTATGTTATCTACTGTATATAGAGGTGTTATCAGTCATTGTACAGGAGGAGGAGGTGAGCTGTCACATCTCCTATTGTGAATGATGGATCCTGTGCTATCTACTGTATATAGAGGTGTTATCAGTCATTGTACAGGAGGAGGAGGTGAGCTGTGACATCATCTATTGTGAATGATGGATCCTGTGTTATCTACTGTATATAGAGGTGTTATCAGTCATTGTACAGGAGGAGGAGGAGGTGAGCTGTTACATCACCAATGTGAATGGTGGGTCCCCTGTGTAATCTACTGTATATAGAGGTGTTATCAGTCATTGTACAGGAGGAGGAGGTGAGCTGTGATATCTCTTATTGTGAATGGTGGGTCCCCTGTGTAATCTACTGTATATAGAGGTGTTATCAGTCATTGTACAGGAGGAGGAGGAGGTGAGCTGTGATATCACCTATTGTGAATGGTGGATCCTGTGTAATCTAATGTATATAGAGGTGTTATCATTCATTGTACAGGAGGAGGAGGTGAGCTGTGATATCACCTATTGTAAATGGTCGATCCTGTGTTATCAGTCATTGTACAGGAGGAGGAGGAGGTGAGCTGTGATCTCACCTATTGTGAATGGTGGATCCTGTGTTATCTACTGTATATAGAGGTGTTAACAGTCATTGTACAGGAGGAGCTGTGACATCACCTACTGTGAAAATTATTTTAAAAAGGAGGCTTAGTAGAGGTTGTGTTTGAGATCAGCCTGGGAGGGATTAGTAACTAGTGTCTAGCAGGAGGGATCCAGGGTAGATAGGGCCTGAAACAAGTCGGTGTATCATGGAGAAGCAGCCCACTGTGCAGCAGAGAGAACTTTTGTGACCACTTTTGCACCTGTAGCGATTGTACCTTCCCACAGACAAGAACACTACTGGCTGCTCTGTGTACCTGGTTTCTGGATCAGTCGGAATTAACCTTTAACATCTCTTACAGCTTCTACTATTCACTATAGTCAGGCTATGGAGGACTAATACAGAGCAGGACCTGGAGTTACTCTGTAGATGACTATAAAACCTCAAACCTTTGACTTCTATCTGACGTGTGAGGTCATTGTTTCCACTATTAAGCCCCTTTTCCCTCGTCTCTTGGCAAACGTCTTGTCCTATAGTTTATATCCTCACCTTTCTTAAATGTCTGCAGAAGATCCAAACCTTGTAGATGACCGAGCCGAACAAAACAAGAGCTCAAAACAGCCGGGAGACCTCTATACATTACAGGGCTTGTAGATAGCTAGAAAAGCGTTATCTTCCAGAAACAGCGCCATGATTAAGAACTTCTAGTTCGAAACGCGTTTGCTGTTCCTCTCCAAGGTGGACTTTTAATATTTTTTGCATGACCAAATAAAATATGGATTTTAGAAGATTTGTTCAGCTGGATCTTCCTGGTTCCTCACATCTGATCATGGGTTGTGTCCGGTATTGCAGTTATGTTGTGAACGGGACGGAGCTGCAGTACCTGTCTCAACCTGTGGTCAGGTGTGGAGCTGTTTTAGTAAAAGTTATGTAAAACTCCTTTAATGTATCGATCTCTGCAGTTTCGAGCTCTTGTAAAAATCTAATTGAGACGAGCAACAGCCACAAAGTGACTTTTTTTTTACTCCTGTTGACACTTTCCATCATGGACTTCAGTGGAGGTTAAACCTGCTCTTTATTTATAGCAAAATGCATCCTACAAAATAATAGGAAATCTGCTTATTCCAGTTGTGAGGTTTCTACTGGACTTTGGGTAAACATGGCTGCTGTCTTCCAAAAAGAGCTCCCCCTCTGTGCACAGGCTAAGCCTGGTATTGCAACTAAGTTCCTCTGGAATAAAGTCGCTATTTTTTGTCAACTCTGTACAACCCCTTTAATGCTATTAGTCTTATTCAGGGGCGTAAACTAAATACAGCCCCACTCCCTCCTGTTCTATATTTAGCCCATCTTTGGGGACACTTTTCTTTTTTTTGTTTTTTACTTAAATGCATTTATTTTGGATTAAAAATCTTTTTTACAATTGGGTTCCTTTAAAAACGTTGTACCGTTCACCTTTCGAAAGCCTCTGTGCTGCACTCTCTATTTACGGATGCAGAATGAGTTAACTGAGAATCCGTCAGTGAGCTCCGTATGACATTCTGATCTGAGAGTTTATAGCTCTTATTTTTTTCTCAGCTCCTCTTAGATGATTCCTGACAACAGAACAAATCACAGCTGACAATGAATCTAAGCCTGTCAAAGTCAAACGATGCCATATTTTTAATGACACCCAATTGCAAAAATGATTTTTTTTTTATCCTAAAATACAACATGCATTTAACTAAGAAAAAAAAAAGTACCCAAAGATGGTCAACCCCTTTAAAATTTAAACCAAAATGCATACCCTAGGGAGCAGAGAGGACACAAATCCGGCGCCCCAACACCGTCTGATCTTTTGTATCTTTACTCTCCTGACCCTATCCAAGGTAATAGGTTGAGAGGCAACAATGATGCTCCTCAGGGGCGTAAACTAAGACGAGAATTCCCCTCCTCGTGCCCATTCAGGTGCCGCCCCCTAAAGTCTATAGGACTGATGGAGCATGTCTTCTTCTAGATATTGAATAGAGTGCTAGCTCACATGATCGGCTGCCACAATGAGGGGCTTGTTCCCCGATTGTGCCCACTCTATGGAATTCCTGTCTGTTCTATGGCAGGAACATCCAGATGACAGCCCACTAACACATAAAGAACTCAGAATGTATCATCCTCCTCATACATTACACTTCCAATCAATAATAGATACAATTCAGGGGGCTAATACAGCGTTAGGTGCCCCTCCGGCGGAGCGTCCCTGGTCGCCTGCTTCTTCTGAGCGGAGAGTTTTTTTTAAGGAAACCAGACGAGGGATGAAGAATGAATTGTATCTCTGTGTCTGGTCCCCGGTAGTGATGGTCACATAAGGACATTAGCCCCCTCCCCATTGTACAATGATGACTTCTATCTGTCAGGATCTAGGATGCGACACTAATACTTTCCCGTGATTGCGCCCTCAGTGCCGTTTACCGGACGTTTTATCTTCCTGCTGTCGCTGTCACAGCTCCCGGCAAACTAAGATGTATTTTTTTTAATCTTCTGGCTGAGAAAAATAAAATATCCTGACAGTAATGGCCGCTCTCCTGGTTGCAAATATATATATATGTATATACAAACATCTCGGGGGCTTCTGAGAAGAGAAATAGATAAACGAGCCCCTGCTGACACTGCCGTTCGCTTCCTATTTATAGCGCTGGCCCAGAGTAGAAATCTTATTTCCATGTATCCTGCTTGTGAATTCTGAGTTAAGAGATCAGGATCCTTTTCTCTGGGTATCTCCTTCTCTGGAGGACTTGTCAATCCACAATGCATTGATGTGATTGGACACTGTGTAATACTTCCTCTCCCCTGTAGGGGCACTGCTAGGAAATTGATCACTTACTGCCAGGATGAAAATCTAATTTCATGCACCCTAATAATGAATTCTGAGTTAAGAGAGTGGCGGGATGAAGGGTTCTGTTCAGGATCTTTTTCTTTGGGTATCTCCTTCTGTGGAGGACTTGTCCTGTCCTGCATTGTGCAGACAATCCATTGATGTGTTTGGACACTTTGTAATGCTTACTCTTCCCTGCAGGGGTGCTGCCAGGAAAATGATGGCTTACTGTCAGGATGAGAACATATTTTCATGTACCCTACATGTAAATTCTGAGTTAAGAGAAATTGTGATTCTCTTTAGGATTCTTTTCTCTGGGTATCTCCCTCTCTGGAGGACTTGTCCTGTCCTGCATTATGCACACAATCCATCAATGTGAATGTACATTGTGTAATGCTTGCTCTCTCCTGTAGGGGCGCTGTCAGAAAATTGATGACTTATTGCCAGGATGAAGATTTAATTTTAAGTACCCAATTTGTTAATTCTCAATTAAGAGAGGGGGGAGGTGGAGAAGGGGTTCTGTTCAGGATCATTTTCTCTGCGTATCTCCCTCTCTGAAGGACTTGTCCTGTCCTGTATTAGTATTATGCACACAATCCATTGATGTGATTGAACACTGTGAAGGCTTCTGTTCAGGATCCTTTTCTCTAGGTATCTTCCTCTCTGGAGTACTTGTCCTGTGATGCATTTTGCAGACAATCCATTGATGTGAATGTACATTGTGTAATGCTTCCTCTCCCCTGTAGGGACGCTGTCAGGAAATTGATTTTTTACTGTCAGGATGAAAACACATTTTTTGTACCCTATAAGTAAAATCTAAGTTAAGAGAATGTGGTTGCTCTCTTCTGGATCCTTTTCTCCTGGTATCTCCCTCTTTTTAGGACTTGTCTTTTCCTGTATTATGCGCACAATCCATCCATGTGATTGGACACTGTGTAATACTTCCTCTCTCCTTTAGGGGCGCTACCAGGAAATTGATCACTTACTGCCAGGATGAAAATCTAGTTTCATGTACCCTAATGATGAATTCTCAGTTATGAGAGTGAGAGTTGAGGGGTTCTGTGCAGGATCCTTTTCTCTGCATATCTCCTTCTCTGGAAGACTTATCCTATCCTGCATTACACAGACACTCCATCGATGTGATTGGACATTGTGTAATGCTTACTCTCCCCTGTAGGGGCACTGCCAGGAAACTTACTGTGAGGATGGAAATTTATTTTCTTGTACTCTATAATTAAATCTGAGTTAATAGAGGGGGATCTTCTGCTCAGGATCCTTTTTTCTAGGTATCTTCCTCTCTTGGAAATTGAACACTTACTGCAAAGTTTCACCAAAGATTGCAGGTGATCGCTGGAGTTCACAGCTGGAGAATGTTTTGTGATTTGCCAAGAAGAGAAAACTTTTAATTTTTAGTCTAAAAGAAAACCAGATATAAAGTGTCCTTCCACATCGTACGGCATTATACCTGTGCAAATAAATTGCATTACGCATCATGGTTGCTCCAATAACATCCAAAGTCAAATTTCTTCTAGCTGTCACTGGGAAACTATCAGCACTGAGTTGAGAGACGCCCCTATTTTGCTGAAATTTTGTAATGCATCACAATAGAAGATGCCTTCTACCAACATCACACCACTGTATCGCGGCTGCGTACCCCACAAAGCATCACGGCCGAGCTCTGAATGTCAGGGGGTACTCGCGATCTAAGCCCTCAATCAGCAGCTCTCTGCTACCAGGAAAGAAGCAAATTTGAGAATGCAGCTTCAGTAGTGACTGGAGTATAAGAGCGATCAGACTTGTAATCACACAGACAATGTATCCTGATTTAGTTGTTACCCTTTATGTATAAATTCAGGACATGATTCATCGCACCACTGACTTTGTGTTCCTTGTTATTTTTAGAGAAGTAGAGCGTGCGGAGAGCTCGCTGATTGTACGTGTGACAGACGAATATGCAAATAGACTAATTAATAAACATTCATCAAGTTGTCTTAAGAGATAATGAAATAATGCACAGCCATAAAGTAACATATAGAAGTATATCATTTTCTGTAGAAATGATGAGAATCATTATATACTCCTCTCACTAATAAATGCAAATATTGATACATTTGTAACAACCTTTTTGTTCCAGTGTGCTCGGCAATCCATGAGGGATGTTTGGGCACAAATCGCAACATTGTGGACTCTTTTGTGTCTTGCCACCACATCCCACCATAAAAGGTCCAGTGGTGGAACGATCATGGAAACAGAAGCCGCGATCGTCATTAGAGATGATCGTATCTGCGGAAGTTGGGGTTTTGTTACCTGACCCGAACTTTAGTCCAAAGTTCAGTTCGGGTACCAGAACTGTACCAGAGATTGAACTAGAACCCAAACCCCATTGAAATCAATGGGGACACAAACTTTGGAACTGGAAAATACTCTCTCTCGACCGGATAACCCCGTAGCACCGGACGCTCATCCTTAATCGTGATCGGACACATAGGAGAAGGGGACCCACTTGGATCCCAAACCATAGTACATTAGTAAGTCACAGGCAGCTTTAAGCCCATTAAAGGTCAGGTGTGCATGGAAAATGTCTAGCAGCGCAATTACTTTACTTACAGTGGCTATAAAAAGTCTACACACCCCTGTTAAAATTACAAGTTTTTGTCATGTAAAAAAAAAAATCATACCATGAAGAAAAATTTCGGAACTTTTTCCACATTTATTGTTTCCCTTAATCTGTAAAATCTATTGAGAAACAAACTGAAATAATTCTGAGAGGGTAAATAAAATAACAAAATTAAAATAAAATGGTTGCATATGTGTGAATACCTTCTTACAATTGTGAATGTGGTTGTATTTAGAATTATCCAATCACATTTACCCTCATGTTACATAGTAGTCAGTGCTCGGCCACCGTCATCTACAGCGATTCTGATTAACCCCAAAGAAAACTTTGCTGTTCTAGGCGGATTTTCCTGACATTTTCTTAGTTGCATTTTACAGCAGAAGCCATGATCTATAAACAGCTGACAACACAGCAGAGGGATCTTATTGCTGAAATTTATCAGGAAAAGAGTATAAAAAAATTCTAGGATATTACATCTATCATGGAGCACTATGAAGATGTCTTTAAAAAATGGCTTAAATTTGGTACAACTGTGACATTAACTAGAACTGGACGTCCCTCACAAATTGTTGAAAAGACAGGAAGAAAATTGGTCTGGGATGCTGCCAAGTAGCCTACAGCAACATTAAAGGCACTGCAGGAATTTCTGGCAAGTACTGGTTGTGTCCTGCATGTTGCAACAATATGGCAAGACATAAGTCATTTCTTACAAAGAAAAACTTCCAAGCTCAGCTATGTTTTGCCAAAACCAGAACTGGCGCATGTAATAGATGTACCATTTTTGGGGCGGCTGAGGGCTGGTCTTATTAGTCTGTGAAGAGGCCAATATCCATGGCCCTTCCTAACCTATTAATATCAGCCTTAGCTGGTTATTAAAAATAGGGGGACCCCTTGTCATTTTTTTTTAATTCCCCCCATTTTTAATAACCAGCTAAGGCAAAGCAGACAGCTGGGGGCTGATATTAATAGGCTGGGAAGCTAAATGCATATTGACCCCTTCCCAGCATACTAAGACCAGCTCCGCTGTCTACTTTTCCTTGGCTGGTTATTAAAAATAGGGGGGACCCCGTGTCATTTTTTTCATGTATTTATTTATTAACAAGTACAGTAAAGTACACACGCAAGACACTGCTCTACTTGGACCTTCATCCCCTGGTTCAAAATTATTATTTTTGAAATTCTATGTTATTTTAAGTCATTTTCCAATCCAAATTAGTTTGCAGGGCAATTGTCCTGCTCTTTCCCCCATTTTTCTACCATTTACAGCCCCCTAGCCCTTACTACGACCATTTTACAGCACCAATGTTCGGGTCTCCTTTGACTTACTGTATATAGGGTTCAGGTCCGGTGTCAAGTTTGGGTCAAGTTTTTTGTACCCGAACCAAACTTTGGACTCAAGTTCGGCCGAACCCGCCAAACCCGAACTTCCATGGGTCCGCTCATCCCTAGTAATAAACACAGTGATGTCAAAGTACAGGAATAATAAACACAGTGATTTCACAGCATAAACACAGGATGCAGCCTCAGGCATGTAATTACTATGCCGCCCGGCTCAGACCATCAGAACATCCCTGCTACCTTACACTTTTGTGGGCAACTAGCATCCCACCCAATCCCAACCTGGCCCTTCCCGTCAGCATGTCCAATATTGACACACACTCTTGAACATTCATTTTCGTACTGTCTGAGAAACAAGCTTGTTGCACAGCTGTCACTATAATTAGAGATGAGCGTTGTTCTACTCGAACTGTTCGCCAATCTCAAATTCGAGCTGTTTTGGGCGGTGTTCGAGCCGGTCGGCGAACACAAACAATTTGAGAAAAATTCGGCTGTTCGAGGTTATGTTCGATAACTGTTCGTGCACCAAAATCATAACTGGATTTTTTCTCAGTAATGATGAAAATTAATGTTAATACGCAGTTTGAGTGTACAGCGGGGTGGGGGGAGGGGCAGGGGATGGATCTCTGCAGGAACAATGAAGATCTCCATTTTTTTTTCTCTTTCCCGCATTTGCAGTGGGGAGGTGCAATCTGTCAGCCTATCAGCAGCGCACACACGGAGCGAAGTGCTTTTTTTCACACAAGCAAGGGCATGTGTGATTGGCAGTGTATGTCACATGTCCTTGCCCTATAAGACCAAGCCATTTTCCCCGTCGCCACCATTTTCTCACTGCTGCAGCTGCGTGTTAGACGGCACCGCTGTTGCTGTGTGCGCTATACCTTGTTAATTTCAAGCCAATTTTCGCACAAATATACAGATAGCTTGGGAGTAGGGAATAGTTGTGATTGCAGTCCTTTTAAGGACTAGGTTACAGCATTTCCTACGACTTTTATCAGGCAGGTCTGTGCTCTTAAATAGATAGATTGTGGGAGTAAAGACTAATTGTAATTGGAGTCCTTTTCAGGACTAGATTACATCAGTTCCTATCAGTTTTTGCCAGGCAGGTCTGTGCCAGTGCTGTGCAAGTTTTTTTCACAGCATTTGGCTGAATCTAGCAAAGCTAATCCTTTTTGGCCTATTGCAGAGTGTGTTAGTCAGTGGAGTAGCCTATCTGTGTTGCAAGATATACCACCTGTGTATAGAATACCAATTTTTTTACTGCACCTAGTGAAGTAAAATCTTTTGGGCATAGCATCATTCTATTAGTCCATCTATACTGACCTCCATCAGGTTGCAAACTGAATATAATTTTTTTCTGCATCTAGCTCTGAAAAAATATTTGGGCTTCTAGCGGTGTGTGGGACTTGGTCTATTAGTCCATCTATACTGACCTCCATCAGGTTGCAAATTAAAAATAATTTTTTTCTGCATCTAGCTCTGAAAAAATATTTGGGCTTCTAGCTGTGTGTGGGACTTGGTCTATTAGTCCATCTATACTGACCTCCATCAGGTTGCAAATTAAAAATAATTTTTTTCTGCATCTAGCTCTGAAAAAATATTTGGGCTTCTAGCAGTGTGTGGGACTTGGTCTATTAGTCCATCTATACTGACCTCCATCAGGTTGCAAATTAAAAATAATTTTTTTCTGCATCTAGCCCAGCCAATAGTTTTGGCCTAATACCACAGTTTGGCCACTCAGCTCTGCTCGGTTACCATCCATTGTTTTTTTGTGCAAACAACTCCAGAGTTGTGAATTAGTTGACCACCAAAATGAGTGGAAAAAGGCCTGCTGCTGGTGGAAAGGGGAATAGGCGTGTTGGGAAGGGGAAAAAAGGTTGTGTCCGTGGGGTAGGTGCAGAAGAAAGACCATCTTCCAGCCAAACTAAAATGTCTACTTCTTTTAGCGGACAATGTGATAAGATCCCTTTCTTACGGCCACGCCAATCGCTACAAATTCCAGATGAGGCACAAAAACAGCAGGTGCTTCAACGGATATCAAGTGCTCCTTTAAGTGGGCTCTCCTCCACATCAACTTCAACATCACAAATACTCCAGTCCTCATAGGTGTCACCCCAATCGCACTTGCTTCCCCACAGCTCCCAAATCTCCAGCTGCCGTCTGAGTATGAGGTAGAACAGATGGTTGAGTCTGCAGAGCTGTTTACTCATACTATAGCCTGGGAATCAGAGGTCGACTCCAGCGCTTCTGTGAATCCAGACGAGGAAATGATCTGCACTGATGCCCAGAATCTTTATGAGTCGGATCCAGGACCAGACGCAGAAGGTTCTGACCATAATGTAGACCCTCATTCCCAAACTGTAACTCCTGTTGGTGGAGACAATGAGGAAGACGATGATAAGACTCAAATACCTGATTGGAGCGACAACTTTAGTTTTTTGTCAGGGCAGGAACAGGTTGGCTCTGAGGACGACGGGTGTGATAACGCACAGGGTAATGATGATGAGGTCGGAGATCCCACTTACTGTCAACCCACAGTCAGCCAAGAGATGAGGTCAGCAGAGGAGGTGGAGGAAGATGCTAGTGACGACGAGGTCAGGTTGCGCCTTCCTGGACAGAGACGTAGTACTGGAAGCACGTCAACAACTGCATCCTCAAACACAACTCTGCCTCTCACCACAAGTCGTGGTGGCTCTTCAGGTCGCATGGGTGCTAAGCCTTGCATAGCCTGGGCATTTTTTCAGATCGATAAAGATGACCCAACTCGTGTTATCTGTAACATTTGTCAGCAAAAGCTAAGTAGAGGCCAAAAAATACATAGTTTGAGTACTTCATGCATGAACCGGCACATGGACATGAAGCATAAGTTGCAGTGGGAAGCTCAGTGTGCTACAATGCGGCCTAGCCGGCCGGGCCAATCACCGTCTGCCATATCTTGTGCATCCGCGGCCTCTTCATCCTCTGTGACTGGGGGGACAGCAGTCACACCTGTTTTGGGGCGCAGACCTGCCACCTCTTTACCCGCAACAGCCAGCGTGATTGGCAGGTCATCATTTTCTTTGGAGGTGGTAACACCAGCTGGTGTTGAGCGCTGTCCGACATCGATAGCACCACCTTTGGATCAAGGCAACCTAACATGTCTGCCTGCATCTTCCTCACAGACCGGCAGTTTGCCGGGGACACCCTTATCAACCCCGTCTAAGCACAATAGCCAGCCCTCGGTCCCTCAGATGTGGACAAGTAAAAGACCATTTCCTCCTTGCCATGAGAAAGCTAAGAGGTTGAATTTCACCATCTGCAAGCTCTTGGCTACAGAAATGCTGCCTTTCCGCCTGGTGGACACAGAGGATTTTCGAGACCTTATGTCCGTCGCAGTGCCCCAGTACCAGATGCCCAGTCGGCACTACTTCTCAAAGAAAGGTGTGCCTGCGCTCCACCAGCATGTCGCACACAACATCACCGCTTCTTTGATAAACTCTGTGTGTGACAGGGTGCATTTCACCACAGACACTTGGACGAGTAGGCATGGACAGGGGCGTTACATGTCGCTGACTGGGCACTGGGTAACTATGGTGACAGCAGGACAAGGGGCTGCTGTCCAAGTCTTGCCTTCCCCACGAGTTGTGCGTCAATCCTCTTTATGTCAAAGTTCCTCCACTGCTTCTGCCTCCTCAACCTCCTCTCGGTCTTCCACCTGCACCCAAAGCCTGTCTGGTCATGCCACAAGCTTTCTAACTGCGCAG
This sequence comes from Phyllobates terribilis, assembly GCF_046119375.1. Lineage (NCBI taxonomy): Eukaryota > Metazoa > Chordata > Amphibia > Anura > Dendrobatidae > Phyllobates > Phyllobates terribilis. Next base: position 678,012,098 of record NW_027362763.1, on the reverse strand, counting down.
AAGGGATCCTGCACACCTCCTTACTATGCTGGCAGTAGGGCTCAACGTCATCAGGCGGTTTTTACATTGAAATGTCTGGGAAATGTGAGTCACACAGCTGAGGAGTTGTGGTCAGCTCTGGAGAACCAATTTCATGAATGGTTGTCTCCACTGGACCTGAAACCAGGGAAGGCCGTGTGCGACAATGCTGCAAACCTGGGTGCGGCCCTTCGCCGGGGCAATGTCACACACGTGCCTTGTATGGCTCACGTGTTGAACCTGGTTGTCCAGCAATTTTTAGCCCACTATCCCAGACTAGATGGCCTTCTGCAGAGGGCACGGTCGCTGTGTGCTCACTTCTGCCGTTCGCATCCCGCAGCTCAGCGACTTACATCTCTACAGAAGTCGTTGGGCCTGCCACTTCACCGGCTAAAATGCGATGTGCCTAGCCGGTGGAATTCAACTCTGCACATGTTGCAGCGACTGTGGCAGCACCGACAAGCCCTGGTGCAATACGTTCTGACGTATAGCCTGGGCCAACGAGATTCAGAGGTGGGGCAAATCACGCTGGAGGAGTGGTCTCAGATCAGGGACCTATGCACCCTTCTGCACAGTTTTGAAATGGCGACGAAGATGTTTAGTGCTGACGATGCCATTATCAGCATGACTATTCCGGTGATTTACATGCTGGAGCACATGTTAAACAGAATTCGGAGTCAGGTGGTGGCACAAGAGGAGGTGGAGGAAGTAGAGGAGGAGGAGTTGTATGCGGAAGGGCTAACATCTGCAAGGTCCAGACGGTCGGCAGCACCAAGGCGGCAGGCATGTGAGGGTGGGGGAGATGGTTTTACCAGGGCGCATGGTAGCAGCCAAACTAGTGAGGAAGGTGCAGGAGCCCAGGAAGAAATGGAGGACGAACTGATGGAAGACTCATCAGATGAGGGAGACCTTGATCACATTTCTGTTGTGCGAGGTTGGGGGGAGAGGACAGAGGAAGGAAGCATGATTGTTACCTCGCCACCAACACAACAGGGACTTGGTGCTCCTGGATGCGCAACACACATGAGTGCCTTCTTGCTGCACTACCTGCAACATGACCCTCGAATTGTGAGAATTAGAAATAATCCTGACTACTGGGTTGCCACACTGTTAGATCCCCGGTACAAAAGTAAATTTGCAGAAATTATTCCTGCCATAGAAAGGGATGCACGCATGCAGGAGTATCAGCAGAGACTGTTGCAGAATCTTACATGTGCTTTTCCACAAAATACCAGTGGTGCACGTAGTGAATCTCACAGTTCCAACTTGCCAACCGTGGGACCGTCAAGTGTTCAGCACTCAAACCGTAACAGAACCACAGTATCTGCTGGTAACATCAATTTTGCGGAATCATTTCACCACTTTTTTAGCCCATCCTTTGCAAGGCCACAGGAGACAAGAAGTCTGACACATAGTCAACGCCTAGAGACGATGGTACAGGAGTATCTCCAAGTAAACATTGAAGCCACGACTGTGTCACTGGACCCTTGCTCTTTTTGGGCTTCCAATCTGGATAAATGGCCGGAGCTAGCCACTTACGCCTTGGAGATCTTGTCATGCCCCGCAGCCAGCGTTCTGTCTGAACGTGTGTTCAGCGCTGCTGGTGGTGTGCTGACAGATAAGCGCACGCGGCTCTCCACTGATAATGTAGACAGACTCACGTTCATAAAGATGAACAAATCATGGATCCGAAACGACTTTTCTACCCCTGTGTCATCCTGGGGAGAGTAAAAGCTTGATGATTGGTTAAAATCACCCTACCAACCGTTTTAAGCTTTCAAATTACTAATCATGTTTATCTGTATCTTGACTGGAAAATAATTTGGGCTTTGTAGCAGTGTGCAGCACTGATCCTATTAGGCCATCTATAATAAGCTTCACCAGATTTAAAATTAAAAATAATTTTTAGCTGCATCTAGCCCGGAAAATAATTTTGGGGCTCCGAGATGCGCAAGACACATAAGTGCCTTCTTGCTGCACTACCTGCAGCATGACCCTCATATTGTCAGAATTCGAAGTAATCATGACTACTGGGTTGCCACACTCTTAGATCCCCCAAACTTTTCGATCAACCTTTTCATTTTAATAAAGACCAAAAAAATGGTCATTTTTGAAATTATAAGCATTAGCAGGTTGTTAGAAACTGAAATCAAACAGTTTTCAACTCAAAACTTTATTCTAGGTGATGTTACATTTTCACATAGGACCCCTTGTTCGAAAGGAGCTTCTGAACTCTCTCGTCCATTGAATTTGTCAGGTTTTGGATGGTTTCTGCTTCAATTGTTTTGCATGAGGACAGAATACCCTCCCAGAGCTGTTGCTTAGATGTGAACTGCCTCCCGCCATCATAGACACTCCTTTTAATGATGCTCCAAAGGTTCTGAATGGGGTAGAGGTCAGGGGAGCATGGGGGTCACACCATAAGTTTGTCCCCTTTTATGCCCATATCAGCCAGAGATGCAGATGTTTTATGTGCAGCATGAGATGGTGCATTATCATGCAGAAAAATGATCTTGCTGTGAAATACACGGTTCTTCTTCTTGAACCATGGCAGGAAGTGCTGTTTGAGAAAATCCACATACATTATGGAGTTCATCTTTAGCGCCTTCAGGGATCCTAAAGGGGCCGACAATCTCTCTCCCCATGATTCCAGCCCAAAACATTACTCCACCTCCTCCTTGTTGGCGCTGTAGCCGTGTTTGCGTGGGGTGTCCATCAACCAGCCATCCTCCACTCCATTCATCTGGACGATCGAGCGCTGCACGGCACTCATCCGTGAACAAAACAGTTTTGAAATCAGTCTTCATGTAATGTTTGGCCCACTGGAGCCGTTTCTGCTTGTGTGAAGTGGATAGAGGAGGTCGACAGGATGCACAGCTGCAAACCTCTGAAGGACCCTGCATCTTGTTGTTCGGGGGACGTTGGAGGCACAAGCAGCTTCAAAAACTTGTCTGCTGCTATGACAAGGCTTTTTTGCCGCTGCTGTTTCAACCTGACGTAATTGCCTGTAGGAAAGAGTCCTCAATTTGCCCTTATCAGCACGCACACGTGTGTACTGTGAATCAGCTACATACTTCTTGATTGCCAAGACACTTCATCCTGATCATCGCACAATGTTGATTGTAGTCATGCCTTGACCTAAACACTCCACAATTTGTTGCTTCTCAGCAGCCGACACATCCTTTTTCTTTCCCATTTTGGCAGAAAATGTAGGCTGCTTAATAATGTGAGAGAGCCTTCTTAAGTAGTCTTGCCTTTCATTGGACACACCTGCCAAACTAATTAGCACAGGTGTCTGCAATTGCTTACAGTGATATAAAGAGCCCTGACACACATCACCATCAATGAGTTTAACTGACAAACAAACAAATTCTTCCCTTATCACTCCTAAACACTTTTTGCATAATAATTTGGAACGCGGTGTACATGTGCTTTTCCACAAAACACCAGTGGTTCACGTAGTGAATCTTACAGTTCTAACTTGCCAACCGTGGTCTGTATGGAGTTGTTCAATAAAGGGCCCAAAATTAAGATAACATAGATGGGAGAGGTCTCTATGAATAGGAATTCCTAAGTATTTGATACCCTGTGAGGGCCAGGCAAAGGGAAAGTTGGACTGGATGGAATCCTATATGGATTTAGGGAGGGAGACATCGAGGGCCTCAGACTTCGCTGCATTGATTTTAAAATTTTACCATGTAACAAAGTGATCTATTTCAGCCATAACAGCAGGGATGGATATATGTGATTGAGTGATATATACTAGGACATCATCAGCAAATAGAGAGCACTTGTACTCGGTGCCTCCCACCTCAATCCACCTAATATTGGGGTTATGGCGAATTGATGAGAGCAGGTGCTCCGTCACTAGGATGTATAAGAGAGGGGACAGAGGACATCACTGCCTTGTCCCATTGGTGATTGTGAAAGGTGATGAAAATGTTCTGACGCACCCCCTGGGCCTTGGGACACCCGGAGCCGGACCCTTTTTGGTGGATGCTGGTGGTTGTAGTCTTCGTGGCGGCGATCCGGTTCCGTGGCTCAGGGCGGTCAAACCAGTGGCGGAACTATTTATGTGGTTTTGATGTTTAAATGTCCGACTACGCCACCCGTGGATTGCGGTCAGAGTGAACCGCCGCTACAGGGCAGACCGCTAAGGCTGGTGTTGTGGGTGCAGCAGAGCGTAGCATAACTCCCCACGGGAGGAGTATAGCCTCCGGGCAGTGTATGCGGAGGATGGGGGTGATGGTGCAGGGCAGCAGCAGTAACGACACGGAGTCAGTGATGCAGTTCAGGGCCTTTACTCACAGTTCTTATTATCCAGACCACGTCTGCAGGTAACGGCTGCCCACGTCGTACTGTGCTCACCAGGTGAGGGGCTCAGACAACTCCCAGATAACTTTGGAGCGCTTCACAGGACCCCCTTTGTGTGTCCTTTGTCTGGCCTTTCTTACCAACACTTCTGTCCGGCTGCCTCGGGCCTCCTCTTGGTAAACTTGGCGCCAGTTTCCCTGACCCTATGTGGTGCCTTCCTAGCGGGTGGAGCAAGGGGCTGCGCCACATAAAATGTCAGAGCCTCCGGTTTCTAGCTGAGGGTCGTTTCCTGCCTCCACTAGTTCGGGGACCAGTCTCCCCCTTTGGCCTGACCCCTCCACGCAGGTGGATTCGGGCGTGCGGTGGCGACTCGCCCGTCCGCACCCCTGGGATCCCTTCATTCCTCGTTCCTGGAGCCTTCTCCGCTCCTCTTCCTTCCTTCTCCCTCTTGCAGGCCTGGGCCTCTGTTACTAGGCCCGCCTCCGGAGCAGAGCTCATGCAGAGCCCCTGCTCCCTGCCACTTCTGCTCAGACTTCTCTGCACTGAACTAAGATGGTGCCCACCTTTTATACTCCCTTCTCAATGCACCCAGGAACTGCTTCCTCCCTGCTCCTGCACTGCAGGGTTCCCCTTCCTCAGTGTTCCCTCCCCCCACTCCAGCCAGGGACAGGGACTGTCGTGCCCATCTCAGGGGCATATTGGTCGCCCTGCCCCACGGCAATGTGGTGTAATGCATGCAGGTGTCGGGTCCTGATCCACACTCCATCCTTATCTGAAAGTGAGATATCACACCTCTGGGTGAGGTGCAATACGTCTGTAGCAACCGAGCCCTCGGTGCTACAGTTCCATTTATCTTCAGCCTAGGTGACGTATTGTGATACAGGGCCGTGATTTTGGCTATAAAAGGGTCCCCTAGACCCCTACCCCAAGCTTTTTAAGAGAATCATATATGGCGTGCCAGGAGACTCTATGGAATGCTTTCTCAGCATCCAACGAGAGTATCTACTTACAAATTTTTAACTGCATCTAGCCCAGGAAATACTTTGTGCCTAGTAGCAGTGTCTGCTAGTCAGCGGATTATCCCGGCTGTTAAGCAAGCTACACCACCTGTAGTTTGGACACTTAATTTTTTCAAAGGAAATGCTTCGGGACCACGGGATACTTAGTGAAGAGCATCAGGAGGCACCCCAAGGCATAGGGGCTGGGACTGGCACTAGGATGCCTTGCGGTGGACAGCCGAGCTCGATCCTTATAAAAGCTTTTTAACTGCAGCAGCTTTAGTGGACGCTACTGGAGCTGGAATTACGCGGCTGCTGGCATGAGACTTGCCCTCCAATAGATCCTTGTAAATGGATTTAAAGTGTATTCATTCAAATTAGAGGGACAATTTAAATTAAAAAGCTTAGAGCTGCCTCCACCACAGGGGGGCTCTCTCGACCCACCAGCGGACAGGCACCAGTATTGGGAGAGGGGGGCTGGCCGTCAGGGTTCACCGCGGCTCTGGCACAAACCCGGCGACACGGAGGTGGCACGGGCAGGAGCGGACTGGCCGTCTCGGCTTCTCACTTTTTGGATTTTAGAAGGGCATGACATGCCTATATCTGTGTCTCCCCCTCCTTTTACTCCTCCACCTCTTTTCTTTTCGCATGACTATATGTACTTGTCACTTTTCCATGTGTTAGTTGTGTCTTCTGAGCAGTTTGTCAGCTTTTGGACACCTTTGAAGGTGTTTTCTATGTGTTTCTATGTGTTTTTGTTTGCCTGCCATTGGTTTTAACGGTGTTCGAAGGTGTTCGACGAACAGTTCGACGAACAGTTCGGCGAACACACGGGTGTTCGACGAACCGAACCGAACTCGAACACTACGGGGGTGGCTCAACACTAACTATAATGTTTTATTATTCTATTGCTTATTGGGCCCCCTATCAGCTAAGGCGGCTCCCCTAGTAGTTCCATCATGTATATGTAGCACCCTGAGGATTCGGCTGCTACAGGGGTATTGCACCTCAACCCAGAGGTGTGATATTCCACTCCCGGGTAAGGATGGAGTGTGGAACTGAGCTCAGATAGACTGCATGCACTACATACATCCCATTTCAGAGGAGCAGGCCGACGGTACTCCCACTTAGAAATGTGCAGGTACAACCGAGCCTGTTCCTGGCTGGAGTGGGAGGGGGGTGGTACATCCCATGTAGTGTAGGGGCAGATAGGGGGAGCAGTCTGGGTAGTGTTAGGAGCTCATTGGGTGCTGGTCACCTGAGCTCACACATAGAGGGATATATAAGGAGGGCACCAACTAAGATCAGGGTCAGTCTGTCAGAATCAGGAAGAGGAGCAGAGCAGAGCCCTAGAGAGAGAGAGAGGAGAAAGAAAGAGAAAGACCCAGAGGGGGAAGACTGAAGGGACCCAAGAACCCAAATTAGAGCACCGGGTGAGGAGTCAGCAAAAGGGTACCGGAACCCAAGCTGGTGGGGGCAGAAAACAATCCCCAGCCAGAGACCGGAGGCCGTGGGCAGCGTCTGCCACGGCCACCCACCACATTCACCCCGAAGGCACACCACATGAAGGGTCAGGGAACCCAAGGCCAAGGGTGTCCCAACAGTAGGCCCGAGGGAGCTGGACCTAGGTGGATCACTGGTGGGGACGGCTGAAGAAAGGACAGAGGGAGAGCTCAGGGCCACGCTCCGAACTTGTTTGGGGGTTGGCTGGATCCAGGACCTGGTGGACGCAGCACGGCTCGGGTGGTCACTAGCAGCTGGAGTGACCGGAACATCAGCAGTGAGTAAATACCCTAAACTGCACAACCCGACTCTGTCTTCCTTTAACATCTATGCTGCACCACCACAACCCCCATCCTCTGCACCTGACCCCCTGAGGCTATACCCCACCCGTTGGGGGTTATACCATCAAAAGCTGCACCTACACCATCAGCCTCAGCGGACCCTGCTGCAGCGGCGGCCACAGTGACCGCATCACAACGGGTGGCGTAGTCGACACAAAAGAACTTTAGTAACATCTGTAGAACTGCCACATCACACTGAGCTTGACGCCCTGGGCACGGGACCGGGTCACAGCCGCTCGGAGACTACAACCCCCCATCTGATCCGGTGCCGGGTATTCCCCTCAAAAAGGAATATGTCCCAGGGGGCGCGTCAACTTTGGCGTAGTCGGCAGGATTACGTGCCCGCAACACCCGGGTACTGCGTGCCTGAAGGAAAGTGCAAGTTTACCTCAGAAAGAAGTCTCCCGCCGGTTCCGGAGGGTCCACGCCATCGGACTCCATCACCAGTCGTTTCCCGCCGATTGTCCGCCATTTCCAACTTGTTCCCGCCATCTGCAGAGTTTCCCGCCACTGGGCGACGCTTCCCGCCAAAACCGCAGATTTCCCGCCTTGGAAGAGCAGCGGACGCCATTATGGGCGTGCCAAAGGAGGGCAAGAGGCCACCTCCCATCGTGGGCCAGGACAGAAAATGGCGCCAAAAGTGGAAACCGCCCCCACCAACAGAGACTGTGATGCTAGAGGTGTCTGTCAGCGTGAAAGAACTCCCCCTGGAGCTGACAGTCACCGAGTTGCCCCGGGACCGCCCTCGAAGTGGGAGGAGACGAAAGAGAAGAGAAAAGATGGGTGTCGCCTGGAGCAGCAGTCTGGAGCGAGCGCACCCGGAGGCAAGAGGTCTAACGAGGAGTAGCGGAGGAGCTCACCCGGAGATGGAGAGAAAGCAGAACAGCACCGGCCCGCTGGCCAGGAGTCTGCTAGAGACCGAGGAAGGAGGGCAGAGCAGCACCGGCCCGCTGGCCAGGAGCCTGCCGGAAGCAGAGCAGAGCAGCACCGACCCGATGGTCAGGAGCCTGCTAGAGTCCACAACCCCGCTAGGTCTAGCGGAGATCTTAGCGCAGCTCCCCCGAGACCGGGAGTGTGCACAAACTGCCCTGGAGGGCCTCGCAAGGAGGATGGCCCGGGTACAGCGTGAGATACTGGCGGAGTGGAGCCGGGAGATGGCCCAGCAAGCAGAGACCAGTCAACGGAGCACGCTACCCTGGAGGAGGAAGCAGACCGCCTCTGAGGATGGCGCGGGAGGACCCAAGGCCGGAGACGGCGCCGAGGAGGGAGCCGAACGCATGGAGGCAGGTAAAGGGGACGCCTATACCCCAAGCCGTGACACCGCTTACCTGCCCCAGCTCCCCGTCGCAGAGCCCGAAAGTCCCCCAGCTGTGCCCGTAGCCGCCATGTCACCGCTATGGACTAGGCCCCGACCGGAAGCCGCCGCAGCGACCCCTGTGACGTCACGCGCCTCGATCCGGAGCGTGACAAAGCAGGAATTACCACCAGCCTGGTCGCAAGGCCTAGTACCCCCGGGCGCCGCACCACCAACAGCGCCCCCTACCTCCGCGGAGCCTCCGGCCTGGCCGCAAGGCCAGGTAGCCCAGGGCGCCGCCGTCCTAACGGTGCCCTTCACCTTCCAGGTGCCCCAGGCCTGGCCGCAAGGCCTGGGCAACCCGGGCGCCACCACCACCGCGCCCGCGCCCGCAATACCAAGGGTGCCACACCTGGGGGAGGACCTCTTCAGCCAGCTCACATGGCCGGACGGGCGGCCCTTCATCTGGCCCGAAGGATATCATGAGCTGGAGCGGCAACAAAGACTAGGGCCCTTGTGTGAGCCCCTGATCCCGGCTCCGAAGCCCGTGACTCGGGTCTCGCCTCCTTTAGAAGAAGCCCAATTCGTGTGGGACCCCACGGGAGAAGATCTAATGGGGTTCACTCAGGAAACTCGGGCATGCGCCGCTGAGCGTACTGAGTGTTGTCGTCAGCAGCTAGCAGAGTTTGCGAGAGAACGGGAGGAGAGGCGGGTCAGAGAACAACAGGCCCAAATCCGGAGCGCGGAGCAGAAGAGCCGGACTAGGAGGAACCCCCGTGCAGCGCACTGTCCCCGCACCATCGGGACGGTGATAAAGTTCAACCCGCAGCATGGGTGGGGCTTTATTCGGGACCGTAACAACCGCGGTGACGTTTTTGTGACTCGCAGAGACGTCGAGTCCCACCTGCCGGAAGGTCACAAAGGCCGTGACCTCTACGTCGGAGACGAAGTCACTTTCACCCGGCACAAGTGTGCCAAAGGACCTTACGCCCTCCACGTACACCGCTTGACGGAGGAGGAGTTGCGGTACGGAGAGGAGGAGCAAGAGGACCCGGACGGGTCTGAAGCAACACCATATCAAGAAAAAGCAGGAGGGAGCCGTCGTTGAGGACGGGAATAGAGACTGTATATAGTTGCCCGTCGGGGCACAGTGAACCGTTGCTGCTAAAATAGTCCCCGTTGGGACCAGTGAACTGTTTACCCGTTAACCCCTTCATCCTACAGGCTGAGGACTGTGAGCAGCCATTCCCTTCCCTCTACCTGGCCGAGGACTGAGAGCGGCCAACTTCCCCTGTATATAGTTGCGCGTCCTAAAGCGCCCCCTACCGGTTTTATAGGAAAACCAGTTTTTCTAAGAGACTGTCGCACTTTTCCCGGACACACGTTGCACAGTGTCCGGAGGAGGAACCTGAAACAGGAGACGACGAGAAAGTTTTATCTGCTAAGATATGTTATATATATAATGTTTTTATATGTTTTATATGTTTATATGAAAAATTTTGTATGTTTTGGTGTTTTTGTCTTTACAGCCCGAGGACGTGCTGTGATTTACCAGGGGGGAATGTAGCACCCTGAGGATTCGGCTGCTACAGGGGTATTGCACCTCAACCCAGAGGTGTGATATTCCACTCCCGGGTAAGGATGGAGTGTGGAACTGAGCTCAGATAGACTGCATGCACTACATACATCCCATTTCAGAGGAGCAGGCCGACGGTACTCCCACTTAGAAATGTGCAGGTACAACCAAGCCTGTTCCTGGCTGGAGTGGGAGGGGGGTGGTACATCCCATGTAGTGTAGGGGCAGATAGGGGGAGCAGTCTGGGTAGTGTTAGGAGCTCATTGGGTGCTGGTCACCTGAGCTCACACATAGAGGGATATATAAGGAGGGCACCAACTAAGATCAGGGTCAGTCTGTCAGAATCAGGAAGAGGAGCAGAGCAGAGCCCTAGAGAGAGAGAGAGGAGAAAGAAAGAGAAAGACCCAGAGGGGGAAGACTGAAGGGACCCAAGAACCCAAATTAGAGCACCGGGTGAGGAGTCAGCAAAAGGGTACCGGAACCCAAGCTGGTGGGGGCAGAAAACAATCCCCAGCCAGAGACCGGAGGCCGTGGGCAGCGTCTGCCACGGCCACCCACCACATTCACCCCGAAGGCACACCACATGAAGGGTCAGGGAACCCAAGGCCAAGGGTGTCCCAACAGTAGGCCCGAGGGAGCTGGACCTAGGTGGATCACTGGTGGGGACGGCTGAAGAAAGGACAGAGGGAGAGCTCAGGGCCACGCTCCGGACTTGTTTGGGGGTTGGCTGGATCCAGGACCTGGTGGACGCAGCACGGCTCGGGTGGTCACTAGCAGCTGGAGTGACCGGAACATCAGCAGTGAGTAAATACCCTAAACTGCACAACCCGACTCTGTCTTCCTTTAACATCTATGCTGCACCACCACAACCCCCATCCTCTGCACCTGACCCCCTGAGGCTATACCCCACCCGTTGGGGGTTATACCATCAAAAGCTGCACCTACACCATCAGCCTCAGCGGACCCTGCTGCAGCGGCGGCCACAGTGACCGCATCACAACGGGTGGCGTAGTCGACACAAAAGAACTTTAGTAACATCTGTAGAACTGCCACATCACACTGAGCTTGACGCCCTGGGCACGGGACCGGGTCACAGCCGCTCGGAGACTACAACCCCCCATCTGATCCGGTGCCGGGTATTCCCCTCAAAAAGGAATATGTCCCAGGGGGCGCGTCATATACACCCCACTTTTCATATACAGCCTAAAGATATATAACTGAACACTTTTTTTCCAGTTGCACTTTGTCCACTCAATTCCAAACAATGTGGTCATCATATCCCCAGATTATTTCTACAGTACGGATGTTTTCCTGTACTCAGGTTCTCAATTCTCCTTCATTAATCTTCTTTCCAACACATGACATCATGGTGTCAATAAACTTTCCTTTTCTGCATAAATTGGATATTTTTAGATGCTGTAAGCATTCCTTTACTCCGCATCACATCTGACCCATAAGACAAAGACTCTGCATTCTTATCTGCTTCATGTGCTTATTATTCTGTCCCTACTAAATGGCATTGTACAGGTTTAGAAAAACTGCAGTTTTCTTCCAAAATCAGCACCACACCTGTGCACAAGATGTGTGTTGTATTGCAACTCCACTGGTGTGCGCTGTGTGCAGAAATAACCAGTGGTAAAATGAGGAAGAAGTCTTCATAGCGGTCTGAACCAGATAGAGAAGAAAAATATGAGAATTCTTCATAGTGGTCTTGACCAGATGTAGAATAAAAAGTATGACAAGTCTTCATAGTGGTTTATATAAGATAGAGAAGAAAATATGAGAAGTCTTCATAGTTGCCCAGACCAGATAGAGAAGAAAAAGAATGAGAAGTCTTCATAGTGGTCTGGGCCGGATAGAGAAGAAAAAGCATCAGAAGTCTTCATAGTGGTTTGGACTAGATAGAGAAGAAAAATATGAGAAGTTTTCATAGTGGTCTTGACCAGATGTAGAATAAAAAGTATGACAAGTCTTCCTAGTGGTTTATATAAGATAGAGAAGAAAATATGAGAAGTCTTCATAGTTGCCCGGACCAGATAGAGAAGAAAAAGAATGAGAAGTCTTCATAGTGGTTTGGACTAGATAGAGAAGAAAAATATGAGAAGTCTTTTTGGTGACCTGGACCAGATATAGAAGAAAAAGTATGAAAAGAACTCCAATCAAATGTCACAGCTGAGGACTTAGCTAATGAATCTCTTGGTCCACATAATGTAAATTCTTACAGGGTCTGTATATAATTAAAACCAGGTAGTAATACAGGTTCCTTTTTCCAATTTGTTTTTATTTTCTGATTGTACATTTTTATTCTATTTTCTGTGCATGATTTCGGGGGTGGCTGTCTTGCTATTAATAGATATAGTGTTCACAGAAACCTCATGGATGATAAAGAAACAATAGTCAAGAGATGTTCATTGACTTATCTTAAAGGGAGTCTTTCAGTAGGATCAACCCTCCAAAGCCGTCTAAATGAGTATGAACAGTGACATGTAAAAGTTTGTGCACCCATGGTCAAAATTACTGGTATAGTGAACAGTTAAACAAGTTGAAGATAAAATGATCTCGAAAAGGCCCAAAATTAAAGATGACACATTTCCTTTATATTTTAGGAAAAATACAGTACAGACCAGAAGATTTTTCTGTATTTTCATGACTATGAAAATTGTACATTCACACTGAAGGCATCAAAACTATGAATTAACACATGTGGAATTATATACTTAACAAAAAAGTGTGAAACAACTGAAAATATGTCTTATATTCTAGGTTCTTCAAAGTAGCCACCTTTTGCTTTGATGACTGCTTTGCACACTCTTGGCATTCTCTTGATGAGCTTCAAGAGGTAGTCACCGGAAATGGTCTTCCAACAATCTTGAAGGAGTTCCCAGAGATGCTTAGCACTTGTTGGCCCTTTTGCCTTCACTCTGTGGTCCATCTCACCCCAAACCATCTCGATTGGGTTCAGGTCTGGTGACTGTGGAGGCCAGGTCATCTGGCGTAGCACCCCATCACTCTCCTTCTTGGTCAAATAGCCCTTACACAGCCTGGAGGTGTGTTTGGGGTCATAGTCCTGTTGAAAAATAAATGATGGTCCAACTAAACGCAAACCGGATGGAATAGCATGCCGCTGCAAGATGCTGTGGTAGCCATGCTGGTTCAGTATGCCTTCAATTTTGAATAAATCCCCAACAGTGTCACCAGCAAAGCACCCCCACACCAACACACCTCCTCCTCATGCTTCACGGTGGGAACCAGGCATGTAGAGTCCATCCGTTCACCTTTTCTGCGTCGCACAAAGTTGGAACCAAAGATCTCAAATTTGGACTCATCAGACCAAAGCACAGATTTCCACTGGTCTAAAGTCCATTCCTTGTGTTCTTTAGCCCAAACAAGTCTCTTCTGCTTGTTGCCTGTATTTAGCAGTGGTTTCCTAGCAGCTATTTTACCATGAAGGCCTGCTGCACAAAGTCTCCTCTTAACACTTGTTGAAGAGATGTGTCTGCTGCTAGAACTCTGTGTGGCATTGACCTGGTCTCTAATCTGAGCTGCTGTTAACCTGCGATTTCTGAGGATAAACTTATCCTCAGAAGCAGAGGTGACTCTTGGTCTTCCTTTCCTGGGGCGGTCCTCATGTGAGCCAGTTTCTTTGTAGCGCTTGATGGTTTTTGAAACTGCACTTGGGGACACTTTCAAAGTTTTCCCAATTTTTCGCACTGACTGACCTTCATTTCTTAAAGTAATGATGGCCACTCGTTTTTCTTTACTTAGCTGCTTTTTTTCTTGCCATAATACAAATTCTAACAGTCTATTCAGTAGGACTATCAGCTGTGTATCCACCAGACTTCTGCACAACACAACTGATGGTCCCAACCCCATTTATAAGGCAAGAAATCCCACTTATTAAACCTGACAGGGCACACCTGTGAAGTGAAAACCATTTCTGGTGACTACCTCTTGAAGCTCATCAAGAGAATGGCAAGAGTGTGCAAAGCAGTCATCAAAGCAAAAGGTGGCTAGAATATAATACATATTTTCAGTTGTTTCACACTTTTTTGTTAAGTATATAATTCCACATGTGTTAATTCATAGTTTTGATGCCTTCAGTGTGAATGTACAATTTTCATAGTCATGAAAATACAGAAAAATCTTTAAATGAGAAGGTGTGTCCAAACTTTTGGTCTGTACTGTATGTTATTTATATATAAGTGTTACTGTAATCCTGCCTGCAGTGAAAATAAGATGACTGATCTAGTCAGTTATAGGGCAAATTCAGCCCCCTGAGCCCCTGCAGAGCTGATCTGGATCTGCTGAGATCTCCCGATCCCTTTTTTACTTCTGGATCATATGATAGCTAGGAAAGGCGAAGGAAGCACTGTAAGTGTTCACTATTTTGCATGCACTCGTTCAGTGCCGGCTGCCTGATCCTCCAGTTCTACGATCCCGGAGCAGCTTCTGACTCTGCATCTGTGTACTAAAGCGTTACTGCAGAGACCTTTGTTGACCGCTCCACTGTTTTAGGTTATCAGGTGGTCCGCAAGCAGTTAATAAAGATAGTGATATAGAAAATGTATTAAAAAAATCACAAAAATGTTTTAATCAAATAATTTAATTTTAAACGATAGGTCATGTTCTGATGATGCATTCCCTATAATCGCTCGCGTTCCTTACACTGGTATAAGCATCAACACTGCTGTTCTCTGCCTCGCAGCAATCACCGGCTCCGGTGGCAGCACAATGCTCTTCCAGTCTTTTTTTTTTAGCATTCATTTACGATCAGAATATTTTCACGTCTCTGAAGTGCGATTCTTTCGCTCTCCTAAGGAAGTGTGTGGACGCGGTTCTCTGCCAGTCCCCGAGGTTTCTCACAGCGACCGTCAGACAGCGCTTATCTTCACCTTCCAGGATGTTCTCACAGAGGACTTTCATTTTTCTCTTTACAAAAAAAACTAAAAAGAAAAAAAGGCTCTTCTTTCACTGATGGTATAAGACGTGGGGAACCGAGGAGCACGAAGGTGCTAAAGAAAGAAGGTTTCAGATTGGGATTAGCAGAGCCGATTGTCTGACCCAAGAAAGTATTACAAGTATCAGACACTACTGTGTGTAAGAGAAGATAGTAGTTACATTCTTGTATATAGCAGCAGTATTATAGTAGTTATATTCTTGTACATAGGGGCAGTGTTATAGTAGTTGTATTCTTGTACATAGGAGCAGTATTATAGTAGTTATATTCTTGTACACAGGGGGCACTATTATAGTAGTTATATTCTTGTACACAGGGGGCACTATTATAGTAGTTATATTCTTGTACATAGGAGCAGTATTATAGTAGTTATATTCTTGTACATAGGGAGCAGTATTATAGAAGTTATATTCTTGTACATAGGGGGCAGTATTATAGTACTTATATTCTTATACATATGGGGCAGTATTATAGCAGTTATATTCTTGTACATAGGAGCTGTATTATAGTAGTTATATTCTTGTACATAGGAGCAGTATTATAGTAGTTATAGTCTTGTACATAGGGGGCAGTATTATAGTAGTTATATTCTTGTACATAGGGGCAGTATTATAGTAGTTATATTCTTATACATAGAGGGCAGTATTATAGTAGTTATATTCTTGTACATAGAGGCTGTATTATAGTAGTTATATTCTTGTACATAGGAGGCAGTATTATAGTAGTTATATTCTTGTACATAGAGGCTGTATTATAGTAGTTATATTCTTGTATATAGGAGCAGCATTATAGTAGTTATATTCTTGTACATAGGGGGCAGTATTATAGTAGTAATATTCTTGTACATAGGGGGCAGTATTATAGAAGTTATATTCTTGTACATAGGGGGCAGTATTAAAGAAGTTATATTCTTGTACGTAGGGGCAGTATTATAGTAGTTATGTTCTCGTATATAGGGGCAGTATTATAGTAGTTATATTTTTGTACATAGGGGCAGTATTATACTAGTTATATTCTTGTACATGGGAGGAAGTATTATAGTAGTTATATTCTTGTACATAGGGGGCAGTATTATAGTAGTTATATTCTTGTACACTGGGGGCAGTATTATAGTAGTTATATTCTTGTACATAGGGGGCAGTATTATAGTAGTTATATTTTTGTACATAGGGGCAGTATTATACTAGTTATATTCTTGTACATGGGAGGAAGTATTATAGTAGTTATATTCTTGTACATAGGGGGCAGTATTATAGTAGTTATATTCTTGTACACTGGGGGCAGTATTATAGTAGTTATATTCTTGTACATAGGGGCAGTATTATACTAGTTATATTCTCGCATATAGGGGCAGTATTATAGTAGTTATATTTTTGTACATAGGGGCAGTATTATACTAGTTATATTCTTGTACATGGGAGGAAGTATTATAGTAGTTATATTCTTGTACATAGGGGGCAGTATTATAGTAGTTATATTCTTGTACACTGGGGGCAGTATTATAGTAGTTATATTCTTGTACATAGGGGGCAGTATTATAGTAGTTATATTCTTGTACAGAGGGGGCAGTATTATAGTAGTTATATTCTTGTACACTGGGAGCAGTATTATAGTAGTTATATTCTTGTACATAGGGGGCAGTATTATAGTAGTTATATTCCTGTACATAGGTGGCAGTATTATAGTAGTTATATTCTTGCACATAAGGGGCAGTATTATAATAGTTATATTCTTGTACACTGGGGGCAGTATTATAGTAGTTATATTCTTGCACATAGGGGGCAGCATTATAGTAGTTATATTCTTGTACATAAGGGCAGTATTATACTAGTTATATTCTTGTATATAGGGGCAGTATTATACTAGTTATATTCTTGTACATAGCGGGAAGTGTTATAGTAGTTATATTCTTGTACATAGGAGCAGTAATATAGTGGTTATATTCTTGTACACAGGGGGCACTATTATAGTAGTTATATTCTTGTACACAGGGGGCACTATTATAGTAGTTATATTCTTGTACATAGGGAGCAGTATTATAGTAGTTATATTCTTGTACATATGGGCAGTATTATAGTAGTTATATTCTTGTACATAGGAGCAGTATTATAGTGGTTATATTCTTGTACATAGGGGCAGTATTATAGTAGTTATATTCTTGTACATAGGGGCAGTATTATAGTAGCTATATTCTTGTACATAGGGGCAGTATTATAGTAGTTATAGTCTTGTACATAGGAGCAGTATTATAGTAGTTATATTCTTGTACATAGGGGCCGTATTATAGTAGTTATATTCTTGTTCATAGGGGGCAGTATTATAGTAGTTATATTCTTGCACATAGGGGGCAGTATTATAATAGTTATATTCTTGTACACTGGGGGCAGTATTATAGTAGTTATATTCTTGCACATAGGGGGCAGCATTATAGTAGTTATATTCTTGTACATAAGGGCAGTATTATACTAGTTATATTCTTGTACATAGGGGCAGTATTATACAAGTTAAATTCTTGTACATAGCGGGAAGTATTATAGTAGTTATATTCTTGTACATAGGAGCAGTATTATAGCATTTATTTTCTTGTACATATGGGCAGTATTATAGTAGTTATATTCTCGTACATAGGGGCAGTATTATACTAGTTATATTCTCGTATATAGGGGCAGTATTATAGTAGTTATATTTTTGTACATAGGGGCAGTATTATACTAGTTATATTCTTGTACATGGGAGGAAGTATTATAGTAGATATATTCTTGTACATAGGGGGCAGTATTATAGTAGTTATATTCTTGTACACTGGGGGCAGTATTATAGTAGTTATATTCTTGTACATAGGGGGCAGTATTATAGTAGTTATATTCTTGTACAGAGGGGGCAGTATTATAGTAGTTATATTCTTGTACATAGGGGGCAGTATTATAGTAGTTACATTCTTGTACAGAGGGGGCAGTATAATAGTAGTTATATTCTTGTACATAGGAGCAATATTATAGTAGTTATATTCTTGTACATAGGGGGCAGTATTATAGTAGTTATATTCTTGTACATAGGGGGCAGTATTATAGTAGTTATATTGTTGTACATAGGTGGCAGTATTATAGTAGTTATATTCTTGCACATAAGGGGCAGTATTATAATAGTTATATTCTTGTACACTGGGGGCAGTATTATAGTAGTTATATTCTTGCACATAGGGGGCAGCATTATAGTAGTTATATTCTTGTACATAAGGGCAGTATTATACTAGTTATATTCTTGTATATAGGGGCAGTATTATACTAGTTATATTCTTGTACATAGCGGAAAGTATGATAGTAGTTATATTCTTGTACATAGGAGCAGTAATATAGTGGTTATATTCTTGTACACAGGGGGCACTATTATAGTAGTTATATTCTTGTACACAGGGGGCACTATTATAGTAGTTATATTCTTGTACATAGGGAGCAGTATTATAGTAGTTATATTCTTGTACATAGGGGCAGTATTATAGTAGTTATATTCTTGTACATAGGAGCAGTATTATAGTGGTTATATTCTTGTACATAGGGGCAATATTATAGTAGT
Organism: Phyllobates terribilis; assembly: GCF_046119375.1. Lineage (NCBI taxonomy): Eukaryota > Metazoa > Chordata > Amphibia > Anura > Dendrobatidae > Phyllobates > Phyllobates terribilis. The sequence continues at coordinate 677,993,524 of NW_027362763.1, read as the reverse complement.
TATATTCTTGTACATAGGGGCAGTATTATAGTAGCTATATTCTTGTACATAGGGGCAGTATTATAGTAGTTATAGTCTTGTACATAGGAGCAGTATTATAGTAGTTATATTCTTGTACATAGGGGCCGTATTATAGTAGTTATATTCTTGTACATAGGGGGCAGTATTATAGTAGTTATATTCTTGCACATAGGGGGCAGTATTATAATAGTTATATTCTTGTACACTGGGGGCAGTATTATAGTAGTTATATTCTTGCACATAGGGGGCAGCATTATAGTAGTTATATTCTTGTACATAAGGGCAGTATTATACTAGTTATATTCTTGTACATAGGGGCAGTATTATCCAAGTTAAATTCTTGTACATAGCGGGAAGTATTATAGTAGTTATATTCTTGTACATAGGAGCAGTATTATAGCATTTATTTTCTTGTACATATGGGCAGTATTATAGTAGTTATATTCTTGTACATAGGAGCAGTAATATAGTGCCTATATTCTTGTAGATAGGAGCAGTATTATAGTAGTAATATTCTTGTACATAGGGGGCAGTATTATAGTAGTTATATTCTTGTACATAGGAGCAGTAATATAGTAGTTATATTCTTGTACATAGGAGCAGTATTATAGTAGTAATATTCTTGTACAAAGGGGGCAGCATTATAGTAGTTATATTCTTGTACATAGGAGCAGTAATATAGTAGTTATATTCTTGTACATAGGAGCAGTATTATAGTAGTAATATTCTCATACATAGGGGGAAGTATTATAGTAGTTATATTCTTGTACATAGGAGCAGTATTATAGTAGTTATATTCTGTACATAGGAGCAGTATTATAGTAGTTATATTCTTGTACATAGGGGCAGTATTATAGTAGTTATATTCTTGTACATGGGGCAGTATTATAGTCGTTATATTCTTGTACATAGGGAGCAGTATTATAGTAGTTATATTCTTGTACACAGGGGGCACTATTATAGTAATTATATTCTTGTACATAGGGAGCAGTATTATAGTAGTTATATTCTTGTACACTGGGGGCACTATTATAGTAGTTTTATTCTTGTACATAGAGAGCAGTATTATAGTAGTTATATTCTTGTACACAGGGGCATTATTATAGTAGTTATATTCTTGTACATAGGTGAAGTATTATAGTAATTGTATTCTTGTACATAGGGAGCAGTATTATAGTAGTTTTATTCTTGTACATAGGAGCAGTATTATAGTAGTTATATTCTTGTACATAGGAGCAGTATTATAGTAGTTATAGTAGTTATATTCTTATACATAGGGAGCAGTATTATAGTAGTTATATTCTTGTACATAGGGGCATTATTATAGTAGTTATATTCTTGTACATTGGGGCAGTATTATAGTAGTTATATTCTTGTACACAGGGGGCACTATTATAGTAGTTATATTCTTGTACATAGAGGCAGTATTATAGTAGTTATATTCTTGTACACAGGGGGCACTATTATAGTAGTTATATTTTTGTACATAGGGGCAGTATTATAGTAGTTATTTTCTTGTACATAGGAGCAGTATTATAGTAGTTATATTCTTGTACATAGGAGCAGTATTATAGTAGTTATATTCTTGTACACAGGGGGCACTATTATAGTAGTTATATTCTTGTACACAGGGGGCACTATTATAGTAGTTATATTCTTGTACATAGGGGCAGTATTATAGTAGTTATATTCTTGTACATAGGAGCAGTATTATAGTGGTTATATTCTTGTACATAGGGGCAGTATTATAGTAGTTATATTCTTGTACATAGGGGCAGTATTATAGTAGCTATATTCTTGTACATAGGGGCAGTATTATAGTAGTTATAGTCTTGTACATAGGAGCAGTATTATAGTAGTTATATTCTTGTACATAGGGGCCGTATTATAGTAGTTATATTCTTGTTCATAGGGGGCAGTATTATAGTAGTTATATTCTTGCACATAGGGGGCAGTATTATAATAGTTATATTCTTGTACACTGGGGGCAGTATTATAGTAGTTATATTCTTGCACATAGGGGGCAGCATTATAGTAGTTATATTCTTGTACATAAGGGCAGTATTATACTAGTTATATTCTTGTACATAGGGGCAGTATTATACAAGTTAAATTCTTGTACATAGCGGGAAGTATTATAGTAGTTATATTCTTGTACATAGGAGCAGTATTATAGCATTTATTTTCTTGTACATATGGGCAGTATTATAGTAGTTATATTCTCGTACATAGGGGCAGTATTATACTAGTTATATTCTCGTATATAGGGGCAGTATTATAGTAGTTATATTTTTGTACATAGGGGCAGTATTATACTAGTTATATTCTTGTACATGGGAGGAAGTATTATAGTAGATATATTCTTGTACATAGGGGGCAGTATTATAGTAGTTATATTCTTGTACACTGGGGGCAGTATTATAGTAGTTATATTCTTGTACATAGGGGGCAGTATTATAGTAGTTATATTCTTGTACAGAGGGGGCAGTATTATAGTAGTTATATTCTTGTACATAGGGGGCAGTATTATAGTAGTTATATTCTTGTACAGAGGGGGCAGTATAATAGTAGTTATATTCTTGTACATAGGAGCAATATTATAGTAGTTATATTCTTGTACATAGGGGGCAGTATTATAGTAGTTATATTCTTGTACATAGGGGGCAGTATTATAGTAGTTATATTGTTGTACATAGGTGGCAGTATTATAGTAGTTATATTCTTGCACATAAGGGGCAGTATTATAATAGTTATATTCTTGTACACTGGGGGCAGTATTATAGTAGTTATATTCTTGCACATAGGGGGCAGCATTATAGTAGTTATATTCTTGTACATAAGGGCAGTATTATACTAGTTATATTCTTGTATATAGGGGCAGTATTATACTAGTTATATTCTTGTACATAGCGGAAAGTATGATAGTAGTTATATTCTTGTACATAAGAGCAGTAATATAGTGGTTATATTCTTGTACACAGGGGGCACTATTATAGTAGTTATATTCTTGTACACAGGGGGCACTATTATAGTAGTTATATTCTTGTACATAGGGAGCAGTATTATAGTAGTTATATTCTTGTACATAGGGGCAGTATTATAGTAGTTATATTCTTGTACATAGGAGCAGTATTATAGTGGTTATATTCTTGTACATAGGGGCAATATTATAGTAGTTATATTCTTGTACATAGGGGCAGTATTATAGTAGCTATATTCTTGTACATAGGGGCAGTATTATAGTAGTTATAGTCTTGTACATAGGAGCAGTATTATAGTAGTTATATTCTTGTACATAGGGGCCGTATTATAGTAGTTATATTCTTGTACATAGGGGGCAGTATTATAGTAGTTATATTCTTGCACATAGGGGGCAGTATTATAATAGTTATATTCTTGTACACTGGGGGCAGTATTATAGTAGTTATATTCTTGCACATAGGGGGCAGCATTATAGTAGTTATATTCTTGTACATAAGGGCAGTATTATACTAGTTATATTCTTGTACATAGGGGCAGTATTATCCAAGTTAAATTCTTGTACATAGCGGGAAGTATTATAGTAGTTATATTCTTGTACATAGGAGCAGTATTATAGCATTTATTTTCTTGTACATATGGGCAGTATTATAGTAGTTATATTCTTGTACATAGGAGCAGTAATATAGTGCCTATATTCTTGTAGATAGGAGCAGTATTATAGTAGTAATATTCTTGTACATAGGGGGCAGTATTATAGTAGTTATATTCTTGTACATAGGAGCAGTAATATAGTAGTTATATTCTTGTACATAGGAGCAGTATTATAGTAGTAATATTCTTGTACAAAGGGGGCAGCATTATAGTAGTTATATTCTTGTACATAGGAGCAGTAATATAGTAGTTATATTCTTGTACATAGGAGCAGTATTATAGTAGTAATATTCTCATACATAGGGGGAAGTATTATAGTAGTTATATTCTTGTACATAGGAGCAGTATTATAGTAGTTATATTCTGTACATAGGAGCAGTATTATAGTAGTTATATTCTTGTACATAGGGGCAGTATTATAGTAGTTATATTCTTGTACATGGGGCAGTATTATAGTCGTTATATTCTTGTACATAGGGAGCAGTATTATAGTAGTTATATTCTTGTACACAGGGGGCACTATTATAGTAATTATATTCTTGTACATAGGGAGCAGTATTATAGTAGTTATATTCTTGTACACTGGGGGCACTATTATAGTAGTTTTATTCTTGTACATAGAGAGCAGTATTATAGTAGTTATATTCTTGTACACAGGGGCATTATTATAGTAGTTATATTCTTGTACATAGGTGAAGTATTATAGTAATTGTATTCTTGTACATAGGGAGCAGTATTATAGTAGTTTTATTCTTGTACATAGGAGCAGTATTATAGTAGTTATATTCTTGTACATAGGAGCAGTATTATAGTAGTTATAGTAGTTATATTCTTATACATAGGGAGCAGTATTATAGTAGTTATATTCTTGTACATAGGGGCATTATTATAGTAGTTATATTCTTGTACATTGGGGCAGTATTATAGTAGTTATATTCTTGTACACAGGGGGCACTATTATAGTAGTTATATTCTTGTACATAGAGGCAGTATTATAGTAGTTATATTCTTGTACACAGGGGGCACTATTATAGTAGTTATATTTTTGTACATAGGGGCAGTATTATAGTAGTTATTTTCTTGTACATAGGAGCAGTATTATAGTAGTTATATTCTTGTACATAGGAGCAGTATTATAGTAGTTATATTCTTGTACACAGGGGGCACTATTATAGTAGTTATATTCTTGTACACAGGGGGCACTATTATAGTAGTTATATTCTTGTACATAGGGGCAGTATTATAGTAGTTATATTCTTGTACATAGGAGCAGTATTATAGTGGTTATATTCTTGTACATAGGGGCAGTATTATAGTAGTTATATTCTTGTACATAGGGGCAGTATTATAGTAGCTATATTCTTGTACATAGGGGCAGTATTATAGTAGTTATAGTCTTGTACATAGGAGCAGTATTATAGTAGTTATATTCTTGTATATAGGGGGCAGTATTATAGTAGTTATATTACTGTACATAGGGGCATTATTATAGTAGTTATATTCTTGTACATAGGTGAAGTATTATAGTAATTGTATTCTTGTACATAGGGAGCAGTATTATAGTAGTTTTATTCTTGTACATAGGAGCAGTATTATAGTAGTTATATTCTTGTACATAGGAGCAGTATTATAGTAGTTATAGTAGTTATATTCTTGTACATAGGGAGCAGTATTATAGTAGTTATATTCTTGTACATAGGGGCATTATTATAGTAGTTATATTCTTGTACATTGGGGCAGTATTATAGTAGTTATATTCTTGTACACAGGGGGCACTATTATAGTAGTTATATTCTTGTACATAGAGGCAGTATTATAGTAGTTATATTCTTGTACACAGGGGGCACTATTATAGTAGTTATATTTTTGTACATAGGGGCAGTATTATAGTAGTTATATTCTTGTACATAGGAGCAGTATTATAGTAGTTATATTCTTGTACATAGGAGCAGTATTATAGTAGTTATATTCTTGTACACAGGGGGCACTATTATAGTAGTTATATTCTTGTACACAGGGGGCACTATTATAGTAGTTATATTCTTGTACATAGGGGCAGTATTATAGTAGTTATATTCTTGTACATAGGAGCAGTATTATAGTGGTTATATTCTTGTACATAGGGGCAGTATTATAGTAGTTATATTCTTGTACATAGGGGCAGTATTATAGTAGCTATATTCTTGTACATAGGGGCAGTATTATAGTAGTTATAGTCTTGTACATAGGAGCAGTATTATAGTAGTTATATTCTTGTACATAGGGGCAGTATTATAGTAGTTATATTCTTGTACATAGGGGGCAGTATTATAGTAGTTATATTCTTGTACATAGGGGGCAGTATTATAGTAGTTATATTCTTGTACATACGGGCAGTATTATAGTAGTTATATTCTTGTACAAGGGAGCAGTATTATAGTAGTTATATTCTTGTACATAAGAGCAGTATTATAGTAGTTATATTCTTGTACATACGGGGCAGTATTATAGTAGTTATATTCTTATACATATGGTGCAGTATTATAGTAGTTATATTCTTGTACATAGGGGGCAGTATTATAGTAGTTATATTCTTGTACATAGGGGGCAGTATTATAGTAGTTATATTCTTATACATATGGTGCAGTATTATAGTAGTTATATTCTTGTACATAGGAGCAGTATTATAGCAGTTATATTCTTGTACATAGGAGCAGTATTATAGTAGTTATAGTCTTGTACATAGGGGGCAGTATTATAGTAGTTATATTCTTGTACATAGAGGCTGTATTATAGTAGTTATATTCTTGTACATAGGAGGCAGTATTATAGTATTTATATTCTTGTACATAGAGCCTGTATTATAGTAGTTATATTCTTGTATATAGGAGCAGCATTATAGTAGTTATATTCTTGTACATAGGGAGCATTATTATAGTAGTAATATTCTTGTGCATAGGGGGCAGTATTATAGAAGTTATATTCTTGTACCTAGGGGGCAGTATTAAAGAAGTTATATTCTTGTACGTAGGGGGCAGTATTACAGTAGTTATATTCTTGTACATAGGGGCAGTATTATACTAGTTATATTCTCGTACATAGGGGGAAGTATTATAGTAGTTATATTCTTGTACTTAGGGGGCAGTATTATAGTAGTTATATTCTTGTACACTGGTGGCAGTATTATAGTAGTTATATTCTTGTACATAGGGGGCAGTATTATAGTAGTTATATTCTTGTACATAGGGGGCAGTATTATAGTAGTTATATTCTTGTACATAGGGGGCAGTATTATAGTAGTTATATTCTTGTACATAGGGGCAGTATTATACTAGTTATATTCTTGTACATAGGGGGCAGTATTATAGTAGTTATATTCCTGTACATAGGGGGCAGTATTATAGTAGTTATATTCTTGTACATAGGGGCAGTATTATAGTAGTTATATTCTTGCACATAGGGGACAGTATTATAGCAGTTATATTCTTATACATAGGGGGCAGTATTATAGTAGTTATATTCTTGTACATAAGGGGTAGTATTATAGTACTTATACTGTTGCATATATGGTCAGTATTACAGGACATATTTGTGTGGTGAATATTCACTGAATGTAGTTAGAAGTTCAACATTTGCTAAGAAAAATATGAAATCTTTTTACATTCGAAATATTACTTGCTGCCTGATTTTTTGTGAGGTTACATGTTGAAAGTCAGTTTTCTGCGGGATGTGATTTAGCACAGTAGAGGTTGCAGTTTTGTTGTGTCACTGACATCCCAGCCCTTGTTTGTACATCACTTACCCCAGGGAATGCCACTGTACAGGACTTCACTGAGCTCACAGATGACGGATCCTCATTGTTCTCCACTAAAAACTTGTTTTTGTAATTTTAATTAAATGTCTCATAGTCAGAAACTTCCTCCTTAAGGGGAAATCTTCGGGCAAAGTGTGGAAAGCTTTAAAGTTTGTGTTTCCTGTAATTATTTTTGCCTCCGCCCCTTGTTGATGTCTTACTTTACTTTGTGTTCAATTATTTTTTTCTGAAAAGATTTATATATTATAGCTGCAACTTATACACTGTAAAATTAGATTCAGGGGTGAAGTGATGATGGGGAAACATAAGAGTACACAAATTTTCGAGTGGGAATTTGCTGTAGTACCAGGCATAGCCACAAGTATCTTTATGGTGCTGTTTTTGAATAATCAATGAAGGGACCTTCTTTTTACTGATCAAAAAGTTTCTAAACTAATTGATCAAGTTGATACTTTTATGGGCAAGACCTAGAGAAGCCCATCAATGTGGATAAATGGCTCCAGGTTACGTGGCCTAAATCTCAAACTATATCTCCCCCCAAGCAATGACAAAGATCACGGGATGTGTTTGCACTCACATATAAAAATAGTGCCCTAACAGGTCATGGGGTGGCCATGTTAAGGGACACAAATATGTTATTTCTATTTTATGGGTACTGATATGTTAATGGCACAACTGTATGAGGACTACATGATTTAATGCAAGTTTTTGGCATTTATATGGTTATTTAGATGCTTAAAGGGGACCTGTAACCCTGACTAAAGTGTCCAGTTTTTGCTTTTATTCTATCCCCACTGCTTCCCTGAGTATCCTATTTTTTTCTTTTTTGAAATCCACCATATGTTTCCAGAGATATGGGCCTGAGAATCCTGTGAGCCACACCCCCATGGAAAGACCATAACAATGAGCACTAAATTAAAAAGGTCCATATCTCTGGAACTGTATCACAAATTTTAGAAAAGAAAAAAGCAAAATACTCTGTGGAGCAGCTCAAATAAGATAAAGGCAAAATTTTTGAACTTTTGACCTGGTGACTGATCCACTTTAAGGGGTCTCCCAATGCCAGGAACACCTGGAGCAACCTGAGATTTTTGTGCTATTATTGATAAAAGAATCTCATAAAAAAAAATAGTTTATCTTTATATCGAATTTGGCAGATTCAGTTTGGTCTGCATAAAATTGGTCTAAATCGACATTTTCCCCCCCAAAAAGTTTTTTTTTATGTTCTAAGCATAATAAATGAATGGGAAGAAGGAGTTAAGATATAATGAACAATATATGCTCACCGGTGGTAGACCTGCTCCTTACACATACACAGACCCCAGTCCTTTCCTTCCGTCTTTAGATCTTCCAGTGCTCCCTTTTGTATCTGCGATTGGCCTCTTGGAGGTGACGCACGTCACTGACAAAGGGGTGGCTCTAGTAGAAGTCAGTATATAATGTTTTTTATTTTTTTAATATGTTCCCAACCTCAAAAGGAGGTAGCAGTACAGCTGTAGGCTGACCGCAATTTTGCAAAATTTTTGCACAAAAATTTCAGAATTACCAGAATCTGACATTTTGGGGAAATTTGTAGATTGGTTAGAAATCAACTTGCTCATCTCTAGGTGTAGTACATTTTGGTGCAGTATATCTTGGCGCTAGATATTATGTAAGTCGTTAATGCAGATATTTTACTATATTTGCCAATTTTTCAGGGGACAGTGGATCGCCAATGATGATTTTTTATTACTGTATTCATGCCCACTTTACGAGGGGTCACTTCCTATCCATGCCTCAATTCCCACCCCATGAATGTGACGATAGGATGTCAGGTCAAGTAAAAGGGTGATGGAGCTCTGCTTTCTGGGCAGCTTATGCAGTGCAAGGAAAATGTGCCAAATCTTCCCGGAATTCTCCCCTTTTTATAGAGGACGTTCCGGGTGACGTCTTCCAAACATACAATTATCATCTTAATTAAAGATGAGTGAATCGATTCTAAACTAATCTAACTTGTTTAGAGTTTGACAAAATTTGCAAATTTTATCAAATAGATTTTTCCAAATCCATTTTTTTGCTTAAAAACTATAAAAATATCAAACTCACTTTGCCCCCTCACCTGTCCCCACCAAGTCCTCTGCTCCATAAGACATCCGTGCCGAACTTCTCTTCCCTCTTCGCCGTAGCGGCTAAGCCTCAAAGCTATGAAGTCACCTGGGACGACGCACATCATGATGTCATAACGTGTGTCCAAGACTAGTCTCGCAGGTTAAGAAAAAACCGGAACAGTGAGTAGAGGACCGACGGGAAGGTGTGGTGGGAGGGAAAGGTGAGGGTGAGGTGAGAATGGTATTTTGTTGATTTTTAACCCCTTCTCTGCTTGTACGTTTATTATCCTTTGGGGTTGGGAGAACTCGGAGGATAATAAAAATCTTTCTTAATGGCTATTGGGATTCATTGAACAAGTTTGGATTTCTCTAGATTCGCTCATTTCTTGTCCAAGTGGTTTCAAACCACTGCAGAAAAATACGTATAATATTTGGTTCTTCGGGGTCGTAGATGCAGGAAATAATATTTTGCATGTTAATGATCCCTTATTAGGGGGGAGAGGATTGAGGTTTGGTACTTTTTGTGCTTCCCCTGGACGCGATGTACCAGTCGGATGAAGATAAGAGAGGACTGGAAGATGGCACATGTGCCTGGAGTGTCCTTGGATTGCTCTTGGCTCGTTCCTCCAACCTATTGACATGCGCAGCCTGTATGCATTAAATTCTCTTCTCATCAAAGCATTGGCTGGCCGGGCCCGGCTGCCGTTATCTGCAGGAGGCAATGACATGTAACACGTCAGTGTACAGTGGATGCGAGCGCAGAAGCGCTAAGGGCTGGTATTCCTTAAATAGCTGAGATATCTGTCACATTCATACAAGAGCGAGCAGGAATAGACTGCAGCCACAGACAACATTGAAAACGTGAAGGGAAATGGAGGTCGGGGTAGGATCCGAGTCAATATGAATCACAGAACATCAGATCTTGTATGTCCGGAGGTCAAAAGGCAACAGAAGTGACGCTCTGTAGGTGAGCGCTCAACCTGACAATAGACTAAAGATTGCTCCCAAAAAGAGAAGCAATCCACTGTCCTTCAGATGTCCTTGTCCCTGGGAAAGACCAGAAAAATGGTCATTCTGAAAGTCCATACGGGACTATGAAGGAAAGGGCCCTGGAGATATAGGGGTCGATATTACCCCAATATTATCTGGCACAAAGCTTTTCGCTCGTTGATGGGAGTTGGTGGCACGGTGGATTTGCAGATCATTCTCTTTAATTCACCAAAAGCAACTAATGGATTTGTCCACCATATTCTGGCTGCGAGAAAATCCATTTGAGAACCAAAAACCTGAATCAAAGAAACACATTTACGTAACCCTTTCCCGTCCCCTCAAAAAATGCTATAAGAAGTGACCAAAACATTGTATGTAATCCAATGTAGCTCCTTCGATGGAAAAATAAAAATGAGGACACAATATCAAATAGTTTCATTGTTTGTTTGTTTTTCTAAGTTCTGAATTTTTTCTTCACCTCTTACATGAAAAAAAGAATATGGTATTGCTGTGATGGTATCAATCATGTCACCAGGTCATTTTTATGGCACAAAACGCCGTGCAAACAAACCCTCAAAGACCATGGTGGAGCAGCATTTTTATCAGCATTTCATTATGTTTTCTTTTTTGTTTATTTAAACATTCTTTATTTAAGTAAATAGAACAGAAACAAATGACATCAGTGCAGCATTGAGATATCATAACAATATCAATAAAAAGACAATAGTATCTCATTGGAACAAATCAAGGCACTTGAAACAATATATAACAAGACAAATACAAAACTAAAGCTAGTATACCTAGACAACAAGAGACCTAAGCTAGGGAAATGAATAATATCTGAATAAAGTCTCAGAAAAGAATTAATGCAATGGAGCAGCATAATGTATGAGAGACATCACATACCAAAACAAAGTTATGTCTGTTGCGGCACGTTGGCAAGATTAATAAACAACCTGAATGAGGTAGGAGATAAACAGTAACGGGAAGGAGAAGGAGGTGCTCAAGATATGACAGAATAAGTAGTAGTTATTTTTAACCCACAAAACCACTAAACCGGCCATGTAGGTTTCCAGGTAAACCAAACCTCAAGAAAATGGGAATGCCGGGAAGTCTCCCAACTAGTGAGCTCCTCCAACCGCCTAATCATGTCAACCTTATTCAACCACTCAACGTGAGTGGGGGGTGTAACCTGCCACCAGTGCAGAGGGATCAGGTATTTCGCCACCCCGAACAGTAGAGGGTGCAGATCATGTTTTTTAGGTTTAAAATTTTGAGATGGTCAGGATAGTAAGACTTCTTTCGGAGACAAGGGACCCCTTATCAAACCTAGGTCTTTCAACGTCTCCTCTATTTTAACCCAGAAAGGTCTAATATTAGGGCAGTACCAAAATATATGGGACATGTTCCCCACCCCTGCTTTACATCTCCAGCAAAGGTTAGAGTCAGACAATCCATAACGGCATAAAAGTTCTGGCGTTCTATACCACCGTGTTAATATTTTGTATGAATTCTCTTGCTAAGATATGCACCTGGAGAATCCGTGAGAATTAGTAAGAATGGATTCGACTTCTTCATCGGCCAAAGAGATGTTAAGTTCCTTTTCCCAAGAGTATATGAAGGAAGGTTTTTGGAAGGACTGAGGCCGGATCATATGGTTATATATCTTCGATATTCCTTTAGGAAAAGGGAACGCGAGTTTACATAGCATGTCCACCCATGAACCTCCTCCCGCACCAGGGAATTTAGATTTAAACATCGAAAGAATGTGGGTGACATGTTTGTGTTGTAAGAAATTAATGGGGCGCGTGGAGGAATTAACCGGCCATGAATCCAGCAATGGAATTTTATTGGTCAGGAACTGTTTGATTGAATAGTTCGGCAAATCCAACCAGAGATTATAGGGATCTGAATAATTTGGGTCTAGAGCATTTCATTATGTTTTCCATTACATAGTATGGAAAAATGAATGGTGTCATTGAAACATCCAACTCGTCCCTCAAAAAACAAGTCCTCGTACAGCCATGTCGATGGAAGACTTAAAAAAATTATGACTCTTGGTAAAAGGGGAGGAAAAATCTAAAATAGCGAAATTTTGCAAAAATGAAAATTGGCCATGATGCGAAGGGGCTTAATGCTGGAGGCAGGCCCGGCGTCAGCACCTGGGCAAGTGCCGGGGCCCTGAGAAGGTGGGGGACCCACTCACCGTCAGGCACCCCGGCATGCTATGGGACCCATGAACGAAGGAGAGCGGTGGCAGCGCCCACGCCGGACCCCTACCCCACTTGCTCAGGGCGCCAGTAAAATACTTACCTCTCCCCGTGCTTCCGCAGCAGGTCCTGTATCTTCCACGGCTGCTGCACTGTGAGGTCTCAGGTTAGAGGGTGCGGTGACGCCTTTCCACCGCGCCCTCCCCTGAGCCATCATAGGCAGAGCAGAGCGGGAAGACGGCGACACAGGTGAGGAAACTGGAGCAGCGGCATTATATGGGGCACCTGCATGGGGCATTATATGGGGCACCTGCATGGAGCATTATATGGGGCACCTGAATGGGGCATTATGTGGGGCACCTGCATGGGGCATTATATGGGGGCCCAGGAGGCATGGGGCATTATATGGGGCACCTGCATGTGGCATTATATGGGGCACCTGCATGGGGCATTATATGGGGCACCTTTCATAGGGCACAGCCTGCATGGGGCGTTATATGGGGCACCTGCATAGAGCATTGTATGGGGGCCCAGGAGGCATGGGACATTATATGGGGCACCTGCATGGGGCATTATATGGGGGCACTGGAGGTATGGGGTATTATATGGGGGCACAGCCTGCATAGGTCATTATATGGGGACACAGCCTGCATTATATGGGGTCCATTATTCTGTATGAAGGGCTTAGTGGTGCCCATAATACTGTATGGAGGACTACACTGTCCGCTCTGCACTGTGCGCTGCGAGGATTCATCGGTTTCTGAGCTATTGTAGAATTTACAATAGATATCGCTCATGTAATGTAAGAAGTGAAATCTTTGGCCTTGTACTATATATATATATTTCTCTGCCGTATCTGTGCATCATGAATCGTGGTATGTGTTAAAGGGGTCCACTGAGAATCTTTCGCCCGGGACCCACAAAAACCTGGAGCCGGCCCTGTCTGGGGGGCATGTTTTTTAATATTTTGATGGTAGAATGTGAGGCTCCGTGGCACATGGCCCATTTCTTCTCACCGTTTTAGCCCCATTGCTTAATTTCTTCCTCGAGAAGCTCAGCAATTTGTCACATTGGCTGTTGTTGGGCGCCTCTTTTCTTTCCTCTTTGGAGCTTTTTTCACTGAGCCAAACAGCATTGTATCAGGTAACTGAGGGGCAAATGCCCTCTTTTTCATGCCCTTTGTTGCCCCTTTTACTTACTCCCCTGGTCAATACAGCAGAGTGTCACGGCTGTGGGTTTTGTGGCCCCTTTTTTCCCCTCTTTTGCCCTCCTTTTTGCATACTTCCCTGGATATAACAAATGTGTCAAGTGACAGTGGGTTTTGTGCCCCTTTTTCTTCCCTTTTTGCCCACCTGTTATTTAACCCCTTGTTGCCAGTTTATATAGTTACTACCCTAAGGCTCCTTCTGACATAGCCTTCTAGAAACATTGACTTCAAAACCAAGTAACAAACTCCACCTTAAAAAAAAAAAATAGTATAGCGAAAACTTGAATCTTGTGAAGGAGCAAATTTTGCTGATGAGGTTCCAAAGTCCAAAACAGGTCTGTCCATAGTCAAGAATCTCTAAAAGGCTAATACAACTCTTTCTGATATTGACTTCAAAACCAAGCAACAAACTCCACCTTAAAAAAAAAAGTACAGAAAAAAATGAATAATTACATTATGAAGGAGAAAACTTGTGCTGATGAGGTTCAAAAGTCCAAAACAGGTCTGTCCACAGATCGTTAATCTGCTATTGTCCAAGTGCCAATGTAGCACCCTGGGGGTTCAGTTGCTACAGACCAGGACCCGATGGAGAGCCGGTCCCTGTGCCGGAGGGATGGGTTCACCTCAGTCGATGGAAAGACCTGTCCGCAGAGGCCGAGGCCCCGCTTGCTCCACTCCTGCCCGTGCCACAGCCAGTCACCGTCCCCCAGCTCCCGGAGGAAGAGGTCCAGCTAGAATGGGACCAGTCCAGGGAGGATCCGATGGGGTTTGCACAGGAGACGCAGGCGGCCGCAGTTCGCAGGCGGGAGATTTGTGAGCAGCTTGCAAAGGAGGTGTGGGCGCGGCGTCAGAAGAGGGAGCAGCTGCAGGCCCGGAGCACGGAGGAGAAGACACAGACTCGTTGAAACCCCCCAAGCAGCACGCGGTCCTAAAGTAGCTGGGACCCTGGTGAAGTTCCACCAGGAGAAAGGGTGGGGGTTTATCCGGGACCCTACCACGGACACGGACCTCTTTGTGAATAGGAGGGACGTGGAGAGTCATCTGCCTGAGGGTCACCGAGGACGGGATCTGTATCAGGGGGACTTGGTGTCCTACACCCGGCATCGAGGATTGTGAGGGTGGTATGCCCTCAATGTCCAGAGGGTGGAGGAGGAACATTACCAGGAGCACTGCTACCCAGAGGACCCAGACAGGTCTGAAGAGTATGGCGAGGAGGAAGAGGGTGCACCAGGAGGACACAGTTATTAAAATGTGAGCGCACTGTAAATAGTTGCCCGTTAGGGTACAGAAGAGAAAGTTCACCCCGGATGGGGACTGTTGCCTGTATGTTGTTTGAATAACTGGCTGAGGACTGGGAGCAGCCAACTCTTTGTTTATATCCGGCTGAGGACTGGGAGCAGCCACTTTTTAGGAACTATCCGACCGAGGACTGGGAGCGGTCAACTCTGTAAATAGTTGCACTTACTAAAGTGCCCCCTACTGGTTTTATAAGAAACTACAACAACTGACCTCAGAACAAAAACCCGTTAGAGGTGGCCGAAGACTAGGTCCGGCAGCTAGATCAGCTACACCCTGCAGCCACCCCTGGTTCTTTGTTTGGGGATTTAAAAGCGGGTCCCTCGTGTTTAAAAAGTTTTGCTAAAGTTTGCACCTTAAGAATGGACACCTGGTTGCAGCAGGAGCTGTAACTTACTGAAGGACTCCGTCGTAATGATGCTGCTGAAAGAGTTTTGTGTTTTTCTACTTGAAAATCTGTTTTAAATTTGTATGCTGAAAGTCATATTGAAAGTGAAAAGTTTTATATGATAACCGTAACTCTTAAAAAAAAAAAAATTGCCTCCCATAAAGGGATGAGTTATAGTGGTTTATAATCTTATATGTGGATGCATTCTAAAAATTTGCATGTTTTGAACTGTCTTTTGCTCTGTTCCAGCCCGTGGACATGCTGTGATTTACCAGGGGGGAATGTAGCACCCTGGGGGTTCGGTTGCTACAGAGGTATTGCATCTCTTCCAGACGTGCGATATCTCACTCTCAGGTAAGGATGGAGTGTGGATCAGGACCCTGACACCTGCATGCATTACACCACATGTCCGGGGGACAGGGTGACCGATATGCTCCAAGTAGAGCACGACAGTCCCTGTCCCTGGCTGGAGTGGGGGGAGGGAACACCTAGTAAAGGGGGAACCCGGTAGTGCAGGAGCAGGGAGGAAGCAGTTCCTGGGTACACCTAGGGAGAGGTACAAAAGGTGGGCACCATCTTAGTTCAAGAGAGAAGTTGGTTCAGTGGAGTCAGAGAGAAGATGTGACAGAGCAGGACTCTGTGGAGCTCTGCTCCGGACGCGGGTCTAACCTGTGAGACCCCGTCAGCACTGAAAGGAGAGAGAGGGAGTAGGGGAGAAGAGATGAAGAAGAGCGGAGGAGGCTCCAGGAACACAGAGGAGAGAAGGGACACCCAGGGATGTGGCCTGGCTGATAGCCACC
Organism: Phyllobates terribilis; assembly: GCF_046119375.1. Classification (NCBI taxonomy): domain Eukaryota; kingdom Metazoa; phylum Chordata; class Amphibia; order Anura; family Dendrobatidae; genus Phyllobates; species Phyllobates terribilis. Next base: position 677,977,099 of record NW_027362763.1, on the reverse strand, counting down.
ATACGCCCGCATCTACCTGAGTAGTGGGGTCAGGCCAAGGGGGAGACCGGTCCCCGAAACTAGTGGAGGCGGGGTACTACCCTCAACTAGAAACCGGAGGCTGTGACATTTTATATGGTGCAGCCCCTCGCTACACCCGCTAGGAAGGCACCACATAGGGTCAGGGAAACTGGCGCCGAAGTTTACCCAGAGAAGGCCCGAGGCAGCCGGACAGAAGCGTGGTCACTGGTGGGGTATGACAGGCCAGAGGAAGGACACGAGAAGGGGGTCCTGCGAAGCGCTCCAAAATTATCTGAGAGTTGGCCGAGCCCCCTCACCTGGTGAACATGGTGCGACGCGGGAAGTTACAGCCGGCCGGAGTAACGTGGAGTAACGAACTGTGAGTAAAGATTCTGGACTACATTACAGAGACTCTGAGTTATTATTCCCACGCACCATAACCCCCATCATTCACCTACACTGCCCTGGGGCTACACTCTTCCCATGGGGAGTTATACCATCCCTGTGCTGCTCACCAACATCAGCCCCAGCGGTCTGCCTTGCAGTGGCGGTCATCCCTGACCGCAGTCCACGGGTGGCGTAGTCGGACATTTGAAAATAATGAAAACCACATCAATAGACTGCCACTGGTTTGACCACCCTGAGCCACGGGACCGGGTCATCGCCACGGCGACTACAACCCCCAGCATCCCACAAAAGGCCCGGTTCTGGGTTCCCCACGCGGCCCAGGGGGCGAGTCACCAACTCTTTCAAACTTTGACTTTGGAGAAGAGTAGAGGGCTAGAGAAGATGCAAAAGTGTAGAAGAAACATTTTGTGAAGGAGCAGACGTGCCCTGTGGAGTTTTTCACGCACTTGAAACTTCTCCACACACTCATTTTTCAATCTTCATTTAATTTGGTTACAGGTGTTATTTGGCATCTGTGTCCGCTCTCCCCAGCGCTTCGAATCGCACCGTTATTTCATTAAACAATTTAGCATCTGCCATTTTGATTGTAATTTGTCATATTAAATCTCCTTCGCCAAGGTCTGGAATAATGATGTTCTGAAGTTTCAACATAACGGCTTTGTACTTTCATGAGAAGCAATGAATATGCATATTGTTACTCCGGTGGGAATTTTTATTTTTTTATGGTGTTTTTCAATGGGATTTTGTCCTTGATTTTACATTTGTAAAGGCTTCTAATTCCTCTATTAGTCATCCTTCTGGCTGTACACGACCATGGGTATCTGCTATATCTATAGGTCTTGGCCTGGATCATTATGATTTCATGCATTGTGGATCATGCCCTTTGTCACTACCATCAATCACTATTGGCTTTTGACCATTGACTTCATCTGGCCTCATTGAGCTCATAACCGTGTACTTGATGTTCCTTGGACCTTTCCAAGGAGATTGCATCTCTCCTGACCTTTCTTCTCTCCAAACCTAACTCTTGTCATCTGTCATTGATCACTTTGGCATTAGTATGACAGTTCTCCTAATCTGCTCCCACTGTTATCATAAAGGAAAGTCTCAATCAACTCAAGTTGAGCCTGTTCAACATAGTCATTCTTTGTATTCTTGTGGTGGCCAAAAGGGAATAGCTCTGGGTCCATTAAACCTTGTGCCTTACTTTGCGTTTCCCAGAACAGGGACAAAATTGTTGGTACCTTCTGATAAGTAAGAAAAACCCACAATAGTCACCTAGAAAAGATAGAAAAAAAATTGACCATAGGAACATGGGAAACTAAGGTGTCCTGTAGTTAGTTAGCATCAGAGGTGTCTATAAGTAACTAGTCATCTATTTAAAGAATGAAAAGTAGTCATTGTGCTGTTTGGTAACATGGTGTGCACCACTCTGAACATGGAGCAAAGAAAACTGAGAAGAAGGTTGTCTCAGGAGATTAGAGAGAAACTTACAGACAAACAGGGCCGGACTGGGACAAAAAAGCAGCCCAGCCATACAGACCCCACCAGCCCACAAACTATAACTCTTCCCACCCCCGATCAGTGAATTTTCCTATACTTTCCAGTGTCCCTCATCACTCTCTTAAAGGAGTTAGGCCTCTTTCACACGTCCTGATATTTCCAGTACCAGAAAAAAACAGTACTTGAGATATATGTGTCCGTGTGCCGCATCAAGAGCACATGTACCGGCGCCTGGGAATCAGTGTACAGTTAGCGCTGTTCCCAAGCCCCGGGTGCTGAACCCTGCCCTCATAATTGACCCCTGTCAGTGCTGCGATCTGCACCAGCAGGGACAATAATGAGTAGTATTCTGCTCCTGCAGTGTTCCTGTGTAAAAATAAGAATAAAATAAAAAAATCCTTATACTCACCTGTTTTAAGTGTCCCCCCGCTGTAATCCATGCGACCGATCACGCCGAGGAGAATGACTCCTGCAGTGAGCGGGCCCCTGGTCTGTGCTGAGTTCAGTGAGTGACAGTACACCGCTCGCTGAGTGCAGCTCTGGGGCCCGCTCGCTGCAGGAATCATTCTCCCCGGCTCCTCGGTGTGAGCAGTGGCATGGATTACAGCGGGGGACACTTAAGACAGGTGAGTATAAGGATTTTTTTATTTTATTCTTATTTTTACGGGTTGAGACAGCGGAAGCAGACTACAACTCTCTTCATGGTCCCCTTCAGGTGCTGATCGCAGTTCCAGCAGGGGACAATGATGAGGGCAGCGTTCAGCACCAGGCGCTTGGAAACAGCACTAATTCCCAGGCGCTGGTACGTGTCACACAGATGGCATTTGTGTCACATGGATGGCATCCGTATGCGGTACGTGTTTACATGGACCCATTGACTTGAATGAGTCCGTGTAATCTGTGTTGTGGATCCGAAACCTTACCACATGGGCTAATAAGGAGTCCTCCACATTTTTGACAATTAATCGGAGTACTGAGATAGATATTCTGTATAAATATATATACGGTATATATGTGTATATATATATATATATATATATATATATATATATATATATATATATATACACGCCGTATATACATACAGTTGTGCTCAAAAGTTTACATACCCCGGCAGAATTTTTCCTTTCTTTGCCTTGTTTCAGAGAATATGAATGATAACAAAAAGCCTTTTTCTCCACTCATGGTTATTGGTTGGGTGAAGCCATTTATTGTCAAACTACTGTGTTTTCTCTTTTTAAATCTTAATGACAACCAAAAACATCCAAATGACCCTGATCAAAAGTTCACATACCCCAGTTCTTAATACCGTGTATTGCCCCCTCTAACGTCAATAACAGCTTGAAGTCTTTTGTGGTAGTTGTGGATGAGGTTCTTTATTTTCTCAGATGGTAAAGCTGCCCATTCTTCTTGGCAAAAAGCCTCCAGTTCCTGTAAATTCCTGGGCTGTCTAGCATGATCTGCGCGCTTGAGATCTCCCCAGAGTGGCTCAATGATATTGAGGTCAGGAGACTGAGATGGCCACTCCAGAACCTTCACTTTGTTCTGCTGCAGCCAACGACAGGTCGACTTGGCCTTGTGTTTTGGATTGTTGTCATGTTGGAACGTCCAAGTACGTCCCATGCGCAGCTTCCGGGCTGATGAGTGCAAATGTGCCTCCAGTATTTGCTGATAACGTGCTGCATTCATCTTTCCTTCATCTTTTACCAAGTTTCCTGTGCCTTTGTAGCTCACACAACCCCAAAACATCAGCGGTCCACCTCCGTGCTTTACTGTAGGAATGGTGTTCCTTTCATCATAGGCCTTGTTGACCTCTCTCCAAATGTAACGTTTATGGCTGTGGCCAAAAAGTTCAATTTTGGTCTCATCACTCCAAATTACCTTGTTCCAAAAGTTTTGAGGCTTGTCTCTGTGCTGTTTGGCGCATTGTAGGCGAGATACTTTGTGGCATTTCCGCAGTAATGGCTTTATTCTGGCGACTCGACCATGCAGCCCATTATTCTTCAAGTGCCTCCTTATTGTGCATCTTTAGTTTTCAGAGAGTCCTGAATTTCAGCTGATGTTATTTGTGGGTTTTTCTTTGCATTCCAAACAATTTTCCTGGCTGTTGTGGCCGAAATTGTTGTTGGTCTACCTGTCCGTGGTTTGGTTTTTACAGAGCCTCTGATTTCCCATTTGTTAATAACAGCTTGAATGCTGCTGACTGGCATTATCAATTCCTTGGTTATTTTTTTGTATCTCTTTTTCTGTGTTATACAGTTCAACTACCTTTTCCCGCAGATCCGTTGACAATTCTTTTGCTTTCCCCCGACTCACAATCCAGAAACGTCAGTGGCTGGATGAAAGATGCAAGAATCTGTATGGATCCCAGAAACTTACTCAGCTTTTATGCACACACACGGATTACAAGCAAACAGGTCACAGGTGAGGATGTTACCTTTAGTAGCCATTCAAACGCATTTGTGTCAAATTCTGTGCATGTTATCAGGGTATGTGAACTTTTTATCAGGTTCATTTGGATGTTTTTGGTTGTCATTAAGATTTAAAAAGAGAAAACACAATAGTTTGACAATAAATGGCTTCACCCAACCAATAACCATGAGTGGAGAAAAAGTTTTTTTGTTATCATTCATATTCTGTGTAACAAGGCCAAGAAAGGAAAAATTCTGCCGGGGTATGTAAACTTACATAAGAGCAGATACTGAGAATTACACCAAGTATACAGGACAGGAGAAGTATACACAGCTCCACAATATATGCTACAGTACAATCAATTATATACTGTACAAAAGAATATAGAGTGGAGCTGTGTATATACTACATATACTCAATTCTACATTATAATTAAGACTGCATTATACTATATACTACACATCATGTAGGAGGCACCACAACTGCTGAATATATATCACATAGAGACTGCTGCAAAAACAATATATACAGGTGCATCTCACAAAATTAGAATATCATCAAAAAGTTAATTTATTTCAGTTCTTCAATACAAAAAGTGAAACTCCTATATTATATAGAGTCATTACACACAGAGTGATCTATTTCACGTGTTTATTTGTTAATGTTGATGATTATGGCTTACAGCCAATGAAAACACAAAAGTCATTATCTCACTAAATTAGAATACTTTATAACAACAGCTTGAAAAATGTTTTTAAAACCTGAAATGTCGTCCTACTGAAATGTATGTTCAGTAAATGCCCTCAATACTTGGTCGGGCTCCTTTTGCATCAATTACTGCATCAATGTGGCATGGAGGCGATCAGTCTGTGGCCCTGCTGAGGGATTATGGAAGCCCAGGTTGCTTTGATAGCCGCCTTCAGCTCGCCTGCATTGTGGTGTCTGGGGTCTCTCATCTTCCTCTTGACAATACCCCATAGATTCTCTATAATAGATTCTCTATGGGGTTAAGGTCAGGCGAGTTTGCTGCCAATCACGCACAGTGATACTGTTGTGTAAACCAGGTATTGGTACTTTTGGCAGTGTGGACAGGGGCCAAGTCCTGCTGGAGAATGACATTTCCATCTCCAAAAAGCTTGTCGGCAGAGGGAAGCATGAAGGGCTGTAAAATGTCCTGGTAGACGGCTGCGCTGACTTTGGTCTTGATAAAACACAGTGGACCTACACCGGCAGATGACATGGCTCCCCAAACCATCACTGATTATGGAGACTTCACACTAGACCTCCAGCAGCTTGGATTGTGGCCTCTCCACTCTTCCTCCAGACTCCAGACTCCAGACCTTGTGGAGTGTGTCAATGACTGCCTTCTGGACATCTGTCAAGTCAGCAGTCTTACCCATAATTGTGGAGCATACTGAAACAGACTAAGGGACCTTTTTAAACGCTTAGGAAGCCTTTGCAGGTGTTTTTGTTAATTATTTTAATTTACTGAGATAATGACTTTTGTGTTTTCATTGGCTGTAAGCCATAATCATCGACATTAAAAGAAATAAACACTTGAAATAGATCACTCTGTGTGTAATGACTCTATATAATATATGAGTTTCACTTTTTGAATTGAAGAACTGAAATAAACTAATTTTTTGATGATATTCTAATTTTCTGAGATGCATCTGTAGGTGTTACTGCTGCTTTACACATCAGTCGCAGTATCACTTACAGCTCTGGCAAAAATTAAGAGACCACTGCAAAATGTTCATTTTCTCTGATTCTTCTCTTTCTAGGTATATTTTTGAGTAAAATGTACATTGTTGTTTTAGTCTATAAACTACTGATAACATGTCTCCGAAATTCAAAGCTAAAAATTTGGGATTTATTTGCGAATGATAAAGCGTCAAAATACTAAAAAAGAAACCGGTCTTTCAGACCTCAAATTACTCATGTTTTAACTCAGGAACAGTTCAGAAATCAATATTTGGTGGAATAACCATGATTTTTAATCACAGCTTTCATTTATCTTGCCATGCTTTCCAATAGAAAACTGTTCAGTGGTCTCTTTTGCCAGAGCTGTATATATTGTATATATAGCAGTCACCTATATAATGTATATAGACTGTTCTATATACATTATACAGGTGATACTGTGACTGCTGTGTATACACTGTATATACTGCTGTTTCACTATCAGCTATATAATATATAAGTGATACTGAGTTTGCTGTGTATGATTGCAGCATCACCTATGTAACATATATACAGCAGTATCACCTATATAATATATACACAGCAGTCACATTATCACCTATATATTGTATACAGACTGCTGTATATACATTATATATGTGATACTGCTACTGCTGCATATACATTATATAGGTGATATTGCAATTATACACAGCAATCACAGTATCACCTATGTAACATATATATAGCAGTATCAACTACGTAATATATAAACAGCAGTCACAGTATCACCTATATAATGTATATCGACTGCTGTATATACAATATATAGGTGATACTGCAACGGCTCTATATAATCACAGTATCACATACATAATATATAAAGCCTTAGCAGTATCACCTATATATTGAATTTACAGCAACAGCTGTATATACACATTAGAAAAGCTTCCATCTTGGGACTCACCGACCAGATCCCTGAGATGGAAGAGGATGAAGATGAAGAGCTCTAGCCTCCAGGTGTGCAGAAGTGGATCTCTCATATGGTGGCCTACACTTTTCTCATACCCCGAGACCTGACAACTGATCAGGTGGAGGTGTTGGCCTGCTCCTTTCAATAAAATATACTTTTCAGGTTATCCCCCCAGTACTCTCCCTTATCTTCCCTTCTTTTGAGGCCCACACAGTCAGACTCTACCGGCCCTTCTCCCTGCGAGTGGTGGTTGTGTATCGCCCTCCGGGCCCTTCCCGTCAGTTTCTGGATCACTTTGCCACTTGGCTTCCAAACTTTCTATCCTGTGACATCCTCACTCTCATCATGGGCGACTTTAACATCCCAACTGGCGATCCCCTCTCCCCATCTGCAGCTCACCTTTTATCACTAACTTCCCCTTCGGCCTTTCACAACTTACTAACTCTCCTACACATGAAGATTGAAATACTCTTGACCTGATCTTTGCCTGGCTCTGTTCAATACATGACTTTACTAACTCTCCTCTTCCTCTCTCTGACCACAACCTTCTTTCTTTCTCTGTCAAGAACTGTCTCCCTGCGCAAGACACCCCCACTTTCCACACCTATAGAAATATACGTGCCATTAACACCTAGAAATTTATGAAAACGTTGCAATCATCATTGGCCCCGATCTCCCTCTCATGTCCTGACTCTGCACTGAAGCTTTTTAACAAAACATTGCAATGCGCCCTGGATGAAGCCGCACCTCCTACACAGAGAACAACTCGGCACAGACGGCGACAACCCTGGCACACGCTGCAAACACGTTTTCTCCAGCGGTGCTCTAGGTGTGCCAAACGGCCGTGGAGAAAATCTAATCTGGCCCAAGATTTCCTCCACTATAAATTTATGCTTAAAATCTATAACTCTGCCCTTCACCTCTCAAAACAAACCTACTTTAACAACCTCATCATCTCACTGTCCAATAATCCTAAACGCCTCTTCAACACTTTTCACTCTCTCCTTAATCAAACAGCACGGGCCCTGACCACTGACCTCAGCGCTGACGATCTAGCCAATTATTTCCAAGGAAAAATTGACCATATCCGACAGGAAATTTTCTCCCAGTCCCCAAATGTTATGCATGCTCCTCCCTCCCACAGTGTATCTTGCTCACTTTCTGACTTTGAACCAGTCACGGAAGAAGAAGTCACAAGGCTCCTTGCTTCCTCTAGCCCTACCACCTGCACCAGTGACCCTTTTCCCTCACATCTCCTTCAGTCCCTTGCTCCAGCTGTCACCACTCACCTAACTAAAACATTTAACCTCTCCCTCTCATCTGGTATCTTTCCCTCCTCATTTAAACACGCCAGCATACATCCATTACTTAACAAACCATCCCTCAACCAGAACTGTGCTGCTAACTACAGACCTGTCTCCAGTCTTCCCTTTATCTCTAAACTCCTGGAACGCCTGGTCCACTCTGCTAATCCACTATCTCTCAGACAACTCTCTTCTTGACCCTTTATAATCTGGTTTCCGTTCTTCACATTCTACTGAAACTGCCCTCACTAAAGTCTCTAACGATCTACTAACAGCTAAATCTAATGGTCACTACTCCCTGCTGATTCTCCTGGATCTCTCTGCAGCATTTGACACTGTGGATCACCAGCTCCTCCTCACTATGCTCCGCTCTATAGGCCTCAAAGACACCGTTCTCTCCTGGTTCTCCTCCTACCTCTCTGACCGCTCCTTCTCTGTGTCTTTTGCCGGCTCCTCTTCCTCTCCCCTTCCCCTTATTGTCAGGGTCCCTCAAGGATCAGTCCTAGGCCCTCTTCTTTTCTCATTATACGCCGCTACTATTGGACAAACAATCAGCAGATTCGGTTTTCAGTACCATCTCTACCACCTCTGCTCCGGACATCACCCCGGCATTACTACGAAATACTACCAGTAATTGTCTTTCCGCTGTCTCTATCATCATGTCCTCCCTCTATCTAAAATTGAATCTGTCAAAAACTGAACTCCTCATATTTCCTCCCTCCACTAACCTACCTGTGCCCAATATTGCCATTCCCGTTTGTGGCTCCACCATTACTCCCCAGCAACAAGCCCGCTGTCTTGGGGTCATACTCGATTCAGATCTTTTCTTCACTCCTCACATCAAATCACTCGCTCGTGTCATCTACACCTCAAAAACATCTCTAGAATCAGAACTTTTCTTACCTTTGACTCGGCAAAAACTCTTACTGTAGCTCTTATTCATTCTCGTCTGGGCTATTTCAACTCTTTACTAATCGGGCTCCCTCTTTCTAAACTTTGCCCTCTCCAATCCATCCTGAATGCAGCAGCCAGGATCATATTCCTCGCCAACCGCTACACCGATGCCTCTTCCCTGTGCCAGTCATTGCACTGATTGCCCATCCAATACAGAGTTCAATATAAACGTATCGCTCTCACCCACAAAGCTCTCCACGATTCCTCACCACTCTACATATCCTCCCTTGTCTCAGTCTACCACCCTACACGTGCCCTCCGTACTGCTAATTACTTCAAACTAAAATCCTCCTTAATCCGAACCTCCCACTCCCATCTCCAAGACTTCTCACGTGCTGCGCCAATTCTTTGGAATGCACTACCCAGGACAATTCGATTAATTCCTAATACCCACAGTTTAAGCATGCCTGAAAAACTCATTTTTTTTATACTGGCCTATCACCTTAACATACTTATCTAACTGTCCAAGTTTGGCCGATATCAAAATTTTCTTCAAAATCATGTTCATACCATCCATGCACTGATTAGCCTCTGTCTGTACTGTACACATACTGGCTGGCGACCAGTTCATGTAGTGCTATGTACTTACCCTATTTAGCATATTATGGCTGTATTATACAATATTTGTACATTTTACCTTTTGTGTCCCCCCTATTTCCTCATAGACTGTAAGCTTGCGAGCAGGGCCCTCATTCCTTTAAATATCTGAGTTATGCTTATTTGGTAATGTTTTCTTGTCTGTTCAAGCCCCCCCACTAAAATTGTAAAGTGCTGCAGAATATGTTGGCGCTATAAAAATAAAAATTATTATTAATATTATTATTATTCCATTCCCGGGGATTATGGAGTAGAGTTTAATGCAAGTCCTGCCGCCGCGCCGCTCACAAGGCCCGCCGCCGCAGCCGCCACAGTGCCACTCATAAGGTCCGCAGCCGCCACAGTGCCTCTCACAATGCCCGCCGCCACAGCGCATCTCAAAAGGCCCACCACCATAGCGCCGCTCCCAAGGCCCGCCGCACCTCACAAGGTCTGCCGCAGCGCCACTCCCATGGCCCGCCGCATCTCACAAAGCCACTGCAGCACAGCTCCCAAGGTCTGCCGTCCTCCACAGCCCCGATGACAAGGCCCGCCGTCTGCCACAGCAACACTGACAAGGGCTCTAACAACGAGTGCAAGAGAACACACGCTTCATTGAGAAGTTTTAAAGGGGCGGTGGCCCACTTTGTAGTTCAGAGCCGCTGGCCCACCATGAATCTGCCCGCCTTGACAGACTACCAGTCCGGGCCTGTAGACAAACATGATAAAGGTTAAGGATTTAAGATGTCTCTCCACATAACTTGATGTTCCTGTTACTACAGCTGCACAGATTATTCAGAAGTGTCAAGTCTATGGGACTGTAGTCGACCTCCCTGGACGTGGCCGCAAGAGGAAAACTGATGACAAATTGAATAGACCGATAATACGAATGGGAACCAAAGAGCCAGAACAACTTCCAAAGAGATTAGAGGTGAACTCCGAGGTCAAGGTCCATCAGTGTCAGGTCGCACCGTCCGTCACTGTCTTGTCCAAAGTCTACTTCATGGAAGACGACCGAGGGGGAAACCACTGCTGAAAGCAAATCATAAGACAGTGAGACGGAAATTTGCCAAAATGCATAATAATGACAACCCACACAAAACTTCTGGTAGAACGTCCTGTGGATGGATGAGACAAAACTGGAGTATTTTGGTAAGTGACATCAGATCTATGTTCACAGATGCAAAAATAAAGCAAATAAATGAACATTGTACCTGCTGTGACACATGGAGGAGGCTTGGTTGTATTCTGTGGTGGCTTTGCTGCATCTGGCACAGGGTGTCTTGAATCTGTGCAGGGTACAATGAAATCTCAAGACTATCAAGGGATTCTGGAGAGAAATGTGCTGCCCAGTGTCAGAAAGCTTGGTCTGAGTCGCAGGTCATGGGTCCTCCACACCGGAGACACGAGGAGCCGTCTGTTCGCGAGGAGCAGCCAAAATACCTGTGGACAGTGGCAGAAGTCTCACGGAGAGGCACAGAAATCCTCTGTAGGCAGTGATTGTCTCGAAAGGTCATGCAACAAAGTATTAAGTTAAGGGAACCAACACTTTTGTCCAAGCCAGTTTCATTATTTTTTTTCTGTTGAACCTAAATGCAAAAGCAAAAAAAAAAAGACCAAAGTCTGAATGTGATTATTGATATTCAGTAAATGTAAATTACTTTTCTCAGTTTCAAGTTATTTCAGTGATTGTTGTGGTTTTTTTTTACTTTACCAGAAGGTACCAACAATTTTTTCCACATTTATAATTGTTAATATATGCTATGCTATGGTCTTAAAGGATTTCTGCACTTTGGACCATCTGTACTTGTTAGAATGCTCGCTTGACAATAAGTGGTCCTTGTTCTGGGACTCGTTATCTGCTATAATCTGTAGACACGTTCTATTTCCATGCTGAGGGTAAAGGAAGCATTGCACAGTGCCCAGTTATATCAACGGATAGTCTGTGGAATACAGGACATATTCTCCAAAGGTGGAGACACTCGTTAGAAATACCCTTCACGAGATGAGGACCATGAGCAGACGACCTCTTCTATTTCTTCCGACAGTGTATACAAATGATTGACGATAGCCAAGACTGCTTTTGTGGAGAACAAGTTACAATTTCACTTAAAAAAAAGTGATATGTACATCAGTCTGGGGACAGGTGATCTTTAATCAACTCTTGTACTGTAAAATGTGTAAAGACAGGAGAAGATGACTCTGTTGTACAAACCTCCAATAAACCCCTTTTGAACGTTGATTTGGACCCGTGAGAAGACTGTAGACAACAAGGAAACCAAACCAATGGATTCTTGGACATATCTTCAAGTTAAACCTTCCACTTGAAGACATGACAAAAGCTTTATCATGGCCTGGACATATTATGAGAAGATCCAGTTCATTAGAGAAGACCGTTGTATTTGAAAGAGTTGGTGTAATAAAAGGAAGACGACAATCTGCGAGATAGGTGGAAAGAGTTGAAGAAATCATGCATAAAGAGCCTGAAGATCCAACCAGTAGGCAAGACGTTCCAGAGAACCCTGAGTCCTGTGGTCACCAGATGTTCATGTTGACTTGAAGACCATTAATAATTATAGTAATACTGATAGAGAATGGGCTATGCTCGTACTATCAGGATGAGTATTTCTATTTTTATGTAGCGGGTAATCTTTTATAGTGATCTTTGTGGTTTTAATATTAACAGGAAGCTATCAGATAATGTTTCTTCAACCATCTCAGTGCTCATGTAAAATACCGCAACACCTGCATTGTGCGACAACTATTTATATCAAACCATCTCATATATGATACAGTAAACTTTCTCACGAGCTTCAAGATTTTCCTCTGGCCTGAATACTGAGCTCCATAGACTGTTCTGTATGTAAGAAGATGTTGTACGCATCATTAGAGTAAGCAGCAGACGTGTTCAAAAATATTGAGTACATGTATGGAAGACTGGCTACTAAGGGCTTAAAGGGCTTAAAAAGGGTTGTCTGGTCTTCTGATAAAAGACAGCATGCATTGTGCACACTTTCAGGATTCACTGGTATTGCTGGAAAGAGCAGGCGATTTGCATACTCCAGGCCACATTCTGACTAGACTAGCCTGGCTTCTCTCATTACAAGTGAATTAAGGGAAGACTAGCACGTCTAGTCGGCATGTGGCCAGGAGTATGTAAATCACCAGCAGTACTAGTGAATCCTGACAGTGTAAAGCACACTGTAGAGAGTCAGAAGTCTGCAGTCACGTAGAGTGACTGCAGACTTTTATCAGAAGACCGGACAACTCTTTTAAAGGGAGTCAGCTGTGAGTTTATGGTTATTAAAGCAGTTACAGACCCTGGTAGGGTAGTAAAACACACGCATCTTTCCTTATAATATACACTTAACTTTGCAGCGAAAATATACTCTTTTACAATAGACAAATGAAAATGGCAAGTGCTCTTTAGATCTATTACATTCCAAGTAAGTGCTCTACCCTTCAAACCTAACCCCACTTGACAACATTTTTGTTATCCTTAATTGATGGCTGCGCCTCTCTGTCTTGTCACTGTCTCTTGCAATGGATACTTGCACATGCGCCAGTCATTCCTTGCAGAGCGCATGTGCGGGACTCTGGAATGATATACAGTCATGGAAGAAAGTGTTAGGACCCTTGAAATTGTTCCAGAAAATGAAGTATTTTTCCCAGAAAATAATTGCAATTACACGTTTTGTTGTACACATCTTTATTTCCTTTGTGTGTATTGGAACAACACAAAAAAAACAGAGAAAACTGCAAATTGGACATAATTTCACACAAAACCCCAAAAATGGTCCAGACAAAATTGTTGTCCCCCTCAACTTAATATTTGGTTGCACGCCATTTGGAATAAATAACTGCAATCAATCGCTTCCTATAACCATCAGCTTCTTACTCCTCAGCTGGGGTCTTGGACTCTTCTTACAATCTGCTCCAGGTCTCTCATATCTGAAGGCGTCTTCTCCAAAGAGAAAATTTAAGATCTCTCCCCAAGTAATCAATGGGAATTTGATCCGGACTCATTGCTGCCACTTCAGAACTTTCCAGCACTTTGTTTCCAACCACTTCTGGGGGCTTCTTGAAGTATGTTTAGGGTCATTGTCCTGCTGGAAAACAGCAAAAAGGCAATGGAACTCACTAGCCAAGGGTTCAAGAAAAGTTTTCTTGAACCCTTGGCTGGTGAGTACCATTGCCTGTTTGCTGTTTTCTAATTTGACCTTGGAATTTAAAAAAAAAAAAAAAATTCTGTTCATTGTTCTGGCTATGCTGTTTGTCATTATCTTGCTGGAAGACCCATGACCTAGAATACAGACTCAGCTTTCTGACACTGGCTGCTACATTGCCACCCAAAATCCTTTGTTAATCTTCAGATTTCATGATGCCTTGCACACAGTCAAGGCACCCAGTGCCAGAGGCAGAAAAACAACCCCAAAACATCTGTAACCTTCCACCATATTTGACTGTAGGTACTTTTCTTTGTAGGTCTCATTCTGCTTTTGGTAAACAGAAGAATGATGTGCTTTACCAAAAAGCTCTATCTTGGTCTCATCTGTCCACAAGACACTTTCACAGAAGGATTTTGGCTTACTCAAGTACATTTTGGCAAACTGCAGTCTAGCTTTCTTATGTCTCTGTGTCAGCAGTGGGGTCCTCCTGGGTCTCCTGCTATAGTGTTTCATTTCATTCAAATGAGGACAGATAGTTCGTGCTGACATGGATGCACCCTGAGCCTGTGTAATAATGGGGAAGGACGTAGCCTTCCCTTGGCACTGAGGTAGTTAAAAGAAGTGTTCCTGTAGTTAGACCTCTCTGAACTGTTGGTAGGCCAAGCTAAGGGGTTAGCTTCAGTGGTCCAGTCTGTAGAGTAGAGGGGGAACTTAGAGCCCTGATCAAGCCTTGAGTGTTGTAGAGCTTGTTCCTGGCATAATTCCTTGTGGGCTGCAGTACCTGTAATCAGCCACAAGATGCCACTGTCCCGGGTGCAGATGTCAGGTTGAGTCTGCCAGCAGTATTGCAGACAGAGAAGGGGTTAAAGGTGTGTGATGACAGCCCACAGAGGGTGGGCACATCAGGAAAATCCCTGCTTAGTTTCCAGAAGCAGGAAGTTATGATCAGTAAGATTTAGGACAGTGAACTGTACGGGCAGCCTGACTATATGGTGGCTGCTAGGGTAGACGGGAGCTCCATACCCTCAGACAATGGGCTCACCAGTGTAAAAGTCTCCCTATGCAAGAGCAAGAGTCCTGTTAGCCGGCCGGAGAAACTCAACAGAGGGATTGAGAACCCGGGGCACTTCTAGTCTGCAGGAAGCAGAGGAAGATAAATAGGACTCCAGGCTAAGACGTGGGGGAGATATCAGATCCGGAACACTGTTGATATTGCAGAAGAGTCTCTTGGGCTAGAGATTAGAGTCACAGAGATGCTTCACTTAAAGAGGGAACCAGGGCTGAAGATGTTGCCAGTGCCTGTGAGAGAGATAATAACCTGTCGGGCCTTATCCATTATATCTGCCTGTAAATACTGTACATATTCCTCTTCCCCAAGTAAAGTTCAAGTTATGGTTAAGAACCTCGTGTCCTCTGAATTTATTGCTGCCCTGGTCCCAGAAGAGAAATGCCTGGAGACAGCCGCGATCGGATGGTTTGAAGTAAGTGGAGAGCACCACATACACAGCCACACTTCAGAGGGAGGACACGTATTGTCTGTGGGGTGCCATAGCGAGAGGGGGCTACAGCTCGCCCACGACTACCTCGCTGGGGCATCTTACACCTGCAGAACAGATTGAATTTCTTTGGACCTTGATTGGGGCTGCTTATCCACCATCCGGACTATCCTGCGTTGCAACCTTTCATCAGTTTTTCTCTGCCATCCACATCCAGGGTGATTAGCTACAGTGCCATGGGTTTTGAACTTCTTGATTATGTTACCCACTGTGGACAAAAGAACATCAAGATCTCTGGAGATGGACTTGTACTCTTGAGATTGTTGACATTTTTGAACAATTTTGGTTCTCAAGTCCTCAGACAGTTTTCTTCTCCTCTTTCTGTTCTCCATGCTTAGTGTGGCACACACAGACACAATGTAAAGATTGTGCCAATTTCTCCCCTTTTTATCTGGTTTCGGGTGTGATTTTCATATTGCCCACACCTGTTACTTGCCACAGGTGAGCTGGAACGAGCATCACATGTTTGAAACAAGGTTGTTTACCCACAATTTTGTAAAGGTGCCAACAATTTTGTCCAGCTCATTTTGGGTGTTTTGTGTGAAATTATGTCAAATTTGCCATTTTTCTCTGTTTTTTTGTGTTGTTCCAATACACACAAAGGAAATAAACATGTGTACGACAAAACATTTGTCATTGCAATAATTTTCTGGGAGAAATACTTCATTTTCTGGAACAATTTCAAGGGTGCCAACACTTTTGGCCATGACTGTATACAGGACTTTTAATACTCTATGAGACTAGCAGTGTTTTTTAGCTCTAGAATATATGTATGCCATACTCCACCTCCTGTAGACACTGGCGTCTCTGACTTTTTACGTGTCAGTGGAGCAGTCTGTACAGCGCATGCGCAAGACATCACTGCAGAAGATAGTGGTGTAACAAAACAGCACAGCGGACAATCAAGGGCAATTTGGGAAACCCTGTTTGTGGAAGATAAAGCAAACCTTATTTCCAATCTTGGATTACCTATTTAAGGCCATTGTTACCAGAATCAGGGATGGATAAGAGCAAAGGCGAGAGGAACATTTATCTTGAAACAGCGGGAGGAGGTCCAAAGTGGAACATTCAGTCATGGATAAATAAAACTTCAGATTTTTTGGATGCAATTGATTATACTCCATAGTATAGTACTGGACATATGGGAATGGATGTATGCTTTTCAGGGTGGAGCCTTAGTCATGTTCTATGGCTCTATGCTGAAACGCATAGGACCTTCACCATGTTATGTCTGGTACTGTAGAACCTCCACCATATTTGACTGTAGGTACTGTATTAAAGAGTATTTTAATCGTATCCAATAAATGTAAAGATTTATATACTCGGGATTGAATGTTCTACTCTGGATCTATGTAGACCTCTTGATGTGACTAGAGATAATTGCTTCCATGAAAAAACAGATTCCAGATGTAAAACGGGAAACTATGAATAGACCTCTGGGTGCAACTGGAGAAGATCGCTGCCAAAATCTGATGCACTGTAGTGTAAAGCAGCTAGAACAAGTCAGCAAAAGTGAGATACTGTCAGATCGCACATCGAAGGCAGAAACTGTAAATGCAGCTCTGGATGTGACTTGAGCAAGTAAAGGCTATGTTAGAGCAGGAGGCTCAAGGTTTTATGTGATTGCAGAGCCACAAACACAAAGTATCAATCTAGGAGAGGAGGATCTCACTGTGCAACATTGTTGTCAGAGAAAAAGGAGGCAGAAGTTACCTATAGAAAGTTTATCAGAAGTCACCTATGGAAGGTTTATCAGAAGTCATCTATAGAAGGTTTATCAGAAGTCACCTATAGAAGGTTTATCAGAAGTCATCTATAGAATGTTTATCAGAAGTCGCCTTTGGAAGGTTTATCAGAAGTCACCTATGGAAGGTTTATCAGAAGTCACCTATGGAAGGTTTATCAGAAGTCACCTATGGAAGGTTTATCAGAAGTCATCTATAGAAGGTTTATCAGAAATCACCTATAGAAGGTTTATCAGAAGTCACCTATGGAAGGTTTATCAGAAGTCACCTATGGAAGGTTTATCAGAAGTCATCTATAGAAGGTTTATCAGACGTCACCTATAGAAGGTTTATCAGAAGTCATCTATAGAAGGTTTATCAGAAGTCACCTATAGAAGGTTTATCAGAAGTCATCTATGGAAGGTTTATCAGACGTCACCTATGGAAGGTTTATCAGAAGTTGCCTATGGAAGGTTTATAAGAAGTCACCTATATAAGGTTTATCAGAAGTCACCTATGGAAGGTTTATCAGAAGTCATCTATAGAAGGTTTATCAGAAGTCACCTATGGAAGGTTTATCAGAAGTCATCTATAGAAGGTTTATCAGAAGTCACCTATGGAAGGTTTATCAGAAGTCGCCTATGGAAGGTTTATCAGAAGTCATCTATAGAAGGTTTATCAGAAGTCACCTATGGAAGGTTTATCAGAAGTCATCTATAGAAGGTTTATCAGAAGTCATCTATAGAAGGTTTATCAGAAGTCACCTATGGAAGGTTTATCAGAAGTCATCTATAGAAGGTTTATCAGAAGTCGCCTATGGAAGGTTTATCAGAAGTCACCTATGGAAGGTTTATCAGAAGTCATCTATGGAAGGTTTATCAGACGTCACCTATGGAAGGTTTATCAGAAGTTGCCTATGGAAGGTTTATAAGAAGTCACCTATATAAGGTTTATCAGAAGTCACCTATGGAAGGTTTATCAGAAGTCATCTATAGAAGGTTTATCAGAAGTCACCTATGGAAGGTTTATCAGAAGTCATCTATAGAAAGTTTATCAGAAGTCACCTATGGAAGGTTTATCAGAAGTCGCCTATGGAAGGTTTATCAGAAGTCATCTATAGAAGGTTTATCAGAAGTCACCTATGGAAGGTTTATCAGAAGTCATCTATAGAAGGTTTATCAGAAGTCATCTATAGAAGGTTTATCAGAAGTCACCGATGGAAGGTTTATCAGAAGTCATCTATAGAAGGTTTATCAGAAGTCATCTATGGAAGGTTTATCAGACGTCGCCTATGGAAGGTTTATCAGAAGTTGCCTATGGAAGGTTTATAAGAAGTCACCTATATAAGGTTTATCAGAAGTCACCTATGGAAGGTTTATCAGAAGCCATCTATAGAAGGTTTATCAGAAGTCACCTATAGAAGGTTTATCAGAAGTCACCTATGGAAGGTTTATCAGAAGTCACCTATGGAAGGTTTATCAGACGTCACCTATGGAAGGTTTAGCAGAAGTCACCTATGGAAGGTTTATCAGAAGTCATCTATAGAAGGTTTATCTGAAGTCACCTATGGAAGGTTTATCAGAAGTCATCTATAGAAGGTTTATCAGAAGTCACCTATGGAAGGTTTATCAGAAGTCATCTATAGAAGGTTTATCAGAAGTCATCTATGGAAGGTTTATCAGAAGTCATCTATAGAAGGTTTATCAGAAGTCATCTATGGAAGGTTTAGCAGACGTCACCTATGGAAGGTTTATCAGAAGTCGCCTATGGAAGGTTTATAAGAAGTCACCTATGGAAGGTTTATCAGAAGTCACCTATGGAAGGTTTATCAGACGTCACCTATGGAAGGTTTAGCAGAAGTCATCTATAGAAGGTTTATCTGAAGTCACCTATGGAAGGTTTATCAGAAGTCATCTATAGAAGGTTTATCAGAAGTCACCTATGGAAGGTTTATCAGAAGTCATCTATAGAAGGTTTATCAGAAGTCATCTATGGAAGGTTTATCAGAAGTCATCTATAGAAGGTTTATCAGAAGTCATCTATGGAAGGTTTAGCAGACGTCACCTATGGAAGGTTTATCAGAAGTCACCTATGGAAGGTTTATCTGCCAAGCAAAGCGGCAATGGAGACTGCAGCGAATAGTCTGCTGTCTGCTGTCCTGTAATTATTCCTCCTCAATGTAACTGAAAAGGAAGTGAAGAGCAGAAGTGCGAAGAGGAACCCCAGGCTATAGGCGCTAGATGTCCAGATTCACACGGTGGACGCGTTTCAGTAGTTAAATGCGGAAATATACCATTATTAAATAATCACTAAATAATGATCGCCATAACCCTAAAATAGTGCTGAACATCCCACCATACAATGCCTGAACATTAACACAATGCAGTCACTAAATATTACCACTATACAGTGACTCAGAATATCACCAGTTTCTATATGATACTATCATATAGAGCCTAAATAATGCCGCCATATAATGTCTAGATAATACTCTCATATAGTGTCTAAAGAATTCCGACATACACTGTCTAGAATGATCATACAATCCCTGACAAATACCACCATACGGTCTCTGGATAACACTGCCATACTGTGCCTTAATAATAGATGCAGGAATTATTATTACAGACACTCTGTGACTTCCAAGTTTGCTCAGTAATGTAACCACACAGCGGTCGGAGCGGTATTCCCAGAATGTGAGCGAGCCAGAAATTCCTCCCCCATCGTGAAACGCCGAGCAATGGATCTGATGGGAAGAGAATCAGCAGAGGGATCAGTCATAAGAAGTGGAATATGCTCGCTTACTTTCTTTTCCTTTCCTTTCTTTCTTCCTTTCTTTTTTCTTTCCTTTCATTTCTCTTTCTTACCTTTCTTTTGCTTTCTCTTTCTTTCCTTTTCTTTCTTTCCATCTTTCTTTCGCCCCATCTTCCTTTCTTTCCATCTCTTTCTTTCCATCCTTCTTTCCATCTTTTTTTCTTTCTTTTCTCTCTTCCTTTCTTTCCATCTCTTTCTTTCCCTCTTTCTTTCCATTTTTCTTTTCTTCTTCCATTCTTTCTTCCTTTCTTTCCATCTTTCTTTCCATCTTTCTTTCTTTTCTTTCTTTCTTCCGTTCTTTCCATCTTTCTTTTCTTTATTTCTTCCGTTCTTTCCATCTTTCTTTTCTTTCTTTCTTTTTTTTCTTTCTTTCTTTCTTCCGTTCTTTCCATCTTTCTTTTCTTTCTTTCTTTCTTCCGTTCTTTCCATCTTTCTTTTCTTTCTTTCTTTCTTCCGTTCTTTCCATCTTTCTTTTCTTTCTTTCTTTCTTCCGTTCTTTCCATCTTTCTTTTCTTTCTTTCTTTCTTTCTTTCTCAGAGCAAGAACTGTATATGGGCTCTTTGCAGTCCAATATTGTGTCTGTGTCAGGAGTTGCTTGCTGCTTTTGAGGCATTAGTGGCCCCTTACTTTTTGGGCCCCTGTGTGGCTACCAATGATATGTCCGCTCTTGTATCTATCTTTTTAAAACAAAATAAAGGGAGTAGACTGGATGCCTTAGGGCGTGTGCACACAATGCATACAATGTCTATGGTGGAGCAGCCAAAGTTTTCTTAGGAGAAGCCGCTTCAGAAAAAAAACAGCAGTCTATTTCCAGAAGCGGCTTTACTGGCGGTTTTGCCATGGTTTTCTGCGGCGGCTCGCCCGCTGGCGTCTTTTCCCTGTACTTTCAACTATAAAGAGCGGGAGGCTTCCAAACGAAGCCGCCCGAAGAGTGAACATTACTTCTTTTAACCGCTTCATGGTTTCTGAAGTTAGAAAAGTTTTTGTGGTTAAAAAAAAGTAAAAATAGACAGAACATGTGCACAGCAAGGTCATCTTTACATTCCTGTGAACTATGTTCATTTTTTTGGCACAATTTTCCAGGCAGAATTCGCCTGTAAAAGACGCCATGTGCCCAAACCCTTAGGGTATGTGGAAACAGAGTTTTTTAAGATGGTCAAAAATGACATGGAAACTACTGCAGGAAATGCTCTGGTCTTGAAGTGTTTTTGAAGAGTTTTTATAGCTATTTGGAAGAGTTGTTTTTTTTTTTAACCTAAATCATTTTTTTTTTTTTTTTGCAACCTTGTGATTGGACAGCACCTAGTTTGGAACAATTTAAATCAGGAGCCTCTCCATAGAAGTGATATGTACTTGCTTTTTTTTCCACCAGGCATTTCTCAAAGCTTGAGGCGGGAAAAAAACATTGGAATTACTGAACAAATGAGCAGCAAAGTGGTTTCACAAAAGAAATGAATAGGAAGAGTCTTTCCAGCAGTTTAAGGGTTCGCTCACATTAGCGTATAAAAACTAGCTAATGTGACTCTGATGGGCGGTGTAGTTACTGACGTCACAGCTGTTCAGAGTCGCTGAGTCTCGTGGGAGCGGTGACGTCAGTACCTGGCTCCTGTGAATAGAAGTACCATTCCTGCTATTCACAGTCGCCAGCATGGTTTTTTTGACAAATCACAACTGGCATCAACTCTAACTAACAATACCTCGATTGCCACCGCACCACGGCAATCGGGAAGAGCCAAGCAAAGCGCCAGAATTGCCGCATCTCATGTGAAGCACCAATTCTGGGGCGGCTGCAGACTTGTATTTTTAGGCTGGGAAGGGCCCAATTATCAGGGACCTTCCCAGCCTGATAAGATAAGTCCGCAGCTGTCTGCTTTACCTTGGCTGGTTATCATAAATAGGGGAAACCCCACGTGTTTTTTTTTATTATTTATTTATTAGGTTAAATAAGACTAAACACCCTGTAGTGTCACATGAAAGGCACTAAAGGGTGCAAGTTATTACATGTAGGGGACTTGTGACATTATATCAACAGGACAGCTATCCTATCTATTCTATATACAGTATCTATGCTATTCTATATATATGTATTGTATACTGTATATCAATACTACCTATTCTATTCTGACAGTTCGGGCTGTGAACTTTCTGTAATTGGCTGATGAAATGTCGGGTTTCCTTTGAGATTTGTGCGTAAAAATCAGACGGCACACGCATGGTCCAATTTTTTTCCCGCACCCTTTGACTTGCACTGGCGATCCGATTCTGCTATGATTTTTTTCCCTCGGTCTGATTAGAGCTGAGGAGAAACTCGCGGATGAGCACTGACTCATTGAGTAACATTGGTCAGAGTGCAGTGCGATGTTTTCTCACACTGCACTCGTCCGTATTATACGCCAGTGTGAGCGAGACCTTAAAGTGATTTTTCAAGTGTTTTTTTTTTCTAAGCGGATTCACTCCAAAAGAAGCTCCGTCTGCGCATAGACTTACAACCCTGAAGTCTTCTGAGGATATAAAATGCAAATATTTGGCCAATAAATGAAACATTTCAGCCCATTGTACAGGGACCATCTTACCCTGGGGTGAATAGTGAGTGTCTGTAAGGTCACATTCATTGCAGTACAATCAGTTCTTTAAGTGTCATTATATCAGGGATATTCTGAGAATCGGAGCCATCGTGTGTTACCATAATAAAGAGTTAATGAGAGTGCAGACAATCTATAATAATGTGTGCAGACGAAAGTCATTAATAGGAAGATCAACAAAGTGTACGAAACAGGTGAAAGAACGCCAATCGCTTCTCTGCAGGACAACATTTTACTATTTTTTTTTACTATTCTCCACTCCCCCCCCCCCTTCATCCTCAATTGTTGCCGCCACTTACCAACATCTGTGCGGGTCCCATAGGGGCTGTTATTTCCCTCCCCAGAATGTCCACTTTTTTTGGGTTGGGTCTATATCAGCCATGCCCCGTTTTCGGGATATTCTCATATCTGCCTGGATTGTTTCCAAATATTTATATCCAATCAGACAAACTGAGGACTGTAAGGATCCAATAAAAACTTACAGCAAAAAATAAAGTTATATCTCTTGAAATGCTACAACACAAAATGACCTTATTGCATAATAAATACTAAAAAATAACAAGTACGCCGCATATCTGTAAATCTACAGAGCAGAGTCCGCGGCCGACAGCTTCATGTGCGGATGGCTTTGGTGCCTTTTATCTGGGTCTCCTGCTTGTACGTTGATTACTACAGAATTTATAGACATTTTGTTGCATTTTTTGTGTTTTTTTTCTCACTTTCTTCTTTTCTATCCAGGTGCTATAACAATGGTGTGTGGGTACTGGAGCCGCAGGGTGCCCGCTGAGCCGTGCCAGGCTTTGTTTTCGGTGTGTGCCTTTTGCAGCACACGTTATTATAGATTGTTTGCACTTGTCAGGGATTTATACTTTATTATGGAAACACAAGATTCATTCTTGGAATATTCCTGTTATTGTGGTACTTTATGTGCTGATTGTCCTATGGGATGGTCTATGACTTGTAACTATTTACACTCCACAACATTGAAATCGCAACAGCAATTGTATCACTGGTTCCACTACCGAATCCATGTAACGCCGAGCTGTTAGTGTACTGGGAATGAAGACTAGAGGGGTCCGGACACCGGACATTATCTACCCCACATCATAATCCTGGGAGTAGGACCTTTGTGACGTTCAATCGTAAAAGCATCTTCGTGGTTTCAAGATGGAGACTCGGAGGCTGGAATGGAGGTCTGCCCTCTTCAGAGATAAGTCCCACTTTTGAGATTGGTCTGTAGACCACATGGGCAATGGCATGAAGAGACCTTCATGAGGGAACATCACACTGGTCCTACTCCTGGGATTATTGGGTGGGGGACAAGCTGGACCCCTTTAGCCTTCAACATCCAAAAGTACACAGGAATGGTTGAAAAAGAAAATATGGACTGTTTTAAAATGGCCAGCAATGAGTCCTGAGCTCAATCCCATTGAAAATCTTTGGGGTGATCTGAAATCTGCCATCGGGAAAAAGACCCTGCAAACATTCAAGAGCTCGAATAAAGTGCAAAGGATGATGCAAGAAGCTTATAGAGGGCAACAAGAAATGTTTAGAGGCTGTCAGCAATGCCAAAGGGTGTGCAACCAAGTATTAATTAGGGGGGCAACCAAGTATTAATTAGGGGGGCAACCAAGTATTAATTAGGGGGGCAACCAAGTATTAATTAGGGGTGCCTTTATTGCTGCTCATGCTGGTTATTATGTTTCTTCTTTGAAATTGCAACATGGAAGTTGAAAAACAATGTTTTATTACTTTGGACCACTAATTAAAAATCCTGAGTATATAACTTTGGTCCATTTCCATTTATATCTGAAGCTCTTGTACAATCTATGAAAAAAAATTAAGGGGTGCCAATAATGATGAGCAGCACTGTATTATCTGTCTATTATCTATCTATCTTGAGCTGATAACCAATGTCTTGTGATACTGTACTGTATATAATAATGGATTCCTATTTTTACTTCTCACAAGCGCTGACATCTGATGAGAAGTCTGGGATATTCCGGAGATGGCCGATACCTATTGTTTTCATTCTTACTTAACTTCCTCAGATGACTTTACAGATGGAGCAGAATGAGGAGCTGAATGCTCGCTCGGTACAAGGCCACCAGCGGGAGGGATGGAAGGTGCTTCCTTCATGACACATGAAGTGTGAGTCAGGATTGTTCCGGCAGCTGCTCGGAAAGATGGAGCGATGAGTCCGGAGATTGGGAAGAGAACATTGCTTTCCTTATCTATAATATATTCTCATATGACCGGCAGCACAACAAGGAAGACGGGCAGAGAGGAAAGCACTGACCACTGCTGCTAAAGTCAGTGACTAGTATCAGCTGCAGCCCTGGAGATACGTGACATAGAGCAATGATCAGGACCGACAATCAGGCTGCGTGCCCACTATGCGTTTTTCAAGCGTTTTTCTGCAGCGAAAATGCTTAAAAAACGCTTGGTAATACGTGCCCCATGGTGCCCAATGATAATCTGCATATGCTGTGCACATGCTGCGGAAATTTCCGCTGCGGATTATCATTGCGGAAAAATACGCAGCATGTCCATTAATTTTGCGGACACGCAGCGTAATTACCGCCATTGACTTGCATTGAAACGCATATTATCTGTGTCAGCACATTTGCACATACGGATATTATGCGATTCTATGTGCGGATGGTACCCGAGTCTGCAGAAGATGAGACTCTCCTCCAGACCTGGGTACCATAGTACCTGTTAAAAAAAGAATTTAAAATAAAAAATAAAGATTATATTTACCTTCTGATGGCCCCCGGTGTTTTCTCCGCTCCGTCTGGTCTGTTGTATGGCTCGCAGTGGTGTAAAAGGACCTTCCATGGCATCATTTAGTCGTATGACAGGTCACGCGACCACTGATGTCGGCGGTCGCGTGACCTATTACATGACTCAATGACGTCACCGCAGGTCCTTGGCGGACACATAGACTTGCATTGCCACACTCACATCAATATCGGATGTGTCTCTGATTTTTTCCACAGACCACTCGATCCAAAGAAAAATTCAGACATGTGCACAGCCCCATAGAATATCAAGGGTACAAGTGCTATAAGTGAAAACCACAGATAGCATTCGTACTAGAAAATTGGTTGTATGCACGAGCCCTTAGGCCATGTGCCCACGATGCAAAAATGCTCTGGATTTTTCCTGAGCGTTTCTGCAACTCCCTGGTAGAAAAAAACGCATGCGGATTGTACATGCGGATTGCACACGCGGATTGCACACGCGGATTGCACATGCGGATTGTACGTGCGGATTGCACATGCTGATTGCACATGCGGATTGCACATGCGGATTGCACATGCGAATTGTACATGCGGATTGTACATGCGGATTGTACATGCGGATTGTACATGCGGATTGTACATGCGTTTTCCTGCCAGGGACATGCGGATGTGAAGCGTTCTTCACTTGCATTTCCGCATGCGGGTTGACAAGCGCTTTCCAAGCAATTTTAGCAGCACTTGGAAAGTGCATGACAACTTGGTCACACTATATACATCCATGCAAACAGCAACCAGCATGGATTTATATAGTGTGACCAAGTTAATAGTTGAAAAAAAAGATTAAAAATGGTAAAAAATAAAAAAAAACACATTATACTTACCTTCTGATGGCCCCCGGTCTTTTCTCCGCTGTGTCCAGAGAAAAGACCGGGGGCCATCAGAAGGTAAGTATAATGTTTTTTTTTATTTTAATTCTTTTTTTACAGGTTCTATGGTGCCCGGGTCTGGAGGAGAGTCTCCTCTTCTCCAAACCCGGGTACCATCCACACATTGAACCGTGTGATATCCGCATGTGCACATGTAGTCATGCGGATATTAAGTGATTCAATGCAAGTCAGTGGCAGCGAAAACGCAGCGCTTCTGCAAAATAATTGGTAGTGCTGCGTTTTTTTCCGCAATGATAATCCGCAGCGGAGATTTCCGCAGCATGTGCACAGCACACGTGGATCATCATTGGGGAACATGGCAGGCCTTCTACCAAGAGTTTTTTAAGCGTTTCTGCAGCGGAATTGCCACTGCGGAAACGCTAAAAAAACGCATAGTGGGCACACAGCCTTACAGTGGCCATCACTCCCAATTTCTGGGGTTCTATTGAGAACAAAAGAAATACAAAGGATAGTGATTTCCAACAATCTCCATATTCTTGCCGGAGTGTTCATTTATTTCATACTCTTCTTGGATTATAGGAGTTCTGTACATGAATGGAGGCGTTTCTTACATCAAAACAAATAGTAACATTCACACCTGTATAGTAAGTAAAAGACGCTCCCTGTCACACTCCTCAACACTTCTTTGCTCCAGAGCTACCACATCCTAAGTCCTCGTTCAGACATCAGTTTTTTGCTTACGAGTGCTATCCTTGATTTCCGAGTGTTCCACAGAAAATATCGGAGGTATGTCCGATTTTGATCCGAGGGTTGGATCTAAATCGGCCAATGGGTTCCTGGAAAAATCAGACTGCACTCGAATAGCATCCGAGTGCAGTCCGATTTTCACGGACTCTCAGAATGCAGAAGGTGGAGAAATAGTTTTTTTTTTTTAATTTCTCCACGTACTAGAAAATCACTTGTACCTGGCGTTGATCAAACTCTGATCAGAGTCATCAGAATAATAGATCTGATTTTCTCAAACGCAAAAAAAATCGTCCGTCTGAATGAGGCGTAAATGTGAGGTTTCTCAGGCCTGACGACACTGACGTCTTCCTTACTCTGTTACAACGTTGCATTACTGAGAATCCTAATTGTTATCAATGTAGAAAAAGTTCTGCAGCTTTCCATAATACTGTAGCTAATTTTCAAGATCTCTGCTTGCTGCCATTCGCTAGGAACCTTTCACCATTAGGGGTCTTACTCAGATCACGGCGGGGAGTCGAGCATTGGTGTGATCGTCACATGGACGGATATTTATCCCCGGGAAGTGAACAATGAACATTTCCATCTACAGCAGCAGAGATCTTAAAAACCATGAAGATTTGATCGAGAAAGTGTACTGGAAAACGAAATAACCTTTATTTTCTGAAACTGAACTGCTCCTTTAATTGTGTCTATTTGTGTTCAGAAGTTTCCATTTTCTATAACAAAAGTGAAACATTTTTGGTCTTGGCTGAGAGGAATGGAAAAAAGCGTGGAGTGTTTATCGGCAGCAGGTGAAGGTGGTTACTGTAGGACGGAGCTCGCAGGCTTTTGCAGAACATTTTCGAGTGAATTCACTTCCTCTGCGGCCGCCTCACTTCCTCCAGAGCGGCCTCCACTCCGCGCCCCCCGCACCACCGAGGCTCCATTCTGCTTCTTGCAAAATGTCAGGTTGTCTTGCAAACAACTTACAAAACAAAGCTCTGGTGCTTCTTCTGCAGGATGCTACATCTCAGCCGCTCAAGATCAGGACCCAGGAAAATGGATTTCAACCAAATTCATTGTTTGATTAATGATTGATTTTGCCAAATGATGATACACGGTCGTCATCTGCAAAGACATCGTCCATGTTCAACATTTCTGTCCCATAGTCGCCCGGCGAAAAAAGATGTTTCCTTGAAGAAACATTTCAAGAATAATGTCAGAAAGACTTTTTATCCTTCCTCTGCAGTGGAGGAGTAGACAGAAGTGAGCCCTGTGCAAAAGCAATATATGGGCCCTGTGCAAAAGCAATATATGGGCCCTGTGCAAAAGCAATATATGGGCCCTGTGCAAAAGCAATATATGGGCCCTGTGCAAAAGCAATATATGGGCCCTGTGCAAAAGCAATATATGGGCCCTGTGCAAAAGCAATATATGTGCCCTGTGCAAAAGCAATATATGGGCCCTGTGCAAAAGCAATATATGGGCCCTGTGCAAAAGCAATATATGGGCCCTGTGCAAAAGCAATATATGGGCCCTGTGCAAAAGCAATATATGGGCCCTGTGCAAACACAATATATGGGCCATGTGCAAAAGCAATATATGGGCCCTGTGCAAAAGCAATATATGGGCCCTGTGCAAAAGCAATATATGGGCCCTGTGCAAGCACAATATATGGGCCCTGCGCAAAAGCAATATATGGGCCCTGTGCAAAAGCAATATATGGGCCCTGTGCAAAAGCAATATATGGGCCCTGTGCAAGCACAATATATGGGCCCTGTGCAAGCACAATATATGGGCCCTGTGCAAAAGCAATATATGGGCCCTGTGCAAAAGCAATATATGGGCCCTGTGCAAGCACAATATATGGGCCCTGCGCAAAAGCAATATATGGGGCCTGTGCAAAAGCAATATATGGGCCCTGTGCAAAAGCAATATATGGGCCCTGTGCAAAAGCAATATATGGGCCCTGTGCAAAAGCAATATATGTGCCCTGTGCAAAAGCAATATATGGGCCCTGTGCAAAAGCAATATATGGGCCCTGTGCAAAAGCAATATATGGGCCCTGTGCAAAAGCAATATATGGGCCCTGTGCAAACACAATATATGGGCCATGTGCAAAAGCAATATATGGGCCCTGTGCAAAAGCAATATATGGGCCCTGTGCAAGCACAATATATGGGCCCTGTGCAAGCACAATATATGGGCCCTGTGCAAAAGCAATATATGGGCCCTGTGCAAAAGCAATATATGGGCCCTGCGCAAAAGCAATATATGGGCCCTGTGCAAAAGCAATATATGGGCCCTGTGCAAGCACAATATATGGGCCCTGTGCAAACACAATATATGGGCCCTGCGCAAAAGCAATATATGGGCCCTGCGCAAAAGCAATATATGGGCCCTGTGCAAGCACAATATATGGGCCCTGTGCAAAAGCAATATATGGGCCCTGTGCAAGCACAATATATGTGCCCTGTGCAAAAGCAATATATGGGCCCTGTGCAAGCACAATATATGGGCCCTGTGCAAAAGCAATATATGGGCCCTGTGCAAAAGCAATATATGTGCCCTGTGCAAAAGCAATATATGGGCCCTGTGCAAACACAATATATGGGCCCTGTGCAAGCACAATATATGGGCCCTGTGCAAAAGCAATATATGGGCCCTGCGCAAAAGCAATATATGGGCCCTGTGCAAAAGCAATATATGGGCCCTGTGCAAGCACAATATATGGGCCCTGTGCAAGCACAATATATGGGCCCTGTGCAAAAGCAATATATGGGCCCTGCGCAAAAGCAATATATGGGCCCTGTGCAAAAGCAATATATGGGCCCTGTGCAAGCACAATATATGGGCCCTGTGCAAAAGCAATATATGGGCCCTGTGCAAAAGCAATATATGGGCCCTGTGCAAAAGCAATATATGGGCCCTGTGCAAAAGCAATATATGTGCCCTGTGCAAAAGCAATATATGGGCCCTGTGCAAAAGCAATATATGTGCCCTGTGCAAACACAATATATGGGCCCTGTGCAAAAGCAATATATGTGCCCTGTGCAAAAGCAATATATGGGCCATGTGCAAAAGCAATATATGGGCTCTGTGCAAACACAATATATGGGCCCTGTGCAAAAGCAATATATGGGCCCTGTGCAAGCACAATATATGGGCCCTGTGCAAGCACAATATATGGGCCCTGTGCAAAAGCAATATATGGGCCCTGTGCAAAAGCAATATATGTGCCCTGTGCAAAAGCAATATATGGGCCCTGTGCAAAAGCAATATATGTGCCCTGTGCAAACACAATATATGGGCCCTGTGCAAAAGCAATATATGGGCCCTGTGCAAGCACAATATATGGGCCCTGTGCAAAAGAAACATATGGGCCCTGTGCAAAAGCAATATATGGGCCCTGTGCAAAAGCAATATATGGGCCCTGTGCAAAAGCAATATATGGGCCCTGTGCAAAAGCAACACATGGGCCCTGTGCAAAAGCAATATATGGGCCCTGTGCAAAAGCAATATATGGGCCCTGTGCAAAAGCAATATATGGGCCCTGTGCAAACACAATATATGGGCCCTGTGCAAACACAATATATGGGCCCTGTGCAAACACAATATATGGGCCCTGTGCAAGCACAATATATGGGCCCTGTGCAAAAGCAATATATGGGCCCTGTGCAAAAGCAATATATGGGCCCTGTGCAAACACAATATATGGGCCCTGTGCAAACACAATATATGGGCCCTGTGCAAGCACAATATATGGGCCCTGTGCAAAAGCAATATATGGGCCCTGTGCAAAAGCAATATATGGGCCCTGTGCAAAAGCAATATATGGGCCCTGTGCAAACACAATATATGGGCCCTGTGCAAAAGCAATATATGGGCCCTGTGCAAGCACAATATATGGGCCCTGTGCAAAAGCAACATATGGGCCCTGTGCAAAAGCAATATATGGGCCCTGTGCAAAAGCAATATATGGGCCCTGTGCAAAAGCAACACATGGGCCCTGTGCAAAAGCAATATATGGGCCCTGTGCAAAAGCAATATATGGGCCCTGTGCAAAAGCAATATATGGGCCCTGTGCAAACACAATATATGGGCCCTGTGCAAGCACAATATATGGGCCCTGTGCAAAAGCAATATATGGGCCCTGTGCAAAAGCAATATATGGGCCCTGTGCAAAAGCAATATATGGGCCCTGTGCAAAAGCAATATATGGGCCCTGTGCAAACACAATATATGGGCCCTGTGCAAGCACAATATATGGGCCCTGTGCAAAAGCAATATATGGGCCCTGTGCAAAAGCAATATATGGGCCCTGTGCAAAAGCAATATATGTGCCCTGTGCAAAAGCAATATATGGGCCATGTGCAAAAGCAATATATGGGCCCTGTGCAAAAGCAATATATGTGCCCTGTGCAAGCACAATATATGGGCCCTGTGCAAAAGCAATATATGTGCCCTGTGCAAAAGCAATATATGGGCCATGTGCAAAAGCAATATATGGGCCCTGTTTTAAAGCAATATATGGGCCCTGTGCAAAAGCAATATATGTGCCCTGTGCAAAAGCAATATATGGGCCCTGTGCAAAAGCAATATATGGGCCCTGTGCAAAAGCAATATATGGGCCCTGTGCAAAAGCAATATATGGGCCCTGTGCAAAAGCAATATATGGGCCATGTGCAAAAGCAATGATCAAGGTCAAGAGAGGGGCACAATCAGTGCCAGGGGAGGGGCATAATCAGTGCCAGGAGAGGGGCACGATCAGTCAGGAGAGGGGCACGATCAGTCAGGAGAGGGGTATCACGATCAGTCAGGAGAGGGGCACCACGATCAGTCAGGAGAGGGGCATGATCAGTCAGAAGAGGGGCACGATCAGTCAGGAGAGGGGCACGATCAGTCAGGAGAGGGGCACGACCAGTCAGGAGAGGGGCACCATCAGTCAGGAGAGGGCACGATCAGTCAGGAGAGGGGCACGGTCAGGGCCAGGAGAGGGGCACGATCAGTCAGGAGAGGGGCATAATCACTGCCAGGAGAGGGGCACGATCAGTCAGGAGAGGGGGCACAATCGCTGCCAGGAAATGGGCATGATCAGGGCCATGAGCTGGCTTGGTGTATGATCTTCTGAGACTGCGACTTTGGAGAGGATGACAACCATCTCGGCAGGCAGCCCTGGCTGAGAAATTCTCTGTGCGTTGTTGCAGGGACCCCCCATGATAAAAAGACACCGTCCTCAGGATGAGACGGAAGCTAATGGGTCCCCCCAGGATGAGATTGTCAGCTGGAAAGGACCCTAAGATGAATGTACCAGCTGGAAGGACCCCCAGGATGAAAGCTCTAGGTGTAGAGGTAGCCCGGTGCACACCTCCACGATTAGAGGGGTCGGGGTCTGATAGTATCACATGGGGTCTGAGCTCCGCAGCCTTTATATAACACTGCAGTATTTATTAGGTTTTTCTAAAGTTTTCTAAAGTAAATAGGCTCCTTCTGTTTTGTGTATGCAGCTCCTATGCAAACCTATGTGTCTCTGTATCTAGGTCAGTTCCTCTGCCTCCACTTTTACTCTTGGCAGGAAAACTGGCCACCAAGGTATAATCCCAGCGTGGTCCTTGAAGACTGCAGGGGCCCATTCACACCAACATGTGCCCCGTAGTGGTTTGTTGTATAGGGATAGTGTGGGCTGTCATGTGGACTGATCGATGTCGGACACGCTGATGGCCCCGGTGGAGGGCTCTCTGCGCTCTGTCATGGCGGCTCAGCGAGCTGATCATGCCGTCACTATGGGAGCCGCCCTGACATAGGAGAGAAACATGATTTTCTTGCACGGACACTTTGCTGGAGCAGAAGTCTGTGAGTTCCTCTCATTATTCTGCGCCGTCTCCTTCCCTGTCCGGACTTGTTCTTACGTAAACTAATACAATTGTATATGGGCGGTTGCTGTAGCGATGCGCCGTCCGCCATTCAGCTCATCAATCTCTATGAAAACAATGTAAATAAGCAGCAGAGAGATTTTCCATCAGGTTTGCTGCTGATATTCGTCCACACTTGTCGCGGTCTGATCAGCCTTCTGTGACGGTGCCGGGCGCAAGCGCAGCGCCACAATGCAAACACGTCCCCGCGCACAGTATAGAATCCATACAGGAGATTGTGCGGTTAATAGTTTGGGAAATCATATATTTATACACTGCTCCTTTAAAGTGTCTCTGTGGGGTGGAGGAAGGGAAGAGCGCCGCTCTGGAGAATCATTTGTGGTCATTCAACTTAATGCTGTCAATGATTTCGGCATGTACCGTGCAATGCTTAAAGAAAACCTCACAACTCTGAAGGACAAGAAGAGACATTATTTTCCTCCTACCCCACATAGTAACATTCGGGAAGCCCATCAATGCCCCCACAGAACTTATTACCCCCTGTTTAGCCCCCCACAGTCTAGCACACTGAAAAATGCCTCCTCATACTGTGATGCCCCTAAAGTGCCCCTCCAACACGGTATGATGCCCCTACAGTCCCTCCACACAAACTGTATGGGATCTCTACACAACCCCCATAGACTAGTGATGCCCCATGATGCCCCCACACTCACTGATACCTCCCCAGTGCCCCCTGACCCAGTGTTATGCCACACACAGTATACCCCCACACAGTTAGATGCCCATACTGTGACCCCCAATACAATGATGCCTCCACAGTGCCCCTGAAAGATTAGGATGCCCCTACAGTATCCCCCACACACTGTATGAAATCTCTACAGAGCCCACACATTGATGCCCCATGGTGCACTTCTCATATAGTAGGATGATCTCACAGTATACAGTGATGCCCCTTCTGTGACTTCATTACATGATTCCCCCAGTTCCCCTACACAGAGTAATGCCCTTACAGTACCCTCCCCCACAATGATAGTGCCCCCTACCACCCTCTCTATGGTTCCCCTCCAGTCTGCTTCACTAGCAAATTAAATAGAACCTCTCTCGTTTCCACAGAGAGTGCAGCTCTGGAGTATAATACAGGATGTAACTCAGGATCAGTAACGTAATGTATGTACACAGTGACTGCACCAGCAGAATAGTGAGTGCAGCTCTGGAGTATAATACAGGATGTAACTCAGGATCAGTAATGTAATGTATGTACACAGTGACTGCACCAGCAGAATAGTGAGTGCAGCTCTGGATTATAATACAGGATGTAACTCAGGATCAGTAATGTATGTACACAGTGACTGCACCAGCAGAATAGTGAGTCCAGCTCTGGGGTATAATACAGGATGTAACTCAGGATCAGTAATGTAATGTATGTACACAGTGACTGCACCAGCAGAATAGTGAGTGCAGCTCTGGAGTATAATACAGGATGTAACTCAGGATCAGTACAGGATCAGTACAGGATCAGTAATGTAATGTATGTACACAGTGACTGCATCAGCAGAATAGTGAGTGCAGCTCTGGAGTATAATACAGGATGTAACTCAGGATCAGTAATGTAATGTATGTACACAGTGACTGCACCAGCAGAATAGTGAGTGCAGCTCTGGGGTATAATACAGGATGTAACTCAGGATCAGTAATGTATGTACACAGTGACTGCACCAGCAGAATAGTGAGTGCAGCTCTGGAGTATAATACAGGATGTAACTCAGGATCAGTAATGTAGTGTATGTACACAGTGACTGCACCAGCAGAATAGTGAGTGCAGCTCTGGAGTATAATACAGGATGTAACTCAGGATCAGTAATGTAATGTATGTACACAGTGACTGCACCAGCAGAATAGTGAGTGCAGCTCTGGAGTATAATACAGGATGTAACTCAGGATCAGTAATGTAATGTATGTACACAGTGACTGCACCAGCAGGATAGTGAGTGCAGCTCTGGAGTATAATACAGGATGTAACTCAGGATCAGTAATGTAGTGTATGTACACAGTGACTGCACCAGCAGAATAGTGAGTGTAGCTCTGGAGTATAATACAGGATGTAACTCAGGATCAGTAATGTAATGTATGTACACAGTGACTGCACCAGCAGAATAGTGAGTGCAGCTCTGGAGTATAATACAGGATGTAACTCAGGATCAGTAATGTATGTACACAGTGACTGCACCAGCAGAATAATGTAACTGTAAATTGGCTCTTGGAGGTGAAGCTTCATGAGTGTATGATGTATATGTCAGGCCTTGATGTCCTTTGTGATCTTCCATATGTAATCTGACGTCCTATTACCTTCCTATGAGTGACATTCCTACACGTCAC
Source organism: Phyllobates terribilis (assembly GCF_046119375.1). Classification (NCBI taxonomy): domain Eukaryota; kingdom Metazoa; phylum Chordata; class Amphibia; order Anura; family Dendrobatidae; genus Phyllobates; species Phyllobates terribilis. The sequence goes on along the minus strand of NW_027362763.1, from coordinate 677,941,832 downwards.
TTATCAGATCACAATGGCAGCTCCGGCTCTGTAATGACGATGTAATTGTGCTCACTTCATACACGGTTATATTACAGACTTGTACAGTAAATCAGCGATCCAGATGACCGGTGCGTTCTAGAGAATCACTAGAGAGGGATTATAGGCGCCAAATAAATCTGTGCAAAAATAAAACCCTTTTCTGCACAAACAAATCAGTGTTCAGTATTGGGATGGTGAATTGTAATAGATCGCGGACAATTGAATCTGTCCGTGTTCCCGTTATTTAATGGTCGCCGGGCACCTGGCGTTCTATTCTAAACCTCTAAACTTCGCCTCTAGAGATGACATTTCCTGTATAATAAAAATAACTCGGGCGCTGCGCGTTATCGATGTTTCCAGTTCTCTGAGCGAGGCAGCGGAGGGTTCAGAGAAGATTCCAGCCCGCTGTGATGAACAGTACAGAGCACAGGAATTCTTATTGGTCAGGATAAAAGAATGTTTCCCTTAAAGGGGACCTGTCACTTGCCATAAATTTATAATGGTGTCACCTGGTGTAAACGCCGCTGTTCTCCTGAATCCGGCGATGTTTTTCTTTTGCTTCTGCTCCTTTCCGTTCCTGAGATACGGCCTCCTCTTCACTGTATATAAATCTAGTCTTGTTAGCCAAGTGGGTGTGGTCTTCAGCTCTTATTTATTTAGAGACATTTTCTTTAAGAATACGCTCATTTGCATAAATAAACCATATTTATATACACAGAAGAGGGGGCCATATCTCAAGAATGGAGATGAACAGGAACAAGAGAAAAACATTACACATTAACGACACCCGACAGGTCCAAAATAATATATCGACCAATGAGTCTCTTCGTAAACTATGCGGCCATTTCTAACTTATCTTGTGCACCCATGTGATGAGTGACAACCAATAAACTGTGCCCATTTTGCCACCGAGTTATTACCCCAATCAGTATCATAGCTATCGAGGGGGTAGAGGGAGCGATTGCCCCAGGCCCCACATTCAGAGGGGCCCACCCGGAGCTGCTGCTACCTCATCTGTATCAACGTGTGTGGTGGAGAAGGGAGCCATGTCTCCCTGCACCACCGCTCTCCATTTTGTAAACCCCCGGTCATTTTATGCTTGCAGTTTACAGAACAGCAGGTTGATGCAGGGGCAGAATCGCCTCCGCATGCACAGAACGTCATTGCGCCGTGCTGGGACTCTGATGTTCAATGCGAGCACCCAAGTTTTGTAGGTGGACTTTTCAGGATTCTGGATTAGGTGAGTATATATTTTTTCTTTTAATTAAAACGTGTGTTGGAACTGTGGAGGCATCATAAAGTATGTGTGCCCATCATACATTGTAGTAACTGCTGTGGGGGGCCTCCATAAAGTGTGAGTGCCATTCTACAGCGTGGGAGCTAATGTGGGGGCTACTGTGGGGTTTATTACACTGTGTATAGGGGAGTTGTGGGCCACTTGTACTGTGCATAAGGGAGCCGTCATTGGCTCACGGCACATCATTATTTCTAATTTTAAATAGGCACTTAAGCATTATTGGGGCACTAAGTAGTGTTACTGCCAAAGGTACACATGTGGCGTTACTGATCCTGATGTACAAAAATATTACTACTATAATACTGCCCCCTATACTCAAGAATATAACTACTATAATACTGCCCCCTATGTACAAGAATATAACTACTATAATACTGCTCCTGTGTACAAGAATATAACTACTATAATACTGCTCCCTATGTACAAGAATATAACTACTATAATACAGCCCCTATGTACAAGAATATAACTACTATAATACTGCTCCTATGTACAAGAATATAACTGCTATAATACTGCCCTCTATGTACAAGAATATAACTACTATAATACTGCTCCTATGTACAAGAATATAACTACTATAATACTGCTCCTATGTACAAGAATATAACTACTATAATACTGCTCCTATGTACAAGAATATAACTACTATAAAACTGCTCCTATGTACAAGAATATAACTACTATAATACTGCCCCTATGTACAAGAATATAACTACTATAATACTGCCCTCTATGTACAAGAATATAACTACTATAATACTGCTCCTATGTACAAGAATATAACTACTATAATACTGCCCCCTATGTACAAGAATATAACTACTATAATACTGCTCCTATGTACAAGAATATAACTACTATAATACTGCTCCTATGTACAAGAATATAACTACTATAATACTGCCCCTATGTACAAGAATATAACTACTATAATACTGCCCCTATGTACAAGAATATAACTACTATAATACTGCTCCTATGTACAAGAATAGAACTACTATAATACTGCCCCTATGTACAGGAATAGAACTACTATAATACTGCACCTATGTACAAGAATGTAACTACTATAATACTGCTCCTGTGTACAAGAATATAACTACTATAATACTGCCCCTATGTACAAAAATATAACTACTATAATACTGCCCCTATATACAAGAATATAACCACTATAATACTGCCCCCTATGTACAAGAATATAACTACTATAATACTGCTCCTATGTACAAGAATGTAACTACTATAATACTGCCCCTATATACAAGAATATAACCACTATAATACTGCCCCCTATGTACAAGAATATAACTACTATAATACTGCACCTATGTACAAGAATGTAACTACTATAATACTGCCCCTATATACAAGAATATAACCACTATAATACTGCCTCCTATGTACAAGAATATAACTACTATAATACTGCCCCCTATGTACAAGAATATAACTACTATAATACTGCCCCCTATGTACAAGAATATAACTGCTATAATACTGCCCCCTATGTACAAGAATATAACTACTATAATACTGCCCCCTATGTACAAGAATATAACTACTATAATACTGCTCTTATGTACAAGAATATAACTACTATAATACTGCCCCCTATGTACAAGAATATAACTACTATAATACTGCTCTTATGTACAAGAATATAACTACTATATTACTGCTCCCTATGTACAAGAGTACAACTACTATAATACTGCTCCCTATATACAAGAATATATCTACTATAATATTGCCCCCTATGTACAAGAATATAACTACTATAATACTGCCCCTATGTACAAGAATATAACTACTATAATACTGCTCCTATGTACAAGAATATAACTACTATAATACTGCCCCCTATGTACAAGAATATAACTACTATAATACTGCACCTATGTACAAGAATGTAACTACTATAATACTGCCCCTATATACAAGAATATAACCACTATAATACTGCCTCCTATGTACAAGAATATAACTACTATAATACTGCCCCCTATGTACAAGAATATAACCACTATAATACTGCCTCCTATGTACAAGAATATAACTGCTATAATACTGCCCCCTATGTACACGAATATAACTACTATAATACTGCCTCCTATGTACAAGAAAATAACTGCTATAATACTGCCCCCTATGTACAAGAATATAACTACTATAATACTGCTCCTATATACAAGAATATAACTGCTATAATACTGCCCCCTATGTACAAGAATATAACTACTATAATGAAGCCCATGAATTGATAAGAATGTGCTATACTATACCTTATACATTTTGTAGAGCGTTGCTGCATTATATATCACTATTTTTCTGTGTTATGCAGGGTCAGATGCCGTCCTATTCGCAGATCACCGGATCCCTCTGACACACACATACCTGGAGATGATGCTGGCTATGCAGCCATTATACACAGGAGGATTAAGGCTCAATCCTGGAAGTCTTGAGATGGGAAAGTAAGAGAACAGGAATGTATTGTTTGCGGCACAATGGTTTGTATTCCGGATTATTTTGCTGGATGCATTTGGCAGGAGACCAGTCCAGATTAGGTCACACCAGTGAGTAATGGACGGCAAGTAAATTAAAGTAAAACTAAACCGAAAACAGAAGCAAATGAAAAGCGAAATGATAGCAGCATTGATTTGTCTCCAGTCTCTTCCTAATATCACGGCTGCATTTTATACGAGGTGCGATTTTGTCCTCAACTGAAGGGGAGAAAGGGGGGAGGGGAGCGGGGGGTTGCAGTGTACTTGCAGAAGTTATTATATAGCGCCAACAGTTGCTAATTTGCTGTGAGAGTTTAATTAACTTGGATGTATTCTTGGAGTGATACTTTTATGTCCAAAAATGACAAGTATTTACAGCGATTTTTCTGGCTAACACTGTACCACAATATAACTTTGTATTTTACATCGTTATCTTGGATGTAAATACACCAAATTTGGTGCTGTACCTGGATGAAAAGGTTGAAAGGTGTTGTGTTAATTCCTTGGTTTAAGGAAGTTCCTGGTCCCCGCTTGAAGTTGGGTGGGGTGGAGGAGCAGGACTTAATCTCAGTGCCTGGGCCTATTTCTGGGCTACGACCCCCATCTACCTAGTGGCAGACAGAGGCTCTTGCATCCCTCAGGCACCAGTTGCAGTCGCTACCTCCGCACCTCTACCACTTGCAGCAATTGAGCTCCATTGAAAAACACATACATTTTCCTGCTAAACCTTTAGACCATGGCACAGGTCACATGGCCAACAATGATTCCCCTATGCTACTTCACAGTGTAATGCAGGTGATGAGAGAGAGGGGGGGGGGGTCGCAGTGTTATGCTCAAAGCATTGCAACATGCAATTTGCAGTCAGAACCTTTTTGATTTTTATGACCATCTTGTCATAGTATGGTGCAGGTCACCATTCACAAGCGCTAGACTGCATCGTAGCAACAGCACGTTGTGATCTTTGGCCAAAATAATCATCTAGCGTTAACCACACACTTGCTTCATTAGTTTAAAGACTTCAATTATTGGCTTCATGTGTGAACTGATGAGCTAAAATAAGCGTCCCCTTATGTGTCACTGTTAATCCTGGTATCTAGGAGGCCTAGAGCCAAGATTGGAGTCTTCTCTGATCCTGGACTCTATGATCCAAAAAGGTGGTCAGAATGTTTTACACCAAGAGGAACTTTTACATTGGTCCTGATGGCATAGGTACCCCAGAGCTTGCACCAACTAGGATGTATTCCCCAATATGTAGGATGGGCAGTGGTATTGGTACATTATATGGTATATTCTGAAAGGTGGGTTGTAAGGACTACAGTGATCAGACCCATGAGTGATGTGTAATACCCACCAATATTGCATGGCTACCCTGTAAGCTGCTGGTCCAAATATCCTTGGCCGGTCTGATGTACAGATATTTTATAGTTTATGACTGGATAGGACCATGAACAACATGATCATACATGGACTATTTATAGCTGGTTTCCATCCTAAGCTCATGGTCTGACCCTGAAAACCTTACAACCAGTCATTCCCACCAGCCACATAAAAAGATGAAAGCTCAGACTGACCAGGAACGGGAAGCCGTCCACATTCCTGAGCGCTGATACATATCACAGGGTCTCTTTATGGAAAGTTTCCTTTACCAAGTAGGGGAATGAGATCCTATAAGGACAAGTAATGGACAGAATACAGATCTCCGATAGATGGGATGACCTGACTGGTTACCTCCGACTTGCCAATACTTCTGACCGCCACTCCATTCATTCCCAAGCACCTGCTCAACATTTTCAGACAACCTCAAAAATAATGGAGCATCGGTTGAGCACATGCACGGCTGCTACATTCTTACTTGAATAAATAAACATTTTTAGTTCTACCAAAGAGACCTCCAAGATTTCCAAGTTATCACCCATCCTTGCACTGGTCAATCTTCCAGAGGGTGGTGGTTTCTAATTAAGTGACATCAACACATCTTCTTGGAGAATCCATGTTCTGCTGAATTTACATGGTTGAGGTAGCCATTGGTTGACCAGGATTACAAATTAGTGCATTCATACAAATATCAGCTGCAGATGTGACGGTCTGAGAATGCCATGTGTGAACTGGGAATTGGTAGAGAAACTGCACCATAAAACAGTCACTCATTCTCGATAGCAAATTGGACTGATCCAGTTACCTGCTGAGGTTTTTAGATTCATGTGGCATATTTCTCATTAGCAGATTGGTCAGTGTTATGTCCATCTCACACAGACTGAATAAGCAGTCTGAACGTAGCCCAAAACACATCTGGAGCATGCATCAAAACTGGCAAAAAAAAAAAAAGTGAACTCCATTGCAACCAATTGAATTAATTACTTTGGCAAAAAGATTTTCCTTTGACAAATAACTTCTTGTAACAGTTTTGCAATAAAAAACTGCAAAACTGAAGTTTTCATAAATTTGGCATAATCTATAGAGCTACAAGAATGTACTTTGTATCAACAGGCTAAAGTGCTGCAAAGCAAGCGAGTGAAACTTTGCAACAGTCACAGGACGTTTGCACTTTTTCCGCTTTCTTTCCACTAGAGGGAAGTTGCATTTCACCCACAATTTCACTACTACTTAAGGTTATTGTGTAGTACTAGGACAAACCTTATACAAGCAACTAAAACCAAAAAAAGTTTGCGACCAGCCGCCTCCCAAGACCCTCAAAGACTAAGTTTGTTTGGTGACTTTGCAAACCCACAAGCTGACAATCCCCTGGCCAGTGATTGATCGCCCCTGCCCTGCAGACACATACCACATTCAGCACAGTTAGCCTGCTTTATGTCAGACTGGTACAGGCAGGAAATAGTATTTGGGCTGAATAGCAGCACTCACACGTACAAATAAAACCACCACATCGGCTGAGTTGGAAAGCAATTTGAAACTTTTTATTTACAACTGTCACAGTGACATAATAGTTTTGGAAAAAAAAAAAAAAAAAAAAAAAAAAAAAAGCTAGCATCTCCCTGAGCCTTAAAAATTACAGAAATATATACTTATATATAACTATTATACAACAGTTTACGAGTGCTTTTTGTTCGCAGACATTTGTAACAAATGGAAATATACAATACTCTCAAAGAGGAAAAACAAAGACAAATGCAGAGTAATTCCTTCCACAGTTTGCAATCAGTAGGACTTGTAATGGATGTCAATGCACAATAGAAATCGAGAGGTCTCAGTGGATTGTCACTACGTATCTACTGGAATGCCACCATGCTATGAAGCTCATTGTGGTTTACAGCTCATCTCTTGCACCCATAACCAATACCCATTTGTGAACCATGACCTGGAGTGCCTTTGGCTGATGACCGACAACCACAGATATTTTACACGTGCAACTTGCAAGATATACATACAATATTTTCATTTAATATTTGGACAGATTAAAACACAGGAATTATTGCTGTATTGTCATTCAAAAATAGGAACCAGTCTACAAAGACAAAGCATCTAGTAATGTGTGATGGTGTAGGCAATGTCTGCATAGCCACCAGCATATTACACTGAGGTATTTACTCAATTCAATGGATAGGAAAGGCTTGAAGACCGTAAATGTATCTGGTGAAGTCAAGGGCAATGGTGGGTCTCAAAAAGGCATTGGGAAAGTGAAAATTACTGAAAGACTGATGTGTATTTTTAGAGCGGTAACCATCCAGACTCATCCCAAGAAATCAACAGTCTCGAGGGCACAAATAAGTAAACCTCTACCATAACATGTGGTCGGCTTAACCAGGGTCATCCAGACACATTTTTTCAACTTGCCAATTTCCCACTTGGGATAGACCTTTAATGTATCTTGTTGGAGTATCACACACCCACTAAAATTTTGGCAAAGTGTTCTCAGCTATTGCTTTTCATCATAAAAACAGATGGCCATCATCAACTGCATTCAGTGAGACCAGGCCAAGATGGCCAACCGCACCCAAGATATTAATTCTGACGACTTTAAGGACTTCTGAATTCTTAGGACAATACAGTAAAGCAGAAGATGGCCACTTCATCCAAAAAGGAAGCGCAATGTTTGTTTTTTTCCATACCAGAGAACTCTACATACTTGTCTACATTGTTGACTTTGTAGCAGAACCGTGCAAAGTTTTACTGTAAGCCAAGGAACACAACATCTCAGTACAGGACAAATACATGACACTATTGCATCCCTGTACAAAACTGAACACTGGAATTAATACTACATAGACAGATTCCACTTTTCGATCCAATTACAAATAGTTACAACACATTGATGACATTGAGAAAGTTGTCGAGAGTGGAGCCAAGGTGTACACCACCAGTTCACGAGAAGATGACTGCTTGCCATGGATTATAACGACAACAGTTACCAAAATTGCATCAACTAAGACTCCGGTTGGTGGACAGCATGACGTAACATTCACAGAGAAGTGAGGTGTTGAATGTTTTTTGCAGACAAGGCGGTTTATTAATGGTCGTTGAGTCAGTGCCTCTGTCCAAAGAATTCCTTCTTACGTTAATCTAAGTTTATCACTGCATCTAGCCTTAGAAAAACCTCAGATCGTATTCTAATGATTGAATTAAAAAAAAAAAAAAAAAAAAAAAAAGCAAACACTTCTTCAAGACTTCGGGGCTTTTAATCACAACGAAGGCCGGATTCTTCCACCGAGAGGAAAAATAAAAATAAAATAAAGACTCGTCACAGGTGCATCTTGGAATTTGTCATAGTTCGCAAAATCCTTCCTATCTGATTCATAGTAGGCCCGTCGTTGGGCAACTTTTCATCCAAAAGAACAAGGGTCATCATGTGTTTACTGCTCCTTGTTGTCTTTTTGTGTGTCACAGTTTGATTCCTTTTCTTCTTCCACCAGGAACTCTTCTGGAGGCCATCTGAGCTCTCCACTCTCAACATCTCCCTCTGTGGGCTCCACCACAATGGAGGGAAGTCGATCCTTCAGTTTGCAGCATCGTTCAAAGTCTGAAGGGTCTGGGAAGATCTATAAAGAAAAAAAAAAAAGAACAGTAAAGTCAGCTCAGGAAAAAAAAATGTAGAAAAAAAATTGTTTTTCAGCAAGACATTTAAGAAGAATGTCAAGAAAAATATTCAAATTGGTAAATAAGATTTCTACAATGCTTTAACTGAGAAGTAGGGTAGATGTAGAACTGTCCTTCTAAAAGGATTCCAAGGAAGGGAAGAAAGATGTTCTGGTAATGCTCTGCAACATATGTCTGCCAGTTGGACTTGAAGGGTCACAATTTCTTGCAAAACATTACAGAGGCAACACTAGGCTAGTAACAACTAGTGTCTTGGCACAAGGATATCATTTCAGTGATGAAACAGTACTCGCTTAAGCCCATTAAGTGCTCCCATCACTGGTCATCTTTACAGATCCCATTTGGTAACTCAGGAGCAAACAATCACTTTTTTATCTCTAGACCTAGAGAGACCACAATTATGACAAACTCCTTACTAGCATTGAATATGGGATCAAGAATGGTATTTGAAGGCCTACATACACGTTAGACTAAAGTTGCCAAACCAGCCAATATCTGCAGGATCAGCCAATGTCTTTGGTGGCCTCACAGATTATTTTGGGGGAAGAGAAGAATCTGACCCGTTTCATTTCCAACAGCCTATTCTTTTGTTATTCCTGGGAGATCAGACTTCTGGTAGTTTGAGGATATTCTCAGCTCTGAGAATATAGGAGCTTGTCTCATCTGACAACTGTTTATGGAGTTGTCAGACAAGATGGATAATTGGCCAAATAATCATTCCTCCGTCATCTAATGGATAGGTTTGCTGAATGGCAGGCATAGTCAACAACTCCATAAAGGTGGCCATTCACATTAGATCATAGTCAAAACTGCCAATTTTGGTGGGACTGTCCAACCCATGAGATTGGGTAGATTTAGGAAACAAAAGTTGGCATCCAACATACCCCATTTTGTTCCTTCAGTATATTCACTGCAGCAAGATAGCTGCAGTCAGAACTTATTCCTCTCACCATCAAAAACACAATTGCACGCTCAGCCAAGTATGAACATCAGGCAAAATATGTAACATCTTCTCCACATCAGCTTTTAAGAGAAGGGTCTGGACATCCCCATGAAAATGAAATGGCCCTCAGATGACTTGCATCTTGTGTGTAGGCACCTAAAAGGTGTTGTGATGACCTATTAGGACAGGTCATCAATATCAGATCGGCAGGGGTCCAGTACCAGATAAAATCCTACACCCCCACCAATCTCATATTGGTGACTCATAGCAGAAATAGGCAAGTCTTACCACAAAAAAAGTATATTGCTCCCCCTCCAATTAGGACAGAAGATATTTGAGAGTTAATGACCCTTGTGACAGTCACATTTCTCCAAAGTGAAAAACTGCAGTTTTTAATCCCAATCGCTGCAGATTCTCATTTCCTGCCCACAGATGGGTTATTTTTTGTTTTGCACAGTCTTCAAATTTATTAAAATTGTTTAGTACTTAAGTTTTACTCTTGGGGAGGGAGTCAGTTTTTTTTATGAACACAAACTTTACAAAATGTTTTTCATCTATAGGGATCATGTTTTTTTTTTGTGTAGCAGCCCGCTCTGATAAAGTTAAGTCCATAAGCTGCGTTTTTTCATGTATAGCAAACCATTCTGTCTTCTCTGAGCTTTGTGTCCTAGTTTTAGGATTAGGACTTGTCAACACGCGGCTCAGAGAAAGACACGGATGAAAGATTAGACCAGAATATGAAGGATGCGATTACTAATGAATGAGTGGCCCTAGATGCTCCAAGCAGTCACTGATAGAAGTTTCCAGATATTCATGACCAATGACCCCAGCCGATCCGGCAGCCCAAAACTTAAGGATTACACCTATAAAGACCAACTCTGATTATAAGCTCATTATCTAGGCATGCTCTCCTATTTAGGGAGGCACGAAAATCAACAATACCACGAATTACTACTGATCACTGGAATCTTCCTGCAAAATGAACTTTGGAGAGGTTAAGATTAGGCAAATGTTCATCAAAATAACTTTCGGGGGACAGCTCAGACTTATGCAAATATTTTAGTGTCCAGAGGTATGCCATGTATATGAGGAGCCAGGTGTGGCCCTATAATAAACCTTTATTGCCCGGGGACTGGTTGGTGTCTTCACTTTTTCTAAAACCCACATTTATTTTTAGTCAGCCATATGTGTAGTTCGGGGGGCCTGTTTATTGCAGGATGAGTTGTAGTTTTGAATAGCAATCAATTTTCAAAAAAAAAATAAATAAATAAATATACACACACTATATATATACACACACACATAATATATATATACACACACATAATATATATCGTTGTTTTGTGTGTTTGGTTTTGCAGTGTTCATTGTTCAGTAGAAATTACCTAACAGGATTCTCCAGGTCTGTACAATTACAGCGATACCAGACAGGGTTTTGTTATTTTCGTGCTTAAAAAAAAGTCAGTTTTATTTAAAAAAAAAAAAAAGTATATTTTTGCATCCTGTAACTATTTTCCAGTGAATGGAGCAGGGAGTCTGTAGTTTTTTGTGTACCATGACACATTTTAATTGATTTTTTTATTGTGCAGTATTGATTTTTTTAATTAACACATTACTGTATGGGTTAGTTTTTTTTATTGTGATAACTGACTTTACAGCTGCAGCAATGTCAAATATATATTTTTTTAGCTGTGATAAAGCAGGTAATTAAGTTTATTTTTTTTTTTAAATTTGACTTATTAGTCTAGTACCCGAGATGGACCGATTGCTAGTTTTATATTGCAATAGCGAAGCATTGCTGTATATAGTGTAGATTGTGGACTCCTAAGACATCTGAGGTTGGGAATCAAAGGAGTATAAGATGGCAGCAACAGGGGCCTAACGCAGGGCCCCCAGCTGGCTTGGTAACCCCAATGGCACCTTGAGATTACGTGATAGGGAAGCCTAATGGGTGCCTGAACTACTGTGGGGTTAAACAGCAGCAGTCTGAGCGGCTAGTGCCGTTGCCATTACAGGCAGAGTCTGGCTGCATAAGAGTCTGGCTGCACAACACCTATATTGTAGTAATGCCAAACTGGTTGTCATGGGTAACAACTCTGCTTTTCATTTGCACCAATCACACGCCACCTCGCATTATTCTGAGGCCCTGTGGAAAAAGAAAGCAGCAACCTCATTGGTTGCTACAGGCAACCACTTCACTTCTCCCTTCCAGTGTGCGTTTCTATGGAATATATGTCTATCTCCCCTGGAGTCTCCACGACAACAAAAGAGGAGGCCATGTCAATTTTAGTAGTCAGGCCTGTAAGGTTACGCTGTCTGATCATAAGGGCAGTTTGTACATCGAGATGTGGTTAGATGGCGCATTGGGAATGAAACAGTACTGGCTTTAGGGGCATGGCTTTTGGATCTTCCCATGTATCCGGGCCTCCATGCTGACAGTCAGACACTTGCTGACACTTTCCAGCCTTCAACAGGATGTGGGATCTGCAAGTGTTAAACTGGTGCAAGAATTAGTGCCATTCTGAGGCAAAAATGAAAAGTGGCGCAGATTTGGTCCAAGTGACGTCACAATGGGGGATTAACGCCTTCACGCATACTGGCATGATAGTACATCAGTCAGGGTGCGGGTGTATGGCGCAGACCCGGAATTATGTTATATAGCCAGCATCTACAGGAACGCCATACGCTGCTGTTTAACCAACAAAACACCACTGTCAATCACCAACATCAGTATGTAGATCGTCTGGATGCTGACGCAGTGTTACCCTTCACATGCCTATTTGCCAATGGATTGCCATGGCAACCAGGAGCCTGTTAAAAGCCCCCCCCAATAGCTGCCATCTTGGTCAATTTCACTATATACACTGCAATATCGAAGTATCAAAGCAAATATAAACAATCATAGGTTCAAGTCTTAATTTTTTAAAGAATAAATAGTTAAAATGGGATTAGCATTTTTTTTTTTGTCAGCACACTTCTCAAAAAAAAAAGTAATTAAAGTATGGGTACCCCGAAGTAGTACCTATGAAAAGTTCAGCCCACCACAGAGTCCAACAGTGGCCAAGGAGGAGGAGTTTACACAGTTTACCTCTTTACTAGAGAGCAGCGAACCCAAACTGGGTGTCCGGTATGGACGATGAACTTTACACAGTCTCTGGTGCCGAACTCCGAACACTAACTTCTGGAAGAGAGCCGAACCGAAGTTTGGAGTAAAGTTCAGTCAAACCCAAACTTCCACAGGTCTACTCATCCCTACCCCATGATAGTAAAGCTACAGTACAGTCCCTACACTTCCAGCATACAGACTGTGCCGCCATATGGTCCCAGTGACACACCATATTCGTCTCTATCTAGCTAATATCTCTGAAACATGGCAGGTGATTGATCAATGCAAAATAGGCAGCACAGTATAGATAACTTCTATTGACACTGTATTTTAGATCTATGCAGCACATCTATAATACCGCCATGCAGTGGAGCAGTCCATTATCTATAGCTACTATAGATGCCAAACGAGCAAGCAAAAAAATTTAGTGCGCAAATCAATTTAACAGACCCGCCTCTGCAACTTTCAAGAATTAAATGTGCATTCCCTTTAAGAAGATGCAGCGGGTGAAAATAGACAATAGAAATCAGAATGAAGCACGTCAGAATGGCGCGCTGCGCCCGTGCCGTATTCTTCGAAGTCTGCTTGGCTCCAGGCCTTTCATGCACAAGTGAGCGATTCTCATTAACACGAGCAATGAACGTAGAGGCAGCGGACTCATTCATAATAACCTCAGTGTTTCTAGAAAGCGCGGCCCGCCAGCGACCGCTCCAGAATAAGGCCGCTCTGTACCCAGCAGAGGACTAATGCCAACACCACATAAGATTATCATACTTTTTTTAAAGTTATGAAATTTAGGGAATATATAAGATATATATATAAGACAGATATATATATATATATGAAAGGAAATCTGTCTTATGAGTAACGACTGAAGATGGGCACCATATTACATTATGCATGATCCCCCTACCTAATCTTCATACCTAGCAGAGGTACATCCACCTATAGCTTCTGGCCAAAACAGCCTATTATATAGGAGCAGAGCAGATCAGCAGCTGCCAGGTATCTGGTCGCGCCTTTATCTCATTCTACTGACGTGACATCACTGTGCAGGATTGGTGATGTCATTAGATGCACCCTAGTTCACCCTCACTGTATCCCAGGTAAAGGTAAGCCTAGCTATAGAGATTCAGTTTCCCTAACTTGGTATACAAATGCAATGCCCTAGCTAGGGTGCATTTCCTTGCCCCATGGTGGCAACCTGTCCTAGACCTGCACCCACAGCACATGCCCTACCAGCCCCCTCTATCCGCAGCTCTACCAGGGTCTTTTACTAAATACAATCCTTGTGGCAGCCGACTGCATATTCAACCTGCGATAGGATCCAAAAGTTCTGTCCAACATGTAGTAGCATAGAATATATACATAATGTATATCTGCAACTCCAGGTCAGGAAAAGCTGGCAGTCAATCCACAGAAGCAGGAAAAAAAATCATCCACGTTCCCTAAAGACATACCAGCATATTGGATATTATCTGCTTCCAGAAACTGCAACTAACAGAGGCACAACAGGAACTATCATCCAACTTTCCAAAACTCCTGAATGGTAAATCTGCTAATAGATACTATGAGCATAGGGAAACCAATCCTTGCACATTCTTGTGTTGACGCCTACTAGTACCCAGCTTTCCCATTAACAGAAAAATTAGTCAGACATTTCTTACCCAACGTTAAAACTTGTTGAAACTACAAATCTACTGCAACTCCTAGTTACATAGGTTGAATAAAGACCTATGGTCCATAAGGTTCAACCTTCCTCCCCCAATTGTACATGGTTATCTTTTGAGAGTTTTAGACTAATTGCTGCCATTTTAGTTCTCTCCCAAAAACTCAAGAAAAGTTTAGCTCGCCACAAGACAGCATATGGAAATATCCACAGAGGCAGATTTTTCTGTGGAACGTACCTGATAAGAATCTTTGCGAGGGCTTAAACCGATTTCATCCATGGGTTGAGTGTTCATTATAACCTCAGTCATTTCAGCTGATCTCAAGTAATCAGTGCTGCAAGAGGAAGAAAATATAATTAAGATCCTCATCCTCCACTATAATTATGCTGGAACAAAACCTTTCAAGACAGCGGTCTAGGACGATTCACCAAAATATCACAAGAATAAAAAAAAAAAAACACAGTAATTTTCCAGTTATAATTGAGCAATCAAGACTTTAACAGTGGTGGGAATTTTGGGGATTTTTATTTATAAAAATCCCACCACCATGTTGAAAAGTCTTGATTGCTCAATTTGTGCTGAGCACTGGGGCCGCGTTCACACTGCAGCAGCACTGGGTTTCTTTGCTTTTACTACAATCAAAAAAATAATTCTGGAGCTGAGCAAGCACATGAGCAGGACAGGTTTTCAGGTTTAGGTTTCAGCTGATGCTTGTCACGATGTATCTATACTATGAAATCATGAGAAATTGATACATTCATTTTAATAAAACCAAAATGTATGCTTTTAAGGTTGGTTCTCCAAACTGCACATTACCCAAATCTCCCACAATTTTGGGAGAAGCTAAGATATAAAATAAAACTCAGATCTGCTCCTCCGATCCTTCCCCCCTTGGTTCATGGTGCAAGTGGTAAAAATCTGGATCAAGTGGTTGGTATGCCAAGAACCCATTTCTAAGATCAGTGCTGAAATGCCACCATTTGCCCAAGTGTAAAGGGGATTATCCAAGTTTTTTGGACCTTGGTGGGTAATGCATGGAGAAAGCAGGATTCTTGGTGTCAGGAGAGGAATCAATTATGTCTACTCCCAGTAGATCAGTATGATAGATCTAGTATGAACGTAGATCGGCAGATGTCAGGGACTGCTAGTGATACGCTAGCTCATGTTAGACCCGCTAAACCATCTTACATACAAATGTAGTCCGCACAAGACCCCACTAATCATGACCTATAGCAAAAAGGTGGACAAAAAAAAAAGTGTCCCATATATACTCCTCCAGAAATTAATCTTTAAAAGGGAAATACACCTAAACCTACCCTCCATCAAGACAGGATTAGTACAGCGATGCAATGGGAATTTGGAACAGGGGGTCAAGCCCCTGCAGTTCGGAAAGGTTAGTATACGTCACCTATGGACATGTTAGAGGTTATTTGGAATACCCCTTTAAAAAGCAATATACCATTCTATCTAAAACAATACATTTTTCCTTGTAGATTATACTTCTAAGCCAGGAGGGTTCCAAAAATAGATGTTGGCATCTGAACAATTGTTTAAGTGACATCTCACCAATATGTTCTAGAACTTTCTGGAGAGATTTTATCTACTGCTGTTAGACTATATGACATGGCAACAAAGGGGATGGGAAATGGCAGATTATCGAGTGTTCTTGACATTAGTCCTATACATTCATTCAATAGGCTATTCTGTTGTCATCCGATTCACTTTAACAGAGGAGAAATCCAAAATACTCTTACCTAACTTCTATCACATCAGCAGTGCCAAGAGCCTCCAGACACATTTACACCAGCTGCTCCCCTAATAATGGACCTGTGATATTATAAGCTGCCGTCTATATGTTTCAGCCCTTTAAAGGTGTTTACTTGCTGCAGAAATGTCAAATATCTCATCATTTGCTCATTCAGTCACGAGAAGACAGCGACACGCTGCAGAACACCCACAGTCCACCATTCATCAGACCCAGAACAATAGGCTCCAAGGTAAAAGGACTGGAAATACTGCAGAATCTACACAACCCCACACCTTAACCAAAGAGCCAATATATGGCACAAAAGCTGCAGAAGAACGGTATCTCAAGACAGATCTCCCCAAAAACAAAGCCCTACTCATGGAGAAGATTTTTTAAAGGGGCCAATGAAAAGTACCTAGAAGAAGAACTGCGAAGAACTGAAGAGCCACTGGGGAAAGATGTCCACATTAAGAGGTGTTATATGGTCCACACACACTGGACTGACCCTAAAGAATTGCTGTATGGTCCATTCATATACTGCACTGACCCTATAAACTGATCTATGGTCCATTCAAAGACTGGACTGACCCTACAGAATTGCTTTATAGTCCATTCACAGAATAGACTGTCCCTATAAACTGATCTATGGTCAATTCAGACACCGGACTGACCCTACAGCATTGATTTATGGTCCATTCACAGACTAGACTGACTCTATAAACTGATCTATGGTCCAGACACCGGACTGACCCTACAGCATTGATTTATGGTCCATTCATACATTGGACTGACCCTACAGAACTGCTCCATGGCCCATACAAAACAGACCATACTGAACTGCTATATGGTCTGTATATACAAAGACCAGGAGTGAACAGACAGAAGGCGGCCCCTGTGGAAGTATAGATGGGCCCTTTGTGGTCCAGTAGCTCATAATGCACAATTCCACTTGGTTTGGAGTTCAAAGTGGTACCCTTTCACCCCATGGGCCCCTGTACGGCTTCACAGGTTGCACCAATGATATATCCGCCCCTGGATTAGACATAGTCTAGACTGGCTACATTATATATATATCTCTCAATACACTGGACTGACCCTACAGACCCAATTGGCCATACATTTCTGCACAGAGCGATAATTGGGACCTTGAATGGTGATTGTAGTGATTTTACAGCTTCTGTAATTGCAGCCCACATGTTTATATCCAAATTTTTAACTACAGGTATCACTTATTCTTTAGGATTCATTATGGTTCAATGTGTCCATAAAAATAAATTTTAATTAAGTCACCGCTGCCGTTCAGGACAGAGTTACAAAAATATAGCGATCCTAAGCAAGGCAACAGTCTTCCAAACTGGAGCCGTGCCCCACCCCCGTGGGCAGTAAGATCACCTTATACAAGGAGAAGTCCAGCAAGAAAAGTGATCCAATATGGAGAGTTCCCACTGCAGAGACATCCGGCCATCAGATGTTCTTGCTGTGGAAATTATTCCTGATTGCTGGTGACTAGACCTCCTCTTTGAGGGCGAGCAGAGCAGATTTGCTACAGAAATTTCTGAGACTTTTCCATTTAAATTGGTCCATTTGCTGCTGGCAAATCAAGCCCATTCAGATGGCAATTTCTGCAACACATTTGCCAGTTGTGAATATACCTTTAAAAATATTCCGATCCTGATCGTGAACAGGAGAATTGGGGCAGGATTATATTAGACATCTCCAGGAAACCGATAAGCAGCAAATTCTCAATGAAGTAAAAGCCCATCACGGTGATTCATCATGGCCGAGCGTGAATGAGGAGGTTGGCAGTGACGAGGACAGAACATTCCCATTCACACTACCGACCGCACAATGACATCAGCTGCATGGAACCAATGTGAAGCCATCTCATGTATGACCGGACACATGGGGTTAAACATACTACATGCCAAGAATTATACTGGAGCCAGGCCAGACACCACATCACATCTGTATATAGCATCAGTATCTAGCCATGATCACTTGCCCAGAGCATGCAGTGCCCATGGAGAAGGAGCAGCCTGGTGCTTACTCTCCAGTTACATTGGGCATTTTGCATTATAGATGCAGAAGATCAATGGGGCAGGTAATTGTCAGCACAAGGCAATTATGGGGTCTGCAAAGTTCTCATCCAAACCTATGTAACACACCTGCTGGTCTACCACCACAGATGTAGCAGAGCCAAATGTGGGTTTAACTCTTTGGCACAGAATGGCTTGTGTAAAAAAGGTTATAAAGTATATATAGCTGCAGTCCTATGTAACACCATGCAGTAAGCGGGGCAATGTGAACATAGGACGTGCAAAACAGCAAATTCAGCCCTCTGCTACATCAAACTAAGCTCTGCCAAATGCGTAAACTAATGCAATTATTGTGGATCAGTGCAGGCTTATGGCAGCTATAAGAGTATAATATCTTCCATCCTGTCCATGCCTAACTAAAGACTTCCTGTTTTTCACAAAACCAAAGAAGCTGACACTCTACCCAGCTCGCCTCCTAAAGCAGCCCCCCAGCACAAAATCTCTACCCAACAACTCAGCCTCTACGGTATTGTCCAGTCTATCCTTCCAGGTAGCCCATCAATTTCACCAGCCAGCCACCCCCCTCCACGTATCCCCTTACCTTCTTGCAAGCGTGCCCCTCAAAATAACGCCACCCCCCCCCCTCACGCCACTCCAGCCTGCCCCTCCAAGTTCCCCCCTATCTCTCTTCCTATGCCTACAGGTGCCCCCCTCTCGCTACTTCAACCTGCCTTCCAGGTACACCGCCTCTCACTACCCAAGCATGCCACTCCAGGAACCCCCCTCTCGCAAAAAGCTTACCCATCCATATACCTACCTCTCCCCTTCATACTGCCCCTCCATGCCCCCTCTCACTACTTCAGCCTGCCTCCAAGTACCACCAATCCCCCCAGCCTGCCTCAAGTACTCCACCCCTCCTGATACCCCATCTCTCCCCTTTAGGTACACCACTCCTCTCCAGCCTTCCCTCCCCAAACTGCCCCTCCAGGTATCCCCCCCCCCCCTCAGCCCCCTCTATCACTCCTCCACCTATCCCCCCCAATCTGCCCCTCCAGGTACCCCACTAAATGCCCCCTCCCTTTCCTCCCCAATAAGCCCCTCTGGGTACCCCTCTCTTCCCTTCCCAGTCAGCCCCCTCGGTCCCCCCACCTCTGTCTCCCCAGTGGATCCAAACAATTCATTCCATTAACATCATTAAAAGAAACAATGTAACAAAGCCGGGATTAACCCCTTCCCTCCCTGGAGTGAGTATCAATAGGCAGCGAAGTTCATCAGGGCACAGACACTGGCAGCTGCTCCCCGGGCACAGGATGAATGCCAGCCTGGCAGCCAGCTCCTCACCTGACACCTGATGCCACCCGCAGCCTGCAGAGGGCACCGCGTGGTGACCGGGGAGCAGCTCCTGCAGCAGAGCCCACCCTGCCCCCCACACAGCGAGCCTCATTAACCCTCCAACTACCAGAAACATTTCTGCCAGCTTTCATTACTTTTTTTTTTTTTTTTTTTTTTAAACTTCCATTCCACCCCCCAAAAACCTGCACCGAGGAGAAGCGCCAGGACCCCCACATCCTCCATCAGCCCATAACCCCCCCAACCTTCCCACAAGTCAGTAAAAACATTACAGCCATAAAGGGGTTAATCCAGAGGAGCCACTTACCAAGGAATGGGGTAAAATACAGACATGAAGTCCCGGGAGGCTGGGAGGAAAGTCCTGGCTTAAAGAGGTCACACAAAAGGGGTCCAACTGCAGCAGGGGGTCTCCAGACAAAGCCCAGGAGGAGCCGGCAGCGAACACAGGACCGGAGCGAGCGAGCACTGAGGCACAACGTCCCGCACAGCGTGCACCGCGCCGGCTTATATCACATAGGGGGCGGGGGCTCAGGGAGCCACGCCTACATGTGCTGACGTCACCCAAAGCATGAATGGCCTGAGCCTGCAGCTCATCCCCTGGATACAATCAGCGGAGTACATTCTTGCGGCTCCCCCGCCGCCCAATCAGCGCGCACAGCCACAATGACCTGCGGCCGGCCGGCTTCTCCTGCCGGCTTCTCCTTCTCCTGCCTTCTACCTGAGGAGGCTCTGTTCTTTGTTCAGCAATGGGAAAATGGCTTTTTAAAGTCCCCAATCTTCTCTCTGCAGCCCCCTCCCTTCCCCCCAGTTTCCTCTCTGCAGCGCCTTTCCCTTTAAGAAAAAAATAAGAACTAGTAAGCAGCGCAATTGATCATGGAGCTAAAATTAGCTGACGACCATTGCACCAACTTCATGCAACCAGGCAGATTTCATGGGGTTTATCCATGGTTTTCGTTATATGTTCTTGTGAGCTGCGAATTCTACTGTAGATCTGACTATTGGCACAGCAGATTGGCCAGCGGTGCGTAGTGGTGGACACTGGTGGGTAGTGGTGCACACTGGTGGGTAGTGATGGGTAGTGGTGCACACTGGTGGGTAGCAGTGAACATTGGTGGGTAGTGGTGAACATTGGTAGGTAGCGGTGGACACTGGTGGGTAGTGGTGGACACGGGTGGGTAGCGGTGGACACTGGTGGGTAGTGGTGCACACTGGTGGGTAGCGGTGGACACTGGTGGGTAGCGGTAGTGGTGGCGAACACTGGTGGGTAGCGGTGGACACTGGTGGGTTGCGGTGGACACTGGTGGGTAGTGATGGATAGTGGTGGACACTGGTGGGTAGTGATGGATAGTGGTGGGTAGTAATGGATAGTGGTGGACACTGGTGTATAGTGGTGGGTAGTAATGGATAGCAGTGAATAGTGGTGGACACTGGTGGGTAGTGATGGAATGGATAGTGATGGACACTGGTGGATAGTAGTGGACACTGGTGCATAGTGATGGATAGTGGTGGACTAATTCAGCCACATTGGAGGGTTTCCGAGCATGAGCCACCTTTTTAAGGTAATGCCACATCATCTCAATCAGATTAAGGTCAGGACTTTGACTAGGCCACTCCAAAGTCTCAATTTTGTTTTTCTTAAGCCATTCAGAGGTGGACTTGCTGGTGTGTTTGGATCATTGTCCTGCTGCATAACCCAAGTGCACTTCAGTTTGAGGTCACGAGCAGATGGCCGGACATTGTCCTTCAGGATATTTTGGTAGAAAGCAGAAATCATGGTTCCATTTACCACAGCAATTCTTCCAGGTCCTGAAGCAGCAAAACAGCGCCAGGCCATCACACTACCACCACCATATTTTACTGTTGGTTTGATGTTCCTTTCCGGAAATGCTGTGTTACTTCTACGCCAGATGTAATGGAACATACACCTTCCAAAAAGTTCGACTTTTGTCTCTTCAGTCTACGGAGTATTCTCCCAAAAGTCTTGGCGATCATCAAGATGTTTTCTGGCAAAACTGAGATGAGCCTTTATGTTCTTTTTGCTCAGCAGTGGTTTTCGTCTTGGAACTCTGCCATGCTGCCATTTTTGCCCAGTCTCTTTCTTATGGTGGAGTCATGAACAATGACCTTAACTGAGGCAAGTGAGGCCTGCAGTTCTTTGGATGTTGTTGTGTGGTCTTTTCTGAGCTCTTGGATGAGTCGTCGCTGTGCTCTTGGTGTAATTTTGGTCGGCCGGCCACTCCATTTGTGGATAATGGCTCTGACTGTGGTTCGCTGGAGTCCCAAAGCTTTAGAAATGACTTTATAACTTTTTCCAGACTAATAGATCTCAATTACTTTGTTTCTCATTTGTTCCTGAATTTCTTTGGATCGCAGCATGATTTCTAGCTTCTGAGGATCTTTTGGTCTACTTCACTTTGTCAGGCAGGTCCCATTTAAGTGATTTATTGATTCAGAACAGGTGTGGCAGTAATCAGGCCTGTGTGTGGCTAGGGAAAGTTAACTCAGCTTCCCAAAGATGTGATAAACCACAGTTCATTTATGTTTCAAGGGGGAAGGGGGCAATCACTTTTTCACACAGGGCCCTGTAGGTTTGGATTTCTTTTTCCATTAATAATAAAAACCTTCATTTAAAACTGCATGTTCTGGTTACTTGTGTTATCTTCGTCTAATATTTACATTAGTTTTGTGATCTGAAACATTTAAGTGCGACAAACATGCGGAAGAATAAGACATCAGGAAGGGGGCAAATACTTTTTCACACCTACATATATATATATATATATATATATATATATATATATATATATATCAAGAGGGGGGATATATATACCAGGATGGGGGGGGGGTATCCCGGTCAAAATCTTGCACCGGAGCCCATTGGACTGTAGTTATGCCACTTGGCGAGATCACCCCCATGATATGATGTCATAATGAGGCACCATACAGCAGCATATGAGTGCCTGTAATGTAGTGGGGAACCTTGGGGGGGGGGGGGGTCTATGTACAAAACGGATTGCATAGTGGGGAAACTTGAGGACTATATGGTATGAAACCATTGGAATATGTAGTGGGGAACCTGTGAGAATGAGCACTGAAGGGACTACAAAGTAGGGAACCTTAGGGACTATGTATTAAGACCCATGAGGTCTACATAGTGTGGAACCTTAGGGACTGTGTACTAAGTGAGTTGCATAGTGGGAAACCTCAGGGACTGTGTAGTATAGAATCATAGGGACGGCATAGTGGGAAACCTTAGGGACTGTGCAGCATATAACCATAGGGATGGTATAGTGGGGAACATTAGGGACTGTGCAGCATAAAACCATAGGGACGGTATAGTGGGGAACATTAGGGACTGTGTAGTATAGAACCATAGGAACAGTATAGTGGGGAACATTAGGGACTGTGCAGCATAGAACCATAGGGGCGGTATAGTGGGAAACCTTAGGGACTGTGCAGCATTGAACCATAGGGACGGTACAGTGGGGAACATTAGAGACTGTGCAGCATAGAACCATAGGGGCGGTATAGTGGGAAACCTTAGCGACTGTGCAGCATAGAACCATAGGGATGGTACAGTGGGGAACATTAGGGACTGTGCAGCTTAGAACCATAGGGGCGGTATAGTGGGAGAACATTAATGACTGAATAACAGAAATATAAGGATACCATAGGGTCTGTGTGTCACGGGTGTGTCAGGTGTGGCAGACAGTCGCTCTGGAGCTGGCTGCAGAAGGTCACTGCGCTTGGCCATGCAGACGCCTTCTTGATCCTCTCATCTCTTTAGTATTGTTATATCCTTCTTCCTTTAGGACCCAGCATCTACCTCCACCTTCTGCTGCTGATTGACACATCCTTGCTTGGTAGTTAAATGGGTATTCCCATCTCCAAGATTCTATCCCAATATGTAGTAGGTGTAATAATAATAATATTAGCAAATATCTCCAATTAGAAATGTAGCATAGTATTTTTGATTCGCTATGTCTCTTTCCTCATGTGCAGGCATCACAGGACCTTAGGTATCCATGGTTACGACCACTAGCAACTAGCTAACTAACTGTGACTTTATCAGTGGACGTAACCATGGATACCTAAGGTCCTGCGATGCCTGCACATGAGGAAAGAGACATAGCGAATCAAAAATACTATGCTACATTTCTAATTGGAGATATTTGCTAATATTATTATTATTACACCTACTACATATTGAGATAGGATTTTGGAGATGGGAATACCCCTTTAAATACTCTCAGTTTCTTCAGAGAGGCGCCAGTGATAGTTCTATGTATCTTTGTGTTGGCTTGGAGCACTAGCAGTTGGCTAGTTTCTTCTCTGGTGCCCTTGGAGGACAGTTGGCGTTACTCCTCTGGTGCCTGCTCAAGCTAAGTGTATCCCCTTTGTTTGTCTACCTTGTTGTCTTTAGTTTGTAGTGGGGCTTGACTAGTACTCACCTTGTCCCCTCCCTATCTAGGGCCAAGCTCTAGGGACATTCAGGGCTTAGGTTCCTGCTCGGCGATAGGTGTAGAACCTATATAGGGACAGTAGGGTAGGTAGGGTGATATTAGATCTGCCTACGGGTCTTCACTCTCCCTTTCCCTAGAGTTTGGGCTTCCTTCCCCTCTTCCCTTCGTGCTGCACTTAGTCTGTCCCTCACCTTGTGTGACACTGTGTAATATGAACTACAGGATTTTAGAGACTGCATATCACTGAACCATAGGGGCTTAATGATCTGGAACATTAGGGACTATGTAGTAAGAAGCCCTAATGGCTGGCAGTAAGAATCTATAGGGACTGTATATTATGGAGCTATAGTGTATGTGTCATACGGTGCCATTATATGGACGGCATAATACTGACCCATGGGGACACCATAGTATAGGAATAAAAGACTCAGTTATGTGGACACAGGGAGGGGAACTTTAGGGATCAATAATAGAAAACCATAGAGACTGCATTATAGGGAGTCCTAGGGACAACATTCTACAGAACCATAGGGGCGATGTGTGATCCTATAGACTCCCAGGCATGCTGTCATCTGCTTGAGCTGCATTTAGTTGGTTTGCCAATGAATGAAACAGAATGCAGTGTAAAAAAGCCTTTAAAAACAGACAATTCATCCTATGGAGGATTAGAAAGGAGATACATGCGGTCAGTGTCTGCAGCGAGGGGGGGGGGGCCATCTCATAGTTCTATCCTGTGCTGCACATAGTGGCCATCTAACCCCCCTCCGCTGTCCAGCTATGAACCAACTGACTGACTGATTGGAAGCATGGTGAACTCAGAGCAGGGGGGGGGGTGCTGGCTGCAGGCATTCCTACATTGTGTATGATGTCAGGTAATCTTGGTTTTAGCTTCTACTTCTGCATAATTCCAAATACAGTTAGGGTACGTGGCCACGGTCCGTAATAGCAGCATTTTGGACGCAGCTCACCTGCGCTGCGTCCAAAACGCTGCGTTGTACAGTAGAAGTAAAGTGGATGGGATTTATAGAAATCTCGTGCCCACTGTGCTTCAATGTGACGCTGCATAAACTCACCGGCAGCGCGGCTTTCCACAATAGAAATGTATAGAGGTTTCCACAATAGAATGTATAGAGTGCATTAACTCCACATGTGTTCACTGAATAGATACGGATTTACCTGCGTGATCAGACACAGCGAAAATACGCTGCTATAGCCTGATCGTGGGCACATAGCCTTATAGAAAAGAGATGAAGAAGGGGACAATGTACAAGAGAATGTATGTATGTTGTAATTCCGTGTTCTCAGAAATAATCATAAATGATACAGTCATCATTATATTTAAAATGTCACTTCTATCATCTGTGACAAAGAGAGGTAAAATGCCCAGGTAACTAAGTAGTTCCTAGCACTAAAAGACTTTAATTTTCATGTAGAGCACAGGCCCGGGAAACTACTTGGAAATGCTGATGCCCTCTCTATAATTCCCTGTCTGGTGTCTGAAGGTGCCCAAACCCCCCAGCTTTGGGCAGAGGGTGGGAATATGTGACAACGTCACCGGCGGAATACTGGAGGAGAGATACGTGTCTCTGATACTTTTTGCTTCAGTGATGTAAAACATGGAGGTTTCTCCTGCACATCCACCCTATCTCCACTCCAGGGCGTAGTTTAGGGGCTATAAGAAGCCCGCCTTTTGACTCAGAAGGTGTTCAGTATCTGGAGGCCAGCTCCAGAGAGAGGAGCGTGTGTTTGTTCCTGTTAACCCTGAACCGCGTGGTTTTTGCTAACCCGGAGTGGCCGGACCCCGGCCGGTGCAAGGACTTTGCTGGACTCTTTTCTTATTTTGTTTGCCGTTAGGCCGGATGGGCTGTGTTTCTTTTCATGAACTTTACATTGGTTTATGCTGCTCAAATAAACCAACTGATAATTTAAAGAGACAGTGTTCTGTTTATACCTCAATGCATAGCCGAGTGAGCCGATCTACCACACATCCATCAGAATAAAGTCTAAAATTCTAATTCTGTAATTCTAATGAGGTTTCTTCTACGCTCATTATCTCAGCACTAAAGTGCCTTCAACCTATGTACAAGAATATAACTACTATAATACTGCTCCTATGTACAAGAATATAACTACTATAATACTTCTCCTATGTACAAGAATATAACTACTATAATACTGCTCCTATGTACAAGAATATAACTACTATAATACTGCTCCTATGTACAAGAATATAACTACTATAATACTGCCACCTATGTACAAGAATATAACTGCTATAAAACTGCTCCCTATGTACAAGAATATAACTACTATAATACTACCCCCTATGTACAAGAATATAACTACTATAATACTGCCCCTATGTACAAGAATATAACTACTATAATACTACCCCCTATGTACAAGAATATAACTACTATAAAACTGCTCCCTATGTACAAGAATATAACTACTATAATACTGCCCCCTATGCACAAGAATATAACTACTATAATACTACCCCCTATGTACAAGAATATAACTACTATAAAACTGCTCCCTATGTACAAGAATATAACTACTATAATACTACCCCCTATGTACAAGAATATAACTACTATAAAACTGCTCCCTATGTACAAGAATATAACTACTACAATACTACCCCCTATGTACAAGAATATAACTGCTATAATACTGCTCCCTATGTACAAGAATATAACTACTATAATACTGCCCTCTATGTACAAGAATATAACTGCTATAATACTGCCTCCTATGTACAAGAATATAATTACTATAATACTGCCCTCTATGTACAAGAATATAACTGCTATAATACTGCCCCTATGTACAAGAATATAACTACTATAATACTGCCCCCTATGTACAAGAATATAACTACTATAATACTGCCCCTATGTACAAGAATATAACTACTATAATACTGCTCCCTATGTACAAGAATATAACTACTATAATACTGCCCCTATGTACAAGAATATAACTACTATAATACTGCCCCTATGTACAAGAATATAACTGCTATAATACTGCCTCCTATGTACAAGAATATAATTTCTATAATACTGCCCTCTATGTACAAGAATATAACTGCTATAATACTGCTCCCTATCTACAAGAATATAACTGCTATAACACTGCCCCCTATGTACAAGAATATAACTACTATAATACTGCCCTCTATGTACAAGAATATAACTGCTATAATACTGCTCCTATGTACAAGAATATAACTACTATAATACTGCCCCTATGTACAAGAATATAACTACTATAATACTGCCCCCTATGTACAAGAATATAACTACTATAATACTGCCCCCTATGTACAAGAATATAACTACTATAATACTGCTCCCTATGTACAAGAATATAACTACTATAATACTGCCCCTATGTACAAGAATATAACTACTATAATACTGCCCCTATGTACAAGAATATAACTGCTATAATACTGCCTCCTATGTACAAGAATATAACTACTATAATACTGCCCCCTATGTACAAGAATATAACTACTATAATACTGCTCCCTATGTACAAGAATATAACTACTATAATACTGCCCCTATGTACAAGAATATAACTACTATAATACTGCCCCTATGTACAAGAATATAACTGCTATAATACTGCCTCCTATGTACAAGAATATAATTTCTATAATACTGCCCTCTATGTACAAGAATATAACTGCTATAATACTGCTCCCTATCTACAAGAATATAACTGCTATAACACTGCCCCCTATGTACAAGAATATAACTACTATAATACTGCTCCCTATGTACAAGAATATAACTACTATAATACTGCCCCTATGTACAAGAATATAACTACTATAATACTGCCCCTATGTACAAGAATATAACTGCTATAATACTGCCTCCTATGTACAAGAATATAACTACTATAATACTGCCCCCTATGTACAAGAATATAACTACTATAATACTGCTCCCTATGTACAAGAATATAACTACTATAATACTGCCCCTATGTACAAGAATATAACTACTATAATACTGCCCCTATGTACAAGAATATAACTGCTATAATACTGCCTCCTATGTACAAGAATATAATTTCTATAATACTGCCCTCTATGTACAAGAATATAACTGCTATAATACTGCTCCCTATCTACAAGAATATAACTGCTATAACACTGCCCCCTATGTACAAGAATATAACTACTATAATACTGCCCTCTATGTACAAGAATATAACTACTATAATACTGCTCCTATGTACAAGAATATAACTGCTATAATACTGCCCCTATGTACAGGAATATAACTGATAGTAGGTATTCAGTAGGTTAATAAGTCAGGATCCGTTCTGATCGTGGCTGGTAGGACAGATTATTATGGGGCTCGGCGATTGTTTCATCTCTTCTTGATTCGATTTGCCCAGGCGGTTTTGCTTCTCAGGAAGAGGATGGGGGAAGGGCTCGCTGTTATTTTCCACTGAACGCTAATATGATAAACTGTGGAGGATTAAAAGCCCAACTGGCGCGACCAATCTGCGGCTTAAAATAACTCCGAAATAAGTTTAATTAGGTGAAGGAGTCGGGGGTGGGGAGGGTCTGTGAGGGTGGTGGAGGGGCAATTGGCGGGGTCTGTTGGTTTTATATGAAACATAAGGGATTAGCGTAAGGTTGTTGCGTTCAGGAGACTTTGTCACATGTGCAAACGGCTGCGTCCGGTGCAGTAATCGCGTGATCGCCTCCATTCTTTGCGGATTTTCCATTGTGAATTTGCTTTGCGGTCGGATGCAGATTTGCAGCGGACTTTACTGTTTTCTCTCTTATTTGGCCTCTCTGGGCACAAGGGCAGAATTTCTATGTATCTCATAAGAGATAAGGGGGATGGGTCATGGTGAGGATCTCGCCGAGAGATGCCCCCAGATGACTATGGATCTAATCGATCACTAGGATCAGCGTCTGTGTTACGGTACGCAGGGTCGGAATCGCACATCGTGGGGCCCCGAATGTCTGACGGCCTGCAGGGTATTCGGCCCTTCTTTACCCGTCTCCTTACAATGGGGGAGAAAGGATCGAGGGACGGAGCGATCGCTCCGAGGATTCTCCCCGCACACCGTCTCGTGCTGTCGCCAGCACGTCTCCTCTCTACATGACTTCCATGTGCTGCAGAGAAGGAGGATTTCTGTTCAGCCACAAACGATCCAATCACCCAATGAAAGAGCGTTTTCTTTCCACATTAGGTGACGGCCGGCGCGTGCACACCGACACCGACAAACACTCGTCTGTGCTGCAGATACATGTGGATGGCACACACTGTACGTTACACACAACATGCACACACTTATACACTGTACGTTACACACAACATGCACACACTTATACACTGTACGTTACACACAACATGCACACACTTATACACTGTACGTTACACACAACATGCACACACTTATACACTGTACGTTACACACAACATGCACACACTTATACACTGTACGTTACACACAACATGCACACACTTATACACTGTACGTTACACACAACACACACACACTTATACACTGTACGTTACACACAACATGCACACACTTATACACTGTACGTTACATACAACATGCACACACTTACACACTGTACGTTACACACAACATGCACACACTTATACACTGTACGTTACACACAACATGCACACACTTATACACTGTACGTTACACACAACATGCACACACTTATACACTGTATGTTACACACAGTCACAAGCACTAAATGTTTCTTGCACACATACACACTACATGTCACATATACATTGCTACACACACAGCATGTCATACACATGCACACACTGTATGTTACACACATACACAAACAAACACTACATTTTACACCCAAACATTCACCGCATGTTACACACATTGTGTATGTTATACACACACACACTGAATGTCACACTTATACACACACTGCATGCTGCACACACATTGCATATCACACACATACAGACTGTATTAAACACATGTAACACCCACACATTCACACTATGTTACACACATCGTATGTCATACACACTGCATGTTACGCACACACACATTGCATGTTACACACACACATTGCATGTTACACACACACACATTGCATGTTACACACACACACTGCATGTTACACACACACACATTGCATGTTACACACACACATTGCATGTTACACACACACACACATTGCATGTCACACACACACATTGCATGTTACACACACACATAGCATGTTACACACACACATTGCATGTTACACACACACACTGCATGTTACACACACACATTGCATGTTACACACACACACTGCATGTCACACACACATTGCATGTTACACACACACACGCATTGCATGTTACACACACACACTGCATGTTACACACACACACATTGCATGTTACACATACACACATTGCATGTTACACACACACACACTGCATGTTACACACACACATTGCATGTTACACATACACACATTGCATGTTACACACACATTGCATGTTACACACACACACATTGCATGTTACACACACACATTGCATGTTACACACACACACATTGCATGTTACACACACACATTGCATGTTACACATACACATTGCATGTTACACATATGCACATTGCATGTTACACATACACACACTGCATGTTACACACACACACATTGCATGTTACACACACACATTGCATGTTACACACACACACATTGCATGTTACACACACACATTGCATGTTACACACACACATTGCATGTTACACATATGCACATTGCATGTTACACATACACACACTGCATGTTACACACACACACATTGCATGTTACACACACACATTGCATGTTACACACACACACTGCATGTTACACATACACACACATTGCATACACACACATTGCATGTTACACACACACATTGCATGTTACACACACACACATTGCATGTTACACACACATACATTGCATGTTACACACACACACATTGCATGTTACACACACACACTGCATGTTACACATACACACACATTGCATGTTACACACACACATTGCATGTTACACACACACACATTGCATGTTACACACACACACATTGCATGTTACACACACACACATTGCATGTTACACACACACATTGCATGTTACACACACATACATTGCATGTTACACACACACACATTGCATGTTACACACATTGCATGTTACACACACACACATTGCATGTTACACATACACACATTGCATGTTACACACACACACATTGCATGTTACACACACACATTGCATGTTACACACATTGCATGTTACACACACACACATTGCATGTTACACATACACACATTGCATGTTACACACACACACATTGCATGTTACACACACACATTGCATGTTACACATACACATTGCATGTTACACACACACACACACATTGCATGTTACACGCACACACATTGCATGTTACACATACACATTGCATGTTACACACACACACATTGCATGTTACACATACACATTGCATGTTACACACACACATTGCATGTTACACACACACATTGCATGTTACACACACATTGCATGTTACACACACACACATTGCATGTTACACACAGACACATTGCATGTTACACACACACACACATTGCATGTTACACACACATTGCATGTTACACACACACATTGCATGTTACACATACACACATTGCATGTTACACACACACACTGCATGTTACACATACACACACATTGCATGTTACACACACACATTGCATGTTACACACACACACATTGCATGTTACACACACATACATTGCATGTTACACACACACACATTGCATGTTACACACACACACTGCATGTTACACACACACACATTGCATGTTACACACACACACATTGCATGTTACACACACACACATTGCATGTTACACACACATACATTGCATGTTACACACACACATTGCATGTTACACATACACACATTGCATGTTACACACACACACATTGCATGTTACACACACATTGCATGTTACACACACACACATTGCATGTTACACACACACACATTGCATGTTACACACACATTGCATGTTACACACAGACACATTGCATGTTACACACACACATTGCATGTTACACATACACATTGCATGTTACACATACACATTGCATGTTACACACACACACACATTGCATGTTACACGCACACACATTGCATGTTACACATACACATTGCATGTTAAACATACACATTGCATGTTACACACACACACACACATTGCATGTTACACGCACACACATTGCATGTTACACATACACATTGCATGTTACACACACACACATTGCATGTTACACATACACATTGCATGTTACACACACACATTGCATGTTACACACACACATTGCATGTTACACACACATTGCATGTTACACACAGACACATTGCATGTTACACACACACACATTGCATGTTACACACACACACATTGCATGTTACACACACACATTGCATGTTACACACACATTGCATGTTACACACAGACACATTGCATGTTACACACACACACATTGCATGTTACACACACACACATTGCATGTTACACACACACACATTGCATGTTACACACACACATTGCATGTTACACACACATTGCATGTTACACACAGACACATTGCATGTTACACACACACACATTGCATGTTACACACACACACATTGCATGTTACACATATGCACATTGCATGTTACACATACACACACTGCATGTTACACACACACACATTGCATGTTACACACACACACTGCATGTTACACATACACACACATTGCATGTTACACACACACATTGCATGTTACACACACACACACATTGCATGTTACACACACACACATTGCATGTTACACACACATACATTGCATGTTACACACACACATTGCATGTTACACACATACATTGCATGTTACACACACACATTGCATGTTACACACACACACATTGCATGTTACACACATTGCATGTTACACACACACACATTGCATGTTACACATACACACATTGCATGTTACACACACACATTGCATGTTACACACACATTGCATGTTACACACACACACATTGCATGTTACACACACATTGCATGTTACACACACACATTGCATGTTACACATACACATTGCATGTTACACATACACATTGCATGTTACACACACACATTGCATGTTACACACACATACATTGCATGTTACACACACACACTGCATGTTACACATACACACACATTGCATGTTACACACACACATTACATGTTACACACACACACATTGCATGTTACACACACACACATTGCATGTTACACACACACATTGCATGTTACACACACACATTGCATGTTACACACACACACTGCATGTTACACATACACACACATTGCATGTTACACACACACATTGCATGTTACACACACACACATTGCATGTTACACACACACACATTGCATGTTACACACACATACATTGCATGTTACACACACACATTGCATGTTACACACACATACATTGCATGTTACACACACATTGCATGTTACACACACACACATTGCATGTTACACACATTGCATGTTACACACACACACATTGCATGTTACACATACACACATTGCATGTTACACACACACACATTGCATGTTACACACACACATTGCATGTTACACACACACACATTGCATGTTACACACACACATTGCATGTTACACACACACACATTGCATGTTACACACACATACATTGCATGTTACACACACACACATTGCATGTTACACACACACACTGCATGTTACACACACACATTGCATGTTACACACACACACATTGCATGTTACACACACATACATTGCATGTTACACACACACATTGCATGTTACACATACACACATTGCATGTTACACACACACATTGCATGTTACACACACATTGCATGTTACACACACACACATTGCATGTTACACACACACATTGCATGTTACACACACACACATTGCATGTTACACACAGACACATTGCATGTTACACACACACATTGCATGTTACACATACACATTGCATGTTACACACACACACACATTGCATGTTACACGCACACACATTGCATGTTACACATACACATTGCATGTTAAACATACACATTGCATGTTACACACACACACACATTGCATGTTACACGCACACACATTGCATGTTACACATACACATTGCATGTTACACACACACACATTGCATGTTACACATACACATTGCATGTTACACACACACATTGCATGTTACACACACACATTGCATGTTACACACACATTGCATGTTACACACACACACATTGCATGTTACACACACACACATTGCATGTTACACACACACACATTGCATGTTACACACACATTGCATGTTACACACACACACATTGCATGTTACACATATGCACATTGCATGTTACACATACACACACTGCATGTTACACACACACACATTGCATGTTACACACACACATTGCATGTTACACATACACACACATTGCATGTTACACACACACATTGCATGTTACACACACACACATTGCATGTTACACACACATACATTGCATGTTACACACACACATTGCATGTTACACACACACACTGCATGTTACACATACACACACATTGCATGTTACACACACACATTGCATGTTACACACACACACATTGCATGTTACACACACACACATTGCATGTTACACACACACATACATTGCATGTTACACACACACATTGCATGTTACACACACATACATTGCATGTTACACACACACATTGCATGTTACACACACACACATTGCATGTTACACACATTGCATGTTACACACACACACATTGCATGTTACACATACACACATTGCATGTTACACACACACATTGCATGTTACACACACATTGCATGTTACACACACACACATTGCATGTTACACACACACATTGCATGTTACACATACACATTGCATGTTACACATACACATTGCATGTTACACACACATACATTGCATGTTACACACACACACTGCATGTTACACATACACACACATTGCATGTTACACACACACATTGCATGTTACACACACACACATTGCATGTTACACACACACACATTGCATGTTACACACACACATTGCATGTTACACACACACACTGCATGTTACACATACACACACATTGCATGTTACACACACACATTGCATGTTACACACACACACATTGCATGTTACACACACACACATTGCATGTTACACACACATACATTGCATGTTACACACACATTGCATGTTACACACACATACATTGCATGTTACACACACACATTGCATGTTACACACACACACATTGCATGTTACACACATTGCATGTTACACACACACACATTGCATGTTACACATACACACATTGCATGTTACACACACACACATTGCATGTTACACACACATTGCATGTTACACACACACACATTGCATGTTACACACACACATTGCATGTTACACACACACACATTGCATGTTACACACACACATTGCATGTTACACATACACATTGCATGTTACACATACACATTGCATGTTACACACACACACATTGCATGTTACACGCACACACATTGCATGTTACACATACACATTGCATGTTAAACATACACATTGCATGTTACACGCACACACAGTGCATGTTACACACACACACATTGCATGTTACACATACACATTGCATGTTACACGCACACATTGCATGTTACACACACACACATTGCATGTTACACACACATTGCATGTTACACACACACATTGCATGTTACACACAGACACATTGCATGTTACACACACACACACTGCATGTTAAACATACACATTGCATGTTACACACACACACATTGCATGTTACACACAGACACATTGCATGTTACACACACACACATTGCATGTTACACACAGACACATTGCATGTTACACACACACATTGCCTGTTACACACACACATTGCCTGTTACACACACACACATTGCATGTTACACACACACACACACACACACATTGCATGTTACACACACACACATTGCATGTTACACACACACATTGCATGTTACACACACACACATTGCATGTTACACACACACACACATTGCATGTTACACACACACATTGCATGTTACACACACACACACATTGCATGTTACACACACACATTGCATGTTACACACACACACATTGCATGTTACACACACACACATTGCATGTTACACACACACATTGCATGTTACACACACACACACATTGCATGTTACACACACACACACATTGCATGTCACACACACACTGTAAAGGACATACCTGACTCTTCTCCAGGTCTTCCAGGCTCCTGGAGGCTGAGGGTCCCCTGGTCATGTGACCCTGATGTCACCAAAGGATTTTGTACATTTCCAACCTTGGGATCTGCACTGATGATGTGAATCTGCTATTATCAGAACAGTTTCTGGTTTGTAAAGGCCACAGACCAAATGGGCAACTGAAGCTGCAGCTATGTAGGGTCTGGCTGGGGGGCTTTTTGGAAATGACAGACTTGGGCAATTGCCCAGTTTGCCCTCACCCTAATACCAGCTTTGGGGGTAAGTTGTAAACAGATACACCCTGGAAGAAAGTGCATCTAAGCAATTGTTAGGCTATAAGTCCGAAGATGTGGTAAGGTGGACAGTATCCCACCCAGCTCAGTTAGATACAATCTTTAAGAAAGTTCCATGTACTATGGAGATGGTATCACTATTGTCAGATCACTTAGATACACCCTACAGGAAAGTGTATCTAATCACAGGGGCTTATCATTATAGCTATGGCACGAAGAATGTGATACTGGTGATGGGGTCAAGATATAAGCAGTGCCTGGGACATATGAGCTACATACAGCCTGGGGTAAAGTATGGAGAGAGCCCCCTACAGGTCAGATAGATACTGTACACCTCAGAAGAAATTACAAGTAAAAGATCAATGGAAAAATATACTGTAGAGGTCAGTTCAAGAAGCAGACAGTGCCCCCTGCAGGTCAGTCATTAGAATGAATGCACTGTACACATCATGTATGTTACGCCGGCGTTGCGGCATGCTATGTGCCCTGCAGGTCATGCTGAATTGCACGATTATATTATCTAATATGATCCCATATCAATGCAGCAATAACAATGTACATTATATACAGTATTTCATGGACCTGTGCAGCGACCAACACAGCAGGTTATATGGGATGTACAGGAAGGCGATCATCTCACAGGCGTCACATACTACACCTCTCCAACTATTACTGGCTCCATGCTGCCCTCTACTGGTGAAATGTTAATATCATATTCTCAGCTACAGTATATTCTACAACTATATATATGTACAGCTGGTATAACCTGGGCATTACCTGTATATACTTATATATGTACAGCTGGTATAACCTGGATATCTTCTGTATATAATTATATATGTACAGCTGGTATAACCTGGATATCTTCTGTATATAATTATATATGTACAGCTGGTATAACCTGGGCATCTCCTGTATATAATTATATATGTACAGCTGGTATAACCTGAGCATCTTCTATATATAATTATATATGTACAGCTGGTATAACCTGGGCATCTCCTGTATATAATTATATATGTACAGCTGGTATAACCTGGGCATCTCCTGTATATAATTATATATGTACAGCTGGTATAACCTGGGTATCTCCTGTATATAATTATATATGTACAGCTGGTATAACCTGGATATCTTCTGTATATAATTATATATGTACAGCTGGTATAACCTGGATATCTTCTGTATATAATTATATATGTACAGCTGGTATAACCTGGGCATCTCCTGTATATAATTATATATGTACAGCTGGTATAACCTGAGCATCTTCTATATATAATTATATATGTACAGCTGGTATAACCTGGGCATCTCCTGTATATAATTATATATGTACAGCTGGTATAACCTGGGCATCTCCTGTATATAATTATATATGTACAGCTGGTATAACCTGGGTATCTCCTGTATATAATTATATATGTACAGCTGGTATAACCTGGACATGTCCTGTATATAATTATATATGTACAGCTGGTATAACCTGAGCATCTTCTGTATATAATTATATATGTACAGCTGGTATAACCTGGGTATCTCCTGTATATAATTATATATGTACAGCTGGTATAACCTGGGCATGTCCTGTATATAATTATATATGTACAGCTGGTATAACCTGGGTATCTCCTGTATATAATTATATATGTACAGCTGGTATAACCTGGACATCTCCTGTATATAATTATATATGTACAGCTGGTATAACCTGGGCATTACCTGTATATACTTATATATGTACAGCTGGTATAACCTGGATATCTTCTGTATATAATTATATATGTACAGCTGGTATAACCTGGATATCTTCTGTATATAATTATATATGTACAGCTGGTATAACCTGGGCATCTCCTGTATATAATTATATATGTACAGCTGGTATAACCTGAGCATCTTCTATATATAATTATATATGTACAGCTGGTATAACCTGGGCATCTCCTGTATATAATTATATATGTACAGCTGGTATAACCTGGGCATCTCCTGTATATAATTATATATGTACAGCTGGTATAACCTGGGTATCTCCTGTATATAATTATATATGTACAGCTGGTATAACCTGGATATCTTCTGTATATAATTATATATGTACAGCTGGTATAACCTGGATATCTTCTGTATATAATTATATATGTACAGCTGGTATAACCTGGGCATCTCCTGTATATAATTATATATGTACAGCTGGTATAACCTGAGCATCTTCTATATATAATTATATATGTACAGCTGGTATAACCTGGGCATCTCCTGTATATAATTATATATGTACAGCTGGTATAACCTGGGCATCTCCTGTATATAATTATATATGTACAGCTGGTATAACCTGGGTATCTCCTGTATATAATTATATATGTACAGCTGGTATAACCTGGACATGTCCTGTATATAATTATATATGTACAGCTGGTATAACCTGAGCATCTTCTGTATATAATTATATATGTACAGCTGGTATAACCTGGGTATCTCCTGTATATAATTATATATGTACAGCTGGTATAACCTGGGCATGTCCTGTATATAATTATATATGTACAGCTGGTATAACCTGGGTATCTCCTGTATATAATTATATATGTACAGCTGGTATAACCTGGACATCTCCTGTATATAATTATATATGTACAGCTGGTATAACCTGGGCATTACCTGTATATACTTATATATGTACAGCTGGTATAACCTGGATATCTTCTGTATATAATTATATATGTACAGCTGGTATAACCTGGATATCTTCTGTATATAATTATATATGTACAGCTGGTATAACCTGGGCATCTCCTGTATATAATTATATATGTACAGCTGGTATAACCTGAGCATCTTCTATATATAATTATATATGTACAGCTGGTATAACCTGGGCATCTCCTGTATATAATTATATATGTACAGCTGGTATAACCTGGGCATCTCCTGTATATAATTATATATGTACAGCTGGTATAACCTGGGTATCTCCTGTATATAATTATATATGTACAGCTGGTATAACCTGGATATCTTCTGTATATAATTATATATGTACAGCTGGTATAACCTGGATATCTTCTGTATATAATTATATATGTACAGCTGGTATAACCTGGGCATCTCCTGTATATAATTATATATGTACAGCTGGTATAACCTGAGCATCTTCTATATATAATTATATATGTACAGCTGGTATAACCTGGGCATCTCCTGTATATAATTATATATGTACAGCTGGTATAACCTGGGCATCTCCTGTATATAATTATATATGTACAGCTGGTATAACCTGGGTATCTCCTGTATATAATTATATATGTACAGCTGGTATAACCTGGACATGTCCTGTATATAATTATATATGTACAGCTGGTATAACCTGGGTATCTCCTGTATATAATTATATATGTACAGCTGGTATAACCTGAGCATCTTCTGTATATAATTATACATGTACAGCTGGTATAACCTGGGCATCTCCTGTATATAATTATATATGTGCAGCTGGTACAACCTGGGCATCTCCTCTATATAATTATATATGTGCAGCTGGTACAACCTGGGCATCTCCTCTATATAATTATATATGTACAGCTGGTATAACCTGGGTATCTCCTGTATATAATTATATATGTACAGCCGGTATAACCTGGGCATCTCCTATATATAATTATATATGTACAGCCGGTATAACCTGGGCATCTCCTGTGTATAATTATATATGTACAGCTGGTGTAACCTGGGCATCTCCTGTATATAATTATATACAGTGGGGAAAATAAGTATTTGATACGCTGCCGATTTTGCAAGTTTTCTCACCTACAAAGAATGGAGAGGTCGGTAATTTTTATCGTAGGTCACTTCACCTGTGAGAGACAGAATCTAAAAATAAAATCCAGAAAATCACATTGTATGATTTTTACATAATTAATTTGCATTTTATTGCATGAAATAAGTATTTGATACAATAGAAAAACAGAACTTAATATTTGGTCCAGGAACCTTTGTTACAATTACAGAGGTCAGACGTTTCCTGTAGTTCTTGACCAGGTTTGCACAAACTGCAGCTGGGATTTTGGCCCCCTCCTCCATACAGATCTTCTCCAGATCTTTCAGGTTTCGGGGCTGTCGCTGGGCAACATTGAGTTTCAGCTCCCTCCAAATATTTTCTATTGGGTTCAGGTCTGGAGACTGGCAAGGCCACCCCAGGACCTTGAAATGCTTCTTACGGAGCCACTCCTTAGCTGCCCTGGCTGTGTTTCGGATCATTGTCATGCTGGAAGACCCAGCCACGACTCAACTTCAATGCTTTTACTGAGGAAAGGTGGTTGTTGGGTAAATTCTCACGATACATGACCCCATCCATCCTCACTTCAATACGGTGCTGTCATCCTGTCCCCTTTGAAGAAAAGCACTCCCAAAGTATGATGTTTCCCCCACCATGCTTCACAGTTGGGACAGTGTTCTTGGGGTTGTATTCATCCTTCTTCTTCCTCCGAACCCGGAGGATTTAATATATATATATATATAATGATGCCGCAATGTTAGATTCTGCTGACAACTAGCGGCGACTGTCACACACTGAGAGGAGACGCTTTATGTATTCAGCAGAGGAAACGTTAGAAGAATATTAATAGCACAGAAACCGGGATGTGAAAAGCGACATGTGAGTGCGGAGGAGCCGGGGTGACGTCAGGCGTAATTACCGCACATTCCCATTACCGCCGCTACCTGCCGGTTACAATATCAGAACCTTTATTTTTACAGACGCAACGGGGCTGATTTTCTGAACCTACAAGTTTTGCTCCACATTTTTTATGGCTCCGATTTAATATTTTGTTTTATTTATGGCATTCTTTCTTTTTTCCTTCTTTTTCCATATTTTGATGAATCTTTGCAAATTTCCAAAATACTTCTTTTTTCGGGTCTTTGCTTTTCGAACCTTTATAAAGTAAATATTCTCACAATACTTTAAGTAAGCTGTAATATGTCTCACGTTCTTCTTGCACTGCACAAAATAAATAAGTAAAATAGACAGATTTTCCACTCTAAGTTACTGAGGTACAAACATATTGGTGTTTTTCAAAAAGTCTCAAATGAGAAATTTGCTAAAACAGATGTATAACCAAAACCACATCCATAATTGCAAATAAAAAAAAATTCAGACAAAACCGACTAAATGGAACTTTAACTCCTTTTTTTTTGCTTTTATAATGGATTCTTTTTCCAAGAGCTATAACTTTTCTTATTTTTCCCATCCCCATAACTTTATGAGGGTTTGTGTTTTGCAGCACGATGTATGGAAAAACAGGAAAAAAAATTAAATTGCGGTGAAACAGTGAAAAGCGTAATTCAGCCATTGCTTTTTGGGTTTTGTTTTTAGTGTTTATTGTCTGGTAAAAAAAATTACTTGGTAGGATTATTCATCGGGTCAGTACGACTATGGAAATGCCAAACTGGATCAGAGGACATGAGCTAAAGGAAAATGTCTGGAGAATGGTGAGCACCAAAACTGCGCCACAACTTGATGAACCTTAGTTGACCAAAGTAAGAAAACTCATAGACGGTGGCAAACTTATATCATCTGAAGATGTGAAACATTTATCAAACAGTATGAGCCACAGATAAAGCTGTGACGTTCCCTCGTGAAGGTCTCTTCATGGTGCTGCCTACGAGGTCTCCAGATCAATCTCCGGCTATCATTGCGTCCGAGACAAAAATGGAACTCATCGCTGAAGAGGACGGACCTCCATTCCAGCCTTCATTACCATCCTCTGCACCATGATAGACCTGGGGCATGAGATCAATGAAGAGGGAACGTCAAACTGGCCCAACTCCCGGGATTATGGTGTAGGGTGGTATAGTGTATAGTGGCCGTCCCTCTCCAGTTGTCATTCCAGGTGCACGATTATTAGGGAATTTGTATTATTGGTGATTACTTTTGATTATTGAACATCTCCAGAACTGTCGGTCATCCAAAGGGTTAATAAGTCTGAATGTTTAAGAAAGTAAAGTGCGGTTTTGTCTTAGGAGAATACCAGTGTGCAGAATAATTGGGCAAATAAATGGAAACCCTAAATTGTCTCATCTTAATGGTTTATTTCCATCTGTTACATGAGAAGAGGAACAAACAGCTCAATGTACAAAATCCATTTTTGACATTTCCCCAAAAAATCCCAGTGGCCAATATATAATATAAATAATATTAATAATATATTTGTCCTTCTTCTCAGTAACAGCCATGAGCTCCATCCATGGAGTCTGTCAGGTTCTTCACCTTTTGGGCTGCACCGACCACAGCCCCAGGCACTGATCAGAGAGACGACTGTTCTTCTTCACCGGAAATCTCTGCGTAAGAAAGGCCACAAGTTCTCACTACTGTTTAGGTCCGAGGAGGACAGGGCTGGTTCATTATTCTCCATCTTTAAGGCCTTTCCTGGCCCCGAGCAGTGGAGACTTCGATGCTGTGATGGAGCCTCATCCTGCACAACAATCCTGGTATTCTGGAGAGACGCAGACGTTTTCCTGCTCCACTGCTGGAAGAAATAGTCTTCTCATCACTGAAAGGAGGTTTGGAAGTTGATTCTGATCCATCTTCAAATCAAAAAGGTCCAACTAGCTCATCATTAGTAATACCAGCACATAGCAGTGCCCACCTCCACCTCGCTGGTGTCTGAAGGGAAGTGGAGGTCTGTGCCCGGTACTGATCCAGCCCCGGCCCATCCTTCCAGAGTTGGTCTCATCTCATCATTACATAAAACCTGGGAACAATCTGTATCAGATATCTCTTGGCCCAGTCTTCACGATTCCACTTCTGTGTCTTGCTCAGTGGTGGTTGGGTTCAGCCTCCTCACCTCGGCCGGGTCTCTGAACCCCTTGTACTTCTGTCTCTTGCTCAGTGGTGGTCGGGCTCGGCCTCCTCACCTCGACTGGGTCTCTGAGCAGTGAACACCTTGTACTTCTGTGTCTTGCTCAGTGATGGTCGGGCTCAGCCTCTTCACCTCAGCCATGTCTCTGAACAACTTGTACTTCTGTGTCTTGCTCAGTG
This sequence comes from Phyllobates terribilis, assembly GCF_046119375.1. Classification (NCBI taxonomy): domain Eukaryota; kingdom Metazoa; phylum Chordata; class Amphibia; order Anura; family Dendrobatidae; genus Phyllobates; species Phyllobates terribilis. The sequence goes on along the minus strand of NW_027362763.1, from coordinate 677,897,898 downwards.
GTGGTCGGGCTCAGCCTCTTCACCTCGGCCATGTCTCTGAACAACTTGTACTTCTGTGTCTTTCTCAGTGGTGGACGGGCTCAGCCTCCTCACCTCGGCCATATCTCTGAGCTCTGAGCACCTTGTACTTCTGTGTCTTGCTCAGTGGTGGTCGGGCTCAGCCTCCTCACCTCGGCCATGTCTCTGAACACCTTGTACTTCTGTGTCTCAGTGGTCAGAACATATAGTAGCGATAACTACACCCTTCTGTAATATAGGAACCGGCTCGCAATTACTAACCCCCCCCAGAAAACAACGAGATAAGCATCCGCCTGAACGTTCTTATTGCCTGGCCTATAAGTCACAAAAAAGTTGACTCTGGTAAAGAACAATGGCCATCTTGCCTGTCTGGGTGTCAAACACTTGACAGATTCCAAATACAAAAGTTTCTCATGATCGGTGATTACCATGACCGGATGTATTGTCTTTATTGCCAAGAGTTCCCTATTACCAATGTCATGGTTTCTCTCGGTGGACGACAGTTTCTTGGAGAAGTAAGCACACGGACGCCATTTCCTTGGAGATGAACCCTGCAACAATACAGCCCCAATCACCACCTCTGATGCGTCAGCCTCTACAATGAATGTCTGAGTGAGGTCAGGCTGTATAAGAATCCATGCAGAAGCAAAACATCTCTTTAAAGTAGCAAGTGCCTCACTGGCCGGACTGAACCATTTAGAAAAGTTCATCCTGTTCCTGGTCATATCCGTCCATGGTTTGACCACTACAGAAAAGTTTTGATGATCTTACGGTAATAATTTGCAAACCCTAAAAACCTTTGTAAAGCTTTTAAGTCCTCAGGACGATCCCAATCCAGTACCACACGAATTTCACCGGATCCCTGCGAAAACCTGTGGACGATAAGAAATGACTCAGAAAAGGGATCTCCTAAACCGAGAACATACATTTCTTTGGTTTGACATATAATTTGTCCCTGAGTATTTGTAAGACCTGCCTGACATGTACCTGATGTGACTCGAGGTCAGGCGAATAAATCAATATGTCATCAAGATAGATCACAACAAATCTACCTGACAGGTGACAAAAAATTTAATTTACAAAGTGCTGGAACATGGTGGGAGCATTAGTCAAACCAAATGGCATAACAAGGTATTCGCAGTGTCCCTCTGGTGTATTAAAAGCGATCTTCCACTCATCCTCCTCCTTAATACGGATGAGATTATATGCCCCTCTGAGATCCAGTTTATAAAAACACTTAGCCCCGACAAACTGATTAAAGAGGTCCGGAATGAGAGGGAGAGGACATGGATCCCGAAACGAGATCTGATTTAGTTCACAGAAATATAGGCTAGGACGTAACCCCCCATCTTTTTTCTTAACAAAGAAAAACCCTGCTGCAACGGGAAACAAAGAAGGTCTGATATTACCCTTAGCCAGACTTTCAGCGATATAGTCCTTCATGGCCTGCCTTTCGGGACCTGAAACATTATATAACCTGCTCTTAGGCAATTTGAACCTAGCAATTAAATTAATGGCACGATGAGGAGTGAGTTCTTGACACCTCTGTTCCGAGAACACATCCTCAAAATCAGACAGGTGTTGGCTAAGCGGATGCCCAAGCAGTGTCCCTGACAATACTCGCTCCACCCTACTACCTCCCGGGTCTGCCAATCTACCACAGGATTGTGTAACGTAAGTGTGGCACCCCATGAGTCCGGTTGCCACTGCGGCATTGCCTCCCTCACAAGGGGTGATGACATGCCTGGAAGCAAGCAGGGGTCCCCTAGTCAGGTATACTAGCATGCAACACTTTCCTGGCTCCAGACCAGCAAGGGGAGCTCCTCCCCTTAGCAACTGGGATCTGGAGGCGGGGTTAGTTAGAGATAGTGAAAGGAGTTGAAGTCAGTACAGCGAAGAGGAAAGACCTGGGGAGTGGAGCTGCACGGCAGTTCACCCCAGAGAGGAGCGTAGAAGAACCGGACACCGGAGTCGGAGGTTGTGGGACACTGAAGGCCCAGCAGCAGAAACCGGAGGGCAGGAGACTGCAGGTGTCCTGACCCCATCAGACGCCCGGAGGCTCAGCAGCACATAGGGCCCAGCACCGCCACGTGGGAGCGACACTCCAGGAAGGCCCGAGCTGCCGGCTATACGGGTGAGGAAAAAGACGTTTTACTCAGGGACGAGGGCCGCAGCACAGCTATACGCAGCAGGGCCAAAGAGGTAGCGCAAAGGGAAGGCCTACAACTCCACCTGGCGAGGTGGATTCCCAACTTGCTTCCAGGCCGCCCGGACCTCTACTACCAGCTAGTACCCGTGCCCCAGTCTGCCTAACCACCGCAAGTAAAGATAAGAGGAAACCGCCATTAAGTTGTGTCCTAGAATTATTATCTGCGCCATCCCCTGAACTACACTGCACAGAAACATCTATAACATCACCATTTCCTGCCCTGGAGCTAAGCTCTGCCTGTGGAGAGCTGAATCAACTCTGCTGCATCATCATCAGCTCCAGAGGATCTGCACCAGAGCGGCGGCTCCATATAGCCGAATACCACAGGTGGCGTCACGAACATTAAGCTATAAAAACTATAATCCCCTTTTATTGACCACCCTGGGTCACGGACCGGGTCACTGCCACTGTGACATCCCCTGCACCGACCGGCCCGGTACCAAGTACCCCACGGCCCAAAGGGCGCGTCAACTTGGCGTCACGAACAGGATTCACGAAGCCCGATAAAACCGGGTCCTGTGTGCCACAAAGACTGTGTATAACTGTATAAACTGCAGCCATTACTGTAGCACATGTGGAGTTAATGATATGTGGGGTGTCCCATCGTGGGCGGAGCCTCAGAATCTGTGCCAAAATAGGCCCCTCACACTTGTATAGACTGTACCAGAGTTGTCTGTCACTCAGGCTGAAAGGTGTCAGCCTTCCCCTTTGCATCACACTGAGGGGGGAGATTGTCGCCTCCCCCTGCAGAGGGCTGTGTGATCCCATCCATCCATCCCAGCTGCTGCAGCTCTGTGCTGTGTGATCCCATCCATCCAGCTGCTGAAGCTCTGTGCTGTGTGATCCCGTCCACCCAGCTGCTGCAGCTCTGTGCTGTGTGATCCCATCCATCCAGCTGCTGAAGCTCTGTGCTGTGTGATCCCATCCATCCAGCTGCTGCAGCTCTGTGCTGTGTGATCCCATCCATCCAGCTGCTGAAGCTCTGTGCTGTGTGATCCCATCCAAGTGTGAGAAGCTGTGGAGCAAGAGTGCAGCTATACGGTGACCTGCAGAGCAGCAGACTGGTACGTCAGCAGAAACCCAGGACCTAGCTGAAGTTCACTAGGGGGGAGGAAGATGCCCAACCTGGGAGAGGATCTAGCTGCGGGCGCAGCCGCCGCCACTGTGATGCCGTTATCAATGCCATATATACCAGGGGCAGCGTGGTTGCCCCAGTACTTAGGGGAGTCGCACACCCTGACCGACTTTGAGGAGAGACTGCGCAGTTTGTTTAAAGTATACCCCCTGTCTGAGAAGCAAAAAGTCAGAATCCTCATAGGCCAGCTAATCGGTGCAGCCCAGGGGGAGGTGAAGTCCTGGCCGGGCAGGGACAAAGGCACTGTTAAGGAAATACTGGCCCGATTGAAGGATACCTTTGACACCCGCACCGCAGCAGAGATTAAAATGAAGTTCTACGGGTGCAAACAAAGGATGCAGGACAGTGTACGGGACTATTCTCTAAACCTGCAGGAGGCGCTGCGGGCCATTAAACAGGTAGACCCGGACAGTGTGCGAGACGAGGACAGATTGCTAACTGAGCAGTTTATTGAGGGGCTCCTGTCCAGCGCTCACAGGACACAGCTGCACATTATGGCTCTGCAAAACCCTGATCTGCACTTTGCGCAATTTAAAGACCGAGCCATCCGGGTGCTACGAGAACCAACAACAGGTGGCACTGCAACCCTCCGGCGCCCCGCTATCACATACCACCAGGAGGTGGCGTCATTTTCCCCAGCACCTGTGGAGGCTGATGCGCAGACCCTAGCTAATGACCCCTCTGCAGACCTACGCCTTCAGGTCCAGGAGCTGACCAAAAGTGTGGCTGCGTTTAACCAAAACCATGCAGGCCATGCAAGTGTCTCCAAAGGAAAGGATCCAGCTGGCTTCTAGTCCAGATGACGTCCCGTGGCGACGGCAGAGAAGAATTCCACCGACCAGAGGGAGGAACAGCGATCGCTACGACCAGGACGGACAACCCATCTGCCGCCGCTGTCAAAAGGCGGGGCACCTCACAAGATTCTGCGGTTTAAAACGAGCAACCCCTGGGGCAGAGGGCCAACCCCCAGGAGTAAGACGACCAGGCCCACAAAGCTGGCGAGACAAGTACGTGGGAGGACGACCGGTCCTACCTGTCGTGCTTGATGGCATCCCGATGAAGGCATTGCTGGACACTGGTTCCCAGGTGACAACGATGCCATATATCCTTTATAAGCGATACTGGACTGACTCAGACATTACCTGCAGTCCAGATGAACATCTTAACATCTATGCCAGCAATGGTCAGCCCTTGCCTCAGGTGGGGTATAAAAAGGTGGCCTTAAAGGTTGGCTGAGTAGAATTGCTATCACAAGGAATGATTATTGTTGATATACTAAAATTGGAACGATACAGAGAAGATTAGCATGGCCCCTGAGCAAGGATGACACGCAAATTCGTGAAGCGTTCCATATTTTTCTTCCGACAAGCCTACAACCTGCATTAACCACCGCTGCACGACCAGCTCTACCCTCACCTACTGTATCCTCACCCATCCCTTGTAGATTGTGAGCCCTCGCGGGCAGGGTCCTCGCTCCTCCTGTACCAGTCGCTGTCACATTGTGTTCAAGATTATTGAAATTGTTCTTGTATGTATACCCCTTTTTCACATGTAAAGTGCCATGGAATAAATGGCGCTATAATAATAAATAATAATAATAATATTGATCGCCGAGAAAGTCATCCTATGATATCTATAGGCACCAATGTGATAGAGAATTGTCTTGGGGAAATAATTCTTTTGGTGCAACAGGTCGCAGAGACTGCCAGTTCCAGTCAGCAGCGAGTTCTGCAGAAGGAGATCAGAGCCCTGATGAAAAGACAACAGGTAGAGCTGTCTGGTGGAGAAGTCAGCAGTGTCAGGATGAGTGATCCATTCCCCATTGCAATGCCCCCTAGGAGTGAAATGTTAATATGGTGCCGGGCAGCAATAGGTCTTAGGGGTCAAGATTATCAGGCCCTGGTAGAACCCGTGTACTCCGACAGTAGGCCCACCATCTTGATAGCCAGTGGGGTAGTCGATATCCGCAGGGGGAGAGTACCGATACGCATCCTGAATTGTGGGGAGAAAGAGGTCCATTTACCCCGGGATGCTACCCTTGCTAAGCTATTCACTGTCAGTAACAATGCAATAAAGGCAATGGAACCCTTGCCTCCATCCAAACCGGGGGAGGATAATGGCTCCAAGGGGCAGATGGAGGATTGGTGTCAGAGGCTACAAGTGGGCACTGACTCCACCCCTTTGCACCAAAAGCATGGAGTATACCGGGTGGTCCAAGAATATGAGCGAGTCTTCAGCAAACACCCACTAGACTTTGGGCAGGTAAAAGGGGTCCAACATCATATCCCCAAGGGAGATCATCTGCCCATTAAAGAGAAGTACCGGCCTGTACCCCCAGCTCACTATCAATGTGCCAAATGGAATGTTACGGGAGATGAAGGAGGCTGGGGTGATCAGAGATAGTTGTAGCCCCTGGGCAGCTCCATTAGTTCTCATTAGAAAGAAGGATGGTACAATGAGGATTTGTGTTGATTACAGGCAGATTAACCGCATTACACATAAGGACGCCTACCCATTACCCAGAATTGAGGAATCATTAGCAGCATTGAGATCTGCTAACTATTTCTCCACTTTGGATCTCACCAGTGGGTACTGGCAGGTTCCTGTGGCAGAGGCAGACAGAGAAAAGACCGCGTTTACAACACCAGTGGGCCTCAGTGAGTTCAACTGCATGCCATTTGGGCTCTGCAATGCCCCAGGAACCTTCCAGCGGTTAATGGAGTGTTGCCTAGGACACAAAAACTTCAAAACCGTCCTGCTGTACCTAGACAACGTAATCGTCTACTCAAAGACATATGAAGACCACCTGGAGCACCTGGCCGAGTTGTTCGAAGCCCTATCTGGTTATGGCCTGAAAGTAAAGCCATCCAAGTGCCACCTGTTAAAGCCCAAGGTGCAGTACCTAGGTCATGTGGTAAGCGCCGAAGGTGTAGCACCAGACCCTGAAAAAGTCACTGTGATCAAGGACTGGCCAAGACCCTCCACTATCAAGGAAGTGCGGCAGTTCCTCGGGCTGGTAGGCTACTACAGGAGGTTCATCAAGGGTTTCACCAAGATAGCGGCACCCATTCAGGACCTCTTAGTGGGCCAGTCCAAGAAGGCCAAGAACCCGAAACCTCCGTTCAAATGGCGTAAACCAGAAGACGAATCTTTCACTCGACTGAAAATGGCTCTTACTGGAGACGAAGTCCTGGCCTACCCCGACTATGGCCAACCCTTTGTACTCCATACGGATGCCAGCAACGTGGGATTGGGAACGGTGCTGTCCCAGGTACAGCAGGGCAGAGAGAGAGTGATTGCCTACGCCTGCGAGAAGCTCCGTCCTACAGAAATGAACCCCGACAACTATAGTTCCTTCAAGTTGGAGTTTTTAGCCATAGTCTGGGCTATAACAGAGCGCTTCAAACACTATCTCGCCTCCTCCAGATTTACAGTCTTCACAGACCACAACCCGCTGACGCACCTGGAGACTGCGAAGCTTGGTGCCCTAGAGCAACGATGGATGGCCGACTGTCTAACTACGAGTTTACCATCAAGTATCGGGTGGGGCATAAAAACACTAATGCTGATGCGCTGTCCAGGATGCCCAACTTGCCAGATGGGGGAGAAGACCCAGAAGATCTGGAGGAGATAGAGCTACCCGCTTTCCATCGTCACAGGGTGTCCCAGTGCTCCCACTGTGTGAGGGACAAGCGCTCCACCAACAGAGAGGCCACGTTCAACCCATTGCCCCACCATGGATGGGCAGAGACGCAGGATAGTGACCCGGCTGTCCGCTTGGTAAAGGAGTTGCTGACACAAGCTGACTCGCACCCTGATCCAGATTCTCCACAGGAGACCCCACAGTTGTGGAAGGAGAAGGGCAAGCTGTTCATCTACGAGGGAAAGCTGTGTCGAAGAAGTATCAACTCCCGGACACAAACTGGTCTGGCAGGTGGTAGTCCCGAGGCGGGATGCGCCAATGGTCTTAGAAGCGTACCACGATGGAGCAGGACACTTCGGGTGGAAGAAGTTGGAAGTCCTACTACAGTATGTGAGCGATTCTACTGGGTTGGCATGAGGAAAGCAATCGAGAGATGGTGTCGAGAATGTGGTCCATGCAACCTGAGACGGAAAGACCGTGACAGTCAGAGGGCTCCCCTGCAGCCCATAATCACCAAACAACCACTTGAACTGGTAGCCTTGGACCACATGAAGCTAGACCCAAGCCGGTCAGGCTATGTCTACGCTCTCACTATAGTAGACCGCTACTCCAGGTTCTTGGTAGTAGTGCCAGTGAAAGATCAGACGGCTCAGATGGCAGCCAAAGCGTTTCAACAACACTTTTGTCGCCCGCAGGGTTACCCTGAACGAGTGCTGACCGACCAAGGTCCAATCTTTGAAGCAGAAGTGTTCCAGGAATTCTGTAACTTGTACGGCTGCAAGAAAATAAGGACGACGCCGTATCATCCCCAGACCAATGGGTTGTGGAAGAAGATGAACCAGGTGGTGATAGACCTGTTGAAGATGTTGCCCCTTGAAGAACGTAGCCTGTGGCCAGAGAAGTTACCAGATTTGGTGGACCTATATAACCACATCCCGGTGAACTCCACCAACTGTACAGCCACTTACCTGATGAGGGCAAGACCCAGTAAGCTCCCCATTAACTTAGACATGGGAGTTTTAACACCAGAGACGACATCACCAGATGCAGATTGGGATACAGAGCGGCAGCAACAATACCGCAAGCTGCAAGAATGTGTTGAGAGAAGTTTGTCCCAGGTGAGACAGAAGCAGGAGAAAACTTACAATCAGCAAGCACCTGCAGTTCCCTTGTCACCTGGAGAACAGGTACTTAAGAGGAAGAGACGAGTCCATAAATTAGATGACCAGTGGGAGGTTGAGCCATACACCATCCTACCTTCAAATTTCGATAACACCAAGGTGTGCCTCATCAGTAAAGATGGAGGGGAGATTTCAGCGGCAGTCTCAAGAGACCTCTTGAAGATATGCCCTGAACAGTTGAAACACAAAGAAGAAGACCAAGACAGCCCTCAGCCCATAGAAAAAGTGGAGGAAACGGTCCAGACAGTCCTTGGAGCATTACCCCGGTCTCAGACGCAGGTGAACAGAGCAATTGTGGTACCGGTCCTGACCTTTCTCCAAGCGGCCTCACCGGAAGGTGCAGAGGCTCCAGAACAGCAGAGAGACCAATCGGCCCCAGAGACAGATGCTTCATCAGCAGCAGATCAGGAGAATCTACCCTCTGCTAGCAGTGAACCTGTCGTACCCAGGGTGACCCAAAGAGTTCGTAGGAGATTACCCAGCCTACCAGTGTTACCTCAGACTACCCGTAGTGTAGTTCACACTGAACCCACCACACCAGGGGTAGACACTAGGCACCAGGGAAGGTCAGTGACAACAAATGTACTACGTAGATCGACACAAAGTACTAAAGGTCAGCTCCCTGCCCGCTGGAGTAACTAAAGTGTATGTTATATATAGTTGTAACCATTAAATAATCTTGGATATATATAGTTGTTAAATTTATGGACAATCGGACCACAGGACTAGGTGTGGTCAGGACAATATTGAAAATAGTTAGTAAGTGACCTTGAAAATAAGCCGAAGACCAGGCCCAACGACAGCGTGCCCTGAAGCCATGCCCAGGGACGATACACAAAGTGGGTTGATGCGGTTCCCACCAGCCAAATTTAAATGATCCGGAAAAAGACAATCCCCGCATTGTGGCGTAAAGACTAAGCACTGCAGTGACTGCTATAAATTTTTGGTTGGGTTTTTTGTAATTTTTGACTTTGTAAACTATTTGTAATGTGAATTGTTATTGTTAATTGTTAATTCAAAAAGGTATCCTCAGTCCGGGAGTACTGAAGTTAACTAGGGGGGAATGTGGCACCCCAGGAGTCCGGTTGACACTGTGGCATTGCCTCCCTTACAAGGGGTGATGCCATGCCTGGAAGCAAGCAGAGGTCCCCTAGTCAGGTATACTAGCATGCAACACTCTCCTGGCTCAAGACCAGCAAGGGGAGCTCCTCCCCTTAGCAACTGGAATCTGGAGGCGGAGTTAGTTAGAGTCAGTGAAAGGAGTTGAAGTCAGGACAGCGAAGAGGAAAGACCTGGGCAGTGAAGCTGCACGGCAGCTCACCCCAGAGGGGAGCGTAGAAGAACCGGACACCGGAGTCGGAGGTTGTGGGGCACTGAAGGCCCAGCAGCAGAAACCGGAGGGCAGGAGACTGCAGGTCTCCTGGCCCCATCAGACGCCCAGAGGCTTAGCAGCACGATAGGGCCCAGCACCGCCACATGGGAGCGACACTCCAGGAAGGACCGAGCTGCCTGCCATATGGGTGAGCACAAAGATGTTTTACTCAGGGACGAGGGCCACAGCATAGCTACAAGCAGCAGGGCCAAAGAGATTAGCGCAAAGGGAAGGCCTCCAACTTCACCTGGCAAGGTGGATTCCCAACTTGCTTCCAGGCCACCCGGACCTCTACTACCAGCTAGTATCCTTGCCCCGGTCTGCCTAACCACCGCAAGTAAAGATAAGAGGAAACCGCCATTAAGTTGTCTCCTAGAATTATTATCTGCGCCATCCCCTGCGCTACACTGCACAGCAACATCTATAACATCACCATTTCCTGCCCTGGATCTAAGCTCTGCTTGTGGAGAGCTAAACCAACTCTGCTGCGTCATCATCAGCTCCAGAGGATCTGCACCAGAGCGGCGGCTCCATATAGCCGCATACCACAGGTGGCGTCACGAACATTAAACTATAAAAACTATAATCCCCTTTTATTGACCGCCCTGGGTCACAGACTGGGTCACTGCCACTGTGACATCCCCTGCACCGACCGGCCCGGCACCGAGTACCCCACGGCCCAGGGGTGCGTTATAAGCCAAGGTAGTCCCAGCACTACAGGAGAGGGCAAGCCCTCTAGCACATAACAATCGATATTCCAAGTTCATGGCCCCCACCTACAGACGTATCCCTCGAATGACCTGAGTAAAATACCTCTGGCTAAAGGGTGCAGAATCAAAAGCGATTATAGGCATAGGTCTAGACAATTTATGAGAATTGAGACCCTGTTCCTGGACGAACCAGGTGTCAATTAGATTAAACCCCGTCCCACTGTCCAAAAAGACTGAAATAAACAGCTTATTTTAGCCAAAGTGGATCTCGGAGGGTAAAAAGAATTGTGAGCTACCCACAGAAGAAAAATGTACACCCGGGTTGCTAACCTCCCCACAACCCTGGCTCCTTAGTTTTCCGGCTGCTGTTTGTGGTTATAGGTGGACAAGTACCCACAAAATGACCCTTCTTACCATAGAAAAAACACACTCACTCTTTGTGTCGAACTGCAGGAGGACCGGTAAAAAGAGTCGTCCCTCAACTGCATGGGTTCCTCTATGGACTTAGCCCTAGGTTCCATTGACCCATGACCCCCCAAAGATTCAGATGTCTCTTTATGTCTCTGACGTAGATGGCGGTCCACATGGATAGCTAAGCTGAATGTGCCTACCCTCGTCAGATCCGCAGCCACTATGCAGTTTGAGGCTGGGCAAGTACTGGCATGGGACACTGGCTGAGAATCATCGGTTCCATTGACACGGCTTGAAAAAGTTCCACACTTGGAATGAAACATCGCCCTGACATGATGGGTCAATAAACCAATAATCACTTGTACTATGGAGTGCTGCCTTTGTCTTCTTTGGATATTTTGAGGTTTGGTTTTACCTGAAAGGCATTTTGAATCCAACTTTATAGTATATTTATGCTAGTGCTGCACCTGTATTTTTTCTATTAGCTAGAGACATGGCCGCCTCTAGGGAAACCGGGGTCTCATACAGAGCAAAGGCATTCTCAGAAAGCCCCTGACAGAACTGACTATGGAGCGCGGGGTCATTCCACCTAGTATTCATAGACCACCTCATGGACTTGGGGCAATACCCCTCCGCTGGCCAGTCTCCCTGCTGAAGCTGACATAATTTAAACTCAGCCAGAGAGACTCGGTCGTCATAGATAAGACCTAGAGCCTGAAAAAATTACTCCACCATCTGAAGTGACTGGGAATCAGACAGGAGAAAAAATGCCCTGGTTTAAGGGTCACTGTGGAAAAGAGAGATTATGATCCCCACCCGTTCCTCCTCGATACCCGAGGAGTGAGGACGTAACCTAAAATGAAGTGTGCAGGCCTCCCCAAAATTTTCCCGAACCCCAGAGAAACTATCTGGCAAAACGATCTTGGGCTCCACTAGGGGTTGCCTGGGAGCCGGAGTCAATGGGTGCTGCAAAGCAACAGAGCGCAAGTCTGCCACCTCCAGGCAGAGTTGTTGTAGCTTCCCTGCCAGAGCAGCCACAGGATCCATAATGGATCCAAAAAGGTACTGCCAGTGATAATGTCACGTAGCGGCTAGGGACTGTGGGCACCTATCTGATCCCTCAAAATAGGGGTCGCCTTAGGCGATCCCTGTCCCCCATATTACCCCGGAAGGTGGAGATGCCAGGGTCACTTACCTTTCTGTGCTCCTATCTTAACCCTTATCTGTTCCCTCCCCCACCCAGGACGGTGTGAGGCTGAAGTGTATAGGATAACACCAACCAGACTGACAGTGGTAAACAGGGATAAAAGAAAACTACAATCATACAAATACACTCACAAAGCAGCAGAGTGAGAAACAGAGGAGAGATAGGAAGGAGAAACCAAATGGGAGAGGATGAGGATAAACTTGCAAACCAACTCCACACAAAAATCTCCTGAACACTCTCCAACCACCTACTTCAAACACTGAATAACTCCTCCAACACCAAACCAGGAACTTGAAAACTATCACTGGCAACTCCCAAGTGTCAGTGGCAAGCATATATACCAGAGGGGAATGGCCAACACAGAACAGCTGAGACTATTCAGGATGGAGAGCTCCAGGAGATCAACTGAGCTGATTAACCCTTGCAATGACAGAGCAAGGAAAACTCTGCACTGTTTAATAGGATGGTGAAGCAGTTCTAATCAGTGTAGGAGTTTGTGTAACCATACGCCGTGATCTTCTGGCCCCTCTCTTTCGCGGTATCCCACTGACAGTAACATCTCGGTGTTACACTGATTTGGTTGTGGATCCAGTGTTGCGACCATTTCTCCAAAGTGTTTCATTGTCTGCAACGTGGCTGCAACGTCTCTGGACTTGTCTACCATTACACACATCAGGAACTTCATTGGTCGGTGATTACACAGGAGCTGCCAGCAGTGGATCTTGATGATTTTCCCAAGTGCATTCAGCGGCAGAACCTTCCTCACACGACCATTAATACCCTCAGTGACTGCACCCAAGACTGGAAGTGCCGGAATTTCTACTCATGGCTCAGACTCCAGATTGAATAAATCCAGATGTTTTGAACATTTTCCATTTTTTCATCATTTGCAGATCAGTAACGTCTCCATCCCGTTATCTTCAGAACTTCACCTATTTTCTTCTTGGTGTTGTAACTTCAATGTTGTGGAGTGTAGATGTATATAATTTTATTTTAAGTGCCGGTGTTGGGGGTATATGGCAAAACATATTTTGGGGGCTGTACAACACACTAGCAGAGATCTTGAAGACTGTAAGTGATTGATACAATAAGTATAGAAAAATGCATAACTTCCTTCAAGATATTTTTCTTGTGAACGATATCAATGCATCAGGAAACTGCTCCCATAATATATTCTCTGTGGTGGAGTCACATGAGGAGGACTGGCATCCTTATCTGGGAGAGTCAGGGGTCTGTGTGGGTGATTGAGGGTCCTCTGTGTTATTTTCCATCCCCGGAGATACAATGTTACTACATTCTACATCTTGTCTGTGTTTACAATCATTGTATCCAGCGTTTACATGGCCGTCTTACATTCCTCCCGGCTGACCAAATGCTGCGCCTGTGACAGTGATCCAGACCTGGCCGGGGCTCAGACTTAATTTGGATATTCAAGATTCTGAGATGAAGTAATGTAAAGACTGAGATTTATCATCTTACAGACGGAATCGGATAATGAGCCAAATGTCAATCAAAGTTATTGTTCCTGGGAAAGCAGTTTTAGGATTTAGACGGCTGGATCTGATCATCCTGATCTGTCTGGTACAGAATGACAGAACTGCAGTTAGGGTCTTCTGGGTCATTCAGGGTCTGCGGAACATTAGGTGACAGTTCCCTCATGGAGGGGTCATTAATAGCTTAATATATCATATAAGTATTACTCCAATTTAATAAAAAATCAGACAAACATATAGTAGTATATAAACAATAAATATTTTACTAAGATACAAAACTACACAACAAAATAAAATGTAAAAGTTATTAGCAAAAACAAGTAACAACGAACGCAAGGGGAGGCAGATGAGAGACACAAAATAGTGAAAATAAGATCACAATACAAAAGGTACCCACCAGATGGCAGAATACCAAGGAATAATGATAACGGTTTGTATAGGCACACACATATATATATGTATATACCCTCCTACAGCCCCCTCCACGTCTCCTGGTGTACTGGCCTGTCTCCTGGTAGCGCCTCCAGCCTCTGGACACTACAGCTGACAGACACAGCAAACTTTCTTGCCACAGCTCGCATTAATGTGCCATCCTGGATGAGCTGCACTACGTGAGCAACTTCTGTGGGTTGTAGAGTCCGTCTCATGCTACCACGAGTGTGAAAGCACAACCAACATTCAAAAGTGACCAAAACATCAGCCAGAAAGCATTGGTACTGAGATGTGGTTTGTGGTCCCCACCTGCAGAACCACTCCTTTATTGAGGGTGTCTTGATAATTGCCAATAATTTCCATATATTGTCTATTCCACTTGCACAACAGCATGTGAAATTGATTGTCAATCAGTGTTGCTTCCTAAGTGGACAGTTTGATTTCACAGAAGTTTGATTTACTTGGAGTTATATTCTGTTGTTTAAGTGTTCCCTTTATTATTTTGATCAGTGTATATATATATATATATATATATATATATATATGCATATATGTACATATATGTATATATATATATATATATATACAGTACAGACCAAAAGTTTGGACACACCTCATTTAAAGATTTTTCTGTATTTTCATGACTTTGAAAATTGTACGTTCACACTGAAGGCATCAAAACTATGAATTAACACATGTGGAATTATATACTTAACAAAAAATTGTGAAATAACTGAAAATATGTCTTATATTCTAGGTTCCTCAAAGTAGGCACCTTTTGCTTTGATGACTGCTTTGCACACTCTTGGCATTCTCTTGATGAGCTTCAAGAGGTAGTCACCGGAAATGGTCTTCCAACAATCTTGAAGGAGTTCCCAGAGATGCTTAGCACTTGTTGGCCATTTTGCCTTCACTCTGCGGTCCAGCTCACCCCAAACCATCTCGATTGGGTTCAGGTCTGGTTACTGTGGAGGCCAGGTCATCTGGCGTAGCACCCCATCACTCTTCTTCTTGGTCAAATAGCCCTTACACAGCCTGGAGGTGTGTTTGGGGTCATTGTCCTGATGAAAAATAAATGATGGTCCAACTAAACGCAAACCGGATGAAATAGCATGCCGCTGCAAGATGCTGTGGTAGCCATGCTGGTTCAGTATGCCTTTAATTTTGAATAAATCCCCAACAGTGTCACCAGCAAAGCACCCCCACCCCATCACACCTCCTCCTCCATGCTTCACGGTGGGAACCAGGCATGTAGAGTCCATCCGTTCACCTTTTCTGCGTCGCACAAAGACACGGTGGTTGGAACCAAAGATCTCAAATTTGGACTCATCAGACCAAAGCACAGATTTCCACTGGTCTAATGTCCATTCCTTGTGTTCTTTAGCCCAAACAAGTCTCTTCTGCTTGTTGCCTGTCCTTAGCAGTGGTTTCCTAGCAGCTATTTTACCATGAAGGCCTGCTGCACAAAGTCTCCTCTTAACAGTTGTTGTAGAGATGTGTCTGCTGCTAGAACTATGTGTGGCATTGACCTGGTCTCTAATCTGAGCTGCTGTTAACCTGCGATTTCTGAGGCTGGTGACTCTGATAAACTTATCCTCAGAAGCAGAGGTGACTCTTGGTCTTCCTTTCTTGGGGCGGTCCTCATGTGAGTCAGTTTCTTTGTAACGCTTGATGGTTTTTGCAACTGCACTTGGGGACACATTCAAAGTTTGCCCAATTTTTCGCACTGACTGACCTTCATTTCTTAAAGTAATGATGGCCACTCGTTTTTCTTTACTTAGCTGCTTTTTTCTTGCCATAATACAAATTCTAACAGTCTATTCAGTAGAACTATCAGCTGTGTATCCACCAGACTTCTGCACAACACAACTGATGGTCCCAACCCCATTTATAAGGCAAGAAATCCCACTTATTAAACCTGACAGGGCACACCTGTGAAGTGAAAACCATTTCCGGTGACTACCTCTTGAAGCTCATCAAGAGAATGCCAAGAGTGTGCAAAGCAGTCATCAAAGCAAAAGGTGGCTACTTTGAAGAACCTAGAATATAAGACATATTTTCAGTTGTTTCACACTTTTTTGCTAAGCATATAATTCCACATGTGTTAATTCATAGTTTTGGTGCCTTCAGTGTGAATGTACAATTTTCATAGTCATGAAAATATAGAAAAATATTTAAATGAGAAGGTGTGTCCAAACTTTTGGTCTGTACTGTATATCCGCCAAGTTAATTACAATGCAATACTGTGAGTCAGACATATAGAAATTTGGTGCAATATAATGAACAAAAAATAAAATCAGTAGTGAAAAAATAAAGATACATTATAATCAGACATTCTGAGGTGAAGGCTGATGTGGTGACACAGTCTGTTATTATTTTTTGGGTGAGTCTGATTATAATGTATCTTTATTTTTTCACTACTGATTTTATTTTTTGTGCATTACATTGCACCAAATCTGTTGTTACCTGTGCAGGAGACAAGGAAAACTAAGCAATGGCTGAATAAACTAATGAGGTTTTAAGTGCGCATTAGTGGGTCAGTGACTTCCAACTTGTTGGAGGACTTGGCAGTACAAGGACAGTGCAATGCTTCATTTCTCCTGTAGTGGTGCTGTCGAGTTCCTCTCGAGATCATCACTGATCACTGGAGTCCCAGAAGCACATACTGGGCTTAGCTTATTTTTCCAGATGTCTAATTGACCAAACAGAATCCTTTTGTAGCCCTTTCCGTGATGTTTTCATTGGGATTAATGGTGTTTTTTTTCTGCAAAAATGCTGTAAGTAGTTTTCCCATTTTTTAAGGTGTTTTGAGGGTTTTGAGACATTTTATTCAAAAAGTAGCAAGTGTGTTTGAACATTGCATTTAAACTGTGCGCTTTTATTCAGAGCATTTTTTATGCTATTTTTATGACATTTATATACAACCCCTTTTAGAAACTGCATGAAAACCATGTAGAAACTATGAAAATGGCATAATGGTATGGTATTATTGGAAGGATGGAGATGTTTTTCCTATAGGCTTCTCTATAGGTGTAAAAAAATAATCATATGTAAAATTCTTTAAAAAAAAAGTCCAGAAAAAATTATTATTAAATAGATTTTTTTTTGTGTTTTTTTTTAGTTTTCAACATTTTGTGCATTTATTTAGATATTTTATAGAAAGCAGATAATAAAGAACAGCGGAAATATATCAACAAAATACCATGAACAAGGATTTGTGCAAATCATGGCTTAGGAAGTTCTGGTATAGTCCAGAATTCATGGTTCAATCAATGAGAAGTTCTTCCTGCCTGGATACAGTGGAGCCCATCCAGACCATTGCAACAGCACCTCTATGTGAACCTGGTTCCTACTTTGGAAGCCTAGGTTTACTTTACACTACTGTGACAAAGTCACTGGGAAAGTACTGGAGGGGTGATAAGTAGCATTGAGATTGTTAGTTTCAGTAATCTAAACATAGGAAAATGTTCCAGCACATGAAGTTCTGAGAGGGGTTAATCAGCCATGTTTAGTTCTAGGGTGATTAAACAGCTGCAGAGTGGGAGGAGTCCAGAGGATAAATTCCCAGCCTTCTAGAGCATTCAGTGTGGGGTGGGCCTGGAGGTGAAAGCTCTGGAGCTGTATTGTCTTGTGAAGGAAAGCTAAACCTTATGGTTTTTGTTCCTGAAGCTGGTGGTTTCCCGTAACAACAAGGACTGTGCCATACGTAATGTTTTGTTTTTCCTCTAAGCCAGGATGGCCGTGTTTGTTTTGCTAACGTTGCCGTGGTTTATGCAGTACTGTTAATAAACCAGCGGAAGGTTTAAAGAGACAGTGTTCCTGTGTTTACCTCTATGTGCAGCCGAATGAGCTTATATACCACACTGGACATTTTGAAACATTACACCTAATGTCTTACAGGTCATTTATGCTCCTCAAGGACAGCAGTGGTCTCCTTCTTGCTCCCCTACCAAGCATCTCATTACTTTGACTTTTTTTACCACATTTTTTTTGTTACGCACCTGTCCTGGATCCACGATTTGCTCCATTCAAACCAGTCCACTAGACTCTCTAGTCCTTCTTGTCGGGCTTTGCAGATGGCTTTGTGTGATCCCGTCTGTGCATCCACCTGGGCCTATATAAGGTTGACCAAGACACACACCCGTGTCTTGGTATTAAGACAGTGTTGCTAGACTCTGGCTTGCTCTATGCATCTTGACCTGCTCAACTGCTGTCTGCAGTCTCCTGGACATCTCCCACCTGCCTGCGGTTTCCTGCACTCCGCCTGCCAGCCTGCGGTCTCCTGACGTCTTCTGCCTGTCTACAGTTTCCTGCACTCTGCAGTCTCCTGACGTCTTCTGCCTGTCAACGGTTCCCTGCACTCTGCCTGCCTGCAGTCTCCTGACATTTTCCACCTGTCTACAGTTTCCTGCACTCCTCCTGCCTGCAGTCTCCTGACGTCTTCCACCGGTCTACAGTTTCCTGCACTCCTCCTGCCTGCAGTCTCCTGGACATCTCCTGCCTGCAATTTCTTAAATACTGCCTACCTGCCTGCGGTCTTCTGGACATCTCCCACCTGCCTGCGGTTTCCTGCACTCCGCCTGCCAGCCTGCGGTCTCCTGACGTCTTCTGCCTGTCTACAGTTTCCTGCACTCTGCGGTCTCCTGACGTCTTCTGCCTGTCTACGGTTTCCTGCACTCCTCCTGCCTGCAGTCTCCTGACGTCTTCCACCTGTCTACAGTTTCTTGCACTCCTCCTGCCTGCAGTCTCCTGACGTCTTCCATCTGTCTACAGTTTCCTGCACTCCTCCTGCCTGCAGTCTCCTGGACATCTCCTGCCTGCAATTTCTTAAATACTGCCTACCTGCCTGCGGTCTTCTGTCTCTTGGCTGTCCATGTCCCGCGTGCCCCACCTATCTGCTGCACTGACGCCCGTGTGCCCACCCAGACCTTGGACTTGGAGGATTCACCTCACCTGGTGAGTCTAACATTTTTGAGTCACAGATTGCTAGAGGAGAGTGCTACACTGCTAGGGATCATGTGAGACCAGGAGACGAGTATTATCATCAGTAGCTGCGATCTACGGGCCCCTCTAATGGATCACACACTATGGATTCAATGTATCATACAGAACACTCTCCATAGCTCTTCCTTATACAACTCCGCACTCCATAAATCATGGAAATTGGGAAACCAAACGCATTCATTTTAATCTAATTAACAGTGGAGCCTCATGGGACAAATTTGCTCTCCTGCATTTTTTTTCCATTGACTTTTATTTTAATTTATTATTGTGTTTTGTTCTTTTTTTTTATTTGTAATGGAATTTGGACTAATTACGCAAAGAATTGATTTCCGAGCCATTGTCATCTACAGTAAAACCTATGGCCAATAGATTGGAAGTAGAAGAATGGAGTAATTATCCGAGACCTTTACGTGCAGCTTCTTTCCAATGACCTAATTTATTAATTAATTGTGAGTTATTAAAGAAAACTCCATGTTCATTTTAATAGGAAATTTCATTATGGCGTATGTGTCGTCCTACAATAATAGGGTGGTGAATGAACTCACAATACACATCCCTCGTCCCTGTGCCCTACCAGTACATATGGATACCATAGAGGGGGTCATCTACTCACGTAGGACCCCCTTTATGAGACTGGGTAACAGCAGCTCCGCTCTGGTGGACTTGGTGACTGGTCACAATGTTATACTACAGTTACCCTGTAGAGGGCGTTGCAGATGCAAATGTATAGCCAGTGTGTGATCTCAGCCTACCGCTCCGAAATCTTACCCCTATGCTCAGCCAGGAGGAGACGTACATTACTGTTTTAGGCCACGTTCACACGTTCAGTATTTGGTCAGTATTTTACATCAGTATTTGTAAGCCAAAACCAGGAGTGGGTGATAAATACAGAAGTGGTGATGTGTTTCTATTATACTTTTACTCTGATTGTTCCTCACCTGATTTTGGCTACAAATACTGATGTAAAATATTGACTGAATACTGAACGTGTGAACGTCATCTACACTGCACAAAGTAGCAAATTGTTGCAAAGAACAAAAAAAAGTACAAAATTTCAAAGTAAAATGGTTGTAAACTTGGGTATATTTAGCAATACCATCTAATTCTTAGACAGTGCAAACCTACTGCCTGATTCCAGAAGTTTACACCAGTTTTGTGACTTTTGTCACTTTTATACAAGTAGCGGCAAACTCCACCAAATTTTTAAAAAGAGCTTGGGCAGGAGGTGGCATGGCAGAGCGCACTTGACTAATTCATTATCATTATTTAAACTAAGTGAAATGATGACAGAAATATATGACAGTCCCTGGCAGGAGTAGCATTTCTTGCGGTGGCATGCTAAAGCTGAAAAATGCACTAAACTCACTAAGAGGCACACACCTCCTGATGTGGGCGCATCATTGCACCTGCCCATCAGCGCACCTGTAACTTGATTGCGGGGTGATGATGGGTTGTCATGACAGCCAGGGGTCTGCTGAAGACCCCCGTGCCTGTCATTATGATCCTCCTGTGAAAGCCAGCGTTTAGCTGGCGTTCACAGGAGATCGTGATTTTCTGTATACACTGCAGTCCTGATGTCCTGCTATGTATAGTACAAGCGATCAGATAATCGCAGATTCAAGTCCCCTGAGGGGACAAAAGGATACAGTAAAAAGTGAATTTAAAAAAAAAAAAAAAAAAACCACAAAAGTCCAAATCACTCCCTTTTTGACCCGTTCAAAATAAAACAATTAAAAATAAAAAATCACATATTTGGTATCGCTGCGTTCAGAAATATCCGATTTATCAAAATATAATGAAAATTAATCCGATCGGTAAACGACGTAACGAGAAAAATAAATCAAAACGCCAGAATTACATTTTTTGGGAAACCACAACATTGCAATAAAATGCAATAAGAGGCGATCAAAACATCGTATCTACCCCAAGATCATATCAGTAAAAATGTCAGCTCGGTGCGCAGAAAATAATCCCTCATCAGTTCCAGATCCTGAAAAATGGAGACGCTACGGGTCTCGGAAGATGGTGACACAAGAAAGTTGTTGGTTTTTTTTTTATGAATTTCTGGATTCTTTTTCACCACTTAAATAAAAAAAAAAACTACATGTTTGGTGTCTGCGAACTTGTACTGATCTGAACAATAATAATGGCAGGTCAGTTTCACCATATAGTAAACGCGGTAAATAAAAAATCCAAAAAAACTATTGTGGAATTGCATTTTTTTTGCATTTTCAATGCACTTGGAATTTTTTTTCCGCTTTCTAGCCCATCACATGATGAAATGAATCGTGTCATTCAAAAGTAAAACTGGTCCTGCAAAAAACAAGTTCTCATACGGAACTTCTGGACAGAAAAATAAAAAAGTTATGGCTCTGGGAAGAAGGGGAGGAAAAAAACGAAAAACTGGAGATGAGAAGGGGGTAAGAATCAGCGAGACTCAAAACACGTCAGTATATTTCTATGCCCATTTTACTATTTTAATGAAGTCACAATAAATATTTTTTTTGCTTTTAGTTCACTTTTCATGGATTAAAAAACCCTTGTCATAACTTTGAGACTGTCTAGTCTAAAGCCGCGATTTATAACAACCGGCGCTTTGTACGTCAGGTGAATAGTGCACCGGAGTACAAAGCGAATTTGGCACATCTGCCATGCACCACAAGAAACGTAAGCTGGTCTGGGAATTCTGGGTAGATTACGATAAATTCGTTGACCGCTAAGCTCACCCCACTTTTCAAAAAGTTGGCAAAATTGTCAGTAACTGGTGAAAAATCACCAAAAGTCTGAACATTTTTGTGCAACTCATAAAATGGCGCAACAATTCAAAAAACAGTTCTACTCAAAAATTCTGGCGAGAAATCCTGATGGATCAGCCGATCGGTTTACATTCCCTATCAGTATACTTACTTTATGTTAGAAACTTGAGCAAACATTCTGCCATATTTTTTGGCACACCGTGTTGCATAATAGACCACAAAATCAGCAATCCCCTTTCACCAAGGTCATGTCTCCCTTGTCGGAGAAGGTGCAAAAAGTGTCTAAAACAACTTATAAATGTGATCCAAGTCATACGGTGCAAATTACGTCACAATTCTGGAGCATTTATTTTCTTAAATATATATTGGCTGATATTCCCTCTTCTACCCCCCTTGTACGTACTTTGCTTCCAGCCCACACCTCCTTGTTTTCTGCTTTTCCGTCGCTGGATTCCTCTTGTTCTTGAGTTTTGTCCTCCGGCTGCTGCGCTCCATTACAAAGTATGAAATAAAATGTAACAACAAGGTGTCAAATAAATACATACAAAAGAATAAATTAATAATAAAATACATATATAATTAATAAATAATATATGACATAGAAGAAATAAATATTTCTTATCAAAATAATAAACATATATTTGATATTCAAACTCCAAGATAAACCTTTTCAACAAGAAATTTCTGATGATCAGGTATAATGCTTAACAAAAAAAACCTTTGGTGGGAACTTTTGTTTTTTTTTTCCTGTAAAAAATAATAATTGAACGCTACAAACATTTTATTGAAAACAGTTCCTAAAAATCCAAAGTGTATCCTGCATGGCCGAACTTATGAAACAATGCAAAAAGTTATGTCTAACTGAATGCAGGGGGGTAAGGAGGGGTCAAACAATAATATTGTTTTTTAAGGTCAAATTCTTTGACATTAATGAAGTTTTACAGAACTTTGAAGTTGATGACTTATCCTTAGATGACCGTATTTTCGGTCCAAGTGCGATCTGTCAAACATTGGATCGCGCTCATAGCCATGTTATTCTATGGGATCGCACTCATACCCATGTTATTCTATGGGATCGCACTCATACCCATGATATTCTATGGGATCGCGCTCATAGCCATGATATTCTATGGGATCGCGCTCATAGCCATGTTATTCTATGGGATCGCGCTCATAGCCATGTTATTCTATGGGATCGCACTCATACCCATGTTATTCTATGGGATCGCGCTCATACCCATATAATTCTATGGGATCGCGCTCATAGCCATGTTATTCTATGGGATCACACTCATACCCATGTTATTCTATGGGATCGCACTCATAGCCATGATATTCTATGGGATCGCACTCATACCCATGTTATTCTATGGGATCGCACTCATACCCATGTTATTCTATGGGATCGCACTCATACCCATGATATTCTATGGGATCGCGCTCATAGCCATGTTATTCTATGGGATCGCACTCATACCCATGTTATTCTATGGGATCGCGCTCATACCCATGTTATTCTATGGGATCGCACTCATAGCCATGTTATTCTATGGCATCGCACTCATACCCATGTTATTCTATGGGATATCACTCATACCTATATTATTCTATGGGATCACGCTCATACCCATGTTATTCTATGGGATATCACTCATACCTATATTATTCTATGGGATCGCACTCATACCCATGTTATTCTATGGGATATCACTCATACCTATATTATTCTATGGGATCACGCTCATACCCATGTTATTCTATGGGATCGCACTCATACCCATGCCATTCTATGGGATCGCACTCATACCCATGATATTCCATGGGATCGCGCTCATAGCCATGATATTCCATGGGTTCGCACTCATACCCATGTTATTCTATGGGATCGCACTCATACCCATGTTATTCTATGAGATCGCACTCATACCCATGATATTCTATGGGATCGCGCTCATAGCCATGTTATTCTCTGGGATCGCACTCAGACCCATGTTATTCTATGGGATCGCACTCATACCCATGTTATTCTATGGGATCGCACTCATACCCATGTTATTCTATGGGATCGCACTCATATCCATGTTATTCTATGGGATCGCGCTCATACCCATGTCATTCTATGGGATCGCACTCATACCTATGTTATTCTATGGGATCGCGCTCATACCCATGTTATTCTATGGGATCGCGCTCATAGCCATGATATTCTATGGGATCGCACTCATACCCATGTTATTCTATGGGATCGCACTCATACCCATGTTATTCTATGGGATCGCACTCATATCCATGTTATTCTATGGGATTGCACTCATACCCATGTCATTCTATAGGATCGCACTCATACCTATGTTATTCTATGGGATCGTGCTCATACCCATGTTATTCTATGGGATCGCACTCATACCCATGTTATTCTATGGGATCGCACTCATACCCATGTTATTCTATGGGATCGCACTCATACCTATGTTATTCTATGGGATCGCGCTCATACCCTTGTAATTCTATGGGATCGCACTCATACCCATGTTATTCTATGGGATCGCGCTCATACCCATGTTATTCTATGGCATCGCACTCAAAGCCATGTTATTCTATGGGATCGCACTCATACCTATGTTATTCTATGGGATCGCTCTCATACCCATGTTATTCTATGGGATCGCGCTCATAGCCATGATATTCTATGGGATCGCGCTCATACCCATGTCATTCTATGGGATCGCACTCATATCCATGTTATTCTATGGGATCGCACTCATACCCATGTCATTCTATAGGATCGCACTCATACCTATGTTATTCTATGGGATCGCGCTCATACCCATGTTATTCTATGGGATCGCGCTCATAGCCATGATATTCTATGGGATCGCACTCATACCCATGTTATTCTATGGGATCGCACTCATACCCATGTTATTCTATGGGATCGCACTCATACCTATGTTATTCTATGGGATCGCGCTCATACCCTTGTAATTCTATGGGATCGCACTCATACCCATGTAATTCTATGGGATCGCACTCATACCCATGTTATTCTATGGGATCGCACTCAAAGCCATGTTATTCTATGGGATCGCACTCATACCTATGTTATTCTATGGGATCGCGCTCATACCCATGTTATTCTATGGGATCGCGCTCATAGCCATGTTATTCTATGGAATCGCACTCATACCCATGTTATTCTATGGGATCGCGCTCATAGCCATGTTATTCTATGGGATCGCGCTCATACCCATGTTATTCTATGGGATCGCGCTCATAGCCATGTTATTCTATGGAATCGCACTCATACCCATGTTATTCTATGGGATCGCGCTCATAGCCATGTCATTCTATGGGATCGCACTCATACCTATGTTATTCTATGGGATCGCGCTCATACCCATGTTATTCTATGGGATCGCGCTCATAGCCATGATATTCTATGGGATCGCACTCATACCCATGTTATTCTATGGGATCGCACTCATACCCATGTTATTCTATGGGATCGCACTCATATCCATGTTATTCTATGGGATTGCACTCATACCCATGTCATTCTATAGGATCGCACTCATACCTATGTTATTCTATGGGATCGCGCTCATACCCATGTTATTCTATGGGATCGCGCTCATAGCCATGATATTCTATGGGATCGCACTCATACCCATGTTATTCTATGGGATCGCACTCATACCCATGTTATTCTATGGGATCGCACTCATACCTATGTTATTCTATGGGATCGCGCTCATACCCTTGTAATTCTATGGGATCGCACTCATACCCATGATATTCTATGGGATCGCGCTCATAGCCATGATATTCTATGGGATCGCACTCATACCCATGTAATTCTATGGGATCGCACTCATACCTATGTTATTCTATGGGATCGCACTCAAAGCCATGTTATTCTATGGGATCGCGCTCATAGCCATGATATTCTATGGGATCGCATTCATACCTATGTTATTCTATGGGATCGCGCTCATACCCATGTTATTCTATGGGATCGCGCTCATAGCCATGATATTCTATGGGATCGCGCTCATACCCATGTCATTCTATGGGATCGCACTCATATCCATGTTATTCTATGGGATCGCACTCATATCCATGTTATTCTATGGGATCGCGCTCATAGCCATGTCATTCTATGGGATCGCACTCATATCCATGTCATTCTATGGGATCGCACTCATATCCATGTTATTCTATGGGATCGCGCTCATAGCCATGTCATTCTATGGGATCGCACTCATACCTATGTTATTCTATGGGATCGCGCTCATACCCATGTTATTCTATGGGATCGCGCTCATAGCCATGATATTCTATGGGATCGCACTCATACCCATGTTATTCTATGGGATCGCACTCATACCCATGTTATTCTATGGGATCGCACTCATATCCATGTTATTCTATGGGATTGCACTCATACCCATGTCATTCTATAGGATCGCACTCATACCTATGTTATTCTATGGGATCGCGCTCATACCCATGTTATTCTATGGGATCGCGCTCATAGCCATGATATTCTATGGGATCGCACTCATATCCATGTTATTCTATGGGATCGCACTCATACCCATGTTATTCTATGGGATCGCACTCATACCTATGTTATTCTATGGGATCGCGCTCATACCCTTGTAATTCTATGGGATCGCACTCATACCCATGATATTCTATGGGATCGCGCTCATAGCCATGATATTCTATGGGATCGCACTCATACCCATGTAATTCTATGGGATCGCACTCATACCCATGTTATTCTATGGGATCGCACTCAAAGCCATGTTATTCTATGGGATCGCATTCATACCTATGTTATTCTATGGGATCGCGCTCATACCCATGTTATTCTATGGGATCGCGCTCATAGCCATGATATTCTATGGGATCGCGCTCATACCCATGTCATTCTATGGGATCGCACTCATATCCATGTTATTCTATGGGATCGCACTCATACCCATGTCATTCTATAGGATCGCACTCATACCCATGTAATTCTATGGGATCGCACTCATACCCATGTTATTCTATGGGATCGCACTCAAAGCCATGTTATTCTATGGGATCGCACTCATACCTATGTTATTCTATGGGATCGCGCTCATACCCTTGTAATTCTATGGGATCGCACTCATACCCATGTAATTCTATGGGATCGCACTCATACCCATGTTATTCTATGGGATCGCACTCAAAGCCATGTTATTCTATGGAATCGCACTCATACCTATGTTATTCTATGGGATCGCGCTCATACCCATGTTATTCTATGGGATCGCGCTCATAGCCATGTTATTCTATGGAATCGCACTCATATCCATGTTATTCTATGGGATCGCACTCATACCCTTGTTATTCTATGGGATCGCACTCATACCCATGTTATTCTATGGGATCGCGCTCATAGCCATGTTATTCTATGGGATCGCACTCATATCCATGTTATTCTATGGGATCGCACTCATACCCTTGTTATTCTATGGGATCGCACTCATACCCATGTTATTCTATGGGATCGCACTTATACCCATGTTATTCCATGGGATTGCGCTCATACCCATGTTATTCTATGGGATCGCGCTCATAGCCATGTTATTCTATGGGATCGCACTCATACCCATGTTATTCTATGGGATCGCACTCATACCCTTGTTATTCTATGGGATCGCACTCATACCCATGTTATTCTATGGGATCGCGCTCATACACATGTTATTCTATGGGATCGCGCTCATACCCATGTAATTCTATGGGATCGCACTCATACCCTTGTTATTCTATGGGATCGCACTCATACCCATGTTATTCTATGGGATCGCACTCATACCCATGTTATTCTATGGGATCGCACTCATACCCTTGTTATTCTATGGGATCGCACTCATACCCATGTTATTCTATGGGATCGCACTCATACCCATGTTATTCTATGGGATCGCACTCATACCTATGTTATTCTATGGGATCGCGCTCATACCCTTGTAATTCTATGGGATCGCACTCATACCCATGATATTCTATGGGATCGCGCTCATAGCCATGATATTCTATGGGATCGCACTCATACCCATGTAATTCTATGGGATCGCACTCATACCCATGTTATTCTATGGGATCGCACTCAAAGCCATGTTATTCTATGGGATCGCATTCATACCTATGTTATTCTATGGGATCGCGCTCATACCCATGTTATTCTATGGGATCGCGCTCATAGCCATGATATTCTATGGGATCGCGCTCATACCCATGTCATTCTATGGGATCGCACTCATATCCATGTTATTCTATGGGATCGCACTCATACCCATGTCATTCTATAGGATCGCACTCATACCTATGTTATTCTATGGGATCGCGCTCATACCCATGTTATTCTATGGGATCGCGCTCATAGCCATGATATTCTATGGGATCGCACTCATACCCATGTTATTCTATGGGATCGCACTCATACCCATGTTATTCTATGGGATCGCACTCATACCTATGTTATTCTATGGGATCGCGCTCATACCCTTGTAATTCTATGGGATCGCACTCATACCCATGTAATTCTATGGGATCGCACTCATACCCATGTTATTCTGTGGGATCGCACTCAAAGCCATGTTATTCTATGGGATCGCACTCATACCTATGTTATTCTATGGGATCGCGCTCATACCCATGTTATTCTGTGGGATCGCGCTCATAGCCATGTTATTCTATGGAATCGCACTCATATCCATGTTATTCTATGGGATCGCACTCATACCCTTGTTATTCTATGGGATCGCACTCATACCCATGTTATTCTATGGGATCGCGCTCATAGCCATGTTATTCTATGGGATCGCACTCATATCCATGTTATTCTATGGGATCGCACTCATACCCTTGTTATTCTATGGGATCGCACTCATACCCATGTTATTCTATGGGATCGCACTTATACCCATGTTATTCCATGGGATTGCGCTCATACCCATGTTATTCTATGGGATCGCGCTCATAGCCATGTTATTCTATGGGATCGCACTCATACCCATGTTATTCTATGGGATCGCACTCATACCCTTGTTATTCTATGGGATCGCACTCATACCCATGTTATTCTATGGGATCGCGCTCATACACATGTTATTCTATGGGATCGCGCTCATACCCATGTAATTCTATGGGATCGCACTCATACCCTTGTTATTCTATGGGATCGCACTCATACCCATGTTATTCTATGGGATCGCACTCATACCCATGTCATTCTATGGGATCGCACTCATACCCATGTTATTCTATGGGATCGCACTCATACCCATGTTATTCTATGGGATCGCGCTCATACCCATGTAATTCTATGGGATCGCACTCATACCCATGTCATTCTATGGGATCGCACTCATACCCATGTCATTCTAAGGTATCGCACTCATACCCATGTTATTCTATGGGATCGCACTCATACCCATGTTATTCTATGGGATCGCACTCATACCCATGTTATTCTATGGGATCGCACTCATATCCATATTATTCTATGGAATCGCACTCATACCTATGTTATTCTATGGGATCGCGCTCATACCCATGTTATTCTATGGGATCGCGCTCATAGCCATGATATTCTATGGGATCGCACTCATACCCATGTTATTCTATGGAATCGCACTCATACCCATGTTATTCTATGGGATCGCGCTCATACCCATGTAATTCTATGGGATCGCGCTCATACCCATGTCATTCTATGGGATCGCACTCATACCCATGTCATTCTATGGGATCGCGCTCATACCCATGTTATTCTATGGGATCGCGCTCAAACCCATGTTATTCTATGGGATCGCGCTCATAGCCATGATATTCTATGGGATCGCACTCATACCCATGTTATTCTATGGGATCGCGCTCATACCCATGTTATTCTATGGGATCGCGCTCAAACCCATGTTATTCTATGGGATCGCGCTCATAGCCATGATATTCTATGGGATCGCACTCATACCCATGTTATTCTATGGGATCGCACTCATACCCATGTTACTCTATGGGATCGCACTCATAGCCATGATATTCTATGGGATCGCACTCATACCCATGTTATTCTTTGGGATCGCACTCATACCCATGATATTCTATGGGATCGCACTCATATCCTTGTTATTCTATGGGATAGCGCGCATACCCATGTTATTCTATGGGATCGCACTCATACCCATGTTATTCTATGGGATCGCGCTCATACCCATGTAATTCTATGGGATCGCGCTCATACCCATGTAATTCTATGGGATCGCACTCATACCCATGTTATTCTATGGGATCGCACTCATACCCATGTTATTCTATGGGATCGCGCTCATACCCATGTTATTCTATGGGATCGCACTCATACCCATGATATTCTATGGGATCGCACTCATACCCTTGTTATTCTATGGGATCGCACTCATACCCATGTTATTCTATGGGATCGCACTCATATCCTTGTTATTCTATGGGATCGCACTCATACCCATGTTATTCTATGGGATCGCACTCATACCCATGTTATTCTATGGGATCGCACTCATACCCATGTTATTCTATGGGATCGCACTCATACCCATGCTATTCTATGGGATCGCACTCATACCCTTGTTATTCTATGGGATCGCACTCATACCCATGTTATTCTATGGGATCGCACTCATATCCTTGTTATTCTATGGGATCGCGCTCATACCCATGTTATTCTATGGGATCGCACTCATATCCTTGTTATTCTATGGGATCGCGCTCATACCCATGTTATTCTATGGGATCGCACTCATACCCATGTTATTCTATGGGATCGCGCTCATACCCATGTAATTCTATGGGATCGCACTCATACCCATGTTATTCTATGGGATCGCGCTCATACCCTTGTCATTCTAAGGTATCGCACTCATACCCATGTTATTCTATGGGATCGCGCTCATAGCCATGATATTCTATGGGATCGCACTCATACCCATGTTATTCTATGGGATCGCACTCAGACCCATGTTATTCTATGGGATCGCACTCATACCCATGATATTCTATGGGATCGCACTCATACCCATGTTATTCTATGGGATCGCACTCAAATCCTTGTTATTCTATGGGATCGCACTCATACCCATGTTATTCTATGGAATCGCACTCATACCTATGTTATTCTATGGGATCGCGCTCATACCCATGTTATTCTATGGGATCGCGCTCATAGCCATGATATTCTATGGGAACGCACTCATCCCCATGTTATTCTATGGGATCGCACTCATACCCATGTTATTCTATGGGATCGCACTCATACCCATGTCATTCTAAGGTATCGCACTCATACCCATGTTATTCTATGGGATCGCGCTCATAGCCATGATATTCTATGGGATCGCACTCATACCCATGTTATTCTATGGGATCGCGCTCATAGCCATGATATTCTATGGGATCGCACTCATACCCATGTTATTCTATGGGATCGCGCTCATAGCCATGATATTCTATGGGATCGCACTCATACCCATGTTATTCTATGGGATCGCACTCATACCCATGTTATTCTATGGGATCGCACTCATACCTATGTTATTCTATGGGATCGCGCTCATACCCTTGTAATTCTATGGGATCGCACTCATACCCATGATATTCTATGGGATCGCGCTCATAGCCATGATATTCTATGGGATCGCACTCATACCCATGTAATTCTATGGGATCGCACTCATACCCATGTTATTCTATGGGATCGCACTCAAAGCCATGTTATTCTATGGGATCGCATTCATACCTATGTTATTCTATGGGATCGCGCTCATACCCATGTTATTCTATGGGATCGCGCTCATAGCCATGATATTCTATGGGATCGCGCTCATACCCATGTCATTCTATGGGATCGCACTCATATCCATGTTATTCTATGGGATCGCACTCATACCCATGTCATTCTATAGGATCGCACTCATACCTATGTTATTCTATAGGATCGCGCTCATACCCATGTTATTCTATGGGATCGCGCTCATAGCCATGATATTCTATGGGATCGCACTCATACCCATGTTATTCTATGGGATCGCACTCATACCCATGTTATTCTATGGGATCGCACTCATACCTATGTTATTCTATGGGATCGCGCTCATACCCTTGTAATTCTATGGGATCGCACTCATACCCATGTAATTCTATGGGATCGCACTCATACCCATGTTATTCTATGGGATCGCACTCAAAGCCATGTTATTCTATGGGATCGCACTCATACCTATGTTATTCTATGGGATCGCGCTCATACCCATGTTATTCTATGGGATCGCGCTCATAGCCATGTTATTCTATGGAATCGCACTCATATCCATGTTATTCTATGGGATCGCACTCATACCCTTGTTATTCTATGGGATCGCACTCATACCCATGTTATTCTATGGGATCGCGCTCATAGCCATGTTATTCTATGGGATCGCACTCATATCCATGTTATTCTATGGGATCGCACTCATACCCTTGTTATTCTATGGGATCGCACTCATACCCATGTTATTCTATGGGATCGCACTTATACCCATGTTATTCCATGGGATTGCGCTCATACCCATGTTATTCTATGGGATCGCGCTCATAGCCATGTTATTCTATGGGATCGCACTCATACCCATGTTATTCTATGGGATCGCACTCATACCCTTGTTATTCTATGGGATCGCACTCATACCCATGTTATTCTATGGGATCGCGCTCATACCCATGTTATTCTATGGGATCGCGCTCATACCCATGTAATTCTATGGGATCGCACTCATACCCTTGTTATTCTATGGGATCGCACTCATACCCATGTTATTCTATGGGATCGCACTCATACCCATGTTATTCTATGGGATCGCACTCATACCCTTGTTATTCTATGGGATCGCACTCATACCCATGTTATTCTATGGGATCGCACTCATACCCATGTTATTCTATGGGATCGCGCTCATACCCATGTAATTCTATGGGATCGCACTCATACCCATGTCATTCTATGGGATCGCACTCATACCCATGTCATTCTAAGGTATCGCACTCATACCCATGTTATTCTATGGGATCGCACTCATACCCATGTTATTCTATGGGATCGCACTCATACCCATGTTATTCTATGGGATCGCACTCATATCCATATTATTCTATGGAATCGCACTCATACCTATGTTATTCTATGGGATCGCGCTCATACCCATGTTATTCTATGGGATCGCGCTCATAGCCATGATATTCTATGGGATCGCACTCATACCCATGTTATTCTATGGAATCGCACTCATACCCATGTTATTCTATGGGATCGCGCTCATACCCATGTAATTCTATGGGATCGCGCTCATACCCATGTCATTCTATGGGATCGCACTCATACCCATGTCATTCTATGGGATCGCGCTCATACCCATGTTATTCTATGGGATCGCGCTCAAACCCATGTTATTCTATGGGATCGCGCTCATAGCCATGATATTCTATGGGATCGCACTCATACCCATGTTATTCTATGGGATCGCGCTCATACCCATGTTATTCTATGGGATCGCGCTCAAACCCATGTTATTCTATGGGATCGCGCTCATAGCCATGATATTCTATGGGATCGCACTCATACCCATGTTATTCTATGGGATCGCACTCATACCCATGTTACTCTATGGGATCGCACTCATAGCCATGATATTCTATGGGATCGCACTCATACCCATGTTATTCTTTGGGATCGCACTCATACCCATGATATTCTATGGGATCGCACTCATATCCTTGTTATTCTATGGGATAGCGCGCATACCCATGTTATTCTATGGGATCGCACTCATACCCATGTTATTCTATGGGATCGCGCTCATACCCATGTAATTCTATGGGATCGCGCTCATACCCATGTAATTCTATGGGATCGCACTCATACCCATGTTATTCTATGGGATCGCACTCATACCCATGTCATTCTAAGGTATCGCACTCATACCCATGTTATTCTATGGGATCGCGCTCATACCCATGTTATTCTATGGGATCGCACTCATACCCATGATATTCTATGGGATCGCACTCATACCCTTGTTATTCTATGGGATCGCACTCATACCCATGTAATTCTATGGGATCGCGCTCATACCCATGTCATTCTATGGGATCGCACTCATACCCATGTCATTCTATGGGATCGCGCTCATACCCATGTTATTCTATGGGATCGCGCTCAAACCCATGTTATTCTATGGGATCGCGCTCATAGCCATGATATTCTATGGGATCGCACTCATACCCATGTTATTCTATGGGATCGCGCTCATACCCATGTTATTCTATGGGATCGCGCTCAAACCCATGTTATTCTATGGGATCGCGCTCATAGCCATGATATTCTATGGGATCGCACTCATACCCATGTTATTCTATGGGATCGCACTCATACCCATGTTACTCTATGGGATCGCACTCATAGCCATGATATTCTATGGGATCGCACTCATACCCATGTTATTCTTTGGGATCGCACTCATACCCATGATATTCTATGGGATCGCACTCATATCCTTGTTATTCTATGGGATAGCGCGCATACCCATGTTATTCTATGGGATCGCACTCATACCCATGTTATTCTATGGGATCGCGCTCATACCCATGTAATTCTATGGGATCGCGCTCATACCCATGTAATTCTATGGGATCGCACTCATACCCATGTTATTCTATGGGATCGCACTCATACCCATGTTATTCTATGGGATCGCGCTCATACCCATGTTATTCTATGGGATCGCACTCATACCCATGATATTCTATGGGATCGCACTCATACCCTTGTTATTCTATGGGATCGCACTCATACCCATGTTATTCTATGGGATCGCACTCATATCCTTGTTATTCTATGGGATCGCACTCATACCCATGTTATTCTATGGGATCGCACTCATACCCATGTTATTCTATGGGATCGCACTCATACCCATGTTATTCTATGGGATCGCACTCATACCCATGCTATTCTATGGGATCGCACTCATACCCTTGTTATTCTATGGGATCGCACTCATACCCATGTTATTCTATGGGATCGCACTCATATCCTTGTTATTCTATGGGATCGCGCTCATACCCATGTTATTCTATGGGATCGCACTCATATCCTTGTTATTCTATGGGATCGCGCTCATACCCATGTTATTCTATGGGATCGCACTCATACCCATGTTATTCTATGGGATCGCGCTCATACCCATGTAATTCTATGGGATCGCACTCATACCCATGTTATTCTATGGGATCGCACTCATACCCTTGTCATTCTAAGGTATCGCACTCATACCCATGTTATTCTATGGGATCGCGCTCATAGCCATGATATTCTATGGGATCGCACTCATACCCATGTTATTCTATGGGATCGCACTCAGACCCATGTTATTCTATGGGATCGCACTCATACCCATGATATTCTATGGGATCGCACTCATACCCATGTTATTCTATGGGATCGCACTCAAATCCTTGTTATTCTATGGGATCGCACTCATACCCATGTTATTCTATGGAATCGCACTCATACCTATGTTATTCTATGGGATCGCGCTCATACCCATGTTATTCTATGGGATCGCGCTCATAGCCATGATATTCTATGGGAACGCACTCATCCCCATGTTATTCTATGGGATCGCACTCATACCCATGTTATTCTATGGGATCGCACTCATACCCATGTCATTCTAAGGTATCGCACTCATACCCATGTTATTCTATGGGATCGCGCTCATAGCCATGATATTCTATGGGATCGCACTCATACCCATGTTATTCTATGGGATCGCGCTCATAGCCATGATATTCTATGGGATCGCACTCATACCCATGTTATTCTATGGGATCGCGCTCATAGCCATGATATTCTATGGGATCGCACTCATACCCATGTTATTCTATGGGATCGCACTCATACCCATGTTATTCTATGGGATCGCACTCATACCTATGTTATTCTATGGGATCGCGCTCATACCCTTGTAATTCTATGGGATCGCACTCATACCCATGATATTCTATGGGATCGCGCTCATAGCCATGATATTCTATGGGATCGCACTCATACCCATGTAATTCTATGGGATCGCACTCATACCCATGTTATTCTATGGGATCGCACTCAAAGCCATGTTATTCTATGGGATCGCATTCATACCTATGTTATTCTATGGGATCGCGCTCATACCCATGTTATTCTATGGGATCGCGCTCATAGCCATGATATTCTATGGGATCGCGCTCATACCCATGTCATTCTATGGGATCGCACTCATATCCATGTTATTCTATGGGATCGCACTCATACCCATGTCATTCTATAGGATCGCACTCATACCTATGTTATTCTATAGGATCGTGCTCATACCCATGTTATTCTATGGGATCGCGCTCATAGCCATGATATTCTATGGGATCGCACTCATACCCATGTTATTCTATGGGATCGCACTCATACCCATGTTATTCTATGGGATCGCACTCATACCTATGTTATTCTATGGGATCGCGCTCATACCCTTGTAATTCTATGGGATCGCACTCATACCCATGTAATTCTATGGGATCGCACTCATACCCATGTTATTCTATGGGATCGCACTCAAAGCCATGTTATTCTATGGGATCGCACTCATACCTATGTTATTCTATGGGATCGCGCTCATACCCATGTTATTCTATGGGATCGCGCTCATAGCCATGTTATTCTATGGAATCGCACTCATATCCATGTTATTCTATGGGATCGCACTCATACCCTTGTTATTCTATGGGATCGCACTCATACCCATGTTATTCTATGGGATCGCGCTCATAGCCATGTTATTCTATGGGATCGCACTCATATCCATGTTATTCTATGGGATCGCACTCATACCCTTGTTATTCTATGGGATCGCACTCATACCCATGTTATTCTATGGGATCGCGCTCATACCCATGTTATTCTATGGGATCGCGCTCATACCCATGTAATTCTATGGGATCGCACTCATACCCTTGTTATTCTATGGGATCGCACTCATACCCATGTTATTCTATGGGATCGCACTCATACCCATGTTATTCTATGGGATCGCACTCATACCCTTGTTATTCTATGGGATCGCACTCATACCCATGTTATTCTATGGGATCGCACTCATACCCATGTTATTCTATGGGATCGCGCTCATACCCATGTAATTCTATGGGATCGCACTCATACCCATGTCATTCTATGGGATCGCACTCATACCCATGTCATTCTAAGGTATCGCACTCATACCCATGTTATTCTATGGGATCGCACTCATACCCATGTTATTCTATGGGATCGCACTCATACCCATGTTATTCTATGGGATCGCACTCATATCCATATTATTCTATGGAATCGCACTCATACCTATGTTATTCTATGGGATCGCGCTCATACCCATGTTATTCTATGGGATCGAGCTCATAGCCATGATATTCTATGGGATCGCACTCATACCCATGTTATTCTATGGAATCGCACTCATACCCATGTTATTCTATGGGATCGCGCTCATACCCATGTAATTCTATGGGATCGCGCTCATACCCATGTCATTCTATGGGATCGCACTCATACCCATGTCATTCTATGGGATCGCGCTCATACCCATGTTATTCTATGGGATCGCGCTCAAACCCATGTTATTCTATGGGATCGCGCTCATAGCCATGATATTCTATGGGATCGCACTCATACCCATGTTATTCTATGGGATCGCGCTCATACCCATGTTATTCTATGGGATCGCGCTCAAACCCATGTTATTCTATGGGATCGCGCTCATAGCCATGATATTCTATGGGATCGCACTCATACCCATGTTATTCTATGGGATCGCACTCATACCCATGTTACTCTATGGGATCGCACTCATAGCCATGATATTCTATGGGATCGCACTCATACCCATGTTATTCTTTGGGATCGCACTCATACCCATGATATTCTATGGGATCGCACTCATATCCTTGTTATTCTATGGGATAGCGCGCATACCCATGTTATTCTATGGGATCGCACTCATACCCATGTTATTCTATGGGATCGCGCTCATACCCATGTAATTCTATGGGATCGCGCTCATACCCATGTAATTCTATGGGATCGCACTCATACCCATGTTATTCTATGGGATCGCACTCATACCCATGTCATTCTAAGGTATCGCACTCATACCCATGTTATTCTATGGGATCGCGCTCATACCCATGTTATTCTATGGGATCGCACTCATACCCATGATATTCTATGGGATCGCACTCATACCCTTGTTATTCTATGGGATCGCACTCATACCCATGTTATTCTATGGGATCGCACTCATATCCTTGTTATTCTATGGGATCGCGCTCATACCCATGTTATTCTATGGGATCGCACTCATATCCTTGTTATTCTATGGGATCGCGCTCATACCCATGTTATTCTATGGGATCGCACTCATACCCATGTTATTCTATGGGATCGCGCTCATACCCATGTAATTCTATGGGATCGCACTCATACCCATGTTATTCTATGGGATCGCACTCATACCCTTGTCATTCTAAGGTATCGCACTCATACCCATGTTATTCTATGGGATCGCGCTCATAGCCATGATATTCTATGGGATCGCACTCATACCCATGTTATTCTATGGGATCGCACTCAGACCCATGTTATTCTATGGGATCGCACTCATACCCATGATATTCTATGGGATCGCACTCATACCCATGTTATTCTATGGGATCGCACTCAAATCCTTGTTATTCTATGGGATCGCACTCATACCCATGTTATTCTATGGAATCGCACTCATACCTATGTTATTCTATGGGATCGCGCTCATACCCATGTTATTCTATGGGATCGCGCTCATAGCCATGATATTCTATGGGAACGCACTCATCCCCATGTTATTCTATGGGATCGCACTCATACCCATGTTATTCTATGGGATCGCACTCATACCCATGTCATTCTAAGGTATCGCACTCATACCCATGTTATTCTATGGGATCGCGCTCATAGCCATGATATTCTATGGGATCGCACTCATACCCATGTTATTCTATGGGATCGCACTCATACCCATGTTATTCTATGGGATCGCACTCATACCCATGATATTCTATGGGATCGCACTCATACCCTTGTTATTCTATGGGATCGCACTCATACCCATGTTATTCTATGGGATCGCACTCATATCCTTGTTATTCTATGGGATCGCGCTCATACCCATGTTATTCTATGGGATCGCGCTCATACCCATGTAATTCTATGGGATCGCACTCATACCCATGTTATTCTATGGGATCGCACTCATACCCATGTCATTCTAAGGTATCGGACTCATACCCATGTTATTCTATGGGATCGCGCTCATAGCCATGATATTCTATGGGATCGCACTCATACCCATGTTATTCTATGGGATCGCACTCATACCCATTACATTCTATGGGATCGCACTCATACCCATGTTATTCTATGGGATCGCACTTATACCCATGTTATTCTATGGGATCGCACTCATACCCATGTCATTCTGTGGGATCGCACTCATACCCATGTCATTCTATGGGATTGCACTCATACCCATGTTATTCTATGGGATCGCACTCATACCCATGATATTCTATGGGATCGCCCTCATACCCATGTTATTCTATGGGATCGCACTCATACCCATGTCATTCTAAGGTATCGCACTCATACCCATGTAATTCTATGGGATCGCACTCATACCCATGATATTCTATGGGATCGCCCTCATACCCATGTTATTCTATGGGATCGCGCTCATACCCATGTTATTCTATGGGATCGCGCTCATACCCATGATATTCTATGGGATCGCTCTCATACCCATGTCATTCTATGGGATCGCACTCATACCCATGTCATTCTATGGGATCGCACTCATACCCATGTCATTCTATGGGATCGCACTCATACCAATGTTATTCTATGGGATCGCACTCATACCCATGTTATTCTCTGGGATCGCACTCATACCCAGGTCATTCTATGGGATCGCACTCATACCCATGTTATTCTATGGGATCGCACTCATACCCATGCTATTCTATGGGATCGCGCTCATAGCCATGATATTCTATGGGATTGCACTCAAACCCATGTTATTCTATGGGATCGCACTCATACCCATGTTATTCTATGGGATCGCACTCATAACCATGTTATTCTATGGGATCGCACTCATACCCATGTTATTCTATGGGATCGCACTCATACCCAAGATATTCTATGGCATCGCACTCATACCCTTGTTATTCTATGGGATCGCACTCATACCCATGTTATTATATGGGATCGCACTCATACCCTTGTTATTCTATGGGATCGCGCTCATACCCATGTTATTCTATGGGATCGCACTCATACCCATGTTATTCTCTGGGATCGCAATCATACCCATGATATTCTATGGGATCGCACTCATACCCATGTTATTCTATGGGATCGCGCTCATACCCATATTATTCTATGGGATCGTACTCATACCCATGTCATTCTATGGGATCGCACTCATACCCATGTCATTCTATGGGATCGCACTCATACCCATGTCATTCTAAGGTATCGCACTCATACCCATGTAATTCTATGGGATCGCACTCATACCCATGATATTCTATGGGATCGCACTCATACCCATGATATTCTATGGGATAGCGCTCATACCCATGTTATTCTATGGGATCGCGCTCATACCCATGTTATTCTATGGGATCGCGCTCATACCCATGTTATTCTCTGGGATCGTGCTCATACCCATGTCATTCTATGGGATCGCACTCATACCCATGTTATTCTATGGGATCGCACTCATACCCATGTTATTCTCTGGGATCGCACTCATACCCATGTCATTCTATGGGATCGCACTCATACCCATGTTATTCTCTGGGATCGCACTCATACCCATGTCATTCTATGGGATCGCACTCATACCCATGTTATTCTATGGGATCGCACTCATACCCATGTTATTCTATGGGATCGCACTCATACCCATGTGATTCTATGGGATCGCA
Organism: Phyllobates terribilis; assembly: GCF_046119375.1. Lineage (NCBI taxonomy): Eukaryota > Metazoa > Chordata > Amphibia > Anura > Dendrobatidae > Phyllobates > Phyllobates terribilis. Next base: position 677,857,157 of record NW_027362763.1, on the reverse strand, counting down.
CTCATACCCATGTTATTCTATGGGATCGCACTCATACCCATGTTATTCTATGGGATCGCACTCATACCCATGTTATTCTATGGGATCGCACTCATATCCATGTTATTCTATGGGATCGCGCTCATACCCATGTCATTCTATGGGATCGCGCTCATACCCATGTTATTCTATGGGATCGCTCTCATACCCATGTTATTCTATGGGATCGCACTCATACCCGTGTAATTTTATGGGATCGCGCTCATACCCATGTCATTCTATGGGATCGCGCTCATACCCATGTCATTCTATGGGATCGCGCTCATACCCATGTTATTCTATGGGATCGCACTCATACCCGTGTAATTTTATGGGATCATGCTCATATCCATGTTATTCTATGGGATCGCACTCATACCCATGTTATTCTATGGGATCGCACTCATACCCATGTTATTCTATGGGATCGCACTCATACCCATGTTATTCTATGGGATCGCACTCATACCCATGCTATTCTATGGGATCGCGCTCATAGCCATGATATTCTATGGGATTGCACTCAAACCCATGTTATTCTATGGGATCGCACTCATACCCATGTTATTCTATGGGATCGCACTCATAACCATGTTATTCTATGGGATCGCACTCATACCCATGTTATTCTATGGGATCGCACTCATACCCAAGATATTCTATGGCATCGCACTCATACCCTTGTTATTCTATGGGATCGCACTCATACCCATGTTATTATATGGGATCGCACTCATACCCTTGTTATTCTATGGGATCGCGCTCATACCCATGTTATTCTATGGGATCGCACTCATACCCATGTTATTCTCTGGGATCGCAATCATACCCATGATATTCTATGGGATCGCACTCATACCCATGTTATTCTATGGGATCGCGCTCATACCCATATTATTCTATGGGATCGTACTCATACCCATGTCATTCTATGGGATCGCACTCATACCCATGTCATTCTATGGGATCGCACTCATACCCATGTCATTCTAAGGTATCGCACTCATACCCATGTAATTCTATGGGATCGCACTCATACCCATGATATTCTATGGGATCGCACTCATACCCATGATATTCTATGGGATAGCGCTCATACCCATGTTATTCTATGGGATCGCGCTCATACCCATGTTATTCTAAGGGATCGCGCTCATACCCATGTCATTCTATGGGATCGCGCTCATACCCATGTCATTCTCTGGGATCGTGCTCATACCCATGTCATTCTATGGGATCGCACTCATACCCATGTTATTCTATGGGATCGCACTCATACCCATGTTATTCTCTGGGATCGCACTCATACCCATGTCATTCTATGGGATCGCACTCATACCCATGTTATTCTATGGGATCGCACTCATACCCATGTTATTCTATGGGATCGCACTCATACCCATGTGATTCTATGGGATCGCACTCATACCCATGTTATTCTATGGGATCGCACTCATACCCATGTTATTCTATGGGATCGCACTCATACCCATGTTATTCTATGGGATCGCACTCATACCCATGTTATTCTATGGGATCGCGCTCATACCCATGTCATTCTATGGGATCGCGCTCATACCCATGTTATTCTATGGGATCGCTCTCATACCCATGTTATTCTATGGGATCGCACTCATACCCGTGTAATTTTATGGGATCGCGCTCATACCCATGTCATTCTATGGGATCGCGCTCATACCCATGTCATTCTATGGGATCGCGCTCATACCCATGTTATTCTATGGGATCGCACTCATACCCGTGTAATTTTATGGGATCATGCTCATATCCATGTTATTCTATGGGATCGCACTCATACCCATGTTATTCTATGGGATCGCACTCATACCCATGTTATTCTATGGGATCGCACTCATACCCATGTTGTTCTATGGGATCGCACTCATATCCATGTTATTCTATGGGATCGTACTCATACCCATGTTATTCTATGGGATCGCACTCATACCCATGTCATTCTATGGGATCGCGCTCATACCCATGTTATTCTATGGGATCGCACTCATACCCATGTTATTCTATGGGATCGCGCTCATACCCATGTTATTCTATGGGATCGCGCTCATATCCATGTTATTCTATGGGATTGGGCTCATACCCATGTAATTCTATGGGATCGCGCTCATACTTATGTTATTCTATGGGATCGCGCTCATACCCATGTCATTCTATGGGATCGCACTCATACCCATGTCATTCTATGGGATCGCACTCATACCCATGATATTCTATGGGATCGCACTCATACCCATGATATTCTATGGGATAGTGCTCATACCCATGTTATTCTATGGGATCGCGCTCATACCCATGTTATTCTAAGGGATCGCGCTCATACCCATGTCATTCTATGGGATCGCGCTCATACCCATGTCATTCTCTGGGATCGTGCTCATACCCATGTCATTCTATGGGATCGCACTCATACCCATGTTATTCTATGGGATCGCACTCATACCCATGTTATTCTCTGGGATCGCACTCATACCCATGTCATTCTATGGGATCGCACTCATACCCATGTTATTCTATGGGATCGCACTCATACCCATGTTATTCTATGGGATCGCACTCATACCCATGTTATTCTATGGGATCGCACTCATACCCATGTTATTCTATGGGATCGCACTCATACCCATGTTATTCTATGGGATCGCACTCATACCCATGTTATTCTATGGGATCGCGCTCATATCCATGTTATTCTATGGGATCGCACTCATACCCATGTCATTCTATGGGATCGCGCTCATACCCATGTTATTCTATGGGATCGCACTCATACCCGTGTAATTTTATGGGATCATGCTCATATCCATGTTATTCTATGGGATCGCACTCATACCCATGTTATTCTATGGGATCGCACTCATATCCATGTTATTCTATGGGATCGTACTCATACCCATGTTAGTCTATGGGATCGCACTCATACCCATGTCATTCTATGGGATAGCGCTCATACCCATGTTATTCTATGGGATCGCACTCATACCCATGTTATTCTATGGGATCGCGCTCATACCCATGTTATTCTATGGGATCGCGCTCATATCCATGTTATTCTATGGGATTGCGCTCATACCCATGTAATTCTATGGGATCGCGCTCATACTTATGTTATTCTATGGGATCGCGCTCATACCCATATAATTCTATGGGATCGCGCTCATACCCATGTAATTCTATGGGATCGCACATATACCCATGTTATTCTATGGGATCGCACTCATACCCATGTTTTTCTATGGGATCGCACTCATACCCATGTTATTCCATGGGATCGCACTCATACCCATGTTATTCTATGGGATCGCACTCATACCCATGTTATTCTATGGGATCGCACTCATACCCATGTTATTCTATGGGATCGCGCTCATACCCATGTTGTTCTATGGGATCGCGCTCATACCCATGTTATTCTATGGGATCGCGCTCATAGCCATGTTATTCTATGGGATCGCTCTCATACCCATGTTATTCTATGGGATCGCACTCATACCCATGTTATTCTATGGGATCGCACTCATACCCACGTTATTCTATGGGATCGCACTCATACCCATGTTATTCTATGGGATCGCACTCATACCCTTGTTATTCTATGGGATCGCACTCATACCCATGTTATTCTATGGGATCGCACTCATACCCATGTTATTCTATGGGATCGCGCTCATACCCATGTAATTCTATGGGATCGCACTCATACCCATGTCATTCTATGGGATCGCACTCATACCCATGTCATTCTAAGGTATCGCACTTATACCCATGTTATTCTATGGGACCGCACTCATACCCATGTTATTCTATGGGATCGCGCTCATAGCCATGATATTCTATGGGATCGCACTCATACCCATGTTATTCTATGGGATCGCGCTCATACCCATGTAATTCTATGGGATCGCACTCATACCCATGTCATTCTATGGGATCGCACTCATACCCATGTCATTCTAAGGTATCGCACTCATACCCATGTTATTCTATGGGATCGCACTCATACCCATGTTATTCTATGGGATCGCGCTCATAGCCATGATATTCTATGGGATCGCACTCATACCCATGTTATTCTATGGGATCGCACTCATACCCATGTTATTCTATGGGATCGCGCTCATACCCATGTAATTCTATGGGATCGCACTCATACCCATGTTATTCTATGGGATTGCACTCATACCCATGTCATTCTAAGGTATCGCACTCATACCCATGTTATTCTATGGGATCGCGCTCATAGCCATGATATTCTATGGGATCGCACTCATACCCATGTTATTCTATGGGATCGCACTCATACCCATGTTATTCTTTGGGATCGCACTCATACCCATGTTATTCTATGGGATCGCACACATACCCATGTTATTCTATGGGATCGCACTCATATCCTTGTTATTCTATGGGATAGCGCGCATACCCATGTTATTCTATGGTATCGCACTCATACCCATGTTATTCTATGGGATCGCGCTCATACCCATGTAATCTATGGGATCGCACTCATACCCATGTTATTCTATGGGATCGCACTCATACCCATGTTATTCTATGGGATCGCGCTCATAGCCATGATATTCTATGGGATCGCACTCATACCCATGTTATTCTATGGGATCGCACTCATACCCATGTTATTCAATGGGATCGCACTCATACCCATGATATTCTATGGGATCGCACTCATACCCATGTTATTCTATGGGATCGCGCTCATACCCATGTTATTCTATGGGATCGCACTCATATCCTTGTTATTCTATGGGATCGCGCTCATACCTATGTTATTCTATGGGATCGCACTCATATCCTTGTTATTCTATGGGATCGCGCTCATACCCATGTTATTCTATGGGATCGCACTCATACCCATGTTATTCTATGGGATCGCACTCATATCCTTGTTATTCTATGGGATCGCGCTCATACCTATGTTATTCTATGGGATCGCACTCATATCCTTGTTATTCTATGGGATCGCGCTCATACCCATGTTATTCTATGGGATCGCACTCATACCCATGTTATTCTATGGGATCGCACTCATACCCATGTCATTCTAAGGTATCGCACTCATACCCATGTTATTCTATGGGATCCCGCTCATAGCCATGATATTCTACGGGATCGCACTCATACCCATGTTATTCTATGGGATCGCACTCAGACCCATGTTATTCTATGGGATCGCACTCATACCCATGATATTCTATGGGATCGCACTCATACCCTTGTTATTCTATGGGATCGCACTCATACCCATGTTATTCTATGGGATCGCACTCATATCCTTGTTATTCTATGGGATCGCGCTCATACCCATGTTATTCTATGGAATCGCACTCATACCTATGTTATTCTATGGGATCGCGCTCATACCCATGTTATTCTATGGGATCGCGCTCATAGCCATGATATTCTATGGGAACGCACTCATACCCATGTTATTCTATGGGATCGCACTCATCCCCATGTTATTCTATGGGATCGCGCTTTCTACCCATGTAATTCTATGGGATCGCACTCATACCCATGTTATTCTATGGGATCGCACTCATACCCATGTTATTCTATGGGATCGCGCTCATAGCCATGATATTCTATGGGATCGCACTCATACCCATGTTATTCTATGGGATCGCACTCATACCCATGTTATTCTATGGGATCGCACTCATACCCATGATATTCTATGGGATCGCACTCATACCCTTGTTATTCTATGGAATCGCACTCATACCCATGTTATTCTATGGGATCGCACTCATATCCTTGTTATTCTATGGGATCGCGCTCATACCCATGTTATTCTATGGGATCGCACTCATACCCATGTTATTCTATGGGATCGCGCTCATACCCATGTAATTCTATGGGATCGCACTCATACCCATGTTATTCTATGGGATCGCACTCATACCCATTACATTCTATGGGATCGCACTCATACCCATTACATTCTATGGGATCGCACTCATACCCATGTTATTCTATGGGATCGCGCTTATACCCATGTTATTCTATGGGATCGCACTCATACCCATGTCATTCTATGGGATCGCACTCATACCCATGTCATTCTATGGGATTGCACTCATACCCATGTTATTCTATGGGATCGCACTCATACCCATGATATTCTATGGGATCGCCCTCATACCCATGTTATTCTATGGGATCGCACTCATACCCATGTAATTCTATGGGATCGCACTCATGCCCATGTAATTCTATGGGATCGCACTCATACCCATGATATTCTATGGGATCGCGCTCATACCCATGTTATTCTATGGGATCGCGCTCATACCCATGATATTCTATGGGATCGCGCTCATACCCATGTCATTCTATGGGATCGCACTCATACCCATGTCATTCTATGGGATCGCACTCATACCCATGTTATTCTATGGGATCGCACTCATACCCATGTTATTCTCTGGGATCGCACTCATACCCAGGTCATTCTATGGGATCGCACTCATACCCAGGTCATTCTATGGGATCGCACTCATACCCATGTTATTCTATGGGATCGCACTCATATCCTTGTTATTCTATGGGATCGCGCTCATACCCATGTTATTCTATGGAATCGCACTCATACCTATGTTATTCTATGGGATCGCGCTCATACCCATGTTATTCTATGGGATCGCGCTCATAGCCATGATATTCTATGGGAACGCACTCATACCCATGTTCTTCTATGGGATCGCACTCATCCCCATGTTATTCTACGGGATTGCGCTCATACCCATGTAATTCTATGGGATCGCACTCATACCCATGTTATTCTATGGGATCGCACTCATACCCATGTCATTCTAAGGTATCGCACTCATACCCATGTTATTCTATGGGATCGCGCTCATAGCCATGATATTCTATGGGATCGCACTCATACCCATGTTATTCTATGGGATCGCACTCATACCCATGTTATTCTATGGGATCGCACTCATATCCTTGTTATTCTATGGGATCGCGCTCATACCCATGATATTCTATGGGATCGCACTCATACCCATGTCATTCTATGGGATCGCACTCATACCCATGTCATTCTATGGGATCGCACTCATACCCATGTTATTCTATGGGATCGCACTCATACCCATGTTATTCTCTGGGATCGCACTCATACCCAGGTCATTCTATGGGATCGCACTCATACCCATGTTATTCTATGGGATCGCACTCATATCCTTGTTATTCTATGGGATCGCGCTCATACCCATGTTATTCTATGGAATCGCACTCATACCTATGTTATTCTATGGGATCGCGCTCATACCCATGTTATTCTATGGGATCGCGCTCATAGCCATGATATTCTATGGGAACGCACTCATACCCATGTTATTCTATGGGATCGCACTCATCCCCATGTTATTCTATGGGATCGCGCTCATACCCATGTAATTCTATGGGATCGCACTCATACCCATGTTATTCTATGGGATCGCACTCATACCCATGTCATTCTAAGGTATCGCACTCATACCCATGTTATTCTATGGGATCGCGCTCATAGCCATGATATTCTATGGGATCGCACTCATACCCATGTTATTCTATGGGATCGCACTCATACCCATGTTATTCTATGGGATCGCACTCATACCCATGATATTCTATGGGATCGCACTCATACCCTTGTTATTCTATGGGATCGCACTCATATCCTTGTTATTCTATGGGATCGCGCTCATACCCATGTTATTCTATGGGATCGCACTCATACCCATGTTATTCTATGGGATCGCACTCATACCCATGTTATTCTATGGGATCGCACTCATACCCATGTTTTTCTATGGGATCGCACTCATACCCATGTCATTCTATGCGATCGCACTCATACCCATGTCATTCTATGGGATTGCACTCATACCCATGTTATTCTATGGGATCGCACTCATACCCATGATATTCTATGGGATCACCCTCATACCCATGTTATTCTATGGGATCGCACTCATACCCATGTAATTCTATGGGATCGCACTCATACCCATGTAATTCTATGGGATCGCACTCATACCCATGATATTCTATGGGATCGCCCTCATACCCATGTTATTCTATTTGATCGTGCTCATACCCATGTTATTCTATGGGATCGCGCTCATACCCATGATATTCTATGGGATCGCACTCATACCCATGTCATTCTATGGGATTGCACTCATACCCATGTCATTCTATGGGATCGCACTCATGCCCATGTCATTCTATGGGATCGCACTCATACCCATGTTATTCTATGGGATCGCACTCATACCCATGTTATTCTCTGGGATCGCACTCATACCCAGGTCATTCTATGGGATCGCACTCATACCCATGTTATTCTATGGGATCGCACTCATATCCTTGTTATTCTATGGGATCGCGCTCATACCCATGTTATTCTATGGAATCGCACTCATACCTATGTTATTCTATGGGATCGCGCTCATACCCATGTTATTCTATGGGATCGCACTCATACCCATGTAATTCTATGGGATCGCACTCATACCCATGTTATTCTATGGGATCGCACTCATACCCATGTCATTCTAAGGTATCGCACTCATACCCATGTTATTCTATGGGATCGCGCTCATACCCATGATATTCTATGGGATCGCACTCATACCCATGTTATTCTATGGGATCGCATTCATACCCATGTTATTCTATGGGATCGCACTCATACCCAAGATATTCTATGGCATCGCACTCATACCCTTGTTATTCTATGGGATCGCACTCATACCCATGTTATTCTATGGGATCGCACTCATACCCTTGTATTCTATGGGATCGCGCTCATACCCATGTTATTCTATGGGATCGCACTCATACCCATGTTATTCTCTGGGATCGCACTCATACCCATGTCATTCTATGGGATCGCACTCATACCCATGTTATTCTATGGGATCGCACTCATACCCATGTTGTTCTATGGGATCGCACTCATACCCATGTTATTCTATGGGATCGCGCTCATACCCATGTCATTCTATGGGATCGCACTCATACCCATGTTATTCTATGGGATCGCACTCATACCCATGTTATTCTATGGGATCGCACTCATACCCATGTTATTCTATGGGATCGCACTCATACCCATGTTATTCTATGGGATCGCACTCATACCCATGTTATTCTATGGGATCGCACTCATACCCATGTTATTCTATGGGATCGCGCTCATACCCATGTCATTCTATGGGATCGCGCTCATACCCATGTTATTCTATGGGATCGCTCTCATACCCATGTTATTCTATGGGATCGCACTCATACCCGTGTAATTTTATGGGATCATACTCATATCCATGTTATTCTATGGGATCGCACTCATACCCATGTTATTCTATGGGATCGCACTCATATCCATGTTATTCTATGGGATCGTACTCATACCCATGTTATTCTATGGGATCGCACTCATACCCATGTCATTCTATGGGATCGCGCTCATACCCATGTTATTCTATGGGATCGCACTCATACCCATGTTATTCTATGGGATCGCGCTCATACCCATGTTATTCTATGGGATCGCGCTCATATCCATGTTATTCTATGGGATTGCGCTCATACCCATGTAATTCTATGGGATCGTGCTCATACTTATGTTATTCTATGGGATCGCGCTCATACCCATATAATTCTATGGGATCGCGCTCATACCCATGTAATTCTATGGGATCGCACTCATACCCATGTTATTCTATGGGATCGCACTCATACCCATGTTTTTCTATGGGATCGCACTCATACCCATGTTATTCCATGGGATCGCACTCATACCCATGTTATTCAATGGGATCGCAGTCATACCCATGTTATTCTATGGGATCGCAGTCATACCCATGTTATTCTATGGGATCGCGCTCATACCCATGTTGTTCTATGGGATCGCGCTCATACCCATGTTATTCTATGGGATTGCGCTCATAGCCATGATATTCTATGGGATCGCTCTCATACCCATGTTATTCTATGGGATCGCACTCATACCCATGTTATTCTATGGGATCGCACTCATACCCACGTTATTCTATGGGATCGCACTCATACCCATGTTATTCTATGGGATCGCACTCATACCCATGTTATTCTATGGGATCGCACTCATACCCATGTTATTCTATGGGATCGCGCTCATACCCATGTTAATCTATGGGATCGCGCTCATACCCATGTTAATCTATGGGATCGCACTCATACCCATGTTATTCTATGGGATCGCACTCATACCCATCTTATTCGATGTGATCGCGCTCATAGCCATGATATTCTATGGGATTGCACTCATACCCATGTCATTCTATGGGATCGCACTCATACCCATTTTATTCTATGGGATCGCACTCATACCCATGTCATTCTATGGGATCGCACTCATACCCATGTTATTCTATGGGATCGCACTCATACCCATGTAATTCTATGGGATCACACTCATACCCATGTTATTCTATGGGATCGCGCTCATACCCATGTAATTCTATGGGATCGCACTCATACCCATGTTATTCTATGGGATCGCACTCATACCCATGTTATTCTATGGGATCGCACTCATACCCATGTTATTCTATGGGATCGCACTCATACCCATGATATTCTATGGGATCGCACTCATACCCATGTTATTCTATGGGATCGCACTCATACCCATGTTATTCTATGGGATCGCCCTCATACCCATGTTATTCTATGGGATCTCACTCATACCCATGTTGTTCTATGGGATCGCACTCATACCCATGTTATTCTATGGGATCGCCCTCATACCCATGTTATTCTATGGGATCTCACTCATACCCATGTTGTTCTATGGGATCGCACTCATACCCATGTTATTCTATGGGGTGATGCTCATGTCCAATTTTTTCCTCTGTCAGTGGAAATAAATGGCAGTATGCACGATTTCTCCCCGATAATTGGATTGCACTCGCTCATTCATGTCTATGGGTCCATGGAAAACATCGGATCAGGGAAAGACTGAATGGAGAAACTTATTTTTTTTCTCCACATCTGAGGAAATTGGATCGGAGTGTAATCATCCGTCTGTGCATAATCAGTCTGATTTCTTGGATGGAGAACAAATGGTCGTCTGCACCTGTCCTTAGTATAGGTACTTAACATCAGATTGGCAGTGATATGACACCTGGCATCACCACCGATCAGTTGATTCAGGTGCTGCGGATGCCGGACGTACGCAGTATACAGCACAGCGCCACACACTGTGCAGTGGCCGACCTCGGGTACTGCAGCTCAGTTCCCAGTCGCTTCAATAAGACCTTGAAGAATCACTGTAGTGTTAAAGTCTGTACGCTGTTACTTCTGAACGCCGCAGGAACTAGTAACAGCTCATCAGTGGGGGTTCCGGGTGTCGGACCACCACCAATCTGATACTGATGAACTATCCTGGGAATAGGTTCATCTATATCAGAGGCCAAATTATGGAATCCAAACTCTGCTTTGTCGAAGATTTCTGGAAGCCTCAGACTAGAATAAATGTTTTCGTATCTTGTCACCATAAAGATGCAATTAAAAAAGTAAAAAAAAAAAAAGATGTCCAAGTCTTCTGGGAGCAAAGATCACGATTTCCGGACATAGATTGAACCACATTCAGAATTCATATTAATGATTCTTCTCTTTAGTCATTATCATCTGATGAACTCTATGGCCTGAGCCGCTGTTGGTCTCTGGGGGAAAAACTTGTAACAAGCCCAAACTCTTTGTCTGTCACCAGACCAGAAGCTCAGGATCGATCAAGGAGCGATGAAATATTCATGGGTGAAGCTACCATAAGATGGCATCTCACTACGGCGTCTATAAAACTTTTACATCTCGACTTGTGAAGTGTCCAGAACTTCTTAGAACCGAGAGATAAGGAGAGATAACGGCCGATAAGACGACACCTGTTACCACCATGGGTCCGATATCCTTGTGACCACCATGTTAAATATTTCAGCACTAGATCATCAGGGATGGGTGGACCCATAGGGCAATTCTCAGAGGGCCGGTCCCGATCGAACACCCCCCATATCTCAGCATTCACTGATCCCGTGGACCCCTGCCTTTACCACCCCCCCCCCCACTAGTAAAGGGCACAAAGTTACCAAACTTTTATAGAATTACTACTATACATTTCGTATCAAAGATCATTGTCAGGGAACATTAAGATATTGGAAATCCATCCTGTCAATCTCCATATGACCCCGGACATTGCTCACTACATGAGAGAGCAGTGATATCAGTTATATCCAACCCTATAGCGATATTCTATAGTTTTAAGTATTACGGACTCCTCGACTCAAGTGCACGGGAAAAACCAAGAAGACATATTAAAAAATGCACTAAAACCCATGAAGATAAACCCGAAACTGTGGGCGGCATTGCTGGTTTTGCACTCTTGTTTTGTACATTTCATTGTCTACAAACTAACATCCGGCAGCTGCCGTAAAGCCACCGAGATCAATATGACTTCTCTCCAGGATCTACACTTGGAAACGTTCTTCTCTTCTTCCATGGAGGACGATATTAATGCAGGATCAGATTGTGGTGTAATTAGTATGAAAGGTTATTCCTCGGAAAAAAGACTCTTAGAACTCAAGAGATGCTCATGTTATAGCGGGAAAATTTACTACATGAAACAAGCTGCTGGAAGATGATTCTCTGCTTTCTGCGTGTCCTTCTCTCAGTAATGCATCACTGAAGTCACATATTGTTATTAAGGTGACTGACGCTCAGAGTTCGGTCTCTTTACAAGAAGTGACTTTCCTGAGATCCTGGGAGAAATGGAAGAGATCTGCTGATGGAACAGAGATACTCCACCTTCCGATACAAATGCAGAAAAGAGTCATTTCATTTTCTTTAACCCCTTCACGACATGACATGTATTTACGTCATATGTCGTGTCGCTGCCTTTGATGTGATCTCGCACACCGAGCCCGCATCTTTCCCTGCACATGATGACTGATTTAATCAACCATCATGTGCCTTTAACAGCCGCAGGTGAATTTAACACAAGCTGACAGGTCATTAATTCCGCCCATTGGCGCCCCTATCATGTGATTGCGGGCACCGATGGGTTGTCATGACAGCCGGGGGTCTGCCGAAGACCCCTGTGCCTTTCATTACGACCTCCTGTGATCTCCATAGGTGATCATGATTTCTGTTATGTATAGGACAAGTGATCAGACGATCGCAGCTTCAAGTCCCCTAAGGGGACTATTAAATAAAGTAAAAAGTAAAAAATGTTGGCAAAATTGGGCATACTCAAAAACACACCATGGGGGAAGACTGGAGTGGAGTTGCGCCAAATTTTGCAACGTCTTTAAAAAGTCGTATATAAAGAATCAGCCGGAAAAAAAACAAAACATCTCTAATCACTAAACTGTGCCCATAGAACGGAAAAGAAAAAAGACGAACATATACTGCAGAAAACAGACTTCAAAAAAGGCGAAAATAGAATGATGAATTGGGTGCGATCAAAAAACGCACAAAGGTGAACAAAAAAACAGGCGCAAAAGTCAGGATGAATCGAGGCCGATATGTTCGGAATCTTCGATTGCGTCGCCCCCTGTCTGCACCTGTGAGCGAGGCCGGGTTCAGATGAGTATGCAAAAATTGTCCAATTTCCATCTACAGTTTTCATCTGTATGCCATTACTTTTTACGTACCAGGGAGGGAGCAGTAAAGCCCGGCGCTGGAGCCAGGACAGGCGAGTAACTATCATCATTTCACTGGCAGAATATAGGCGCTATTGATGGCAGCCTGCATTCTGCAGTAGGTCAGCAGGGAATGGGACATCCTGCAGCTTCTCTTTTCTAGCAGAGGAGTGATAATAATGATTCTTATATAACAGGGCGTCATTACTTACGCAATCCCCTTAAACAGCGGTGTAGTTTTTACGAAAGATGAAATAATGATATTGTATTCCGGACTCTGGGGACATTTACATAAGCCGGGGCGCTCGGCGTCTCCTCGCCAGAACGTGTCGGTGTTTGCTGTATGGAAACAAGTTTCTGTCTGTGATGTCACAAGTTTCCAGAGAGGACTCTCCGGAGCATCGCGTTTCATGCCGGCGTTTAGCTGCCGCTTCAAGTATCAGGGTTTAGTAGCGACAAAGGAAATGCATGGAAAATAAAAGCAGTAACTGATCTTGGCGCTGAGTGGAATTACAGGACGCTTTGAACCTGTATGTACACGGCCCCGTACAGCATCTCCACCTAACGACGCATGCACGGAAGTAATCAAGATGCAACTTTATGGAGAAGACAGCAGCAGTTTGGGCTTCAGAGCTGCTCTTCATACTGTAAGGGAATGTGGTAGAAAAAGCCGCCATGTACTAGCAGTAGAGCCTGAGGCATAAATCTACAACTGACCTGCGGATTCCTGACGGAGATTTTGCAAATTAGCTTCCTACGCATTTCAGGTTGTACACGACCGGCAACACTAATTTCCCTTTGCAAATAATCGGATACAGTTTGTGTGCAGATTGCAATAATTTCAACACAAGCAAGTTACAGCCATGGTCGGCCATATTGGAGGCTACACAGATCGTCTGTTTTGGTCACCCGGTCACGATCCAAAATACATGGACAATAAAACTGATACACTTGTATTTGTTCCTAGACATTGCCTGTCTTACCTGCCAAGGCTTAGTTTGATTTCTATTTGCAAATTGTCTCTTTTAGAGAGGAAGAGGGTTAGAACTCTAGCGCCACCTATTGGTGATCCTAAAAGTCAATATTGACCCTGTAACGAGCCTTGTCGCATGACTTAGGATAAAAGCCAAACCAGAATCTCAATTTTCAGACACGGTGTTTCGGGGTAATGCCCCTCATCAGTGCAAAGTATGAGAACTGATTTTGGTTGGGTGAGAGGCTTAAAGGGTTTTTTCCCACAAACAAAAGTTCATTTTAATCAATGGCTGTGTCTGACCGTGTACAGAACATGGTCTGATCATACCACAGCTCCTGGGCAGGGGAGGACGCAAAAGAGTATACAGACATTACAGCAGGGGATCACAGCTGATTGTTTTGTGAAGTAAAACATTTCCCTGCCTGTTTTTAAACAATGTTTTATGTCAAATTAAGAATCAGCTGTGATCCCCTGCTGTCCTGTCTGTATACTCTTTTGCTTCCTCCCTGCCCAGGAGATGTGGTATGATCAGACCATGTTCCTGCACAGTCAGACACAGCCATTGATTTAAAATGAACTTTTGTTCCTGGTAAAAAACCCTTTTAAGACCAGGATCTAAAGGGTAACTTTTCTCCTTGTGGAGAGTAACAAGCCAGGCTTGGCATGTCAGAGTGTGGAGACTTACTGTATAAGGCATGCATGCTCCTCTGGGAAATTAAATATGCAAATTGCCTCTTCAGAGAGTGACATGTCAGCCTTGACGTGTTACTCTCCACAAGGAGAAACGTTACCCCTTAGATCCCAGTCTTCGCCTCTCACCTAGCCAAATCAGATCTCATACTTTGCACTGATGAGGGGCAATACCCCGAAACACTGTGTCTGCCAATTTAGATTCTGATTTGGCTATTATCTTAACTAATGTGACAAGGCTGGTTAGAGAGTCGATATTGACTTTTAGGATTGTTACTTCCTATAGGTGGCGCTACAGTTCTAGTCCTATTCCTCTCTGATCAGACAATTCGCATATTTCATTTCCAAGAGGAACATGCATGGCGTATAAGTCTCCTCACTCTGACATGCCAGGCTTGTCACTTTCCACAAGGACAAACATTACCCCTTAGATTCCTTTGATTTTTATTCAAACTGGAGAAGGTTGAAAAGTTAGCTACTTCCTGTGTCACAGCTATTACCTCTAAGCTACATCTCCCATAGGTTTTGGAGCCGTGATTTCCTTATTTCCAGAATGTCACAAGTGCCTGTTACTTATACGGTAGTGGGATAGCAGGAGACGTAGTGCAGTGTAGCGAGGCAGGGACAGACTAAACACTAGAGGCCACCATAATGGCGTAAAGGATCTTTATCACAACTTTGACAAATCAACAATCTGCAAATCACTTTATCTATAAATAATGTTGTTTCCATGTAACCTGATGTCACTGCCTGTTGTCAAGTGTGATCTGTTTCTTACAGCAAAGATGGAGAGACGCATTAAAGGAAGTGGACGCGTCTTCATCTATCTGCTCCTGCTCTCCTGACTGTCAGACTATGAACATATAGACATACCAGGAAGGAAAGCTTCCATTTAAGAACAGACAAGCCATTGGACAATACATACTGAGAAGTGATGGAAAGATGGTTCCAGCACTTATAGTGCTGGCAGAGTGCCACTACCAAGGGAGAAAACCTACTCAAAAAGAGTGGATTGCAAGTTACAGAACAGGAGAATCGGGACCATTCCTGAACATTTCAGACTGGAATGTGACCCCAATGCAATTTTTTCTTGTTGAGGGGGATGAGGACAGCTCATGCATTTCTACAAGTTTTGTAATTTTTTTTATACATTTAAAGGAAAATGATTAAAAAAAAAAATAACCCAAACCCTTTTAATTTCCTATTTGTATATCCATCTAGCTGCTTGTCCGGAGCAGATCACGTCTCAGTTTTTAATATACTGATTTTCCTGCAGCTCAGACCTCTGGGTGATGGTAATAAATCCATGATACTGTCCAGATGTTAGGCGCTGAGCACTGTGGGTACCGGAGCTCTCATGCTCTGGCCGTATGTATACATTGGGGGTGGGAGTCTGTTCATTGGAGGCTCAGGCCCCATAAACTACAGAACAATAAAACATGTTATATGGACACGGAGAAAATATCCATTTAATGTTCCATTAGGATCCGGCAGGGACTTGTATCCGGAGCGTTAGATTTAGAATTTGGGGTCTGTTTTGCCCTTTTTCTTCATTATTACGGTTGCGTCTTGTAACAGGAAATCTTGTTAAGATTCTTCGCGGCCGGGACTCTGGATCGTTACTAACAAAGAAGATGGAAATAACGCAGCGCCCGGAGTTATTACCGGAACGTCGCTGAGAGTTCAGGATCATGGAGAAGACGATGGAAGAACCATCTACAGAAAACACAATGTACAGAAGCAAATGCTAGGTGACATCATCGACCAATCATAGACTGACACTGTGTGACATCACTGCACTAAAAGAATCGTGACCTCACTTCACTGACTGTGACGTCATCATAAACTCACTGTGCAAAACCCATGACATCATCATCCAAACACAGACCAGCGCCCTACATAGACTGTGACATCACCCTTCAATGTGTGACATCATCATCCAGCAATGGACTGTCCGGCTGCATAAATTGTGTGACCTCATTGTGCACGTCCTATGATGTCATCATCCAATCCCAAACTAACCTGCTACATAGATTGTGACCTCATTGAACGGACTGTGACATCATCATCTAATATGACAATGTCCTGCTATAAAACTGTGACCTCATTGTGCACGACCCATGACATCACCATCCAATCACAGGCGAGCCTGCTGTATGCATTGTGTGGTTTCACTGCACATATTGATTGAGCTGGCTCCCAAACAGCACAGAGTATTTCAGGAGAGGAGTGTGATGACCTTCACACAAGTTACAGATTGATGGTGGTAAGTGTGGAAATGGAGGATCCCCCTGAAGTAGCACAGAGTATTTCAGGATAAAAGCCTGATGGCTTTCAGGGAGGTCATGGCTTGACAGTTATATAGGGGAAGAAGAAGAGTCTTCCTGGCAGCACAGAGTATTTCAGGAGATGAGTATATTGACCTTCAGAAACGTTGAGTTAAATATTGACATTTGCATAGGTAAAATTGGAGGGTCCTCTCAGCAGCACAGAGTATTTTAGGAGAGGAGAGTTTGATCTAGAGGTAGGTCAAGGCTTGACAGTTATATAGTGGAAGAAAAAGGGTCCTTCCAGCAGCACAGAGTATTTCAGGAAAGGAATGTGATGACCTTGTGGGAGGAGGAGAAGAAGAAGGAGAAGAGGAGGAAGAAGAAGGGTTATCCCAGCAGCACAGAGTATTTCAGGAGAGGAGTGTGATGACCTTCAAAAAAATTACATTTTGACAGTTGCACATGCGGGAATGGAGGATCCCCCTGAAACAGCACAGAGTATTTCAGGAGAAAAGCTTGATGACTTTCAGGGAGGTCATGGCTTGACAGTTATATAGGGGAAGAAGAAGGGTCCCTCAAGCAGCACAGAGTATTTCAGAAGTGTGATGACCTTAAAGGTGGTCGTGGCTTGACAGTTACATAAGGAATGAAAGAGGGTCTTCCCATCAGCACAGAGTATTTCAGTAGAGGAATCTGATGACCTTGTGGGATGAGGAGGAGGAGAAGAAGAAGAAGAAGAGGAGAAGAAGAAGAAGAGGAAGAAGGGCTATCTCAGCGGCACAGAGTATTTCAGGAGAGGAGTGTGATGACCTTGTGGGAGGAGGAGGAGGAGGAGAAGAAGAAGAAGAAGAGGAGAAGAAGAAGAGGAGGAGGAAGAAGAGGAAGAAGAAGGGCTATCTCAGCAGCACAGAGAATTTCAGGAGAGGAGTGTGATGACCTTCACAAAAATTACATTTTGACAGTTGCAGGTGTGGGAATGGAGAATCCCCCTCAAGCACTGCAGAGCATTTCAGGAGAAAAGCATGATGACTTTCAGGGAGGTCATGGCTTGACAGTTACATAGAGGAAGAATAAGGGTCTTCCCATCAGCACAGAGTATTTCAGGAGAGGAGTGTGGTGACCTTGAAGGAGGTCATGGATTGACAGTGACATAGGTGAAGAAGTGTCGTCTCAGCAGCACAGAGTATTTCAGGATTATTACATTTGTGTCTGCCGCCATCTACAAGTATCCAAACGTGTCAATACTGTTACCGGCGCTGACGCCTTCCTGTCATCCTGTCAGCGTCGCTCTCAATTTCCACCTTCATTTTGATCTTTTGTCATGTAACAACCTCACTACATCCGTATTCTCCGTTATTAGCGGCAGCGACGCGTTTCCAGACGTGCGGTGTGAGCTGCACTCGGAGAAGCTGCCAGGACAATATTGCGGCTGAGATTTGCACGTTCGCTGGGTGACGGTGAAGTCTGGAAACCAAATGAGGCTTCTATTTATAGCTCATGTAATGGCGTCTCGGGGGCCATCAGCCGCGCGCTGGAGCCCCCTCCCAGCCGCATGTGGGGTTTCCGAAATAGAGGATGATAATTAGACGCCTGGTTTTACACATTGAGAAAGATTTTCAGCAAAAAGGTAAAAAATGCAGAAAATAAATAAGGAATATTCTAAACAGGAGGAAAAATTAACACGTTTTGGATCCTTCAAGACTTCACAATTCCTCTGCCATTGGGATACATTGTGTAAAAATGTATCAAATGCAACAAGGTAACAAAGTAAAAAATCTGTGTCACACAGTGCCCCCATCAGAGTGCCCCACAGTGCCCCTATCAGAGTGCCCCACAATGCCCTCATCAGAGTGCCCCACAGTGCCCCTATCAGAGTGCCCCACAGTGACCCCATCAGAGTGCCCCACAATGCCCTCATCAGAGTGCCCCACAATGCCCTCATCAGAGTGCCCCACAGTGACCCCATCAGAGTGCCCCACAGTGACCCCATCAGAGTGCCCCACAATGCCCTCATCAGAGTGCCCCACAGTGACCCCATCAGAGTGCCCCACAGTGACCCCATCAGAGTGCCCCACAGTGACCCCATCAGTGCGCCACAATGCCCTCATCAGTGCCCCACAGTGACCCCATCAGAGTGCCCCACAGTGACCCCATCAGAGTTCCCCACAATGCCCTCATCAGAGTGCCCCACAGTGACCCCATTAGAATGCCCCACAGTGACCCCATCAAAGTGCCCCATCAGAGTGCCCACAGTGCCCCCATCAGAGTGCCCCACAGTGACCCCATCAGAATGTCCCACAGAGCCCTCATCAGAGTGCCCCACAGTGACCCCATCAGAGTGCCCCACAGTGCCCCCATCAAAGTGCCCCACGGTGCCTTTATCAGAGTGCCCCATGATGCCCTCATCAGAGTGCCCACAGTGACCCCATCAGAGTGCCCCATCAGAATGCCCTACAGTGCCCCCATCAGAGTGCCCCCATCAGAATGCCCCACAGTGCCCCCATCAGAATGCCCCACAGTGCCTTCATCAGAGTGCCCCACAGTGACTCCATCATTGTCAGCCACAGTGCCCCCATAAGAGTGCCCCACAGGGCACCCAATGGTGTACAACCAGCACTATGGGGCCCTAGGGTAGAAGAGGCTCAACCCGAGTGGTCCCATCCCCTGTGCTATTGGGTGGGAGAACCTGTGTAGGAAAGAAAAAACAGACGAGTTTGGAAATCCTGCATCATGATGAGGACCACTATCTTCTATGAATGCAGCTGACAGTGACCTCTATATTAGTGACAGTCAGTGGGTGCAGTGTCTTTTTACCCTTGCACTGAGCTTATGATTTTACAAAGCAGTCAAAATAAAAGTTAGAGCTGCAGGGTAAAGCATGGTGGAGAGACAAAGCAGCAACACAAGCTATTAGTGAGAGAGGAAGTGGATTTCCTACTAGCGCACAATCTAGTAGTTGCAACTAAGTTTAAATTGCATGTCAAAAATGTGCGCTAATAGAGTAGGTGTGCAGTGTAAAGCATGGGGGAGACATAACAGCAGCCTCATCTTCAGATGAAAAAGGAAATAGATTTTAGACAACCTATGATGTCATCATACAATCACAAACTAACCTGCTAGGTGGATTGTGAGCTCATAGCACAGACAGTGACATCATCATCTAATATTAGACTGCCCTGTTATAAAAATAAGGTGAAATTAATGATCAAAGATGTAGAGCTGCCTGGGCTTCTAGTAGGGCAGGAAGTAGATTTCAGACTACTGCAGCCTCCAGTGGACAATGGAGCTCAGATGAAGTGATTATTTGCAGCTGTTCTTTAATGGAGAGAAACTGCAGTGTAAAGCATAAAGAAAAGAAATCTGCAGTATGAGACTTTGTGGAAGAATATGTGGACTGTAGCCAGTGCTAAACTGGAGCCACTGTTCATACACATACCTTAATAAAGTAGAGCTGTAGTATAAAGCATGGGGGTAACAGAGCAACAGTCTAAGCATCTAATGATATCACATGCGGAGTCAGTCTTTATGGAAGTGTCACTCCGACATCCAGGAAGTTTCCGAACTAAGCCCTCTTTACACCTGCTGGGTTCCCCAGCTCCTGTCCCCCCCCCCCCCCCAACTCCACCAGACCATCCGAGGGTCACCAGTCCATCATCCAAGGGCCGCCAGACCATCCGAGGGTCACCAGCCCATTCGGGGGCCACCAGACCATATGAGAGTTACCAGCTCATCCGAGGGTCGCCAGACCATCTGAGGGTCTCCAACCCATTTGAGGTTTACCAGACCATCCAAAAGTCACCAGCCCATCTGAGGTTTACCAGACCATCCGAGGGTCACCAGCCCATCTGAGGGTTACCAGCCCATCCGAGGGTCACCAGCCCATCTGAGGGTTACAAGCCCATCCGAGGGCCGCCAGACCATCCGAGGGTCACCAGCCCATCTGAGGTTTACAAGACCATCCGAGGGTCACCAGCCCATCTGAGGTTTACCAGACCATCCGAGGGTTACCAGCCCATCTGAGGGTTACCAGCCCATCCGAGGGTCCCCAGCCCATCTGAGCGTTACCAGCCCATCCGAGGGTTACCAGCCCATCTGAAGGCTGCAAGACCATCCGAGGGTCACCAGCCCATCCAAGGGCCGCCAGACCATCCGAGGGTTACCAGCTCATCTGAGGGTTACCAGCCCATCCGAGGGTTACAAGCCCATCCAAGGGCCACCAGACCATCCGAGCACCACCAGCCCATACGAGGACCACCAAATCACAAGAGGGTCATCAGCCCATTAGAGGGTCATCAGCCAATCCGAGGGTTACCAGCCCATCCGAGGGCCACCAGCTCATCCAAGAGCCACCAGACCATCCGAGGGTTACCAGCCCATCCAAGGGTCACCAGCCCATCTGAGGGCCACCAGCCCTTCTAAAAGGTCAGGAGGTTGACTCCTAGAAATACCTGCCATAGAAGTCCACCGGGGCCATTGGAAAAAAGAGCCACAGTTTCCTAACACATGATGCATTAAAAAGTAGAGCAAAGAAGTCACATCGGTGGGCCATGGCCACCGGACCTGAGCCCTAAGGCTCTCCTCCTACCTACCGGCATCCCCAGCTCTTCTTCTGCTTCGTAGGTCTGGTGTGACATTATCAATGTGGCACAACACACGCAAGTCGTCTACTGATCAGAAGAGGCACTGGCAGGTAGAGGGAGGGTCGCAGGGCTCCAATCTGGATGACATGGACTACTTACGTGGCTGCCAAATCAGGGTCCTACAAATCTTTGGTGCCTCTCTGCTAAAAAGCTAAAGCTCCCTCGTCTCTATGCTCCGCCACATTGCAAAAGAGAAAGAAAAGCAAAGTTTGTTGACTTGATGAAGCTCTAAAGTAAAATCAGAGGTGGCCAAACATTGGTGCAACCTGTGCAGCTGCACAGGGGCCCGAGAGGTCAGGGGGCCACTAACGCCTCCAAAGCAGCGAGCAACTTCTGTCAAAGACACCTTATTGGACTTCTAGGGGCACAGGGACCCTCTTCTGTCTGTGTCCGCCACTAAGTAAAATGTTCTGCACCTCTTGATAAGTTTGCCGAATCTTTGCCCATCCTTGCACCACAAAAAAATTAGTGCTACAACTTGCACCAATTTTCTCTGCCAGGTTTAATAAAGCCGTGTAACCGTTGGTGGCTCTGTCCCTCCCCATTTTCCCCAAAATGTGCAACTTTTTCACACCAGAAAACTGGCCCAAAGCCATCGAAAGAATTCCTCCTCATTTCTCCAAAATCTCTGCTTTCCGTCAGAAAATGGAAAATTTTCTTATATCCAGAGTCTGAAATCCCATCATGTCCAATTGAGACCAGCGTGAGGAGCCCTGAAGCTGCACGACCACGTTCACACCATGCGACCGAAAACTGGGCAGACGCTGCGGTTTTAAATGCAGATTTACCCAGAACCATTTACAATCAGAAATCAATTCACAATCAATTCTGAACCACCAATAGGAATCCGCCGTGTGCCCCCGACCGCCCACACCCTATCAGTTGGGCACGAGTAGGACTGTTTTTTTTTATCAGCTGCTGGAAATAAACAAGAACTTTTCCATTCACGTACAGCAAACAGAGATCCTGCTGAAGAATTGAAACACTAAAGCCCCGCCGGAATTGATGGGTTCCTCCGACACTGCGGCGTGTATGGAATTTTTATTTCTGCCTCTAATTCTTTATGGCTTATCTTCCATTTTGACACTAGTTTTTTTTAGTCCTCCTCGTTTGCTCAATGAATTGAGGTCTTTTGGGTCACTCTCCACAAGGAGAAACACTACCCCTTAGACTTCGGTCTTTTGGGTGAATTTACTAAGCCTTTTGCATAGAAAAATTGCAAATTTTGTGACTTTTGGCACTTTTATGCCAACTTTTAAACTTTTAGAAAAGTTACTAGAGTTTGTCCCAGTGGGTGACGGGCCCATTTATACTTTTTTTTAAGTAAATGTTTGTGTTTTAGACATTTTTATTTCTGTACCAAATTCATTATGGCTTTTGAGCCATTTTAACACTAGTTTTTTTTTCAGTCCTCGTCGTTTTTTTTAGGTTTGTGGACCTTTTTCATCATTTATAAATTTAGCCTTTGAGACTTTTCAAAATGTCACAATGTCTATGTGCAATTGCAGCTCATTCCCCTAGTGGAGTACACAATCTGCCTAACATTTTTTTTTGAGCAGTTGAAGAAAAGTGGTCGACATATTAAAGCTTATCGAAAGGATCGTGCAACATGTGACTAAAATTAAAAAAGCATAAATAAAGCAAAAAAATGCAGAAAAAAAAAAGTTGCCAAAATCTTTGTGTGTATTATTGTTGACTTTGGTGCAAAATTTACCTGCGCTGAAGGAAAGACTGGTCTGCAGATTACTAGTCCTAATGGATTTCTCCCACTGGGAACATACAATCATTCACTGCCACCATGTGGTAGCCAGTAATATTACACAATAACAGCTTCAGCCAGTAGATCAGGAAGACTTGTGAAGGCAAAGGATGAAACTTTTAGGATGTCACTATGGGGGCGACTGTTGCGGCTGTTGCAGGGGCACCACACATTACATGCTAGTGACAGGGTACCAATATTGCAGGATGAAGTTGACGCGCCCCCTGAGCCAGTGTTGTTTTGGGGGATACCCGAAGCCGGATCAGATGGGGGTTGTAGTCTCCGAGTGGCGGTGACCCGGTCCGTGCCCAGGGTGTCAAGCTCAGTGTGTGGCAGTCCTTATAGATGTTACTAGATGTTCTTTTATGTCGACTACGCCAGGGAGGATGGAAATGAGACTCAGAGTCGGGCTGTGCAGTTCAGGGTCTTTACTTACTGCTGTTGTTCTGGTCACTCCGGCCTTGAGTGACCGCCCGAGCTGTGCTGCGTCCACCAGGTCCTGGACTCGGCCAACTCCCAAGTAATTCTGGAGCGTGGTCCTCAGCTCCCTTTCTGTCCTGTCCTCTTCTCTGGCCTTCCCCACCAGGGATCCACCTATGTCCGGCTCCCTCGGGCCTCTTGTTGGTAAACCCTTGTCTCTGGGTTCCCTGACCCTATTCCTGGTCTGCCTTCCGGGTGGATTTAGTGGGTGGTCGTGGCAGATCCTGCCCACGACCTCCGGTCTCTGGCTTAGGATTAGTGCCCTCCACCAGCTTGGGATCCGGTACCCTTGTGCCAACTCTTCACCCTCTGGTCTAATTTGGGCTCTTGGAGTTCCTTCTTTCTCCCCCCTCTGGGTCCTTCTTTCTCCTCTCTCTCTCTGGGCCTTGGAGCTGCTCTTCTCCTCTGCTCTCTTCCTCTGACTCACTCTACAAAAGACTGACTGACTGACTGACCCTGATCTAAGATGGTTCCCACCTTATATACTCCCTCTATGTGTGAGCTCAGGTGACCAGCACCCAATGAGCTCCTAGCATTACCCAGACTGCTCCCCCTATCTGCTCCTACACTACTGGGATGTTCCACCCCCCTCCCACTCCAGCCAAGGACAGACTCGGTCGTACCTGCACATTTATTAAGTGGGAGTACCGTCGGTCTGCCCCCCGGAAATGGGATGTATGTAGTGCATGCAGTCTATCTGAGCTCAGTTCCACACTCCATCCTTACCCGGGAGTGGAATATCACACCTCTGGTCTGAGGTGCAATACCCCTGTAGCAGCCGAATCCTCAGGGTGCTACAGATGCGGGTCTTAGAGGTCCGAATACGACCAATCATAAAGTGATGGCACATACTAGCGACAAGGACTCAAAACCATGAAGACAGACCCCAATCATTAAACCACATTCATGCAGGTGATTTGAGATATCCAGTGTGAGGAGCCCAGTAACCATGGCTTTACACCACATTGGCACCTGCGTGGCATTGAGCAGAGATGTCTGGCTTCTCTTCAGTAACAGCACAGCTCCGCTTCCCAGCTGATCCCCAGGGTGGATGTAGCAGTAATCTCACAGCTTGTTGGTCACATCCCATGATGTCGATCTGTGACGCCTCTTCTCGGAAGCCCTTTTGTTTACCCTGGGAGATGGGGGACTCGGAGTCGGGTCCTGTGATGGAGAGATGGGGTGCAGCCGTGTCCCGGACCCGACCCGTGCTCAGGGCCGTCACAATTTAAAAGGATGGTGTGGGCTTATCCGGGTTGAGTGGCTGGTTACGACTACGCCACCTGTGGCACCTGGTGAGAGGCCACCAGCGCCGCTGCAGTCCGCTGAGGCATGGTGTTATGGCGGCCGACGATGTCACTACTCCCCACAGGCGGAGCAGGGCCTCAGGGCAGAGGGACAGGATGGAGGGGGGTAGTAGTAGAGGAGGATGGGCGCCGCGTCGTGTAGTGTAGCGCAGAATAAACAGTCCGGAGGCCATAGGGGTGAACTTCCAAGGCTTTACTCACATAAGAGATGGCAGAAGGAAGGCGACTCCCTGCTCCCCGCGGAGTCCTGCGGTCACCAGGGACGGGGGTCCGACAACCTCCAAGTAATTCCAGCGTTCAATCAGGACCCTGCACCAGAGTGTTCCTGAACTACAGACCGTCTCCTTTCCTGTCCGTGTGTGTAGATAGGCCGGGTCTCCCTCTGAGCTCCTCTCAGAAAAAGGGCACGGGTGGCAGCTCCGCTCCTTCCGATACCCGGTGGGATCCTCAGGGTCAACCGGGCTTTCCCGACCAGGACATGGAGTAGCAAGGTCGGGTGTCGGGGGCCGGTACCCCTCTTGCAGCCGGAATCCCTCTGAATATATCAGGTTGGCTAGGACAGGTGGCGTACTCCGCTCCGTCTGCATCCTCCCTGGGATCCATTTGCTGTGGAGCTACACTCCTAAGCTCCGGGCCTTCTTGGTCGTGGTCCTTGACCGGGTCGAGACATTCCTCGTCTGCAACCTACCCCTCGTCCCAAGGCCGGGGTACGAGGGCTGTGTCTCCATCCGATGCAGGCCCACATAGGATCTGCGTTCAGGGAGGGAGATCACAGTACCAAGACTTGACTACCAAGGACAGTCAAAGAACTAGACTACAAGGACCAAGAACCAAGATGGCTTTTTATTAAATATGAAATTTAAAGTGTCACTAAAATGTGAGTCCTCCACCCTCACCCACTAACTGGTTCCCCTAACTCTTGGTTCCCCCAGTCTCCCTGTAACCAGGAGGGCAGCACCTAGTGCATTCTAGCCCCCCCTTGTGGTGGAGAAGTGTGGTGTTGGATGTGAAGGAAGGGTCCTGACCATCACACTGTTCTTACCTCAGGGGAGGAACACCACACTCCAATAAAGAAGTGCAGCATCCCTGTGGCGGTCGAATCCTCAGGGGCGCCACAGATCTCCATGGTGTGATCCTTGGCTGTTTATAGAAATGACGTGGCAGGCTTTGTGCTGGGAGGTTTGGCCAAAGATACTAATTGCAAGAGGGGTGCAAATACTTCATGTCATGTAGTGTAATATCAGTATGCAATTTTTTAAGAGAACCAGTCCTTGTGTTGCTCGACCCAAACAAGTGTTTTCTAGTATACGTTCCTTAGTAATGGCTTTTTTGCAGCAATTCAACCATAAAGTCTGGCTTCTCCCAGTCTCCTCTTGAGACATTTCTGCAGCTTGATGTTTATAAATCATTTATGAGGGCTCTTACCTTCAAGGTTCTAGTAATTTTCTGGAATGACTGACCTTCATGTCTTACAGTAATGATGGACTGCCGTTTTCTTTACTTAATTGATGTGTGTGCATCATTCATGAGGACTGTTACCTGAGGATACCTTCAAAGTTCTAGTAATTTTCGGGAATGACTGACCTTCATGTCTTACAGTAATGATGGACTGTCGTTTTCTTTACTTAATTGATGTCTGTGCATTATTTATGAGGGCTGTTACCTGAGGATACCTTCAAGGTTCTAGCAATTTTCCAAAATGACTGACCTTCATGTCTTACAGTAGCGATGGACTGTCATTTTCTTTACTTAATTGAGTGCTTCTTGCCATATTCTGGCTTAAAACATTTGTGGTATAGGCTCAGCACAGCATGGATGTGCACCAACACTGCCACTGAAAAACTCACCTGATGGCTGCAAACACTTTCTGCAGGCCAGTGATGCCACTCGTGAACTCTTGACGAGATGACCTGACCACTGGGGGTTACATCAGAGAATGTCAGGGGATGTAAAGCTATCATCAGAGTAAAGGGGGGATGATATAAGGTGTAACACATTCTTGTTTGTTCCTCTCTGGTTTTGCTGCCTTCAGTCTGAATCTACAATATGCACAATTCCAATAATTACAAGGAAAACTACTGCATGAACAGAGACGTCCAAACTCTTGAGGACACACCTGTATGTACACGAGGTAGATGTCTCCCTCACTTCCTCTGTGTAATACCTCTCTGTTCTATTGGAGTAATTGCTGTTCTGCCAGAACGTTTCCTTATTTCTGAGTATATTCTGTGTTCAGAATAATCCTGCTCATCACTGTTCCCCTCCTCAGCCATCATTGCTATTTTTTTGCATTTTTTTTAAACTAAATTCAATTCCAAACTTAAGACTTCAATAAGGCTTGTTCCCATACAGTCATGGCCGAAAGTGTTGGCACCCTTGAAATTGTTCCAGAAAATGAAGTATTTCTCCCAGAAAATTATCACAATTAGACATAGTTTGTTATACACAGGTTTATTTCCGTTGGGTGTATTGGAACAACACAAAAGAAAAACAGAGAAAAAAAGACAAATTGGACATAATTTCACACAAAACCCCAAAAATGGGTCTGACAAAATAGCTGGCACCTTTCCAAAATTGTGGGTAAACTTTGTTTCCAGCATGTGATGCTCGATCAGACTCACCTATGGCAAGTAACAGGTGTGGGCAATATGAAAATCACACCTGAAACCAGATAACAAGAGGGGAAGTTCAAGTAATGAGAAAGCAAGCAAAGATGTCTCCAGCAGGACCAGGGTTGTACCTAAGAGCTGCTATATTGCTCATTTTGTAACTCATCCTTGGCTTTTACAATTTGAAATTAAAAGTGAAGTTTTAACAAGATATATACAACCCTGGTCCTGCTGGAGACATCTTTGCTTGCTTTCTCATTACTTGAACCTTGGTAGCCCATGACCTGGGCGTCTCCGCTGCAAGACTTCGTTGGGACTGGATGAGTCTGGCTATTACATGGTGAGCTGACATACGTTTTCCCTTTCCCTTTCCCCTTGTTTTTTCAAGAGGAGAAGTTGACTCAATCTTTGCATTGTGTGTCTGTGTGTGGCACACTAAGCATGGAGAACAGAAAGAGGAAAAGAGAACTGTCTGAGGACTCGAGAATGAAAATTGTACAAAAATATCAACAATCTCAAGGTTACAAGTCCATCTCCAGAGATCTTGATGTTCCTTTGTCCATGGTGAGCAACATAATCAATAAGTTTACAACCCATGGCTCTGTAGCTAATCTCCCTGGATGTGGGCGGCAGAGAAAAATTGCTGAAAGGTTGCAACGCAGGCTAGTCCGGTTGGTGGATAAGCAGCCACAATCAAGGTCCAAAGAAATTCAAAATGTCCTGCAAGCTCAGGGGGCATCAGTGTCAGCGCGAACTATCCATCCACATTTGAATGAAATTAAACACTATAGCAGGAGACCTCAAAGGACTCCACTGCTGACACAGACATAAAAAGCTAGACTGCAGTTTGCCAAAATGTGTGTGAGTAAGCCAAAATCCTTCTGTGAAAGCATCTTGTGGACAGATGAGACCAAGATAGAGCTTTTTGGTAAAGCACATCATTCTACTGTTTACCGAAAACGGAATGAGGCCTACAAAGAAAAGTCAAATATGTAAAGAAAACAGTCAAATATGGTGGAGGTTCAAAGATGTTTTGGGGTTGTTTTGCGGCCTCTGGCTCTGGGTGCCTTGACTATGTGCACGGCATCATGAAACCTGAAGATTACCAAAGGATTTTGGGTCGTAATGTAGTGCCCAGTATCAGAGGGCTGAGTTTGCATCCTAGGTCATATGGCTTCCAGCAGGACAATGACCCAAACATACTTCAAGAAGCACCCCTAAATGTAGAGAAGTTGAGGGTGCCAACAATTTTGTTTGGCCCATTTTTGTGGTTTGTGTGAAATTATGTCCAACTTGCCTTTTTTTCATAGTTTTGTTTAGCTTTTGTGTTGTTCAAATACACACAAAGGAAACAACCATGTGAATAACAAAACATGTGTAATTGTGATAATTGTTTGGGAGAAATACTTCATCCTCTGGAAAATTTTCAAGGGTGCCAACACTTTCGGCCATGACTGTATATTGATGACCGATCCTTATAATACATCAATATCAGAGTGGTGAGGGTACGACACTGGGCACCCCCCACTGATCAGCTGATACCTAAAGCCGTGGTGTACAGCGCTAGAACAACACAGCTCCATACACAGTGTAGTGGCTGTTCTGGGTACTACAGCTCAGCTCCTTTTCAAGTGAATGTGATTAGAGATGCAGTACCAGTAATGGCCACTACAAAGTCTGTGGCACTATGCTGTCCTGGCTCTGTATACTGTGTACATCAGATCATGGTAGGAGCTGCAATCAGTTGTGTGCAGGGCCTGGGTGGTAGACCACCACTGATCTGACATGGGCGACTTATCCTAAGTATTTCTTTGTACTGAACAACCCCTTTAATATTTTACTTTATGCCCAGGCATTCAAAAGAAAGAATAAATTACTTACTGGTAATGGGATTTTCCAGAACCCATGACAGAGAGAGAGGATCCGTCCTTCAAGGACAGGAAACCTGCAGAATTAAAAGGCCTCTCCACCGCATCAGTTGTTTACAGAGCATGAGAGGACAAAAAATTATTCGAAAGCTATGTGAATCCAACACCATGAAGGAAACAAAGTACCCACCCATTACCAGTGACGGGAGGGAATATCAAGGTGCTGTCATGGGTTCTGGAAAATCCCATTACCAGTAAGTAATTTAATCTTCCTTTCACCAGTGACAACACCCACAGGGAGATTAACAGAGAAAACCTTAAACCATAGGGCAGGATCACAGCTTGTAGAACCCTTCTCCGAAAGGAAAGATCAGCAGAAGAATCCAAATCCAGCCTATAGATGTGCAGGGTGACAACCACATCACTGCCTTACATACTTGCTGGATGTAGACATCCCCTTTCTCTGCCCAGAAGGTTGAAATAGCCTTAGTAGAATGAACCTTCAGGTCTCCTGGAACGGCCCTATTACTTGCAGAGTAAGCCAACTCGATAGCCTCCTAAATCCATCAAGCTTTACAGGCTTTAAGACCCTTTCTAGAAGTCTGAAAGGAAATGAAAAGCGACTGACATCTTCTCCAGGTTGTTGTTGCTGAGATAGTCTATCAAACATCTCCTAATGTCCAAAGTATGGTATTGTTCTTTCTTTTCAGGGCATAAAGAAAGGACCACAATCTCCTGACTTCTATGGAACTTGGAGGCCACCTTGGGAAGATAGGGTAGTTCTGAAACCAGACCTGGCCTATCTTCCAGGATCTGTGTAAAGAGAGGATTAATAGACAAGGCTTGAATGTCACTAACTGTCCATACCAATGTCAGGGCCACCAGAATAATAGTCTTTATGTTGCGCCACCCGGTGGCATAAGTCAGTTAGTGGACCCACTGTGCCACATGACCGGGTCTGCCTAGCTAGTGGTGTAGCTAAGTGGCTACCAGGTGTTCACTGCAGCTCCAGATGGTGCACACAGGCTGGGCTGCAGGTAGCCGCCAGGTACCACTCCTAGGCAGATGCCGATACTGCAGTAGCTGACCCCAGGAGTCAGATAGTTGACACAGACTAGGCCTCCGTTCAGACTACTAGGATAAGTTCAGGTTTACTGCAGAACGGATACAGACACGGAGATTCAGGTGGATACTTCTGGGAGAGGTTGTAGCAGCTGGATACACTGATAGGGAAATGTTCATACACTGGCCGCATCGGGACCAGAGAACAATGCTCAGGGCACTGGCCACACTAGGACCAGGGGACAATGTTCCGGGCACTGGCCTCAACAGGACCAGAGGACTTCAGGAACAGGACTGGCCTACCAGGACCAGGGGATAATGTTCAGGGCGCTGACCACAACAGGACCAGGGGACTTCAGGAACAGCATCGGCCACACTAGGACCAGGGGACAATGTTCCAGGCACTGGCCTCAACAGGACCAGAGAACTTCAGGAACAGGATTGGCCTACCAGGACCAGGGGACAATGTTCAGGCTACTGGCCACACCAGGACCAGGGATTCGGGTTCAGGACCTGGCCACAACGGGACCAGGGATTCAGGTACAGTACACTGGCCACACGAGGACCAGAGGAACTAACTACTCACTAGTAGAGGAGCCTAAATACTAATGAAAGCTGTTCACTCGGCGACTCCCTAAGGGAGAGGAAGTCTTTTATACAGGATGACTCTCAGTAATAGACCAAGAGCCATCCAGCAGGTGAACTCATACTAAATGCTTCCAGCTATTCACTGGGGGAATTTTATTATGTGCACACGCTGCACCTTTAAGAATGGGGAAGCGGTCACGTGTGCACACTAAGCATGCTGCCAGGAAGTGTGGCATGCACAGGCAGGAGACATGCCAGCAGAAGGGGACCACGCCGCAGGGCTGGAGTAGTGAGTATGCCAGTGTTCCTGCATGGAGGGGGAAGGGAAACCATGCAGGCAAGCTGGCAATGGTGTTACATTTTAGCGTAAGGACCTTAATCGACGTTGACTCCATGATTTCAAATGGAGGCTTGGATAGAGCCATAAGCACCAGAATAAGATCCCAGGGTGGCATTTTTGGACTGGAAATGGGCCTAGATCTAAAGCTTGCCTTAAGGAACCGAGAAATACACCAGTTATTGACCAGATCATAGTTATATAAAGCAACCAGAGTCGATACCTGAACCTTAAGAGTACTAGTGGATATTCCTTGCTCTAGCCCCTTCTGAAGGAATTCTAAAATAGCTTTGACCAGTACTCCATCCTCTACACCTGCCCCTAAGCTGATCAGAAATTTCCTCCACATCCTGCCTTATATTTTTGTTGTTACTGCTTTCCTACTTTGTAGCAAACTTGTGATCAAAATTGGCGAGTACCCTCTATCTTCTAGAAGATTTCTTTCAAATTCCATGCTGTTAAATGCAGGTTGGACACCTGAGGATGTAGCGTTGGACATTGGAACAGCAGATCTGGAACCTCTGGCAAGATCCACAGCTCGGTGACTGACATTTGGCCAAAACGGAGCTATCAGGATTACTCTTGCTCGATCTTCTTTAGAACCGCTGAGACCAGAATCAAGAAGGCACATGCCAGACTGAAATCCTATTTGAGCAGGAAGGCATCCATTGCATGTGGACATCTCCTGGAATCTACTGAACAGAATCTTCTTACCCTCATGTTCTGCAAAAAGATCTATGTTTAGAAGCCCCATAGGTCCACAGTCTTATTGAACACTCTCTGATCCAGAGTCCATTCTTCCTGCTTCAGTTAGACAATGTCTGCTTTGCAATTTTCTTCCCCTTTATGTGAAGGATAAGAGGTGAGACTCCGCCATCCGAAAGATCTGATCGCACACTGTCATTAGGGATCTTGACATCGTTCCCTCTAGATCAGTGATGGCGAACCTTTTACGGACCGAGTGCCCAAACTGCAATCCAAAACCCACTTATTTATCGCCAAGTGCCAACACGGCAAATTAACCTGAATACTGAGGTTTTAGTTTAGAAAAAACAACTCATACAGAAAGCGAGCGGGGGCACCATAGAGCAGCCGTAGGAAGGAGCAGGGGTATGAGACCGCAGAAATAAAGAATGTGTCACCCCCATCTTGTTATATGCCCCCAATCCATGTATATATGCTGCCCACCCAATCCATGTATATACAGTACAGACCAAAAGTTTGGACACACCTTCTCATTTAAAGATTTTTCTGTATTTTCTTGACTATGAAAATTGTACGTTCACACTGAAGGCATCAAAACTATGAATTAACACATGTGGAATTATATACTTAACAAAAAAGTGTGAAACAACTGAAAATATGTCTTATATTCTAGGTTCTTCAAAGTAGCCACCTTTTGCTTTGATGACTGCTTTGCACATTCTTGGCATTCTCTTGATGAGCTTCAAGAGGTAGTCACCGGAAATGGTCTTCCAACAATCTTGAAGGAGTTCCCAGAGATGCTTAGCACTTGTTGGCCCTTTTATCTTCACTCTGCGGTCCAGCTCACCCCAAACCATCTCGATTGGCTTCAGGTCTGGTGACTGTGGAGGCCAGGTCATCTGGCGTAGCACCCCATCACTCTCCTTCTTGGTCAAATAGCCCTTACACAGCCTGGAGATGTGTTTGGGGTCATTGTCCTGTTGAAAAATAAATGATGGTCCAACTAAACGCAAACCGGATGGAATAGCATGCCGCTGCAAGATGCTGTGGTAGCCATGCTGGTTCAGTATGCCTTCAATTTTGAATAAATCCCCAACAGTGTCACCAGCAAAGCACCCCCACACCATCACGCCTCCTCCTCCATGCTTCACGGTGGGAACCAGGCATGTAGAGTCCATCCGTTCACCTTTTCTGCGTCGCACAAAGACACGGTGGTTGGAACCAAAGATCTCAAATTTGGACTCATCAGACCAAAGCACAGATTTCCACTGGTCTAATGTCCATTCCTTGTGTTCTTTAGCCCAAACAAGTCTCTTCTGCTTGTTGCCTGTCCTTAGCAGTGGTTTCCTAGCAGCTATTTTACCATGAAGGCCTGCTGCACAAAGTCTCCTCTTAACAGTTGTTGAAGAGATGTGTCTGCTGCTAGAACTCTGTGTGGCATTGACCTGGTCTCTAATCTGAGCTGCTGTTAACCTGCGATTTCTGAGGCTGGTGACTCGGATAAACTTATCCTCAGAAGCAGAGGTGACTCTTGGTCTTCCTTTCCTGGGGCGGTCCTCATGTGAGCCAGTTTCTTTGTAGCGCTTGATGGTTTTTGCAACTGCACTTGGGGACACATTCAAAGTTTTCTCAATTTTTCGCACTGACTGACCTTCATTTCTTAAAGCAATGATGGCCACTCGTTTTTCTTTACTTAGCTGCTTTTTTCTTGCCATAATACAAATTCTAACAGTCTATTCAGTAGGACTATCAGCTGTGTATCCACCAGACTTCTGCACAACACAACTGATGGTCCCAACCCCATTTATAAGGCAAGAAATCCCACTTATTAAACCTGACAGGGCACACCTGTGAAGTGAAAACCATTTCAGGTGACTACGTCTTGAAGCTCATCAAGAGAATGCCAAGAGTGTGCAAAGCAGTCATCAAAGCAAAAGGTGGCTACTTTGAAGAACCTAGAATATAAGACATATTTTCAGTTGTTTCACACTTTTTTGTTAAGTATATAATTCCACATGTGTTAATTCATAGTATTGATGCCTTCAGTGTGAATGTACAATTTTCATAGTCAAGAAAATACAGAAAAATATTTAAATGAGAAGGTGTGTCCAAACTTTTGGTCTGTACTGTATGGCTGCCCTCCACCAATCCATGTATTTATGCTGTTTCCTCCCAATTCCATGTATATACGCTGTCCCCCCCAATCCATGTATATATGCTGTTTCCCCTCCATTCCATGTATATATGCTGTTTCCCCCCAATTCCATGTATAAACGCTGTTCCCCCCATTCCATGTATACATGCTGTTTCCCCCCCATTCCATGTATATATGCTGCCCCTCCATTCCATGTATATATGCTGTTTCCCCCCCATTCCATGTATATATGCTGTTCCCCCCCATTCCATGTATATATGCTGTCCCCCCCTTCCATGTATATATGCTGTTTCCCCCCATTCCTTGTATATATGCTGCCCCCCCATTCCATGTATATATGCTGTTTCCCCCCCATTCCATGTATACATGCTGTTTCCCCGCCATTCCATGTATACATGCTGTTCCCCCCCATTCCATGTATATATGCTGTTTCCCCCCCATTCCATGTATATATGCTGTTTCCCCCCATTCCTTGTATATATGCTGCCCCCCCATTCCATGTATATATGCTGTTTCCCCCCCATTCCATGTATACATGCTGTTTCCCCCCCATTCCATGTATATATGCTGTTTCCCCCCCCATTCCATGTATATATGCTGTTTCCCCCCATTCCATGTATATACGCTGTTCCCCCCATTCCATGTATACATGCTGTTCCCCCCCATTCCATGTATATATGCTGTTTCCCCCCCCATTCCATGTATATATGCTGTTTCCCCCCATTCCATGTATATACGCTGTTTCCCCCCATTCCATGTATATATGCTGTTCCCCCCCATTCCATGTATATATGCTCTTCCGCCCCATTCCATGTATATACGCTGCCCCCCCATTCCATGTATATATGCTCTTTCTCCCCCATTCCATGTATATATGCTCTTCCGCCCCATTCCATGTATATGCCCTGTCCCCCCCCATTCCATGTATATACGCTGTCCCCCCCATTCCATGTATATATGCTCTTCCCCCCCATTCCATGTATATATGCTGCCCCCCCATTCCATGTATATATGCTCTTCCGCCCCATTCCATGTATATACGCTGTCCCCCCCATTCCATGTATATATGCTCTTTCTCCCCCATTCCATGTATATATGCTCTTCCGCCCCATTCCATGTATATACCCTGTCCCCCCCCCATTCCATGTATATACGCTGTCCCCCCCATTCCATGTATATACGCTGTCCCCCCCATTCCATGTATATATGCTCTTTCTCCCCCATTCCATGTATATACTCTCCCCCCCATTCCATGTATATATGCTGTCCCCCCCATTCCATGTATATATGCTCTTCCCCCCCATTCCATGTATATATGCTCTTCCCCCCATTCCATGTATATATGCGCTTCCCCCCATTCCATGTATATATGCTCTTCCCCCCCATTCCATGTATATATGCTGCCCCCCCCATTCCATGTATATATGCTCTTCCGCCCCATTCCATGTATATACGCTGTCCCCCCCATTCCATGTATATATGCTCTTCCCCCCATTCCATGTATATATGCTCTTCCGCCCCATTCCATGTATATACCCTGTCCCCCCTCATTCCATGTATATACGCTGTCCCCCCCATTCCATGTATATATGCTCTTTCTCCCCCATTCCATGTATATATGCTCTTCCGCCCCATTCCATGTATATACCCTGTTCCCCCCCATTCCATGTATATACGCTGTCCCCCCCATTCCATGTATATATGCTCTTTCTCCCCCATTCCATGTATATATGCTCTCCCCCCCCATTCCATGTATATATGCTCTTTCTCCCCCATTCCATGTATATATGCTCTTTCTCCCCCATTCCATGTATATATGCTCTTCCCCCCCATTCCATGTATATATGCTGTCCCCCCATTCCATGTATATATGCTCTTCCCCCCATTCCATGTATATATGCTCTTCCCCCCATTCCATGTATATATGCTCTTCCCCCCATTCCATGTATATATGCTCTTCCCCCCCATTCCATGTATATATGCTGCCCCCCCATTCCATGTATATATGCTCTTCCCCCCCATTCCATGTATATATGCTGTCCCTTCCAATTCCATGTATATATGCTCTTTCTCCCCCATTCCATGTATATATGCTCTTCCCCCCATTCCATGTATATATGCTCTTCCCCCATTCCATGTATATATGCTCTTCCCCCCCATTCCATGTATATATGCTGTCCCCCCCATTCCATGTATATATGCTCTTCCCCCCCATTCCATGTATATATGCTCTTCCCCCCATTCCATGTATATATGCGCTTCCCCCCATTCCATGTATATATGCTCTTCCCCCCCATTCCATGTATATATGCTGCCCCCCCCATTCCATGTATATATGCTCTTCCGCCCCATTCCATGTATATACGCTGTCCCCCCCATTCCATGTATATATGCTCTTCCCCCCATTCCATGTATATATGCTCTTCCGCCCCATTCCATGTATATACCCTGTCCCCCCCCATTCCATGTATATACGCTGTCCCCCCCATTCCATGTATATATGCTCTTTCTCCCCCATTCCATGTATATATGCTCTTCCGCCCCATTCCATGTATATACCCTGTTCCCCCCCATTCCATGTATATACGCTGTCCCCCCCATTCCATGTATATATGCTCTTTCTCCCCCATTCCATGTATATATGCTCTCCCCCCCCATTCCATGTATATATGCTCTTTCTCCCCCATTCCATGTATATATGCTCTTTCTCCCCCATTCCATGTATATATGCTCTTCCGCCCCATTCCATGTATATACCCTGTTCCCCCCCATTCCATGTATATACCCTGTTCCCCCCCATTCCATGTATATATGCTCTCCCCCCCCCATTCCATGTATATATGCTCTTCCGCCCCATTCCATGTATATACCCTGTTCCCCCCCATTCCATGTATATACGCTGTCCCCCCCATTCCATGTATATATGCTCTTTCTCCCCCATTCCATGTATATATGCTCTCCCCCCCCCATTCCATGTATATATGCTCTTTCTCCCTCATTCCATGTATATATGCTCTTTCTCCCCCATTCCATGTATATATGCTCTTCCGCCCCATTCCATGTATATACCCTGTTCCCCCCCATTCCATGTATATACCCTGTTCCCCCCCATTCCATGTATATATGCTCTCCCCCCCCCCATTCCATGTATATATGCTCTTCCGCCCCATTCCATGTATATACCCTGTTCCCCCCCATTCCATGTATATACGCTGTCCCCCCATTCCATGTATATACCCTGTTCCCCCCCATTCCATGTATATATGCTCTTCCCCCCCATTCCATGTATATACCTTGTTCCCCCCCATTCCATGTATATATGCTCTTCCCCCCATTCCATGTATATATGCTCTTCCCCCCCATTCCATGTATATATGCTCTCCCCCCCATTCCATGTATATATGCTCTCCCCCCCCCATTCCATGTATATATGCTCTTCCGCCCCATTCCATGTATATATGCTCTCCCCCCCATTCCATGTATATATGCTCTCCCCCCCCCATTCCATGTATATATGCTGTTTCCCTCACTCCCCATTCCATTGATATATTGCTGTTCCCCACGTTCCCACATATACGTACAGTATATATTGCTGTCGTTCACCCCCTGCGGCCCCCCATTCCATCCTGCTGGCACCGCTGTTCATATATATAAAAAAAAAAAAAAAAACCATAATAAACACTCCTACTCACCTTCCTCTCCCGCGCCGCATCCTCTCCTGTAGCCGGCAGCTGACTCCAGCGTCCTAGCGACGGGGAGCATGACGTCACTGCCATGCGCCCGGTCACCTGTACGCTGACATCAGCCTCTGATTGGCCAGCAGCGGGTATTGCGGCGCACGGGCCTGGCAACTCATGCAGTGCAATACACTTCAGCTAGATGTGTGTCAGAGAACGCACTTCTAGCTGAAGTGGGGACTGATGTCGGCGGGCTCCGAGTACTCACCCGCCGGGCCAGGTCCTGGTCCAGTAGCGCTAGTGCTGCGGCGATGGCGCGCATACCCTTAGGGAGGGCTCTGCGTGCCCACTCTGGCACGCATGCCATAGGCTCGCCAGCACTGGTCTAGATGGTTTACGTAAGTGACAGTTACCTTGTTGTCTGACAAGATTCTTACGTGGTGACCTTGTATGGATGAAAGGAGGTTCCTTAGAGATTGCCTTACTGCCAAGAGCTCTCTTATTTTAGAGGAACCAGATTCTTCTTCCCTCTTCAATCTGCCCTGGACCAGGAGATCTCCCAGATGTGCCCCCCAGTCTTGAGGGCTTGCATCTGTAGTAATGACCCGCCCTATCCACTTCATCCAAGTAACTCCTCAGGACATTTTTTTTTTTTGTCTCCAACCACCTGAGGAGAGATTGAGTTGTCATTGAAGAAAGTAAGTTTTCCATCGAACCGCCCCTTGACTGCTTACTTGTTTGACAGAATCTGCCATTGCAACGCACAGATGTATATCTGAGCCCACGTTACTGACGGAGAGTTCCTAACAGCGACATTGCCTTTCTTATACACTGCTCAAAAAAATAAAGGGAACACTCAAATAACACATCCTAGATCTGAATGAATGAAATATTCTCATTGAATACTTTGTTCTGTACAAAGTTGAATGTGCTGACAACAAAATCACACAAAAATCATCCATGGAAATCAAATTTATTAACCAATGGAGGCCTGGATTTGGAGTCACCCCCAAAATTAAAGTGGAAAAACACACTACAGGCTGATCCAACTTTGATGTAATGTCCTTAAAACAAGTCAAAATGAGGCCCAGTATTGTGTGTGGCCTCAACGTGCCTGTATGACCTCCCTACAACGCCTGGGCATGCTCCTGATGAGGGTGCGGATGGTCTCCTGTGGGATCTCCTCCCAGACCTGGACTAAAGCATCCGCCAACTCCTGGACAGTCTGTGGTGCAACGTGACGTTGGTGGATAGAGTGGGACATGATGTCCCAGATGTGCTCAATCGGATTCAGGTCTGGGGAACGGGCGGGCCAGTCCATAGCTTCAATGCCTTCATCTTGCAGGAACTGCTGACACACTCCAGCCACATGAGGTCTGGCATTGTCCTGCATTAGGAGGAACCCAGGGCCAACACAAGGGGTCTCACAAGGGGTCTGAGGATCTCATCTCGGAACCTAATGGCAGTCAGGCTACCTCTGGCGAGCACATGGAGGGCTGTGCGGCCCTCCAAAGAAATGCCACCCCTCACCATTACTGACCCACCGCCAAACCGGTCATGCTGAAAGATGTTACAGGCAGCAGATCACTCTCCACGGCGTCTCCAGACTCTGTCATGTCTGTCATGTGCTCAGTGTGAACCTGCTTTCATCTGTGAAGAGCACAGGGCGCCAGTGGCGACTTTGTCAATCCTGGTGTTCTGTGGAAAATGCCAAGCGTCCTGCACAGTGTTGGGCTGTGAGCACAACCCCCATCTGTGGACGCAGGGGAGGCAGAGAGAGAGCACAGGGGAGGCAGGGAGAGAGAGCACAGGGGAGGCAGGGAGAGAGAGCACAGGGGAGGCAGGGAGAGAGAGCACAGGGGAGGCAGGGAGAGAGAGCACAGGGGAGGCAGGGAGAGAGAGCATGGGGAGGCAGAGAGAGAGCACAGGGTAGGCAGGGAGAGAGAGCACAGGGTAGGCAGGGAGAGGGAGCACAGGGTAGGCAGGGAGAGGGAGCACAGGGTAGGCAGGGAGAGGGAGCACAGGGTAGGCAGGGAGAGGGAGCACAGGGTAGGCAGGGAGAGGGAGCACAGGGTAGGCAGGGAGAGAGAGCACAGGGGAGGCAGGGAGAGAGAGCACAGGGGAGGCAGGGAGAGAGAGCACAGGGGAGGCAGGGAGAGAGAGCACAGGGGAGGCAGAGAGAGAGAGCACAGGGGAGGCAGAGAGAGAGAGCACGGGGAGGCAGAGAGAGAGAGAGCACAGGGTAGGCAGAGAGAGAGAGAGCACAGGGTAGGCAGGGAGAAAGAGCAGAGGGTAGGCAGGGAGAGAGAGCACAGGGTAGGCAGAGAGAGAGAGAGCACAGGGGAGGCAGGGAGAGAGAGCACAGGGGAGGCAGGGAGAGAGAGCACTGGGGAGGCAGGGAGAGAGAGCACAGGGCAGGCAGGGAGAGAGAGCACAGGGGAGGCAGGGAGAGAGAGCACAGGGGAGGCAGGGAGAGAGAGCACAGGGTAGGCAGGGAGAGAGAGCACAGGGTAGGCAGGGAGAGAGAGCACAGGGTAGGCAGGGAGAGAGAGCACAGGGTAGGCAGGGAGAGAGAGCACAGGGTAGGCAGGGAGAGAGAGCACAGGGTAGGCAGGGAGAGAGAGCACAGGGTAGGCAGGGAGAGAGAGCACAGGGGAGGCAGGGAGAGAGAGCACAGGGGAGGCAGGGAGAGAGAGCACAGGGGAGGCAGGGAGAGAGAGCACAGGGGAGGCAGAGAGAGAGAGCACGGGGAGGCAGAGAGAGAGAGCACAGGGGAGGCAGAGAGAGAGCACAGGGGAGGCAGAGAGAGAGCACAGGGTAGGCAGGGAGAAAGAGCAGAGGGTAGGCAGGGAGAGAGAGCACAGGGTAGGCAGAGAGAGAGAGAGCACAGGGGAGGCAGGGAGAGAGAGCACAGGGGAGGCAGGGAGAGAGAGCACAGGGTAGGCAGAGAGAGAGAGAGCACAGGGGAGGCAGGGAGAGAGAGCACAGGGGAGGCAGGGAGAGAGAGCACAGGGGAGGCAGGGAGAGAGAGCACTGGGGAGGCAGGGAGAGAGAGCACAGGGGAGGCAGGGAGAGAGAGCACAGGGGAGGCAGGGAGAGAGAGCACAGGGTAGGCAGGGAGAGAGAGCACAGGGTAGGCAGGGAGAGAGAGCACAGGGTAGGCAGGGAGAGAGAGCACAGGGTAGGCAGGGAGAGAGAGCACAGGGTAGGCAGGGAGAGAGAGCACAGGGTAGGCAGGGAGAGAGAGCACAGGGTAGGCAGGGAGAGAGAGCACAGGGTAGGCAGGGAGAGAGAGCACAGGGGAGGCAGGGAGAGAGAGCACAGGGGAGGCAGGGAGAGAGAGCACAGGGGAGGCAGGGAGAGAGAGCACAGGGGAGGCAGGGAGAGAGAGCACAGGGGAGGCAGGGAGAGAGAGCACAGGGGAGGCAGAGAGAGAGAGCACAGGGGAGGCAGAGAGAGAGAGCACGGGGAGGCAGAGAGAGAGAGCACAGGGGAGGCAGAGAGAGAGCACAGGGTAGGCAGGGAGAAAGAGCAGAGGGTAGGCAGGGAGAGAGAGCACAGGGTAGGCAGAGAGAGAGAGAGCACAGGGGAGGCAGGGAGAGAGAGCACAGGGGAGGCAGGGAGAGAGAGCACAGGGGAGGCAGGGAGAGAGAGCACAGGGGAGGCAGGGAGAGAGAGCACAGGGGAGGCAGGGAGAGAGAGCACAGGGGAGGCAGGGAGAGAGAGCACAGGGGAGGCAGAGAGAGAGAGCACGGGGAGGCAGAGAGAGAGAGCACAGGGGAGGCAGAGAGAGAGCACAGGGTAGGCAGGGAGAAAGAGCAGAGGGTAGGCAGGGAGAGAGAGCACAGGGTAGGCAGAGAGAGAGAGAGCACAGGGGAGGCAGGGAGAGAGAGCACAGGGGAGGCAGGGAGAGAGAGCACAGGGGAGGCAGGGAGAGAGAGCACAGGGGAGGCAGAGAGAGAGAGCACAGGGGAGGCAGAGAGAGAGAGCACAGGGGAGGCAGAGAGAGAGAGCACGGGGAGGCAGAGAGAGAGAGCACAGGGTAGGCAGGGAGAGAGAGCACAGGGGAGGCAGGGAGAGAGAGCACAGGGGAGGCAGGGAGAGAGAGCACAGGGGAGGCAGGGAGAGAGAGCACAGGGGAGGCAGGGAGAGAGAGCACAGGGGAGGCAGGGAGAGAGAGCACAGGGGAGGCAGGGAGAGAGAGCACAGGGGAGGCAGGGAGAGAGAGCACAGGGGAGGCAGGGAGAGAGAGCACAGGGGAGGCAGGGAGAGAGAGCACAGGGGAGGCAGGGAGAGAGAGCACAGGGGAGGCAGGGAGAGAGAGCACAGGGGAGGCAGAGAGAGAGAGCACAGGGTAGGCAGGGAGAGAGAGCACAGGGTAGGCAGGGAGAGAGAGCACAGGGGAGGCAGGGAGAGAGAGCACAGGGGAGGCAGGGAGAGAGAGCACAGGGGAGGCAGGGAGAGAGAGCACAGGGGAGGCAGGGAGAGAGAGCACAGGGGAGGCAGGGAGAGAGAGCACAGGGGAGGCAGGGAGAGAGAGCACAGGGGAGGCAGAGAGAGAGAGCACAGGGGAGGCAGAGAGAGAGAGCACAGGGGAGGCAGAGAGAGAGAGCACAGGGGAGGCAGAGAGAGAGAGCACAGGGGAGGCAGAGAGAGAGAGCACGGGGAGGCAGAGAGAAAGAGCACAGGGGAGGCAGAGAGAAAGAGCACAGGGGAGGCAGAGAGAAAGAGCACAGGGGAGGCAGAGAGAAAGAGCACAGGGGAGGCAGGGAGAAAGAGCAGAGGGTAGGCAGGGAGAGAGAGCACAGGGTAGGCAGAGAGAGAGAGAGCACAGGGGAGGCAGGGAGAGAGAGAGCACAGGGGAGGCAGGGAGAGAGAGAGCACAGGGGAGGCAGGGAGAGAGAGCACAGGGGAGGCAGGGAGAGAGAGCACAGGGGAGGCAGGGAGAGAGAGCACAGGGGAGGCAGGGAGAGAGAGCACAGGGGAGGCAGGGAGAGAGAGCACAGGGGAGGCAGGGAGAGAGAGCACAGGGGAGGCAGGGAGAGAGAGCACAGGGGAGGCAGGGAGAGAGAGCACAGGGGAGGCAGAGAGAGAGAGCACAGGGGAGGCAGGGAGAGAGAGCACAGGGTAGGCAGGGAGAGAGAGCACAGGGGAGGCAGGGAGAGAGAGCACAGGGGAGGCAGGGAGAGAGAGCACAGGGGAGGCAGAGAGAGAGAGCACAGGGGAGGCAGAGAGAGAGAGCACAGGGGAGGCAGAGAGAGAGAGCACAGGGGAGGCAGAGAGAGAGAGCACGGGGAGGCAGAGAGAGAGAGCACGGGGAGGCAGAGAGAGAGAGCACAGGGGAGGCAGAGAGAGAGAGAGCACAGGGTAGGCAGGGAGAAAGAGCAGAGGGTAGGCAGGGAGAGAGAGCACAGGGTAGGCAGAGAGAGAGAGAGCACAGGGGAGGCAGGGAGAGAGAGCACAGGGGAGGCAGGGAGAGAGAGCATGGGGAGGCAGGGAGAGAGAGCACAGGGGAGGCAGAGAGAGAGAGCACAGGGTAGGCAGGGAGAGAGAGCACAGGGTAGGCAGGGAGAGAGAGCACAGGGTAGGCAGGGAGAGAGAGCACAGGGTAGGCAGGGAGAGAGAGCACAGGGTAGGCAGGGAGAGAGAGCACAGGGTAGGCAGGGAGAGAGAGCACAGGGGAGGCAGGGAGAGAGAGC
This sequence comes from Phyllobates terribilis, assembly GCF_046119375.1. Lineage (NCBI taxonomy): Eukaryota > Metazoa > Chordata > Amphibia > Anura > Dendrobatidae > Phyllobates > Phyllobates terribilis. The sequence continues at coordinate 677,812,584 of NW_027362763.1, read as the reverse complement.
ACAGGGGAGGCAGGGAGAGAGAGCACAGGGGAGGCAGGGAGAGAGAGCACAGGGGAGGCAGGGAGAGAGAGCACAGGGGAGGCAGGGAGAGAGAGCACAGGGGAGGCAGGGAGAGAGAGCACAGGGGAGGCAGGGAGAGAGAGCACAGGGGAGGCAGGGAGAGAGAGCACAGGGGAGGCAGGGAGAGAGAGCACAGGGGAGGCAGAGAGAGAGAGCACAGGGGAGGCAGAGAGAGAGAGCACAGGGGAGGCAGAGAGAGAGAGCACGGGGAGGCAGAGAAAGAGAGCACAGGGGAGGCAGAGAGAGAGCACAGGGTAGGCAGGGAGAAAGAGCAGAGGGTAGGCAGGGAGAGAGAGCACAGGGTAGGCAGAGAGAGAGAGAGCACAGGGGAGGCAGGGAGAGAGAGCACAGGGGAGGCAGGGAGAGAGAGCACAGGGGAGGCAGGGAGAGAGAGCACAGGGGAGGCAGGGAGAGAGAGCACAGGGGAGGCAGGGAGAGAGAGCACAGGGGAGGCAGGGAGAGAGAGCACAGGGTAGGCAGGGAGAGAGAGCACAGGGTAGGCAGGGAGAGAGAGCACAGGGGAGGCAGGGAGAGAGAGCACAGGGGAGGCAGAGAGAGAGAGAGCACAGGGGAGGCAGAGAGAGAGCACGGGGAGGCAGAGAGAAAGAGCACAGGGGAGGCAGAGAGAGAGCACAGGGTAGGCAGGGAGAAAGAGCAGAGGGTAGGCAGGGAGAGAGCACAGGGTAGGCAGAGAGAGAGAGAGCACAGGGGAGGCAGGGAGAGAGAGCACAGGGGAGGCAGGGAGAGAGAGCACAGGGGAGGCAGGGAGAGAGAGCACAGGGGAGGCAGGGAGAGAGAGCACAGGGGAGGCAGGGAGAGAGAGCACAGGGGAGGCAGGGAGAGAGAGCACAGGGGAGGCAGAGAGAGAGAGCACAGGGTAGGCAGGGAGAGAGAGCACAGGGTAGGCAGGGAGAGAGAGCACAGGGTAGGCAGGGAGAGAGAGCACAGGGGAGGCAGAGAGAGAGAGCACAGGGGAGGCAGAGAGAGAGAGCACAGGGGAGGCAGAGAGAGAGAGAGGACAGGGGAGGCAGAGAGAGAGAGAGCACAGGGGAGGCAGAGAGAGAGAGCACGGGGAGGCAGGGAGAGAGAGCACAGGGTAGGCAGGGAGAGAGAGCACAGGGTAGGCAGGGAGAGAGAGCACAGGGTAGGCAGGGAGAGAGAGCACAGGGGAGGCAGGGAGAGAGAGCACAGGGGAGGCAGGGAGAAGGGGCCATGCTGGGAGCAGCCGCTCTGCTGGAGCTACAGGCCGGAGCTGGTGGGCGGAGCCTCATCTCCTGCAGACACTGAGGCATCATCCTGCCGCTTCCAGCATCTGCCAGTGAACCGATCAGCTGACTAGACTGATCAGTTGATTTACAAGCCGGTCAGCTGACAGTCAGCTGATCGGTTCACCGGCAGAAGCTGGAAGCGGCGGACCGGACCAGACGCCTCTCCCATCCTTCGGATAGGTGAGTATCCATAGTTTCTCCTGCACCTCCGTAAAAAAGCGTAATTCCATCGCTTATAATGGGCACAATATGGGAGAAAGCGCAGGCCGCGGTGCGTAAAGAATTGACATGTCAATTATTTACGCAGCTGCGCTTTCGCTCTGCGTAAAATCACACAGTGTCTGAACGGCAAAGTGAATTTCCCATTCACTTTGCTGGCAGACACAAGGCACATTGCGTATTTTGAAAAAGCGCGCGCAAAAATACGCAATGTGTGAACGCAGCCTAACCCTGATCTCTGCCAACCGAGTTCTGCAGTGCTTGACGGATCTGCACATGATCAGGAAATTGTCGAGGTAAGGTATCACCAATGCTTCTTTCTCCCATAGGTGAGCTGTCATCTCCGCTACAATCTTCGCAAAGACTCGAGGGGCCATTGACAACCAGAAGGGAGGGGTCGGAAACTGAAAATGTATGATTTCTCCTTTTATATTGAGAGGTACTTAGTCTTGGATTTAACCCCGGTAGGACGTGTCGTAATTAGTGTTGAACATTCCGATACTTTTAGAAAATCGAATACCGGAATCGGAAGTTCACATAATGCCTGCGCTCTGCAGTGTCTCTGAAGGATGACAAGCTGGATGGCAGCGCTCAGCTGCGATCCAGCCTGTCATCAGAATGCCATCCCAGCGTGGGACAATTCTCCTGCGCTCACGGCAAGCCTGTCATGTGAATGTAGCAGAGCTGGAGCCATCCTGGGAACCATGGAAAGGTAAGGATGATGTTGGTTTATTATTTTACTTTTACTGCAGAAGACATTGGCTTCAGCTGGAATGGGCGTGATGGTAAGTATGGTTTAATTTAGAACATTAAAAAATTGTGTGTTTATTTCAATTAAAGGACTTTATTCTGGGTGTTTTTATTAATACTTTACTAGAAATTCATGGCGGTCATGTCTAATATTGGCGTGACCCCATGAATTTCGGGCTTAGGGCCAGCTGATAATACCAAGCTGTCCCTAACCCCTTTATTACCCAGTGAGCCACCGCACCAGGGCCCTGGATGACTTGGTTACAGTGCCAGAAGATGGCGCTTCTATGAACGCGCCATTTTCCGGGGTGGCTGCGGACTGCAATTTGCAGCGGGGGGGGGGGGGCAGAAAGCTTGGGCCTCCCTGCGCTGCGGATTCCTGCCACCAGCTGCCTAGTTGTACCTGGCTGGACACAAAAATAGGGCAAAGCCCCACGTATTTTTTTTTAAATTATTTCATGAAATTCATGAAATAAAAAAAAAAGGGCTTCCCTATATTGTTGTGTCCGGCCAGGTACAAATAGGCAGCTGGTGGTTGGAGGCAGCCCGTTCCTGCCTGCTGTACCTGGCTGGACACAAAAATAGGGCGAAAAATAGGGCGCTTGCAGTGAGCGTGAGAGAATTCTCCCACGCTGTCAGTGACGTGCATGAGGTGAGCTGAGTTCATTGGACATGACCTCGGCTCATCTGGATGCCGTCACAGCCAGACACTGAGGAGCGCAAGCATGCCTGCGCTTCTCAGTGTCTGCGGCATGACAGGTTGGATGGCAGCTTTCTGCTGCGATCCAGCCTGTTATGTGAATGTAGCAGAGCTGGAGCCGTCCTGGGAACCGTGGAAAGGTAAGGATGCGGTTGGTTTATTATTTTACTTTTATTGCAGAAGACATTGGCTTCAGCTGGAATGGGCGTGATGGTAGGTATGGTTTAATTTAGGACAATAAAGAATTGTGTGTTTATTAACTTTGACTATGGGGTTAGCAATGGGGGTGTCTTATAGACGCCTCTCCATTACTAACCTGGGCTTGATGTCAGCTGGCATTATAAGCTGACATCAACCCCAGCCCTATTACCCCACTGCCACCGCTACAGGGCAGTGGGAAGAGCGAGGCTAAATGCCAGAATTGGCGCATCCTATGGATGCGCCATTTCTGGGGCGGCTGACGGCTGGTGTTTCTAGCCTGGGAGGGGGCCAATATTCATGGCACCCTTCCTGGGCTATTAATATCAGCCCCCAGCTGTCTGCCTAGCCTTTGCTAGCTATTAAAATAGGGGGGGCCCCACGTCATTTTTTTTTGGGGTCCCCCATTTTAATAGCTAGTAAAGGCTAGGTATTCAGCTGGGGGCTGATATTAGTAGCCTGGGAAGCTCCGTGGGTATTACCCCCTTCTCAGGCTTCAAACATCTGCCCCAGCCGTCTGCTTAACCTCCGCTAGAGACTAAAATTACGGGAACCCCACGCCAATTTTTTTTTTAATAAATCCTTTATTTTAACACTAAATGACAAGTACAGTAACCAACACTATCACTGTACTTATTATATATGTGACTGACATGTTTCTATCTATCTAATCTATGTGTGATGCTCTATTCTTTCTATTCTAAATTGTTGGGTACCGATGCTGAATTGCCGGCCGGCTTTTTTAAAGAGACGGTGCATGAAAACACAATTATTTTTTTTAATAAATCCTTTAACACTAAATGACAAGTACAGTAACCAACACTGTCACTGTACTTCTTATATATGTGACTGACATGTTTCTATCTAATCTATGTGTGATGCCGTATTCTTTCTGTTCTAAATTGTCGGGTACCGATGCTGAATTGCCGACCGGACGGTGCATGAAAACACAATTATTTTTTTTAATAAATCCTTTAACACTAAATGACAAGTACAGTAACCAACACTGTCACTGTACTTCATATATATGTGACTGACATGTTTCTATCTATCTAATGTATGTGTGATGCTCTATTCTTTCTGTTCTAAATTGTCGGGTACCGGTGTATGCCACTGATGAATTGCCGGCTTTTCATGTAATACATTCTACATTATTCTTAGTTGTTTCCCTTCATGTAGAATTAACCTACAAGGAAAGAAAGGGTTTATTTTCATTCCGATATCTGTGTCCCATTGACTTGCATTGGTTTCCGGTATCGGAATCGGCGATATCTGATATTTTTTGGGTATCGGTCCGATCCAATCCGATCCGATATTTCCCGATATTGGAAGGTATCGCTCAACACTAGTCGTAATAGTTCGCCACACTTCGGCTCCCTCCCTTTGGTGCGGACTCCGGCGCTGAGCCCGCACCTTTTCGGGCACATTACATCTGATCTGATCAGCTGTCATGTGCCCCTAACAGCCGCGGGTTGAATCATAATCCACCCACGGCTGTTAACTAATTAAATGCCACTGTCAATCTCTGACGGCGGCATTTAACGCACGTTTGCCAGAAACGCGTCACTGGCTCCGCCCATAAGTGACCCAGTCACATGATTGCGGGTCGCCGATGGGTTTGCGTGACAACCCGGTGTCTGCAAAAGACCCCTGCGGTTGTCACTGCCAGATTGCTATGAGCACTGCCCAGCAGTCGCCGTTCATAGCCAGTGAGCAAATCTGCTACACAGGCGATCAGACAATTGCAGCTTCTAATCTCCCATGGAGACTATTGAAGCAAGCAAAAAGTTAAAAAGTTTTTAAACATATTAAAAAAAATGTAACCATTTATATTACCCCCTTTTTGCCCCATTCGAAATAAAATAAAAATCACATGTACACATATTTGGTATCGCCGCCTTCAGAATCGCCTGATATATCAATACAAAAAAATAATTAATCCGATCGGTACACGGTGTAATGAACAAAAAAATTGTAACTCCAGAATTACGTTTTTTTTGGTCGCCGCACCATTGCAATAAAATGCAATAAAGTGCGATCAAAACATCGGATCTACCCCAAAATAGTATCTATAAAAACGTCAGCTCAACGCCCAAAATATAAGCCCTTAACCGGCCCCAGATCACGGGTCTCGGAAAATGGCGCTCCCCCCCCCCCACTTAAATAAAAAAAGAACCTATAGATGTTTGGTATCTACGAACTCGTAATGACCCGGGGAATCATAATGGCGGGTCAGTTATAGCATTTAGTGAACATGGAAAAAAAAAAAAAAAAAGTTGAATTGCACTATTTTTGCAATTTCACCACACTTGAAATTTTTTTTCCCGTTTTTCAGTACAAGATATGGTAAAACCAATGGTGTGTTTCAAAAGTACAACTTGTCCTGCAGAATAAATAAAAAAAAGTTATGGCTCTGGGAGAAGGGGAGCAAAAAACGAAAACACAAAATGGCCCAGCCATGAAGGGGTTAAAGGACACGTACCACCATATAACAATCCGTAAACAGACAATTTATGGCCAATCTTTTAGACTATTTTGCATCACTCATGAATCTTCTGTTCAGCCTCTTCAGGTTTATTATTGTCCAGAAAGTCTGGTTTTTGTACTAAAAAGTGGGGAGAGAAGAACCCCTCTCCTTGTCCTGGGCTCTCTATGTGGGGGAACAGCCAGAAACTAACCATAGGCCTGATTCTACGATGCCGAGAATCCAGCTTCTTGATGAAACTTGCATCCAAGCAGGAAAAAGAAAAAAAAAGGAGTTCCCCACCTGGGGTATGGCATCACTGCATGAGCTTTTTACACTCCGAGGAGGGTCCCCTAAACAGGAGGACTGTCTTTCGTTTTCTGGTCCCCACACTTTCCTTGGTCTCTTAGGGGTCTTTTCCGGCAGTATCTCCTTCTACAAAAGGACCTCTTGTATGATCAAAATGCTAAATTAGGGAACCCCTTTTAACACCTGCTTTTTCCAAGATGTCATTCAATATTGGGCAAAATATAAGTCCTTCTCACTAAATTAGAATATCATCAAAAAGTTAATTTATTTCAGTTCTTCAATACAAAAAGTGAAACTCCTATATTATATAGAGTCATTACACACAGTGATCTATTTCATGTGTTTATTTCTGTTAGGCTATGTACCCACGTTGCGGAACTGAAGCATATTTTTTACGCTTCTCCCTGGCGGGAAAATCGCATGCGGATTTTACATGCGGTTTTCCCGCCAGGTAGAAGCGTTTGTGAGGAGTCTTTGCAGCGTCTTTGCATGCATTTCCGCATGCGGGTTATCAAGCACTTCTCCAAGTGATTTTAGCATCACTTGGAAAAGTGCTTGACAACTTGTTCACACTATATAAATCCATGCAACCGGCATGGATTTATATAGTGTGACCAAGTAATAGTTAAAAAAAAAAAAAGAATCAGAATGGCAAAAAATAAAGTTTATACTCACTTTCCGATGCATTCTCTGCCCCATCCGGAGTCTTGAGCGGCTCACGCTGTTGTGTGCAGGACCTGCGGTGACGTCATTGAGTCATGTGATGGGTCACACGACTCAATGACGTGGCAGGTCCTTCACACAACAGTGCGACGGCGGGAAAACACTGGGAAGACATCAGAAGATAAGTATAAACTTTATTTTTTCTTTTTTTTACAGGTTATTTGGTACCCAGGTCTGGATGAGAGTCTCCTCTCATCCAGACTTGGGTACCATCCGCACATTGATTCCGCTGCGCTTCCGCAAAATTAATGAACATGCTGCGGATTTTTGACCGCAGCATATACGCTGCGGAAAAATCCGCAGCATGGGCATTGACATTGCGGAATGCCATTGGGGACCATGGGGTGCGGATATACATGCGTTTTACAAAAGCGTTTACGCTGCGGAAATTCCGCAGCATATACGCTTGAAATACGCAACGTGGGCACGCTGCCTGAATGTTGACGATTATGGCTTACAGCCAATGAAAACACAAAAAAGTCATTATCTCAGTAAATTAGAATACTTTATAACAGCAGCTTGAAAAAATGTTGTTCTACTGAAATATATGTTCAGTAAATGCCCTTAATACTTGGTCGGGCTCCTTGTGCATCAATTACTGCATCAATGCGGCAATGTGGCATGGAGGTGATCAGCCTGTGGCGCTGCTGAGGTGTTATGGAAGCCCAGGTGGCTTTGATAGCAGCCTTCAGCTCGTCTGCATTGTTGGGTCTGGGGTCTCATCTTTCTCTTGACAATACCCCATAGATTCTCTATAATAGATTCTCTATGGGGTTAAGGTCAGGCGAGTTTGCTGCCAATCAAGCACAGTGATACTGTTGTGTATAAACCAGGTATTGGTACTTTTGGCCGTGTGGACAGGGGCCAAGTCCTGCTGGAGAATGACATTTCCATCTCCAAAAAGCTTGTCGGCAGAGGGAAGCATGAAGGGCTCTACAATCTCCTGGTAGACGGCTGCGCTGACTTTGGTCTTGATAAAACACAGTGGACCTACACCAGCAGATGACATGGCCCCCCAAACCATCAGTGATTGTGGAGACTTCACACTAGACCTCCAGCAGCTTGGATTGTGGCCTCTCCACTCTTCCTCCAGACTCTGGGACCTTGATTTCTAAATGAAATGCAAAATTTACTTTCATCTGAAAACAACACCTTGGACCACTGAGCAGCAGTCCAGGTCTTTTTCTCCTTGGACCACGTAAGACGCTTCTGGTGTTGTCTATTGGTCACTAGTGGCTTGACACAAGGAATGCGACACGACAAGTCCAGGCTGCAGCTGAGGGTCCCTCTTCCGCGTTCCACCAGTGACTGCTGGGTTGCAGGCGGGGTTATTCCCCTGCATCATACCCGGTATCCACCGCACTCTCTACCTGTCCCCATTCACTGGGAAAGCGCGAAGTGGATGCTGGGTGTAACGTGGGGAATAACCCCGCCCACAACCCAGCAGCCACCGCGGGGACCCCGGCGCTGAGTCACGCCTCACTTATCGTGACGTCAGCGCGGGGTCACGTGCTGCCTGTGAGCGGCCGATAGCGCCACTCACTGGCAGAAACGGCAGCACAAGGTATTTACAAATATACTTATGCCCACATGCTGAATACATTGAGCAATTTTAAAAAAAAAAGTACCGGACACCTTCTTTAATTATTCTAATTTACTGAGATAATGACTTTTGTGTTTTCATTGGCTGTAAGCCATAATCATCAACATTAACAGAAATAAACACTTGAAATAGATCACTCTGTCTGTAATGACTCTTTATAATATAGGCGTTTCACTTTTTGTATTGAAGAACTGAAATAAATGAACTTTTTGATGATATTCTAATTTAGTGAGAAGCACTTGTAGGTATTCTCCTTGACGGAACGGAACAAAGTCTAGTCTTTGACTGAATGTCCCTAGGCCAACATTTCAAGCACAGAGCTTTATAAGCCGCATTAGACAGAGCCACTGACTCGGCTGCCAGACGCACTGCTGAAGCATCAGCCGGACACGCTGCCCCTCCCTACATCAATAGGGATAGTGGCCAAGATATTTTTCCCTCATTGTTTTATCAATTAGTTGGTCCAGCCAAACCATCAGGGGACTTGGCTGTATATGTTGCTGAAATGGCTGGCTTGAAGGAATCCACAGAAGATTCCCAAGCTCTCTTCTGTAGACTATCCACTTTCTTATGAAGGGGTTCTTTAAAGAGCTCCCATATCATCAAAGGGTAACATCACTTTTTTGATGCTTTCGAAATGGCCACATCAATTTTGCCCCCCATACAGCAGAGGAATCATCCTCAAAGGGATATTGGTACTTTGAGGACGAGAGCAAGAACCTCTTCCACTCCTTTTTGATGAGACAGTTTTGTCATCATTTCCAGCCCCTCGAACATTATGTCCTGGACAGATTTGGGGGCCTTGGGCTTTTCTATGTCCATTGTGGACTTCACTGCCTTAGCTTGTCTTGTTCCTTCGACCTCCGTCGCCTTTGACCAAAGACGAAGTAGAGGATAAAGCAGACATATTCCCGTTCTGACAATCAGCTCCTCTGAGTCTGAAGATACAGTTCTGGATTTCCTTATCTCCCCCTCTTTAGGGACTTTGAGGAACTGTTAACTTCTGCCTTAAAGATCTTATATCTGAGGCAAAAGTCAGGGGATTCCTCACAGATAGTCTTCTCTAGGCAAGACTGACACAACCTCTTCTCCCATGGACTTGGTAACTTTGCACATGCCCAGTTCTTGGTCTTTGTCACACATTTCCTAGGTTTTTTCCAACATGGAGAATGACAAGAAACCCCAATTACAAGGTGAACATTCAGTGTTCAGGTACCGGATTAGGAGGTGGAATCACTTCTTCCGAATGATCTCCTCTGGAGGCTGTGGACAATTCACCTTCCTGGTGCAGTGTGAGCCTTCACAGACCAACGCACCCAATGCAGCTGGCAGACGCACCAATTCATTATGCCGCCACCGTCTGCTGAGCCACCGATTTCCCCTGTGAAATATCGCTACCCAGGCAAGTACAATATTTTCCAAGTCCCACAACGATCATTCTCCTGTACAACTCCAGGATGAAAGTTCCACTCTTCAAGAACAGGAAACCAGCTGATGTGGTGGAAGGCTGCCCCCTTTTCGTCTGTAGGTTGCCCGTCTTGGAAAACCAGATTCCCCCCCTCTCTCTGTGGGTGCGAACATGGGTGGTAAAAATTGAACTTCTGAGAGCTGAGAGGAGATTACTTGTGCGGTGGCCTGTCATATGCAATGTGCAGACTCCGGCCACCGCAGAGAGGAACACGGCTGATCGGGTTCACATCACCTACAACAACTCGAAAGAGATTTAAAACCAAAGCTCTGAGCTACAAGAGACATTCTCGTTTATTGCACTACGGTCAATTCTACATCATAGACATAAAACAAATGGAGCAATTCTGAATTTGCATTTTTTTTTTATTTAATAATGTCCACACCACCTGCATCACATCAGACTCATGGGTTATGTGCTGGAGTTTGATGATGGACACCCTGACCCCCCACCGCAATGCCCCATGAAATAAAAATAAATAAAATAAAATGATCAGTTAACCCCGCGCAGATTAATGATGCGGTGACCAGCACAAGCGGCAGCAAACACTGGATCTCATACACAAGGAGAGTCCAACGAGAATAGTCGTTTCAATTGGCAAATAATGGAATTATCGACACGGAGGATGGGGGATGGATCACTCCATTGAGACCATTTAAGACGGCACTGGTAGAATTTATGCTCGAAATGGTAAAACCCGAAAGCCGGAGAGAAATGATGACGCTCCGATCGTTCCTCTATGTCTCATCACTCGACAGCGAAGGTAACGGTGTATGCAAATACGCTGCAGAGATCGGTCGCATGGTTTAACTTGAAAGGGACTACAAAAACAGCAAAGGCGAAAGGAGCGTTTCAGGAGTTATCAGACGGGACGTGTTCCTCAAAGCCCTCACTCTCCCGGACCAGGGCGCGCTCTAAGATGACACGGCCTTCCTTGTAGCGCTGGCTGTCCTCCGTGGCGAATTCGTAGATCCAGCCCAGCTTACTGTTGCAGTTCTTACAGCTGACGTCTCGCACCATGTGCCGCCCGGTGAGCATGACGCGGTCCTGAACCTCGCTGTACTGGAGGTTCACCACCTGATGGGAGACAGACAGAGCGGTAATGGAGGCGTGGAAGCGGCCAAATCTCAGCACTGACTGCATCTACATGCTGCAGTCACTCACCTCTCCGGATCCACTATTCTAGTGAACTCTGGTAGCACCAGAAGCCATGACGTCCAGTTCTTGGGTCATATGAACGCTGAGGCCTGTGATCAGCTGCAGTGGTCCTATGACACCACTGCACTCACCTGACGGCTGCAGCCAATTACAAGCCTCAGTGGTCAAGTGTCTGAAGAAAAGTTTGTCATCACCTCCAGTGCTGGAACAGACGGCAGAAGTGGCCGCAACCTGTCCTGTAGCCACTTCCCCCAGTAATGGCTGATAACAGGGAGTAATTGATCACTTGCTCGCACAGCCTCAAGGACGTACCTTGTTGAAGAGGAAGGCTCTGCCCGTGGCCCCGGTGAAGCGGGTGGAGATGAGCTCGGAGCGGTTGGTCAGGATGGTGTCGCAGTTGGCGCAGGAGAACAGGCGGGTGCCCCCGATGTGATCCAGGAAGATTCTGCCCATGGTCTCTGTAACATGGGAAAGACGAACAGTCAGAATTAGACCGGGGGAGCAGGGCTGGTCACCAGACCAGGCGCGGAGGGCTGCACGGGTCATTATACTGCGTGTGGAGGGCTATTATACTGCGTGTGATGACTGAGGGGCATCATACTGTTTTGGGGGAGCTGTTGATCACAGTACAAGGGCTCAATAGCAGGAGTTGGGCTATTAACGGTTTCCTATAAACTATAAGTTCTGTGGCTTCGATCGGCTCAATAAGAATTAACAATAACATTGAGCAGAATTAATTTCAGCCTATTGCTTCGGCCTCCAGAACAGTCACAGCATCTTGTGTGGCCCCTCAGGAAGATTTATTGCCCACCCCTGGAGTACAGCAATAGTGCTGCAGAACTGCCCAATCTGTACTTCTGGTGAGGACACATTCAGCTCTGCTACATCTGTGTTTACAAAAGAGCACAATAACAGAGGCTGAGCCAGGCCTGTCACTGACATCACAGGATAAACAGTACCCTCCCCCGCCAGCTGATCATGGCCACCTCCAGCTGTTGTGTGCAGGGAAATAAGCCCCTCCCTTCACAGGGGGCCCAGGGAGACACAGCAGGGGCCTCAGCCATATATACTCTGCAGTATTCCCAGGACAGGGAGGGGATTATCCCAGTACAGGGAGGGGATTATCCCAGTGTATATTACAGGGGGGATAATTATTATCCCGGTGTATATTACAGGGGGGGGGGGGGGGGGGATAATTATCCCAGGTATATTACAGGGGGGGGGGGGATAATTATCCCGGTGTATATTACAGGGGGGGGGGGGATTATCCCGGTGTATATTACAGGGGGGGGGGAAATTATCCCGGTGTATATTACGGGGGGGGGGGGGGAAATTATCCCGGTGTATATTACGGGGGGGGGGGGGGGGAAATTATCCCGGTGTATATTACAGGGGGGGGGGGATTATCCCAGTGTATATTACGGGGGGGGGGGGAATTATCCCAGTGTATATTACAGGGGGACGGACTATCCCAGTGTATATTACAGGGGGACGGGGGACGGACTATCCCGGTGTATATTACAGGGGGGGGGGGACGGGACTATCCCGGTGTATATTACAGGGGGGGGGGGGGGGGGAGATTATCCAGGTGTATATTACAGGGGGGGGGGGGGGGATTATCCCGGTGTATATTACAGGGGGGGGGGATTATCCCGGTGTATATTACAGGGGGGGGGGGATTATCCCGGTGTATATTACAGGGGGGGGGGGGGATTATCCCGGTGTATATTACAGGGGGGGGGGATTATCCCGGTGTATATTACAGGGAGGGGGGGGGGAATAATCCCGGTGTATATTACAGGGAGGGGGGGAGAATTATCCCGGTGTATATTACAGGGGGGAGGGGGGGGGGGGGGAGAATTATCCCGGTGTATATTACAGGGGGGGGGGGGGGGAATTATCCCGGTGTATATTACGGGGAGGGGGGGAAGAATTATCCCGGTGTATATTACAGGGGGGGGGGGAAGAATTATCCCGGTGTATATCACAGGGGGGGGGGGGGGAATTTTCCCGGTGTATATTACAGGGGGGGGGAGAATTATCCCGGTGTATATTACAGGGGGGGGGGGGATTATCCAGATTATCCCGGTGTATATTACAGGGGGGGGGGGGGATTATCCCGGTGTATATTACAGGGAGGGGGGATTATCCCGGTGTATATTACAGGGAGGGGGGGGAATAATCCCGGTGTATATTACAGGGAGGGGGGGGGAATTATCCCGGTGTATATTACAGGGGGGAGGGGGGGGGGAGGAGGAGAATTATCCCGGTGTATATTACAGGGGGGGGGGGGGAATTATCCCGGTGTATATTACGGGGAGGGGGGGAAGAATTATCCCGGTGTATATTACAGGGGGGGGGGGGGGGGGAAGAATTATCCCGGTGTATATCACAGGGGGGGGGGGGGGGAATTTTCCCGGTGTATATTACAGGGGGGGGGGGAATTATCCTGGTGTATATTACAGGGGGGGGGGGAATTATCCCGATGTATATTACAGGGGGGGGGGGAATTATCCCGATGTATATTACAGGGGGGGGGGAATTATCCCGATGTATATTACAGGGGGGTGGGGGAATTATCCCGATGTATATTACAGGGGGGTGGGGGAATTATCCCGATGTATATTACAGGGGGGTGGGGGAATTATCCCGATGTATATTACAGAGGGAGGGGGGGGGGAATTATCCCGGTGTATATTGCGGGGGGGGGGGGGGGGAATTATCCCGGTGTATATTACGGGGGGATTATCCCGGTGTATATTACAGGGGGGGGGGGGATTATCCTGGTGTATATTACAGGGGGGGGATTATCCCGGTGTATATTACAGGGGGGGGGGGGATTATCCCGGTGTATATTACAGGGGGGGGGGATTATCCCGGTGTATATTACAGGGGGGGGGGATTATCCCGGTGTATATTACAGGGGGGGGGGATTATCCCGGTGTATATTACAGGGGGGGGGGATTATCCCGGTGTATATTACAGGGGGGGGGGATTATCCCGGTGTATATTACAGGGGGGGGGGATTATCCCGGTGTATATTACAGGGGGGGGGGGGGATTATCCCGGTGTATATTACAGGGGGGGGGGGGGATTATCCCGGTGTATATTACAGGGGGGGGGGATTATCCCGGTGTATATTACAGGGGGGGGGGGGGATTATCCCGGTGTATATTACAGGGGGGGGGGGGGATTATCCCGGTGTATATTACAGGGGGGGGGGGGGGATTATCCCGGTGTATATTACAGGGGGGGGGGGGGGATTATCCCGGTGTATATTACAGGGAGGGGGGGGTGGAGGGGAGAATTATCCCGGTGTATATTACAGGGGGGGGGGGAATTATCCCAGTGTATATTACAGGGGGGGGGGGGGGGATTATCCCAGTGTATATTACGGGGGGGGGGGGGATTATCCCAGTGTATATTACAGGGGGGGGGATTATCCCGGTGTATATTACAGGGGGGGGGGGGGGGGATTATCCCGGTGTATATTACAGGGGGGGGGGGGAATTATCCCAGTGTATATTACAGGGGGGGGGGGATTATCCCAGTATATATTACAGGGGGGGGGGGGGAATTATCCCAGTGTATATTACAGGGGGGGGGGGGGATTATCCCAGTGTATATTACAGGGGGGGGGGGGATTATCCCAGTGTATATTACAGGGGGGGGGGGGATTATCCCGGTGCATATTACAGGGGGGGGGGGGGGATTATCCCGGTGTATATTACAGGGGGGGGGGATTATCCCGGTGTATATTACAGGGGGGGGGGGGGGGAATTATCTCCTATTATTAGATGTGGTAATAACAGGTTGTTTCCACCAGCCATGACGTTACACTACCTCGGTGACGTCACACAAACACTCAGTGAGGGGTAACGGCCAGAGTTCGGTTACCGGGGCTGCCCGATCCCCCGCCATACTGGGCCCACAGCCTCCGTGCTGTTCCGGTTGCCGGTACACACCACATCCCCTTCCTCACCGTGTCCCCAGCCCTCACATTGCCCCCCGCAGTCACCTGGCGGTCCGGTGTGCAGCGCTCAGCTCCGGTGTCTGGAGGCGGCGGAGTCGGTTCTGTGAGTAACTAACCAGTTCTAAGCCCCGCCCACTTCCTTATTTGGCCTGTCCGTCACTCTGACGCTTCATGACTCGCTCCAATAACAGTATGTGGCCCCGCCTTATTGGAGGTGGTGGCCGAAAGCTGGGTGACGTCACCAAACCCCGCCCATGTAAGATAGCAGCACAGTACGCATGCGCATCACATGCAGGAAGCGTAATAATGAGGAAGTGTTTCTCTGTAGCCGATGACAGAGCAGCTTTTATTGTGTCTTTCTAGGTTAAAAATTGAAAGAAGTGATCTGATTGGTTGCTATGGACACAATGGCACCTTGTTGTTGCTATGTAAGAGGCTTTGCTTCTGTTTACACCATTTTCTGCACCCTCCATACCCAGAACTGTGTACAGTGCAGCGCCTCCTATAGATGTTCATGGGATTAACGTCCAATACCTTTTTTTTTATTTCCATTTTTCCAAGAGCCATAACTTTTTTATTTTTCCGTCCCCACAGTCGTATCAGGGTTTGTTTTTTTTGCTGGACGAGTTGTAGTTTTGAATGACGCCGTTCATTTCACCATAAAGTGCACTAAAAACCGACAAAATGTCCAAATGTGGTAAAATGGTGAAAAAACACTTATCACATTGTTTCTTGGGGTTTCGTATTTACGGCATTCTTTTAATGGTAAAAATTATCTGGAAACCTCATTCTCCCAGTCGGTACGATGGCAGCGATGCCAAACTTGTAGAGCAGATTTTGTTTAGTGGTGAAAAAAACTCAGAAATTTGTAAAAAAGTAATAATAATAATTCGTTTTTGTCGCCATTTTCTGAGACCCAGAACGTTTTATTTCTTCGTTGATAGAGCCGTGTGAGGGCTCGCTCTGTGAACGCTGAGCTCTAGTGGTTATTGATGACGTGTTAGGATACTTCCGAAGTTGTGATCAGCTTTTATTACATTTTTTAGGGTGTTTTGCCCAAAAAAAAGTATTACCGGCAATTTTTAAAAAAAATTGGTTTACAGCATTTACAATATTAGTCTCTAGAAAGAAAATTGAAGATACGACAATAGACACCATTGGCACTTGTGACACGCCTCCCCTGGGCCGTGGGGTACTCGGTAGCCGGGCCGGTCGATGCTGGGGGATGTTACAGTGGCAGTGACCCGGTCTGTGACCCAGGGCAGTCAATAAAAGAGGAAAAGTAAAAGGGGAATAAAGTTTTTATAGTTTAATGTTTGTGACGCCACCTGTGGTATGCGGCTATATGGAGCCGCCGCTGCGGTGCAGATCCTCTGGAGCTGATGGTGACGCAGCAGAGTTGGTTCAGCTCTCCACAGGCAGAGCTTAGCTCCAGGGCAGAGTATGATGTTGTTATGAGGTAGGTGTTGCTGGTGCTGTGTAGTGCAGGTGATGGCGCAGCAATAATTCCAGGACACAGTGGGGTGCAGTCTTCAAGGTTTACTCACAGTTGTTCAAGACTCCAGGTTACCAGCGCCAGTGTGTAACCGCCCATGTTGTCCTGTGTCCTCCAGGGAAGGGGTTCAGCAACTCTTGAGTCTCTCAGGAGTACTTAAACTGGACCCTGTTCTATGTTCCTTTCCCGGTCGTCTTCCCTGCGCTGGCTCTCACCCTCCTGCCCTGCGCCTCACAATCAGTGTCCCAAGCCGTTAGCCTCGGGTCTTGTCGGGTGACTTGCAGTCCCCTGGACCCTATGCGCCCACCTTTTCGGAGATGTAATTGTGGTGGTTGGCAGCTGCACCTTGCAAATACAGCAGCCTCCGGTTATCTAGCTGAGCCTGATTATTCTCCACTAGTTTAGGGGCCGGTCCCCTCTGCGGCCTGATCCCTCCATGTCCGTGTAGATTCGGGCGCACGGGTGGCTTCCTGCACTCACCGTGCCCCTGGGATCCCCTCTGTCTCTGGAGCCTTCCCTCTGCTCCCGTCCTCTCTCACTCTCTCTCCTGGGCCTCTCAGACTAGGCCCGCTCTCCTCTCTCCTGAGCGGAGCTCCTTCTGAGCTCCCACTCTTTCTCCTCTATACTGACCCACTTCTAGATGGTTCCCCATTTTCTTATACTCTTTCTGACGGTGCTCCCCTGAACTTCTTCCTCCACCCATACCCACTACATGGTTCCCCCTCTCTTGGTTCCCCCCCTTCCAACCAGGGACAGGGCTCAGCAGTTTATAAGTGAATCTTGCCCCTCCTGCTGGTCTGGAGTAGTGTAGTGTTGGATGTAGGTGGGTGGGTCCCGGGTAGCACTCCCTCCTTACCTGACAGTGGGGTACCACACCACTGGGTGAGATGCAGTACCTCTGTGGCGACTGAACCCACAGGGGCGCCACACTTGCTTCTCTTGGGGAAATGTGATGGACGCCCCCGTGGGATCGGGTCACTTTGACGCTGCTGTCAGCAATGGACTGTGTTACACAGCTGCGATTGGCGGCAGCGCTGGTCGTTGCTGATTGAGGCAGGTACCGTTCGTACAGCAGCCTTGTACTTAGCTGGCTCCGCTCCATACACCCACTGCCTCTCGTTGACGGATATATACGTCATGGTGGGGGAAGGGGTTGATACGGCCCTGGTTTTGGTTCTTAAAGGGGTTGTGCCCCACCAGTGTTGTCTAAAAATAAAAAATCCATACACCCCTACCAATCCCCCACCACACCACCTCCGCAGCACTGCCCGCGTCCCCCGCCGGTCTCCTTGCTTCCTCTTCCAGCAGGGATAGCGGGTGACTTTTGCTGCCAATCAGTGGCTAAAACTTTGACCGAGCAATTGTCTTATTTCAAAAGACATAACTTTTAATTTATTCTGTCTGTATGGCCGTGTGAGGGTTTGTCCCTGGATTTTCGCCATTTAGGGTAAGGGATTCATTTTTTTTAAAGGGGTTTTCTCATCATCATAAATGGGTAAAATTGCAAAGAGCTTGTAAAATCCAGCAAAGTTAGTATTTTAGCTGTTATTAAAAAATATCAAGAATGGAGGGATTTTTAGTTTTATAGTTTACTGCTCGTTGTCTAGGTAACCAGCCACCGCTGCAGTCTATGAGAGGTAGACGGTCTCCTAGACTGCGAGTGCAGTGCTTACATGTTCTTTGCTGCAGGGATTGCAAACGCTGCTCTGAACTTGGCCGGGTCGCTGGATCCAAGCTTCAGCCCCCACAAAGTCCTCCCATACTATAGAGGGCAGCATGGGAGAGCGTGCAGACTAGACCAGCAGCGCGACCATGACACTGCTTTGAACTGTCAATTATCTGCAAGAAGTCGGGAGGCCGGGGAGCGGTGTACTCCTGCGGAAATAGCATAGAACAACCGGTTTACCTCATTATTCAGCAATTTTACAATTGTTTTGTTTGTTTGTATGTGTCTTTTTTTTATTTCACAGTTTACTATGCTGTTAAATAAAACTTTAGATAACTTTATGCGTTGGTAGGAATTTGACAATACGAAATAGGTTTATGTTTTGTTTTTTTTAAGGTTTTATTTTGTAGAATAAAAACTTTTTTTTCTGGGGAAAAAAAGTTATTTTTGATCAGCTGCATCCAAAAAGCCATAACTTTTTTCATTTTTTTTTGTTTATCTAGCCATATACAAGACAGGTTGATGTTTTCACTGGTGCAATATTTGGGGTACATACAGTACAATAATAATTATTTAGTAATAATAATAATATAATTTTCTTATTGTTTTTTATAATTTTTATCCGGTCCAAATTGATAAGTCTGTAGTCACTCTGTGTGACTGCAGACTTATGAATCCCCCCAGCGCACACATTGTGCACTGCGAGGACTTGCCGGTTTCTGAGCCGGGACTGGAGGATGTGTATGAGTTATACATATTCCCGTTGCAGTGGACGCGGACTCTCTCCATACACGTGAATTGAGCGAGGCCACGCCCAATCCAGTGATGCGGCCATCCAATGGATGTGGCTGACTAGAGGGCGCGGCCCCGCTCCATACAAGTGTATGGAGAGAGTCCGCGTCCACTGCAACGGGAATATGTATAACTCATACACATCCTCCAGTCTCAGCTCAGAAACCAGCGAATACTCGCAGCACACAATGCCTGCTCTGGGGGGATTCATAAGTCTGCAGTCACAAAGAGTAACACACAGAGTGACTGCAGACTTATTATTGATTTGGACCGGACAACCCCTTTTAGGGTGAGGAAAAAAAAAACAGCAAAACTGCAATTGTTTTCTTTGCATTTTTTCCACTGTTTATTGATTTAACTTTTTTTCACCCTATCATTATTATTGCTGTTGTACTGAATATTTATTTTTTATCTATGCTGCTGCTGATTTGCATAATGCAATCCAACCCTATTAACTAAATAATGCAACATTCATGGTGCACAGATACATTTCTATCAGCAAAAATTAGTGTCTTGCACAGAACTTGGTTTGTTTGCCACACAATCACAGACTGCCTGTCTCCCCCGATGCCACCACCACCTCACCCACCAAGCACAAGACCGAAACTGCAAACACATTGTCATTACAATCTGCATGTAAATGTCAAGCAGAAAATTCTGGTGAGAAGAAGTCTTTATTGAGGTCTGCGCAGGATGGAGATAAAAAAAAATGTAAATGACTGATCATAAGAGACATCACTGCAACATTGTGAACAAGATTTCCTGAAATCCAGACAATGCATAAAAAATAACTAAAACCTCAGGTTGCCCGGCCCTGGGGCTTGAAACCCTCAACAGGTTGATTTATGCTGCAGCTACCACATTTTGCAGTGTAAAACGTGCAGAAGCACAGCTGAATTTCCCTGGGGAAAACTGCAGCATTTGCGTTGAGGGAGGTTTGCAGCAGAAAGGTTCTGTGGGAACATAAAATTGGAGAATGCAGATGAGGAAGATTTGCTGCGGATTTGTGACGCAGAGCTGCAGAAAATGACTGCACAATACAAGTGCACAGGATTTTGATAGTGGCATCTAGATGTAGTAAAAAAAATTTGCTTAAAAAAACCCTCCAAAACGAGCAGATTTCCAGATTTTCAAATTGCTAAAATGATAATTGGATTTTTAAAATGTTTCCCTCTTCTAAAGTACGAATATACACTGTGTGCAGAATTATTAGGCAAGTTGTATTTTAGAGGATTATTTTTATTATTGATCAACAACTTTGTTCTCAATCAACCGAAAATACTCATAAATATCCAAGCTTAATATTTTTGGAAGTTGGAGTGTTTTTTTTTTTTAGATTTGGCTATCTTAGGAGGATATCTGTTTGTGCAGGTAACTATTACTGTGCCGAATTATTAGGCAACTTAATAAAAACCAAATATAATCCCATCTCACTTGTTTATTTTCACCAGGTAAACCAATATCAGTGCACAAAATTTAGAAATAAACATTTCTGACATGCAAAAACCAAAACCTAGATCACGTGAAGTCATTATCGGTCTTTACTCCTCTTTGGTCAGACCTCATCTGGAATACTGTGTCCAGTTCTGGGCACCACATTTTAAAAAAGACATAGACAAACTGGAGCAAGTTCAGAGAAGAGCGACCAGAATGGTGACTGGTCTGCAAACCATGTCCTATGAGGAACGGTTGCAGGATTTGGGAATGTTTAGCTTGCAAAAAAGAAGACTGAGAGGAGACTTAATAGCTGTCTACAAATATGTCAAGGGCTGTCACATTGTAGAAGGATCATCTTTATTCTCATTTGCACAAGGAAAGACTAGAAGCAATGGGATGAAACTAAATGGGAGGAGACACAGATTAGATATTAGAAAAAACTTTTTGACAGTTAGGGTGATTAATGAGTGGAACAGGCTGCCACGAGAGGTGGTGAGTTCCCCTTCAATGGACGTCTTCAAACAGAGGCTGGACAGACATCTGTCTGAGATGATCTAGTGAATCCTGCTTTGAGCAGGGGGTTGGACCAGATGACCCAGGAGGTCCCTTCCAACTCTACCATTCTATGATTCTATGAAAACCAAAAAAATTTGTGATCAATATAGCCACCTTTCTTTATGATGACACTCAGCAGCCTCCATTCATAGATTCTGTCAGTTGCTTGATGTTTTCCATCAACATTGCGTGCAGCAGCCATCACAGCATCCCAGACACTATTCCGAGAGGTGTACTGTTTTTCCTCCCTGTAGATCTCACATTTTATGATGGACCACAGGTTCTCTATGGGGATCAGATTAGGTGAACAAGGGGGCCATGTCATTATTTTTTCTTCTTTTAGACCTTTACTGGCCAGCCACGCTGTGGAGTAGTTGGATGCATGTGATGGAGCATTGTCCCGCATGAAAATCGTGTTTTTCTTGAACGATACCAACTTCTTCTTGTACCACTGCTTGAAGAATTTGTCTTCCAGAAACTGGCAGTAGGTCTGGGAGTTGAGCTTCACTCCATCCTCAACCCGAAAAAGTCCCACAAGTTCATCTTTGATGATACCAGCCCATACCAGTACCCCACCTCCACCTTGCTGGCGTCTGAGTCGGAGTGGAGCTCTCTGCCCTTTACTGATCCAGCCTCTGGCCCATCAAGAGTCACTCTCATTTCATCAGTCCATAAAACCTTTGAAAAATCAGTCTTAAGATATTTCTTGGCCCATTCTTGACGTTTTATCTTATGTTTCTTGTTCATAGGTGGTCGTTTTTCAGCCTTCCTTACCGTGGCCATGTCCCTGAGTATCGCACACCTTGTGCTTTTTGATACTTCAGTAACATTGCAGCTGTGAAATATGGTAAAACTGGTGGCGAATGGCATCTTGGCAGCTTCACGCTTGATTTTCCTCAATTCATGGGCAGTTATTTTGTGCCTTTTTTGGCCAACACGCTACTTCCGACCCTGTTGGCTATTTGCCATAAAATGCTTGATTGTTCGGTGATCACGCTTCAAAAGTTTGGAAATTTTTGCCAAAGTAAAGGAAGTTGCCTAATAATTAAGCACACCTTATATAGGGTGTTAATGTCATTAGACAACACCCCTCCTCATTACAGAGATGCACATCACCAGGTTTACTTAATTGGTGATTGGCTCTCAAGCCTATGCAGCTTGGAGTAGGACAACATGTATAAAAAGTATCATGTGATCAAAATACTCATTTGCCTAATAATTCGGCACACAGTGTAGTAATATCACAGGTGATCAGAAATGTCACAACTGACTTGCGGCAAAAGTAACATTTGGTGAAAATTGCTGCTTTTACGTACGAGCCGTACGTCTTTCATGGTTTTCAGAGTATTGGGAGCACATTATAGTTAGTGGCACAGTGTCGCTTCAGTAATGGGGGCAGAGACACCACCGGGTGAGGGCTGGGACGAGTTAACCTTTCCATCGGTACCATTCTGACATACATACTTCTTTTTTACCATATTTTATTGTTTTTTTTTTCGCTGAGTGACCAAAAAAAGCCCAACAATTCTGGTATTATTTTTGATGTTCCAATGAGTTATTTTTTCTAAAAACTTTTTAGGACTTTTTAAACTTTTAGTTCCACTAGAGAACTTTATTCTTCAACCTTTTCTGGATGCATTGCAATGTGTACTGCTGCGTTTTAGGGTCAATAGAAAGCCTGTATGACCCATACATCACTGTGTGCACGCTCACGCATAACCTGAGCACTCCTGACCAGAACAGTCACCAGGGGTTACAGTCCTGATATTGTAATTTAATGAAAACTTTGTGACTTTAAATATTCTTTATTTTTCAATTCCCAATTATTTGCAAGACCTCTGCTTACTATCAACGAATGGGAACATGTTCACATCCAGAGGCCGAATACGAGTCCTTATCATGTACACTTGGTGACTGATAACTTGGAAAAAGCTAAAGCAATTTCTTTCGAAAATTGCAGTTTAAGTAATCACCACTAGAGGGCGGTAACAATTTAATTTTTCTGGTGAGTAAAACGCAGGAGAAATTTTGCCAAATGATTCTCTAATAATAATAAACGGATGACGGGAAAACTATATCTCGCTTCTGATATGATTGGAGAGAAAACATGAGACTTTCCATCTTATTACAATAAATTGGATCCATTTTCCTACCTTTTAAGCCCTGAGTAATGTTAGAGATTGAATTTGTCACCAGGGCAGAATAATATAATTTAAGCCCTAAATGTAGTTATTGGTAAGGATGGAAGGTGGAGCTGAGTTCCAGCCGTGATGCCAGGCACCGTGCCAGGTCATGCACAGACCAGCCCGTCCTCCACCTCCAAATCCTCATACACAGTCTGGCAGTGCCGCAGCCTAAGCCCCAACCCACCTACTGCTGGACAATGAACCTTGGCAATCATGCAGACCATTAGTAAATGACTGACATGGTTATTTTTCTTTCAGTTTTTGCGCTCTAATTTTTTCCTCCTTGCCTTCCAAAGTCCCTACTTTTTTATTTTTCCATCGTCTCAGCATAGGGACTGGGACTAGTTTGTTTGCAGGTTGAGGTGCAGTTTTGGATAACTCCATTCGTTTTATTATGTAATAATAATAAAAAAAAACGTAAAACAAAAGCCTCAATTTCGCCATTGTATTTTGAGTTTTGTCTTTACAACACTCACTTTGGATTAAACACGACCTGAGCACTTTGTTCTACGGGTTGGTATGGTTATGGTGATATAACAAATATATAGTTTTTTTTATGTTTTACTACTTAAAAAAATTCAAAAACATAAAAAAGAAAATGGTTTGTGTGACTATTTTCTGCGGTGCGAGGTTTTAAAAACACAGATTCTGCCATCTTGTTCCCTTTTAGTTATTTACTGTATAGGATAAATATTATATATTTTTTTGTCTATTATTTGGGGAAAAGAGTCGAATTGAACGTTTATATATATATCTGAGGGGTGTAAACAGTTAAAAATATAATATATATATTTTTAAAATATTTGTAACTTTTCACCCCTCAGATGACAGCAGCATCTATGGGTTTACACTGCTCCTGAGTCTGTTCCATACGGCTTTTGCGCACATCTGCCGTACATGTAGCGCAGACGTCGCTAAGGAGTTAATACCCGATACATTGTGTGTTTCCTGCAGATTTGGGTCTTCTCCTTCCCACTGCGGGTTTCTTTAAATGCATATTCTCTTCCTCCATGCTTTCTCCATTCCAGACATAACAGTCATATAGAGAACTAAGACAACATATAACAATCCTTCAACTCCTGAAATATTATACTCATAACTTCATCCAATTTCATTTAACAATTAAAGATACATTGAAACATATAATAAACCGCAAATTAATGTATATCTATAATTTTAATCATACGCGCAAAATCCAAACACTGTGTCACGCCAGGTGTGAGTGCAACAAAAAGAGACACGCCAGGTATGAGTGCAACACAGAGGGGAAAGGCACTAGGGAAAGGGGGAAGAGGTGACCTCCTAATCTGGACTAGCGTCACCCTGTCTCCCCCTAACGTCCCTATACAGCCTCCGCAGCTGTCGCCGATCACGTGCCTCGCCCTACTATCCCTGGCGTAAGTCTATAGCTGGGGGTGGAAGGAGATGAGCACTAGTCAACCTCCGCTAGCACTCTAAAGACAAAAGGGGAAGACAACACAGGGGAACAACATCTCAGCTTTAGAAGAACTTCAACAGGGCACACGGCCTCAAGACTCCAGAGAGGACGTGATGCTGCTTCAGCCAAGTTCCAAGTAGAAATGAGTATAACCGGCGACGCCCACCTAGACACACCAGGTATATATACACCCATACTAAAGGGAGGTAGTTGCTGGGTCCTAAACACAGCCTCCTATCTATTCAGGTGTCTGCATTGCCAATCTTGGAAATCTCCTGCAAACTACTGCAGGGCAACTGTCTGTCACCTCTGACACACCCGTGACATACTGGCTGAGGTTTGATAAAAAATGGTCTCGTAGGACTACTACATACCCGTCTTCTACCACCAGAAATCACTGAAACTTTTGTAACACAAAGGGTTACTCACCTTGGTATTATTGTTCAGTGGTTCATGGAAAGGTCCATGTAGTCTGGTCACAGGGAGGTCCAGTGAACCATCCCGGGTTTCAGCACCATGTAATCTCGCAGTAACCGTTTTTTCTTGGAAGAGCCAATTTGGGGTGAGATACAAACGATCTCCAGGTCTGCCATTATTGGGCCAATTAAAAACGATGCATCGGAGCCAAGAGACCACACACAGCCAGTGTCTGTCAGTGTACAATTCTTTTCTGCCCTCAGATCCCAAGCAACAAGTATTTTATTACACCCACAAAAGAAATGAGAATGGCTAAGTATATTACCTAAGGAAAAAGATATGTAAGTTTGGACAAACAAAGTCGTAAATTACAGATTCTGCCGAATTCCTTCAAACTGGTTCTGCGCAGTTTCCTCTGCCTTCTGTAACAAAGAAAACGTAACACAAAGACACCTCTATATCAGAGACAACGCCCTGTGTTATTGCTTTTATTAATAACGCTTATAAAGCTAATACAAACACACAAAATTATTCAAGATATATAGGTATAGAAATTGGCTAAATGATAATCAAAGCAAGGTATAAAATATTTACCATAACACTATCTTGCTCAGTGATCACACCGATCCATTATCTTCATCTTCTACTTCACCTCACAGCCTGACTCTCATAGAAACACTAAATATACTGCAGCTGCATCCCCCTCCTCTCCCCTCCTTACTGTTATTGCTTTAAATTAGAAGGCTTTTTGGGGGAATGATGGGGTGTGAAGGGTTGTGAACCTTTGGTGAGCCTCTGCAAGGAGAAAATGGAAAACTGCAGGCTGTTGGATCATGAAGAAGATATTAAAGGGGTGGGGTGCTGATTCCCGGCACCTCCACAATCATCTGATTTAAGGGATAGGTGAGCGCAAGAACTAGCACAGAGGGCAAGAGCTTGCAGTACCATTTACTGCCACAACACAGTGTGTGGAGCTGTGCCAGTACCAGTGAAATTTGGCATTCGCTCACCTGATTAGTGGGGGTGTCAGACCCCCACCAATCTGATATTGACCTATTCCATAAAATATTACAGAAAAAAAAGGAAAAAAAAAGAGTATAACTGACCTCAACTCATACAAAAATGCTAAATCTTCAAGACTCTCTGTCCAATTCTACTAAGAATCTGAATTAGGATGATGGAGGAGTCTTCAGTCCCTCGAGGCTCTGCTGCCGGCAAATGGCCCCATTAATAATTCAGTAAATATTGGGAAGGTTTGTGCCGAGCTCAGTGCTGCAAAGACTCTGCTGTGTGTGCGATCCGAGTAATTACTGCTGTGTGTCTGCAGCCAGAGGAGATAATGACAGGGTGTGAGAGCAGCTTCACAGCGCAGCATGGCGGACAACTTATAATAAAGATGCAAATGGAAACATTGTTTCATGTAACACTGGCATGGTGGTTATTGTAACTGCTGCAGTCGTATTACTGTTGTGTCTTATTTTCTCCATAATGATAAACTGTGTCAATTATAGAGATTCATAGAAACAATTGTGAGTAACAAACTGCATCAATCAATTGCACAAGTAAATATAAGAAACCTTGTAATATCCATTATTGGAGAAATCTACTTTTTTCTCCACCTATAAGCCACTTCTCTCCTCCCTGCCTATTGAACTCGTCATTAACTGTGAAAATCTGCCAAAATCCATCCTGCGCAAGACAAGACAGACTGAGGAATCAGATTACAGCCGTCTATTGATGTCTATGGAGAGGGGATGAGGGTGGAGGAGTCAAGAACTTTCAGTCCAGTGAGAGAACAGACAAAAACCAAGTGACCGGCAAATCCTGTTGTAGCTTCTAGCAAATATATTTCACCTCAGTGCTGGATGCACGACTACACTGCTCAATACAATGTACAATGTCTTCCATGCTGCTCCTTTCTAGCAGTGAGGTATCACTAATAGTGGAACTCCACGCGGCCACTACAGAGCCTGTGAGTCTGGGGGGCCCGGTGCCAGTGCCGGCTCTGGCCCCCTCCCCTCCGTGCCCGACTTTAAACTGTGTCCGCATCCTGGATGCAGATACAGATGAAAGTAATGATAGGAGAGGGAGCCATCAGCTGACGCTCCCTCCTCCATCATTCTCCCAGTGCTTCTGAGGTCTCAGCTCAGCAGACGCGATAACGTCATTACATCGCGACCGCTATGCCGAGCAGTGCAGGCCGCACGCTGCAGAGACCGAAGCAGCGGGGGAATGGGGAGAGGTGAGTATTGTTTTTAATCAATGAATGGGGGTCATCATACATTTTGGAGTGCTATGTGGGGGCCATCATGCTACTTGGGGGGCCATCAAACCATTTGGAGGCTTATGTGTGGGGCTATCATACTTTTTGGAGTGCTATAGGGGAGACATCATGCTACCTGGGGGCAATCATACTATTTGGAGGTCTATTTGTGGGGCCATCATATTTGGAGGGATATGAGGGGGCCATTATACTATTTGGAAGTCTATCATACTATTTAAAGTGCTATGTGCTACCTGGGGGGGGGCATCATACCTTTTGGAGGGCTACCATACTATTTGGAATGTTATGTGGTGGCCATCATGCTACTTCTGAGGCCATCATACTATTTACAGTGCTTTGTGGGGGTCATTATACTATATAGGGGGTATCATACTATTTGGAGAGCTATATGGGGGTCATTATACTGTGTGGGAGCCAATTATGTGGAGGGTTGTATAGGGGCAGTTATACTGTCTGGAGGGCAAAATAGGGGCCATTATAATGTGTGCAGACCATTATACAGTGTGGAGGTTTGTGTGGGGGCCAATATACTGTATGGGGGGACACTATGCTGTATGGGGGGCTACTATACCGTATGGGGGCTACTATGCTGTATGGGGCCCCATCATACTGTATAGGAGGCTGTGTGGGGGCAATCATATTGTGTAGAGGGCTGTGTCAGAGCCGTGATACTGTGTGTGTGTGGGGGGGACAACGGGGGCCATCATACTGTGTTGGGGTCACTATGGGGGTATCATACTTTGCAGGGGGTACTGTAGGATCATCATACTATGTGTGTGGTTACTGTACTATACTATTCAGGGGGTACTGTAGGGTCATCATACTGTGCGTGTGGAGGTACTGTGGAAGAATTCACTGTGGGGACATCATACTGTGTTTGGGGGCACATTAGTTGGCATCACACTTTATGGGGGCCGTGAAACGAGTATCTTAGTGTGTGAGAACACTAAGGGGCTTCAATAGAGGCAAAATTACTTTGTAAGGGCTGTAAAGTTATGGGATTCACAGCTACATTGCTCAGTTACTGCTGTGTAATGTTCTCCGTGCTGCTGTTGCTTCTGAATATGAGACAGGAGAGTAGGAATCCCTCATGTCTGTGTGTGCTGTGCATGGGAGACATCATAGCACCAAGACTACACCCACCAGCTCAGAGATTACTGAAAATACCGCCCACATCATTAAAATTGCAACACTAAAAACATTAAGAAGGTAAAGTTGTAGAATTCTGGAAATCACAGGATGGAGATGTTACTAATCTGCAAATGTTGAAAAAATGGAAAGAATATTTCCAAAACTTCTGGATTTCTTCAATCTGGAGTCTGAGCCTCGTGCAGAAATGTCGGCATCTCCGGCCTCAACTGCTGTCACTGAGGTTATTGATGGTCGTCTGAGGAAGGTTCTGCGCTGAATGATCAAATCATCAAGATCCGCTGCTGGCAGCTCCTGTGTAATCATCGACCAATGATGTTCCTGATGTGCTCGATGGGAGACAAGTCCGAAGACGCTGCAGCCACAGGAGCAGGTTTAGGCCACGCAGGCGGCTCATGAATTCAGCGCTTCTTACCCCTTTATGAATCGCCCACTTTATGTTTCGGTTAATCATTTTCAAGCTGTTTGTGATCAGTGAGGACGTTGTTTACATCCAGAGGCTAAAATTCCACATAGACCTAATACTCTTTACAACTGGGAATGGGTGAGGGGAATCGTGGTGGGGTGAGAGGTGCTACAATTGTATCAAGTGTGAACAATCCCCTATGAGCTAATTTCCAGATTGATGGATTTTCCCTGCACTGATGCATTGTAACAAACTATCAGGACATCAGACAGATCTGATGCATTGTAACAAACTATCAGGACATCAGACAGATCTGATGCATTGTATCACACTATCAGGACCTCAGACAGATCTGATGCATTGTATCACACTATCAGGACCTCAGACAGATCTGATGCATTGTATCACACTATCAGGACATCAGACAGATCTGATGCATTGTATCACACTATCAGGACCTCAGACAGATCTGATGCATTGTATCACACTATCAGGACATCAGACAGATCTGCTGCATTGTAACAAACTATCAGGACATCAGACAGATCTGATGCATTGTATCACACTATCAGGACATCAGACAGATCTGATGCATTGTATCACACTATCAGGACCTCAGACAGATCTGATGCATTGTATCACACTATCAGGACCTCAGACAGATCTGATGCATTGTATCACACTATCAGGACCTCAGACAGATCTGATGCATTGTATCACACTATCAGGACCTCAGACAGATCTGCTGCATTGTAACAAACTATCAGGACATCAGACAGATCTGATGCATTGTATCACACTATCAGGACCTCAGACAGATCTGATGAATTGTATCACACTATCAGGACATCAGACAGATCTGATGCATTGTATCACACTATCAGGACCTCAGACAGATCTGATGCATTGTAACAAACTATCAGGACCTCAGACAGATCTGATGCATTGTATCACACTATCAGGACCTCAGACAGATCTGATGCATTGTATCACACTATCAGGACCTCAGACAGATCTGATGCATTGTAACAAACTATCAGGACATCAGACAGATCTGCTGCATTGTAACAAACTATCAGGACATCAGACAGATCTGATGCATTGTATCACACTATCAGGACCTCAGACAGATCTGATGCATTGTAACAAACTATCAGGACATCAGACAGATCTGATGCATTGTAACAAACTATCAGGACATCAGACAGATCTGATGCATTGTAACAAACTATCAGGACATCAGACAGATCTGCTGCATTGTAACAAACTATCAGGACATCAGACAGATCTGCTGCATTGTAACAAACTATCAGGACCTCAGACAGATCTGCTGCATTGTAACAAACTATCAGGACCTCAGACAGATCTGATGCATTGTAACAAACTATCAGGACATCAGACAGATCTGCCCTGCTGTTGTGTTCAGTTTACAGAGATTTGTTTAGGTGCGTTGATACTTTTGTAACCAACCCTCAGCTGTGAGAAGCGTTTCGTCTATACATTTTTTTCAGATTCTGAATGTAAGGACGAATGTTCTCATCCACTAAAAGAAAGCAGAGGTATTGAAAATTGGGAGGAATTGAAATAGGATGTATGTAAGAATGCAGCATCTATTCTTCATGCAAACCTCGGTTTTACCTGGAAAATGGGATAAAAAAAAGTATGATGAAATTGCAAAAATACCACAATTCTGGCATTTTTTTTATTATTATTTTAGCGGTGAAGAACAAATTAAAACATTTTTTTTTAAAAAAATTGGGTTGTATTTTTACTTCTACCTCTGGAGCAATGCGGGGACTTGTTTCTTGGGTGTCGAGCTGTTCTTATTAGTAGCATTTTGAGATACATGCAATGGTTTGATTGTTTCTTATTGTATTTTTCGGGGCAGGTGAGACGCTGAAAACGGCAATCCTGGCATTTTGATTTTCTTTTTGCTTTACGGCTTTTACTGGTTGATTCATTTTACTAAATATTTGCATTTTTTTTAAATGGGGAACATAAGGAGGAATTTGAAACATTTTTTTTAGAATTTCTTTTTTTAAAATAACTTTTTTTTTTGCTTTTAGTCTCTTTGGGGACTTGAACTTGTGATTGTCTCATCGCTTGTTCTATACATTACAAAACCACTGGTATATAGGTAAAATGGCAATCTCCTGTGAAGCCCAACATGGCAGTCATTGGGGCCTTCGGCAACTGAAGCTGCAACTGATCGGCACCGCCGGAGATGCACTGTGGCATTTAAGGGGTTAACAACAGCAATAAGAGCTAAGGTCCAATCCAGGAGCCGACACACGTAGTAGAGATCCCTGGGCAAGAACAGTATACGGGCCCTTTGCAGTCCAATAGCTGATCATAATGCACAGTTCTACCTGCTTTGGAGACAGTAGTGACCCCTTTACATCTTGGGCCCCTGTGCGGTTGCACAGGTTGCACCAACAGTATGTCCGCCTCTGGTCAATCGCTGCTGATACAGCCAGATGTCCACTGTGTAACACAGCTGGTATTTGCCAGGTAGAGTGTAGACTCAGCTCCCGAGCCCGCTCCGTACTTTCACGCCTGACATTGGTGAGAAAATCAGCTGAACTGGCTGATCATTTAATGTGAATGGGGGTCTCCCGACTTCCCCCCCTAACAGGACAGAAAATCCGGACTTTGGAATTTCAACACCTAATCCTTTTATTTTCAGGATGGAGAATCTGGAACAAGAGGATCAGACATTATCAGGTGTAAAGAGGTGATGGAGCAAAGTCCAAGGAAGAGATGCAATCCGAGATATTACAGACTGTCCCTATGATGTGACCACAACAGGACGACCATACTGCTAGGAAAGTAGCCAATAACGATCATGTATTAAATGGTGGAAATCCAAAAATATTCATGGAAATCATAACAGCAGCAGGAGAGGAGTGCGCGGATCTTGTGGAAGGCAGTGACCGCTCCGCTCATGTGATGGCGTTAGTGGCCATGGGGCCGTATGTGACAGGTGCAGGGTCATAATGTGAGGGGGAAATGGAGAGAAGTCGGTGATCACAGACTGAGAGTTACAGGGAGGAGGAATTAGGCTCCCCAGCAGCACAGAGTATTTCAGGTAAGATGTGTGAATCAGTTCGCGATCAGTAATAACAGGGCTGCAGGTGACAGGGGCAATGTCACGATGTAAGGAGACAGTATGGACAAGTGGGAGGTCACAAAGTGATACATGGTGGAAGGAGTAGGGTCCTCCCAGCAGCACAGAGTATTTAAGGTGAGGTGTGTGCTGCTCTTGTGGGGAGTCAGTGAGCGACCAGTAATAACAGGGCTGTATGTGACAAGAGCAATGTCAGGATGTAAGGAGACAATATGGACAAGTGGGAGATCACAAAGTGACACATGGCGGAAGGAGCAGAGTCCTCCCAGCAGCACAGAGTATTTCAGGTGAGATGTGTGCTGATCTTGTGGGGAGTCAGTGAGCGACCAGTAATAACAGGGCTGTATGTGACAAGAGCAATGTCAGGATGTAAGGAGACAATATGGACAAGTGGGAGGTCACAAAGTGACACATGGCGGAAGGAGCAGAGTCCTCCCAGCAGCACAGAGTATTTCAGTTGGCGCCTATGTTACTCTTATAGGAAGCATTGTCCTGTCACATCAATTTCAAAATCTCAGCTAGAAAAATAAAATCTTGTCTTTTCCGAGACAGAAGCAAAAGAGGAGAATGCCGTCATGCGTGCAGGCTTCATCCATCATCCTGTGCGGTGACTCCCCACTGCAGCAGCAGCTCCCCCCTCCCCAGATGTCCCCGCACAGCTCTCCGATCACAGCGTCACCTGCAGAACTGCCTCCTCCATCAAAATTCTAGACATATCTATCCCCTACAAATGATCATTTCCAGATTCTGATCCGACCGATCCTATCCACAATCTGATCGATTCAAGTGTATCCAGTTCTCAAATTACTTCTACCCCAATCCATTGAGTTCAGTCATGAGCCCATTGTCTCAGCTCGTACGGTGCACCTATAGAGATGGCGCCATCGTATATCGCATGGTGCAAGCCCTATACATGCATGGTGATCCCAACCCCCATCATCCAGGCATTGCAAGCAGAACAGTCAAGAGCAGCTCCTAGCACTGCAGTAAGAGCGGGGCGGCGAGGAGAAAACAGATTGACATAATGTGCATGTAGCATGGAGCTGCAGGGGCGGCGAGAGGAAGGAGGGGTTTCCTACTATCAGGGGTTACAGGGGCATTGGATGCTCAATCCTACTGCTGCTGCTGATCAAGCCTTTTTGCAGGGGTCCCATGTCATAGCACGAGAACTGGAAGAAAGGAGC
Organism: Phyllobates terribilis; assembly: GCF_046119375.1. Classification (NCBI taxonomy): domain Eukaryota; kingdom Metazoa; phylum Chordata; class Amphibia; order Anura; family Dendrobatidae; genus Phyllobates; species Phyllobates terribilis. Next base: position 677,779,555 of record NW_027362763.1, on the reverse strand, counting down.
AGCGGCGAAGGGAGCAGCGGCGAAGGGAAAAAAAGAACCCAGGGTGCTAAGGGTTAAATCCACCGAAAGCTTGCGCTACAAGATGAACCTGCTGCAATGGTGGCTTGAGACTCTGCGTCTCTGTGCACTGACTGCATTATGACGTGGGAGATCACCTCTTCGTCTCCGCCAGGATTTCGGAAAATCTGCGAATATTCCCTTCTTTTTTTTTTTTTGTTCCAGCCTCACCGGCAGAAGAAGACATGTGTAGCAACCAAGTGAGCCTGCAAGACGAGCAATGCAAATTCTATTCTTATATGTTCTACCAGGCGGTGAGGGACCAGGAACCTGTATGGAAACTGGAGGAGATAAGGACTATGGAATATTTCCAGTGGGATGAAGACGCGAGCATGAGGTGCTATTCTCCATCCGATGCCCTGATGTATGCCGTGGTGCATAATCACCTGCGCTACGCCCAATATTTGCTGTCTCATTTCCCGGAGGAAGCTCTGAAGGTGCCAGGAATCAAGTTCTGCTGCTGTCCTCCATCAGCCCCCCACCTTGCCTTGGCCGTCACTTACGACAGACGAGACATCTTAATCATGATTATTAAGATGTCCCACAAGCTGCCGAGTCTAAACTCCTACATCAATAGGGCCAGCTGCTTCCATCTGTCCGACGGGAAGACCCCTCTCCACCTGGCCTGCGAGCTCCTTAGTGCAGAAACTGTTCTGATCCTCCTAGGGAATGGGGCATCCCCAAAGATCATGGACCGGAAGGGGGAAACCCCTTTGGATGTCATTTTGGAGCAGTTATGGAGCTCCAAGGTCAACGTGGTCTCTAAAAAACTCTGCTTGTATTATCTGCTACTTTTTTCCCCCTCCCTGAACTTCAAGATGAGGAAGATCCTTCAAGATCATCCAGAGTTTTGGAATCCCTTATTAGGAGAGGACAAATTTAACTATTTGGTGGGAAATACGCCGGCAACATTGTATCTTATAGCTATGCAGAAAGTCTTGCAGTGTCTGCCGCCGTCACTCTTCCCACAGAGCATCCATGCTTTACCTATACCTCACGCATTAAAGCCATTGCCCGGGTCAGGTTAATACATCCGTGAAGACCTAACCCATCCACCGCAACCTTTCCTCAACCATTCAACATGAGTTCTTCCTCCGAAACGACCCTGGCATTAAATTAATCACGTGATCGGCTCTTTGTTCCATGACTCTATCGATTAACGGGTCAATGGCTGCTGGTCCCATCATTGGCGTAGAGCAGTATATTGACCACAGATACAAAAATATTCCAGTTGGATCAACTTTTTAATATTCTACCTATATGGGAGCGTTCTTATAATTGGGGAATGGGTGCAATAATAATAATAATAATAATAATAATTAGCTACCATGGTAACGAATGTTGCAAACAACAATCATGTTAATTTTTTAAAATTCAAATTTTTCAAAATTCTGTTGACAGTTGGTGCAGTCAGGCATATCTTCACTTTATTTGGTTTGTTGCCTTAGCCCTCAGTCTAAATACCCCGATGGCTCGTTAGTACCACCCCTGGGACTGGGGGCAAATGCCCCTCCAACTGTGCCCCAATAAATTTTGCCCACCCCCAAATAAAGCTAATTCCCACCATAGATGGGCTGACTGTGACTCTGCCCCATTTCGACCAGTCAGATCGGTCAATCAATCCTTTGGCCTTAATTGAGAGCAGTGACTCCTTTACAAGAGATAAAAAAAATTTTGTTGCAATTATCCACATAACAATGGGCCCACGGGTCATACTATGGCGGCATTTTTTATTTGCACAAAAAAGACGGGGAAGAAGTTTTTCGCTTATCTGAAGAAAGATTTGTCCTGCTCCATAACCATTAAAAAAAACAACTTGAAAAACTCAGCACGCCGGCCCTAATAATGGGACCACATAGGACTCGGTCCCATCGGATCGGCTGCACATAGTCAGATCCTGTAATTAGGGACTGGCATTGCTATTTAACCCTTCTCCTCCCCAATATGCTGTCAGCAGCACCAAGACATTATATATTGCGATGCAGCTGGTGATACATTTTTCCCCTTAAATCTGCATAAAATATGCACATTTTGTGTTTCCATCTACATAATTAATAGATGCACAGGTTATAGTTACCGGAGATGAGATTGTATTTCCGAGCGATTGTCGGCAGCGTCTATTTTTCTATTTGAGAAGCGACTATCAGCATGAGTCCATGTCGTGTCCCCGGATGTACCGCTCTATATAAAGCGATTTATCTCTGTAGGACTGATGTCATCTCTCTGCTGCACGGTCAGAATGATGTATCGTGTGCTGCTGAGCTGCTGTATCTAAGTCTGCCATGTGTGATACTGTCTGCGGAGCCGTGTATCTAATCCTATCCTGTGTGATACTGTCTGCTGAGCTTCTGTATCTAAGTCTGACATGTGTGATACTGTCTGCTGAGCTCTGTATCTAATCCTATCATGTGTGATACAATCTGCTGAGCTCTGTATCTAATCCTATCCTGTGTGATACTGTCTGATGAGCTTCTGTATCTAAGTCTGCCATGTGTGATACTGTCTGCTGAGCCATGTATCTAATCCTATCCTGTGTGATACTGTCTGCTGAGCTTCTGTATCTAAGTCTGCCATGTGTGATACCGTCTGCTGAGCTGTGTATCTAATCCTATCATGTGTGATACTGTCTGCTGAGCTGTATATCTAAGTCTGACATGTGTGATACTGTCTGCTGAGCTGTGTATCTAATCCTATCATGTGTTATACTGTCTGCTGAGCTGCTGTATCTAAGTCTGACATGTGTGATACTGTCTGCTGAGCTGCTGTATCTAAGGCTATCATGTGTGGTACTGTCTGCTGAGCAGTGTATCTAATCCTATCCTGTGTGATACTGTCTGCTAAACCTTGTATCTAATCCTATCATGTATGATACTGTCTGCTGAGCATCTGTATCTAATCCTATCATGTGTGATACTGTCTGCTGAGCTGTGTATCTAATCCTATCCTGTGTGATACTGTCTGCTGAGCCATGTATCTAATCCTATCATGTGTGATACTGTCTGCTGAGCCATGTATCTAATCCTATCCTGTGTGATACTGTCTGCTGAGCCATGTATCTAATCCTATCCTGTGTGATACTGTCTGCTGAGCCGTGTATCTAATCCTATCATGTGTGATACTGTCTGCTGAGCCATGTATCTAATCCTATCCTGTGTGATACTGTCTGCTGAGCCGTGTATCTAATCCTATCATGTATGATACTGTCTGCTGAGCATCTGTATCTAATCCTATCATGTGTGATACTGTCTGCTGAGCTGTGTATCTAATCCTATCCTGTGTGATACTGTCTGCTGAGCCATGTATCTAATCCTATCCTGTGTGATACTGTCTGCTGAGCCGTGTATCTAATCCTATCCTGTGTGATACTGTCTGCTGAGCTGTGTATCTAATCCTATCATGTGTGATACTGTCTGCTGAGCTGTATATCTAAGTCTGACATGTGTGATACTGTCTGCTGAGCTGCTGTATCTAAGTCTGACATGTGTGATACTGTCTGCTGAGCTGCTGTATCTAAGGCTATCATGTGTGATACTGTCTGCTGAGCAGTGTATCTAATCCTATCCTGTGTGATACTGTCTGCTAAACCTTGTATCTAATCCTATCATGTGTGATACCATCTGCTGAGCGTCAGTATCTAATCCTATCATGTGTGATACTGTTGGCTAAGCTTTTGTATCTAATCCTATCGTGTATGATGCTGTCTGCTGGGCTGCAGTAACTAAGGCTATCATGTGTGATACTGACTGCTGAACTGTGTATCTAATACCATCATGTATGATACAGTCTTCTTTTATACTCTTTGATCTCCTGAGCCTGTGTATCTAATCCTATCTTGTGAGATACTGTCTGCTGATTCATGTATCTGATCCTATCATGATAATGTCTGCCAAAATGCCATATTTAAACCTATCATATGTGATACTGTCTGCTGAGCTGTGTATCTAATCCTATCTTGTGTGATACTGTTAAGCTTAACTGTATCTAACAGCCTGACAGAACTGCAATCCTCAGAAGGTTGATGGACTGGTCTGGAGATATGGTCCTCCACCAGCAGTTATTTAACCTAAATATAACAAGCGAAGACTATGTAATAAGGGATGGCGGTATACATAATAAGGGAGGAGGCTATGCAATAAGGGATGGTGCTATACATAATAAGTGAGGAGGCTATGTTATAAGGGATGATGGTGTACATAATAAGGGAGAAGACTATGCAATAAGGGTCGGTGATACATTAAGGGATATAATAAGAGTCAGTGCTATACATAATACCAGAGGACACTATATCATAAGGGACGGCGCTATGCATAACAAGGGAGGACACTCGATAATATAGGACAGCACTATACGTAACTAGAAAGAATGCTATGTAATAAGGGATGGCGCTATACATAACAATAAAGGATGCTATGTAATAAGGTACAGGGATGGCGCTATACATAACTAGAGAGGATGCTATGTAATATGGGACAGCTCTATACATAACAAGCAAAGTTGCTATTTAATAAGGGACAGCACTATAGATGCCAAGACACTTTGCTATTTAATAACCAAACAGTGCCATACATAATAAAGGAGGAAGCTATGCAATAAGGAGCAAAGATATAAATAATAATCGAGGATGCTTTATAGTAACAGTGCTACACATAATAAGGGCGAAGCCTACATAATAAAGGATGGCACTATACATAATAAGAGAAAATACTATGTAAAAATGGATGATGCTATACATAACAAAAGAGTACACTATATAGTAGTGGATGGTGCTATAAATAATAAGAGTGGGCATTATGTAATAAGGGATGGTGCTATACATAACAAAGCAGTATACTATATAATAGGGGATAGCGTTATACGTAATAAGAGAGAACACTATGTAAGAAGAGATGGTGCTATATGTAATAAGACAGGATACGATGTAATAAGGAATGGTGCTATAAATAACAAGTGACTACATTATATAATAAGAAATGGTGCTATACATAATGAGGGTGTACACTATATACTAAGGAATGGTGCTATACAAGAGTATTACTCTCACCATCTCTCTATAAGTCATACAGTATAGATACAGACTATTCACATACAGGAGCTTGCCGGAGCCGTCTCATTTGATAAAGCTGTTTTCTGTTGTCTCTTCTTCAGCTGGTCGGACCTAAATGTCGACATCTTCCAGTCACAACTCGTCTTTCAGCACTGATCACCGAGGAACTGAAAAAAATAAGATCACATATACTGTATATCAGGGGCTGGCTGGTAAATTTTAGCCTGGGGGCATGGGGCAAGCATAAAGCAATGGCCCAGGAGTAGCGGCTTGTTGATAGCGTGTATACCTCTAGTTGCTTCATAAAGGTAAAAGGTGCCAAGACTTTAGAAAGATGTAAGATGATGGAATCGCACACGCCTGTGTAATTCCAGATGTGTTGAGCTGTCAGTAACCGAACAATCATGCAGTGGTGCAGTGTCTACTGATAGAATAACCTTGTGATTAATTTCTGAGACGTAAATCTGGCAGCTGAGCCCTGTATGATATTCACCATAGAGGGGACTCAGTATATCTGACTCCATATAGAAGCCTCTTCACCAAAAAGCTGACTCAATATAGATATGGTAACAAAACCAAGCTAAATACATAGATGCAGTAACAGAACTAGCCTTAAAGGGGTCATCCCCTTCAGTAAATCTTCAGGTACATACTGCAGTAGTTATAAAAAAGTATACACTTTCTGGGTCCAGGACCAGCTCTGCACTAGAGAAAAGCAAACCTTTCAGGGTTTGGTCCGGATTGGCGAATGTCCCGATGTTCACTGAACAATTCGGCAAACAGTTCGTTGAACATATGCGAACTCCATTGAATTCAATGGGAGGCCAAACCAAACGAATAGACAACACCTTCAGGGGTGCCAAAAAGCTGCCAAAACAGCTCAAATTAGGGGCAGACACCAGGAAAAGTGGCCTCAATTGACCCACAGTACACATTTTATAATGACACAGCAGCAGTCAGCCATGGGACATGTGTAAGGGGGAAGACCGGGGTGTAAATACTTTCAGAGCAAGGGATCCAGAACTGCCAGGGCAGTGCCTCTGGTTGCAGGGGGAAGACAGACTGCGAGCACAGGAGTCAGGTGACTGGGAAGCTATGGGCGTGTCCAGAGTGAGAGCTGGGAGGTCAGGTGACCGGGAGACTGGTGGCGTGGGCAGAGAGAGGAAGAGACAAGGATGTTTGCGCGGGAAAGCGGAGCTGGGTCCTGCTCAGCAGAGCAGTGTGAGAGGGTCCAGGCTCCTGGACTGGGAGCAAGAGCCGAGTGCAGTGGACCGGAGGAGTCAAGCTGACTAGAGAAGGTACGCAGGGTCTGTGGAGCCGGGCACGTGAGGTGCCGTGTTATGGACTAGGGGCTCAGCGGGTAAAACCGGAGACCGCCCGCTGCTGCCAGAAGACGGAGCATTGTTTCGGCGGGGACGCCTGAAGAAATCAACACTGGCCTCAGCTGGCAACTGCCTTGTGGAGGAAAAGAGTCAGCTAAGTGTAAAAACTGTCGATTACAACCGGTTCGACTATGCTATATCTAGTCAAACTGTGAACTGTTAGTTAAAGACTTTTACCTGCCACTTTCCTTATTTTCCCCCATATTTTACCCTGTTACTCCCTGCGTGGAGATTGACCCTGTTATTATAAACTTCCCCTGTTTATTAACCCTGTATTGGCTGTTCTGTGTTTCTGTGTCACTGCATCTAAAGTACCCGTGTTACATTTGGCGTAGTCGGCAGGATGCAGTCACTAGACACAGACACTGCAGAGCAGTCCATCCTGGGAGCCCCTAAATCTAGCTTGCCGCTGGGGGCCATGCTCAGCAATCTCCCAAAGTTCACCGGGGACAATATGATGCTGTGGGACTGGATTGAGAGAGTTAGGAGAATGTTACGTATGCATCCGATGACCCCAGCTATGCAAGCCGAAATAGCCTTACTGGCCCTGGACGGCGAGGCCCGACAATCCGTGATGTACCGCCCTGCCCATGACCGGATTACTGTAGAAAAAGTGGTTCGGATACTGGAGGAGATGCATGGGGATCCCACCAATGTAGGAGAGCTGAGGATACGGCTGTTTCACCAAGTGCAGTAGGAGGGGGAGACTGTGACGCAGTATGTTAATGCCTTACAGAGGGTGCATGCCTATATCACTAGAAAAGACGACATGGGGAATTTGGGAATGGGCCCCCCTGACGTGATCTTAAGGGACCAGTTTGTGGCAGGCCTCAGGGATGTGCAGCTGAAGCAGGCCTTGCGGGAGCCCAACCCACGTATGACTTTTCTAGAAGTGGGGGCGGAGGCACGTGTGAGAGAGCAGGAGATGGGGGTGACGGCCCTGGCAGGGATGGTCCAGAGTAATGAGGTACCCACCCCACCTGCAGCTGAACCGGAATGGGCTCGAGAGATGCGAAAGGAGATACAGGAGATAAGGGATGAATGGCCCAGTCTCAAGAAGACCCCTGCCCCATCACCAGAGATACCCAGATCGATTGCTCCAGTTATGGAAAGAATTGAATTCAGGACCCCCCCTGCAGGAGAGTTCCGTAGGGGAGTGAGGCAGCCCTACACAGACACAGACACGATCTGCTGGAAGTGAGGAGGCGCAGGACATTACGCCAGGGGCTGTGCTAGCCGAGGGCGGCTCCGTGTTTGGGGGACACAGACCGGAGCCTGAGGAAGGGGAAAGAAAAAGAGGAAGTCCCAAGGACCTGGTTTCCACCAGCCCGACTGTCTGGGCCGAAATAAGCAGTCGGGCTGTTCACTGCCTGATTGACATGGGATCCCAGGTGACTATGATGACAGAAGCCTACTTTCAACAGCGATTTCCAGAGATAGCGCGGCCTGAATGGGGACCAGTAATTAGACTCATGGCAGCTAATCAATTACCCATCCCGGTCGCAGGGGTGGTGTGGATGAAGATCCGAGTGTGTGGAAAAGATGTGGGAAAAAAAGGAGTCGTCCTGGTCGCAGGGGGAACCCGAAGTGGACCCCCGGAATGAATGTGCTGAAAGAGATCGGGCAAATCCTGATTAGTGAGCCGAAGGAGATTCCTCTAGACCAGTGGGACCCGCGAACCCCCTAAAGGAAGGTCTTTCAACAACTAATCCGAGCTGCCCAGGCTCAGGAGACGTCGAGTGAAGGGAAGATCCTGGGGAAAATAATAGTGCCAGCAGCTACGGTGATCACCTTATCGCACGGGCCTGCACACCTCTTCAGGGGGTCGAAGTTAAGATAGAACCAACATCGATGGACAAAGTACCCCCCGGACTCTTGGTGGCTCGGACACTGGCCACCGTTCGGGGTGGCAATGTTATAGTGCGGTGTGTTAATCTGGGCGAAGATGATCTCACACTCCCTCCCAGGGTGGAAATAGCCCAGATTCTGGGAATGCCAGAGAAGTTGGTGCGACCTGATGTGGTACAGCTGTCCGCTGTACGAGGAGACCCCTGGACTCTGGCGGTCACCGTGCCGCCGGAATCCCACTGGGCTAGTGCGAAGGGGGGACAAAGAATCCTAGAACGAATGTGAGCTGAATTGATGGGACTTACACCTCGACAGGTGCAGCAGGTTGAAGAGGTGCTGGAGCGGTACCAGGAAGTCTTTGCTCGCCATGAGGATGATTTTGGTTGCACTGAAGCCATTACCCACGAGATTCCCATGGGGAGCGCTGCCCCAGTGCGGGAGAGATACCGGCAGATACCTTCCCAGATGTATAAAGAGGTTAAGGAGATGCAAGCCCATATGTTACAGAATGGTGTGATACGGGAGAGTCAGAGTCCGTGGGCAGCCCCGATTGTCCTAGTCCGGAAGAAAGGGGACCATGCGGTTCTGTGTGGACTATAGACAACTGAATGCCTGTACAGTACGGGACGCTTACCCACTACCCCGAATCGAAAAGTCACTGTCGGCCTTAGGGAAGACAACATACTTCTCCTCCTTGGATCTGGCCAGTGGGTACTGGCAGGTGCCCGTGGCTGAACATGACCGTGCGAAGACGGCGTTCATATTACCTATGGGACTGTTCGAGTTCAATCGGATGCCCTTCGGCCTGACTAACGCCCCCGGGACGTTCCAGCGTCTGATGGAGAGGTGCCTGGGCGATTTAAACCTCGAGGCAACACTGATTTACCTTGATGACATAAGTGTCTATGCCGCCACCTTCGAGGAGCACCTCCAGCGACTGGAGCAAGTACTGAGTCGCCTACAGAGTCATGGCCTAAAGGTGAAGCCCCAGAAGTGCCACCTGTTCCGCAAACAGATCGAATATCTCGGTCATACTGTGTCCGGTGAAGGAGTCAGGCCCACCCAGGAAAAGGTGGCCGCCGTACAGGAGTGGCCTACCCCGAAGACAGTGAAGGACGTTCGGGCCTTCCTGGGACTTGCCGGGTACTACCGAAGATTCGTGAAGAACTTCACCCGCATAGCCAACCCATTGCTGGAGCTACTTAAGGGAGTGCCGGCGGGCTCCAAGAATCAGGCAATTCGGTGGGGAAGCAGCCAGGAAGAGGCCTTCCGTGCCCTAAAAATGGCCCTGACCGAGGCCCCAATACTTGCCTATGTGAATTTCTCCCAACCCTTCATACTCCACACTGATGGGAGCCTACATGGTCTGGGAGCCGTGTTATCCCAAGTACAGGAGGGGAAAGAGCACGTGATTGCGTACGCCAGCCGCTCCCTTCACGACTTCGAGAGGAACCCGGATAATTATAGCTCTTTCAAATTAGAGTTGCTGGCTCTGGTTTGGGCAATGACCGAGAAGTTTGCAGAGTATTTGTCCGGGTCCGAAGTACTGGTGAGAACAGATAACAACCCACTGGCCCACCTGGAGAATGCGAAATTGGGGGCCCTGAAGCAGCGGTGGGTGGCCCCCATGGCCAGGTACCGGTATAAGATCGCCTACCGGCCTAAGGCAGAGAATACTCACGCCAACGCCCTCTCCAGAGTGAGATATGAACGACCTGATCATGACCGCGATGAAGATTTGGAGGTGGATGATACCCCTAGCTTCCGAAGTTTCGTGGGACCGCTGGGACAGATCGGAGAGACGTCGGAATAACAAGTGCTAGGGCGGCCAAGAGATGACATGATCCGACTTCAACAGACTGACAGACAAGTTGCTCAATTACGTCAATGGGTGGCTTTGTGGCAAGTCCCCAGTCGAGAAGAGAGGAGAACCCTGTCCCCGGGAGCACTGAAGATCCTGGGACAATGGAAGAGACTGTGTTTGCGAGACGGGCTGCTATACCGACAGGTGCAGCTATTGCGAGAGTTCGGGACCACCTGGCAAGTGCTGATCCCAGCGAAGTTGGTTGGAGTAGTGGCTAAGGATGCTCATGAACGAGGGGCTCACTTCGGACCAGAGAAGACGTTTCAGTGGTTGCAGAGGCTGGTGTATCATCCCCGACTGCGAGTTACAATAGAAGACACTTGTTGAAGATGTCGGAGCTGTGAGCTGGTTAAGCCCCCGAGCAGCGGGTCCTCATACAAACTATTGTGACTTCTGCCCCCTTGGAGGTGCTGATGATCGACTATTTGACTGTTGGACCGGCGCATCTCGGGTATGAACATTGCCTGGTAATGACAGACCACTTCACAAAGTTTGCGGTAGTGACCCCGACCAGAGACCAGACCGCCGAGTCCGCTGCGCATGTCATCTGCCGAGACTTCATTCGGGTGTACGGCTGCCCAAAGAGGATTCATTCCGATCAAGGTGCCTGCTTCCAAGGCCCGGTGATGGAAGAGCTGCACCTGTTGTACAAGATTGAGAAGTCACGGACTACTCCTTACCACCCTCAAGGAAATGGGGCCTGTGAACGCTTTAATCGGACACTGATCCAAATGCTCCGCACGTTGGAGGAAGATCGGAAGGTACGGTGGCCTGAGTTTGTGGCCGAGCTGGTGTGGGTCTACAACAACTGAGTGAATAGTACGACGGGGTTCACTTCTTATACCTTGCAGTTCGGGTGAAAGGGGCGAGAGATTACCGAGTTAGAGCTGGACCCCGAGGAGGACTACCCACGGACTGGGGTGTCTTCCTGGGTGTGGGAACATCGGCATCGACTGCAGATCCTCCGACGGTTGGTACAACAAAAGTTTCAGGAGCTCAAACATCATGAGACATTGCCTCTTCGAGGGACAACTCTGAGGCCCGGGGAGCGGGTGTTGGTTCCGGACAGGCGGCCCCGGGGCAAATTGAGTAGGCGATGGGAACGGATCCCGCACCGAGTGAAGCGCAGGATTGGCGCTGAAGGACCTGTGTATGAAGTTGAACCCGAGGGGGCTGAAGGAGCTCCTACCAGAGTGGTTCATCGTAGTATGCTGCGACCCTGTCTGTCTAAAGATGACGAGGATAGAGAAGAATCACCTGCTTCTAGAGAGGGTCCTGTCACAGTTGCCCCAAGCCACGATGTGGACGAAGAAGAGTTGTTGATTCTACCTCCGAGCCCCAGCACTCGATTACCTGCAGTCCCCAGTGCAGGCAGCGAGGGAACATCGGTTGAAGCCACCGGGCAGGTGGAGATTGGGAATCCGAGTGAACCTGCACCCCCCATCGGTCAGACTGAGTTACGCCGGTCAGAACGGACAACAGCTGGAGTGCCTCCTCACCGTTACGAACAAGATCAATTCATATGGTACCGTATCGTCGAGGAAGTCCAAGAATGTGAACGTTTGATGAAGGAACTCTCGCCCGTGGAATGGCGAGTTAAAGGAGAGCGGGAGTGTAAGGGGGAAGACCGGGGTGTAAGTACTTTCAGAGCAAGGGATCCGGAACTGCCGGGCCGTGCCTCTGGTTGCAGGCGGAAGACAGACTGCGAGCACAGGAGTCAGGTGACTGGAAGCTAGGGGCGTGTCCAGAGTGAGAGCTGGGAGGTCAGGTGACCGGGAGACTGGTGGCATTGGTAGAGAGAGGAAGAGACAAGGATGTTTGCGCGGGAAAGCGGAGCTGGGTCCTGCTCAGCAGAGCAGTGTGAGAGGGTCCAGGCTCCTGGCTCCAGGACTGGGAGCAAGAGCCGAGTGCAGTGGACCGGAGGAGTTAAGCCGACTAGAGAAGAGACGCAGGGTCGGTGGAGCCGGGTACGTGAGGTGCTGTGTTATGGACTAGGGGCTCAGTGGGTAAAACCGGAGACCGCCCACTGCCGCAAGAAGACGGAGCATTGTTTGGGCGGGGACGCCTGAAGAAATCAACACCGGCCTCAGCTGGCAACTGCCTTGTGGAGGAAAAGAGTCAGCTAAGTGTAAAAACTGTCGTTTACAACCGGTTCGACTCTGCTGTATCTAGTTAAACTGTGAACTGTCAGTTAAACACTTTTACCTGCCACTTTCCTTGTTTTCCCCCATATTTTCCCCTGTTACTCCCTGCGTGGAGATTGACCCTGTTATTATAAACTTCCCATGTTTATGAACCCTGTATTGGCTGCTCTTTGTTTCTGTGTCGCTGCATCTAAAGTACCCGTGTTACACATGCATGAGGTATCAGAGTCTGGGCCAGCATTTACAGCCAACACATGCAACAGCTCAACCTGCTTTTCTTCTCAGCCACACTCAGGTGGCAAAAATACCAGTTTGACTGAAAGTAAGTAGAGGCCTGCCGGTCTGGGAGCCCTACTGCTACAGGCAACACAAATGAAGGAGACCCAACTTGGAGTATCCACATCTCTAAAGATTAGTGTCACACACCACTAAAGTGGCATCAATTTCACCAGAGTAGAAATAGTATAATGGGGCTCTGACACTCCTTCCACTACAGGAAACCCACCGGATGGAGACCCAACTAGGAGTTCCCACAATTCAAAAAATTGTTAGTAACCGCAGCAGCAACAGCAGGCACAGAAGCCACGACAAAGGTGTCACAGACTGCAATAATGCAAGATCAATTCTGCACACTAAAAACTATACCATCACCTAGTCTGCCCAGTCTGCGATTGGGGTGCAAAGGTCCTTTGAGGGCCATGACTTGTTCATCTTGATGAAAGTTAGGTGGTCTACACTTTCATGGGACAGCCGGATGCGCTTATCTGTCAGGACACCACCAGAAGCACTGAAGACACATTCTGAGAGAACGCAGGCATGACAAAACCTCCAAGGCGTGACATGTGAGCTCAGGCCACTCTTCCATTTTTGAAGACCAAAATGCAAAAGGGTCCAAACCCTCCCTGATGATATTGATATTGAGCCCGAGATACTCCTGCACCATCTTCTCCAGTCGTTCAATATGTGTCAGACTTGTACTCTGTTATGCTGGTGTATTAGCTGGTCTAAAAAATGTGTGAAACGACTCACAGAAATTGCTTCCGCCACTTACACTCCTGCTGCTAATATTTTTGCATTGACGACTCGACCTTCCTGGGGTTGGAAGTGTACAGCTGCGATGCCCACTGTGTTCCTCACTGCTGTCTTGGGGAAAACCACTCTTAAGGTTGTGTAAAAGCTTGTTTCGATACTCAAGCATGCGCACAACCCTTTCCAGGCGGGGAGGCATCTGGTAAAATTTACTCTTGTACCGTGGATCCAACATAGTGGCAACCCAGTAATTAGCACTATTTCTAATCCAAACAATACGGGCATCATGTTGCAGATAGTGTTATCGCACACGGCCTTCCCTGGCTCCAGGTTCAGTGGAGACAGCCATTGCTCATACTCAGCCTGGAGAGCTGTCCACAACTCTTCAGCTATATGACTGTGATCTCCACGCCGAAGCTACTAGGTAAGCACCCGAGCATGCTCATTGAAAGGGTTAAACGAGCACGCTCGCTCATCACTAGTGGCCTGGTGTCTCTGGACCGCACAATTAGCAAAAAGGATTGATCTGCTGGAAGGTCGATTTCACAGTCACACAGGAACCTATCTATCTGAACTAGCTGACTGACAAGAAAGCGCCTAGCTAACTATCTCACTATCCAGTAGCAAGAGCAGCCTCTCTGTGCTATTACACTGACAAAATGGTGGCAAAATGACACAAGCCATTGTGTCTGGACGTTGTGGATGGTTTCTGCGCCCTGCCAGAATCTCCACACATTAAGTATAAAATTAAAATTAAGAATAACAGTCCGCCGCTCCTCTGATCTCTCCTCACACCCTCCCCTCATCAAACGCGTCCCCTCCGCTCATCGTACAGCACCACTATCCTAGCCAAAGATCTAAAAAATACACTAGAGGAAACGCGATCATTTACCGCACTTTGGCCGAATTTTACCGATTTTGAGTAAAAATGCTCGGGGGTCCGAACACGAATCCGAATGTGCAATGTTCATGCCAACTTTGAGATTGGCGAACGTTTTCCGAACAAATTCGCTCATCTCTACTCTTCACAGCTGCCCCAGTCTCTGTTGTTTGCAGCTCTGACATCAAGCTGGAAATAGCAGATTCTTAGCACTGGACCTGAGGAGGGCGAGTAATATCCGTTTTTTTTTGTTATTTTTGCATAACTGCTGCAGTATATAACTGAAAGTTTACTGAAAAGGGATAACTTCTTTAAGACATAGATGCAGTACCAAAACCAGGCTTACTGAGAACAGACACGGTAACAGAACAAAGAACCAATTTTATACAATCAGCAATAACAGAAGCATAGATACTTCGAGCTGTGCAAACATTTTGCGGCAATTCGAGAAGTTTTACTCCAGAATTCTAGTGAAAACTGCTTAATAAATTGGGTCTTATGACTACAGATATCAGATGTCAAATACAGGATAGTACATGATGGTATATATTACACTATAAGCACAGGACATCAGATAGTATACCAGTTACATATTATAGCACATCCAGTATACAGAATAATACATGACCAGTGTATGTGATTATATACTGTGGCCTAAATAGAGTCTCATGAGCCCCAGTGCAAAATTTGGACCAGCCCCAACCCCCCCCCCCACCATCCTGGTATATATGCCCCTCATCCTGGTATATATATTCCCCTTTCTGGTATATGTCCCACGTTCTGCCGCTGTTCTTTAACCCCTTAAGCCCCGCGGGTGGTTTGCACGTTAATGACCGGGCCAATTTTTACAATTCTGACCACTGTCACTTTATGAGGTAATTACTCTGGAACGCTTCAACGGATCCCCCTGATTCTGAGATTGTTTTTTCGTGACATATTGTACTTCATGATTGTGGAAAAATTTCTTCGATATCACTTGCGTTTATTTGTGAAAAAAACGGAAATTTGGCGAAAATTTTGAAAATTTTGCAATTTTCAAAATTTTAATTTTTAAGCCCTGAAATCAGAGCGATATGTCACACAAAAGAGTTAATAAATAACATTTCCCACATGTCTACTTTACATCAGCACAATTTTGGAACCAAAATTTTTTTTTGTTAGGGAGCTATAAGGGTTAAAAGTTGACCAGCGATTTCTCATTTTTCCAACAAAATTTATAAAACCATTTTTTTAGGGACCACATCACATTTGAAGTCACTTGGAGAGGTCTTTATGACAGAAAATATACAAAAGTGACACCATTCTAAAAACTGCACCCCTCAAGGTGCTCAAAACCACATTCAAGAACTTTATTAACCCTTCAGGTGCTTCACAGGAATTTTTTGAATGTGGAAGAAAAAAATGAACATTTAACTTTTTTCACAAAAATGTTACTTTAGACCCAATTTTTTTTATTTTCACTGGGGTAACAAGAAAAAATGTACCCCAAAATTTGTTGTGCAATTTCCCCTGGGCACGCAGATACCCAATATTTGGGGAAGAAACACTGTTTGGGCGCACGGCAGGGCTCGGAAGGGAAGGAGCGCCATTTGACTTTTTGATTGTAAAATTTGCTTGAATAATTAGCGGACGCCATGTTGTGTTTGGAGAGCCCCTGTGTGCCCAAACTTTGGAGCTACCCCACAAGTGACCCCATTTTGGAAACTAGACCCCCCAAGGCACCTTTATAGATGCATAGTGAGCACTTGGAACCCCCAGGTGCTTCACAAATTGATTCGTAAAAATGAAAAAGTGAAAAAAAAAAACACTTTTTCATTTTTACGAATCAATTTGTGAAGCACCTAGGGGTTCCAAGTGCTCACTATGCATCTAGATAGGTGCCTTGGGGGGTCTAGTTTCCAAAATGGGGTCACTTGTGGGGGAGCTCCAATGTTTGGGCACACAGGGACTCTCTAAATACAACATGGTATCCGCTAACAAATTGAATGGAAAATCGGCTCAAATTGTTAGCGGACACCACATTGCGTTTGGAGAGCCCCTCTGTGCCCAAACTTTGGAGCTCCCCCACAAGTGACCCCATTTTGGAAACTAGACCCCCCAAGGCACCTTTCTAGATGCATAGTGAGCACTTGGAACCCCCAGGTGCTTCACAAATTGATTCGTAAAAATGAAAAAGTGAAAAAAAAACCACTTTTTCATTTTTACGAATCAATTTGTGAAGCACCTAGGGGTTCCAAGTGCTCACTATGCATCTAGATAGGTGCCTTGGGGGGTCTAGTTTCCAAAATGGGGTCACTTGTGGGGGAGCTCCAATGTTTGGGCACACAGGGACTCTCTAAATGCAACATGGTATCCGCTAACAAATTGAATGGAAAATCGGCTCAAATTGTTAGCGGACACCACATTGTGTTTGGAGAGCCCCTCTGTGCCCAAACTTTGGAGCTCCCCCACAAGTGACCCCATTTTGGAAACTAGACCCCCCAATGCACCTTTCTAGATGCATAGTGAGCACTTGGAACCCCCAGGTGATTCACAAATTGATTCGTAAAAATGAAAAAGTGAAAAAAAAAACACTTTTTCATTTTTACGAATCAATTTGTGAAGCACCTAGGGGTTCCAAGTGCTCACTATGCATCTAGATAGGTGCCTTGGGGGGTCTAGTTTCCAAAATGGGGTCACTTGTGGGGGAGCTCCAATGTTTGGGCACACAGGGACTCTCTAAATGCAACATGGTATCCGCTAACAAATTGAATGGAAAATCGGCTCAAATTGTTAGCGGACACCACATTGCGTTTGGAGAGCCCCTCTGTGCCCAAACTTTGGAGCTCCCCCACAAGTGACCCCATTTTGGAAACTAGACCCCCCAAGGCACCTTTCTAGATGCATAGTGAGCACTTGGAACCCCCAGGTGCTTCACAAATTGATTTGTAATAATGAAAAAGTGAAAAAAAAAACACTTTTTCATTTTTATGAATCAATTTGTGAAGCACCTGGGGTTCCAAGTGCTCACTATGCATCTAGATAGGTGCCTTGGGGGGTCTAGTTTCCAAAATGGGGTCACTTGTGGGGGAGCTCCAATGTTTGGGCACACAGGGACTCTCCAAATGCAACATGATATCCGCTAACAATTTGAGCCGACAATTTGTTAGCGGATATCATGTTGCATTTGGAGAGTCCCTGTGTGCCCAAACATTGGAGCTCCCCCACAAGTGACCCCATTTTGGAAACTAGACCCCCCAAGGCACCTATCTAGATTCATAGTGAGCACTTGGAACCCCAGGTGCTTCACAAATTGATTCATAAAAATGAAAAAGTGTTTTTTTTTTCACTTTTTCATTATTACGAATCAATTTGTGAAGCACCTGGGGGTTCCAAGTGCTCACTATGCATCTAGAAAGGTGCCTTGGGGGGTCTAGTTTCCAAAATGGGGTCACTTGTGGGGGAGCTCCAAAGTTTGGGCACAGAGGGGCTCTCCAAACGCAATGTGGTGTCCGCTAACAATTTGAGCCGATTTTCCATTCAATTTGTTAGCGGATACCATGTTGCATTTAGAGAGTCCCTGTGTGCCCAAACATTGGAGCTCCCCCACAAGTGACCCCATTTTGGAAACTAGACCCCCCAAGGCACCTATCTAGATTCATAGTGAGCACTTGGAACCCCAGGTGCTTCACAAATTGATTCATAAAAATGAAAAAGTGTTTTTTTTTTCACTTTTTCATTTTTACGAATCAATTTGTGAAGCACCTGGGGGTTCCAAGTGCTCACTATGCATCTAGATAGGTGCCTTGGGGGGTCTAGTTTCCAAAATGGGGTCACTTGTGGGGGAGCTCCAATGTTTGGGCACACAGGGGATCTCCAAACGCAACATGGCGTCCGCTAACAATTTGAGCCGATTTTCCATTCAATTTGTTAGCGGACACCATGTCGCGTTTGGAGAGCCCGTGATGTGCCTAAACAGTGGAGCTCCCCCACAAGTGTCCCCATTTTGGAAACTATACCCCTCAAGGATTTTATTAAGGTGTATAGTGAACATTTTGAACCCAGAGGTACGGCACAGAATTTGTTTACATTAGGTCATCATATTGAATAAGTTGTCATTATTCTTGAGCGCAAGTGCTCGCTTCTTGAGTTTGCATCGGGTACTCAGGTATGCACCATGTACAGCGTGTGCTCGAGTGACATGCTCGAGTCCCTGCTCCGCATGTTTCACGGTTATTAGACACCCAAAAAAAAACATGCGGGGATCGCTCGTGCATGGCAGGCAATCCCCGTAAAGTTTTTTGGCCGCGAAGCATATGGGGCAGAGACTCGAGCATGTCACTCAAATACCCACGATACTCAATGCATACCAGAGCACCCGATGCAAACTCAAGTAGCGAGCACTTGCTCTCAACACTAGTCGCCATATCGTCATCTTTTTTTCTTACTTTTGAAAAAAATCCCAACCCCAGCCCTAACCCTAGCACAACCCTAGCCCCAGCACAACCCTAGCCCCAGCACAACCCTAGCCCCAGCACAACCCTAGTCCCAACACAACCCTAGCCCCAAACCCAGCCCTAACCCTAGCCCAATCCTAACCCAAGAGTTTATTTTTGACGCCGTTCCTTGTGCGGTATAAGTGATTAGACGACTTTATTCTTCGGGTCGGTGTGATTACAGCAATGCCAGAATCATATGGGGTTTTTATGACTGACAGCTGTCACACACTAAAAGACGCATTTTTTTGTAAAATCTAGTTTTTGCATCGCCATATTTTGAGAGCTATAATTTTTCCAGATTTTGGCAGACAGTCATGTGACGGCTCGTTTTTTGCGGGATGACTTGACGTTGTTATTGGTGCCATTTTCAGGCACGTGACATTTTTTGATCGCTTTCTATTCCGATTTTTGGGAGGCAGAATAAACAAAAACCAACAATTCAGGAATTGTTTTTTTTTTTTTTTTTAATTCTGTTCCGCGTGTGGTAAAATTGATGAGGTAGCTTTATTCTTCGGGTCAGTACGTTTACAGCGGTACCACATTTGTATCATTTTTCTATGTTTTGGCGCTTATACACAATAAAAGCTATTTTATAGAAAAAAATATTTTTTAGTATCGCTTTATTCTGAGAGCTATAACTTTTTTATTTTTCGGCTGATGGAGCTGTATGGCGGCTTGTTTTTTGCGGGACGAGATGACGTTTTCAGCGGTATCATTTTTATTTATATGCGTCTTTTTGATCGCGTGTTATTCCACTTTTTGTTTGGCGGTATGGTGATAAAGCATTGTTTTTTGCTTCGTTTTTTTTTTACCGTGTTCACTGAAGGGGTTAACTAGTGGGACAGTTTTATAGGTCAGGTTGTTCCGGACGCGGCGATACCAAATATGTGTACTTTTATTGTTTTTTTTTTATTTTTTTTATAATAATATTTATTGATGGGTACATTATATTTTTATTTTTGGTGTATTATTTTTTTAATTTTTTTATAATATTTTTGCACATTTTTTTTTTTTTTTCCACTTTCACACAGTTTATACACTTTATTACTTTGTCCCACTCTGGGACTTTCACTTTTTTTTTTCTGATCGCCTGCATGGCACAGGAATGGAGCACCATCCCTATGCCATGAAGGCTGTCAGAAGTGCACAGTGTGAAGATTGCTTGGAGATGCACTGCGCATGTCCAAGCAATCTTCCTGCTCTCTGGTGACCCGGATGTTGTCATGACGACATCGGGTCGTCATGGCAACACCCGGGAAGCCTTTGCAGACTGCGCTGGAAGCCGGAAGAGGAGGTGAGTATCGCCGATCACCTCCCCTTGCCCCCGCAATGCCGCGATCGACTTCGATCGCAGCATCGCGGGGGTTAATGTGCTGGGAGCGGTGCAGGACCGCTCCCTGCACATAGTACCGGGTGTCAGCTGTGACAATCAGCTGACACCCGGCGGCGATCGCGCCCGCACAGCCTGTGTGCGCGCGCGCGCGATCGCGATGACGTACTAATACGGGTCTGGCTCTTAAGTCCCAGGGCACAGACGCGTATTAGTACGTCAGATGTTATTAAGGGGTTAATGCATAGAAAAAAATAAACCACTATACTCACCATCTCTCCGCTCCCCCACTACACGGCGTTCTCTTCTGAAGCCGGCAGCTGACTTCAGCGTGCAAGTGGTGGGAGCGCATAACTTCACTGCCATGTACCCCCGGTCATGTGCATACCGACAGCTGCTAGCCTCTGATTGGCCAGCAACGTGTACTGCCATGCACGGACCCAATGGGTCTGTGCTCCACAATACACTTCAGCTGAATGTGCGTCCGAGGACGTATTAGAGACTATTAGAGAGCAGTCAACAAGGAGCAGAGGCTCCACTTTTTCGGCTACATATGGCTCCCAAGTATATTATAAGGGCACAATACGGTGAGAAGTGCCAGACAGCACACTTTCTTCATCATTGGAGTGATGAGCGAGCTTGCTCGGCACTGCTCGATACTTGATCGAGCATCGGGGTGCTCAGGTATTTTCATTACTCGATCAAATATCGCGGATGCTCGAGCACCATGAACGAATCCCCGCCCCCCCCATGTTTCGCGGCTGTTAGACAATAAACATGAAAGGATTGCCTGCCATACACAGTAACGCCATGTTAGCTTCTGCCATTACTGTGATTGGCTGTCTGCATCGCATTATCGGGTCTTATATAAGACCTGGTGACACAATGCTCGGCACTCTGTGTTCAGGATGCAGTTCAGGGAGAGTTGATCTCAGAGGGAGAGCTTAGATTAGAGCAGGGATAGAGGCAGTGTTTAATTGCTATTGCAGTGTTAGTGCACTTCTACAGTTTGACCACTAGTGGTCGCTATTGTTCACTTTAATAATTGTTCTGCAGTTTTACTCCTTACCACTGGAGGCTGCTGTTGTCTTCTGCAATTGCCCTTCATCAAGATGGCGGATTCTGAATCTATGGAATCCATCTTGTTTCTTGTTTGGGCCTACTTAAAGCCGCATGGATCTCTCACTCATTGCTTGAGTATTGTGTCTAGCTGTTAGCCTAGTTTCAGTCTCCAGCTCCTGAACATTCTTACCCACTCTGTTCTAATTCATCTACGGATTGTTAACTCCTTGCTATCTCCAAGAACATCTACTACTGCTTGCTGTTCCTGCTTGTACTCCTTTGGCCACTGGTTTCCAGCAGTACTACGCCAGTATTGTAACATGCAGTAATTGTATACCGTTGCTGCACCATTAAAATAAAAGTCCTTGTTAGGGCTACATACTATCCTTTCGCTAGTAAAACTGCTGATACCTGCATTCAGTGTAGGGATAGCTGGTGGAGGAGGGATAGTTTTGGATTCGAGGCATATAGTCAGGATTTATTACCTTACAGTGCTTGTATAGGTATATTGCTGCTGCAACCTAGAGACAAAAGTCCTTTTCAAGGCTACATATTTTCTATTTGCTATTAATACCAGGAAGTCTGCTGGCATGCATTACATACCTAACTTAAAATGCACAAGGTATGCGGCCCTCGTTCCAACTTTTATAAAGGGTAAACGGGCGGTCCTCACTCATAATTTTTAGAGGGTCATCATGTGGCCCTCTCTCTTAATTTTTCCAGGGTGTGTATGATGTCCTCCTTCATAATTTTTACAGGAAATCTATAAGGCCTACCTCTACAATTCTCTTACATATACATATGTATACCCCCCCATGGGTGAATGTTTTTCAGCCCTTGCACTTAGTGCATACGCTTTATCAGTCCAGGAGTCCATTCCTTAAATATTGGAAAAAAATGTTTTCTGGTGCCCTCCTCTACGTGTCTTCCAGGGGGTGTTGCAGTCTCTCCTAATTTTTGGAAGCCCTTGCACTTAGTACATAGGATTTATGAGTCTAGTAATCCCACTACCTAACAATTTGAACAGAATGTGTATGAGGCCCTCCCTTATGTCTAATACAGGGTGTATCAGAGTCTCTCTTCCTTCTAATTTTTGGCAGTTCTTGCATTGTCTGCATAGGCTTTGTGACTTTTAGAGTCCCTCCTCCATAAGTTAAACAGGATGTGTCTGACGATGTCACACTGTCACACAAGGTGTGGGAAAGACTTAGTGCAACACAAAGGGAAGAGGGAAAAGGAACCCAGACTCTAGGGAAAGGGGGGAAGTGGAGACCTCCTAGGTTGATCTAATATCACCCTGACTCCACTAACGTCCCTATATTGGTTCTTTACCAATCACTGCATGTGTACCTCGCCCTGTCTTTCACTGGCTTTGGGCCCTGGCTATGGAAGGGAGGGGATGAGCGCTAGTCGATCCCCACTGAACACTAAAGACAACAAGGGGGAACAAACAGGGGAAAATCGCTTAGGTTTTAGTCGACTCCAGACAAATGCGCACACGTCCTCTAGCACCAGAGAGGAATAAGTACTGTTCTTGCTCAAGCCTTCACAGGGAGTAATGAATATCGCAGGGACCTCCCTCTGGCACACAGCAGGTATTTATACACTCAGGCCAGGGTGTTAATGAGCCAGAGGGAGGTAGCTGCTGGGTCCTAGAGAGACAGCTTCAAGAAGATATCTGTAATGCCAAACGAAGAGATCTCCTGCAGCCACCTGCAGGGTGACTGTCTGTCACTTCTGACACACCCGTGACACACACACACACCACATGCCCAGATAAGTTAGTAAAATGTTAAAATGACACTTACCATTGACTACCGGCGGGTGTAGTTTTATTTCCTCCTCTACTATGTCATCTACTGTGGTCATAGGCGACGAGGAAATACGGTGAGAGATGGCCCGGCTATTAAGGGGTGGAGGAGGCGTTTTTTTTCTCTTTTTAATTTTGCCTTATATACAAGTCATTATACAGAAAAGGATGTTTCCTAACATTCTTTCCTGTAAAATCCATTTTATCTTTGGTTTTTAATGTTTTATTGTCAGTTCATAAAAAGTGGCGTAATACTCTGACAAGATTGTTTCCAGCAGTGACCTGGGAGTGAGAGATGCATCCAGGGATCTTCCCAATCCTGTTCCCATTACATTTGGGAATGTAATGTTTCCATCCATTTTAGTGATTCTCCTGCCCTCCCCAGTCCTACTATTAGGGTCTTACGGAAAAATGCTCGAGTTTCCCATTGACTTCCATTATACTCGGTACTCGAGTCGAGCCCATCCGACTGTCCGACCTGCTCGATTCGAGTACCTGAGCATTTTAGTGCTCACTCATCACTAGTGTGACATGCTACCTCCACCTCTTCCGTGTGATCCCTTCTCTCTTTCCCTTCCCTGTCTTTGGGGTCTTATTGTCCAGAAAGAGTATTATTATTTTACAAAATATAGGAGTAGTTGTTCCAGCTCCAGGTAAAAACTTGATTTTATTACAACAATTAAAACGACATATCCACAGTGCAAAAGGGAGTAGGCAGATAGGTTTTGACGCATTTCAGACGCAACCCTGCGTCCTTTATCAAAAGCAAACATGTTGTGAATGTCCACTTGTTATATACACATCCCATGCTAATTACAACAGCTGATCATGGCCTCACGTGACTCAGTCCTGCTAACCACACCCAGGTAGAGGCATGAATGAGTCAATATATACAAGAGGCAATATCCAGTCGTGCAGAGAGGTTGGTGTGAACAGATACATAAAAGGAACATGTCAGAAATAAGTAAAAACATACACAACAATAAATAATAACAATAAATCAATAACCAGGTATATGAAATTACATTATTGATAGTAGGAAAGCACCTCTTTTCTCATGGTGAGGCCATATGGGACACAAGTCCCCAAGGTGAACATCCAATAAACCTCTCTGGTACATAATTGTCTTCTATAATCACCCCCCTTCCCTTTCAGATTTCCTAACTTTCTCTATACCGAACACCTCAAAGTAAGTAGTCTGTTTATTATGATGCGTTACAAAATGCCGTGATGCATGTGACATTGTACGATTGGATGCACCACTGGCAATAATATCGCTGATATGCTCCTAGATACGGATTTTAAGATTACGAGTGGTGCACCCAACATGCATCACATTGCAACTCGCGCATCAGATAATATACACCAGATTCTTCGTGTTGCAATTAATGTAATTTTTTTTTTGTAAATTAATTGAGGATGGATTTTCACTAGGAGTTATTTGTTTGTGGAACACCCGATTGTTCCGTTGTTGCATGCCCTCCCCAAGGTACATAAAGGTATTGTTCCACCACCGATGAGGCCTATTGTCTCTGGGATTGGATCAATGACGGAGCATTTAAGTGAATGTCTGGATGCTGTGTTACAGCCGTTGGCCCAACGTACTCGTGGTTTCCTCAGAGACTCGTGTGATGTTTTGAGGCAATTTAAGGATGAAATCTGGTTGGAAAATCTCATCTGGTTGAGCTGTGACGTTGTGTCATTGTACACGTCTATAGCGCATGACGTAGCAATTAGAGCGTTGTAATTCCACCTGTCACTGTACAGTGATTTTTTGTTTTATTTACAGGAGTTTGTTTTACAGGTGACTCATTTCCTAATGACACACAATTTCTTCACAATTGATCATTCTTTTTACCTCCAACGGAGGGGAGTCTCAATGGGGGCTAAATATTCTCCGTCACAGGCAAATCTAGTGATGGCTCATTGGGAGATGGAGTTTCTGTATTCAACAAACAATCCTTTCTTCAGTCAGGTTCATTGGTATGGCAGGTACATTGACGACCGCCTATTCATTTGGGAGGGCGATGTATCTGCCATACCCCAATTTCCGGACTATATTAATGATAACACATTTAATTTAAAATTACGTCCAAATTTCATGATGAGCAAATTTCCCTTTTAGATCTACAGTTGACTGCTGAACCTGGAAAAATGACTGAGTCACGTGAGGCCATGATCAGCTGTTGTAATTAGCATGGGATGTGTATATAACAAGTGGACATTCACAACATGTTAGCTTTTGATAAAGGACGCAGGGTTACGTCTGAAAGGTGTCAAAACCTATCTGCCTACCCAGGGGCTGGTTGGCAAATTTTAGTCTGGGGGGCAAACACGCAACACTGCACTGGCCCAGGAACAGCCCATTCTTAGTTTATTTACAAGTGACATTAAGGCCTGGGCTACACTGACTTCTTTGCAGCACTAGTGATTGATTTTAACTATTAAGAGGCAGCTGCAGTGCATCCAATCTCATACAACTCAAGTATTGTTTTGGACTGCAGCTGTAGCTAAATACTTAAAATAAATCAGTAGGGCTACAAAAAGTCGCCGTGTAGCTGAGGCCTTAATGACAGTGACAGGTCATGCTGCTGAACGCTCGTGTGGAGCTGAAAGGTTCATACAGGTTCCGAATAAAAGAATCAAGATTCCACAGGCACCACAAGGAGTGGAGTGACCATCGCTGTTTGGATTTTTTAATATGACTGTTCAAACCAAGCACATGCACTTGGTGCACCCTTGGCATAGCCAAACAGTTCAGTGCACCTTCTTACTTGCTTGTTTTCCATCCATCTCTTCTGGCTCTATTAAAGGGAACCTGTCAGGCCTCCTATGCTCTCCAACCAAGCAGCATTCACTTATGTATACATTTTTTTGGTAAAAATTAGATAAAAAAAAAGCATTTATTGTCCCCGTTTGCTATGCTAATGAGGGCTTTGATTAGGCGATGGCCCTCTTTCCATATCATTATGCGCCCGTAGGCATGATAACATAATTTGCAGGAGCCGTCGTAATTGACTGTCATGCAAATCTCACGCAAGTGCAGCGCACGTTTCAGCAGGGTCATTGCACCTCTGCAGCCAGGTGTACGCTTCCCTGATTCAGAAGCACACTGCCCATGACTGGAAGCCATCTTCTGAAGTTCCAGTCACGCGCAGTGCGCCTCTGAAGCCGGGAAGCGTACACCTGGCTGCAGAGGTGCATTGACGCTGCAGAAATATGCACGAGATTTGCAGGAGCTGGCGATGATGCCGTCTCGTGCAAATTAGGTTATCACTCCAACAGGGGCATGATAACATGGAAAGAGGACTGACTAGTCTGGGGAACTAACGCCCCATCAACTAGTCAAAGCCCACATTAGCATAACAAACGGGGACAATATAAATGCTTTTTTTTAAACCTAATTTTTATGTGAAGCACCAAGCGCCTGTACATGGTTTGAACAGTCATTCTGTACTGACAGAGTCCCATTAAAAGTCCCAGTATTTTGGAAAACTTCCAGGGACAATTTTTTAGTATGAGAGAGTGATGCAATTGATCACATTTTTTACCTACTTCAGGTTTGACTCCAGACTCGTGGGGTCGCAGGGTTAGAGCAGCAGCCATATCTACTCTACCTTCTTAGGCCTCATTCACACGTCCATGTTTAAACACGTATGTGAAAGAATGGTACCAGTGTCATCAGTATTTTGCATCAATTTCATCAGTGTTTGGTCCGTGTGTCCGTTTTCACCATAGTGTCATCAGTGATAAATAAATTAAAAAGCTTCTGCTATCCTTTGCAATGTTAAATATGGATGGCACATGGATAGTACACGGATGCCATCCATGTGCTATACATGTTTTTCATGGACCCATAGACTTGTATTGTCACTTTTCATCTGTGATATCTAAGAAAACGGACATGTCTCCGTGAGTTTTGCACTGACACAGGGTCTGTGAAAAAACACAGACATGTGAACAGCCACATAGACTACAGTGGGTATGGAAAGTATTCAGACCCCTTTAAATTTTCCACTCTTTCTTTCATTGCAGCCATTTGGTAAATTCTAAAAAGTTAATTTTTTTCTCATTAAAGTACACTCTGCACCCCATCTTGACTGGAAAAAAACAGAAATGTAGAAATTTTTGAAAATTTATTAAAAAAGAAAAACTGAAATATCACATCCTGTTTAAGTCACATAGTGTCCATGTCCTTGTGATCCTCCTTGAGATGGTTCTACTCCTTCATTGGAGTCCAGCTGTGTTTAATTAAACTGATAGGACTTGATTTGGAAAGGCGCACACCTGTCTATATAAGACCTCACAGCTCACAGTGCATGTCAGACTAAATGAGAATCATGAGCTCAAAGGAACTGCCCAAGGAGCTCAGAGGCAGAATTGTGGCAAGGCACAGATCCGGCCAAGGTTAAAAAAGAATTTCTGCATTACTCAAAGTTCCTAAGAGCACAGTGGCCTCCATAATCCTTAAATGGAAGAAGTTTGGGACCACCAGAAGTCTTCCTAGACCTGGCCGTCCAGCCAAACTGAGCAATCGTGGGAGAACAGCCTTGGTGAGAGAGAGGTAAAGAAGAACCCCAAGATCACTGTGGCTGAGCTCCAGAGATGCAGTAGGGAGATGGGAGAAAGTTCCACAAAGTCAACTATCACTGCAGCCCTCCACCAGTCCAGCCTTTATGGCAGAGTGGCCCAACGGAAGCCTCTCCTCAGTTCAAGACATATGAAACACATAGAGTTTGCTCAAAAACACATGAAGGACTCCCAGACTATGAGAAATAAGATTCTCTGGTCTGATGAGACGAAGATAGAACTAGCTCAAAAGGGTGCTTCTACTCAATACTGAGCAAAGGGTCTGAATACTTATGACCTTGTGATATTTCAGTTTTCCTTTTTTAATAAATTTGCAAAAATGTCTACATTTCTGTTTTTTTCCATCAAGATGGGGTGCAGAGTGTACTTTAATGAGAAAAAAAATGAACTTTTTAGAATTTACCAAATGGCTGCAATGAAACAAAGAGTGAAAAATGTAAATTGGTCTGAATACTTTCCGTACCCACTGTATAATGGATTTAAAAAAAAAAATAATGGATACATGTTTTATCTGTGAAAAACACGGACAGAACATGTATGTGTAACATTGATGTCTGAATGAGGTCTAAGTACTGATACTGCAGTTCATCACATATGTCCCCTGCATTTAATGCATATACAGCTGTAACATCCCTGGCGGCGTGCTGGCATGGTTTACCACCTCCCACCATGCAAGACCGCCATCTTACCTATCAGTCCAGGCTGTACATTTTGCTCCAGTACCTGCTGTGTGCATGTCTCTAGTCTGATTGCTTAGGGCGGCGGCGCTGTTACTGCCTGTTTCTTATAGTTACTGTGTGCACAGTCCTAATGTGTCCCCAGCCGAATTGCTGAGTCACTGGATACTTAAACCCCCTCCACCCAGTAGGAGGTGCCTGAGCAACATTTTCTTTCAGTGTGTTCTGTGCAACTGAGTTGCCAGGTCCTGTCCTGTCTGTTTCTGCCACCCTGGGGGCTGTATACCCAGGCCTGTTACCTGTATCTGTGACTTCTAGTCTGTTCCGCCACCCTGGGGGCTGTATACCCATGCCCGTTACCGGTATCTGTGACTTCTAGTCTATTTCCGCCACCCTGGGGGCTGAGTTCCCAGGCTCGTTCCTGTATCTTGTTCCTGGTTCAGTTCCTGTCTGAACAGTGTCCTAGCCCGTTACTTGTTTGTCTCTATGTCCGTATCTTCCCTTTTCCTGCAGTGTCTGAACCTGCACCTAACTCCAACTTGTTGCCTCTGTACTTCTGTTTGTGAGTTTAGTGTCCACTCGCTACTTCATTGTAAGTACCTTGTGTGTATTTGCTCTGCTCTGCTTGTTTACCGCACCTGCAGGTTTTGCTCTGCTTGTCTACCACACCTGCGGGTTTTGCTCTGCGTGTCTACCGCACCTGCAGGGTTTTGCTCTGCTCGTCTACCGCATCAGCGGTTTCTGCTCTGCTTGTCTACCACACCTGCGGGTTTTGCTCTGCTCTGCTTGTCTACCGCACCTGCGGGTTTTGCTTTGCTCTGCTTGTCTACCGCACCTGCGGGTTTTGCTCTGCTCTGCTTGTCTACTGCACTGGCGAGTTTTGCTCTGCTCTGCTTGTCTACCGCACCTGCGGGTTTTGCTCTGCTCTGCTTGTCTACTGCACCTGCGGGTTTTGCTCCGCTTTGCTTGTCTACCGCACCTGTGGGTTTTGCTCTGCTCTGCTTGTCTACCGCACAAGTGGGTTTTGCTCTGCTCTACTTGTTTACCGCACCTGTGGGTTTTGCTCTGCTCTGCTTGTCTACTGCACCTGCGGGTTTTGCTCTGCTTGTCTACCACACCTGCGGGTTTTGCTCTGCGTGTCTACCGCACCTGCGGGTTTTGCTCTGCTCGTCTACCGCACCTGCGGGTTCTGCTCTGCTTGTCTACCACACCTGCGGGTTTTGCTCTGCTCTGCTTGTCTACCGCACCTGGGGGTTTTGCTCTGCTCTGCTTGTCTACCGCCCATGTGGGTTTTGCTTTGCTCTGCTTGTCTTCCGCACCTGCGGGTATTGCTCTGCTCTGCTTGTCTACCGCACCGGCGGGTTTTGCTCTGCTCTGCTTGTCTACCGCACGTGCGGGTTTTGCTCTGCACTGCTTGTCTACCGCACCTGCGGGTTTTGCTCCGCTTTGCTTGTCTACCGCACCTGTGGGTTTTGCTCTGCTCTGCTTGTCTACCACACCTGCGGGTTTTGCTCTGCTCTGCTAGTCTACCGCACCTGCGGGTTTTGCTCTGCTCTGCTTGTCTACTGCACCTGCGGGTTTTGCTCGGCTTGTCTACCGCATCTGCGGGTTTTGCTCTGCTCTGCTTGTCTACCGCACCTGCGGGTTTTGCTCTGCTCTGCTTGTCTACCGCACCTGCGGGTTTTGCTCTGCTCTGCTTGTCTACTGCACCTGCGGGTTTTGCTCTGCTCTGCTTGTCTACCGCACCTGCGGCTCTGTTCCTGTATCCCAGTCTGTACTGGTCCCTATCCTGCCTGCGTTCCTACCTGCCAGTACCCACCTGTCTGCACACCAGCCGTGCCTGCCAGTACCCACCTGTCTGCACCCCAGTCGTGCCTGCCAGTACCCACCTGTCTGCATACCAGCCGTGCCTGCCAGTACCCACCTGTCTGTATGCTAGCCTAACCTGCCTGTTCCTGCATTCCCCAGTGTGGGTCAACAGCTGTGACCGGGGTCTGACCTGGAGTAGCACTTGGTCCCTCTGCTCGGTTCCTCCCTGGTTCGCGGAGTCGACTGAGCCGCCATGTGACCTTGGTCGGACCGAGTTGATACTTAGTCACGTCCCTCCAGGCACTCTTCGGTTCATGGTCCAGTGGGATCACTAACCACGCTCACGCCAGTCAGTCCGGGCGTGTGCGTAACAACAGCTATACAACTAAAGGAGCTGTCTGGTCAAAATACAGTGATGCCGTATTCATGGGATAAGTCATCCATATTAGACTGTCAGGTACAGGTACAGCTGTTATTTGTGGCAAAATGTAAACACTTTGAATAGAGCTGCAAAGTGCAGGTGCTGCTGTTTAGTAGGTTCTGCCGGGTACTGCAGAGCGGCTGAAGCTATAATAGGAGTTAGTCTGCAGCACCCAGCAGTGCCTGCTGCACATAGAACTACCATTTGCAACCACATTCAGTTATTATAGCTGGCTTAAATAACAGATCGGTGGTGGTGTGGGAAGGGGGAAGAGGGGGCAGGATGTTGGACAATCTCAAATTGATGACTTAACCTGTGGATAGGTAATCAATCAAATTTTGACTGGACAACCCCATTAAATTATTCAATTTCTCACACAGAAGTGTGCTAGTGAACGAAAACACACTTTAGCAAACTTTAACTCCTCTAAATCCATGGTAGTTTTTGCTGTTCTGACTATATGGTCTGGGAGCAATGAGACAAGGTTTACTGGCTTATCAGAGTGAGACAGAGGTGATGGATTTATGGCTTCCTCCCTCTCAGTGTGAACACAGCTCTTGTCTGGGTACTGCAGTATAGTGACAGCTGGGGAGAAGATCAGTCCTCTTTCCTACTGTTAGTGAGTGCTAGTAATGGCCGCACAGGCACTGGGACTGCTCGCCAGAAGTACAAGATTTCATGGACTGACTCAGCCTATTACCACAGATGAGCAGTCTCCTGCCTGTGCGGCCATGACTAGCACTAGAGTAGCACTTCCACAGTATGCTCACCTCTCTTTACTCTGCCAGCCCCAGGTACTGCGCTGCTGGCATAACAGTGATCTTCTGAGTGCAGTGAAGTCTCCCACATGTGAGAGGCCTGGCTTCTGCAGCCAGATCATTTACATTTAATGTGCAGCATGTGTAAATCATCAGGCGGCCCAAAACTGCCTCTAGGAGACCAGCCTGGGGGGCACATGCCCCTCTGCCCCCCAGCCCAGCCCGCCCCTGTGCCTACCCTTTTTTGCACTGTGGATATGTTGTCTTAATTGTTGAAATAAAATCAAGTATTTACCTGGAGCTGGAACAACTACTCCCTATCTTTTTACAAGTTCACATCTGGGTCATGACGGGTTCCGTGCTCCAATTTCTCAATTTGCTGCAAGTACAGGTGAGCTGGCACTGTTTCCCCATTATTATTTTAGGATTTCCTGGATACATTTAGGCATCTACACCCATATTCTGGCCTCTGTATGCACCTACCAGCTGTTACTATTTGGTTATCATATATCTTCATCCTGAACTTGTGGGAAGTAATAAAACTTAGGTTGTATAGTATGAATTGGTATATACACTGGGCTGATGGGAACCTATATCTATTGTAGAGGCTCACTCTCTTTGGTAGGCATTAGGCCATAGGTAGTGTTCACACAGGCAATGCAGTTTTGGTCCAAATACATGCAGGTTTTATTGCTTTCTACAGGTTGCACAGCATGAAAACAAACTCATAAGAATAAATCCCAGTCTTGTCCAGGTGCTAACTAAACAGAACAGACCCTGGCTACTTATACGCTGCTGACTTAGCTCCGACTTGTCAAACAAAACAGCTACTGTCCATAGCAACCATTGATACTTGCAGCTCTCTGCACACAGCCTATGCAGAATCTTCTCAGGGACATCCTGGCTGGTCTCTCTCTTTCGCTCCAAGACACATCCAATCTGCTCAGCTTCCCCAGCAGACAGACTTAGGCTATGTGCCCACGATGCAGAAATGCTCAGGTTTTTTTCCTGAGCGTTTCTGCATCTCTCTGGCAGAAAAAACGCATGTGGATTGTACATGCAGATTGTACATGCAGATTGTACATGCGTTTTTCCTGCCAGGGACAAGCGGATGTGAAGCATTCTTCACATGCAATTCCGCATGCGGGTTGACAAGCGTTTTCCAAGAGATTTTAGCATCACTTGGAAAGTGCTTGACAACTTTGGTCACACTATATAAATCCATGCAAACGGCATGGATTTATATAATGTGACCTTAAAGAATGTTTAAAAATAAAAAAATAAATCTATACTTACCTTCTGATGGCCCCCGGAGTCTTTATTCGCTCCGTCCTGGCTTGCCGGCAGCTCGCGGTACACTACACTGAAGGACCTGCCGTCACATGACCATGACGTCAGCGCAGGTCCTTCAGTCCACCGCGATCTGCCGGCAAGCGAAGACAAGGAGACCGGGGGCCATCAGAAGGTAAGTATAATATATATTTTTTATTTTATTCTTTTTTTTACAGGTTCTATGGTACCCGGGTCCGGAGGAGAGTCTCCTCTTCTCCAGACCCGGGTACCATCCGCACATTGAAACGCTTGAATTCCGCATGTACAGATGCAGTGATGCGGAATCCAAGTGATTCAATGCAAGTCAATGGCGGCGAAAACGCAGCGCTTCCGCAAAATAATTGGTAGTACTACGTTTTTTTTCCGCAATGATAACCCATAGCGGCCACAGCACATGCGGATTATCATTAGGGAACATGGCAGGCCTTCTACCATGCATTTTTTAAGCGTTTCCACAGCGTTTTTGCCACTGCGGAAACGCTTAAAAAACGCATCGTGGGCATACAGCCTTAGAAGAACACCTAGCCTGTTTATATGCAGAGCTAGCCAGGTAGACTAATCTGAACCTGCAGAGCTAGGATTTAAGCCTAGCCTACCTGGCATTGCTACATACCCTCCCCCTCTGTCCAAAGCCGAGGTCTGGGCACCATCTGCCAGCCCATTGTGCCTACAGGGGGCCACTTTACCAAAACTGACTTTGTGAGGGGAGGCTCATGTCACTGCAACTATGGGAAGCAGCCGTGCAGAAATTAGCCTCGTATCACAGATGAATGCCGTCAACGGAGGGAATAAAGTTACAGACCAATTTTCAGAATAACAAAATGTCCCCGTTTACTAGAGATTTTGATACATATTTATACAGTATCTGTTTGGGCGTAGCAAAGAAATAAGATACAAAAATGTAAGCAACTGATTGGTTTGTATTAAGATCTTACTACTGATTGGTTAATAATTCAATCCTCTATGGGTTTGTTAATCAACAATTATGTTTCCATTTCAGCAAGCAGAGATCTGGAAAATAGCTTTCGTAATCACAGACGTTCACAGTCCCATCTCATAGACTTACTAAGGCTAGTAATATAAGAAATGTGTTAAAGGCGTTCTATAAGGCTTCAATGTTTGGTTGGTGGGGGGCCCCCTTAACAAGTCACATATCACTGCCTTGTCCTTAACCCCTTAACGACCTTGGATGTATTGTCGTCTGCCTCCCTTTAATGCAGGCTCCAGCATGAGCCCGCACCTTTCCCGGCACATGACAGCTGATCGCTACACAGTCATATGCCCCTAACAGCCGCAGGTGAAATCACGATCCACCCGCAGCTGTTAACATGTTAAATGCCGCTGTCAAACTCCGCCGCCCATTGGCACGCACGTCACATGATCGCGGATCGCCAATGGGTTAGGATGACAACCTGGGGTTTGCAGAAGAACCCTGTGGTTGTCATAGCTGATCTGCTATGAGCGCCGCCCAGTGGTCGGCATTCATAGCAAGTTAGCATTTTTGTTACACATAGCAGGGCTTCCATGGAGAAGCATGTAAAAAGTAGAAAAAAATGTTTCTAAAAATATAAAAAAAATTAAAAAACTATAAAAGTTCAAATCACCCCCCTTTCGCCCCTTTCAAATTAAAACAAAAAAAAAATCAAATATACACGTTTGGTGTCGCTGCGTTCAGAATCGCTTATCTATCGATATATAAAAAGAATTTATCCGATTGGTGAACGGTGTAAAGAGAAAAAAGATCAAAACACCAGAATTACTTTTTTTTGGTCAATCAACATTGCAATAAAATCAAAACATCGTATCTACTCCAAAATGCAATCAATAAAAACGTCAGCTCAGAACGCAAAAAATAAGCCATCACCTGGCCCCTGATCCCGAAAAATGGAGACTCTGCGGGTCTCGGAAAATGGCACCATTTTTTTTTTCTTTTTTTTTATGAACTTTGGATTTTACACCACTTAAATATAAAATAACCTATACATGTTTGGTATCTACGAACTCGTAATGACCTGGAGAATCATAATGGCTGGTCAGTTTTAGCATTTAGTGAACATGGTAAAAAAAAAAAACATTGTGAAATTGCACTTTTTTTTGCAATTTCATCGCACTTGGATTTTTTTCCTGTTTTCCAGTACATGATATGGTAAAACCAATGGTGTCATTCAAAAGTACAACTTGTCCTGCAAAAAACAAGCCCTCACATGGCCATATTGACGGAAAAATAAAAAAGTTATGGCTCTGGGTAGAAGCCGAGCAAAAAACAAAAACGGAAAAACCTAAAGTAGTAAAGGGGTTAAAGTTGGACACGCATCAATCAAAAATAGGTGATCTATCCAAGAAATAGGTCATTAATGTTTAAAATCTGGAGAATCCCTTTAAAACACAATATAATAATAGGGGATGTTGAATTTCTGATGATGTCCTAATGTCCCCTAGAACCCATGGGTGAACCTGTCCTTCAAGCTACGAGGAATTGGAAGACTTTCTATAGATACCATAAGGTTTGATGGTGGCAGCTGCTGCAGAACCTTCTTCATGGACATCAAACTTAGAGGAGCTGGCCTTTCCCTCAACATATAGGCGTAAATATCTTCTCCCAGTAACGTCTCCCAGTATTCACAATTCTCCCTCAAGTCTGTTCTCATTTGTAAATTCTCAGGGGGTGTAAATAGTAGGAGGTGATCTAAACACTGCATCTTCAGTTTCAGGTTGTCCCTTGTCCATAGTTGAGTCAAGATCTCATCCATCGGCGTCTGCCCCATGTTGTCGGGTCTTGATTCTGCTCCATAGCAAAGCAAGATTAAGACCAGATAAGGTCTGAGAAGTTCACAGGCCAGATGCAGAGGGGTCTTCCCGTCCACTGGATAGAAGGACTTCTCCAGGTTTATGTAGGACTGGAGGAGCAGAACCTGTCGACTGGTCTCGATAATCATTATTAGGATTTCTGGTCGGTTGTGGGTGATGCAGAGGCCAAGGTGAAATGCGTAACGTGGGAATTGGTCGTGTTTCAATTCTGGAACCTTTAGAGAATCCTCTGCGAAGCAGATCAAGAGGTATCGAGCATAGGGGATATGGTTGTGAATGACAGCATAGTAAAGGGCGTCGGAGGGGGAGTAGAACTGGTCTTCAAATTCTTCTTCCCATTCGAAATGGATTTGAACCCTCAGGTTCTCCATCTTCCACACAGGATCGTGGCACTTCATAGCCCAACAGAACCTGTCTGATGGACAAAAGGGGTTTGGTTGGTCAATCGCCATCTTCCATCCAGTCTAAAAATGGAGGTACCCTATGTCGTATATCCACCCAGCTGGTCCTGCAGGTGCAGAGGTCCTCAATGGTTTCCGATGCTCAGTCGTTAGGAGATGGCAGCTGAGGTTTCTTGCCGTCTGCTGTCTTTGTGACGCATAAGCTGAATGTAGATATCCTGAAAATGACTCTCCCCTCCCCCATACTGTCACTGGGCAGGGAACACTGAACAACAGGAAAACCAAACCCTGGAGGCTTTTGTACCTGTCACATTAACTAAAACCAGGTGAGGAACATTCAGAGAAAAGGTATAATAGAAACAAGTCACCAATTCTGCATTTATCACCCACTCCTGGTTTTGGCTCCCACTCCTGAGATAAAATACTGACTGAATACTGACCGAATACTGATAGTAGAGCTGTGGCCTTATCCTGACTCTCTCACCAGCGTCTTTTTGCAGCTCCCACTCCACAGAGAGACAGGACAGAAATGTAGACAACTACGGACATTGTACCCACCGCTCACAATGTATATGAATTACATTCCCCTATAATAACATTATATATCTAGGTGCCATAAGCACAAGAACCACACAAGATGCCTGATTTCTTAAAGGGGCTGTGCCCACATTACGTTTTTTTAAAGAATTGGTGTCCAAATTAGTTTTCTGCAACTAGGAGATAAACATTACATAACCAGTATAACCAGTTACTCCACTGTCCAAAGACATTTTTTTTTGGCAGGGGTGTAGATCAGTACCAGTAGATTTTGTTACAGAAATTTCTGTGACTGTTTCTTTAAACTAAATGAGCCTTGGATTGTAGTCATCCATGTGCTGCCCCCCAAAATAACTCCATCTGGATGAACGGCATCGAATGCAGTTGTTTCTGTTAGTGCCAATGACCACTCGTTGAACATGTGAAGAGACTACTTGGTTCATGAAGCTTCTTAGTTGTCTCAGACAAGGCGACTGAAGTTTTTTACTATATACTGTATTGATGCAATATATAAGTCTCTGACCATTTCAAGTGTAAGTAAACTTTTTATCTAATGATCCTCCAGGCAATGCAAACTTATGATTCTTGTAATATGCTTCAGTATTTTACGTCCTTCTCTCCCGTGCTGCAGTGCTGCTACAATGTCCAGTTCATGGCCCTTTGGAAGCTGCTTACAACTGCTGCTCGACAAGATCAGTACAAGATATTCTCTGTGCAAGATTTCCCTGTCTGAGCCTTTCTGCTTTCCACCCCTGTGCTCAGGAAAGTTCCCATACTCTGAATGTTTGCATATAATGTACAGATCTTGCTGAGCAGCAGTTGAAAGCAGCTTTTAAAGGAGCCTGAACTGGGCACTGAGACAGCTCCGCAGTATGGTGTTTAGGAGAGAAGGGAACAAATTAAAGTAATGATGTACAACTACAAAAATTCATAACTTTCCAGTGCCTGGAGGGTAATTTAATAACAAGTTTAGCTACTCTTTTATGATTGGGCAGAGCACTGATAAAGCACTCTGCCTAATCATTGAGAGAACTGTGCTGCTATGCACTTGACATTAGGCATTTTAGCAGAACACATCATTGGAGATTGACCAGGCATCCAAAAAAACATTTTTATGGCAATGGGGTTCATCTAGTTTTTATTATGGTATCCGTCATTTCAGTGGAGAAAAAAATCCCTATTTTTCCACTTTTCTTGAAGAAATCTGCTGACATTCCTAATGAATTCTCAGACACATGTGAACCCAGGCTTGGTTTAGCATTAGATACTGGAGAAAGGAGAAGGAGAGATTAGTTGGTAGGAGCTCAGCCTTTGCTATGTGTGCCTGTATTGGGCGCCATTCTAATTTATTTATTTGTTTATTATCTGCTAAAAATTTTTTATGGCAAAACAAAGAATTTTAATTATTTCAGAAAAAAATGTTGGAAAATGAACGAGGAGTTGCCCTTTTAGCTATTGAAGCTCTCAGATGTTAGTTTTGGTCTTCTTATTGGTCATTGATTAATTGTAAACTGTAAGGGTATGTTCACATGTTGTGTATTCTCAGCAGATTTTGCTGCTACAACTGTTTTGTTCAACTGAAACAGATTAATGGAACCGATTTCTGGAACAAAATCTGCACTGTGGGAATTCACCCCATATGGGGCAAGGATGCCATGAAAAGGGGGATTTTTGGTGCTCAGCTGTGAAATGCTCAATTAAATCTGCTGCAGATTGTTGAAAAAATTTCTATGCAATTTTTTTACATTGATTTTGCTATGTATAGATGATCTCTAGATTGACCTCCCTAAGGCCAGTGCTAATGTAGAATGGTGTAATTATACGATGCAGATTAAAATCAGAGAAGCAGAAGAAAACGCACACAAACATAAGAAGAACATGCAGACTCCATGCAGATGTTACACTTAGTGCATGTATATATATCCCAGGACCCGGCTCTGGAGTTGCCACGAAGCCTCAAAAATATATGTATATTTTTTCAGGGTTATCATATACATAATGGGTGATTTTTGAGTCACACTGCTTATTTAAAAAAAAAACACTAGATGGCGATGTTTGCTCACAAAAGGTTAATCTGCAGGTAATACTCACAAGCTCTGCTTGCTGTCAGTTATAACAAAGTTAACATATTGGGTGTCAGTTATTATTGGAGAATTTTTTAACCCTTTACAGGCAATTTTTCCTCCCTTTCTTACAAGAGCTGTTACTTTTTTTTTTTTTTGCTTCTACATTTTGTTTATTGACTACTTTGCGGTCAAATGTAAAAAAAAAAAAAAATGCAATCCTGCCATTGCCTTTTGGGTCTCATTTTTCCAACGTTCACCATGTGATAAAAATGCCGTCCAACTTGTATAGTTTTTTTTTTTAATTAATTTTTTATATTTCCGTGGTTACAAAAATCTGAAATAATAAAAAAAAAATGTGGTTTGTGTCGCCATCCTCTGAGAACCGTCCTTTTTTTTTCTGCTGATGGAGCCGTCTTTGGGTTTCTTTTCATGTGGCGAGCTGACATTTTTAAGGATACCATTTAGGGCTGCATACAATGTTTTTTTTTTTAATTATTATTATTATTTTTGAGGAAGTGAAGTGATAGAACTATGACAATTAAGACATTTCCAAAATGGTGTGATCCAAAATACTCAAGAAAACAGGCGTAAAAGCCTTAATTCACGCCACCTAGGGCCAGAAATATGGGTGCTTCCAGGCTACATGGGATTTCCTGCACTGATACATTGCAACAAATCAGATGTGAGTGGGACAAAGGATTTATAGCCTCTTAGTGTAAATAAGTGTTTCCACTCACTAATAACAAGCAGAGATCTTGAAAATGACGATGTAAAGAAAGGGGTTAGTAAAGTAAAAATTAAATACATTTAAGTATTTTTTAATTACCAGAAGCAGCGCCACCCCTGCCCATGTGGCCAAATCTGGTATTGCAGCTCAGCTTCACTGTATAGGTGATACTTAGTAGATGGTTTGAGGTCCGACCACTGGGATCCCCACGATTACCAGAACAGGACCATGGTCTAGGAGTTGTTGAATAACTTTATTTCGACAGAATATCCCGGTAAGTGTCAAATGTTTATATCACAGGTGAACAGAGACAGGAAAGGCAGGAGGTTTCCTTATTCATTTCAATTCATGTGTTCTGTAAAAATTGTCTGACAACCACTAGGACTTCCCACCTACAGCTTCTATTGAGGTTGTTACCCAACTTTACCAAATGGCTCTACTATAAGGTGCCACTAGGTGGTGCTGATCAGTAATTCTTCAGCAGTTAGGTCCCATAACGAGGACTTGGTATAATGATGATGTGATATGCAGGCGGTATATAAGACCAGGCATCTCGATAGCGATGTTTTATTTTGTGGCTTGTTTTACATGACAAAGTACTGAATGCTGAGAGACAAAGGATATGGAAACCTTCAGAGGACAGTTTTTTTTACATAAATCCATGTATTTTGAGCTAAAAATAATTATTGGATTTAATTTTCATTACAAATTTTGCACCGTTTGCCTTTTGCAGGCTCTTTTTCTCCAGGCTGCTGAATGAGTTAACTGAAAATCTGTCAGTGAGCTCGTTCTAATGGGGAGTTTGTAACGAACTTGGCGTGCAGCCTCACTCATTCTATCATGGAAGTTGGGGATCCAATAATTTTTTTAAAGAACTAGTTTCATCCCTGCCCAGCACTGTTATAAATCCCCGGAAGGGAAGTATGTGGGCATGACGTGTGTTAATAAAACACAAGTCACCTTATTGTCAGTCCTGGAAGACACAGTGCGCTGTGGTTCTGTCCGCTGCCTAAGGAAAGGAGAGCTTCCCTCCGCTAAGCTCTGAGCCATTTCCGTATATTCCATGTGTTGGAATAGGAGGTGTATATACCATACGCTCACTGTGAGTTCCCCAATAACCGGCCTAGTAGTGAAAGCAGCTGTTGCCTCATCTATCACTTGTTAACCAATTGCGTAATTATCCTGACAATTGGAGACAGAGGAGTGTTGCTCCTTGACATATTGGTGGCAGCGGTGAGATCTTTCAGCTGTTATCCTTGACATATAGCTAATGCCACCATACTGTACACTTAACTAATCCCACCATACAATACGTATATCTAATGCCGCCATACTGTACACTTAACTAATCCCACCATACAATACGTATATCTAATGCCGCCATACTGTACACTTAACTAATCCCACCATACAATACGTATATCTAATGCTGCCATACTGTACATATATCTAATGCTGCCATACAATACATATATATAATGCCACCATACAGTACATATATCTAATGCTGCCATACTGTACACTTAACTAATCCCACCATACAATACGTATATCTAATGCCACCATACTGTACACTTAACTAATCCCACCATACAATACGTATATCTAATGCTGCCATACTGTACATATATCTAATGCTGCCATACAATACATATATATAATGCCACCATACAGTACATATTACTAATGCCACCATACAGTACATATATGTAATGCTGCCATACTGTACATATAGCAAATGCTACCATACAATACATATATATAATCCTGCCATACAGTACATATAACTAATGCCACCATACATTACATATAGATAATGCCATCATACAATACATATAACTAATACTGCCATACTGTACACTTAACTAATGCCATCATACATTACATACATCTAATGCTGCCATACTGTACATATAACTAATGCTTCCATACTGTACATATAACTAATGCCACCATACAATACCTATATATAATGCCATCATACAGTACATATAACTAATGCCACCCTACAGTACATATATCTAATGCTTCCATACTGTACATATAACTAATGCTACCATACAGTACATATAACTAAAGCTACCATACAATACATATATAATGCTGCCATACAGTACATATAACTAATGCCACCATACATTACATGCAGATAATGCCATCATACAGTACATATAGCTAATGCCACCGTACAGTACATATAACTAATCCCACCATGCGATACATATAGCTAATGCTGCCATACAATACATATAACTAATGCCACCATACATTACATGTAGATAATGCCATCATACAGTACATATAACTAATGCAACCATACAATACATATAGCTAATGCCATCATACATTACATATAGCTAATGCCGCCATACAGTACATATAGATAATGCCACCATACAGTACATATATCTAATGCTGCCATACTGTACATATAGCTAATGCCGCCATACAATACATATATATAATCTTGCCATACAGTACATATAGCTAATGCCACCATACTGTACATATAACTAATGCCACCATACAGTACATATTACTAATGCCACCATACAGTACATATAACTAATGCTGCCATACTATACATATAACTAATGCCACCATACAGTACATATAACTAATGCCACTATACAGTACATATAGCTAATGCCACCATACAGTACATATAACTAATGCTGCCATACAATACATATAACTAATGTCACCATACAGTACATATAACTAATGCTGCCATATAATACATATAACTAATGCCACCATACAGTACATATAACTAATGCCACCATACAGTACATATAGCTAATGACACCATACATTACATATAGCTAATGCCACCATACAGTACATATAACTAATGCTGCCATACAATACATATAACTAATGCCACCATACAGTACATATAACTAATGCCACCATACAGTACATATAGCTAATGCTACCATACAATACATATATATAATCCTGCCATACAGTACATATAACTAATGCCATCATACATTACATATAGATAATGCCATCATACAATACATATAACTAATGCTGCCATACTGTACACTTAACTAGTGCCA
Source organism: Phyllobates terribilis (assembly GCF_046119375.1). NCBI lineage: Eukaryota > Metazoa > Chordata > Amphibia > Anura > Dendrobatidae > Phyllobates > Phyllobates terribilis. The sequence goes on along the minus strand of NW_027362763.1, from coordinate 677,737,433 downwards.
CCCTACAGTACATATATCTAATGCTTCCATACTGTACATATAACTAATGCTACCATACAGTACATATAACTAATGCTACCATACAATACATATATATAATGCTGCCATACAGTACATATAACTAATGCCACCATACATTACATGGAGATAATGCCGCCATACAGTACATATAACTAATGCCACCATACAGTACATATAGCTAATGCCACCGTACAGTACATATAGCTAATGCCACCATACAATACATATAGCTAATGCCACCATACAGTACATATAGCTAATGCCATCATACAGTACATATAACTAATGCCACCATACAGTACATATAACTAATGCCACCGTACAGTACATATAGCTAATGCCACCATACAATACATATAGCTAATGCCACCATACAGTACATATAGCTAATGCCACCATACAATACATATAGCTAATGCCACCATACATTACATATAGCTTATGCTACCATACAGTACATATAGCTAATGCCACCATACAGTACATATAACTAATGCCACCGTACAGTACATATAGCTAATGCCACCATACAATACATATAGCTAATGCCACCATACAGTACATATAGCTAATGCCACCATACAATACATATAGCTAATGCCACCATACATTACATATAGCTTATGCTACCATACAGTACATATAACTAATGCCGTCATACAGTACATATAGATAATGCCACCATACAGTACATATAACTAATGCCGTCATACAGTACATATAGCTAATGCCACCATACAGTACATATAGCTAATGCCATCATACAGTACATATAGCTAATGCCACCATACAGTACATATAACTAATGCTGCCATACAATACATATAACTAATGTCACCATACAGTACATATAACTAATGCTGCCATACAATACATATAACTAATGCCACCATACAGTACATATAACTAATGCCACCATACAGTACATATAGCTAATGACACCATACATTACATATAGCTAATGCCACCATACAGTACATATAACTAATGCTGCCATACTATACATATAACTAATGCCACCATACAGTACATATAACTAATGCCACTATACAGTACATATAGCTAATGCCACCATACAGTACATATAACTAATGCTGCCATACAATACATATAACTAATGTCACCATACAGTACATATAACTAATGCTGCCATATAATACATATAACTAATGCCACCATACAGTACATATAGCTAATGACACCATACATTACATATAGCTAATGCCACCATACAGTACATATAACTAATGCTGCCATACAATACATATAACTAATGCCACCATACAGTACATATAACTAATGCCACCATACAGTACATATAGCTAATGCTACCATACAATACATATATATAATCCTGCCATACAGTACATATAACTAATGCCACCATACATTACATATAGATAATGCCATCATACAATACATATAACTAATGCTGCCATACTGTACACTTAACTAGTGCCACCCTACAGTACATATATCTAATGCTTCCATACAGTACATATAACTAATGCTACCATACAATACATATATATAATGCTGCCATACAGTACATATAGCTAATGCCACCGTACAGTACATATAGCTAATGCCACCATACAATACATATAGCTAATGCCACCATACAGTACATATAGCTAATGCCATCATACAGTACATATAGCTAATGCCACCATACAATACATATAGCTAATACCACCATACATTACATATAGCTTATGCTACCATACAGTACATATAACTAATGCCGTCATACAGTACATATAGATAATGCCACCATACAGTACATATAACTAATGCCGTCATAAGTACATATAGCTAATGCCACCATACAGTACATATAACTAATGCTGCCATACAATACATATAACTAATGTCACCATACAGTACATATAACTAATGCTGCCATACAATACATATAACTAATGCCACCATACAGTACATATAACTAATGCCACCATACAGTACATATAGCTAATGACACCATACATTACATATAGCTAATGCCACCATACAGTACATATAACTAATGCTGCCATACAATACATATAACTAATGCCACCATACAGTACATATAACTAATGCCACCATACAGTACATATAGCTAATGACACCATACATTACATATAGCTAATGCCACCATACAGTACATATAACTAATGCTGCCATACAATACATATAACTAATGCCACCATACATTACATATAGCTAATGCCACCATACAGTACATATAACTAATGCCACCATACAGTACATATAACTAATGCCACCATACAGTACATATAGCTAATGCTACCATACAATACATATATATAATCCTGCCATACAGTACATATAACTAATGCCACCATACATTACATATAGATAATGCCATCATACAATACATATAACTAATGCTGCCATACTGTACACTTAACTAGTGCCACCCTACAGTACATATATCTAATGCTTCCATACAGTACATATAACTAATGCTACCATACAATACATATATATAATGCTGCCATACAGTACATATAACTAATGCCACCATACATTACATGGAGATAATGCCGCCATACAGTACATATAACTAATGCCACCATACAGTACATATAGCTAATGCCACCGTACAGTACATATAGCTAATGCCACCACACAATACATATAGCTAATGCCACCATACAGTACATATAGCTAATGCCATCATACAGTACATATAGCTAATGCCACCATACAATACATATAGCTAATGCCACCATACATTACATATAGCTTATGCTACCATACAGTACATATAACTAATGCCGTCATACAGTACATATAGCTAATGCCACCATACAGTACATATAGCTAATGCCACCATACAATACATATAGCTTATGTTACCATACAGTACATATAACTAATGCCGTCATACAGTACATATAGATAATGCCACCATACAGTACATATATCTAATGCTGCCATACAGTACATATAACTAATGCCACCATACAGTACATATAACTAATGCCACCATACAGTACATATAACTAATGCTGCCATACAATACATATAACTAATGCCGCCATACAGTACATAGAACTAATGCCACCATACAGTACATATATATAATGCTGCCATACTGTACATATAGCTAATGCCACCATATATTACATACAGTTATATGAAAAAGTTTGGGCACCCGTATTAATCTTAAGCTTAATGTTTTTTAAAAATTGGTGTTTTTGCAACAGCTATTTCAGTTTGATATATGTAATAACTGTTGGACACAGTAATGTTTCTGCCTTGAAATGAGGTTTATTGTACTAACAGAAAATGTGCAATCTGCATTCAAACAAAATTTGACAGGTGCATAAGTATGGGCACCTCACCAGAAAAGTGACATTAATATTTAGTAGATCCTCCTTTTGCAAAAATAACAGCCTCTAGTCGCTTCCTGTAGCTTTTAATGAGTTCCTGGATCCTGGATGAAGGTATTTTTGACCATTCCTCTTTACAAAACAATTCCAGTTCAGTTAAGTTTGATGGTCGCCGAGCATGGACAGCCCTCTTCAAATGATCCCACAGATGTTCAATGATATTCAGGTCTGGGGACTGGGATGGCCATTCCAGAACATTGTAATTGTTCCTCTGCAAGAATGCCTGAGTAGATTTGGAGCGGTGTTTTGGATCATTGTCTTGCTGAAAGATCCATCCCCTGCGTAACTTCAACTTTATCACTGATTCTTGAACATTATTGTCAAGAATCTGCTGATACTGAGTGGAATCCATGCGTCCCTCAACTTTAACAAGATTCCCGGTGCCGGCATTGGCCACACAGCCCCAAAGCATGATGGAACCTCCACCAAATTTTACTGTGGGTAGCAAGTGTTTTTCTTGGAATGCTGTGTTTTTTTGCCGCCATGCATAACGCCTTTTTGTATGACCAAACAGCTCAATCTTGGTTTCATCAGTCCACAGGACCTTCTTCAAAGAAATTGGCTTCTCCAAATGTGCTTTTGCATACCTCAGCTGACTCTGTTTGTGGCGTGCTTGCAGAAACGGCTTCTTTTGCATCACTCTCCCATACAGCTTCTCCTTGTGCAAAGTGCGTTGTATAGTTGACCGATGCTGTTATGTTCTGCTACCAGAGCTAAGGAAAGAGAGGAGATCTGTCCCTACTATAGGACTCAGCTGAATCCCTACGATGTAACAGGGAACCTGATCCTGCGATCAGACCTGCTAAAGTCCTAATCTAGTCTGTACGGAGACCTATAGATGTGGGGAGGGAATCCCTACAAGTACTAAGGACTGGGAGGAATATGGGACACCTCCTAACAGAAATAGTAGCAGACAGACGAACAAACAAAATAGATAGAACATAGAGGTCCGTAGACCAAGCAAACTAACAGAGTTAGATACAGAGCACAGGCTAGCTAGAAAGTAGATATACAATGAAGTCCAGCAAAGCCAGAAGGGCGGAGCAGGACTAAATAGGCCAACAAGGTCATGTGACCAGCAAAGGAAAAAAAAACCTAACAGCAAGGTTCTAACAGTACCCCCCCTTCTAAGAGGATCCTCCGGATCCCCTAGGACCAGGCTTATCAGGAAATCTCCTGTGAAACGCTCTGATAAGTCTGGACGCGGAAACATCATCTGACCTCACCCAAGAGTTATCCTCGGGTCCGAAACCTTTCCAGGCCACAAGATACTGCAAACTACCTCTATACCGTCTAGAGTCAAGGATGCGAGAAATTTCATATTCCCCGTCCTCCACCACCGGAGGAACAGAGGCAGAGGCGTCACCATCCGACACAACAGCTTTTTTTAACAGAGAGACATGAAATACCGGATTAATCTTCCAGGAGGTAGGAACCTCCAACCTAACAGCAGATTGGTTGACAACCTGAAGCACCTTAAAGGGCCCTACAAACTTGGGACCCAATTTCTTAGAAGGAATCCTCAACCGCAGATTCCTAGAGGACAACCAAACCATGTCACCAACAGCGAACAAAACCTCCTGTCGTTTCCTATCAAAGTAGTCTTTAGATTTTCTGTTGGCCTCCTGAAGATTACCACGCACATCCGTCCAAACTCTTTCCAAATCACCGGAAAAATTCTCCTCCTCAGGCACGGCAGATCCCAACTTGGAGAACGACCCAAACGACGGATGTCTCCCAGAACAACAAAAAAAAGGCGAACAACCAGCAGAAGAAGATGTATGATTGTTCAGAGCAAATTCGGCAAGTGGCAGAAACTCAGACCACCCCTCTTGATTGTCTGCCACAAAACAACGCAAGAACTGCTCAACATCCTGGTTTTTCCTTTCTGTCTGGCCATTAGATTCAGGATGATATCCGGACGAAAACGACAAATGAATTCCCAACCTGTCACAAAAGGCACGCCAAAAATGAGCCACGAACTGAGGACCCCTATCAGAAACAATGTCAGTAGGAACGCCATGAAGTCTGACAATTTCCTTGACAAAGGCCTTAGCGAGAGTTTTAGCGCAGGGCAGTTTGACGAAGGGAACCAAGTGACACATCTTGCTAAAACGGTCCACGACCACCCAGATGACAGTAAAACCCTCAGAGGGGGGAAGGTCAGTTATAAAGTCCATAGCCAAATGTGTCCAAGGAGCACTGGGGACCTCCAAAGGACAAAGCAACCCCGCAGCAGGAGTATGTGAGGACTTAGATCTAGCACATATAGTACATTGGCGCACCCACTTAATGACTTCCTTCTGCCATCCAGGCCACCAAAAACTGCGACCCACCAGTCTCTTGGTCTCAGAGATTCCGGGATGACCTGCCAACCGAGATTCGTGACACTCAACAAACAAATCTCTCCTAAAGGTCCCAGGCACAAACAACCTCCCATGAGGAGTGTTAGATGGGGCATTCTCCTGAGCTTTAAGAATCTCATCTTCCAAAATGGAGTCTAAAGCAGCTATCACAACACCTTCTTGTAAAATGTTTTCCTCTTTCTCAGCACCGACTATGGGAGAAAAACTGCGAGACAAGGCATCCGCCTTAACATTATTAGTACCAGGGATGTAAGTAACGGAGAAATTAAACCGCGAGAAAAACAGTGCCCACCTAGCCTGACGGGCATTCAGGCGCTTGGCAGCATCAAGATATATCAGATTTTTATGATCCGTAAGAACCTGAACGGGAAATTCCGCACCTTCCAAGAAGTGGCGCCAGTGTTCAAATGCGAGTTTAATAGCCAATAATTCCCGATTACCAATATCGTAATTCAATTCAGTCTCCGAAAATTTTTTTGAAAAAAAGGCACAGGGATGTAATCCATCCCCGTTATCCTGAGACAATACTGCGCCAACCCCCACAGAGGAAGCATCAACCTCAACCAAAAACGGCCTAGTAACATCAGGCTGCATAAGGATGGGAGCAGAGGTGAACCTCTCCTTGAGATACACAAAAGCTTCAATGGCCTCAGAAGACCACTGAACCGCATCAGCACCTTTCCTGGTGAGATCAGTCAGAGGTTTGACAATACTAGAAAAATTTTTTATGAATTTTCTATAGTAATTGGCGAAACCCAAAAACCTCTGTATCGATTTCAAACCAATAGGCCTAGGCCATTCCTGCACAGCCTGAACCTTAACCGGATCCATCTCAAAACCTTTGCTGGAGATAATGTAGCCCAAAAAACTAATTCTCTGTACAGCGAACTCACATTTCTCCAGCTTAGCAAAAAGCGAATTGTCCATTAATAACTGTAATACCTCACGCACGCTCCGCCAATGAGACTCCAGATCTGGCGAATAAATCAAAATGTCATCCAAATACACAACCACATTTTTACCGATCAAAGGTCTAAGGATGTCATTAATCAGATTCTGAAAAAATGCAGGAGCATTAGTAAGACCAAAAGGCATAACCAGATTCTCAAAATGACCCACAGGAGTGTTAAAAGCAGTCTTCCATTCATCACCCTCCTTCATGCGCAACAGATTGTATGCCCCCTTAAGGTCAATTTTAGAGAACCACTTGGCCCCCAATAACTGGTTAAACAGATCAGGAATTAATGGCAGTGGGTAAGGATTGCGTACCGTAATTTTGTTAATCTCACGAAAATCCAGACAAGGACGTAAACCGCCGTCCTTTTTTTTTACAAAAAAAAATCCAACCGCCACAGGAGACTTAGAGGGCCTAATGTGACCGGCGGCCAAGCTTGTCTGTATGTATTCCTCCAAAGCCTTCCTCTCAGGAATAGTAAGGTTAAATAAACGACTCTTAGGAAGAGTCGCTCCAGGGACAAATTCAATAGAACAATCATAGTCTCTATGGGGAGGCAAAACCTGCGATTCTTTCTCAGAAAAAACTCTCCAAAAATCCTGAATAGGAACAGGCAATTCTCCCCTATCCAAAGCTGCAATACGCCCGTTACAACACTTGTCATAACATTTATGGCTCCAGGATTTAATTTCACTGGTAGACCAATCCAGTACAGGATTGTGAAATTTTAACCAGGGCAAACCCAATATTACTGGAGAAGGCAAGTTATTCAACACTACCAAATCCAATTTCTCATGGTGAACACCATTAATAGTGAGAGGAAATTCACTGACCTTGAGAGTAATATTCTTCAAAGGGGAGCCATCCACAGAAACCACAGCAATGGGGGATGATAAAGGTTCAGGTTTTAAATTGAGTTTTTCCATGAATCCCCCATCAATTACATTCAGTGTAGACCCGCAATCAACAAACACCCGAAATTCCATAAATTTTTCCTGAGCAATCGTGGAAGCAGCTAAAAATATACCCTTGGAATTTAAACAGGCAATACGGGCGTGACTGACCATTTTTTTTTCTTTCTTCATACGAAGCTCACAGCCTTTAATCAAATGACCAGATTTTCCGCAATAGAAACACAAGCCTTCCGAAAAACGACGGTCTTTTTCTTGAGAGCGAGGTGCCACCGATCCAATCTCCATCGGTTCACCACTGTTAGTACACACATTATCATAACCAGAAACTGACATAGCAGAGGATTTGCTCTCATTAACCCTAGCACGCAGTCTTCTATCCACCCGTATAGCTAATTGCATAGCCTGTTGCAAATCCTCAGGTGTAGGATAAGCAATTAGCAGGTCTTTAACCCTTTCACTGAGCCCAGCAAGAAATAGACTTTTCAGAGCAGAATCGTTCCACCCTGTTTGAGTGGACCAACGACGAAAATGTGTACAATATTTTTCCACATTACCCGATCCTTGTTTTAAACGTCTCAACTCAGTCTCAGCTGATGCAACACGGTCAGGATCATCATATAATAGTCCCAAAGCAGAAAAAAAACTATCCACTGATCTGAAGCATGAATCACTAGGTTGCAAAGAAAAGGCCCACTCCTGAGGCTCTTTGCGCAAAAGTGACATTATGAGCCCTACGCGCTGGGATTCATCCCCAGAGGACTTAGGTCTCAAACGAAAATACAATAAGCAAGCATTTTTAAATGAAAAAAATTCTCGGTGTTCACCAAAAAATAAATCCGGCAAACATACCTTAGGCTCCAAGAAATGTGCTCCAGGACAGTTACTCACGTGCTGACGGAGCTCGGCCACCTCCAGAGAGAGTCCCTGCAGGCGATGAGCCAAATCCTGAACCGACACCATGATGGAACAGAAAAATCTTTCCTTAGAGAATTTGCTGGCTGGACTTACTGTTATGTTCTGCTACCAGAGCTAAGGAAAGTGAGGAGATCTGTCCCTACTATAGGACTCAGCTGAATCCCTACGATGTAACAGGGAACCTGATCCTGCGATCAGACCTGCTAAAGTCCTAATCTAGTCTGTACGGAGACCTATAGATGTGGGGAGGGAATCCCTACAAGTACTAAGGACTGGGAGGAATATGGGACACCTCCTAACAGAAATAGTAGCAGACAGACGAACAAACAAAATAGATAGAACATAGAGGTCCGTAGACCAAGCAAACTAACAGAGTTAGATACAGAGCACAGGCTAGCTAGAAAGTAGATATACAATGAAGTCCAGCAAAGCCAGAAGGGCGGAGCAGGACTAAATAGGCCAACAAGGTCATGTGACCAGCAAAGGAAAAAAAAACCTAACAGCAAGGTTCTAACAGATGCACAGTGACACCATCTGCAGCAAATTGATGCTGCAGCTCTCTGGAGGTGGTCTGAGGATTGTCCTTGACTGATCTCACCATTCTTCTTCTCTGCCTTTCTGATGATTTTCTTGGCCTGCCACTTCTGGCCTTAACAAGAACTGGCCCTGTGTTCTTCCATTTCCTTACTATGTTCCTCACAGTGGAAACTGACAGGTTAAACCTCTGAGACAGCTTTTTGTATCCTTCCCCTGAACAACTATGTTGAATAATCTTTGTTTTCAGATCATTTGACAGTTGTTTTGAGGAGCCCATGATGCCACTCTTCAGAGGAGATTCAAACAGGAGAACAACTTGCAAGTGGCCACTTTAAGTAGCTTTTCTCACGATTGCATACACCTGGCTATGAAGTTCAAAGCTCAATGAGGTTACAAAACCAAAAAAAGTGCTTTAGTAAGTCAGTAAAAAGTAGGTAGGAGTATTTAAAACAAGAAAATGATAAGGGTGCCCATACTTATGCACCTGTCAAATTTTGTTTGAATGCAGATTGCACATTTTCTGTTAGTACAATAAACCTCATTTCAAGGCAGAAACATTACTGTGTCCAACAGTTATTACATATATCAAACTGAAATAGCTGTTGCAAAAACACCAATTTTTAAAAAACATTAAGCTAAAGATTAATAGGGGAGCCCAAACCTTTTCATATAACTGTATATCTAAAGCTACCATACAGTACATATAACTAATGCCACAATACATTACATACATCTAATGCCGCCATACTATACATATAGCTAATGCCACCATACAATACATATATATAATGCGACCATACAGTACATATAGCTAATGCCACCATACAATACATAGAGGGTGGTCCAAAAGTAGGTGGACAAAAAGTGTAATAAGATTATGAAGGGGGAGATTTATCAAACATGGTGTAAAGTGAAACTGGCTCAGTTGCCCTTAGCAACCAATCAGATTTCACTTTTTATTCCTCATAGACTCTTTGGAAAATGAAAGGTGGAATCTGATTGGTTTCTAAGGGCAACTGAGCCAGTTTCACAGATCTAGTTTTCACAGATAGATCTCCCCCAAATCTGTTTTCTTTTCAGATAATTCAAATAACACATTACGGCAAATAATTTAAATACAGATCAAAGAAAATGGATTTTAACAGAGTATTGGAAATCTTAAAATGCTGAAACCGTTAGAGCAAATTGGGTTGAAACATTTGGTGCTCAAGCCCCAAAGAGACAAACCATTTACCGCATTCGAGACAAATTCAATGCCACTGGCTCAATCCTTAATGCTCCAAAAACTGCTCGACCCAAAACAGTCTGTACAGAAGATATTAAACAACTTGTTGCTGAAACATTTGTTCAGAGTCAAAAAAAGTCCCCAGAAGAGCCTCTGTGGAATTAGGAATTTCACGAGCTTCTATCATGCGAATCCTGAAATCTATTGGGTGGAAAGCTTATCGTCCACGTCTAATTCATGGGTTATTGGAGGATGATCCAGACAGGTGGCTGCAATTTAGTGTTTTATAAATTTCCCCCTTCATAACCTTATTACACTTTCTGTCTACCCTGTATATATAATGCTGCCATACGGTACATATAACTAATGCCGCCATACTGTACATATAGCTAATGCTGCTATACAGTACATATAGCTAATGCTGCTATACTGTACATATAGCTAATGCTGCTATACTGTACATATAGCTAATACTGCTATACTGTACATATAGCTAATGCTGCTATACTGTACACATAACTAGTGGCACCACACAGCCGTGCTGTCATGCTGTGCACATAACTTGCGTCACTGTGTAAAAGACAAATAATCTACCAATGATAACAGCCTCCCATTACCTGTACTCTTTTAGTGCCTCATCAATGAGCAGGATCATATCCAGCAGATTGCCCCCATAATCAATAATGCCAGCAGAGATGCCCCTATAACCATTGTCAGATGAGTGCCCTGCCGTACACTATACCGCCAGTGACGTCACTTACAAGGTGTTAGTGATAGTGCTGGAGGTAGTAATGGAGGCAGGTGATTGTGGCAGTGTTGATGATGGCATCAGTGGTGGAGGTAGTAATGGTGGTGACTAGTGATGGGCGAGCACTAAAATGCTCGGGTACTCGTTGCTCTGGTCGAGCACATTGGAATATTCGGGTGCTCGACCCGAGCAACGAGTCTGTGGGAAACTGGCGGTCTGCAGAGGGCCTAAAAATTGCCCAAACCGATGGGAACAGTGCTCAAATGACATGGGAACAGCATGGGGAAGACTCCTGGAAGCATTTCTGACCCCCAGGTCACTGCTGTCAACAACGTTGTCAGAGTATTACGCCACTTTTACAGACTCACAATAAAACATACAAAATCAAAACCAAAATGGATTTTCCTGGGAAATATGTTAAAGAACATTCTTTCCAGGGTAATGACTTGTATATAAGGCAAAATAAATAACCAAAAACAAAAACACTCCTCCACACCTTGGGCTATGTTCACACGTAGCATTTTTGATGGGTTTTTGCACTTTTGTATTGCTTTCAACCAAGACAAATGCATTCACCAGGAAATGTCATTTTAAGGCTGTGTGCCCACTATGCGTTATTTAAGCGTTTCCGCAGCGGCAATTCCACAGCAGAAACGCTTAAAAAACTCTTGGTAGAAGGTCTGCAATGTTCCCCAATGATAATCCGCATGTGCTGTGCACATGCTGCGGAAATTTCCACTGCAGATTATCATTGCGGAAAAATCCGCAGCATTACCAATTATTTTGCGTAAGCGCTGCGTTTTCGCTGCCATTGACTTGCATTGAATCACTTAATATCCGCATCACTGCATCCGCACATACGGATATTAAGCGATTCAATGTGTGGATGGTACCCGGGTCTGGAGAAGAGGAGACTCTCCTCCAGACCCGGGCACCATAGTACCTGTAAAAAAAATATAAAATCCATGCCAATTGCATGGATTTATATAGTGTGACCAAGTTGTCAAGCACTTTCCAAGTGATGCTAAAATCGCTTGGAAAGCGCTTGTCAACCCGCATGCGAAATCGCATGATCAAAACGCTTCACTTACGCTTGCCCCTGGCAGGAAAAATGCATGTACAATCCGCATATACAATCCGCATGTACAATCCGCATATACAATCCGCATGTACAATCCGCATGCGTTTTTTCTGCCCGGGAGATGCAGAAATGCTCAGGATAAATCTAGGGAATTTCTGCATCGTGGGCACATAGCCTAACATTTTACAAACTTATCTGGCCATGTGGTGTGTGACACATCATCAGACACATGCATACAGTGCTGAAAAGACATGGGAACAGCATCTCTGATTCCCAGGTCACTGCCTAAAAGTGTGCTCATCATAAGTGATCCCTGGCGCATGCGAAGATGCCTCCCGCCATGCACCTGTCGTTGCAGACTTGCAACAATCACCGTCCACGTCCTTGTGCAGCGTTCAGTTGTTCCTACCCCATTCCTTGGAATGCAAGCGCAAGTATGCAGCCAGCCACCCACCCACCCACAGGCTGCAATACTATACTGCCAAATTTTTGACAACTGCTTGCACTTGAAATGTGGCCTTTTAGGCTCGTGGCGGTGGCCGGGTATCCATACTCGGTCCTCAGCCGCCACTATTTGTCCCGGTGTCGTCTCCGCCTTCCACAAGCACAGGTCCCACAACATTACCAGTGCCCTCCCCAGTGCACTCACTGGGAAGGACCGCCTAACCACAAACACGTGGACAGGTGAATGTGGCCAGGGACGGTACGGAGCCAGTCCACAGCTTTTTTTGCTGAGTTGTATTTCACCACAGCCATACTCTTTAGCTTGGTGAAAGGGCTTGGGAAACCATATCTATCCAGCTGTCATTTCTCCCAGGAAGTCCTCTAAAGCTGCTTTCACTTGAAATGTGGCCTTTTAGGCTCGTGGAGGCGGAAGCTTTTCCCAACCTCATGCCTCATGTCCATACTCGGTCCCCAGCCGCCACTATTTCTCCCGGTATTGTCTCCACCTTCTACAAGCGCAGGTCCCTGAACATTACTGCTGCTACTTTTCTGTGGGAATTTGCTTGCCTACTACCAGCCTGGAATATTTCCAGTAAACTATGGTACAACGCCATGGTATTAGCACTGCCCCCAGTACCAGTAGCGAAGCCTTACCCAATTTCCTTCTCAGGAATTTTATTTGGTAGACTGAGTGGCTGCCCAAATACATTAGTTTCTCACAAAGGAGCTGAAGATAGAGTGTCAGTAGATGCAAGTTTCTGCAGCCTGTTAGATATCAGAGGGTGAACGGCAGTACATTGGATCAGTGGTTAGCACTGAAGACTTTTAGCGCAGGGATACATGGTTCAAATGCCAGCAAGGACAACATCTGCAAGGACTTTCTATGTTCTCCCCGTGTTTGCGTGGGTTTCCACCTCAGTAAAAAAGGAGCCATAGAGTGTCCCGGAACCTTCCCACACACTTTTCTTCATCAGGACTGCTTCTCGGCAGGGTTGGACGGTCCCACCAGAGAGTCCACTGGTGGGCCCTGGCTTCTCTATCAGGAGAGTTCATGATAGCGCTAACTTTTCAGCTGCTATGGGGCTCTTGAGCAGGGGAGAAAGGTTAGCCCTCAGAATCAAATCCTCTGGTGGGCACAATGTTTTTCAGTTTGAAACTGCTTCTCAGTGGCAGTTGTATTTCACCACAGCCATATTCTTTAGCTCGGTGAAAGGACTGGCATAGAGGGAAACCGTATCTACCCCGGCTGTCATTTCTCAGTCAACAGGTTCCGCTCATTGTCACACACGGCCATGCCTGGCTGTATGTTCAGCGATGAGAGCCACAGACCAGGCTGCTGTGTTACAGCTTTCAACAACTCTGCAGTGCTGGGCGGTTTGTCACCTAAGCATTAAGCATGGTATCTTCAGCACAGCCTGTTGCCGCTTGGCCAAGGCAGTGCTGCAGTGCTTTCAGCTTGTGACTGACGCGGTCATTTCGGAGATGGAGGAGGAGGTGCAGGAGCTGAACAATGTGATTTTATTGAGGTTACATTGGTGACTCTGTTTTTTATACTAAAGAAAGATCCTATTGTTTTGTTTTTATGTTATTTTTTAAGACAAATGCATTCACCAGGAAATGTCATTTTAACATTTTACAACCTTATCTGGCAATGTGGTGTGTGACACATCATCAGACACATCCTGTTTTATTTATGATGGAGGGACAATGAAAGTCACAAAGCCTATTTTTATAGGGCCATCAGGCGGCCCTTACTATTCTTAAAGGGCCATCAATCGGCCCTCGCTATTGTTAGAGAGCCATCAGCTGGCTATGCTTTGTTGTTCCCATTATTAACGAGTGGGTCTCCTGTACTGTTATTGCGTATGCAGTGACTGCAAAGGCTGCCAAAAATTCAGACGCAACCCAATACCCCTTTGAAGAGACATAGAGGAGGGTCTCAGTAAAAAAAATGTTCCCATTATAAAGGAACGGGTCTCCTATAGTGGTAATGCCCATGCTGTGACTGCAAGGGCTGTCAAAATTTGGGAAAACCCCCACTAAAAATTTAAAGACACATAGAGCAGGGCCACAGTAATGACATGTTTCCATTACAAAGTGCAGTGAGTCCAACGGCTGACAAAATTTAGAAAAAAAAACACTAACAATTTAAAGACACATAGAGCAGGGCCACAGTAATGACAAATTCCCATTATAAAGGAGACGGTCTCCCATACTGTTTGCCTATGGAATGAAGCAACGGTTGCAAAAAATTTGAAGGAACTCCAATGCCCCTTGTAAGAGACGTAGAGGTCGGAGAGCCTCCTAAAAACAATGTTCCCATTATTAGTAAGTGGGTCTCCCATAGTGTTTGCCTATTCAGTGAATGCATAAGCTGCCAAAAATTTGGAGGCACTCCAATTCCCCTTGGAAGAGACGTAGAGGTCGGAGAGCCTCCTAAAAACAATGTTTTCATTATTAGGAAGTGGGTCTCCCATAGTGTTTGCCTATGCAGTGAATGCAAAAGCTGCCAAAAATTGGGAGGCACTCCAATACCCCTTGGAAGAGACGTAGAGCGCCTCATGAAAAAATGTTCCCATTATTAGGAAGTGGGTCTCCCATAGTGTTGGCCCATGCAGTGAATGCAAGGGCTGCCAAAAATTGGGAGGCACTCCAATGCCCCTTGGAAGAGACATGGAGGAGGGCCTCATAAAAAAATGTTCCCATTAAAAAAGAAGGGGGTCTCCTATACTTGTAATGCCCATGCACTAAGTGTATGGGCTGACTAACATTTACGCCTGGGGGGTATACATGAACATACTGTATAAAAAATTTTTTTACGGGCATCATAAACACTCTTTAAAAAAATTATGTGGGTGTTGCATCACGGACCACGGTCACCCTGGTGATATGGTGGTGGAGGATGAGGAGAAGGAGGAGGACAAGAGCAAATAGCCAAAATACAACTCCCAGAAAAAGACACTGGATTTGAGTTTATGTTATGCTGCTATCAATTGGTGGTGTTGAGAAGTCTGGCCCAATCCAGCCCTTGTTCATTTTTATAAGAGTCAGCCTGTCAGGATTTTCAGTTGACAGGCGGATGCGCTTATCAGCTATAATTCCACCAGCAGCACTAAAAACCCGCTCTGATAAAACGCTGGCGGCAGGGCAGGACCTCCAAGGCATAGAGAGCCAGTTCATTCCACGTATCCAGCTTGGATACCCAATAATTATAAGGCACAGAGGAATCACGGAGGATGTTGGTACGGTCATCAAGGTACTCCCTCAGCATCTTCCCAAACTTTGCACTCCTTGTGAGAGTACCCCGCGCCTCAGGGCCTGTGCGATGGGAGGGGCTGAGAAAATTCTCCCAGAACTTTGACAGTGTTCCCCTGCCTCTGCTGGATTGAAGTTGTGTCTCTCTCACCTGTAGTCCTTGGTTGCCCAACGAACTATGACCTCTGCCGCCAGCGTTTTCAGATAGGAATTTTTTTAATAGTTCCGCAATAAGAGCCTTCTGGTACTGCCCCATTGTTGTAGACCTGTCCGCCTCAGGAATAAGAGATATAAAGTTCTCCTTGTAGCGTGGGTCTAGAAGTGTCATCAACCAGTAATGACTGTCACCCAAAATTTTGAGAACGCGAGGGTCGTGAGAAAGGTAGCGTAACATAAACTCAGCCATGTGTGCCAGACTGCTAACAGGCAAGACTTCCGTGTCCTCACCAAGAGGATGAGTGACCATTCTCTCCTCCTCCTCCTCTCTGTCCTCAGGCCATCCATGCTGAATAGACGGTATGACAGCTGTGCAGGTAGTACTGTCTATAGCACATGAAACTAGCTCCTGTTCTTCCTCCTCCTCATTGTCAACCAATCCATGTTGGGATGAGATGAGGCTGGGCTGTGTGTAATCATCCTGTATGGTTCCTTGCTCCATCTTATCGTGCTCTGCCTGCAATGCTTCCTCTTTGATTGTGAGCAGAGAGCGTTTCAGAAGACAGAGAAGTGGGATGGTGATGCTAATTATGGCGTCATCGCCGCTCACCATCTTGGTGGAGTCCTCAAAGTTTTGGAGGATGGTACATATGTCTGACATCCATGTCCACTCCTGAGGTCTTATGTGTGGAGTCTGAACTGAATACCGACGGCCTTGTTGACGCTGGTACTCAACAACTGCCCTCTTCTACTCACAAATCCTTCCCAACATCTGCAGTATACCAACGCGTGGGGACATCACACACCAGTTTGTAAGCCGGAAGCTGCAAACGCTGCTGAAACACGGCAAGGGCGGCAGAAGCTGTAGGTGACTTTCTAAAATGGGCACACAGGCGGCATACTTTAACAAGCAGATCCGGCAGCTCCGGGAAGGATTTGAGAAACCGCTGAACCACGAGGTTAAGCACATGGGCCAGGCATGGTACGTGTGTGAGCTCGCCTCAGAGCCGCCACAAGGTTCCCGCCATTGTCACACACGACCATGCCTGGCTGTAGGTTCAGCGGTGTGAGCCACAGATCTGCCTGCTCTTTCAGAGCTGTCCACAACTCTTCAGCATTGTGCGGTTTGTCACCTAAGCATATTAGCTTCAGCACAGCCTGTAGCTACTTGGCCGAGGCAGTGCTGCAGTGCTTCCAGCTTGTGACTGATGTGGTCATTTCGGAGATGGAGGCTGAAGAGGAGTAGGCGGCTGAGGTGCAGGAGCTGTAGACTGTGGGGACAACCCTGATTGACCTAGGGCCTGCAATCCTTGGTGTCGGGAGGACATGTTCCGTCCCAAGGACCGACAGGGTCCCGGCTTCCACTATGTTAACCCAGTGTGCCGTCAGTGAGATGTACCGTCCCTGCCCACAAGCACTTGTCCACGTGTCCGTGGTTAGGTGGACTTTCCCGGTAACTGTGTTGTTGAGGGCACAGCTAATGTTTAGGGACACGTGCTTGTGTAATGCGGAGACGGCACACCGGGAGAAATAGTGGTGGCTGAGTACCGAGGGACGGCCACCGCCATCAGGTTGCGGAATGCTTCCGTCTCCACGAGCCTAAAAGGCAACACTTCGAGTGCAAGCAGTTGTGAAATGTGGGAATTTAGTAGTGTGGCCTGTGGGGCGTTGGCTGCGCATTTGCGCTTGTGCTCCAAGGACTGGGGTATGGACAACTGAAAGCTGCGCTGGGCAAGGACATGGACGTGCTTCCTGATGCTGCTACTTGAGAGTGTGCAACGACAGGTGCAGGGCAGGAGGCATCTTCGCATGCACCATGGACAGGGGATTGGCTTGCATGCACAACAGCGGAAGAAGCAGTGGTGCCACCCGCAGACACTGTTCCTGGACCCTGGGGTTAGGCCCACAAAGTCGGGAGCTTTGCTGCCTTGTGCCTGATCATGCTGGTGGTGGTCAGGCTGCTAGTTTTGCCACTCCAGCTGATGCTGGCCTGGCAAGTGGTGCAAATGGCCTTTTTGGGGTTATCGGCAGAGTCTTTAAAAAACAACCAGACTCGGGAAGACCTAACAGTTATACTGGCAACTTCCTTCGTGTTGGTGTTACGGGGAACGGTTGTTCGCCTTCTGTCTGCGGCCAACACACTGCTTGTTCTTGTTAGAACCGTCCTGTTAGTTCTTTTTCTATTTTGTTGGTCACATGACTTTCTGCCTATATAATCCAGCTCCGCCCTTCTGGCCTTGCTGGACTTAAGTGTTACATTTACTCTTAAGCTAGCCAGGTGCCTTGTACCTAACTCTGTAGTTTGCTTGGTCTTTGGACCACTAGTACTTTTTGTTTGTTTGTCTTTGCTCTGCTACAATTTCTGCTAGGAGGTGTCCAACTATATCCCAGTCCGTAGTTCTTGTAGGGACCCCTCCCTTATATCTATAGGTCTGCGTTCAGACTAGCCGAGGACTTAGGCGGGTCTGTTCACAAGGAACAGGTTCCCCGCTGCATCGTAGGGAATCAGCTTAGTCCTATTGTAGGGACAGTTTTCCTATCTTTCCTTAGTGCTTGTAGCAGTTCATAACAGTAAGTCCAGCCCAAAATAAAACACTCTAAGGAAAGTAATCCAGAATTCAGCATGGTGTCGGTTCAGGAGTTGGCTCAATGCCTGCAGGGACTGTCTTTGGAGGTGGCCGAGCTCCAGCAACACGTGAGTAGCTGTCCTGTAGCGCATTTTGTCGAACCGAAGGTAAGACTGCCAGATTTTTTTTATGGTAAACAGCAAGATTTTTTTTCCTTTAAAAACGCTTGTTTATTATATTTTCGTTTAAGACCCAGATCCTCGGGGAATGAATCACAGCGCATTGGGTTTATAATGTCACTTTTGCGTAAAGAACCACAGGGATGGGCCTTTTCTCTACAACCTAATGATCCGTGTTTTAGATCTGTGGAAGATTTTTTTTCTGCTATGGGGTTGTTGTATGATGATCCTGATCGAGTCTCATCTGCTGAAACGGAATTAAGACGTTTGAAGCAGGGATCAGGTGATGTGGAAAATTATTGTACATACTTCAGAAGATGGTCGGCTGAAGTGGAATGGAATGACTCAGCATTAAAATGTCTGTTTCTTGCTGGTCTAGGTGAAAGGGTTAAGGATCTGCTGATTGCCTTCCCAAAACCTGGAACCTTGCAGGAGGCAATGCAATTAGCTATACGTGTGGACAGGAGACTGCATGCTAGGATTAATGAGGAGAAATCTACTGCTATGGCAGCTCCTAGTTTTCAGAGGGTCTGCTCGGAAGGTGGAGAACCGATGGAGATTGGGGCGATGTCACCCCACTCTCAGGAAAAAGACCGCAGGTTTGCTAAGGGATTGTGTTTTTATTGCAGTAAATCTGACCACTTTATTAAGAACTGTGTGCTTCGTTTGAACAAAGAAAAAAAAAAGAGGTCAGTTACGCCCGTATAGCTTGTTTAAACTCAAAAGGAGTATTTCTTTCTGGAAGCACCTCATTCCAGGAGGAGTTGATTGAATTTCGGGTATTTGTGGATTGTGGTTCTACACTCAATGTGATTGATAAGGGATTTTTGGAAAAATTTTAATTAGAATCCAAACTTTTGTCATCTCCTATTTCTGTGGTTGCTGTTGATGGCTCTCCCTTGAAATGTATTACTCACAAGGTTTTAGAATTTTCCCTCACCATTAATGGTATTCACCAAGAGAATTTGGATTTGGCGGTATTAAATAATTTGCCTTCTCCAGTGGTTTTGGGGTTACCTTGGTTAAAATTGCACAATCCTGTACTGGACTGGTCTACCCATGAAATTAAGTCTTGGAGTCCTAAGTGTCATGATAAATGTTGTAACGGTCGCATTGCTGCTGTGGAAAAGAGGGGAAGTACCTGTACCTATTCAGGATTTTTGGAAGGTTTTTTCTGAGGAGGAGTCGCAAGTTTTGCCTCCTCATAGGGACTATGATTGCACCATTGAGTTTGTTCCTGCAGCTACTCTTCCCAAGAGTCGCTTATTTAATCTGACTATCCCTGAGAGAAAGGCCTTGGAGGAATACATACAGACAAGCTTGGCCGCCGGTCACATTAGACCTTCTAAGTCTCCTGTGGCTGTTGGATTTTTTTTTGTTAAAAAAAAGGACGGCAGTTTTCGTCCATGTCTGGACTTTCGCGAAATTAATAAAATTACCGTACGCAATTCCTACCCACTGCCATTAATTCCTGACTTGTTCAACCAGTTAGTGGGGGCCAAGTGGTTCACTAAAATTGATCTCCGGGGGGCATACAATTTGTTACGTATGAAGGAAGGTGATGAATGGAAAACTGCTTTTAACACTCCGGTGGGTCATTTTGAGAATCTGGTGATGCTTTTGGTCTTACCAATGCACCAGCGTATTTTCAGAGCCTTATTAATGACTTCCTAAGACTGTTGATAGGTAAGAATGTGGTTGTGTATTTGGATGACATTTTGATTTATTCGCCGGATCTGGAGTCCCATTGGCAGAGTGTACGTGAAGTGTTGCAGTTATTGAGTGATAATTCACTTTTTGCTAAGCTGGAGAAATGTGAGTTCGCTGTGCAGAGAATTAGTTTTTTGGGCTACATTATCTCCAGCGAGGGCTTTGATATGGACCCGGTGAAGGTTCAGGAGGTGCAGGAATGGCCTAGGCCTATTGGTTTGAAATTGATACAGAGATTTTTTGGTTTCGCCAATTATTACAGAAAATTCATTAAGAATTTTTCTATAATTGTTAAGCCGCTGACCGATCTCACCAGCAAAGGTGCGAATACGGTTCAGCGGACTACGGAGGCCATTGAAGCTTTTGTGTATCTCAAGGAGAGGTTCAGTTCTGCCCCCATCCTTATGCAGCCTGATGAGACCAAGCCTTTTTTGGTCGAGGTTGATGCTTCTTCGGTGGGGGTCAGGGCTGTTTTGTCTCAGGAAAACAAGGATGGAGTACATCCCTGTGCCTTTTTTTCAAAAAATTTTTCTGAGACCGAACTTAATTACGATGTTGGTAATCGGGAATTGCTGGCTATTAGACTCTCATTTGAACATTGGCTTCATCTCTTGGAAGGTGCTAAATTTCCCATTCAGGTTTTCACTGATCATAAGAATCTGATCTATCTTGATGCCGCCAAGCGCTTGAATGCCCGTCAGGCTAAGTGGGCACTTTTTTTTTCGCGGTTTAATTTTTCTGCTACTTATATCCCGGGTACCAAGAATGTAAAAGCTGATGCTTTATCTCGCAGCTTTTCTCCCATGGTTGGTACCGAGGAGGAGGAGAGCATTTTACAGGAAGGTGTTGTGATAGCAGCATTGGACTCCGTTTTGGAAGATGGGATTCTGAAAGCCCAGGAGGATGCCCCGTCTAACACTCCCCATGGGAGGTTGTTTGTGCCTAGGAACTTTAGGAGAGATTTGTTTGTGGAGTGTCATGAGTCTCGGTTGGCAGGTCATCCAGGAATTTCTGAGACTAAGAGACTTGTAGGTCGCAGTTTTTCGTGGCCTGGGTGGCAGAAGGAAGTCATTAAGTGGGTGCGTCAATGTACTGTGTGTGCTAGATCTAAGTCTTCACATGCTCCTGCTGCGGGGTTGCTTAGCCCTCTGGAGGTTCCTAGTGCACCCTGGACGCATCTTGCTATGGATTTTATTACTGACCTTCCCTCCTCTGAGGGTTTCACTGTAATCTGGGTGGTCGTGGACCATTTTAGCAAGATGTGTCACTTGGTTCCTTTCATCAAACTGCCCTGCGCTAAGACACTCGCTAAGGCTTTTGTTAAGGAAATTGTCAGACTCCAGGGCGTTCCTACCGACATTGTTTCCGATAGGGGACCTCAGTTCATGGCTCGTTTTTGGTGTGCCTTTTGTGACAGGTTGGGAGTTCATTTGTCATTTTCATCTGGATATCATCCTGAGTCTAATGGACAGACAGAAAGAAAGAACCAGGATGTTGAACAGTTTTTGCGTTGTTTTGTGGCTGACAATCAAGAGGTGTGGCCTGAGTTTCTGCCACTTGCTGAATTTGCTCTTAACAACCATACATCCTCTTCTGCTGGGTGTTCTCCTTTTTTTTGTTGTACTGGGAGACATCCGTCGTTTGGGTCATTCTCCAAATTGGTATCGGCTGTGCCGGAGGAGAAGAATTTTTCCGGTGATTTGGAGAGAGTTTGGACTGATGTACGTTGTAACCTTCAAGAGGCTAACGAAAAATCTAAGAGGTACGGTTGGTGACATGGTTTGGTTGTCCTCTAAGAATCTGCGGTTGAGGATTCCTTCTAAGAAATTGGGCCCGAAATTTGTAGGGCCGTTTAAGGTACTTCAGGTAGTTAACCAATCTGCTGTTAGGTTGGAGGTTCCCACCTCCTGGAAGATTAATCCGGTGTTTCATGTTTCCTTATTGAAAAAAGCTGAGGTTTCGGATAGGGACGCCACTGTCTCTGTTCCTCCGGTGGTGGAAGACGGTGAATATGAAATTTCTCGCATTCTTAATTCTAGATGGCATAGAGGGAGATTGCAGTATCTCGTCGCTTGGAAAGGTTTCGGTCCCGAGGATAACACCTGGGTAAAGGCGGATGATGTCTCTGCTCCTAGACTTATCAGAGCGTTTCACAGGAGGTTTCCTGATAGACCTGGGCCTGGAGGATCCGGAGGATCCTCCTAGAAGAGGGGGTACTGTTAGAACCCTCCTGTTAGTTCTTTTTCTATTTTGTTGGTCACATGACTTTCTGCCTATATAATCCAGCTCCGCCCTTCTGGCCTTGCTGGACTTCAGTGTTACATTTACTCTTAAGCTAGCCAGGTGCCTTGTACCTAACTCTGTAGTTTGCTTGGTCTTTGGACCACTAGTACTTTTTGTTTGTTTGTCTTTGCTCTGCTACAATTTCTGCTAGGAGGTGTCCAACTATATCCCAGTCCTTAGTTATTGTAGGGACCCCTCCCTTATTTCTATAGGTCTGCGTTCAGGCTAGCCGAGGACTTAGGCGGGTCTGTTCACAAGGAACAGGTCCCCCGCTGCATCGTAGGGAATCAGCTTAGTCCTATTGTAGGGACAGTTTTCCTATCTTTCCTTAGTGCTTGTAGCAGTTCATAACAGTTCTTGCCTGTTTTGGTGCTATGCCTCCCTCCCCCTGTGTGCTGCTGTCCTCTCTCTGCATGTCCTCCTGCCAGATTGGTTCAGTTACTATATCTTCCACCACCTTGTCTTCCCTTTCCGCACCCTGGTCCTCCTCCTGACTTTCTGGCAATTGTATCTCATCATCGTCCACCTTTTGTGACACTTTCCCACAGTCGCCTTCGTGTAATTGTGACTGCTCAAATATTTGGGTATCGCTACATGCGATCTCATCTTGCTCCCCTTCAAGTGGACCGGGCGAGAGGCCCGAATCTATAAATGAAAAAGTGAACAGCTCTTCAGAGTGTCCAAGTGTGGGATCAGTTGTCTCTAGGTACTCGGCCTGGTGGGAGGAAGGAGGATCAGGGTGAGGAATATGCAGTCCAGACTCACGGCTACTGAGATTTGACCGTGTGGAAGACAGGGTGGTGGTGGTGGTGGCAAAGTGACTGGAAGCGTTATCCGCTATCCAACCAACAACCTTTTGACACTGCTCTGGGTTCAATAGTGGTGTGCTGCGGTCCCCTAGGAATTGGGACCGGAAGATCGGGCGAGAAGATGTGGGTGTTTGTTGTGGCACAATTTCAGCTTGCCCACGGCCTCGGCCTCTGCATGCACCATCACCATAACGTCCAGTTCCCCGTCCCTCGCCATGCGCCTTGCCCATTTTAAATGGAGGACAGTATCTTCCACGCTCACTACAAATGGCTGAATTTGGATCGAAGTTGTAATCCGTGTGATGGAGAGACCACAGTTTTAATTACCTGGCCTGTAGGTAACTATTTTGAACAGCAAACTGGTGTCAATTGCTTCACTGACACACTGCAAAAAATTTTAATGGAAGCCTGAAATGGCAGCATTTTCAGCGCTATTATATGTGATCCGTGTGACGGACAAACCAGTTTTAAACAGATGGATTTTTAGCGCTGTAATATGGAAAGGACCTGTCTGTATTCTACAGTGCCAACAAGCAAATGGCGCAGAAAAACTGTGTTTTCTGGATTGTTTTTCAAGCAAATAATGAGGATTAAGATCCAAAAAAAAAATTATTCCTGGCCCCTGAGACCTGGGCCTATTTCTAGAAATATCTAACAGCAGCAGCAGCAGACAAAACTGGAATGGAGCCTCTTGTGCTATGTGCACTGCAGTCTGCTATATACCCTGCCTGCCTGCCTATATACACTGCCTGCCTGATATCGCTGCAGATGGATTAGTCCTCAGAAGGACTGTTTGTTGAGATGGATATGTGTCTCTAATATAGTTTGGTACACCTACACTAACTAGAAACAAGCGAATCTCTCCCTAGCTCAGCAGCACCTCTCCCTACACTATCTGATTCTGGAGTGACTGTGACGAGTATGGCGGCACCAGGTCTGATATAGACCTGATGACGCTGTGCGGCCAGCCAATCACTGTAATGCCACAACCAACATGGCTACGGCATTACAGAGACTGGCTGGCAATCCCTGCATGTTCATTGGCTCTGTAAAGAGCGCCAAACATGCAGGGAGGGGACCCGAGCTCCCGCCGAGCAACCCCAGAAATACTCGGCGAGCGCCGAGCATCTCGAGAAGTGAGATGCACGGGCAAGCACCGAGCAGTAGCGACCATGCTCGCTCATCACTATCGAGCATGTCACTCGAACATCCACGATACTCACTGCATACACGAGCACCCAATGCAAACTCAAGTAGTGAGCACTAGTCGCCATATCGTCATTATTTTTTATCTTTACTATTGAAAAAATCCCAACCCCAACACAACCCCAACCTTAGCACAACCCCAACCCTAGCACAACCCTAACCCTAGCACAACCTTAACCCTAACACAACCCTAACCCTAGAGTTTATTTTTTACGCCGTTCTTCGTGCGGTATAAGTGATTAAACGACTTCATTCTTCGGGTTGGTGCGATTACAGCAATACCAGATTCATATCAGGTTTTTATGATTGACAGCTGTCACACACTAAAAGACGCCTTTTTGCAAAGACTAGTTTTTGCATCGCCATATTTTGAGAGCTATACTCTTTCCATATTTCGGTCGACAGAGTCATGTGACGGCTTGTTCTTTGCGCGACGAGTTGCCGTTTTTATTGGTACCATCATCAGGCACTTACCATTTTTTGATTGCTTTCTAATCCGATTTTTGGGATAAACAATAAACAAAAACCAACAATTCAGGAATTGTTTTTGGTTTTATTTTATGCCGTTCCACGTGTGGTGAAATTGATAAGGCAGCTTTAGGCTATGTGCCCACGATGCAGAAATGCTCCGGATTAATCCTGAGCGTTTCTGCATCTTTCTGGCAGAAAAAACGCATGTGGATTGTACATGCGGATTGTACATGCGGATTGTACATGCGTTTTTCCTGCCAGGGACATGCGGATGTGAAGCGTTCTTCACATGCATTTCCGCATGCGGGTTGTCAAGCGCTTTGCCAAGCGATTTTAGCATCACCTGGAAAGTGCTTGTCAACTTGGTCACACTATATAAATCCATGCAAACGGCAACCGGCATGCATTTATATAGTGTGACCTTAAAGAATGTTAAAAAATAAAAAAATAAATCTATACTTACCTTCTGATGGCCCGCGGAGTCTTTATTCGATCCGTCCTGGCTGCCGGCAGCTCGCAGTACACTGAAGGACCTGCCGACGTCAGCGTCCCGTGACCCGTCACATGACTGAATTACGTCAGCGCAGGTCCTTCAGTCCACCGCGATCTGCCGGCAAGCAAAGACAAGCACACCGGGGGCCATCAGAAGGTAAGTATAATATTTATTTTTTATTTTATTCTTTTTTTTTACAGGTTCTATGGTACCCGGGTCTGGAGGAGAGTCTCCTCTCCTCCACACCCGGGTTCTATCCGCACAATGAAACGCTTGGATTCCGCATGTACAGATGCAGTGATGCGGATTCCATGCGTTCCAATGCAAGTCAATGGCGGCGAAAACGCAGCGCTTCCGCAAAATAATTGGTAGTGCTGCGCTTTTTTCCGCAATGATAATCCGCAGCGGAAAAGGCCTTCTAATATGCTTTTTTTAAGCGTTTCTGCAGCGGAATTGCAGCTGCGGAAACGCTTAAAAACGCATCGTGGGCACACAGCCTTATTCTTCGGGTCAGTACGTCTATAGCGGTACCTCATTTATATAGTTTTTTTATGTTTCGTCCCTTTTACACAATAAAAGCTATTTTATAGAAAAAAAAAATTTTTGCATCGCTTTATTCTGAGAGCTGTAACTTTTTTATTTTTCAGCTGATGGAGCTGTATGGCAGCTTGTTTTTTGCAGGACAAGATGACATTTTCAGCGGTACCATTTTTATTTACATTTGTTTTTTTGATCGCGTCTTATTCCATTTTTTGTTTGGCGGTATGATGATAAAGCACCATTTTTTGCTTCGTTTTTTATTTATTCTTTTTACCGTTTTCACTAAAGGGGTTAACTAGCAGACCGTTTTATAGGGCAGGTCGTTCCGGACGCGGCAATACCAAATATGTGTATTTTTATTGTTCTTTTTATTTCATAATAATATTTATGGATGGGTATATTATATTTTTATTTTTGGGGGATTATTTTTTTTTTTTTTTTATATATATATTTTTAATTTTTTTTTCACTTTCTGATTCTTTTTTTACTTTTACACCTTGTCCCACTATGGGACTTTCACT
The DNA here is from genome assembly GCF_046119375.1 of Phyllobates terribilis. Classification (NCBI taxonomy): domain Eukaryota; kingdom Metazoa; phylum Chordata; class Amphibia; order Anura; family Dendrobatidae; genus Phyllobates; species Phyllobates terribilis. The sequence goes on along the minus strand of NW_027362763.1, from coordinate 677,710,636 downwards.
TTTTACTTTCAGATCGCCTGTATAGCACAGGAATGCAGCACCATCCCTGTGCTATACAGGCAGTCAGCGCTGCACAGGGAGAAGTTACTTTGGTCATGCACTGCGCATGACCAAAGCAACTTCCTGCCTTCTGGTGACCCATATGTTGTCATGACGACATCGGGTCATCATGACAACATCCGGGACCAGACTCAGACGCCACGGGACGTCAGGAGATGGGGTGAGTATCGCCCTTACCACCGCAATGCTGCGATCGACTTCGATTGCAGCATTGCGGGGGTTAATGTGCCGGAAGTGGTGCGGGACCGCTCCTGGCACATAGCACTGGGTGTCAGCTGTAACTATTAGCTGACACCCGGCGGTGATCACCAAGCACCTCTTGTGTGCGGGCGCAATCATTATATGCGTAATAGTACGTACATGGTCCATAAAGCCCAGGGCGCAGGTACGTACTATTACTGACCTGGTTGGAAAGGTGCTAAAGGGGTTGTCCAGGTTTTGAGCAGATGTGAATCATTCTCACAGTAGGTGTTGATGGGAATCTCCTGTGCTGGCGCTGGGAGCGGGCAATCAAGTGACCACATGTGCAATATGTGATATATATAGTCCTAGACATGCACGACGTCGCTCAACCCTGTCTGGTCGGAATGTGGCCGGAAGTATACATATCACATGATTCCGGTCACCCGGTCTCCTCAACTGCACCTGAGAGTCCTATCAGAGCGCACTGTGGGCATCCACAAGTCTCTAGTCACATAGAATGATTGCAAACTTTTGGCCAAATCTGAACAACTCCTTTAAACATTTCAATAAACGTAGTTTTAAGTTGCATTGGAGTTGTTTTACATTTATAGTGACTAAAGCCCCTAGTGGTTAATGCAGAAACAGCACCATGATTCAACCATAAACCAAATTGGGTCCATTTTGACGGTTCCCTGGAGTTTAGACCTACAGTCATTGCATAGAATAACAGACAAAAGTTTGTGCTAAATGTGAGGTCACGAGTCGGCGTTGGATCCTCTGAAGTAGAAGAACCTTATATAATGTCAGTGAGGACAGAGGCCAGGAATGGAAACTCAGGCACCGCCAAGAACTTATGGGGCAACCCATATCCATATGCACGATTATGTCATAGGGATATAATAGATTGGGGGGTCACATACTTAGCCCCCTCCATGTGGACCCCAGCTCAGCCTTACATCACAGCTGAACAATATCAATAAAGGTCATTTATTTAGCCAGGAATGAGCTGACTCAGGGGGTCCTGTCTGCAGTGCCCCTTATAGTTAAGGTGTTTGTCATCCATTTAGTATTAAAAAATAATGGACATTTTGATTCCGTTTTGCATCTGTTCTTGATCCGTTTGTAATTGACCTGATTTTCCTAACGGCGTCTCTAGTGTCCTAGGTGCGGGCAGTGCTACAAGTCATATCCATCCTTTAGGATCCGTTTGCGATCCTTTTTTTTGTCTGACTTTGTAATACTTTAGCAGATTATATTTTTAGTTCTGGTTTCAAAAACGGAAACCGACCACTGGCGAAAAAAGTAACATCATGAGACTCTTTCTACAACTGCTTCCCCCAATAGTAGGAAAAACATCTCAATAAAGGTAAAATCTGACATCTGGGAAAGACACAGCACTGCCACATCCGGACGCGACCCTCCATTGTGTCTTCTCTTATGTCTTTCTTAGCCAAGACCATTTTCTTAGAGCTGAAGTTGGTGGATTTGCCATAACCAGGACAGCGAAGCAAATTCTCTTGTTGTCAGTGCCCCCTACAGGCCATGAGCAGTACTGCACACATGGGGAAGGACTGTATGATCCTGGTATAGACCAGTGGGCTCCTACTTGTGGCTCCCCAATTGTTAGGAAACTACAACTCCCAGCATGCAGGGTTCAAGAAATGCTGGGAGTTGTAGTTTAACACCAGCTGCAGAGTCACATTACCATCCTTCAGATTTTAGATTGATCACACTGAACATGATATACATATACATGGTAGATATGGGCATGGAGCATAGCCGGACACGATACATTCTGTGTACCCAAAATAATGGCACCAAATGACAACATTTACCCTTCTCTATAGCTCAGGGTCTAGATCACATGTGCAAATGTAGCAGAGCAGGATTAAAACTAAAGAGGTAGAATTACCGTAAAAATGAGAACACATTCTCTTTTCATTGTCCCTATTGCCAAAAACAAACTCATCTCAAAACCGCTGATCAGATAGACTCTGCTACATCTCTCTATCACTGACACTGCAGTGTTTGCCCATCATGACAACTGTCTCCTAACACAGCTCTGCTACACCTGACAAGCTCAGCACTGCTTATCTGACTTTTTCACTGTCATATGAAATTCAGAAGGGTTCTGATAAGTGACGACAATCCTCATCATCCAGAACACAACGCAGAGAAGCTAAAAGTGACAGAAACATTCACAGCTCAATACTGTGCAACATAAGGTAACTGTGGTAGTACTGCTACATGGGGTGTATGGTGCTACATGGGGTGTATGGTGCTACATGGGGGTGTATGGTGCTACATGGGGTGTATGGTGCTACATGGGGGTGTATGGTGCTACATGGGGTGTATGGTGCTACATGGGGGTGTATGGTGCTACATGGGGTGTATGGTGCTACATGGGGGTGTATGGTGCTACATGGGGGTGTATGGTGCTACATGGGGGTGTATGGTGCTACATGGGATGTATGGTGCTACATGGGGGTGTATGGTGCTACATGGGGTGTATGGTGCTACATGGGGGTGTATGGTGCTACATGGGGTGTATGGTGCTACATGGGGGTGTATGGTGCTACATGGGGTGTATGGTGCTACATGGGGGTGTATGGTGCTACATGGGGTGTATGGTGCTACATGGGATGTATGGTGCTACATGGGGTGTATGGTGCTACATGAGGGTGTATGGTGCTACATGGGGTGTATGGTGCTACATGGGGGTGTATGGTGCTACATGGGGGTGTATGGTGCTACATGGGGGTGTATGGTGCTACATGGGATGTATGGTGCTACATGGGGGTGTATGGTGCTACATGGGGTGTATGGTGCTACATGGGGTGTATGGTGCTACATGGGATGTATGGTGCTACATGGGGGTGTATGGTGCTACATGGGGTGTATGGTGCTACATGGGGGTGTATGGTGCTACATGGGGTGTATGGTGCTACATGGGGTGTATGGTGCTACATGGGATGTATGGTGCTACATGGGGTGTATGGTGATACATGGGGGTGTATGGTGCTACATGGGGTGTATGGTGCTACATGGCGTGTATGGTGCTACATGGGGTGTATGGTGCTACATGGGGTGTATGGTGCTACATGGGATGTATGGTGCTACATGGGATGTATGGTGCTACATGGGGTGTATGGTGCTACATGGGGGTGTATGGTGCTACATGGGGAGTATGGTGCTACATGGGGTGTATGGTGCTACATGGGGTGTATGGTGCTACATGGGGGTGTATGGTGCTACATGGGGTGTATGGTGCTACATGGGGGTGTATGGTGCTACATGGGGTGTATGGTGCTACATGGGGGTGTATGGTGCTACATGGGGTGTATGGTGCTACATGGGGGTGTATGGTGCTACATGGGGGTGTATGGTGCTACATGGGATGTATGGTGCTACATGGGGGTGTATGGTGCTACATGGGGTGTATGGTGCTACATGGGGGTGTATGGTGCTACATGGGGTGTATGGTGCTACATGGGGTGTATGGTGCTACATGGGGTGTATGGTGATACATGGGGGTGTATGGTGCTACATGGGGTGTCTGGTGCTACATGGCGTGTATGGTGCTACATGGGGTGTATGGTGCTACATGGGGTGTATGGTGCTACATGTGATGTATGGTGCTACATGGGATGTATGGTGCTACATAGGGTGTATGGTGCTACATGGGGGTGTATGGTGCTACATGGGGGTGTATGGTGCTACATGGGGAGTATGGTGCTACATGGGGTGTATGGTGCTACATGGGGGTGTATGGTGCTACATGGGGTGTATGGTGCTACATGGGGTGCATGGTGCTACATGGGGGTGTATGGTGCTACATGGGGGTGTATGGTGCTACATGGGGTGTATGGTGCTACATGGGGGTGTATGGTGCTACATGGGGTGTATGGTGCTACATGGGGTGTATGGTGCTCATGGGGGTGTACGGTGCTACATGGGTGTACGGTGCTACATGGGGTGTGTATGGTGCTACATGGGGATGTATGGTGCTACATGGGGGTGTATGGTGCTACCATGGGGGTGTTATGGTGCTACATGGGGTGTATGGTGCTACATGGGGGTGTATGGTGCTACATGGGGTGTATGTGCTACATGGGGTGTATGGTGCTACATGGGGGTGTATGGTGCTACATGGGGTGTATGGTGCTACATGGGGGTGTATGGTGCTACATGGGGTTGTATGGTGCTACATGGGGTGTATGGTGCTACATGGGGTGTATGGTGCTACATGGGGGTGTATGGTGCTACATGGGGTGTATGGTGCTACATGGGATGTATGGTGCTACATGGGGTGTATGGTGATACATGGGGTGTATGGTGCTACATGGCGTGTATGGTGCTACATGGGGTGTATGGTGCTACATGGGGTGTATGGTGATACATGGGGTGTATGGTGCTACATGGGGGTGTATGGTGCTACATGGGGAGTATGGTGCTACATGGGGTGTATTGTGCTACATGGGGGTGTATGGTGCTACATGGGGTGTATGGTGCTACATGGGGTGCATGGTGCTACATGGGGGTGTATGGTGCTACATGGGGTGTATGGTGCTACATGGGGGTGTATGGTGCTACATGGGGTGTATGGTGCTACATGGGGGTGTATGGTGCTACATGGGGTGTATGGTGCTACATGGGGTGTATGGTGCTACATGGGGGTGTATGGTGCTACATGGGGGTGTACGGTGCTACATGGGGTGTATGGTGCTACATGGGGGTGTATGGTGCTACATGGGGTGTACGGTGCTACATGGGGTGTATGGTGCTACATGGGGGTGTATGGTGCTACATGGGGTGTATGGTACTACATGGGGTGTATGGTGCTACATGGGGGTGTATGGTGCTACATGGGGTGTATGGTGCTACATGGGGGTGTATGGTGCTACATGGGATGTATGGTGCTACATGGGGTGTATGGTGATACATGGGGGTGTATGGTGCTACATGGGGTGTATGGTGCTACATGGCGTGTATGGTGCTACATGGGGTGTATGGTGCTACATGGGGTGTATGGTGCTACATGGGATGTATGGTGCTACATGGGGTGTATGGTGATACATGGGGTGTATGGTGCTACATGGCGTGTATGGTGCTACATGGGGTGTATGGTGCTACATGGGGTGTATGGTGATACATGGGGGTGTATGGTGCTACATGGGGAGTATGGTGCTACATGGGGTGTATGGTGCTACATGGGGGTGTATGGTGCTACATGGGGTGTATGGTGCTACATGGGGTGCATGGTGCTACATGGGGGTGTATGGTGCTACATGGGGTGTATGGTGCTACATGGGGGTGTATGGTGCTACATGGGGTGTATGGTGCTACATGGGGGTGTATGGTGCTACATGGGGGTGTATGGTGCTACATGGGGTGTATGGTGCTACATGGGGGTGTATGGTGCTACATGGGGGTGTATGGTGCTACATGGGGGTGTACGGTGCTACATGGGGTGTATGGTGCTACATGGGGGTGTATGGTGCTACATGGGGTGTACGGTGCTACATGGGGTGTATGGTGCTACATGGGGGTGTATGGTGCTACATGGGGTGTATGGTGCTACATGGGGGTGTATGGTGCTACATGGGGTGTATGGTGCTACATGGGGTGTATGGTGCTACATGGGATGTATGGTGCTACATGGGGTGTATGGTGATACATGGGGGTGTATGGTGCTACATGGGGTGTATGGTGCTACATGGGGTGTATGGTGCTACATGGGATGTATGGTGCTCCATGGGGTGTATGGTGCTACATGGGGTGTATGGTGATACATGGGGGTGTATGGTGCTACATGGGGGTGTATGATGCTACATGGGGAGTATGGTGCTACATGGGGTGTATGGTGCTACATGGGGGTGTATGGTGCTACATGGGGTGTATGGTGCTACATGGGGTGTATGGTGCTACATGGGGGTGTATGGTGCTACATGGGGTGTATGGTGCTACATGGGGTGTATGGTGCTACATGGGGTGTATGGTGCTACATGGGGTGTATGGTGCTACATGGGGGTGTATGGTGCTACATGGGGGTGTACGGTGCTACATGGGGTTGTACGGTGCTACATGGGGTGTACGGTGCTACATGGGGGTGTATGGTGCTACATGGGATGTATGGTGCTACATGGGGTGTATGGTGCTACATGGGGGTGTATGGTGCTACATGGGGGTGTATGGTGCTACATGGGGGTGTATGGTGCTACATGGGGTGTATGGTGCTACATGGGGGTGTATGGTGCTACATGGGGTGTATGGTGCTACATGGGGGGTATGGTGCTACATGGGGTGTATGGTGCTACATGGGGTGTATGGTGCTACATGGGGGTGTATGGTGCTACATGGGGAGTATGGTGCTACATGGGGTGTATGGTGCTACATGGGGTGTATGGTGCTACATGGGGGTGTATGGTGCTACATGGGGTGTATGGTGCTACATGGGATGTATGGTGCTACATGGGGTGTATGGTGCTACATGGGTGTGTATGGTGCTACATGGGGTGTACGGTGCTACATGGGGGTGTATGGTGATACATGGGGTGTATAGTGCTACATGGGGTGTATGGTGATACATGGGGGTGGATGGTGCTATATGGGGTGGATGGTGCTACATGGGATGTATGGTGCTACATGGGGGTGTATGGTGCTACATGGGGGTGTATGGTGCTACATGGGGTGTATGGTGCTACATGGGGTGTATGGTGCTACATGGGGGTGTATGGTGCTACATGGGGTGTATAGTGCTACATGGGGGTGTATGGTGCTACATGGGGTTTATGGTGCTACATGGGGGTGTATGGTGCTACATGGGAGGTATGGTGCTACATGGGGTGTATGGTGCTACATGGGGGTGTATGGTGCTACATGGGGTGTACGGTGCTACATGGGGGTGTATGGTGATACATGGGGTGTATAGTGCTACATGGGGGTGTATGGTGATACATGGGGGTGTATGGTGCTATATGGGGTGTATGGTGCTACATGGGATGTATGGTGCTACATGGGGTGTATGGTGCTACATGGGGGTGTATGGTGCTACATGGGGTGTATGGTGCTACATGGGGTGTAGGTGCTACATGGGGTGTATGGTGCTACATGGGGGTGTATGGTGCTACATGGGGCGTATGGTGCTACATGGGGGTGTATGGTGCTACATGGGGTGTATGGTGCTACATGGGGGTGTATGGTGCTACATGGGGTGTATGGTGCTACATGGTGTGTATGGTGCTACATGGGATGTATGGTGCTACATGGGATGTATGGTGCTACATGGGGTGTATGGTGCTACATGGGGTGTATGGTGCTACATGGGGGTGTATGGTGCTACATGGGGTGTATGGTGCTACATGGGATGTATGGTGCTACATGGGGGTGTATGATGCTACATGGGGTGTACGGTGCTACATGGGGGTGTACGGTGATACATGGGGTGTATAGTGCTACATGGGGGTGTATGGTGATACATGGGGGTGTATGGTGCTATATGGGGTGTATGGTGCTACATGGGATGTATGGTGCTACATGGGATGTATGGTGCTACATGGGGGTGTATGGTGCTACATGGGGGTGTATGGTGATACATGGGTGTGTATGGTGATACATGGGGTGTATGGTGCTACATGGGGGTGTATGGTACTACATGGGGTGTATGGTGCTACATGGGGTGAATGGTGCTACATGGGGGTGTATGGTGCTACATGGGGTGTATGGTGCTACATGGGGTGTATGGTGCTACATGGGGGTGTATGGTGCTACATGGGTGTATGGTGCTACATAGGGTGTACGGTGCTACATGGAGGTGTATGGTGATACATGGGGTGTATGGTGATACATGGGGGTGTATGGTGCTATATGGGGTGTATGGTGCTACATGGGATGTATGGTGCTACATGGGGGTGTATGGTGCTACATGGGGGTGTATGGTGCTACATGGGGGTGTATGGTGCTACATGGGGTGTATGGTGCTACATGGGGGTGTATGGTGCTACATGGGGTGTACGGTGCTACATGGAGGTGTATGGTGATACATGGGGTGTATGGTGATACATGGGGGTGTATGGTGCTATATGGGGTGTATGGTGCTACATGGGATGTATGGTGCTACATGGGATGTATGGTGCTACATGGGGGTGTATGGTGATACATTGGGGTGTATGGTGCTACATGGGGGTGTATGGTGCTACATGGGGTGTATGGTGCTACATGGGGGTGTATGGTGCTACATGGGGAGTATGGTGCTACATGGGGTGTATGGTGCTACATGGGGTGTATGGTGCTACATGGGGGTGTATGGTGCTACATAGGATGTATGGTGCTACATGGGGTGTATGGTGCTACATGGGGTGTACGGTGCTACATGGGGTGTACGGTGCTACATGGGGGTGTATGGTGATACATGGAGTGTATAGTGCTACATGGGGTGTATGGTGATACATGGGGGTGTATGTTGCTATATGGGGTGGATGGTGCTACATGGGATGTATGGTGCTACATGGGGGTGTATGGTGCTACATGGGGTGTATGGTGCTACATGGGGTGTATGGTGCTACATGGGGGTGTATGGTGCTACATGGGGTGTATGGTGCTACATGGGGTGTATGGTGCTACATGGGGGTGTATGGTGCTACATGGGGTTTATGGTGCTACATGGGGGTGTATGGTGCTACATGGGAGGTATGGTGCTACATGGGGTGTATGGTGCTACATGGGGGTGTATGGTGCTACATGGGGTGTACGGTGCTACATGGGGGTGTATGGTGATACATGGGGTGTATAGTGCTACATGGGGGTGTATGGTGATACATGGGGGTGTATGGTGCTATATGGGGTGTATGGTGCTACATGGGATGTATGGTGTTACGTGGGGTGTATGGTGCTACATGGGGGTGTATGGTGATACATGGGGGTGTATGGTGATACATGGGGGTGTATGGTGCTACATGGGGTGTATGGTGCTACATGGGGTGTATCGTGCTACATGGGGGTGTATGGTGCTACATGGGGTGTATGGTGCTACATGGGGGTGTATGGTGCTACAAGGGATGTATGGTGCTACATGGAGGTGCATGGTGCTACATGGAGGTGCATGGTGCTACATGGGGTGTATGGTGCTATATTGGGTGTATTGTGCTACATGGGGGTGTATGGTGCTACATGGGGGTGTATGGTGCTACTCGGGGTGTATGGTGCTACGTGGTGTGTATGGTGCTACGTGGTGTGTATGGTGCTACGTGGGGTGTATGGTGCTACATGGAGGTGCATGGTGCTACATGGGGTGTATGGTGCTACATGGAGGTGCATGGTGCTACATGGGGTGCATGGTGCTACATGGCGTGTATGGTGCTACATGGGGTGAATGGTGCTGCATGGGGTGTATGGTGCTACATGGAGTGTATGGTGCTACATGGGGTGTATGGTGCTACATGGGGTGAATGGTGCTGCATGGAGTGTATGGTGCTACATGGAGTGTATGGTGCTACATGGGGTGTATGGTGCTACATGGGGTGTATCGTGCTACATGGGGGTGTATGGTGCTACATGGGGTGTATGGTGCTACATGGGGGTGTATGGTGCTACATGGGGTGTACGGTGCTACATGGGGTGTACGGTGCTACATGGGGGTGTATGGTGATACATGGGGTGTATGGTGATACATGGGGGTGTATGGTGCTATATGGGGTGTATGGTGCTACATGGGATGTATGGTGCTACATGGGATGTATGGTGCTACATGGGGGTGTATGGTGATACATGGGGGTGTATGGTGCTACATAGGGGTGTATGGTGCTACATGGGGGTGTATGGTGATACATGGGGTGTATGGTGCTACATGGGGGTGTATGGTGATACATGGGGGTGTATGGTGATACATGGGGGTGTATGGTGCTATATGGGGTGTATGGTTCTACATGGGGTGTATGGTGCTACATGAGGTGTATGGTGCTACATGGGGTGTATGGTGCTACATGGGGGTGTATGGTGCTACATGGGGGTGTATGGTGCTACATGGGGGTGTATGGTGCTACATGGGGTGTATAGTGCTACCTGGGATGTATGGTACTACATGGGGGTGCATGGTGCTACATGGAGTGTATGGTGCTACATGGGGTGCATGGTGCTACATGGAGGTGCATGGTGCTACATGGTGTGTATGGTGCTACATGGAGGTGCATGGTGCTACATGGTGAGTATGGTGCTACACCATGTGTATGATGCTACAAGGGATGTATGGTGCTACATGGAGGTGCATGGTGCTACATGGAGGTGCATGGTGCTACATGGGGTGTATGGTGCTATATTGGGTGTATTGTGCTACATGGGGGTGTATGGTGCTACATGGGGGTGTATGGTGCTACTCGGGGTGTATGGTGCTACGTGGTGTGTATGGTGCTACGTGGTGTGTATGGTGCTACGTGGGGTGTATGGTGCTACATGGAGGTGCATGGTGCTACATGGGGTGTATGGTGCTACATGGAGGTGCATGGTGCTACATGGGGTGCATGGTGCTACATGGCGTGTATGGTGCTACATGGGGTGAATGGTGCTGCATGGGGTGTATGGTGCTACATGGAGTGTATGGTGCTACATGGGGTGTATGGTGCTACATGGGGTGAATGGTGCTGCATGGAGTGTATGGTGCTACATGGAGTGTATGGTGCTACATGGGGTGTATGGTGCTACATGGGGGTGTATGGTGCTACATGGGGGTGTATGGTGCTACGTGGGGTGTATGGTGCTACATGGGGTGTATGGTGCTGCATGGAGTGTATGGTGCTACATGGGGGTGCATGGTGCTACATGGAGTGTATGGTGCTACAGTGGTGGCCAAAAGTATTGGCACCCCTGCAATTCTGTCAGATAATACTCAGTTTCTTCCTGAAAATGATTGCAATCACAAATTCTTTGGTATTATTATCTTCATTTAATTTGCTTGCAAGAAAAAGAACACAAAAGAGAATGAAGCAAAAATCAAATCATTGATTATTTCACACAAAACTCCAAAAATGGGCCAGAGAAAAGTATTGGCACCCTCAGCCTAATACTTGGTTGAACAACCTTTAGCCAAAATAACTGCGATCAACCGCTTCCGGTAACCATCACTGAGTTTCTTACAATGCTCTGCTGGAATTGTAGACCATTCTTCTTTGGCAAACTGCTCCAGGTCCCTGATATTTGAAGGGTGCCTTCTCCAAACTGCCATTTTGAGATCTCTCCACAGGTGTTCTATGGGATTTAGGTCTGGACTCATTGCTGGCCACCTTAGAAGTCTCCAGTGCTTTCTCTCAAGCCATTTTATTGTGCTTTTGGAAGTGTGTTTTGGGTCATTGTCCTGCTGGAAGACCCATGACCTCTGAGGGAGACCCAGCTTTCTCACACTGAGCCCTACATTATGCTGCAAAATTTGTTGGTAGTCTTCAGACTTCATAATGCCATGCACACGGTCAAGCAGTCCAGTGCCAGAGGCAGCAAAGCAACCCCAAAACATCAGGGAACCTCCGCCATGTTTAACTGTAGGGACCGTGTTCTTTTCTTTGAATGCCTCTTTTTTTTTCCTGTACACTCTATGTTGATGCTTTTTCCCAAAAAGCTCTACTTTTGTCTCATCTGACCAGAGAATATTCTTCCAAAATGTTTTAGGCTTTCTCAGGTAAGTTTTGGCAAACTCCAGCCTGGCTTTTTTATGTCTCGGGGTAAGAAGTGGGGTCTTCCTGGGTATCCTACCATACAGTCCCTTTTCATTCAGACGCCGATGGATAGTACGGGTTGACACTGTTGTACCCTCGGACTGCAGGGCAGCTTGAACTTGTTTGGATGTTAGTCGAGGTTCTTTATCCACCATCCGCACAATCTTGCGTTGAAATCTCTCGTCAATTTTTCTTTTCCGTCCACATCTAAGGAGGTTAGCCACAGTGCCATGGGCTTTAAACTTCTTGATGACACTGCGCATGGAAGACATAGGAACATTCAGGTCTTTGGAGATGGACTTGTAGCCTTGAGATTGCTGTTGCTTCCTCACAATTTGGTTTCTCAAGTCCTCAGACAGTTCTTTGGTCTTCTTTCTTTTCTCCATGCTCAATGTGGTACACACAAGGACACAGGACAGAGGTTGAGTCAACTTTAATCCATGTTAACTGGCTGCAAGTGTGATTTAGTTATTGCCAACACCTGTTAGGTGCCACAGGTAAGTTATAGGTGCTGTTAATTACACGAATTAGAGAAGCATCACATGATTTTTCAAACAGTGCCAATACTTTTGTCCTCCCCCTTTTTTAGGTTTGGTGTGGAATTGTATCCAATTTGGCTTTAGGACAATTCTTTTTGTGTTTTTTCATTGAAGACAAATTAAATGAAGATAATAATACCAAAGAATTTGTGATTGCAATCATTTTCAGGAAGAAACTGAGTATTATCTGACAGAATTGCAGGGGTGCCAATACTTTTGGCCACCACTGTACATGGGGTGTATGGTGCTATATGGGGAGAATGGTGCTACATGGGGAGTATGGTGCTACATGGGGTGTATGGTGCTACATGGGGTGTATGGTGCTACATGGGGTGTATGGTGCTATATTGGATGTATGGTGCTACATGGGGTGTATGGTGCTACATGGAGGTGTATGGTGCTACATGGAGGTGTATGGTGCTACATGGAGGTGTATGGTGCTACATGGAGGTGTATGGTGCTACATGGGGAGTATGTTGCTACATGGGGAGTATGTTGCTACATGGTGTGTACGGTGCTACATGGGGTGTATGGTGCTACATGGGGTGTATGGTGCTACATGGGGAGTATGGTGCTACATGGGGAGTATGATGCTACATGAGGTGTATGGTGCTACATGGAGGTGTATGGTGCTACATGGGGTGTATGGTGCTACATGGAGGTGTATGGTGCTACATGGGGGTGTATGGTGCTACATGGGGTGTATGGTGCTACATGGGGTGTATGGTGCTACATGGAGGTGTATGGTGCTACATGGAGGTGTATGGTGCTACATGGAGGTGTATGGTGCTACATGGAGGTGTATGGTGCTACATGGAGGTGTATGGTGCTACATGGGGAGTATGTTGCTACATGGGGAGTTTGTTGCTACATGGTGTGTACGGTGCTACATGGGGTGTATGGTGCTACATGGGGTGTATGGTGCTACATGGAGTGCATGGTGCTACATGGGGAGTATGGTGCTACATGGGGAGTATGGTGCTACATGGGGAGTATGGTGCTACTTGGGGTGTATGGTGCTACATGGGGTGTACGGTGCTACATGGGGTGTATGGTGCTACATGGGGTGTATGGTGCTACATGGGGTGCATGGTGCTACATGGGGTGCATGATGCTACATGGGGTGTATGGTGCTACATGGGATGTATGGTGCTACATGGGGTGTATGGTGCTACATGGGGTGTATGGTGCTACATGGGGTGCATGGTGCTACATGGGGTGTATGGTGCTACATGGGGTGCATGGTGCTACATGGGGTGCATGATGCTACATGGGGTGTATGGTGCTACATGGAGGTGTATGGTGCTACATGGAGGTGTATGGTGCTACATGGAGTGTATGGTGCTACATGGGGTGTATGGTGCTATATTGGGTGTATGGTGCTATATTGGGTGTATGGTGCTATATTGGGTGTATGGTGCTACATGGGGTGTATGGTGCTACATGGAGTGTGTGGTGCTACATGGAGTGTATGGTGCTACATGGAGTGTAAGGTGCTATATTGGGTGTATGGTGCTACATGGGGTGTATGGTTCTACATGGTGTGAATGGTGCTACATGGGGTGTATGGTGCTACATGTGGGTGTATGGTTCTACATGGTGTGAATGGTGCTACATGGGGTGCATGGTGCTACATGGTGTGCATGGTGCTACATGGGGTGTATGGTGCTACATGGGGTGTATGGTGCTACATGGGGTGCAAAGTGCTACATGCAGTGTATGGTGATACATGGGGTGTATGGTGCTATATTGGGAGTATGGTGCTATATTGGGTGTATGGTGCTACATGGGGGTGTATGGTGCTGCATGGGGTGTATGGTGCTACATGGGTTGTATGGTGCTACATGGGGGTGCATGGTGCTACATGGAGTGTATGGTGCTACAGTGGTGGCCAAAAGTATTGGCACCCCTGCAATTCTGTCAGATAATACTCAGTTTCTTCCTGAAAATGATTGCAATCACAAATTCTTTGGTCTTATTCTCTTCATTTAATTTGCTTGCAAGAAAAAAACACAAAAGAGAATGAAGCAAAAATCAAATCATTGATTATTTCACACAAAACTCCAAAAATGGGCCAGAGAAAAGTATTGGCACCCTCAGCCTAATACTTGGTTGCACAACCTTTAGCCAAAATAACTGCGAACAACCGCTTCCGGTAACCATCAATGAGTTTCTTACAATGCTCTGCTGGAATTGTAGACCATTCTTCTTTGGCAAACTGCTCCAGGTCCCTGATATTTGAAGGGTGCCTTCTCCAAACTGCCATTTTGAGATCTCTCCACAGGTGTTCTATGGGATTCAGGTCTGGACTCATTGCTGGCCACCTTAGAAGTCTCCAGTGCTTTCTCTCAAACCATTTTATAGTGCTTTTGGAAGTGTGTTTTGGGTCATTGTCCTGCTGGAAGACCCATGACCTCTGAGGGAGACCCAGCTTTCTCACACTGGGCCCTACATTATGCTGCAAAATTTGTTGGTAGTCTTCAGACTTCATAATGCCATGCACACGGTCAAGCAGTCCAGTGCCAGAGGCAGCAAAGCCACCCTAAAACATCAGGGAACCTCTGCCATGTTTGACTGTAGGGACCGTGTTCTTTTCTTTGAATGCCTCTTTTTTTTTTCCTGTACACTCTATGTTGATGCTTTTTGCCAAAAAGCTCTACTTTTGTCTCATCTGACCAGAGAACAGTCTTCCAAAATGTTTTAGGCTTTCTCAGGTAAGTTTTGGCAAACTCCAGCCTGGCTTTTTTATGTCTCGGGGTAAGAAGTGGGGTCTTCCTGGGTATCCTACCATACAGTCCCTTTTCATTCGGACGCCGACGGATAGTATGGGTTGACACTGTTGTACCCTCGGACTGCAGGGTAGCTTGAACTTGTTTGGATGTTAGTCGACGTTCTTTATCCACCATCCGCACAATCTTGCGTTGAAATCTCTCGTCAATTTTTCTTTTCCGTCCACATCTAGGGAGGTTAGCCACAGTGCCATGGGCTTTAAACTTCTTGATGACACTGCGCATGGAAGACACAGGAACATTCAGGTCTTTGGAGATGGACTTGTAGCCTTGAGATTGCTCATGCTTCCTCACAATTTGGTTTCTCAAGTCCTCAGACAGTTCTTTGGTCTTCTTTCTTTTCTCCATGCTCAATGTGGTACACACAAGGACACAGGACAGAGGTTGAGTCAACTTTAATCCATGTTAACTGGCTGCAAGTGTGATATAGTTATTGCCAACACCTGTTAGGTGCCACAGGTAAGTTACAGGTGCTGTTAATTACACGAATTAGAGAAGCATCACATGATTTTTCAAACAGTGCCAATACTTTTGTCCACCCCCTTTTTTAGGTTTGGCGTGGAATTATATCCAATTTGGCTTTAGGACAATTCTTTTTGTGTTTTTTCATTGAAGACAAATTAAATGAAGATAATAATACCAAAGAATTTGTGATTGCAATCATTTTCAGGAAGAAACTGAGTATTATCTGACAGAATTGCAGGGGTGCCAATACTTTTGGCCACCACTGTACATGGTGTGTATGGTGCTACATGGTGTGTATGGTGCTACATGGGGTGCATGGTGCTACATGGGGAGTATGGTGCTACATGGGGTGTATGGTGCTACATGGGGTGCATGGTGCTACATGGGGAGTATGGTGCTACTTGGGGAGTATGGTGCTACATGGGGAGTATGGTGCTACATGGGGAGTATGGTGCTACATGGGGATGTATGGTGCTACATGGGGGTGTATGGTGCTACATGGGGGTGTATGGTGCTACATGGGGGTGTATGGAGCTACATGGGGTGCATGGTGCTACATGGGGGTGCATGGTGCTACATGGGGTGCATAGTGCTACATGGAATGTATGGTGCTCCATGGGGGTGCATGCTGCTACATGGAGTGTATGGTGCTACATGGGGTGTATGGTGCTACATGGAGGTGCATGGTGCTACATGGAGGTGCAGTGCTACATGGTGTGTATGGTGCTACATGGGGTGCATGGTACTACATGGGGTGTATGGTGCTACATGGAGGTGTATGATGCTATACGGAGGTGTATGGTGCTACATGGGATTTATGGTGCTACATGGGGTGTATGGTGCTACATGGGGTGTATGGTGCTACATGGGGTGTATGGTGCTACATGGGGGTGTATGGTGCTACATGGGGTGTATGGTGCTACATGGAGGTGTATGGTGCTACATGGGGTGTATGGTACTACATGGGGTGTATGGTGCTACATGGGGTGTATGGTGCTATATTGGGTGTATGGTGCTACATAAGGTGTATAGTGCTACATGGGGTTGTATGGTGCTGCATGGAGTGTATGGTGCTACATGGGGAGCATGGTGCTACATGGGATGTATGGTGCTCCATGGGGGTGCATGGTGCTACATGGAGTGTATGGTGCTACATGGGGTGTATGGTGCTACATGGAGGTGCATTGTGCTACATGGTGTGTATGGTGCTACACCATGTGCATGGTGCTACCTGGGGTGTATGGTGCTACCTGGGGTGTATGGTGCTACATGGGGTGCATCGTGCTACATGGGGTGTATGGTGCTACATGGGGTGTATGGTGCTACGTGGGGTGCATGTGCTACGTGGGGTGCATGGTGATACATAAGGGTGTATGGTGCTACATGGGGGTGCAGGGTGCTACATGGGGTATATGGTGCTACATGGGGTGTATGGTGCTACATGGGGTGTATGGTGCTACATGGGGTGTATGGTGCTACATGGGGTATATGGTGCTACATGGGGTATATGGTGCTACATGGGGTGTATGGTGGTATATGGTGCTACATGGGGAGTATGGTTCTACAAGGTGCTACATGGGGTGTATGGTGCTACATGGGGTGTATGGTGCAACATGGGGTGTATGGTGCTACAAGGTGCTACATGGGGTGTATGGTGCTACATGGGGGTGTATGGTGCTACATGGGGTGTATGGTGCTACATGGGGGTGTATGGTGCAACATGGGGTGTATGGTGCTACAAGGTGCTACATGGGGGTGTATGGTGCAACATGGGGTGTATGGTGCTACAAGGTGCTACATGGAGTGTGTTGTGCTACATGGGGGTGTATGCTGCTACATGGGGTGTATGGTGCTACATGGTGTGTATGGTGCTACATGGTGTGTATTGTGCTACATGGGGTGCATGGTTCTACATGGGGGTGTATGGTGCTACATGGGGTGTATGGTGCTACATGGGGATTATGGTGCTACATGAGGTGTATGGTGCTACATGGGGTGTATGGTGCTACATGGGGTGTATGGTGCTACATGGGGTGCATGGTTCTACATGGGGGTGTATGGTGCTACATCGGGTGCATTGTGCTACATGGGGTGTATGGTGCTACATGGGGTGCATGGTTCTACATGGCGGTGTATGGTGCTACATGGCGGTGTATGGTGCTACATGGCGCTAAATGGGGTTGTATGGTGCTGCATGGGGCTACATGGCGGTGTATGGTGCTGCATGGTGATACCTGACTGAGTGATACACCCCACATAGTGAATGTCTGAGCCCCTCTCCCCAAGTCATTATTATTAACTCTTTGGTACTTATAGAATATGAATATGGTAAAGAATATGGTAAACTCATAATAGAATATGAAAAAGATGGAAAAGGAGAAGAGGAAGGTGAAAGACACAAAGAAAGATAAGAATAAGGAGGACCAGGAGGAGAAAAAGAAGAAAGAAAACGAGAAGAATGGGAAAATAGAGAACAATTAAAAAAGATTAAGATGTATATGTGGAAGAATAAGGGAAAGCAAAGAATGGGAAGAAGAAAAAGTAGGAACACAGGAATGGAAAGAAGGAGAAAAGAAGAACAAGGGAAACAGGAAAGAACGGAAGAAGAAGGAGAGGAAGAAAGGGAGGGAGAAGAAGAAAGAAGGGAGGAAGCAGAAGAAGAAAGAAGGGAGGAAGCAGAAGAAGAAAGAGGGGAAGAAAAAGAAAGAGGAGATGGAGAAGAATAGGAAAAAGGAAGAAGCAGCATGGAAATGGGAAGGAAATAAACTAGGAGAAGGAGAAGAATGAGAAAATGAAAAGACTATTGAGAGACAAAGAATCAGAGAAGAAAAATGGGAACACGGAGAGGAATGGGACCAAAAAGAAGAGAGAAAGAAAAACAAGATGCAGAGGTAAAAAAGAGGAAGAGATGAAGGAAAAGAATAAGAAAAAAAGAAAAAGAATGAGTGAGCAGATGGAGTAAATCTTGGATCATGCAATTACAGCAATATTGGGTACATGCAAAAATAACTAAAATTATAAATCTGGCAATTTCTTAGTTTCTTACTTGTGACATTTCTTAGAGCCTACAACATCTATAAAGTAGAAGTTATATTGAGTGTAATTCATATCTTATATGACAGCACAAGCATGAAGCAGAGGTCAGCCCCATCCCTGGCACTCCATGTCTGCTGGTGTGTGCACCATGCAAAAGTTGAGATAAATCTTCTGCTGAGACATATGAAGGTGTCGCTTACCCTTGCGCAGGATCTGGAACATTAATCTTGGCTGAGATGCTCCAAGGGCTGCAGATAAGGTTTCCTCTCTGCCAGAGTTGAATGCAGATCTCTGGGGCATGATCTAATCCTCAGCCTGCCCTCCTTAGACTCCAGCCACAAGCTGAACAACTCATTCAGGTTGAACTCCAGCCTCCTCTTGGGTACAGAACTTGGAAGGTCTTCTCTTTGCCCCTCATTGCTCTGGTTCTTACCATCCTCCAAGGTCCTTGGTTCCCAGCCGACCCCACATCCATCCCTCACAAGATCTCCCCCTACTTCCACCAGAAACTTCTTGGAATTGTGTAGACTTTTCAGGGTCCCAGCTTTCAGCACCTTGGACAGCGATGTCAGCTGAGGACTGGCCCACAGCTCCTCCTTCTTCAGATTCCCATACTGTTGAGGTCCAGCAGGACGATCACTCAAGGACTCCACTAGGGGACCACAGTCAAGGACTCCACCAGGGGACCACAGTCTAGGACCAGGCTGGAGGTCGCCTGGAAGTTGGTGCTTACTGACCCTGCAGGAAACAGACCCAGCAAATCCCTCAATGAGTTCCTAAAAGCTGCAGGGATGACAAAGTCAACAGCCAGGTTTTTCCTCTTAATCCTGGTGAATCTGGGCTCCCTTGGACCTTGATGTGCCTGACTAGAAGCTCTTGGGCTTAAGCTTTTCTCCTGAGATGAGCAGCACCCTAAAGAACACAAGAGCCAAGATTGACAGCTGACACTCCTGGGGTCCAATGTAATGTTCTTCTTGCTGCAGCTTAGCAACAGCATCTCACTGCCACCATCTGGAAGAGCTGCAGAACTCATACACTATCCAGCAGTCTCTGCCTTCTTCTTAGAGATGCTGCTCCCTCCAATCATCAGCATGTAGGCATCAGATGGCACAGGTGATGTCAAACTGGGCAGCTTCAAGTGTATGCCCAATCAGGAGTGACCTGCAGAGATGCAGGAGATCATGCTCGGGCTGTAATGGATCTGTCTGGCATCCAGTCAGTAGTAGAGATGAGCATGGACAGGGTTTGTCTTCTTGGATGCTCACAGAGACATCACTGGAGAAAACTTCAGTGAGATGCTCGGGCGAGTACCGAGCAGTAGCTAGCATGATCACTTATCACTACTCCTTACACCAAAATTAAAGGAGCAATCCCTTTTAATCCTTCAGATATGTTTCTGTATCTAGATACAGTGGCATGTAAAAGTTTGGGCACCCCTGTTATTGTAAACAGTTAAGCAACTTAACAAAGAAATTATCTCTAAAAGGCCTAAAGTTAAAGATGACACATTTCCTTTGTATTTTAGGCAAATAAAAATTATATATTTTATCTTTTACATTTTAAAAATTATAAAAAGGAAAATGGGCACATGCAAAAGTTTGGGCATCCTGCATGGTTAGTACCTAGTAGCACCCCCTTTTGAAAATATCACAGCTTGTAAATGCTTTTTGTAGCCAGCCAACAGTCTTTCAATTCTTCTTTGAGGGATTTTCATCCATTCTGCCTTGGAAAATTCTTCCAGTTCTGTGAGATTTCTGGGTCATCTTGCATGCACTGCTATTTTGAGGTCTAGCCACAGATTTTCAATGATGTTCAGATCAGGGGACTGTGAGGGCAATTTTAAAAACTTCAGCTTGCGCCTTTTGAGGTAGGCTATTGTGAATTTTGATGTGTGTTTAACCCCTTAACAACATCTGACGTACTAATACGCGTCTGTGCCCTGGGACTTAAGAGTCAGACCCGTATTAGTACGTCATCGCGATCACGCGCGCACACAGGCTGTGCGGGCGCGATCGCCGCCGGGTGTCAGCTGATTGTCACAGCTGACACCCGGTACTATGTGCAGGGAGCGGTCCTGCACCGCTCCCAGCACATTAACCCCTGCGATACTGCGATCGAAGTCGATCGCAGCATTGCGGGGGCAAGGGGAGGTGATCGCAGATACTCACCTCCTCTTCCGGCTTCCAGCGCTGTCTGCAAAGGCTTCCCGGGTGTTGCCATGACGACCCGATGTCGTCATGACAACATCCGGGTCACCAGAGAGCAGGAAGATTGATTGGACATGCGCAGTGCATCTCCAAACAATCTTCTCACTTTGCAGCGCTGATAGCCTGTATGACACAGGGATGGTGCTGCATTCCTGTGCCATGCAGGCGATCAGAGAAAAAAAAGTGAAAGTCCCAGAGTGGGACAAAGTAATAAAGTATAAAAACTGTCAGTAAGTGAAAAAAAAAATAAAAAAAAAAATTGCAAAAATATAAAAAAATAAATAAATAAAATAATCCACCAAAAATAAAAAATATAATGTACCCATCAATAAATATTATTATAAAAAAAAAAAAAAAACAATAAAAGTACACATATTTGGTATCGCCGCGTCCGGAACAACCTGACCTATAAAAATGTCCCACTAGTTAACCCCTTCAGTGAACACGGTAAAAAAAAAAAAAAAAAAACGAAGCAAAAAACAATGCTTTATCACCATACCGCCAAATAAAAAATGGAATAACACGCGATCAAAAAGACGAATATAAATAAAAATGGTACCGCTGAAAACGTCATCTCGTCCCGCAAAAAACAAGCTGACATACAGCTCCATCAGCCGAAAAATAAAAAAGTTATAGCTCTCAGAATAAAGCTATGCTAAAAAATATTTTTTTCTATAAAATTGCTTTTATTATGTAAATGTGAAAACATAGAAAAACGATATAAATGTGGTACCGCTGTAAACGTACTGACCCGAAGAATAAAGCTGCCTTATCACTTTTACCACACGAGAAACAGAATAAAAAAAAAAAAAAACAATTCCTGAATTGTTGGTTTTTGTTTATTCTGCCTCCCAAAAATCGGAATAGAAAGCGATCAAAAAATGTTACGTGCCTGAAAATGGCACCAATAACAACGTCAACTCATCCCGCAAAAAACGAGCCGTCACATGACTGTCTGCCAAAATCTGGAAAAATTATAGCTCTCAAAATATGGCGATGCAAAAACTAGATTTTACAAAAAATGCGTCTTTTTGTGTGTGACAGCTGTCAGTCATAAAAACCCCATATGATTCTGGTATTGCTGTAATCACACCGACCCGAAGAATAAAGTCGTCTAATCACTTATACCGCACGAGGAACGGCGTCAAAAATAAACTCTTGGGTTAGGATTGGGCTAGGGTTAGGGCTGGGTTTGGGGTTAGGGTTGTGCTAGGGTTAGGGTTGTGCTAGGGTTAGGGTTGTGCTAGGGTTAGGGTTGTGCTACGGTTAGGGCTGGGGTTGGGGTTAGGGTTGTGATGGGGTTGTGATTTTTTTCAAAAGTAAGAAAAAAGATGACGATATGGCGACTAGTGTTGAGCGCAAGTGCTCGCTACTTGAGTTTGCATCGGGTGCTCTGGTATGCATTGAGCATCGTGGGTATTTGAGTGACATGCTCGAGTCTCTGCCCCATATGCTTCGCGGCCAAAAAAACTTTACGGGGATTGCCTGCCATGCACGAGCGATCCCCGCATGTTTTTTTTTGGGTGTCTAATAACCGTGAAACATGCGGAGCAGGGACTCGAGCATGTCACTCGAGCACACGCTGTACATGGTGCATACCTGAGTACCCGATGCAAACTCAAGTAGCGAGCACTTGCGCTCAAGACTAATGACAACTTATTCAATATGATGACTTAATGTAAACAAATTCTGTGTTGTACCGCTGGGTTCAAAATGTTCACTATACACCTTAATAAAATCCTTGAGGGGTATAGTTTCCAAAATGGGGTCACTTGTGGGGGAGCTCCACTGTTTAGGCACATCACGGGCTCTCCAAACGCGACATGGTGTTCGCTAACAAATTGAATGGAAAATCGGCTCAAATTGTTAGCTGACGCCATGTTGCATTTGGAGAGCTACTGCGTGCACAAACATTGGAGATCCCCCACAAGTGACCCCATTTTGGAAACTAGACACCAAAAGGCACCTATCTAGATGCATAGTGAGCACTTGGAACCCCCAGGTGCTTCACAAATTGATTCGTAAAAATGAAAAAAAAACACTTTCATATTTATGAATCAATTTGTGAAACACCTGGGGGTTCCAAGTGCTCACTATGCATCTAGATAGGTGCCTTGGGGTGTCTAGTTTCCAAAATGGGGTCACTTGTGGGGGAACTCCAATGTTTGGGCACACAGGGGCTCTCCAAGCGCAACATGATGTCCGCTAACAATTTGAGCCGACAATTTGTTAGCGGATACCATGTTGCATTTGGAGAGTCCCTGTGTGCCCAAACATTGGAGCTCCCCCACAAGTGACCCCATTTTAGAAACTAGCGGTCATTTCATCATCAACTTGCTTAACTGTTCACAATAACAGTAATTTTTTACCAGGGGTGCCCAAACATTTACATGCCACTGTAACTCTTCTCGCAGTGAGTCTTGCCATTGAGGGCCGGGACATGGTATTCTGGTACCCTAGGCAGATGAAGCCGATCGCCTCCCCCCACCACCTCCCTGATGAACCCTCAGCTTCCAAGTAAAGAAATGGGTCAGAGACTAAGGTATAAGGACCCCTAATGCACCCACCTCCGCCCTCCAATGGGTCAGGTATAGCGATGATCGAGCACTAAAATGCTCGGGTACTCGTTGCTCAAATGACATGGGGACAGCATGGGGAAGACCCATGGAAGCATTTCTGACTCCCAGATCACTGCTGTCAACAACGTTGTCAGAGGTATTACGCCACTTTTACGGACTCACAATAAAACATACCAAAACGAAACCAAAATGGACATAAACCAAAACCAAAAATACTCCTCCACACCTTGGGCTATGTTCACACGTAGCGATTTTGATGAGTTTTTGCACTTTTGCATTGCTTTTAACCAAGACAAATGCATTCACCAGGAAATGTCATTTTAACATTTTACAACCTTATCTGGCCATGTGGTGTGTGAGATATCATCAGACACATGCATACAGTGCTGAAAAGTCATGGGAACAGCATGGGGAAGACATCTGGAAGCATCTCTGACTCCCAGGTCACTGCCTAAAAGTGTGCCCATCATAAGTGATCCTTGGTGCATGCGAAGATGCTTCCCGCCATGCACCTGTCGTTGCAGACTTGCAACAATCACCGTCCATGTCCTTGTCCCACTGCAGCGTTCAGTTTTCCCTACCCCATTCCTTAGAATGCAAGTGCAAGTATTCAGCCACCAACCCACCCACAGGCCGCAACACTAAACTGACAGATTTCTGGGCAGTTCTTTGCATTTGAAATATGGCCTTTTAAGCTCGTGGAGGTGGAAGCTTGTCACAACCTCATGCCGGCGGCGGCCGGGTGTCCATACTCGGTCCCCAGCCGCCACTATATTTCCCAGTATCTCCTCCGCCTTCCACAAGCACGGGTCCCACAACATTACCCGTGCCCCCCCCAGTGCACTTACTGGGAAGGATCGCCTAACCACAAACACGTGGACAGGTGAATGTGGCCAGGGACAGTACGGAGCCAGTCCACAACTTTTTTTGCTGACAGTTGTAGTTAGCTTGGTGAAAGGACTGGCATAGAGGGAAACCCTATCTATCCTGCATGTCATTTCTCACAGGAAGTCCTGTAAAGCTGCTTTCACTTGAAATGTGGCCTTTTAGGCTCGTGGAGGCGGAAGCTTTTCACAACCTCATGCCTCGTGTCCATACTCGGTCCCCAGCCGTCACTATTTCTCCCGGTGTTATCTCTGTCTTCTACAAGCGCGGGTCCCTGAACATTACTGCTGGTACTTTTCTGTGGGAATTTGCTTGCCTCCTACCAGCCTGGAATATTTCCAGCAAACTATGGTACAACGCCATGGTATAAGCACTGCCCCCAGTACCAGTAGCGAAGCCTTCCCCAATTTCCTTCTCAGGAATTTTATTTGGTAGACTGAGTGGCTGCCCAAATACATTTTCTCACAAAGGAGCTGAAGATAGAGTGGCAGCAGGTGCAAGTTTCTCCAGCCTGTTAGATATTAGAGGGTGAACGGCAGCACATCTGCTCCCCGTGTTTGCATGTGTTTCCTCCTCAGTAAAAAAGCAGCCATAGAGTGTCCGGGAACCTTCCCACACTTTTCTTAGCCAGGACTGCTTCTTGGCAGGGTTGGACGGTCCCACCAGAGAAACCTCTGGTGTGCCTTGGCTTCTACCTCAGGAGAGTTCATGATAGCGCTAACTTTGCAGCTGCTATGAGGCTCTTGAGCGGGGGAGAAAGGTTAGCCCTCAAAATCAAATCCTCTGGTGGGCACAATGTTTTTCAGTTTGAAACTGCTTCTCAGTGGGAGTTGTATTTCACCACAGCCATATTCTTTAGCTTGGTGAAAGGACTGGCATAGAGGGAAACCGTATCTACCCCGGCTGTCATTTCTCCGTCACCATATTCCGCCCATTGTCACACACAACCATGCCTGGCTGTATGTTCAGCGGTGAGAGCCACAGATCAGGCTGCTGTGTTACAGCTTTCAACAACTCTGCAGCGCTGGGCGGTTTGTCAATTAAGAATTAAGCATGTTATCTTCAGCACAGCCTGTTGCCGCTTGGCCAAGGCAGTGCTGCAGTGCTGTCAGCTTGTGACTGATGTGGTCATTTCGGAGATGGAGGAGGAGGTGAATGAGCTGAACAATGTGATTACATTGTTGTGAAATTGGTGACGCTGTTTTTTATACTAAAGAAAGATCCTATTGTTTTGTTCTTTTTACGTTTTTTTAAGACAAATGCATTCACCGGGAAATGTCATTTTAACATTTTACAACCTTATCTGGCAATGTGGTGTGTGACACATCATCAGACACATCCTGTTTTATTTATGATGGAGGGACTCTGAAAGTCATAAAGCCTATTTTTATAGGGACATCAGACGGCCCTAACTATTCTTAAAAGGCCAGCAGTCGGCGCTAGCTATTGTTAGAGAGCCATCAGCCGGCTATGCTTTGTTGTTCCCATTATTAACAAGTGGGTCTCCTATACTGTTATTGCGTATCTAGTGACTGCAAGGGCTGCAAAAAAATTTGGACGCAACCCAATACCCCTTTGAAGAGACATAGAGGAGGGTCTGAGTAAAAAAAAATGTTCCCATTATAAAGGAGCGGGTCTCCCATAGTGGTATTGCCCATGCTGTGACTGCAAGGGCTGCCAAAAATTGGGAAAAACCCCACGAAGAATTGAAAGACACATAGAGCTAGGCCACAGTAACAAGGTACAACATGTTCCCATTAGAAAGGAGAGGGTCTGCTATACAGTTATAGGGTATGCAGTGAGTCCAATGGCTGACAATTTTGGGAAAAACCCCACTAAGAATTTAAAGACACATGGATCAGGGCCGCAGTAACAAGTACGACATGTTCCCATTAGAAAGGAGAGAGTCTGCTATACAGTTATAGGGTATGCAGTGAGTCCAACGGCAGACAATTTTAGGAAAAACCCACTAAGAATTTAAAGACACACAGAGGAGGGCCGAGTAACTAGGTACGACATGTTCCCATTAGAAAGGAGAGGGTCTGCTATACAGTTATAGGGTATGCAGTGAGTCCAACGGCAGACAATTTTAGGAAAAACCCCACTAAGAATTTAAAGACACACAGAGCAGGGCCAGTAACAAGGTACGACATGTTCCCATTAGAAAGGAGGGAGTCTGCTATACAGTTATAGGGTATGCAGTGAGTCCAACGGTTGACCAATTTTAGGAAAAACCCCACTAAGAATTTAAAGACACACAAAGCAGGGCTACAGTAACGACAAATTCCCATTAGAAAGGAGAGAGTCTCCCATAGTGTTGGCCTATGCAGTGAATGCAAGGGCTGCCAAAAATTTGGAGGCACTTCAATGCCCCTTGGAAGAGATGTGGAGGAGGGCCTCATAAAAAAATGTTCCCATTAGAAAGGAGCGGGCCTCCTATACTTGTAATGCCCATGCACTAAGTGTATGGGCTAACAAACATTTACCCCTGGGGGGTATACATGAACATACTGTATAAACATTTTCTTACGGGCATCATAAACACCCTTTAAAAAAATTAGGTGGGTGTTGCATCACAGACCACGGTCACCCTGGTGATATGGTGGTGGAGGATGAGGAGAAGGAGTAGGACAAGAGCAAATAGGCAAAAATTTTTCGAAAAGAAGGGAAAAGGATGTACTCCACCCTTGTTCTCCTGAGACAAAACTGCTCCGACCCCCACTGATGAAGCATCGACCTCGACCAAAAAAGGCTTGGTCTCATCAGGATGCATAAGGATAGGGGCAGAACTGAACCTCTCTTTGAGATACTCAAACGCTTCAATGGCCTCAGTAGTCCACTGGGCCGTATTCGCACCTTTCCTGGTGAGATCGGTTAGAGGTTTAATAATTACAGAAAAATTCTTAATGAATTTCCTGTAATAATTGGCAAAACCCAAAAACCTCTGTACAGATTTCAAACCAATAGGCCTAGGCCATTCCTGCACAGCCTGAACCTTCACAGGGTCCATCTCAAAGCCCTCGCTGGAGACAATGTAGCCCAAAAAACTAATTTTCTGCACAGCGAACTCACATTTCTCCAGCTTAGCAAAGAGTGAATTATCACTGCAAAACTTCACGTACACTCTGCCAATGGGACTCTAGATCTGGTGAATAAATCAAAATGTCATCCAAATACACAACCACATTCTTACCAATCAAAGGTCTCAGGATGTCATTAATAAGGTTCTGAAAAAATTCAGGTGCATTGGTAAGACCGAAAGGCATCACCAGATTCTCAAAATGACCTACCGGAGTGTTAAAAGCAGTTTTCCATTCATCACCCTCCTTCACACGTAACAAATTGTATGCCCCCCAGAGATCAATTTTGGAGAACCACTTGTCCCCCACTAACTGGTTAAACAAGTCAGGAATTAACGGTAATGGGTAGGAATTGCGTACGGTAATCTTATTAATTTCACGAAAATCCAGACATGGACGTAAACCATCGTCCTTTTTTTTAACAAAGAAGAATCCAACTGCCATAGGCGACTTAGAAGGTCTAATGTGACCAGCAGCCAGGCTAGTCTGTATGTACTCCTCCAAGGCCTTTCTTTCAGGGATAGTCAGATTAAACAAGCGACTTTTGGGAAGAGTAGCACCCGGAACAAACTCAATGGCGCAATCATAATCCCTATGAGGAGGTAAAACTTGCGACTCCTCCTCCATAAAAACCCTCCAAAAGTCTTGAATAGGTACCGGTAATTACCCTTTTTCCACAGCCGCAATGTGACCATTACAACATTTATCATAGCACTTCGGACTCCAAGACTTAATCACATTAGTAGACCAGTCCAATAAAGGATTGTGCAGTCTTAACCAAGGCAATCCTAGAACAACTGGAGAGGGCACATTATCCAAAACAACCAAGTCCAATATTTCTTGGTGACCTCCATTGATAGTGAGAGGAAATGCAGCAGTCTTGTGAGTAATACATTTCAAAGGAGTGTTATCAATTGCAACCACAAATAGGTGATGACAAAGGTTTGGATTTCAATTTAAGGTTTTCCAAAAACCCTTTTTCAATCACATTAAGTGTTGAACCACAATCCACAAATACCTGAAATTCAATCAAATCTCCCTGCAGAGTAGTGCTCCCAGAATGAAACACTCCTGCAGAGCGTAAACAAGCTATACGGGCGTAACTGACCTTTTTTTTTTCTTTACTTAAACGACGCTCACAATACTTAATCAAATGGTTAGCTTTACCACAATAAAGACACAAACCTTCGGCGAATCTCCGATCTCTTTCCTGAGAGCGGAGTGACATCGCCTCAACCTCCATTGGTTCTCCGCTGTCAGAGCAGATTTTCTGGGAACTAGGACCTGACGTTATAGGAGTCTTTGCATCATTAACCCTAGACCTCAGTCTCCTGTCCACACGAACAGCTAACTGCATAGCTTACTGCAGAGTCTCAGGTGCAGGGAATGCAATTAGCAAATCCTTAACCCTTTCACTCAGACCAGCAAGAAATAAACATCTCAGCGCCAAATCATTCCATTTAACTTCTGAGGCCCATCTCATGAAGTGTGTGCAATAATTTTCGACATCATCTGACCCCTGATTGAAACGTCTAAGTTCGGATTCAGCAGATGAGATTCGATCAGGATCGTCATATAATAGCCTCATAGCAGAAAAAAATTCTTCAACAGAACTTAAACACGGATCATTGGGTTGGAGAGAAAAGGCCCAACCCTGTGGTTCTTTGCGCAAAAGTGACATAATAAAACCTATGCGCTGTGATTCATTCCCAGAGGACCTTGGTCTCAAATGAAAATATAACAAACAAGCACTTTTAAAGGAAAAAAAATCTTGCTGTTTACCATAAAAAACATCAGGCAGTCCTACCTTGGGTTCGACAAAATGCGCTCCAGGACAGCTACTCATGTGTTGCTGAAGCTCGGCCACCTCCAGAGACAATCCCTGCAGGCATTGAGCCAACTCCTGGACGGAAACCATACTGATCCCCGAATTTCTTTCCTTTTAGCTTTTCTTTTTTGGCTGGACTTACTGTTATGATTTGCAACAAGCACTAAGGAAAGATAGGGGAAAGCTGTCCCTACAGTAAGACTAAGCTGAATCCCTACGATGTAGCGGGCTGCCTGTTCCTTGTGAACAGACCCGCCTTCGTCCTTGGCTAGTCTGAACGCAGACCTACAGAATTAAGGGTCCCTAAATGAACTAATGACTGAGACAAAAATGGGACACCTCCTAAATAGAAGTTGTTGCAGAGCACAAAAGACAAACTGACAAAAAGTACTAGAGGTCCCAGAGGACCAAGCGAACTGACAGAGATAGGCATTGAAGCACCTGGCTAGAAAGACAGTCAAACAACACTGAAGTCCAGCACAGCCAGAAGAGCGGAGCTGGAATACAAAGGCAGATGGTCACGTGACCGCAAAACACAAGATAGCAAAAACTAACAGGAGGGTTCTAACACTTGCCCCGCTTCAAGTGGACCGGGCGAGAGGCCCGAATCTATAAATGGAAAAGTGAACAGCTCTTCAGAGTGTCCAAGTGTGGGATCAGTTGTCTCTGGGTACTCAGCATGGTGGGAGGAAGGAGGATCAGGGTGAGGAATATGCGGTCCAGACTCACGGCTACTGAGAGTTGACCGTGTGGAAGACAGGATGGTGGTGGTGGTGGCTAAGTGACTGGAAACATTATCCACTATCCAACCAACAACCTTTTGACACTGCTCTGGGTTCAATAGTGGTGTGCTGCGGTCCCCTAGAAATTGGGACAGGAAGGTCAGGTGAGTAGATGTGGGTGTTTGTTTTGGCACAATTTTGGCTTTCCCACGGCCTAGTCCTCAGCCTCTGCATGCACCATTACCATTACGTCCAGTTCCCCGTCCCTTGCCACGTGCCTTGCCCATTTTAAATGGAGGACAGTTTCTTCCACGCTCACTACATATGACTGCGTTTGGAGCGAATTTATATGTGATCCGTGTGATGGAGAAAACACAGTTTTAAATACCTGGCCTGTAGGTAACTATTTTGAACAGCAATCTGGTGTCAATTGCTTCGCTGACGCACTGAAAACAGTTTTTAATGGAGGCCAGAAATGGCAGTATTTTCTGACAACGTATATGTGATCCGTGTGACAGAGAAAACACAGTTTTACATACCTGGCCTGTAGGTAACTGTTTTGAACAGCAAACCAGTGTCAAAAAATTTGCTGACACACTGAAATTTTTTAATGGAAGCCAGAAATGGCAGTATTTTCTGAAAACGTATATGTGATCCGTGTGACGGAGAAAACAGAGTTTTAAATTCCTGGCCTGTAGGTAACTATATTGAACAGCAAGCTGGTGTGAATTGCTTCACGGACACACTGAAATTTTTTTTTAATGGAGGCTAGAAATGGCAGTATTTTCTGACAACGTATATGTGATCCGTGTGACGGAGAAAACACAGTTTTAAATAGATGGATTTTTAGCGCTGTAATATGGAAAGGACCTGGCTGTATCCTGCAGTGCCAACAAGCAAATGGAGCAGAAAAACCGTGTTCTCTGGATTGCTTTTTAAGCAAATAATGAGGATTAAGATGGAAAAAAAATTATTACTGGCCCCTAAGACCTGGGCCTATTTCCAGAAATATAACAGCAGCAGAAGGCAGAACTGGAATGGAGCCTCTTGTGCTATATGCACTGCAGTCTGCTATATACACTGCCTGCCTGATATCTCTGCAGATGGATTAGTCCTCAGAAGGACTGTTTGTTAAGATGGATATGTGTAATGTACGGTTTTTCTTCCTACACTACCTAATACACAAGCAAATCTCTCCCTAGCTCAGTAGCACCTCTCCCTACACTGTCTGATCCGGAGTGACTGTGACGAGCATGGCGGCCCCAGGTCTGATATAGACCTGATGACGCTGTGCGGCCAGCCAATCACTGTAATGCCCACAACCAACATGGCTGCGGCATTACAGTGCATGGCAATCCCTGCATGTTCATTGGCTCTCTAAAGAGAACCAAACATGCAGGGAGGGGACCCGAGTTCCCGCCGAGCAAATCCGGAAATACTCGCCGAGCACCGTGATGCTCGGGCGAGTACCGAGTAGTGGCGAGCACGTTCGCTCATCACTAGTCAGGTAACAAGCTCTGACGACCACTTCCACTAGAATTGTTACCTTTTTCACCAAAAGATGCCAACAGAAGTAAAAAAGAGTTGTGTACTTTAGTGGTGAGGCTGAACAGGCAGTGCAATTTCACAGTTAGATATAGAATCAATGTTTGGGAACCATTTACACAATACCAGGGACAAATCGCGATATTCATCCTTGACCTCCTGTACTTTATACAGTACAGACCAAAAGTTTGGACACACCTTTTCATTTAAAGATTCTTCTGTATTTTCATGACTATGAAAATTGTACATTCACACTGAAGGCATCAAAACTATGAATTAACACATGTGGAATTATATACTTAACAAAAAAGTGTGAAACAACTGAAAATATGTCTTATATTCTAGGTTCTTGAAAGTACCCACCTTTTGCTTTGATGACTGCTTTGCACACTCTTGGCATTCTCTTGATGAGCTTCAAGAGGTAGTCACCGGAAATGGTTTTCACTTCACAGGTGTGCCCTGTCAGGTTTAATAAGTGGGATTTCTTGCCTTGTAAATGGGGTTGGGACCATCAGTTGTGTTGTGCAGAAGTCTGGTGGATACACAGCTGCTAGTCCTACTGAATAGACTGTTAGAATTTGTATTATGGCAAGAAAAAAGCAGCTAAGTAAAGAAAAACGAGTGGCCATCATTACTTTAAGAAATGAAGGTCAGTTAGTCTGAAAAATTGGGAAAACTTTGAAAGTGTCCCCAAGTGCAGTTGCAAAAACCATCAAGCGCTACAAAGAAACTGGCTCACATGAGGACCGCCCCAGGAAAGGAAGACCAAGAGTCACCTACGCTTCTGAGGATAAGTTTATCCGAGTCACCAGCCTCAGAAATCGCAGGTTAACAGCAGCTCAGATTAGAGACCAGGTCAATGCCACACAGAGTTCTAGCAGCAGACACATCTCTTCAACAACTGTTAAGAGGAGACTTTGTGCAGCAGGCCTTCATGGTAAAATAGCTGCTAGGAAACCACTGCTAAGGACAGGCAACAAGCAGAAGAGACTTGTTTGGGCTAAAGAACACAAGGAATGGACATTAGACCTGTGGAAATCTGTGCTTTGGTCTGATGAGTCCAAATTTGAGATCTTTGGTTCCAACCACTGTGTCTTTGTACGACGCAGAAAAGGTGAACGGATGGACTCTACATGCCTGGTTCCCACCGTGAAGCATGGAGGAGGAGGTGTGATGGTGTGGGGGTGCTTTGCTGGTGACACTGTTGGGGATTTATTCAAAATTGAAGGCATACTGAACCAGCATGGCTACCACAGCATCTTGCAGCGGCATGCTATTCCATCCGGTTTGCGTTTAGTTGGACCATCATTTATTTTTCAACAGGACAATGACCCCAAACACACCTCCAGGCTGTGTAAGGGCTATTTGATCAAGAAGGAGAGTGATGGGGTGCTACTCCAGATGACCTGGCCTCCACAGTCACCAGACCTGAACCCAATTGAGATGGTTTGTGGTGAGCTGGACCACAGAGTGAAGGCAAAAGGGCCAACAAGTGCTAAGCATCTCTGGGAACTCCTTCAAGATTGTTGGAAGACCATTTCCGGTGACTACCTCTTGAAGCTCATCAAGAGAATGCCAAGAGTGTGCAAAGTAGTCATCAAAGCAAAAGGTGGCTACTTTGAAGAACCTAGAATATAAGACATATTTTCAGTTGTTTCACACTTTTTTGTTAAGTATATAATTCCACATGTGTTAATTCATAGTTTTGATGCCTTCAGTGTGAATGTACAATTTTCATAGTCATGAAAATACAGAAAAATCTTTAAATGAGAAGGTGTGTCCAAACTTTTGGTCTGTACTGTATGTCAGACACAAGGACATATAACTTTTTAAATCAAATATTTTTTATTGTTAAAACTTTTTTTGGAACACAACAGTAAAACAAATAAAACAACCCAACCAAAGAAGGGACCCAGTCCCTATTCTATCCCTCCCCCCACAACACATTGCCCTTTCAAACAAAACATTTTGAGTTAAATGTTCCACAGTTCTGTCCACAGCAAATTAACAATCTTACAGTATGAATAGTCACAATTGTATTAAGGGGTATCTAACTTTTGCTTTGGAGCAGTTATATACATGTCTAAAGCAGCCCAATGTAGGATTTTGCACCTGTCCAGTAATCTATACATCAATCATAGCAGACCAAGTCGAAATCTATGCAGTTCTCTGGATGCTAGGCCGGAGCCGTCAATCCATGGAGCCCATAATTTTTCAAATTTAGAGATGGCCTTCCTTTTCAGATATATACTTTTTTACAGATTTAATAACCAATTAATCTTATTTATAAATTCTGTCACCGTGGGCGCCTGCTCTGATAACCAATGTTGGGCTATTAGTTTCCTGGCCATGTATAACATGCGTGCCACCACTATTTTACCATGTTCGTCAGTGCTCAGATCTTTTATACAGTGCCTACAAGTAGTATTCAACCCCCTGCAGATTTAGCTGGTTTGATAAGATGCAAATAAGTTAGAGCCTTCAAACTGCAAACGAGAGTAGGTTTTATGAACAGAAGCATAAATCTTACAAACCAAAAAGTTATGTTGCTCAGTTGAATTTTATTAAATTTTAAACATAAAAGTGTGGGTCAATTATTATACAACCCCTATGTTTAATATTTTGTGGAATAACCCTTGTTTGCAATTACAGCTAATAATCGTCTTTTATAAGACCTGATCAGGCCGGCACAGGTCTGTGGAGTTATCTTGGCCCACTCCTCCATGCAGATCTTCTCCAAGTTATCTAGGTTCTTTGGGTGTCTCATGTGGACTTTATTCTTGAGCTCCTTCCACAAGTTTTCAATTGGGTTAAGGTCAGGAGACTGACTAGGCCACTCCAACACCTTGACTTTTTCCCTATTGAACCAGGCCTTGGTTTTCTTGGCTGTGTGCTTTGGGTCGTTGTCTTGTTGGAAGATGAAATTACGACCCATCTTAAGATCCTTGATGGAGGAGCGGAGGTTCTTGGCCAAAATCTCCAGGTAGGCCGTGCTATCCATCTTCCCATGGATGCGGACCAGATGGCCAGGCCCCTTGGCAGAGAAACAGCCGAACAGCATGATGCTGCCACCACCATGCTTGACTGTAGGGATGGTATTCTTGGGGTCGTATGCAGTGCCATCCAGTCTCCAAACGTCACGTGTGTGGTTGGCACCAAAGATCTCGATCTTGGTCTCATCAGACCATAGAATCTTGAACCAGTCTGTCTCAGAGTCCTCCAAGTGATCATGAGCAAACTGTAGACGAGCCTTGACATGACGCTTTGAAAGTAAAGGTACCTTACGGGCTCGTCTGGAACGGAGACCATTGCGGTGGAGTACGTTACTTATGGTATTGACTGAAACCAATGTCCCCACTGCCATGAGATCTTCCCGGAGCTCCTTCCTTGTTGTCCTTGGGTTAGCCTTGACTCTTCGGACAAGCCTGGCCTCGGCACGGGAGGACACTTTCAAAGGCTGTCCTGGCCGTGGAAGGCTAACAGCAGTTCCATAAGCCTTCCACTTACGGATGATGCTCCCAACAGTGGAGACAGGTAGGCCCAACTCCTTGGAAAGGGTTTTGTATCCCTTGCCAGCCTTGTGACCCTCCACGATCTTGTCTCTGATGGCCTTGGAATGCTCCTTTGTCTTTCCCATGTTGACCATGTCTGAGTGCTGTTCACAAGTTTGGGGAGGGTCTTAAATAGTCAGAAAAGGCTGGCAAAAGAGATCTTTAATCCACACATGTGAAGCTCATTATTCTTGGTGCCTGAACTACTTCTTAATACTTTAGGGGGACCAAACAGAATTCTTGTGGTTTGAGGGGTTGAATAATAAATGACACTCGGAATTAACTTTTTACGTTTAAAAAAAAATAAATAAAAAAAAAATTTGCTGCAGTGCATTTCCCACTTCCAGGCTGATCTACAGTACAAATGTCACAATGCCAAGTTAATTCCGCATGTGTCAACCAGCTAAATCTGCAGGGGGTTGAATACTACTTGTAGGCACTGTATATCCCAGTATACAAACTAATGGTGAGGGATCTGAATCGACTGAGTATGTTCTATCAATGATCGCTATTACATCCCTCCAGAAGTTTTCCAGAGCAGGGCAGGTCCACATCATATGAAGCATGTTAGCCGGGGATGTTTTACATCTAGCACATAGGGAGTCTGGTCGAAGCCCTATATCGTGGAGAAATTGGGGTGTTCTATATGACTGGTGCAGCACCTGTAAGTGGGAGAATCTATGGGACTCACTCAGAGATAACTGGGGAACTCTTTCCAGTATTTCAGACCACAGCCCCTCTTCAATAGGGCCTATCAAGCCCTCCCATTTTTCTTTAGATCTTATGGGGTGTTTTGCTAATACCAGGTCCAGCAGACCCCTATAAAGCAATGAGATTAGCCCCCCAGAATTATGTGAGCTAGCCATTCTCTGTATTATAGCATTTTGAGGAACTCCATTATTTAGCACAAGACTCTCTGCATGTCGTAACTGAAGGTACTTATAAAATTCGGTGTTGGGCAGTCCATATTCATTTCGTATCTGTGAAAACTCCTTGAGTGAATCTCCCGCTAAAACATGAGTGAATCTTTCTAGTCCTTTTAGACTCCAATTTTTAAACCCTTCCAATTTATATAGGTTAGGGAGCCATGGCGTTTCCCACAATGATGTAAATTGTGAGATCCCTTGTATCCCCTGTAATTTCCTCACTGCCCACCAAAGTTTGTGTATTAACAGCGTAGTTGGGGTTCTACAAGAGGGTGTCTTAAATTTGTGAGCCTCCAATGCTTCATAGAGTCTGAGTGATTTAAAATGTGATTGGAGTAGAAGACGTTGAGCCCCCCCCCCTCCCCCTCCAGGGTCGTCGCACCCACGAATATGCTGGAGCTGAGCTGCCATATAATAAACCCACGGATTTGGTACAGCAAGGCCACCCATTGTTTTATCTCTTTGCAAAGTTTCCAGTTTAATTCTTGGAGCTTGTTTTCCCCAGATTAAGTCCCTGAACATGCTGTTTACTTTAAGGAAATATCTCTGGGGAAGCCATATTGGAGAATTATGCAATACATATAGCAATTGTGGCATCCAGATCATCTTGACCAAGTTAGTGCGGCCCACCACTGACAGTGGCAATTTAGACCACGTGTCCAGTTTACACTTGAACCTGGCCAGTATTGGGTTGAGGTTTAGTTTCTCATAGTCAATTACTTTAGATGTTACATTAATGCCCAAATATTTAAATTCATTGACCACTTGTAAGCCTGAGTCAGTATAGTGAGGTGCATTAATGTTCCCATTATCTATTGGAAGCAGTACTGACTTAGTCCAATTAATCACCAAACCCGAAAATTTCCCAAACTTCTCGATTGTCTCCATAGCTACAGATAATGTTTTGGAGGCTTCCGCTAAAAATAGTAGTGCATCGTCATCATAAAGCGTAATTTTCTCCTCTATATTCCCTCTGCGAAATCCCATTATGCCAGGGTGCATCCTGATAGCCGCAGCTAGTGGTTCAATGGCCAGCGCGAACAGTAA
The DNA here is from genome assembly GCF_046119375.1 of Phyllobates terribilis. NCBI lineage: Eukaryota > Metazoa > Chordata > Amphibia > Anura > Dendrobatidae > Phyllobates > Phyllobates terribilis. Next base: position 677,673,495 of record NW_027362763.1, on the reverse strand, counting down.
AGGGGACAACGGGCAGCCCTGCCGGGTACCCCTCCCCAGTTCAAAGGCTGAAGTAAGACGCCCATTTACCCTTAATCGTGCCAGTGGCCTCTCATATAGTAGCTTGATCCATGAAATAAATCCAGCGCCCATACCAAATTTCTCCAAAACTTACCCATAGATATTCCCATTCAAAAGAGTCAAATGCTTTAGCAGCGTCTAGCGAGCAAATAACCCTGTCTCCTGCATTGTCCACTGGCAACTGAAGATTAAGAAATAGTCTACGGATATTAACGGCTTTAGACCTAGCTGGCATAAAGCCCGATTGATCACTATGTATAACATTAGATATTATGTTATTTAACCTGGAGGCCAGAACTTTTGCTATAATTTTAATGTCCGTAGGTAGCAGGGATATAGGCCTATAGGATTCGGGAAGCAATGGATCCTTACCCGGTTTGGGTATCACTACGATAACTGCTTCTCTCATTGAGAGGGGCAGAATGCCTTCCCTGGCTGCCTCCTGGAAGGTGCACAGCAATTGAGGTAGTAATATATCCCCAAATTTTTTGTATACTTCCATAGGGAACCCGTCCAACCCTGGTGATTTATTATTGGCCATTGAAGCTGTGGCCATTTGTAACTCCTCTAATTGCAGGGGACTATTTAAGTATTTTTAATCTGCTTCAGAGATAGCTGGAAGATCAATCCCCTCCAAATAAGTCAGGATTTGTTCTCTGCTAAATCCTGTTTTGGTTCTGTATAAGTCCTGATAAAATTCTCTGAAAGTATTTGATATTTGATCTGGCTGATTAACCATTGCACCTTCCTTATTTTTTAAAGCACCTATAAAGGATGTCCCTATTTGAGCCCTTGCAATCATAGCCAGTAAATGTCCTGCCTTTTCCCCTTCTTCATAAAAATGTGTTTGGGAAAATAGTCGCTTATTCTTGGCCTTCTCCCTAATGTGTGTGGAGTATGCCTCCTGCGCCTCTTTCCAGGTCATTAGGTCCTCCTCTGTACCTGATTGGACAAATTTATTTTCCGTAAGTCTAACCCTGTCTTGCAAGAATTTCCCAAATTGGTTAGTTTTAGTCTTGGATCTATTTCTAGCTTGTATCAGGACCCCCCTCAGACAGGCCTTCATAGCGTCCCATAGTGAGTTCTGCATCACAGAGCCGTTATTTTCTATAAAATAGTTTTGAAGAGCTGATGTAAACAAATTTGTGTCTATGATTTGCAACCAAAAGGGATTCATGGACCATCTAGTAAGGGTAGCTTCCAATCTGGGCAAAAGACATAGACTCATCATCAGGGGTGAGTGGTCCGACAGTACTCTAGGTAAATATTCCACCCTTTCCACTAAAGGGAGAATGTGTTCTGTTCCCAGCACTAAATCTATGCGGGAGAGGGTGCTATGTGATTTAGAGTAGCAGGAGAATTGTTGTGTTTTGGGATATTTAAGACGCCATATATCAGTCAAGGATAACTCTGATAGGAGCTCACCAAACTTAGTTATGGGTGTAGCCTCTGTAGCTGTGTCTGATCTGAATCTATCCCAGTATGGGTGTACAATATTGTTAAAATCTCCCATGCATAGCACAGGGACCCCCGGTACTTTGTCTATGAGTGATGCAATTTCCTTCATAATATTATTATTATAGGGAGGGGGAATGTAGACTGCCACTAGTAATAATTCTTTGGTGAATATTCTACAATGAATCCCAATGAATCTGCCCTCCTCATCCCCCTTAGCGGATATCAATTCAAACTGGATAGATCTATGTACTAAAATACTGACGCCCCTTGAGTAACTTGAAAAGGTAGAATGAAAACTATGGCTGATCCATGAACGCTTCAGGGCCGCTATATTACTTTTTTCTAGATGCATTTCCTGAAGACATACCACTGCTGGTAAATTTCCCCATATATATTCCATGACAGCCGTCCTCTTTAAGGGGTCTCCCAACCCTCTCACATTCCAGAAAAGGAATTTTACTTGGTTAGCCATTAGGATATAACGCATAGGGGATGGATAGGATACGTATGACAAGCGTTAACATAACTCCGGTTCCCAAATACAAGGTCATGATAATACCCCCTTTTCCATACAAGATCACTGTAATCCATACAGGTGGCAGAACTGCGCAGCACAATCTATAAACGTACAAACAGAAAAATACCGATCCATCCAGAAAAACCAGATGGATGGTGTCAGGAATATTATAAAATATTAATGTCAGGGAGAGATTAATAAAATATTAGCCCTTCTCCCATGCCCTCTGCTGTAGTGTTTGTCCAGAGATGACAATCATACAGTGTCTAATGCAAATTATCACCACTTGTCAGCACCGAGCTGTCTCATTTTCCTCAGCACAAAAGCCCCAATTAACACACGCCTGGTAAATAGTTTATGCAAACGAGGCCAGCCAAGGAGTGTTATAACTTCGTTAGGAAGCAAGCATCGTGTCTCTGAAAGATGCAGGAGGTAATTAGAACGCAGGCTTGCACTAATTTGCGTGTAACTGTTGAAGCTGCTTCCCGAGCCTCAAAGTGAAATTTCTAGACGCGATGACTCCGATATGAAATATGAAATCTTGTGAGTTCCAGAGGTCCGACAGTAACGGGACCCATATGTGTAGAGACCAAATCAGCCCAGGAATGTGTAGGTAGTTTTCCAGGGCTGTAACCAAAATCAGGGAGCTGCAGCGCAAAAACACCAGAATGGCAGACTGCAGCTATGTTGTAACATACCTGACGATGTCCTTGCATAGTGGTCCATCTCCCACTGTGCAAGAGCGCGCACTTGATCTCCAGTCCAGAATGTCTCTCTGGCTTCCCTCCATGCTGTCTGTTTGTGTCTGTTTCTGCTGCTTAAGGGCGGCGCCCGATCACTTCCTGCTTTTTGTACCTGCTGCAGGCACACCCCTTGTGCGTCCTCAGCCTATTGCTGTCTGTCACCTGGTATTTAACCCAGCTGCTCCAATCAATCCCTGCCTGAGCATTGTGTTTCATTTAGTGTGCTCTTGCACTCTGAATGTGCCAGGTCCCTTCTGTGTTCTCTTGTCTGCCTATCCTGGAGGCTATATTTCCAGGCCAGTCTGAACACGCTCCTAGCCTGTTCCTCCCGCCCTCTAGGGGTTGCATTCCTAGACCCGCTCCTGAGTTTGTGGTCCACTCGCTACTTCACTGCAAGTACCCTGTGGGTATCTGGTTCTGCCTTTCCCTTCCTGTCTGTTCCGTGTGAACAGAGCCCTGTCCCCCCTGCTCTGCCTTTGCTCACCGCTCCGGCGGTTCTAGCCTGCTCTGCCTTTGCTCACCGCTCCGGCGGTTCTAGCCTGCTCTGCCTTTGCTCACCGCTCCGGCGGTTCTAGCCTGCTCTGCCTTTGCTCACCACTCCGGCGGTTCTAGCCTGCTCTGCCTTTGCTCACCGCTCCGGCGGTTCTAGCCTGCTCTGCCTTTGCTCACCGCTCTGGCGGTTCTAGCCTGCTCTGCCTTTGCTCACCGCTCCGGCGGTTCTAGCCTGCTCTGCCTTTGCTCACCGCTCCGGCGGTTCTAGCCTGCTCTGCCTTTGCTCACCGCTCCGGCGGTTCTAGCCTGCTCTGCCTTTGCTCACCATTCCGGCGGTTCTAGCCTGCTCTGCCTTTGCTCACCACTCCGGCGGTTCTAGCCTGCTCTGTCTTTGCTCACTGCTCCGGCAGTCTCGCTCTGCTCTGACTCCTTTGCTCACTGCTCCGGCAGTCTCGCTCTGCTCGGACTCCTTTGCTCACTGCCCCGGCAGTCTCGCTCTGCTCGGACTCCTTGCTCACTGCTCCGGCAGTCTCGCTCAGCTCTGACCCTTTGCTCACCGCTCCAGGCGGCCTTGTCCTGCTCTACTCTTGCTCACCGCTCCAGGCGGCCTTGTCCTGCTCTACTCTTGCTCACCGCTCCAGGCGGCCTTGTCCTGCTCTACTCTTGCTCACCGCTCCAGGCGGCCTTGTCCTGCTCTACTCTTGCTCACCGCTCCAGGCGGCATTGTCCTGCTCTACTCTTGCTCACTGCTCCAGGCGGCCTTGTCCTGCTCTACTCTTGTTCACCGCTCCAGGCGGTCTCGTCCTGCCCTGCTCTCGCTCACCTCTCTGGGCGGCCTCACTCTGCTGTGTTTGTCCGCCACATCTGTGGTTCGGTTCCTGAGTCCCAGTGTGTACTGGGTCCTATCCCGCCTGTGTTCCTACCTGCTAGTGCCTCCCTGTCTGCCAACAGCCGTGTCCGGGGTCTCTCCTGGAGTAGCACCTGGTCCCTCTGCTCGGTTCCTCCTTGGTGCACTGGCGTCGTATGCCGTCGTGCGACCCTGGTCGGATCGGGTGAATACCTAGTTACGCCCCTCCAGGCATTCACTTTCCGGCACGGTCCAGTGGAATCACACGCACACGCCGCTCAGCCCGGGCGGGTGCATTACATATGTGATGTGTGATATCTAAATAAAGATAAAATCATAAGGGAAAAAATGGTGTAGTTTGCAAGCTTCTGCGATCAACGAGCGATGAGTTATCGCAGAAGTCAGCGTTTTTAATAAAAATGTACAAGCTGGAGACCGGCCCACATGATGTCACCACAAGGGGCGTGTGGCCAGATCTCCCCTTAGGTATAAGAGAACCCATGGAGAAGACAAGAGCACTCATTGCCAGGGGGGAATAAGAATTATAAGCAACGGGTCCTGTTCAATAACAGCATATTTCATCTGGAGAGCCCCTCCTCCACCTATATTGAATCGTCTCCAAGATCGTATAGTAAGTTTCTTCTTTAATCTTTATTATTTTGTGTAACTGCCTAGGTATTCTAATGTCCCCTTTGTAACATCCTTATGTATATATTTTTCTTAAACAATGCCTCCCTTTTGGATTAAATATAAAATTTAATAGTTCTGTTTCTTTTGTTCTGTAATCGTTCCCTTCCCCGAAGCCATATACGCTACCAAAACGCAGGCGTCCGGCCAGGACTGTATTATATTTCAAACTCAGCCGGTGGTGGCAGAGAGTATTAATAATTGGGCTATCGTGAAGTTGACAGTGACCGTACGGAGGGCGTTAAACACGGATTCCAGTCTGTGGAACCCAGGGTGTTCTGCCATACGCTCACTGGTCGCTTACCGATACCTACGTAGAGAGTAGTCTGGATCGCGTGCTCGTGACTCCCGTCGAAATACGGACAGCGTGACGGCACGGTGAGATATTGCGTGATCTCCCCGGTGCCATTCCTGACTGTGTGTGGGTGGACTCCCTGACAAATTGGTGGCAGCGGTGGGATATTGTGTGATCCTGCCGGTGCCGTTCCTGACAAATTGGTGGCAGTGGTGGGATATTGTGTGATCCTGCCGGTGCCGTCGCTGGCAAATTGGTGGCAAGCGGTGGGATATTACAGAACATCAGTGGCTGGATTGAGCAATCATTCCTGTCACTGAAAACTTGCACGGTTCTTGCGAGAATTCTGTGCAGAGTTTTAAGAAATCAGACTCGGTGTTTTAATATATATATTTTTTTTATCTGGGACATTACTATACGTGTAGCAGTTTCATCCCCTCCCTTCTCTTGTTTTTCTATCCTATCTTTTATTTGGCAATAATGGCTACACGTGGAGAGCCCTGGTATCACCCTGCAGACGAAGACCACTATCACTGCCCTCTGTGAGGTGAGGCAGATTGATCCCACGGGCAAAAACAAGGCCCAAATGATTGCTGAACTGTTGCAAGGTGATGCAGAGCCTGTCCGACAGCAGAGCCCTGATGATGGGGCGGCCAGACAAGGCCCGGATGGCGCTGCTGCAGGGGTCCCACCTGTGATTGCAAGCCATACCCGCAGCCAGGGTAGTGTGGACCCCCACCTGCAGATGGCCTTGGAGCAGCTCGCCGCAGACGATCATGACGGACGACTGCAGCTGATCCTGAAATTCCAGGAGCGAGAGGCTGAGAGAGCTGAGCGACAAGCACAAGCTGACCGACAACACCAGCTGGAGCTAGCCTGGATTCAGAAGGAGTCATCCTCCACGCAGACCCATGAGTCCAACAGTGCCAGCTGCTTTAAACCCCGCCCTGAGCACTTCCCTGTGATGGAAAAGGATGGGGACTTGGACACATTCCTGCGAGGCTTTGAAAAGGCCTGCAGGCAGTATCAGCTGCCCACAGACCAGTGGGCAAGGTACTTAACGCCAGGGCTCTGAGGAAAAGCCTTGGAGGTGTTTGCTTCCCTCCCTCGAGAACAAGATGGAGACTATGAGGCCGTCAAGCAGGCCCTGACAAAAAAGTACCAGCTGATTCCGGAGGTTTACCGGAAAAAGTTCAGAGCCCTCCAACGTGGACCACATGACACCTACAGTGATGTGGTAGACGGGCTCAGAACCAACTTTGAGCAGTGGATCCGAGGACTGTCAGTCACCACCTTCGAGGACCTGAAGGATCTGATGGTGAAGGATCAGTTTCTTCATCTTTGCGCAGTGGAAGTGAGGCAGTTTGTGCTTGACAGGGAGCCGAAGGAAGCCGCCAAAGCGGCCCAGATCGCGGATACCTATGAGGCCAACCGCACACCAGAGGTGCGGAAGTCAGCCACCGCCAGCTGGAAAGGGGGTAAGCCGACGACCACCCCCAGTGTTCCAGCCAGCCGGCCCTCAGCGGGTCCTGCCCCATCTTTTAGAACCCGGCCCGCATTTGACTCCCGAAGGTGTTATACTTGTGACCAAACGGGTCACATCAGCCTTGTCTGCCCGGAGAGGCAGAAGATGAACCCCACACCTGAGGCCCCAGGACCTACTGCAGCCATTCTTTTTGTGGGTGGGGCGGTTGGCCAGGCCCGGGAGAATTTACAACCCGTTACTGTGGGAAACACAGTTACAATCGGCCTTAAGGACACAGGCGCAGAACGCACCCTGATCCGCCCTGAGTTTGTGTTACCAGAGGAACTCATTCCTGGGAAGACTCTGACACCGGGTTTGGGGGTGTCTGCCGTCCCATACCGATAGCCCGAGTTTTCCTGGACTGGGGTGCGGGGAGGGGGTTAAGGGAAGTGGGAGTGTCGGAGAATCTCCCCACTAATGTGCTATTGGGAACTGATCTGGGACGGTTGGTTGCCCGATACATTCCTGACAACCCTCCCACATCTGATATGTCATGTAATGCCACTGTCAAAAATGTGAATGTGATGTCTAATAAAAGTGTGTGTTGTGGTAAAGGGGAACTCAGCCGCCTCACCCCGCGGGGTGAGGCTGCTGAGGATCCCCTAAAGCGAGCCAGTATAAGTGCTAGGGGCAAGGGGAGCAGGCACGAACACCAGGAAGCAGGTCGTCCCGTGCAGGTGACCAGTGTCACACCAGATGGTGACATGGTCGGTGGTAGCTGCCCCATGACTAGCACGGCTCCAGAGGTGATGTGGAAGGATGGGGAGAAACACGGGGATCATAGGGAAAGTGGTCCCGTGCCGACGACCAGTGTCACGACGGACTGTGACAGGAAAGTGTGTCCCCTGTCTGTCAGGAGTATGGGAGGAAGGTACCCATAGCCTGTCAGAGGTGTGGGGAAAATATATCCAAAACCGGTCAGGGTGATCGGAAAGCTGGACCCTCGGATTGGTGGGCAAGTGGAACTGCGGCTTGTCGGATCAGCAGGAAGGGTGGGCCAGGAGGTGGGCTCAAGGGGCGATCTGTAAATCACCCCTTATGCCACCTCAAAGAGGGGAGGATGTCAGGAATATTATAAAATATTAATGTCAGGGAGAGATTAACAGAATATTAGCCTTTCTCCCATGCCCTCTGCTGTAGTGTTTGTCCAGAGATGACAATCATACAGTGTCTAATGCAAATTATCACCACTTGTCAGCACCGAGCTGTCCCATTTTCCTCAGCACAAGAGCCCCAATTAACACACGCCTGGTAAATAGTTTATGCAAACGAGGCCAGCCAAGGAGTGTTATAACTTCGTTAGGAAGCAAGCATCGTGTCTCTGAAAGATGCAGGAGGTAATTAGAACGCAGGCTTGCACTAATTTGCGTGTAACTGTTGAAGCTGCTTCCCGAGCCTCAAAGGGAAATTTCTAGACGCGATGACTCCGATATGAAATATGAAATCTTTTGAGTTCCAGAGGTCCGACAGTAATGGGACCCATATGTGTAGTGACCAAATCAGCCCAGGAATGTGTAGGTAGTTTTCCAGGGCTGTAACCAAAATCAGGGAGCTGCAGCGCAAAAACACCAGAATGGCAGACTGCAGCTATGTGATGTGTGATATCTAAATAAAGATAAAATCATAAGGGAAAAAATGGCGTAGTTTGCAAGCTTCTGCGATCAAAGAGCGATGAGTTATCGCAGAAGTCAGCGTTTTTAATAAAAATGTACAAGCTGGAGACCGGCCCACATGATGTCACCACAAGGGGCGTGTGGCCAGATCTCCCCTTAGGTATAAGAGAACCCATGGAGAAGACAAGAGCACTCATTGCCAGGGGGAAATAAGAATTATAAGCAACGGGTCCTGTTCAATAACAGCATATTTCATCTGGAGAGCCCCTCCTCCACCTATATTGAATCGTCTCCAAGATCGTATAGTAAGTTTCTTCTTTAATCCTTATTATTTTGTGTAACTGCCTATGTATTCTAATGTCCCCTTTGTAACATCCTTATGTATATATTTTTCCTAAACAATGCCTCCCTTTTGGATTAAATATAAAATTTAATAGTTCTGTTTCTTTTGTTCTGTAATCATTCCCTTCCCCGAAGCCATATACGCTACCAAAACGCAGGCGTCCGGCCAGGACTGTATTATATTTCAAACTCAGCCGGTGGTGGCAGAGAGTATTAATAATTGGGCTATCGTGAAGTTGACAGTGACCGTACGGAGGGCGTTAAACACGGATTCCAGTCTGTGGAACCCAGGGTGTTGCGCCATACGCTCACTGGTCGCTTACCGATACCTACATAGAGCGTAGTCTGGATCGCGTGCTCGCGACTCCGGACGAAATATGGACAGCGTGTTGCGCCATACGCTCACTGGTCGCTTACCGATACCTACGTAGAGCGTAGTCTGGATCGCGTGCTCGCGACTCCGGACGAAATACGGACAGCGTGACGGCACGGTGAGATATTGCGTGATCTCCCCAATACCGTTCCTGACTGTGTGTGGGTAGACTCCCTGACAAATTGGTGGCAGGGGTGGGATATTGTGTGATCCTGCCGGTGCCGTTCCTGACAAATTGGTGGCAGCGGTGGGATATTGTGTGATCCTGCCGGTGCCGTCCCTGGCAAATGGGGGTACCAGTCCAACTCGCATCCGCACATGAAGCAAGTGAGCAACCTACTAAAAGAGAAAAATAAACGTTTCTTGGGAACCTGCCATTTTAGGATAATAGACAGAATATCCATTTTCCACTGGGCCGTGGGTTACTTGGTAAGAATTATGATTCCAACAGTTAATCAGATATCTTCTGATGGCATATGACTTAAGTTATACGTCTTCATTCAACGTTGTGGGTTCTGGCGAAGTTGCTGTTCATTTAGATCAAGCCAGCGAAGTGCTTCCTTAGGATTTTAAAAAAAGGAGGTCCCTCCCAGGGCGGCCACTCTGAGTTTCGCCGGGTAAAGCATGGAGTATGGTATTTGTAGCTGGTGTAGCCGGCGTTTCACATCCACAAATTGTGCCCTGCGTTTTGACACTTCAATGGAGCAGTCAGGGAAAAAGGACACCTTTTAGCCGTTGACGGAGATGTCCCCTTTATCACGAGCTGCCTTAAGGATGCCGTCACGATCCCTATAGTGGAGCAGCTTCATTAGGACTGGCCGCGGCGGGGCTCCGGGTAACAGCCGAGTAGGAACTCTGTGCGCCCTTTCCACAGCAAACAGGGGGGTCAGGTGTTCTGCCCCAAACAGGGAGAGCAGCCATTTCTCAAAATACTCAGAAGGGTTATTGCTCTCGGTTTTTTCAGGGATGCCAATTACCCTTATATTATTCCGCCTGAGTCTGTTCTCCAGATCGTCAGTTTTAGCTAGCAATGCCAGGATCTGTTGGTCATGTCTGCGATTGTCACTGATAATTTGAGGCTGTTTATCCTCCAAATCACTAATTCTCCTCTCAGTAGCTGTGGTGCGATCTGTTACTTTCTGCAGCCCCTGTCTTAGGGTATGTGCACACGATGCAGAAATGAAGCAGAAAATTTCTGCATCATTTCTGCATCTCCCTGGCAGAAAAAACGCATGCAGATTGTGCATGCGTTTTTCCTGCAGAATACATGCAGATCCACATGCAGATTGACATGCGTTTCCGCATGCAGATTGACAAGCGCTTTCCAGGCGATTTTAGCATCACCTGGAAAGTGCTTGACAACTAGGTCACACTATATAAATCCATGCAAACAGCATGGATTTATATAGTGTGACCCGAGAGAGTGTATATACTTACCTCCGATGGCCCGCGCTGTCCTGCTTTACAAAGTTCCCAGCTGCCGGCAACTTTGAATTGAAAGACCTGCCGACGTCAGCGTCACGTGACCCGTCACATGACTCTGACGTCACCGCAGGTCCTACAACTCACTGCAAGTGCCGGGAACCAAGCGGGAGCGCTGCGCGGGCCGACAGATGGTAAGAATACATTTATTTTTTATTTTATTCTTTTTTTTTACAGCTTTTTTAATGGTACCTGGGTGTGGATGAGACTCTCCTCTCCTCCACACTCGGGTACCATCCGCACATTAGAACGCGCCAATAACGCAAGTACAAATGCTGTCTTGCGGAATTGGCGCGTTCTAATGCAAGTCAATGGCGGCGAAATCGCCGCGTTTCCGCAAAATTAATTGACATGCTGCGGATTTTTGACCGCAGCGGAAAAATCCGCATCATGGGCACAGCACATGCGGATTTCCATTGGGGAACATTGCTTCCCTTCTACCATGCGTTTTTCATGCGTTTCCGCGGCGTTTACGCAACTGCAAAAACGCCGCGGAAACGCATGAAATACGCATCGTGTGAACTCAGCCTTATATAGGAAAGTTCTTCCTTAATCTCACCCATTTGATTACTAAGTGAGGACAGGACAGATCCATACTGTGTAACAACCATGAAAACATCCTTAATTGTAGGCTCTTCTGTCAGCTGGGTTGAGAGAGTGCTGAAGGGGTTAACCTCTGGACAAGCTGTGGGCTGCTATCTGAGGTGTCAGTATTATCTACATTGTCACATTCTCCTGGGAGAGCAGAGAAGCAATTAGCCATCCCCTTCATCTGTGCCTGCACTGTATTACTCAAGGGGGCTGCTCTGTTTGTCCTAGCATAACTAGCTAGTTTAACTGCAGCATTCATGGAAGTAGACTTGCCTGGTGCATCTGGGGATGTGGAAAGCTTCAGTTTCTCGGCACCATCTTGAGACTGTCTGTCTGCTCCTGCAGTCACCTCACTGTGCCTTCTGCCTGCTTTCCCAGCCATAAAAAACTCCTCTGTTGTGCACTGATGGTTACAGGAGCTCAGAGGGAGATGTTATCTCTGGTTTTATTACTATTTAGGGCCCAGTGGAGACTTTTACAGGCTATTGCTCCTGGAGCTGATCTGTCCTGCGACCGCTCACATGTCCAGCCAAGCCACGCCCCCAAGGACATATAACTTATATGAGAGGCAATTGGTTTCAATTAAGGTGTCCAGCATTTGGCAGATACCCTAATGGAAACTAAACAGACCCCATTATAGAAAAAGGGATACGTATGATGGTTTTTACGTACATCGTGAGACAAATACAGTTTGCAACAAAACTGATGGTGGTTCTGGTGCTGTATTCCTGTACTGATGGTGGTTCCAGTGATGTATTCATGCAAAGATAGATGTTCTGGTGAGTGCATCTGTGGAGTATAATACAGGATGTAATTCAGGATCGGTACACAGGACCGCCATCAGGGCATTACTGCCCTTACTGGCGCATGGGGCCCGGAGAGCAGAGAGGGCCCGATCGGGGCACCGTTCTTCTGCTCACCGGGTCCCAGCGGCAGCATTCTGCAGGTTCAGTGAACGTGTGTCCTCGGATGCAGGTTCACTTTAAATCTATTGCCGCCCGGCAATAGTTAAAAGCCGCCGGCAATTGGCCGTTGGCTGACGTTAGCGCGCATGTCGCTGGCGTATGACGTCACGGTCATGTTTTTTTTCTTAAAGCCACACCATGGTGGCAAGATGGAAGACATGGGGGGCAGCAGAATGGAGAGACATGGGGGGGGCAGCAGAATGGAGAGACATGATGGCAGCAGAATGGTGAGACATGATGGCAGCAGAATGGAGAGATATGTGGGGGCAGCAGAATGGAGAGACATGGGGGGCAGCAGAATGGAGAGACATGGGGGGCAGCAGAATGGAGAGACATGGGGGGGCAGCAGAATGGAGAGACATGGGGGGCAGCAGAATGGAGAGACATGGGGGGCAGCAGAATGGAGAGAAATTGGGGCAGCAGAATGGATAGACATGGGGGGCAGCAGAATGGATAGACATGGGGGGCAGCAGAATGGATAGACATGAGGGGGCAGCAGAATGGATAGACATGATGGCAGCAGAATGGAGAGACATGGGGGGCTCTGGAGCATAATAAAGGATGTAACTCAGGATCAGTAATGTAATGTATGTACACAGTGACTGCACCAGCAGAATAGTGAGTGCAGCTCTGGAGGGGTGTTAATGGCAGAAATAAGGCTCCTGGAGTCCCCAGTGTGCCTCCAAAACTTCCATCTTGGTGACGATTTACCAGAAGAGGCACCTGGGGGCCACAAAAAGGCTAAGAAGACCAAGCCAAAGCTGCAGGAAGCGGTAAGATACGTATATGCCCCCCTCCATGTACCCCCTGAGTCGGTGGCAGGCTCAGCTCGCTGTATAAGCCCCGTTGCCCAGCCCAGCCCGGGTTCTGCTATGGATCCGGTGCAAAGGCGCGGGGAGATTGCACAGCATTGTAGTGAGGCGCAGAGCTACGTCTCTGCTTGTAGTAGCGGGGAAGCAGCAGGAGGTGCATCAGCCGAGAGGCTGGACAGTGAGGTCGGCCCGGCATTCGGTCAGGCCACGATGCTGTGGTGCGCTCCTCAGTGGGAGGGGGGAGCAGCCCGGTGTCGGGGGCAGCTCCGGTAGCCTCTGTTGCCGCTGATCACTTAGTTGAGAAGTGGCGGCAGTGTGAGGGGGCTGCTGAGGCTGAGAGTTCAAGTCCTCGCACGAAAGTGCTATATTGTGTTGGCGTCGCTGGTCCGGAAGATCCTGATGCTAAAGATCAGCGGCGCCTCACAGCAGCTAAAGATCAGCGGCGCATTATACCGAATGCCAAACAGAAATTACCGACTGATGATGTGGAGGGCACGCACAAGACCAGGGGTGAGGTCGCCTCCAGTTCTATGGAGGTGACTGAGCCCCTTGTGCCTGATGATGCGGAGGTCAAAATGTCATCCACCATTGTTACTGGTCCAGCAGGAATGAATGTGGTGGTGGTTGCTGGTTTGGTGGAGGGTGAGATTGAGGTGGGTAATGGTGATGCTGTTGGGACTGATGTGGTCACTGGTCCGGTTGCCCCCCCGGTGGTGACAACACCTGTCCAGAGTTATGCCAGTGTCACCTCCGGGGCAAATAGGGCATCCTCCTCGTCTCCGGGCTTTGGGGACGGCATGTTGCAATGGCGCCTTCTGGAGGCTCTAAAGAAGGGGGAGAGATCACTAATGGTAGAGGGTCGAGAGGTTGATCTATCCTTCTGGATAGAGAGGCATGGCCTCGGGGCCTTCCGAGAGCAAAAAGGGGGGGGATACAGTATGGTCCCTCCCAACAGCTGGGCCAGGCAGTGTGTGTAGGAATGTGGTCCGTCTTCGGTGGAGGGGCAGTGATGCATGTCCTCCAAGGTCTAAAGTTGTGGAGCTCCTGCTGAAGATGGGTTTCCAGGCGATTGACATCTACGCCTTGATACATCCCTATTCCACGCCTGAGTTTGATGTCAGCTTTGTTCGGCCGGAGGGGCTTGAGCTCTTCTGGACGAATTAGGAGTTGGCAAAAAATGAGCCCGGCTGGCGAGACTTTGCCGTTCAGGCAGTGTCTCGCCAAAACCAGATCAAGAAAGTGACCGTGATGACTCGTAACGAGTCGCTTTCTTGTTATGACATCATGACATGGCTTGGTCGGTATGGAGAGGTGGTGGAGATGCCAAAGAAAAACCGCGATGAGTTTGGTATCTGGTCAGGGGCCTGGACGTTTATGGTAAAGCTTAGGCGTTCAGGTGGTAAGTTTGCCCACATTCCATCATCTGCCTTCCTGGGTAGGGATCGTATCCTGGTCTTCTACCAGGGGCAACCGAAGCTCTGTAACAGGTGCGGCGACCCCACACTTCAGTGCAAACTGCACTGTGCAGAAATGTGCGTTGTGTGGAGGGTGTTGGCCATCTTGCTGCCTCTTGTGTGGAGATTAGGTGCCACCTGTGTGGTGAGTTAGGTCACTCATTCAGCCGTCCTCGCTCCTTCGCTAATGCAGTCGAGACCCCGGTGGGAGAAAGCCGTGAGGTCGATTCTGCTGGGGAGGGGACTAGCAGGGGTGGGGGAGCAGAGGGGCCAGGGAAGAAGAGCAATAAAAAGATGCCTGCCCAGCTGAGGCGTCTAGACAAGCGCAGACAGGAGAAGGAGAGGGCGAGCCCCAGACTACCGGGGCAGCCCCTGTCCTGGATGCCAGTGTTGCTGCTGAGGCCCCGAGGGATAATGAGTTGGAAGAGGAGGTCAGGAGGATCCACAGGGAGGAAACCGCCTCTGCGTCGGAATCCTCCCATTATGAAAGTATGAATGAGGATAATAAGCGGTGGCTAGAGAACAAGCGTAAGCTCGGCACCAAAAAGAAGAGAAAGAAGGGAGATAAAACATCTTCTCCCGCTCTGACCAAGGTACCTAAGGAAGGTAAAACTGACTCCCCTTTGGTTGGTCTTTCTAACCGATTCCAAGCCCTTGATAACATCTCTTCCTCTGAGGAGGAGGCTGAGGGTGAGGTTCCGGCTTCGGCGGAGCTTACAGGGGGCGCCGATTCTCCTTCTCCTGGGGATGCAAGGTCTTTGGGGGGAGGGTCTGGCCCAGAGTCCGGTGACGAGGATGAAAAAAAAAGGAAAAATGTGGGAATGGACACCTCTGTGTCATTAAAGAGAGGGAAGGATTCCTCGTCTGAAGCAGAGGATAAGAGGAGTGAGAAGAAGAAAGCCATCTAACTCAATCACCAATGATGGCGGTACCCACTCCGTTGACGCTGGCGTCCATTAATGTCGCCAGCATTAAGTCAAATATGGCTAGATTTGCGGCCTTTGATTTTCTCAGCCGGGTTGAAGCTGACATTTTCTTTTTGCAAGAGACCAGGCTGCCAAATATGGCAGAGGTGTTTATAGCTAAGAGAGAGTGGAGACTCGGGCCCTCCTATTGGTCTCTTGCGGCCGAGCCGTATAGCGGAGTGGCGGTCCTTTTTACCGCACCGGTAGAATGCCGATGGGTTATTGAGCTCATTAACATCTATGGTCCCCAATCTAAGTGGGACCGGAAGTGTATCTTTATGAGGATCAAGCCCTATCTTTTTACGAGTCGGCAGGTCGTCTTTGGAGGGGACTTTAACACTGTCACGAGGCCCCAGGATAGTGGAGGTTACAGAGACAAGCTGACTTATGATAGCATCGCCCTTAATAGTATAGCTAGTGAGGTTCGCCTGGTGGATGTCCACATCCGGCACACCGCAGGCCACGAGGGGTTCACCTATCATAGAGGTAACTGTAGGTTCAGGATAGACAGGTTTTATTTAAAGAAGGAAGCCGTCTCTTCAGCAGTATC
The DNA here is from genome assembly GCF_046119375.1 of Phyllobates terribilis. Classification (NCBI taxonomy): domain Eukaryota; kingdom Metazoa; phylum Chordata; class Amphibia; order Anura; family Dendrobatidae; genus Phyllobates; species Phyllobates terribilis. The sequence goes on along the minus strand of NW_027362763.1, from coordinate 677,657,724 downwards.
TGTTGTTGAGGTGGAGTTCTCCGATCACTGTTTGATTTTATTTTCTCTGAATGTTACAGAGACCCCCCGGATGGGAAGAGGCTTTTGGAGGCTCAATTCGTCTCTCTTTGAAGAAGCAGAGATAAAACAGTCCTTTGAGGATTTTCTTCAGAGCCAGGTACGCTTACTGGATCTTTGTAGTAGTAAGTCAAAGTGGTGGGAGATGTTCAAGAAAAGGGTGGCGAGATTCTTCCGCCAGCTCTCGAGCCTCAGGAGCCTGGACAGGTACCGCCTGTATCAGGGCCTGAGGAGGAAACTCGAGCATCTTGTCTCAACACGAGGTAGCCGCGAGGATTAGAGATGAGCGTTGTTCGACTCGAATTGTTCGCCAATCTCAAATTCGAGCTGTTTTGGGCGGTGTTCGAGCCGTTCGGCGAACACGAACGATTTGAGAAAAATTCGGCTGTTCGAGGTTATGTTCGATAACTGTTCGTGCACCAAAATCATAACTGGATTTTTTCTCAGTAATGATGAAAATTAATGTTAATACGCAGTCTGAGTGTACAGCGGGGCGGAGGGAGGGGCAGGGGATGGATCTCTGCAGGAATAATGAAGATTTCCATTTTTTTTTCTCTTTCCCGCATTTACAGTGGGGAGGTGCGATCTGTCAGCCTATCAGCAGCGCACACACGGAGCGAAGTGCTTTTTTTCACACAAGGAAGGGCATGTGTCATTGGCAGTGTATGTCACATGTCGTTGCCCTATAAGACCCAGCCATTGTGTGCGCTATACCTTGTTAATTTCAAGCCAATTTTCGCACAAATCTACAGATAGCTTGGGAGTAGGGAATAGTTGTGATTGCAGTCCTTTTAAGGACTAGGTTACAGCATTTCCTATGACTTTTATCAGGCTGGTCTGTGCTCTTAAATAGATAGGTTGTGGGAGTAAAGACTAATTGTAGTTGCAGTCCTTTTCAGGACTAAGTTACATGAGTTCCTATCAGTTTTTGCCAGGCAGGTCTGTGCCAGTGCTGTGCAAGTTTTTTTCACAGCATTTGGCTGAATCTAGCAAAGCTAATCCTTTTTGGCCTATTGCAGAGTGTGTTAGTCAGTGGAGTAGCCTATCTGTGTTGCAAGATACACCACCTGTGTATAGAATAACAATTTTTTTACTGCACCTAGTGAAGTAAAACCTTTTGGGCATAGCATCATTCTATTAGTCCATCTATACTGACCTCCATAAGGTTGCAAATTGAATATAATTTTTTTCTGCATCTAGCTCTGAAAAAATATTTGGCCTTCTAGCAGTGTGTTGGACTTGTTCTACTAGTCCATCTATACTGACCTCCATCAGGTTGCAAACTGAATATAATTTTTTTCTGCATCTACCTCTGAAAAAATATTTGGGCTTCTAGCAGTGTGTGGGACTTGTTTTATTAGTCCATCTATACTGACCTCCATCAGGTTGCAAATTAAAAATAATTTTTTGTCTGCATCTAGCTCTGAAAAAATATTTGGCCTTCTAGCAGTGTGTGGGACTTGTTCTATTAGTCCATCTATACTGACCTCCATCATGTTGCAAATTGAATATAATTTTTTTCTGCATCTAGCTCTGAAAAAATATTTGTCCTTCTAGCAATGTGTGGGACTTGTTCTACTAGTCCATCTATACTGACCTCCATCAGGTTGCAAATTCAAAATAATTTTTTGTCTGCATCTAGCTCTGAAAAAATATTTGGCCTTTTAGCAGTGTGTGGGACTTGTTCTATTAGTCCATCTATACTGACCTCCATCAGGTTGAAAATTAAAAATAATTTATATCTACATCTAGCTCTGAAAAAATATTTGTCCTTCTAGCAGTGTGTGGGACTTGTTCTACTAGTCCATCTATACTGACCTCCATCAGGTTGCAAACTGAATATAATTTTTTTCTGCATCTACCTCTGAAAAAATATTTGGGCTTCTAGCAGTGTGTGGGACTTGTTCTATTAGTCCATCTATACTGACCTCCATCAGGTTGCAAACTGAATATAATTTTTTTCTGCATCTAGCTCTGAAAAAATATTTGGCCTTCTAGCAGTGTGTGGGACTTGGTCTATTAGTCCATCTATACTGACCTCCATCAGGTTGCAAATTGAATATAATTTTTTTCTACATCTAGCTCTGAAAAAATATTTGTCCTTCTAGCAGTGTGTGGGACTTGTTCTACTAGTCCATCTATACTGACCTCCATCAGGTTGCAAATTCAAAATAATTTTTTGTCTGCATCTAGCTCTGAAAAAATATTTGTCCTTCTACAAGTGTGTGGGACCCGTTCTATTAGTCCATCTATACTGACCTCCATCAGGTTGCAAACTGAATATAATTTTTTTCTGCATCTACCTCTGAAAAAATATTTGGGCTTCTAGCTGTGTGTGGGACTTGTTCTATTAGTCCATCTATACTGACCTCCATCAGGTTGCAACTTGAATATAATTTTTTGTCTGCATCTAGCTCTGAAAAAATATTTGGGCTTCTAGCAGTGTGTGGGACTTGTTTTATTAGTCCATCTATACTGACCTCCATCAGGTTGCAAATTAAAAATAATTTTTTGTCTGCATCTAGCTCTGAAAAAATATTTGGCCTTCTAGCAGTGTGTGGGACTTGTTCTATTAGTCCATCTATACTGACCTAAATCATGTTGCAAATTGAATATAATTTTTTTCTGCATCTAGCTCTGAAAAAATATTTGTCCTTCTAGCAATGTGTGGGACTTGTTCTACTAGTCCATCTATACTGACCTCCATCAGGTTGCAAATTCAAAATAATTTTTTGTCTGCATCTAGCTCTGAAAAAATATTTGGCCTTCTAGCAGTGTGTGGGACTTGTTCTATTAGTCCATCTATACTGACCTCCATCAGGTTGAAAATTAAAAATAATTTTTATCTACATCTAGCTCTGAAAAAATATTTGTCCTTCTAGCAGTGTGTGGGACTTGTTCTACTAGTCCATCTATACTGACCTCCATCAGGTTGCAAACTGAATATAATTTTTGTTTCTGCATCTACCTCTGAAAAAATATTTGGGCTTCTAGCAGTGTGTGGGACTTGTTTTATTAGTCCATCTATACTGACCTGCATCAGGTTGCAAATTAAAAATAATTTTTATCTGCATCTAGCTCTGAAAAAATATTTGGCCTTCTAGCAGTGTGTGGGACTTGTTCTATTAGTCCATCTATACTGACCTCCATCAGGTTGCAAACTGAATATAATTTTTTTCTGCATCTAGCTCTGAAAAAATATTTGGGCTTCTAGCAGTGTGTGGGACTTGTTCTATTAGTCCATCTATACTGACCTCCATCAGGTTGCAAATTAAAAATATTTTTTTGTCTGCATCTAGCTCTGAAAAAATATTTGGCCTTCTAGCAGTGTGTGGGACTTGGTCTATTAGTCCATCTATACTGACCTCCATCAGGTTGCAAATTGAATATAATTTTTTTCTGCATCTAGCTCTGAAAAAATATTTGTCCTTCTAGCAGTGTGTGGGACTTGTTCTACTAGTCCATCTATACTGACCTCCATCAGGTTGCAAATTCAAAATAATTTTTTGCCTGCATCTAGCTCTGAAAAAATATTTGTCCTTCTAGCAGTGTGTGGGACATGTTCTATTAGTCCATCTATACTGACCTCCATCAGGTTGCAAACTGAATATAATTTTTTTCTGCATCTACCTCTGAAAAAATATTTGGGCTTCTAGCTGTGTGTGGGACTTGTTCTATTAGTCCATCTATACTGACCTCCATCAGGTTGCAAATTGAATATAATTTTTTTCTGCATCTAGCTCTGAAAAAATATTTGGGCTTCTAGCAGTGTGTGGGACTTGGTCTATTAGTCCATCTATACTGACCTCCATCAGGTTGCAAATTGAATATAATATTTTTCTGCATCTAGCTCTGAAAAAATATTTGGCCTTCTAGCAGTGTGTGGGACTTGTTCTATTAGTCCATCTATACTGACCTCCATCAGGTTGCAAACTGAATATAATTTTTTTCTGCATCTACCTCTGAAAAATATTTGGGCTTCTAGCTGTGTGTGGGACTTGGTCTATTAGTCAATCTATACTGACCTCCATCAGGTTGCAAATCGAATATAATATTTTTCTGCATCTAGCTCTGAAAAAATATTTGGGCTTCTAGCAGTGTGTGGGACTTGTTCTATTAGTCCATCTATACTGACCTCCATCAGGTTGCAAACTGAATATAATTTTTTTCTGCATCTACCTCTGAAAAAATATTTGGGCTTCTAGCAGTGTGTGGAACTTGTTCTTTTAGTCCATCTATACTGACCTCCATCAGGTTGCAAACTGAATATAATTTTTTTCTGCATCTACCTCTGAAAAAATATTTGGGCTTCTAACTGTGTGTGGGACTTGTTCTATTAGTCCATCTATACTGACCTCCATCAGGTTGCAAAGTGAATATAATTTTTTTCTGCATCTAACCCAGCCAATAGTTTTGGCCTAATACCACAGTTTGGCCACTCAGCTCTGCTCGGTTCCCATCCATTGTTTTTTTGTGCAAACAACTCCAGAGTTGTGAATTAGTTAACCACCAAAATGAATGGAAAAAGGCCTGCTGCTGGTGAAAAGGGGAATAGGCGTGTTGGGAAGGGGAAAAAAGGTTGTGTCCGTGGGGTAGGTGTTAAAGCAACAGTAACATCTGCAGAAGAAAGACCATCTTCCAGCCAAACTAAAATGTCTACTTCTTTTAGCGGACAATGTGATAAGATCCCTTTCTTACGGCCACGCCAATCGCTACAAATTCCAGATGAGGCACAAAAACAGCAGGTGCTTCAACGGATATCAAGTGCTCCTTTAAGTGGGCTCTCCTCCACATCAACTTCAACATCACAAATACTCCAGTCCTCAAAGGTGTCACCCCAATCGCACTTGCTTCCTCACAGCTCTCAAATCTCCAGCTGCCCATCTGAGTATGAGGTAGAACAGATGGTTGAGTCTGCAGAGCTGTTTACTCATACTATAGCCTGGGAATCAGAGGTCGGCTCCAGCGCTTCTGTGAATCCAGACGAGGAAATGATCAGCACTGATGCCCAGAATCTTTATGAGTCGGATCCAGGACCAGACGCTGAAGGTTCTGACCATAATGTAGACCCTCATTCCCAAACTGTAACTCCTGTTGGTGGAGACAATGAGGAAGACGATGATGAGACTCAAATACCTGATTGGAGCGACAACTTTAGTTTTTTGTCAGGGCAGGAAGAGGTTGGCTCTGGGGACGATGGGTGTGATAACGCACAGGGTGATGATGATGAGGTTGGAGATCCCACTTACTGTCAACCCACAGTCAGCCAAGAGATGAGGTCAGCAGAGGAGGTGGAGGAGAATGCTAGTGACGACGTGGTCAGGTTGCGCCTTCCTGGACAGAGACGTAGTACTGGAAGCACGTCAACAACTGCATCCTCAAACACAACTCTGCCTCTCACCACAAGTCGTGGTGGCTCTTCAGGTCGCATGGGTGCTAAGCCTTGCATAGCCTGGGCATTTTTTCAGATCGATAAAGATGACCCAACTCGTGTTATCTGTAACATTTGTCAGCAAAAGCTAAGTAGAGGCCAAAAAATACATAGTTTGAGTACTTCATGCATGAACCGGCACATGGACATGAAGCATAAGTTGCAGTGGGAAGCTCACTGTGCTACAATGCGGCCTAGCCGGCCGGGCCAACCACCGTCTGCCATATCTTGTGCATCCGCGGCCTCTTCATCCTCTGTGACTGGGGGGACAGCAGTCACACCTGTTTTGGGACGCAGACCTGCCACCTCTTTACCCGCAAAAGCCAGCGTGATTGGCAGGTCATCATTTTCTTTGGAGGTGGTAACACCAGCTGGTGTTGAGCGCTGTCCGACATCGATAGCACCACCTTTGGATCAAGGCAACCTAACATGTCCGCCTGCATCTTCCTCACAGACCGGCAGTTTGCCGGGGACACCCTTATCAACCCCGTCTAAGCACAATAGCCAGCCCTCGGTCCCTCAGATGTGGACAAGTAAAAGACCATTTCCTCCTAGCCATGAGAAAGCTAAGAGGTTGAATTTCACCATCTGCAAGCTCTTGACTACAGAAATGCTGCCTTTCCGCCTGGTGGACACAGATGATTTTCGAGCCCTTATATCCGTCGCAGTGCCCCAGTACCAGATGCCCAGTCGGCACTACTTCTCAAAGAAAGGTGTGCCTGCGCTCCACCAGCATGTCGCACACAACATCACCGCTTCTTTGAGAAACTCTGTGTGTGACAGGGTGCATTTCACCACAGACACTTGGACGAGTAGGCATGGACAGGGGCGTTACATGTCGCTGACTGGGCACTGGGTAACTATGGTGACAGCAGGACAAGGGGCTGCTGTCCACGTCTTGCCGTCCCCACGAGTTGTGCGTCAATCCTCTTTATCTTAAAGTTCCTCCACTGCTTCTGCCTCCTCAACCTACTCTCGGTCCTCCACCTGCACCCAAAGCCTGTATGGTCATGCCACAAGCTTTCTAACTGCACAGAAGGGATCCTGCACACCTCCTTACTATGCTGGCAGTAGGGCTCAACGTCATCAGGCGGTTTTTACATTGAAATGTCTGGGAAATGTGAGTCACACAGCTGAGGAGTTGTCGTCAGCTCTGGAGAACCAATTTCATGATTGGTTGTCTCCACTGGACCTGAAACCAGGGAAGGCCGTGTGCGACAATGCTGCAAACCTGGGTGCGGCCCTTCGCCGGGGCAATGTCACACACGTGCCTTGTATGGCTCACGTGTTGAACCTGGTTATCCAGCAATTTTTAGCCCACTATCCCGGACTAGATGGCCTTCTGCAGAGGGCACGGTCGCTGTGTGCTCACTTCCGCCGTTCGCATCCCGCAGCTCAGCGACTTACATCTCTACAGAAGTCGTTGGGCCTGCCACTTCACCGGCTAAAATGCGATGTGCCTACCCGGTGGAATTCAACTCTGCACATGTTGCAGCGACTGTGGCAGCACCGACAAGCCCTGGTGCAATACGTTCTGACGTATAGCCTGGGCCAACGAGATCCGGAGGTGGGGCAAATCACGCTGGAGGAGTGGTCTCAGATCAGGGACCTATGCACCCTTCTGCACAGTTTTGAAATGGCGACGAAGATGTTTAGTGCTGACGATGCCATTATCAGCATGACTATTCCGGTGATTTACATGCTGGAGCACATGTTAAACAGAATTCGGAGTCAGGTGGTGGCACAAGAGGAGGTGGAGGAAGTAGAGGAGGAGGAGTTGTATGCGGAGGGCTAACATCTGCAAGGTCCAGATGGTCGGCAGCACCAAGGCGGCAGGCATGTGAGGGTGGGGGAGATGGTTTTACCAGGGCGCATGGTAGCAGCCAAACTAGTGAGGAAGGTGCAGGAGCCCAGGAAGAAGTGGAGGACGAACTGATGGAAGACTCATCAGATGAGGGAGACCTTGATCACATTTCTGTTGTGCGAGGTTGGGGGGAGAGGACAGAGGAAGGAAGCATGATTGTTACCTCGCCACGAACACAACAGGGACTTGGTGCTCCTGGATGCGCAACACACATGAGTGCCTTCTTGCTGCACTACCTGCAACATGACCCTTGAATTGTGAGAATTAGAAATAATCCTGACTACTGGGTTGCCACACTGTTAGATCCCCGGTACAAAAGTAAATTTGCAGAAATTATTCCTGCCATAGAAAGGGATGCACGCATGCAGGAGTATCAGCAGAGACTGTTGCAGAATCTTACATGTGCTTTTCCACAAAACACCAGTGGTGCACGTAGTGAATCTCACAGTTCCAACTTGCCAACCGTGGGACCGTCGAGTGTTCAGCACTCAAACCGTAACAGAAACACAGTATCTGCTGGTAACATCAATTTTGCGGAATCATTTCACCACTTTTTTAACCCATCCTTTGCAAGGCCACAGGAGACAAGAAGTCTGACACATAGTCAACGCCTAGAGACGATGGTACAGGAGTATCTCCAAGTAAACATTGAAGCCATGACTGTGTCACTGGACCCTTGCTCTTTTTGGGCTTCCAATCTGGATAAATGGCCGGAGCTAGCCACTTACGCCTTGGAGATCTTGTCATGCCCCGCAGCCAGCGTTCTGTCTGAACGTGTGTTCAGCGCTGCTGGTGGTGTGCTGACAGATAAGCGCACGCGGCTCTCCACTGATAATGTAGACAGACTCACGTTCATAAAGATGAACAAATCATGGATCCGAAACGACTTTTCTACCCCTGTGTCATCCTGGGGAGAGTAAAAGCTTGATGATTGGTTAAAATCACCTCACCAACCATTTTAAGCTTTCAAATTACTAATCATGTTTATCTGTATCTTGGCTGGAAAATAATTTGGGCTTTGTAGCAGTGTGCAGCACTGATTCTAATAGGCCATCTATACTAAGCTCCACCAGATTTAAAATTACTAATCATGTTTATCTGTATCTTGGCTGGAAAATAATTTGGGCTTTGCAGCAGTGTGCAGTACTGATTCTATTAGGCCATCTATACTAAGCTCCACCAGATTTAAAATGACTAATCATGTTTATCTGTATCTTGGCTGGAAAATAATTTGGGCTTTGTAGCAGTGTGCAGTACTGATTCTATTAGGCCATCTATACTAAGCTCCACCAGATTTAAAATTACTAATCATGTTTATCTGTATCTTGGCTGGAAAATAATTTGGGCTTTGTAGCAGTGTGCAGCACTGATTCTATTAGGCCATCTATACTAAGCTCCACCAGATTTAAAATTACTAATCATGTTTATCTGTATCTTGGCTGGAAAATAATTTGGGCTTTGTAGCAGTGTGCAGTACTGATTCTATTAGGCCATCTATACTAAGCTCCACCAGATTTAAAATTACTAATCATGTTTATCTGTATCTTGGCTGGAAAATAATTTGGGCTTTGTAGCAGTGTGCAGCACTGATTCTATTAGGCCATCTATACTAAGCTCCACCAGATTTAAAATTACTAATCATGTTTATCTGTATCTTGGCTGGAAAATAATTTGGGCTTTGTAGCAGTGTGCAGCACTGATTCTATTAGGCCATCTATACTAAGCTCCACCAGATTTAAAATTACTAATCATGTTTATCTGTATCTTGGCTGCAAAATAATTTGGGCTTTGTAGCAGTGTGCAGTACTGATTCTATTAGGCCATCTATACTAAGCTCCACCAGATTTAAAATTACTAATCATGTTTATCTGCATCTTGGCTGGAAAATAATTTGGGCTTTGTAGCAGTGTGCAGCACTGATTCTATTAGGCCATCTATACTAAGCTCCACCAGATTTAAAATTACTAATCATGTTTATCTGTATCTTGGCTGGAAAATAATTTGGGCTTTGTAGCAGTGTGCAGTACTGATTCTATTAGGCCATCTATACTAAGCTCCACCAGATTTAAAATTAATAATAATTTTTAGCTGCATCTAGCCCAGAAAATAGTCCTCAATTTGCCCTTATCAGCACGCACACGTGTGTACTGTGAATCAGCTACATACTTCTTGATTGCCAAGACACTTCATCCTGATCATCGCACAATGTTGATTGTAGTCATGCCTTGACCTAAACACTCCACAATTTGTTGCTTCTCAGCAGCCGACACATCCTTTTTCTTTCCCATTTTGGCAGAAAATGTAGGCTGCTTAATAATGTGGGACAGCCTTCTTAAGTAGTCTTGCCTTTCATTGGACACACCTGCCAAACTAATTAGCACAGGTGTCTGCATTTGCTTACAGTGATATAAAGAGCCCTGACACACATCACCATCAATGAGTTTAACTGACAAGCAAACAAATTCTTCCCTTATCACTCCTAAACACTTTTTGCATAATAATTTGGAACACAGTGTACATGTGCTTTTCCACAAAACACCAGTGGTTCACGTAGTGAATCTTACAGTTCTAACTTGCCAACCGTGGTCTGTATGGAGTTGTTCAATAAAGAGCCCAAAATTAAGATAACATAGACGGGAGAGGTCTCTATGAATAGGAATTCCTAAGTATTTGATACCCTGTGAGGGCCAGGCAAAGGGAAAGTTAGACTGGATGGAATCCTGTATGGATTTGGGGAGGGAGACATCGAGGGCCTCAGACTTCGCAGCATTGATTTTAAAATTTGACCATGTAACAAAGTGATCTATTTCAGCCATAACAGCAGGGATGGATATATGTGATTGAGTGATATATACTAGGACATCATCAGCAAATAGAGAGCACTTGTACTCGGTGCCTCCTACCTCAATCCACCTAATATTGGGGTTATGGCGAATTGATGAGAGCAGGTGCTCCGTCACTAGGATGTATAAGAGAGGGGACAGAGGACATCCCTGCCTTGTCCCATTGGTGATTATGAAAAGTGATGAAAATGTTCTGACGCGCCCCCTGGGCCTTGGGACACCCGGAGCCAGACCCTTTTTGGTGGATGCTGGTGGTTGTAGTCTCCGTGGCGGCGACCCGGTTCCGTGGCTCAGGGCGGTCAAACCAGTGGCGGAACTATTTATGTGGTTTTGATGTTTAAATATTCGACTACGCCACCCGTGGATTGCGGTCAGAGTGAACCGCCGCTGCAGGGCAGACCGCTGAGGCTGGTGTTGTGGGTGCAGCAGAGCGTAGCATAACTCCCCACGGGAGGAGTATAGCCTCAGGGCAGTGTATGCGGAGGATGGGGGTGATGGTGCAGGGCAGCAGCAGTAACGACACGGAGTCAGTGATGCAGTCCAGGGCCTTTACTCACAGTTCTTATTATCCAGACCACTTCTGCAGGTAACGGCTGCCCACGTCGTACTGTGCTCACCAGGTGAGGGGCTCAGACAAGTCCCAGATAACTTTGGAGCGCTTCACAGGACCCCCTTTGTGTGTCCTTTGTCTGGCCTTTCTTACCAACCCTTCTGTCCGGCTGCCTCGGGCCTCCTCTTGGTAAACTTGGCGCCAGTTTCCCTGACCCTATGTGGTGCCTTCCTAGCGGGTGTAGCGAGGGGCTGCGCCACATAAAATGTCACAGCCTCCGGTTTCTAGCTGAGGGTCGTTTCCCGCCTCCACAAGTTTCGGGGACCGGTCTCCCCCTTTGGCCTGACCCCTCCACGCAGGTGGATTCGGACGTGCGGTGGCGACTCGCCCGTCCGCACCCCTGGGATCCCTTCGTTCCTCGTTCCTGGAGCCTTCTCCACTCCTCTTCCTTCCTTCTCCCTCTTCCAGGCCTGGGCCTCTGTTACTAGGCCCGCCTCCGGAGCAGAGCTCATGCAGAGCCCCTGCTCCCTGTCACTTCTGCTCATACTTCTCTGCACTGAACTAAGATGGTGCCCACCTTTTATACTCCCTTCTCAATGCACCCAGGAACTGCTTCCTCCCTGCTCCTGCACTACAGGGTTCCCCTTCCTCAGTGTTCCCTCCCCCCACTCCAGCCAGGGACAGGGACTGTCGTGCCCATCTCAGGGGCATATTGGTCGCCCTGCCCCACGGCAATGTGGTGTAATGCATGCAGGTGTCGGGTCCTGATCCACACTCCATCCTTACCTGAGAGTGAGATATCACACCTCTGGGTGAGGTGCAATACCTCTGTAGAAACCGAGCCCTCAGGGTGCTACAGTTCCATTTATCTTCAGCCTAGGTGACGTATTGCGATACAGGGCCGTGATTTTGGCTATAAAAGGGTCCCCTAGACCCCTACCCCAAGCTTTTTAAGAGAATAATATATGGCGTGCCAGGAGACTCTATGGAATGCTTTCTCAGTATCCAACGAGAGTATCTAATTACAAATTTTTAACTGCATCTAGCCCAGGAAATACTTTGTGCCTAGTAGCAGTGTCTGCTAGTCAGCGGATTATCCGGCTGTTAAGCAAGCTACACCACCTGTAGTTTGGACACTTAATTTTTTCAAAGGAAATGCTTCGGGACCACGGGATACTCAGTGAAGAGCATCAGGAGGCACCCCAAGGCATAGGGGCTGGGACTGGCGGTAGGATGCCTTGCGGTGGACAGCCGAGCTCGATCCTTATAAAAGCTTTTTAACTGCAGCAGCTTTAGTGGACGCTACTGGAGCTGGAATTACGCGGCTGCTGGCATGAGACTTGCCCTTCAATAGATCCTTGTAAAAGGATTTAAAGTGTATTCATTCAAATTAGAGAGACAATTTAAATTAAAAAGCTTAGAGCTGCCTCCACCACAGGGGGGCTCGCTCGACCCACCAGCGGACAGGCACCAGTATTGGGAGAGGGGGGCTGGCCGTCAGGGTCCACCGCGGCTCTGGCACAAACCCGGCGACACGGAGGTGGCACGGGCAGGAACGGACTGGCCGTGTCGGCTTCTCACTTTTTGGATTTTAGAAGGGCATGACATGCCTATATCTGTGTCTCCCCCTCCTTTTACTCCTCCACCTCTTTTCTTTTCGCAAGACTATATGTACTTGTCACTTTTCCATGTGTTAGTTATGTCTTCTGAGCAGTTTGTCAGCTTTTGGACACCTTTGAAGGTGTTTTCTATGTGTTTCTATGTGTTTTTGTTTGCCTGCCATTGGTTTTAACGGTGTTCGAAGGTGTTCGACGAACCGAACCGAACTCGAACACTATGGGGGTGGCTCAACACTAGCGAGGATATCTCCAGAGTGAAATCTTTGCTAATGAGGTGTCAGTATGATAGACACGCATCTTTGGTTTTTGAGAGGGATTACGGGAAGTACCAATCGCCCGACCCTTACAGAAACTGCAAAATGTCAGTGAATAGTAAAGTTTTTACAGGACTGGTTGACACTGCGGGTTCCCTGAAAAGATCCAGATCAGGGATCCTGGAGGTCGTCAGATACTTCTACTCGCACCTCTTGGGGAAGAGGGATCTGGATTGGGATGAGATGTCGGCTTTTCTGGCTGAAGCCGTCCCCGAACGAGGGGTAGACCCCTCTCTTGGCGTTTTGACAGAGATAATCAGGGAAGAGGAAGTTAAGTTGGCGATTGAAGGGCTTGCCCTAAAGAAATCTCCCGGTCCAGATGGCTTAACATCTGAATTCTATAAGACCTTTAAGGACGCCTTGGTTCCCCTCTTGACTGAGGTATTCAATGAGTGTCTTTCCTCGGGCACTCTGCCAAAGTCAATGAGGAGGTCTGCCCTGATCATCTTGTCAAAGGGTAAGGACTCATCTTGCATTGAGAATTGGCGTCCCATAGTGCTTCTCAATGCAGACAGAAAGGTTTTGGCAAAGGTGCTGTTTAATCGGCTGGTGAAATTTGTGCCCCGACTCCTTTCGGGAGCCCAGCATTGCTCTGTTCAGGGCCGCAGTACAATTAGTGCTGTACTCTGTGTCCGAGAGGCGGTGGAGCAGGGTAGGGCTGGCCACTGGAAGGGGTACATGCTGTCATTGGACCCGGCAAAAGCGTTTGATCGGGTTAATCATGAGTACCTCTGGTCTGTCCTTCTGAGGTATGGCCTTCCGGGGGGGTTTGTTGATTGGCTTAAGACCTTGTACGCTGGGGCAGAGAGTTTCCCGCTTGTGAACGGTTGGATAGGCAGCTCTTTTGAGGTTGGATGTGGTGTTCGCCAGGGTTGTCCCTTGAGCCCGCTGCTGTACGTCTTTGCGATTGACCCACTTCCTAGGAGGCTGGAGCATGGACCGTTGGCTGGGATTGGGATGGACCGGAAGCCACTCTGAGAGTGGTGGCGTATGCCGATGATGTCACCGTTTTTGTTTCCTCTGATGGGGAGGCAGAATGGCTGATGTCAGAGGTAAATCGCTACTCCGAGGCATCCGGGTCTAAGATCAACCGGGATAAGTGTGAGAGTCTCTGGCTGGGAGGAGGAGATCCTGGCTTTCATCTCCTGGACACCCTTCCAGGACCCAAAGTCTCTGCAAAAGTTCTTGCCATCAAATTTGGCCAGGGGGATTACCCCAAACAAAATTGGGACAGCAGGCTAGAGATCGCCACTCGGAAGGTGAACCAATGGAAGGGTTGGTCTTTGACCCTAAGGGAAAGGGTAAACCTGATCAAAATTTACCTGCTCCCTTTGCTGATCTATCTGGGCAGTGTGTGCATCTTGCCGGAGCCTCTCTGGACTCGGGTCTACAGTTTGTTCTTCCAACTGTTATGGGGGAATAGACTGAACCTGGTCAAGAGGGAGGTTACGTACTGTACGAGACTAGGAGGGTTGGGTATGGTCAACCCTGTGTTATTCCTTGTGAATACCTTCATTAAGATCAATATTGCAGACCTCTGGATAGAGAGGGCTCCTCCGTGGATATTCTCCTGTAGGGGATGGTTTCAGCCTTTCTTCCAAGAATGGGAGACAGGAGGGCAAGTGAAGGATCTATGCACACCGCATGGACATCTCCCGGCTTACGCTACCGTGGTTCTGAAGGTAATTCGCCGGTGGGGTCTGGGAATGTGGGAGGTCAGGACTCTGCCAAGGAAGCTCCTTGACAAAAGGGTTCTGTTGACCCATTTTCAGAGGCCTCTGGTGCTCAGGGATTGCCTAAGTCGGGATCTTAGGGTGGGTCTGCATCTTTTGAATTCTATCAGGATCCCCTCGAAGTTTTGGGACTTGACTTGGCGCAGCTTCCATGGGAAACTGTGTGTGAGGGACAATCTGAAGTGTAGGAGCTCTGAGGACAGGAACTGTCCTCGGGAGCATTGTGGTACCATGCTTGAAAGCATGGACCACTTCCTGCTTCGTTGTCCCTTTAACACAGAGGTGTACAACAGGGTGGGCGCCTCCATTGGCTGGCCCCGGCTGGCCGGTCTCTCTTATGCGGAATGGGCCTATGGAGCATTCGGAGACCTGGGTGGTCGGGACCGCTGCACCTTATTTCTAGTTAGCACAGTGGTTAGATATCACACGTGGAACGCACGGTGCTTAGTATCGACGCAACGGAAAATCCTCCCAGTGGAAGATGTGTTTAGGACCATACTCGGTGACCCGGTGAAGGTGCGTTCTCTGGAGTATGAGAGACTGGGTACACGAAGGGCCGCTCTCCTCTGGAGGGGCTTTTCTTTTAGTGTGCCCTAGTCTGGTCATCTCCTCTCCTGGTGGTGGACTGCTGCTGACACCATAGATTTTTGTTTTGATCAGTAGACAGTGATGTAGGGCTGCAGGCACCGAACTTGGGCTTTGTTAGTTGTGATTATTGTATTTTTTTTACTGTATTGTTTGTTTCTGTATATATTGTATATAAGGATATGGATTTGGGAGTAGGTGTTAGGTTGGGTGGTGGGAAAAGTGGGGAGGTGGGTTCATCTCGTGAGGCTTTGGGACACTGATTATTTGGGTGAAAAACTGGCTCTGCCAACTCTGGCCTATGGACGTTGGACATGGACTGAGGCATGATACGAGAGACCAGCTCTCAGGTCAGTGCCGGGGTTGGGAATGGTGGGCCTGAGTGTGGGGTGTTTCGTTTAGTATTGTATATATTTGTATAGTTAGTATTTATTTTATATTAATTTAAGAAAATTAAAAAAAAAAAAGAAAAAAGTTTGTATATATTTGTCAGCTATTGTTTATTTTGTTTATGTTTATTTTATTTATTGTTTGTGGTTATTATTTTCTTTAGTAACCGGTAGAGATGAGCGGTGTTCGACTCGAACTGTTCGCCAATCTCAAATTCGAGCTGTTTTGGGCAGTGTTCGAGCCGTTCGGCGAACACGAACAATTTGAAAAAAATCCGGCTGTTCGAGGTTATGGTCGATAACTGTTCGTGCACCAAAATCATAACTGGATTTTTTCTCAGTAATGCTGAAAATTAATGTTAATACGCAGTTTGAGTGTACAGCGGGGCGGGGGGAGGGGCAGGGGATGGATCTCTGCAGAAATAATGAAGATCTCCATTTTTTTTTCTCTTTCCCGCATTTACAGTGGGGAGGTGCAATCTGTCAGCCTATCAACAGCGCACACACGGAGCGAACTGCTTTTTTTCACACAAGCAAGGACATGTGTCATTGGCAGTGTATGTCACATGTCCTTGCCCTATAAGACCCAGCCATTTTCCCCGTCGCCACCAATTTCTCACTGCTGCAGCTGCGTGTTAGACGGCACCGCTGTTGCTGTGTGCGCTATACTTTCAGTGTTAATTTCAAGCCAATTTTCGCACAAATCTACAGATAGCTTGGGAGTAGGCAATAGTTGTGATTGCAGTCCTTTTGAGGACTAGGTTACATCATTTCCTACGACTTTTATCAGGCAGGTCTGTGCTCTTAAATAGATAGGTTGGGAGTAAAGACTAATTGTAATTTCGGTCCTTTTGAGGCCTAGGTTACATCAGTTCCTATCACTTTTATCAGGCAGGTCTGTGCTCTTAAATAGATAGGTTGGGAGTAAAGACTAATTGTAATTGCAGTCCTTTTGAGGGCTAGGTTACATCAGTTCCTATCACCTTTTGCCAGGCAGGTCTGTGCCAGTGCTATGCAAGTTTTTTTCACAGCATTTGGCTAAACCTAGCTAAGCAAATCCTTTTTGGCCTCTTGCAGTGTGTGTTAGTCAGTGGAGTTGCCTATCTGTGTTGCAAGCTACACCACCTGTGTATAGAATACAATTTTTTTTACTGCACCTAGCCAAGTAAAACCTTTTGGGCATAGCATCATTCTATTAGTCCATCTATACTAACCTCCACCAGGATGTAAATTAAAAATAATTTTTATCTGCATCTAGCTCTGAAAAAATATTTGGGCTTGTAGCAGTGTGTGGGACTTGTTCTATTAGTCCATCTATACTAACCTCCACCAGGTTGCAAATTAAAAATAATTTTAATCTGCATCTAGTTCTGAAAAAATATTTCGGCTTCGGCTTGTAGCAGTGTGTGGGACTTGTCTATTAGTCCATCTATACTAACCTCCACCAGGTTGCAAATTCAATATAATTTTTATCTGCATCTAGCTCTGAAAAAATATTTCGGCTTCGGCTTGTAGCAGTGTGTGGGACTTGTTCTATTAGTCCATCTATACTAACCTCCACCAGGTTGCATATTCAATATAATTTTTATCTGCATCTAGCTCTGAAAAAATATTTCGGCTTGTAGCAGTGTGTGGGCCTTGTTCTATTAGTCCATCTATACTAACCTCCACCAGGTTGCAAATTCAATATAATTTTTATCTGCATCTAGCTCTGAAAAAATATTTCGGCTTGTAGCAGTGTGTGGGACTTGTTCTATTAGTCCATCTATACTAACCTCCACCAGGTTGCAAATTCAATATAATTTTTTTCTGCATCTAGCTCTGAAAAAATATTTCGGCTTCGGCTTGTAGCAGTGTGTGGGACTTGGTCTATTAGTCCATCTATACTAACCTCCACCAGGTTGCAAATTCAATATAATTTTTATCAGCATCTAGCTCTGAAAAATATTTGGGCTTGTAGCAGTGTGTGGGACTTGTTCTATTAGTCCATCTATACTAACCTCCACCAGGTTGCAAATTCAAAATCATTTTTATCTGCATCTAACCTAGCCAATACTTTTGGGCTAATACCACAGTTTGGCCACTCAGCTCTGCTCGGTTCCCATCCATTGTTTTTTGTGCAAACAACTCCAGAGTTGTGAATTAGTTAACCAGCAAAATGAGTGGAAAAAGGCCTGCTGCTGGTGGAAAGGGGAATAGGTGTGTTGGGAAGGGAAAAAAAGGTTGTGTCCGTGGGGTAGGCGTTAAAGCAACAGTAACATCTGCAGAAGAAAGACCATCTTCCAGCCAAACTAAGAGGTCTACTTCTTTTAGCGGACAATGTGATAAGATCCCTTTCTTACGGCCACGCCAATCGCTACAAATTCCAGATGAGGCACAAAAGCAGCAGGTGCTTCAACGGATATCAAGTGCTCCTTTAAGTGGGCTCTCCTCCACCTCAACTTCAACATCACAAATACTCCAGTCCTCAGAGGTGTCACCCCAATCGCACTTGCTTCCTCACAGCTCCCAAGTCTCCAGCTGCCAGTCTGAGTATGGGGTAGAACAGATGGTTGAGTCTGCAGAGCTGTTTACTCATACTATAGCCTGGGAATCAGAGGTCGGCTCCAGAGCTTCTGTGAATCCAGACGAGGAAATGATCTGCACTGATGCCCAGAATCTTTGAGTCGGATCCAGGACCAGACGCAGAAGGTTCTGACCATAATGTAGACCCTCGTTCCCAAACTGTAACTCCTGTTGGTGGAGACAATGAGGAAGACGATGATGAGACTCAAATACCTGATTGGAGCGACAACTTGAGTTTTTTGTCAGGGCAGGAAGAGGTTTGCTCTGAGGACGACGGGTGTGATAACACACAGGGTGATGATGACGAGGTTGGAGATCCCACTTACTGTCAACCCTCAGTCAGCCAGTCGATGAGGTCAGCAGAGGAGGTGGAGGAGGATGCTAGTGACGACGAGGTCAGGTTGCGCCTTCCTGGACAGAGACGCAGTACTGGAAGCACGTCAACAACTGCATCCTCAAACACAACTCTGCCTCTGACCACAAGTCATGGTGGCTCTTCAGGTCGCATGGGTGCTAAGCCTTGCATAGCCTGGGCATTTTTTCAGATCGATAAGGAGGACCCAACTCGTGTTATCTGTAACATTTGTCAGCAAAAGCTAAGTAGAGGCCAAAAAATACATAGTTTGAGTACTTCACGCATGAAACGGCACATGGATATGAAGCATAAGTTGCAGAGGGAAGCTCACTGTGCTACAATGCGGCTTAGTAGCCGGCCGGGCCAACCACCGTCTGCCACATCTTGTGCATCCGCGGCCTCTTCATCCTCTGTGACTCGGGGGACAGCAGTCACAGCCAGCGGGATTGGCAGGTCATCATTTTCTTTGGAGGTGGAAACACCAGCTGGTGTTCAGCGCTGTCTGACATCGATAGCACCACCTTTGGATCAAGGCAACTTAACATGTCCGCCTGCATCTTCCTCACAGACCGGCAGTTTGCCGGGGACACCCTTCTCAACCCCGTCTAAGCACAACAGCCAGCCCTCGGTCCCTCAGATGTGGACAAGTAAAAGACCATTTCCTCCTAGCCATGAGAAAGCTAAGAGGTTGAATTTCACCATCTGCAAGCTCTTGGCTACAGAAATGCTGCCTTTCCGCCTGGTGGACACAGAGGATTTTCGAGCCCTTATGTCCGTCGCAGTGCCCCAGTACCAGAGGCCCAGTCGGCACTACTTCTCAAAGAAAGGTGTGCCTGCGCTCCACCAGCATGTCGCACACAACATCACCGCTTCTTTGAGAAACTCTGTGTGTGACAGGGTGCATTTCACCACAGACACTTGGACGAGTAGGCATGGACAGGGGCGTTACATGTCGCTGACTGTGCACTGGGTAACTATGGTGACAGCAGGACAAGGGGCTGCTGTCCAAGTCTTGTCGTCCCCACGAGTTGTGGGTCAATCCTCTTTATCTCGAAGTTCCTCCACTGCTTCTGCCTCCTCAACCTCCTCTCAGTCCTCTACCTGCACCCAAAGCCCGTCTGGTCATGCCACAAGCTTTCTAACTGCGCAGAAGGGATCCTGGCTCAACGTCATCAGGCAGTTTTTACTTTGAAATGTCTGGGAAATGTGAGTCACACAGCTGAGGAGTTGTGGTCAGCTCTGGAGAACCAGTTTCATGAATGGTTGTCTCCACTGGACCTGAAACCAGGGAAGGCCATGTGCGACAATGCTGCAAACCAGGGTGCGGCCCTTCGCCGGGGCAATGTCACACACGTGCCTTGTATGGCTCACGTGTTGAACCTGGTTGTCTAGCAATTTTTATCCCACTATTCCGGACTAGATGGCCTTCTGCAGAGGGCACGGTCTCTGTGTGCTCACTTCGCCGTTCGCATCCCGCAGCTCAGCGACTTACATCTCTACAGAAGTCGTTGGGCCTGCCACTTCACCGGCTAAAATGCGATGTGCCTACCCGGTGGAATTCAACTCTGCACATGTTGCAGCGACTGTGGCAGCACTGTCAAGCCCTGGTGCAATACGTTCTGACGTATAGCCTGGGCCAACGAGATCCAGAGGTGGGGCAAATCACGCTGGAGGAGTGGTCTCAGATCAGGGACCCTTCTGCACAGTTTTGAAATGGCGACGAAGATGTTTAGTGCTGACGATGCCATTATCAGCATGACTATTCCGGTGACTTACATGCTGGAGCACATGTTAAACAGAATTCGGAGTCAGGTGGTGGCACAAGAGGAGGTGGAGGAAGTAGAGGAGGAGGAGTTGTATGCAGAAGGGCTAACATCTGCAAGGTCCAGACGGTCGGCAGCACCAAGGCAGCAGGCATGTGAGGGTGGGGGAGATGGTTTTACCAGAGCGCATGGTAGCAGCCAAACTAGTGAGGAAGGTGCAGGATCCCAGGAAGAAGTGGAGGACGAACTGATGGAAGACTCATCAGATGAGGGAGACCTTGATCACATTTCTGTTGTGCGAGGTTGGGGGGAGAGGGCAGAGGAAGGAAGCATGATTGTTACCTCGCCACCAACACAACAGGGACTTGGTGCTCCTGGATGCGCAAGACACATGAGTGCCTTCTTGCTGCACTACCTGCAACATGACTCTCGAATTGTGAGAATTAGAAATAATCCTGACTACTGGATTGCCACACTGTTAGATCCCCGGTACAAAAGTAAATTTGCAGAAATTATTCCTGCCATAGAAAGAGATGCACGCATGCAGGAGTATCAGCAGAGACTGTTGCAGAATCTTACATGTGCTTTTCCACAAAACACTAGTGGTGCATGTAGTGAATCTCACAGTTCCAACTTGCCAACCGTGGGACCGTCGAGTGTTCAGTACTCAAAATGTAACAGAAACACAGTATCTGCTGGTAACATCAATTTTGCGGAATCATTTCACCACTTTTTTAGCCCATTCTTTACAATGCCACAGGAGACAAGAAGTCTGACACATAGTCAACGCCTAGAGACGATGGTACAGGAGTATCTCCAAGTAAACACTGAAGCCATGACTGTGTCACTGGACCCTTGCTCTTTTTGGGCTTCCAATCTGGATAAATGGCCGAAGCTCGCCACTTACGCCTTGGAGATCTTGTCATGCCCCGCAGCCAGCGTTCTGTCTGAACATGTGTTCAGCGCTGCTGGTGGTGTGCTGACAGATAAGCGCACGCGGCTCTCCACTGATAATGTAGACAGACTCACGTTCATAAAGATGAACAAATCATGGATCCGAAACGACTTTTCTACCCCTGTGTCATCCTGGGGAGAGTAAAAGCTTGATGATTTGTTAAAATCACCTCACCAACCGTTTTAAGCTTTCAAATTACTAATCATGTTTATCTGTATCTTTGCTGGAAAATAATTTGGGCCTTGTAGCAGTGTGCAGTACTGATTCTATTAGGCCATCTATACTAAACTCCACCAGATTTAAAATTACTAATCATGTTTATCTGTATCTTGGCTGGAAAATAATTTGGGCCTTGTAGCAGTTTGCAGTACTGATTCTATTAGGCCATCTATACTAAACTCCACCAGCTTTCAAATTAATAATAATTTTTAGCTGCATCTAGCCCGGAAAATAATTTTGGGGCTCATAGATGCGCAAGACACATGAGTGCCTTCTTGCTGCACTACCTGCAACATGACCTTCAGATTGTCAGAATTCGAAATAATCCTGACTACTGGGTTGCCACACTCATAGATCCCCCACACTCTTCGATCAACCTTTTAATTTTAATAAAGAACAAAAAAATGGTCATTTTTGATATTATAAGCATTAGCAGGTTATTAGAAACTGAAATCAAACAGTTTTCAACTCAAAACTTTATTCTAGGTGATGTTACATTTGCACATAGGACCCCTTGTTCGAAAGGAGCTTCTGAACTCTCTCGTCCATTGAATTTGTCAGGTTTTGCATGGTTTCTGCTTCAATTGTTTTGCATGAGGACAGAATACCCTCCCAGAGCTGTTGCTTAGATGTGAACAGCCTCCCGCCATCATAGACACTCCTTTTGATGATGCTCCAGAGGTTCTCAATGGGGTTGAGGTCAGGGGAGCATGGGGGTCACACCATAAGTTTGTCCCCTTTTATGCTCATATCAGCCAGAGATGCAGATGTGCTATGTGCAGCATGAGACGGTGCATTATCATGCATGAAAATGATCTTGCTGCGGAATACACAGTTCTTCTTCTTGAACCATGGCAGGAAGTGCTGTTTGAGAAACTCCACATACATTATGGAGTTCATCTTTACCCCTTCAGGAATCCTAAAGGGGCCGACAATCTCTCTCCCCATGATTCCAGCCCAAAACATTACTCCACCTCCTCCTTGTTGGCGCCGTAGCAGTGTTTGCATGGGGTGTCCATCAACCAGCCATCCTCCACTCCATCCATCTGGACCATCGAGCGCTGCACGGCACGCATCCGTGAACAAAACAGTTTCAAGTCAGTCTTCATGTATTGTTTGGCCCACTGGAGCCGTTTCTGCTTGTGTACAGTGGATAGAGGAGGTCGACAGGATGGCTTACGCACAGCTGCAAACCTCTGAAGGACCCTGCATCTTGTTGTTCGGGGGACGTTGGAGGCACCAGCAGCTTCAAAATCTTGTCTGCTGCTATGACGAGGCTTTTTTGCCGCTGCTCTTTTAACCTGACGTAATTGCCTGTAGGAAAGAGTCCTCAATTTTCCCTTATCAGCACGCACACGTGTGTACTGTGAATCAGCTACATACTTCTTGATTGTGCGATGATCAGGATGAAGTGTCTTGGCAATATTGATTGTAGTCATGCCTTGACCTAAACACTCCACAATTTGTTGCTTCTCCGCAGCCGACACATCCTTTTTCCTTCCCATTTTGGCAGAAAATGTAGGCTGCTTAATAATGTGGGACAGCCTTCTTAAGTAGTCTTGCCTTTCATTGGACACACCTGCCAAACTAATTAGCACAGGTGTCTGCAATTGCTTACAGTGATATAAAGAGCCCTGACACACATCACCATCAATGACTTTAACTGACAAACAAAAAAATTCTTACCTTATCACTCCTAAACACTTTTTGCATAATACAGTTATATGAAAAAGTTTGGGCACCCCTATTAATCTTAAGCTTAATGTTTTTTAAAAATTGGTGTTTTTGCAACAGCTATTTCAGTTTGATATATGTAATAACTGTTGGACACAGTAAATGTGAAATCTGCATTCAAACAAAATTTGACAGGTGCATAAGTATGGGCACCCTTATCGTTTTCTTGTTTTAAATACTCCTACCTACTTTTTACTGACTTAATAAAGCACTTTTTTTGGTTTTGTAACCTCATTGAGCTTTGAACTTCATAGCCAGGTGTATGCAATCATGAGAAAAGCTACTTAAAGTGGCCACTTGCAAGTTGTTCTCCTGTTTGAATCTCCTCTGAAGAGTGGCATCATGGGCTCCTCAAAACAACTGTCGAATGATCTGAAAACAAAGATTATTCAACATAGTTGTTCAGGGGAAGGATACAAAAAGCTGTCTCAGAGATTTAACCTGTCAGTTTCCACTGTGAGGAACATAGTAAGGAAATGGAAGAACACAGGGCCAGTTCTTGTTAAGGCCAGAAGTGGCAGGCCAAGAAAAACATCAGAAAGGCAGAGAAGAAGAATGGTGAGATCAGTCAAGGACAATCCTCAGACCACCTCCAGAGAGATGCAGCATCAACTTTCTGCAGATGGTGTCACTGTGCACGGGTCAACTATACAACGCACTTTGCACAAGGAGAAGCTGTATGGGAGAGTGATGCGAAAGAAGCCGTTTCTGCAAGCACGCCACAAACAGAGTCGGCTGAGGTATGCTAAAGCACATTTGGAGAAGCCAATTTCTTTTTGGAAGAAGGTCCTGTGGACTGATGAAACCAAGATTGAGTTGTTTGGTCATACAAAAAGGTGTTATGCATGGCGGCAAAAAAACACAGCATTCCAAGAAAAACACTTGCTACCCACAGTAAAATTTGGTGGAGGTTCCATCATGCTTTGGGGCTGTGTGGCCAATGCCGGCACCGGGAATCTTGTTAAAGTTGAGGGACGCATGGATTCCACTCAGTATCAGCAGATTCTTGTCAATAATGTTCAAGAATCAGTGATAAAGTTGAAGTTACGCAGGGGATGGATCTTTCAGCAAGACAATGATCCAAAACACCGCTCCAAATCTACTCAGGCATTCATGCAGAGGAACAATTACAATGTTCTGGAATGGCCATCCCAGTCCCCAGACCTGAATATCATTGAACATCTGTGGGATCATTTGAAGAGGGCTGTCCATGCTCGGCGACCATCAAACTTAACTGAACTGGAATTGTTTTGTAAAGAGGAATGGTCAAAAATACCTTCACTAAGGATCCAGGAAATCATTAAAAGCTACAGGAAGCGACTAGAGGCTGTTATTTTTGCAAAAGGAGGATCTACTAAATACTAATGTCACTTTTCTGGTGAGGTGCCCATACTTATGCACCTGTCAAATTTTGATTGAATGCAGATTACACATTTTCTGTTAGTACAATAAACCTCATTTCAAGGCAGAAACATTACTGTGTCCAACAGTTATTACATATATCAAACTGAAATAGCTGTTGCAAAAACACAAATTTTTATAAAACATTAAGCTTAAGATTAATAGGAGTGCCCAAACTTTTTCATATAACTGTAATTTGGAACACAGTGTACATGTGCTTTTCCACAAAACACCAGTGGTTCACGTAGTGAATCTTACAGTTCTAACTTGCCAACCGTGGTCTGTATGGAGTTGTTCAATAAAGGGCCCAAAATTAAGATAACATAGACGGGAGAGGTCTCTATGAATACAAATTCCTAAGTATTTGATACCCTGTGAGGGCCAGGCAAAGGGAAAGTTGGACTGGATGGAATCCTGTATGGATTTGGGGAGGGAGACATCGAGGGCATCAGACTTCGCTGCATTGATTTTAAAATTTGACCATGTAACAAAGTGATCTATTTCAGCCGTAACAGCAGGGATGGATATATGTGATTGAGTGATATATACTAGGACATCATCAGCAAATGCAGAGCACTTGTACTCGGTGCCTCCCACCTCAATCCACCTAATATTGGGGTTATGGCGAATTGATGAGAGCAGTTGCTCCATCACTAGGATGTATAAGAGAGAGGACAGAGGACATCCCTGCCTTGTCCCATTGGTGATAATGAAAGGTGATGAAAATGTTCCATTTATCTTCAGCCTAGGTGACGTATTGCGATACAGGACTGTGATTTTGCCTATAAAAGGGTCCCCTAGACCCCTACCCCAAGCTTTTTAAGAGAATAATATATGGCGTGCCAGGAGACTCTATGGAATGCTTTCTCAGCATCCAACGAGAGTATCTAATTACAAATTTTTAACTGCATCTAGCCCAGGAAATACTTTGTGCCTAGTAGCAGTGTCTGCTAGTCAGCGGATTATCCTAGCTGTTAAGCAAGCTACACCACCTGTAGTTTGGACACTTAATTTTTTTAAAGAAAATGGTTCGGACCCCCGGGACACTCAGTGAAGAGCATCGGGGAGGCACCCCAAGGAACAGGGGCTGGGACTGGCGGTAGGACGCCTTGCGGTGGACCGCCAAGCTCGATCCTTTTAAAAGCTTTTTAACTGCAGCAGCTTTAGTGGACGCTACTGGAGCTGGAATTACTCGGCTGCTGGCATGAGACTTGCCCTCCAATAGATCCTTGTAAAAGGATTTAAAGTGTACTCATTCAAATTAGAGAGATAATTTAAATTAAAAAGATTAGACCTGCCTTCACCGCAGGGGGGCTCGCTCGACCCACCAGCGGACAGGCACCAGTATTGGGAGAGGGGGGCTGGCCGTCAGGGTCCACCGCGGCTCTGGCACAAACCCGGCGACACGGAGGTCGCACGGGCAGGAACGGACTCCACAGTCACCAGACCTGAACCCAATCAAGATGGTTTGGGGTGAGCTGGACCGCAGAGTGAAGGCAAAAGGGCCAACAAGTGCTAAGCATCTCTGGGAACTGCTTCAAGATTGTTGGAAGACCATTTCCGGTGACTACCTCTTGAAGCTCATCAAGAGAATGCCAAGAGTGTGCAAAGCAGTCATCAAAGCAAAAGGTGGCTACTCTGAAGAACCTAAAATATAAGACATATTTTCAGTTGTTTCACACTTTTTTGTTAACTATATAATTCCACATGTGTTAATTCATAGTTTTGATGCCTTCAGTGTGAATGTACAATTTTCATAGTCCTGAAAATACAGAAAAATCTTTAAATGAGAAGGTGTGTCCAAACTTTTGGTCTGTACTGTATGTACACAGCGACTGCACCAGCAGAATAGTGAGTGCAGCTCTGGGGTATAATACAGGATGTAACTCAGGATAAGTATTGTAATGTATGCACACAGTGATTGCACCAGTAGAATAGTGAGTGCAGCTCTGGAGTATAATACAGGATGTAACTCAGGATCAGTACTGATGTTATTTAAAGATTTGTGTATGTTATTCTAATTATTAATAACATTGTTTTCATACTCCAGTTATACTCTTGTTCTCTCTTTTTCTCATTCTTTATTCTGTGTATACAGTGGAGGAAGAGGTAATCCAGCAACCTCTGTTGGTTCAGGTGCAGCGCAGTCATCGATAGTCTGGTTATGTGACCAATAGGTTGGGGGAAATCAGTCACATGATCAGATATGATGGTGTGGCGCCCCTGAGGGTTCGGTCGTCACAGAGGTACTGCATCTCACCCAGAGGTGTTATATCTCACTCTCAGGTAAGGAAGGAGTACAGCTTGGGACCCTAACACCTGCATCCAACACATACCCGCAGTGGGGGTAGGGCGAGATTGCTCCTAAGGGACAGCACAGTCCCGGGTCCCTAGCTGGGGGGGCAGGAACTATGTAGTGGGTGTGGGTGGAGGAAGTAGCTTAGGGGAGCACATAAGAGGAAGGTATTAATAGAGAAGCCATCTTGTTTAGACAGTGAGTTCAGTCAGATCAGAACAGCAGTGAGAGAGAACAGTCTACAGTGAGTGGAGCAGGGCTCTACAGGAGCTCTGCTCAGGCAGAGGGCCTGAGGAGAGGCCCAGGACTGAAGAAAGAGGAGAGGGAGCAGGAAGGGCTCCAGGAGCGGAAGAAGGGACCCCAGGGGTACGGGCAGTGCTGGAAGCCACCCGTAGGCCCGAATCTGCCGGGAGACGGAGGGGTCAGGCCATACAAAGGGGACCGGTCCCTCAACTAGCGGAGGACTTTATGCCTTAGCTAGAAACCGGAGGCTGCAGTATTTCATGTCCTGTAGCCAACAGTCTATATCAGTCTCACCAAGAAGGTAGCTATAGAGGACCCAGGGGACGGAACAGACGTCACTCGACAAGGCCCGCAGGTACCGGATTGGGACACTTGGTATGAGGTGCAGGGAAAAGGCCAGAGAGAGAGGACACAGAAGGGGGTCCTGCTAAGTACTCCGGAGATACTCGAGGGTGGACTGAACCCCTCCCTGAGTAAGCGCAGCACGACGAGAGAAGTTACTTTGGCGCCTGTAACTTGGACTGCAACAACCGTGAGTAAAGACCTAAGGACTGCACTTTATTGTCTCTGTGATTATTGCTGCGCCATCAACCCCTATACTACAACGCCCAGCACAACCTATCCCATCTACACTGCCCTGGAGCTAAGCTCTACCTGTGGAGATCCACACCATCCCTGCTGCAGTAACATCAGCTCCAGAGGACTGCTCCGCAGCGGCGGCTCCCTTAGCTTCATACCACAGGTGGCGTCACGAACATTGTACATAATACCCCTGTAAATAATTCCCTATTGAATGACCGCCCTGGGTCACGGACCGGGTCACCGCCACTGTGACATCCCCCGGCATCTACCAGCCAGGCACCGGGTACCCCACGGCCCAGGGGGCGAATTAATGGCAGCTCCAGACACAGGATAACAAAAAATAAATATGTAAATTAATATACTTTCTTCCTTCCCCATCTCATTTCTGACTTATTTAGGGCACATCAATAAGAAAATGCTAATAAAAAATATGAATTCATAAAAAATGCTAAAATTATATTAAACATTAAATAATTCCACCAATTTCTTTTTTCTATATCAGTATAATCAGCTGAAACTGGCAGAGAAAACAAAAAAATATATTTTTACAATTGTTTCCACAGATTTGTTACAAAAATTTGTGCAACTAAAATGATCAGATTTTTTGTACAGAAATGGGCTTGTTTTAGCTGACAACCCATGGATTTCTGCAAGCCGTTTTCAGATGACTGATGGCCACTGAGGATATTTTAGACTGATGTTTCCTGCTGTTTCAAGAAGTTTTCAGAAGGCTCATTGTCATCAGAGGCAGGATTACAATGACTGATAAAGCCAGTCAGCTGATGACACAGGATCCACCAATCACAATAGGTGATGTCACAGCTCACCTTCTCCCCTTCCCTTTACAGTGACCTTTGCACATGCACATTAGATGCTTCAATAAGATAAAAAAATAAAAAATAAAAAGATAAGGTCACACATTTAGGTCCTGGTAGAGAAATGGGATTTTAGTTGAGCAAGTGTAAAAAAAATATTTAACACTTGTAGCCTTAGTGGTAACTTCGGATATGGTACAACGTCATCTGTACCATTTATCTCGTGACTCAAGTTTTCCCCTGGTCAATGTCGTTTTTGTTTGTTGCTGAAAGTAAAACTTCAAAGTGAACTCAGGTGATGGATATCAGCATCCGAGCGATGAAGAGTGTGAAGAATGTCAGGAAGATTGCGGCTTATATTGTCAGATAGATCTTAAAGTGACCCAAAGGGCGTGGACACATGTTAAACACATTCCCTCACATCACCCCATGGCCGGAGTGCAGGTATACGACCCAAATGTAATAGGAAATAAAAATAATATTAACGATGTGGAAAAGCTTCATAACCACAATGGGAAATAATGTAACCAACTCAGTATTCAGGAAAGACTTTACTGTACAAAACAAGTATAAAGCTTGAGTTTTTCCAAAGGTTTATCCAAAAATACATATTTTAGAAAGAGTTTTAGAAATCAATGAAAAAAATATTTTTTGTCATTTTTGTATATTCCATAACATTTCTATAAAAAGGTTATAAACTGAAGTTTTCAAAAATGATTTGGATTGTTTCAGAAATAACAATGTAAGGGTTCTTCACTATGATCACAAAATCAAAAAAAAGTATCAAGTTCTCATTATTGATAATGTGGGCGTCTTATTCTCTGTAACATACAGAATTACAGAAAGTTCCTTCTCTTGCACCAACCACTGAATGCACGTCAACTCTTTAGCCACATTAAGGGGCACTTACCCTTTACTGCAAATGCCATAAATGCCGCCTCTGGTATCTTCACCTATCGGGTGAATGGCGGTCCATCAATCCCCCCCACTATGTTCTCCATATACTTCATTGGAGATATAACTCCACACAGACGCGCCTCCTCATACCATTTTATGCAGAATGTGGCTGGAAATTTATGAACAAGGGTGTCCGGCTTCTTCCTGCTCTCCTGCTGCTGTGGGGAGCACCGCGCGCAGCTTCCCGGGCACTGTGCTTAGGGCACGCGCTCCCTCTTAAAGGGGCCGCGTGCGCCGTCCTATAGAGTCCCCGGCCAATGGCTGGAGGACTTCCCCTATATAAGTCACCTCCTCCAAAATGGAGGTTCCTGTGTAAGTTTGTTGTTCCGTGTGCTAAACACTTGCTCCAGCCCTCAGGTCCCGCTGCCTGCCAGTGTGTCTGTCAGTCCAGCCCGCCAGCCTAACAGTTCTGTCCTCCAGTCTGTCTACAGTTGTGCCCGCCAGCCTACTAACCTTGAGCACCTGCCTGTTACCTGTCTTGCCCGCCAGCCTACCTGGAGCACCTGCCAGTTACCGGCCATGCCCGCCTGCTTGCCTACCCGGAGCACCCGTCTGGCTATCTGCCGAACCAGCTTGCTTATCTACACGGTCCACCCATCAGCCTTCCTGCCGTGCTCATCCGCTGTACCGGTCAGTTCCTGCCATCTGACTCGTGGGAGTCACCTGCTCTCACAAGGTCGGTCCCAGAGTGGCACCTGGTCCACCTGCCCGGTCTCTCCCTGGTTCACGGAGTCGACTAAGCCGCCGTGTGACCTTGGTCAGGCCGAGTAACGCCCCTCTGGTCCCTCCTTGCACCAAAGCACAGAGGTTCCACCACCCGGATCTGTAATAGTTTGCACAGGCCATGGAACCAGGTGGCCCCCAGGCTCCTTCGCTCTCTGACCTGTACCAGGAGGTCTCACTTCAGAGATCCCAACGTCAGAGATCCCAACAGGAGACTATCCTGTCTTATCTGCGAACTGTCAACTCCCGCTCCGGCGGCACCTCAACCTACTAGCACTATGGCACCCGGCACTGGACACCGGCTCTCTGCGCCTCCACGTTTTGGTGGTGATCCCGTCTTATGATGGGGCTTCTTAAATCAGTGCATGCTGCACTTTGAACTCCTGGCACATCAGTTTCCCTCTGATCGGGCCAAGGTTGTAGTTCATCATGTCTCACCTCACCGGGGAGGCATTGGCATGGCTAAACCTTCTGTGGGAAAGAGGGGATCCCCTGGTGTCCGATCATCTGGCTTTCCTCGCTGCCTTCCGGAAGGTTTTCAATGAGTCCGGACGAAAATCTTCTACTGCCTCCTCACTTCTCCGTCAAGGGAGTCTCACCGTGGGCCAGTATAACATACGTTTCCGTATCCTCGCATCTGAGCTTGCCGGGAACAACGAGGCCCTGGTGTCCACCTTCTTGGAGGGTCTTTCTGGACGGATCAAGGATGAGCTAGTAGGTCGGACATCCCTTCCATCCTGGATGACCTGGTGTCATTAGCTATCCGGATTGACATACGTTTTCTGGAGCATGCTAAGGAGACTACCAGGGAGAGAAGATTTCCGCGTCTCGCTCCTTTCTTCCAAAAGCCAGCCTTGCAACCAGCAATTCACCGGGCATGTTCGCCTGAGCCCGTCTTAAAGTGGCCCCGACTGGAAGGGTTGAAGGCGATTCAGCGATTCCTGGGCTTCGCAAATTATTAACGCCTCTTCATTCCTTATTTCTCCTCCAGGACTGCTCCCATCTCCACGCTCGCCCGTAAAGGAGCTAATCCCAGGGAATGGATTTCTGAAGCGGAGGAGGCCTTCATCTCCCTAAGACAAGCCTTCTCCTCCGCCCATGTGCTACACCGCCCAGATTGCAACAAGCAATTCTTCCTGGAGGTTGATGCATCCTCCTCCAGAGCAGTGCTCACCCAGAAATCCTCGTCCGGGAGAATGGTAACCTGCGGCTTCTTCTCCAAGCTCTTCTCCTCGTCCGAGTGCAACTACTCCATAGGAGATCGTAAGCTGCTGGATATCAAATTAGCGCAGGAGGAGCGGCGCTACTTGCTGGAGCGGGCTCTGCACCCGGTGGTCATCTACACTGACCACAAAAACCTCGCTTATTTGCAGTACGCCCAAAGACTAAATCCGCGTCAGGCCAGATGGTCACTATTCTTTGCCCGATTCTGCTTCACTCTACATTACCGCCAGGTGGACAAGAACATTAAGGCTGACGCTCTATCCCGATCATTCCTGTCTTCAGACCAGGAGGAGGAGCCTCTACATATCATTGACCCCTCCAAAGTAATGACTGTGGCTCAGTTTAACCTGTCTCATCTTCCACCCGGTAAGATGGACCTGGTGTCCACCTTCTGGGAGGGTCTTTCCGGACGAATCAAGGATAAGCTAGCAGGTCGGGACATCCCTTCCACCCTGGACGACCTGGTGTCATTAGCTACCCGGATTGACATGTTTTCTGGAGCATGCTAAGGAGACTACCCGGGAGAGCAGATTTCCGCGTCTCGCTCCTTTATTCCAAAAGCCAGCCTTGCAACCAGCAATTCCCCGGGCATGTTCGCCTGAGCCTATGCAAATTGACCAAACCAAGATGGTCAAGTCTCGCCAGGAGACACGCCGAGCCGAGGGGAGTTGCTTCTACTGTGGCAGTAAAGAGCATCTGATTAGTTCCTGCCAGGTGAGGCCGGGAAACTCCAGTGTCTAGGACCGATCGGAGAGGTCATCCTAGGCAAGAGTAAATCCTCTCCGTCCTTGATTCTGTCTGTTTCTATTTCCAGTGGTGAGACCCGCTTCTTCTTTGAGACTGCCCATCTGGATTCCCGGAGCCACTGGGAATCACATTCAATAGGATGCTGTGGAGCGGTATCAGATTCCTACCGTATGTCTGGCTGAACCGTTGGCGGTTGTCTCCGTGGATGTGAGGCTTCTTCCGGAGACCATCTTGCTCGTCAGAGCCTGTAACCTTTCAGGTGGGAATGCTGCACTCGGAGAGGATCTCCTTTCATGTGCTGTCCGGTCTCTCTCACCCCCTCTTCCTTGGTCTACCCTGGTTATAAAGACATGAGCCCGTCCTTAATTGGAGATCTCGGGAAGTCCTCTGTTTGGGTCAGGAATGTCATGAATCCTGTCTGGTTGCGGTTCGTCCAGCTCGACCCCCGTCTACTCCGGCTAATCTACCTGGTCTGCCGGCACCCTACTGGTCCTATGCGGACGTTTTCGACAAAAAGGAAGCAGAGACACTACCACCTCATAAGAAGTATGATTGCCCCATCGAACTGATACCTGGTGCTTCTCCTCCCCGCGGGCGTATCTACTCCTTGTCGCTGGCTGAGACCCTCGCCATGTCTGTGTACATAGACGAGAATCTTGTTAGGGGATTTATCCAGAAATCCACCTCTCCGGCTGGAGCAGGATTCTTCTTCGTCAAGAAGAAAGATGGCTCTCTACGTCCCTGTATCGATTACAGGGGCCTTAACCAGATTACCATCAAAAATAAGTACCCACTGCCTCTCATCTTGGAGCAGTTCTACCGCCTTAAAGGCGGAAGATATTCACCAAGCTCGATCTTCGTGGGGCGTACAATTTGGTCCGGATCCGCCAGGGAGACGAGTGGAAGACAGCATTCAACACCCGGGACGGTCACTACCGATACCCCGTAATGCCCTTTGGTGTCTGTAATGCTCCTGTAGTCTTCCAGGAGCTGGTTAACGACATCTTCCATGATCTCCTGTATTCTTGCGTGGTGGTGTACCTGGACGATATCTTGTTCTTCTCTCCGGATCTGCCCTCACACTGGAGGGATGTTCGTCAGGTTCTGCTAAGGCTCCGGCAGAATCGCCTGTACGCTAAATTCGAGAAATGCCTCTTTGAGTAGACCTCCTTACCGTTCCTGGGCTATATCATCTCTGAGACTGGTCTGCGGATGGATCCCGAGAAGGTCTCTGCCGTCTTAAAGTGGCCCCGACTGGAAGGGTTGAAGGCGATTCAGCGATTCCTGGGCTTCGCAAATTATTAACGCCTCTTCATTCCTTATTTCTCCTCCCGGACTGCTCCCATCTCCACGCTCGCCCGTAAAGGGGCTAATCCCAGGGAATAGACTTCTGAAGAGGAGGAGGCCTTCATCTCCCTAAAACAAGCCTTCTCCTCCGCCCATGTGCTACACCGCCCGGATTGCAACAAGCAGTTCTTCCTGGAGGTTGATGCATCCTCCTCCGGAGCAGTGCTCACCCAGAAATCCTCGTCCGGGAGAATGGTAACCTGCGGCTTCTTCTTCAAGCTCTTCTTCACGTCCGAGTACAACTACTCCATAGGAGATCGTAAGCTGCTGGATATCAAATTAGTGCTGGAGGAGTGGCGCTACTTGCTGGAGGGGGCTCTGCACCCGGTGGTCATCTACACTGACCACAAAAACCTCGCTTATTTGCAGAACGCTCAAAGACTAGATCCGCGTCAGGCCAGATGGTCACTATTCTTTGCCCGATTCTGCTTCACTCTACATTACAGCCCGGCGGACAAGAACATTAAGGCTGGCGCTCTATCCCGCTCATTCCTGTCTTCAGACCAGGAGGAGGAGCCTCTACATATCATTGACCCCTCCAAAGTAATGACTGTGGCTCAGTTTAACCTGTCTCATCTTCCACCCGGTAAGATGGACCTGGTGTCCACCTTCTGGGAGGGTCTTTCCGGATGGATCAAGGATGAGCTAGCAGGTCGGGACATCCCTTCCACCCTGGACGACCTGGTGTCATTAGCTACTCGGATTGACATCTGTGTTCTGGAGAATGCTAAGGAGACTACCCGGGAGAGAAGATTTCCGCGTCTTGCTCCTTTATTCCAAAAGCCAGCCTTGCAACCAGCAATTCCCCGGGCATGTTCGCCTGAGCCCATGCAAATTGACCAAACCAAGATGGTCAAGTCTCGCCAGGAGACGCGTCGAGTCGAGGGGAGTTGCTTCTACTGTGGCAGTAAAGAGCATCTGATCCGTTCCTGCCAGGTGAGGCCGGGAAACTCCAGTGTCTAGGACCGATCGGAGAGGTCATCCTAGGCAAGAGTAAATCCTCTCCGTCCTTGACTCTGTCTGTTTCTATTTCCAGTGGTGAGACCCACTTCTTCTTTGAGACTGCCCATCTGGATTCCGGAGCCGCTGGGAATCACATTCAACAGGATGTTGTGGAGCGGTATCAGATTCCTACCGTATGTCTGGCTGAACCGTTGGTGGTTGCCTCCGTGGAAGGGAGGCTTCTTCCGGAGACCATCTTGCTCGTCAGAGCCTGTAACCCTTCAGGTGGGAATGCTGCACTCGGAGAGGATCTCCTTTCATGTGCTGTCCGGTCTCTCTCACCCCCTTTTCCTTGGTCTACCCTGGTTATAAAGACATAAGCCCGTCCTTAATTGGAGATCTCGGGAAGTCATCTGTTTGGGTCAGGAATGTCATGAATCCTGTCTGGTTGCAGTTCGTCCAGCTCGACCCCCGTCTACTCCGGCTAATCTACCTGGTCAGCCGGCACCCTACTGGTCCTATGCGGACGTCTTCGACAAAAAGGAAGCAGAGACACTACCACCTAATAGGCCGTATGATTGCCCCATCGAACTGATACCTGGTGCTTCTCCTCCCCGGGTGCGTATCTACTCCTTGTCGCTGGCTGAGACCCCCGCCATGTCTGAGTACATAGACGAGAATCTTGTTAGGGGATTTATCCAGAAATCCACCTCTCCGGCTGGAGCAGGATTCTTCTTCGTCAATAAGAAAGTTGGCTCTCTACGTCCCTGTATCGATTACAGGGGCCTTAACCAGATTACCATCAAAAATAAGTACCCACTGCCTCTCATCTTGGAGCAGTTCTACCACCTTAAAGGTGCGAAGATATTCATCAAGCTCGATCTTCGTGGGGCGTACAATTTGGTCCGGATCCGCCAGGGAGACGAGTGAAAGACAGCATTCAACACCCGGGACGGTCACTACCAATACCCCGTAATGCCCTTTGGTCTCTGTAATGCTCCTGTAGTCTTCCAGGAGCTGGTTAACGACATCTTCCATGATCTCCTGTATTCTTGCGTGGTGGTGTACCTGGACGATATCTTGTTCTTCTCTCCGGATCTGCCCTCACACTGGAGGGATGGTCATCAGGTTCTGCTAAGGCTCTGGCAGAATCGCCTGTACGCTAAATTCGAGAAATGCCTCTTTGAGTAGGCCTCCATACCGTTCCTGGGCTATATCATCTCTGAGACTGGTCTGCGGATGGATCCCGAGAAGGTCTCTGCCGTCTTAAAGTGGCCCCGACTGGAAGGGTTGAAGGCGATTCAGCGATTCCTGGGCTTCGCAAATTATTAACGCCTCTTCATTCCTTATTTCTCCTCCCGGACTGCTCCCATCTCCATGCTCACCCGTAAAGGAGCTAATCCCAGGGAATAGACTTCTGAAGCGGAGGAGGCCTTCATCTCCCTAAGACAAGCCTTCTCCTCCGTCCATGTGCTACTCCGCCCATGTGCTACACCGCCCGGATTGCAACAAGCAGTTCTTCCTGGAGGTTGATGCATCCTCCTCTGGAGCAGTGCTCACCCAGAAATCCTCGTCCAGGAGAATGGTAAAATGCGGCTTCTTCTCCAAGCTCTTCTCCTCGTCCGAGTGCAACTACTCCATAGGAGATCGTAAGCTGCTGGATATCAAATTAGCGCTGGAGGAGTGGCGCTACTTTCTGGAGGGGGCCCCCGGTGGTCATCTACACTGACCACAAAAACCTCGCTTATTTGCAGAACGCCCAAAGACTAAATAAGCGTCAGGCCAGATGGTCACTATTCTTTGCCCGATTCTGCTTCACTCTACATTACCGCCCGGTGGACAAGAACATTAAGGCTAATGCTCTATCCCGCTCATTCCTGTCTTCAGACCAGGAGGAGGAGCCTCTACATATCATTGACCCCTCCAAAGTAATGACTGTGGCTCAGTTTGACCTGTCTCATCTTCCACCCGGTGAAACCTAGTGTAGCGGTTCCAGATCGAAAGAAGGTCCTACCCTGGGGCCATTTATCCAAACTACCCGGTCATGCTGGCCAAAGGAAGACCTTTCTGCTCATCGCCCCACATTACTGGTGGCCTTCCCTGCGCAAGGATGTTGTGGACTTCGTCGCGGCTTGTTCCTCCTGTGCCCGTAACAAGGTTCCCAGGCACCTTCCATCCGGCCGTCTCCTTCCTCTTCCCATGCATTCCGCTCCGTGGTAACACATTGCAATGGACTTCATTACGGATCTCCCTGATTCTGACGGTTGTACTGTCATTTGGGTGATCGCTGACTGCTTTTCTAAAATGGCCCACTTCATCCCTCTGCCTGGTCTTCCGTCTGAATCTATGCTGGCTAAGGACTTCATCCATCACATCTTTTGTCTTCACGGCCTACCCCTCCACATTGTGGCTGATTGCGGGGTTCAGTCTGGAGAGCTACGTGCAAGCTGCTGGATGTCTCCTTGGATTTCTCCTCTGCTTATCATCCTCAATCCAATGGTCAAGTGGAACGTATCAACCAGGTCCTTACCAGCTTTCTTCGCCACTTTGTCAATGCTCACCATAACGATAGGGTTGAGCTCCTGCCCTAGGCCGAGTTCTCCTAAAGCAACCATGAGAGCGAGTCTTCTTCTAAATCCCCGTTCTTTGTGGTCTACGGTCAACACACCTGGATTCCGTTTCCCGTCTTCTCTTCAGTGGACAATCCTGCCGCGGAGTCCCTTGTCAGAGAATTTCTGCTATTTGGAAAGACACTTCTGCACTTCTCGAGCGGATGAAGAGACATGCTGATAAGAGACATCTGGATCCGCCTCAATTCCGTCCGAGAGACAAGGTCTGGCTTTCCTCCAAATATGTTCGTCTCATGATACCTTCCTATAAGTTGGGTCCGCGGTTTATCGGTCCGTTCGAGGTTCTGAACCAAATCAATCCCGTGGCTTACAAGCTGAAACTCCCGGCCACCTTATGGATTTCCAACTCCTTTCATGTATCCCTCCTCAAACCTGTTGTCCTAAATTCTTTCTCTGATGATCCAGGTACCGCTCCAACTCCAGTCTCCGCTGAGGACGTCTTTGAGGTAGAAGACATTTTGGCCACCAAGAGGGTAGGAGGAAAGACTTTCTTTCTTGTGGATTGGAAGGGGTTTGGCCCTGAGGAGAGGTCTTGGGAACCCAGGGAAAACATTCATGCCCCTCATCTTAAAAAATTTCACACGGGCCTAAAGAAGAGGGGGCGTAAAAAGGGGGTACTGTAGCATCAGCGTCTCTGCCTCCTGCCGGGCAGAGAGGCCGTTCCCCTCACCGCCGCGGCCCAGGTCCAGCGTCTTATTGTTCCCCTGTTGCTGTAGCGCGCACCCAGCGCAGCTTCCCGGGCACTATGCTTAGGGCGCGCTCTCCCTCTTAAAGGGGCCAAGCGCGTGCTCCCTTCCTCTTAAAGGGGCCGCACGCTGCCTCCCTCTTAAAGGGGCCGCGCGCGCTCCGTCCCTCTCAAAGGGGCCGCGCACGCTCCCTCCCTCTTAAAGGGGCCGCGCGCGCTCCCTCCCTCTTAAAGGGGCCATCCTATAGAGTCCCCAGCCGGATGACTTCCCCTATATACAGTAAGACACCTCCTCCAAAATGGAGGTGCCTGTGCAAAGTTGTTGCTCTGTGTGCTAAACACTTGCTCCAGCCCTCAGGTCCCGCTGCCTGTCAGTCTGTCTGTCAGTCCAGCCAGCCAGCCTAACAGGTCTGTCCTCCAGTTGTGCCCGCCAGCCTAATACCAGGAGCACCTGCCTGTTACCTGTCATGCCCGCCAGCCAGCCTACCTGGAGCACCTGCCAGTTACCGGCCGTGCCCGCCTGCTTGCCTACCCGGAGCACCCATCTGGCTATCTGCCGAACCAGCCTGCTTATCTACCCGGTCCACCCGTCAGCCTTCCTGCCGTGCTCATCTGCGGTACTGGTCAGTTCCTGCCATCTGACTCGTGGGAGTCACCTGCTCTCACACAAGGTCGGTCCCAGAGTGGCACCTGGTCCACCTGCCCGATCCCTCCCTGGTAGAGTCGGCTAAGCCGCCGTGTGACCTTGGTCAGGCCGAGTAGGCACTTAGTCACACCCCTCTGGTCTCTCCTTGCACCGAAGCACAGAGGTTCCACCACCTGGACCCGTAACAAAGGTTCAGATAACTGTATATAGCTGTAGAGCCACCATCAATGTTACTGGGGAGCCCTTAGTAGCTGGGCCTGGAGCTGTGATGTCACAATCTACATGGAACCGTGATGTCATCATCTACTCGATCACATCACAATGGGAGTAAAGTGCCCTTAACAGCTGGGCCTGGAACTGTGATGTCAAAATCAACATGATGGTGAAGTCACAATCTACATGGAACTCTGATGTCATCATCTGCTCTATGACAATGGGAGTAAATGCTATATAAAGCCTGAGCGCACAGACGGGGCTGTCTTTTGTGTGACTCCCTACTGGATGCACAAAGCTATAGAAATACGAAGGAGAAAGAAAGCATCTTCAGAAAAAAGAAGAACGAAAGTGACTCCATCATAAGGATTGTAACGGGTCTGGGAGGCGGAACCTCTGAGCTACTATACAAGGGGGCGGTCCTTGTAAGGGAGCGGGTGGCGACCAGGCAGGCAGTCACAGCAGGTGACCAGGACAGTCTCTGGAAGAACGGGCAGGAGGTCACGGCAAGTGACCGGGGCAGTCTCTGGATGAACGGGCAGATGGTCACGGCAAGTGACCGGGGCAGTCTCTGGGTAAAGGGTTGGTACGACCTGTGGCGGCTGATGGTAGACGTGAGCTCCCAGGTGAGCAGGCGAGAGGCTCTGGATAAACGGGTGGTCACAGCATGTGATGGCGGAGCCTCCAGGAAGACCAACAGACAGGCGGCAGATGAGCGCTCCCAGGTGAGCGGGCAGAAGTCTCTGGACAGGCGGGTGGTCACAGCACGTGACGGCAGAGCCTCCAGGTAGGCTAGCAGACAGGCAGCAGATGAGCGCTCCCAGGTGAGCGGGCAGGAGTCACTGGACAGGCAGGTGGTCACAGCACGTGACGGCGGAGCCTCCAGGTAGGCTAGCAGGCAGGTAGCAGATGTGCGCTCCCAGGTGAGCGGGCAAGCTGGTCCATAGACAGACTGACAGGAGTTGGAAGGCAGACCGTCGGACCTCAGGCAAGCAGGCAGGTAGCTGATGTGCGCTCCCAGGTGAGCGGGCAAGCTGGTCCTTAGACAGACTGACAGGAGTTGTAAGGCAGACCGTCGGACCTCAGGCTAGCAGGCAGGTAGCAGAATATCAGGCAGGAATAAGACAGCAAGCTGGCGGAATCTGGCAGGTATCTGGCAGGTAACTGGCAACGGGACCTGAGGGCTGAAGTTGAGTAGTGAACAGTGCAACAACATTGCTCGGGCACCTCCATTTTGGAGGAGGTGCCTTATATATGGTGAAGTCCTCCGGCCATTGGCCGGGGACTCCTTAGGACGGCGCGCGCGGCCCCTTTAAGAGGGAGGGAGAGCGCGCGCGCGCGCCCTAAGCACAGTGGCCGGGAAGGAGCGCGCGCTGCCAGCAGAGCGGGAGGAGGACGCCGGGCACGGAGCAGAGAGGTGAGGGGAACAGCGTCCCTGCCTAGCAGAGGGCAGGGACGCCAGCGCTACAAGGATTCATGGACGTACACATTATGGCCAGCGGCTGCTGGTCAAGGCTCTCTCTTCCTGCAAGTCAATTGGCATTAGCCTTCTGATCTGATTCAGGAAATCCGGTCACAAATGGAGAACACTGGCAACAAAATCCACCATCATCACGGCAGTCAGGAGCTTCAGAGCAGTTGCTATAAAAAGACATAAAGACAACGTCATCAGCCAAGACAGCGTTGAGAAGAGCCCAACCTACATTGTAAGTGATACTGACTACATGTCCACCATTGCAGAAAGTGGAGAGGATCTTGCCAATCCAGTATGTGCACAAGATGTACACGAGGGGCAGCAACCAACAAGTCCCCGGAAAAATCTAAAAAGAAAAACGCCAACCTCCGAGGACAGTCAGCCCGAGATGCTGCCACCGGCCAAGAGAGCTGCTACAGAAAACCTTTCTGATGTATTCAGAGAGGTAATCCCGGAAATCGAGAACCCACAAGTGGAGATGCCAGATATCTGTGACCAGAAGGACAACCTGTCTCCAGAGCACTTAACCATCCTGCTGAGCAAAGGGGAGGAAGGCTTCCTGGATGACGAGATCGTCATCATGGCCCAGGACCAGCTGCAGAGTCAGTTTGAGGGTTTTGATGGCCTGCAGCCACCCTGCGCTCTTCTAGTGCCAGGGTATAGTGTATTGAAGAATGCTGTACAAATCCACTATGATGAGGAGAGGGTGCACTGGCTAACTACCTGCTACAATAATGGCCAAATCTTTGTGGCGGACAGCATCAACTCTGGAAATCTGTCTCAATCCATCCGTGAACAGATTATCAACATTTACAGTGAAGTGGTTGAAGAGCCCCTGAAACATCTGAGATCTATCGATGTGGATCAGTGTAACGGGTCTGGGAGGCGGAACCTCTGAGCTACTATACAAGGGGGCGGTCCTTGTAAGGAAGCGGGTGGTGACCAGGGAAGACGGGCAGGAGGTCACGGCAAGTGACCGGGGCAGTCTCTGGGTGAACGGGCAGGAGGTCACAGCAAGTGACCGGGGCAGTCTCTGGGTGAACGGGCAGGAGGTCACAGCAAGTGACCGGGGCAGTCTCTGGGTATAGGGTAGGTACGACCTGTGACGGCTGAGCCTTCCGGTAGGCTAGCAGGCGGATGACAGATGAGTGCTACCAGGTGAGCAGGCGAGAGTCTCTGGATAAGCAGGTGGTCACAGCATGTGACGGCGGAGCCTCCAGGTAGGCCAACAGACAGGCAGCAGATGAGCGCTCCCAGGTGAGCGGGCAGGAGTCTCTGGAATGGCAGGTGGTCACAGCACGTGACGGCGGAGCCTCCAGGTAGGCTAGCAGGCAGGTAGCAGATGAGCGCTCCCAGGTGAGCGGGCAGGAGTCTCTGGAATGGCAGGTGGTCACAGCACGCGACGGCGGAGCCTCCAGGTAGGCTAGCAGGCAGGTAGCAGATGTGCGCTCCCAGGTGAGCGGGCAGGAGTCTCTGGAATGGCAGGTGGTCACAGCACGTGACGGCGGAGCCTCCAGGTAGGCTAGCAGGCAGGTAGCAGATGTGCGCTCCCAGATGAGCGGGCAAGCTGGTCCATAGACAGACTGACAGGAGTAGGAAGGCAGACCGTCGGACCTCAGGCTAGCAAGCAGGTAGGAGAAATGTCAGGCAGGAAACAGACAGCAAACTGTCAGGTTTCTGGCAGGTAACTGGCAACGGGACCTGAGGGCTGAAGCAGAGTAGTGAACAGTGCAACAACATTGCTCGGCCACCTCCATTTTGGAGGAGGTGCCTTATATATGGTGAAGTCCTCCGGCCATTGGCCGGGGACTCCTTAGGACGGCGCGCGCGGCCCCTTTAAGAGGGGGGGAGCGCGCGCGCGCCCTAAGCACAGTGGCCGGGAAGGAGCGCGCGCTGCCAGCAGAGCGGGAGGAGGACGCCAGGCTCGGAGCAGAGGGGTGAGGGGAACAGCGTCCCTGCCTAGCAGAGGGCAGGGACGCCGGCGCTACAATCAGCAGAAGAACTACTATGACTTATTCGCCATAGCATTTGCCTACGAGCTTATGGCAGATGGCGGTGAACCCAGAGCCGAGTTCCGGCATCGGTTGATGAGGAATCATCTAATATCCTGCCTGCAGACCGGCAGGATCAGCGCATTTCCCAAAAAGGTCGGGAAGTGACTCCATGCTATAAACGGCATGTAGAGTCCATGACAGTCCACGAGATCGCCCCAACCTTCAACCGGACACGACCCAGGGCCACAGACTAGTCTACACCAGTAAGTAACTATGGACTTTCCATAATACCCTCAATATAGAGAATGTATAAATATGATGGGGGGGCATGCTGCCATTATTGAGGGCATCTGATCTTCATTGTTTTTACTTTTTTTTTTAAGAAAGAGCACGAAGCGAGTAAATTCGGCCATCACATCCAGGCCCAGAGATGGATCGCATTGGATGCCCTCACCAAACCCTAAATCACATAAGTTCCTTGTGTTACAAGGTTAATAAAACATCTTCTGATGTGATAATACAGTGCATTGTGAAAGTATTTGGCCCCCTTGAACTTTTCTACCTTTTGCCACATTTCTAGCTTCAAACATAAAGATATAAAATTCAAATTTTTGGGGGAAGAATCAACAGCAAGTGGGACACAATCGTGAAGTGGAACGAAACTTATTGGATATTTTAAACTTTAAAAACAAAAAAAAAAAAAATGAAAAGTGGGGAGTGCAATATTATTTGGCCCCTTTACTTTTAGTGCAGCAAACTCACTCCATAAGTTCAGTGAGGATCTCTGAATGATCCAATGTTGTCCTAAATGACTGGTAATGATAAATAGGATCCACCTGTGTGTAATCAAGTCTCCGTATAAATGCACCTGCTCTGTGATAGTCTCAGGGTTCTGTTTCAAGTGCAGAGAGCATCATGAAGACCAAGGAACACACCAGGAAGGTCCGAGATACTGTTGTGGCAAAGTTTAAAGTCGGATTTGGATACAAAAAGATTTCCCAAGTTTAAAACATCTCAAGGAGCACTGTGCAAGCGATCATATTGAAATGGAAGGAGTATCAGACCACTGCAAATCTACTAAGACCCGGCCGATCCTCTAAACCAGCGGTTCTCAACCTGTGGGTTGCGACCCCGGCGGGGGTCGAACGACCAAAACACAGGGGTCGCCTAAAGCCATCGGAAAATACATATTTCCTATGGCTTTAGCCGCTGAGAAGTCGTGCTACTGTCTGCAGCAGCGCTATTCAGCTGGAACGCAGGCCGTTATGGGTGCGCGTTCCAAACTGAATGCCTGCGTGCATGCGCAGACGTGATTGCATCATCCGTCCGGGGCCTAAGGGTCAGGGGAAGCGGGGGGAACGCCCCACAGTCCATAGCAGCGCATTACGTGTGTCCGGCGCTTGCTGACGTCATCAGTGGGCGAACGCAGCAAGCGCCGGAGGACAGAAGCCTAGGAGGCGGAGAGACAAGAGGCGGAGAGTCAAGAGAGCCTACGAGACAGCCTGCTGGTGTAAAAGAGGATAATCATGTAAAAACAGTACACACACCATACACACAATACTGAGTAAGTGTAAGGTGCTTTGTGTGTAATCATTACACAAAGCAGCTTACACTTGCACAAAGCACCATACATTTACACAGTGTGAACTACATCGGTCTTATACTATAAGAGACCACTATAAGATGTAGTTCACACTGTTCCCCAATGTATAATTATCTCCCATATCTCCCACTATTTTCCCATATTCTGAATGAGGAAACTGCTGAAATCAGCGGTTTCCGGCATTGAATCTGCCTCCTATTGATTTCATTGCGAGTGCGCAGCCTCCTATTGATTTCAATAAAAGGCGGAGAAATGACAGTTTCCGACACATTTCTTCCTCTCCAATTTAAGTCAATAGGAGGCTGCGGCGGATTCCGCTCAAATATAGAGCATGTTGCTTAATTTTTCAACACTAGGATTTTTCCTAGCGCGGAAAAATTTAAGCAACATGCTCTATATTTGAGCGGAATCTGCTGTGGTCTCCCATTGACTTGAATAGGAGTTAGAGACATGTGCCAGAACTGCATTTCTGCCGTACAGGGGATCTCTCCTCTGCGTAATTCACGGGTCTCCCATTGAAGAAAATGAGATGTGGATTCCACCGCAGAAACCGCTACTTCATAGTGTGAAAGAGCCCTGAAAGATGCCATGCTGTGCAGAAACTGCAGTGTATCCTATGACGTAGTTCACACTGTTCTATATAGAAAACTTGCCACTAATCTGGAAAAAAACAGATCCATTAGTTAGGCATGTGAATACGGCCCCCTGGTCATAGTAACAGGTGTGTAATAGAAAACAACACAGGGAATAGTAAATAATAGGAAACTTTAACAAACTCTTTAGACGCGACCATCTTTTATATTTTCTTTAGCAAACCGTCTCATGACAATGGATCGTGTAGACAAGAATATTAGGAAAAGAAAATACACTGAGGATTTCTTGCAGTATGGTTTTACCTCAATAATCTCAGCAGGAATTGAGAAACCACAATGTGTTATTTGTTGTGAAGTTCTCTCAGCTGAATCTATGAAGCCGAACAAACTAAAACGCCATTTTGATA
Source organism: Phyllobates terribilis (assembly GCF_046119375.1). Lineage (NCBI taxonomy): Eukaryota > Metazoa > Chordata > Amphibia > Anura > Dendrobatidae > Phyllobates > Phyllobates terribilis. Next base: position 677,613,226 of record NW_027362763.1, on the reverse strand, counting down.
GCAAGCATCCAAGCTGATGGACTCAAGAAATCTAGATTTGACACTGCTGGCCAGTACCACAAACACAATGTAGCAGCTGTTGAAGCGTCATATTTGGTGGCACTCAGAATCGCCAGAGCTATGAAACCTCACACCATTGCTGAGGATTTATACATGAAGAAAGCGAGGTGGCACACCGATGTAATAAAATCTTCTTTTATTCCATTTCCATTAAAAATGCAGGGAAGCGGCACCTTTTGCGGACGACGGACGTTTCGCGTGTCTATCACGCTTCCACGGGTCCAGGCATATGGTCATGGGGGTGTGCAGGGGTTAAAATACTCCCGACCACACCCCCTGGACCAAACAGCCATACAAAATGTTACAACAAAAAATACAAAATTAAAAACAATTGTTTTACATTTTTTTTATTTTACAAAATATTCATGGAACCATCATAAAAATACTGCCATGTCTAGCTTGTCGTTTAAGCCGAGGGGTCCCTGGGCATTAGTTTGGAGGATCCATTTCGCCTCCCTCTGTAAGAGAATCCTATTGTGGTTTCCTCCCTTGCGTGGCAATTCCACTTTTTCTAATCCTATGACGTGCATGACTTCAGGATTTCCCCTATGCTCAGTGTGAATATGCTCTATTAACCTTTTAGAGACCTTCCCTGAAAGGATTGAATTGAAATGCTCTCTGAACCGTGTGAACAGGGGTGTGAACACCCTCAGGAACCTCCGTCCGATGACGCAAGCTAATATGTACTGTTAGTACAAGTAAAGGACATCTTTGGAACCATCGGTGAGTGCTACCTTTATTTTTGGCTTTTGCAAGTTTTGACTATTTACTTGGACATGCACCACTGTATATCCAGGAGTTTCACCATATCAAAGGGAAAGTGTATTTAAAGCAGAGGTGGTGCCATATATCTTCTCTACCATTACATATATAATTAAATATTGTTTTTGTGATTAATCACTATGTTTAAATTATGTTTGATTTGTAGCAATGAGAATACATAATGAGGGGGATGTGGCCTGCAAGACAAGGTGGCAGCAGCTTAACTGCATAGCTCCAGCCAGCCAGAATTAAAACCAGCACAAAGCAGCACACAGCATCGTCCTACAGCCTATTACCTAACACCCGGTGACAGCAGAACACCCAGGGCCCATGATGACCAGGGGAAGGTCCCAAAAAAGAGGATCCCCAGCGAGATTGGAGGCTTTCTTCCAGAGGGGACAAACAACAAGAACAGTGAGTAAGATGGCACCTGCTTCCCCTGCAACTTCTTCACACTCCTCCAGAAGCTCAGAGGGAGGGGAAGCAGAGAATGTGAAACACAGCAGCAGGGATAATGAGCCCACAGCACCAATGACAAGGGCAGATATGCAAGAATTTCTGGCTGCAATTCGCTCCTCCATGAGGGAAGATATGCAGGCAATGTTACAGGAGATGAAAGGGGAGATTACTTCCATTGGGGATCGCACTTCCCACATTGAAAACAAGATGGAAGAATATGCCAGAACGATCAATTCCTTGGTAGATGAAAATGAGGCACTCAGGGAAGAGATGTCTCGGGTTACTGATAAAGTTTATGACTTAGAAGATAGATCCAGACTTAACAATGTGAGGCTTAGGGGAATCCCCGAAGAAGTGGCAGATAAAGATCTATCTGAGTTCATGCGACGCTTCTTGGTGGCTGTGTGTCACCCCAGGCCTGGATGCCACAAATATTAAAGGCTGTGTCTGAGAGCAGGAGGGAGGTTCCCTGGTCAGGGACCATTAGCATGCAGCACCTTCTGTCCCAGGCCAGTAGGGGGAGCAGGCTGCCCCTATAAAAGCTGGAACTGAGGGCAGGGTTAGAGAGACCAGGACCCACTTCTGAAGCATCCAGAAGGGTTCCCAGAGGAAAGGGACAGGTCAGCAGCAGCTGAGGAGTCCGGGAGGCAGAGGAGGAACAGCAAGCCAGGGACAGAGGCGACGAGAGCCGGTCCTGGCTGAGAGAGAACTACACAACCGGACACTGGGGTCTGAGGCTGTCAGGGTTGCAAGCCCGGCAGCAGATAACCGACCTGTGAGGGATTTCAGGTCCCTTGGCCTGAGAAGCCTGGAGGCTCCGCCACACAGAGGGACCGGTACAGCACGAAGAAGCAACAGGTACCTAAGGCCCGAGTCGCAAGCCATACAGGCGTAGTACACGGCCAGCTCAGGGACGTGGGCTATCACACCACAAAAAGGGGGATAGTCAGCAAGGGCAGAGAGAGAACGGTAGGCCTACCCACTCACCCTGACCAGTGGGGCTCGCCCGAATGCTCTCAGACACCCAGGCCCATTCCTACCCTGTATTCATGTTGGGTCAATAGTACTAACTACAATAAAGACCCTGGACTGTTTGAAGCAGACTCTGAACCCTTATTATTGCGGCCTGCACCATCACCCCCAGCATCCTATTACACTGCCCTGAGGCTACACTCTTCCCGTGAGGAGTTATCCTATCCCTGTGCTGCATACCAACATCAGACTCAGCGGTCTGCCTTGCAGCGGCGGTCATCCCTGACCGCAATCCACGGGTGGCGTAGTCGGACATTCAAAACCCTACAAATAGACTGCCACAGCATTTGGTCTGACCACCCTGAGCCACGGGATCGGGTTGCCACTACTACCCCCAACATTGCGCTGAAGCCCGGTTCCGGGTGCCCCACGGCCCAGGGGGCGAGTCAGCTTTGGCGTAGTCGGCAGGATTGTGACCAACCCGCCACAAACGGGTATTGCGTGCCTGAAAAAGACTGTACACATACCTTAAAAAGAGATTTCCCGCCATCTTCAGTCGTCTCCCGCCATCTTCAGCCGTTTTCCCGCCATCTTCAGCCGTTTTCCCGCCATCGGGCACCATCTTCGGGACGCCGCGCGGGGGGAAGAGGGGTGTGGACGTCCAAACCGCGCGAGACCTGAAGCTCCGCCCTACGCACCGACGCTGCACAAGGTCCTGGAAGGAGCGAGAGCGACGCTGACGTCACCAGGACGCGACGCAAGGTCCTCGCCCGGAGCAGCACCAGCGGAGCCGCGGCCTACGGAAGAGGATCAACGGAAGGTAGGCCACGCTTAACTAGGGGGGAGGAAGATGACGGACGCGGAGGGACCTTCTACCACCAGCGTGGCTGCAGCAGCGGTGATGCCGTTCTCCATGCCCTACATCCCCGGAGCAGCCTGGCTGCCCCAAAAGTCAGGGGAATCCCATACATTAACTGAATTTAAGGAAAGACTGCACAGTTTATTTAAAGTTTATCCCCTGACAGAAGAACAGAAAGTGAGCATTCTGACGTGGCAGCTAACTGGTGCAGCCCAGCGGGAAGTGAAATCATGGTCAGATGAGGAGAAAAGGACTGTAAAGGACATTCTGACCCGGCTGCGGAGTACCTTTGATACCCGTACCTCAGCAGAAATCAAAATGCGGTTCTATGGCTGTAAGCAGCGAGCCCAAGATAGCATCAGAGACTATGCCTTGAACCTGCAAGAAGCTCTGGGAGCAATCAAGCAAGCTGACCCTGGCAGCGCGCAGGACACCGATAAACTGTTGACTGACCAGTTCATAGAAGGTATGCTGTCCAGCGCCCACAGAACCCAGCTGCGCCTCATGGCCCTACAGAACCCCGATTTGACTTTTGCGCAGTTCAAGGATAGGGCCATCCGGGTGCTCCGAGAACCCGCACCAAGTGGCGCTGTAGCTTCCCGGCGCCCTGCCATCACTTACCACCAGGGGGCGGCGCCCTTCCCCGTAGACCTAAATCCATCCCAGCCTGCAAACCTGCACCATCAGATCCAAGAGCTAACAAAGAGTGTGGCTGCACTGACCAGGAACGTACAGTCGTTGCAGGTGGAACCGTCAAGACCAATCAAGCTGGCTTCCAGTAAGGAGGATGTCCCGTGGCGTCGACAGAGGAGGATCCCGTCATTCATAGGGAGGCCCGTCGACCGTTACACTGAGGATGGACAGCCGATTTGCCGCCGTTGCAGTCAGCCAGGACACATAGCAAGGTACTGTACTTTAAATGGGTCCGACCTGGGGCAGAGGGCCAACCCCCAGGCATAAGGTCATCAGGCCCGTCTAATTGGTGTGATAAGTACGTGGGGGGACGCCCGGTCTTACCCGTAGTGCTGGACGGTATCCCCATGAGTGCACTGCTGGACACCGGGTCCCAAGTGACTACCATCCCCTACGTACTTTTCAAGCGGTACTGGAGTGACGCGGATATAACCTGTTATCCAGACGATGACTTAAGTATCATCGCCAGCAATGGCCAACCCGTGCCGCAGGTGGGGTTCAGAGAGATGACCATCAAGATTGGTAAGGTGGAACTGCCGGCACAGGGAGTGATCATTGTGGACACTGACCGTCGTGAAAGTCACCCTAAAATAACCTTGGGTACTAATGTGATTGAAAACTGTCTTTCAGAAGTAATTGTAATTTTGCAGCAGGTGGCGATGAATGCGAGCTCCAGCCAACAAAGGGTCCTCCAGAAAGAGATAAGAGCCCTGATGAGACGGCAACAGGTAGAACTGTCTGGTGGTGAGATCGGTAGCGTGAGGATGAGCGACCCGTTCCCCATTGCCATGCCTCCCAAAAGTGAAATGATGATCTGGTGTCGGACTGCAATCGGGTTAAGAGGGAGAGACTACCAAGCCATGGTAGAACCCGTGTACTCAGACAGCAGGCCCACCATTTTGACAGCCAGGGGGGTGGTTGATGTCCGCCATGGAAGGGTGCCCGTCCGGATCTTAAACATCGGGGAAAGGGAAGTACACTTGCCCCGGTACGCTACACTAGACAAATTGTTTGCCGTCGAACACAATGCTATCAGGGTCGTGGAACCCTTGCCTCCATCTCCCCCGGTGGAGGGTAATGGCTCCCAGAAACACAAGGAGGACTGGTGCCAGAAACTCCATGTGAGTGCTGACTCCACTCCCCTGCACCAAAAACAAGGAGTCTACCGGGTGGTTCAGGAGTACGAGAGAATTTTTAGTAAGCACCCGCTAGACTTCGGCAAAGTAAAGGGAGTAGAACACCACATCCCCACGGGGAGCCACCCACCAATAAAAGAGAGGCACAGACCTGTACCCCCTGCACATTATCAGAACGCAAAGGGCATGCTGAGAGAAATGAAAGAAGCTGGGGTCATTAGAGATAGCTGTAGCCCCTGGGCAGCCCCCTTGGTTCTGGTAAAAAAGAAAGACGGTACCATGAGAATGTGCGTGGACTATAGACAAATCAATCGTATCACCCATAAAGACGCGTACCCGTTACCTAGGATAGAGGAGTCTTTAGCAGCTCTAAAATCAGCTAATTTCTTCTCTACTTTGGACCTTACTAGCAGGTGCTGGCAGGTTCCTGTGGCAGAGGCTGACAAGGAGAAGACCGCCTTCACCACCCCGATGGGATTGAGCGAATTCAACTGTATGCCCTTCAGGCTCTGCAACGCACCAGGGACCTTCCAGAGGCTGATGGAATGCTGTCTAGGGCACCGAAACTTCGAGACGGTCCTACTTTACCTGGACGACGTGATTGTCTATTCGAAGACTTACGAGGACCATCTAAAGCACCTGGCCGAGGTGTTCGAAGCCCTGGCAGGCTATGGCCTGAAGGTGAAACCCTCAAAGTGTCACCTGTTGAAACCGAAGGTCCAGTACCTAGGACATGTGGTGAGTGCTGAGGGAGTAGCCTCCGACCTCGACAAAGTTACAGCCATCAAGAGCTGGCCAAGCCCCTCTAACATCAAAGAAGTGAGGCAATTCCTTGGGTTGGTAGGCTACTACCGAAGGTTCATCCCCGGGTTCACTAAGATGGCAGCCCCTATGCAGGACCTCCTGATAGGGCAATCCAAGACCAGAAGCCAAAAGCCACCCTTCAAGTGGGACAAGCCGGAAGAGGAGTCCTTCCGCCAGTTGAAGATGGCCCTCACGGGGGATGAGATCCTGGCCTACCCTGATTATGGCCAGCCTTTTATTCTCCACACAGACGCCAGTAATGTGGGGCTGGGAGCCGTACTGTCGCAGAACCAACAGGGCAGAGAAAGGGTGATCGCGTACATCAGCCGGAAGCTGAGGCCCACTGAAAGAAACCCAGAGAATTACAGCTCCTTCAAGCTAGAATTCTTGGCAGTGGTGTGGGCCATCACAGAACGGTTTAAGCATTACCTGGTCTCCGTAAAGTTCACTGTGTACACGGACAACAACCCGCTGACACACCTGGACAATGCAAGACTAGGTGCCCTAGAACAGCGGTGGATGGCTCGGCTATCCAATTATGACTTCAAAATCAAATACCGGGCAGGCAGGACCAACGCCAATGCAGACGCCCTATCAAGAATGCCCCACCTACCTGAAGGAGAAGACTCGGGAGAGCTGGAGGAAGTAGAGATCCCTGCGTTCCACCAGTATGGGGCCACTCAGTATTCTCACCGGGTAAGAGACAAAGACCTAACCACCGTCATGTTCAACCCCTTACCCCACCACGGCTGGGCTCAAACGCAAGATAGTGACCCTGCAATACGCCTGGTGAAAGACCTGTTAACCCAGGCAGACGCTAGCCCTGGCCCGGACGCTCCAGAGGAAGCCAAGCAGATATGGAAGGAGAAAAGCAGGCTATTCCTCTACGAGGGTAAGCAGTGCAGAATGCTTGTCAACCACCGGACGCACGAGCTGACCTGGCAGATAGTGGTCCCAAGGCGCGATGCAGCGATGGTCCTGGAGGCCTACCATGACAGAGCGGGACACTTCGGGTGGAAGAAACTGGAGTTCCTACTGAGAGAGCGGTTCTACTGGATCGGTATGAGAGGGGCCTTAGAGAAGTGGAGCAGGGACTGCGGCCCATGCCAGCTCAGAAGGAAGGACCGTACCAGGCAGAAGACACCCTTGAGGCCCATCGTCACCAGGCAGCCTCTTGAGCTAGTAGCTCTGGACCATGTGAAGTTGGCTCCAAGCTGGTCCGGCTACGTCTATGCCCTCACGATTGTGGACCATTACTCCCGGTTCTTGGTGGTGGTCCCGGTTAAAGACCTGACAGCCCAAACAGCGGCCAGAGCCTTCCAGCAACACTTCTGCCGTCCACACGGGTATCCGGAACAGGTCTTGACAGATCAAGGTCCAGCGTTTGAGGCGGAAGTCTTCCAGGAGTTCTGCAACCTCTACTGCTGTAGGAAGATTCGGACAACGCCTTACCACCCGCAAACCAACGGGCTGTGTGAGAAAATGAACAATATCGTCATTGATCTCCTCAAGACATTGCCCCTGGAAGAAGGCAGCCTGTGGCCGGAGAAGCTGCCAGACCTGATCGACTTGTACAACCATATCAAGGTGAATGCTACAAATTGCACCCCGGCTTACCTGATGCGAGCAAGACCAGGTAAGCTGCCTATAGACCTGGAGATGGGAGTCCTGACACCCAAGGACACCTCCCCAGACGCGGACTGGGACACGGAACGGCAGCTACAGTACAAGAAGGTACAGGAGAGTGTGGAGAGGAGTCTGGCTCAAGCGAGAGAAAAGCAAGAGAAACTCTTCAACCAACACGCCCCTGCTGGTCCCCTGGAACCTGGTGAGCAGGTCCTGAAGTGGAAGAGAAGGCTTCACAAGCTGGACGACCAGTGGGAGAGAGACCCGTACACAGTACTGCAGTCTGACCACAACAACCCGAAGGTATGTGTGATTACCAAGGATGGAGGAGAAACCACTAGCACCGTCTCCAGAGACCACCTAAAACGGTGCCCCGAGCAGCTACAGAGTCCAAGTGAAGATCAAGATGACCTTGAACCCGCAGAGGGCAAGGGAGAAATGATCAGCACAGTTCTCAGAGAGTTCCCACGGACCTGGACTCGAATAAACGATGCCATAGTGGTACCCGTCCTACACTTCCTTCAGCCTACCCAGCAAGAGCCTACAGGAGAGCAGGAAGAACAAGAAGAAAAAGCAGCCACAGAGGCAGAAGAACCCACGCCAGCAGCCCAGGAGAGCTAACCCTCTGCTGACAGTGAGCCTGCCATGCCTGCGGGAAGCCAAAGCACCCACAGACAGCTGCCTGCCCTGCCTGTGAACCCAGCTAGTAGCTGTACCCTAAATGATAGTGGGGAAAGTAAGGTTAGACCACCACCAGACAGTGGGCTACGGAGGTCAACCCGGAGCACTAGGGGTCAAATACCAGCTCGCTGGAAGATCTAAATGTATAATGTATATATTTAATGTGTTATGTTTGTACCCTGGTTATTAATGTTTCTCCAGTTTTCCTAGATGCAATGGACTGACATGTAGATAGTTGCACCTGGTGCCCTCTTTCGAAGATGACCACGGAAGAAAAACCTGTCCGGCGTGGCCTCCTTGTGGTCCAAAGTAGGTAGCTCAGCCTTGCCGCCACGCCCAAGGCCAGGAACTTGGGGTTTATAGGGACAGGTCCCCACATCGCTCAAAAACTTCGCCTTATTGGGTGAAATGGACACCCGGTCACGGATCATACTGTGACCCTCTTCTTTTGTTGGTGATATGGACACCTGGTCACAGACCACACTGTGACCTAAAGAACTCAATATGTGGTGTTGTTTGTTATTTCCTGCCCTGTTGTGTTTATGGTCATGCATTTATACCCTGTATTTGTGTTTCTTGTTTAGCCCCGGAGTACTAAAATTTACTAGGGGGGAATGTGTCACCCTAGCCTGGATGCCACAAATATTGTCCCAGGCCAGTAGGGGGAGCAGGCTGCCCCTATAAAAGCTGGAACTGAGGGCAGGGTTAGAGAGACCAGGACCCACTTCTGAAGCATCCAGAAGGGTTCCCAGAGGAAAGGGACAGGTCAGCAGCAGCTGAGGAGTCCGGGAGGCAGAGGAGGAACAGCAAGCTAGGGACAGAGGCGACGAGAGCCGGTCCTGGCTGAGAGAGAACTACACAACCGGACACTGGGGTCCGAGGCTGTCAGGGTTGCAAGCCCGGCAGCAGATAATCGACCCGCGAGGGATTTCAGGTCCCTTGGCCTTAGAAGCCTGGAGGCTCCGCCACACAGAGGGACCGGTACAGCACGAAGAAGCAACAGGTACCTAAGGCCCGAGTCACAAGCCATACAGGCGTAGTACACGGCCAGCTCAGGGACGTAGGCTATCACACCACGAAAAGGGGGATAGTCAGCAAGGGCAGAGAGAGAACGGTAGGCCTACCCACTCACCCTGACCAGTGGGGCTCGCCCGAATGCTCTCAGACACCCAGGCCCATTCCTACCCTGTACTCCTGTTGGGTCATTAGTACTAACTACAATAAAGACCCTGGACTGTTTGAAGCAGACTCTGAACCCTTATTATTGTGGCCTGCACCATCACCCCCAGCATCCTATTACACTGCCCTGAGGCTACACTCTTCCCGTGGGGAGTTATCCTATCCCTGTGCTGCATACCAACATCAGCCTCAGCGGTCTGCCTTGCAGCGGCGGTCATCCCTGACTAGAGATGAGCGTTGTTCTACTCGAACTGTTCGCCAATCTCAAATTCGAGCTGTTTTGGGCGGTGTTCGAGCCGGTCGGCGAACACGAACAATTTGAGAAAAATTCGGCTGTTCGAGGTTATGTTCGATAACTGTTCGTGCACCAAAATCATAACTGGATTTTTTCTCAGTAATGATGAAAATTAATGTTAATACGCAGTTTGAGTGTACAGCGGGGCGGGGGGAGGGGCAGGGGATGGATCTCTGCAGGAACAATGAAGATCTCCATTTTTTTTTCTCTTTCCCGCATTTGCAGTGGGGAGGTGCAATCTGTCAGCCTATCAGCAGCGCACACACGGAGCGAAGTGCTTTTTTTCACACAAGCAAGGGCATGTGTGATTGGCAGTGTATGTCACATGTCCTTGCCCTATAAGACCAAGCCATTTTCCCCGTCGCCACCATTTTCTCACTGCTGCAGCTGCGTGTTAGACGGCACCGCTGTTGCTGTGTGCGCTATACCTTGTTAATTTCAAGCCAATTTTCGCACAAATATACAGATAGCTTGGGAGTAGGGAATAGTTGTGATTGCAGTCCTTTTAAGGACTAGGTTACAGCATTTCCTACGACTTTTATCAGGCAGGTCTGTGCTCTTAAATAGATAGATTGTGGGAGTAAAGACTAATTGTAATTGGAGTCCTTTTCAGGACTAGGTTACATCAGTTCCTATCAGTTTTTGCCAGGCAGGTCTGTGCCAGTGCTGTGCAAGTTTTTTTCACAGCATTTGGCTGAATCTAGCAAAGCTAATCCTTTTTGGCCTATTGCAGAGTGTGTTAGTCAGTGGAGTAGCCTATCTGTGTTGCAAGATATACCACCTGTGTATAGAATACCAATTTTTTTACTGCACCTAGTGAAGTAAAATCTTTTGGGCATAGCATCATTCTATTAGTCCATCTATACTGACCTCCATCAGGTTGCAAACTGAATATAATTTTTTTCTGCATCTAGCTCTGAAAAAATATTTGGGCTTCTAGCAGTGTGTGGGACTTGGTCTATTAGTCCATCTATACTGACCTCCATCAGGTTGCAAATTAAAAATAATTTTTTTCTTCATTTAGCTCTGAAAAAATATTTGGGCTTCTAGCAGTGTGTGGGACTTGTTCTATTAGTCCTTCTATACTGACCTCCAGCAGGTTGCAAATTGAATATAATTTTTTTCTGCATCTAGCTCTGAAAAAATATTTGGGCTTCTAGCGGTGTGTGGGACTTGGTCTATTAGTCCATCTATACTGACCTCCATCAGGTTGCAAATTAAAAATAATTTTTTTCTGCATCTAGCTCTGAAAAATATTTGGGCTTCTAGCAGTGTGTGGGACTTGGTCTATTAGTCCATCTATACTGACCTCCATCAGGTTGCAAATTAAAAATAATTTTTTTCTTCATTTATCTCTGAAAAAATATTTGGGCTTCTAGCAGCGTGTGGGACTTGTTCTATTAGTCCATCTATACTGACCTCCATCAGGTTGCAAATTAAAAATAATTTTTTTCTGCATCTAGCTCTGAAAAAATATTTGGGCTTCTAGCAGTGTGTGGGACTTGGTCTATTAGTCCATCTATACTGACCTCCATCAGGTTGCAAATTAAAAATAATTTTTTTCTGCATCTAGCTCTGAAAAAATATTTGGGCTTCTAGCAGTGTGTGGGACTTGGTCTATTAGTCCATCTATACTGACCTCCATCAGGTTGCAAATTGAATAAAAAAATTTTCTGCATCTAGCTCTGAAAAAATATTTGGGCTTCTAGCGGTGTGTGGGACTTGGTCTATTAGTCCATCTATACTGACCTCCATCAGGTTGCAAATTGAATAAAAAAATTTTCTGCATCTAGCTCTGAAAAAATATTTGGGCTTCTAGCGGTGTGTGGGACTTGGTCTATTAGTCCATTTATACTGACCTCCATCAGGTTGCAAATTAAAAATAATTTTTTTCTGCATCTAGCTCTGAAAAAATATTTGGGCTTCTAGCAGTGTGTGGGACTTGGTCTATTAGTCCATCTATACTGACCTCCATCAGGTTGCAAATTAAAAATAATTTTTTTCTTCATTTAGCTCTGAAAAAATATTTGGGCTTCTAGCAGTGTGTGGGACTTGTTCTATTAGTCCTTCTATACTGACGTCCAGCAGGTTGCAAATTGAATATAATTTTTTTCTGCATCTAGCTCTAAAAAAATATTTGGGCTTCTAGCGGTGTGTGGGACTTGGTCTATTAGTCCATCTATACTGACCTCCATCAGGTTGCAAATTAAAAATAATTTTTTTCTGCATCTAGCTCTGAAAAAATATTTGGGCTTCTAGCAGTGTGTGGGACTTGGTCTATTAGTCCATCTATACTGACCTCCATCAGGTTGCAAATTAAAAATAATTTTTTTCTGCATCTAGCTCTGAAAAAATATTTGGCCTTCTAGCAGTGTGTGGGACTTGGTCTATTAGTCCATCTATACTGACCTCCATCAGGTTGCAAATTAAAAATAATTTTTTTCTGCATCTAACCCAGCCAATAGTTTTGGCCTAATACCACAGTTTGGCCACTCAGCTCTGCTCGGTTACCATCCATTGTTTTTTTGTGCAAACAACTCCAGAGTTGTGAATTAGTTAACCACCAAAATGAGTGGAAAAAGGCCTGCTGCTGGTGGAAAGGGGAATAGGCGTGTTGGGAAGGGGAAAAAAGGTTGTGTCCGTGGGGTAGGTGCAGAAGAAAGAGCATCTTCCAGCCAAACTAAAATGTCTACTTCTTTTAGCGGACAATGTGATAAGATCCCTTTCTTACGGCCACGCCAATCGCTACAAATTCCAGATGAGGCACAAAAACAGCAGGTGCTTCAACGGATATCAAGTGCTCCTTTAAGTGGGCTCTCCTCCACATCAACTTCAACATCACAAATACTCCAGTCCTCAAAGGTGTCACCCAAATCGCACTTGCTACCTCACAGCTCCCAAATCTCCAGCTGCCCGTCTGAGTATGAGGTAGAACAGATGGTTGAGTCTGCAGAGCTGTTTACTCATACTATAGCCTGGGAATCAGAGGTCGACTCCAGCGCTTCTGTGAATCCAGACGAGGAAATGATCTGCACTGATGCCCAGAATCTTTATGAGTCGGATCCAGGACCAGACGCAGAAGGTTCTGACCATAATGTAGACCCTCATTCCCAAACTGTAACTCCTGTTGGTGGAGACAATGAGGAAGACGATGATAAGACTCAAATACCTGATTGGAGCGACAACTTTAGTTTTTTGTCAGGGCAGGAACAGGTTGGCTCTGAGGACGACGGGTGTGATAACGCACAGGGTGATGATGATGAGGTCGGAGATCCCACTTACTGTCAACCCACAGTCAGCCAAGAGATGAGGTCAGCAGAGGAGGTGGAGGAAGATGCTAGTGACGACGAGGTCAGGTTGCGCCTTCCTGGACAGAGACGTAGTACTGGAAGCACGTCAACAACTGCATCCTCAAACACAACTCTGCCTCTCACCACAAGTCGTGGTGGCTCTTCAGGTCGCATGGGTGCTAAGCCTTGCATAGCCTGGGCATTTTTTCAGATCGATAAAGATGACCCAACTCGTGTTATCTGTAACATTTGTCAGCAAAAGCTAAGTAGAGGCCAAAAAATACATAGTTTGAGTACTTCATGCATGAACCGGCACATGGACATGAAGCATAAGTTGCAGTGGGAAGCTCAGTGTGCTACAATGCGGTCTAGCCGGCCGGGCCAACCACCGTCTGCCATATCTTGTGCATCCGCGGCCTCTTCATCCTCTGTGACTGGGGGGACAGCAGTCACACCTGTTTTGGGGCGCAGACCTGCCACCTCTTTACCCGCAACAGCCAGCGTGATTGGCAGGTCATCATTTTCTTTGGAGTTGGGAACACCAGCTGGTCTTGAGCGCTGTCCGACATCGATAGCACCACCTTTGGATCAAGGCAACCTAACATGTCCGCCTGCATCTTCCTCACAGACCGGCAGTTTGCCGGGGACACCCTTATCAACCCCGTCTAAGCACAATAGCCAGCCCTCGGTCCCTCAGATGTGGACAAGTAAAAGACCATTTCCTCCTAGCCATGAGAAAGCTAAGAGGTTGAATTTCACCATCTGCAAGCTCTTGGCTACAGAAATGCTGCCTTTCCGCCTGGTGGACACAGAGGATTTTCGAGACCTTATGTCCGTCGCAGTGCCCCAGTACCAGATGCCCAGTCGGCACTACTTCTCAAAGAAAGGTGTGCCTGCGCTCCACCAGCATGTCGCACACAACATCACCGCTTCTTTGAGAAACTCTGTGTGTGACAGGGTGCATTTCACCACAGACACTTGGACGAGTAGGCATGGACAGGGGCGTTACATGTCGCTGACTGGGCACTGGGTAACTATGGTGACAGCAGGACAAGGGGCTGCTGTCCAAGTCTTGCCGTCCCCACGAGTTGTGCGTCAATCCTCTTTATGTCATTTTTCCTCCACTGCTTCTGCCTCCTCAACCTCCTCTCGGTCTTCCACCTGCACCCAAAGCCTGTCTGGTCATGCCACAAGCTTTCTAACTGCGCAGAAGGGATCCTGCACACCTCCTTACTATGCTGGCAGTAGGGCTCAACGTCATCAGGCGGTTTTTACATTGAAATGTCTGGGAAATGTGAGTCACACAGCTGAGGAGTTGTGGTCAGCTCTGGAGAACCAATTTCATGAATGGTTGTCTCCACTGGACCTGAAACCAGGGAAGGCCGTGTGCGACAATGCTGCAAACCTGGGTGCGGCCCTTCGCCGGGGCAATGTCACACACGTGCCTTGTATGGCTCACGTGTTGAACCTGGTTGTCCAGCAATTTTTAGCCCACTATCCCAGACTAGATGGCCTTCTGCAGAGGGCACGGTCGCTGTGTGCTCACTTCCGCCGTTCGCATCCCGCAGCTCAGCGACTTACATCTCTACAGAAGTCGTTGGGCCTGCCACTTCACCGGCTAAAATGCGATGTGCCTACCCGGTGGAATTCAACTCTGCACATGTTGCAGCGACTGTGGCAGCACCGACAAGCCCTGGTGCAATACGTTCTGACGTATAGCCTGGGCCAACGAGATTCAGAGGTGGGGCAAATCACGCTGGAGGAGTGGTCTCAGATCAGGGACCTATGCACCCTTCTGCACAGTTTTGAAATGGCGACGAAGATGTTTAGTGCTGACGATGCCATTATCAGCATGACTATTCCGGTGATTTACATGCTGGAGCACATGTTAAACAGAATTCGGAGTCAGGTGGTGGCACAAGAGGAGGTGGAGGAAGTAGAGGAGGAGGAGTTGTATGCGGAAGGGCTAACATCTGCAAGGTCCAGACGGTCGGCAGCACCAGGGCGGCAGGCATGTGAGGGTGGGGGAGATGATTTTACCAGGGCGCATGGTAGCAGCCAAACTAGTGAGGAAGGTGCAGGAGCCCAGGAAGAAGTGGAGGACGAACTGATGGAAGACTCATCAGATGAGGGAGACCTTGATCACATTTCTGTTGTGCGAGGTTGGGGGGAGAGGACAGAGGAAGGAAGCATGATTGTTACCTCGCCACCAACACAACAGGGACTTGGTGCTCCTGGATGCGCAACACACATGAGTGCCTTCTTGCTGCACTACCTGCAACATGACCCTCGAATTGTGAGAATTAGAAATAATCCTGACTACTGGGTTGCCACACTGTTAGATCCCCGGTACAAAAGTAAATTTGCAGAAATTATTCCTGCCATAGAAAGGGATGCACGCATGCAGGAGTATCAGCAGAGACTGTTGCAGAATCTTACATGTGCTTTTCCACAAAATACCAGTGGTGCACGTAGTGAATCTCACAGTTCCAACTTGCCAACTGTGGGACCGTCAAGTGTTCAGCACTCAAACCGTAACAGAACCACAGTATCTGCTGGTAACATCAATTTTGCGGAATCATTTCACCACTTTTTTAGCCCATCCTTTGCAAGGCCACAGGAGACAAGAAGTCTGACACATAGTCAACGCCTAGAGACGATGGTACAGGAGTATCTCCAAGTAAACATTGAAGCCACGACTGTGTCACTGGACCCTTGCTCTTTTTGGGCTTCCAATCTGGATAAATGGCCGGAGCTAGCCACTTACGCCTTGGAGATCTTGTCATGCCCCGCAGCCAGCGTTCTGTCTGAACGTGTGTTCAGCGCTGCTGGTGGTGTGCTGACAGATAAGCGCACGCGGCTCTCCACTGATAATGTAGACAGACTCACGTTCATAAAGATGAACAAATCATGGATCCGAAACGACTTTTCTACCCCTGTGTCATCCTGGGGAGAGTAAAAGCTTGATGATTGGTTAAAATCACCCTACCAACCGTTTTAAGCTTTCAAATTACTAATCATGTTTATCTGTATCTTGACTGGAAAATAATTTGGGCTTTGTAGCAGTGTGCAGCACTGATCCTATTAGGCCATCTATAATAAGCTTCACCAGATTTAAAATTAAAAATAATTTTTAGCTGCATCTAGCCCGGAAAATAATTTTGGGGCTCCGAGATGCGCAAGACACATAAGTGCCTTCTTGCTGCACTACCTGCAGCATGACCCTCATATTGTCAGAATTCGAAGTAATCATGACTACTGGGTTGCCACACTCTTAGATCCCCCAAACTTTTCGATCAACCTTTTCATTTTAATAAAGACCAAAAAAATGGTCATTTTTGAAATTATAAGCATTAGCAGGTTGTTAGAAACTGAAATCAAACAGTTTTCAACTCAAAACTTTATTCTAGGTGATGTTACATTTTCACATAGGACCCCTTGTTCGAAAGGAGCTTCTGAACTCTCTCGTCCATTGAATTTGTCAGGTTTTGGATGGTTTCTGCTTCAATTGTTTTGCATGAGGACAGAATACCCTCCCAGAGCTGTTGCTTAGATGTGAACTGCCTCCCGCCATCATAGACACTCCTTTTAATGATGCTCCAAAGGTTCTGAATGGGGTAGAGGTCAGGGGAGCATGGGGGTCACACCATAAGTTTGTCCCCTTTTATGCCCATATCAGCCAGAGATGCAGATGTTTTATGTGCAGCATGAGATGGTGCATTATCATGCAGAAAAATGATCTTGCTGTGAAATACACGGTTCTTCTTCTTGAACCATGGCAGGAAGTGCTGTTTGAGAAAATCCACATACATTATGGAGTTCATCTTTAGCGCCTTCAGGGATCCTAAAGGGGCCGACAATCTCTCTCCCCATGATTCCAGCCCAAAACATTACTCCACCTCCTCCTTGTTGGCGCTGTAGCCGTGTTTGCGTGGGGTGTCCATCAACCAGCCATCCTCCACTCCATTCATCTGGACCATCGAGCGCTGCACGGCACTCATCCGTGAACAAAACAGTTTTGAAATCAGTCTTCATGTAATGTTTGGCCCACTGGAGCCGTTTCTGCTTGTGTGAAGTGGATAGAGGAGGTCGACAGGATGGCGTATGCACAGCTGCAAACCTCTGAAGGACCCTGCATCTTGTTGTTCGGGGGACGTTGGAGGCACAAGCAGCTTCAAAAACTTGTCTGCTGCTATGACAAGGCTTTTTTGCCGCTGCTCTTTCAACCTGACGTAATTGCCTGTAGGAAAGAGTCCTCAATTTGCCCTTATCAGCACGCACACGTGTGTACTGTGAATCAGCTACATACTTCTTGATTGCCAAGACACTTCATCCTGATCATCGCACAATGTTGATTGTAGTCATGCCTTGACCTAAACACTCCACAATTTGTTGCTTCTCAGCAGCCGACACATCCTTTTTCTTTCCCATTTTGGCAGAAAATGTAGGCTGCTTAATAATGTGAGAGAGCCTTCTTAAGTAGTCTTGCCTTTCATTGGACACACCTGCCAAACTAATTAGCACAGGTGTCTGCAATTGCTTACAGTGATATAAAGAGCCCTGACACACATCACCATCAATGAGTTTAACTGACAAACAAACAAATTCTTCCCTTATCACTCCTAAACACTTTTTGCATAATAATTTGGAACGCGGTGTACATGTGCTTTTCCACAAAACACCAGTGGTTCACGTAGTGAATCTTACAGTTCTAACTTGCCAACCGTGGTCTGTATGGAATTGTTCAATAAAGGGCCCAAAATTAAGATAACATAGATGGGAGAGGTCTCTATGAATAGGAATTCCTAAGTATTTGATACCCTGTGAGGGCCAGGCAAAGGGAAAGTTGGACTGGATGGAATCCTATATGGATTTAGGGAGGGAGACATCGAGGGCCTCAGACTTCGCTGCATTGATTTTAAAATTTTACCATGTAACAAAGTGATCTATTTCAGCCATAACAGCAGGGATGGATATATGTGATTGAGTGATATATACTAGGACATCATCAGCAAATAGAGAGCACTTATACTCGGTGCCTCCCACCTCAATCCACCTAATATTGGGGTTATGGCGAATTGATGAGAGCAGGTGCTCCGTCACTAGGATGTATAAGAGAGGGGACAGAGGACATCCCTGCCTTGTCCCATTGGTGATTGTGAAAGGTGATGAAAATGTTCTGACGCACCCCCTGGGCCTTGGGACACCCGGAGCCGGACCCTTTTTGGTGGATGCTGGTGGTTGTAGTCTTCGTGGCGGCGATCCGGTTCCGTGGCTCAGGGCGGTCAAACCAGTGGCGGAACTATTTATGTGGTTTTGATGTTTAAATGTCCGACTACGCCACCCGTGGATTGCGGTCAGAGTGAACCGCCGCTACAGGGCAGACCGCTAAGGCTGGTGTTGTGGGTGCAGCAGAGCGTAGCATAACTCCCCACGGGAGGAGTATAGCCTCAGGGCAGTGTATGCGGAGGATGGGGGTGATGGTGCAGGGCAGCAGCAGTAACGACACGGAGTCAGTGATGCAGTTCAGGGCCGTTACTCACAGTTCTTATTGTCCAGACCACGTCTGCAGGTAACGGCTGCCCACGTCGTACTGTGCTCACCAGGTGAGGGGCTCAGACAACTCCCAGATAACTTTGGAGCGCTTCACAGGACCCCCTTTGTGTGTCCTTTGTCTGGCCTTTCTTACCAACACTTCTGTCCGGCTGCCTCGGGCCTCCTCTTGGTAAACTTGGCGCCAGTTTCCCTGACCCTATGTGGTGCCTTCCTAGTGGGTGGAGCAAGGGGCTGCGCCACATAAAATGTCAGAGCCTCCGGTTTCTAGCTGAGGGTCGTTTCCTGCCTCCACTAGTTCGGGGACCGGTCTCCCCCTTTGGCCTGACCCCTCCACGCAGGTGGATTCGGGCGTGCGGTGGCGACTCGCCCGTCCGCACCCCTGGGATCCCTTCATTCCTCGTTCCTGGAGCCTTCTCCGCTCCTCTTCCTTCCTTCTCCCTCTTGCAGGCCTGGGCCTCTGTTACTAGGCCCGCCTCCGGAGCAGAGCTCATGCAGAGCCCCTGCTCCCTGCCACTTCTGCTCAGACTTCTCTGCACTGAACTAAGATGGTGCCCACCTTTTATACTCCCTTCTCAATGCACCCAGGAACTGCTTCCTCCCTGCTCCTGCACTGCAGGGTTCCCCTTCCTCAGTGTTCCCTCCCCCCACTCCAGCCAGGGACAGGGACTGTCGTGCCCATCTCAGGGGCATATTGGTCGCCCTGCCCCACGGCAATGTGGTGTAATGCATGCAGGTGTCGGGTCCTGATCCACACTCCATCCTTATCTGAGAGTGAGATATCACACCTCTGGGTGAGGTGCAATACGTCTGTAGCAACCGAGCCCTCCATTTATCTTCAGCCTAGGTGACGTATTGTGATACAGGGCCGTGATTTTGGCTATAAAAGGGTCCCCTAGACCCCTACCCCAAGCTTTTTAAGAGAATCATATATGGCGTGCCAGGAGACTCTATGGAATGCTTTCTCAGCATCCAACGAGAGTATCTACTTACAAATTTTTAACTGCATCTAGCCCAGGAAATACTTTGTGCCTAGTAGCAGTGTCTGCTAGTCAGCGGATTATCCCGGCTGTTAAGCAAGCTACACCACCTGTAGTTTGGACACTTAATTTTTTCAAAGGAAATGCTTCGGGACCACGGGATACTTAGTGAAGAGCATCAGGAGGCACCCCAAGGCATAGGGGCTGGGACTGGCACTAGGATGCCTTGCGGTGGACAGCCGAGCTCGATCCTTATAAAAGCTTTTTAACTGCAGCAGCTTTAGTGGACGCTACTGGAGCTGGAATTACGCGGCTGCTGGCATGAGACTTGCCCTCCAATAGATCCTTGTAAATGGATTTAAAGTGTATTCATTCAAATTAGAGGGACAATTTAAATTAAAAAGCTTAGAGCTGCCTCCACCACAGGGGGGCTCTCTCGACCCACCAGCGGACAGGCACCAGTATTGGGAGAGGGGGGCTGGCCGTCAGGGTTCACCGCGGCTCTGGCACAAACCCGGCGACACGGAGGTGGCACGGGCAGGAGCGGACTGGCCGTGTCGGCTTCTCACTTTTTGGATTTTAGAAGGGCATGACATGTCTATATCTGTGTCTCCCCCTCCTTTTACTCCTCCACCTCTTTTCTTTTCGCATGACTATATGTACTTGTCACTTTTCCATGTGTTAGTTGTGTCTTCTGAGCAGTTTGTCAGCTTTTGGACACCTTTGAAGGTGTTTTCTATGTGTTTCTATGTGTTTTTGTTTGCCTGCCATTGGTTTTAACGGTGTTCGAAGGTGTTCGACGAACAGTTCGACGAACAGTTCGGCGAACACACGGGTGTTCGACGAACCGAACCGAACTCGAACACTACGGGGGTGGCTCAACACTATCCCTGACCGCAATCCACGGGTGGCGTAGTCAGACATTCAAAACCCTACAAATAGACTGCCACAGCATTTGGTCTGACCACCCTGAGCCACGGGATCGGGTTGCCACTACTACCCCCAACATTGCGCTGAAGCCCGGCCCAGGGGACGAGTCAGCTGTATTACCTGAGGTTGCCCCTAATGAATTACTGGTGGACAGGATTCATAGAACACCGAAGCCCAGACACGTAGACCCTACCCTGCCTAGAGATACCTTGGCACGTATCCATGAGAGAGGCCGGCATACGGTATAGATGGGGATTCAACCCAGTAAAACTACTAATACTCCGTGACAGTGGCATGGTAGCGTGTTTTACCCCTAAACAAGCGGAAGAGAAATTGGCATCCTGGAAGATTGCCTATGCTCCTAGACAACCTGCTAAAGGAAAGAAAATTGTGCAGGAATGGGTATCGACCTGAAAGAGAGGCGAGGACGCTATCCTGGCTGAGATGGAGCTGTTAGAGGACTGCTGACCTTTTTTTCCCTTTGTTCTTTTCTGAACTCTGAGAGCCTTTTGGCTTATTGACTGACGGTTCTCTGTTGTACGGCGGAAGCCGTCTGGTTGGTGATCCTCTGGACTGTGAGAAATCTTGCTGAGTGACAGCGAGATTTGAAAATCTCACGGGACCCCGTGGTCAGATTTATGTCTGAAGAATTTACTTTTTTGACTGAAGTTTTCTCTATGGTTTTTTCTGCGGACTTTTTTCAGCTGTGTTTTTTCTTTCTTTTTACTGTTTATCTGTTGTTTTTTTTCCAATTTAACTTGAGGTATATTTCCTCTATTGACGTACCTGCTGATCGTTCTAAGGACATATGTGCTTTTTTCAGTGAATGGCTCATGAGGGGTGGTGTGGGGGGTGGGGGGGAGAGAAAAATTGGATTTTTGTATGCGACTCATAACAATTTCCTCCTCTATGTGTAATTATGAGTATACAATTTCTCTCGTTGAATGTGAAAGGGTTAAATTCACCTGCCAAACGCTCTATGTTGTGGAGGGAGGTGAGGAAATCGAAGGCAGACATTGTGTGTCTGCAAGAGACGCATTTATTGGCAGCTGATAATCATAGATTGCATCAGGCACAATTCCCCCATATATTCTTTGCAAATGCCCAGACTAAGACAGCAGGAATCTGTATTATGATAAAAAATTCGGTGGCCTTCGAGAAAATTCAGATGTGTACAGACCCCATGGGTAGATACTTGGTGTTGGTGTGTACATTGAATGGGACCCCTCATACGATTTAAGCACTATACGCCCCAAATTCTGCCCAGCTCCCATTTGTGCGAAAAGTCCTCTCTACCATTTCAACACTTAAACAAGGGGAGGTTATTGTATGCGGGGATTTTAACATGCCAATGGATGGTACTTTAGACTGCTCATCTAGATCGGGTCGCCCTCAGAGAGAATTGGGCAAGTTGGTCCATGAATTTGGTCTGCACGATTTTTGGAGATACTCTCATGCCAGTGAAAGGGACTATACTTTTCATTCTCTCTGACATGGGTCATATAGTAGGATTGACTTATTCCTAGTAGACAATAGAGCTCTCAATAGATGTATATCTGCGGAGGTTGGAACGATTACGTGGTCTGACCACGCACCGATCTACCTACGTGTACATCTTGCGCACCAATTCAACCCAACACCACACTGGCGACTAAACACCTCTCTATTATTGAATGACTCTATAATGGCAAAAGCAACAGCAGAATTGACATCTTATTTTGAATTAAACGACAATGGCACAGTTTCCGACGAGACTTTATGGACAGCGCACAAAGCGGTGATACGGGGAGTCTTCTTACAACAAGCATCACAATTGAAAAGAAAGAGGGAGCAACACAGGACTGACCTCCTGACTGAGTTGAAAAAGCTAGAAATATTAAATAAAACCTCCCCCTCCCCGGCTACCACTGAGGCCATATATCAGCTCAGATTTAAACTGCGCTCTGATCTGCTGGCAGTATATGAATATAACCTTCACAAGTTCCAACTTAGTCACTACGCCATGGGAGATAGGCCGGGAGCCGTTTTGGCCAGGCGGGTCAAGAAAAGGGCTGCTAAATCCAGAATAGATCATCTACGGGACTCAAAAGGGTTGATAGCCAGAAGTCCGAAGGACATAGCTGCAGTCTTTGCTGCATACTATAAATCTTTATATAACTTAAAAGATGATGTTGATACCCCACCGCCACAACAGTCAGATATTGATCAATATTTGAGTGATTTGAAGCTCCCGAAGGTTTCCCGGGAACAGTTACAATTATTGAATGCCCCCTTCACAGAAGTTGAACTGAAAGATGTTATTGTTTCATCCAAATGTCATAAGACCCCTGGCCCAAACAGTATAGCTATCGTGGTTTCCAAAAAATTCTTACCCCATACCTTATCAGGTTATACAATACCTGGAGAGACTCGGGAAAGGTAGCAGTACCTAATTTGGAGGCTAAGATCGTCACATTGCCTAAGCCTGGAAAGACCCCTGATTCTCCAGGTAATTTTAGACCAATAGCACTTTTGAATAGTGATGTAAAGATCTTTACCAAGCTCTTGGCTGTTAGACTAAACCGTGTCGTTCCTTCCCTGATATCCTCGGATCAAGTTGGTTTTGTAGCTGGTAGGGAAGCTAAAGATGGTACAAGGAGGATGTTGGATCTGATTAAAGTGGCAGAGTTGAGCGGCCCCCCCAGTGCACTCCTGTCGCTAGATGCTGAGAAAGCGTTTGATAGGGTGCACTGGGGATACCTTAAAAGTGTTTTGCTTAAATTTGGACTAAAAGGACCTATTCTGTCTGCGATTAACGCATTGTACTCCACTCCTTCCGCTAAGGTTTTGAGGTCTGGTTTCCTCTCTGAATCCTTCCCCATAACAAACGGGACACGGCAGGGCTGCCCCTTATCTCCAATCATATTTTCGTTATGTATGGAGCCGTTGGCTGAAAAGATGAGAAATAACTCAGAGATTTCGGGCATCTCGATGGGGGGGGGGGGGGTCCTCCCACAAAATCGGTCTATATGCAGACGATGTGGTTATCCCGTGCACTGATCTGGACAGGTCCTTCTCTGCCATTATGTCCGATCTCAAAACGTTTACAAACATCTCGTATTATAAACTGAATGTAACTAAGACGGTGGTCCTGCCGATTCTTATTCCGTTGTCACTTAGGCAAAGACTGGAAGGGGTATACCCTTTTCAGTGGGCGCAGGAAGGAATGACGTATTTGGGTATCACCTTAACCCTTTCAAAACAATTGGTGGAAGTAAATTTTACTAGACTGATAAATACAGTGCGGGAGGAGCTGGCGGTATTACAAAACGTTGTTGCATCGTGGATAGCCAGGATAAATATTTTTAAAATGAAGGTCCTTCCAAAAATGTTATACTATTTTAGGTGTATTCCAATTAAAATCCCTTCTAAAATCATAAATACCCTTCAAAGACTGGCTAATAATTACGTTTGGGACAATAGGAGACCGAGGGTGTCTAGTAGACTTCTGTATTATCCATATGACATGGGAGGGATGGGCATGCCCAATCTCATAGCCTACTATAGAGCGGCGGTCTTGACGGGAATCAGGGACTGGTGGAACATGGACAGCGGTCACAAATAGAGTCCTTACTTGCCCGAAACCATTCTACCAGATTAATATTGGAGACAGAAGTAGTGAAGCGAAGCACTATGGTGGCCGTGTTACCAATATCGGAGGCTACTATGCACTGTTGGAGGAATTTGGCATCCAAACTGCTGTTACGCCCCAGGACTGAGATCTCTTTACGAGCTCTAGAATATCATATTCCATATATTAACCTTCAACGTTGGGTGACAGCTGGAGTTCAATCGCTAGCAGACCTGTTGGAGGACAATGTAATAATTCCTTTTGATAAACTAGTTATGAGATTCCCGGACCTACGGCCCTTGTTTTACCAGTATTTGCAAATAAGGCATTTACTCCACTCTACACAGACATCCCCCTTTTTTATTCTACCTAAGGATAAAAGAGCTATGGGTTACTTTCTCCACGCTAAGACCGGTTCTAAGGGGGTTTCTATACTTTATAGGGTTCTAAACGATCCAGATCTGGACGATAAATGTAGCATCGGCGTCTCTGCCTCCTGCTAGGCAGAGACGCCGTCCCTCTCACCTTCCTGTTCAGCGCGCGGCGTCCTCCAGCGCTCCTTCCCTCGCTGCTGCCGGCGCGTGCTCCTTCTCGGGCACTGTGCTTAGGGCGCAAGCGCGCTCCCCCTCTCTTAAAGGGGCCGCGCGCGTCGTCCTAAGGAGCCCCCGGCCAATTGCCGGAGGACTTCCCATATATAAGGCACCTCCTCCAAAATGGAGGTGCCCGAGCAAAGTTGTTTGCACTGTGTCTCACCTGTGCTTCAGCCCTCAGGTTCCGCTGCTAGCCTGACTTCTCGTCCTGCCTGCCAGCCTGTTATCTGTCCGTTACCTGCCGAGCCTGCTCACCTGGAGCGCTCACCTGTTACCTGCCTGTTATCTGCCCGCTCACCTGGGAGCATCCGCCTGCCCCGTCTGTCAGACCGCTCACCTGGGAGCGTCCATCAGTTACCTGCCTGTTACCTGCTGTGTCCGTCAGCCCGCTCACCTGGGAGCGCCCACCAGTTACCTGTCAGTTACCCACCTCGTCTGTCTGCCCGCTCACCTGGGAGCACCTGCCTGTTTTCTGCCAGCCTGCCTGGAGACCCTGCCGTCACTTGCTGTGACCACCTTCTTGGTAAACCTAAAGACTGCTACTTGCCCTGCTTTCTCGAACTGTGACCACCTGTCAGCTACCAGAGACTTCCGCCTGCTTGCCGTGTCCATCCACCATACCGGTCAGTCCCAGCCATCTGACCCATGGGAGCCACCTGCTCTCTTACAAGGTCGTCCCCAGAGTAGCACCAGGTCCCTCTGCCCGGATCCTCCCTGGTCACGGTGTCGTTTGCTGCCGTACGTCCAGGGTCGGTTCGGGTGGATACTTAGTCACGCCCCTCTGGGTCCCTCCTTGCACCTCGGCACAGAGGTTCCACCACCCGGACCCGTAACAGTTTGCTCGGGCCATGGAACCCGGTGGCCCCAGATCTCCGATCTGCACCAGGAAGTCTTACGTCAGAAAACTCAGCAGGAAGTGGTTCTGGCCTATCTACTCTCGTCTAGGCGCATTGTGTGACTCGTCTATGTCTACCTCTGGTCCAGCCGTGCCTATTCCTGCGGTACCGCAATCCAGTCCCTTCATGGCACCCGGCTATGGACCTCGGCTTCTGGCACCTCCACACTTTGCCGGCAAACCTGCTTTAGCTCGGGGTTTCATAAACCAGTGCACCCTGCACTTTGAGCTATTGGCATACCAGTTCATCTCCGACCGGGCCACGGTGGCCTTCATCATGTCCCATCTCACTGGGGAGGCACTGGCATGGCTAAATCCCCTGTGGGAGAGAGGGGACCCCCTGGTGTCCGACCTGCCGTCTTTCCTCGCTGCTTTCCGGAAAGTCTTCGATGAACCTGGACGGAAAACATCTTCTGCCTCCTCTCTGCTACGTCTCCGCCAAGAGAGTCTCACCGTGGGCCAATATGCCATACGGTTCCGCACCCTCACTTCTGAGCTTGCCTGGGAAAAGGAGGCCCTGGTGTCCGTCTTCTGGGAGGTTCTTTCCGGCCGGATTAAGGACGAGTTAGCTGGTCGGGACATTCCTACCACTCTGGATGACCTGGTGTCACTAGCTACCCGGACTGACATCCGGTTCCAAGAACGTGCCAAAGAGACTGCCTGGGAGAGAGACTTTTCTCGCTCTGCTCCTATTTCCCTGAGACCTGCCTCTCAACCAGTCACTCCCCGGGCGCACTCGCCTGAACCTATGCAGATCGACCAGACCAAGATGGTCAAATCTCGCCAAGAATCTCGCCGAGCCGAGGGAAGCTGTTTCTATTGTGGTAGTATGGAGCACTCCATCCTTTCCTACCCGGAGAAGCTGGGAAATGCTAGTGTCTAGGACCGCTCGGAGAGGTTGTCCTAGACAAAAGTAAGCCCTCTCCGTCTCTGACTTTGTCGGTTTCTATTGCTTGGGGAGAAAACCGTCACTTTGAACTTGCCCACCTGGATTCTGGAGCTACTGGAAACCTCATCTCCCAGTCTTTGGTAGAGAGATACCGTATTCCCACCAAGCCCCTGGCTGAACCATTGTCAGTCGCCTCCGTGGATGGAAGACTTCTCCCAGTGACCATCCTGCTCGTCACTGAACCCATAACCCTGCAGGTGGGAATGCTGCACTCTGAGGAAATCTCATTCCATGTGCTGTCCGGACTCTCTCACTCCCTGTTGCTAGGTCTACCTTGGCTCCAGACACACGAACCCGTATTGAACTGGCGATCCGGTGAAGTACTCCGGTGGGGTCCAGACTGCCATAAGACCTGCCTGCTTCCGGTCCACCCAGCTCGCCCTCCGCCTACTCCAGCTAATCTACCAGGTCTCCCGGCTCCTTATTGGCCCTATGCGGACGTCTTCGGCAAAAAGGAAGCAGAGACGTTGCCACCCCATAGGCCATATGACTGCCCGATCGACCTGGTACCTGGCGCCACTCCTCCCCGTGGGCGTATCTACCCGTTGTCTGCAGCCGAGACCCGGGCCATGTCTGAATACATTGAAGAAAATCTGGCTAGGGGATTAATCCGAAAATCTACCTCCCCAGCTGGAGCCGGATTCTTCTTTGTCAAAAAGAAAGACGGCTCGCTACGTCCCTGTATTGACTACAGAGGACTCAATCTAATCACTGTAAAAAACAAATACCCACTGCCGCTCATCTCCGAATTGTTTGACCGTCTTAAGGGCGCTAGGATCTTCTCCAAGCTGGATCTACGAGCAGCATATAACCTGGTCCATATCCGTCAAGGAGACGAGTGGAAGACAGCATTCAATACCCTGGACGGTCACTATGAGTACCTTGTGATGCCCTTTGGTCTCTGTAACGCTCCCGCTGTCTTTCAAGAGCTGGTCAACGACATCTTCCGCGACCTCCTGTACTACTGCGTAGTGGTATACCTGGACAATATCTTGGTCTTCTCTCCGGATCTCCCCACACACCGAAGGGATGTTCGTCAGGTCCTGCTTAGGCTTCGGCAGAACCACCTCTATGCCAAATACGAGAAGTGCCTCTTCGACCAGACCTCCCTACCTTTCTTGGGCTATGTTATCTCCCAGACAGGTCTGCAAATGGATCTCGAGAAGCTCTCTTCCGTTCTAAAATGGCCCCGTCCAGAAGGTTTGAAGGAGATACAGCGATTCCTGGGCTTCGCCAATTACTATCGTCTTTTCATCCCACACTTCTCTTCCCGGACTGCTCCCATATCTGCGCTTACCAGTAAGGGGGCAAATCCCAAGGTATGGTCGCCTGAAGCCGAGGAGGCCTTCCTTTCTTTAAAGAAAGCCTTCGCCTCTGCTTCCGTCCTGCACCGTCCGGACTGTAATAAACAATTCTACCTGGAGGTTGATGCCTCCTCCTCCGGAGCCGGAGCGGTACTCACCCAAAAATCTTCTACCGGGAGAATGGTAACCTGCGGCTTTTTCTCCAAAATCTTCTCCTCGTCTGAGCGCAACTATTCCATAGGAGACCGTGAACTGCTAGCCGTCAAATTGGCACTGGGGGAGTGGCGCTATCTGCTTGAAGGGGCCCTATATCCGGTAATTATCTACACGGATCACAAAAACCTGGCATATCTCCAAAATGCCCAGAGACTCAATCCTCGCCAGGCCCGGTGGTCGTTGTTTTTTGCCCGGCGGATAAGAACGTTAAAGCTGATGCCTTGTCCCGGTCCTTCCTGTCCTCTGATCAAGAGGAGGAGCCTACGCACATCATTGACTCCTCCAAGGTGATGAATGTGGCCCCCTTGGATCTGACTCGTCTTCCACCCGGTAAGACGTTTGTAGAAGTACCAGCTCGGGAGAGGGTTCTTCGCTGGGGACATTCTTCTAAACTAGCTGGCCATGCTGGCCAAAAGAAGACCTTCCAGCTCATTGCCCGACATTACTGGTGGCATACCCTGCGTAAGGACGTTGTAGACTTCGTCGCGGCCTGTTCATCCTGTGCCCGTAACAAAGTTCCTAGACATCTACCAGCTGGCCATCTCTTGCCCCTGCCCGTACCTGGTGCTCCATGGCAGCACATTGCTATGGACTTTATCACCGATCTTCCTGTTTCTGCCAGTTGTACAGTCATTTGGGTGGTCGTTGACCGCTTTTCTAAAATGGCCCACTTCGTTCCCCTGCCTGGTCTCCCATCTGCACCCGAGCTGGCTAAAGACTTTATCCGCCACATCTTCCGTCTCCATGGCCTACCCCTCCACATCGTGTCGGATCGTGCGGTTCAGTTCACCTCACAGTTCTGGAGAGCCACATGTAAGCTGCTAGACGTCACCCTGGATTTCTCCTCCGCTTACCACTCACAGTTCAATGGTCAAGTGGAGCGGATCAATCAGATCCTGACCAGCTACCTCCGGCACTTTGTTAATGCCCACCATTCGGATTGGGTGGATCTCCTACCATGGGCCGAGTTCTCTTATAATAAACATGAGAGCGAATCCTCTTCCAAATCCCCGTTCTTTATGGTCTTTGGCCAGTACCCCCGGATTCCAGTTCCTGTCTCCGCTTCTGTGGACAACCCTGCCGCAGAGTCTCTTGTCAGCGAATTTTCTACTATATGGGAGAGTACCAGGTCCGCTCTTCTTCTGTCCTCCGAGCGGATGAAGAGATATGCTGATAAGAGACGTCTGGATCCACCTCAATTCCGTCCGGGAGACAAGGTTTGGCTCGCTTCCAAATATGTGCGGCTCAAAGTACCCTCCTACAAGTTGGGCCCTCGGTTCATCGGACCCTTCGAAGTCCTCAGGTAAATTAACCCAGTGGCCTACAAATTAAAACTCCCGGCCACCCTACGCATTCCCAACTCTTTCCACGTATCCCTCCTCAAACCCGTTGTCCTTAACACTTTTTCCGACAATCCAGGTACTCCTCCTACTCTGGTTTCTGCTGAGGACGTCTTTGAAGTGGAGAGTATCCTGGCCACCAAGAGGGTAAGAGGGAGAACCTTTTTTTCTGGTGGATTGAAAGGGGTTTGGTCCTGAGGAAAGAACTTGGGAACCCAGGGAGAAAATCAACACTCCGCTTCTCCTTGAGAAATTTCTCTCTGGCCTAAAAAAGGGGGGGCCTAAAGGGGGGGTACTGTAGCATCGGCGTCTCTGCCTCCTGCTAGGCAGAGACGCCGTCCCTCTCACCTTCCTGTTCAGCGCGCGGCGTCCTCCAGCGCTCCTTCCCTCGCTGCTGCCGGCGCGCGCTCCTTCCCGGGCACTGTGCTTAGGGCGCGCGCGCTCCCCCTCTCTTAAAGGGGCCGCGCGCGTCATCCTAAGGAGTCCCCGGCCAATTGCCGGAGGACTTCCCATATATAAGGCACCTCCTCCAAAATGGAGGTGCCCGAGCAAAGTTGTTTGCACTGTGTCTCACCTGTGCTTCAGCCCTCAGGTTCCGCTGCTAGCCTGACTTCTCGTCCTGCCTGCCAGCCTGTTATCTGTCCGTTACCTGCCGAGCCTGCCAGCCTGCTCACCTGGAGCGCTCACCTGTTACCTGCCTTGGCTATCTGCCCGCTCACCTGGGAGCATCCGCCTGCCTCGTCTGTCAGACCGCTCACCTGGGAGCATCCACCAGTTACCTGCCTGTTACCTGCTGTGTCCGTCAGCCCGCTCACCTGGGAGCGCCCACCAGTTACCTGTCAGTTACCCGCCTCGTCTGTCTGCCCGCTCACCTGGGAGCACCTGCCTGTTTTCTGCCAGCCTGCCTGGAGACCCTGCCGTCACTTGCTGTGACCACCTACCTGGTAAACCTAAAGACTGCTACTTGCCCTACTTTCTCGAACTGTGACCACCTGTCAGCTACCAGAGACTTCCGCCTGCTTGCCATGTCCATCCACCATACCGGTCAGTCCCAGCCATCTGACCCGTGGGAGCCACCTGCTCTCTTACAAGGTCATCCCCAGAGTAGCACCTGGTCCCTCTGCCCGGATCCTCCCTGGTCACGGTGTCGTTTGCTGCCGTACGACCAGGGTCAGTTCGGGTGGATACTTAGTCACGCCCCTCTGGGTCCCTCCTTGCACCTCGGCACAGAGGTTCCACCACCCGGACCCGTAACAATAAATTGACGTATATGACTCGTTGGGAACGGGATCTAAGAATTTTGACGGACCCTCAGGACTGGCGAGATGGTTTGGATGAGGTCCAGCGAGTTTCGTCGTGTTTAAACCACCTAGAGCAGCTTAAAAAGACGCACATGAGATGGTACTACTACCCGGCACAGATGGTACACTTCGGGTCTGAATCATCATCTTTATGTTGGAGAGGATGCAATGGGGAAGGCTCATTGGACCACATGTCCAAAACTTCAATCACTATGGGGGGCATTGGATAGTTTGATATGGGATGTACTGGGGACTCACCTAGAGATAACACGTATGGGAATACTTCATATAGGATTAATGGATGTCCCCTGGGAAATTAGAGGAATTTTGTCACATATTCTGATCGCAGTTAGATCAGCTATCGCGGCTAAATGGAAAGGAGTGGGCATCCCTACGGTGGGGGAGAGTGACCAGACTGAACACGAACTGTCAATATGAAAGGGCTCTGGCACACACACTCAAGGCAAAGAAGAAAACTGATAAAATAAGGGAACCTTGGTTAAACAGCCCATTGTCTATACATGGGGATCGCTGAGGTAGCGGGATATTTTGTGTGCCGTTCTGAGTTTGGGTGACGCGCGGGACGATTCTGGGCCCCTCTCCCTACCTTGCACCTCCGATCTTGCAATAGTGTAAATATGAGCCATGCGACATTCACAGCACTTACGGATATAAATTATTTCTCACAACCATCTAATATATGGGGAATTTAATGTAATTAATCCATTCTTTTTTCTTTTGTTTTCTTTTATGTATATGTATTTTCCTTTTATTTTATTTTTATACTGTTCATTTTGTACATTTTGTAAGCCCAGAGGTTGGGGCACAGTTTTGGGCATCTGTTGGCCCTATAGATTGTATGTTCTGATTTTTGTGCAAAATTCAATAAACACATTGTTAAAAAAAAAAATACATAATGCATATCAGGTATTTACATTCCGAATCATAAATGTAGCAAAATTAGAGTTTTGAAGTAGCCACCAAAATTATTTTTTGGTTTGGGGTCACCGCAACATGAGGAACGGTATTGCGGGGTCACGGCATTAGAAAGGTTGAGAACCACTTTTCTAAACTTTCATCTCCAACAAGGAGAAGACTGATCAGAGATTCAGCCATAAGGACCATGATCACTCTGGATGAACTGCAGAGATCTACAGCTGAGGTGGGAGAGTCTGTCCATAGGACAACAATCAGTCGTACACTGCACAAATCTGGCCTTTATGGAAGAGTAGGAAGAAGAAAGCTATTTCTCAAAGATATCCATAAAAAGTCTCTTTTGAAGTTTGCCACAAGCTACCTGGAAGACACACCAAACATGTGGAATAAGGTGCTCTTGTCAGATGAAACCAAAATCGAACTTTTTGGCCACAATGCAAAACGATATGTTTGGAGTAAAAGCAACACAGCTCATCACCCTCAAAACACCATCCCCACTGTCAAACATGTTGGTGGCAGCATCATGGTTTGGGCTTGGGAACAGGGGACAGGGAAGATGGTTAAAATTGATGGCAATATGGACGGAACCAAATACAGGACCATTCTGGAAGAAAACCTGTCGGAATCTGCAAAAGACCTGAGACTGGGACGGAGATTTATCTTCCAACAAGACAATGATCCCAAACATAAAGCAAAATCTACATTAGAATGGTTCAAAAATAAACGTATTTAGGTGTTAGAATGGCCAAGTCAAAGTCCAGACCTGAATCCAATCGAGAATCTGTGCAAAAAGCTGAAAACTGCTGTTCACAAGCTCCTCCATCCAACCTCAATGAGCTCGAGCTGTTTTGCAAGGAAGAATGGGCAAGAATTTCAGCCTCTAGAAGTACAAAACTGATAGAGACATACACCAAGCAACTTGCAGCTGTAATCGCAGAAAAAGGTGGCACTACAAAGTATTGACTCAAGGGGGCCAAATAATATTGCATGCCCCACTTTTCAGTTTTGAATTTGTTAAAAAAAGTTTAAAATATCCAATAAATTTTGTTCCACTTCACGATTGTGTCCCACTTGTTGTTGATTCTTCCCAAAAAAATTAGAATTTTATATCTTTATGTTTAAAGCCAGAAATGTGGCAAAAGGTAGAAAAGTTCAAGGGGGCCAAATACTGTATATGTATATAACCAAAGTGTTGTCAGACATGGTGGTGAGTCTCATTGTATCCTCATTGTATTGTGATGTTTTGTCTCTTTCCGTCTCAAAATATTTATGAACCCAGAGCAGAGCTTCAGCATCGGCAGATGAGGAATCATCGACTCTCCTGCAGAACAGCAGGATAAGCGGATTTCCCAAAAAAGGCAAGAAGTCACTCCATGTCTATAAACGGCATGTAGAGTCTATGAAGCGGATTTCCCAAAAAAGTCAAGAAGTCACTCCATGTCTATAAACGGAGTGAAGTCTATAACGGTGAAAGAGATCGACCTTCAACTGGACACGACCTGGGGCCACAGACCAGTCTGCACCAGTAAGTAACCATGGACTTTCCATAATCCCATCAATATAGTGAATGTATAAATATAATAGGGGGCCTGTTGCGATTATTGGAGGCATCTGATCTTCATTGTTTTTACTTTTTGTTTCAGAAAAAGCACGAAGCAAGTAAATCTGGCCGTCACATCCAGGCCCAGAAATGGATTGCATTTGATGCCCTCACCAAACCCGAAATCACGTAAGTTCCATGTTTAAAGGGTGGAGGAAATGTCTTCAACCACTGGATGGTATTTCCTCCTTTTGTTTTTGTCTTAGGTTTCTTTTCTGTTAAATGGCCACAGTGTGAACGTGCTCATACATATGGCACTTATATCACTATACGTTCCGGCTCATTTGTTTGGTTTTGCTTTAGTTTTTTGCACTATGTTCTTACAAAGACGTGGCTCCCCCTTTTTGGGCTGCACATCTTGTACATATAGCTTTCCATAGACAAGTGCAAAACAGTCAGGTCTGAGTCCTGCTCTACCCCCCTCTATTTTGAGGTCTGCTGACACATAGCGAGGTGAACTAAAAGAGTCAGTGACCGTCCTGATTGGGTTCAACTTGTCACGGTGGGATGACCAGGTTCCCTATGTTATTTACTTGTACTATTACCATTTCTTTACCTACTGCAGGGGATTTTCTCATTTTGTTCGTACCTACATTATGGCTGTGATGTCACAATGTACATGGAACTTTGATTGTACCATCTCCTCGATGACATCACAATGAATATGATAGGAGGAGGCGTGCTGCCATTATTGGGGGCATCTGATCTATTGTTTTTACTTTGTTTCAGAAAGAGCACAAAGCGGCTATAACAAGTGTCAGTGTTTCTGTCATCACCATGGACCAAATATAATCCAGGTAATGGGAGTGTAATGAGCGGCAGTGACTGGCAGTAATTTGTGTGAACGTGTCTGATATGTAATATTCGGCTGCTCCATGATCAGTTCGGTTTCCACTTTCTGCAGATCACTATCAGCGATCTGGAGTCCCACAATGAAGATGGGGTACAGATGGAGGTGACAGCTGTGACAAGTCAATGATGTGGCGGCACAGGCTGCCTTGATCCAGCACCGCCCAGGGGAAGGGCAGTCCATCAGCCATGGTTCCCTAGAAGTTTCCTCCACTGGGGTTTTTTCCTCTCCTGAGTGCTGACGGACAACTCTCTGTGAGTCCAGGGCCCATCATCATCATCAGGGCCACATGACTATTGCCCCACACGACTGGTGGAACTTCTACGTGTGATATCTTGTATGAAACTAATAAAGAATTCAATTAATATCTAGCAGCTGTGTATCTGAGCCATGTATCTGAATCAATTATGTATCGTCATAGAATACTTAGTACAGAAGGTGGTGGAACCTCAGGGGGAATATATAAGAGGGTTTAGTACTAGTCGTGTTATAATACTGTTATTTACAGGGGAGGGCTGGGGGTCAGAGGGGCATATGCCCCATGGGCTGGTCCTGAAGCAGCTGACTAGTGCTGTCTGGGGTCGGTACTGCTACAGCATAAATTGAGTAATGTGTGCCGCCTTCCCCCCACAGTATAATTCTAGCCCTGTGATGAAGCCTGTAATGGCAAAACTGGTCGGGGGAGCTACATATGTTTGCTTTTTAGTTTCTTAAGTGGTAGCTCTAGCCCCCTGATGAAGCCTGTTTAGGCAAAACTGATATATCTATGAAATGCTACATACTGTAGATTCATGGGCAGCAGCCATGATCTAGCTAGGGAAATATTTGTATACAAAAAAAGGTTGACTATCTGCAGCTGATTAAAGAGGTGTTCCAATGCTGGCAAACCCTCTTCTATACTGATACAATACATGTCCACTATAGTAGTTTTAAGTATAGACCACTATTAAATTAAAATTAATAAAAGTTTTTAATGTATCCCTTATATTGGGTCTATTTACCCTCTGGATAATATGTTAGGAGACAATTAGTGACATTTTAAGGAGTGGGGACTCAGACTGCTCTGTCTGTGGATCGGATAAAGACGAGAACTGAATTTAGAAAAAAAATGTTTTCTAAAAGATACGTCCAGAACAGTTCAATTCCTCATCAGACAAAGGCCTAAAAGCTGATCAGATAGATCTTAAAGTGACCCAAAGGGTGTGGACACATGTTAAACACATTCCCTCACATCACCCCATGGCTGGAGTGCAGGTATACGACCCAAATGTAATAGGAAATAAAAATAATATTAACGATGTGGAAAAGCTTCATAATCACAATGGGAAATAATGTAACCAACTCAGTATTCAGGAAAGACTTTATTGTACAAAACAAGTATAAAGCTTGAGTTTTTCTAAAGGTTTATCCAAAAATACATATTTTAGTAAGAGTTTTAGAAATCAATAAAAAAAATATTTTTTCTCATTTTTGTATATTTCATAACATTTCTATAAAAAGGTTATAGACTGAAGTTTCCAAAAATGATTTGGATTGTTTCAGAAATAACAATGTTAGGGCTCTTCACTATGTCATATTGTGGGCATCTTATTCTCTGTAATACATGGAATTACAGAAAGTTCCTTCTCTTGCACCAACCACTGAATGCACGTCAACGCTTTAGCCACATTAAGGGGCACTTAACCTTTACTGCAAATGCCATAAATGCCGCCTCTGGTATCCTCACCTATCGGGTGAATGGCGGTCCATCAATCCCCCCCACTATGTTCTCCATATACTTCATTGGAAATATAACTACACACAGATGCGCCTCCTCATACCATTTTATGCAGAATGTGGCTGGAAATGTATGAACAAGGGTCAAATAATAAGTGTATATAGCTGTAGAGCCACCATCAATCTTACTGGGGAGCCCTTATCAGCTGGGCCTGGAGCTGTGATGTTACAATCTTACATGGAACAATGATGTCATCATCTACTCGATGACATCACAATGTGAGTAAAGTGCCCTTAGCAGCTGGGTCTGGAGCTGTGATGTTAAAATCGACATGGCGGTGATGTCACAATCTACATGTAACTCTGATGTCATCATCTGCTCTATGACATCACAATGGGAGTAAATGCTATATAAAGCCTGAGCGCACAAACGGGGTTGTCTTTTGTGTGACTCCCTATTGGATACACAAAGCTATAGGAATACGAAGGAGAAAGAAAGCATCTTCAGAAAAACTAAGAAAGTGACGCCATCATGAGGATTCATGGACGTCCACATTATGGCCAGCGGCTGCTCGTCAAGGCTCTCTCTTCCTGCAAGTCAATTGGCTTTAGCCTTCTGACCCGATTCAGGAAATCCCATCGCAATTGGAGAACACTGCCGAAGTATTCCTTCCTGGCAACGAAATCCACCATCATCATGGCAGTTAGGAACTTTAGGTCAGTTGCTATAAAAAGACGTAAAGACAACGTCATCAGCAAAGACAGCGGTGAGAAGAGCCCAACCTACACTGTAGGTGATACTGACTCCACGTCCACCATTGCAGAAAGTGGAGAGGATCTTGCTGATCCAGTATGTGCACAAGATGCACACGAGGGGCAGCAACCAACAAGTCCCCGGAAAAATCTAAAAAGAAAAACACCAACCTCCGAGGACAGTCAGCCCGAGATGCTGCCACCGGCCAAGAGAGCTGCTACAAAAAACCTTTCTGATCTACTAAAAGAGGTAACCCCGGAGATGGAGACCCCACAAGTAGAGATGCCCGATATCTGTGACCAAAAGGACAACCTGTCTCCAGAGCATTTAACCATACTGCTGAGCAAAGGGGAGGAAGGCTTCCTGGATGACAAGATCGTCATCATGGCCCAGGACCTGCTACAGAGTCAGCTTGAGGGTTTTGATGGCCTGCAGCCCCCCTGAGCTCTTCTAGTGCCAGGGTACAGTGTACTGAAGAATGCCGTACAAATCCACTATGAGGAGAGGGTGCACTGGCTAACCACCTGCTACAAAAATGGCCAAATCTTTGTGGCGGACAGCATCAACTCTGGAAATCTGTCTCAATCCATCCGTGAACAGATTATCAACATATACAGTGAAGTGGTTGAAAAGCCACTGAAATATCTGAGATTTATCGATGTGGAACAGCAAAAGAACTACTATGACTGTGGCTTATTCGCCATAGCATTTGCCTACGAGCTTATGGCAGATGGCGGTGAAACCAGAGTCGAGTTGCGGAATCAGTTGATGGGGAATCATCTAATATCCTGCCTGCAGAACGGCAGGATCAGCGCATTTCCCAAAAAGGTCAAGAAGTGACTCCATGCCTATAAGCAGCATGTAGAGTCCATGACAGTCCACGAGATCGCCCCAACCTTAAACAGGACACGACCCAGGGCCTCAGACTAGTCTGCACCAGTAAGCAAACCTTGTTCTTTTATGACTGTATGCATTTCATCCTGACTCATAACTTCTTCCTACATGAGGGGCACTACTACACCCAGCAATGGGGCACTGCTATGGGGACCAGGTTTGCTCCCAGTTACGCAAA
The DNA here is from genome assembly GCF_046119375.1 of Phyllobates terribilis. Lineage (NCBI taxonomy): Eukaryota > Metazoa > Chordata > Amphibia > Anura > Dendrobatidae > Phyllobates > Phyllobates terribilis. The sequence goes on along the minus strand of NW_027362763.1, from coordinate 677,575,814 downwards.
CTTATACGTGGGTAGATGGGAACAATCTGCCATCTACCCCGGGGGAGCTCTACACACGAACCTGGTCCTTTGGCAAAGATTTATCGATGATATTCTATTCATCTGGTCAGGTGACCAAAATTCACTTAATCACTTTTTGGCAGATATCAACAAAAATGACTTTCATCTTGAATTCACATCCCACACCAGCCCCAACCAAATTAACTTTTTGGACCTAAACATATATATAGAGAAAGGGCATATACAGAACCGCACCAATTCAAAACCAACGGATACAAACAGCTTTATCCCATAGGACAGTTGCCATTTACCCCAATGGATATTAAACATACCCCGCAGCCAATATACCAGACTCCACCGCAATTGCTCACTTCCTCAAGATTTTGAAATGGAAGCAAGCATTCTCACAAACAAATTCTTAGAGAAAGGCTATCAAGCCTCCTTCCTGGAATCAACAAAAAATAAAGTCCAGAAAATTCCTGGGAACCGGTTACTAAAAGACAAGAATGCTAAGCCCAACCCTACATGTAAAGAAACCGTTATAGATATCCCGATAATTCTAAAATACAATTCGAATATCCACCTAATCCGTAAAATTGTGAAAAAACATTGGGATATACTTAATGATGACAAGACTCTGGGGGGCAAATTAGCACCAAACCCGAGATTTGTTTTTAGGAAGGCTCAAAATTTGGGGAATTTAATTGCCCCATCAGTAAGAAACCCATCCAAGCACAACAATACTTCCAGCATATTCACAAAAAAACTGAAAGGATTTTTTCCATGCAGAAAATGCAAGGCTTGCAAACATTCATTAACCTCCAAACAAAGAACTATTATAACGCCGCAAAAAGAATACCCCATTACTGACTTTATTGCTTGTTCCACACCTGGCGTTATTTATTGTTTAAAATGCCCATGTGGAAAGATATACATAGGACGTACCAAACGTCCCATGTATAAAAGCATCAATGAACACCTAAGGAATATTAAAAACCACTTTTCTGGACACCCCCTTTCTGTACATTATTCAGAAATACATGGGGGCAACGTAGCAGGCACCCAGATAATGGGTATACAAACTGTACCAAAAAACTGGAGAAAAGGCAATTATATAAAAAGCATGTCACGGAGGGAAAGCTTTTAGATATTGAAACCAAACGGACTCAACACTGAGATTGAAATCTTTGCTTTTAATGACTAACGATGACTGATCAAGTGAACTACCAATAAGGATGGACTTATCAATTAAAACTAATGGACATCAACTATATAAAGGACTACAGGCAGAAGTTGCACCATCCCTGATGAAGAAAGTCGTCGCTTTCGAAACGCGTTGGAATTGGTACTTCTGCCACACCGTATCTAACTAAATCACGTGCTCCACACGTGATCGTGACGTCACGTCAGGTCCTGAAAGGCCCTGCGCCATCGCCGCACCACTACCCGAGTTCATCGCGGAGCACAAGTCACAGGCCGGGACTCTGCTCCTCCGCTCCTCGCTCCCCTCTACCGCTGACCTACTCACCTGGAGGAGGCAAGTCCAAGTGAACGGAGGTAAGATACACATCTCCGTACCCACCACTGCATCCTCAAGACAAAGCTCTCCACAGCATCATGGAACGGAGGTAAGCTGTCAAATCTCCGTTACCCATAACAGGAACTTTAAGGCACATCTCTCCTAGAGTGCTACCTCCAACAAAGCCAAGCCTTATATGTTACTTATCTGGGTGCCCTACATTGCAGTGTTGCACACTGCTGCCTCTGACACCTCATCCTCTCTTCATTACAGGCAAATCCCCACTGGGTCAGAAACCTACCAACCTGAACTGACCATATACTTATCTACCCATAAGGTCGCAACTGTACCCTTTGGGAAAACTCTCTCTAGAATACAGCCAGACTGATCGAATCACGCTTTACTACCTCTAAAGGGGGATTTACATGTGCAATGTCTGGCACATAGCTGTCCTTGAAAGCAAGTAACTTTCTTTATTTCAACATTATCCACTTGACCTGACCATTCTCACAGGTTCATACTAAGGAACCTTCACCATTATCACCTTCAGTTGGTCCTAAACACTATCCAGCACAACACCTCAACCAGGACCTCTTTCAATCCAGTAACCGGTAAAGAGTAAAACTGTATATACAGTATTCTATCCACTCTAACTGGTGACATGTGATACCTAATTAATGCTCTATTGACTTCAACTAGCATCTTCCTGCAGCACTCGTGGATGACCCCGCTACCTGTGTGATTATACTAGAACCACTAAACCGCCAGGTAACTATCGCCGATCCCCTAACTCTTAGCAACAATAGCAATAACTACCACATCCACTAACTCATCTCCTCCTTATCTTTCTCTCTCTAGCAGAAGTCTCCCACCACCACAACAAATTGGTGTACCCCTCTAAAACTATCGGACAAAAGTGGATCTCAACCAGGATTTCATCCTTATCTTTGTTAATTTTATCTCCATTTTCAGTCTTATGATCTTACTCTATGTTTTTATCTTTTTAAACCTATATTCAAGAAACTGACCTTTTATAATTAACATTCTTTGATCCATGCTAATTAGCAAGTGTTTCATTTAGGGTTCTTTAATTGACCCAAACCTTGGTCTTTAGGGCAGCGCGAATTTACCTAACATATTTCTACTCTTGGTATCAATCGTTGACACTATCTGGACAAGTAGTAGCTCTTGTTCCAAATTTGCTGCAAACCCAATTGACCACCTACCAGCGCCACTGCTTTTTGATAGCTATATAAAGCCTGAGCACACAAATGGGGCTGTCTTTTGTGTGACTCCTTATTGGATACACAAAGCTATAGGAATACGAAGGAGAAAGAAAGCATCTTCAGAAAAACGAAGAAAGAAAGTGACGCCATCATGAGGATTCATGGATTTCCCCATTATGGCTAGCGGATGCTGGTCAAGGCTCTCTCTTCTTGCAAGTAACTGGCTATAGCCTTCTGACCCGATTCAGGAAATCTGAACGCAAATGGAGAACACTGCTGAAGGATTCCTTCCTGGCAACGAAATCCACCATCATCATGGCAGTCAGGAGCTTCAGGTTAGTTGCTATAAAAAGACGTAAAGACAACGTCATCAGCCAAGACAGCGGTGAGAAGTGCCCAACCTACATTTTAGGTGATACTGACTCCACATCCACCATTGCAGAAAGTGGAGAGGATCTTGCTGATCCAGTATGTGCACAAGATGCACACGAGGGGCAGCAACCAACAAGTCCCCGGAAAAATTTAAAAAGAAAAACACCAACCTCCGAAGACAGTCAGCCCGAGATGCTGCCACCGGCCAAGAGAGCTACTACAAAAAACCTTTCTGATCTACTCAGAGAGATAACCCCGGAGATGGAGACCCCACAAGTAGAGATGCCCGATATCTGTGACCATAAGGACGACCTGTCTCCAGAGCACTTAACCATCCTGCTGAGCAAAGGGGAGGAAGGCTTCCTGGATGACGAGATCGTCATCATGGCCCAGGACCTGCTGCAGAGTAAGTTTGAGGGTTTTGATGGCCTGCAGCCCCCCTGCGCGAGGGTATAGTGTACTGAAGAATGCTGTGCATCCAGTATGATGAGGAGAGGGTACACTGGCTAACCACCTGCTACAAAAATGGCCAAATCTTTGTGGCGGACAGCATCAACTCTGGAAATCTGTCTCAATCCATCCGTAAACAGATTATCAACATATACAGTGAAGTGTTTGAAGAGCCACTGAAACATCTGAGATTTATCAATGTGGATCAGCAAAAGAACTACTATGACTGTGGCTTATTCGCCATAGCATTTGCCTACGAGCTTATGGCAGATGGCGGTGAACCCAGAGCCGAGTTCCGGCATCGGTTGATGAGGAATCATCTAATATCCTACCTGCAGAACGGTAGGATCAGCGCATTTCCCAAAAAGGTCAGGAAGTGACTCCATGCCTATAAACAGCATGTAGAGTCCATGACAGTACACGAGATCGCCCCAACCTTAAACAGGACACGACCCAGGGCCACAGACTAGTCTGCACCAGTAAGCAAACCTTGTTCTTTTAGGACTGTATGCATTTCATCCTGACTCATAACTTCTTCCTACATGAGGGGCACTACTACACCCAGCAATGGGGCACTGCTATGGGGACCAGGTTCGCTCCCAGTTACGCAAACCTATACGTGGGTAGATGGGAACAAACTGCCATCTACCCCGGGGGAGCTCTACACACGAACCTGGTCCTTTGGCAAAGATTTATCGATGATATTCTATTCATCTGGTCAGGTGACCAAAATTCACTTAATCACTTTTTGGCAGATATCAAGAAAAATGACTTTCATCTTGAATTCACATCCCACACCAGCCCCAACCAAATTAACTTTTTGGACCTAAACATATATATAGAGAAAGGGCACATACAGACCCGCACCTATTCAAAACCAACGGATGCAAACAGCTTTATCCCATTGGACAGTTGCCATTTACCCCAATGGCTATTAAACATACCCAGCAGCCAATATACCAATTTTCTCTTTCCCGCATTTACAGTGGGGAGGTGCAATCTGTCAGCCTATCAGCAGCGCACACACAGAGCGAAGTGCTTTTTTCACACAAGCAAGAGCATGTGTCATTGGCAGTGTATGTCACATGTCCTTGCCCTATAAGACCAAGCCATTTTCCCCGTTGCCACCATTTTCTCACTGCTGCAGCTGCGTGTTAGACGGCACCGCTGTTGCTGTGTGCGCTATACCTTGTTAATTTCAAGCCAATTTTCGCACAAATCTACAGATAGCTTGGGAGTAGGGAATAGTTGTGATTGCAGTCCTTTTAAGGACTAGGTTACAGCATTTCCTACGACTTTTATCAGGCAGGTCTGTGCTCTTAAATAGATAGATTGTGGGAGTAAAGACTAATTGTAATTGCAGTCCTTTTCAGGACTAGGTTACATCAGTTCCTATCAGTTTTTGCCAGGCAGGTCTGTGCCAGTGCTGTGCAAATTTTTTTCACAGCATTTGGCTGAATCTAGCAAAGCTAATCCTTTTTGGCCTATTGCAGAGTGTGTTAGTCCGTGGAGTAGTCTATCTGTGTTGCAAGATATACCACCTGTGTATAGAATACCAATTTTTTTACTGCACCTAGTGAAGTAAAATCTTTTGGGCATAGCATCATTCTATTAGTCCATCTATACTGACCTCCATCAGGTTGCAAATTGAATATAATTTTTTTCTGCATCTAGCTCTGAAAAAATATTTGGGCTTCTAGCAGTGTGTGGGACTTGTTCTATTAGTCCATCTATACTGACCTCCATCAGGTTGCAAACTGAATATAATTTTTTTCTGCATCTAGCTCTGAAAAAATATTTGGCCTTCTAGCAGTGTGTGGGACTTTCTCTATTAGTCCATCTATACAGACCTCCATCAGGTTGCAAACTGAATATAATTTTTTTCTGCATCTACCTCTGAAAAAATATTTGGGCTTCTAGCTGTGTGTGGGACTTGTTCTATTAGTCCATCTATACTGACCTCCATCAGGTTGCAAACTGAAAATAATTTTTTGTCTGCATCTAGCTCTGAAAAAATATTTGGCCTTCTAGCAGTGTGTGGGACTTTCTCTATTAGTCCATCTATACTGACCTCCATCAGGTTGCAAACTGAATATAATTTTTTTCTGCATCTACCTCTGAAAAAATATTTGGCCTTCTAGCAGTGTGTGGGACTTTCTCTATTAGTCCATCTATACTGACCTCCATCAGTTTGCAAACTGAATATATTTTTTTTCTGCATCTACCTCTGAAAAAATATTTGGGCTTCTAGCTGTGTGTGGGACTTTCTCTATTAGTCCATCTATACTGACCTCCATCAGTGTTATGTTCTGCTACCAGAGCTAAGGAAAGAGAGGAGATCTGTCCCTACGATAGAACTCAGCTAGATCCCTACGATGTAACAGGGAACCTGATCCTGCGATCAGACCTGCTAAAGTCCTCAGCTAGTCTGTACGGAGACCTATAGATGTGGGGAAGGAATCCCTACAAGTACTAGGGACTGGGAGCAAAATGGACACCTCCTAACAGAAATAGTAGAAGACAGACGAACAAACAAAATATATAGAACACAGAGGTCCGAAGACCAAGCAAACTAACAGAGTTAGATACTGAGCACAGGCTAGCTAAAGAGTAGTAATACAATGAAGTCCAGCAAAGCCAGAAGGGCGGAGCAGGACTAAATAGGCCAACAAGGTCATGTGACCAGCAATAGAAAAAACCTAAGAGCAAGGTTCTAACAGTACCCCCCCTTCTAAGAGAATCCTCCGGATCCCCTAGGACCAGGCTTATCAGGAAATCTCCAGTGAAACGCTCTGATAAGTTTGGACGCGGAAACATCATCCGACCTCACCCATGAGTTATCCTCGGGTCCGAAACCTTTCCAGGCCACGAGATACTGCAAACTACCTCTATACCGTCTAGAATTAAGGATGCGAGAAATTTCATATTCCCCGTCCTCCACCACCGGAGGAACAGAGGCAGAGGCGTCACAATCCGACATAACAGCTTTTTTCAACAGAGAGACATGAAACACCGGATTAATTCTCCAGGAGGTAGGAACCTCCAACCTAACAGCAGATTGGTTGACAACCTGAAGCACCTTAAAGGTCCCTACAAACTTGGGACCCAATTTCTTAGAAGGAATCCTCAACCGCAGATTCCTAGAGGACAACCAAACCATGTCACCAACAGCGAACAAAACCTCCTGTCATTTCCTATCAAAGTAGTCTTTAGATTTTCTGTTAGCCTTCTGAAGATTAACACGCACATCCGTCCAAACTCTCTCCAAATCGCCGGAAAAATTCTCCTCCTCAGGCACGGCAGATACCAACTTGGAGAACGACCCAAACGACGGATGTCTCCCAGAACAACAAAAAAAAGGAGAACAACCAGCAGAAGAAGATGTATGATTGTTCAGAGCAAATTCAGCAAGTGGCAGAAACTCAGACCACCCCTCTTGATTGTCTGCCACAAAACAACGCAAGAACTGCTCAACATCCTGGTTTTTCCTTTCTGTCTGGCCATTAGATTCAGGATGATATCCGGATGAAAACGACAAATGAACTCCCAACCTGTCACAAAAGGCGCGCCAAAAACGAGCAACGAACTGAGGTCCCCTATCAGAAACAATGTCAGTAGGAACGCCATGAAGTCTGACAATTTCCTTGACAAAGGCCTTAGCGAGAGTCTTAGCGCAGGGCAGTTTGACGAAGGGAACCAAGTGACACATCTTGCTAAAACGGTCCACGACCACCCAGATGACAGTAAAACCCTCAGAGGGGGGAAGGTCAGTTATAAAGTCCATAGCCAAATGTGTCCCAGGAGCACTGGGAACCTCCAGAGGGCAAAGTAACCCCGCAGCAGGAGTATGTGAGGACTTAGATCTAGCACATATAGTACATTGACGCACCCACTTAATGACTTCCTTCTGCCATCCAGGCCACCAAAAACTGCGACCCACCAGTCTCTTGGTCTCAGAGATTCCGGGATGACCTGCCAACCGAGATTCGTGACACTCAACAAACAAATCTCTCCTAAAGGTCCCAGGCACAAACAACCTCCCATGGGGAGTGTTAGATGGGGCATTCTCCTGTGCTTTAAGAATCTCATCTTCCAAAACGGAGTCCAAAGCAGCTATCACAACACCTTCTTGTAAAATGTTCTCCTCTTTCTCAGCACCGACTATGGGAGAAAAACTGCGAGACAAGGCATCCGCCTTAATATTCTTAGTACCTGGGATGTAAGTAACGGAAAAATTAAACCGCGAGAAAAACAGTGCCCACCTAGCCTGACGGGCATTCAGGCGCTTGGCAGCATCAAGATATATCAGATTTTTATGATCCGTAAAAACCTGAACGGGAAATTCAGCACCTTTCCTGGTGAGATCGGTCAGAGGTTTGACAATAATAGAAAAATTTTTAATGAATTTTCTATAATAATTGGCGAAACCCAAAAACCTCTGTATCGATTTCAAACCAATAGGCCTAGGCCATTCCTGCACAGCTTGAACTTTCACCGGGTCCATCTCAAAACCTTCGCTGGAGATAATGTAGCCCAAAAAACTAATTCTCTGTACAGCGAACTCACATTTCTCCAGCTTAGCAAAAAGCGAATTGTCAATTAATAACTGTAATACTTCACGTACGCTCCGCCAATGAGATTCCAGATCCGGCGAATAAATCAAAATGTCATCCAAATACACAACCACATTTTTGCCGATCAAAGGTCTAAGGATGTCATTAATAAGATTCTGAAAAAATGCAGGAGCATTAGTAAGACCAAAAGGCATAACCAAATTCTCAAAATGACCCATAGGAGTGTTAAAAGCAGTCTTCCATTCGTCACCCTCCTTCATGCGCAACAGATTGTATGCCCCCCGAAGGTCAATTTTAGAGAACCACTTGGCCCCCACTAACTGGTTAAACAGATCAGGAATCAATGGCAGTGGGTAAGGATTGCGTACAGTAATTTTGTTAATCTCACGAAAATCCAGACAAGGACGTAAACCGCCGTCCTTTTTTTTTACAAAAAAAAATCCAACCGCCACAGGAGACTTAGAGGGCCTAATGTGACCGGCGGCCAAACTTGTCTGTATGTATTCCTCCAAAGCCTTTCTCTCAGGAATAGTAAGGTTAAATAAACGACTTTTAGGAAGAGTCGCTCCAGGGACAAATTCAATAGTACAATCATAGTCTCTATGGGGAGGCAAAACCTGCGATTCCTTCTCAGAAAAAACTCTCCAAAAATCCTGAATAGGAACAGGCAATTCCCCCCTATCCACAGCTGCAATACGCCCGTTACAATACTTGTCATAACATTTATGGCTCCAGGATTTAATTTCATTGGTAGACCAATCCAGTACAGGATTGTGCAATTTTAACCAGGGCAATCCCAACACCACCGGAGAAGGCAAGTTATTCAAAACTACCAAATCCAATTTCTCATGGTGAACACCATTAAGAGTGAGAGGAAATTCACAGACCTTGAGAGTAACATTCTTCAAAGGGGAGCCATCCACAGAAACCACAGCAATGGGGGATGACAAAGGTTCGGGTTTTAAATTGAGTTTTTCCAAGAATCCCCCATCAATTACATTCAAAGTAGACCCACAATCGACAAACACCCGAAATTCCATTAATTTATCCTGAGCAATAGTGGAAGCAGCTAAAAATACACCCTTGGAATTTAAACAGGCAATACGGGCATGACTGACCATTTTTTTTTTCTTTCTTCATACGAAGCACACAGCTTTTAATGAAATGACCAGAATTTCCGCAATAGAAACACAAACCTTCAGAAAATCTGCGGTCCTTTTCTTGAGAGCGAGGTGCCATCGCTCCAATCTCCATCGGCTCTCCACTGTCAGTACACACATTCTAATGACCAGAAACTGACATAGCAGAGGATTTGCTCTCATTAACCCTTGCACGCAGTCTCCTATCCACCCGTATAGCTAATTGCATAGCCTGTTGCAAATCTTCAGGTGTGGGATAAGCAATTAGCAGGTCTTTAACCCTTTCACTAAGCCCAGCAAGAAACAGACTCTTCAGAGCAGAATTGTTCCACCCTATTTGAGTAGACCACCGACGGAAATGAGTACAATATTTTTCCACATTACCTGATCCCTGTCTCAAACGTCTCAACTCAGTCTCAGCAGATGAGACACGGTCAGGATCATCATATAATAGCCCCAAAGCAGAAAAAAAACTATCCACTGATCTAAAGCATGTATCACTAGGTTGCAAAGAAAAGGCCCACTCCTGAGGCTCTTTGCGCAAAAGTGACATTATGAACCCTATGCGCTGGGATTCATCCCCAGAGGACCTGGGTCTCAAACGAAAATACAATAAGCAAGCATTTTTAAATGAAAAAAATTCTTGGTGTTCACCAAAAAATAAATCAGGCAAACGTACCTTAGGCTCCAAGAAATGTGCTCCAGGACAGTTACTCACGTGCTGATGGAGCTCGGCCACCTCCAGAGAGAGTTCCTGCAGGCGTTTAGCCAAATCCAGAACCGACACCATGATGGAACAGAAAAAATCTTTCCTTAGAGAATTTGCAGGCTGGACTTACTGTTATGTTCTGCTACCAGAGCTAAGGAAAGAGAGGAGATCTGTCCCTACGATAGAACTCAGCTAGATCCCTACGATGTAACAGGGAACCTGATCCTGCGATCAGACCTGCTAAAGTCCTCAGCTAGTCTGTACGGAGACCTATAGATGTGGGGAAGGAATCCCTACAAGTACTAGGGACTGGGAGCAAAATGGACACCTCCTAACAGAAATAGTAGCAGACAGACGAACAAACAAAATATATAGAACACAGAGGTCCGAAGACCAAGCAAACTAACAGAGTTAGATACTGAGCACAGGCTAGCTAAAGAGTAGTAATACAATGAAGTTCAGCAAAGCCAGAAGGGCGGAGCAGGACTAAATAGGCCAACAAGGTCATGTGACCAGCAATAGAAAAAACCTAAGAGCAAGGTTCTAACAATCAGGTTGCAAATTGAATATAATTTTTTTCTGCATCTAACCCAGCCAATAGTTTTGGCCTAATACCACAGTTTGGCCACTCAGCTCTGCTCAGTTCCCATCCATTGTTTCTTTGTGCAAACAACTCCAGAGTTGTGAATTAGTTAACCACCAAAATGAGTGGAAAAAGGCCTGCTGCTGGTGGAAAGGGGAATAGGCGTGTTGGGAAGGGGAAAAAAGGTTGTGTCCGTGGGATAGGTGTTAAAGCAACAGTAACATCTGCAGAAGAAAGACCATCTTCCAGCCAAACTAAAATGTCTACTTCTTTTAGCGGACAATGTGATAAGATCCCTTTCTTACGGCCACGCCAATCGCTACAAATTCAAGATGAGGCACAAAAACAGCAGGTGCTTCAACGGATATCAAGTGCTCCTTTAAGTGGGCTCTCCTCTACATCAACTTCAACATCACAAATACTCCAGTCCTCAAAGGTGTCACCCCAATCGCACTTGCTTCCTCACAGCTCCCAAATCTCCAGCTGCCCGTCTGAGTATGAGGTAGAACAGATGGTTGAGTCTGCAGAGCTGTTTACTCATACTATAGCCTGGGAATCAGAGGTCGACTCCAGCACTTCTGTGAATCCAGACGAGGAAATGATCTGCACTGATGCCCAGAATCTTTATGAATCGAATCCAGGACCAGACGCAGAAGGTTCTGACCATAATGTAGACCCTCATTCCCAAACTGTAACTCCTGTTGGTGGAGACAATGAGGAAGACAATGATGAGACTCAAATACCTGATTGGAGCGACAACTTTAGTTTTTTGTCAGGGCAGGAACAGGTTGGCTCTGAGGACGACGGGTGTGATAACGCACAGGGTGATGATGATGAGGTTGGAGATCCCACTTACTGTCAACCCACAGTCAGCCAAGAGATGAGGTCAGCAGAGGAGGTGGAGGAAGATGCTAGTGACGACGAGGTCAGGTTGCGGCTTCCTGGACAGAGACGTAGTACTGGAAGCACGTCAACAACTGCATCCTCAAACACAACTCTGCCTCTCACCACAAGTCGTGGTGGCTCTTCAGGTCGCATGGGTGCTAAGCCTTGCATAGCCTGGGCATTTTTTCAGATCGATAAAGATGACCCAACTCGTGTTATCTGTAACATTTGTCAGCAAAAGCTAAGTAGAGGCCAAAAAATACATAGTTTGAGTACTTCATGCATGAACAGGCACATGGACATGAAGCATAAGTTGCAGTGGGAAGCTCAGTGTGCTACAATGCGGCCTAGCCGGCCGGGCCAACCACCGTCTGCCATATCTTGTGCATCCGCGGCCTCTTCATCCTCTGTGACTGGGGGGACAGCAGTCACACCTGTTTTGGGGCGCAGACCTGCCACCTCTTTACCCGCAACAGCCAGCGTGATTGGCAGGTCATCATTTTCTTTGGAGGTGGTAACACCAGCTGGTGTTGAGCGCTGTCCGACATCGATAGCACCACCTTTGGATCAAGGCAACCTAACATGTCCGCCTGCATCTTCCTCACAGACCGGCAGTTTGCCGGGGACACCCTTATCAACCCCGTCTAAGCACAATAGCCAGCCCTCGGTCCCTCAGATGTGGACAAGTAAAAGACCATTTCCTCCTAGCCATGAGAAAGCTAAGAGGTTGAATTTCACCATCTGCAAGCTCTTGGCTACAGAAATGCTGCCTTTCCGCCTGGTGGACACAGAGGATTTTCGAGACCTTATGTCCGTCGCAGTACCCCAGTACCAGATGCCCAGTCGGCACTACTTCTCAAAGAAAGGTGTGCCTGCGCTCCACCAGCATGTCGCACACAACATCACCGCTTCTTTGAGAAACTCTGTGTGTGACAGGGTGCATTTCACCACAGACACTTGGACGAGTAGGCATGGACAGGGGCGTTACATGTCGCTGACTGGGCACTGGGTAACTATGGTGACAGCAGGACAAGGGGCTGCTGTCCAAGTCTTGCCGTCCCCACGAGTTGTGCGTCAATCCTCTTTATGTCAAAGTTCCTCCACTGCTTCTGCCTCCTCAACCTCCTCTCGGTCTTCCACCTGCACCCAAAGCCTGTCTGGTCATGCCACAAGCTTTCTAACTGCGCAGAAGGGATCCTGCACACCTCCTTACTATGCTGGCAGTAGGGCTCAACGTCATCAGGCGGTTTTTACTTTGAAATGTCTGGGAAATGTGAGTCACACAGCTGAGGAGTTGTGGTCAGCTCTGGAGAACCAATTTCATGAATGGTTGTCTCCACTGGACCTGAAACCAGGGAAGGCCGTGTGCGACAATGCTGCAAACCTGGGTGCGGCCCTTCGCCGGGGCAATGTCACACACGTGCCTTGTATGGCTCACGTGTTGAACCTGGTTGTCCAGCAATTTTTAGCCCACTATCCCAGACTAGATGGCCTTCTGCAGAGGGCACGGTCGCTGTGTGCTCACTTCCGCTGTTCGCATCCCGCAGCTCAGCGACTTACATCTCTACAGAAGTCGTTGGGCCTGCCACTTCACCGGCTAAAATGCGATGTGCCTACCCGGTGGAATTCAACTCTGCACATGTTGCAGCGACTGTGGCAGCACCGACAAGCCCTGGTGCAATACGTTCTGATGTATAGCCTGGGCCAACGAGATCCAGAGGTGGGGCAAATCACGCTGGAGGAGTGGTCTCAGATCAGGGACCTATGCACCCTTCTGCACAGTTTTGAAATGGTGACGAAGATGTTTAGTGCTGACGATGCCATTATCAGCATGACTATTCCGGTGATTTACATGCTGGAGCACATGTTAAACAGAATTCGGAGTCAGGTGGTGGCACAAGAGGAGGTGGAGGAAGTAGAGGAGGAGGAGTTGTATGCGGAAGGGCTAACATCTGCAAGGTCCAGACGGTCGGCAGCACCAAGGCGGCAGGCATGTGAGGGTGGGGGAGATGGTTTTACCAGGGCGCATGGTAGCAGCCAAACTAGTGAGGAAGGTGCAGGAGCCCAGGAAGAAGTGGAGGACGAACTGATGGAAGACTCATCAGATGAGGGAGACCTTGATCACATTTCTGTTGTGCGAGGTTGGGGGGAGAGGACAGAGGAAGGAAGCATGATTGTTACCTCGCCACCAACACAACAGGGACTTGGTGCTCCTGGATGCGCAACACACATGAGTGCCTTCTTGCTGCACTACCTGCAACATGACCCTCGAATTGTGAGAATTAGAAATAATCCTGACTACTGGGTTGCCACACTGTTAGATCCCCGGTACAAAAGTAAATTTGCAGGAATTATTCCTGCCATAGAAAGGGATGCACACATGCAGGAGTATCAGCAGAGACTGTTGCAGAATCTTACATGTGCTTTTCCACAAAACACCAGTGGTGCACGTAGTGAATCTCACAGTTCCAACTTGCCAACCGTGGGACCGTCAAGTGTTCAGCACTCAAACCGTAACAGAACCACAGTATCTGCTGGTAACATCAATTTTGCGGAATCATTTCACCACTTTTTTAGCCCATCCTTTGCAAGGCCACAGGAGACAAGAAGTCTGACACATAGTCAACGCCTAGAGACGATGGTACAGGAGTATCTCCAAGTAAACATTGAAGCCATGACTGTGTCACTGGACCCTTGCTCTTTTTGGGCTTCCAATCTGGATAAATGGCCGGAGCTAGCCACTTACGCCTTGGAGATCTTGTCATGCCCCGCAGCCAGCGTTCTGTCTGAACGTGTGTTCAGCGCTGCTGGTGGTGTGCTGACAGATAAGCGCACGCGGCTCTCCACTGATAATGTAGACAGACTCACGTTCATAAAGATGAACAAATCATGGATCCGAAACGACTTTTCTACCCCTGTGTCATCCTGGGGAGAGTAAAAGCTTGATGATTGGTTAAAATCACCCTACCAACCGTTTTAAGCTTTCAAATTACTAATCATGTTTATCTGTATCTTGACTGGAAAATAATTTGGGCTTTGTAGCAGTGTGCAGCACTGATCCTATTAGCCCATCTATACTAAGCTCCACCAGATTTAAAATTAATAATAATTTGTAGCTGCATCTAGCCCGGAAAATAATTTTGGGGCTCCGAGATGCGCAAGACACATAAGTGCCTTCTTGCTGCAATACCTGCAACATGACCCTGATATTGTCAGAATTCGAAGTAATCATGACTACTGGGTTGCCACACTCTTAGATCCCCCAAACTTTTCGATCAACCTTTTCATTTTAATAAAGACCAAAAAATGGTCATTTTTGAAATTATAAGCATTAGCAGGTTATTAGAAACTGAAATCAAACAGTTTTCAACTCAAAACTTTATTCTAGGTGATGTTACATTTTCACATAGGACCCCTTGTTCGAAAGGAGCTTCTGAACTCTCTCGTCCATTGAATTTGTCAGGTTTTGGATGGTTTCTGCTTCAATTGTTTTGCATGAGGACAGAATACCCTCCCAGAGCTGTTGCTTAGATGTGAACTGCCTCCCGCCATCATAGACACTCCTTTTGATGATGCTCCAGAGGTTCTGAATGGGGTAGAGGTCAGGGGAGCATGGGGGTCACACCATAAGTTTGTCCCCTTTTATGCCCATATCAGCCAGAGATGCAGATGTTTTATGTGCAGCATGAGATGGTGCATTATCATGCAAAAAAATAATCTTGCTGTGAAATACATGGTTCTTCTTCTTGAACCATGGCAGGAAGTGCTGTTTGAGAAAATCCACATACATTATGGAGTTCATCTTTAGCACCTTCAGGGATCCTAAAGGGGCCGACAATCTCTCTCCCCATGATTCCAGCCCAAAACATTACTCCACCTCCTCCTTGTTGGCGCTGTAGCCGTGTTTGCGTGGGGTGTCCATCAACCAGCCATCCTCCACTCCATCCATCTGGACCATCGAGCGCTGCACGGCACTCATCCGTGAACAAAACAGTTTTGAAATCAGTCTTCATGTAATGTTTGGCCCACTGGAGCTGTTTCTGCTTGTGTGAAGTGGATAGAGGAGGTCGACAGGATGGCATATGCACAGCTGCAAACCTCTGAAGGACCCTGCATCTTGTTGTTCGGGGGACGTTGGAGGCACCAGCAGCTTCAAAAACTTGTCTGCTGCTATGACAAGGCTTTTTTGCCGCTGCTCTTTTAACCTGACGTAATTGCCTGTAGGAAAGAGTCCTCAATTTGCCCTTATCAGCAAGCACACGTGTGTACTGTGAATCAGCTACATACTTCTTGATTGCCAAGACACTTCATCCTGATCATCGCACAATGTTGATTGTAGTCATGCCTTGACCTAAACACTCCACAATTTGTTGCTTCTCAGCAGCCGACACATCCTTTTTCTTTCCCATTTTGGCAGAAAATGTAGGCTGCTTAATAATGTGAGACAGCCTTCTTAAGTAGTCTTGCCTTTCATTGGACACACCTGCCAAACTAATTAGCACAGGTGTCTGCAATTGCTTACAGTGATATAAAGAGCCCTGACACACATCACCATCAATGAGTTTAACTGACAAACAAACAAATTCTTCCCTTATCACTCCTAAACACTTTTTGCATAATAATTTGGAACACAGTGTACATGTGCTTTTCCACAAAACACCAGTGGTTCACGTAGTGAATCTTACAGTTCTAACTTGCCAACCGTGGTCTGTATGGAGTTGTTCAATAAAGGGCCCAAAATTAAGATAACATAGATGGGAGAGGTCTCTATGAATAGGGATTCCTAAGTATTTGATACCCTGTGAGGGCCAGGCAAAGGGAAAGTTGGACTGGATGGAATCCTATATGGATTTGGGGAGGGAGACATCGAGGGCCTCAGACTTCGCTGCATTGATTTTAAAATTTGACCATGTAACAAAGTGATCTATTTCAGCCATAACAGCATGGATGGATATATGTGATTGAGTGATATATACTAGTACATCATCAGCAAATAGAGAGCACTTGTACTCGGTGCCTCCCACCTCAATCCACCTAATATTGGGGTTATGGCGAATTGATGAGAGCAGGTGCTCCATCACTAGGATGTATAAGAGAGGGGACAGAGGACATCCCTGCCTTGTCCCATTGGTGATTGTGAAAGGTGATGAAAATGTTCTGATGCACCCCCTGGGCCTTGGGACACCCGGAGCCGGACCCTTTTTGGCTGGATGCTGGTGATTGTAGTCTTCGTGGCGGCGACCCGGTTCCGTGGCTCAGGGTGGTCAAACCAGTGGCAGAACTATTTATGTGGTTTTGATGTTTAAATGTCCGACTACGCCACCCGTGGATTGCGGTCAGAGTGAACCGCCGCTGCAGGGCAGACCGCTGAGGCTGGTGTTGTGGGTGCAGCAGAGCGTAGCATAACTCCCCACGGGAGGAGTATAGCCTCAGGGCAGTGTATGCGGAGGATGGGGGTGATGGTGCAGGGCAGCAGCAGTAACGACACGGAGTCAGTGATGCAGTCCAGGGCCTTTACTCACAGTTCTTATTATCCAGACCACGTCTGCAGGTAACGGCTGCCCACGTCGTACTGTGCTCACCAGGTGAGGGGCTCATCAACTCCCAGATAACTTTGGAGCGCTTCACAGGACCCCCTTTGTGTGTCCTTTGTCTGGCCTTTCTTACCAACCCTTCTGTCCGGCTGCCTCGGGCCTCCTCTTGGTAAACTTGGCGCCAGTTTCCCTGACCCTATGTGCTGCCCTCCTAGCGGGTGTAGCGAGGGGCTGCGCCACATAAAATGTCACAGCCTCCGGTTTCTAGCTGAGGGTCGTTTCCTGCCTCCACTAGTTTCGGGGACCGGTCTCCCCCTTTGGCCTGACCCCTCCATGCAGGTGGATTCGGGCGTGCGGTGGCGACTCGCCCGTCCGCACCCCTGGGATCCCTTCGTTCCTCGTTCCTGGAGCCTTCTCCGTTCCTCTTCCTTCCTTCTCCCTCTTCCAGGCCTGGGCCTCTGTTACTAGGCCCGCCTCCGGAGCAGAGCTCATGCAGAGCCCCTGCTCCCTGCCACTTCTGCTCAGACTTCTCTGCACTGAACTAAGATGGTGCCCACCTTTTATACTCCCTTCTCAATGCACCCAGGAACTGCTTCCTCCCTGCTCCTGCACTACAGGGTTCCCCTTCCTCAGTGTTCCCTCCCCCCACTCCAGCCAGGGACAGGGACTGTCGTGCCCATCTCAGGGGCATATTGGTCGCCCCGCCCCACGGCAATGTGGTGTAATGCATGCAGGTGTCGGGTCCTGATCCACACTCCATCCTTACCTGAGAGTGAGATATCACACCTCTGGGTGAGGTGCAATACCTCTGTAGCAACCGAGCCCTCAGGGTGCTACAGTTCCATTTATCTTCAGCCTAGGTGATGTATTGCGATACAGGGCCGTGATTTTGGCTATAAAAGGGTCCCCTAGACCCCTACCCCAAGCTTTTTAAGAGAATCATATATGGCGTGCCAGGAGACTCTATGGAATGCTTTCTCAGCATCCAACGAGAGTATCTAATTACAAATTTTTAACTGCATCTAGCCCAGGAAATATTTTGTGCCTAGTAGCAGTGTCTGCTAGTCAGCGGATTATCCCGGCTGTTAAGCAAGCTACACCACCTGTAGTTTGGACACTTAATTTTTTCAAAGGAAATGCTTCGGGACCACGGGATACTCAGTGAAGAGCATCAGGAGGCACCCCAAGGCATAGGGGCTGGGACTGGAGGTAGGATGCCTTGCGGTGGACAGCCGAGCTCGATCCTTATAAAAGCTTTTTAACTGCAGCAGCTTTAGTGGACGCTACTGGAGCTGGAATTACGCGGCTGCTGGCATGAGACTTGCCCTCCAATAGATCCTTGTAAATCGATTTAAAGTGTATTCATTCAAATTAGAGAGACAATTTAAATTAAAAAGCTTAGAGCTGCCTCCACCACAGGGGGGCTCGCTCGACCCACCAGCGGACAGGCACCAGTATTGGGAGAGGGGGGCTGGCCGTCAGGGTTCACCGCGGCTCTGGCACAAACCCGGCGACACGGAGGTGGCACGGGCAGGAGCGGACTGAACGTGTCGGCTTCTCACTTTTTGGATTTTAGAAGGGCATGACATGCCTATATCTGTGTCTCCCCCTCCTTTTACTCCTCCACCTCTTTTCTTTTCTCATGACTATATGTACTTGTCACTTTTCCATGTGTTAGTTGTGTCTTCTGAGCAGTTTGTCAGCTTTTGGACACCTTTGAAGGTGTTTTCTATGTGTTTCTATGTGTTTTTGTTTGCCTGCCATTGGTTTTAACGGTGTTCGAAGGTGTTCGACGAACAGTTCGGCGAACACACGGGTGTTCGACGAACCGAACCGAACTCGAACACTACGGGGGTGGCTCAACACTAGTGGTTTATACAGAGGGCAGAAAATGATTTATTTAGGTTATTACTGTTTCTTTGTATATATTTAGAAATTTACTGTTTATTCTGGAACATTGATTCTGGTGGTTCATACAGGTATATTATTATTATTTATTATTATAGCGCCATTAATTCCATGGCGCTTTACATGTTTAAAAGGGGGGTATACATAGCAAACAACAAGTACAATAATTTGAACAAAAACGAGTCAGCGACTGGTACAGGAGGAGAGAGGACCCCGTGTATCTAACTCTATCACTCAAATGTGAGCTTTCTTATAGAAGGTGAGCATTTCTGCTACACACAGGCGATCAGATGATCGCAGCTTCTATTGAAGCCAGTAAAAAGTTTAAAAAAAAAAAGTTTTTAACAATATTAAAAAAACATAAAAGTTTAAATCGCCCCCCTTTCTCCCCATTCAAAATAAAAGAATAAAAAAATCACACATACACATATTTGGTATCGCTGCGTTCAGCATCGCCCGATCTATCAACATATGAAAAGAATTAATACGATCGGTAAGTGGCATAATGAGAAAAAAAAATCAAAAAGCCAGAATTTTTACGTTTTTTGGTCGCCGCAGCACTGCAATAAAATGCAATTATGGGCGATCAAAACATCGTATCTACCCCAAAATGGTATAATTAAAAACGTCAGCTCGGCTCGTAAAAAACCCTCACCCGGCCCCAGATCCCGAAAAATGGAGATGCTACGGGTCTCGGAAAATGGTGACTTTTTTTTTTAAACAAACTTTCAATTTTTTTTCACCACTTAAATAAAAATGAACCTATACATGTTTCCTATCTACGAACTCGTAATGACTTGGAGAATAATAATGGCAGGTCAGTTTTAGCATTTAGCGAACATGGTAAAAAATAAACAAAAAAAACAACTGTGGAATTGCACTTTTTTTTGCCATTTCACCGCACTTGTATTTTGTTTCCCGTTTTCCAGTATACATATGATAAAACCAATTGTGACGTTCAAAAGTACCATATGTCCCACAAAAAATAAGCCCTCACATGGCCATATTGACCGAAAAATAAAAAAAAGTTATGGCTTTGAGAAAAATGGGAGCAAAAAATTAAAGTGCAAAAACGGAAAATGGCCCAGGGGTGAAGGGGTTAATATCAAAGTGTCTATATTCTGATTGTTTAGGGCCTAATAGGACACATTAGGTTGAGGCCACATTGAGTGGGGGGCGCCATTTGCTCACCTCCTCCCCCTCCTGTACAATGACTGATAATCCCTATATATACAGTAGGTAACACAGGAGGATCCACCATTCACAATAGGTGATGTCACAGCTCACCTCCTCCTCCTGCACAATGACTGATTACACCTGTATATACAGTAGATAGCACAGGATCCACCATTCACAATAGGTGGTATCACAGCTCACCTCCTCCTCCTGTACAATGACTGATAACACCTCTATATACAGTACGTAACACAGGATCCACCATTCACAATAGGTGATGTCACAGCTCACCTCCTCCTCCTCCTGTACAATGACTGATAACACCTCTATATACAGTAGATAACACAGGATCCACCATTCACAATAGGTGATATCACAGCTCACCTCCTCATCCTGTACAATGACTGATAACACCTCTATATACTGTAGATAACACAGGGGACCCACCATTCACAATAGGTGATATCACAGCTCACCTCCTCCTGCTGTATAATGACTGATAACACCTCTATATACAGTAGGTAACACAGGATCCACCATTCACAATAGGTGACATCACAACTCACCTGCTCCTCCTCCTGTACAATGACTGATAACACCTCTATATACAGTAGATAACACAGGATCCACCATTCACAATAGGTGATATAACAGCTCACCTCCTGCTCCTGTACAATGAATGATAACACCTCTATATACAGTAGATTACACAGGATCCACCATTCACAATAGGTGCGATCACAGCTCACCTCCTCTTCCTCTTGTACAATGACTGATAACACCTCTATATACAGTAGATAACACAGGATCCACCATTCACAATAGGTGATATCACAGCTCACCCCCTCCTCCTGTACAATGACTGATAACATCTCTATATACAGTAGATAACACAGGTTCCACCATTCACAATAAGTGATATCACAGCTCACCTCCTACTCCTGTACAATGACTGATAAGACCTCTATATACAGTAGATAACACAGGGGACCCATCATTCACAATAGGTGATATCACAGCTCACCTCCTCCTCCTGTATAATGACTGATAACACCTCTATATACAGTAGATAACACAGGATTCACCATTCACAATAGGTGATATCACAACTGACCTCCTCCTCCTGTACAATGACTGATAACACCTCTGTATACAGTAGATAACACAGGATCCACCATTCACAATAGGTGATGTCTCAGCTCACCTCCTCCTCCTCTACAATGACTGATAACACCTCTACATACAGTAGATAACACAGGTTCCACCATTCACAATAGGTGATATCACAGCTCACCTCCTGCTCCTGTACAATGAATGATAACACCTCTATATACAGTAGATTACACAGGATCCACCATTCACAATAGGTGCGATCACAGCTCACCTCCTCTTCCTCTTGTACAATGACTGATAACACCTCTATATACAGTAGATAACACAGGATCCACCATTCACAATAGGTGATATCACAGCTCACCCCCTCCTCCTGTACAATGACTGATAACATCTCTATATACAGTAGATAACACAGGTTCCACCATTCACAATAAGTGATATCACAGCTCACCTCCTACTTCTGTACAATGACTGATAAGACCTCTATATACAGTAGATAACACAGGGGACCCACCATTCACAATAGGTGATATCACAGCTCACCTCCTCCTCCTGTATAATGACTGATAACACCTCTATATACAGTAGATAACACAGAATCCACCATTCACAATAGGTGATATCACAACTGACCTCCTCCTCCTGTACAATGACTGATAACACCTCTGTATACAGTAGAT
Source organism: Phyllobates terribilis (assembly GCF_046119375.1). NCBI lineage: Eukaryota > Metazoa > Chordata > Amphibia > Anura > Dendrobatidae > Phyllobates > Phyllobates terribilis. Next base: position 677,553,943 of record NW_027362763.1, on the reverse strand, counting down.
AACACAGGATCCACCATTCACAATAGGTGATGTCTCAGCTCACCTCCTCCTCCTGTACAATGACTGATAACACCTCTACATACAGTAGATAACACAGGTTCCACCATTCACAATAGGTGATATCACAGCTCACCTCCTCCTCCTGTACAATGAATGATAACACCTCTATATACAGTAGATTACACAGGTTCCACCATTCACAATAGGTGAGATCACAGCTCACCTCCTCCTCCTCCTGTACAATGACTGATAACACCTCTATATACAGTAGATAACACAGGATCCACCATTCACAATAGGTGATATCACAGCTCACCTCCTCCTCCTCCTGTACAATCACTGATAACACCTCTATATACAATAGATAACACAGGATCCACCATTCACAATAAGTGATATCACAGCTCACCTCCTCCTCCTGTACAATGACTGATAACACCTCTATATACAGTAGATAACACAGGGGACCCACCATTCACAATAGGTGATATCACAGCTCACCTCCTCCTCCTGTATAATGACTGATAACACCTCTATATACAGTAGGTAACACAGGATCCACCATTCACAATAGGTGACATCACAACTCACCTCCTCCTCCTCCTGTACAATGACTGATAACACCTCTATATACAGTAGATAACACATGATCCACCATTCACAATAGGTGATGTCACAGCTCACCTCCTCCTCCTGTACAATGACTGATAACACCTCTACATACAGTAGATAACACAGGTTCCACCATTCACAATAGGTGATATCACAGCTCACCTCCTCCTCCTATACAATGAATGATAACACCTCTATATACAGTAGAGTACACAGGATCCACCATTCACAATAGGTGAGATCACAGCTCACCTTCTTCTCCTCCTATACAATGACTGATAACACCTCTATATACAGTAGATAACACAGGATCCACCATTCACAATAGGTGATATCACAGCTCACCTCCTCCTCCAGTACAATGACTGATAACACCTCTATATACAGTAGATAACACAGGATCCACCATTCACAATAAGTGACATCACAGCTCACCTCCTCCTCCTTCTGTACAATGACTGATAACTAGTGTTGAGCGATACCTTCCAATATCAGGAAATATCGGATCGGATTGGATCGGGCCGATACTCAAAAATTATCGGATATCGCCGATTCCGATACCGGAAACCAATGCAAGTCAATGGGACACAAATATCGGAATGAAAATAAACCCTTTCTTTCCTTGTAGGTTAATTCTACATGAAGGAAAACAACTAACAATAATGTAGAATGTATTGGGGGAGGTGGTTGCCCAAATCGATGGGAACAGTGCTCACAGTGAAACATGAAAAGCCGGCAATTCATCAGCGGCATACACCGGTACCCGACAATTTAGAACAGAAAGAATAGAGCTTCACACATAGATTAGATAGATAGAAACATGTCAGTCACATATATAAGAAGTACAGTGACAGTGTTGGTTACTGTACTTGTCATTTAGTGTAAAGGATTTATGTAAAAAAATATTAGTGTTTTCTGCACCGTCTCTTTAAAAAAGCCGGCCGGCAATTCAGCAGCGGTACCCGACAATTTAGAACAGAAAGATAGAGCATCACACGTAGATTAGATAGATAGAAACATGTCAGTCACATATATAATAAGTACAGTGACAGTGTTGGTTACTGTACTTGTCATTTAGTGTTAAAATAAAGGATTTATTAAAAAAAAAATTGGCGTGGGTTTCCCCGTAATTTAAGTCTCTAGCGGAGGTTAAGCAGACGGCTGGGGCAGATATTTGAAGCCTGGGAAGGGGGTAATACCCACGGAGCTTCCCAGGCTACTAATATCAGCCCCCAGCTGTCTGCCTAGCCTTTGCTAGCTATTAAAATGGGGGACCCCCAAAAAAATGACGTGGGGTCCCCCCTATTTTAATAGCTAGCAAAGGCTAGGCAGACAGCTGGGGGCTGATATTAATCGCCCAGGAAGGGTGCCATGAATATTGGCCCCCTCCCAGGCTAGAAACACCAGCCGTCAGCCGCCCCAGAAATGGCGCATCCATAGGATGCGCTAATTCTGGCACTTAGCCTCGCTCTTCCCACTTCCCTGTAGCGGTGGCAGTGGGGTAATAGGGCTGGGGTTGATGTCAGGTTATAATGCCAGCTGACATCAAGCCCAGGTTAGTAATGGAGAGGCGTCTATAAGACACCCCCATTACTAACCCCATAGTCAAAGTTAAAAAAAAACACAAACACCCAGAATAAAGTCCTTTAATTGAAATAAACACACAATTCTTTATTGTTCTAAATTAAACCATACTTACCATCACGCCCATTCCAGCTGAAGCCAACGATCTCCTGCAATAAAAGAAAAATAATAAAGCAACATCATCCTTACCTTCCCATGGTTCCCAGGACAGCTCCAGCTCTGCTACATCGAGATGACAGGCTGGATCACAGCAGAACGCTGCCATCCAGCCTGTCATGCCGCAGACACTGAGAAGCTCAGGCATGCTTGCGCTCCTCAGTGTATGGCTGTGACGGCATCCAGATGAGCCGACAATAAACTCAGCTCACCTCATGCACGTCACTGACAGCGTGGGAGAATTCTCCTGCGCATGCGGTGAGCTTGAGAGACTCGGCTCATCTGGATGCCGTCACAGCCAGACACTGAGGAGCGCAAGCATGCCTGAGCTTCTCAGTGTCTGCGGCATGACAGGCTGGATGGCAGCGTTCTGCTGTGATCCAGCCTGTCATCTCGATGTAGCAGAGCTGGAGCTGTCCTGGGAACCATGGGAAGGTTAGGATGATGTTGCTTTATTATTTTTCTTTTATTGCAGGAGATCGTTGGCTTCAGCTGGAATGGGTGTGATGGTAAGTATGGTTTAATTTAGAACAATAAAGAATTGTGTGTTTATTTCAATTAAAGGACTTTATTCTGGGTGTTTGTGTTATTTTTTAACTTTGACTATGGGGTTAGTAATGGGGGTGTCTTATAGATGCCTCTCCATTACTAACCTGGGCTTGATGTCAGCTGGCATTATAAGCTGACATCAACCCCAGCCCTATTACCCCACTGCCACCACTACAGGGCAGTGGGAAGAGCGAGGCTAAGTGCCAGAATTGGCGCATCCTATGGATGCGCCATTTCTAGGGCAGCTGACGGCTGGTGTTTCTAGCCTGGGAGGGGGCCAATATTCATGGTACCCTTCCTGGGCTATTAATATCAGCCCCCAGCTGTCTGCCTAGCCTTTGCTAGCTATTAAAATTGGGGGGAACTCACGTCATTGTTTTGGGGGTCCCCCATTTTAATAGCTAGTAAAGGCTAGGTATTCAGCTGGGGGCTGATATTAGTAGCCTGGGAAGCTCCGTGGGTATTACCCCCTTCCCAGGCTTCAAACATCTGCCCCAGCCGTCAGCTTAACCTCTGCTAGAGACTAAAATTACGGGGAACCCAACGCCAATTTTTTTTTTTATAAATCCTTTATTTTAACACTAAATGACAAGTACAGTAACCAACACTGTCACTGTACTTATTATATATGTGACTGACATGTTTCTATCTATCTAATCTATGTGTGATGCTCTATCTTTCTGTTCTAAATTGTCGGGTACCGATGCTGAATTGACGGGCCGCTTTTTTAAAGAGATGGTGCATGAAAACACTATTATTTTTTTAAATAAATCCTTTAACACTAAATGACAAGTACAGAAACCAACACTGTCACTGCACTTCTTATATATGTGACTGACATGTTTCTATCTATCTAATCTATGTGTGAAGCTCTATTCTTTCTGTTCTAAATTGTCGGGTACCGGTATATGCTGCTGATGAATTGCCGGCTTTTCATCTTTCACTGTGAGCACTGTTCCCATCGATTTGGGCAACCACTGTAATGCCACAACCACCATGGCTGTGGCATTAACGTCTTAAAAAAATATTAGTTCCTGCTATTCCATTTAATTATAATGTAAGGTGTAGTGCCGGCGTCCCTGCCCTCTGCTAGGCAGGGACGCTGCTCCCCTCACCGCTCTGCCCCGTGCCCGGCGTCCCTCTCCCGCTCTGCTGTCAGCGCGCGCTCCTTCCCGGCGTCCTCCTCCCGCTCTGCTCTCAGCGCGCGCTCCTTCCCGGCCCCTGTGCTTAGGGCGCGCGCGCGCTCCCCTTCTCTTAAAGGGGCCGCGCGCGCCGTCCTAAGGAGTCCCCGGCCAATGGCCGGAGGACTTCATCATATATAAGGCACCTCCTCCAAAATGGAGGTGCCCGAGCAATGTTGTTTGCACCTGTGTCTCACCTGTGCTTCAGCCCTCAGGTCCCGTTGCCAGTTACCTGCCAGTTACCTGTCAGATTCCTGCCTGATTACTTGCTACCTGTCTGCTAGTCTGAGGTCCGACGGTCTGCCTTACTACTCCTGTCAGTCTGTCTAAGGACCAGCCTGCCCGCTCACCTGGGAGCGCACCTCAGCTACCTGCCTGCTTGCCTGAGGTCCGACGGTCTGCCTTACAACTCCGGTCAGTCTGTCTATGGACCAGCTTGCCCGCTCACCTGGGAGCGCTTCTCCGTTACCTGCCTGCTTGCCAGCCCGGAGGCTCCGCTGTCACGTGCTGTGACCACCAGCTACTCCAGACTCTTGCCCGCTCACCTGGGAGCGCTTCTCCGTTACCTGCCTGCTTGCCAGCCCGGAGGCTCTGCTGTCACGTGCTGTGACCACCAGCTACTCCAGACTCTTGCCCGCTCACCTGGGAGCGCTTCTCCACTACCTGCCTGCTTGCCTGCCCGGAGGCTCCGCTGTCACGTGCTGTGACCACCAGCTATTCCTGAGACTCTTGCCCGCTCACCTGGGAGCGCTTCTCCGTTACCTGCCTGCTTGCCTACCTGGAGGCTCCGCCGTCACGTGCTGTGACCACCTGCTATTCCAGAGACTCTCGCTTGCTCACCTGGGAGCACACATTCTTCATCTGCCTTGCTAGCCTACCTGGAGGTTCAGCCATCACAGGTCGTACCTACCCTTTATCCAGAGACTGCCCCGATCACTTGCCGTGTCCTCCTGCCCGTACACCCAGAGACTGTCCTGGTCACCTCCTGTGACTACCTGCCTGGTCGCCACCCGCTCCCTTACAAGGACCGCCCCCTTGTATTGTAGCCCAGAGGTTCCGCCTCCCAGACCCGTTACAGTTTGCTCGGGCCATGGAACCCGGTGGCACCCAAGCTCCCTCGCTCTCGGACCTCTGTCTTGAACTGTCCCGTCAGAGGTCCCAACAGGAGTCCATCCTGGGTCACCTGCGGAATGTCAATACTCGCCTGAACACTCTGTCTGATCCACCAACAACCTCCGCCAGTGCCATATCTTGCAATCCGGCAGCTCCGCTGCCCACTAATACCATGGTATCCTACCCCGGACCCCGGCTTTCTGCACCTCCTCGCTTCGGAGGCGACTCCGTCCAGGCTCGGGGCTTCTTAAATCAGTGCACCCTGCACTTTGAACTTTTGTCCCACCAGTTTAACTCCGACCGGGCCAAAATTGCCTTCATCATGTCCCATCTCACCGGGGAGGCCCTGGCCTGGCTAAATCCTCTATGGGAGAGAGGAGACCCCCTGGTGTCCAACTTGCCTGCTTTTCTCACGGCTTTCCGGAAAGTCTTCGACGAACCCGGACGGAAGACCTCATCTGCATCATCGTTGCTACGCCTCCGTCAGGAGAGTCTCACCGTGGGCCAATATGCCATACGGTTCCGTACCCTTGCCTCGGAGCTGGCCTGGGATAACGACGCTCTGGTTTCCGTCTTCTGGGAGGGTCTGTCCGGCCGTATTAAAGATGAACTTGCCGGTCGGGACATTCCTACCACTCTCGATGACTTAATAACTCTTGCCACCCGGATTGACCTACGGTTCCAGGAGCGTGCCAGAGAGGTCACCCGTGAGAGGAGGTTACCACGTCTAGCTCCTACTTTTCAGAAACCCGTCACTCCTTCTGTCTCTAACCAGGTACACCCTCCTGAGCCTATGCAGGTCGACCAGACCAAGATGGTCAAGACCCGTCAGGACTTACGCCGTGCCGAGGGGACCTGCTTCTACTGTGGCAGTAAGGAGCACCGGATCCGTGCCTGCCCAGAGAGGTCGGGAAACGCCTGTGTCTAGGTTCGCTCAGAGAGGTCCACCTAGACAAGAATAAATCCTCTCCATCCCTGCTGTTGTCAGTTTCAATCGTCTACGGGGAGAACCGTTATTTCGAACTAGCCCAACTGGACTCTGGAGCAGCCGGGAATCTTATTTCACAGTCCCTGGTAGAGAAATACCGCATCCCCACCAAACCTCTGGCTGTACCCTTGTCTGTGGCTGCCGTGGATGGGGGGCTCTTACCACGCCCCATCCAACTCATCACCGAATCCATTACTCTGCAGGTGGGAATGCTGCATTCTGAAAGTATCTCCTTTCATGTTCTGCCTGGACTCTCTCACGCCCTCTTGCTAGGTCTGCCTTGGCTCCAGAAACATGCACCCGTGCTTGACTGGCAAACCGGAGAAGTCCTTTGCTGGGGACAAGACTGTCATAAGACCTGCCTGGTTCCCGTCCATCCCGTCCGTCCCTCTCCTACCCCAGCTAATCTACCTGGACTTCCAATTCCTTATTGGTCTTATGCTGATGTCTTTAATAAAAAGGAGGCAGAGACATTACCCCCTCATAGACCATACGACTGTCCCATCGACCTGTTACCCGGTACTACTCCTCCCCGTGGGCGTATTTATCCTTTATCCGCTGCTGAGACCCGGTCGATGTCCGAATATATTGAGGAGAATCTGGCCAGGGGATTCATCCGGAAATCTAAATCCCCGGCGGGAGCAGGCTTCTTTTTCGTCAAAAAGAAGGACGGCTCTCTCCGTCCCTGTATAGACTATAGAGGCCTAAACCAGATCACGGTGAAGAATAAGTACCCCCTTCCGCTCATTCCAGAATTATTTGATCGTCTGAGGGGGGCTAGAATCTTCACCAAACTAGACCTCCGTGGGGCGTACAACCTGGTTCGTATCCGTCAAGGGGATGAATGGAAGACGGCATTCAACACCCGGGACGGCCACTATGAATACCTGGTAATGCCCTTTGGTCTCTGTAACGCTCCTGCCGTCTTTCAAGAGTTGGTCAATGACATCTTCCGGGACCTTCTCTACTCCTGCGTAGTGGTGTACCTGGACGACATCTTGGTCTTCTCTCCGGATCTCCAGACTCACCGGAGGGACGTTCGTCAGGTCCTGCTCAGGCTCAGGCAGAATCTCCTCTTCGCTAAATACGAGAAGTGCCTCTTTGAGCAGACCTCGCTTCCGTTTTTGGGCTACATTATTTCTCAGACCGGCCTACGAATGGATCCAGAGAAACTGTCTGCCATCGAGAAATGGCCCCGACCGGAGGGGCTGAAGGCCATTCAGCGGTTCCTGGGCTTCGCCAACTACTACCGCCTCTTCATACCACACTTCTCTTCCCGGACTGCCCCAATTTCCGCGCTCACCCGTAAGGGTACTAATCCCAAAGAGTGGCCGCCCGAAGCAGAAGAAGCCTTTCTTTCCTTAAAACAGGCCTTCTCTTCCGCCCCGGTGCTGCATCGCCCGGACGGCAACAAGCAGTTCTTCCTGGAAGTGGACGCCTCCTCCTCTGGAGCTGGAGCGGTACTTACTCAAAAATCTTCTTCCGGGAGGATGGTAACTTGCGGCTTCTTCTCTAAACTCTTCTCCTCCTCAGAGCGCAATTATTCCATAGGAGATCGAGAGTTATTGGCCATCAAACTGGCATTGGAGGAGTGGCGTTACCTGCTTGAGGGGGCTCTTCACCCGGTAATAATTTACACTGACCACAAGAACTTGGCTTACCTCCAGCATGCCCAGAGACTTAACCCGCGCCAAGCCCGGTGGTCCTTGTTTTTTGCTCGTTTTGATTTTGTCCTTCATTTTCGCCCGGCTGACAAAAACGTCAAGGCGGACGCCTTGTCTCGATCCTTTCTGGTATCTGATCTCGAGGAAGATCCGAAACACATCATCGATCCCGCCAGAGTAATGCAGGTGGCTCCCGTGAGTCTAAATCGTCTCCCTCCCGGAAAGACGTTCGTATCAGTACCTGATCGGGAGAAGATCCTTCACTGGGGTCACTCGTCTAAACTGGCTGGCCACGCTGGTCAGAAGAAGACCCTCCAGCTTATTTCCCGGCACTACTGGTGGCCTACCCTGCACAAGGATGTAATAGACTTTGTTTCTGCCTGTGTGTCCTGCGCCCGCAACAAGGTTCCGAGACATCTGCCAGCCGGTCGCCTCCTTCCGCTCCCAGTACCTGCTGCCCCCTGGCAGCATATTGCAATGGACTTCATAACTGACCTCCCACTCTCTGCCGGTTGTACGGTCATTTGGGTGGTCGCTGACCGCTTCTCCAAGATGGCTCATTTCGTTCCCCTGCCAGGCCTCCCGTCTGCACCCGAGCTAGCTAGAGACTTTATTCGTCACATCTTCCGTCTTCATGGCCTGCCCCTCCACATCGTGTCGGATCGTGGGGTACAGTTCACCTCACGCTTCTGGAGAGCCACTTGTAAACTACTAGACGTCACCCTGGACTTCTCTTCCGCTTACCACCCACAGTCCAATGGTCAAGTGGAGCGGATCAATCAGAACCTGACCAGTTACCTCCGGCACTTCGTTAATGCCCACCATTCTGACTGGGTGGATCTCCTACCATGGGCCGAGTTCTCTTACAATAATCACGAGAGCGAATCCTCCTCCAAATCCCCGTTTTTTGTAGTCTTTGGTCAGCATCCTCGGATTCCTTTTCCTGTCTCCACCTCGGTGGACAACCCGGCTGCGGAATCTCTCGTTAGCAAATTTTCCTCCATTTGGGAGAGTACCCGATCCGCACTCCTTCAGTCGTCCGAACGGATGAAAAGACACGCTGACAAAAAACGCCTGGATCCTCCTCAATTTCGTCCAGGAGATAAGGTCTGGCTCTCATCTAAATATGTTCGACTCAAGATACCCTCTTACAAGTTAGGGCCTCGGTTCATCGGACCTCTGGAGGTCACCAGTCAGATCAACCCGGTGGCCTATAAATTGAAACTCCCGGCCAACTTACGGATCCCTAACTCCTTCCATGTATCTCTCCTCAAACCTGTGGTACTTAACTCTTTTTCCAAGTCTACAGGTACGCCTCCTGCTCCGGTTTCTGCTGAGGACGAATTTGAGGTAGAGAACATTCTTGCCACCAAAAGGGTAAGAGGAAAGACCTTTTTTCTGGTAGATTGGAAGGGGTTTGGTCCTGAGGAGAGAACGTGGGAGCCCCGGGAGAACATCCATGCCCCTCTCATCCTAGCTAAATTTCTGTCTGGCCTAAAAAAGGGGGGGCCTAAAGGGGGGGGTACTGTAGTGCCGGCGTCCCTGCCCTCTGCTAGGCAGGGACGCTGCTCCCCTCACCGCTCTGCCCCGTGCCCGGCGTCCCTCTCCCGCTCTGCTGTCAGCGCGCGCTCCTTCCCGGCGTCCTCCTCCCGCTCTGCTCTCAGCGCGCGCTCCTTCCCAGCCCCTGTGCTTAGGGCGCGCGCGCTCCCCTCCTCTTAAAGGGGCCGCGCGCGCCGTCCTAAGGAGTCCCCGGCCAATGGTCGGAGGACTTCATCATATATAAGGCACCTCCTCCAAAATGGAGGTGCCCGAGCAATGTTGTTTGCACCTGTGTCTCACCTGTGCTTCAGCCCTCAGGTCCCGTTGCCAGTTACCTGCCAGTTACCTGTCAGATTCCTGCCTGATTACTTGCTACCTGTCTGCTAGTCTGAGGTCCGACGGTCTGCCTTACTACTCCTGTCAGTCTGTCTAAGGGCCAGCCTGCCCGCTCACCTGGGAGCGCACCTCAGCTACCTGCCTGCTTGCCTGAGGTCCGACGGTCTGCCTTACAACTCCGGTCAGTCTGTCTATGGACCAGCTTGCCCGCTCACCTGGGAGCGCTTCTCCGTTACCTGCCTGCTTGCCAGCCCGGAGGCTCCGCTGTCACGTGCTGTGACCACCAGCTACTCCAGACTCTTGCCCGCTCACCTGGGAGCGCTTCTCCGTTACCTGCCTGCTTGCCAGCCCGGAGGCTCCGCTGTCACGTGCTGTGACCACCAGCTACTCCAGACTCTTGCCCGCTCACCTGGGAGCGCTTCTCCGCTACCTGCCTGCTTGCCTGCCCGGAGGCTCCGCTGTCACGTGCTGTGACCACCAGCTATTCCTGAGACTCTTGCCCGCTCACCTGGGAGCGCTTCTCCGTTACCTGCCTGCTTGCCTACCTGGAGGCTCCGCCGTCACGTGCTGTGACCACCTGCTATTCCAGAGACTCTCGCTTGCTCACCTGGGAGCACACATTCTTCATCTGCCTTGCTAGCCTACCTGGAGGTTCAGCCATCACAGGTCGTACCTACCCTTTATCCAGAGACTGCCCCGATCACTTGCCGTGTCCTCCTGCCCGTACACCCAGAGACTGTCCTGGTCACCTCCTGTGACTACCTGCCTGGTCACCACCCGCTCCCTTACAAGGACCGCCCCCTTGTATTGTAGCCCAGAGGTTCCGCCTCCCAGACCCGTTACATAAGGGAGATAATGTAATGTCAGCGGCGCTTGAGCAGGAGAATTCTCCCACGCTGGGGAGAATTCTCCCACGCTGGGATGGCATTCTGATGACAGGCTGGATCGCAGCTGAGCGCTGCCATCCAGCTTGTCATCCTTCAGAGACACTGCAGAGCGCAGGCATTATGTGAACTTCCGATTACGGTATTCGATATTGTAAAAGTATCGGAACTCAGCATCGGACCTCCGATACAGCGAATATCGGTCGATACCCGATATTTCAGTATCGGAATGCTCAACACTACTGATAACACCTCTATATACAGTAGATAACACAGGGGACCCACCATTCACAATAGGTGATATCACAGATCACCTCCTCCTCCTGTATAATGACTGATAACACTTCTATAAACAGTAGGTAACACAGGATCCACCATTCACAATAAGTGATATCACAACTCACCTCCTCTTCCTCCTGTACAATGACTGATAACACCTCTATATACAGTAGATAACACAGGATCCACCATTCACAATAGGTGATATCACAGCTCACCTCCTCCTCCTCCTGTACAATGACTGATAACACCTCTATATACAGTAGATAACACAGGATCCACCATTCACAATAGGTGATATAAAAGCTCAACTCCTCCTCCTGTACAATGACTGATAACACCTCTATATACAGTGGATAACACAGGTTCCACCATTCACAATAAGTGATATCACAGCTCACCTACTCCTCCTGTACAATGACTGCTAACACCTCTATATACAGTAGATAACACAGGGGACCCACCATTCACAATAGGTGATATCACAGCTCACCTCCTCCTCCTGTATAATGAGTGATGACACCTCTATATACAGTAGATTACACAGGATCAACCATTCACAATAGGTGATATCACAGCTCACCTCCTCATCCTGTACAATGACTGATAACACCTCTATATACAGTAGATGACACAGGGGACCCACCATTCACAATAGGTGATGTCACAGCTCACCTCCTCCTCCTGTACATTGACTGATAACACCTCTATATACAGTAGATAACACAGGATCCACCATTCACAATAGGTGATATCACAGCTCACCTCCTCATCCTGTACAATGACTGATAACACCCTTATATTCAGTAGATAACACAGGATCCACCATTCACAATAGGTGATATCACAGCTCACCTCCTCCTCCTGTACAATGACTGATAACACCTCTATATACAGTAGATAACACAGTATCCACCATTCACAATAGGTGAGATCACAGCTCACCTCCTCCTCCTCCTGTACAATGACTGATAACACCTCTAAATACAGTAGATAACACAGGATCCACCATTCACAATAGGTGATATCACAGCTCACCTCCTCATTCTGTACAATGACTGATAACACCTCTATATACAGTAGATGACACAGGGGACCCAACATTCACAATAGGTGATGTCACAGCTCACCTCCTCCTCCTCCTGTACAATGACTGATAACACCTCTATATACAGTAGATAACACAGGATCCACCATTCACAATAGGTGATATAAAAGCTCACCTCCTCCTCCTGTACAATGAATGAAAACACCTCTATATACAGTAGATAACACAGGATCCACCATTCACAATAGGTGATATCAAAGCTCAACTCCTCCTCCTGTACAATGACTGATAACACCTCTATATACAGTGGATAACACAGGTTCCACCATTCACAATAAGTGATATCACAGCTCACCTACTCCTCATGTACAATGACTGCTAACACCTCTATATACAGTAGATAACACAGGGGACCCACCATTCACAATAGGTGATATCACAGCTCACCTCCTCCTCCTGTATAATGACTGATGACACCTCTATATACAGTAGATTACACAGGATCCACCATTCACAATAGGTGATGTCACAGCTCACCTCCTCCTCCTGTACATTGACTGATAACACCTCTATATACTGTAGATAACACAGGATCCACCATTCACAAAAGGTGAGATCACAGCTCACCTCCTCCTCCTCCTGTAAAATGACTGATAACACCTCTATATACAGTAGATAACACAGGATCCACCATTCACAATAGGTGATATCACAGCTCACCTCCTCATCCTGTACAATGACTGATAACATGGTCATTTTTTGAAATTATAAGCATTAGCAGGTTATTAGAAACTGAAATCAAACAGTTTTCAACTCAAAACTTTATTCTAGGTGATGTTACATTTTCACATAGGACCCCTTGTTCGAAAGGAGCTTCTGAACGCTCTCGTCCATTGAATTTGTCAGGTTTTGGATGGTTTCTGCTTCAATTGTTTTGCATGAGGACAGAATACCCTCCCAGAGCTGTTGCTTAGATGTGAACTGCCTCCCGCCATCATAGACACTCCTTTTGATGATGCTCCAGAGGTTCTGAATGGGGTAGAGGTCAGGGGAGCATGGGGGTCACACCATAAGTTTGTCCCCTTTTATGCCCATATCAGCCAGAGATGCAGATGTTTTATGTGCAGCATGAGATGGTGCATTATCATGCAAAAAAATAATCTTGCTGTGAAATACATGGTTCTTCTTCTTGAACCATGGCAGGAAGTGCTGTTTGAGAAAATCCACATACATTATGGAGTTCATCTTTAGCGCCTTCAGGGATCCTAAAGGGGCCGACAATCTCTCTCCCCATGATTCCAGCCCAAAACATTACTCCACCTCCTCCTTGTTGGCGCTGTAGCCGTGTTTGCGTGGGGTGTCCATCAACCAGCCATCCTCCACTCCATCCATCTGGACCATCGAGCGCTGCACGGCACTCATCCGTGAACAAAACAGTTTTGAAATCAGTCTTCATGTAATGTTTGGCCCACTGGAGCCGTTTCTGCTTGTGTGAAGTGGATAGAGGAGGTCGACAGGATGGCATATGCACAGCTGCAAACCTCTGAAGGACCCTGCATCTTGTTGTTCGGGGGACGTTGGAGGCACCAGCAGCTTCAAAAACTTGTCTGCTGCTATGACAAGGCTTTTTTGCCGCTGCTCTTTTAACCTGACGTAATTGCCTGTAGGAAAGAGTCCTCAATTTGCCCTTATCAGCACGCACACGTGTGTACTGTGAATCAGCTACATACTTCTTGATTGCCAAGACACTTCATCCTGATCATCGCACAATGTTGATTGTAGTCATGCCTTGACCTAAACACTCCACAATTTGTTGCTTCTCAGCAGCCGACACATCCTTTTTCTTTCCCATTTTGGCAGAAAATGTATGCTGCTTAATAATGTGAGACAGCCTTCTTAAGTAGTCTTGCCTTTCATTGGACACACCTGCCAAACTAATTAGCACAGGTGTCTGCAATTGCTTACAGTGATATAAAGAGCCCTGACACACATCACCATCAATGAGTTTAACTGACAAACAAACAAATTCTTCCCTTATCACTCCTAAACACTTTTTGCATAATAATTTGGAACACAGTGTACATGTGCTTTTCCACAAAACACCAGTGGTTCACGTAGTGAATCTTACAGTTCTAACTTGCCAACCGTGGTCTGTATGGAGTTGTTCAATAAAGGGCCCAAAATTAAGATAACATAGATGGGAGAGGTCTCTATGAATAGGGATTCCTAAGTATTTGATACCCTGTGAGGGCCAGGCAAAGGGAAAGTTGGACTGGATGGAATCCTATATGGATTTGGGGAGGGAGACATCGAGGGCCTCAGACTTCGCTGCATTGATTTTAAAATTTGACCATGTAACAAAGTGATCTATTTCAGCCATAACAGCATGGATGGATATATGTGATTGAGTGATATATACTAGTACATCATCAGCAAATAGAGAGCACTTGTACTCGGTGCCTCCCACCTCAATCCACCTAATATTGGGGTTATGTCAAATTGATGAGAGCAGGTGCTCCATCACTAGGATGTATAAGAGAGGGGACAGAGGACATCCCTGCCTTGTCCCATTGGTGATTGTGAAAGGTGATGAAAATGTTCTGATGCACCCCCTGGGCCTTGGGACACCCGGAGCCGGACCCTTTTTGGCTGGATGCTGGTGATTGTAGTCTTCGTGGCGGCGACCCGGTTCCGTGGCTCAGGGTGGTCAAACCAGTGGCAGAACTATTTATGTGGTTTTGATGTTTAAATGTCCGACTACGCCACCCGTGGATTGCGGTCAGAGTGAACCGCCGCTGCAGGGCAGACCGCTGAGGCTGGTGTTGTGGGTGCAGCAGAGCGTAGCATAACTCCCCACGGGAGGAGTATAGCCTCAGGGCAGTGTATGCGGAGGATGGGGGTGATGGTGCAGGGCAGCAGCAGTAACGACACGGAGTCAGTGATGCAGTCCAGGGCCTTTACTCACAGTTCTTATTATCCAGACCACGTCTGCAGGTAACGGCTGCCCACGTCGTACTGTGCTCACCAGGTGAGGGGCTCATCAACTCCCAGATAACTTTGGAGCGCTTCACAGGACCCCCTTTGTGTGTCCTTTGTCTGGCCTTTCTTACCAACCCTTCTGTCCGGCTGCCTCGGGCCTCCTCTTGGTAAACTTGGCGCCAGTTTCCCTGACCCTATGTGCTGCCCTCCTAGCGGGTGTAGCGAGGGGCTGCGCCACATAAAATGTCACAGCCTCCGGTTTCTAGCTGAGGGTCGTTTCCTGCTTCCACTAGTTTCGGGGACCGGTCTCCCCCTTTGGCCTGACCCCTCCATGCAGGTGGATTCGGGCGTGCGGTGGCGACTCGCCCGTCCGTACCCCTGGGATCCCTTCGTTCCTCGTTCCTGGAGTCTTCTCCGTTCCTCTTCCTTCCTTCTCCCTCTTCCAGGCCTGGGCCTCTGTTACTAGGCCCGCCTCCGGAGCAGAGCTCATGCAGAGCCCCTGCTCCCTGCCACTTCTGCTCAGACTTCTCTGCACTGAACTAAGATGGTGCCCACCTTTTATACTCCCTTCTCAATGCACCCAGGAACTGCTTCCTCCCTGCTCCTGCACTACAGGGTTCCCCTTCCTCAGTGTTCCCTCCCCCCACTCCAGCCAGGGACAGGGACTGTCGTGCCCATCTCAGGGGCATATTGGTCGCCCTGCCCCACGGCAATGTGGTGTAATGCATGCAGGTGTCGGGTCCTGATCCACACTCCATCCTTACCTGAGAGTGAGATATCACACCTCTGGGTGAGGTGCAATACCTCTGTAGCAACCGAGCCCTCAGGGTGCTACAGTTCCATTTATCTTCAGCCTAGGTGACGTATTGCGATACAGGGCCGTGATTTTGGCTATAAAAGGGTCCCCTAGACCCCTACCCCAAGCTTTTTAAGAGAATCATATATGGCGTGCCAGGAGACTCTATGGAATGCTTTCTCAGCATCCAACGAGAGTATCTAATTACAAATTTTTAACTGCATCTAGCCCAGGAAATACTTTGTGCCTAGTAGCAGTGTCTGCTAGTCAGCGGATTATCCCGGCTGTTAAGCAAGCTACACCACCTGTAGTTTGGACACTTAATTTTTTCAAAGGAAATGCTTCGGGACCACGGGATACTCAGTGAAGAGCATCAGGAGGCACCCCAAGGCATAGGGGCTGGGACTGGAGGTAGGATGCCTTGCGGTGGACAGCCGAGCTCGATCCTTATAAAAGCTTTTTAACTGCAGCAGCTTTAGTGGACGCTACTGGAGCTGGAATTACGCGGCTGCTGGCATGAGACTTGCCCTCCAATAGATCCTTGTAAATCGATTTAAAGTGTATTCATTCAAATTAGAGAGACAATTTAAATTAAAAAGCTTAGAGCTGCCTCCACCACAGGGGGGCTCGCTCGACCCACCAGCGGACAGGCACCAGTATTGGGAGGGGGGGCTGGCCGTCAGGGTTCACCGCGGCTCTGGCACAAACCCGGCGACACGGAGGTGGCACGGGCAGGAGCGGACTGAACGTGTCGGCTTCTCACTTTTTGGATTTTAGAAGGGCATGACATGCCTATATCTGTGTATCCCCCTCCTTTTACTCCTCCACCTCTTTTCTTTTCTCATGACTATATGTACTTGTCACTTTTCCATGTGTTAGTTGTGTCTTCTGAGCAGTTTGTCAGCTTTTGGACACCTTTGAAGGTGTTTTCTATGTGTTTCTATGTGTTTTTGTTTGCCTGCCATTGGTTTTAACGGTGTTCGAAGGTGTTCGACGAACAGTTCGGCGAACACACGGGTGTTCGACGAACCGAACCGAACTCGAACACTACGGGGGTGGCTCAACACTAGTGGTTTATACAGAGGGCAGAAAATGATTTATTTAGGTTATTACTGTTTCTTTGTATATATTTAGAAATTTACTGTTTATTCTGGAACATTGATTCTGGTGGTTCATACAGGTATATTATTATTATTTATTATTATAGCGCCATTAATTCCATGGCGCTTTACATGTTTAAAAGGTGGGTATACATAGCAAACAACAAGTACAATAATTTGAACAAAAACGAGTCAGCGACTGGTACAGGAGGAGAGAGGATATCAATAGGTGATATCACAGCTCACCTCCTCATCCTGTACAATGACTGATAACACCTCTATATACAGTAGATGACACAGGGGACCCACCATTCACAATAGGTGATGTCACAGCTCACCTCCTCCTCCTGTATAATGACTGATAACACCTCTATATACAGTAGATAACACAGGATCCACCATTCACAATAAATGATATCACAGCTCACCTTCTTCTCCTCCTATACAATGACTGATAACACCTCTATATACAGTAGATAACACAGGATCCACCATTCACAATAGGTGATATCACAGCTCACCTCCTCCTCCTGTACAATGAATGATAACACCTCTATATACAGTAGATAACACAGGATCCACCATTCACAATAAGTGACATCACAGCTCACCTCCTCCTCCTTCTGTACAATGACTGATAACTAGTGTTGAGCGATACCTTCCAATATCAGGAAATATCGGATCGGATTGGATCGGGCCGATACTCAAAAATTATCGGATATCGCCGATTCCGATACCGGAAACCAATGCAAGTCAATGGGACACAAATATCGGAATGAAAATAAACCCTTTCTTTCCTTGTAGGTTAATTCTACATGAAGGAAAACAACTAACAATAATGTAGAATGTATTGGGGGAGGTGGTTGCCCAAATCGATGGGAACAGTGCTCACAGTGAAACATGAAAAGCCGGCAATTCATCAGCGGCATACACCGGTACCCGACAATTTAGAACAGAAAGAATAGAGCTTCACACATAGATTAGATAGATAGAAACATGTCAGTCACATATATAAGAAGTACAGTGACAGTGTTGGTTACTGTACTTGTCATTTAGTGTAAAGGATTTATTTAAAAAAATATTAGTGTTTTCTGCACCGTCTCTTTAAAAAAGCCGGCCGGCAATTCAGCAGCGGTACCCGACAATTTAGAACAGAAAGATAGAGCATCACACATAGATTAGATAGATAGAAACATGTCAGTCACATATATAATAAGTACAGTGACAGTGTTGGTTACTGTACTTGTCATTTAGTGTTAAAATAAAGGATTTATTAAAAAAAAAATTGGCGTGGGGTTCCCCGTAATTTAAGTCTCTAGCGGAGGTTAAGCAGACGGCTGGGGCAGATATTTGAAGCCTGGGAAGGGGGTAATACCCACGGAGCTTCCCAGGCTACTAATATCAGCCCCCAGCTGTCTGCCTAGCCTTTGCTAGCTATTAAAATGGGGGACCCCCCAAAAAATGACGTGGGGTCCCCCCTATTTTAATAGCTAGCAAAGGCTAGGCAGACAGCTGGGGGCTGATATTAATCGCCCAGGAAGGGTGCCATGAATATTGGCCCCCTCCCAGGCTAGAAACACCAGCTGTCAGCCGCCCCAGAAATGGCGCATCCAGAGGATGCGCTAATTCTGGCACTTAGCCTCGCTCTTCCCACTTCCCTGTAGCGGTGGCAGTCGGGTAATAGGGCTGGGGTTGATGTCAGGTTATAATGCCAGCTGACATCAAGCCCAGGTTAGTAATGGAGAGGCGTCTATAAGACACCCCCATTACTAACCCCATAGTCAAAGTTAAAAAAAAACACAAACACCCAGAATAAAGTCCTTTAATTGAAATAAACACACAATTCTTTATTGTTCTAAATTAAACCATACTTACCATCACGCCCATTCCAGCTGAAGCCAACGATCTCCTGCAATAAAAGAAAAATAATAAAGCAACATCATCCTTACCTTCCCATGGTTCCCAGGACAGCTCCAGCTCTGCTACATCGAGATGACAGGCTGGATCACAGCAGAACGCTGCCATCCAGCCTGTCATGCCGCAGACACTGAGAAGCTCAGGCATGCTTGCGCTCCTCAGTGTCTGGCTGTGACGGCATCCAGATGAGCCGACAATAAACTCAGCTCACCTCATGCACGTCACTGACAGCGTGGGAGAATTCTCCTGCGCATGCGGTGAGCTTGAGAGACTCGGCTCATCTGGATGCCGTCACAGCCAGACACTGAGGAGCGCAAGCATGCCTGAGCTTCTCAGTGTCTGCGGCATGACAGGCTGGATGGCAGCGTTCTGCTGTGATCCAGCCTGTCATCTCGATGTAGCAGAGCTGGAGCTGTCCTCGGAACTATGGGAAGGTTAGGATGATGTTCCTTTATTATTTTTCTTTTATTGCAGGAGATCGTTGGCTTCAGCTGGAATGGGCGTGATGGTAAGTATGGTTTAATTTAGAACAATAAAGAATTGTGTGTTTATTTCAATTAAAGGACTTTATTCTGGGTGTTTGTGTTATTTTTTAACTTTGACTATGGGGTTAGTAATGGGGGTGTCTTATAGACGCCTCTCCATTACTAACCTGGGCTTGATGTCAGCTGGCATTATAAGCTGACATCAACCCCAGCCCTATTACCCCACTGCCACCACTACAGGGCAGTGGGAAGAGCGAGGCTAAGTGCCAGAATTGGCGCATCCTATGGATGCGCCATTTCTAGGGCAGCTGACGGCTGGTGTTTCTAGCCTGGGAGGGGGCCAATATTCATGGTACCCTTCCTGGGCTATTAATATCAGCCCCCAGCTGTCTGCCTAGCCTTTGCTAGCTATTAAAATAGGGGGGAACCCACGTCATTGTTTTGGGGGTCCCCCATTTTAATAGCTAGTAAAGGCTAGGTATTCAGCTGGGGGCTGATATTAGTAGCCTGGGAAGCTCTGTGGGTATTACCCCCTTCCCAGGCTTCAAACATCTGCCCCAGCCGTCAGCTTAACCTCTGCTAGAGACTAAAATTACGGGGAACCCAACGCCAATTTTTTTTTTTATAAATCCTTTATTTTAACACTAAATGACAAGTACAGTAACCAACACTGTCACTGTACTTATTATATATGTGACTGACATGTTTCTATCTATCTAATCTATGTGTGATGCTCTATCTTTCTGTTCTAAATTGTCGGGTACCGATGCTGAATTGACGGGCCGCTTTTTTAAAGAGATGGTGCATGAAAACACTATTATTTTTTTAAATAAATCCTTTAACACTAAATGACAAGTACAGAAACCAACACTGTCACTGCACTTCTTATATATGTGACTGACATGTTTCTATCTATCTAATCTATGTGTGAAGCTCTATTCTTTCTGTTCTAAATTGTCGGGTACCGGTATATGCTGCTGATGAATTGCAGGCTTTTCATCTTTCACTGTGAGCACTGTTCCCATCGATTTGGGCAACCACTGTAATGCCACAACCACCATGGCTGTGGCATTAATGTCTTAAAAAAATATTAGTTCCTGCTATTCCATTTAATTATAATGTAAGGGAGATAATGTAATGTCAGCGGCGCTTGAGCAGGAGAATTCTCCCACGCTGGGGAGAATTCTCCCACGCTGGGATGGCATTCTGATGACAGGCTGGATCGCAGCTGAGCGCTGCCATCCAGCTTGTCATCCTTCAGAGACACTGCAGAGCGCAGGCATTATGTGAACTTCCGATTACGCTATTCGATATTGTAAAAGTATCGGAACTCAGCATCGGACCTCCGATACAGCGAATATCGGTCGATACCCGATATTTCAGTATCGGAATGCTCAACACTACTGATAACACCTCTATATACAGTAGATAACACAGGGGACCCACCATTCACAATAGGTGATATCACAGATCACCTCCTCCTCCTGTATAATGACTGATAACACTTCTATAAACAGTAGGTAACACAGGATCCACCATTCACAATAAGTGATATCACAACTCACCTCCTCTTCCTCCTGTACAATGACTGATAACACCTCTATATACAGTAGATAACACAGGATCCACCATTCACAATAGGTGATATCACAGCTCACCTCCTCCTCCTCCTGTACAATGACTGATAACACCTCTATATACAGTAGATAACACAAGATCCACCATTCACAATAGGTGATATAAAAGCTCAACTCCTCCTCCTGTACAATGACTAATAACACCTCTATATACAGTGGATAACAAAGGTTCCACCATTCACAATAAGTGATATCACAGCTCACCTACTCCTCCTGTACAATGACTGCTAACAACTCTATATACAGTAGATAACACAGGGGACCCACCATTCACAATAGGTGATATCACAGCTCACCTCCTCCTCCTGTATAATGAGTGATGACACCTCTATATACAGTAGATTACACAGGATCCACCATTCACAATAGGTGATATCACAGCTCACCTCCTCATCCTGTACAATGACTGACAACACCTCTATATACAGTAGATGACACAGGGGACCCACCATTCACAATAGGTGATGTCACAGCTCACCTCCTCCTCCTGTACATTGACTGATAACACCTCTATATACAGTAGATAACACAGGATCCACCATTCACAATAGGTGATATCACAGCTCACCTCCTCATCCTGTACAATGACTGATAACACCCTTATATTCAGTAGATAACACAGGATCCACCATTCACAATAGGTGATATCACAGCTCACCTCCTCCTCCTGTACAATGACTGATAACACCTCTATATACAGTAGATAACACAGTATCCACCATTCACAATAGGTGAGATAACAGCTCACCTCCTCCTCCTCCTGTACAATGACTGATAACACCTCTAAATACAGTGGATAACACAGGATCCACCATTCACAATAGGTGATATCACAGCTCACCTCCTCATTCTGTACAATGACTGATAACACCTCTATATACAGTAGATGACACAGGGGACCCAACATTCACAATAGGTGATGTCACAGCTCACCTCCTCCTCCTGTACAATGACTGATAACACCTCTATATACAGTAGATAACACAGGATCCACCATTCACAATAGGTGATATAAAAGCTCACCTCCTCCTCCTGTACAATGAATGATAACACCTCTATATACAGTAGATAACACAGGATCCACCATTCACAATAGGTGATATCAAAGCTCAACTCCTCCTCCTGTACAATGACTGATAACACCTCTATATACAGTGGATAACACAGGTTCCACCATTCACAATAAGTGATATCACAGCTCACCTACTCCTCACGTGCAATGACTGCTAACACCTCTATATACAGTAGATAACACAGGGGACCCACCATTCACAATAGGTGATATCACAGCTCACCTCCTCCTCCTGTATAATGATTGATGACACCTCTATATACAGTAGATTACACAGGATCCACCATTCACAATAGGTGATGTCACAGCTCACCTCCTCCTCCTGTACATTGACTGATAACACCTCTATATACTGTAGATAACACAGGATCCACCATTCACAATAGGTGATATCACAGCTCACCTCCTCATCCTGTACAATGACTGATAACACCTCTATATTCAGTACATAACACAGGATCCACCATTCACAATAGGTGATATCACAGCTCACCTCCTCATCCTGTACAATGACTGATAACACCTCTATATTCAGTACATAACACAGGTTCCACCATTCACAATAAGTGATATCACAGCTCACCTACTCCTCATGTGCAATGACTGCTAACACCTCTATATACAGTAGATAACACAGGGGACCCACCATTCACAATAGGTGATATCACAGCTCACCTCCTCCTCCTGTACATTGACTGATAACACCTCTATATACAATAGATAACACAGGATCCACAATTCACAATAGGTGAGATCACAGCTCATCTCCTTCTCCTCCTGTACAATGACGGATAACACCTCTATATACAGTAGATAACACAGGATCCACCATTCACAATAGGTGATAAAACAGCTCACCTCCTCCCAATGAATGATAACACCTCTATATACAGTAGATTACACAGGATCCACCATTCACAATAGGTGAGATCACAGCTCACCTCCTCCTCCTGTACAATGACTGATAACACCTCTATATACAGTAGATAACACAGGATCCACCATTCACAATAGGTGATATCACATTTCACCTCCTCCTCCTCCTGTACAATGACTGATAACACCTCTATTTACAGTAGATAACACAGGATCCACCATTCACAATAGGTGATATAACAGCTCACCTCCTCCTCTTGTGCAATGAATGATAACACCTCTATATACAGTAGATTACACAGGATACACCATTCACAATAGGTGAGATCACAGCTCATCTCCTTCTCCTCCTGTACAATGACGGATAACACCTCTATATACAGTAGATAACACAGGATCCACCATTCACAATAGGTGATATCACATTTCACCTCCTCCTCCTCCTGTACAATGACTGATAACACCTCTATTTACAGTAGATAACACAGGATCCACCATTCACAATAGGTGATATAACAGCTCACCTCCTCCTCCTGTGCAATGAATGATAACACCTCTATATACAGTAGATTACACAGAATACACCATTCACAATAGGTGAGATCACAGCTCATCTCCTTCTCCTCCTGTACAATGACGGATAACACCTCTATATACAGTAGATAACACAGGATCCACCATTCACAATAGGTGATATCACATTTCACCTCCTCCTCCTCCTGTACAATGACTGATAACACCACTATATACAGTAGATAACACAGGTTCCACCATTCACAATAAGTGATATCAAAGCTCACCTCCTCCTCCTGTACAATGACTGATAACACCTCTATATACAGTAGATAACACAGGATCCACCATTCACAATAGGTGATATCACAGCTCACCTCCTCCTCCTCCTGAACAATGACTGATAACACCTCTATATACAGTAGGTAAAACAGGATCCACCATTCACAATAGGTGATATTACAACTCACCTCCTCCTCCTGTACAATGACTGATAACACCTCTATATACAGTAGGTAACACAGGATCCTCCATTCACAATAGGTGATATTACAGCTCACCTCCTCCTCCTCCTGTACAATGACTGATAACACCTCCATATACAGTAGATAACAAAGGATCCACCATTCACAATAGGTGATATCACAGCTCACCTCCTCCTCCTGTACAATGAATGATAACACCTCTATATACAGTAGGTTACACAGGATCCACCATTCACAATAGGTAAGATCACAGCTCACCTCCTCCTCCTCCTCCTCCTGTACAATAACTGATAACACCTCTATATACAGTAGATAACACAGGATCCACCATTCACAATAGGTGATATCACAGCTCACCTCCTCCTCCTCCTGTACAATGACTGATAACACCTCTATATACAATAGATAACAGAGGTTCCACCATTCACAATAAGTGATATCACAGCTCACCTCCTCCTCCTGTACAATGACTGATAACACCTCTATATACAGTAGATAACAAAGGGGACCCACCATACACAATAGGTGGTATCACAGCTCACCTGCTGCCCCTGTATAATGACTGATAACACCTCTATATACAGTAGGTAACACAGGATCCACCATTCACAATAGGTGATATAACAACTCACCTCCTCCTCCTCCTGTACAATGACTGATAACACCTCTATATACAGTAGATAACACAGGATCCACCATTCACAATAAATGATATCACAGCTCACCTCCTCCTCCTCCTGTACAATGACTGATAACACCTCTATATACAGTAGAGAACACAGGATCCACCATTCACAATAGGTGATATCACAGCTCACCTCCTCCTCCTGTACAATGAGTGATAACACCTCTATATACAGTAGATTACACAGGATCCACCATTCTCAATAGGTGAGATCACAGCTCACCTCCTCCTCCTGTAAAATGACTGATAACACCTCTATATACAGTAGATAACACAGGATCCACCATTCACAATAGGTGATATCACAGCTCACCTCCTCATCCTGTACAATGACTGATAACACCTCTATATACAGTAGATGACACAGGGGACCCACCATTCACAATAGGTGATGTCACAGCTCACCTCTTCCTCCTGTATAATGACTGATAACACCTCTATATACAGTAGATAACACAGGATCCACCATTCACAATAAATGATATCACAGCTCACCTCCTCCTCCTGTACAATGACTGATAACACCTCTATATACAGTAGATAACACAGGATCCACCATTCACAATAGGTGATATCACAGCTCACCTCCTCCTCCTGTACAATGAATGATAACACCTCTATATACAGTAGATAACACAGGATCCACCATTCACAAAAGGTGAGATCACAGCTCACCTCCTCCTCCTCCTGTAAAATGACTGATAACACCTCTATATACAGTAGATAACACAGGATCCACCATTCACAATAGGTGATATCACAGCTCACCTCCTCCTCCTGTACAATGAGTGATAACACCTCTATATACAGTAGATTACACAGGATTCACCATTCTCAATAGGTGAGATCACAGCTCACCTCCTCCTCCTGTAAAATGACTGATAACACCTCTATATACAGTAGATAACACAGGATCCACCATTCTCAATAGGTGATATCACAGCTCACCTCCTCATCCTGTACAATGACTGATAACACCTCTATATACATTAGATGACACAGGGGACCCACCATTCACAATAGGTGATGTCACAGCTCACCTCCTCCTCCTGTATAATGACTGATAACACCTCTATATACAGTAGATAACACAGGATCCACCATTCACAATAAATGATATCACAGCTCACCTCCTCCTCCTCCTGTACAATGACTGATAACACCTCTATATACAGTAGATAACACAGGATCCACCATTCACAAAAGGTGATATCACAGCTCACCTCCTCCTCCTGTACAATGAATGATAACACCTCTATTTACAGTAGATAACACAGGATCCACCATTCACAAAAGGTGAGATCACAGCTCACCTCCTCCTCCTCCTGTAAAATGACTGATAACACCTCTATATACAGTAGATAACATAGGATCCACCATTCACAATAGGTGATATCACAGCTCACCTCCTCATCCTGTACAATGACTGATAACACCTCTATATACAGTAGATGACACAGGGGACCCACCATTCACAATAGGTGATGTCACAGCTCACCTCCTCCTCCTGTACATTGACTGATAACACCTCTATATACAGTAGATAACAAAGGATCCACCATTCACAATAGGTGATATCACAGCTCACCTCATCATCCTGTACAATGACTGATATCCTCTATATTCAGTAGATAACACAGGATCCACCATTCACAATAGGTGATATCACAGCTCACCTTCTCCTCCTGTACAATGACTGATAACACCTCTATATACAGTAGATAACACATGATCCACCATTCACAATAAGTGATATCACAGCTCACCTCCTCCTCCTCCTGTACAATGACGATAACACCTCTATATACAGTAGATAACACAGTATCCACCATTCACAATAGGTGAGATCACAGCTCACCTCCTCCTCCTCCTGTACAATGACTGATAACACCTCTAAATACAGTAGATAACACAGGATCCACCATTCACAAGAGGTGATATCACAGCTCACCTCCTCATCCTGTACAATGACTGATAACACCTCTATATACAGTAGATGACACAGGGAACCCAACATTCACAATAGGTGATGTCACAGCTCACCTCCTCCTCCTCCTGTGCAATGACTGATAACATCTCTATATACAGTAGAAAACACAGGATCCACCATTCACAATAGGTGATATCACATTTCACCTCCTCCTCCTCTTGTACAATGACTGATAACACCTCTATATACAGTAGATAACACAGCTTCCACCATTCACAATAAGAGATATCACAGCTCACCTCCTCCTCCTGTACAATGACTGATAACACCTCTATATACGGTAGATAACACAGGGGACCCACCATTCACAATAGGTGGTATCACAGCTCACCTCCTCCCACTGTATAATGACTGATAACACCTCTATATACAGTAGGTAACGCAGGATCCACCATTCACAATAGGTGATATTACAACTCACCTCCTCCTCCTGTACAATGACTGATAACACCTCTATATACAGTAGATAACACAGGATCCACAATTCACAATAGGTGATATCACAGCTCACCTCCTCCTCCTCCTGTACAATGACTGATAACACCTCTATATACAGTAGATAACAAAGGATCCACCATTCACAATAGGTGATATCACAGCTCACCTCCTCCTCCTGTACAATGAATGATAACACCTCTATATACAGTAGATTACACAGGATCCACCATTCACAATAGGTGATGTCACAGCTCACCTCCTCCTCCTGTACAATGACTGATTACACCTGTATATAGAGTAGATAACACAGGATCCACCATTCACAATAGGTGATATCACTGCTCACCTCCTCCTCCTGTATAATGACTGATAACACCTCTATATACAGTAGGTAACACAGGATCCACCATTTACATTAGGTGATGTCACAGCTCACCACCTCCTCCTCCTGTACAATGACTGATAACACCTCTATATACAGTAGATAACACAGGATACACCATTCACAATAGTTGATGTCACAGCTCACTTCCTCATCCTGTACAATGACTGATAACACCTCTATATACAGTAGATAACACAGGATACACCATTCACAATAGGTGATATCACAGCTCACCTCCTCCGGTATAATGACTGATAACACCTCTACATACAGTAGATAACACAGGGGACCCACCATTCACAATAGGTGATATCACAGCTCACCTCCTCATCCTGTACAATGACTGTAAAATCCTTTGAAAAGTTGTAAAATGGCGTTTTCTACCAGTTTTCGGAAGCTCTGCCAAAATTGGCGAAGCTCGGTAGGGACCGGGCGGGATGGGAAGTAGTTACGCTCGCCTGTCAAATTCATCAAAAGTGGTTGTGTTTCTCACACCAGAAAAGTTTCTTCAGTTTCATAAACTTGAATGGGTGAGCTTCATCTGATTTCCGGAAGAAACTAGTGGATACTGAGATTTTGTTCACATGCAGATGCGGTCAGTGAAAAATTGTTCATCTCTTCATTTAAAAAAAAAAAAAAGAAGACGTGTAAAACTAATACATTTTCCAGAGTGCTGAGAAATTATGTGAAATGATTGATTCTACAGGTGCATCTCATTAAATTAGAATATCATCAAAAAAGTTAATTTATTTCAGTTCTTCAATACAAAAAGTGAAACTCCTATATTATATAGAGTCATTACACACATAGTGATCTATTTCAAGTGTTTATTTCTGTTAATGTTGATGATTATGGCTTACAGCCAATGAAGACACAAAAGTCATTATCTCAGTAAATTAAAATAATTAACAAAAAACACTTGCAAAGGCTTACTAGGCGTTTAATAAGGTCCCTCAGTCTGTTTCAGTAGGCTCCACAATCATGGGGAAGACTGCTGACTTGACAGATGTCCAGAAGGCAATCACTCTGCAAGGTCCCAGAGTCTGGAGGAAGAGTGGAGAGGCCACAATCCAAGCTGTTGGAGGTCTAGTGTGAAGTCTCCACAATCAGTGATGGTTTGGGGAGCCATGTCATCTGCTGGTGTAGGTCCACTGTGTTTTATCAAGACCAAAGTCAGCGCAGCCGTCTACCAGGACATTTTAGAGCACTTCATGCTTCCCTCTGCCGACAAGCTTTTTGGAGATGGAAATGTCATTCTCCAACAGGACTTGGCCCCTGTCCACACTGCCAAAAGTACCAATACCTGGTTTACACACAACAGTATCACTGTGCTTGATTGGCAGCAAACTCGCCTGACCTTAACCCCATAGAGAATCTATTATAGAGAATCTATGGGGTATTGTCAAGAGGAAGATGAGAGACCCCAGACCCCACAATGCAGACGAGCTGAAGGCGGCTATCAAAGCCACCTGGGCTTCCATAACACCTCAGCAGTGCCACAGGCTGATCGCCTCCATGCCACTTTGCCGCATTGATGCAGTAATTGATGCACAAGTGTAAAAAAAATACTTCTTTCTGTATTTTTTCTCTATCGAGGACTTCTCAAAGTTTCAATATCAAGATATCCTTATAAAAAAATGTATCTATTTATTCTCGGGTTGTCCATTAAAAAGAATGATTTCAGAAGGTACATACAATAATTAGTTACAAAGTGATTGTCCATATGTCCATAATTAGCTTAATTGTTGAGATTCACCCATCTTTCCCTGGGATCCTGAATGGTAGATTGCGTCTGTCTGTGTCCAGCACGTGTGTCAGGATGACACCATGTGTCCCTTGGGCCTACATCAGCAGCTGGTTTACACACAGCCCTCGTCCTGTGTCCTGTGGAATGGTAAGAAGCCCCCCTGTCTCTAACATGGGCCTTTATTGCACCTGTTATTCCGCATATGGTAATGAACTAAAAATACACACACAAATAGCGCATGTCATCTAGAAACGATGGCTGATGCAATCTTATGTATGGTACAGAACTCAGAATTAAGAATAAAATGAATATCCATAATTAATATTTAACAACAAGGAGCCCTGAAGTATTGAGGGCTTTTACTGAACATACATTTGAGTAGAACAACATTTCGGATTTTAAAATCAGTTTTCTAGCAGTTGATATAAAGTATTCTAATTTACTGAGATAATGACTTTTGTGTTTTCATTGGCTGTAAGCCATAATCATCGACATCAACAGAAATAAACACTTGGAATAGATCACTCTGTGTGCAATGACTCTATATAATATAGGAGTTTCACTTTTTGTATTGAAGAAGTGAAATAAATTAACTTTTTGATGATATTCTAATTTAGTGAGAGGCATCTGTATATTATTTTTCCATTTATGTTAAAGGGGCTGTCCACTGCTAATTCCGTCTTTGGCGATTTTCTGTTTTTACGCATTTGTTTTTTTCCCACCCTTCTTTGTTTTTACAGTGTTCATTGAGCGTTAAGATGACTATTATGGCAATACCAAATTTATTTCATTTGTGAAAAATTACAAAAATCTATAAACTAAAAATAAATAACAGCAAAACACAACAACTTGGTGTCATTTTCGAAGACCAGTAACATTTTTCAGTCAATGGAGTTGTTTGAGAGCTTTCTTTTCACGTGGCAGGTTGTATCATTTTGGAAAATAGTTGATATTTTGGTCATTTTTTTTAAAATTTGGAATAAGTATGGCAACTGAGAAACATCAAATCTTGAGTTTTGATTCTGTTTTTACTTTGCTCTTGTGTTTTCTACAGAGGTAAAATTACTTTTACGAATGTGGCAATATAAAAAGCCGAAGAGATGATCATACACAGTAATTTTTTTCCCACTTAGACCATTGGTTCGCGTAGAAAAACAATCACATTGACATCAGTCCATGTGCGATCAGTTTTCAGTCCTGAGAGAACATAGACTGAAAATGTCTGTGTGCACTTAGCCTTAGGCCGAATTCAGAAGGCCGTCATAAAAAAAAGGTAATTTTTTTTTTTTTGCCTAAAACCACATCACTTTTCAGCTTTCTTGGGTGTTTTCAGTTTATTTTATTGGTGATTTCTGATGTTTCTATGAAATCCATGGAGAGATAAAAAGCTAATGCTTTTCAAGGTAAAAACGCTTGCAAAACTCTCTATGGCTATGTTCACATGTTGTGTTTTTGCTGCGTTTTTTTTTCTGCAGGCAAAACCTGCTCTCTTGGCAGTAAAGAAGCTGCTTACAAAAACACAGGTTTTGCTGCATTTTTGCACTATTTTTTTCAGGTACATTTGTCTCTTGTGCATGCTGATAAATTTTAGTGCTGCAAAAAAATACATCATGTAAATTCCTGAGGAGTTTTCTGCACCAAGAATGTAGCAAAACCTGATACCTGCATTTTTTGCTGTGTTTTTGCACTTACTTGTTTTTGCGTATATACAGTGCAGACCAAAAGTTTGGACACACCTCATTTAAAGATTTTTCTGTATTTTCATGACTTTGAAAATTGTACATTAAGGCTATGTGCCCACGATGCAGAAATGCTCAGGATTTTTTTCTGAGCTTTTCTGCATCTCCCTGGCAGAAAAAAACGCATGCGGATTGGACATGCGGATGGTACATGCGTTTTCCTGCCAGGGACATGCGAATGTGAAGCGTTCTTCATTGCATTTCCGCATGCGGGTTGACAAGCGCTTTCCAAGTGATTTTAGCATCACTTGGAAAGTGCTTGACAACTCGGTCACACTATATAAATCCATGCAACCGGCATGGATTTATATAGTGTGACCTGAGAGAATGTCAAAAAATAAAAAATAAACCTATACTTACCTTCCGATGGCCCCCGCAGTCTTGCTGCGCTCCTGTGCTGGCTGCCGGCAGATCACAGTACGCTGTATTGTAAGACCTGCCGTCACATGACTATGACGTCAGCGCAGGTCCTACAGTCCTGCGCGAGCTGTAGGCAAGCACAGGGAAGGAGTCCGGGGGCCGTCGGAAGGTGAATATAATCTTTATTTTATATTTTATTCTTTTTTTACAGCTTTTAATGGTACCTGTGTGTGGAGGAGAGCCTCCTGTCCTCCACACCCGGGTACCATCCGCACATTAGAACGCACCAATTACGCAAGTACAGATGCAGTCTTGCGGAATTGGCACGTTCTAATGCAAGTCAATGGCGGCGAAAACGCAGCACTTCCGCAAAATAATTGGTAGTGCTGAGTTTTTTTCCGCAATGATAATACGCAGCGGAAATTTCCGCAGCACGTGCACAGCACATGCGGATTATGATTGGGGAACATGGCAGGCCTTCTACCATGCGTTTTTTAAGCGTTTCTGCAGCATTTTTTCCGCTGCGGAAACGCTTAAAAAACGCATCGTGGGCACACAGCCTTACACTGAAGGCATCAAAACTATGAATTAACACGTGGAATCATATAATTAACAAGAAAGTGTGAAACAACTGAAAATATGTCTTATATTCTAGTTTCTTCAAAGTAGCCACCTTTTGCTTTGATGACTGCTTTGCACACTCTTGGCATTCTCTTGATGAGCTTCAAGAGGTAGTCACCGAAAATGATCTTCCAACAATCTTGAAGGAGTTCCCAGAGATGCTTAGCACTTGTTGGCCCTTTTGCCTTCACTCTGTGGTCCAGCTCACCCCAAACCATCTCGATTGGGTTCAGGTCTGGTGACTATGGAGGCCAGGTCATCTGGCGTAGCACCCCATCACTCTCCTTCTTGGTCAAATTGCCCTTACACAGCCTGGAGGTGTGTTTGGGGTCATTGTCCTGTTGAAAAATAAATGATAGTCCAACTAAATGCAAACCAGATGGAATAGCATGCCGCTGCAAGATGCTGTGGTAGCCATGCTGGTTCAGTATGCCTTCAATTTTGAATAAATCCCCAACAGTGTCACCAGCAAAGCACCCCCACACCATCACACCTCCTTCTCCATGCTTCACGGTGGGAGCCAGGCATGTAGAGTCCATCCGTTCACCTTTTCTGCGTCGCACAAAGACACGGTGGTTGGAACCAAAGACCTCAAATTTGGACTCATCAGACCAAAGCACAGATTTCCACTGGTCTAATGTCCATTCCTTGTGTTCTTTAGCCCGAACAAGTCTCTTCTGCTTGTTGCCTGACCTTAGCAGTGGTTTCCCAGCAGCTATTTTACCATGAAGGCCTGCTGCACAAAGTCTCCTCTTAACAGTTGTAGAGATGTGTCTGCTGCTAGTACTCTGTGTGGCATTGACCTGGTCTCTAATCTGAGCTGCTGTTAACCTGCGATTTCTGAGGCTGTTGACTCGGATAAACTTATCCTCAGAAGCAGAGGTGACTCTTGGTCTTCCTTTCCTGGGGCGGTCCTCATATGAGCCAGTTTCTTTGTAGCGCTTGATGGTTTATGCAACTGCACTTGGGGACACTTTCAAAGTTTGCCCAATTTTTCGGACTGACTGACCTTTATTTCTTAAAGTAATGATGACCACTCGTTTTTCTTTACTTAGAATTTGTATTATGGCAAGAAAAAAGCAGCTAACAGTCTATTCAGTAGGACTATCAGCTGTGTATCCACCTGACTTTTGCACAACACAACTGATGGTTCCAACCCCATTTATAAGGCAAGAAACCCATTTATTAAACCTGACAGGGCACACCTGTGAAGTGAAAACCATTTCCGGTGACTACCTCTTGAAGCTCATCAAGAGAATGCCAAGAGTGTGCAAAGCAGTCATCAAAGCAAAAGGTGGCTACTTTGAAGAACCTAGAATATAAGACATATTTTCAGTTGTTTCACACTTTTTTGTTAAGTATATAATTCCACATGTGTTAATTCATAGTTTTGATGCCTTCAGTGTGAATGTACAATTTTCATAGTTATGAAAATACAGAAAAATCTTTAAATGAGGTGTGTTCAAACTTTTGGTCTGTACTGTATATGTGTGTGTATATATATATATATGTGTGTGTGTATATATATGTGTATGTATATATATGTGTGTGTATATATATGTGTGTATGTATATATATATGTGTATGTATATATGTGTGTGTATGTATATATGTGTGTGTGTATATATGTGTGTGTATATATATATGTGTGTGTATGTATATATGTGTGTGAGTATATATGTGTGTATATATATATATGTGTGTGTATACAGTATATATATATTTGTGTGTATATAAAGTATATATGTGTGTGTATGTATATATGTGTGTATATATGTGTATGTATATATATATATGTGAGTGTATGTATGCTTATATATATATATATACACACACACACACACACACACACACACACACACACACACACACACATATTAGTGCCCCTTGTACATTTATGAGGTGTTTTTATATATTACCACTTGTAAAGAGGGCAGCTTGGCATATGACTGGAAATGTACAAAGTGTGTATAATTTATATACATATTTATTTTACTGTGTGTATATATGTACATATATATATATATATATATATATATATATATATATATATATATATATATATATTACTACTTGTAAAAGAGCAGTTTGGAATATGAGGCAACTACAACAATAAAATGGAGGATAATGTATGACTGAAAATGCACAAAGTGTGTATAAATTATATATATAGATCTATCTATCCATCTATCTACACTATGTACATTTCCAGTCATACATTATTCTCCATTTTATTGTGATTCTTGCAATTGCCTGCCTCATATGAGACCGAGCTACTCTCTTACAAGAGGTCACACCTGCTCCTATAACTTCTTATGAGAGAGGGTAAAATCCATGTTAAACATGCTGTCCTCTATGGAGGGCTCTGGTCTCCATTTTGTTGAAGCCGTCCAATCCTAGCGGGGGGCGTGGCTACAGTTGGGCGGGCGCAGCAGGAGGAGCTCTAGCCTCTTGTAGCCATTTTGAGAGATGTTGTGTAAAGGGTGGACCTGGGTTTTTCTCTGTCTGAGGGAGAAATGTGATTTGAAGTAGAGAGGGAATAAATTGCTAGACCTAAAAGAACAATCAGAAACAGAGTTCACAATTAATGATATGACAGAGCAGACAGGACAGCGCATACTAAATATGTCAGGAAACCAGTGATATATGTAATGGAGGCATCGCTGAGGGAAAATAGTAACGGCCATATAATGTACAAACTGGCAGGAAACTACAGATATCCCAGTAATGGAGGACATGCAGCCCTTCTCTGAGGAAAGTGTGTGATGAGCAGAAATGAGGGAACATTAATGCTAAATCTAAGAGGCCTGAATATATTACACACTTCCTGACAGGAGGCTGTAAACATACAGATAATGGAGGACATGGAGCACGTCTGAGGGAAAATGACAGAAACTAGGAAAAGAGCAGCCAGTATACGCTGTATACAGTATGAGGGAGATGGCTGCATATCGCAGCAATATGTAATGGAGGATGATGGCAGTGGGGGCTTTGCCATAAAATTTTAAAACTTTTTTAAAAAAAATGCGCAAGTCTGTTAATTTTAATAAAAATAGGTTCATGCGACATCAAACTGGAAAA
The DNA here is from genome assembly GCF_046119375.1 of Phyllobates terribilis. Classification (NCBI taxonomy): domain Eukaryota; kingdom Metazoa; phylum Chordata; class Amphibia; order Anura; family Dendrobatidae; genus Phyllobates; species Phyllobates terribilis. The sequence continues at coordinate 677,519,104 of NW_027362763.1, read as the reverse complement.
TCCTACATGCGTAGCAAGAAAACAATGCAAATAATTCACTTATTGCAAAGTGGGTGACAAAATAAATTTTTACTTAATGTGTGCTTCGTAAGGCAGAACTCGTCTAACCCCTGCCTATAAAAGTAATAAAAAAAACACTCCCTAATCTGGAATAAATTAATTTTAATAGATTTTGGTTTATCAAATATTGTGGTTTTTAGATGAGTATATATTATTAGAATGGAGAATATGGAGGAGAAAAACTGAAATAAAATACTACAAAAATATGATCAACCTCTTGAAGGAACATTACAATCCAGTAATTTTATTTTTTGTCGCACATCAGTAATTAAATGAGGTTTTTACATCTTGACGCTGGTGTTTCTTCCCCAACTATGATGTTTATTAAACTGAATTTTTAAACAAAAAATATTTGGGACAAGTTTTTTTCATTGTTTCCCCCCACCCCCCCAGTTAGAGAACCAAAACGAATTGCCTTCGCCATATAAGAAGTGCCCTTTTTTTTCTTTTCCCCACAGGATGAGCTATATTTTTTTAGTGCTGCTATGTTTGAATGCATTTATTTCATGGTATTCCCACATTTAAATGCTATCAGTTATCCAAGCAGGTGGATTTTCCGTGACAAATATTGGGACAACTTTAACTTGTGGGAATACACCTGTAATACCAATTTTTTGTAAAAAAAAAAATTATGCAGTTCATCACATAGTATAATTAACATTTTAGTTTAACCCTTTCACCCCCGGGCCATTTTCTGTTTTTGAGTTTTCGTTTTTTGCTACCCTTGTTCCCAGAGCCATAGCGTTTTTATGTTTTGGTCAATATGGTCGTGTGAGGGCTTATTTTTTGCGGGACGAGTTGTACTTTTCAACGCCATTACTAGTTTTACCATATCATATACGGGAAAACGGGAAAAAAATTCCAAGCGCGGTGAAATTGCAAAAAAAGTGCAATACCACAGATGTTTTTTTTTTTTTTTTCTACCACGTTCACTGAATGCTAAAACTGACCTGCCAGTATTATTCTCCAGGTCATTACGAGTTCGTAGACACCTAACATGTATAGGTTCTTTTTTATTTAAGTCGTGAAAAAAAAATTCCAAATTTGGTTAAAAAAAAAAAAAAAGGTGCCATTTTCCGAAACCCGTAGCGTCTCCATTTTTTGGGATATGGGGCCAGGTGAGGGCTTTTTTTTTGCGCACTGAGCTCAAGTTTTATTGATGCTATTTTGGGGTAGATCTGATGTTTTGATCGCCCGTTATTGCATTTTATTGCAATTTTGCGGCAACCAAAAAACGTAATTCTGGCGTTTAGAATTTTTTTCTCGTTATGCCGTTTACCAATCGGATTCTTTTTTTATATTGATAGATTGGGCGATTCTGAACGCGGCGATACCAAATATGTGTATGTGGTTTTTTTTTTATTATTATTTTATTTTGAATGGGGCGAAAGGGGGGTGATTTAAACTTATTTTTTTAAATTTTTTTAATATTTTTTAAAACATTTTTTTTCACTTTTTGCATGCTTCTATAGTCTCCATAGGAGACTAGATGCAGCACTTGTTTGATCGGCTCTGCTACATACAGGGGACGAGCAGATCCCCTGCATGCAGCAGAAATGGTCCTGTGCTATGAGCGCCGACCACTAGGTGGCGCTCATAGCGACCAGCTCATGACAACAACAGGCGTCTGCTGCAGACCCTGGGTTGTCATGCACGCCCATCAGTGACCCGCGATCACGTGACGGGGTCGCCGATGGGCGGGGCTTAGGACGCGCTTCCAGGAAGCGCGCGTTAAATGCCGCTGTTGGAGATTGACATTGCATTTAACATGTTAACAGCCACGGGTGGATCGCGATTCCACCCGCGGCTGTTGCGGGCACATGTCAGCTGTAATAATCAGCTGACATGTGCTCCGTTCAGTGCGGGCTCACTGCCGGAGCCCTCACTGAACCGTGGGTGATGACATAGGACGTATTAATTCGCCCTATGTCGTAAAGGGGTTAATTCTATGAGTTATATTCTGTTAAGGACAAAACTATCAATCTATTAGAAAAAATGTATTGGAACAGCACCATTTAGCAAATACTCACAGTGGGTGCCAGGCCTCTAAACAATCTGTCCATATTCAGCATAATGAAAAAATATAATAAAGGCAGCACACCCAAAACAAGATAGCTTTTTTTGAAAAAAAAAAAAAAAAGGACTTTATTGAGCCCAAATGGCAACGTTTCGGTTCATAGAACCTTTTTCAAGCAGAGTAAAAGTGCAAGTAGTGAAGTATATATAGGTCCGAAGGTGAAATTTCATAATTACAATCCATCAATACATATTATACATTCATAGTGAATCAATAAATAATACATGCATAAAAATATCACATAGTGTACAAACAGTGATACAATAATATACCTGAAAATCATTTCCATTATCATAATTTATAGTCTATGTAAAGTGCTTAGTACCTTAATTGTCAATAAATAATCACAGGTGCAAATCTTGATGTGTGGATACGACTCACCTAACAATAATCATGCATGGTATATAAAATGTTTATGCCACGCTACTCTCAGCGTCCTCTAGATACAACTGCGCAGGTCCCTCGTAGTGAGACACACACTTCTGTCAGCTGACCAGAGTGAGATCAGTCCGCCCATACTCTGACGTCACCGGGCATGCGCTCCTCATCCGCAGTGCCTCAGACGCCATCTTTGAAGTGGTTGCTCCCAAGACAAGAAAACCGCCTCCAGCTGTATCGTCATCGATCATGCGCATTATCAGTATTCCATTATAAACATAATTTTCAAAGCATTTATTCACACTATTGCGCTTGCTTTCCATCTAATCGACATTATAGACAGCATCCTAATTAGAAGGATCATTTGTATTTCTATATTGTAGATAGATTCAATATTAGCAAACCAGTTCCGCTATTCCATATTTAGAAATGTTCTGAGAAATAATTTTTATATATAATATCCACATCACTATTCCATGGAATTAACTATCCCTAGGTGCATCCATGGAAGGTCAAAGGTTAGAGGCAGAATCGTCTTCAGATCCCTCCCTCTTCCCCAACCCAAGTGATTTATTGGACCTTCCATAATCGACTACTCTCTATATGCAGGGACATAGTTGCCCTTCATAGATAAGGCTTTTTTCATTTTTTACCATTATATGGAGCAACATAATCACTCTGTTACTTATTCAAAAAATAATTTATCACAAAACATTATTCTTCAAAGACAATTTTTTTTTTTTATGAATTACATGATTGGAAAAAATATATACCAAAAAATCTCATGCATGCCATTGCAAGATGAGTCGCCTCCCCCAGATTTTGGCACTTGCACTTTATGCTGGCACATAGAACTATTGTATGCACATATACACCTGCTGCTATTAATCAATTGGATAAAGGGGTATACAATAATCTTTGTGAAATGATCTGGGCATTTGCATTTTATATATATACTTACATGCATATAGATGCATATACACTGCTCAAAAAAATAAAGGTGCCTGCAACATCCTTTATCATGACCGGTTTGGCAGTGGGTCAGTAATGGTCTGGAGTGGGAATTCTTGAGGGTCGCACAGCCCTCCATGTGCTCGCCAGAGGTAGCCTGACTACCATTAGGTACCGAGATGTGATCCTCAGACCCCTTGTGAGACCATATGCTGGTGCGGTTGGCCCTGGGTTCCTCCTAATGCAGGACAATGCCAGACCTCATGTGGCTGGAGTGTGTCAGCAGTTCCTGCAAGATGAAGGCATTGAAGCTATGGACTGGCCCGCCCGTTCCCCAGACCTGAATCCAATTGAGCACATCTGGGACATCATGTCTCGCTTCATCCACCAACGTAACGTTGCACCACAGACTGTCCAGGAGTTGGTGGATGCTTTTGTCCAGGTCTGTGAGGAGATCCCACAGGAGACCATCCGCAACCTCCCGCAACCTCATCAGGAGCATGCCCAGGCGTTGTAGGGAGGTCATTCAGGCACGTGGAGGCCACACACAATACTGAGCCTCATTTTGACTTGTTTTAAGGACATTACATCAAAGTTGGATCAACCTGTAGTGTGTATTTCCACTTTAATTTTGGGGGTGACTCCAAATCCAGGCCGCAATTGGTTAATAAATTTGATTTCCATTGATGATTGTTGTGTGATTTTGTTGTCAGCACATTCAACTTTGTACAGAACAAAGTATTCAATGAGAATATTTAATTCATTCTGATCTAGGATGTGTTATTTGAGTGTTCCCTTTATTTTTTTGAGCAGTGCATATGCTTTCTATTGACTGTACACTGCTCTGTGGGCACACTCAGCAGGAGCTGTGAACATCTTTTTTTTTTTTTGAGATAGGTGGGGGTCTCAGGACCCGGCCCCCAACCAATTTGCTTACAATTAAAGCAAACATTTAATGTCTCTTTAATTATATAGCTTTATATAGTACAGTCATGGCCAAAAGTATTGATAATGAGACAAATAGTAATTTTTCCAAAGTTTACTGCTTCATTTTTGGTAATGGCAATTTGCATATACTCCTGAATGTCAAAGAGTGATCAGCTTAGCAGCAATTACTGTACTTGCAAAGTCAATATTTGCCCAGAAAATGAACTTTAACCCCCAAAACACATTTCAACATCATTGCAGTCCTGCCTTAAAAGGAGCAGCTAACATCGTTTTAGTGATTGATCCATTAACACAGGTGTGGGTGTTGATGAGGACAGGGCTGGCGATCAATCAGTCATGATTAAGTAAGAATGACATCACTGCACACTTTAAAAGGAGACTGGTTCTTGGTATCATTGTTTCTCTTCAGTTAACCATGGTTATCTCTAAAGAAACACGTGCAGCCATCATTGCACTGCACAAAAATGGCCTAACAGGGAAGAGTATCGCAGCTACAAAGATTGCACCTCAGTCAACAATCTATCGCATCATCAAGAACTTCAAGGAGAGAGCTTCCATTGTTGTCAAAAAGGCTCCAGGGAGCCCAAGAAAGACCAGCAAGCGCCAGGACCGTATCTTAAAACTGTTTCAGCTGCGGGATCGGACTTCCAGCAGTGCCGAGCTTGCTCAGGAATGGCAGCAGGCTGGTGTGAGTGCATCTGCACGCACTGTGAGGCGGAGACTCTTTGAGCAAGGGCTGGTTTCAAGGAGGGCAGCAAAGAAGCCAGAAAAAACATCAGGGACCGACTGATATTCTGCAAAAGGTACAGGGAGTGGACTGCTGAGGACTGGGGCAAAGTCATTTTCTCTGATGAATCCCCTTTTCGATTGTTTGGGACATCTGGAAAACAGCTTATTCGGAGAAGAAGAGGTGAGCGCTACCACCAGTCTTGTCTCATGCCAACTGTAAAGCATCCTGAAACCATTCATGTGTGGGGTTGCTTCTCAGCCAAGGGAATCGGCTCACTCACAGTCTTGCCTAAAAACACAGCCATGAATAAAGAATGGTACCAGAATGTCCTCCAAGAGCAACTTCTCTCAACCGTCCAAGAGCAGTTTGGCGCCCAACAATGCCTTTTCTAGCATGATGGAGCACCTTGCCATAAAGCAAAGGTGATAACTAAATGGCTCATGGAACAAAACATAGAGATTTTGGGTCCATGGCCTGGAAACTCCCCAGATCTTAATCCCATTGAGAACTTGTGGTCAATCATCAAGAGACGGGTGGACAAACAAAAACCAACAAATTCTGGCAAAATGCAAGCATTGATTATGCAAGAATGGACTGCTATCAGTCAGGATTTGGTCCAAAAGTTGATTGAGAGCATGCCAGGGAGAATTACAGAGGTCTTGAAGAAGAAGGGTCAACACTGCAAATATTGACTTGCTGCATTAACTCATTCTAACTGTCAATATAACCTATTGGTACTCATAATATGATTGCAATTATATTTCTGTATGTGATATAAACATCAGACAAACACTAATAAAAACCAGAGGCCAGCAGATCATGTGAAAATATAATTTTGGTGTCATTCTCAAAACTTTTGGCCATGACTGTATGCTGGTATTATTACATGCAGTTAAGAGCTCTATTGGGAACCAACTCTGAGGCACTGGGTATGAATATTGATGGAATATTTTGTCACCATATAAGCAACTGAAGGAAATTAAAGCAAATTCTGATCTTGGTTCTGATTGAATTATTACTCATGATCTCATCTTAAGGATTCGAATTTGCCAGCTACGCCTAATTCTGCTAGGAAAATTGATTTGCTAAGAATTGATTTGCTGTTAATCAAAGTCACTCTAAAGCCTCAAATTGCACTGAAAAAGCATGCTTGACACTATTCTCTTTTCCTCATCCCATGACACTATTCTCTTTTCCTCATCCCATAATCTTGATCTTTGCTGTGCTGTCGCACACACTGTCTGTTCAGTTTCTTCAGTGATTTATAACTTTGTCTCCCTATCTCTATGGCTGCGGTGTCAGATGTGACGTTCTCTCACAATCCAGATTCGCCCCAAAATAGCAGTTGCATTTTCTCCCTCTGCTTTTTACAAAGGCTATGATAGTCCCTCAGGACTGGTTGTTCTAGTATCAGGGACTGATTTTATTAATTATTTGAGTTTATAAAAATGTATGTCATTGCTAGTATTAATGTTTGTTGTGAGCGTTACACTAATCTCAAGAGTGTTTATTGGTAATTATAGGAAATCTGTCCAACCAAAAAACTTAAATTACACGATTTATACATTCATATAGGGGACTTAACCCATATAAAAATTATACCTGTAGTGTAGATTTTACTTTACTTCGTTTTAAATAAAAAAACATTTACTGGATATGTAAATGGAGTGGTCTTCTGCCGCTCCACCTTCTCAATTACAATCCTTTGCATCTTCACGGTATGTGCACACGGTGCGGTTTTGATGCGTTTTTTTCCACGCGGAAATGGGCCAGAAACGCATTGCATACCTTATCCCATGACTTCCGATGACATTTTGAAAGTTCTGTGCACATGATCAGGAAGTTTCCTGAGCCGATTTCATGTGCGGAAAAAAACGCAGCACGACTATTGTTTGTGCATTTCCGCATGCATTTTTGCCTATACAATGCATATGAAAAAACGCATGGGAAATCCGCAGGCAAAAACGCCACTCGTCAGCAGTCGATGGGAGCGTCAGCCCCCGCCGCCCCGGGATTACTGGAATCTGGTTAAAGTTATTATGTATCGTTGTAGTAAAGCTTTCTGCTAATCAGAGCGGATTCACCTCATTCTCTGTCTCTAAAGGGAATGTGCTCCAGAATCACTTGATGTCACAGTCAGTACAATGTCCTGTGGTTGTGATATTAATCCAGCAGTAACTGCTCAGGAATTCAATGCTCTTGGTAACACTCTCACAGCGTCATTACAGTATAACAAATAATAATTTACAATATGTTCTGTCATTTTCTAATATATTTTGTGTTTTATTTCCTCACCACCAATTTCTTCCTCATTTCCCAGAGTTGTTTTCATTAATTGCATTCATTTCTTCGCGTCCCTAGACCACCAGGACTATTATCATCTAACCCTAACTATCTACCCATCGCCAGTGAAATAAACAATGACCCTTCCATTACTCAAGACCACCTGTGTTATCATTATTCCTTCTTTTTCTAAAATGACCAGGGATGTTACCATTAATTTATTCATGCCCCTAGACTACCAGGGACAATATCATCTCATCTACTGCGATATAAGGATTGAAATTTCATCATTACCAAAAAACATTAGTGTCATTATTATTACATCTTTATTTACTTTTGGGATTTTATTATTTGTTTTTTTACTACACTAGACCATAAATGACATTACCATTATCTCTCTGACCACATCAGACTTCCAAGGATATGAAAAATAGCCATTTCACTAATCAAGACCTGTATTCTCATCACTTCTAATCTTTCATTTCCTCTTCACTACTACTCTAGACCACCAGGGACAATCATTATCTCCTTTACACAGTTATATCACCAAGAATATATACTATGACTTTTCCACTATTCAAGTCAACAATTGATATTGCTATTTGCCCCTTCATTTCCTCAGACCACCAAGTATATTGTCATTTGTTTCTTCAATAGATGACCATAATCTCCTTCTCCACGTAAGACCACTGATGGTGTTAAAAATAATCCTTTCATTACCCAAGATCTCAAGGGATATCACTATTCACCCCTCTGCATTTCCCCAAGCCACCAGGAATCTTATCATTTGTGTGTTCACTATCCTAGACCACCAAGGACATTACCGTTATCTCTTTCACTTCATTATATATCACTGTGCACTTACTATTGCTCATTTTGCCTTTCTACTCAGTTAATTCTCTTTTCCATTAGGTCTATGACATCATGTGATTAAAAACTGATGAGCTGAATCCTTGTAAGCTCTATGTAGTAACAGAAGGTCAATTTTCGCTACATGAGTCACTACAAAAGTCCCTGGCAGGGGGAGGAGGAGGGAGCAGCTCGGTCCGGAGGTGAAGAGGGGAATGATATATGCAGGGACAAGAGACTTCCTGTTTCTACATAGAGCCGAGAAAAGAGAAGAATTAGGGTAGAAAGGGAAAATGAGCAACTGTAAATACACAGCGCTGTATAATATGATTAAGAAGATAAAAACTTAGATGAGAGGTGGAGGAGTTGGAGGACGAGAAGGAGGGGAGGTGTAAGTGGAGGAGGAGTGCTTCATTAAGTGTAGTTTTCACTCATCCTTTAGCCCAGGGGTCTCAAACTCAATTTACCTGGGGGCCGCTGGAGGTAGATTCTGGGTAAGGCTGGGCCGCATCAAGTTTTCCACAAAAAATGCGCTTACAAAATATCATTATTCAGATTCAAATGTCTTTATTAACAGTTCTTTAACATTTAACTTTTAGAACATGAATGGACATAAACTGTTTGAACATGGCTTTATCTGCCTACTTCTTGCTGCTAGAGATCTGACAGCGCTTACTCTTGCATAGCCGAGCCACATTTGGCGTAAGTGAGGAAGCAGTTGAGACCCTCAGCACAGCTTGAAGATGAGCATCAGTAATTCTAGACCTGTACTTTGACTTATTGAAGTTCAAGGTAGAGAAGAGCTTTTCGCACAAGTATGTGCTCCCAAATAGACACATGGTCTGCTTGAACATTCGGGAAAGCTCAGGGAAGCTGGGGGGCAATTCTCTTAAAAATTGCCCAAGTTTGTCTGCTTTTCCACTCACATCCCTAAACTTGGCTTTGAGTTCAGAGTTACACTGCAGGTCAATGAGCTCTATTTGAAACACTGGAGGGGCATCTTGCACATCAAAGGAGAAGGGGTCTGCAAAAATTTGAAATGTGGCTCTGTGTCTCTTGAAGTCTGCAAATCTATGATCAAATTCCTCCTGTAGCCTCAAAATGACATCCACATACTCCTCATGACTGAATAGTGTGCCTGAATCAATGAGTGACTTGCATGCTGGGAAATGGCAAAGGTTTGTTTGAGAAAGCTGGTCTTTCCACAATATAAGTTTTGTAGAGAACGCTCTCACGCTGTCATAGGCAGCACTGACAAGTTGCCCCTGGCCTTGTAACCTCTTATTCAGTACATTAAGCTCATATGCGATATCAACCAAAAAAGCTAAGTCCATGAGCCATTTTGGATCACTTAGCAAAGGAACAGAAGCCCCATCTTTCTCCATAAAAGCTTTCACTTCCGCTCTCAACTCAAAAAATCTCTTCAATACGTTTCCCCTGCTGAGCCAACGCACCTCGGTAAAGTAGAGCACATCCCCATATTCTGACTCTATTTCCTCTAAAAAAGCACGAAACATTCTGTGTTTTAAGCCCCTGGATCTGATTTGGTTGATGCATTTCACAACGAAAGACATCACGTTGTCAAACTTCAGGCATTTGCTGCAAAGGGCCTGCTGATGGATAATGCAGTGCAGAGCAATGACCTCCTCTAAACCTTCCTCTTCCTTTTTTTTATTAACAAGTGCCACCAGTCCTTTTTTCCTCCCGATCATTGATGGCGCTCCATCAGTTGTTATTCCGACAAACTTCCTCCAAGGCAAACCAGCATTCTGAAAAGCATCACACAGCTGGTGAAATATCTCTTGGGCGGTGGTCTGGCCATGCATTGGAACTAGTGAGAGCAACTCCTCTGTGACTTCAAAATTGTCATCAACACCCCGGACATAGATTGCAAGCTGGGCAGTGTCGGTGATGTCTGTGGTCTCATCAAGAGCGACTGAGTATACACTGAAACATTTTATTTTCTCACACAGTTGATCATAAATGTCACTTGAAAGGTCAGAAATGCGCTCTGCCACGGTGTTGGAAGAAAGGCTGACGTTGCTAAACTGACCTTTCTTTTCTGGAGAGATAATACTTGCAGCCTGTAACATGCACTTTTTTATAAATTCCCCTTCTTTAAATGACTTTCCTGCTTTAGCAATCATCATACTAACTACGTAGCTGGCTTCGACTGCTGCATCATTCTCTTTGGTTGCTTTCTTAAAGAAATCTTGTTGCCTCAGCAGACATGTCTTAAGTTTAGCAACCTGGTTGGCTCTCTCATCTTCCTGGTACTTTGCATACTCCTCAGCATGTCTAGTTGTGTAATGACGCTTCAAATTGTATTCTTTGGGCACTGCAACTTTCTCTGTGCAAATAAGACAAGTTGGGATGCCCTTGTGCTCAATAAAGAAATATTGCTTTTCCCACTTTTCCTGAAATTGTCTGTGCTCATCATCAACCTTTCTCTTCACTGCAGGCTTTGAGCAAGACATATTTGGGGCTGCGTAGCAAAAACTTAGGCCTATGGTGCCTTGAGATACCCACTTCAGCACAAGGTGCTCTGGATGAGCGGAAATAGAGTTTCCCAGTCCCCCTAGCTGCCTAGCATGACCTTCGGCAACATTAAAGAGGACCTGATTTTTACTCACAGGAGTAGCCAAATACCTTTAGGGTGGGCACGCACCTGGTCTGGTTTATAAAAATAGCACTCCTCCACTCTGCTGTGCCCCCCTGTATATTTCTTGCCCTGTATGCTAATACTGAGCATCAAGGAGGAAGAGACGCCGGGGTTTCTCAATGGGCGTCTCCTTCTCCATGTGCCTCAATCCAATCACAGTGAGAGTCACAGCCAGGAAGAAAAAAACTCCTTGTCTGTGACACTCTTTGATGTGATTGGATCACAACACAGCCAGGGAGAAGGAGACGCCCATTGAGAAACCCCTGCGTCTCCTCCTCCCATGCAGGGCCTCCAATGGCAGAACGTCCTGTCGCCTGACTGGGAAGAAGAAGAAAAAAAGTGGGGCGTGGAGAGCGTGACTGACAGGCTGGAGAGCCTGTCAGTCACGCTCTCCACGCCCCACTTTTTTTTTCTTCCAAGCCTGCACTAGATTGAAAACAAAAGAAGAAGCTGCTGTCATGGCGTCTCCCAGCGCAAGGGAAGCCCCGAGCTGGGAGACGTGTCTTCTCTATGAATGCGCCCTGTGCACCGAGGGGTCCCAAGCTCCTACCCCCCCCCGGTACTTGCCTCTCCGTGTCCCTCCCATCGAAGAAGATGAAGTCGCCGCTCTGAACGCACTTGGTGCAGGTCAGCCTCCGGCGGTGTTACACAGCGGGCAGCGCTCCACCGCCACTTACTCCCCCTGGTGAGACGCCGAGGTACTGTACTTGGCGGTGGAGCGCTGCCCGCTGTGTAACACCGCCGGAGGCTGACCTGCACCAAGTGCGTTCAGAGCGGCGACTTCATCTTCTTCAAGTACCGGAGGGAAGGGGACTAAGGTGGCTAAGTGCTTTTCCAGGCGGGGGGCCGCAAAATATTGTCCCGCGGGCCGCAGTTGGCCCGCGGGCCGCGAGTTTGAGACCCCTGCTTTAGCCAATAAGCCAATACTAGCAGCACTAGGCTTGTATCTGCACCCACAGTGGAATTTCGCTTGTTAACATATGACTGACGATTCACGTTTTCTTCCTGCAAATGCTCCCAAGTTTTGCTAATTTTTTTTTTGCAATTTTTCCTACACCCCCCACCCGCTAAAAGGATGACAAACATGTTGCAGGTACCCAGTAATGAGTGCGCAGGTACCCAGTAATGAGTGCGCAGGTACCCAGTAATGAGTGCGCAGGTGGCCGTGTGTGGCGTCCTGACCTTGATCTTCATCCTATACTTCTCTCAGATGTTTCAATATCGTCAGAAGCTTTTTTTTGCGCTACAGCCATTGTCCTCTGAAGTTCACTGGTGCTTTAAAACTTTGTAATGGAAGCCATGTCGGCGTGGCGACGGCTTAATTAAAGCTGAATTAATCAACTTACTTTGTATTACTTAAACCTAATTAGCTAATTAAGTCTTAGCTAAATAGATGCTAATAGGCTCGGCACAGAGGGCATTTAGCGAGAATGTAGGGACGTGGAAATAGCTTTTGTTGCCCCTAACCTTCAGGTTGTAGCATGCTGACAGCTTAGATACATAAAGTCTCTTCATTTCAATGTGGAATGCAGAGTAGAGTGTGGCCGACTGCAGAGAAGATCACACGGATAAGAAGAGGAACATCAGCATCCAAAATGTAACCCAACTGAAGGGCCAATATCTATGGCAAAGTAGAAATTTCCTTCCCAATTACCATAAGAAAGAGATCACCTCTTAGTGCCAGACAAGTCATCTGCAAAGCCAGGAGCCAGTTTATGAAGTGTCATCACAAAGTGACTCCTTGTTCAGACCCACAGCCCCAACACTGCTCACTGGAACCTTTAGTAGTTAGAAATTCTTTTGTAACCAATGCCATCAGTATGTTTTGCAACAATAAGGTTGTGTGAAGGTCTTGAGACAGCTCATTGGTTTTCCCCATCATAAGATGTTTTTTTTTGTGTGGCCCCTTGGTAATGAGACACCTTTTTATATGCCAACAGGTGAACCAGCTGATAATGAAAGATAATATGTGGCAGGATTGCTTTCTAATTATTAATAGATCTTAACCAGTGTCAGGACTTTCAAGGGCTTTTTGTTCCTCTCTTTCTTCATGCGTTCAATACTTTTATTACACATAATTTATGGACATCTATGGTGATTTCTTTGCCTGTGCAGATTGGATAGGTTGTTAACTCCATCTGGTGAGAATCTCTTTACTATTTTGTATGTTCCATGTTCCTGCAGCGCCACATTACGCTGTGCCTATTCATACAATGCGTTGTCTTTGTAATAATGGACAAGTCCTCCAGATAACAAGAGACGCCCTTTATAACCACTCTCCAAGAGAGGAAACTCCTGGAGATGAGACCTCCTGTCCCCTAACACAGAATGACCTAGTAGGGCACAGGGATCGCATGGACGGTTTATATTCTATTTATCTTTGTGCCAGAATGGCTTTTTTTGTGTGGAGTCCTAAGGAAGTTTATGTTCTTTAATAAATCTTTCTGTTGCATCGAGAGACTTTGTACCTGTATGAACGCTGCCAGCTGCCTGAAAGTGAGCAGATCCCTACAATGAGTTATATCATTTCCCATCTGACACTTTTATTAAAGTCATTTTCAGCCCTTTCTTTGTAGTTATTTGCTTTCTGACACAATTTACAGGGGCACTCAATGTCTGGCAACAATTACAAGGGCATTCAATATCTGAGAACATTCATTGGGTTCTCTAGGTCTGGTATTGTTAACCGGGGCATTCTCTGGCAAATACTGTTAACTGGGGCATTCTATTGTGATACTGTTAACCGCGGGGCATTCTATTGTGATACTGTTAAGGGGGCATTCTATTGTGATACTGTTAACGGGGGCATTCTATTGTGATACTGTTAAGGGGGCATTATATTGTGATACTGTTAACGGGGGCATTCTATTGTGACACTTAACGGGGGCATTATATTGTGATATTGTATTGTGATATTGTTAATGGGGGTTTTATACCGTGATATTGTTAACGGGGGCATTCTATTGTGATACATACTGTCAACGGGGGCATTCTATTGTGATATTGTTAACGGGGGCATTATATTATACGGTCAACGGAAGCATTCTCTGGCTGATACTGTTAACGGACATTCTATTGTGATACTGTTAAAGGGGGCATTCTATTGTGATACTGATAACGGGGGCATTCTATTGTGATACTCTTAATGGAGGCATTCTATTATGATACTGTTAATGGGGCATTCTCTCTCTGAGGCCACGGCCTCACTATCAGTATTTGGTCAGTATTCGGTCAGTATTTTTTCTCAGGTGTGGGAGCCAAAACCAGGTGAGGAACAATCAGAGAGAAGGTTTATTAGAAACAAGTCACCAATTCTGCATTTACTCCTGAGAAAAAATATTGACCGAATACTGATAGTGGGGCCGTGGCCTGATACTGTTGATAGGAGCATTCAATTGTGATACTGTTAACGGGCATTCTATTATGACACTGTTAACGGGCGTTCTATTATGACACTGTTAACGGGCATTCTATTATGACACTGTTACGGGGATATTGTATTATGATACTGTTAACAGGGCATTCTCTCTCTCTGATACTGTTAATGGGGGCATTCTATTGTGATACTGTTAACGGGGGGCATTCATTGGCTCCTCATTTGTATCTATAGACAATCAGTGTCCCCCATGATAAACGATACTTACATTGGGCAGTGATAACTGGTCTGAACTATTAGAATCGTGGCCATAATTGCTGCGTGTAAACAATATTAGTAAAGTAGTGCACCCAATGTATAACAGTGTCACTTTTTGTTACTGAAAAAAAAGTTGAAGAAACCAGCTTCCAAAAGTGCAAATATTTATTGAAGCAAATCCACGCAGTTTAAAAATTTCCAAATTACATCGGGGAATCTCACATGGAAAAAACGCAACGCGTTTCGAACACAGAGCTGTGTACGCGTTGCGTTTTTTCCATGTGAGATTCCCCGATGTAATTTGGAAATTTTTAAACTGCGTGGATTTGCTTCAATAAATATTTGCACTTTTGGAAGCTGGTTTCTTCAACTTTTTTTTCATGCAAACACGTGAGGCCACACGTACCCGTGCTTCTTTCCAAAGCCTACAGCAATCAGGTGAGCTGAATCTACTTTCCTCTTTTTTCACTTTTTGTTACTGTTTTTGGAGGCATCCTTGTCTTGTTTATAGAGGAAACTCTGTATGGAACTGTATATGGGGAAACACTTTATAAGTACTTGTAGGGAAACCGGCACATTATTTATTAGGTGCCTCTCTCTTGCTGATTAAACTTCACATCACAATCAGAATTAACCCAGTGGAGTAATGTGGGGTACTAGCACCCAAGGCAAGATAAGCCCAGTAGTAATGTCCTGAGTGCACCCTTCAGGAAGTATTTACTCCCCATTAGTGACACCTTATAAAGTAATGATGCCACCTTAGTTAGGGGTCTGGTTAGACCTCTGCAGACAGAGGGGGCCGCCACATGCAATGGAGTGCGCCGCCACATGCAATGGAGTGCGCCGCCACATGCAATGGAGTGCGCCGATGTCATCCTACCCGACCTGCCTCCGGACAGAAGTTCTTTCGAAATTTTACGCCATTAAGAAACTTGCGCCCCGGGCCCCTGTTTCCCCACAATCCACAAAACCATAGAAACAATAATACTACTAATAGTAATAACCCATGATAGAAATAATAATGGCAGGTGATCACTCGTCCATAAGAGAACACGATTTATTATTTTTTTCTTTTTGTGTTTTTTCCTTCTCTAATAATATCCCAGTCTCACACACAACATATTTCATCCTTTGATAATTTGTGAGTTTTGCTCTTTTCCCCACTCGGTCTGTATTATAAATTCTCGAGGGATGTAGGAGAATAAGATCTAATTTCTCCATCTCACCTCCCTCAGCTTCCTTCTGCCTTTGAAGTAGATGCTTCAGGATCTTGTAGTTGATTTCTGAAGTTGTTGCAGTCATGATGTGGATTATCAAAGATGAGTGGGGTAATGATGACCCCCGAGACCGATCTGAAGACCCATAAACAGTTGGAGATGCACCGTCCCTGCTCTTGATTATGGTGGGACACGGACCTTGCATCATGTATGGCATAAACGCACGTAACGGGGGATTTAATTACCGTATTTTGTGGATTATAAGAATCACCGGATTATAAAACGCACCAATTTGGGGTGCAAAATAGACATTTTTTTTTAAATAAAATGGTGTACCTTATAATCCTGGGGGGCAGAGGTCAGAGATACCTGAGATTGGCAGCAGAGGCAGGAGTTGGGCGATGTTGCGTCAGGAGGTTGCCTGCAGCAGCCCTGGGAGTGACGAGCACTGGAGGAATGAGAAGGTGAATATGGCATCTGAATGCGACTCCTGACAGGTTTTGACGTTTCCTCATTTTCTGGATATTTAGGAAGATTTCGACACTCTGCCTATCAGTGTCACCGGAGATCCACGTGGTGAATAATCCCACTGATCATGGATGATTGCCGGAGTCATCAGCGCGGGGGATATCAGCGCGGGGCCGTGGTGTAAGATTAGCGCAGGTATCACACGTCTTATGTGATGTCGATATACTCATCTTCCGAAGGTTTTCTATTGCACACCGAGGTGCGCGGCCGGTCGTCCCGCCATCTATAAGGTCATGTATTAGAGTCAGATCTGGCAAGTAAATGGCGCCATTTTTCTTTGTATCTCGAACATGACAAGCCGCTAACATTAAACTCGTAAATCAATTTTTAGCATTTCGCAGCTCATAACATTCAAATGAGGAACACATTATGTCAGTATGATAAACGCCACGCTCTCACTGCCCGTGTAGAATCTGTATTATACTCCAGAGCTGCATTCACAGGCTTTAAAGCTGAAGCCTGCCAGTATTTCTTGGTTCAGGGCCTGTGCAGCCTTTGCTTTGTTTTGGGAGGAATCTTCTCACTAGACACGGTGCTATCATCAGATTTTGGAAGCTATATTATATCAGCTTTTAGGCCTTTGTCTGATGAGGAATTGAACTGTTCTGGACGTATCTTTTAGAAAAATGTTTTTTCTAAATTCATTTCTCGTCTTTATCCGATCCACAGACAGAGCAGTCTGAGTCCCCACTTCTTAAAATGTCACTAATTGTCTCATAACATATTATCCAGAGGGTAAATAGACCCAATATAAGGGGTACATTAAAAACTAACTTTTATTAATTTTAATTTAAAAGTGGTCTATACTTAAAACTACTATAGTGGACTTGTATTGTATCAGTATAGAAGCGGGTTTGCCAGCATTGGAATACCTCTTTAATCAGCTGCAGATAGTCAACCTTTTTTATATGCAAATATTTCCCTAGCTAGATCATGGCTGCAGCCCATGAATCTACAGTATGTAGCATTTCATAGATATATCAGTTTTGCCTAAACAGGCTTCATCAGGGGGCTAGAGCTACCACTTAAACTAAAAAGCAAACATACGTAGCTCCCCCAACCAGTTTTGCCTATATAGGCTTCATCACGGGGCTAGAATTATACTGTGGGGGGAAGGTGGCACACATTACTCAATTTATGCTGTAGCAGTACCGACCCCAGGCAGCACTAGTCAGCTGCTTCAGGACCAGCCCATGGGGCATATGCCCCTCTGACCCCCAGCCCGCCCCTGTAAATAACAGTATTATAACACTTATGTAATTATTCTCCAGGTGGTATGCGCTCCCGAAACACAGTAGGTAGGATGCGGTGATATATTGAATAACCAAATTTTATTAACATAGCATACAACGCTTTTCAGCTCTTATGAGCCTTCTTCAGGTATTACATATAGACTACTACTGCTTTGTGCATTTTATATATATATACAGTACAGACCAAAAGTTTGGACACACCTTCTCATTTAAAGATTTTTCTGTATTTTCATGACTTTGAAAATTGTACATTCACACTGAAGGCATCAAAACTATGAATTAACACATGTGGAATTATATACTTAACAAAAAAGTGTGAAACAACTGAAAATATGTCTTATATTCTAGGTTCTTCAAAGTAGCCACCTTTTGCTTTGATGACTGCTTTGCACACTCTTGACATTCTCTTGATGAACTTCAATAGGTAGTGACCGGAAATGGTCTTCCAAAAATCTTGAAGGAATTCCCAGAGATGCTTAGCACTTGTTGGCCCTTTTGCCTTCACTCTGCGGTCCAGCTCACCCCAAACCATCTCGATTGGGTTCAGGTCTGGTGACTGTGGAGACCAGGTCATCTGGCGTAGCACCCCATCACTCTCCCTCTTGGTCAAATAGCCCTTACACAGCCTGGAAGTGTGTTTGGCGTCATGGTCCTGTTGAAAAATAAATGATGGTCCAACTAAATGCAAACCGGATGGAATAGCATGCCCCTGCAAGATGCTGTGGTAGCCATGCTGGTTCAGTATGCCTTCTATTTTGAATAAATCCCCAACAGTGTCACCAGCAAAGCACCCCCACACCATCACATCTCCTCCTCCATGCTTCACAGTGGGAACCAGGCATGTAGAGTCCATCCGTTCACCTTTTCTGCGTCGCACAAAGACACGGTGGTTGGAACCAAAGATCTCAAATTTGGACTCCTCAGACCAAAGCACAGATTTCCACTGGTCTAATGTCCATTTCTTGTGTTCTTTAGCCCAAACAAGTCTCTTCTGCTTGTTGCCTGTCATTAGCAGTGGTTTCCTAGCAGCTATTTTACCATGAAGGCCTGCTGCACAAAGTCTCCTCTTAACAGTTGTTGAAGAGATGTGTCTGCTGCTAGAACTCTTGTGTGGCATTGACCTGGTCTCTAATCTGAGCTGCTGTTAACCTGCGATTTCTGAGGCTGGTGATTCGGATAAACTTATCCTCAGAAGCAGAGGTGGCTCTTGGTCTTCCTTTCCTGGGGCGGTCCTCATGTGAGCCAGTTTCTTTGTAGCGCTTGATGGTTTTTGCAACTGCACTTGGGGACACTATCAAAGTTCGCCCAATTTTTTGGACTGACTGTCCTTCATTTCTTAAAGTAATGATGGCCACTCGTTTTTCTTTACTTAGCTGCTTTTTTCTTGCCATAATGCAAATTCTAACAGTCTATTTGGTAGGACTATCAGCTGTGTATCCACTAGACTTCTGCACAACACAACTGATGGTCCCAACCTCATTTGTAAGGCAAGAAATCCCGCTTATTAAACCTGACAGGGCACACCTGTGAAGTGAAAGCCATTTCCGGTGACTACCTCTTGAAGCTCATCAAGAGAATGCCAAGAGTGTGCAAAGCAGTCATCAAAGCAAAAGGTGGCTACTTTGAAGAACCTAGAATATAAGACATATTTTCAGTTGTTTCACACTTTTTTGGTAAGTATATAATTCCACATGTGTTAATTCATAGTTTTGATGCCTTCAGTGTGAATGTACAATTTTCATAGTCATGAAAATACAGAAAAATCTTTAAATGAGAAGGTGTGTCCAAACTTTTGGTCTGTACTGTATATATATAAAAAAAGTTAGTGCATATCATTTTTGGGCATGTGTTTTACCAAGGTCTTAACTCTTTAAATCCCATTTTATCAAGAGCTTTGCAAACATAGTAAAACATGTATAAACATTAAAAAATAATCTGAATGAATCCAATTTAAAAAAAAAAATAAATTTTCCAATGTCATGTATAAAATTCATATGTCAGTAAAAAACTTTCTTCTTTTTTTTTTCCTTTTTTCTTTCTCTTTCCTTTCCTTTCTCCTCTCTCTTCCCCTTTCCTTTCTCCTTCTCTCTCTTCCCCTTTCTTCCCCCTTTAAAATATATATATATATATATATATATATACACACACTGTGTTCCAAATTATTATTCAAATAATATTTTCTCAGATTTTCCCAAATTACCTATATGAATTGCAGTCATTGTAATTTTCCAGTCAAATAACTATTAGAGTACAATTAAAAGGTTTTTGTACAAACTGCCTATGATAACAGTATATTTTTTTAAAAAATAAAACACTCAAACTGCACTCAAAATGCATGTTCCAAATTATTATGCACAGCAGAGTTTTCAACTTTTTCATTTTAATAAAGAACAAAAAAATTGTCATTTTTGAAATTATAAGCATTAGCAGGTTATTACAAACTGAAATCAAACAGTTTTCAACTCAAAACTTTATTCTAGGTGTTGTTACATTTGCACATAGGACCCTTTGTTCGAAAGGAGCTTCTGAACTCTCTCGTCCATTGAATTTGTCAGGTTTTTGATGGTTTCTGCTTCAATTGTTTTGCATGAGGACAGAATACCCTCCCAGAGCTGTTGCTTAGATGTGAACTGCCTCCCGCCATCATAGACCCTCCTTTTGATGATGCTCCAGAGGTTTTCAATGGGGTTGAGGTCAGGGAAGCATGGGGGCCACACCATAAGTTTGTCCCCTTTTATGCCCATAGCAGCCAGAGATGCAGATGTGTTATGTGCAGCATGAGACGGGGCATTATCATGCATGAAAATGATCTTGCTGCGGAATGCATGGTTCTTCTTCTTGAACCATGGCAGGAAGTGCTGTTTGAGAAACTCAACATACATTATGGAGTTCATCTTTACCCCTTCAGGGATCCTAAAGGGGCCGACAATCTCTTTCCCCATGATTCCTGCCCAAAACATTACTCCACCTCCTCCTTGTTGGTGCCGTAGCCGTGTTTGCATGGGGTGTCCATCAACCAGCCATCCACTCCATCCATCTGGACCATCGAGCGTTGCACAGCACTCATCGGTGAACAAAACAGTTTTGAAGTCAGTCTTCATGTATTGTTTGGCCCACTGGAGCCGTTTCTGCTTGTGTACAGTGGATAGAGGAGGTCAACAGGATGGCTTACGCACAGCTGCAAACCTCTGAAGGACCCTGCATCTTGTTGTTCGGGGGACGTTGGAGGCACCAGCAGCTTCAAAAACTTGTCTGCTGCTATGACAAGGCTTTTTTGCCGCTGCTCTTTTAACCTGACGTAATTGCCTGTAGGAAAGAGTCCTCAATTTTCCCTTATCAGCACGCACACGTGTGTACTGTGAATCAGCTACATACTTCTTGATTGTGCGATGATCACGATGAAGTGTCTTGGCAATGTTGATTGTAGTCATGCCTTGACCTAAACACTCCACAATTTGTTGCTTCTCAGCAGCCGACACATCCTTTTTCTTTCCCATTTTGGCAGAAAATGTAGGCTGCTTAATAATGTGGGACAGCCTTCTTAAGTAGTCTTGCCTTTCATTGGACACACCTGCCAAACTAATTAGCACAGCTGTCTGCAATTGCTTACAGTGATATAAAGAGCCCTGGCACACATCACCATCAATGAGTTTAACTGACAAACAAAAAAATTCTTACCTTATCACTCCTAAACACTTTTTGCATAATAATTTGGAACACAGTGTATATAAAAAATTGTAAAACAATTT
Source organism: Phyllobates terribilis (assembly GCF_046119375.1). NCBI lineage: Eukaryota > Metazoa > Chordata > Amphibia > Anura > Dendrobatidae > Phyllobates > Phyllobates terribilis. The sequence goes on along the minus strand of NW_027362763.1, from coordinate 677,497,785 downwards.
TTATAATTTTTTTTTTTTGCAAAATAAATATATGTGTTTTTTTTTTCTATATTGTCTTCTATTCCCTCCTACCTTTTTCATTTATCCCTTTTCCTTTTTAGCTAAACCCCTTCTACCACATCATTTAGCCCATCAGGATATAATTTTCTTAATCAAAAGATCCAAAAGGATTCTTTCCGGTTAAACATTTGTATTCTATTTAAACACTTTGAACTTATTTGTTCAATTGGGGTGACAATAACATTAAATTGTTTATTATGTTTTAAACATGGGTGTCTAGATAGACTATGTTCTAATATTCCATTTTTGGCATTGTACCTGTGGCCATTCATGCGGGCACGCAAGGGTTGTGTAGTGCGGCCCACATATTGTAGTCCACAGGCACAGGTAATCACATATATGACATAGTCCTTATCACATGTTAAATTCTGTGTGATTTCATATGTCTCTCCAGTGCTGTAGGATGTAACGGATCTGCTATTATGTCCAATGATGTTACAACTACAGCATTTCTTAGAATCACATCTATACACCCTTGATTTTACATCCATATGTGTTTTAGAGAATTTTTTCTCTTTATTTATTAGTTTTTGTCCCTCGTTCGATGTTTTTCTGAGTTGCTTGATGCTATAATATTCTTAACTGTATGACCCCTTTTAAAAATGATCCCGGGCTTCTCTGGTATACTATTTTTTAAAAATGGATCGTTCTTCAACAGATACCAATATTTGTTTAAAATATTTCTTATTTGGATGTTGTCACTGTTGAAGGCAGTAATAAAATTATATCGCCACTTCCCACTATTTTCCTCCCCTTTGTCATTTGTTTTTTGATATTCTTTAACCCCTTTCCTGCTGAGGCATTCATCCTGATTTTTTTCTAAATTGGATCTAAATGCCCCCATAACAAGTTTTTTAGGGAATTTTTTATACATAAATCTATTATACAATATTTTAGATTGTTCTATATAGTCTTTATCATTGGTATTATTTCTTCTGATACGGCAAAACTGACTAAAAGGAATATTTTGTTTCCATTTAGGATCATGGGAACTGCGATAATCCAAAAAGCTGTTAGTATCAGTTTTTTTAAAAAAAAAAGTTTTTGTAATGATTTTATTGTTTTGATGGCTAACTTCTAGGTCCAAAAAATTTATTTTTTCTTTGTTTAACTCTGCAGAGAAGGAGATCCCCCAGGTATTCATGTTCATTGCTCTAATGAACTCTCATGCCGCCTTCTCTTCACCCTTCCAAAATAGGATCAGATTGTCTATATAGCGGCGATAATATATAATATGATGGCAATAGGGCGGCTGGCAAATAGGCTATGTGGACTCGAAGTTCCCCATAAACAAATTTGCAAAGCTTGGGGCTACCCGAGTCCCCATTGCGGTGCCAAGCCGCTGTATATACTGATGTTCCTGAAAGGTTAACACATTATGCTCCAAAATGAACTTTAGACCATCCAACAAAAACACCCTTTGTTTTTCTGGCATATCAGTTATTTTTGATCAATAATATGCAACTGATTGTATACCCAAATCATGCTCTATATTAGAGTAGAGTGCATTAACATCCATGGTTATAAATATGCAGTCTTCCTCCCATATTACATTTCTTTTTTTTTAAATCAGATACATTTTTATTCATTAAAAGATAGCATAATAAAATACATCTTCAGTACAATAATTTCACATTTTCTTATTATCAAAAGGAACCCCTCACCCACCCTCCCTCCCCTTTTACGGACGACAATAAACCCTTATCGTTATATAACATATGTTTCAACATCTTATAATCATTACAATGTATTTTATAATGCAATGTAGTCATCGAATTCTTTCCTCCAAAAGCATTATCTTTAACACAACTTCCATGGTGCCCATAGGTTGTCACTGAGTTTGGCGTTTTTCCTTTTTAAATAAATTTTTTCCTCCATTCCTACCACATACTCCACCTGCCTTATATACTCCTGTCTAGAGGGAGGCTCCGGTCGCACCCAATATCTAGCTATTACTTTCCTAGCTGCATATAAGAGTCTGGCAATTGCCAGTTTTGTGACATCATTCCCCACATGTTCTTCCACATATCCCAGCAAGCAAACTACTGGATCCCTAGGAATTATACAGTGATATCGTCCTTCAATTAGGCCTGTTACTTCAGACCAATAATTTGCAAGCCTTGAGCAACTCCACATAACATGTAATATATCAGTATTTTCTGACCCACATCTCGGGCATTCCGAATTCTCCCGTGCCCCTATCCTGAACAAAAAATCGGGTGATCTATATGCTCTATGTACAAGAAGTAACTGGGACATTCTGGCAGGTTCATTTAGAGACAATTTAGGAATATATTCCAAAATGGACTCCCATCTGTCAGTTTCAATGGTACCAACATCTGCTTCCCACCTCTCCCTCGCCAAAACAGGATATTTCAATAGAAAGGTGTGAAGCAGATCAGCATACACCCTAGATATGACGCCTGCTGTACATCCCCCCATACAAATATAGTCAATAACAATATCCTTTTGAACAGACAGGTTCTTGATTTTCCTTTGCTTAATAAACGCATGTTTAACCTGTGTATACTGATAACTGTGTCCGTCTAATAAATTAAATTCCTCTTTCAGCATCTCTAAGGTTTTGATGTTTTGATTATCCATCAGTTGGTAGATGTACTGTATACCCCTTACCACCCATCCTCTCAGCTCTCCTATCTTATAAAATTCACCTAAATTTTCGTTATCCCTAATAGGAGTATACATAGATATTCCCAATATACCTCTAATCCTCTTCACCCTCATCCACAGTTTATGGACTAAGCCACATGTCGGGTATGACCTGCCTTTCTTCCCAAAAAGTCCCGACTCTAGGCCCACCACCAATGAAATCTTTTTAAGATGAGCTTCCAAAACCGCCTGGATAGTTCCCTTCACCGCCTTCAGAGCCCACCCTCTAATATGCTGGGACTGTGCTGCCAAGAAGTATATCCACGGGTTTGGTAAGGCGAGACCCCCCTCTTCTTTCGGCCTCTGGAGAGTCTCCAGCTTAATCCTGGGTTGTCCTCCACCCCAAACCAGATCCCTAAATACTGAATTAATACGCTGGAACACCGACCGAGGGATCCACACAGGGGAGTTATGTAAAACATATAGCAATTTGGGCATCAGCACCATTTTAAGAAGATTGGTGCATCCCACCACCGAGAGGCGCATTTTGCTCCACGTAGATGCTTTATCTTTTGATTTCCCAATTATCGAGTATACATTCAACTGAAGGTATTCCTTTACTGGTAGTGATATTGTAATTCCAAGATATTTAAACTCTCGTACTAATTTAAGTTGTGTACGTTCCACCTGTTCAACATCTAAGCCATCCAGGGTATCTATTTCCATAATATGAGATTTATCCCAATTAATTTGTAACCCAGATAACAGGCCAAATCTATTGATGACAGCTATTGCACCATGTAATGACGCTTGAGGGTCCTGTAGGAATAATAAAATATCATCTGCGTACAACGCTATCTTCTCCTCAACCATTCCATACCGAAATCCCTTTACCACGTCTGACTGTCTCATTATAGAAGCCAATGGCTCTATAGCCATGGCAAATAACAGGGGGAGAGAGGGCAGCCCTGCCTGGTTCCTCTTGTCATATCAAATTTATCTGATCGTTCCCCATTTACTCTTATTCTAGCTACAGGGCGCGTATACAATAACTTTTTACCCAGGCCACAAAAACCGGACCAAATCCCATCAGCTGGAGAAGTCGCCAGAGATAGCTCCACTCCACACTATCAAAGGCTTTCCGTGTGTCCAGTGAGACTACAACTCTATGCCCATCATTGTCAGCGGCCAATTGCATGTTAACAAATAATCGCCTCAAGTTAATGGCCGTTGATCTATCCGGCATAAAACCTGACTGATCTGAGTGTATAATACTAGAAACTACATGGCTTAATCGGTTAGATAGTACTTTAGCTAAGATTTTGATATCAGCCGGTAGTAGAGATATGGGTCTATACGAATCTGGCTGTGTCCGGTCCTTATCTGCCTTGGGCAAAACCACTACTGTAGCCTCCCGCATTGACTCCGGTAATTCTCCCACCTCCAGGGCCTCCAGAAACACATCTTTCAATTTTGGCAATAATATTTCTCTAAGATGTTTATAAAATTCTGTTGGAAGGCCATCTGCTCCTGGGGCTTTATAATTTGCCATTGAAGCCAGAGCCTCCTCCATCTCCTCCGCCGTCAGGGGGCCTTCCAAGCTATCCCTAGCCTCCTCACTAAGTTTAGATATCTGGGTTCCCCTTAAGGATTGGTCTATGTCATCTCCCTTATTACTTAACTTAGAATGATATAGATCACCATAGAAGTCCCTAAACACCTTCAAGATATCTCGCGTTTCAGTGACTAAGGTGCCAGTTGGATCCAGGAGACCGTATATATATATACCAGTTCTCTCTGCGCTGCCGCTATAATAGACATCAGGTGGCCAACTTTTTCACCTTCTTCATAAAAGGCAATTTTTTGAAATTCCCTCTTTTTTCCCCACTGGCTAGAAATATTTTATCCACCCCTTTTTGAGCTTCTCTCATGATTTGTTGCGCCTCTACGGTGGGGTTAAGCACCAATTCCCCCTCTGCCCTCTTCAGCGCAGCCAATGCCTCTCTTTCCTCCATTCTGTTCTGATTTTTAACTCTGGAAATATCTCGAATCAGCAAACCCCTAACATATGCCTTCATTGTGTCCCACACAGTTCCTATGGCTGTACTCCCCACGTTATTCTGGAAGAATTCCTCCACTTCTGCTATTTTCTGAATATCCACCGTTTCCAGCCAAACTGGGTGAACCTTCCATTCCTTCCGCCCACCGCCCCCACATATACCGGACCTCAGCTCTACCAACAATGGACAATGATCAGAAAGTATCCTAGGTAGATATTCAATATGTATAACTTTTTGGTCAATCATCCCATTTCCAAGGGCTAGGTCTTTTCTAGACATAGAGCCGTGTGTCGAAGAGTAGCACGAGTATGTCCTCACTCCCACATGTCTCACTCTCCACAAATCTATCAGGCCCACCTCTGATACATACTTAGCAAAGGGTGTCTCCTCCTCTCCGTCATTTCTTTACGAATGCCTATTAGTTTTATCGCAAATTTTATTCATTATGTTGTTAACATCCCCAATCAGTAACATAGGAATCCCTATCCAATGCCTCGTGAGCTCTATAATCTCCAGCAGTTTCGTCCCAGTATATGGCGGTGGAAAGTACACTGCCACCACACAATATAATTTGCCATAAAGTCTGCAAACTAGAAAAACTTATTGCCCGTCTTTATCTATTTTAATCTCAACCTCCTCGAACGGAGTCCCCGCATGCACCAGGATAGAAACCCCCCTTGCATATATGCAGAATAGGTAGAATGGTATGCTCTTTGGACCCACTTCCTCGCTAAAAAAACAATTTTGTCCCTTGTCAAGTGTGTTTCCATAAGGCAGATAAAGGAGGGTCCTTGAGCCGTAATATTTTGGAGAATCGTGGCTCGTCTCTTACGGTCCGCCAAACCACGTACGTTCCAGCTTAATACCTTAACCATACCCGCCATTGTTTATCAGATTCAATATCTGTGTATATAACCACATCATACAGTGCCTCCCATGCCGTCCGCCCCCCCCACCCATCTCCTTCCCCCACCCGTCTCCTTCCCCCTCACATACCCCAAACTAAAATCACTTCTAACTCTTTTAACCATCCCTGTCACCCCCAATCCTCCTCTCAATTTGTCGTTCCATTCTCTCTCTCTATCCGAGAGTGGAATGAAACCGGCCTATTCCACCAGATGATTCCTCCCGCCTAAACTTCAAATAGACAAAAAACCGAATGAATTCCCCAAGGTCTCTCCCGCCTTATGGAAAACATATTAGATAACAGGTATATAAACTGTATGCGTCACCAGCACATCACCTTCATCCAGAATCAAATTTGTATCCTGCAACAAGCAGTTAAATGCAGTCGAAAAAGGACCGCAAATGATAAGTATAAACACAAGCACAAAACATATATTCTGCCTCTCTTCAGCTGTCTTTGTATTCCCGCACTCTTCTAGAGTTCTTTTCAATCCAGTCCAGAGCTTCTTCTGGAGATTGCAGAGAGTGTACTCTACCCAGTGCAACCAGTCTCAGCTTGGCCGGATACATCATAGAATACGCAAGTCCCATGTCTCTCAGTTTTTTCTTTACATCTCTGAAACTCATATTTAGTTTTTGCACCGTGGGTGAATAGTCTGAATAAAACGAGATATCTTGACCATCTATTGTTAACTCCTTAGTCTTTCTCGCCATACGCAGGATAGTGTCTCTGTCTCTATAATTTAAGATCCTCGCCAACATGGCTCGGGGAGCTGCTCCTGGAGGCTGGGGTCTCAGTGGAACTCTATGAGCTCGCCCTACAACAAAGACTTTTGATAGTTTATCAGCTCCAAATTTTTCCAACAGCAAATTCTCAATAAATTCTGTGGGGTTTGATCCTTCTGCTTTTTCCGGGACCCCCACTATCCTGACATTATTACGTCTCGACCTGTTTTCCAAATCGTCGTTTTTAGCAATGACATCAGTTAATAGCTTGTCCTGCTTTTTTTGAGCAGCTTGCACAGATATTATGGTGTCTTCAGCCGTGCTCACGCTTTCCTCTACCTCTCCTGTGCGGACATCAGCTTTCTGCATGGCAGCTTTAATATTAGTAATTTCTGCTTGCACTCCAGTAACCTGCTTTGACAGCTTAGTAAGCGTTTGTTTGCAATACGACACCACAGTGAACACATCTTTCAAAGTGGGTTCCCCCACATCAGGATCAACATCAGACTCCACATTTTTAGCCTGCTCATCATCTCTAGAGCCATCAGCCTCACCGTCCACTGTATCTATTGTACTCTCCTGGTCCTCTATATCATTTTCTGCCCCAGCCTCCCCCTCTGAGATTCCAGCTTTATTATCACTTGCTTCCACCCTCGCAAACTTCTCCAGGCGTGCAGCTGCCGACATCCTCCTGGAGCACGCTGTGTTCTCTCTGGCCGCCTCCTCCTGAGGTACGGCGCCATCTTGGCCCCTACCTCCTCTTCCAGGGCCGGGATCCAGCTGCCTGGTGCGGGTCATTACGGCAGTCCTGCTTGTCGGGAACGCTCCCCAGGGCGACAGGAGACCCTCCCCCAGGATCCAGCGGTATTTCAAAGGCTTTGCGGTGCCCTGGCTCAGCGCACACAGCTACGGTCGGCGGGAGAGTTCCAGACCGCGTCCTCTCACATCGCTGGCTAGGCCACACCCCCCCCATATTACATTTCTACGTTCTGTGATAAGTTGACTAGAATCTAGCAGGAAAGATGGTAATTTCTTGACCTGTTCTTGTAAGAACAGATCTATGTAGTGTGACAGGTAGCAGGTCAGAGATCCTATGCCTGATATAACTGGGCGCCCTGGTGGATTCAATAGGTCTTTATGGACTTTTGGTAGATGATAAAATAGGGCCTTATTTGGATGTTTATTTGTTAAAAATCGTTTTTCTTTTCTATTTAAAATGTTTTGTTTGAAGGCATTATTAATCAGGCTGTCATAATCCTCCTTAAAATTTTTTATGGGATCTATATCCAATTTCCCATAATATCTCTCATCCGAGAGTATATTGTATGCCTCTCTTAAGTAATCGGCACGATTTTGTATGACGATTCCTCCACCCTTATCAGCTTCCCTAATCACTGTTTCTTTATTCTCTTTTAACTGTTTAATTGCAATTTTTTCATCTCTAGAAATATTCTTTTTTCGTGGGTGTTTTTTTCTACATACGGCTTTTCCTTTTAACAGTTTATTTTCTATCTTTTTATTTCCAGCTATATCTTTTTCTAGGTTCCGGAACTCTTCCGAAACTAGTGAGTAGAACGTATTCAAATTACTGCCACGATGATGCGTGGGGTTAAAACTTGATTTAGAACAAATATTTTTATGTACACAATTTGTTACTTTTGTCCTATCTGTTTCATCTGTAACCTCATTCCCATTTTGTTCTTTATAACCTGTTGTACGTTTTAGAATGGCAAAATGTCGTGCAAGTGTCAATTTACGCACATAACTGTTCAAATCAATGAATAGATCAAATGCATTTGCCCTCTGTGTCTTACAGAAGCCCAATCCTTTTTGTAGAATGCTTTTCTCAGATTCTTTTAATGAGTAATTGGATAGATTAAATATTTTTATTGTACTGTTTATACCATCCCTTTCTTTTTTAGATCTCAGATCCATTTTAATCTTTGATTTCTTGTTTTTTAGATAGCAAGGAGTTTTTTTCTGCCCCTTTCCTCTACAACCTTTAGTTTTCTTTTTCTTTTTATGGGCTGGGTAAGTTGTGGATGAAAATACTTCGTAATTAAATTTTTTGTCTGTTTTTTTATTGGAGCGGCTCTTATAGAGTTGCTCTCTATCACAGGAAAAATTGTTTCTGTAGATGGTGCAGATCTCGGGACTATTTCTAAAAAAGAAATATTAGAATTAGCTGGAGAGGGAGAAGGTGCTTGCGTAACTGTGGTAAAAAAATTGGAAGGTTCAGTAGTGTTGTGCACCGTAAAAATGCTATGGTTAATATCCAGTTCTGCTGTATTACTCAAAGATAATATAAGTTCTTGTGTATGGTTTGATAAAACCACTGAGTTCAAGGAGGGAAATGAGAAAAGTGTATTACTCAATTCTTCTCCATCATCTTGATCTTTATTATCAGCATTACAGGCACTAATTGCTTCAGGGTTTGTCTCTTGGGACTTGGAATTATACTGTTAATGGGACTACGCCCGGTGTGGAGGATATAGGTATATTCTGCTGTTTTATTGAATTGGTATTTTTATTATTGTCTCGGAGGAGGGTAGATTTTTTTGGGATAGCACCTGCCTCAAACGCAGTATATTTTCTTATTGGTTTATTCAAACCTCTCACAAATGCATTATCAGTTTTAGAATTATAAAAGGTACTTAGTCCATTAACTATTTCATTGTGTTTTTTTGTAAATTTATAATTATTTTCCACAGATGTCTCTTTATAAAAGTTGGGGAGTATTTTTTTATTTGGCACTATGTCCCCATTCCCCTTTTTTCTAGATGATGGTAAATCTGGAACTACCTTCCTATACTTTTTTAGATCAAAAAGATCCCGACGTACTTTTTCTTAGTTTTAATTTCTATTAGATTATTTTCGTACATTTCCAGGTTTATATTAGTATCTCTATTAGAGCCTCATAGATTGAGGAAGATTTAAACTTAGATAACTCTCCAAGATCTTTCTCACATAGTTGCGCAAAATTTTTTGCTAACACACAACGTTTCTTAACTATTAGTTTCATAAGATTATACGAACAATCGTCTAAAATGTCATACCATTTTTCTGTAAAGGCATTATCCTCTTTAAAAGTGCTAGTAAAGTGGATTCTTAGACCGTTTGGAATTATTTTTGCTGTAGACAGATTTCTAAAAAATCAGCGTCCAGCTGGTGTCTGATTTCACTTTTCATATTCTTCTCCAAGCTGAAGAAAAGTCTCGAGATGTTTTCCTTAGTCTATTCATCAACATCGATAAGTGGAGTTTTATTTCCATCCTTTTTGGTATCCGTCAAAATAAGTGTTGATAGAATGTTTTTTCTCCTTTCAATTCTATTTTGGAAATGCTCCATACTAGATATCGCTGCTCCCTTCTTTCTATGGATACCAAGGAAGCCTCCCTCTCCTTGCTGTTTGGACTTGATCCCCGCAGCAAAGCGATAAAATATAAAATAAGAAAAGTGGAGAGAGGAGAGAGAGCGCAGAATCTAAGTGCAGTATCAAGATTCAAATATATATTAAATAAGTGCTGGTTGCACTCACCTTTTTAATGTCATAATAAACTTGTCAATAGTCCCACTGGGTGGGTTAGTTGTAGGTTCCTCCTGTTCACGGTTTGCAGTACAATCCTGGGCACTTGTGAAAGCACTCAAGGTGTTTCAATAGGAAACCACATATGTAATTATTCTCCAGGTGGTATGCGCTCCCGAAACACAGTAGGTAGGATGCGGTGATATATTGAATAACCAAATTTTATTAACGTAGCATATGACTCGCCCACTGGGCCGTGGGGCACTCGGATCCGGGCAATAGGGGAACGATGGGGGTAGTAGTTGCTACCCGGTTCCGTGGCTCAGGGTGGTCAGACCAGTGGTAGTCTGCGATGCGCTGTTGGTGTGTCCGACTACGCCACCCGTGGATTGCGGTCAGTGCGGACCGCCGCTGCCAGGTAGACCGCTGGGGCTGATGATGTATGCAGCTGGGATAGTGTGACTCCCCACGGGAAGAGTGCGGCCCCAGGGCAGTATAATGGAAGATGGGGGTGATGGTGTAGGGCGTCCCAGTACCGTTAGTGCTGGAGGAGCAAGGAGCACACAGACAACAGGTTGCAGTCCAGGGTCTTTACTAGAACAGGTGAACTGACCCACAAACAGTCCCGGCTAGGAGGGGACCTGGATGTCTGAGAGCAATTGGGAAATTGGCCCTGGTCAGGGTGAATGTGTAGGCCTACCGTGCTCTCTGCGCTCCTTCTGGCTATCTCCTCCTGGTAGGGTAACAGCCCACGGTCCCGAGCTCACCGTGTCTTCTCACCCGTATGGTTTGCAACGTGGGTTCCTTTCTACTCCCGGCCTGGTACGGCTCTGCTGGTCCCTTCTGGTGTGGCGGAGCCTCCGGGCTTCTTAGGCCAAGGAACATACAGTCCCCTGCGGACTGGTTATCTGCTGTAGGATGTGGAATCCTCACAGCCTCAGACGCCAAAGTCTGGTAAATTTGGTTCTTTATCTGCCAGGACAGGCATACTTCACCTCTTGTCCCTGGCTTGTGGCTCTCCTACCGCCACACGTCCTCTTAGGGTGCAATACAACTGTCCCTCACTGCTCTGGGACACCTCTCAATCCTGAGACAGGTCGTCCAGTTCTCCCTAACCCTGCCCCCAGTTCCAGCTTTTATGGGGGCAGCCTGCTCCCCCTACTGGCCTGTGACAGGAGGTATTGCATGCTAATGTTCCCCTGACCAGAGAACCTCCCCCTTGCTCTCAGACACAGCTTTATTATATTTATGGCATCCAGGCCAGGGTGACACACATACAACGCGTTTCAGCTCTTATGAGCCTTCTTCAGGTATTACATATAGGCTACTACTGCTTTGTGCATTTTATATATATATATATATATATATATATATATATATATATATATATAAAAAGTCAGTGCATTTTTGGGCATGTGTTTTACCAAGGTCTTAACTCTTTAAATCCCATTTTATCAAGAGCTTTAAAAACATGTATAAACATTAAAAACTAATCTGAATTAATCCAATTTAAAAAAATAAACAAAATAAAATTTCCAATGGCATGCATAAAATTCTTTTTTTTTTTTTTTTAACAATGAGTTTTTATTCGAATTTTTCAAACATAACAAAGGAAAAAGGACATCAGATACATCACATACAATATTTAGTGTACAATATTGCTTCTGAGAGCAAGTAGCAAGGAAACTTTAATGTCATGAACCTGAGATACAAGAGAGGAAGGGAAGCAGGATATAAGCCAACCTCTCAATTATGGAAGGGAGAGGAGGGGGGGGGGCAGTAAACCAGGGAAGGGTATAGTCTCCAAAATGGATACCGTCAGGAATTATACATACAGAAGGAACTAAGTCCAGATTCTACAAAAGCAAGAAGTGTGGAGTAATGGTAATCATGAGCATACTATACTCAAGAATCTTGGTTATGAAAAAATGCTTTAACTTCCGGCCATGCAGACCACCGTTGTTGGGTCTTATATTTTTTTGAAACGTCCCATGACAGAATCATTTCATAGGAATTATATGAATCGACTCTCCACCAGATGTCATCCGTTGATGGCGCAGAGTGGGATTTCCACTTAGAGGCAAGGGCTAGTCTGGCCGCAGTTAATATAAAGGAACAGAGCCATCTATTTTTGTACGGGAGGTCGGTAATGCCTATGTTCAGTAAAGCTAATGCTGGATTCATTGGGATGTCAGTTCCAGCACAGTATGATAATATCTTATATACCTCCTTCCAAAAAGATATTTAATTTAGAGCAAGACCACCAAGAATGCAAGAGTGTACCTGTTTCTCCACAATTTTTCCAGCATAAAGGGGATGCTCCCTGGGATAGGTGAGCTATACGGTTTGGGGGTAAACACCAACGGAGTTGGGATTTTTTTTGCAATTTCTAGGTGGTTTATGCATGACAAACCTTTAATGGGCCAAGACAGAGCTAATTGCCATTGTTCATACGTGAATGAAGTGCCCAAATCTGATTCCCATTTAACCATGTACGGGAGCTTAGTATTGTCAGAAGGAGAATTGAGATAATTATATGCTACCGAGACACCCCTGGAGAATCTCTTCTTCCCTAAGATAAAATGTTGTATTGTGGATGGAGCCAGTCGAGACATAATTGCTGGAGAAGAGGATAAAAAACTCTTCAGTTGAATATAGGAAAAGAAAAGATTGCTGGGGAGTTGATATATGTAAGAAAGTTCATCAAACGTTTTGATAGAACTAGCTGAAAACATAGACTGCAAATTAGGAATACCGTGATCTTCCCAACGATGGAATTCGGAGAATGGGACCACCAAATCAATGCTCCTAAACGAGATATATTTTAACGGGATGTGTATAATCCTTTTAAAAATCAACTCTCTCCGCATTTTACGAGCGTGTATCATTGTAGGGAGAGAGCAAGATTGAGACCCCGGGAGCAGAAATTCTGCTTCCAACATAAATCTAGTAGAATAAAGTTTAGTTTCTGATTTTTCCATTTGAACCCAGGAGAGATTGGACTTAGTGTCCCACCACTCTCTAAGAGCATGAATCGTGCATGCTTTATAGTAGAGGTGGATATTCGGTAGTCCCAAACCTCCCTCTCCCATTCTATAAAACAACAAAGAGCTTTGGAATCTGGGTTTTTTGCCACCCCAAATAAAACGAAATAGTAGAGCTTGGATTTCGTCTAGTTGTTTTTTTTGTATGGGAAGTGGAATACATCTTAACTGATATAGAATTTTAGGTAAAAATGTAATTTTACACGTTTGTATACGGGCTATGCAAGAAAATTCTAAAGTGCTCAGTCTTTTGAGTTCTGGTTTGATAGAGTTTAGTCATTCTGAAATATTTTTAGACTAAATTTTTAGAGGGGGATATTAGGTGAATGGAGTTTTTAGCCCACGTCAATGGCAGAATTTTTTTTAAGTCAGAAATTAATCTAGAGGGACAGCCAGTCGGGAGGGCCATTGATTTTGTGGAGTTCAATTTGTAGAGAGATACTTCTGAGAACTGAGAGAGAATGGATAGCAGTGCTCGGAGGGAAGTTTTGGGGTGTGTTACAGAAATACGCATACAGACCAATTGGGTGGGCTACGGATCCTATTTTTATTCCAGAAATATCTTCACAAGTACGAATCTTCTGCACCAAGGGCTCCATTATCAATGCAAAAATTGCAGGTGACAACGGAGGACAGCCCTGGCGAGTTCCATTCGAGATATGAAACCGTTTTGAGCTAAAGCCTGCTGCTAATACCTTCGCACTCGGGGAGGAATATAACGCCATTATATCCTTTTGTATGTGTCCAATGAACCCAAATTTAGTCAAGACTGCTTTAAGATATCCCCAGTGTACTCGATCAAACGCTTTTTCTGCTTCCAGCGAAACGAGCACACTGGGGACTTAAGGTTTTTCTGCTCTATGGATCAAGTTTAAAAGACGTCGTGTGGCGTCTCTACTTTGTCTCCCCGGCACAAAACCCATTTGATCTGGTGCTATCAGTTGAGGAAGGACCGAATTAATTCTTTGAGCTAGGATCTTAGAGTACAATTTAAGATCTCAATTCAGTAGTGAGATACGTCGGAAGTTCTCAGGTTTATTTGGGGGTTTGCCTTGTTTTGGAAGGGTAACTATAGTCACTTCCAAGAATAATGGATTAATTTTACCCTTGATTCTCCAGTCCAAAAATAATCGTTGTAAGTACGTGGATAACTGCTCCGAAAGCAGTTTATAAAATTCATTGGCAAAACCATCTGGCCCTGGAGTGGAGTGTAATTTAGAAGCTTTAATTGCACTTATTATTTCTCCAACCTGTATAGGTGAGTTCAAAGATTCAAGTTGGGATTGTGAGATTTTTTGTAGACCAATAGGTTTTAAAAATTGTTCTATATGTGGAGTCGAGAGATGTCGGGTGGCATGATCCGTATTCAGATTATATAACTGAGAGTAATAGTCCGCAAATGTGTTGGCAATTTCTGTTGGGTCATAAATTTTGTCCCCATTCGGCTGAAGCAAATGGTCAATCCTCCCCTTAGCAGTCAGTTTTTTCACTCTACGGGCTAATACGGCGCTTGCTCTATCCCCCAAAGCATAGTATTTTGCTTTAACACGTTTTAAATTATGCTCATAATTAAATAACAGGAGTTTCCGAAGATCATTTCTGCTTTCTAACAAAGCGCTATTAATTGCCGGAGTCTTGTTTTGTTTCTGGTTATTTTCCAAGATTTTAATTTTATTTATAAGTGATTGCACTTCGCATTCTCTGCTTTTCTTTTCTCGTGAGGCCAATTTTATACATAAACCTCTCATAAAAGCTTTTTGTGATAGCCATAAAGTCTCGTCGGAGACTTCTCCATTGTCATTAATTTCGAGAAAATGTTCCAGTTCATTAGAGAGATATTCCCTATTATGAGCAGATTTTAACAGAAAAGTGTTCAAACGCCAAGTAAATGCAGAGGATGGAGCGCCGCCATCAGCGAGTTCTAATATAATTGGGGCATGATCGGACCAGGTTATCGAACCTATATGTGAGGATTTACATAGTGATAAAGCTGTTCTATTTACTAAGAAGTAATCTATTCGAGAAAGTGATGAAAACCTAGGGGAAAAGTACGTATAGTCCCTTTCGTTGGCATGGTGATATCTCCAAACATCATGGAGAACTTCTTCTGATATAATTCCTTTTAGGTCCACCCGACCCGTAGATTGATCTGAGTCTGTGTCTAAATCTCTAGATATAGGGGCGTTGAAGTCTCCACAAATTATCAATGGTCCCTGAATCTGCAGTATGTAGCATTTCATAAATTTATCAGTTTTGCCTGAACAGGCTTCATCAGGGGGCTAGAGCTACCACTTAAGAAACTAAAAAGCAAACATATGTAGCTCCCCCAACCAGTTTTGCCTATACAGGCTTCATCACGGGGCTAGAATTATACTGTGGGGGGAAGGCGGCACACATTACTCAATTTATGCTGTAGCAGTACCGACCCCAGGCAGCACTAGTCAGCTGCTTCAGGACCAGCCCATGGGGCATATGCCCCTCTGACCCCCAGCCCGCCCCTGTAAATAACAGTATTATAACACTATTAGTACTAAACCCTCCTATATATTCCCCCTGAGGTTCCACCACCTTCTGTACTAAATATTCTGTGACGATACATAATTGATTCAGATACACGGCTCAGATACACAGCTGCTAGATATTAATTGAATTCTTTATTAGCTTCATACAAGATATCACATGTAGAAGTTCCACAAGTCATGTGGGGCAATAGTCATGTGGCCCGGATGATGATGATGGGCCCTGGACTCATGGAGAGTCGTCCGTCAGCACTCAGAAGAGGAAAAAACCCCAGTGGAGGGTCTGCCCTTCCCCTGGGCGGTGCTGAATCATGGCAGCCTGTGCTGCCACATCATTGACTTGTCACAGCTGTCACCTCCATCTGTACCCCATCTTCATTGTGGGACTCCAGCTCGCTTATAGTGATCTGCAGAAAGAGGAAACAGAACTGATCATGGAGCAGCCGAATATTACATATCAGAGACGTGCACACAATTTACTCCCAGTCACTGCCGCTTATTACACTCCTATTACCTGGATTATATTTGGTCCATGGTGATGACAGAAACACTGACACTTGTTATAGCCGCTTTGTGCTCTTTCTGAAACAAAGTAAAAGCAATAGATCAGATGCCCCCAATAATGGCAGCATGCCTTCTCCTATCATATTCATTGTGATGTCATCGAGCAGATGGTACAATCAGAGTTCCATGTACATTGTGACATCACAGCAGTAAGTAAATAAATGGTAATAGTACAAGTAAATAACATAGGGAACCTGGTCATCCCACCGCGACAAGTTGTACCCAATCAGGACGGTCACTGACTCTTTTAGTTCATCTCGCTATGTGTCAGCAGACTTCAAAATAGAGGGGGGTAGAGCAGGACCCAGACCTGACTGTTTTGCACCTGCCCGTGGAAAGCTATATGTACAAGATGCACAGCCTAAAAAGGGGAGCCATGTCTCTGTAAGAACATAGTGCAAAAAACTAAAGCAAAACCAAACAAATGAGCCGGAACCTATATTGATGTAAATGTGATATGTATGAGCACGTTAACACTGTGGCCATTTAACCGAAAAAATAACTAAGACAAAAGCAAAATGAGCAAATACCATCCAGTAGTTGAAGACATTTCCTTAACCCTTTAAACAAGGAATTTACGTGATTTCGGGTTTGGTGAGGGCATCAAATGCGATCCATCTCTGGGCTTGGAAGTGATTTACTCGCTTCGTGCTTTTTCTGAAGCAAAAAGTAAAAACAATGAAGATCAGATGCCTCCAAAAATGGCAGCAGGCCGCCCATTATATTTATACATTCACTATATTGATGGGATTATGGAAAGTCCATGGTTACTTACTGGTGCAGACTAGTCTGTGGCCCTGGGTCGTGTCCGGTTGAAGGTTGGCGCGACCTCGTGGACTGTCATGGACTCTACATGCTGTTTATAGGCATGGAATCACTTCCTGACCTTTTTGGGGAATGCGCTGATCCTGCCGTTCTTCAGGCAGGATATTAGATGATTCCTCATCAACCGATGCCAGAACTCGGCTCTGGGTTCACCGCCATCTGCCATAAGCTTATAGGCAAATGCTATGGCGAATAAGCCACAGTCATAGTAGTTCTTCTGCTGATCTGCTGATCCACAACGATAAATCTCAGATGTTTCAGGGGCTCTTCAACCACTTCACTGTATGTGTTGATAATCTGTTCACGTATGGATTGAGACAGATTTCCAGAGTTGATGCTGTCCGCCACAAAGATTTGGCCATTTTTGTAGCAGGTGGTTAGCCAGTGCACCCTCTCCTCATCATAGTGGATTTGTACAGCATTCTTCAGTACACTATACCCTGGCACTAGAAGAGCGCAGGGGGGCTGCAGGCCATCAAAACCCTCAAACTGACTCTGTAGCAGGTCCTGGGCCATGATGACGATCTCGTCATCCAGGAAGCCTTCCTCCCCTTTGCTCAGCAGGATGGTTAAGTGCTCTGGAGACAGGTTGTCTTTCTGGTCACAGATATTGGGCATCTCTACTTGTGGGGTATCCATCTCTGGGATTACCTCTCTGAGTAGATCAGAAAGGTTTTTTGTAGCAGCTCTCTTGGCCGGTGGCAGCATCTCAGGCTGACTGTCCTCGGAGGTTGGTGTTTTTATTTTTATTTTTTTCCGGGGACTTGTTGGTTGCTGCCCCTCGTGTGCATCTTGTGCACATACTGGATTGTAAGAGGAAAGATTAGAACAGAGTATTAAGTCACCTAATACAAACAGGTATAATACGCATCTATTATCCATATTGTAACCTTCTCTTTTAGGATATATATATCCGGCCATTCGTATAAACTACAATATATTGGGGAGTGCCGAAGCAGAAAAAAACGAACATATGGCCCATTTATAGAGAATTAGAAAAAAAAAAATTATTTAACAAAATCTTGCAGTACAGAGTTTAACCCCTTTAAAGCCCATGACGTACTAATACGCGTCAGTGACCCGTATTAGTACGTCATGGCGATCGCGCGCGCACACAGACTGTGCGGGCGCGATCGCCGCCGGGTGTCAGCTGATTGTCACAGCTGACACCCGGTACTATGTGCAGGGAGCGGTCCCTCACCGCTCCCAGCACATTAACCCCCGCAATGCTGCGATCGAAGTCGATCGCAGCATTGCGGAGGCAAGGGGAGGTGATCGCAATACTCACCTCCTATTCCGGCCTACAGAGCTGTCTGCCGCGGCTTCCCGGGTGTTGCCATGACGAGCCGATGTCGTCATGACAACATCCGGGTCACCAGACAGCAGGAAGATTGTTTGGACATGCGCAGTGCATCTCCAAACTATCTTCTCCCTGTCCAGCGTTGACTTGCCTGCATGGCACAGGGATGGTGCTCCATCCCTATGCTGTGCATGCGATCAGAATAAAAAAAAGTGAAAGTCCCATAGTGGGACAAAGTAAAAAAAACTCCCAAAAAGTGAAAAAAATAAATAAAAAAAAATTGTAAAAATATTAAAAAAAAATAATGCACTAAAAATAAAAATATAATGTATCCATCAATAAATATTATTATGAAAAAAAAACAAACAAACAATAAAAGTACACATATTTGGTATCGCCGCGTCCGTAACGACCTGGCCTATAAAACTGTTCCACTAGTTAACCCCTTCAGTGAATACGGTAAAAAAAAACAAAAACAAAGCAAAAAACAATGCTTTATCATCATACCGCCAAACAAAAAATGGAATAACACGCGATCAAAAAGACGAATATAAATAAAAATGGTACCGCTGAAAACGTCATCTCATCCCGTAAAAAACAAGTCGCCATACAGCTCCATCATCCGAAAAATCAAAAAGTTACAGCTCTTAGAATAAAGCGATGCAAAAGAATAATTTTTTCTATAAAATAACTTTTACTGTGTAAAAGCGCCAAAACATAAAAAACGATATAAATGTGGTACCGCTGTAAACGTACTGACCCGAAGAATAAAGCTACCTTATCAATTTTACCATACCCGGAGCAGAATAAAAAAATGTAAAAAAACACAATTCCTGAATTGTTGGTTTTTGTTTATTCTGCCTCCCAAAAATAGGAATAGAAAGCGATCAAAAAATGTCACGTGCCTGAAAATGGCACCAATAAAAACGTCAACTCATCCCGCAAAAAACAAGCCTTCACATGACTATCGGCCAAAATATGGCGATGCAAAAACTAGATTTTACAAAATATGTGTCTTTTATAATAAACGCTAGGGCTGGGGTTGGGGTTGTGCTAATGTTAGGGTTGGGGTCAGGGTTGGGCTAGGTTAGGGTTGGGGTTAGGGTTGTTTTTTTTTTCAAAAGTAAAAAAAAAAAAGATGACGATATGGCGACTAGTGTTGAGCGCAAGTGCTCGCTACTTGAGGGTGCTTGGGTATGCACTGAGTATCGCGGGTGCTCGAGTCTCCTCCCCATATGCTTCGCGGCCAAAAAAACCTCGCGCATGTTTTTTGTGGGGTGTCTAATAACCGTGAAACATGCGGGCGGGGACTCGAGCATTTCACTTGAGCACCCGTGATACATGGTGCATACCTGAGTACCCAATGCAAACTCAAGTAGCGAGCACTTGTGCTCAAGAGTAATGACAACTTATTCAATATGATGACCTAATGTTATCAAATTCTGTGTCGTACCTCTGGGTTCAAAATGTTCACTATAACCCTTAATAAAATCCTTGAGGGGTATAGTTTCCAAAATGGGGTCACTTGTGGGGGAGCTCCACTGTTTAGGCACATCAGGGGCTCTCCAAACGCGACATGGTGTCCGCTAACAAATTGAATGGAAAATCGGCTCAAATTGTTAGCGGACACCATGTTGCGTTTGGAGAGCCCCTGTGTGCCTAAACATTGGAGCTCCCCCACAAGTGACCCCATTTTGGAAACTAGACCACCCAAGGCACCTATCTAGATGCATAGTGAGCACTTGGAACCCCCAAGTGCTTCACAAATTGATTCGTAAAAATAAAAAAGTGTTTTTTTTTCCACTTTTTCATTTTTACGAATCAATTTGTGAAGCACCTGGGGGATCCAAGTTCTCACTATGCATCTAGATAGGTGCCTTAGGGGGTCTAGTTTCCAAAATGGGGTCACTTGTGGGGGGTTTCCACTGTTTAGGCACATCAGGGGCTCTCCAAACGCAACATGGTGTCCGCTAATTAATTATTCAAGCAAATTTTACAATCAAAAAGTCAAATGGCGCTCCTTCCCTTCCGAGCCCTGCCGTGCGCCCAAACAGTGGTTTTTCCCCACATATGGGGTATCGGTGTGCCCAGGGGAAATTGCACAACAAATTTTGGGGTCCATTTTTTCCTGTTACCCCTGCGAAAATAAAAAAAATTGGGTCTAAAGTAACATTTTTGTGAAAAAAGTTAAATGTTCATTTTTTTCTTCCAAATTCCAAAAATTCCTGTGAAGCACCTGAAGGGTTAATAAAGTTCTTGAATGTGGTTTTGAGCACCTTGAGTGGTGTAACTTTTAGAATGGTGTCACTTTTGCGTATTTTCTGTCATAAAGACCTCTCAAAGTGACTTCAAATGTGATGTGGTCCCTAAAAAAATGGTTTTGTAAATTTTGTTGGAAAAATGAGAAATCGCTGGTCAACTTTTAACCCTTATAGCTCCCTAACAAAAAAAATTTTGGTTCCAAAATTGTGCTGATGTAAAGTAGACATGTGGGAAATGTTATTTATTAACTCTTTTGTGTGACATATCTCTCTGATTTAAGGGCATAAAAATTCAAATGTTGAAAATTTCAAAATTATCGCCAAATTTCCGTTTTTTTCACAAATAAACGCAAGTGATATCGAAGAAATTTTACCACAATCATGAAGTACAATATGTCACGAAAAAACAATCTCAGAATCAGGGGGATATGTTGAAGCGTTCCAGAGTAATTAGTTCATAAAGTGACAGTGGTCAGAATTGTAAAAATTTCCTGGTCATTAACATGCAAACCACCCTCGGGGGTAAAGGGGTTAAAGTGACGCGGCATGTGTCAAAAAATACATATAGAGTTTTAAAACATACTTAAAAACAAACAGGTATCACAAGAGTGTAGGTATCACATCCAAAAGGTATCATTATATATAATATTACATCCCTTAAGATACTGAATTGGTGGATAGGGGGAGTGTAAACAACCCATCCATGTGCAAACAAAATTCAGTCCAAAAGACCATGTATATATATATAGCTCTGGATCGGCAAGATCCTCTCCACTTTCTGCAATGGTGGACGTGGAGTCAGTATCACCTACAATATAGGTTGGGCTCTTCTCACCGCTGTCTTGGCTGATGACGTTGTCTTTACGTCTTTTTTTAGCAACTGTAGAAAAACCTCGGCACACCACAAATGAATTTACTGGTTTAGTGTAACAGTCCACAGCAAGAAACGATTCGGTCTATACATTGGACCTTCGTCAGTGTACCACTTGCTTAGAAAAGGGACTGGAGAAAAGAGTGGGAAGCGTAGTGTCCCAAATAGGGAATCCTTAGGCGCTGGAGTGGATTGCGTGGGGACCTTGGATTCGCGGTATCCAACGCTGATGGCTGGCCATTTTGATCAAGCGAGCTTTTGCCCTTCTGCTCCATGGGACGTTTCTGGCCTCCCTGAGCTCGCCTTAGGACACCTGCGTTACGGTTTTTTATAGCTACTGACCTGAAGCTCCTGACTGCCGTGATGATGGTGGATTTCGTTGCCAGGAAGGAATCCTTCAGCAGTGTTTTCCATTTGCAATCGGATTTCCTGAATCGGGCCAGAAGGCTAAAGCCAGTTGACTAGCAGGAAGAGAGAGCCTTGACCAGCAGCCGCTGGCCATAATGGGGACGTGCATGAATCCTCATGATGGCGTCACTTTCTTTCTTAGTTTTTCTGAAGATGCTTTCTTTCTCCTTCATATTCCTATAGCTTTGTGTATCCAATAGGGAGTCACACAAAAGACTGCCCCGTTTGTGCGCTCAGGCTTTTGTATAAGATTTACTCCCATTGTGATGTCATAGAGCAGATGATGACATCAGAGTTCCATGTAGATTGTGACATCACCGCCATGTCGATTTTGACATCACAGCTCCAGGCCCAGCTGCGAAGGGTACTTACCGCCATTGTGATGTCATCGAGTAGATGATGACAAAAAAAACTAAGACAAAAACAAAATGAGCAAATACCATCCAGTAGTTGAAGCCATTTCCTTAACCATATAAACAAGGAAGTTTTGTAATTTCGGGTTTGGTGAGGGCATCAAATGCGATCCATCTCTGGGCTTGGAAGTGACGGCCGGATTTACTCGCTTCGTACTTTTTCTGAAACAAAAAGTAAAAACAATGATGATCAGATGCCTCCAATAATGGCAGCAGGCCCCCCATCATATTTATACATTCTCTATATTGAGGGTATTATGGAAAGTCCATGGTTACTTACTGGTGTAGACGAGTCTGTGGCCCTTGGTCAAGTTCGGTTGAAGGTTGTGGCGATCTCGTGGTCTGTCATGGACTCTACATGCTGTTTATAGGCATGGAGTCACTTCCTGACCTTTTTGGGAAATGCGCTGATCCTGCCATTCTGCAGGCAGGATATCAGATGATTCCTCATCAACGGATGCCGGAACTGGTCTCTGGGTTCACCGCCATCTTCCATAAGAACGTGGGCAAATGCTATGGCGAATAAGCCACAGTCATAGGTAGGTCTTCTGCTGATCCACATCGATAAATCTCAGATGTTTCAGGGGCTCTTCAACCACTTCACCATATGTTGATAATCTGTTCACGGATGGATTGAGACAGATTTCCAGAGTTGATGCTGTCCGCCACAAAGATTTGGCCATTTTTGTAGCAGGTGGTTAGCCAGTGCACCCTCTCCTCATCATAGTGGATTTGTACAGCATTCTTCAGTACACTATACCGTGACGCAGGGGGGCTGCAGGCTATCAAAACCCTCAAACTGACTCTGCAGCAGTTCCTGGGCCATGATGACGATCTCGTCATCCAGGAAGCCTTCCTCCCCTTTGCTCAGCAGGATGGTTAAATGCTCTGGAGACAGGTTGTCCTTCTGGTCACAGAGGTGTTGTGCTGGATAGTGTTTAGGACCAACTGGAGGTGATAATTGTGAAGGTTCCTTAGTATGAACCTGCGTAGATAAGTAGGTAAGGTAAGTACTTGTGATAATGGTCAGGTCAAGTGGATAATGTTGAAATAAAGAAAGTTACTTGCTTTCAAGGAGAGCTATGTGCCAGACATTGCACATGTAAATCCCCCGTTAGAGGTAGTAAAGCGTGATTCGATCAGTCTGGCTGTATTCTAGAGAGAGTTTTCCCTGAGGGTACAGTTGTGACCTTATTGGTTGATAAGTATTTATCAGTGTGGTCAGGTCACGTTGGTAGGTTTCAGACCCAGTGGGGATTCGCCTGTAATGAAGAGATGATGAGGTGTCAGAGGCAGCAGTGTGCAACACTGCAATGTAGGGCACCCAGATAAATAACATATAAGGCTTGGCTTTGTTGGAGGTAGCACTCTAGGAGAGATGTGCCTTAAAGTTTCTGTTATGGGTAACGGAGATTTGACAGCTTACCTCCGTTCCATGATGCTGTGGAGAGCTTTGTCTTGTGGATGCAGTGGTGGGTACGGAGATGTGTATCTTACCTCCGTTCACTTGGACTTGCCTCCTCCAGGTGAGTAGGTCAGCGGTAGAGGGGAGTGAGGAGTGGAGGAGCAGAGTCCCGGCCGGTGACTTGTGCTCCGCGATGAACTTGGGTAGTGGTGCGGCGATGGTGCAGGGCCTTTCAGGACCTGACATGACGTCACGATCACGTGTGGAGCACGTGATTTAGTTAGATACGGTGTGGCAGAGGGACCAATTCCGACGTGTTTCGAAAGCGACGGCTTTCTTCATCAGGGATGGTGCAACTTCTGCCTGTAGTCCTTTATATAGTTGATGTCCATTAGTTTTAATTGATAAGTCCATCCTTATTTGTAGTTCACTTGATCAGTCATCGTTAATCATTAAAAGCAAAGATTTCAATCTCAGTGTTGAGTGCCTTTGGTTTCAATATCTAAAAGCTTTCCCTCCGTGACATGCTTTTTATATAATTGCCTTTTCTTCATTTTTTTTGGTACAGTTTGTATACTCATTATCTGGGTGCCTGCTACGTTGCCCCCATGTATTTCTGAATAATGTACAGAAAGGGGGTGTCCAGAAAAGTGTTTTTTAATATTCCTTAGGTGTTCATTGATGCTTTTATACATGGGACGTTTTTTACGTCCTATGTATATCTTTCCACATGGGCATTTTAAACAATAAGTAACGCCAGGTGTGGAACAAGTAATAAAGTCAGTAATGGGGTATTCTTTTTGCGGCGTTATAATAGTTCTTTGTTTGGAGGTTAATGAATGTTTGCAAGCCTTGCATTTTCTGCATGGAAAAAAGCCTTTCAGTTTTTTTGTGAATATGCTGGAAGTATTGTTGTGCTTGGATGGGTTTCTTACTGATGGGGCAATTAAATTCCCCAAATTTTGAGCCTTCCTAAAAACAAATCTCGGGTTTGGTGCTAATTTGCCCCCCAGAGTCTTGTCATCATTAAGTATATCCCAATGTTTTTTCACAATTTTACGGATTAGGTGGATATTCGAATTGTATTTTAGAATTATCGGGATATCTATAACGGTTTCTTTACATGTAGGGTTGGGCTTAGCATTCTTGTCTTTTAGTAACCGGTTCCCAGGAATTTTCTGGACTTTATTTTTTGTTGATTCCAGGAAGGAGGCTTGATAGCCTTTCTCTAAGAATTTGTTTGTGAGAATGCTTGCTTCCATTTCAAAATCTTGAGGAAGTGAGCAGTTGCGGTGGAGTCTGGTATATTGGCTGCTGGGTATGTTTAATAGTCATTGGGGTAAATGGCAACTGTCCAATGGGATAAAGCTGTTTGCATCCGTTGGTTTTGAATAGGTGCGGGTCTGTATGTGCCCTTTCTCTCTATATATGTTTAGGTCCAAAAAGTTAATTTGGTTGGGGCTGGTATGGGATGTGAATTCAAGATGAAAGTCATTTTTCTTGATATGTGCCAAAAAGTGATTAAGTGAATTTTGGTCACCTGACCAGATGAATAGAATATCATCGATAAATCTTTGCCAAAGGACCAGGTTCGTGTGTAGAGCTTCCCCGGGGTAGATGGCAGATTGTTCCCATCTACCCACGTATAGGTTTGCGTAACTGGGAGCGAACCTGGTCCCCATAGCAGTGCCCCATTGCTGGGTGTAGTAGTGCCCCTCATGTAGGAAGAAGTTATGAGTCAGGATGAAATGCATACAGTCCTAAAAGAACAAGGTTTGCTTACTGGTGCAGACTAGTCTGTGGCCCTGGGTCGTGTCCTGTTTAAGGTTGGGGCGATCTCGTGTACTGTCATGGACTCTACATGCTGTTTATAGGCATGGAGTCACTTCCTGACCTTTTTGGGAAATGCGCTGATCCTGCCATTCTGCAGGTAGGATATTAGATGATTCCTCATCAACCGATGCCGGAACTCGGCTCTGGGTTCACCGCCATCTGCCATAAGCTCGTAGGCAAATGCTATGGCGAATAAACCACAGTCATAGTAGTTCTTTTGCTGATCCACATTGATAAATCTCAGATGTTTCAGTGGCTCTTCAAACACTTCACTGTATATGTTGATAATCTGTTTACGGATGGATTGAGACAGATTTCCAGAGTTGATGCTATCCGCCACAAAGATTTGGCCATTTTTGTAGCAGGTGGTTAGCCAGTGCACCCTCTTCTCATCATAGTGGATTTGTACGGCATTCTTCAGTACACTATACCCTGGCACTAGAAGAGCGCAGGGGGGCTGCAGGCCATCAAAACCCTCAAACTGATTCTGTAGCAGGTCCTGGGCCATGATGATGATCTCGTCATCCAGGAAGCCTTCCTCCCCTTTGCTCAGCAGTATGGTTAAGTGCTCTGGAGACAGGTTGTCCTTCTGGTCACAGATATCGGGCATCTCTACTTGTGGGGTATCCATCTCCGGGGTTACCTCTCTGAGTAGATCAGAAAGTTTTTTTGTAGCAGCTCTCTTGGCCGGTGGCAGCATCTTGGGCTGACTGTCCTCGGAGGTTGGTGTTTTTCTTTTTAGATTTTTCCGGGGAATTGTTGGTTTGTGCCCCTCGTGTGCATCTTGTGCATCTTGTGCACATACTGGATCGGCAAGATCCTCTCCACTTTCTGCAATGGTGGACGTGGAGTCAGTATCACCTACAGTGTAGGTTGGGCTCTTCTCACCGCTGTCTTGGCTGATGACGTTGTCTTTACGTCTTTTTATAGCAACTGACCTAAAGCTCCTGACTGCCATGATGATGGTGGATTTCGTTGCCAGGAAGGAATACTTTGGCAGTGTTCTCCAATTGCGATGGGATTTCCTGAATCGGGTCAGAAGGCTAAAGCCAATTGACTTGCAGTAAGAGAGAGCCTTGACCAGCAGCTGCTGGCCATAATGGGGACGTCCATGAAGCCTCATGATGGCGTCACTTTCTTCGTTTTTCTGAAGATGCTTTCTTTCTCCTTTGTATTCCTATAGCTTTGTGTATCCAATAGAGAGTCATACAAAAGACAGCCCCTTTGTGCGCTCAGGCTTTATATAGCATTTACTCCCATTGTGATGTCATAGAGCAGATGATGACATCAGAGTTCCATGTAGATTGTGACATCACCGCCATGTCGATTTTGACATCACAGCTCCAGGCCCAGCTGCTAAGCGCACTTTACTCACATTGTGATGTCATCGAGTAGATGATGAAAAAAAAACTAAGACAAAAACAAAATGAGCAAATACCATCCAGTAGTTGAAGCCATTTCCTTAACCCTATAAACAAGGAACTTTTGTGATTTCGGGTTTGGTGAGGGCATCAAATGCGATCAATCTCTGGGCTTGGAAGTGACTGCCAGATTTACTCGCTTCGTGCTTTTTCTGAAACAAAAAGTAAAAACAATGATGATCAGATGCCTCCAATAATGGCAGCAGGCCCCCCCATCATATTTATACATTTTCTATATTGAGGGTATTATTGAAAGTCCATGGTTACTTACTGGTGTAGACGAGTCTGTGGCCCTTGGTCGAGTTGGGTTGAAGGCTGTGGCGATCTCGTGGACTGTCATGGACTGTCATGCTGTTTATAGGCATGGAGTCAATTCCTGACCTTTTTGGGAAATGCGCTGATCCTGCCATTCTGCAAGCAGGATATCAGATGATTCCTCATCAACCGATGCCGGAACTCGGCTCTGGGTTCACCACCATCTTCCATAAGAATGTGGGCAAATGCTATGGCGAATAAGCTACAGTCATAGGTAGTTCTTCTGTTGATCCACATCGATAAATGTCAGATGTTTCAGGGGCTCTTCAACCACTTCACTGTATATGTTGATAATCTGTTCACGGATGGATTGAGACAGATTTCCAGAGTTGATGCTGTCCGCCACAAAGATTTGGCCATTTTTGTAGCAGGTGGTTAGCCAGTGTACCCTCTCCTCATCATACTGGATGTACAGCATTCTTCAGTACACTATACCCTCGCGCAGGGGGGCTGCAGGCCATTAAAACCCTCAAACTGACTCTGCAGCAGGTCCTGGGCCATGATGACGATCTCGTCATCCAGGAAGCCTTCCTCCCCTTTGCTCAGCAGGATGGTTAAGTGCTCTGGAGACAGGTCGTCCTTATGGTCACAGATATCGGGCATCTCTACTTGTGGGGTCTCCATCTCCGGGGTTATCTCTCTGAGTAGATCAGACAGGTTTTTTGTAGTAGCTCTCTTCGCCGGTGGCAGCATCTCGGGCTGACTGTCTTCGGAGGTTGGTGTTTTTCTTTTTAAATTTTTCCGGGGACTTGTTGGTTGCTGCCCCTCGTGTGCATCTTGTGCACATACTGGATCAGCAAGATCCTCTCCACTTTCTGCAACGGTGGACGTGGAGTCAGTATCACCTAAAATGTAGGTTGGGCACTTCTCACCGCTGTCTTGGCTGATGACATTGTCTTTACCTCTTTTTATAGCAACTAACCTGAAGCTCCTGACTGCCATGATGATGGTGGATTTCGTTGCCAGGAAGGAATCCTTCAGCAGTGTTCTCCATTTGCGTTCAGATTTCCTGAATCGGGTCAGAAGGCTATAGCCAGTTACTTGCAAGAAGAGAGAGCCTTGACCAGCATCCGCTAGCCATAATGGGGAAATCCATGAATCCTCATGATGGCGTCACTTTCTTTCTTCGTTTTTCTGAAGATGCTTTCTTTCTCCTTCGTATTCCTATAGCTTTGTGTATCCAATAAGGAGTCACACAAAAGACAGCCCCGTTTGTGTGCTCAGGCTTTATATAGCTATCAAAAAGCAGTGGCGCTGGTAGGTGGTCAATTGGGTTTACAGCAAATTTGGAACAAGAGCTACTACTTGTCCAGATAGTGTCAACGATTGATACCAAGAGTAGAAATATGTTAGGTAAATTCGCGCTGCCCTAAAGACCAAGGTTTGGGTCAATTAAAGAACCCTAAATGAAACACTTGCTAAGGAGCATGGATCAAAGAATGTTAATTTTAAAAAGGTCAGTTTCTTGAATATAGGTTTAAAAAGATAAAAACATAGAGTAAGATCATAAGACTGAAAATGGAGATAAAATTAACAAAGATAAGGATGAAATCCTGGTTGAGATCCACTTTTGTCCGATAGTTTTAGAGGGGTGCACCAATTTGTTGTGGTGGTGGGAGACTTCTGCTAGAGAGAGAAAGATAAGGAGGAGATGAGTTAGTGGATGTGGTAGTTATTGCTATTGTTGCTAAGAGTTAGGGGACCGGCGATAGTTACCTGGCGGTTTAGTGGTTCTAGTATAATCACACAGGTAGCGGGGTCATCCACGAGTGCTGCAGGAAGATGCTAGTTGAAGTCAATAGAGCATTAATTAGGTATCACATGTCACCAGTTAGAGTGGATAGTATACTGTATATACAGTTTTACTCTTTACCGGTTACTGGATTGAAAGAGGTCCTGGTTGAGGTGTTGTGCTGGATAGTGTTTAGGACCAACTGGAGGTGATAATGGTGAAGGCTCCTTAGTATGAACCTGTGAGAATGGTCAGGTCAAGTGGATAATGTTGAAATAAAGAAAGTTACTTGCTTTCAAGGAGAGCTATGTGCCAGACATTGCACATGTAAATCCCCCTTTAGAGGTAGTAAAGCGTGATTCGATCAGTCTGGCTGTATTCTAGAGAGAGTTTTCCCTAAGGGTACAGTTGCGACCTTATGGGTAGATAAGTATATGGTCAGTTCAGGTTGGTAGGTTTCTGAGCCAGTGGGGATTTGCCTGTAATGAAGAGAGGATGAGGTGTCAGAGGCAGCAGTGTGCAACACTGCAATGTAGGGCACCCAGATAAGTAACATATAAGGCTTGGCTTTGTTGGAGGTAGCACTCTAGGAGAGATGTGCCTTAAAGTTCCTGTTATGGGTAACGGAGATTTGACAGCTTACCTCCGCTCCATGATGCTGTGGAGAGCTTTGTCTTGAGGATGCAGTGGTGGGTACGGAGATGTGTATCTTACCTCCGTTCACTTGGACTTGCCTCCTCCAGGTGAGTAGGTCAGCGGTAGAGGGGAGCGAGGAGTGGAGGAGCAGAGTCCCGGCCGGTGACTTGTGCTCCGCGATGAACTCGGGTAGTGGTGCGGCGATGGCGCAGGGCCTTTCAGGACCTGACGTGACGTCACGATCACGTGTGGAGCACGTGATTTAGTTAGATACGGTGTGGCAGAAGTACTAATTCCGACGCGTTTCGAAAGCGACGACTTTCTTCATCAGGGATGGTGCAACTTCTGCCTGTAGTCCTTTATATAGTTGATGTCCATTAGTTTTAATTGATAAGTCCATCCTTATTGGTAGTTCACTTGATCAGTCATCGTTAGTCATTAAAAGCAAAGATTTCAATCTCAGTGTTGAGTCCATTTGGTTTCAATATCTAAAAGCTTTCCCTCCGTGACATGCTTTTTATATAATTGCCTTTTCGCCAGTTTTTTGGTACAGTTTGTATACCCATTATCTGGGTGCCTGCTACGTTGCCCCCATGTATTTCTGAATAATGTACAGAAAGGGGGTGTCCAGAAAAGTGGTTTTTAATATTCCTTAGGTGTTCATTGATGCTTTTATACATGGGACGTTTGGTACGTCCTATGTATATCTTTCCACATGGGCATTTTAAACAATAAATAACGCCAGGTGTGGAACAAGTAATAAAGTCAGTAATGGGGTATTCTTTTTGCGGCGTTATAATAGTTCTTTGTTTGGAGGTTAATGAATGTTTGCAAGCCTTGCATTTTCTGCATGGAAAAAAGCCTTTCAGTTTTTTTGTGAATATGCTGGAAGTATTGTTGTGCTTGGATGGGTTTCTTACTGATGGGGCAATTAAATTCCCCAAATTTTGAGCCTTCCTAAAAACAAATCTCGGGTTTGGTGCTAATTTGCCCCCCAGAGTCTTGTCATCATTAAGTATATCCCAATGTTTTTTCACAATTTTACGGATTAGGTGGATATTCGAATTGTATTTTAGAATTATCGGGATATCTATAACGGTTTCTTTACATGTAGGGTTGGGCTTAGCATTCTTGTCTTTTAGTAACCGGTTCCCAGGAATTTTCTGGACTTTATTTTTTGTTGATTCCAGGAAGGAGGCTTGATAGCCTTTCTCTAAGAATTTGTTTGTGAGAATGCTTGCTTCCATTTCAAAATCTTGAGGAAGTGAGCAGTTGCGGTGGAGTCTGGTATATTGGCTGCTGGGTATGTTTAATAGTCATTGGGGTAAATGGCAACTGTCCAATGGGATAAAGCTGTTTGCATCCATTGGTTTTGAATAGGTGCGGGTCTGTATGTGCCCTTTCTCTATATATATGTTTAGGTCCAAAAAGTTAATTTGGTTGGGGCTGGTGTGGGATGTGAATTCAAGATGAAAGTCATTTTTCTTGATACCTGCCAAAAAGTGATTAAGTGAATTTTGGTCACCTGACCAGATGAATAGAATATCATCGATAAATCTTTGCCAAAGGACCAGGTTCGTGTGTAGAGCTTCCCCGGGGTAGATGGCAGATTGTTCCCATCTACCCACGTATAGGTTTGCGTGACTGGGAGCGAACCTGGTCCCCATAGCAGTGCCCCATTGCTGGGTGTAGTAGTGCCCCTCATGTAGGAAGAAGTTATGAGTCAGGATGAAATGCATACAGTCCTAAAAGAACAAGGTTTGCTTACTGGTGCAGACTAGTCTGTGGCCCTGGGTCGTGTCCTGTTTAAGGTTGGGGCGATCTCGTGTACTGTCATGGACTCTACATGCTGTTTATAGGCATGGAGTCACTTCCTGACCTTTTTGGGAAATGCGCTGATCCTGCCGTTCTGCAGGTAGGATATTAGATGATTCCTCATCAACCGATGCCGGAACTCGGCTCTGGGTTCACCGCCATCTGCCATAAGCTCGTAGGCAAATGCTATGGCGAATAAGCCACAGTCATAGTAGTTCTTTTGCTGATCCACATTGATAAATCTCAGATGTTTCAGTGGCTCTTCAAACACTTCACTGTATATGTTGATAATCTGTTTACGGATGGATTGAGACAGATTTCCAGAGTTGATGCTGTCCGCCACAAAGATTTGGCCATTTTTGTAGCAGGTGGTTAGCCAGTGCACCCTCTTCTCATCATAGTGGATTTGTACGGCATTCTTCAGTACACTATACCCTGGCACTAGAAGAGCGCAGGGGGGCTGCAGGCCATCAAAACCCTCAAACTGATTCTGTAGCAGGTCCTGGGCCATGATGACGATCTCGTCATCCAGGAAGCCTTCCTCCCCTTTGCTCAGCAGTATGGTTAAGTGCTCTGGAGACAGGTTGTCCTTCTGGTCACAGATATCGGGCATCTCTACTTGTGGGGTATCCATCTCTGGGATTACCTCTCTGAGTAGATCAGAAAGTTTTTTTGTAGCAGCTCTCTTGGCCGGTGGCAGCATCTTGGGCTGACTGTCCTCGGAGGTTGGTGTTTTTCTTTTTAGATTTTTCCGGGGAATTGTTGGTTTGTGCCCCTCGTGTGCATCTTGTGCACATACTGGATCGGCAAGATCCTCTCCACTTTCTGCAATGGTGGACGTGGAGTCAGTATCACCTACAGTGTAGGTTGGGCTCTTCTCACCGCTGTCTTGGCTGATGACATTGTCTTTACGTCTTTTTATAGCAACTGACCTAAAGCTCCTGACTGCCATGATGATGGTGGATTTCGTTGCCAGGAAGGAATACTTTGGCAGTGTTCTCCAATTGCGATGGGACTTCCTGAATCGGGTCAGAAGGCTAAAGCCAATTGACTTGCAGGAAGAGAGAGCCTTGACCAGCAGCTGCTGGCCATAATGGGGACGTCCATGAAGCCTCATGATGGCGTCACTTTCTTTCTTAGTTTTTCTGAAGATGCTTTCTTTCTCCTTTGTATTCCTATAGCTTTGTGTATCCAATAGAGAGTCACACAAAAGACAGCCCCTTTGTGCGCTCAGGCTTTATATAGCATTTACTCCCATTGTGATGTCATAGAGCAGATGATGACATCAGAGTTCCATGTAGATTGTGACATCACCGCCATGTCGATTTTGACATCACAGCTCCAGGCCCAGCTGCTAAGCGCACTTTACTCACATTGTGATGTCATCGAGTAGATGATGAAAAAAAAACTAAGACAAAAACAAAATGAGCAAATACCATCCAGTAGTTGAAGCCATTTCCTTAACCCTATAAACAAGGAACTTTTGTGATTTCGGGTTTGGTGAGGGCATCAAATGCGATCAATCTCTGGGCTTGGAAGTGACTGCCAGATTTACTCGCTTCGTGCTTTTTCTGAAACAAAAAGTAAAAACAATGATGATCAGATGCCTCCAATAATGGCAGCAGGTCCCCCTATCATATTTATACATTTTATATATTGAGGGTATTATTGAAAGTCCATGGTTACTTACTGGTGTAGACGAGTCTGTGGCCCTTCGTCGAGTTCGGTTGAAGGTTGTGGCGATCTCGTGGACTGTCATGCTGTTTATAGGCATGGAGTCAATTCCTGACCTTTTTGGGAAATGCGCTGATCCTGCCATTCTGCAAGCAGGATATCAGATGATTCCTCATCAACCGATGCCGGAACTCGGCTCTGGGTTCACCACCATCTTCCATAAGAACGTGGGCAAATGCTATGGCGAATAAGCTACAGTCATAGGTAGTTCTTCTGTTGATCCACATCGATAAATGTCAGATGTTTCAGGGGCTCTTCAACCACTTCACTGTATATGTTGATAATCTGTTCACGGATGGATTGAGACAGATTTCCAGAGTTGATGCTGTCCGCCACAAAGATTTGGCCATTTTTGTAGCAGGTGGTTAGCCAGTGTACCCTCTCCTCATCATACTGGATGTACAGCATTCTTCAGTACACTATACCCTCGCGCAGGGGGGCTGCAGGCCATCAAAACCCTCAAACTGACTCTGCAGCAGGTCCTGGGCCATGATGACGATCTCGTCATCCAGGAAGCCTTCCTCCCCTTTGCTCAGCAGGATGGTTAAGTGCTCTGGAGAGAGGTCGTCCTTATGGTCACAGATATCGGGCATCTCTACTTGTGGGGTCTCCATCTCCGGGGTTATCTCTCTGAGTAGATCAGAAAGGTTTTTTGTAGTAGCTCTCTTGGCCGGTGGCAGCATCTCGGGCTGACTGTCTTCGGAGGTTGGTGTTTTTCTTTTTAAATTTTTCCGGGGACTTGTTGGTTGCTGCCCCTCGTGTGCATCTTGTGCACATACTGGATCAGCAAGATCCTCTCCACTTTCTGCAATGGTGGACGTGGAGTCAGTATCACCTAAAATGTAGGTTGGGCACTTCTCACGGCTGTCTTGGCTGATGACGTTGTCTTTACGTCTTTTTATAGCAACTAACCTGAAGCTCCTGACTACCATGATGATGGTGGATTTCGTTGCCAGGAAGGAATCCTTCAGCAGTGTTCTCCATTTGCGTTCAGATTTCCTGAATCGGGTCAGAAGGCTATAGCCAGTTACTTGCAAGAAGAGAGAGCCTTGACCAGCATCCGCTAGCCATAATGGGGAAATCCATGAATCCTCATGATGGCGTCACTTTCTTTCTTCGTTTTTCTGAAGATGCTTTCTTTCTCCTTCGTATTCCTATAGCTTTGTGTATCCAATAAGGAGTCACACAAAAGACAGCCCCGTTTGTGTGCTCAGGCTTTATATAGCTATCAAAAAGCAGTGGTGCTGGTAGGTGGTCAATTGGGTTTGCAGCAAATTTGGAACAAGAGCTACTACTTGTCCAGATAGTGTCAACGATTGATACCAACAGTAGAAATATGTTAGGTAAATTCGTGCTGCCCTAAAGACCAAGGTTTGGGTCAATTAAAGAACCCTAAATGAAACACTTGCTAAGTAGCATGGATCAAAGAATGTTAATTTTAAAAGGTCAGTTTCTTGAATATAGGTTTAAAAAGATAAAAACATAGAGTAAGATCATAAGACTGAAAATGGAGATAAAATTAACAAAGATAAGGATGAAATCCTGGTTGAGATCCACTTTTGTCCGATAGTTTTAGAGGGGTACACCAATTTGTTGTGGTGGTGGGAGACTTCTGCTAGAGAAAGATAAGGAGGAGATGAGTTAGTGGATGTGGTAGTTATTGCTATTGTTGCTAAGAGTTAGGGGACCGGCGATAGTTACCTGGCGGTTTAGTGGTTCTAGTATAATCACACAGGTAGCGGGGTCATCCACGAGTTCTGCAGGAAGATGCTAGTTGAAGTCAATAGAGCATTAATTAGGTATCACATGTCACCAGTTAGAGTGGATAGTATACTGTATATACAGTTTTACTCTTTACCGGTTACTGGATTGAAAGAGGTCCTGGTTGAGGTGTTGTGCTGGATAGTGTTTAGGACCAACTGGAGGTGATAATGGTGAAGGTTCCTTAGTATGAACCTGTGAGAATGGTCAGGTCAAGTGGATAATGTTGAAATAAAGAAAGTTACTTGCTTTCAAGGAGAGCTATGTGCCAGACATTGCACATGTAAATCCCCCTTTAGAGGTAGTAAAGCGTGATTCGATCAGTCTGGCTGTATTCTAGAGAGAGTTTTCCCTAAGGGTACAGTTGCGACCTTATGGGTAGATTAGTATATGGTCAGTTCAGGTTGGTAGGTTTCTGAGCCAGTGGGGATTTGCCTGTAATGAAGAGAGGATGAGGTGTCAGAGGCAGCAGTGTGCAACACTGCAATGTAGGGCACCCAGATAAGTAACATATAAGGCTTGGCTTTGTTGGAGGTAGCACTCTAGGAGAGATGTGCCTTAAAGTTCCTGTTATGGGTAACGGAGATTTGACAGCTTACCTCCGTTCCATGATGCTGTGGAGAGCTTTGTCTTGAGGATGCAGTGGTGGGTACGGAGATGTGTATCTTACCTCCGTTCACTTGGACTTGCCTCCTCCAGGTGAGTAGGTCAGCGGTAGAGGGGAGCGAGGAGTGGAGGAGCAGAGTCCCGGCCTGTGACTTGTGCTCCGCGATGAACTCGGGTAGTGGTGCGGCGATGGCGCAGGGCCTTTCAGGACCTGACGTGACGTCACGATCACGTGTGGAGCACGTGATTTGGTTAGATACGGTGTGGCAGAAGTACCAATTCCGACGCGTTTCGAAAGCGACGACTTTCTTCATCAAGGATGGTGCAACTTCTGCCTGTAGTCCTTTATATAGTTGATGTCCATTAGTTTTAATTGATAAGTCCATCCTTATTTGTAGTTCACTTGATCAGTCATCGTTAGTCATTAAAAGCAAAGATTTCAATCTCAGTGTTGAGTCCGTTTGGTTTCAATATCTAAAAGCTTTCCCTCCGTGACATGCTTTTTATATAATTGCCTTTTCTCCAGTTTTTTGGTACAGTTTGTATACCCATTATCTGGGTGCCTGCTACGTTGCCCCCATGTATTTCTGAATAATGTACAGAAAGGGGGTGTCCAGAAAAGTGGTTTTTAATATTCCTTAGGTGTTCATTGATGCTTTTATACATGGGACGTTTGGTACGTCCTATATATATCTTTCCACATGGGCATTTTAAACAATAAATAACGCCAGGTGTGGAACAAGTAATAAAGTCAGTAATGGGGTATTCTTTTTGCGGCGTTATAATAATTCTTTGTTTGGAGGTTAATGAATGTTTGCAAGCCTTGCATTTTCTGCATGGAAAAAAGCCTTTCAGTTTTTTTGTGAATATGCTGGAAGTATTGTTGTGCTTGGATGGGTTTCTTACTGATGGGGCAATTAAATTCCCCAAATTTTGAGCCTTCCTAAAAACAAATCTCGGGTTTGGTGCTAATTTGCCCCCCAGAGTCTTGTCATCATTAAGTATATCCCAATGTTTTTTCACAATTTTACGGATTAGGTGGATATTCGAATTGTATTTTAGAATTATCGGGATATCTATAACGGTTTCTTTACATGTAGGGTTGGGCTTAGCATTCTTGTCTTTTAGTAACCGGTTCCCAGGAATTTTCTGGACTTTATTTTTTGTTGATTCCAGGAAGGAGGCTTGATAGCCTTTCTCTAAGAATTTGTTTGTGAGAATGCTTGCTTCCATTTCAAAATCTTGAGGAAGTGAGCAGTTGCGGTGCAGTCTGGTATATTGGCTGCTGGGTATGTTTAATAGTCATTGGGGTAAATGGCAACTGTCCAATGGGATAAAGCTGTTTGCATCCGTTGGTTTTGAATAGGTGCGGGTCTGTATGTGCCCTTTCTCTATATATATGTTTAGGTCCAAAAAGTTAATTTGGTTGGGGCTGGTGTGGGATGTGAATTCAAGATGAAAGTCATTTTTCTTGATACCTGCCAAAAAGTGATTAAGTGAATTTTGGTCACCTGACCAGATGAATAGAATATCATCGATAAATCTTTGCCAAAGGACCAGGTTCGTGTGTAGAGCTTCCCCGGGGTAGATGGCAGATTGTTCCCATCTACCCACGTATAGGTTTGCGTGACTGGGAGCGAACCTGGTCCCCATAGCAGTGCCCCATTGCTGGGTGTAGTAGTGCCCCTCATGTAGGAAGAAGTTATGAGTCAGGATGAAATGCATACAGTCCTAAAAGAACAAGGTTTGCTTACTGGTGCAGACTAGTCTGTGGCCCTGGGTCGTGTCCTGTTTAAGGTTGGGGCGATCTCGTGTACTGT
The DNA here is from genome assembly GCF_046119375.1 of Phyllobates terribilis. Lineage (NCBI taxonomy): Eukaryota > Metazoa > Chordata > Amphibia > Anura > Dendrobatidae > Phyllobates > Phyllobates terribilis. Next base: position 677,460,614 of record NW_027362763.1, on the reverse strand, counting down.
CATGGACTCTACATGCTGTTTATAGGCATGGAGTCACTTCCTGACCTTTTTGGGAAATGCGCTGATCCTGCCGTTCTGCAGGTAGGATATTAGATGATTCCTCATCAACCGATGCCGGAACTCGGCTCTGGGTTCACCGCCATCTGCCATAAGCTCGTAGGCAAATGCTATGGCGAATAAGCCACAGTCATAGTAGTTCTTTTGCTGATCCACATTGATAAATCTCAGATGTTTCAGTGGCTCTTCAAACACTTCACTGTATATGTTGATAATCTGTTTACGGATGGATTGAGACAGATTTCCAGAGTTGATGCTGTCCGCCACAAAGATTTGGCCATTTTTGTAGCAGGTGGTTAGCCAGTGCACCCTCTTCTCATCATAGTGGATTTGTACGGCATTCTTCAGTACACTATACCCTGGCACTAGAAGAGCGCAGGGGGGCTGCAGGCCATCAAAACCCTCAAACTGATTCTGTAGCAGGTCCTGGGCCATGATGACGATCTCGTCATCCAGGAAGCCTTCCTCCCCTTTGCTCAGCAGTATGGTTAAGTGCTCTGGAGACAGGTTGTCCTTCTGGTCACAGATATCGGGCATCTCTACTTGTGGGGTATCCATCTCTGGGATTACCTCTCTGAGTAGATCAGAAAGTTTTTTTGTAGCAGCTCTCTTGGCCGGTGGCAGCATCTTGGGCTGACTGTCCTCGGAGGTTGGTGTTTTTCTTTTTAGATTTTTCCGGGGAATTGTTGGTTTGTGCCCCTCGTGTGCATCTTGTGCACATACTGGATCGGCAAGATCCTCTCCACTTTCTGCAATGGTGGACGTGGAGTCAGTATCACCTACAGTGTAGGTTGGGCTCTTCTCACCGCTGTCTTGGCTGATGACATTGTCTTTACGTCTTTTTATAGCAACTGACCTAAAGCTCCTGACTGCCATGATGATGGTGGATTTCGTTGCCAGGAAGGAATACTTTGGCAGTGTTCTCCAATTGCGATGGGATTTCCTGAATCGGGTCAGAAGGCTAAAGCCAATTGACTTGCAGGAAGAGAGAGCCTTGACCAGCAGCTGCTGGCCATAATGGGGAAATCCATTAAGCCTCATGATGGCGTCACTTTCTTTCTTAGTTTTTCTGAAGATGCTTTCTTTCTCCTTTGTATTCCTATAGCTTTGTGTATCCAATAGAGAGTCACACAAAAGACAGCCCCTTTGTGCGCTCAGGCTTTATATAGCATTTACTCCCATTGTGATGTCATAGAGCAGATGATGACATCAGAGTTCCATGTAGATTGTGACATCACCGCCATGTCGATTTTGACATCACAGCTCCAGGCCCAGCTGCTAAGCGCACTTTACTCACATTGTGATGTCATCGAGTAGATGATGACAAAAAAACTAAGACAAAAACAAAATGAGCAAATACCATCCAGTAGTTGAAGCCATTTCCTTAACCCTATAAACAAGGAACTTTTGTGATTTCGGGTTTGGTGAGGGCATCAAATGCGATCAATCTCTGGGCTTGGAAGTGACTGCCAGATTTACTCGCTTCGTGCTTTTTCTGAAACAAAAAGTAAAAACAATGATGATCAGATGCCTCCAATAATGGCAGCAGGCCCCCCTATCATATTTATATATTTTATATATTGAGGGTATTATTGAAAGTCCCTGGTTACTTACTGGTGTAGACGAGTCTGTGGCCCTTCGTCGAGTTCGGTTGAAGGTTGTGGCGATCTCGTGGACTGTCATGCTGTTTATAGGCATGGAGTCAATTCCTGACCTTTTTGGGAAATGCGCTGATCCTGCCATTCTGCAAGCAGGATATCAGATGATTCCTCATCAACCGATGCCGGAACTCGGCTCTGGGTTCACCACCATCTTCCATAAGAACGTGGGCAAATGCTATGGCGAATAAGCTACAGTCATAGGTAGTTCTTCTGTTGATCCACATCGATAAATGTCAGATGTTTCAGGGGCTCTTCAACCACTTCACTGTATATGTTGATAATCTGTTCACGGATGGATTGAGACAGATTTCCAGAGTTGATGCTGTCCGCCACAAAGATTTGGCCATTTTTGTAGCAGGTGGTTAGCCAGTGTACCCTCTCCTCATCATACTGGATGTACAGCATTCTTCAGTACACTATACCCTCGCGCAGGGGGGCTGCAGGCCATCAAAACCCTCAAACTGACTCTGCAGCAGGTCCTGGGCCATGATGACGATCTCGTCATCCAGGAAGCCTTCCTCCCCTTTGCTCAGCAGGATGGTTAAGTGCTCTGGAGAGAGGTCGTCCTTATGGTCACAGATATCGGGCATCTCTACTTGTGGGGTCTCCATCTCCGGGGTTATCTCTCTGAGTAGATCAGAAAGGTTTTTTGTAGTAGCTCTCTTGGCCGGTGGCAGCATCTCGGGCTGACTGTCTTCGGAGGTTGGTGTTTTTCTTTTTAAATTTTTCCGGGGACTTGTTGGTTGCTGCCCCTCGTGTGCATCTTGTGCACATACTGGATCAGCAAGATCCTCTCCACTTTCTGCAATGGTGGACGTGGAGTCAGTATCACCTAAAATGTAGGTTGGGCACTTCTCACGGCTGTCTTGGCTGATGACGTTGTCTTTACGTCTTTTTATAGCAACTAACCTGAAGCTCCTGACTGCCATGATGATGGTGGATTTCGTTGCCAGGAAGGAATCCTTCAGCAGTGTTCTCCATTTGCGTTCAGATTTCCTGAATCGGGTCAGAAGGCTATAGCCAGTTACTTGCAAGAAGAGAGAGCCTTGACCAGCATCCGCTAGCCATAATGGGGAAATCCATGAATCCTCATGATGGCGTCACTTTCTTTCTTCGTTTTTCTGAAGATGCTTTCTTTCTCCTTCGTATTCCTATAGCTTTGTGTATCCAATAAGGAGTCACACAAAAGACAGCCCCGTTTGTGTGCTCAGGCTTTATATAGCTATCAAAAAGCAGTGGTGCTGGTAGGTGGTCAATTGGGTTTGCAGCAAATTTGGAACAAGAGCTACTACTTGTCCAGATAGTGTCAACGATTGATACCAACAGTAGAAATATGTTAGGTAAATTCGTGCTGCCCTAAAGACCAAGGTTTGGGTCAATTAAAGAACCCTAAATGAAACACTTGCTAAGTAGCATGGATCAAAGAATGTTAATTTTAAAAGGTCAGTTTCTTGAATATAGGTTTAAAAAGATAAAAACATAGAGTAAGATCATAAGACTGAAAATGGAGATAAAATTAACAAAGATAAGGATGAAATCCTGGTTGAGATCCACTTTTGTCCGATAGTTTTAGAGGGGTACACCAATTTGTTGTGGTGGTGGGAGACTTCTGCTAGAGAAAGATAAGGAGGAGATGAGTTAGTGGATGTGGTAGTTATTGCTATTGTTGCTAAGAGTTAGGGGACCGGCGATAGTTACCTGGCGGTTTAGTGGTTCTAGTATAATCACACAGGTAGCGGGGTCATCCACGAGTTCTGCAGGAAGATGCTAGTTGAAGTCAATAGAGCATTAATTAGGTATCACATGTCACCAGTTAGAGTGGATAGTATACTGTATATACAGTTTTACTCTTTACCGGTTACTGGATTGAAAGAGGTCCTGGTTGAGGTGTTGTGCTGGATAGTGTTTAGGACCAACTGGAGGTGATAATGGTGAAGGTTCCTTAGTATGAACCTGTGAGAATGGTCAGGTCAAGTGGATAATGTTGAAATAAAGAAAGTTACTTGCTTTCAAGGAGAGCTATGTGCCAGACATTGCACATGTAAATCCCCCTTTAGAGGTAGTAAAGCGTGATTCGATCAGTCTGGCTGTATTCTAGAGAGAGTTTTCCCTAAGGGTACAGTTGCGACCTTATGGGTAGATTAGTATATGGTCAGTTCAGGTTGGTAGGTTTCTGAGCCAGTGGGGATTTGCCTGTAATGAAGAGAGGATGAGGTGTCAGAGGCAGCAGTGTGCAACACTGCAATGTAGGGCACCCAGATAAGTAACATATAAGGCTTGGCTTTGTTGGAGGTAGCACTCTAGGAGAGATGTGCCTTAAAGTTCCTGTTATGGGTAACGGAGATTTGACAGCTTACCTCCGTTCCATGATGCTGTGGAGAGCTTTGTCTTGAGGATGCAGTGGTGGGTACGGAGATGTGTATCTTACCTCCGTTCACTTGGACTTGCCTCCTCCAGGTGAGTAGGTCAGCGGTAGAGGGGAGCGAGGAGTGGAGGAGCAGAGTCCCGGCCTGTGACTTGTGCTCCGCGATGAACTCGGGTAGTGGTGCGGCGATGGCGCAGGGCCTTTCAGGACCTGACGTGACGTCACGATCACGTGTGGAGCACGTGATTTGGTTAGATACGGTGTGGCAGAAGTACCAATTCCGACGCGTTTCGAAAGCGACGACTTTCTTCATCAAGGATGGTGCAACTTCTGCCTGTAGTCCTTTATATAGTTGATGTCCATTAGTTTTAATTGATAAGTCCATCCTTATTTGTAGTTCACTTGATCAGTCATCGTTAGTCATTAAAAGCAAAGATTTCAATCTCAGTGTTGAGTCCGTTTGGTTTCAATATCTAAAAGCTTTCCCTCCGTGACATGCTTTTTATATAATTGCCTTTTCTCCAGTTTTTTGGTACAGTTTGTATACCCATTATCTGGGTGCCTGCTACGTTGCCCCCATGTATTTCTGAATAATGTACAGAAAGGGGGTGTCCAGAAAAGTGGTTTTTAATATTCCTTAGGTGTTCATTGATGCTTTTATACATGGGACGTTTGGTACGTCCTATGTATATCTTTCCACATGGGCATTTTAAACAATAAATAACGCCAGGTGTGGAACAAGTAATAAAGTCAGTAATGGGGTATTCTTTTTGCGGCGTTATAATAATTCTTTGTTTGGAGGTTAATGAATGTTTGCAAGCCTTGCATTTTCTGCATGGAAAAAAGCCTTTCAGTTTTTTTGTGAATATGCTGGAAGTATTGTTGTGCTTGGATGGGTTTCTTACTGATGGGGCAATTAAATTCCCCAAATTTTGAGCCTTCCTAAAAACAAATCTCGGGTTTGGTGCTAATTTGCCCCCCAGAGTCTTGTCATCATTAAGTATATCCCAATGTTTTTTCACAATTTTACGGATTAGGTGGATATTCGAATTGTATTTTAGAATTATCGGGATATCTATAACGGTTTCTTTACATGTAGGGTTGGGCTTAGCATTCTTGTCTTTTAGTAACCGGTTCCCAGGAATTTTCTGGACTTTATTTTTTGTTGATTCCAGGAAGGAGGCTTGATAGCCTTTCTCTAAGAATTTGTTTGTGAGAATGCTTGCTTCCATTTCAAAATCTTGAGGAAGTGAGCAGTTGCGGTGGAGTCTGGTATATTGGCTGCTGGGTATGTTTAATAGCCATTGGGGTAAATGGCAACTGTCCAATGGGATAAAGCTGTTTGCATCCGTTGGTTTTGAATAGGTGCGGGTCTGTATGTGCCCTTTCTCTATATATATGTTTAGGTCCAAAAAGTTAATTTGGTTGGGGCTGGTGTGGGATGTGAATTCAAGATGAAAGTCATTTTTCTTGATATCTGCCAAAAAGTGATTAAGTGAATTTTGGTCACCTGACCAGATGAATAGAATATCATCGATAAATCTTTGCCAAAGGACCAGGTTCGTGTGTAGAGCTTCCCCGGGGTAGATGGCAGATTGTTCCCATCTACCCACGTATAGGTTTGCGTGACTGGGAGCGAACCTGGTCCCCATAGCAGTGCCCCATTGCTGGGTGTAGTAGTGCCCCTCATGTAGGAAGAAGTTATGAGTCAGGATGAAATGCATACAGTCCTAAAAGAACAAGGTTTGCTTACTGGTGCAGACTAGTCTGTGGCCCTGGGTCATGTCCTGTTTAAGGTTGGGGCGATCTCGTTTACTGTCATGGACTCTACATGCTGTTTATAGGCATGGAGTCACTTCCTGACCTTTTTGGGAAATGCGCTGATCCTGCCGTTCTGCAGGTAGGATATTAGATGATTCCTCATCAACCGATGCCGGAACTCGGCTCTGGGTTCACCGCCATCTGCCATAAGCTCGTAGGCAAATGCTATGGCGAATAAGCCACAGTCATAGTAGTTCTTTTGCTGATCCACATTGATAAATCTCAGATGTTTCAGTGGCTCTTCAAACACTTCACTGTATATGTAGATAATCTGTTTACGGATGGATTGAGACAGATTTCCACAGTTGATGCTGTCCGCCACAAAGATTTGGCCATTTTTTTAGCAGGTGGTTAGCCAGTGCACCCTCTTCTCATCATAGTGGATTTGTACGGCATTCTTCAGTACACTATACCCTGGCACTAGAAGAGCGCAGGGGGGATGCAGGCCATCAAAACCCTCAAACTGATTCTGTAGCAGGTCCTGGGCCATGATGACTGTTATGTTCTGCTACCAAAGCTAAGGAAAGAGAGGAGATCTGTCCCTACTATAAGACTCAGCTGAATCCCTACGATGTAACAGGGAACCTGATCCTGCGATCAGACCTGCTAAAGTCCTAATCTAGTCTGTACGAAGACCTATAGATGTGGGGAGGGAATCCCTACAAGTACTAAGGACTGGGAGGAATATGGGACACCTCCTAACAGAAATAGTAGCAGACAGACGAACAAACAAAATAGATAGAACATAGAGGTCCGTAGACCAAGCAAACTAACAGAGTTAGATACAGAGCACAGGCTAGCTAGAAAGTAGATATACAATGAAGTCCAGCAAAGCCAGAAGGGTGGAGCAGGATTAAATAGGCCAACAAGGTCATGTGACCAGCAAAGGAAAAAAAACCTAACAGCAAGGTTCTAACAGTACCCCCCCTTCTAAGAGGATCCTCCGGATCCCCTAGGACCAGGCTTATCAGGAAATCTCCTGTGAAACGCTCTGATAAGTCTGGACGCGGAAACATCATCTGACCTCACCCAAGAGTTATCCTCGGGTCCGAAACCTTTCCAGGCCACAAGATACTGCAAACTACCTCTATACCGTCTAGAGTCAAGGATGCGAGAAATTTCATATTCCCCGTCCTCCACCACCGGAGGAACAGAGGCAGAGGCGTCACCATCCGACACAACAGCTTTTTTTAACAGAGAGACATGAAAGACCGGATTAATTCTCCAGGAGGTAGGAACCTCCAACCTAACAGCAGATTGGTTGACAACCTGAAGCACCTTAAAGGGCCCTACAAACTTGGGACCCAATTTCTTAGAAGGAATCCTCAACCGCAGATTCCTAGAAGACAACCAAACCATGTCACCAACAGCGAACAAAACCTCCTGTCGTTTCCTATCAAAGTAGTCTTTAGATTTTCTGTTGGCCTCCTGAAGATTACCAAGCACATCCGTCCAAACTCTTTCCAAATCACCGGAAAAATTCTCCTCCTCAGGCACGGCAGATCCCAACTTGGAGAACGACCCAAACGACGGATGTCTCCCAGAACAACAAAAAAAAGGCGAACAACCAGCAGAATTAGATGTATGATTGTTCAGAGCAAATTCGGCAAGTGGCAGAAACTCAGACCACCCCTCTTGATTGTCTGCCACAAAACAACGCAAGAACTGCTCAACATCCTGGTTTTTCCTTTCTGTCTGGCCATTAGATTCAGGATGATATCCGGACGAAAACGACAAATGAATTCCCAACCTGTCACAAAAGGCACGCCAAAAACGAGCCACGAACTGAGGACCCCTATCAGAAACAATGTCAGTAGGAACGCCATGAAGTCTGACAATTTCCTTGACAAAGGCCTTAGCGAGAGTTTTAGCGCAGGGCAGTTTGACGAAGGGAACCAAGTGACACATCTTGCTAAAACGGTCCACGACCACCCAGATGACAGTAAAACCCTCAGAGGGGGGAAGGTCAGTTATAAAGTCCATAGCCAAATGTGTCCAAGGAGCACTGGGGACCTCCAAAGGACAAAGCAACCCCGCAGCAGGAGTATGTGAGGACTTAGATCTAGCACATATAGTACATTGGCGCACCCACTTAATGACTTCCTTCTGCCATCCAGGCCACCAAAAACTGCGACCCACCAGTCTCTTGGTCTCAGAGATTCCGGGATGACCTGCCAACCGAGATTCGTGACACTCAACAAACAAATCTCTCCTAAAGGTCCCAGGCACAAACAACCTCCCATGAGGAGTGTTAGATGGGGCATTCTCCTGAGCTTTAAGAATCTCATCTTCCAAAACGGAGTCCAAAGCAGCTATCACAACACCTTCTTGTAAAATGTTTTCCTCTTTCTCAGCACCGACTATGGGAGAAAAACTGCGAGACAAGGCATCCGCCTTAACATTCTTAGTACCAGGGATGTAAGTAACGGAGAAATTAAACCGCGAGAAAAACAGTGCCCACCTAGCCTGACGGGCATTCAGGCGCTTGGCAGCATCAAGATATATCAGATTTTTATGATCCGTAAGAACCTGAACGGGAAATTCCGCACCTTCCAAGAAGTGGCGCCAGTGTTCAAATGCGAGTTTAATAGCCAATAATTCCCTATTACCAATATCGTAATTCAATTCAGTCTCCGAAAATTTTTTTGAAAAAAAGGCACAGGGATGTAATCCATCCCCGTTATCCTGAGACAATACTGCGCCAACCCCCACAGAGGAAGCATCAACCTCAACCAAAAACGGCCTAGTAACATCAGGCTGCATAAGGATGGGAGCAGAGGTGAACCTCTCCTTGAGATACACAAAAGCTTCAATGGCCTCAGAAGACCACTGAACCGCATCAGCACCTTTCCTGGTGAGATCAGTCAGAGGTTTGACAATACTAGAAAAATTTTTTATGAATTTTCTATAGTAATTGGCGAAACCCAAAAACCTCTGTATCGATTTCAAACCAATAGGCCTAGGCCATTCCTGCACAGCCTGAACCTTAACCGGATCCATCTCAAAACCTTTGCTGGAGATAATGTAGCCCAAAAAACTAATTCTCTGTACAGCGAACTCACATTTCTCCAGCTTAGCAAAAAGCGAATTGTCCATTAATAACTGTAATACCTCACGCACACTCCGCCAATGAGACTCCAGATCTGGCGAATAAATCAAAATGTCATCCAAATACACAACCACATTTTTACCGATCAAAGGTCTAAGGATGTCATTAATCAGATTCTGAAAAAATGCAGGAGCATTAGTAAGACCAAAAGGCATAACCAGATTCTCAAAATGACCCACAGGAGTGTTAAAAGCAGTCTTCCATTCATCACCCTCCTTCATGCGTATGCCCCCTTAAGGTCAATTTTAGAGAACCACTTGGCCCCCAATAACTGGTTAAACAGATCAGGAATCAATGGCAGTGGGTAAGGATTGCGTACCGTAATTTTGTTAATCTCACGAAAATCCAGACAAGGACGTAAACCGTCGTCCTTTTTTTTTACAAAAAAAAATCCAACCGCCACAGGAGACTTAGAGGGCCTAATGTGACCGGCGGCCAAACTTGTCTGTATGTATTCCTCCAAAGCCTTCCTCTCAGGAATAGTAAGGTTAAATAAACGACTTTTAGGAAGAGTCGCTCCAGGGACAAATTCAATAGAACAATCATAGTCTCTATGGGGAGGCAAAACCTGCGATTCTTTCTCAGAAAAAACTCTCCAAAAATCCTGAATAGGAACAGGCAATTCCCCTCTATCCACAGCTGCAATACGCCCGTTACAAAACTTGTCATAACATTTATGGCTCCAGGATTTAATTTCACTGGTAGACCAATCCAGTACAGGATTGTGAAATTTTAACCAGGGCAAACCCAATATTACTGGAGAAGGCAAGTTATTCAACAATACCAAATCCAATTTCTCATGGTGAACACCATTAATAGTGAGAGGAAATTCACTGACCTTGAGAGTAATATTCTTCAAAGGGGAGCCATCCACAGAAACCACAGCAATGGGGGATGATAAAGGTTCAGGTTTTAAATTGAGTTTTTCCACGAATCCCCCATCAATTACATTCAGTGTAGACCCGCAATCAACAAACACCCGAAATTCCATTAATTTTTCCTGAGCAATCGTGGAAGCAGCTAAAAATGTACCCTTGGAATTTAAACAGGCAATACGGGCGTGACTGACCATTTTTTTTTCTTTCTTCATACGAAGCTCACAGCCTTTAATCAAATGACCAGATTTTCCGCAATAGAAACACAAGCCTTCCGAAAAACGACGGTCTTTTTCTTGAGAGCGAGGTGCCACCGATCCAATCTCCATCGGTTCACCACTGTTAGTACACACATTATCATAACCAGAAACTGACATAGCAGAGGATTTGCTCTCATTAACCCTAGCACGCAGTCTTCTATCCACCCGTATAGCTAATTGCATAGCCTGTTGCAAATCCTCAGGTGTAGGATAAGCAATTAGCAGGTCTTTAACCCTTTCACTGAGCCCAGCAAGAAATAGACTTTTCAGAGCAGAATCGTTCCACCCTGTTTGAGTGGACCAACAACGAAAATGTGTACAATATTTTTCTACATTACCTGATCCTTGTTTTAAACGTCTCAACTGAGTCTCAGCTGATGCCACACGGTCAGGATCATCATATAATAGTCCTAAAGCAGAAAAAAAACTATCCACAGATCTGAAGCATGTATCACTAGGTTGCAAAGAAAAGGCCCACTCCTGAGGCTCTTTGCGCAAAAGTGACATTATGAACCCTACGCGCTGGGATTCATCCCCAGAGGACTTGGGTCTCAAACGAAAATACAATAAGCAAGCATTTTTAAATGAAAAAAATTCTCGATGTTCACCAAAAAATAAATCCGGCAAACATACCTTAGGCTCCAAGAAATATGCTCCAGGACAGTTACTCACGTGCTGACGGAGCTCGGCCACCTCCAGAGAGAGTCCCTGCAGGTGTTTAGCCAAATCCTGAACCGACACCATGATGGAACAAAAAAAATCTTTCCTTAGAGAATTTGCAGGCTGGACTTACTGTTATGTTCTGCTACCAAAGCTAAGGAAAGAGAGGAGATCTGTCCCTGCTATAGGACTCAGCTGAATCCCTACGATGTAACAGGGAACCTGATCCTGCGATCAGACCTGCTAAAGTCCTAATCTAGTCTGTACGAAGACCTATAGATGTGGGGAGGGAATCCCTACAAGTACTAAGGACTGGGAGGAATATGGGACACCTCCTAACAGAAATAGTAGCAGACAGACGAACAAACAAAATAGATAGAACATAGAGGTCCGTAGACCAAGCAAACTAACAGAGTTAGATACAGAGCACAGGCTAGCTAGAAAGTAGATATACAATGAAGTCCAGCAAAGCCAGAAGGGTGGAGCAGGATTAAATAGGCCAACAAGGTCATGTGACCAGCAAAGGAAAAAAAACCTAACAGCAAGGTTCTAACAATGATGATCTCGTCATCCAGGAAGCCTTCCTCCCCTTTGCTCAGCAGTATGGTTAAGTGCTCTGGAGACAGGTCGTCCTTATGGTCACAGATATCGGGCATCTCTACTTGTGGGGTCTCCATCTCCGGGGTTATCTCTCTGAGTAGATCAGAAAGGTTTTTTGTAGTAGCTCTCTTGGCCGGTGGCAGCATCTTGGGCTGACTGTCTTCGGAGGTTGGTGTTTTTCTTTTTAAATTTTTCCGGGGACTTGTTGGTTGCTGCCCCTCGTGTGCATCTTGTGCACATACTGGATCAGCAAGATCCTCTCCACTTTCTGCAATGGTGGACGTGGAGTCAGTATCACCTAAAATGTAGGTTGGGTACTTCTCACCGCTTTCTTGGCTGATGACGTTGTCTTTACGTCTTTTTATAGCAACTAACCTGAAGCTCCTGACTGCCATGATGATGGTGGATTTCGTTGCCAGGAAGGAATCCTTCAGCAGTGTTCTCCATTTGCGTACAGATTTCCTGAATCGGGTCAGAAGGCTATAGCCAGTTACTTGCAAGAAGAGAGAGCCTTGACCAGCATCTGCTAGCCATAATGGGGAAATCCATGAATCCTCATGATGGCGTCACTTTCTTTCTTCGTTTTTCTGAAGATGCTTTCTTTCTCCTTCGTATTCCTATAGCTTTGTGTATCCAATAAGGAGTCACACAAAAGACAGCCCCGTTTGTGTGCTCAGGCTTTATATAGCTTGTGAATGTTGGGTCCCCTGTGTTATCTTCTGTATATAGAGGTGTTATCAGTCATTGTACAGGAGGAGGATGTGAGCTGTGATATCACTTATTGTGAATGGTGGATCCTGTGTTATCTACTGTATATATAGGTGTTATCAGTCATTGTACAGGAGGAGGAGGTGAGCTGTGATATCACCTATTGTGAATGGTGGATCCTGTGTTATCTAATGTATATAGAGGTTTCATCAGTCATTGTACAGGAGGAGGAGGTGAGCTGTGACATCACCTCTTGTGAATGGAGGGTCCCCTGTGTCATCTACTGTGTATAGAGGTGTTATCAGTCATTGTACAGGATGAGGAGGTGAGCTGTGATATCACCTATTGTGAATGGTGGATCCTGTGTAATCTACTGTATATAGAGATGTTATCATTCATTGTACAGGAGGAGGAGGTGAGCTGTGATATCACTGATTGTGAATGGTGGATCCTGTGTTATCTACTGTATATAGAGGTGTTATCAGTCATTGTACAGGAGGAGGAGGTGAGTTGTGATATCACCTATTGTGAATGGTGGATCCTGTGTTACCTACTGTACATAGAGTTGTTATCAATCATTATACAGGAGGAGCAGGTGAGCTGTGATCTCACCTATTGTGAATGGTGGATCCTGTGTCATTTACTGTATATAGAGGTGTTATCATTCTTAGAGAAAGGCTATCAAGCCTCCTTCCTGGAATCAACAAAAAATAAAGTCCAGAAAATTCCTGGGAACCGGTTACTAAAAGACAAGAATGCTAAGCCCAACCCTACATGTAAAGAAACCGTTATAGATATCCCGATAATTCTAAAATACAATTCGAATATCCACCTAATCCGTAAAATTGTGAAAAAAACATTGGGATATACTTAATGATGACAAGACTCTGGGGAGCAAATTAGCACCAAACCCGAGATTTGTTTTTAGGAAGGCTCAAAATTTGGGGAATTTAATTGCCCCATCAGTAAGAAACCCATCCAAGCACAACAATACTTCCAGCATATTCACAAAAAAACTGAAAGGCTTTTTTCCATGCAGAAAATGCAAGGCTTGCAAACATTCATTAACCTCCAAACAAAGAACTATTATAACGCCGCAAAAAGAATACCCCATTACTGACTTTATTACTAGTTCCACACCTGGCGTTATTTATTGTTTAAAATGCCCATGTGGAAAGATATACATAGGATTTACCAAACGTCCCATGTATAAAAGCATCAATGAACACCGAAGGAATATTAAAAACCACTTTTCTGGACACCCCCTTTCTGTACATTATTCAGAAATACATGGGGGCAACGTAGCAGGCACCCAGATAATGGGTATACAAACTGTACCAAAAAACTGGAGAAAAGGCAATTATATAAAAAGCATGTCACGGAGGGAAAGCTTTTAGATATTGAAACCAAACGGACTCAACACTGAGATTGAAATCTTTGCTTTTAATGACTAACGATGACTGATCAAGTGAACTACCAATAAGGATGGACTTATCAATTAAAACTAATGGACATCAACTATATAAAGGACTACAGGTAGAAGTTGCACCATCCCTGATGAAGAAAGTCGTCGCTTTCGAAACGCGTCGGAATTGGTACTTCTGCCACACCGTATCTAACTAAATCACGTGCTCCACACGTGATCGTGACGTCACGTCAGGTCCTGAAAGGCCCTGCGCCATCGCCGCACCACTACCCGAGTTCATCGCGGAGCACAAGTCACCGGCCGGGACTCTGCTCCTCCACTCCTCGCTCCCCTCTACCGCTGACCTACTCACCTGGAGGAGGCAAGTCCAAGTGAACGGAGGTAAGATACACATCTCCGTACCCACCACTGCATCCTCAAGACAAAGCTCTCCACAGCATCATGGAACGGAGGTAAGCTGTCAAATCTCCGTTACCCATAACAGGAACTTTAAGGCACATCTCTCCTAGAGTGCTACCTCCAACAAAGCCAAGCCTTATATGTTACTTATCTGGGTGCCCTACATTGCAGTGATGCACACTGCTGCCTCTGACACCTCATCCTCTCTTCATTACAGGCAAATCCCCACTGGCTCAGAAACCTACCAACCTGAACTGACCATATACTTATCTACCCAAAAGGTCGCAACTGTACCCTTAGGGAAAACTCTCTCTAGAATACAGCCAGACTGATCGAATCACGCTTTACTACCTCTAAAGGGGGATTTACATGTGCAATGTCTGGCACATAGCTCTCCTTGAAAGCAAGTAACTTTCTTTATTTCAACATTATCCACTTGACCTAACCATTCTCACAGGTTCATACTAAGGAACCTTCACCATTATCACCTCCAGTTGGTCCTAAACACTATCCAGCACAACACCTCAACCAGGACCTCTTTCAATCCAGTAACCGGTAAAGAGTAAAACTGTATATACAGTATACTATCCACTCTAACTGGTGACATGTGATACCTAATTAATGCTCTATTGACTTCAACTAGCATCTTCCTGCAGCACTCGTGGATGACCCCGCTACCTGTGTGATTATACTAGAACCACTAAACCGCCAGGTAACTATCGCCGGTCCCCTAACTCTTAGCAACAATAGCAATAACTACCACATCCACTAACTCATCTCCTCCTTATCTTTCTCTCTCTAGCAGAAGTCTCCCACCACCACAACAAATTGGTGCACCCCTCTAAAACTATCGGACAAAAGTGGATCTCAACCAGGATTTCATCCTTATCTTTGTTAATTTTATCTCCATTTTCAGTCTTATGATCTTACTCTATGTTTTTATCTTTTTAAACCTATATTCAAGAAACTGACCTTTTAAAATTAACATTCTTTGATCCATGCTACTTAGCAAGTGTTTCATTTAGGGTTCTTTAATTGACCCAAACCTTGGTCTTTAGGGCAGCGCGAATTTACCTAACATATTTCTACTCTTGGTATCAATCGTTGACACTATCTGGACAAGTAGTAGCTCTTGTTCCAAATTTGCTGCAAACCCAATTGACCACCTACCAGCGCCACTGCTTTTTGATAGCTATATAAAGCCTGAGCACACAAACGGGGCTGTCTTTTGTGTGACTCCTTATTGGATACACAAAGCTATAGGAATACGAAGGAGAAAGAAAGCATCTTCAGAAAAACGAAGAAAGAAAGTGACGCCATCATGAGGATTCATGGATTTCCCCATTATGGCTAGCAGATGCTGGTCAAGGCTCTCTCTTCTTGCAAGTAACTGGCTATAGCCTTCTGACCCGATTCAGGAAATCTGAACGCAAATGGAGAACACTGCTGAAGGATTCCTTCCTGGCAACGAAATCCACCATCATCATGGCAGTCAGGAGCTTCAGGTTAGTTGCTATAAAAAGACGTAAAGACAACGTCATCAGCCAAGACAGCGGTGAGAAGTGCCCAACCTACATTTTAGGTGATACTGACTCCACGTCCACCATTGCAGAAAGTGGAGAGGATCTTGCTGATCCAGTATGTGCACAAGATGCACACGAGGGGCAGCAACCAACAAGTCCCCGGAAAAATTTAAAAAGAAAAACACCAACCTCCGAAGACAGTCAGCCCGAGATGCTGCCACCGGCCAAGAGAGCTACTACAAAAACCTTTCTGATCTACTCAGAGAGATAACCCCGGAGATGGAGACCCCACAAGTAGAGATGCCCGATATCTGTGACCATAAGGACGACCTGTCTCCAGAGCACTTTGTTATGTTCTGCTACCAGAGCTAAGGAAAGAGAGGAGATCTGTCCCTATGATAGAACTCAGCTAAATCCCTACGATGTAACAGGGGACCTGATCCTGCGATCAGACCTGCTAAAGTTCTAAGCTAGTCTGTACGGAGACCTATAGATGTGGGGAAGGAATCCCTACAAGTACTAAGGACTGGGAGGAAAATGGGACACCTCTTAACAGAAATAGTAGCAGACAGACGAACAAACAAAATATATAGAACATAGAGGTCCGTAGACCAAGCAAACTAACAGAGTTAGATACAGAGCACAGGCTAGCTAGAAAGTAGTTATACAATGAAGTCCAGCAAAGCCAGAAGGGCGGAGCAGGATTAAATAGGCCAACAAGGTCATGTGACCAGCAATAGAAAAAACCTAAGAGCAAGGTTCTAACAGTACCCCCTCTTCTAAGAGGATCCTCCGAATCCCCTAGGACCAGGCTTATCAGGAAATCTCCTGTGAAACGCTCTGATAAGTCTGGACGCGGAAACATCATCCGACCTCACCCAAGAGTTATCCTCGGGTCCGAAACCTTTCCAGGCCACAAGATACTGCAAACTACCTCTATACCGTCTAGAGTTAAGGATGTGAGAAATTTCATATTCCCCGTCCTCCACCACCGGAGGAACAGAGGCAGAGGCGTCACAATCCGATACAACAGCTTTTTTCAACAGAGAGACATGAAATACCGGATTAATTCTCCAGGAGGTAGGAACCTCCAACCTAACAGCAGATTGGTTGACAACCTGAAGCACCTTAAAGGGCCCTACAAACTTGGGACCCAATTTCTTAGAAGGAATCCTCAACCGCAGATTCCTAGAGGACAACCAAACCATGTCACCAACAGCGAACAAAACCTCCTGTCGTTTCCTATCAAAGTAGTCCTTAGATTTTCTGTTGGCCTCCTGAAGATTACCACGCACATCCGTCCAAACTCTCTCCAAATCACCGGAAAAATTCTCCTCCTCAGGCACGGCAGATCCCAACTTGGAGAACGACCCAAACGACGGATGTCTCCCAGAACAACAAAAAAAAGGCGAACAACCAGCAGAAGAAGATGTATGATTGTTCAGAGCAAATTCAGCAAGTGGCAGAAACTCAGACCACCCCTCTTGATTGTCTGCCACAAAACAATGCAAGAACTGCTCAACATCCTGGTTTTTCCTTTCTGTCTGGCCATTAGATTCAGGATGATATCCGGACGAGAACGACAAATGAACTCCCAACCTGTCACAAAAGGCACGCCAAAAACGAGCCACGAACTGAGGACCCCTATCAGAAACAATGTCAGTAGGAACGCCATGAAGTCTGACAATTTCCTTGACAAAGGCCTTAGCGAGAGTTTTAGCGCAGGGCAGTTTGACGAAGGGAACCAAGTGACACATCTTGCTAAAACGGTCCACGACCACCCAGATGACAGTAAAACCCTCAGAGGGGGGAAGGTCAGTTATAAAGTCCATAGCCAAATGTGTCCAAGGAGCACTGGGAACCTCCAAAGGACAAAGCAACCCCGCAGCAGGAGTATGTGAGGACTTAGATCTAGCACATATAGTACATTGACGCACCCACTTAATGACTTCCTTCTGCCATCCAGGCCACCAAAAACTGCGACCCACCAGTCTCTTGGTCTCAGAGATTCCGGGATGACCTGCCAACCGAGATTCGTGACACTCAACAAACAAATCTCTCCTAAAGGTCCCAGGCACAAACAACCTCCCATGAGGAGTGTTAGATGGGGCATTCTCCTGTGCTTTAAGAATCTCATCTTCCAAAACGGAGTCCAAAGCAGCTATCACAACACCTTCTTGTAAAATGTTCTCCTCTTTCTCAGCACCGACTATGGGAGAAAAACTGCGAGACAAGGCATCCGCCTTAACATTCTTAGTACCAGGGATGTAAGTAACGGAGAAATTAAACCGCGAGAAAAACAGTGCCCACCTAGCCTGACGGGCATTCAGGCGCTTGGCAGCATGAAGATATATCAGATTTTTATGATCCGTAAGAACCTGAACGGGAAATTCCGCACCTTCCAAGAAGTGGCGCCAGTGTTCAAATGCGAGTTTAATAGCCAATAATTCCCGATTACCAATATCGTAATTCAGTTCAGTCTCCGAAAAATTTTTTGAAAAAAAGGCACAGGGATGTAATCCATCCCCGTTATCCTGAGACAATACTGCGCCAACCCCCACAGAGGAAGCATCAACCTCAACCAAAAACGGCTTAGTCACATCAGGCTGCATAAGGATGGGAGCAGAGGTGAACCTCTCCTTGAGATACACAAAAGCTTCAATGGCCTCAGAAGACCACTGAACCGCATCAGCACCTTTCCTGGTGAGATCGGTCAGAGGTTTGACAATACTAGAAAAATTTTTTATGAATTTTCTGTAATAATTGGCGAAACCTAAAAACCTCTGTATCGATTTCAAACCAATATGCCTAGGCCATTCCTGTACAGCTTGAACTTTAACCGGGTCCATCTCAAAACCTTCGCTGGAGATAATGTAGTCCAAAAAACTAATTCTCTGTACAGCGAACTCACATTTCTCCAGCTAAGCAAAAAGCGAATTGTCCATTAATAACTGTAATACCTCACGTACGCTCCGCCAATGAGACTCCAGATCCGGCGAATAAATCAAAATGTCATCCAAATACACAACCACATTTTTGCCGATCAAAGGTCTAAGGATGTCATTAATAAGATTCTGAAAAAATGCAGGAGCATTAGTAAGACCAAAAGGCATAACCAGATTCTCAAAATGACCCACAGGAGTGTTAAAAGCAGTCTTCCATTCGTCACCCTCCTTCATGCGCAACAGATTGTATGCCCCCTTAAGGTCAATTTTAGAGAACCACTTGGCCCCCATTAACTGGTTAAACAGATCAGGAATCAATGGCAGTGGGTAAGGATTGCGTACAGTAATTTTGTTAATCTCACGAAAATCCAGACAAGGACGTAAACCGCCGTCCTTTTTTTTTACAAAAAAAAATCCAACCGCCACAGGAGACTTAGAGGGCCTAATGTGACCGGCGGCCAAACTTGTCTGTATGTATACCTCCAAAGCCTTCCTCTCAGGAATAGTAAGGTTAAATAAACGACTTTTAGGAAGAGTCGCTCCAGGGACAAATTCAATAGAACAATCATAGTCTCTATGGGGAGGCAAAACCTGCGATTCCTTCTCAGAAAAAACTCTCCAAAAATCCTGAATAGGAACAGGCAATTCTCCCCTATCCAAAGCTGCAATACGCCCGTTACAACACTTGTCATAACATTTATGGCTCCAGGATTTAATTTCACTGGTAGACCAATCCAGTACAGGATTGTGAAATTTTAACCAGGGCAATCCCAATATTACTAGAGAAGGCAAGTTATTCAAAACTACCAAATCCAATTTCTCATGGTGAACACCATTAATAGTGAGAGGAAATTCACAGACCTTGAGAGTAATATTCTTCAATGGGGAACCATCCACAGAAACCACAGCAATGGGGGATGATAAAGGTTCAGGTTTTAAATTGAGTCTTTCCAAGAATCCCCCATCAATTACATTCAGAGTAGACCCACAATCAACAAACACCCGAAATTCCATTAATTTTTCCTGAGCAATCGTGGAAGCAGCTAAAAATACACCCTTGGAATTTAAACAGGCAATACGGGGATGACTGACCATTTTTTTTTCTTTCTTCATACGAAGCTCACAGCCTTTAATAAAATGACCAGAATTTCCGCAATAGAAACACAAGCCTTCAGAAAATCTGCGGTCCTTTTCTTGAGAGCGAGGTGTCACCGATCCAATCTCCATCGGTTCACCACTGTTAGTACACACATTCTCATAACCAGAAACTGACATAGCAGAGGATTTGCTCTCATTAACCCTTGCACGCAGTCTCCTATCCACCCGTATAGCTAATTGCATAGCCTGTTGCAAATCTTCAGGTGTAGGATAAGCAATTAGCAGGTCTTTAACCCTTTCATTGAGCCCAGCAAGAAATAGACTTTTCAGAGCAGAATCGTTCCACCCTGTTTGAGTAGACCAATGACGGAAATGAGTACAATATTTTTCCACATTCTCTGATCCCTGTTTCAAACGTCTCAACTCAGTCTCAGCTGATGAGACACAGTCAGGATCATCATATAATAGTCCCAAAGCAGAAAAAAAACTATCCACTGATCTGAAGCATGTATCATTAGGTTGCAAAGAAAAGGCCCACTCCTGAGGCTCTTTGCGCAAAAGTGACATTATGAACCCTATGCGCTGGGATTCATCCCCAGAGGACTTGGGTCTCAAACGAAAATACAATAAGCAAGCATTTTTAAATGAAAAAAATTCTCGGTGTTCACCAAAAAATAAATCCGGCAAACATACCTTAGGCTCCAAGAAATGTGCTCCAGGACAGTTACTCACGTGCTGACGGAGCTCGGCCACCTCCAGAGAGAGTCCCTGCAGGCGATGAGCCAAATCCTGAACCGACACCATGATGGAACAGAAAAATCTTTCCTTAGAGAATTTGCAGGCTGGACTTACTGTTATGTTCTGCTACCAGAGCTAACGAAAGAGAGGAGATCTGTCCCTACGATAGAACTCAGCTAAATCCCTACGATGTAACAGGGTACCTGATCCTGCGATCAGACCTGCTAAAGTCCTAAGCTAGTCTGTACGGAGACCTATAGATGTGGGGAAGGAATCCCCACAACTACTAAGGACTGGGAGGAAAATGGGACACCTCCTAACAGAAATAGTAGCAGACAGACGAACAAACAAAATATATAGAACATAGAGGTCCGTAGACCAAGCAAACTAACAGAGTTAGATACAGAGCACAGGCTAGCTAGAAAGTAGTTATACAATGAAGTCCAGCAAAGCCAGAAGGGCGGAGCAGGATAAAATAGGCCAACAAGGTCATGTGACCAGCAATAGAAAAAACCTAAGAGCAAGGTTCTAACACACTTAACCATGCTGCTGAGCAAAGGGGAGGAAGGCTTCCTGGATGACGAGATCGTCATCATGGCCCAGGACCTGCTGCAGAGTCAGTTTGAGGGTTTTGATGGCCTGCAGCCCCCCTGCGCGAGGGTATAGTGTACTGAAGAATGCTGTACATCCAGTATGATGAGGAGAGGGTACACTGGCTAACTACCTGCTACAAAAATGGCCAAATCTTTGTGGCGGACAGCATCAACTCTGGAAATCTGTCTCAATCCATCCGTGAACAGATTATCAACATATACAGTGAAGTGGTTGAAGAGCCCCTGAAACATCTGACATTTATCGATGTGGATCAACAGAAGAACTACCTATGACTGTAGCTTATTCGCCATAGCATTTGCCCACGTTCTTATGGAAGATGGTGGTGAACCCAGAGCCGAGTTCCGGCATCGGTTGATGAGGAATCATCTGATATCCTGCTTGCAGAATGGCAGGATCAGCGCATTTCCCAAAAAGGTCAGGAATTGACTCCATGCCTATAAACAGCATGACAGTCCATGACAGTCCACGAGATCGCCACAACCTTCAACCGAACTCGACCAAGGGCCACAGACTCGTCTACACCAGTAAGTAACCATGGACTTTCAATAATACCCTCAATATAGAAAATGTATAAATATGATGGGGGGACCTGCTGCCATTATTGGAGGCATCTGATCATCATTGTTTTTACTTTTTGTTTCAGAAAAAGCACGAAGCGAGTAAATCTGGCAGTCACTTCCAAGCCCAGAGATTGATCGCATTTGATGCCCTCACCAAACCCGAAATCACAAAAGTTCCTTGTTTATAGGGTTAAGGAAATGGCTTCAACTACTGGATGGTATTTGCTCATTTTGTTTTTGTCTTAGTTTTTTTTTCATCATCTACTCGATGACATCACAATGTGAGTAAAGTGCGCTTAGCAGCTGGGCCTGGAGCTGTGATGTCAAAATCGACATGGCGGTGATGTCACAATCTACATGGAACTCTGATGTCATCATCTGCTCTATGACATCACAATGGGAGTAAATGCTATATAAAGCCTGAGCGCACAAAGGGGCTGTCTTTTGTGTGACTCTCTATTGAATACACAAAGCTATAGGAATACAAAGGAGAAAGAAAGCATCTTCAGAAAAACGAAGAAAGAAAGTGACGCCATCATGAGGCTTCATGGACGTCCCCATTATGGCCAGCAGCAGCTGGTCAAGGCTCTCTCTTCCTGCAAGTCAATTGGCTTTAGCCTTCTGACCCGATTCAGGAAATCCCATCGCAATTGGAGAACACTGCCAAAGTATTCCTTCCTGGCAACGAAATCCACCATCATCATGGCAGTCAGGAGCTTTAGGTCAGTTGCTATAAAAAGACGTAAAAAGACGTAAAGACAACGTCATCAGCCAAGACAGCGGTGAGAAGAGCCCAACCTACACTGTAGGTGATACTGACTCCACGTCCACCATTGCAGAAAGTGGAGAGGATCTTGCCGATCTAGTATGTGCACAAGATGCACACGAGGGGCACAAACCAACAATTCCTCGGAAAAATCTAAAAAGAAAAACACCAACCTCCGAGGACAGTCAGCCCAAGATGCTGCCACCGGCCAAGAGAGCTGCTACAAAAAAACTTTCTGATCTACTCAGAGAGGTAACCCCGGAGATGGATACCCCACAAGTAGAGATGCCCGATATCTGTGACCAGAAGGACAACCTGTCTCCAGAGCACTTAACCATACTGCTGAGCAAAGGGGAGGAAGGCTTCCTGGATGACGAGATCGTCATCATGGCCCAGGACCTGCTACAGAATCAGTTTGAGGGTTTTGATGGCCTGCAGCCCCCCTGCGCTCTTCTAGTGCCAGGGTATAGTGTACTGAAGAATGCCGTACAAATCCACTATGATGAGAAGAGGGTGCACTGGCTAACCACCTGCTACAAAAATGGCCAAATCTTTGTGGCGGACAGCATCAACTCTGGAAATCTGTCTCAATCCATCCGTAAACAGATTATCAACATATACAGTGAAGTGTTTGAAGAGCCACTGAAACATCTGAGATTTATCAATGTGGATCAGCAAAAGAACTACTATGACTGTGGCTTATTCGCCATAGCATTTGCCTACGAGGTTATGGCAGATGGCGGTGAACCCAGAGCCGAGTTCCGGCATCGGTTGATGAGGAATCATCTAATATCCTACCTGCGGAATGGCAGGATCAGCGCATTTCCCAAAAAGGTCAGGAAATGACTCCATGCCTATAAACAGCATGTAGAGTCCATGACAGTACACGAGATCGCCCCAACCTTAAACAGGACACGACCCAGGGCCACAGACTAGTCTGCACCAGTAAGCAAACCTTGTTCTTAAAGGACTGTATGCATTTCATCCTGACTCATAACTTCTTCCTACATGAGGGGCACTGCTACACCCAGCAATGGGGCACTGCTATGGGGACCAGGTTCGCTCCCAGTTACGCAAACCTATACGTGGGTAGATGGGAACAATCTGCCATCTACCCCGGGGAAGCTCTACACACGAACCTGGTCCTTTGGCAAAGATTTATCGATGATATTCTATTCATCTGGTCAGGTGACCAAAATTCACTTAATCACTTTTTGGCAGATATCAAGAAAAATGACTTTCATCTTGAATTCACATCCCATACCAGCCCCAACCAAATTAACTTTTTGGACCTAAACATATATAGAGAGAAAGGGCACATACAGACCCGCACCTATTCAAAACCAACGGATGCAAACAGCTTTATCCCATTGGACAGTTGCCATTTACCCCAATGGCTATTAAACATACCCAGCAGCCAATATACCAGACTCCACCGCAACTGCTCACTTCCTCAAGATTTTGAAATGGAAGCAAGCATTCTCACAAACACATTCTTAGAGAAAGGCTATCAAGCCTCCTTCCTGGAATCAACAAAAAATAAAGTCCAGAAAATTCCTGGGAATCGGTTACTAAAAGACAAGAATGCTAAGCCCAACCCTACATGTAAAGAAACCGTTATAGATATCCCGATAATTCTAAAATACAATTAGAATATCCACCTAATCCGTAAAATTGTGAAAAAACATTGGGATATACTTAATGATGACAAGACTCTGGGGGGCAAATTAGCACCAAACCCGAGATTTGTTTTTAGGAAGGCTCAAAATTTGGGGAATTTAATTGCCCCATCAGTAAGAAACCCATCCAAGCACAACAATACTTCCAGCATATTCACAAAAAAACTGAAAGGCTTTTTTCCATGCAGAAAATGCAAGGCTTGCAAACATTCATTAACCTCCAAAGAAAGAACTATTATAACGCCGCAAAAAGAATACCCCATTACTGACTTTATTACTTGTTCCACAACTGGCGTTACTTATTGTTTAAAATGCCCATGTGGAAAGATATACATAGGACGTACCAAACGTCCCATGTATAAAAGCATCAATGAACACCTAAGGAATATTAAAAACCACTTTTCTGGACACCCCCTTTCTGTACATTATTCAGAAATACATGGGGGCAACGTAGCAGGCACCCAGATAATGAGTATACAAACTGTACCAAAAAAATGAAGAAAAGGCAATTATATAAAAAGCATGTCACGGAGGGAAAGCTTTTAGATATTGAAACCAAAGGCACTCAACACTGAGATTGAAATCTTTGCTTTTAATGATTAACGATGACTGATCAAGTGAACTACAAATAAGGATGGACTTATCAATTAAAACTAATGGACATCAACTATATAAAGGACTACAGGCAGAAGTTGCACCATCCCTGATGAAGAAAGCCGTCGCTTTCGAAACACGTCGGAATTGGTCCTTCTGCCACACCGTATCTAACTAAATCACGTGCTCCACACGTGATCGTGACGTCATGTCAGGTCCTGAAAGGCCCTGCACCATCGCCGCACCACTACCCAAGTTCATCGCGGAGCACAAGTCACCGGCCGGGACTCTGCTCCTCCACTCCTCACTCCCCTCTACCGCTGACCTACTCACCTGGAGGAGGCAAGTCCAAGTGAACGGAGGTAAGATACACATCTCCGTACCCACCACTGCATCCTCAAGACAAAGCTCTCCACAGCATCATGGAACGGAGGTAAGCTGTCAAATCTCCGTTACCCATAACAGAAACTTTAAGGCACATCTCTCCTAGAGTGCTACCTCTAACAAAGCCAAGCCTTATATGTTATTTATCTGGGTGCCCTACATTGCAGTGTTGCACACTGCTGCCTCTGACACCTCATCATCTCTTCATTACAGGCGAATCCCCACTGGCTCCGAAACCTACCAACGTGACCTGACCACACTGATAAATACTTATCTACCAATAAGGTCCCAACTGTACCCTCAGGGAAAACTCTCTCTAGAATACAGCCAGACTGATCGAATCACGCTTTACTACCTCTAACGGGGGATTTACATGTGCAATGTCTGGCACATAGCTCTCCTTGAAAGCAAGTTAATTTCTTTATTTCAACATTATCCACTTGACCTGACCATTATCACAAGTACTTACCTTACCTACTTATTTACGCAGGTTCATACTAAGGAACCTTCACAATTATCACCTCCAGTTGGTCCTAAACACTATCCAGCACAACACCTCTGTGACCAGAAGGACAACCTGTCTCCAGAGCACTTAACCATCCTGCTGAGCAAAGGGGAGGAAGGCTTCCTGGATGACGAGATCGTCATCATGGCCCAGGACCTTCTGCAGAGTCAGTTTGAGGGTTTTGATAGCCTGCATCCCCCTGCGTCACGGTATAGTGTACTGAATAATGCTGTACAAATCCACTATGATGAGGAGAGGGTGCACTGGCTAACCACCTGCTACAAAAATGGCCAAATCTTTGTGGCGGACAGCATCAACTCTGGAAATCTGTCTCAATCCATCCGTGAACAGATTATCAACATATACAGTGAAGTGGTTGAAGAGCCCCTGAAACATCTGAGATTTATAGATGTGGATCAGCAGAAGAACTACCTATGACTGTGGCTTATTCGCCATAGCATTTGCCCACGTTCTTATGGAAGATGGTGGTGAACCCAGAGCAGAGTTCCGGCATCGGTTGATGAGGACTCATCTGATATCCAGCCTGCAGACCGGCAGGATCAGCGCATTTCCCAAAAAGGTCAGGAAGTGACTCCATGCCTATAAACAGCATGTACAGTCCATGACAGACCACGAGATCGCCACAACCTTCAACCGAACTTGACCAAGGGCCACAGACTCGTCTACACCAGTAAGTAACCATGGACTTTCCATAATACCCTCAATATAGAGAATGTATAAATATGATGGGGGGGCCTGCTGCCATTATTGGAGGCATCTGATCATCATTGTTTTTACTTTTTGTTTCAGAAAAAGCACGAAGCGAGTAAATCCGGCCGTCACTTCCAAGCCCAGAGATGGATCGCATTTGATGCCCTCACCAAACCAGAAATGACAAAAGTTCCTTGTTTATAGGGTTAAGGAAATGGCTTCAACTACTGGATGGTATTTGCTCATTTTATTTTTGTCTTAGTTTTTTTTTCATCATCTACTCGATGACATCACAATGGCAGTAAAGTGCCCTTAGCAGCTGGGCCTGGAGCTGTGATGTCAAAATCGACATGGCGGTGATGTCACAATCTACATGGAACTCTGATGTCATCATCTGCTCTATGACATCACAATGGGAGTAAATCCTATATGAAGCCTGAGCGCACAAACAGGGCTGTCTTTTGTGTGACTCCCTATTGGATACACAAAGCTATAGGAATACGAAGGAGAAAGAAAGCATCTTCAGAAAACTAATAAAGAAAGTGACGCCATCATGAGGATTCATGCACGTCCCCATTATGGCCAGCGGCTGCTGGTCAAGGCTCTCTCTTCCTGCTAGTCAACTGGCTTTAGCCTTCTGGCCCGATTCAGGAAATCCGATCACAAATTGAAAACACTGCTGAAGGATTCCTTCCTGGCAACGAAATCCACCATCATCAAGGCAGTCAGGAGCTTCAGGTCAGTTGCTATAAAAAGACGTAAAGACAACGTCATCAGCCAAAACAGCGGTGAGAAGAGCCCAACCTACATTGTAGGTGATACTGACTCCACGTCCACCATTGCAGAAAGTGGAGAGGATCTTGCCGATCCAGTATGTGCATAACATGCACACGAGGGGCAGCAACCAACAAGTCCCCGGAAAAATCTAAAAAGAAAAACACCAACCTCCGAGGACAGTCAGCCCGAGATGCTGCCACCGGCCAAGAGAGCTGCTACAAAAAACCTTTCTGATCTACTCAGAGAGATAACCCCGGAGATGGAGACCCCACAAGTAGAGATGCCCGATATCTGTGACCATAAGGACAACCTGTCTCCAGAGCACCTAACCATCCTGATGAGCAAAGGGGAGGAAGGCTTCCTGGATGACGAGATCGTCATCATGGCCCAGGCCCTGCTACAGGGTCAGTTTGAGGGTTTTGATTGCCTGCAGCCCCCCTGCGCTCTTCTAGTGCCAGGGTATAGTGTACTGAAAAATGCCGTACAAATCCACTATGAGGAGAGGGTGCACTGACTGACCACCTGCTACAAAAATGGGCAAATCTTTGTGGCAGACAGCATCAACTCTGGAAATCTGTCTCAATCCATACGTGAACAGATTATCAACATATACAGTGAAGTGGTTGAAGAGCCACTGAAACATCTGAGATTTATCGATGTGGATCAGCAAAAGAACTACTATGACTGTGGCTTATTCGCCATAGCATTTGCCTACGAGCTTATGGCAGATGGCGGTGAACCCAGAGCCGAGTTCCGACATCAGTTGATGAGGAATCATCTAATATCCTGCCTGCAGAACGGCAGGATCAGCACATTTCCCAAAAAGGTCAAGAAGTGACTCCATGCCTATAAGCAGCATGTAGAGTCCATGACAGTCCACGGGATCGCCCCAACCTTAAACAGGACACGACCCAGGGCCACAGACTAGTCTGCACCAGTAAGCAAACCTTGTTCTTAAAGGACTGTATACATTTCATCCTGACTCATAACTTCTTCCTACATGACGGGCACTACTACACCCAGCAATGGGGCACTGCTATGGGGACCAGGTTCGCTCCTAGTTGCGCAATCCTATACGTGGGTAGATGGGAACAATCTGCCATCTACCCCGGGGGAGCTCTACACACGAACCTGGTCCTTTGGCAAAGATTTATCGATGATATTCTATTCATCTGGTCAGGTGACCAAAATTCACTTAATCACTTTTTGGCAGATATCAACAAAAACGACTTTCATCTTGAATTCACATCCCATACCAGCCCCAACCAAATTAACTTTTTGGACCTAAACATACAGTACAGACCAAAAGTTTGGACACACCTTCTCATTTAAAATTTTTCTGTATTTTCCTGACTTTGAAAATTGTACATTCACACTGAAGGCATCAAAACTATGAATTAACACATGTGGAATTATATACTTAACAAAAAAGTGTGAAACAGCTGAAAATATGTCTTATATTCTAAGTTCTTCAAAGTAGCCACCTTTTGCTTTGATGACTGCTTTGCACACTCTTGGCATTCTCTTGATGAGCTTCAAGAGGTAGTCACAAGAGTGTCAACATTATCCACTTGACCTGACCATTATCACAAGTACTTACCTTACCTACTTATCTACGCAGGTTCATACTAAGGAACCTTCACAATTATCACCTCCAGTTGGTCCTAAACACTATCCAGCACAACACCTCTGTGACCAGAAGGACAACCTGTCTCCAGAGCATTTAACCATTCTGCTGAGCAAAGGGGAGGAAGGCTTCCTGGATGACGAGATCGTCATCATGGCCCAGGACCTGCTGCAGAGTCAGTTTGAGGGTTTTGATAGCCTGCAGCCCCCCTGCGTCACGATATAGTGTACTGAAGAATGCTGCACAAATCCACTATGATGAGGAGAGGGTGCACTGGCTAAGCACCTGCTACAAAAATGGCCAAATCTTTGTGGGGGACAGCATCAACTCTGGAAATCTGTCTCAATCCATCCGTGAACAGATTATCAACATGTACAGTGAAGTGGTTGAAGAGCCCCTGAAACATCTGAGATTTATCGATGTGGATCAGCAGAAGACCTACCTATGACTGTGGCTTATTCGCCATAGCATTTGCCCACGTTCTTATGGAAGATGGCGGTGAACCCAGAGACGAGTTCCGGCATCGGTTGATGAGGAATCATCTGATATCCTGCCTGCAGAATGGCAGGATCAGCGCATTTCCCAAAAAGGTCAGGAAGTGACTCCATGCCTATAAACAGCATGTAGAGTCCATGACAGACCACGAGATCGCCACAACCTTCAACCGAACTTGACCAAGGGCCACAGACTCGTCTACACCAGTAAGTAACCATGGACTTTCCATAATACCCTCAATATAGAGAATGTATAAATATGATGGGGGGGGCCTGCTGCCATTATTGGAGGCATCTGATCATCATTGTTTTTACTTTTTGTTTCAGAAAAAGTACGAAGCGAGTAAATCCGGCCGTCACTTCCAAGCCCAGAGATGGATCGCATTTGATGCCCTCACCAAACCCGAAATTACAAAAGTTCCTTGTTTATAGGGTTAAGGAAATGGCTTCAACTACTGGATGGTATTTGCTCATTTTGTTTTTGTCTTAGTTTTTTTTGTCATCATCTACTCGATGACATCACAATGGCAGTAAGTGCCCTTAGCAGCTGGGCCTGGAGCTGTGATGTCAAAATCGACATGGCGGTGATGTCACAATCTACATGGAACTCTGATGTCATCATCTGCTCTATGACATCACAATGGGAGTAAATCTTATATAAAGCCTGAGCGCACAAACGGGGCAGTCTTTTATGTGACTCCCTATTGGATACACAAAGCTATAGGAATATGAAGGAGAAAGAAAGCATCTTCAAAAAAACTAAGAAAGAAAGTGACGCCATCATGAGGATTCATGCACGTCCCCATTATGGCCAGCGGCTGCTGGTCAAGGCTCTCTCTTCCTGCTAGTCAACTGGCTTTAGCCTTCTGGCCCGATTCAGGAAATCCGATTGCAAATGGAAAACACTGCTGAAGGATTCCTTCCTGGCAACGAAATCCACCATCATCACGGCAGTCAGGAGCTTCAGGTCAGTAGCTATAAAAAACCGTAACGCAGGTGTCCTAAGGCGAGCTCAGGGAGGCCAGAAACGTCCTATGGAGCAGAAGGGCAAAAGCTCGCTTGATCAAAATGGCCAGCCATCAGCGGTGGATACCGCGAATCCAAGGTCCCCACTCAATCCACTCCAGCGCCTAAGGATTCCCTATTTGGGACACTACGCTTCCCACTCTTTTCTCCACTGTCCCTTTTCTAAGCAAGTGGTACACTGACGAAGGTCCAATGTATAGACCGAAACGTTTCTTGCTGTGGACTGCTACAGTAAACCAGTAAATTCATTTGTGGTGTGCCGAGGTTTTTCTACAGTTGCTAAAAAAAGACGTAAAGACAACGTCATCAGCCAAGACAGCGGTGAGAAGAGCCCAACCTATATTGTAGGTGATACTGACTCCACGTCCACCATTGCAGAAAGTGGAGAGGATCTTGCCGATCCAGAGCTATATATATATACATGGTGTTTTGGACTGAATTTTGTTTGCACATGGATGGGTTGTTTACACTCCCCCTATCCACCAATTCAGTATCTTAAGGGATGTAATATTATATATAATGACACCTTTTGGATGTGATACCTACACTCTTGTGATACCTGTTTGTTTTTAAGTATGTTTTAAAACTCTATATGTATTTTTTGACACATGCCGCGTCACTTTAACCCTTTTACCCCCGAGGGTGGTTTGCATGTTAATGACCAGGAAATTTTTACAATTCTGACCACTGTCACTTTATGAACTAATTACTCTGGAACGCTTCAACATATCCCCCTGATTCTGAGATTGTTTTTTCGTGACATATTGTACTTCATGATTGTGGTAAAATTTCTTCAATATCACTTGCGTTTATTTGTGAAAAAAACGGAAATTTGGCGATAATTTTGAAATTTTTAAAATTTGAATTTTTATGCCCTTAAATCAGAGAGATATGTCACACAAAAGAGTTAATAAATAACATTTCCCACATGTCTACTTTACATCAGCACAATTTTGGAACCAAAATTTTTTTTGTTAGGGAGCTATAAGGGTTAAAAGTTGACCAGCGATTTCTCATTTTTCCAACAAAATTTACAAAACCATTTTTTTAGGGACCACATCACATTTGAAGTCACTTTGAGTGGTCTTTATGACAGAAAATACGCAAAAGTGACACCATTCTAAAAGCTACACCACTCAAGGTGCTCAAAACCACATTCAAGAACTTTATTAACCCTTCAGGTGCTTCACAGTAATTTTTGGAATTTGGAAGAAAAAAATGAACATTTAACTTTTTTCACAAAAATGTTACTTTAGACCCAATTTTTTTTATTTTCGCAGGGGTAACAGGAAAAAATGGACCCCAAAATTTGTTGTGCAATTTCCCCTGGGCACGCAGATACCCCATATGTGGGGAAAAACCACTGTTTGGGCGCACGGCAGGGCTCGGAAGGGAAGGAGCGCCATTTGACTTTTTGATTGTAAAATTTGCTTGAATAATTAGCGGACACCATGTTGCGTTTGGAGAGCCCCTGATGTGCCTAAACAGTGGAAACCCCCCACAAGTGACCCCATTTTGGAAACTAGAGCCCCCAAGGCACCTATCTAGATGCATAGTGAGAACTTGGAACCCCTAGGTGCTTCACAAATTGATTCGTAGAAATGAAAAGTATTATTTTTTCCACTTTTTCATTTTTACGAATCAATTTGTGAAGCACCTGAGGGTTCCAAGTGCTCACTATGCATCTAGATTGGTGCCTTGGGGGGTCTAGTTTCCAAAATGGGGTAACTTGTGAGGGAGCTCCACTGTTTAGGCACATCAGGGGCTCTCCAAACGCAACATGGTGTCCGCTAACAAATTGAATGGAAAATCGGCTCAAATTGTTAGCGGACACCATGTTGCGTTTGGAGAGCCCCTGATGTGCCTAAACAGTGGAAACCCCCCACAAGTGACCCCATTTTGGAAACTAGACCCCCTAAGGCACCTATCTAGATGCATAGCGAGAACTTGGATCCCCCAGGTGCTTCACAAATTGATTCGTAAAAATGAAAAAGTGGAAAAAAAACACTTTTTTATTTTTACTAATATTAGTACGTCATGGGCTTTAAAGGGGTTAAACTCTGTACTGCAAGATTTTGTTAAATAAATTTTTTTTTTCTAATTCTCTATAAATGGGCCATATGTTCGTTTTTTTCTGCTTCGGCACTCCCCAATATATTGTAGTTTATACGAATGGCCGGATATATATATCCTAAAAGAGAAGGTTACAATATGGATAATAGATGCGTATTGTACCTGTTTGTATTAGGTGACTTAATACTCTGTTCTAATCTTTCCTCTTACAATCCAGTATGTGCACAAGATGCACACGAGGGGCAGCAACTAACAAGTCCCCGGAAAAAAATAAAAATAAAAATACCAACCTCCGAGGACAGTCAGCCTGAGATGCTGCCACCGGCCAAGAGAGCTGCTACAAAAAACCTTTCTGATCTACTCAGAGAGGTAATCCCAGAGATGGATATCCAGAGATGGATACCCCACAAGTAGAGATGCCCAATATCTGTGACCAGAAAGACAACCTGTCTCCAGAGCACTTAACCATCCTGCTGAGCAAAGGGGAGGAAGGCTTCCTGGATGACGAGATCGTCATCATGGCCCAGGACCTGGTACAGAGTCAGTTTGAGGGTTTTGATGGCCTGCAGCCCCCCTGCGCTCTTCTAGTGCCAGGGTATAGTGTACTGAAGAATGCTGTACAAATCCACTATGATGAGGAGAGGGTGCACTGGCTAACCACCTGCTACAAAAATGGCCAAATCTTTGTGGCGGACAGCATCAACTCTGGAAATCTGTCTCAATCCATACGTGAACAGATTATCAACACATACAGTGAAGTGGTTGAAGAGCCCCTGAAACATCTGAGATTTATCGATGTGGATCAGCAGAAGAACTACTATGACTGTGGCTTATTCGCTATAGCATTTGCCTATAAGCTTATGGCAGATGGCGGTGAACCCAGAGCCGAGTTCTGGCATCGGTTGATGAGGAATCATCTAATATCCTGCCTGAAGAACGGCAGGATCAGCGCATTCCCCAAAAAGGTCAGGAAGTGATTCCATGCCTATAAACAGCATGTAGAGTCCATGACAGTCCACGAGGTCGCGCCAACCTTCAACCGGACACGACCCAGGGCCACAGACTAGTCTGCACCAGTAAGTAACCATGGACTTTCCATAATCCCATCAATATAGTGAATGTATAAATATAATGGGCGGCCTGCTGCCATTTTTGGAGGCATCTGATCTTCATTGTTTTTACTTTTTGCTTCAGAAAAAGCACGAAGCGAGTAAATCACTTCCAAACCAGGGGAGGAGTTCTGAGGAGATAATTTGCATATTCCCACTGCATTTTGGGGTAAGTGAAGAGTCTCCGCGAGCTCAAAGAACACTGGATTTTGGCTGTTGGAGCTGAAAAGAGGACATCGGTAAACCAGGGGAGGAGTCCTGAGGAGATAATTTGCATATTCCCACTGCATTTTGGGGTAAGTGAAGAGTCTCCGCGAGCTCAAAGAACACTGGATTTTGGCTGTTGGAGCTGAAAAGAGGACATCGGTAAACCAGGGGAGGAGTCCTGAGGAGATAATTTGCATATTCCCACTGCATTTTGGGGTAAGTGAAGAGTCTCCGCGAGCTCAAAGAACACTGGATTTTGGCTGTTGGAGCTGAAAAGAGGACATCGGTAAACCAGGGGAGGAGTCCTGAGGAGATAATTTGCATATTCCCACTGCATTTTGGGGTAAGTGAAGAGTCTCCGCGAGCTCAAAGAACACTGGATTTTGGCTGTTGGAGCTGAAAAGAGGACATCGGTAAACCAGGGGAGGAGTCCTGAGGAGATAATTTGCATATTCCCACTGCATTTTGGGGTAAGTGAAGAGTCTCCGCGAGCTCAAAGAACACTGGATTTTGGCTGTTGGAGCTGAAAAGAGGACATCGGTAAACCGCGCGCCTATTGGCGCGCGCATTTTGAAGCTTTTTTTTAAGCTTTTTTCACTGTTTTCAGAACATTAACAATAAGAACATGGGAGAGTCCAGGAGCCATTTGGTGAGCTGCATATCCTGCTACATGTTCACAGACTTGCCAGTGGAAAAGCCAAACTTCACATGCCAGAAATGCAAGCTTGTGTCCCTGTTGGAGGAAAAGTTGCGAAATCTAGAAGAGAGGTTAACTACCTTGAAAATCATTAAGGAAGGTGAAGAGTTCTTAGACAGAGCAGAATTATCTCTTCATGATTCAGAAAGGGAAGAAATTCGAACTGCACCTGACGAAACAGAGGAATGGAAGCATGTGACCCACAGAAGCCGGAGGATTGAGAGGCAGTCAGCACCCATACTGCTCAGGAACCAGTACCAGGCTCTCACGCAGGAGAACCATGAAGAAATACAGCAAAATAAGACTTTGCCAGCAATGAATAACCTTGTAAGCCCTCAGAATCCTCCTGGATGGAGAAAGAAGAATGTTGTGAAGAAAAAACGGAGAGTGGTGGTCATGGGGGATTCCCTGTTAAGAGGAACAGAGGCAGCTATCTGCAGACCAGACATAACCTCAAGAGAAATGTGCTGTCTTCCAGGAGCAAAAATTAAAGATGTGTCTGACAGGATATCAAGACTCTTCAGACCTACAGATCACTACCCATTCCTGCTAATACATGTGGGGACAAATGACACCGCAAGAAAGGACCTGGAAACCATCTGCAGTGACTTTGAAGACTTAGGCAAGAAAGTGAAAGAATTGGGAGCGCAGGTGGTCTTCTCATCCATCCTCCCAGTGGATGGCCATGGAACAATGAGGTGGAATAAGATTCTACAGGTGAACAACTGGCTACGTCGATGGTGCCGTCAACAAGGATTTGGATTTCTGGATCACGGAATGAATTACCTATACGATGGACTACTTGCTAGAGATGGGGTGCACCTTACTAAGACTGGAAAACATGTATTTGGAAGTCGCCTTGCTACACTCATCAGAAGAGCTTTAAACTAGAACAATGTGGGAAGGGAAGCAAAAGGCCAGAAAAAGCCATACAGCTGACAAATACTATTGAGATCTCTGCTACTGGAAGTGGAAAGGAAGAACAAAGACAAAACAATTTAAATAATAAAAATATGGGAGGAAGAGAAACCAATCACAAACTAAAATGTTTTTATACAAATGCACAAAGCATGGGCAACAAACAAGGAGAATTGGAACTACTAATGCAGGAAAAGGAATATGATGTCATTGGAATCACTGAAACTTGGTGGGACGATACACATGATTGGAATAAAAGGCTAAAAGGATACAACTTATTTGCAAGAAACAGACTTGATAAACGAGGAGGAGGTGTTGCATTGTATGTTAGAAAAGCGTATATCTGCACAGAGATTGAAGCTTCAGAGACTGGGAGTTCTGTGGAAACTGTTTGGGTAAGAATACAAGGAGAGAACAACGGAAAGGACACCATTGTAGGCATTTACTACAGGCCACCTGGGCAAGCTGAAGATATGGATGAACTCTTTATGTATCAAATGACCAAGTTCTCCAAAAAATATGACGTAGTGGTCATGGGAGATTTCAACTATCCAGACATTTGTTGGGAATCTCTCTCAAGTAAAACTAACAGGTCAAGCAAATTCTTATCCTCTCTTGCTGACAACTTTATCTTCCAAAAGATAGGGGAGAAAACAAGGGGATCTGCTACTTTGGATCTAATCCTTATAAACAGGGAGGAAATGGTTGAGGAGGTAAAGGTGGCTGGGACCCTAGGAGGCAGCGATCATGCTATTATAGAATTTTGGATAACTAGAGGAGGAAGACATGTGAAGACTCAGACTTCAAGGTTAGATTTTAGAAAGGCAGATTTTAAGAGACTCAGAAAGAGAATAGGAGGGATCCAATGGCTGGATGTCCTTAAGGACAAAAATGTCCAGGAAGGATGGGAAATTTTTAAAAATGAGATTCTCAAAGCACAATCGTTAACAATCCCGAAAAGTAGGAAGAATGGGAAGCATTTAAGGAAACCAGGATGGATGAACACAGAACTTAAACACATGCTAAAAAGAAAGAAAGAAATGTTTATTAAATGGAAAGAGGGAGGCATATCTAAAGAAGATTATAATGCAGTCTGCAGATCCTGCAGGGCACGTATCAGGTTAGCTAAAGCTGACAATGAATTAAGGCTTGCAAGAGATGTCAAAAGCAATAAAAAAGGATTTTGGGGGTATGTCAAAAGTAAAAGAAAAGTCAAAGATGCTATAGGATTTTTACAGGATGAAAATGGAGAAATGGTAAGAGAGGATGTTGAGAAGGCTGAACTTTTTAATTCCTATTTTGCATCTGTTTTCTCTCAGAAAGAAAATGTAACATCAACTGATCTTCACTGTCCTTTTAAAGGAATAGAGGAATCCAAGTTATCTGTAAACAGAAAGATTGTGAGGGAATATTTAGCTAACATAAATGAGTTCAAGTCTCCAGGTCCAGATGAATTACACCCCAGAGTACTGAAGGAGATCGTAGAAGAAATTTTAGAACCACTCTCCATAATCTTTGAAAATTCTTGGAGAACAGGAGAAGTCCCAGAAGACTGGAGAAGAGCAAATGTTGTTCCTATCTTCAAAAAGGGGAAGAAGGTGGACCCAGGGAACTATAGGCTGGTGAGTCTGACTTCTATACCAGGAAAGATCTTTGAACAAATTATTAAACAACATGTATGTAAGTACATGGATAAGAATGAAGTGATTAACCAGAGTCAGCATGGGTTTGTAACTAACAAGTCATGTCAGACTAACTTAATTTCCTTCTATGACAGAATCACTGACTGGGTGGATCAGGGAAATGCTGTAGATATAGTATATCTTGACTTCAGCAAAGCATTTGACAAAGTATCTCACACCATCCTTATTGAAAAAATGACCAAGTATGCAATGGACCAGGCAACTGTTAGGTGGATTCATAACTGGCTTAGTGATCGGACTCAAAGGGTGGTTGTAAATGGCTTCACATCCAGCTGGATGAATGTCTCAAGTGGGGTACCACAGGGCTCCGTCCTGGGACCTGTATTGTTCAACATCTTTATCAATGATTTAGATGAAGGAATTGAGGGTAAACTGATTAAATTTGCTGATGACACAAAGCTAGGAGGGATAGCTAATACTAGAGAAGAGAGAGAGAGGATTCAAAAAGACCTAAATAAACTGGAGCAGTGGGCAGCAACCAACAGAATGGTTTTTAACAGGGAAAAATGCAAAGTACTACATCTGGGCAATAAAAATGAAAAAAGCATATACAGAATGGGAGGAATAGAGCTAAGCAACAGTACATGTGAAAAAGACTTAGGTATACTAATAGATCATAGACTGAACATGAGTCAACAGTGTGATGCAGCAGCAAAAAAGGCAAATACAATTCTGGGATGTATTAACAGAAGCATACAGTCTAGATCACGTGAAGTCATTATCGGTCTTTACTCCTCTTTGGTCAGACCTCATCTGGAATACTGTGTACAGTTTTGGGCACCACATTTTAAAAAAGACATAGACAAACTGGAGCAAGTTCAGAGAAGAGCGACCAGAATGGTGACTGGTCTGCAAACCATGTCCTATGAGGAACGGTTGCAGGATTTGGGAATGTTTAGCTTGCAAAAAAGAAGACTGAGAGGAGACTTAATAGCTGTCTACAAATATGTCAAGGGCTGTCACATTGTAGAAGGATCATCTTTATTCTCATTTGCACAAGGAAAGACTAGAAGCAATGGGATGAAACTAAATGGGAGGAGATACAGATTAGATATTAGAAAAAACTTTTTGACAGTTAGGGTGATTAATGAGTGGAACAGGCTGCCACGAGAGGTGGTGAGTTCCCCTTCAATGGACGTCTTCAAACAGAGGCTGGACAGACATCTGTCTGAGATGATCTAGTGAATCCTGCTTTGAGCAGGGGGTTGGACCAGATGACCCAGGAGGTCCCTTCCAACTCTACCATTCTATGATTCTATGAAGCCCAGAGATGGATCGCATTTGATGCCCTCACCAAACCCGAAATCACGTAAATTCCTTGTTTAAAGGGTTAAGGAAATGTCTTCAACTACTGGATGGTATTTGCTCATTTTGCTTTTGTCTTAGTTATTTTTTCGGTTAAATGGCCACAGTGTTAACGTGCTCATACATATCACACTTACATCAATATAGGTTCCGGCTCATTTGTTTGGTTTTGCTTTAGTTTTTTGCACTATGTTCTTACAGAGACATGGCTCCCCTTTTTAGGCTGTGCATCTTGTACATATAGCTTTCCACGGGCAGGTGCAAAACAGTCAGGTCTGGGTCCTGCTCTACCCCCCTCTATTTTGAAGTCTGCTGACACATAGCGAGATGAACTAAAAGAGTCAGTGACCGTCCTGATTGGGTACAACTTGTTGCGGTGGGATGACCAGGTTCCCTATGTTATTTACTTGTACTATTACCATTTATTTACTTACTGCAGGGGATTTTCTCATTTTGTTCGTACCTACATTATGGCTGTGATGTCACAATGTACATGGAACTCTGATTGTACCATCTCCTCGATGACATCACAATGAATATGATAGGAGGAGGCATGCTGCCATTATTGGGGGCATCTGATCTATTGCTTTTACTTTGTTTCAGAAAGAGCACAAAGCGGCTATAACAAGTGTCAGTGTTTCTGTCATCACCATGGACCAAATATAATCCAGGTAATAGGAGTGTAATAAGCGGCAGTAACTGGGAGTAAATTGTGTGCACGTCTCTGATATGTAATATTCGGCTGCTCCATGATCAGTTCTGTTTCCTCTTTCTGCAGATCACTATAAGCGAGCTGGAGTCCCACAATGAAGATGGGGTACAGATGGAGGTGACAGCTGTGACAAGTCAATGATGTGGCAGCACAGGCTGCCATGATTCAGCACCGCCCAGGGGAAGGGCAGACCCTCCACTGGGGTTTTTTCCTCTTCTGAGTGCTGACGGACGACTCTCCATGAGTCCAGGGCCCATCATCATCATCCGGGCCACATGACTATTGCCCCACATGACTTGTGGAACTTCTACATGTGATATCTTGTATGAAGCTAATAAAGAATTCAATTAATATCTAGCAGCTGTGTATCTGAGCCGTGTATCTGAATCAATTATGTATCGTCACAGAATATTTAGTACAGAAGGTGGTGGAACCTCAGGGGGAATATATAGGAGGGTTTAGTACTAATAGTGTTATAATACTGTTATTTACAGGGGCGGGCTGGGGGTCAGAGGGGCATATGCCCCATGGGCTGGTCCTGAAGCAGCTGACTAGTGCTGCCTGGGGTCGGTACTGCTACAGCATAAATTGAGTAATGTGTGCCGCCTTCCCCCCACAGTATAATTCTAGCCCCGTGATGAAGCCTGTATAGGCAAAACTGGTTGGGGGAGCTACATATGTTTGCTTTTTAGTTTCTTAAGTGGTAGCTCTAGCCCCCTGATGAAGCCTGTTCAGGCAAAACTGATAAATTTATGAAATGCTACATACTGCAGATTCAGGGACCATTGATAATTTGTGGAGACTTCAACGCCCCTATATCTAGAGATTTAGACACAGACTCAGATCAATCTACGGGTCGGGTGGACCTAAAAGGAATTATATCAGAAGAAGTTCTCCATGATGTTTGGAGATATCACCATGCCAACGAAAGGGACTATACGTACTTTTCCCCTAGGTTTTCATCACTTTCTCGAATAGATTACTTCTTAGTAAATAGAACAGCTTTATCACTATGTAAATCCTCACATATAGGTTCGATAACCTGGTCCGATCATGCCCCAATTATATTAGAACTCGCTGATGGCGGCGCTCCATCCTCTGCATTTACTTGGCGTTTGAACACTTTTCTGTTAAAATCTGCTCATAATAGGGAATATCTCTCTAATGAACTGGAACATTTTCTCGAAATTAATGACAATGGAGAAGTCTCCGACGAGATTTTATGGCTATCACAAAAAGCTTTTATGAGAGGTTTATGTATAAAATTGGCCTCACGAGAAAAGAAAAGCAGAGAATGCGAAGTGCAATCACTTATAAATAAAATTAAAATCTTGGAAAATAACCAGAAACAAAACAAGACTCCGGCAATTAATAGCGCTTTGTTAGAAAGCAGAAATGATCTTCGGAAACTCCTGTTATTTAATTATGAGCATAATTTAAAACGTGTTAAAGCAAAATACTATGCTTTGGGGGATAGAGCAAGCGCCGTATTAGCCCGTAGAGTGAAAAAAACTGACTGCTAAGGGGAGGATTGACCATTTGCTTCAGCCGAATGGGGACAAAATTTATGACCCAACAGAAATTGCCAACACATTTGCGGACTATTACTCTCAGTTATATAATCTGAATACGGATCATGCCACCCAACATCTCTCGACTCCACATATAGAACAATTTTTAAAACCTATTGGTCTACAAAAAATCTCACAATCCCAACTTGAATCTTTGAACTCACCTATACAGGTTGGAGAAATAATAAGTGCAATTAAAGCTTCTAAATTACACTCCACTCCAGGGCCAGATGGTTTTGCCAATGAATTTTATAAACTGCTTTCGGAGCAGTTATTCACGTACTTACAATGATTATTTTTGGACTGGAGAATCAAGGGTAAAATTAATCCATTATTCTTGGAAGTGACTATAGTTACCCTTCCAAAACAAGGCAAACCCCCAAATAAACCTGAGAACTTCCGACCTATCTCACTACTGAATTGAGATCTTAAATTGTACTCTAAGATCCTAGCTCAAAGAATTAATTCGGTCCTTCCTCAACTGATAGCACCAGATCAAATGGGTTTTGTGCCGGGGAGACAAACTAGAGACGCCACGTCTTTTAAACTTGATCCATAGAGCAGAAAAACCTTAAGTCCCCAGTGTGCTCGTTTCGCTGGAAGCAGAAAAAGCGTTTGATCGAGTACACTGGGGATATCTTAAAGCAGTCTTGACTAAATTTGGGTTCATTGGACACATACAAAAGGATATAATGGCGTTATATTCCTCCCCGAGTGCGAAGGTATTAGCAGCAGGCTTTAGCTCAAAACGGTTTCATATCTCGAATGGAACTCGCCAGGGCTGTCCGTTGTCACCTGCAATTTTTGCATTGATAATGGAGCCCTTGGTGCAGAAGATTCGTACTTGTGAAGATATTTCTGGAATAAAAATAGGATCCGTAGCCCACCCAATTGGTCTGTATGCGTATTTCTGTAACACACCGCAAAACTTCCCTCTGAGCACTGCTATCCATTCTCTCAGTTCTCAGAAGTATCTCTCTACAAATTGAACTCCACAAAATCAATGGCCCTCCCGACTGGCTGTCCCTCTAGATTAATTTCTGACTTAAAAAAAATTCTGCCATTGACGTGGGCTAAAAACTCCATTCACCTAATATCCCCCTCTAAAAATTTAGTCTAAAAATATTTCAGAATGACTAAACTCTATCAAACCAGAACTCAAAAGACTGAGCACTTTAGAATTTTCTTGGATAGCCCGTATACAAACGTGTAAAATTACATTTTTACCTAAAATTCTATATCAGTTAAGATGTATTCCACTTCCCATACAAAAAAAACAACTAGACGACATCCAAGCTCTACTATTTCGTTTTATTTGGGGTGGCAAAAAACCCAGATTCCAAAGCTCTTTGTTGTTTTATAGAATGGGAGAGGGAGGTTTGGGACTACCGAATATCCACCTCTACTATAAAGCATGCACGATTCATGCTCTTAGAGAGTGGTGGGACACTAAGTCCAATCTCTCCTGGGTTCAAATGGAAAAATCAGAAACTAAACTTTATTCTACTAGATTTATATTGGAAGCAGAATTTCTGCTCCCGGGGGCTCAATCTTGCTCTCTCCCTACAATGATACACGCTCGTAAAATGCGGAGAGAGTTGATTTTTAAAAGGATTATACACATCCCGTTAAAATATATCTCGTTTAGGAGCATTGATTTGGTGGTCCCATTCTCCGAATTCCATCGTTGGGAAGATCACGGTATTCCTAATTTGCAGTCTATGTTTTCAGCTAGTTCTATCAAAACGTTTGATGAACTTTCTTCCATATATCAACTCCCCAGCAATCTTTTCTTTTCCTATATTCAACTGAAGAGTTTTTTATCCTCTTCTCCAGCAATTATGTCTCGACTGGCTCCATCCACAATACAACATTTTATCTTAGGGAAGAAGAGATTCTCCAGGGGTGTCTCGGTAGCATATAATTATCTCAATTCTCCTTCTGACAATACTAAGCTCCCGTACATGGTTAAATGGGAATCAGATTTGGGCACTTCATTCACGTATGAACAATGGCAATTAGCTCTGTCTTGGCCCATTAAAGGTTTGTCATGCATAAACCACCTAGAAATTGCAAAAAAAATCCCAACTCCGTTGGTGTTTACCCCCAAACCGTATAGCTCACCTATCCCAGGGAGCATCCCCTTTATGCTGGAAAAATTGTGGAGAAACAGGTACACTCTTGCATTCTTGGTGGTCTTGCTCTAAATTAAATATCTTTTTGGAAGTAGGTATATAAGATATTATCATACTGTGCTGGATCTGACATCCCAATGAATCCAGCATTAGCTTTACTGAACATAGGCATTACCGACCTCCCGTACAAAAATAGATGGCTCTGTTCCTTTATATTAACTGCGGCCAGACTAGCCCTTGCCTCTAAGTGGAAATCCCACTCTGCGCCATCAACGGATGACATCTGGTGGAGAGTCGATTCATATAATTCCTATGAAATGATTCTGTCATGGGACGTTTCAAAAAAATATAAGACCCAACAACGGTGGTCTCCATGGCCGGAAGTTAAAGCATTTTTTCATAACCAAGATTCTTGAGTATAGTATGCTCATGATTACCATTACTCCACACTTCTTGCTTTTGTAGAATCTGGACTTAGTTCCTTCTGTATGTATAATTCCTGACGGTATCCATTTTGGAGACTATACCCTTCCCTGGTTTACTGCCCCCCCCCCTCCTCTCCCTTCCATAATTGAGAGGTTGGCTTATATCCTGCTTCCCTTCCTCTCTTGTATCTCAGGTTCATGACATTAAAGTTTCCTTGCTACTTGCTCTCAGAAGCAATATTGTACACTAAATATTGTATGTGATGTATCTGATGTCCTTTTTCCTTTGTTATGTTTGAAAAATTCGAATAAAAACTCATTGTTAAAAAAAAAAAAAGAAGAATTTTATGCATGCCATTGGAAATTTTATTTTGTTTATTTTTTTAAATTGGATTAATTCACATTAGTTTTTAATGTTTATACATGTTTGTAAAGCTCTTGATAAAATGGGATTTAAAGAGTTAAGACCTTGGTAAAACACATGCCCAAAAATGCACTGACTTTTTATATATATATATATATATATATATATATATATATATATATATATATATATATATATATAAATGCACAAAGCAGTAGTAGCCTATATGTAATACCTGAAGAAGGCTCATAAGAGCTGAAACGCGTTGTATGTGTGTCACCCTGGCCTGGATGCCATAAATATAATAAAGCTGTATCTGAGAGCAAGGGGGAGGTTCTCTGGTCAGGGGAACATTAGCATGCAATACCTCCTGTCACAGGCCAGTAGGGGGAGCAGGCTGCCCCCATAAAAGCTGGAACTGGGGGCAGGGTTAGGGAGAACTGGACGACCTGTCTCAGGATTGAGAGGTGTCCCAGAGCAGTGAGGGACAGTTGTATTGCACCCTAAGAGGACGTGTGGCGGTAGGAGAGCCACAAGCCAGGGACAAGAGGTGAAGTATGCCTGTCCTGACAGATAAAGAACCAAATTTACCAGACTTTGGCGTCTGAGGCTGTGAGGATTCCACATCCTACAGCAGATAACCAGTCCGCAGGGGACTATATGTTCCTTGGCCTAAGAAGCCCGGAGGCTCCGCCACACCAGAAGGGACCAGCAGAGCCGTACCAGGCCGGGAGTAGAAAGGAACCCACGTTGCAAACCATACGGGTGAGAAGACACGGTGAGCTCGGGACCGTGGGCTGTTACCCTACCAGGAGGAGATAGCCAGAAGGAGCGCAGAGAGCACGGTAGGCCTACACATTCACCCTGACCAGGACCAATTTCCCAATTGCTCTCAGACATCCAGGTCCCCTCCTAGCCGGGACTGTTTGTGGGTCAGTTCACCTGTTCTAGTAAAGACCCTGGACTGCAACCTGTTGTCTGTGTGCTCCTTGCTCCTCCAGCACTAACGGTACTGGGACGCCCTACACCATCACCCCCATCTTCCATTATACTGCCCTGGGGCCGCACTCTTCCCGTGGGGAGTCACACTATCCCAGCTGCATACATCATCA
The DNA here is from genome assembly GCF_046119375.1 of Phyllobates terribilis. Classification (NCBI taxonomy): domain Eukaryota; kingdom Metazoa; phylum Chordata; class Amphibia; order Anura; family Dendrobatidae; genus Phyllobates; species Phyllobates terribilis. Next base: position 677,416,300 of record NW_027362763.1, on the reverse strand, counting down.
GCCCCAGCGGTCTACCTGGCAGCAGCAGTCCGCACTGACCGCAATCCACGGGTGGCGTAGTCGGACACACCAACAGCGCATCGCAGACTACCACTGGTCTGACCACCCTGAGCCACGGAATCGGGTAGCAACTACTACCCCCATCGTTCCCCTATTGCCCGGATCCGAGTGCCCCACGGCCCAGTGGGCGAGTCATATGCTACGTTAATAAAATTTGGTTATTCAATATATCACCGCATCCTACCTACTGTGTTTCGGGAGCGCATACCACCTGGAGAATAATTACATATGTGGTTTCCTATTGAAACACCTTGAGTGCTTTCACAAGTGCCCAGGATTGTACTGCAAACCGTGAACAGGAGGAACCTACAACTAACCCACCCAGTGGGACTATTGACAAGTTTATTATGACATTAAAAAGGTGAGTGCAACCAGCACTTATTTAATATATATTTGAATCTTGATACTGCACTTAGATTCTGCGCTCTCTCTCCTCTCTCCACTTTTCTTATTTTATATTTTATCGCTTTGCTGCGGGGATCAAGTCCAAACAGCAAGGAGAGTGAGGCTTCCTTGGTATCCATAGAAAGAAGGGAGCAGCGATATCTAGTATGGAGCATTTCCAAAATAGAATTGAAAGGAGAAAAAACATTCTATCAACACTTATTTTGACGGATACCAAAAAGGATGGAAATAAAACTCCACTTATCGATGTTGATGAATAGACTAAGAAAAACATCTCGAGACTTTTCTTCAGCTTGGAGAAGAATATGAAAAGTGAAATCAGACACCAGCTGGACGCTGATTTTTTAGAAATCTGTCTACAGCAAAAATAATTCCAAACGGTCTAAGAATCCACTTTACTAGCACTTTTAAAGAGGATAATGCCTTTACAGAAAAATGGTATGACATTTTAGACGATTGTTCGTATAATCTTATGAAACTATTGGTTAAGAAACGTTGTGTGTTAGCAAAAAATTTTGCGCAACTATGTGAGAAAGATCTTGGAGAGTTATCTAAGTTTAAATCTTCCTCAATCTATGAGGCTCTAATAGAGATACTAATATAAACCTGGAAATGTACGAAAATAATCCAATAGAAATTAAAACTAAGAAAAAGTACGTCGGGATCTTTTTGATCTAAAAAAGTATAGGAAGGTAGTTCCAGATTTACCATCATCTAGAAAAAAGGGGAATGGGGACATAGTGCCAAATAAAAAAATACTCCCCAACTTTTATAAAGAGACATCTGTGGAAAATAATTATAAATTTACAAAAAAACACAATGAAATAGTTAATGGACTAAGTACCTTTTATAATTCTAAAACTGATAATGCATTTGTGAGAGGTTTGAATAAACCAATAAGAAAATATACTGCGTTTGAGGCAGGTGCTATCCCAAAAAAATCTACCCTCCTCCGAGACAATAATAAAAATACCAATTCAATAAAACAGCAGAATATACCTATATCCTCCACACCGGGCGTAGTCCCATTAACAGTATAATTCCAAGTCCCAAGAGACAAACCCTGAAGCAATTAGTGCCTGTAATGCTGATAATAAAGATCAAGATGATGGAGAAGAATTGAGTAATACACTTTTCTCATTTCCCTCCTTGAACTCAGTGGTTTTATCAAACCATACACAAGAACTTATATTATCTTTGAGTAATACAGCAGAACTGGATATTAACCATAGCATTTTTACGGTGCACAACACTACTGAACCTTCCAATTTATTTACCACAGTTACGCAAGCACCTTCTCCCTCTCCAGCTAATTCTAATATTTCTTTTTTAGAAATAGTCCCGAGATCTGCACCATCTACAGAAACAATTTTGCCTGTGATAGAGAGCAACTCTATAAGAGCCGCTCCAATAAAAAAACAGACAAAAAATTTAATTACGAAGTATTTTCATCCACAACTTACCCAGCCCATAAAAAGAAAAAGAAAACTAAAGGTTGTAGAGGAAAGGGGCAGAAAAAAACTCCTTGCTATCTAAAAAACAAGAAATCAAAGATTAAAATGGATCTGAGATCTAAAAAAGAAAGGGATGGTATAAACAGTACAATAAAAATATTTAATCTATCCAATTACTCATTAAAAGAATCTGAGAAAAGCATTCTACAAAAAGGATTGGGCTTCTGTAAGACACAGAGGGCAAATGCATTTGATCTATTCATTGATTTGAACAGTTATGTGCGTAAATTGACACTTGCACGACATTTTGCCATTCTAAAACGTACAACAGGTTATAAAGAACAAAATGGGAATGAGGTTACAGATGAAACAGATAGGACAAAAGTAACAAATTGTGTACATAAAAATATTTGTTCTAAATCAAGTTTTAACCCCACGCATCATCGTGGCAGTAATTTGAATACGTTCTACTCACTAGTTTCGGAAGAGTTCCGGAACCTAGAAAAAGATATAGCTGGAAATAAAAAGATAGAAAATAAACTGTTAAAAGGAAAAGCCGTATGTAGAAAAAAACACCCACGAAAAAAGAATATTTCTAGAGATGAAAAAATTGCAATTAAACAGTTAAAAGAGAATAAAGAAACAGTGATTAGGGAAGCTGATAAGGGTGGAGGAATCGTCATACAAAATCGTGCCGATTACTTAAGAGAGGCATACAATATACTCTCGGATGAGAGATATTATGGGAAATTGGATATAGATCCCATAAAAATTTTTAAGGAGGATTATGACAGCCTGATTAATAATGCCTTCAAACAAAACATTTTAAATAGAAAAGAAAAACGATTTTTAACAAATAAACATCCAAATAAGGCCCTATTTTATCATCTACCAAAAGTCCATAAAGACCTATTGAATCCACCAGGGCGCCCAGTTATATCAGGCATAGGATCTCTGACCTGCTACCTGTCACACTACATAGATCTGTTCTTACAAGAACAGGTCAAGAAATTACCATCTTTCCTGCTAGATTCTAGTCAACTTATCACAGAACGTAGAAATGTAATATGGGGGGGGGGGTGGCCTAGCCAGCGATGTGAGAGGACGCGGTCTGGAACTCTCCCGCCGACCGTAGCTGTGTGCGCTGAGCCAGGGCACCGCAAAGCCTTTGAAATACCGCTGGATCCTGGGGGAGGGTCTCCTGTCGCCCTGGGGAGCGTTCCCGACAAGCAGGACTGCCGTAATGACCCGCACCAGGCAGCTGGATCCCGGCCCTGGAAGAGGAGGTAGGGGCCAAGATGGCGCCGTACCTCAGGAGGAGGCGGCCAGAGAGAACACAGCGTGCTCCAGGAGGATGTCGGCAGCTGCACGCCTGGAGAAGTTTGCGAGGGTGGAAGCAAGTGATAATAAAGCTGGAATCTCAGAGGGGGAGGCTGGGGCAGAAAATGATATAGAGGACCAGGAGAGTACAATAGATACAGTGGACGGTGAGGCTGATGGCTCTGGAGATGATGAGCAGGCTAAAAATGTGGAGTCTGATGTTGATCCTGATGTGGGGGAACCCACTTTGAAAGATGTGTTCACTGTGGTGTCGTATTGCAAACAAACGCTTACTAAGCTGTCAAAGCAGGTTACTGGAGTGCAAGCAGAAATTACTAATATTAAAGCTGCCATGCAGAAAGCTGATGTCCGCACAGGAGAGGTAGAGGAAAGCATGAGCACGGCTGAAGACACCATAATATCTGTGCAAGCTGCTCAAAAAAAGCAGGACAAGCTGTTAACTGATGTCATTGCTAAAAACGACGATTTGGAAAACAGGTCGAGACGTAATAATGTCAGGATAGTGGGGGTCCCGGAAAAAGCAGAAGGATCAAACCCCACAGAATTTATTGAGAATTTGCTGTTGGAAAAATTTGGAGCTGATAAACTATCAAAAGTCTTTGTTGTAGAGCGAGCTCATAGAGTTCCACTGAGACCCCAGCCTCCAGGAGCAGCTCCCCGAGCCATGTTGGCGAGGATCTTAAATTATAGAGACAGAGACACTATCCTGCGTATGGCGAGAAAGACTAAGGAGTTAACAATAGATGGTCAAGATATCTCGTTTTATTCAGACTATTCACCCACGGTGCAAAAACTAAATATGAGTTTCAGAGATGTAAAGAAAAAACTGAGAGACATGGGACTTGCGTATTCTATGATGTATCCGGCCAAGCTGAGACTGGTTGCACTGGGTAGAGTACACTCTCTGCAATCTCCAGAAGAAGCTCTGGACTGGATTGAAAAGAACTCTAGAAGAGTGCGGGAATACAAAGACAGCTGAAGAGAGGCAGAATATATGTTTTGTGCTTGTGTTTATACTTATCATTTGCGGTCCTTTTTCGACTGCATTTAACTGCTTGTTGCAGGATACAAATTTGATTCTGGATGAAGGTGATGTGCTGGTGATGTTAGAACCTTGCTGTTAGGTTTTTTTTCCTTTGCTGGTCACATGACCTTGTTGGCCTATTTAATCCTGCTCCGCCCTTTTGGCTTTGCTGGACTTCATTGTATATCTACTTTCTTGCTAGCCTGTGCTCTGTATCTACCTCTGTTAGTTTGCTTGGTCTACGGACCTCTATGTTCTATCTATTTTGTTTGTTGTCTGTCTGCTACTATTTCTGTTAGGAGGTGTCCCATATTCCTCCCAGTCCTTAGTACTTGTAGGGATTCCCTCCCCACATCTATAGGTCTCCGTACAGACTAGATTAGGACTTTAGCAGGTCTGATCGCAGGATCAGGTTCCCTGTTACATCGTAGGGATTCAGCTGAGTCTTATAGTAGGGACAGATCTCCTCTCTTTCCTTAGCTTTGGTAGCAGAACACAACAGTAAGTCCAGCCTGCAAATTCTCTAAGGAAAGATTTTTTTTTTTGTTTGTTCCATCATGGTGTCGGTTCAGGATTTGGCTAAACACCTGCAGGGACTCTCTCTGGAAGTGGCCGAGCTCCGTCAGCACGTGAGTAACTGTCCTGGAGCATATTTCTTGGAGCCTAAGGTATGTTTGCCGGATTTATTTTTTGGTGAACATCGAGAATTTTTTTCATTTAAAAATGCTTGCTTATTGTATTTTCGTTTGAGACCCAAGTCCTCTGGGGATGAATCCCAGCGCGTAGGGTTCATAATGTCACTTTTGCGCAAAGAGCCTCAGGAGTGGGCCTTTTCTTTGCAACCTAGTGATACATGCTTCAGATCAGTTGGTAGTTTTTTTTCTGCTTTAGGACTATTATATGATGATCCTGACCGTGTGGCATCAGCTGAGACTGAGTTGAGACGTCTAAAACAAGGATCAGGTAATGTGGAAAAATATTGTACACATTTTCGTCGTTGGTCCACTCAAACAGGGTGGAACGATTCTGCTCTGAAAAGTCTATTTCTTGCTGGGCTCAGTGAAAGGGTTAAAGACCTGCTAATTGCTTATCCTACACCTGAGGATTTGCAACAGGCTATGCAATTAGCTATACGGGTGGATAGAAGACTGCGTGCTAGGGTTAATGAGAGCAAATCCTCTGCTATGTCAGTTTCTGGTTATGATAATGTGTGTACTAACAGTGGTGAACCGATGGAGATTGGATCGGTGGCACCTCGCTCTCAAGAAAAAGACCGTCGTTTTTCGGAAGGCTTGTGCTTCTATTGCGGAAAATCTGGTCATTTGATTAAAGGCTGTGAGCTTCGTATAAAGAAAGAAAAAAAAAATGGTCAGTCACGCCCGTATTGCCTGTTTAAATTCCAAGGGTATATTTTTAGCTGCTTCCACGATTGCTCAGGAAAAATTAATGGAATTTCGGGTGTTTGTTGATTGCGGGTCTACACTGAATGTAATTGATGGGGGATTCGTGGAAAAACTCAATTTAAAACCTGAACCTTTATCATCCCCCATTGCTGTGGTTTCTGTGGATGGCTCCCCTTTGAAGAATATTACTCTCAAGGTCAGTGAATTTCCTCTCACTATTAATGGTGTTCACCATGAGAAATTGGATTTGGTAGTGTTGAATAACTTGCCTTCTCCAGTAATATTGGGCTTGCCCTGGTTAAAATTTCACAATCCTGTACTGGATTGGTCTACCAGTGAAATTAAATCCTGGAGCCATAAATGTTATGACAAGTGTTGTAACGGGCGTATTGCAGCTTTGGATAGGGGAGAATTGCCTGTTCCTATTCAGGATTTTTGGAGAGTTTTTTCTGAGAAGGAATCACAGGTTTTGCCTCCCCATAGAGACTATGATTGTTCTATTGAATTTGTCCCTGGAGCGACTCTTCCTAAAAGTCGTTTATTTAACCTTACTATTCCTGAGAGGAAGGCTTTGGAGGAATACATACAGACAAGTTTGGCCGCCGGTCACATTAGGCCCTCTAAGTCTCCTGTGGCGGTTGGATTTTTTTTTGTAAAAAAAAAGGACGGCGGTTTACGTCCTTGTCTGGATTTCCGTGAGATTAACAAAATTACGGTACGCAATCCTTACCCACTGCCATTGATTCCTGATCTGTTTAACCAGTTATTGGGGGCCAAGTGGTTCTCTAAAATTGACCTTAAGGGGGCATACAATCTGTTGCGCATGAAGGAGGGTGATGAATGGAAGACTGCTTTTAACACTCCTGTGGGTCATTTTGAGAATCTGGTTATGCCTTTTGGTCTTACTAATGCTCCTGCATTTTTTCAGAATCTGATTAATGACATCCTTAGACCTTTGATTGGTAAAAATGTGGTTGTGTATTTGGATGACATTTTGATTTATTCGCCAGATCTGGAGTCTCATTGGCGGAGCGTGCGTGAGGTATTACAGTTATTAATGGACAATTCGCTTTTTGCTAAGCTGGAGAAATGTGAGTTCGCTGTACAGAGAATTAGTTTTTTGGGCTACATTATCTCCAGCAAAGGTTTTGAGATGGATCCGGTTAAGGTTCAGGCTGTGCAGGAATGGCCTAGGCCTATTGGTTTGAAATCGATACAGAGGTTTTTGGGTTTCGCCAATTACTATAGAAAATTCATAAAAAATTTTTCTAGTATTGTCAAACCTCTGACTGATCTCACCAGGAAAGGTGCTGATGCGGTTCAGTGGTCTTCTGAGGCCATTGAAGCTTTTGTGTATCTCAAGGAGAGGTTCACCTCTGCTCCCATCCTTATGCAGCCTGATGTTACTAGGCCGTTTTTGGTTGAGGTTGATGCTTCCTCTGTGGGGGTTGGCGCAGTATTGTCTCAGGATAACGGGGATGGATTACATCCCTGTGCCTTTTTTTCAAAAAATTTTTCGGAGTCTGAATTGAATTACGATATTGGTAATCGGGAATTATTGGCTATTAAACTCGCATTTGAACACTGGCGCCACTTCTTGGAAGGTGCGGAATTTCCCGTTCAGGTTCTTACGGATCATAAAAATCTGATATATCTTGATGCTGCCAAGCGCCTGAATGCCCGTCAGGCTAGGTGGGCACTGTTTTTCTCGCGGTTTAATTTCTCCGTTACTTACATCCCTGGTACTAAGAATGTTAAGGCGGATGCCTTGTCTCGCAGTTTTTCTCCCATAGTCAGTGCTGAGAAAGAGGAAAACATTTTACAAGAAGGTGTTGTGATAGCTGCTTTAGACTCCGTTTTGGAAGATGAGATTCTTAAAGCTCAGGAGAATGCCCCATCTAACACTCCTCATGGGAGGTTGTTTGTGCCTGGGACCTTTAGGAGAGATTTGTTTGTTGAGTGTCACGAATCTCGGTTGGCAGGTCATCCCGGAATCTCTGAGACCAAGAGACTGGTGGGTCGCAGTTTTTGGTGGCCTGGATGGCAGAAGGAAGTCATTAAGTGGGTGCGCCAATGTACTATATGTGCTAGATCCAAGTCCTCACATACTCCTGCTGCGGGGTTGCTTTGTCCTTTGGAGGTCCCCAGTGCTCCTTGGACACATTTGGCTATGGACTTTATAACTGACCTTCCCCCCTCTGAGGGTTTTACTGTCATCTGGGTGGTCGTGGACCGTTTTAGCAAGATGTGTCACTTGGTTCCCTTCGTCAAACTGCCCTGCGCTAAAACTCTCGCTAAGGCCTTTGTCAAGGAAATTGTCAGACTTCATGGCGTTCCTACTGACATTGTTTCTGATAGGGGTCCTCAGTTCGTGGCTCGTTTTTGGCGTGCCTTTTGTGACAGGTTGGGAATTCATTTGTCGTTTTCGTCCGGATACCATCCTGAATCTAATGGCCAGACAGAAAGGAAAAACCAGGATGTTGAGCAGTTCTTGCGTTGTTTTGTGGCAGACAATCAAGAGGGGTGGTCTGAGTTTCTGCCACTTGCTGAATTTGCTCTGAACAATCATACATCTTCTTCTGCTGGTTGTTCGCCTTTTTTTTGTTGTTCTGGGAGACATCCGTCGTTTGGGTCGTTCTCCAAGTTGGGATCTGCCGTGCCTGAGGAGGAGAATTTTTCCGGTGATTTGGAGAGAGTTTGGACGGATGTGCGTGGTAATCTTCAGGAGGCCAACAGAAAATCTAAAGACTACTTTGATAGGAAACGACAGGAGGTTTTGTTCGCTGTTGGTGACATGGTTTGGTTGTCCTCTAGGAATCTGCGGTTGAGGATTCCTTCTAAGAAATTGGGTCCCAAGTTTGTAGGGCCCTTTAAGGTGCTTCACGTTGTCAACCAATCTGCTGTTAGGTTGGAGGTTCCTACCTCCTGGAGAATTAATCCGGTCTTTCATGTCTCTCTGTTAAAAAAAGCTGTTGTGTCGGATGGTGACGCCTCTGCCTCTGTTCCTCCGGTGGTGGAGGACGGGGAATATGAAATTTCTCGCATCCTTGACTCTAGACGGTATAGAGGTAGTTTGCAGTATCTTGTGGCCTGGAAAGGTTTCGGTCCCGAGGATAACTCTTGGGTGAGGTCAGATGATGTTTCCGCGTCCAGACTTATCAGAGCGTTTCACAGGAGATTTCCTGATAAGCCTGGTCCTAGGGGATCCGGAGGATCCTCTTAGAAGGGGGGGTACTGTTAGAACCTTGCTGTTAGGTTTTTTTTCCTTTGCTGGTCACATGACCTTGTTGGCCTATTTAATCCTGCTCCGCCCTTCTGGCTTTGCTGGACTTCATTGTATATCTACTTTCTTGCTAGCCTGTGCTCTGTATCTACCTCTGTTAGTTTGCTTGGTCTACGGACCTCTATGTTCTATCTATTTTGTTTGTTGTCTGTCTGCTACTATTTCTGTTAGGAGGTGTCCCATATTCCTCCCAGTCCTTAGTACTTGTAGGTATTCCCTCCCCACATCTATAGGTCTCCGTACAGACTAGATTAGGACTTTAGCAGGTCTGATCGCAGGATCAGGTTCCCTGTTACATCGTAGGGATTCAGCTGAGTCTTATAGTAGGGACAGATCTCCTCTCTTTCCTTAGCTTTGGTAGCAGAACATAACAGGTGACGCATACAGTTTATATACCTGTTATCTAATATGTTTTCCATAAGGCGGGAGAGACCTTGGGGAATTCATTCGGTTTTTTGTCTATTTGAAGTTTAGGCGGGAGGAATCATCTGGTGGAATAGGCCGGTTTCATTCCACTCTCGGATAGAGAGAGAGAATGGAACGACAAATTGGGAGGAGGATTGGGGGTGACAGGGATGGTTAAAAGAGTTAGAAGTGATTTTAGTTTGGGGTATGTGAGGGGGAAGGAGACGGGTGGGGGAAGGAGACGGGTGGGGGGGGCGGACGGCATGGGAGGCACTGTATGATGTGGTTATATACACAGATATTAGATCTGATAAACAATGGCGGGTATGGTTAAGGTATTAAGCTGGAACGTACGTGGTTTGGCGGACCGTAAGAGACGAGCCACGATTCTCCAAAATATTACGGCTCAAGGACCCTCCTTTATCTGCCTTATGGAAACACACTTGACAAGGGACAAAATTGTTTTTTTAGCGAGGAAGTGGGTCCAAAGAGCATACCATTCTACCTATTCTGCATATATGCAAGGGGGGTTTCTATCCTGGTGCATGCGGGGACTCCGTTCGAGGAGGTTGAGATTAAAATAGATAAAGACGGGCAATAAGTTTTTCTAGTTTGCAGACTTTATGGCAAATTATATTGTGTGGTGGCAGTGTACTTTCCACCGCCATATACTGGGACGAAACTGCTGGAGATTATAGAGGCATTGGATAGGGATTCCTATGTTACTGATTGGGGATGTTAACAACATAATGAATAAAATTTGCGATAAAACTAATAGGCATTCGTAAAGAAATGACGGAGAGGAGGAGACACCCTTTGCTAAGTATGTATCAGAGGTGGGCCTGATAGATTTGTGGAGAGTGAGACATGTGGGAGTGAGGACATACTCGTGCTACTCTTCGACACACGGCTCTATGTCTAGAATAGACCTAGCCCTTGGAAATGGGATGATTTACCAAAAAGTTATACATATTGAATATCTACCTAGGATACTTTCTGATCATTGTCCATTGTTGGTAGAGCTGAGGTCCGGTATATGTGGGGGCAGTGGGCGGAAGGAATGGAAGGTTCACCCAGTTTGGCTGGAAACGGTGGATATTCAGAAAATAGCAGAAGTGGAGGAATTCTTCCAGAATAACGTGGGGAGTACAGCCATAGGAACTGTGTGGGACACAATGAAGGCATATGTTAGGGGTTTGCTGATTCGAGATATTTCCAGAGTTAAAAATCAGAACAGAATGGAGGAAAGAGAGACATTGGCTGCGCTGAAGAGGGCAGAGGAGGAATTGGTGCTTAACCCCACCGTAGAGGCGCAACAAATCATGAGAGAAGCTCAAAAAGGGGTGGATAAAATATTTCTAGCCAGTGGGGAAAAAAGAGGGAATTTAAAAAAATTGCCTTTTATGAAGAAGGTGAAAAAGTTGGCCACCTGTTGTCTATTATAGCGGCAGCGCAGAGAGAACTGGTATATATATACGGTCTCCTGGATCCAACTGGCACCTTAGTCACTGAAACGCGAGATATCTTGAAGGTTTTTAGGGACTTCTATGGTGATCTATATCATTCTAAGTTAAGTAATAAGGGAGATGACATAGACCAATCCTTAAGGGGAACCCAGATATCTAAACTTAGTGAGGAGGCTAGGGATAGCTTGGAAGGCCCCCTGACGGCGGAGGAGATGGAGGAGGCTCTGGCTTCAATGGCAAATTATAAAGCCCCAGGAGCAGATGGCCTTCCAACAGAATTTTATAAACATCTTAGAGATATATTATTGCCAAAATTGAAAGATGTGTTTCTGGAGGCCCTGGAGGTGGGAGAATTACCGGAGTGAATGCGGGAGGCTACAGTAGTGGTTTTGCCCAAGGCAGATAAGGACCGGACACAGCCAGATTCGTATAGACCCATATCTCTACTACCGGCTGATATCAAAATCTTAGCTAAAGTACTATCTAACCGATTAAGCCATGTAGTTTCTAGTATTATACACTCAGATCAGTCAGGTTTTATGCCGGATAGATCAACGGCCATTAACTTGAGGCGATTATTTGTTAACATGCAATTGGCCGCTGACAATGATGGGCATAGAGTTGTAGTCTCACTGGACACACGGAAAGCCTTTGATAGTGTGGAGTGGAGCTATCTCTGGCGACTTCTCCAGCTGATGGGATTTGGTCCGGTTTTTGTGGCCTGGGTAAAAAGTTATTGTATACGCGCCCTGTAGCTAGAATAAGAGTAAATGGGGAACGATCAGATAAATTTGATATGACAAGAGGAACCAGGCAGGGCTGCCCTCTCTCCCCCTGTTATTTGCCATGGCTATAGAGCCATTGGCTTCTATAATGAGACAGTCAGACGTGGTAAAGGGATTTCGGTATGGAATGGTTGAGGAGAAGATAGCGTTGTACGCAGATGATATTTTATTATTCCTACAGGACCCTCAAGCGTCATTACATGGTGCAATAGCTGTCATCAATAGATTTGGCCTGTTATCTGGGTTACAAATTAATTGGGATAAATCTCATATTATGGAAATAGATACCCTGGATGGCTTAGATGTTGAACAGGTGGAACGTACACAACTTAAATTAGTACGAGAGTTTAAATATCTTGGAATTACAATATCACTACCAGTAAAGGAATACCTTCAGTTGAATGTATACTCGATAATTGGGAAATCAAAAGATAAAGCATCTACGTGGAGCAAAATGCACCTCTCGGTGGTGGGACGCACCAATCTTCTTAAAATGGTGCTGATGCCCAAATTGCTATATGTTTTACATAACTCCCCTGTGTGGATCCCTCGGTCGGTGTTCCAGCGTATTAATTCAGTATTTAGGGATCTGGTTTGGGGTGGAGGACAACCCAGGATTAAGCTGGAGACTCTCCAGAGGCCGAAAGAAGAGGGGGGTCTCGCCTTACCAAACCCGTGGATATACTTCTTGGCAGCACAGTCCCAGCATATTAGAGGGTGGGCTCTGAAGGCGGTGAAGGGAACTATCCAGGCGGTTTTGGAAGCTCATCTTAAAAAGAGTTCATTGGTGGTGGGCCTAGAGTCGGGACTTTTTGGGAAGAAAGGCAGGTCATACCCGACATGTGGCTTAGTCCATAAACTGTGGATGAGGGTGAAGAGGATTAGAGGTATATTGGGAATATCTATGTATACTCCTATTAGGGATAACGAAAATTTAGGTGAATTTTATAAGATAGGAGAGCTGAGAGGATGGGTGGTAAGGGGTATACAGTACATCTACCAACTGATGGATAATCAAAACATCAAAACCTTAGAGATGCTGAAAGAGGAATTTAATTTATTAGACGGACACAGTTATCAGTATACACAGGTTAAACATGCGTTTATTAAGCAAAGGAAAATCAAGAACCTGTCTGTTCAAAAGGATATTGTTATTGACTATATTTGTATGGGGGGATGTACAGCAGGCGTCATATCTAGGGTGTATGCTGATCTGCTTCACACCTTTCTATTGAAATATCCTGTTTTGGCGAGGGAGAGGTGGGAAGCAGATGTTGGTACCATTGAAACTGACAGATGGGAGTCCATTTTGGAATATATTCCTAAGTTGTCTCTAAATGAACCTGCCAGAATGTCCCAGTTACTTCTTGTACATAGAGCATATAGATCACCCGATTTTTTGTTCAGGATAGGGGCACGGGAGAATTCGGAATGCCCGAGATGTGGGTCAGAAAATACTGATATATTACATGTTATGTGGAGTTGCCCAAGGCTTGCAAATTATTGGTCTGAAGTAACAGGTCTAATTGAAGGACGATATCACTGTATAATTCCTAGGGATCCAGTAGTTTGCTTGCTGGGATATGTGGAAGAACTTGTGGGGAATGATGTCACAAAACTGGCAATTGCCAGACTCTTATATGCAGCTAGGAAAGTAATAGCTAGATATTGGGTGCGACCGGAGCCTCCCTCTAGACAGGAGTATATAAGGCAGGTGGAGTATGTGGTAGGAATGGAGGAAAAAATTTATTTAAAAAGGAAAAACGCCAAACTCAGTGACAACCTATGGGCACCATGGAAGGTGTGTTAAAGATAATGCTTTTGGAGGAAAGAATTCGATGACTACATTGCATTATAAAATACATTGTAATGATTATAAGATGTTGAAACATATGTTATATAACGATAAGGGTTTATTGTCGTCCGTAAAAGGGGAGGGAGGGTGGGTGAGGGGTTCCTTTTGATAATAAGAAAATGTGAAATTATTGTACTGAAGATGTATTTTATTATGCTATCTTTTAATGAATAAAAATGTATCTGATTTAAAAAAAAAGAAATGTAATATGGGAGGAAGACTGCATATTTATAACCATGGATGTTAATGCACTCTACTCTAATATAGAGCATGATTTGGGTATACAATCAGTTGCATATTATTGATCAAAAATAACTGATATGCCAGAAAAACAAAGGGTGTTTTTGTTGGATAGTCTAAAGTTCATTTTGGAGCATAATGTGTTAACCTTTCAGGAACATCAGTATATACAGCGGCTTGGCACCGCAATGGGGACTCGGGTAGCCCCAAGTTTTGCAAATTTGTTTATGGGGAACTTCGAGTCCACATAGCCTATTTGCCAGCCGCCCTATTGCCATCATATTATATATTATCGCCGCTATATAGACAATCTGATCCTATTTTGGAAGGGTGAAGAGAAGGCGGCATGAGAGTTCATTAGAGCAATGAACATGAATACCTGGGGTATCTCCTTCTCTGCAGAGTTAAACAAAGAAAAAATAATTTTTTTGGACCTAGAAGTTAGCCATCAAAACAATAAAATCATTACAAAAACTTTTTTTTAAAAAAACTGATACTAACAGCTTTTTGGATTATCGCAGTTCCCATGATCCTAAATGGAAACAAAATATTCCTTTTAGTCAGTTTTGCCGTATCAGAAGAAATAATACCAATGATAAAGACTATATAGAACAATCTAAAATATTGTATAATAGATTTATGTATAAAAAATTCCCTAAAAAACTTGTTATGGGGGCATTTAGATCCAATTTAGAAAAAAATCAGGATGAATGCCTCAGCAGGAAAGGGGTTAAAGAATATCAAAAAACAAATGACAAAGGGGAGGAAAATAGTGGGAAGTGGCGATATAATTTTATTACTGCCTTCAACAGTGACAACATCCAAATAAGAAATATTTTAAACAAATATTGGTATCTGTTGAAGAACGATCCATTTTTAAAAAATAGTATACCAGAGAAGCCCGGGATCATTTTTAAAAGGGGTCATACAGTTAAGAATATTATAGCATCAAGCAACTCAGAAAAACATCGAACGAGGGACAAAAACTAATAAATAAAGAGAAAAAATTCTCTAAAACACATATGGATGTAAAATCAAGGGTGTATAGATGTGATTCTAAGAAATGCTGTAGTTGTAACATCATTGGACATAATAGCAGATCCGTTACATCCTACAGCACTGGAGAGACATATGAAATCACACAGAATTTAACATGTGATAAGGACTATGTCATATATGTGATTACCTCTGCCTGTGGACTACAATATGTGGGCCGCACTACACAACCCTTGCGTGCCCGCATGAATGGCCACAGGTACAATGCCAAAAATGGAATATTAGAACATAGTCTATCTAGACACCTATGTTTAAAACATAATAAACAATTTAATGTTATTGTCACCCCAATTGAACAAATAAGTTCAAAGTGTTTAAATAGAATACAAATGTTTAACCGGAAAGAATCCTTTTGGATCTTTTGATTAAGAAAATTATATCCTGATGGGCTAAATGATGTGGTAGAAGGGGTTTAGCTAAAAAGGAAAAGGGATAAATGAAAAAGGTAGGAGGGAATAGAAGACAATATATAAAAAAAAAACACATATATTTATTTTGCAAAAAAAAAAAATTATAAAAATTGTTTTACAATTTTTTATATACACTGTGTTCCAAATTATTATGCAAAAAGTGTTTAGGAGTGATAAGGTAAGAATTTTTTTGTTTGTCAGTTAAACTCATTGATGGTGATGTGTGCCAGGGCTCTTTATATCACTGTAAGCAATTGCAGACAGCTGTGCTAATTAGTTTGGCAGGTGTGTCCAATGAAAGGCAAGACTACTTAAGAAGGCTGTCCCACATTATTAAGCAGCCTACATTTTCTGCCAAAATGGGAAAGAAAAAGGATGTGTCGGCTGCTGAGAAGCAACAAATTGTGGAGTGTTTAGGTCAAGGCATGACTACAATCAACATTGCCAAGACACTTCATCGTGATCATCGCACAATCAAGAAGTATGTAGCTGATTCACAGTACACACGTGTGCGTGCTGATAAGGGAAAATTGAGGACTCTTTCCTACAGGCAATTACGTCAGGTTAAAAGAGCAGCGGCAAAAAAGCCTTGTCATAGCAGCAGACAAGTTTTTGAAGCTGCTGGTGCCTCCAACGTCCCCCGAACAACAAGATGCAGGGTCCTTCAGAGGTTTGCAGCTGTGCGTAAGCCATCCTGTTGACCTCCTCTATCCACTGTACACAAGCAGAAACGGCTCCAGTGGGCCAAACAATACATGAAGACTGACTTCAAAACTGTTTTGTTCACCGATGAGTGCTGTGCAACGCTCGATGGTCCAGATGGATGGAGTGGATGGCTGGTTGATGGACACCCCATGCAAACACGGCTACGGCACCAACAAGGAGGAGGTGGAGTAATGTTTTGGGCAGGAATCATGGGGAAAGAGATTGTCGGCCCCTTTAGGATCCCTGAAGGGGTAAAGATGAACTCCATAATGTATGTTGAGTTTCTCAAACAGCACTTCCTGCCATGGTTCAAGAAGAAGAACCATGCATTCCGCAGCAAGATCATTTTCATGCATGATAATGCCCCGTCTCATGCTGCACATAACACATCTGCATCTCTGGCTGCTATGGACATAAAAGGGGACAAACTTATGGTGTGGCCCCCATGCTTCCCTGACCTCAACCCCATTGAGAACCTCTGGAGCATCATCAAAAGGAGGGTCTATGATGGCGGGAGGCAGTTCACATCTAAGCAACAGCTCTGGGAGGGTATTCTGTCCTCATGCAAAACAATTGAAGCAGAAACCATCAAAAACCTGACAAATTCAATGGACGAGAGAGTTCAGAAGCTCCTTTCGAACAAAGGGTCCTATGTGCAAATGTAACAACACCTAGAATAAAGTTTTGAGTTGAAAACTGTTTGATTTCAGTTTGTAATAACCTGCTAATGCTTATAATTTCAAAAATGACAATTTTTTTGTTCTTTATTAAAATGAAAAAGTTGAAAACTCTGCTGTGCATAATAATTTGGAACATGCATTTTGAGTGCAGTTTGAGTGTTTTATTTTTTAAAAAAATATACTGTTATCATAGGCAGTTTGTACAAAAACCTTTTAATTGTACTCTAATAGTTATTTGACTGGAAAATTACAATGACTGCAATTCATATAGGTAATTTGGGAAAATCTGAGAAAATATTATTTGAATAATAATTTGGAACACAGTGTGTGTATATATATATATATATATATATATATATTTTAAAGGGGGAAGAAAGGGGAAGAGAGAGAAGGAGAAAGGAAAGGGGAAGAGAGAGGAGAAAGGAAAGGAAAGAGAAAGAAAAAAGGAAAAAAAAAAGAAGAAAGTTTTTTACTGACATATGAATTTTATACATGACATTGGAAAATTTATTTTTTTTTTTAAATTGGATTCATTCAGATTATTTTTTAATGTTTATACATGTTTTACTATGTTTGCAAAGCTCTTGATAAAATGGGATTTAAAGAGTTAAGACCTTGGTAAAACACATGCCCAAAAATGATATGCACTAACTTTTTTTATATATATACAGTACAGACCAAAAGTTTGGACACACCTCATTTAAAGATTTTTCTGTATTTTCATGACTATGAAAATTGTACATTCACACTGAAGGCATCAAAACTATGAATTAACACATGTGGAATTATATACTTAACAAAAAAGTGTGAAACAACTGAAAATATGTCTTATATTCTAGGTTCTTCAAAGTAGCCACCTTTTGCTTTGATGACTGCTTTGCACACTCTTGGCATTCTCTTGATGAGCTTCAAGAGGTAGTCACCGGAAATGGCTTTCACTTCACAGGTGTGCCCTGTCAGGTTTAATAAGCGGGATTTCTTGCCTTACAAATGAGGTTGGGACCATCAGTTGTGTTGTGCAGAAGTCTAGTGGATACACAGCTGATAGTCCTACCAAATAGACTGTTAGAATTTGCATTATGGCAAGAAAAAAGCAGCTAAGTAAAGAAAAACGAGTGGCCATCATTACTTTAAGAAATGAAGGACAGTCAGTCCAAAAAATTGGGCGAACTTTGAAAGTGTCCCCAAGTGCAGTTGCAAAAACCATCAAGCGCTACAAAGAAACTGGCTCACATGAGGACCGCCCCAGGAAAGGAAGACCAAGAGCCACCTCTGCTTCTGAGGATAAGTTTATCCGAATCACCAGCCTCAGAAATCGCAGGTTAACAGCAGCTCAGATTAGAGACCAGGTCAATGCCACACAGAGTTCTAGCAGCAGACACATCTCTTCAACAACTGTTAAGAGGAGACTTTGTGCAGCAGGCCTTCATGGTAAAATAGCTGCTAGGAAACCACTGCTAATGACAGGCAACAAGCAGAAGAGACTTGTTTGGGCTAAAGAACACAAGAAATGGACATTAGACCAGTGGAAATCTGTGCTTTGGTCTGAGGAGTCCAAATTTGAGATCTTTGGTTCCAACCACCGTGTCTTTGTGCGACGCAGAAAAGGTGAACGGATGGACTCTACATGCCTGGTTCCCACTGTGAAGCATGGAGGAGGAGATGTGATGGTGTGGGGGTGCTTTGCTGGTGACACTGTTGGGGATTTATTCAAAATAGAAGGCATACTGAACCAGCATGGCTACCACAGCATCTTGCAGGGGCATGCTATTCCATCCGGTTTGCATTTAGTTGGACCATCATTTATTTTTCAACAGGACCATGACGCCAAACACACTTCCAGGCTGTGTAAGGGCTATTTGACCAAGAGGGAGAGTGATGGGGTGCTACGCCAGATGACCTGGTCTCCACAGTCACCAGACCTGAACCCAATCGAGATGGTTTGGGGTGAGCTGGACCGCAGAGTGAAGGCAAAAGGGCCAACAAGTGCTAAGCATCTCTGGGAATTCCTTCAAGATTTTTGGAAGACCATTTCCGGTCACTACCTATTGAAGCTCATCAAGAGAATGCCAAGAGTGTGCAAAGCAGTCATCAAAGCAAAAGGTGGCTACTTTGAAGAACCTAGAATATAAGACATATTTTCAGTTGTTTCACACTTTTTTGTTAAGTATATAATTCCACATGTGTTAATTCATAGTTTTGATGCCTTCAGTGTGAATGTACAATTTTCATAGTCATGAAAATACAGAAAAATCTTTAAATGAGAAGGTGTGTCCAAACTTTTGGTCTGTACTGTATATATATATAAAATGCACAAAGCAGTAGTAGTCTATATGTAATACCTGAAGAAGGCTCATAAGAGCTGAAAAGCGTTGTATGCTATGTTAATAAAATTTGGTTATTCAATATATCACCGCATCCTACCTACTGTGTTTCGGGAGCGCATACCACCTGGAGAATAATTACATAAGTGTTATAATACTGTTATTTACAGGGGCGGGCTGGGGGTCAGAGGGGCATATGCCCCATGGGCTGATCCTGAAGCAGCTGACTAGTGCTGCCTGGGGTCGGTACTGCTACAGCATAAATTGAGTAATGTGTGCCACCTTCCCCCCACAGTATAATTCTAGCCCCGTGATGAAGCCTATATAGGCAAAACTGGTTGGGGGAGCTATGTATGTTTGCTTTTTAGTTTAAGTGGTAGCTCTAGCCCCCTGATGAAGCCTGTTTAGGCAAAACTGATATATCTATGAAATGCTACATACTGTAGATTCATGGGCTGCAGCCATGATCTAGCTAGGGAAATATTTGCATATAAAAAAGGTTGACTATCTGCAGCTGATTAAAGAGGTATTCCAATGCTGGCAAACCCGCTTCTATACTGATAAAACTACTATAGTGGACTTGTATTGTAAGTATAGACCACTTTTAAATTAAAATTAATAAAAGTTAGTTTTTAATGTACCCCTTATATTGGGTCTATTTACCCTCTGGATAATATGTTATGAGACAATTAGTGACATTTTAAGTGGGGACTCAGACTGCTCTGTCTGTGGATCGGATAAAGACGAGAAATGAATTTAGAAAAAACATTTTTCTAAAAGATACGTCCAGAACAGTTCAATTCCTCATCAGACAAAGGCCTAAAAGCTGATATAATATAGCTTCCAAAATCTGATGATAGCACCGTGTCTAGTGAGAAGATTCCTCCCAAAACAAAGCAAAGGCTGCACAGGCCCTGAACCAAGAAATACTGGCAGGCTTCAGCTTTAAAGCCTGTGAATGCAGCTCTGGAGTATAATACAGATTCTACACGGGCAGTGAGAGCGTGGCGTTTATCATACTGACATAATGTGTTCCTCATTTGAATGTTACGAGCTGCGAAATGCTAAAAATTGATTTACGAGTTTAATGTTAGCGGCTTGTCATGTTCGAGATACAAAGAAAAATGGCGCCATTTACTTGCCAGATCTGACTCTAATACATGACCTTATAGATGGCGGGACGACCGGCCGCGCACCTCGGTGTGCAATAGAAAACCTTCGGAAGATGAGTATATCGACATCACATAAGACGTGTGATACCTGCGCTAATCTTACACCACGGCCCCGCGCTGATATCCCCCGCGCTGATGACTCCGGCAATCATCCATGATCAGTGGGATTATTCACCACGTGGATCTCCGGTGACACTGATAGGCAGAGTGTCGAAATCTTCCTAAATATCCAGAAAATGAGGAAACGTCAAAACCTGTCAGGAGTCGCATTCAGATGCCATATTCACCTTCTCATTCCTCCAGTGCTCGTCACTCCCAGGGCTGCTGCAGGCAACCTCCTGACGCAACATCGCCCAACTCCTGCCTCTGCTGCCAATCTCAGGTATCTCTGACCTCTGCCCCCCAGGATTATAAGGTACACCATTTTATTTAAAAAAAAATGTCTATTTTGCACCCCAAATTGGTGCGTTTTATAATCCGGTGATTCTTATAATCCACAAAATACGGTAATTAAATCCCCCGTTACGTGCGTTTATGCCATACATGATGCAAGGTCCGTGTCCCACCATAATCAAGAGCAGGGACGGTGCATCTCCAACTGTTTATGGGTCTTCAGATCGGTCTCGGGGGTCATCATTACCCCACTCATCTTTGATAATCCACATCATGACTGCAACAACTTCAGAAATCAACTACAAGATCCTGAAGCATCTACTTCAAAGGCAGAAGGAAGCTGAGGGAGGTGAGATGGAGAAATTAGATCTTATTCTCCTACATCCCTCGAGAATTTATAATACAGACCGAGTGGGGAAAAGAGCAAAACTCACAAATTATCAAAGGATGAAATATGTTGTGTGTGAGACTGGGATATTATTAGAGAAGGAAAAAACACAAAAAGAAAAAAATAATAAATCGTGTTCTCTTATGGACGAGTGATCACCTGCCATTATTATTTCTATCATGGGTTATTAGTAGTATTATTGTTTCTATGGTTTTGTGGATTGTGGGGAAACAGGGGCCCGGGGCGCAAGTTTCTTAATGGCGTAAAATTTCGAAAGAACTTCTGTCCGGAGGCAGGTCGGGTAGGATGACATCGGCGCACTCCATTGCATGTGGCGGCGCACTCCATTGCATGTGGCGGCCCCCTCTGTCTGCAGAGGTCTAACCAGACCCCTAACTAAGGTGGCATCATTACTTTATAAGGTGTCACTAATGGGGAGTAAATACTTCCTGAAGGGTGCACTCAGGACATTACTACTGGGCTTATCTTGCCTTGGGTGCTAGTACCCCACATTACTCCACTGGGTTAATTCTGATTGTGATGTGAAGTTTAATCAGCAAGAGAGAGGCACCTAATAAATAATGTGCCGGTTTCCCTACAAGTACTTATAAAGTGTTTCCCCATATACAGTTCCATACAGAGTTTCCTCTATAAACAAGACAAGGATGCCTCCAAAAACAGTAACAAAAAGTGAAAAAAGAGGAAAGTAGATTCAGCTCACCTGATTGCTGTAGGCTTTGGAAAGAAGCACGGGTACGTGTGGCCTCACGTGTTTGCATGAAAAAAAAGTTGAAGAAACCAGCTTCCAAAAGTGCAAATATTTATTGAAGCAAATCCACGCAGTTTAAAAATTTCCAAATTACATCGGGGAATCTCACATGGAAAAAACGCAACGCGTACACAGCTCTGTGTTCGAAACGCGTTGCGTTTTTTCCATGTGAGATTCCCCGATGTAATTTGGAAATTTTTAAACTGCGTGGATTTGCTTCAATAAATATTTGCACTTTTGGAAGCTGGTTTCTTCAACTTTTTTTTCAGTAACAAAAAGTGACACTGTTATACATTGGGTGCACTACTTTACTAATATTGTTTACACGCAGCAATTATGGCCACGATTCTAATAGTTCAGACCAGTTATCACTGCCCAATGTAAGTATCGTTTATCATGGGGGACACTGATTGTCTATAGATACAAATGAGGAGCCAATGAATGCCCCCCGTTAACAGTATCACAATAGAATGCCCCCATTAACAGTATCAGAGAGAGAGAATGCCCTGTTAACAGTATCATAATACAATATCCCCGTAACAGTGTCATAATAGAATGCCCGTTAACAGTGTCATAATAGAACGCCCGTTAACAGTGTCATAATAGAATGCCCGTTAACAGTATCACAATTGAATGCTTCTATCAACAGTATCAGGCCACGGCCCCACTATCAGTATTCGGTCAATATTTTTTCTCAGGAGTAAATGCAGAATTGGTGACTTGTTTCTAATAAACCTTCTCTCTGATTGTTCCTCACCTGGTTTTGGCTCCCACACCTGAGAAAAAATACTGACCGAATACTGACCAAATACTGATAGTGAGGCCGTGGCCTCAGAGAGAGAATGCCCCATTAACAGTATCATAATAGAATGCCTCCATTAAGAGTATCACAATAGAATGCCCCCGTTATCAGTATCACAATAGAATGCCCCCTTTAACAGTATCACAATAGAATGTCCGTTAACAGTATCAGCCAGAGAATGCTTCCGTTGACCGTATAATATAATGCCCCCGTTAACAATATCACAATAGAATGCCCCCGTTGACAGTATGTATCACAATAGAATGCCCCCGTTAACAATATCACGGTATAAAACCCCCATTAACAATATCACAATACAATATCACAATATAATGCCCCCGTTAAGTGTCACAATAGAATGCCCCCGTTAACAGTATCACAATATAATGCCCCCTTAACAGTATCACAATAGAATGCCCCCGTTAACAGTATCACAATAGAATGCCCCCTTAACAGTATCACAATAGAATGCCCCGCGGTTAACAGTATCACAATAGAATGCCCCCGTTAACAGTATTTGCCAGAGAATGCCCCGGTTAACAGTACCAGACCTAGAGAACCCAATGAATGTTCTCAGATATTGAATGCCCTTGTAATTGTTGCCAGACATTGAGTGCCCCTGTAAATTGTGTCAGAAAGCAAATAACTACAAAGAAAGGGCTGAAAATGACTTTAATAAAAGTGTCAGATGGGAAATGATATAACTCATTGTAGGGATCTGCTCACTTTCAGGCAGCTGGCAGCGTTCATACAGGTACAAAGTCTCTCGATGCAACAGAAAGATTTATTAAAGAACATAAACTTCCTTAGGACTCCACACAAAAAAAGCCATTCTGGCACAAAGATAAATAGAATATAAACCGTCCATGCGATCCCTGTGCCCTACTAGGTCATTCTGTGTTAGGTGACGGGAGGTCTCATCTCCAGGAGTTTCCTCTCTTGGAGAGTGGTTATAAAGGGCGTCTCTTGTTATCTGGAGGACTTGTCCATTATTACAAAGACAACGCATTGTATGAATAGGCACAGCGTAATGTGGCGCTGCAGGAACATGGAACATACAAAATAGTAAAGAGATTCTCACCAGATGGAGTTAACAACCTATCCAATCTGCACAGGCAAAGAAATCACCATAGATGTCCATAAATTATGTGTAATAAAAGTATTGAACGCATGAAGAAAGAGAGGAACAAAAAGCCCTTGAAAGTCCTGACACTGGTTAAGATCTATTAATAATTAGAAAGCAATCCTGCCACATATTATCTTTCATTATCAGCTGGTTCACCTGTTGGCATATAAAAAGGTGTCTCATTACCAAGGGGCCACACAAAAAAAAACATCTTATGATGGGGAAAACCAGTGAGCTGTCTCAAGACCTTCACACAACCTTATTGTTGCAAAACATACTGATGGCATTGGTTACAAAAGAATTTCTAACTACTAAAGGTTCCAGTGAGCAGTTGTTGGGGCTGTGGGTCTGAACAAGGAGTCACTTTGTGATGACACTTCATAAACTGGCTCCTGGCTTTGCAGATGACTTGTCTGCTCTTGCAGACTTCTTGCACTTTTTGCAGGCACTAAGAGGTGATCTCTTTCTTATGGTAATTGGGAAGGAAATTTCTACTTTGCCATAGATATTGGACCTTCAGTTGGGTTACATTTTGGATGCTGATGTTCCTCTTCTTATCCGTGTGATCTTCTCTGCAGTCGGCCACACTCTACTCTGCATTCCACATTGAAATGAAGAGACTTTATGTATCTAAGCTGTCAGCATGCTACAACCTGAAGGTTAGGGGCAACAAAAGCTATTTCCACGTCCCTACATTCTCGCTAAATGCCCTCTGTGCCGAGCCTATTAGCATCTATTTAGCTAAGACTTAATTTGCTAATTAGGTTTAAGTAATACAAAGTAAGTTGATTAATTCAGCTTTAATTAAGCCGTCGCCACGCCGACATGGCTTCCATTACAAAGTTTTAAAGCACCAGTGAACTTCAGAGGACAATGGCTGTAGCGCAAAAAAAAGCTTCTGACGATATTGAAACATCTGAGAGGAGAAGTATAGGATGAAGATCAAGGTCAGGACGCCACACACGGCCACCTGCGCACTCATTACTGGGTACCTGCGCACTCATTACTGGGTACCTGCGCACTCATTACTGGGTACCTGCAACATGTTTGTCATCCTTTTAGCGGGTGGGGGGTGTAGGAAAAATTGCAAAAAAAAATTAGCAAAACTTGGGAGCATTTGCAGGAAGAAAACGTGAATCGTCAGTCATATGTTAACAAGCGAAATTCCACTGTGGGTGCAGATACAAGCCTAGTGCTGCTAGTATTGGCTTATTGGCTAAAGCAGGGGTCTCAAACTCGCGGCCCGCGGGCCAACTGCGGCCCGCGGGACAATATTTTGCGGCCCCCCGCCTGGAAAAACACTTAGCCACCTTAGTCCCCTTCCCTCCGGTACTTGAAGAAGATGAAGTCGCCGCTCTGAACGCACTTGGTGCAGGTCAGCCTCCGGCGGTGTTACACAGCGGGCAGCGCTCCACCGCCAAGTACAGTACCTCGGCGTCTCACCAGGGGGAGTAAGTGGCGGTGGAGCGCTGCCCGCTGTGTAACACCGCCGGAGGCTGACCTGCACCAAGTGCGTTCAGAGCGGCGACTTCATCTTCTTCGATGGGAGGGACACGGAGAGGCAAGTACCGGGGGGGGGTAGGAGCTTGGGACCCCTCGGTGCACAGGGCGCATTCATAGAGAAGACACGTCTCCCAGCTCGGGGCTTCCCTTGCGCTGGGAGACGCCATGACAGCAGCTTCTTCTTTTGTTTTCAATCTAGTGCAGGCTTGGAAGAAAAAAAAAGTGGGGCGTGGAGAGCGTGACTGACAGGCTCTCCAGCCTGTCAGTCACGCTCTCCACGCCCCACTTTTTTTCTTCTTCTTCCCAGTCAGGCGACAGGACGTTCTGCCATTGGAGGCCCTGCATGGGAGGAGGAGACGCAGGGGTTTCTCAATGGGCGTCTCCTTCTCCCTGGCTGTGTTGTGATCCAATCACATCAAAGAGTGTCACAGACAAGGAGTTTTTTTCTTCCTGGCTGTGACTCTCACTGTGATTGGATTGAGGCACATGGAGAAGGAGACGCCCATTGAGAAACCCCGGCGTCTCTTCCTCCTTGATGCTCAGTATTAGCATACAGGGCAAGAAATATACAGGGGGGCACAGCAGAGTGGAGGAGTGCTATTTTTATAAACCAGACCAGGTGCGTGCCCACCCTAAAGGTATTTGGCTACTCCTGTGAGTAAAAATCAGGTCCTCTTTAATGTTGCCGAAGGTCATGCTAGGCAGCTAGGGGGACTGGGAAACTCTATTTCCGCTCATCCAGAGCACCTTGTGCTGAAGTGGGTATCTCAAGGCACCATAGGCCTAAGTTTTTGCTACGCAGCCCCAAATATGTCTTGCTCAAAGCCTGCAGTGAAGAGAAAGGTTGATGATGAGCACAGACAATTTCAGGAAAAGTGGGAAAAGCAATATTTCTTTATTGAGCACAAGGGCATCCCAACTTGTCTTATTTGCACAGAGAAAGTTGCAGTGCCCAAAGAATACAATTTGAAGCGTCATTACACAACTAGACATGCTGAGGAGTATGCAAAGTACCAGGAAGATGAGAGAGCCAACCAGGTTGCTAAACTTAAGACATGTCTGCTGAGGCAACAAGATTTCTTTAAGAAAGCAACCAAAGAGAATGATGCAGCAGTCGAAGCCAGCTACGTAGTTAGTATGATGATTGCTAAAGCAGGAAAGTCATTTAAAGAAGGGGAATTTATAAAAAAGTGCATGTTACAGGCTGCAAGTATTATCTCTCCAGAAAAGAAAGGTCAGTTTAGCAACGTCAGCCTTTCTTCCAACACTGTGGCAGAGCGCATTTCTGACCTTTCAAGTGACATTTATGATCAACTGTGTGAGAAAATAAAATGTTTCAGTGTATACTCAGTCGCTCTTGATGAGACCACAGACATCACCGACACTGCCCAGCTTGCAATCTATGTCCGGGGTGTTGATGACAATTTTGAAGTCACAGAGGAGTTGCTCTCACTAGTTCCAATGCATGGCCAGACCACCGCCCAAGAGATATTTCACCAGCTGTGTGATGCTTTTCAGAATGCTGGTTTGCCTTGGAGGAAGTTTGTCGGAATAACAACTGATGGAGCGCCATCAATGATCGGGAGGAAAAAAGGACTGGTGGCACTTGTTAATAAAAAAAAGGAAGAGGAAGGTTTAGAGGAGGTCATTGCTCTGCACTGCATTATCCATCAGCAGGCCCTTTGCAGCAAATGCCTGAAGTTTGACAACGTGATGTCTTTCGTTGTGAAATGCATCAACCAAATCAGATCCAGGGGCTTAAAACACAGAATGTTTCGTGCTTTTTTAGAGGAAATAGAGTCAGAATATGGGGATGTGCTCTACTTTACCGAGGTGCGTTGGCTCAGCAGGGGAAACGTATTGAAGAGATTTTTTGAGTTGAGAGCGGAAGTGAAAGCTTTTATGGAGAAAGATGGGGCTTCTGTTCCTTTGCTAAGTGATCCAAAATGGCTCATGGACTTAGCTTTTTTGGTTGATATCGCATATGAGCTTAATGTACTGAATAAGAGGTTACAAGGCCAGGGGCAACTTGTCAGTGCTGCCTATGACAGCGTGAGAGCGTTCTCTACAAAACTTATATTGTGGAAAGACCAGCTTTCTCAAACAAACCTTTGCCATTTCCCAGCATGCAAGTCACTCATTGATTCAGGCACACTATTCAGTCATGAGGAGTATGTGGATGTCATTTTGAGGCTACAGGAGGAATTTGATCATAGATTTGCAGACTTCAAGAGACACAGAGCCACATTTCAAATTTTTGCAGACCCCTTCTCCTTTGATGTGCAAGATGCCCCTCCAGTGTTTCAAATAGAGCTCATTGACCTGCAGTGTAACTCTGAACTCAAAGCCAAGTTTAGGGATGTGAGTGGAAAAGCAGACAAACTTGGGCAATTTTTAAGAGAATTGCCCCCCAGCTTCCCTGAGCTTTCCCGAATGTTCAAGCAGACCATGTGTCTATTTGGGAGCACATACTTGTGCGAAAAGCTCTTCTCTACCTTGAACTTCAATAAGTCAAAGTACAGGTCTAGAATTACTGATGCTCATCTTCAAGCTGTGCTGAGGGTCTCAACTGCTTCCTCACTTACGCCAAATGTGGCTCGGCTATGCAAGAGTAAGCGCTGTCAGATCTCTAGCAGCAAGAAGTAGGCAGATAAAGCCATGTTCAAACAGTTTATGTCCATTCATGTTCTAAAAGTTAAATGTTAAAGAACTGTTAATAAAGACATTTGAATCTGAATAATGATATTTTGTAAGCGCATTTTTTGTGGAAAACTTGATGCGGCCCAGCCTTACCCAGAATCTACCTCCAGCGGCCCCCAGGTAAATTGAGTTTGAGACCCCTGGGCTAAAGGATGAGTGAAAACTACACTTAATGAAGCACTCCTCCTCCACTTACACCTCCCCTCCTTCTCGTCCTCCAACTCCTCCACCTCTCATCTAAGTTTTTATCTTCTTAATCATATTATACAGCGCTGTGTATTTACAGTTGCTCATTTTCCCTTTCTACCCTAATTCTTCTCTTTTCTCGGCTCTATGTAGAAACAGGAAGTCTCTTGTCCCTGCATATATCATTCCCCTCTTCACCTCCGGACCGAGCTGCTCCCTCCTCCTCCCCCTGCCAGGGACTTTTGTAGTGACTCATGTAGCGAAAATTGACCTTCTGTTACTACATAGAGCTTACAAGGATTCAGCTCATCAGTTTTTAATCACATGATGTCATAGACCTAATGGAAAAGAGAATTAACTGAGTAGAAAGGCAAAATGAGCAATAGTAAGTGCACAGTGATATATAATGAAGTGAAAGAGATAACGGTAATGTCCTTGGTGGTCTAGGATAGTGAACACACAAATGATAAGATTCCTGGTGGCTTGGGGAAATGCAGAGGGGTGAATAGTGATATCCCTTGAGATCTTGGGTAATGAAAGGATTATTTTTAACACCATCAGTGGTCTTACGTGGAGAAGGAGATTATGGTCATCTATTGAAGAAACAAATGACAATATACTTGGTGGTCTGAGGAAATGAAGGGGCAAATAGCAATATCAATTGTTGACTTGAATAGTGGAAAAGTCATAGTATATATTCTTGGTGATATAACTGTGTAAAGGAGATAATGATTGTCCCTGGTGGTCTAGAGTAGTAGTGAAGAGGAAATGAAAGATTAGAAGTGATGAGAATACAGGTCTTGATTAGTGAAATGGCTATTTTTCATATCCTTGGAAGTCTGATGTGGTCAGAGAGATAATGGTAATGTCATTTATGGTCTAGTGTAGTAAAAAAACAAATAATAAAATCCCAAAAGTAAATAAAGATGTAATAATAATGACACTAATGTTTTTTGGTAATGATGAAATTTCAATCCTTATATCGCAGTAGATGAGATGATATTGTCCCTGGTAGTCTAGGGGCATGAATAAATTAATGGTAACATCCCTGGTCATTTTAGAAAAAGAAGGAATAATGATAACACAGGTGGTCTTGAGTAATGGAAGGGTCATTGTTTATTTCACTGGCGATGGGTAGATAGTTAGGGTTAGATGATAATAGTCCTGGTGGTCTAGGGACGCGAAGAAATGAATGCAATTAATGAAAACAACTCTGGGAAATGAGGAAGAAATTGGTGGTGAGGAAATAAAACACAAAATATATTAGAAAATGACAGAACATATTGTAAATTATTATTTGTTATACTGTAATGACGCTGTGAGAGTGTTACCAAGAGCATTGAATTCCTGAGCAGTTACTGCTGGATTAATATCACAACCACAGGACATTGTACTGACTGTGACATCAAGTGATTCTGGAGCACATTCCCTTTAGAGACAGAGAATGAGGTGAATCCGCTCTGATTAGCAGAAAGCTTTACTACAACGATACATAATAACTTTAACCAGATTCCAGTAATCCCGGGGCGGCGGGGGCTGACGCTCCCATCGACTGCTGACGAGTGGCGTTTTTGCCTGCGGATTTCCCATGCATTGTATAGGCAAAAATGCATGCGGAAATGCACAAACAATAGTCGTGCTGCGTTTTTTTCCGCACATGAAATCGGCTCAGGAAACTTCCTGATCATGTGCACAGAACTTTCAAAATGTCATCGGAAGTCATGGGATAAGGTATGCAATGCGTTTCTGGCCCATTTCCGCGTGGAAAAAAACGCATCAAAACCGCACCGTGTGCACATACCGTGAAGATGCAAAGGATTGTAATTGAGAAGGTGGAGCGGCAGAAGACCACTCCATTTACATATCCAGTAAATGTTTTTTTATTTAAAACGAAGTAAAGTAAAATCTACACTACAGGTATAATTTTTATATGGGTTAAGTCCCCTATATGAATGTATAAATCGTGTAATTTAAGTTTTTTGGTTGGACAGATTTCCTATGATTACCAATAAACACTCTTGAGATTAGTGTAACGCTCACAACAAACATTAATACTAGCAATGACATACATTTTTATAAACTCAAATAATTAATAAAATCAGTCCCTGATACTAGAACAACCAGTCCTGAGGGACTATCATAGCCTTTGTAAAAAGCAGAGGGAGAAAATGCAACTGCTATTTTGGGGCGAATCTGGATTGTGAGAGAACGTCACATCTGACACCGCAGCCATAGAGATAGGGAGACAAAGTTATAAATCACTGAAGAAACTGAACAGACAGTGTGTGCGACAGCACAGCAAAGATCAAGATTATGGGATGAGGAAAAGAGAATAGTGTCATGGGATGAGGAAAAGAGAATAGTGTCAAGCATGCTTTTTCAGTGCAATTTGAGGCTTTAGAGTGACTTTGATTAACAGCAAATCAATTCTTAGCAAATCAATTTTCCTAGCAGAATTAGGCGTAGCTGGCAAATTCGAATCCTTAAGATGAGATCATGAGTAATAATTCAATCAGAACCAAGATCAGAATTTGCTTTAATTTCCTTCAGTTGCTTATATGGTGACAAAATATTCCATCAAATTCATACCCAGTGCCTCAGAGTTGGTTCCCAATAGAGCTCTTAACTGCATGTAATAATACCAGCATACAGTCATGGCCAAAAGTTTTGAGAATGACACCAAAATTATATTTTCACATGATCTGCTGGCCTCTGGTTTTTATTAGTGTTTGTCTGATGTTTATATCACATACAGAAATATAATTGCAATCATATTATGAGTACCAATAGGTTATATTGACAGTTAGAATGAGTTAATGCAGCAAGTCAATATTTGCAGTGTTGACCCTTCTTCTTCAAGACCTCTGTAATTCTCCCTGGCATGCTCTCAATCAACTTTTGGACCAAATCCTGACTGATAGCAGTCCATTCTTGCATAATCAATGCTTGCATTTTGCCAGAATTTGTTGGTTTTTGTTTGTCCACCCGTCTCTTGATGATTGACCACAAGTTCTCAATGGGATTAAGATCTGGGGAGTTTCCAGGCCATGGACCCAAAATCTCTATGTTTTGTTCCATGAGCCATTTAGTTATCACCTTTGCTTTATGGCAAGGTGCTCCATCATGCTAGAAAAGGCATTGTTGGGCGCCAAACTGCTCTTGGACGGTTGAGAGAAGTTGCTCTTGGAGGACATTCTGGTACCATTCTTTATTCATGGCTGTGTTTTTAGGCAAGACTGTGAGTGAGCCGATTCCCTTGGCTGAGAAGCAACCCCACACATGAATGGTTTCAGGATGCTTTACAGTTGGCATGAGACAAGACTGGTGGTAGCGCTCACCTCTTCTTCTCCGAATAAGCTGTTTTCCAGATGTCCCAAACAATCGAAAAGGGGATTCATCAGAGAAAATGACTTTGCCCCAGTCCTCAGCAGTCCACTCCCTGTACCTTTTGCAGAATATCAGTCGGTCCCTGATGTTTTTTTCTGGAGAGAAGTGGCTTCTTTGCTGCCCTCCTTGAAACCAGCCCTTGCTCAAAGAGTCTCCGCCTCACAGTGCGTGCAGATGCACTCACACCAGCCTGCTGCCATTCCTGAGCAAGCTCGGCACTGCTGGAAGTCCGATCCCGCAGCTGAAACAGTTTTAAGATACGGTCCTGGCGCTTGCTGGTCTTTCTTGGGCGCCCTGGAGCCTTTTTGACAACAATGGAAGCTCTCTCCTTGAAGTTCTTGATGATGCGATAGATTGTTGACTGAGGTGCAATCTTTGTAGCTGCGATACTCTTCCCTGTTAGGCCATTTTTGTGCAGTGCAATGATGGCTGCACGTGTTTCTTTAGAGATAACCATGGTTAACTGAAGAGAAACAATGATACCAAGAACCAGTCTCCTTTTAAAGTGTGCTGTGATGTCATTCTTACTTAATCATGACTGATTGATCGCCAGCCCTGTCCTCATCAACACCCACACCTGTGTTAATGGATCAATCACTAAAACGATGTTAGCTGCTCCTTTTAAGGCAGGACTGCAATGATGTTGAAATGTGTTTTGGGGGTTAAAGTTCATTTTCTGGGCAAATATTGACTTTGCAAGTACAGTAATTGCTGCTAAGCTGATCACTCTTTGACATTCAGGAGTATATGCAAATTGCCATTACCAAAAATGAAGCAGTAAACTTTGGAAAAATTACTATTTGTCTCATTATCAATACTTTTGGCCATGACTGTACTATATAAAGCTATATAATTAAAGAGCCACTAAATGTTTGCTTTAATTGTAAGCAAATTGGTTGGGGGCCGGGTCCTGAGACCCCCACCTATCTCAAAAAAAAAAAAAAGATGTTCACAGCTCCTGCTGAGTGTGCCCACAGAGCAGTGTACAGTCAATAGAAAGCATATGCACTGCTCAAAAAAATAAAGGGAACACTCAAATAACACATCCTAGATCTGAATGAATTAAATATTCTCATTGAATACTTTGTTCTGTACAAAGTTGAATGTGCTGACAACAAAATCACACAACAATCATCAATGGAAATCAAATTTATTAACCAATTGCAGCCTGGATTTGGAGTCACCCCCAAAATTAAAGTGGAAATACACACTACAGGTTGATCCAACTTTGATGTAATGTCCTTAAAACAAGTCAAAATGAGGCTCAGTATTGTGTGTGGCCTCCACGTGCCTGAATGACCTCCCTACAACGCCTGGGCATGCTCCTGATGAGGTTACGGGAGGTTGCGGATGGTCTCCTGTGGGATCTCCTCACAGACCTGGACAAAAGCATCCACCAACTCCTGGACAGTCTGTGGTGCAACGTTACGTTGGTGGATGAAGTGAGACATGATGTCCCAGATGTGCTCAATTGGATTCAGGTCTGGGGAACGGGCGGGCCAGTCCATAGCTTCAATGCCTTCATCTTGCAGGAACTGCTGACACACTCCAGCCACATGAGGTCTGGCATTGTCCTGCATTAGGAGGAACCCAGGGCCAACCGCACCAGCATATGGTCTCACAAGGGATCTGAGGATCACATCTCGGTACCTAATGGCAGTCAGGCTACCTCTGGCGAGCACATGGAGGGCTGTGCGACCCTCAAGAATTCCCACTCCAGACCATTACTGACCCACTGCCAAACCGGTCATGATAAAGGATGTTGCAGGCACCTTTATTTTTTTGAGCAGTGTATATGCATCTATATGCATGTAAGTATATATATAAAATGCAAATGCCCAGATCATTTATAGAATCATAGAATGGTAGAGTTGGAAGGGACCTCCTGGGTCATCTGGTCCAACCCCCTGCTCAAAGCAGGATTCACTAGATCATCAGCCTCTGTTTGAAGACGTCCATTGTAGGGGAACTCACCACCTCTCGTGGCAGCCTGTTCCACTCATTAATCACCCTAACTGTCAAAAAGTTTTTTCTAATATCTAATCTGTGTCTCCTCCCATTTAGTTTCATCCCATTGCTTCTAGTCTTTCCTTGTGCAAATGAGAATAAAGATGATCCTTCTACAATGTGACAGCTCTTGACATATTTGTAGACAGCTATTAAGTCTCCTCTCAGTCTTCTTTTTTGCAAGCTAAACATTCCCAAATCCTGCAACCGTTCCTCATAGGACATGGTTTGCAGACCAGTCACCATTCTGGTCGCTCTTCTCTGAACTTGCTCCAGTTTGTCTATGTCTTTTTTAAAATGTGGTGCCCAAAACTGTACACAGTATTCCAGATGAGGTCTGACCAAAGAGGAGTAAAGACCGATAATGACTTCACGTGATCTAGACTGTATGCTTCTGTTAATACATCCCAGAATTTGCTGCTGCATCACACTGTTGACTCATGTTCAGTCTATGATCTATTAGTATACCTAAGTCTTTTTCACATGTACTGTTGCTTAGCTCTATTCCTCCCATTCTGTATATGCTTTTTTCATTTTTATTGCCCAGATGTAGTACTTTGCATTTTTCCCTGTTAAAAACCATTCTGTTGGTTGCTGCCCACTGCTCCAGTTTATTTAGGTCTTTTTGAATCCTCTCTCTCTCTTCTCTAGTATTAGCTATCCCTCCTAGCTTTGTGTCATCAGCAAATTTAATCAGTTTACCCTCAATTCCTTCATCTAAATCATTGATAAAGATGTTGAACAATACAGGTCCCAGGACGGAGCCCTGTGGTACCCCACTTGAGACATTCATCCAGCTGGATGTGAAGCCATTTACAACCACCCTTTGAGTCCGATCACTAAGCCAGTTATGAATCCACCTAACAGTTGCCTGGTCCATTGCATACTTGGTCATTTTTTCAATAAGGATGGTGTGAGATACTTTGTCAAATGCTTTGCTGAAGTCAAGATATACTATATCTACAGCATTTCCCTGATCCACCCAGTCAGTGATTCTGTCATAGAAGGAAATTAAGTTAGTCTGACATGACTTGTTAGTTACAAACCCATGCTGACTCTGGTTAATCACTTCATTCTTATCCATGTACTTACATACATGTTGTTTAATAATTTGTTCAAAGATCTTTCCTGGTATAGAAGTCAGACTCACCGGCCTATAGTTCCCTGGGTCCACCTTCTTCCCCTTTTTGAAGATAGGAACAACATTTGCTCTTCTCCAGTCTTCTGGGACTTCTCCTGTTCTCCAAGAATTTTCAAAGATTATGGAGAGTGGTTCTAAAATTTCTTCTACGATCTCCTTCAGTACTCTGGGGTGTAATTCATCTGGACCTGGAGACTTGAACTCATTTATGTTAGCTAAATATTCCCTCACAATCTTTCTGTTTACAGATAACTTGGATTCCTCTATTCCTTTAAAAGGACAGTGAAGATCAGTTGATGTTACATTTTGTTTCTGAGAGAAAACAGATGCAAAATAGGAATTAAAAAGTTCGGCCTTCTCAACATCCTCTCTTACCATTTCTCCATTTTCATCCTGTAAAAATCCTATAGCATCTTTGACTTTTCTTTTACTTTTGACATACCCCCAAAATCCTTTTTTATTGCTTTTGACATCTCTTGCAAGCCTTAATTCATTGTCAGATTTAGCTATCCTGATACGTGCCCTGCAGGATCTGCAGACTGCATTATAATCTTCTTTAGATATGCCTCCCTCTTTCCATTTAATAAACATTTCTTTCTTTCTTTTTAGCATGTGTTTAAGTTCTGTGTTCATCCATCCTGGTTTCCTTAAATGCTTTCCATTCTTCCTACTTTTCGGGATTGTTAACGATTGTGCTTTGAGAATCTCATTTTTAAAAATTTCCCATCCTTCTTGGACATTTTTGTCCTTAAGGACATCCAGCCATTGGATCCCTCCTATTCTCTTTCTGAGTCTCTTAAAATCTGCCTTTCTAAAATCTAACCTTGAAGTTTGAGTCTTCACATGTCTTCCTCCTCTAGTTATCCAAAATTCTATAATAGCATGATCGCTGCCTCCTAGGGTCCCAGCCACCTTTACCTCCTCAACCATTTCCTCCCTGTTTATAAGGATTAGATCCAAAGTAGCAGATCCCCTTGTTTTCTCCCCTACCTTTTGGAAGATAAAGTTGTCAGCAAGAGAGGATAAGAATTTGCTTGACCTGTTAGTTTTACTTGAGAGAGATTCCCAACAAATGTCTGGATAGTTGAAATCTCCCATGACCACTACGTCATATTTTTTTTAGAACTTGGTCATTTGATACATAAAGAGTTCATCCATATCTTCAGCTTGCCCAGGTGGCCTGTAGTAAATGCCTACAATGATGTCCTTTCCGTTGTTCTCTCCTTGTATTCTTACCCAAACAGTTTCCACAGAACTCCCAGTCTCTGAAGCTTCAATCTCTGTGCAGATATACGCTTTTCTAACATACAATGCAACACCTCCTCCTCGTTTATCAAGTCTGTTTCTTGCAAATAAGTTGTATCCTTTTAGCCTTTTATTCCAATCATGTGTATCGTCCCACCAAGTTTCAGTGATTCCAATGACATCATATTCCTTTTCCTGCGTTAGTAGTTCCAATTCTCCTTGTTTGTTGCCCATGCTTTGTGCATTTGTATAAAAACATTTTAGTTTGTGATTGGTTTCTCTTCCTCCCATATTTTTATTATTTAAATTGTTTTGTCTTTGTTCTTCCTTTCCACTTCCAGTAGCAGAGATCTCAATAGTATTTGTCAGCTGTATGGCTTTTTCTGGCCTTTTGCTTCCCTTCCCACATTGTTCTAGTTTAAAGATCTTCTGATGAGTGTAGCAAGGCGACTTCCAAATACATGTTTTCCAGTCTTCGTAAGGTGCACCCCATCTCTAGCAAGTAGTCCATCGTATAGGTAATTCATTCCGTGATCCAGAAATCCAAATCCTTGTTGACGGCACCATCGACGTAGCCAGTTGTTCACCTGTAGAATCTTATTCCACCTCATTGTTCCATGGCCATCCACTGGGAGGATGGATGAGAAGACCACCTGCGCTCCCAATTCTTTCACTTTCTTGCCTAAGTCATCAAAGTCACTGCAGATGGTTTCCAGGTCCTTTCTTGCGGTGTCATTTGTCCCCACATGTATTAGCAGGAATGGGTAGTGATCTGTAGGTCTGAAGAGTCTTGATATCCTGTCAGACACATCTTTAATTTTTGCTCCTGGAAGACAGCACATTTCTCTTGAGGTTATGTCTGGTCTGCAGATAGCGGCCTCTGTTCCTCTTAACAGGGAATCCCCCATGACCACCACTCTCCGTTTTTTCTTCACAACATTCTTCTTTCTCCATCCAGGAGGATTCTGAGGGCTTACAAGGTTATTCATTGCTGGCAAAGTCTTATTTTGCTGTATTTCTTCATGGTTCTCCTGCGTGAGAGCCTGGTACTGGTTCCTGAGCAGTATGGGTGCTGACTGCCTCTCGATCCTCCTGCTTCTGTGGGTCACATGCTTCCATTCCTCTGTTTCCTCAGGTGCAGTTCGAATTTCTTCTCTTTCTGAATCATGAAGAGATAATTCTGCTCTGTCTAAGAACTCTTCACCTTCCTTAATGATTTTCAAGGTAGTTAACCTCTCTTCTAGATTTCGCAAATTTTCCTCCAACAGGGACACAAGCTTGCATTTCTGGCATGTGAAGTTTGGCTTTTCCACTGGCAAATCTGTGAACATGTAGCAGGATATGCAGCTCACCAAATGGCTCCTGGACTCTTCCATGTTCTTATTGTTAATGTTCTGAAAACAGTGAAAAAAGTTTAAAGAAAAAGCTTCAAAATGCGCGCGACGGTAGGCGCGCGGTTTACCGATGTCCTCTTTTCAGCTCCAACAGCCAAAATCCAGTGTTCTTTGAGCTCGCGGAGACTCTTCACTTACCCCAAAATGCAGTGGGAATATGCAAATTATCTCCTCAGGACTCCTCCCCTGGTTTCACAAAGATTATTGTATACCCCTTTATCCAATTGATTAATAGCAGCAGGTGTATATGTGCATACAATAGTTCTATGTGCCAGCATAAAGTGCAAGTGCCAAAATCTGGGGGAGGCGACTCATCTTGCAATGGCATGCATGAGATTTTTTGGTATATATTTTTTCCAATCATGTAATTCATGGAAAAAAAAAATTGTCTTTGAAGAATAATGTTTTGTGATAAATTATTTTTTGAATAAGTAACAGAGTGATTATGTTGCTCCATATAATGGTAAAAAATGAAAAAAGCCTTATCTATGAAGGGCAACTATGTCCCTGCATATAGAGAGTAGTCGATTATGGAAGGTCCAATAAATCACTTGGGTTGGGGAAGAGGGAGGGATCTGAAGACGATTCTGCCTCTAACCTTTGACCTTCCATGGATGCACCTAGGGATAGTTAATTCCATGGAATAGTGATGTGGATATTATATATAAAAATTGTTTCTCAGAACATTTCTAAATATGGAATAGCGGAACTGGTTTGCTAATATTGAATCTATCTACAATATAGAAATACAAATGATCCTTCTAATTAGGATGCTGTCTATAATGTCGATTAGATGGAAAGCAAGCGCAATAGTGTGAATAAATGCTTTGAAAATTATGTTTATAATGGAATACTGATAATGCGCATGATCGATGACGATACAGCTGGAGGCGGTTTTCTTGTCTTGGGAGCAACCACTTCAAAGATGGCGTCTGAGGCACTGCGGATGAGGAGCGCATGCCCGGTGACGTCAGAGTATGGGCGGACTGATCTCACTCTGGTCAGCTGACAGAAGTGTGTGTCTCACTACGAGGGACCTGCGCAGTTGTATCTAGAGGACGCTGAGAGTAGCATGGCATAAACATTTTATATACCATGCATGATTATTGTTAGGTGAGTCGTATCCACACATCAAGATTTGCACCTGTGATTATTTATTGACAATTAAGGTACTAAGCACTTTACATAGACTATAAATTATGATAATGGAAATGATTTTCAGGTATATTATTGTATCACTGTTTGTACACTATGTGATATTTTTATGCATGTATTATTTATTGATTCACTATGAATGTATAATATGTATTGATGGATTGTAATTATGAAATTTCACCTTCGGACCTATATATACTTCACTACTTGCACTTTTACTCTGCTTGAAAAAGGTTCTATGAACCGAAACGTTGCCATCTGGGCTCAATAAAGCCTTTTTTTTTTTAAAAAAAAAGCTATCTTGTTTTGGGAGTGCTGCCTTTATTATATTTTTTCATTATGCTGAATATGGACAGATTGTTTAGAGGCCTGGCACCCACTGTGAGTATTTGCTAAATGGTGCTGTTCCAATACATTTTTTCTAATAGATTGATAGTTTTTACGACATAGGGCGAATTAATACGTCCTATGTCATCACCGACGGTTCAGTGAGGGCTCCGGCAGTGAGCCCGCACTGAACGGAGCACATGTCAGCTGATTATTACAGCTGACATGTGCCCGCAACAGCCGCGGGTGGAATCGCGATCCACCCGTGGCTGTTAACATGTTAAATGCCGCTGTCAATCTCCAACAGCGGCATTTAACGCGCGCTTCCTGGAAGCGCGTCCTAAGCCCCGCCCATCGGCGACCCCGTCACGTGATCGCGGGTCACCGATGGGCGTGCATGACAACCCAGGGTCTGCAGCAGACGCCTGTTGTTGTCATGAGCTGGTCGCTATGAGCGCCACCTAGTGGTCGGCGCTCATAGCACAGGACCATTTCTGCTGCATGCAGGGGATCTGCTCGTCCCCTGTATGTAGCAGAGCCGATCAAACAAGTGCTGCATCTAGTCTCCTATGGAGACTATAGAAGCATGCAAAAAGTGAAAAAAAAATGTTTTAAAAAATATTAAAAAAATTAAAAAAAATAAAAGTTTAAATCACCCCCCTTTCGCCCCATTCAAAATAAAATAATAATAAAAAAAAAAAAACACATACACATATTTGGTATCGCCGCGTTCAGAATCGCCCGATCTATCAATATAAAAAAAGAATCCGATTGGTAAACGGCGTAACGAGAAAAAAATTCTAAACGCCAGAATTACGTTTTTTGGTTGCCGCAAAATTGCAATAAAATGCAATAACGGGCGATCAAAACATCAGATCTACCCCAAAATAGCATCAATAAAACTTGAGCTCAGTGCGCAAAAAAAAAGCCCTCACCTGGCCCCATATCCCAAAAAATGGAGACGCTACGGGTCTCGGAATATGGCACCTTTTTTTTTTTTTTTTTTTTTAACCAAATTTGGAATTTTTTTTCACGACTTAAATAAAAAAGAACCTATACATGTTAGGTGTCTACGAACTCGTAATGACCTGGAGAATAATAATGGCAGGTCAGTTTTAGCATTCAGTGAACGTGGCAGAAAAGCTCAGAAAAAAATCCTGAGCATTTCTGCATCGTGGGCACATAGCCTTAATGTACAATTTTCAAAGTCATGAAAACACAGAAAAATCTTTAAATGAGAAGGTGTGTCCAAACTTTTGGTCTGTACTGTATATACGCAAAAACAAGTAAGTGCAAAAACACAGCAAAAAATGCAGGTATCAGGTTTTGCTACATTCTTGGTGCAGAAAACTCCTCAGGAATTTACATGATGTATTTTTTTGCGGCACTAAACTTTATCAGCATGCACAAGAGACAAATGTACCTGAAAAAAATAGTGCAAAAATGCAGCAAAACCTGTGTTTTTGTAAGCAGCTTCTTTACAGCCAAGAGAGCAGGTTTTGCCTGCAGAAAAAAAAACGCAGCAAAAACACAACATGTGAACATAGCCATAGAGAGTTTTGCAAGCGTTTTTACCTTGAAAAGCATTAGCTTTTTATCTCTCCATGGATTTCATAGAAACATCAGAAATCACCAATAAAATAAACTGAAAACACCCAAGAAAGCTGAAAAGTGATGTGGTTTTAGGCAAAAAAAAAAAAAATTACCTTTTTTTTATGACGGCCTTCTGAATTCGGCCTAAGGCTAAGTGCACACAGACATTTTCAGTCTATGTTCTCTCAGGACTGAAAACTGATCGCACATGGACCGATGTCAATGTGATTGTTTTTCTACGCGAACCAATGGTCTAAGTGGGAAAAAAATTACTGTGTATGATCATCTCTTCGGCTTTTTATATTGCCACATTCGTAAAAGTAATTTTACCTCTGTAGAAAACACAAGAGCAAAGTAAAAACAGAATCAAAACTCAATATTTGATGTTTCTCAGTTGCCATACTTATTCCAAATTTTAAAAAAAATGACCAAAATATCAACTATTTTCCAAAATGATACAACCTGCCACGTGAAAAGAAAGCTCTCAAACAACTCCATTGACTGAAAAATGTTACTGGTCTTCGAAAATGACACCAAGTTGTTGTGTTTTGCTGTTATTTATTTTTAGTTTATAGATTTTTGCAATTTTTCACAAATGAAATAAATTTGGTATTGCCATAATAGTCATTTTAACGCTCAATGAACACTGTAAAAACAAAGAAGGGTGGGAAAAAAACAAATGCGTAAAAACAGAAAATCGCCAAAGACGGAATTAGCAGTGGACAGCCCCTTTAACATAAATGGAAAAATAATATACAGATGCCTCTCACTAAATTAGAATATCATCAAAAAGTTAATTTAT
Organism: Phyllobates terribilis; assembly: GCF_046119375.1. Classification (NCBI taxonomy): domain Eukaryota; kingdom Metazoa; phylum Chordata; class Amphibia; order Anura; family Dendrobatidae; genus Phyllobates; species Phyllobates terribilis. The sequence goes on along the minus strand of NW_027362763.1, from coordinate 677,375,314 downwards.
TTCACTTCTTCAATACAAAAAGTGAAACTCCTATATTATATAGAGTCATTGCACACAGAGTGATCTATTCCAAGTGTTTATTTCTGTTGATGTCGATGATTATGGCTCACAGCCAATGAAAACACAAAAGTCATTATCTCAGTAAATTAGAATACTTTATATCAACTGCTAGAAAACTGATTTTAAAATCCGAAATGTTGTTCTACTCAAATGTATGTTCAGTAAAAGCCCTCAATACTTCAGGGCTCCTTGTTGTTAAATATTAATTATGGATATTCATTTTATTCTTAATTCTGAGTTCTGTACCATACATAAGATTGCATCAGCCATCGTTTCTAGATGACATGCGCTATTTGTGTGTGTATTTTTAGTTCATTACCATATGCGGAATAACAGGTGCAATAAAGGCCCATGTTAGAGACAGGGGGGCTTCTTACCATTCCACAGGACACAGGACGAGGGCTGTGTGTAAACCAGCTGCTGATGTAGGCCCAAGGGACACATGGTGTCATCCTGACACACGTGCTGGACACAGACAGACGCAATCTACCATTCAGGATCCCAGGGAAAGATGGGTGAATCTCAACAATTAAGCTAATTATGGACATATGGACAATCACTTTGTAACTAATTATTGTATGTACCTTCTGAAATCATTCTTTTTAATGGACAACCCGAGAATAAATAGATACATTTTTTTATAAGGATATCTTGATATTGAAACTTTGAGAAGTCCTCGATAGAGAAAAAATACAGAAAGAAGTATTTTTTTACACTTGTGCATCAATTACTGCATCAATGCGGCAAAGTGGCATGGAGGCGATCAGCCTGTGGCACTGCTGAGGTGTTATGGAAGCCCAGGTGGCTTTGATAGCCGCCTTCAGCTCGTCTGCATTGTGGGGTCTGGGGTCTCTCATCTTCCTCTTGACAATACCCCATAGATTCTCTATAATAGATTCTCTATGGGGTTAAGGTCAGGCGAGTTTGCTGCCAATCAAGCACAGTGATACTGTTGTGTGTAAACCAGGTATTGGTACTTTTGGCAGTGTGGACAGGGGCCAAGTCCTGCTGGAGAATGACATTTCCATCTCCAAAAAGCTTGTCGGCAGAGGGAAGCATGAAGTGCTCTAAAATGTCCTGGTAGACGGCTGCGCTGACTTTGGTCTTGATAAAACACAGTGGACCTACACCAGCAGATGACATGGCTCCCCAAACCATCACTGATTGTGGAGACTTCACACTAGACCTCCAACAGCTTGGATTGTGGCCTCTCCACTCTTCCTCCAGACTCTGGGACCTTGCAGAGTGATTGCCTTCTGGACATCTGTCAAGTCAGCAGTCTTCCCCATGATTGTGGAGCCTACTGAAACAGACTGAGGGACCTTTTTAAACGCCTAGTAAGCCTTTGCAAGTGTTTTTTGTTAATTATTTTAATTTACTGAGATAATGACTTTTGTGTCTTCATTGGCTGTAAGCCATAATCATCAACATTAACAGAAATAAACACTTGAAATAGATCACTCTGTGTGTAATGACTCTATATAATATAGGAGTTTCACTTTTTGTATTGAAGAACTGAAATAAATTAACTTTTTTGATGATATTCTAATTTAATGAGATGCACCTGTAGAATCAATCATTTCACATAATTTCTCAGCACTCTGGAAAATGTATTAGTTTTACACGTCTTCTTTTTTTTTTTTTTAAATGAAGAGATGAACAATTTTTCACTGACCGCATCTGCATGTGAACAAAATCTCAGTATCCACTAGTTTCTTCCGGAAATCAGATGAAGCTCACCCATTCAAGTTTATGAAACTGAAGAAACTTTTCTGGTGTGAGAAACACAACCACTTTTGATGAATTTGACAGGCGAGCGTAACTACTTCCCATCCCGCCCGGTCCCTACCGAGCTTCGCCAATTTTGGCAGAGCTTCCGAAAACTGGTAGAAAACGCCATTTTACAAATTTTCAAAGGATTTTACAGTCATTGTACAGGATGAGGAGGTGAGCTGTGATATCACCTATTGTGAATGGTGGGTCCCCTGTGTTATCTACTGTATATAGAGGTGTTATCAGTCATTATACCGGAGGAGGAGGTGAGCTGTGATATCACCTATTGTGAATGGTGTAACCTGTGTTATCTCCTGTATATAGAGGTGTTATCAGTCATTGTACAGGATGAGGAAGTGAGCTGTGACATCAACTATTGTGAATGGTGTATCCTGTGTTATCTACTGTATATAGAGGTGTTATCAGTCATTGTACAGGAGGAGGAGGTGGTGAGCTGTGACATCACCTAATGTAAATGGTGAATCCTGTGTTACCTACTGTATATAGAGGTGTTATCAGTCATTATACAGGAGGAGGAGGTGAGCAGTGATATCACCTATTGTGAATGGTGGGTCCTGTGTTATCTACTCTATATACAGGTGTAATCAGTCATTGTACAGGAGGAGGAGGTGAGCTGTGACATCACCTATTGTGAATGGTGGATCATGTGTTATCTACTGTATATAGAGGTGTTATCAGTCATTGTACAGGAGGAAGAGGAGGTGAGCTGTGATCTCACCGATTGTGACTGGTGGATCCTGTGTTATCTACTCTATATACAGGTGTAATCAGTCATTGTACAGGAGGAGGATGTGAGCTGTGACATCACCTATTGTGAATGGTGGATCATGTGTTATCTACTGTATATAGAGGTGTTATCAGTCATTGTACAGGAGGAAGAGGAGGTGAGCTGTGATCTCACCTATTGTGAATGGTGGATCCTGTGTAATCTACTGTATATAGAGGTGTTATCATTCATTGTACAGGAGGAGGAGGTGAGCTGTGATATCACCTATTGTGAATGGTGGATCCTGTGTTATCTACTGTATATAGAGGTGTTATCAGTCATTGTACAGGAGGAGGAGGTGAGTTGTAATATCACCTATTGTGAATGGTGGAACCTGTGTTACCTACTGTATATAGAGGTGTTATCAGTCATTATACAGTGGGAGGAGGTGAGCTGTGATACCACCTATTGTGAATGGTGGGTCCCCTGTGTTATCTACCGTATATAGAGGTGTTATCAGTCATTGTACAGGAGGAGGAGGTGAGCTGTGATATCACTTATTGTGAATGGTGGAAGCTGTGTTATCTACTGTATATAGAGGTGTTATCAGTCATTGTACAGGAGGAGGAGGAGGTGAAATGTGATATCACCTATTGTGAATGGTGGATCCTGTGTTTTCTACTGTATATAGAGATGTTATCAGTCATTGTACAGGAGGAGGAGGAGGTGAGCTGTGATATCACCTATTGTGAATGGTGGATCCTGTGTTATCTACTGTATATAGAGGTGTTATCAGTAATTGTACAGGATGAGGAGGTGAGCTGTTATATCACCTATTGTGAATGGTGGATTCTGTGTTATCTACTGTATATAGAGGTGTTATCAGTCATTGCACAGGAGGAGGTGAGCTGTGACATCACCTATTGTGAATGTTGGGTTCCCTGTGTCATCTCCTGTATATAGAGGTGTTATCAGTCATTGTACAGGAGGAGGAGGAGGTGAGCTGTGATCTCACCTATTGTGAATGGTGGATACTGTGTTATCTACTGTATATAGAGGTGTTATCAGTCATTGTACAGGAGGAGGAGGAGGTGAGCTGTGATATCACTTATTGTGAATGGTGGATCCTGTGTTATCTACTGTATAGAGAGGTGTTATCAGTCATTGTACAGGAGGAAAAGGTGAGCTGTGATATCACCTATTGTGAATGGTGGATCCTGTGTTATCTACTGAATATAGAGGATATCAGTCATTGTACAGGATGATGAGGTGAGCTGTGATATCACCTATTGTGAATGGTGGATCCTGTGTTATCTACTGTATATAGAGTTGTTATCAGTCAATGTACAGGAGGAGGAGGTGAGCTGTGACATCACCTATTGTGAATGGTGGGTCCCCTGTGTCATCTACTGTATATAGAGGTGTTATCAGTCATTGTACAGGATGAGGAGGTGAGCTGTGATATCACCTATTGTGAATGGTGGATCCTGTGTTATCTACTGTATATAGAGGTGTTATCAGTCATTTTACAGGAGGAGGAGAAGGTGAGCTGTGATCTCACCTTTTGTGAATGGTGGATCCTGTGTCATCTACTGTATATAGAGGTGTTATCATTCATTGTACAGGAGGAGGAGGTGAGCTGTGATATCACCTATTGTGAATGGTGGATCCTGTGTTATCTACTGTATATAGAGGTGTTATCAGTCATTGTACAGGAGGAGGAGGAGGTGAGCTGTGATATCATTTATTGTGAATGGTGGATCCTGTGTTATCTACTGTATATAGAGGTGTTATCAGTCATTATACAGGAGGAGGAGGTGAGCTGTGACATCACCTATTGTGAATGGTGGATCCCCTGTGTCATCTACTGTATATAGAGGTGTTATCAGTCATTGTACAGGATGAGGAGGTGAGCTGTGATATCACCTATTGTGAATGGTGGATCCTGTGTTATCTACTGTATATAGAGGTGTTATCAGTCATTGTACAGGAGGAAGAGGAGGTGAGCTGTGATCTCACCGATTGTGACTGGTGGATCCTGTGTTATCTACTCTATATACAGGTGTAATCAGTCATTGTACAGGAGGAGGAGGTGAGCTGTGACATCACCTATTGTGAATGGTGGATCATGTGTTATCTACTGTATATAGAGGTGTTATCAGTCATTGTACAGGAGGAAGAGGAGGTGAGCTGTGATCTCACCTATTGTGAATGGTGGATCCTGTGTAATCTACTGTATATAGAGGTGTTATCATTCATTGTACAGGAGGAGGAGGTGAGCTGTGATCTCACCTATTGTGAATGGTGGATCCTGTGTAATCTACTGTATATAGAGGTGTTATCATTCATTGTACAGGATGAGGAAGTGAGCTGTGACATCAACTATTGTGAATGGTGGATCCTGTGTTATCTACTGTATATAGAGGTGTTATCAGTCATTTTACAGGAGGAGGAGGAGGTGAGCTGTGATCTCACCTTTTGTGAATGGTGGATCCTGTGTTATCTACTGTATATAGAGGTGTTATCATTAATTGTACAGGAGGAGGAGGTGAGCTGTGATATCACCTATTGTGAATGGTGGATCCTGTGTTATCTACTGTATATAGAGGTGTTATCAGTCATTGTACAGGAGGAGGAGGAGGTGAGCTGTGATATCATTTATTGTGAATGGTGGATCCTGTGTTATCTACTGTATATAGAGGTGTTATCAGTCATTATACAGGAGGAGGAGGTGAGCTGTGACATCACCTATTGTGAATGGTGGATCCCCTGTGTCATCTGCTGTATATAGAGGTGTTATCAGTCATTGTACAGGATGAGGAGGTGAGCTGTGACATCACCTATTGTGAATGGTGGATCATGTGTTATCTACTGTATATAGAGGTGTTATCAGTCATTGTACAGGAGGAAGAGGAGGTGAGCTGTGATCTCACCGATTGTGACTGGTGGATCCTGTGTTATCTACTCTATATACAGGTGTAATCAGTCATTGTACAGGAGGAGGAGGTGAGCTGTGACATCACCTATTGTGAATGGTGGATCATGTGTTATCTACTGTATATAGAGGTGTTATCAGTCATTGTACAGGAGGAAGAGGAGGTGAGCTGTGATCTCACCTATTGTGAATGGTGGATCCTGTGTAATCTACTGTATATAGAGGTGTTATCATTCATTGTACAGGAGGAGGAGGTGAGCTGTGATCTCACCTATTGTGAATGGTGGATCCTGTGTAATCTACTGTATATAGAGGTGTTATCATTCATTGTACAGGATGAGGAAGTGAGCTGTGACATCAACTATTGTGAATGGTGTATCCTGTGTTACCTACTGTATATAGAGGTGTTATCAGTCATTATACAGGAGGAGGAGGTGAGCAGTGATATCACCTATTGTGAATGGTGGATCCTGTGTTATCTACTGTATATAGAGGTGTTATCAGTCATTGTACAGGAGGAGGAGGTGAGTTGTAATATCACCTATTGTGAATGGTGGAACCTGTGTTACCTACTGTATATAGAGGTGTTATCAGTCATTATACAGTGGGAGGAGGTGAGCTGTGATACCACCTATTGTGAATGGTGGGTCCCCTGTGTTATCTACCGTATATAGAGGTGTTATCAGTCATTGTACAGGAGGAGGAGGTGAGCTGTGATATCACTTATTGTGAATGGTGGAAGCTGTGTTATCTACTGTATATAGAGGTGTTATCAGTCATTGTACAGGAGGAGGAGGAGGTGAAATGTGATATCACCTATTGTGAATGGTGGATCCTGTGTTTTCTACTGTATATAGAGATGTTATCAGTCATTGTACAGGAGGAGGAGGAGGTGAGCTGTGATATCACCTATTGTGAATGGTGGATCCTGTGTTATCTACTGTATATAGAGGTGTTATCAGTAATTGTACAGGATGAGGAGGTGAGCTGTTATATCACCTATTGTGAATGGTGGATTCTGTGTAATCTACTGTATTTAGAGGTGTTATCAGTCATTGTACAGGAGGAGGAGGAGGTGAGCTGTGATCTCACCTATTGTGAATGGTGGATACTGTGTTATCTACTGTATATAGAGGTGTTATCAGTCATTGTACAGGAGGAGGAGGAGGTGAGCTGTGATATCACTTATTGTGAATGGTGGATCCTGTGTTATCTACTGTATATAGAGGTGTTATCAGTCATTGTACAGGAGGAAAAGGTGAGCTGTGATATCACCTATTGTGAATGGTGGATCCTGTGTTATCTACTGAATATAGAGGATATCAGTCATTGTACAGGATGATGAGGTGAGCTGTGATATCACCTATTGTGAATGGTGGATCCTGTGTTATCTACTGTATATAGAGTTGTTATCAGTCAATGTACAGGAGGAGGAGGTGAGCTGTGACATCACCTATTGTGAATGGTGGGTCCCCTGTGTCATCTACTGTATATAGAGGTGTTATCAGTCATTGTACAGGATGAGGAGGTGAGCTGTGATATCACCTATTGTGAATGGTGGATCCTGTGTTATCTACTGTATATAGAGGTGTTATCAGTCATTTTACAGGAGGAGGAGGAGGTGAGCTGTGATCTCACCTTTTGTGAATGGTGGATCCTGTGTTATCTACTGTATATAGAGGTGTTATCATTCATTGTACAGGAGGAGGAGGTGAGCTGTGATATCACCTATTGTGAATGGTGGATCCTGTGTTATCTACTGTATATAGAGGTGTTATCAGTCATTGTACAGGATGAGGAGGTGAGCTGTGATATCACCTATTGTGAATGGTGGATCCTGTGTTATCTACTGTATATAGAGGTGTTATCAGTCATTTTACAGGAGGAGGAGGTGAGCTGTGATCTCACCTATTGAGAATGGTGGATCCTGTGTAATCTACTGTATATAGAGGTGTTATCACTCATTGTACAGGAGGAGGAGGTGAGCTGTGATATCACCTATTGCGAATGGTGGATCCTGTGTTATCTACTGTATATAGAGGTGTTATCAGTCATTTTACAGGAGGAGGAGGAGGTGAGCTGTGATCTCACCTTTTGTGAATGGTGGATCCTGTGTTATCTACTGTATATAGAGGTGTTATCATTCATTGTACAGGAGGAGGAGGTGAGCTGTGATATCATTTATTGTGAATGGTGGATCCTGTGTTATCTACTGTATATAGAGGTGTTATCAGTCATTATACAGGAGGAGGAGGTGAGCTGTGACATCACCTATTGTGAATGGTGGGTCCCCTGTGTCATCTACTGTATATAGAGGTGTTATCAGTCATTGTACAGGATGAGGAGGTGAGCTGTGATATCACCTATTGTGAATGGTGGATCCTGTGTTATCTACTGTAAATAGAGGTGTTATCAGTCATTTTACAGGAGGAGGAGGTGAGCTGTGATCTCACCTATTGAGAATGGTGGATCCTTTGTAATCTACTGTATATAGAGGTGTTATCACTCATTGTACAGGAGGAGGAGGTGAGCTGTGATATCACCTATTGTGAATGGTGGATCCTGTGTTATCTACTGTATATAGAGGTGTTATCAGTCATTGTACAGGAGGAGGAGGAGGTGAGCTGTGATATCATTTATTGTGAATGGTGGATCCTGTGTTATCTACTGTATATAGAGGTGTTATCAGTCATTGTACAGGAGGAGGAGGTGAGTTGTTATATCACCTATTGTGAATGGTGGATCCTGTGTTACCTACTGTATATAAAGGTGTTATCAGTCATTATGCAGGGGTAGCAGGTGAGCTGTGATACCACCTATTGTGTATGGTGGGTCCCCTTTGTTATCTACTGTATATAGAGGTGTTATCAGTCATTGTACAGGAGGAGGAGGTGAGCTGTGATATCACTTATTGTGAATGGTGGAACCTCTTATCTATTGTATATAGAGGTGTTATCAGTCATTGTACAGGAGGAGGAGGAGGTGAGCTGTGATATCACCTATTGTGAATGGTGGATCCTGTGTTATCTACTGTATATAGAGGTGTTATCAGTTATTGTACAGGAGGAGGAGGAGGAGGAGGTGAGCTGTGATCTTACCTATTGTGAATGGTGGATCCTGTGTAACCTACTGTATATAGAGGTGTTATCATTCATTGTACAGGAGGAGGAGGTGAGCTGTGATATCACCTATTGTGAATGGTGGATCCTTTGTTATCTACTGTATATAGAGGTGTTATCAGTCATTGTACAGGAGGAGGAGGAGGTGAGCTGTGATATCACCTATTGTGAATGGAGGATCCTGTGTTATCTACTGTATATAGAGGTGTTATCAGTCATTGTACAGGAGGAGGAGGTGAGTTGTAATATCACCTATTGTGAATGGTGGATCCTGTTTTACCTACTGTATATAGAGGTGTTATCAGTCATTGTACAGGAGGAGGAGGAGGTGAGCTGTGATATCACCTATTGTGAATGTTGGATCCTGTGTTATCTACTGTATATAGATGTGTTATCAGTCATTGTACAGGAGGAGGAGGTGAGCTTTGATATCACTTATTGTGAATGGTGGAACCTGTGTTATCTACTGTATATAGTGGTGTTATCAGTCATTGTACAGGAGGAGGAGGAGGTGAAATGTGATATCACCTATTGTGAATGGTGGATCCTGTGTTATCTACTGTATATAGAGGTGTTATCCGTCATTGTACAGGAGGAGAAGGAGATGAGCTGTGATCTCACCTATTGTGAATGGTGTATCCTGTGTAATCTACTGTATATAGAGGTGTTATCATTCATTGTACAGGAGGAGGAGGTGAGCTGTGCTATCACCTATTGTGAATGGTGGATCCTTTGTTATCTACTGTATATAGAGGTGTTATCAGTCATTGTACAGGAGGAGGAGGAGGTGAGCTGTGATATCACCTATTGTGAATGGAGGATCCTGTGTTATCTACTGTATATAGAGGTGTTATCAGTCATTGTACAGGAGGAGGAGGTGAGTTGTAATATCACCTATTGTGAATGGTGGATCCTGTTTTACCTACTGTATATAGAGGTGTTATCAGTCATTGTACAGGAGGAGGAGGAGGTGAGCTGTGATATCATCTATTGTGAATGTTGGATCCTGTGTTATCTACTGTATATAGATGTGTTTTCAGTCATTGTACAGGAGGAGGAGGTGAGCTTTGATATCACTTATTGTGAATGGTGGAACCTGTGTTATCTACTGTATATAGTGGTGTTATCAGTCATTGTACAGGAGGAGGAGGAGCTGAAATGTGATATCACCTATTGTGAATGGTGGATCCTGTGTTATCTACTGTATATAGAGGTGTTATCCGTCATTGTACAGGAGGAGAAGGAGATGAGCTGTGATCTCACCTATTGTGAATGGTGTATCCTGTGTGATCTACTGTATATAGAGGTGTTATCAGTCATTGTACAGGATGAGGAGGTGAGCTGTGATATCACCTATTGTGAATGGTGGAACCTGTGTTATCCACTGTATATAGAGGTGTTATCAGTCATTGTACAGGAGGAGGAGTTGAGCTTTGATATCACCTATTGTGAATGGTGGATCCTGTGTTATCTACTGTATATAGAGGTGTTATCATTCATTGTACAGGAGGAGGAGGTGAGCTTTTATATCACCTATTGTGAATGGTGGATCCTGTGTTATCTACTGTATATAGAGGTGTTATCAGTCATTGTACAGGAGGAGGAGGAGGTGAGCTGTGACATCACCTATTGTGAATGTTGGGTCCCCTGTGTCATCTACTGTATATAGAGGTGTTATCAGTCATTGTACAGGATGAGGAGGTGAGCTGTGATATCACCTATTGTGAATGGTGGATCCTGTGTTATCTACTGTATTTAGAGGTGTTATCAGTCATTGTACAGGAGGAGGAGGAGGTGAGCTGTGATCTCACCTATTGTGAATGGTGGATACTGTGTTATCTACTGTATATAGAGTGGTTATCAGTGATTGTACAGGAGGAGGAGGAGGTGAGCTGTGATATCACCTATTGTGAATGGTGGATCCTGTGTTATCTATTGTATATAGAGGTGTTATCAGTCATTGTACAGGAGGAGGAGGTGAGCTGTGATATCACCTATTGTGAATGGTGGATCCTGTGTTATCTACTGAATATAGAGGTGTTATCAGTCATTGTACAGGATGAGGAGGTGAGCTGTGATATCACCTATTGTGAATGGTGGATCCTGTGTTATCTACTGTATATAGAGGTGTTATCAGTCAATGTACAGGAGGAGGAGGTGAGCTGTGACATCACCTATTGTGAATGGTGGGTCCCCTGTGTCATCTACTGTATATAGAGGTGTTATATATAGAGGTGTTATCAGTCATTGTACAGGATGAGGAGGTGAGCTGTGATATCACCTATTGTGAATGGTGGATCCTGTGTAATCTACTGTATATAGAGGTGTCATCAGTCATTATACAGGAGGAGGAGGTGAGCTGTGATATCACCTATTGTGAATGGTGGGTCCCCTGTGTTATCTACTGTATATAGAGGTGTTAGCAGTCATTGTACAGGAGGAGTAGGTGAGCTGTGATATCACTTATTGTGAATGGTGGAACCTGTGTTATCCACTGTATATAGAGGTGTTATCAGTCATTGTACAGGAGGAGGAGTTGAGCTTTGCTATCACCTATTGTGAATGGTGGATCCTGTGTTATCTACTGTATATAGAGGTGTTATCATTCATTGTACAGGAGGAGGAGGTGAGCTTTTATATCACCTATTGTGAATGGTGGATCCTGTGTTATCTACTGTATATAGAGGTGTTATCAGTCATTATACAGGAGGAGGAGGAGGTGAGCTGTGATATCACCTATTGTGAATGGTGTATCCTGTGTTATCTACTGTATATAGAGGTGTTATTAGTCATTGTACAGGAGGAAGAGGAGGTGAGTTGTGATATCACTTATTGTGAATGGTGGATCCTGTGTTACCTACTGTTTATAGAAGTGTTATCAGTCATTATACAGGAGGAGGAGGTGATCTGTGATATCACCTATTGTGAATGGTGGGTCCCCTGTGTTATCTACTGTATATAGAGGTGTTATCAGTAGTGTTGAGCATTCCGATACTGAAATATTGGGTATCGACCGATATTCGCTGTATCGGAGGTCCGATGCTGAGTTCCGATACTTTTACAATATCGAATACCGTAATCGGAAGTTCACATAATGCCTGCGCTCTGCAGTGTCTCTGAAGGATGACAAGCTTGGTGGCAGCGCTCAGCTGCGATCCAGCCTGTCATCAGAATGCCATCCCAGCGTGGGCGAATTCTCCCCAGCGTGGGAGAATTCTCCTGCTCAAGCGCCGCTGACATTACATTATCTCCCTTACATTATAATTAAATGGAATAGCAGGAACTAATATTTTTTTAAGACGTTAATGCCACAGCCATGGTGGTTGTGACATTACAGTGGTTGCCCAAATCGATGGGAACAGTGCTCACAGTGAAAGATGAAAAGCCGGCAATTCATCAGCAGCATATACCGGTACCCGACAATTTAGAACAGAAAGAATAGAGCTTCACACATAGATTAGATAGATAGAAACATGTCAGTCACATATATAAGAAGTGCAGTGACAGTGTTGGTTTCTGTACTTGTCATTTACTGTTAAAGGATTTATTTAAAAAAATAATAGTGTTTTCATGCACCATCTCTTTAAAAAAGCGGCCCGTCAATTCAGCATCGGTACCCGACAATTTAGAACAGAAAGATAGAGCATCACACATAGATTAGATAGATAGAAACATGTCAGTCACATATGTAATAAGTACAGTGACTGTGTTGGTTACTGTACTTGTCATTTAGTGTTAAAATAAAGGATTTATAAAAAAAAAAATTGGCGTTGGGTTCCCCGTAATTTTAGTCTCTAGCAGAGGTTAAGCTGACGGCTGGGGCAGATGTTTGAAGCCTGGGAAGGGGGTAATACCCACGGAGCTTCCCAGGCTACTAATATCAGCCCCCAGCTGAATACCTAGCCTTTACTAGCTATTAAAATGGGGGACCCCCAAAACAATGACGTGGGTTCCCCCCTATTTTAATAGCTAGCAAAGGCTAGGCAGACAGCTGGGGGCTGATATTAATAGCCCAGGAAGGGTACCATGAATATTGGACCCCTCCCAGGCTAGAAACACCAGCCGTCAGCTGCCCTAGAAATGGCGCATCCATAGGATGCGCCAATTCTGGCACTTAGCCTCGCTCTTCCCACTGCCCTGTAGTGGTGGCAGTGGGGTAATAGGGCTGGGGTTGATGTCAGCTTATAATGCCAGCTGACATCAAGCCCAGGTTAGTAATGGAGAGGCATCTATAAGACACCCCCATTACTAACCCCATAGTCAAAGTTAAAAAAACCCACAAACACCCAGAATAAAGTCCTTTAATTGAAATAAACACACAATTCTTTATTGTTCTAAATTAAACCATACTTACCATCACGCCCATTCCAGCTGAAGCCAACGATCTCCTGCAATAAAAGAAAAATAATAAAGCAACATCATCCTTACCTTCCCATGGTTCCCAGGACAGCTCCAGCTCTGCTACATCGAGATGACAGGCTGGATCACAGCAGAACGCTGCCATCCAGCCTGTCATGCCGCAGACACTGAGAAGCTCAGGCATGCTTGCGCTCCTCAGTGTCTGGCTGTGACGGCATCCAGATGAGCCGAGTCTCTCAAGCTCACCGCATGCGCAGGAGAATTCTCCCACGCTGTCAGTGACGTGCATGAGGTGAGCTGAGTTTATTGTCGGCTCATCTGGATGCCGTCACAGCCAGACACTGAGGAGCGCAAGCATGCCTGAGCTTCTCAGTGTCTGCGGCATGACAGGCTGGATGGCAGCGTTCTGCTGTGATCCAGCCTGTCTTCTCTATGTAGCAGAGCTGGAGCTGTCCTGGGAACCATGGGAAGGTAAGGATGATGTTGCTTTATTATTTTTCTTTTATTGCAGGAGATCGTTGGCTTCAGCTGGAATGGGCGTGATGGTAAGTATGGTTTAATTTAGAACAATAAAGAATTGTGTGTTTATTTCAATTAAAGGACTTTATTCTGGGTGTTTGTGTTTTTTTTTAACTTTGACTATGGGGTTAGTAATGGGGGTGTCTTATAGACGCCTCTCCATTACTAACCTGGGCTTGATGTCAGCTGGCATTAAAAGCTGACATCAACCCCAGCCCTATTACCCCACTGCCACCGCTACAGGGAAGTGGGAAGAGCGAGGCTAAGTGCCAGAATTAGCGCATCCTATGGATGCGCCATTTCTGGGGCGGCTGACGGCTGGTGTTTCTAGCCTGGGAGGGGGCCAATATTCATGGCACCCTTCCTGGGCGATTAATATCAGCCCCCAGCTGTCTGCCTAGCCTTTGCTAGCTATTAAAATAGGGGGGACCCCACGTCATTTTTTTGGGGGTCCCCCATTTTAATAGCTAGTAAAGGCTAGGCAGACAGCTGGGGGCTGATATTAGTAGCCTGGGAAGCTCCGTGGGTATTACCCCCTTCCCAGGCTTCAAATATCTGCCCCAGCCGTCTGCTTAACCTCCGCTAGAGACTTAAATTACGGGGAACCCCATGCCAATTTTTTTTTAAATAAATCCTTTATTTTAACACTAAATGACAAGTACAGTAACCAACACTGTCACTGTACTTATTATATATGTGACTGACATGTTTCTATCTAATCTATGTGTGATGCTCTATCTTTCTGTTCTAAATTGTCGGGTACCGCTGCTGAATTGCCGGCCGGCTTTTTTAAAGAGACGGTGCATGAAAACACTAATATTTTTTTAAATAAATCCTTTACACTAAATGACAAGTACAGTAACCAACACTGTCACTGTACTTCTTATATATGTGACTGACATGTTTCTATCTATCTAATCTATGTGTGAAGCTCTATTCTTTCTGTTCTAAATTGTCGGGTACCGGTGTATGCCGCTGATGAATTGTCGGCTTTTTATGTTTCACTGTGAGCACTGTTCCCATCGATTTGGGCAACCACCTCCCCCAATACATTCTACATTATTGTTAGTTGTTTTTCTTCATGTAGAATTAACCTACAAGGAAAGAAAGGGTTTATTTTCATTCCGATATTTGTGTCCCATTGACTTGCATTGGTTTCCGGTATTTGAATCGGCGATATCCGATAATTTTTGAGTATCGGCCCGATCCAATCCGATCCGATATTTCCTGATATCGGAAGGTATCGCTCAACACTAGTTATCAGTCATTGTACAGAAGAAGGAGGAGGTGAGCTGTGATGTCACTTATTGTGAATGGTGGATCCTGTGTTATCTACTGTATATAGAGGTGTTATCAGTCATTGTACTGGAGGAGGAGGTGAGCTGTGATATCACCTATTGTGAATGGTGGATCCTGTGTTATCTACTGTATATAGAGGTGTTATCAGTCATTGTATAGGAGGAGAAGAAGGTGAGCTGTGATCTCACCTATTGTGAATGGTGGATCCTGTGTACTCTACTGTATATAGAGGTGTTATCATTCATTGTATAGGAGGAGGAGGTGAGCTGTGATATCACCTATTGTGAATGGTGGAACCTGAGTTATCTACTGTATGTAGAGGTGTTATCAGTCATTGTACAGGAGGAGGAGGTGAGCTGTGACATCACCTATTGTGAATGGTGGATCATGTGTTATCTACTGTATATAGAGGTGTTATCAGTCATTGTACAGGAGGAGGAGGAGGTGAGTTGTGATGTCACCTATTGTGAATGATGGATCCTGTGTTACCTACTGTATATAGAGGTGTTATCAGTCATTATACAGGAGGAGGAGGTGAGCTGTGATATCACCTATTGTGAATGGTGGAACCTGTGTTATCTACTGTATGTAGAGGTGTTATCAGTCATTGTACAGGAGGAGGAGGTGAGCTGAGACATCACCTATTGTGAATGGTGGATCCTGTGTTATCTACTGTATACAGAGGTGTTATCAGTCATTGTACAGGAGGAGGAGGTCAGTTGTGATATCACCTATTGTGAATGGTGGATCCTGTGTTATCTACTGTATATAGAGGTGTTATCAGTCATTATACAGGAGGAGGAGGTGAGCTGTGATATCACCTATTGTGAATGGTGGGTCCCCTGTGTTATCTACTGTATATAGAGGTCTTATCAGTCATTGTACAGGAGTAGGAGGTGAGCTGTGATATCACTTATTGTGAATGGTGGAACCTGTGTTATCTACTGTATATAGAGATGTTATCAGTCATTGTACAGGAGGAGGGGGTGAGCTGTGATATCACCTATTGTGAATGGTGGATCCTGTGTTATCTACTGTATATAGAGGTGTTATCAGTCATTGTACAAGAGGAAGAGGAGGTGAGCTGTGATCGCACCTATTGTGAATGGTGGATCCTGTGTAATCTACTGTATATAGAGGTGTTATCATTCATTGTACAGGAGCAGGAGGTGAGCTGTTATATCACCTATTGTGAATGGTGGATCCTGTGTTATCTAC
This sequence comes from Phyllobates terribilis, assembly GCF_046119375.1. Taxonomy (NCBI): domain Eukaryota; kingdom Metazoa; phylum Chordata; class Amphibia; order Anura; family Dendrobatidae; genus Phyllobates; species Phyllobates terribilis. Next base: position 677,359,305 of record NW_027362763.1, on the reverse strand, counting down.
TGTATATAGAGGTGTTATCAGTCATTGTACAGGAGGAGGAGGAGGTGAGTTGTGATGTCACCTATTGTGAATGGTGGATCCTGTGTTACCTACTGTATATAGAGGTGTTATCAGTCATTATACAGGAGGAGGAGGTGAGCTGTGATATCACCTATTGTGAATGGTGGGTCCCCTGTGTTATCTACAGTATATAGAGGTGTTATCAGTCATTGTACAGGAGGAGGTGGAGGTGAGCTGTGACATCACCTATTGTGAATGGTGGATCCTGTGTTACGTACTGTATATAGAGGTGTTATCAGTCATTGTACAGGAGGAGGAGGTGAGCTGTGATACCACCTATTGTGAATGGTGGATCCTGTGCTATCTACTGTATATACAGGTGCAATCAGTCATTGTACAGGAGGAGGAGGTGAGCTGTGACATCACCTATTGTGAATGGTGGATCCTCCTGTGTTACCTACTGTATATATAGGGATTATCAGTCATTGTACAGGAGGGGGAGGAGGTGAGCAAATGGCGCCCCCCACTCAATGTGGCCTCAACCTAATGTGTCCTATTAGGCCCTAAACAATCAGAATATAGACACTTTGATATTAACCCCTTCACCCCTGGGCCATTTTCCGTTTTTGCACTTTAATTTTTTGCTCCCATTTTTCTCAAAGCCATAACTTTTTTTTATTTTTCGGTCAATATGGCCATGTGAGGGCTTATTTTTTGTGGGACATATGGTACTTTTGAACGTCACAATTGGTTTTATCATATTGTATACTGGAAAACGGGAAACAAAATACAAGTGCGGTGAAATGGCAAAAAAAAGTGCAATTCCACAGTTGTTTTTTTTGTTTATTTTTTACCATGTTCACTAAATGCTAAAACTGACCTGCCATTATTATTCTCCAGGTCATTACGAGTTCGTAGATAGGAAACATGTATAGGTTCATTTTTATTTAAGTGGTGAAAAAAAATTGAAAGTTTGTTTAAAATAAAAAGTCACCATTTTCCGAGACCCATAGCATCTCCATTTTTCGGGATCTGGGGCCGGGTGAGGGTTTTTTACGAGCCGAGCTGACGTTTTTAATTATACCATTTTGGGGTAGATACGATGTTTTGATCGCCCATAATTGCATTTTATTGCAGTGCTGCGGCGACCAAAAAACGTAAAAATTCTGGCTTTTTGATTTTTTTTTCTCATTATGCCACTTACCGATCGTATTAATTCTTTTCATATGTTGATAGATCGGGCGATGCTGAACGCAGCGATACCAAATATGTGTATGTGTGATTTTTTTATTCTTTTATTTTGAATGGGGAGAAAGGGGGGCGATTTAAACTTTTATGTTTTTTTAATATTTTTAAAAACTTTTTTTTTTTAAACTTTTTACTGGCTTCAATAGAAGCTGCGATCATCTGATCGCCTGTGTGTAGCAGAAATGCTCACCTTCTATAAGAAAGCTCACATTTGAGTGATAGAGTTAGATACACGGGGTCCTCTCTCCTCCTGTACCAGTCGCTGACTCGTTTTTGTTCAAATTATTGTACTTGTTGTTTGCTATGTATACCCCCTTTTAAACATGTAAAGCGCCATGGAATTAATGGCGCTATAATAATAAATAATAATAATATACCTGTATGAACCACCAGAATCAATGTTCCAGAATAAACAGTAAATTTCTAAATATATACAAAGAAACAGTAATAACCTAAATAAATCATTTTCTGCCCTCTGTATAAACCACTAGTGTTGAGCCACCCCCGTAGTGTTCGAGTTCGGTTCGGTTCGTCGAACACCTTCGAACACCGTTAAAACCAATGGCAGGCAAACAAAAACACATAGAAACACCTAGAAAACACCTTCAAAGGTGTCCAAAAGCTGACAAACTGCTCAGAAGACACAACTAACACATGGAAAAGTGACAAGTACATATAGTCATGAGAAAAGAAAAGAGGTGGAGGAGTAAAAGGAGGGGGAGACACAGATATAAGCATGTCATGCCCTTCTAAAATCCAAAAAGTGAGAAGCCGACACGTTCAGTCCGCTCCTGCCCGTGCCACCTCCGTGTCGCCGGGTTTGTGCCAGAGCCGCGGTGAACCCTGACGGCCAGCCCCCCTCTCCCAATACTGGTGCCTGTCCGCTGGTGGGTCGAGCGAGCCCCCCTGTGGTGGAGGCAGCTCTAAGCTTTTTAATTTAAATTGTCTCTCTAATTTGAATGAATACACTTTAAATCCATTTACAAGGATCTATTGGAGGGCAAGTCTCATGCCAGCAGCCGCGTAATTCCAGCTCCAGTAGCGTCCACTAAAGCTGCTGCAGTTAAAAAGCTTTTATAAGGATCGAGCTCGGCTGTCCACCGCAAGGCATCCTACCTCCAGTCCCAGCCCCTATGCCTTGGGGTGCCTCCTGATGCTCTTCACTGAGTATCCCGTGGTCCCGAAGCATTTCCTTTGAAAAAATTAAGTGTCCAAACTACAGGTGGTGTAGCTTGCTTAACAGCCGGGATAATCCGCTGACTAGCAGACACTGCTACTAGGCACAAAGTATTTCCTGGGCTAGATGCAGTTAAAAATTTGAAATTAGATACTCTCATTGGATGCTGAGAAAGCATTCCATAGAGTCTCCTGGCACGCCATATATGATTCTCTTAAAAAGCTTGGGGTAGGGGTCTAGGGGACCCTTTTATAGCCAAAATCACGGCCCTGTATCGCAATACGTCACCTAGGCTGAAGATAAATGGAACTGTAGCACCCTGAGGGCTCGGTTGCTACAGAGGTATTGCACCTCACCCAGAGGTGTGATATCTCACTCTCAGGTAAGGATGGAGTGTGGATCAGGACCCGACACCTGCATGCATTACACCACATTGCCGTGGGGCAGGGCGACCAATATGCCCCTGAGATGGGCACGACAGTCCCTGTCCCTGGCTGGAGTGGGGGGAGGGAACACTGAGGAAGGGGAACCCTGTAGTGCAGGAGCAGGGAGGAAGCAGTTCCTGTGTGCATTGAGAAGGGAGTATAAAAGGTGGGCACCATCTTAGTTCAGTGCAGAGAAGTCTGAGCAGAAGTGGCAGGGAGCAGGGGCTCTGCATGAGCTCTGCTCCGGAGGCGGGCCTAGTAACAGAGGCCCAGGCCTGGAAGAGGGAGAAGGAAGGAAGAGGAACGGAGAAGGCTCCAGGAACGAGGAACGAAGGGATCCCAGGGGTGCGGACGGGCGAGTCGCCACCGCACGCCCGAATCCACCTGCATGGAGGGGTCAGGCCAAAGGGGGAGACCGGTCCCCGAAACTAGTGGAGGCAGGAAACGACCCTCAGCTAAAAACCGGAGGCTGTGACATTTTATGTGGCGCAGCCCCTCGCTACACCCGCTAGGAGGGCAGCACATAGGGTCAGGGAAACTGGCGCCAAGTTTACCAAGAGGAGGCCCGAGGCAGCCGGACAGAAGGGTTGGTAAGAAAGGCCAGACAAAGGACACACAAAGGGGGTCCTGTGAAGCGCTCCAAAGTTATCTGGGAGTTGTCTGAGCCCCTCACCTGGTGAGCACAGTACGACGTGGGCAGCCGTTACCTGCAGACGTGGTCTGGATAATAAGAACTGTGAGTATAGGCCCTGGACTGCATCACTGACTCCGTGTCGTTACTGCTGCTGCCCTGCACCATCACCCCCATCCTCCGCATACACTGCCCTGAGGCTATACTCCTCCCGTGGGGAGTTATGCTACGCTCTGCTGCACCCACAACACCAGCCTCAGCGGTCTGCCCTGCAGCGGCGGTTCACTCTGACCGCAATCCACGGGTGGCGTAGTCGGACATTTAAACATCAAAACCACATAAATAGTTCCGCCACTGGTTTGACCACCCTGAGCCACGGAACCGGGTCGCCGCCACGAAGACTACAACCACCAGCATCCACCAAAAAGGGTCCGGCTCCGGGTGTCCCAAGGCCCAGGGGGTGCATCAGAACATTTTCATCACCTTTCACAATCACCAATGGGACAAGGCAGGGATGTCCTCTGTCCCCTCTCTTATACATCCTAGTGATGGAGCACCTGCTCTCATCAATTTGCCATAACCCCAATATTAGGTGGATTGAGGTGGGAGGCACCGAGTACAAGTGCTCTCTATTTGCTGATGATGTACTAGTATATATCACTCAATCACATATATCCATCCATGCTGTTATGGCTGAAATAGATCACTTTGTTACATGGTCAAATTTTAAAATCAATGCAGCGAAGTCTGAGGCCCTCGATGTCTCCCTCCCCAAATCCATATAGGATTCCATCCAGTCCAACTTTCCCTTTGCCTGACCCTCACAGGGTATCAAATACTTAGGAATTCCTATTCATAGAGACCTCTCCCATCTATGTTATCTTAATTTTGGGCCCTTTATTGAACAACTCCATACAGACCACGGTTGGCAAGTTAGAACTGTAAGATTCACTACGTGAACCACTGGTGTTTTGTGGAAAAGCACATGTACACTGTGTTCCAAATTATTATGCAAAAAGTGTTTAGGAGTGATAAGGGAAGAATTTGTTTGTCAGTTAAACTCATTGATGGTGATGTGTGTCAGGGCTCTTTATATCACTGTAAGCAATTGCAGACACCTGTGCTAATTAGTTTGGCAGGTGTGTCCAATGAAAGGCAAGACTACTTAAGAAGGCTGTCTCACATTATTAAGCAGCCTACATTTTCTGCCAAAATGGGAAAGAAAAAGGATGTGTCGGCTGCTGAGAAGCAACAAATTGTGGAGTGTTTAGGTCAAGGCATGACTACAATCAACATTGTACGATGATCAGGATGAAGTGTCTTGGCAATCAAGAAGTATGTAGCTGATTCACAGTACACACGTGTGCGTGCTGATAAGGGCAAATTGAGGAGTCTTTCCTACAGGCATTTACGTCAGGTTAAAAGAGCAGCGGCAAAAAAGCCTTGTCATAGCAGCAGACAAGTTTTTGAAGCTGCTGGTGCCTCCAACGTCCCCCGAACAACAAGATGCAGGGTCCTTCAGAGGTTTGCAGCTGTGCATATGCCATCCTGTCGACCTCCTCTATCCACTTCACACAAGCAGAAACGGCTCCTGTGGGCCAAACGTTACATGAAGACTGATTTCAAAACTGTTTTGTTCACGGATGAGTGCCGTGCAGCGCTCGATGGTCCAGATGGATGGAGTGGAGGATGGCTGGTTGATGGACACCCCACGCAAACACGGCTACAGCGCCAACAAGGAGGAGGTGGAGTAATGTTTTGGGCTGGAATCATGGGGAGAGAGATTGTCGGCCCCTTTAGGATCCCTGAAGGCGCTAAAGATGAACTCCATAATGTATGTGGATTTTCTCAAACAGCACTTCCTGCCATGGTTCAAGAAGAAGAACCATGTATTTCACAGCAAGATTATTTTTTTGCATGATAATGCACCATCTCATGCTGCACATAAAACATCTGCATCTATGGCTGATATGGGCATAAAAGGGGACAAACTTATGGTGTGACCCCCATGCTCCCCTGACCTCTACCCCATTCAGAACCTCTGGAGCATCATCAAAAGGAGTGTCTATGATGGCGGGAGGCAGTTCACATCTAAGCAACAGCTCTGGGAGGGTATTCTGTCCTCATGCAAAACAATTGAAGCAGAAACCATCCAAAACCTGACAAATTCAATGGACGAGAGAGTTCAGAAGCTCCTTTCGAACAAGGGGTCCTATGTGAAAATGTAACATCACCTAGAATAAAGTTTTGAGTTGAAAACTGTTTGATTTCAGTTTGTAATAACCTGCTAATGCTTATAATTTCAAAAATGACCATTTTTTGGTCTTTATTAAAATGAAAAGGTTGATCGAAAAGTTTGGGGGATCTAAGAGTGTGGCAACCCAGTAGTCATGATTACTTCGAATTCTGACAATATCAGGGTCATGTTGCAGGTAGTGCAGCAAGAAGGCACTTATGTGTCTTGCGCATCTCGGAGCCCCAAAATTATTTTCCGGGCTAGATGCAGCTACAAATTATTATTAATTTTAAATCTGGTGGAGCTTAGTATAGATGGGCTAATAGGATCAGTGCTGCACACTGCTACAAAGCCCAAATTATTTTCCAGTCAAGATACAGATAAACATGATTAGTAATTTGAAAGCTTAAAACGGTTGGTAGGGTGATTTTAACCAATCATCAAGCTTTTACTCTCCCCAGGATGACACAGGGGTAGAAAAGTCGTTTCGGATCCATGATTTGTTCATCTTTATGAACGTGAGTCTGTCTACATTATCAGTGGAGAGCCGCGTGCGCTTATCTGTCAGCACACCACCAGCAGCGCTGAACACACGTTCAGACAGAACGCTGGCTGCGGGGCATGACAAGATCTCCAAGGCGTAAGTGGTTAGCTCCGGCCATTTATCCAGATTGGAAGCCCAAAAAGAGCAAGGGTCCAGTGACACAGTCATGGCTTCAATGTTTACTTGGAGATACTCCTGTACCATCGTCTCTAGGCGTTGACTATGTGTCAGACTTCTTGTCTCCTGTGGCCTTGCAAAGGATGGGCTAAAAAAGTGGTGAAATGATTCCGCAAAATTGATGTTACCAGCAGATACTGTGGTTCTGTTACGGTTTGAGTGCTGAACACTTGACGGTCCCACGGTTGGCAAGTTGGAACTGTGAGATTCACTACGTGCACCACTGGTGTTTTGTGGAAAAGCACATGTAAGATTCTGCAACAGTCTCTGCTGATACTCCTGCATGCGTGCATCCCTTTCTATGGCAGGAATAATTCCTGCAAATTTACTTTTGTACCGGGGATCTAACAGTGTGGCAACCCAGTAGTCAGGATTATTTCTAATTCTCACAATTCGAGGGTCATGTTGCAGGTAGTGCAGCAAGAAGGCACTCATGTGTGTTGCGCATCCAGGAGCACCAAGTCCCTGTTGTGTTGGTGGCGAGGTAACAATCATGCTTCCTTCCTCTGTCCTCTCCCCCCAACCTCGCACAACAGAAATGTGATCAAGGTCTCCCTCATCTGATGAGTCTTCCATCAGTTCGTCCTCCACTTCTTCCTGGGCTCCTGCACCTTCCTCACTAGTTTAGCTGCTACCATGCGCCCTGGTAAAACCATCTCCCCCACCCTCACATGCCTGCCGCCTTGGTGCTGCCGACCGTCTGGACCTTGCAGATGTTAGCCCTTCCGCATACCACTCCTCCTCCTCTACTTCCTCCACCTCCTCTTGTGCCACCACCTGACTCCGAATTCTGTTTAACATGTGCTCCAGCATGTAAATCACCGGAATAGTCATGCTGATAATGGCATCGTCAGCACTAAACATCTTCGTCACCATTTCAAAACTGTGCAGAAGGGTGCATAGGTCCCTGATCTGAGACCACTCCTCCAGCGTGATTTGCCCCACCTCTGGATCTCGTTGGCCCAGGCTATACGTCAGAACGTATTGCACCAGGGCTTGTCGGTGCTGCCACAGTCGCTGCAACATGTGCAGAGTTGAATTCCACCGGGTAGGCACATCGCATTTTAGCCGGTGAAGTGGCAGGCCCAACGACTTCTGTAGAGATGTAAGTCGCTGAGCTGCGGGATGCGAACGGCGGAAGTGAGCACACAGCGACCGTGCCCTCTGCAGAAGGCCATCTAGTCTGGGATAGTGGGCTAAAAATTGCTGGACAACCAGGTTCAACACGTGAGCCATACAAGGCACGTGTGTGACATTGCCCCGGCGAAGGGCCGCACCCAGGTTTGCAGCATTGTCGCACACGGCCTTCCCTGGTTTCAGGTCCAGTGGAGACAACCATTCATGAAATTGGTTCTCCAGAGCTGACCACAACTCCTCAGCTGTGTGACTCACATTTCCCAGACATTTCAAAGTAAAAACCGCCTGATGACGTTGAGCCCTACTGCCAGCATAGTAAGGAGGTGTGCAGGATCCCTTCTGCGCAGTTAGAAAGCTTGTGGCATGACCAGACAGGCTTTGGGTGCAGGTGGAAGACCGAGAGGAGGTTGAGGAGGCAGAAGCAGTGGAGGAACTTTGACATAAAGAGGATTGACGCACAACTCGTGGGGACGGCAAGACTTGGACAGCAGCCCCTTGTCCTGCTGTCACCATAGTTACCCAGTGCCCAGTCAGCGACATGTAACGCCCCTGTCCATGCCTACTCGTCCAAGTGTCTGTGGTGAAATGCACCCTGTCACACACAGAGTTTCTCAAAGAAGCGGTGATGTTGTGTGCGACATGCTGGTGGAGCGCAGGCACACCTTTCTTTGAGAAGTAGTGCCGACTGGGCATCTGGTACTGGGGCACTGCGACGGACATAAGGTCTCGAAAATCCTCTGTGTCCACCAGGCGGAAAGGCAGCATTTCTGTAGCCAAGAGCTTGCAGATGGTGAAATTCAACCTCTTAGCTTTCTCATGGCTAGGAGGAAATGGTCTTTTACTTGTCCACATCTGAGGGACCGAGGGCTGGCTATTGTGCTTAGACGGGGTTGATAAGGGTGTCCCCGGCAAACTGCCGGTCTGTGAGGAAGATGTAGGCGGACATGTTAGGTTGCCTTGATTCAAAGGTGGTGCTATCGATGTCGGACAGCGCTCAACACCAGCTGGTGTTACCACCTCCAAAGAAAATGATGACCTGCCAATCACGCTGGCTGTTGCGGGTAAAGAGGTGGCAGGTCTGCGCCCCAAAACAGGTGTGACTGCTGTCCCCCCAGTCACAGAGGATGAAGAGGCCGCGGATGCACAAGATATGGCAGACGGTGGTTGGCCCGGCCGGCTAGGCCGCATTGTAGCACACTGAGCTTCCCACTGCAACTTATGCTTCATGTCCATGTGCCGGTTCATGCATGAATTACTCAAACTATGTATTTTTTGGCCTCTACTTAGCTTTTGCTGACAAATGTTACAGATAACACGAGTTGGGTCATCTTTATCGATCTGAAAAAATGCCCAGGCTATGCAAGGCTTAGCACCCATGCGACCTGAAGAGCCACCACGACTTGTGGTGAGAGGCAGAGTTGTGTTTGAGGATGCAGTTGTTGACGTGCTTCCAGTACTACGTCTCTGTCCAGGAACGCGCAACCTGACCTCGTCGTCACTAGCATCTTCCTCCACCTCCTCTGCTGACCTCATCTCTTGGCTGACTGTGGGTTGACAGTAAGTGGGATCTCCAACCTCATCATCATCACCCTGTGCGTTATCACACCCGTCGTCCTCAGAACCAACCTGTTCCTGCCCTGACAAAAAACTAAAGTTGTCGCTCCAATCAGGTATTTGAGTCTCATCATCGTCTTCCTCATTGTCTCCACCAACAGGAGTTACAGTTTGGGAATGAGGGTCTACATTATGGTCAGAACCTTCTGCGTCTGGTCCTGGATCCGATTCATAAAGATTCTGGGCATCAGTGCAGATCATTTCCTCGTCTGGATTCACAGAAGCGCTGGAGTCGACCTCTGATTCCCAGGCTATAGTATGAGTAAACAGCTCTGCAGACTCAACCATCTGTTCTACCTCATACTCAGACGGGCAGCTGGAGATTTGGGAGCTGTGAGGAAGCAAGTGCGATTGGGGTGACACCTTTGAGGACTGGAGTATTTGTGATGTTGAAGTTGATGTAGAGGAGAGCCCACTTAAAGGAGCACTTGATATCCGTTGAAGCACCTGCTGTTTTTGTGCCTCATCTTGAATTTGTAGCGATTGGCGTGGCCGTAAGAAAGGGATCTTATCACATTGTCCGCTAAAAGAAGTAGACATTTTAGTTTGGCTGGAAGATGGTCTTTCTTCTGCAGATGTTACTGTTGCTTTAACACCTACCCCACGGACACAACCTTTTTTCCCCTTCCCAACACGCCTATTCCCCTTTCCACCAGCAGCAGGCCTTTTTCCACTCATTTTGGTGGTTAACTAATTCACAACTCTGGAGTTGTTTGCACAAAAAAACAATGGATGGGAACCGAGCAGAGCTGAGTGGCCAAACTGTGGTATTAGGCCAAAACTATTGGCTGGGTTAGATACAGAAAAAAATTATATTCAATTTGCAACCTGATTGTTAGAACCTTGCTCTTAGGTTTTTTCTATTGCTGGTCACATGACCTTGTTGGCCTATTTAGTCCTGCTCCGCCCTTCTGGCTTTGCTGGACTTCATTGTATTACTACTCTTTAGCTAGCCTGTGCTCAGTATCTAACTCTGTTAGTTTGCTTGGTCTTCGGACCTCTGTGTTCTATATATTTTGTTTGTTCGTCTGTCTGCTACTATTTCTGTTAGGAGGTGTCCATTTTGCTCCCAGTCCCTAGAACTTGTAGGGATTCCTTCCCCACATCTATAGGTCTCCGTACAGACTAGCTGAGGACTTTAGCAGGTCTGATCGCAGGATCAGGTTCCCTGTTACATCGTAGGGATCTAGCTGAGTTCTATCGTAGGGACAGATCTCCTCTCTTTCCTTAGCTCTGGTAGCAGAACATAACAGTAAGTCCAGCCTGCAAATTCTCTAAGGAAAGATTTTTTCTGTTCCATCATGGTGTCGGTTCTGGATTTGGCTAAACGCCTGCAGGAACTCTCTCTGGAGGTGGCCGAGCTCCATCAGCACGTGAGTAACTGTCCTGGAGCACATTTCTTGGAGCCTAAGGTACGTTTGCCTGATTTATTTTTTGGTGAACACCAAGAATTTTTTTCATTTAAAAATGCTTGCTTATTGTATTTTCGTTTGAGACCCAGGTCCTCTGGGGATGAATCCCAGCGCATAGGGTTCATAATGTCACTTTTGCGCAAAGAGCCTCAGGAGTGGGCCTTTTCTTTGCAACCTAGTGATACATGCTTTAGATCAGTGGATAGTTTTTTTTCTGCTTTGGGGCTATTTTATGATGATCCTGACCGTGTCTCATCTGCTGAGACTGAGTTGAGACGTTTGAGACAGGGATCAGGTAATGTGGAAAAATATTGTACTCATTTCCGTCGGTGGTCTACTCAAATAGGGTGGAACGATTCTGCTCTGAAGAGTCAGTTTCTTGCTGGGCTTAGTGAAAGGGTTAAAGACCTGCTAATTGCTTATCCCACACCTGAAGATTTGCAACAGGCTATGCAATTAGCTATACGGGTGGATAGGAGACTGCGTGCAAGGGTTAATGAGAGCAAATCCTCTGCTATGTCAGTTTCTGGTCATTAGAATGTGTGTACTGACAGTGGAGAGCCGATGGAGATTGGAGCGATGGCACCTCGCTCTCAAGAAAAGGACCGCAGATTTTCTGAAGGTTTGTGTTTCTATTGCGGAAATTCTGGTCATTTCATTAAAAGCTGTGTGCTTCGTATGAAGAAAGAAAAAAAAATGGTCAGTCATGCCCGTATTGCCTGTTTAAATTCCAAGGGTGTATTTTTAGCTGCTTCCACTATTGCTCAGGATAAATTAATGGAATTTCGGGTGTTTGTCGATTGTGGGTCTACTCTGAATGTAATTGATGGGGGATTCTTGGAAAAACTCAATTTAAAACCCGAACCTTTGTAATCCCCCATTGCTGTGGTTTCTGTGGATGGCTCCCCTTTGAAGAATGTTACTCTCAAGGTCTGTGAATTTCCTCTCACTATTAATGGTGTTCACCATGAGAAATTGGATTTGGTAGTTTTGAATAACTTGCCTTCTCCGGTGGTGTTGGGATTGCCCTGGTTAAAATTGCACAATCCTATACTGGATTGGTCTACCAATGAAATTAAATCCTGGAGCCATAAATGTTATGACAAGTATTGTAACGGGCGTATTGCAGCTGTGGATAGGGGGGAATTGCCTGTTCCTATTCAGGATTTTTGGAGAGTTTTTTCTGAGAAGGAATCGCAGGTTTTGCCTCCCCATAGAGACTATGATTGTACTATTGAATTTGTCCCTGGAGCGACTCTTCCTAAAAGTCGTTTATTTAACCTTACTATTCCTGAGAGAAAGGCTTTGGAGGAATACATACAGACAAGTTTGGCCGCCGGTCACATTAGGCCCTCTAAGTCTCCTGTGGCGGTTGGATTTTTTTTTGTAAAAAAAAAGGACGGCGGTTTACGTCCTTGTCTGGATTTTCGTGAGATTAACAAAATTACTGTACGCAATCCTTACCCACTGCCATTGATTCCTGATCTGTTTAACCAGTTAGTGGGGGCCAAGTGGTTCTCTAAAATTGACCTTCGGGGGGCATACAGTCTGTTGCGCATGAAGGAGGGTGACGAATGGAAGACTGCTTTTAACACTCCTGTGGGTCATTTTGAGAATTTGGTTATGCCTTTTGGTCTTACTAATGCTCCTGCATTTTTTCAGAATCTTATTAATGACATCCTTAGACCTTTGATCGGCAAAAATGTGGTTGTGTATTTGGATGACATTTTGATTTATTCGCCGGATCTGGAATCTCATTGGCGGAGCGTACGTGAAGTATTACAGTTATTAATTGACAATTCGCTTTTTGCTAAGCTGGAGAAATGTGAATTCGCTGTACAGAGAATTAGTTTTTTGGGCTACATTATCTCCAGCGAAGGTTTTGTGATGGACCCGGTGAAAGTTCAAGCTGTGCAGGAATGGCCTAGGCCTATTGGTTTGAAATCGATACAGAGGTTTTTGGGTTTCGCCAATTATTATAGAAAATTCATTAAAAATTTTTCTATTATTGTCAAACCTCTGACCGATCTCACCAGGAAAGGTGCTGAATTTCCCGTTCAGGTTTTTACGGATCATAAAAATCTGATATATCTTGATGCTGCCAAGCGCCTGAATGCCCGTCAGGCTAGGTGGGCACTGTTTTTCTCGCGGTTTAATTTTTCCGTTACTTACATCCCAGGTACTAAGAATGTTAAGGCGGATGCCTTGTCTCGCAGTTTTTCTCCCATAGTCGGTGCTGAGAAAGAGGAGAACATTTTACAAGAAGGTGTTGTGATAGCTGCTTTGGACTCCGTTTTGGAAGATGAGATTCTTAAAGCACAGGAGAATGCCCCATCTAACACTCCCCATGGGAGGTTGTTTGTGCCTGGGACCTTTAGGAGAGATTTGTTTGTTGAGTGTCACGAATCTCGGTTGGCAGGTCATCCCGGAATCTCTGAGACCAAGAGACTGGTGGGTCGCAGTTTTTGGTGGCCTGGATGGCAGAAGGAAGTCATTAAGTGGGTGCGTCAATGTACTATGTGTGCTAGATCTAAGTCCTCACATACTCCTGCTGCGGGGTTACTTTGCCCTCTGGAGGTTCCCAGTGCTCCTTGGACACATTTGGCTATGGACTTTATAACTGACCTTCCCCCCTCTGAGGGTTTTACTGTCATCTGGGTGGTCGTGGACCGTTTTAGCAAGATGTGTCACTTGGTTCCCTTCGTCAAACTGCCCTGCGCTAAGACTCTCGCTAAGGCCTTTGTCAAGGAAATTGTCAGACTTCATGGCGTTCCTACTGACATTGTTTCTGATAGGGGACCTCAGTTCGTGGCTCGTTTTTGGCGCGCCTTTTGTGACAGGTTGGGAGTTCATTTGTCGTTCTCATCCGGATATCATCCTGAATCTAATGGCCAGACAGAAAGGAAAAACCAGGATGTTGAGCAGTTCTTGCGTTGTTTTGTGGCAGACAATCAAGAGGGGTGGTCTGAGTTTCTGCCACTTGCTGAATTTGCTCTGAACAATCATACATCTTCTTCTGCTGGTTGTTCGCCTTTTTTTTGTTGTTCTGGGAGACATCCGTCGTTTGGGTCGTTCTCCAAGTTGGTATCTGCCGTGCCTGAGGAGGAGAATTTTTCCGGTGATTTGGAGAGAGTTTGGACGGATGTGCGTGTTAATCTTCAGAAGGCTAACAGAAAATCTAAAGACTACTTTGATAGGAAACGACAGGAGGTTTTGTTCGCTGTTGGTGACATGGTTTGGTTGTCCTCTAGGAATCTGCGGTTGAGGATTCCTTCTAAGAAATTGGGTCCCAAGTTTGTAGGGCCCTTTAAGGTGCTTCAGGTTGTCAACCAATCTGCTGTTAGGTTGGAGGTTCCTACCTCCTGGAGAATTAATCCGGTGTTTCATGTCTCTCTGTTGAAAAAAGCTGTTATGTCGGATTGTGACGCCTCTGCCTCTGTTCCTCCGGTGGTGGAGGACGGGGAATATGAAATTTCTCGCATCCTTAATTCTAGACGGTATAGAGGTAGTTTGCAGTATCTCGTGGCCTGGAAAGGTTTCGGACCCGAGGATAACTCATGGGTGAGGTCGGATGATGTTTCCGCGTCCAGACTTATCAGAGCGTTTCACAGGAGATTTCCTGATAAGCCTGGTCCTAGGGGATCCGGAGGATCCTCTTAGAAGGGGGGGTACTGTTAGAACCTTGCTCTTAGGTTTTTTCTATTGCTGGTCACATGACCTTGTTGGCCTATTTAGTCCTGCTCCGCCCTTCTGGCTTTGCTGGACTTCATTGTATTACTACTCTTTAGCTAGCCTGTGCTCAGTATCTAACTCTGTTAGTTTGCTTGGTCTTCGGACCTCTGTGTTCTATATATTTTGTTTGTTCGTCTGTCTGCTACTATTTCTGTTAGGAGGTGTCCATTTTGCTCCCAGTCCCTAGTACTTGTAGGGATTCCTTCCCCACATCTATAGGTCTCCGTACAGACTAGCTGAGGACTTTAGCAGGTCTGATCGCAGGATCAGGTTCCCTGTTACATCGTAGGGATCTAGCTGAGTTCTATCGTAGGGACAGATCTCCTCTCTTTCCTTAGCTCTGGTAGCAGAACATAACACTGATGGAGGTCAGTATAGATGGACTAATAGAGAAAGTCCCACACACAGCTAGAAGCCCAAATATTTTTTCAGAGGTAGATGCAGAAAAAAAATATATTCAGTTTGCAACCTGATGGAGGTCAGTATAGATGGACTAATAGAGAAAGTCCCACACACTGCTAGAAGGCCAAATATTTTTTCAGAGGTAGATGCAGAAAAAAATTATATTCAGTTTGCAACCTGATGGAGGTCAGTATAGATGGACTAATAGAGAAAGTCCCACACACTGCTAGAAGGCCAAATTTTTTTTCAGAGCTAGATGCAGACAAAAAAATATTTTCAGCTTGCAACCTGATGGAGGTCAGTATAGATGGACTAATAGAACAAGTCCCACACACAGCTAGAAGCCCAAATATTTTTTCAGAGGTAGATGCAGAAAAAAATTATATTCAGTTTGCAACCTGATGGAGGTCTGTATAGATGGACTAATAGAGAAAGTCCCACACACTGCTAGAAGGCCAAATATTTTTTCAGAGGTAGATGCAGAAAAAAATTATTTTCAGTTTGCAACCTGATGGAGGTCAGTATAGATGGATTAATAGAACAAGTCCCACACACAGCTAGAAGCCAAATATTTTTTCAGAGCTAGATGCAGAAAAAAATTAAATTCAGTTTGCAACCTGATGGAGGTCAGTATAGATGGACTAATAGAATGATGCTATGCCCAAAAGATATTACTTCACTAGGTGCAGTAAAAAAATTGGTATTCTATACACAGGTGGTATATCTTGCAACACAGATAGGCTACTCCACTGACTAACACACTCTGCAATAGGCCAAAAAGGATTAGCTTTGCTAGATTCAGCCAAATGCTGTGAAAAAAACTTGCACAGCACTGGCACAGACCTGCCTGGCAAAAACTGATAGGAACTGATGTAACCTAGTCCTGAAAAGGACTGCAATTACAATTAGTCTTTACTCCCACAATCTATCTATTTAAGAGCACAGACCTGCCTGATAAAAGTCGTAGGAAATGCTGTAACCTAGTCCTTAAAAGGACTGCAATCACAACTATTCCCTACTCCCAAGCTATCTGTAGATTTGTGCGAAAATTGGCTTGAAATTAACAAGGTATAGCGCACACAGCAACAGCGGTGCCGTCTAACACGCAGCTGCAGCAGTGAGAAAATGGTGGCGACGGGGAAAATGGCTTGGTCTTATAGGGCAAGGACATGTGACATACACTGCCAATGACACATGCTCTTGCTTGTGTGAAAAAAGCACTTCGCTCTGTGTGTGCGCTGCTAATAGGCTGACAGATTGCACCTCCCCACTGTAAATGCGGGAAAGAGAAAATTGGTATATTGGCTGCTGGGTATGTTTAATAGCCATTGGGGTAAATGGCAACTGTCCAATGGGATAAAGCTGTTTGCATCCGTTGGTTTTGAATAGGTGCGGGTCTGTATGTGCCCTTTCTCTATATATATGTTTAGGTCCAAAAAGTTAATTTGGTTGGGGCTGGTGTGGGATGTGAATTCAAGATGAAAGTCATTTTTCTTGATATCTGCCAAAAAGTGATTAAGTGAATTTTGGTCACCTGACCAGATGAATAGAATATCATCGATAAATCTTTGCCAAAGGACCAGGATCGTGTGTAGAGCTTCCCCGGGGTAGATGGCAGATTGTTCCCATCTACCCACGTATAGGTTTGCGTAACTGGGAGCGAACCTGGTCCCCATAGCAGTGCCCCATTGCTGGGTGTAGTAGTGCCCCTCATGTAGGAAGAAGTTATGAGTCAGGATGAAATGCATACAGTCCTAAAAGAACAAGGTTTGCTTACTGGTGCAGACTAGTCTGTGGCCCTGGGTCGTGTCCTGTTTAAGGTTGGGGCGATCTCGTGTACTGTCATGGACTCTACATGCTGTTTATAGGCATGGAGTCACTTCCTGACCTTTTTGGGAAATGCGCTGATCCTGCCGTTCTGCAGGTAGGATATTAGATGATTCCTCATCAACCGATGCCGGAACTCGGCTCTGGGTTCACCGCCATCTGCCATAAGCTCGTAGGCAAATGCTATGGCGAATAAGCCACAGTCATAGTAGTTCTTTTGCTGATCCACATTGATAAATCTCAGATGTTTCAGTGGCTCTTCAAACACTTCACTGTATATGTTGATAATCTGTTTACGGATGGATTGAGACAGATTTCCAGAGTTGATGCTGTCCGCCACAAAGATTTGGCCATTTTTGTAGCAGGTGGTTAGCCAGTGCACCCTCTTCTCATCATAGTGGATTTGTACGGCATTCTTCAGTACAGTATACCCTGGCACTAGAAGAGCGCAGGGGGGCTGCAGGCCATCAAAACCCTCAAACTGATTCTGTAGCAGGTCCTGGGCCATGATGACGATCTCGTCATCCAGAAAGCCTTTCTCCCCTTTGCTCAGCAGTATGGTTAAGTGCTCTGGAGACAGGTTGTCCTTCTTGTCACAGATATCGGGCATCTCTACTTGTGGGGTATCCATCTCTGGGATTACCTCTCTGAGTAGATCAGAAAGTTTTTTTGTAGCAGCTCTCTTGGCCGGTGGCAGCATCTTGGGCTGACTGTCCTCGGAGGTTGGTGTTTTTCTTTTTAGATTTTTCCGGGGAATTGTTGGTTTGTGCCCCTCGTGTGCATCTTGTGCACATACTGGATCGGCAAGATCCTCTCCACTTTCTGCAATGGTGGACGTGGAGTCAGTATCACCTACAGTGTAGGTTGGGCTCTTCTCACCGCTGTCTTGGCTGATGACGTTGTCTTTACGTCTTTTTACGTCTTTTTATAGCAACTGACCTAAAGCTCCTGACTGCCATGATGATGGTGGATTTCGTTGCCAGGAAGGAATACTTTGGCAGTGTTCTCCAATTGCGATGGGATTTCCTGAATCGGGTCAGAAGGCTAAAGCCAATTGATTTGCAGGAAGAGAGAGCCTTGACCAGCAGCTGCTGGCCATAATGGGGACGTCCATGAAGCCTCATGATGGCGTCACTTTCTTTCTTCGTTTTTCTGAAGATGCTTTCTTTCTCCTTTGTATTCCTATAGCTTTGTGTATCCAATAGAGAGTCACACAAAAGACAGCCCCTTTGTGCGCTCAGGCTTTATATAGCATTTACTCCCATTGTGATGTCATAGAGCAGATGATGACATCAGAGTTCCATGTAGATTGTGACATCACCTCCATGTCGATTTTGACATCACAGCTCCAGGCCCAGCTGCTAAGCGCACTTTACTCACATTGTGATGTCATCGAGTAGATGATGAAAAAAAAACTAAGACAAAAACAAAATGAGCAAATACCATCCAGTAGTTGAAGCCATTTCCTTAACCCTATAAACAAGGAACTTTTGTGATTTCGGGTTTGGTGAGGGCATCAAATGCGATCAATCTCTGGGCTTGGAAGTGACTGCCAGATTTACTCGCTTCGTGCTTTTTCTGAAACAAAAAGTAAAAACAATGATGATCAGATGCCTCCAATAATGGCAGCAGGCCCCCCCATCATATTTATACATTTTCTATATTGAGGGTATTATTGAAAGTCCATGGTTACTTACTGGTGTAGACGAGTCTGTGGCCCTTGGTCGAGTTCGGTTGAAGGTTGTGGCGATCTCGTGGACTGTCATGCTGTTTATAGGCATGGAGTCAATTCCTGACCTTTTTGGGAAATGCACTGATCCTGCCATTCTGCAAGCAGGATATCAGATGATTCCTCATCAACCGATGCCGGAACTCGGCTCTGGGTTCACCACCATCTTCCATAAGAACGTGGGCAAATGCTGTGGCGAATAAGCTACAGTCATAGGTAGTTCTTCTGTTGATCCACATCGATAAATGTCAGATGTTTCAGGGACTCTTCAACCACTTCACTGTATATGTTGATAATCTGTTCACGGATGGATTGAGACAGATTTCCAGAGTTGATGCTGTCCGCCACAAAGATTTGGCCATTTTTGTAGCAGGTGGTTAGCCAGTGTACCCTCTCCTCATCATACTGGATGTACAGCATTCTTCAGTACACTATACCCTCGCGCAGGGGGGCTGCAGGCCATCAAAACCCTCAAACTGACTCTGCAGCAGGTCCTGGGCCATGATGACGATCTCGTCATCCAGGAAGCCTTCCTCCCCTTTGCTCAGCAGGATGGTTAAGTGCTCTGGAGACAGGTCGTCCTTATGGTCACAGATATCGGGCATCTCTACTTGTGGGGTCTCCATCTCCGGGGTTATCTCTATGAGTAGATAAGAAAGGTTTTTTGTAGTAGCTCTCTTGGCCGGTGGCAGCATCTCGGGCTGACTGTCTTCGGAGGTTGGTGTTTTTCTTTTTAAATTTTTCCGGGGACTTGTTGGTTGCTGCCCCTCGTGTGCATCTTGTGCACATACTGGATCAGCAAGATCCTCTCCACTTTCTGCAATGGTGGACGTGGAGTCAGTATCACCTAAAATGTAGGTTGGGCACTTCTCACCGCTGTCTTGGCTGATGACGTTGTCTTTACGTCTTTTTATAGCAACTAACCTGAAGCTCCTGACTGCCATGATGATGGTGGATTTCGTTGCCAGGAAGGAATCCTTCAGCAGTGTTCTCCATTTGCGTTCAGATTTCCTGAATCGGGTCAGAAGGCTATAGCCAGTTACTTGCAAGAAGAGAGAGCCTTGACCAGCATCCGCTAGCCATAATGGGGAAATCCATGAATCCTCATGGTGGCGTCACTTTCTTTCTTCGTTTTTCTGAAGATGCTTTCTTTCTCCTTCGTATTCCTATAGCTTTGTGTATCCAATAAGGAGTCACACAAAAGACAGCCCCGTTTGTGTGCTCAGGCTTTATATAGCTATCAAAAAGCAGTGGCGCTGGTAGGTGGTCAATTGGGTTTGCAGCAAATTTGGAACAAGAGCTACTACTTGTCCAGATAGTGTCAACGATTGATACCAAGAGTAGAAATATGTTAGGTAAATTCGCGCTGCCCTAAAGACCAAGGTTTGGGTCAATTAAAGAACCCTAAATGAAACACTTGCTAAGTAGCATGGATCAAAGAATGTTAATTTTAAAAGGTCAGTTTCTTGAATATAGGTTTAAAAAGATAAAAACATAGAGTAAGATCATAAGACTGAAAATGGAGATAAAATTAACAAAGATAAGGATGAAATCCTGGTTGAGATCCACTTTTGTCCGATAGTTTTAGAGGGGTGCACCAATTTGTTGTGGTGGTGGGAGACTTCTGCTAGAGAGAGAAAGATAAGGAGGAGATGAGTTAGTGGATGTGGTAGTTATTGCTATTGTTGCTAAGAGTTAGGGGACCGGCGATAGTTACCTGGCGGTTTAGTGGTTCTAGTATAATCACACAGGTAGCGGGGTCATCCACGAGTGCTGCAGGAAGATGCTAGTTGAAGTCAATAGAGCATTAATTAGGTATCACATGTCACCAGTTAGAGTGGATAGTATACTGTATATACAGTTTTACTCTTTACCGGTTACTGGATTGAAAGAGGTCCTGGTTGAGGTGTTGTGCTGGATAGTGTTTAGGACCAACTGGAGGTGATAATGGTGAAGGTTCCTTTGTATGAACCTGTGAGAATGGTCAGGTCAAGTGGATAATGTTGAAATAAAGAAAGTTACTTGCTTTCAAGGAGAGCTATGTGCTAGACATTGCACATGTAAATCCCCCTTTAGAGGTAGTAAAGCGTGATTCGATCAGTCTGGCTGTATTCTAGAGAGAGTTTTCCCTAAGGGTACAGTTGCGACCTTATGGGTAGATAAGTATATGGTCAGTTCAGGTTGGTAGGTTTCTGAGCCAGTGGGGATTTGCCTGTAATGAAGAGAGGATGAGGTGTCAGAGGCAGCAGTGTGCAACACTGCAATGTAGGGCACCCAGATAAGTAACATATAAGGCTTGGCTTTGTTGGAGGTAGCACTCTAGGAGAGATGTGCCTTAAAGTTCCTGTTATGGGTAACGGAGATTTGACAGCTTACCTCCGTTCCATGATGCTGTGGAGAGCTTTGTCTTGAGGATGCAGTGGTGGGTACGGAGATGTGTATCTTACCTCCGTTCACTTGGACTTGCCTCCTCCAGGTGAGTAGGTCAGCGGTAGAGGGGAGCGAGGAGTGGAGGAGCAGAGTCCCGGCCTGTGACTTGTGCTCCGCGATGAACTCGGGTAGTGGTGCGGCGATGGCGCAGGGCCTTTCAGGACCTGACGTGACGTCACGATCACGTGTGGAGCACGTGATTTAGTTAGATACGGTGTGGCAGAAGTACCAATTCCGACGCGTTTCGAAAGCGACGACTTTCTTCATCAGGGATGGTGCAACTTCTGCCTGTAGTCCTTTATATAGTTGATGTCCATTAGTTTTAATTGATAAGTCCATCCTTATTGGTAGTTCACTTGATCAGTCATCGTTAGTCATTAAAAGCAAAGATTTCAATCTCAGTGTTGAGTCCTTTTGGTTTCAATATCTAAAAGCTTTCCCTCCGTGACATGCTTTTTATATAATTGCCTTTTCTCCAGTTTTTTGGTACAGTTTGTATACCCATTATCTGGGTGCCTGCTACGTTGCCCCCATGTATTTCTGAATAATGTACAGAAAGGGGGTGTCCAGAAAAGTGGTTTTTAATATTCCTTAGGTGTTCATTGATGCTTTTATACATGGGACGTTTGGTATGTCCTATGTATATCTTTCCACATGGGCATTTTAAACAATAAATAACGCCAGGTGTGGAACAAGTAATAAAGTCAGTAATGGGGTATTCTTTTTGCGGCGTTATAATAGTTCTTTGTTTGGAGGTTAATGAATGTTTGCAAGCCTTGCATTTTCTGCATGGAAAAAAGCCTTTCAGTTTTTTTGTGAATATGCTGGAAGTATTGTTGTGCTTGGATGGGTTTCTTACTGATGGGGCAATTAAATTCCCCAAATTTTGAGCCTTCCTAAAAACAAATCTCGGGTTTGGTGCTAATTTGCCCCCCAGAGTCTTGTCATCATTAAGTATATCCCAATGTTTTTTCACAATTTTACAGGTTAGGTGGATATTCGAATTGTATTTTAGAATTATCGGGATATCTATAGCGGTTTCTTTACATGTAGGGTTGGGCTTAGCATTCTTGTCTTTTAGTAACCGGTTCCCAGGAATTTTCTGGACTTTATTTTTTGTTGATTAAGTGCTCTGGAGACAGGTCGTCCTTATGGTCATAGATATCGGGCATCTCTACTTGTGGGGTCTCCATCTCCGGGATTATCTCTCTGAGTAGATCAGAAAGGTTTTTTGTAGTAGCTCTCTTGGCCGGTGGCAGCATCTCACGCTGACTGTCTTCGGAGGTTGGTGTTTTTCTTTTTAGATTTTTCCGGGGGACTTGTTGGTTGCTGCCCCTCGTGTGCATCTTGTGCACATACTGGATCGGCAAGATCCTCTCCACTTTTTGCAATGGTGGACGTGGAGTCAGTATCACCTACAGTGTAGGTTGGGGTTTTTGTCACCGCTTTCTTGGCTGATGACGTTGTCTTTACGTCTTTTTATAGCAACTAACCTGAAGCTCCTGACTGCCATGATGATGGTGGATTTCGTTGCCAGGAAGGAATCCTTCAGCAGTGTTCTCCATTTGCGATCGGATTTCCTGAATCGGGTCAGAAGGCTAAAGCCAGTTGACTTGCACGAAGAGAGAGCCTTGACCAGCAGCCACTGGCCATAATGTGGACGTCCATGAATCCTCATGATGGCGTCACTTTCTTTCTTCGTTTTTCTGAAGATGCTTTCTTTCTCCTTCGCATTCCTATAGCTTTGTGTATCCAATAGGGAGTCACACAAAAGACAGCCCCGTTTGTGCGCTCAGGCTTTATATAGCATTTACTCCCATTGTGATGTCATAGAGCAGATGATGACATCAGAGTTCCATGTAGATTGTGACTTTACTGCCATGTAGATTTTGACATCACAACTCCAGGCCCAGCTGCTAAGGGCACTTTACTCCCATTGTGATGTCATCGAGTAGATGATGACATCATTGTTCCATGTAAGATTGTAACATCACAGCTCCAGGCCCAGCTGATAAGGGCTCCCCAGTAAGATTGATGGTGGCTCTACAGCTATATACACTTATTATTTGACCCTTGTTCATACATTTCCAGCCACATTCTGCATAAAATGGTATGAGGAGGCGCGTCTGTGTGTAGTTATATTTCCAATGAAGTATATGGAGAACATAGTGGGGGGGATTGATGGACCGCCATTCACCCGATAGGTGAGGATACCAGAGACGGCATTTATGGCATTTGCAGTAAAGGTTAAGTGCCCCTTAATGTGGCTAAAGCGTTGACGTGCATTCAGTGGTTGGTGCAAGAGAAGGAACTTTCTGTAATTCCATGTATTACAGAGAATAAGATGCCCACAATATGACATAGTGAAGAGCCCTAACATTGTTATTTCTGAAACAATCCAAATCATTTTTGGAAACTTCAGTTTATAACCTTTTTATAGAAATGTTATGAAATATACAAAAATGAGAAAAAATATTTTTTTTATTGATTTCTAAAACTCTTACTAAAATATGTATTTTTGGATAAACCTTTAGAAAAACTCAAGCTTTATACTTGTTTTGTACAATAAAGTCTTTCCTGAATACTGAGTTGGTTACATTATTTCCCATTGTGATTATGAAGCTTTTCCACATCGTTAATATTATTTTTATTTCCTATTACATTTGGGTCGTATACCTGCACTCCGGCCATGGGGTGATGTGAGGGAATGTGTTTAACATGTGTCCACACCCTTTGGGTCACTTTAAGATCTATCTGATCAGCTTTTAGGCCTTTGTCTGATGAGGAATCGAACTGTTCTGGACGTATCTTTTAGAAAACATTTTTTTTCTAAATTCAGTTCTCGTCTTTATCCGATCCACAGACAGAGCAGTCTGAGTCCCCACTCCTTAAAATGTCACTAATTGTCTCCTAACATATTATCCAGAGGGTAAATAGACCCAATATAAGGGATACATTAAAAACTTTTATTAATTTTAATTTAATAGTGGTCTATACTTAAAACTACTATAGTGGACATGTATTGTATCAGTATAGAAGAGGGTTTGCCAGCATTGGAACACCTCTTTAATCAGCTGCAGATAGTCAACCTTTTTTTGTATACAAATATTTCCCTAGCTAGATCATGGCTGCTGCCCATGAATCTACAGTATGTAGCATTTCATAGATATATCAGTTTTGCCTAAACAGGCTACATCAGGGGGCTAGAGCTACCACTTAAGAAACTAAAAAGCAAACATATGTAGCTCCCCCGACCAGTTTTGCCTATACAGGCTTCATCACAGGGCTAGAATTATACTGTGGGGGGAAGGCGGCACACATTACTCAATTTATGCTGTAGCAGTACCGACCCCAGGCAGCACTAGTCAGCTGCTTCAGGACCAGCCCATGGGGCATATGCCCCTCTGACCCCCAGCCCTCCCCTGTAAATAACAGTATTATAACACGATTAGTACTAAACCCTCTATATATTCCCCCTGAGGTTCCACCACCTTCTGTACTAAGTATTCTATGACGATACATAATTGATTCAGATACATGGCTCAGATACACAGCTGCTAGATATTAATTGAATTCTTTATTAGTTTCATACAAGATATCACATGTAGAAGTTCCACCAGTCGTGTGGGGCAATAGTCATGTGGCCCTGATGATGATGATGGGCCCTGGACTCACAGAGAGTTGTCCGTCAGCACTCAGGAGAGGAAAAAACCCCAGTGGAGGAAACTTCTAGGGAACCATGGCTGATGGACTGCCCTTCCCCTGGGCGGTGCTGGATCAAGGCAGCCTGTGCCGCCACATCATTGACTTGTCACAGCTGTCACCTCCATCTGTACCCCATCTTCATTGTGGGACTCCAGATCGCTGATAGTGATCTGCAGAAAGTGGAAACCGAACTAATCATGGAGCAGCCGAATATTACATATCAGACACGTTCACACAAATTACTGCCAGACACTGCCGCTCATTACACTCCCATTACCTGGATTATATTTGGTCCATGGTGATGACAGAAACACTGACACTTGTTATAGCCGCTTTGTGCTCTTTCTGAAACAAAGTAAAAACAATAGATCAGATGCCCCCAATAATGGCAGCACGCCTCCTCCTATCATATTCATTGTGATGTCATCGACGAGATGGTACAATCAAAGTTCCATGTACATTGTGACATCACAGCCATAATGTAGGTACGAACAAAATGAGAAAATCCCCTGCAGTAGGTAAAGAAATGGTAATAGTACAAGTAAATAACATAGGGAACCTGGTCATCCCACCGCGACAAGTTGAACCCAATCAGGACGGTCACTGACTCTTTTAGTTCACCTCGCTATGTGTCAGCAGACCTCAAAATAGAGGGGGGTAGAGCAGGACTCAGACCTGACTGTTTTGCACTTGTCTATGGAAAGCTATATGTACAAGATGTGCAGCCCAAAAAGGGGGAGCCACGTCTCTGTAAGAACATAGTGCAAAAAACTAAAGCAAAACCAAACAAATGAGCCGGAACGTATAGTGATATAAGTGCCATACGTTCACACTGTGGCCATTTAACAGAAAAGAAACCTAAGACAAAAACAAAAGGAGGAAATACCATCCAGTGGTTGAAGACATTTCCTCCACCCTTTAAACATGGAACTTACGTGATTTCGGGTTTGGTGAGGGCATCAAATGCAATCCATTTCTGGGCCTGGATGTGACGGCCAGATTTACTTGCTTCGTGCTTTTTCTGAAACAAAAAGTAAAAACAATGAAGATCAGATGCCTCCAATAATCGCAACAGGCCCCCTATTATATTTATACATTCACTATATTGATGGGATTATGGAAAGTCCATGGTTACTTACTGGTGCAGACTGGTCTGTGGCCCCAGGTCGTGTCCAGTTGAAGGTCGATCTCTTTCACCGTTATAGACTCCACTCCGTTTATAGACATGGAGTGACTTCTTGACTTTTTTGGGAAATCCGCTTCATAGACTCTACATGCCGTTTATAGACATGGAGTGACTTCTTGCCTTTTTTGGGAAATCCGCTTATCCTGCTGTTCTGCAGGAGAGTCGATGATTCCTCATCTGCCGATGCTGAAGCTCTGCTCTGGGTTCATAAATATTTTGAGACGGAAAGAGACAAAACATCACAATACAATGAGGATACAATGAGACTCACCACCATGTCTGACAACACTTTGGTTATATACATATACAGTATTTGGCCCCCTTGAACTTTTCTACCTTTTGCCACATTTCTGGCTTTAAACATAAAGATATAAAATTCTAATTTTTTTGGGAAGAATCAACAACAAGTGGGACACAATCGTGAAGTGGAACAAAATTTATTGGATATTTTAAACTTTTTTT
Source organism: Phyllobates terribilis (assembly GCF_046119375.1). NCBI lineage: Eukaryota > Metazoa > Chordata > Amphibia > Anura > Dendrobatidae > Phyllobates > Phyllobates terribilis. The sequence continues at coordinate 677,333,231 of NW_027362763.1, read as the reverse complement.
AACAAATTCAAAACTGAAAAGTGGGGCATGCAATATTATTTGGACCCCTTGAGTCAATACTTTGTAGTGCCACCTTTTTCTGCGATTACAGCTGCAAGTCGCTTGGTGTATGTCTCTATCAGTTTTGTACTTCTAGAGGCTGAAATTCTTGCCCATTCTTCCTTGCAAAACAGCTCGAGCTCATTGAGGTTGGATGGAGGAGCTTGTGAACAGCAGTTTTCAGCTTTTTGCACAGATTCTCGATTGGATTCAGGTCTGGACTTTGACTTGGCCATTCTAACACCTAAATACGTTTATTTTTGAACCATTCTAATGTAGATTTTGCTTTATGTTTGGGATCATTGTCTTGTTGGAAGATAAATCTCCGTCCCAGTCTCAGGTCTTTTGCAGATTCCGACAGGTTTTCTTCCAGAATGGTCCTGTATTTGGTTCCGTCCATATTGCCATCAATTTTAACCATCTTCCCTGTCCCCTGTTCCCAAGCCCAAACCATGATGCTGCCACCAACATGTTTGACAGTGGGGATGGTGTTTTGAGGGTGATGAGCTGTGTTGCTTTTACTCCAAACATATCGTTTTGCATTGTGGCCAAAAAGTTCGATTTTGGTTTCATCTGACAAGAGCACCTTATTCCACATGTTTGGTGTGTCTTCCAGGTAGCTTGTGGCAAACTTCAAAAGAGACTTTTTATGGATATCTTTGAGAAATAGCTTTCTTCTTCCTACTCTTCCATAAAGGCCAGATTTGTGCAGTGTACGACTGATTGTTGTCCTATGGACAGACTCTCCCACCTCAGCTGTAGATCTCTGCAGTTCATCCAGAGTGATCATGGTCCTTATGGCTGAATCTCTGATCAGTCTTCTCCTTGTTGGAGATGAAAGTTTAGAAAAGTGGTTCTCAACCTTTCTAATGCCGTGACCCCGCAATACCGTTCCTCATGTTGCGGTGACCCCAAACCAAAAAATAATTTTGGTGGCTACTTCAAAACTCTAATTTTGCTACATTTATGATTCGGAATGTAAATACCTGATATGCATTATGTATTTTTTTTTTTAACAATGTGTTTATTGAATTTTGCACAAAAATCAGAACATACAATCTATAGGGCCAACAGATGCCCAAAACTGTGCCCCAACCTCTGGGCTTACAAAATGTACAAAATGAACAGTATAAAAATAAAATAAAAGGAAAATACATATACATAAAAGAAAACAAAAGAAAAAAGAATGGATTAATTACATTAAATTCCCCATATATTAGATGGTTGTGAGAAATAATTTATATCCGTAAGTGCTGTGAATGTCGCATGGCTCATATTTACACTATTGCAAGATCGGAGGTGCAAGGTAGGGAGAGGGGCCCAGAATCGTCCCGCGCGTCACCCAAACTCAGAACGGCACACAAAATATCCCGCTACCTCAGCGATCCCCATGTATAGACAATGGGCTGTTTAACCAAGGTTCCCTTATTTTATCAGTTTTCTTCTTTGCCTTGAGTGTGTGTGCCAGAGCCCTTTCATATTGACAGTTCGTGTTCAGTCTGGTCACTCTCCCCCACCGTAGGGATGCCCACTCCTTTCCATTTAGCCGCGATAGCTGATCTAACTGCGATCAGAATATGTGACAAAATTCCTCTAATTTCCCAGGGGACATCCATTAATCCTATATGAAGTATTCCCATACGTGTTATCTCTAGGTGAGTCCCCAGTACATCCCATATCAAACTATCCAATGCCCCCCATAGTGATTGAAGTTTTGGACATGTGGTCCAATGAGCCTTCCCCATTGCATCCTCTCCAACATAAAGATGATGATTCAGACCCGAAGTGTACCATCTGTGCCGGGTAGTAGTACCATCTCATGTGCGTCTTTTTAAGCTGCTCTAGGTGGTTTAAACACGACGAAACTCGCTGGACCTCATCCAAACCATCCCGCCAGTCCTGAGGGTCCGTCAAAATTCTTAGATCCCGTTCCCAACGAGTCATATACGTCAATTTATTGTTACGGGTCCGGGTGGTGGAACCTCTGTGCCGAGGTGCAAGGAGGGACCCAGAGGGGCGTGACTAAGTATCCACCCGAACTGACCCTGGTCGTACGGCAGCAAACGACACCGTGACCAGGGAGGATCCGGGCAGAGGGACCAGGTGCTACTCTGGGGATGACCTTGTAAGAGAGCAGGTGGCTCCCACGGGTCAGATGGCTGGGACTGACCGGTATGGTGGATGGACACGGCAAGCAGGCGGAAGTCTCTGGTAGCTGACAGGTGGTCACAGTTCGAGAAAGTAGGGCAAGTAGCAGTCTTTAGGTTTACCAGGTAGGTGGTCACAGCAAGTGACGGCAGGGTCTCCAGGCAGGCTGGCAGAAAACAGGCAGGTGCTCCCAGGTGAGCGGGCAGACAGACGAGGCGGGTAACTGACAGGTAACTGGTGGGCGCTCCCAGGTGAGCGGGCTGACGGACACAGCAGGTAACAGGCAGGTAACTGGTGGATGCTCCCAGGTGAGCGGTCTGACAGACGAGGCAGGCGGATGCTCCCAGGTGAGCGGGCAGATAGCCAAGGCAGGTAACAGGTGAGCGCTCCAGGTGAGCAGGCTGGCAGGCTCGGCAGGTAACGGACAGATAACAGGCTGGCAGGCAGGACGAGAAGTCAGGCTAGCAGTGGAACCTGAGGGCTGAAGCACAGGTGAGACACAGTGCAAACAACTTTGCTCGGGCACCTCCATTTTGGAGGAGGTGCCTTATATATGGGAAGTCCTCCGGCAATTGGCCGGGGACTCCTTAGGATGACGCGCGCGGCCCCTTTAAGAGAGGGGGAGCGCGCGCGCGCCCTAAGCACAGTGCCCGGGAAGGAGCGCGCGCCGGCAGCAGCGAGGGAAGGAGCGCTGGAGGACGCCGCGCGCTGAACAGGAAGGTGAGAGGGACGGCGTCTCTGCCTAGCAGGAGGCAGAGACGCCGATGCTACAGTACCCCCCCTTTAGGCCCCCCCTTTTTTAGGCCAGAGAGAAATTTCTCAAGGAGAAGCGGAGTGTTGATTTTCTCCCTGGGTTCCCAAGTTCTTTCCTCAGGACCAAACCCCTTTCAATCCACCAGAAAAAAAGGTTCTCCCTCTTACCCTCTTGGTGGCCAGGATACTCTCCACTTCAAAGACGTCCTCAGCAGAAACCAGAGTAGGAGGAGTACCTGGATTGTCGGAAAAAGTGTTAAGGACAACGGGTTTGAGGAGGGATACGTGGAAAGAGTTGGGAATGCGTAGGGTGGCCGGGAGTTTTAATTTGTAGGCCACTGGGTTAATTTACCTGAGGACTTCGAAGGGTCCGATGAACCGAGGGCCCAACTTGTAGGAGGGTACTTTGAGCCGCACATATTTGGAAGCGAGCCAAACCTTGTCTCCCGGACGGAATTGAGGTGGATCCAGACGTCTCTTATCAGCATATCTCTTCATCCGCTCGGAGGACAGAAGAAGAGCGGACCTGGTACTCTCCCATATAGTAGAAAATTCGCTGACAAGAGACTCTGCGGCAGGGTTGTCCACAGAAGCGGAGACAGGAACTGGAATCCGGGGGTACTGGCCAAAGACCATAAAGAACGGGGATTTGGAAGAGGATTCGCTCTCATGTTTATTATAAGAGAACTCGGCCCATGGTAGGAGATCCACCCAATCCGAATGGTGGGCATTAACAAAGTGCCGGAGGTAGCTGGTCAGGATCTGATTGATCCGCTCCACTTGACCATTGGACTGTGAGTGGTAAGCGGAGGAGAAATCCAGGGTGACGTCTAGCAGCTTACATGTGGCTCTCCAGAACTGTGAGGTGAACTGAACCGCACGATCCGACACGATGTGGAGGGGTAGGCCATGGAGACGGAAGATGTGGCGGATAAAGTCTTTAGCCAGCTCGGGTGCAGATGGGAGACCAGGCAGGGGAACGAAGTGGGCCATTTTAGAAAAGCGGTCAACGACCACCCAAATGACTGTACAACTGGCAGAAACAGGAAGATCGGTGATAAAGTCCATAGCAATGTGCTGCCATGGAGCACCAGGTACGGGCAGGGGCAAGAGATGGCCAGCTGGTAGATGTCTAGGAACTTTGTTACGGGCACAGGATGAACAGGCCGCGACGAAGTCTACAACGTCCTTACGCAGGGTATGCCACCAGTAATGTCGGGCAATGAGCTGGAAGGTCTTCTTTTGGCCAGCATGGCCAGCTAGTTTAGAAGAATGTCCCCAGCGAAGAACCCTCTCCCGAGCTGGTACTTCTACAAACGTCTTACCGGGTGGAAGACGAGTCAGATCCAAGGGGGCCACATTCATCACCTTGGAGGAGTCAATGATGTGCGTAGGCTCCTCCTCTTGATCAGAGGACAGGAAGGACCGGGACAAGGCATCAGCTTTAACGTTCTTATCCGCCGGGCAAAAAACAACGACCACCGGGCCTGGCGAGGATTGAGTCTCTGGGCATTTTTGAGATATGCCAGGTTTTTGTGATCCGTGTAGATAATTACCGGATATAGGGCCCCTTCAAGCAGATAGCGCCACTCCCCCAGTGCCAATTTGACGGCTAGCAGTTCACGGTCTCCTATGGAATAGTTGCGCTCAGACGAGGAGAAGATTTTGGAGAAGAAGCCGCAGGTTACCATTCTCCCGGTAGAAGATTTTTGGGTGAGTACCGCTCCGGCTCCGGAGGAGGAGGCATCAACCTCCAGGTAGAATTGTTTATTACAGTCCGGACGGTGCAGGACGGAAGCAGAGGCGAAGGCTTTCTTTAAAGAAAGGAAGGCCTCCTCGGCTTCAGGCGACCATACCTTGGGATTTGCCCCCTTACTGGTAAGCGCAGATATGGGAGCAGTCCGGGAAGAGAAGTGTGGGATGAAAAGACGATAGTAATTGGCGAAGCCCAGGAATCGCTGTATCTCCTTCAAACCTTCTGGACGGGGCCATTTTAGAACGGAAGAGAGCTTCTCGAGATCCATTTGCAGACCTGTCTGGGAGATAACATAGCCCAAGAAAGGTAGGGAGGTCTGGTCGAAGAGGCACTTCTCGTATTTGGCATAGAGGTGGTTCTGCCGAAGCCTAAGCAGGACCTGACGAACATCCCTTCGGTGTGTGGGGAGATCCGGAGAGAAGACCAAGATATTGTCCAGGTATACCACTACGCAGTAGTACAGGAGGTCGCGGAAGATGTCGTTGACCAGCTCTTGAAAGACAGCGGGAGCGTTACAGAGACCAAAGGGCATCACAAGGTACTCATAGTGACCGTCCCGGGTATTGAATGCTGTCTTCCACTCGTCTCCTTGACGGATATGGACCAGGTTATATGCTGCTCGTAGATCCAGCTTGGAGAAGATCCTAGCGCCCTTAAGATGGTCAAACAATTCGGAGATGAGCGGCAGTGGGTATTTGTTTTTTACAGTGATTAGATTGAGTCCTCTGTAGTCAATACAGGGACGTAGCGAGCCGTCTTTCTTTTTGACAAAGAAGAATCCGGCTCCAGCTGGGGAGGTAGATTTTCGGATTAATCCCCTAGCCAGATTTTCTTCAATGTATTCAGACATGGCCCGGGTCTCGGCTGCAGACAACGGGTAGATACGCCCACGGGGAGGAGTGGCGCCAGGTACCAGGTCGATCGGGCAGTCATATGGCCTATGGGGTGGCAACGTCTTTGCTTCCTTTTTGCCGAAGACGTCCGCATAGGGCCAATAAGGAGCCGGGAGACCTGGTAGATTAGCTGGAGTAGGCGGAGGGCGAGCTGGGTGGACCGGAAGCAGGCAGGTCTTATGGCAGTCTGGACCCCACCGGAGTACTTCACCGGATCGCCAGTTCAATACGGGTTCGTGTGTCTGGAGCCAAGGTAGACCTAGCAACAGGGAGTGAGAGAGTCCGGACAGCACATGGAATGAGATTTCCTCAGAGTGCAGCATTCCCACCTGCAGGGTTATGGGTTCAGTGACGAGCAGGATGGTCACCGGGAGAAGTCTTCCATCCACGGAGGCGACTGACAATGGTTCAGCCAGGGGCTTGGTGGGAATACGGTATCTCTCTACCAAAGACTGGGAGATGAGGTTTCCAGTAGCTCCAGAATCCAGGTGGGCAAGTTCAAAGTGACGGTTTTCTCCCCAAGCAATAGAAACCGACAAAGTCAGAGACGGAGAGGGCTTACTTTTGTCTAGGACAACCTCTCCGAGCGGTCCTAGACACTGGCGTTTCCCAGCTTCTCCGGGTAGGAAAGGATGGAGTGCTCCATACTACCACAATAGAAACAGCTTCCCTCGGCTCGGCGAGATTCTTGGCGAGATTTGACCATCTTGGTCTGGTCGATCTGCATAGGTTCAGGCGAGTGCGCCCGGGGAGTGACTGGTTGAGAGGCAGGTCTCAGGGAAATAGGAGCAGAGCGAGAAAAGTCTCTCTCCCAGGCAGTCTCTTTGGCACGTTCTTGGAACCGGATGTCAATCCGGGTAGCTAGTGACACCAGGTCATCCAGAGTGGTAGGAATGTCCCGACCAGCTAACTCGTCCTTAATCCGGCCGGAAAGAACCTCCCAGAAGACGGACACCAGGGCCTCCTTTTCCCAGGCAAGCTCAGAAGTGAGGGTGCGGAACCGTATGGCATATTGGCCCACGGTGAGACTCTCTTGGCGGAGACGTAGCAGAGAGGAGGCAGAAGATGTTTTCCGTCCAGGTTCATCGAAGACTTTCCGGAAAGCAGCGAGGAAAGACGGCAGGTCGGACACCAGGGGGTCCCCTCTCTCCCACAGGGGATTTAGCCATGCCAGTGCCTCCCCAGTGAGATGGGACATGATGAAGGCCACCGTGGCCCGGTCGGAGATGAACTGGTATGCCAATAGCTCAAAGTGCAGGGTGCACTGGTTTATGAAACCCCGAGCTAAAGCAGGTTTGCCGGCAAAGCGTGGAGGTGCCAGAAGCCGAGGTCCATAGCCGGGTGCCATGAAGGGACTGGATTGCGGTACCGCAGGAATAGGCACGGCTGGGCCAGAGGTAGACATAGACGAGTCACACAATGCGCCTAGACGAGAGTAGATAGGCCAGTACCACTTCCTGCTGAGTTTTCTGACGTAAGACTTCCTGGTGCAGATCGGAGATCTGGGGCCACCGGGTTCCATGGCCCGAGCAAACTGTTACGGGTCCGGGTGGTGGAACCTCTGTGCCGAGGTGCAAGGAGGGACCCAGAGGGGCGTGACTAAGTATCCACCCGAACCGACCCTGGACGTACAGCAGCAAACGACACCGTGACCAGGGAGGATCCGGGCAGAGGGACCTGGTGCTACTCTGGGGACGACCTTGTAAGAGAGCAGGTGGCTCCCATGGGTCAGATGGCTGGGACTGACCGGTATGGTGGATGGACACGGCAAGCAGGCGGAAGTCTCTGGTAGCTGACAGGTGGTCACAGTTCGAGAAAGCAGGGCAAGTAGCAGTCTTTAGGTTTACCAAGAAGGTGGTCACAGCAAGTGACGGCAGGGTCTCCAGGCAGGCTGGCAGAAAACAGGCAGGTGCTCCCAGGTGAGCGGGCAGACAGACGAGGTGGGTAACTGACAGGTAACTGGTGGGCGCTCCCAGGTGAGCGGGCTGACGGACACAGCAGGTAACAGGCAGGTAACTGATGGACGCTCCCAGGTGAGCGGTCTGACAGACGGGGCAGGCGGATGCTCCCAGGTGAGCGGGCAGATAACAGGCAGGTAACAGGTGAGCGCTCCAGGTGAGCAGGCTCGGTAGGTAACGGACAGATAACAGGCTGGCAGGCAGGACGAGAAGTCAGGCTAGCAGCGGAACCTGAGGGCTGAAGCACAGGTGAGACACAGTGCAAACAACTTTGCTCGGGCACCTCCATTTTGGAGGAGGTGCCTTATATATGGGAAGTCCTCCGGCAATTGGCCGGGGGCTCCTTAGGACGACGCGCGCGGCCCCTTTAAGAGAGGGGGAGCGCGCTTGCGCCCTAAGCACAGTGCCCGAGAAGGAGCACGCGCCGGCAGCAGCGAGGGAAGGAGCGCTGGAGGACGCCGCGCGCTGAACAGGAAGGTGAGAGGGACGGCGTCTCTGCCTAGCAGGAGGCAGAGACGCCGATGCTACATTTATCGTCCAGATCTGGATCGTTTAGAACCCTATAAAGTATAGAAACCCCCTTAGAACCGGTCTTAGCGTGGAGAAAGTAACCCATAGCTCTTTTATCCTTAGGTAGAATAAAAAAGGGGGATGTCTGTGTAGAGTGGAGTAAATGCCTTATTTGCAAATACTGGTAAAACAAGGGCCGTAGGTCCGGGAATCTCATAACTAGTTTATCAAAAGGAATTATTACATTGTCCTCCAACAGGTCTGCTAGCGATTGAACTCCAGCTGTCACCCAACGTTGAAGGTTAATATATGGAATATGATATTCTAGAGCTCGTAAAGAGATCTCAGTCCTGGGGCGTAACAGCAGTTTGGATGCCAAATTCCTCCAACAGTGCATAGTAGCCTCCGATATTGGTAACACGGCCACCATAGTGCTTCGCTTCACTACTTCTGTCTCCAATATTAATCTGGTAGAATGGTTTCGGGCAAGTAAGGACTCTATTTGTGACCGCTGTCCATGTTCCACCAGTCCCTGATTCCCGTCAAGACCGCCGCTCTATAGTAGGCTATGAGATTGGGCATGCCCATCCCTCCCATGTCATATGGATAATACAGAAGTCTACTAGACACCCTCGGTCTCCTATTGTCCCAAACGTAATTATTAGCCAGTCTTTGAAGGGTATTTATGATTTTAGAAGGGATTTTAATTGGAATACACCTAAAATAGTATAACATTTTTGGAAGGACCTTCGTTTTAAAAATATTTATCCTGGCTATCCACGATGCAACAACGTTTTGTAATACCGCCAGCTCCTCCCGCACTGTATTTATCAGTCTAGTAAAATTTACTTCCACCAATTGTTTTGAAAGGGTTAAGGTGATACCCAAATACGTCATTCCTTCCTGCGCCCACTGAAAAGGGTATACCCCTTCCAGTCTTTGCCTAAGTGACAACGGAATAAGAATCGGCAGGACCACCGTCTTAGTTACATTCAGTTTATAATACGAGATGTTTGTAAACGTTTTGAGATCGGACATAATGGCAGAGAAGGACCTGTCCAGATCAGTGCACGGGATAACCACATCGTCTGCATATAGACCGATTTTGTGGGAGGACCCCCCCCCCCATCGAGATGCCCGAAATCTCTGAGTTATTTCTCATCTTTTCAGCCAACGGCTCCATACATAACGAAAATATGATTGGAGATAAGGGGCAGCCCTGCCGTGTCCCGTTTGTTATGGGGAAGGATTCAGAGAGGAAACCAGACCTCAAAACCTTAGCGGAAGGAGTGGAGTACAATGCGTTAATCGCAGACAGAATAGGTCCTTTTAGTCCAAATTTAAGCAAAACACTTTTAAGGTATCCCCAGTGCACCCTATCAAACGCTTTCTCAGCATCTAGCGACAGGAGTGCACTGGGGGGGCCGCTCAACTCTGCCACTTTAATCAGATCCAACATCCTCCTTGTACCATCTTTAGCTTCCCTACCAGCTACAAAACCAACTTGATCCGAGGATATCAGGGAAGGAACGACACGGTTTAGTCTAACAGCCAAGAGCTTGGTAAAGATCTTTACATCACTATTCAAAAGTGCTATTGGTCTAAAATTACCTGGAGAATCAGGGGTCTTTCCAGGCTTAGGCAATGTGACGATCTTAGCCTCCAAATTAGGTACTGCTACCTTTCCCGAGTCTCTCCAGGTATTGTATAACCTGATATGGTATGGGGTAAGAATTTTTTGGAAACCACGATAGCTATACTGTTTGGGCCAGGGGTCTTATGACATTTGGATGAAACAATAACATCTTTCAGTTCAACTTCTGTGAAGGGGGCATTCAATAATTGTAACTGTTCCCGGGAAACCTTCGGGAGCTTCAAATCACTCAAATATTGATCAATATCTGACTGTTGTGGCGGTGGGGTATCAACATCATCTTTTAAGTTATATAAAGATTTATAGTATGCAGCAAAGACTGCAGCTATGTCCTTCGGACTTCTGGCTATCAACCCTTTCGAGTCCCGTAGATGATCTATTCTGGATTTAGCAGCCCTTTTCTTGACCCGCCTGGCCAAAACGGCTCCCGGCCTATCTCCCATGGCGTAGTGACTAAGTTGGAACTTGTGGAGGTTATATTCATATACTGCCAGCAGATCAGAGCGCAGTTTAAATCTGAGCTGATATATGGCCTCAGTGGTAGCCGGGGAGGGGGAGGTTTTATTTAATATTTCTAGCTTTTTCAACTCAGTCAGGAGGTCAGTCCTGTGTTGCTCCCTCTTTCTTTTCAATTGTGATGCTTGTTGTAAGAAGACTCCCCGTATCACCGCTTTGTGCGCTGTCCATAAAGTCTCGTCGGAAACTGTGCCATTGTCGTTTAATTCAAAATAAGATGTCAATTCTGCTGTTGCTTTTGCCATTATAGAGTCATTCAATAATAGAGAGGTGTTTAGTCGCCAGTGTGGTGTTGGGTTGAATTGGTGCGCAAGATGTACACGTAGGTAGATCGGTGCGTGGTCAGACCACGTAATCGTTCCAACCTCCGCAGATATACATCTATTGAGAGCTCTATTGTCTACTAGGAATAAGTCAATCCTACTATATGACCCATGTCAGAGAGAATGAAAAGTATAGTCCCTTTCACTGGCATGAGAGTATCTCCAAAAATCGTGCAGACCAAATTCATGGACCAACTTGCCCAATTCTCTCTGAGGGCGACCCGATCTAGATGAGCAGTCTAAAGTACCATCCATTGGCATGTTAAAATCCCCGCATACAATAACCTCCCCTTGTTTAAGTGTTGAAATGGTAGAGAGGACTTTTCGCACAAATGGGAGCTGGGCAGAATTTGGGGCGTATAGTGCTTAAATCGTATGAGGGGTCCCATTCAATGTACACACCAACACCAAGTATCTACCCATGGGGTCTGTACACATCTGAATTTTCTCGAAGGCCACCGAATTTTTTATCATAATACAGATTCCTGCTGTCTTAGTCTGGGCATTTGCAAAGAATATATGGGGGAATTGTGCCTGATGCAATCTATGATTATCAGCTGCCAATAAATGCGTCTCTTGCAGACACACAATGTCTGCCTTCGATTTCCTCACCTCCCTCCACAACATAGAGCGTTTGGCAGGTGAATTTAACCCTTTCACATTCAACGAGAGAAATTGTATACTCATTGTATAATTGTATACTCAGAATTACACATAGAGGAGGAAATTGTTATGAGTCCAATTTTTCTCTCCCCCCCACCCCCCACACCACCCCTCATGAGCCATTCACTGAAAAAAGCACATATGTCCTTAGAGCAGGTACGTCAATAGAGGAAATATACCTCAAGTTAAATTGGAAAAGAAAAACAGATAAACAGTAAAAAGAAAGAAAAACACAGCTGAAAAAAGTCCGCAGAAAAAAACATAGAGAAAACTTCAGTCAAAAAAGTAAATTCTTCAGACATAAATCTGACCACGGGGTCCCGTGAGATTTTCAAATCTCGCTGTCACTCAGCAAGATTTCTCACAGTCCAGAGGATCACCAACCAGACGGCTTCCGCCGTACAACAGAGAACCGTCAGTCAATAAGCCAAAAGGCTCTCAGAGTTCAGAAAAGAACAAAGGGAAAAAAAGGTCAGCAGTCCTCTAACAGCTCCATCTCAGCCAGGATAGCGTCCTCGCCTCTCTTTCAGGTCGATACCCATTCCTGCACAATTTTCTTTCCTTTAGCAGGTTGTCTAGGAGCATAGGCAATCTTCCAGGATGCCAATTTCTCTTCCGCTTGTTTAGGGGTAAAACACGCTACCACGCCACTGTCACGGAGTATTAGTAGTTTTACTGGGTTGAATCCCCATCTATACCGTATGCCGGCCTCTCTCAATGCCCTGCGCACATGGGAAAATTCTCTTCTCTTTTGCCAGGGTAGCCGCAGAAAGGTCTGGGAAGACCTGCAGATTTTGAAATTCCTCAGGCAGCCTGTGGGTTTTCCTTAGTTGGTATAGGAACATGTCCTCCGTAGTGAAGAAATGAATACGTGCCAAGGTATCTCTAGGCAGGGTAGGGTCTACGTGTCTGGGCTTCGGTGTTCTATGAATCCTGTCCACCAGTAATTCATTAGTGGCAACCTCAGGTAATACAGCTGACTCGCCCCCTGGGCCGGGCTTCAGCGCAATGTTGGGGGTAGTAGTGGCAACCCGATCCCGTGGCTCAGGGTGGTCAGACCAAATGCTGTGGCAGTCTATTTGTAGGGTTTTGAATGTCTGACTACGCCACCCGTGGATTGCGGTCAGGGATGACCGCCGCTGCAAGGCAGACCGCTGAGGCTGATGTTGGTATGCAGCACAGGGATAGGATAACTCCCCACGGGAAGAGTGTAGCCTCAGGGCAGTGTAATAGGATGCTGGGGGTGATGGTGCAGGCCGCAATAATAAGGGTTCAGAGTCTGCTTCAAACAGTCCAGGGTCTTTATTGTAGTTAGTACTAATGACCCAACAGGAGTACAGGGTAGGAATGGGCCTGGGTGTCTGAGAGCATTCGGGCGAGCCCCACTGGTCAGGGTGAGTGGGTAGGCCTACCGTTCTCTCTCTGCCCTTGCTGACTATCCCCCTTTTCGTGGTGTGATAGCCCACGTCCCTGAGCTGGCCGTGTACTACGCCTGTATGGCTTGTGACTCGGGCCTTAGGTACCTGTTGCTTCTTCGTGCTGTACCGGTCCCTCTGTGTGGCGGAGCCTCCAGGCTTCTCAGGCCAAGGGACCTGAAATCCCTCGCGGGTCGGTTATCTGCTGCCGGGCTTGCAACCCTGACAGCCTCGGACCCCAGTGTCCGGTTGTGTAGTTCTCTCTCAGCCAGGACCGGCTCTCGTCGCCTCTGTCCCTAGCTTGCTGTTCCTCCTCTGCCTCCCGGACTCCTCAGCTGCTGCTGACCTGTCCCTTTCCTCTGGGAACCCTTCTGGATGCTTCAGAAGTGGGTCCTGGTCTCTCTAACCCTGCCCTCAGTTCCAGCTTTTATAGGGGCAGCCTGCTCCCCCTACTGGCCTGGGACAGGAGGTGCTGCATGCTAATGGTCCCTGACCAGGGAACCTCCCTCCTGCTCTCAGACACAGCCTTTAATATTTGTGGCATCCAGGCTAGGGTGACACATTCCCCCCTAGTAAATTTTAGTACTCCGGGGCTAAACAAGAAACACAAATACAGGGTATAAATGCATGACCATAAACACAACAGGGCAGGAAATAACAAACAACACCACATATTGAGTTCTTTAGGTCACAGTGTGGTCTGTGACCAGGTGTCCATATCACCAACAAAAGAGGGTCACAGTATGATCCGTGACCGGGTGTCCATTTCACCCAATAAGGCGAAGTTTTTGAGCGATGTGGGGACCTGTCCCTATAAACCCCAAGTTCCTGGCCTTGGGCGTGGCGGCAAGGCTGAGCTACCTACTTTGGACCACAAGGAGGCCACGCCGGACAGGTTTTTCTTCCGTGGTCATCTTCGAAAGAGGGCACCAGGTGCAACTATCTACATGTCAGTCCATTGCATCTAGGAAAACTGGAGAAACATTAATAACCAGGGTACAAACATAACACATTAAATATATACATTATACATTTAGATCTTCCAGCGAGCTGGTATTTGACCCCTAGTGCTCCGGGTTGACCTCCGTAGCCCACTGTCTGGTGGTGGTCTAACCTTACTTTCCCCACTATCATTTAGGGTACAGCTACTAGCTGGGTTCACAGGCAGGGCAGGCAGCTGTCTGTGGGTGCTTTGGCTTCCCGCAGGCATGGCATTCTCACTGTCAGCAGAGGATTAACTCTCCTGGGCTGCTGGCGTGGGTTCTTCTGCCTCTGTGGCTGCTTTTTCTTCTTGTTCTTCCTGCTCTCCTGTAGGCTCTTGCTGGGTAGGCTGAAGGAAGTGTAGGACGGGTACCACTATGGCATCGTTTATTCGAGTCCAGGTCCGTGGGAACTCTCTGAGAACTGTGCTGATCATTTCTCCCTTGTCCTCTGCGGGTTCAAGGTCATCTTGATCTTCACTTGGACTCTGTAGCTGCTCGGGGCACCATTTTAGGTGGTCTCTGGAGACGGTGCTAGTGGTTTCTCCTCCATCCTTGGTAATCACACATACCTTCGGGTTGTTGTGGTCGGACTGCAGTACTGTGTACGGGTCTCTCTCCCACTGGTCGTCCAGCTTGTGAAGCCTTCTCTTCCACTTCAGGACCTGCTCACCAGGTTCCAGGGGACCAGCAGGGGCGTGTTGGTTGAAGAGTTTCTCTTGCTTTTCTCTCGCTTGAGCCAGACTCCTCTCCACACTCTCCTGTACCTTCTTGTACTGTAGCTGCCGTTCCGTGTCCCAGTCCGCATCTGGGGAGGTGTCCTCGGGTGTCAGGACTCCCATCTCCAGGTCTATAGGCAGCTTACCTGGTCTTGCTCGCATCAGGTAAGCCGGGGTGCAATTTGTAGCATTCACCTTGATATGGTTGTACAAGTCGATCAGGTCTGGCAGCTTCTCCGGCCACAGGCTGCCTTCTTCCAGGGGCAATGTCTTGAGGAGATCAATGACGATATTGTTCATTTTCTCACACAGCCCGTTGGTTTGCGGGTGGTAAGGCGTTGTCCGAATCTTCCTACAGCAGTAGAGGTTGCAGAACTCCTGGAAGACTTCCGCCTCAAACGCTGGACCTTGATCTGTCAAGACCTGTTCCGGATACCCGTGTGGACGGCAGAAGTGTTGCTGGAAGGCTCTGGCCGCTGTTTGGGCTGTCAGGTCTTTAACCGGGACCACCACCAAGAACCGGGAGTAATGGTCCACAATCGTGAGGGCATAGACGTAGCCGGACCAGCTTGGAGCCAACTTCACATGGTCCAGAGCTACTAGCTCAAGAGGCTGCCTGGTGACGATAGGCCTCAAGGGTGTCTTCTGGCTGGTACGGTCCTTCCTTCTGAGGTGGCATGGGCCGCAGTCCCTGCTCCACTTCTCTAAGGCCCCTCTCATACCAATCCAGTAGAACCGCTCTCTCAGTAGGAACTCCAGTTTCTTCCACCCGAAGTGTCCCGCTCTGTCATGGTAGGCCTCCAGGACCATCGCTGCATCTCGCCTTGGGACCACTATCTGCCAGGTTAGCTCGTGCGTCCGGTGGTTGACAAGCCTTCTGCACAGCTTACCCTCGTAGAGGAATAGCCTGCTTTTCTCCTTCCATATCTGCTTGGCTTCCTCTGGAGCGTCCGGGCCAGGGCTAGCGTCTGCCTGGGTTAACAGGTCTTTCACCAGGCGTATTGCAGGGTCACTATCTTGCGTTTGATGGTGGGGTAAGGGGTTGAACATGACGGTGGTTAGGTCTTTGTCTCTAACCCGGTGAGAATACTGAGTGGCCCCATACTGGTGGAACGCAGGGAGCTCTACTTCCTCCAGCTCTCCCGAGTCTTCTTCTCCTTCAGGTAGGTGGGGCATTCTTGATAGGGCGTCTGCATTGGCGTTGGTCCTGCTTGCCCGGTATTTGATTGTGAAGTCATAATTGGATAGCCGAGCCATCCACCGCTGTTCTAGGGCACCTAGTCTTGCATTGTCCAGGTGTGTCAGCGGGTTGTTGTCCGTGTACACAGTGAACTTTACGGAGACCAGGTAATGCTTAAACCGTTCTGTGACGGCCCACACCACTGCCAAGAATTCTAGCTTGAAGGAGCTGTAATTCTCCGGGTTTCTTTCAGTGGGCCTCAGCTTCCGGCTGGTGGACGCGATCACCCTTTCTCTGCCCTGTTGGTTCTGCGACAGTACGGCTCCCAGCCCCACATTACTGGCGTCTCTGTGGAGAATAAAAGGCTGGCCATAATCAGGGTAGGCTAGGATCTCATCCCTCGTGAGGGCCATCTTCAACTGGCGGAAGGACTCCTCTTCCGGCTTGTCCCACTTGAAGGGTGGCTTTTGGCTTCTGGTCTTGGATTGCCCTATCAGGAGGTCCTGCATAGGGGCTGCCATCTTAGTGAACCCGGGGATGAACCTTCGGTAGTAGCCTATTCAACTGGCGGAAGGACTCCTCTTCTGGCTTGTCCCACTTGAAGGGTGGCTTTTGGCTTCTGCTCTTGGATTGCCCTATCAGGAGGTCCTGCATAGGGGCTGCCATCTTAGTGAACCCGGGGATGAACCTTCGGTAGTAGCCTACCAACCCAAGGAATTGCCTCACTTCTTTGATGTTAGAGGGGCTTGGCCAGCTCTTGATGGCTGTAACTTTGTCGAGGTCGGAGGCTACTCCCTCAGCACTCACCACATGTCCTAGGTACTGGACCTTCGGTTTCAACAGGTGACACTTTGAGGGTTTCACCTTCAGGCCATAGCCTGCCAGGGCTTCGAACACCTCGGCCAGGTGCTTTAGATGGTCCTCGTAAGTCTTCGAATAGACAATCACGTCGTCCAGGTAAAGTAGGACCGTCTCGAAGTTTCGGTGCCCTAGACAGCATTCCATCAGCCTCTGGAAGGTCCCTGGTGCGTTGCAGAGCCCGAAGGGCATACAGTTGAATTCGCTCAATCCCATCGGGGTGGTGAAGGCGGTCTTCTCCTTGTCAGCCTCTGCCACAGGAACCTGCCAGCACCTGCTAGTAAGGTCCAAAGTAGAGAAGAAATTAGCTGATTTTAGAGCTGCTAAAGACTCCTCTATCCTAGGTAACGGGTACGCGTCTTTATGGGTGATGCAATTGATTTGTCTATAGTCCACGCACATTCTCATGGTACCGTCTTTCTTTTTTACCAGAACCAAGGGGGCTGCCCAGGGGCTACAGCTATCTCTAATGACCCCAGTTTCTTTCATTTCTCTCAGCATGCCCTTTGCGTTCTGATAATGTGCAGGGGGTACAGGTCTGTGCCTCTCTTTTATTGGTGGGTGGCTCCCCGTGGGGATGTGGTGTTCTACTCCCTTTACTCGGCCGAAGTCTAGCGGGTGCTTACTAAAAATTCTCTCGTACTCCTGAACCACCCGGTAGACTCCTTGTTTTTGGTGCAGGGGAGTGGAGTCAGCACCGACATGGAGTTTCTGGCACCAGTCCTCCTTGTGTTTCTGGGAGCCATTACCCTCCACCGGGGGAGATGGAGGCAAGGGTTCCACGACCCTGATAGCATTGTGTTCGACGGCAAACAATTTGGCTAGTGTAGCGTACCGGGGCAAGTGTACTTCCCTTTCCCCGATGTTTAAGATCCGGACGGGCACCCTTCCATGGCGGACATCAACCACCCCCCTGGCTGTCAAAATGGTGGGCCTGCTGTCTGAGTACACGGGTTCTACCATGGCTTGGTAGTCTCTCCCTCTTAACCCGATTGCAGTCCGACACCAGATCATCATTTCACTTTTGGGAGGCATGGCAATGGGGAACGGGTCGCTCATCCTCACGCTACCGATCTCACCACCAGACAGTTCTACCTGTTGCCGTCTCATCAGGTCACTTATCTCTTTCTGGAGGACCCTTTGTTGGCTGGAGCTCGCATTCATCGCCACCTGCTGCAAAATTACAATTACTTCTGAAAGACAGTTTTCAATCACATTAGTACCCAAGGTTATTTTAGGGTGACTTTCACGACGGTCAGTGTCCACAATGATCACTCCCTGTGCCGGCAGTTCCACCTTACCAATCTTGATGGTCATCTCTCTGAACCCCACCTGCGGCACGAGTTGGCCATTGCTGGCGATGATGCTTAAGTCATCGTCTGGATAACGGGTTATATCCGCGTCACTCCAGTACCGCTTGAAAAGTACGTAGGGGATGGTAGTCACTTGGGACCCGGTGTCCAGCAGTGCACTCATGGGGATACCGTCCAGCACTACGGGTAAGACCGGGCGTCCCCCCACGTACTTATCACGCCAATTAGACGGGCCTGATGACCTTATGCCTGGGGGTTGGCCCTCTGCCCCAGGTCAGACCCATTTAAAGTACAGTACCTTGCTATGTGTCCTGGCTGACTGCAACGGCGGCAAATTGGCTGTCCATCCTCAGTGTAACGGTCGACGGGCCTCCCTCTGAATGACGAGATCCTCCTCTGTCGACGCCACGGGACATCCTCCTTACTGGAAGCCAGCTTGATTGGTCTTGACGGTTCCACCTGCAACGACTGTACGTTCCTGGTCAGTGCAGCCACACTCTTTGTTAGCTCTTGGATCTGATGGTGCAGGTTTGCAGGCTGGGATGGATTTAGGTCTACGGGGAAGGGCGCCGCCCCCTGGTGGTAAGTGATGGCAGGGCGCCGGGAAGCTACAGCGCCACTTGGTGCGGGTTCTCGGAGCACCCGGATGGCCCTATCCTTGAACTGCGCAAAAGTCAAATCGGGGTTCTGTAGGGCCATGAGGCGCAGCTGGGTTCTGTGGGCGCTGGACAGCAGACCTTCTATGAACTGGTCAGTCAACAGTTTATCGGTGTCCTGCGCGCTGCCAGGGTCAGCTTGCTTGATTGCTCCCAGAGCTTCTTGCAGGTTCAAGGCATAGTCTCTGATGCTATCTTGGGCTCGCTGCTTACAGCCATAGAACCGCATTTTGATTTCTGCTGAGGTACGGGTATCAAAGGTACTCCGCAGCCGGGTCAGAATGTCCTTTATAGTCCTTTTCTCCTCATCTGACCATGATTTCACTTCCCGCTGGGCTGCACCAGTTAGCTGCCCCGTCAGAATGCTCACTTTCTGTTCTTCTGTCAGGGGATAAACTTTAAATAAACTGTGCAGAGCTACCTCTAATACAAACAGCATCGGCCTTCCTGGCTGACTCTTCAGCTGACTCGGTCAGACTGTCAGCTAGGGAGCGGGACTATCCAACGCAGCCAGGCGGGCCTTGGGGCTCAAAGTTTGCCCAGGTGACCAACCTTCGAAACAGAAACTGTGCTCCCTCCCGTGATACGGTAGACTCCTGTTTGGCCAAAAGTTAGAAGACCTGTTAGAAAAAGCAGGCGATAAAAGCAAAGGGTTCCCGGGATTTTCGGGGGAACCAAGAAGATTTAGTTTTCGGAGGAGAAATTTTAACCGGGGTCGTCCTCCGGGAGACTAAAAGAGATGGGAAGCCAAGTCCAAAAAAGAGTCGGGCTACATGTTTGGAGGACCATCCTCGAGTTCGAAGAGATCCTCCCAATGATGCCAGGCTGGAAGTGGGTGGAAGGCTTTCCCACTTTCTTCCACCTTGGGATGCGATAACATCAAACCCCTGGATTCTGAAAATTATCAGTGGGGGCCTGAAGATCCGGTTCAGCCAGACCCCCTGGCAGACCTTTGTGGTTACCCCCCTACGAAAGGTCCAGGAAGAACAATTAGCCCTGGAAACAGAAGTATTAGAGTTAGTAGGAAAGCAGGTCCTTCTCGAAGTACCAGCAACACAGAGAGGGAGGGGGTTCTATTCCCCACTATTCATGATAAAAAAAACAAATGGGTCCTTAAGGACCATCATCAACCTCATTAGTCTGAACCAAGTAGTAGAAAACCAGACTTTCAAGATGGAGTCAGTAAGCTCGGCAGTGAAGCTCTTACATCGCAACTGCTTTATGGCTGTAATAGACTTGAAGGACGCATATTATCACGTCCCAATCCATCCGTAGTATCAGAAGTATCTGAGAGTAGCCCTGTTTATTCAGGGGATGCTGAGGCATTTTCAGTTTGCTGCCCTACCCTTTGGCCTCTCCATTGCCCCCAGAATATTTACCAAACTATTAGCAGAAGTGACAGCCTTCCTACGGATCAAGAATGTAGTGATCGTGCCATATTTAGACGACTTCTTGATAATAGGGAAAACAGAAGCCCACTGCTCCAGTCAGCTCCTATTGGTCACAGAAGTGTTGCATCAGCTGGGGTGGTTAGTAAATTTCCAAAAATCAAGACTAACCGCCTCCAGAACTCAGACCTTTCTGGGTCTAATCCTAGACTCTCGTCGCCAAACCTGCTTCCTCCCAGAGGACAAAATCTGCAGGTTGATTGCATTAGTCTCGAAGGCCATTCAAGCTCCAGAGATGTCTCTGAGAGAGGCAATGTCCCTCCTGGGTTCTATGACGGCCTGTCTCCCAGCAGTAATGTGGGCCCAGGGGCATATGAGGTGGCTTCAGTGGGAGGTCCTGTCAGCACAGAGGTCCTGCAACGGGCATTTAGAAGGCAGGCTTTCTCTCTTCCCAGAAGTAGTAGATTCCCTTTCGTGGTGGACAGTCAGGTGAAATCTGACCGCAGGCGTTCAATGGTCCAGACCAGTAGATCGGGTAATTACGACCGACGCAAGCAGTTCCGGGTGGGGGGGGGGTCATCTGGCAGAACTCTCAATACAGGGTCAATGGGCTTACCACGAGAGGGGAGCATCCTCCAACTTAAAGGAGATTTGGGCAGTAGAAAGATCCCTCAGGGGCTTCCTCCCTCACATCCAAAATCACCATGTCCAGGTCAGGTCCGACAACCGGACAGCAGTGGCCTATGTGAATCACCAGGGAGGGACAAGGTCACGCCCTCTGATGGTGGTGGCAGACAGGATCCTTGGTCTAGCAGAGCGAAACCTCCTATCCCTCAGCGCCCTTCACATAAAGGGGGTAGAAAACGTGAAAGCAGATTTTCTAAGCCGCCATACCCTAAGACAGGGGGAGTGGGGGTTGAACCCGGAGGTCTTCCATCAGATTGTCCAGTTATGGGGGCAGCCAGACATAGACCTGTTCGCCACAAGGGCAAACAGAAAGGTACAGAGATTTTTCTCCCTAAATCCGGCAGAAAATCCCCATGCGGTAGATGCCCTCCAGATTCCTTGGGGGTTCAGGAAGGCATATGCCTTTCCGCCATTAGTGATGATTCCAGTAGTGGTGAGTAAGATCCGGGAGGAAGGCGCCAGGGTGATTTTGATAGCCCCTTTTTGGCCCAAGAGGCCTTGGTTCTCTCTGCTTCGGCTAATGTCGGTGTCAGATCCCTGGATTCTACCAGAGAGGCCGGACCTTCTCATGCAGGGACCAGTATTCCATGCCCAGGCCAGGGGGTTCCATCTTTCAGCATGGAATTTGAGAGGTCGCTATTGAGTAGCAAGGGGTTTTCACCAGGCTTGGTTTCTACTTTATTGGGGAGTAGAAAACCAATTACAACAAAGATTTATAGCAGAGTTTGGGGTAAATTCCTAGAGTTTATAGATATCCCGCGATCGAGCAAACCTCCGATCAGAGGGATCCTGGAATTTCTGCAAAAGGGGCGGGACCTGGGTCTAGCTACAGGGACCCTTAAGGTTCAAGTTTCAGCTTTGGGAGCACTCTACAATTGTAATCTGGCTGGGAATAGGTGGATCTCGAGGTTTATCAAGTCCTGTGCCAGAGCAGGACCGGTTAGGTCCATGGGTGTTCCTCCTTGGGACCTGAATTTAGTCTTGAACGCTCTTACTAGTGAACCATTCGAACCCCTACGCAAGGTTTCTCCAAAAATTCTCACCCTTAAGACCATCCTCCTAGTGGCCTTAACATCAGCCCGTAGGGTGGGTGATCTGCAGGCCCTCTCGGTTAATCCTCCTTACACACAAATCTTTGAGGATAGGGTCACCATGCGGCCAGATCCAGCATACCTTCCCAAGGTGGTATCTAGATTTCACCGTAGTCAGGAGATTGTGCTACCCTCGTTCTGCAGCAATCCCAAGAACCCAGGGGAAGTCAGGTTCCATAGCCTAGATGTTAGGAGGTCCCTGCTACAGTACATTCACATGACTAGTCTGTCGAGGAAAGACTGTTCTCTGTTCCTGGCCTTTCAAGGGAGTAGGAAAGGTCACGGGGTGTCCAAGGGTACCATCTCTAGGTGGCTCAGGGAGGCCATTTGCTTAGCCTATACGTCCACAGGGGTTCCAGCCCCGGACAATGTGAGGGCTCATTCCACCAGAGCCGTTGCAACCTCCTGGGCAGAGAGAGCAGACGTCTCGATCGAGCAGATATGTAGGGCTGCAACTTGGTCTACACCATCCACCTTCTTTAAGCACTATCGGTTGGATCTGTCCTCTTCTGATCTCACCTTTGGGAGAAGGGTACTGCAGGCGGTGGTCCCTCCCTAGGGTGCTCATAAATTCTCCAAAATTCTCTCAAGGTGTGCTGTCATGGGGGAGGGGAAAACACCAAGGTTACTTACCGGTAGCCGGTTTTTCCTGAGCCCATGACAGCACCCGTAGTTTCCCCCCCTTATTTTTTCTATGTTTCTCACACCCTGGTGTGCACTGTTTAGGGTGGTGTGTATATGTATATTGTGGTGTTGGTTATGTGCCTAACCTGTTTAGGGAGGTCCTCTCAATGCTCTGTAAACAACTGAAGCGAGGGAGAGGTGCCGCCCTTTTATTTCAGACGGTTTCCTGTCCTTGGTGGGGCGGATCCTCTCAAGATGTGCTGTCATGGGCTCAGGAAAAACTGGCTACCGGTAAGTAACCTTGGTGTTTTGAGCCAGAAGAACCCCAACCTCTCCCACAGGCAAAGGTAAGTTGTATTCTTCTTTCACTTAACCCCTTTACCCCCGAGGGTGGTTTGCACGTTAATGACCCGGTCAATTTTTACAATTCTGACCACTGTCACTTTATGAGGTAATTACTCTGGAACACTTCAACATATCCCCCTGATTCTGAGATTGTTTTTTCCTGACATATTGTACTTCATGATTGTGGTAAAATTTCTTCGATATCACTTGCATTTATTTGTGAAAAAAAATTTGGCGAATATTTTGCAATTTTCAAATTTTTAATTCTTATGACCTTAAATCAGAGAGATATGTCACACAAAATAGTTAATAACATTTCCCACATGTCTACTTTACATCTGCATCATTTTGGAAACATAATTTTATTTTTGTTAGGAAGTTATAAGGATTAAAAGTTGACCAGCAATTTCTCATTTTTCCAACAAAATTTACAAAACCATTTTTTTTTTTAGGGAACACATCACATTTGAAGTGACTTTGGGGGGCCTATATGACAGAAAATGCCCAAAAGTGACATCGTTCTAAAAACTGCACCCCTCAAGGTGCTTAAAACCACATTCAAGAAGTTTATTAACCCTTCAGGTGCTTCACAGGAATTAATGGAACGTGGAAGGAAAAAATGAACATTTTACTTTTTTTTTTTTTTTTTACAAAAATTTTACTTTAGCCCCAAATTTTTTTATTTTCAGGGGTTACAGGAGAAAATGGACCCCAAATTGTGTTGTGCAATTTCTCCTCAGTACACCGCTACCCCATTTGTGGAAGAAAACCACTGTTTGGGCGCACGGCAGGGCTCGGAAGGGAATGAGCACAGTTTGACTTTTCAAACACAAACATGGCTGGAATCGAGAGCTGCCGCCATGTCGCTTTTGGAGATCCCTGATGTGCGTAAACAGTGGAAACCTTCCACAAGTGACGCTGTTTTGGAAACTAGATCCCCCCAAGGAATGTTAGCTGTGTGGGGTACACCTTGTACTCCCAGGTGCTTCACAGAAGTTTATAATGTAGAGCCGTGAAAAAAAAAAGTTAAATTTTTCCCACAAAAATGTTTTTACCCCCAAATTTTGCATTTTCACAATGGTAACAGGAGAAAATGCACTGTAAAATGTATTGTGCAATTTCTCCTGAGGACGCCAATACCCCATATGTGGATGAAAACTACTGTTTGGGCACACGGCAAGGCTCGGTAGAGAAGGAGTGCCATTTGACTTTTTAAATGCAAAATTAGCTGGATCATTAGCCGACGCCATGTTGGGTTTGGAGAGCCCCTGATGTGCCTAAACAGTGGAAACCCCCCCCCCCAGAAGTGACACCATTTTAGAAATTATACCCCTTTGGGAATTTATCTGCAAGTGTAGTGAATTTTCCAGAAACAAGCAGCAGTGGATGTTGCTGAGTGAAAATTGCAAATCTGCATTGTAGTGACCAGTACATTGTAGTCCTCAGTACGTTGTAGCCCCCAATACATTGTAGTGACCAGTACTTTGTGTCCAGCCCATGCTTCTGGAGACACACACCTGTAATTTAGGCAGGCTGTCATCACTAAAGAAATGCCAAACATGTGGAAGCTAAATGTGGTTTAGGCGCAGATGACTGCCTTCTGGACATCTGTCAAGCCAGCAGTCTTCCCCATGATTGTGGAGCCTAATGAAACAGAATAAGGTGCCTTTTTAAATACTTCGGAAGCCTTTGCAGGTTTTTTTTGTTAATTATTCTAATTTACTGAGATAATGACTTTTGTGTTTTCATTGGATGTAAGCCATAATCATCAATATTAACAGGAATAAACACTTGAAATAGATCACTCTGTAATGACTCTATATAAAATATGAGTTTCACTTTTTGTATTTAAGAACTGAAATAAATTAACTTTTTGATGATATTCTAATTTTGTGAGAAGCACCTGTAAATGAGAGTATTATAACACTATTACAATACTGCACCCCTGTATATTCCCCCTGGAGTTCACCAAATTCTGTACTATACATAGTAGACGAAACATAATAAATTCAGATACACGGCTGCTAGATATTAATTGAATTCTTTATTGGCTTCATACAAGATATCAAATGTAGAATTTCCCACCAGTCGTGTGGGGCAATAGTCATGTGGCCCTGATGATGATGGGCTCACGGAGAGTCATCCGTCAGAACTCAGGAGAGGAAAAACCCCCGGTGGAGGGAACCATGTCTGACGGACTGCCCTTCCCTTGGGCAGTGCTGGATGATGGCAGCTTGTGCTGTAGATCGGGGTTGATGCAGCAGAAGATTCACTTATTCAGTGATTACATCTGACTGCAGAAAGTAATGAGAACAGAGACCGAGCCCGGAATCTGCCTCGTCCTGAAGTGTGGCTCCTCTGCTCCTGACATGGCGGCCGCCACATCATTGACTTCTTATAGCCGTCACCTCCAGCCGTACCCTGTCTTCTTAGTGGGACCCCAGGTCGCTTATAGTGATCTGTAGAAAGAGGGAACAGAACTGATCATGGAGCAGCCGAATATTTAATATCAGAGACGTTCACACGATTTACTCCCGGTCACTACTGCTCAGTACACTCCTCTTACCTGGATTATATTTGGTCCATGGTGATGACAGAAACACAGACACTTGTTATAGCTGCGAGGGTCATTCTTGTTCTGGTTCACACCTCTGTGTACAAAATAACAGAAAACCCCTTATAATCCTGCTATAATTAATCTCTTAATGCATCTTTATAGGGGCTGGAGCTAAGCTTTACTGATAAACAGCTCCAATAATGGCAGTGTCCCCCACCCCCATCATATTTATACATTCACTATATTGAGGGTATTATGGAAAGTCCATGGTTACTTACTGGTGCAGGCTGGTCTGTGGTCCCGGGTCGTGTCCGGTTGAAGGTCAGGGCGATCTTGTGGACCGTCATTGAGTCTACATGCCGTTTATAGGCATGGAGTCACTTCCTGACTAGTGTTGAGCCACCCCCGTAGTGTTCGAGTTCGGTTCGGTTCGTCGAACACCCGTGTGTTCGCCGAACTGTTCGTCGAACTGTTCGTCGAACACCTTCGAACACCGTTAAAACCAATGGCAGGCAAACAAAAACACATAGAAACACATAGAAAACACCTTCAAAGGTGTCCAAAAGCTGACAAACTGCTCAGAAGACACAACTAACACATGGAAAAGTGACAAGTACATATAGTCATGCGAAAATAAAAGAGGTGGAGGAGTAAAAGGAGGGGGAGACACAGATATAGGCATGTCATGCCCTTCTAAAATCCAAAAAGTGAGAAGCCGACACGGCCAGTCCGCTCCTGCCCGTGCCACCTCCGTGTCGCCGGGTTTGTGCCAGAGCCGCGGTGAACCCTGATGGCCAGCCCCCCTCTCCCAATACTGGTGCCTGTCCGCTGGTGGGTCGAGCGAGCCCCCCTGTGGTGGAGGCAGCTCTAAGCTTTTTAATTTAAATTGTCTCTCTAATTTGAATGAATACACTTTAAATCCATTTACAAGGATCTATTGGAGGGCAAGTCTCATGCCAGCAGCCGCGTAATTCCAGCTCCAGTAGCGTCCACTAAAGCTGCTGCAGTTAAAAAGCTTTTATAAGGATCGAGCTCGGCTGTCCACCGCAAGGCATCCTACTGCCAGTCCCAGCCCCTATGCCTTGGGGTGCCTCCTGATGCTCTTCACTGAGTATCCCATGGTCCCGAAGCATTTCCTTTGAAAAAATTAAGTGTCTAAACTACAGGTGGTGTAGCTTGCTTAACAGCCGGGATAATCCGCTGACTAGCAGACACTGCTACTAGGCACAAAGTATTTCCTGGGCTAGATGCAGTTAAAAAATTGTAATTAGATACTCTCGTTGGATGCTGAGAAAGCATTCCATAGAGTCTCCTGGCACGCCATATATGATTCTCTTAAAAAGCTTGGGGTAGGGGTCTAGGGGACCCTTTTATAGCCAAAATCACGGCCCTGTATCGCAATACGTCACCTAGGCTGAAGATAAATGGAACTGTAGCACCCTGAGGGCTCGGTTGCTACAGACGTATTGCACCTCACCCAGAGGTGTGATATCTCACTCTCAGGTAAGGATGGAGTGTGGATCAGGACCCGACACCTGCATGCATTACACCACATTGCCGTGGGGCAGGGCGACCAATATGCCCCTGAGATGGGCACGACAGTCCCTGTCCCTGGCTGGAGTGGGGGGAGGGAACACTGAGGAAGGGGAACCCTGTAGTGCAGGAGCAGGGAGGAAGCAGTTCCTGTGTGCATTGAGAAGGGAGTATAAAAGGTGGGCACCATCTTAGTTCAGTGCAGAGAAGTCTGAGCAGAAGTGGCAGGGAGCAGGGGCTCTGCATGAGCTCTGCTCCGGAGGCGGACCTAGTAACAGAGGCCCAGGCCTGGAAGAGGGAGAAGGAAGGAAGAGGAGCGGAGAAGGCTCCAGGAACGAGGAATGAAGGGATCCCAGGGGTGCGGACGGGCGAGTCGCCACCGCACGCCCGAATCCACCTGCGTGGAGGGGTCAGGCCAAAGGGGGAGACCGGTCCCCGAACTAGTGGAGGCAGGAAACGACCCTCAGCTAGAAACCGGAGGCTCTGACATTTTATGTGGCGCAGCCCCTCGCTACACCCGCTAGGAAGGCACCACATAGGGTCAGGGAAACTGGCGCCAAGTTTACCAAGAGGAGGCCCGAGGCAGCCGGACAGAAGTGTTGGTAAGAAAGGCCAGACAAAGGACACACAAAGGGGGTCCTGTGAAGTGCTCCAAAGTTATCTGGGAGTTGTCTGAGCCCCTCACCTGGTGAGCACAGTACGACGTGGGCAGCCGTTACCTGCAGACGTGGTCTGGATAATAAGAACTGTGAGTAAAGGCCCTGGACTGCATCACTGACTCCGTGTCGTTACTGCTGCTGCCCTGCACCATCACCCCCATCCTCCGCATACACTGCCCTGAGGCTATACTCCTCCCGTGGGGAGTTATGCTACGCTCTGCTGCACCCACAACACCAGCCTCAGCGGTCTGCCCTGTAGCGGCGGTTCACTCTGACCGCAATCCACGGGTGGCGTAGTCGGACATTTAAACATCAAAACCACATAAATAGTTCCGCCACTGGTTTGACCGCCCTGAGCCACGGAATTGGGTCGCCGCCACGAAGACTACAACCACCAGCATCCACCAAAAAGGGTCCGGCTCCGGGTGTCCCAAGGCCCAGGGGGTGCATCAGAACATTTTCATCACCTTTCACAATCACCAATGGGACAAGGCAGGGATGTCCTCTGTCCCCTCTCTTATACATCCTAGTGACGGAGCACCTGCTCTCATCAATTCGCCATAACCCCAATATTAGGTGGATTGAGGTGGGAGGCACCGAGTACAAGTGCTCTCTATTTGCTGATGATGTCCTAGTATATATCACTCAATCACATATATCCATCCCTGCTGTTATGGCTGAAATAGATCACTTTGTTACATGGTACAATTTTAAAATCAATTGTAGTGCCGGCGTCCCTGCCCTCTGCTAGGCAGGGACGCTGTTCCCCTCACCGCTCTGCTCCGTGCCCGGCGTCCCTCTCCCGCTCTGCTGGCAGCGCGCGCTCCTTTCCGGCCACTGTGCTTAGGGCGCGCGCGCGCGCTCTCCCTCCCTCTTAAAGGGGCCGCGCGCGCCGTCCTAAGGAGTCCCCGGCCAATGGCCGGAGGACTTTACCATATATAAGGCACCTCCTCCAAAATGGAGGTGCCCGAGCAATGTTGTTGCACTGTTCTACTCTGCTTCAGCCCTCAGGTCCCGTTGCCAGTTACCTGCCAGATACCTGCCAGAATCCTGCCAGCTTGCTGTCCCATTCCTGCCTGATAATCTGCTACCTGCCTGCTTGCCTGAGGTCCGACGGTCTGCCTAACAACTCCAGTCAGTCTGTCTAAGGACCAGCTTGCCCGCTCACCTGGGAGCGCACTTCAGCTACCTGCCTGCTTGCCTGAGGTCCGACGGTCTGCCTTACAACTCCTGCCAGTCTGTCTAAGGACCAGCTTGCCCGCTCACCTGGGAGCGCACATCTGCTACCTGCCTGTTAGCCTACCTGGAGGCTCCGCCGTCACGTGCTGTGACCACCTGCCTGTCCAGTGACTCCTGCCCGCTCACCTGGGAGCGCTCATCTGCTCCCTGTCCGCTAGCCTACCTGGAGGCTCCGCCGTCACGTGCTGTGACCACCTGCCTGTCCAGAGACTTCTGCCCGCTCACCTGGGAGCGCTCATCTACCTTCAGCCGCCACAGGTCGTACCAACCCTTTATCCAGAGACTGCCCCGGTCACTTGCCGTGACCATCTGCCCGTTCATCCAGAGACTGCCCCGGTCACTTGCCGTGACCATCTGCCCGTTCATCCAGAGACTGCCCCGGTCACTTGCCGTGACCATCTGCCCGTTCATCCAGAGACTGCCCCGGTCACTTGCCGTGACCATCTGCCCGTTCATCCAGAGACTGCCCCGGTCACTTGCCGTGACCTCCTGCCCCTTCTTCCAGAGACTGCCCCGGTCACCTGCTGTGACTGCCTGCCTGGTCGCCACCCGCTCCCTTACAAGGACCGCCCCCTTGTATAGTAGCTCAGAGGTTCCGCCTCCCAGACCCGTTACAGTTTGCTCGGGCCATGGAACCCGGTGGCACCCAGGCTCCCTCGCTCTCGGACCTGTGTCATGAACTGTCCCGTCAAAGGTCCCAACAGGAGTCCATCCTGGGTCACCTGCGGAATGTCAATACTCGCCTGGACACTCTGACTGCTCCGCCAGCAACCTCCGCCAGTGCCATGTCTCGCAATCCGGCAGCTCCGCTGCCCACTAATACCATGATATCCTACCCCGGACCCCGGCTTTCTGCACCTCCTCGCTTCGGAGGCGACTCCGCCCAGGCTCGGGGCTTCATAAATCAGTTGCACCCTGCACTTTGAACTATTGTCCCACCAGTTTAACTCCGACCGAGCCAAAATTGCATTCATCATGTCCCATCTCACCGGGGAGGCCCTGGCCTGGCTAAATCCTCTATGGGAGAGAGGAGACCCCCTGGTGTCCAACTTGCCTGCTTTTCTTACGGCTTTCCGGAAAGTCTTCGACGAACCCGGACGGAAGACCTCATCCACATCATCATTGCTACGCCTCCGTCAGGAAAGTCTCACCGTGGGCCAATATGCCATACGGTTCCGCACCCTTGCCTCGGAGCTGGCCTGGGATAACGACGCTCTGGTATCCGTCTTCTGGGAGGGTCTGTCCGGCCGTATTAAAGATGAACTTGCCGGTCGGGACATTCCTACCACTCTCGATGACTTAATAACTCTTACCACCCGGATTGACCTACAGTTCCAGGAGCGTGCCAGAGAGGTCACCCGTGAGAGGAGGTTACCACGTCTAGCTCCTACTTTTCAGAAACCCGTCACTCCTTCCGTCTCTACCCAGGTACACTCTCCTGAGCCTATGCAGGTCGACCAGACCAAGATGGTCAAAACCCGTCAGGACTTACGCCGTGCCGAGGGGACCTGCTTCTACTGTGGCAGTAAGGAGCACCGGATCCGTGCCTGCCCAGAAAGGTCGGGGAACGCCTGTGTCTAGGTTCGCTCAGAGAGGTCGACCTAGACAAGAATAAATCCTCTCCATCCCTGCTGTTGTCAGTTTCAATCGTCTGCGGGGAGAACCGTTATTTCGAATTAGCCCAACTTGACTCTGGAGCAGCCGGGAATCTTATTTCACAGTCCCTGGTAGAGAAATACCGCATCCCCACCAAACCTCTGGCTGTACCCTTGTCTGTTGCTGCCGTGGATGGGGGGCTCTTACCACGCCCCATCCAACTCATCACCGAATCCATTACCCTGCAGGTGGGAATGCTGCATTCTGAGAGTATCTCCTTTCATGTTCTGCCTGGACTCTCTCACGCCCTCTTGCTAGGCCTACCCTGGCTCCAGAGACATGCACCCGTGCTTGACTGGCAGACCGGAGAAGACCTTCGCTGGGGACAGGACTGCCATAAGACCTGCCTGGTTCCCGTCCATCCCGTCCGTCCTTCTCCTACCCCAGCTAATCTACCTGGACTCCCGGTTCCTTATTGGTCTTATGCTGATGTCTTTAATAAAAAGGAAGCAGAGACACTACCTCCTCATAGACCATACGACTGCCCTATCGACCTGTTACCTGGTACTACTCCTCCCCGTGGGCGTATTTATCCATTATCCGCTGCTGAGACCCGGTCGATGTCCGAATATATTGAGGAGAATCTGGCCAGGGGATTCATCCGGAAATCTACCTCCCCGGCGGGAGCAGGCTTCTTTTTCGTCAAAAAGAAGGAAGGCTCTCTCCGTCCCTGTATAGACTATAGAGGCCTTAACCAGATCACGGTGAAGAATAAGTACCCCCTTCCGCTCATTCCGGAGTTATTTGATCGTCTGAGGGGGGCTAGAATCTTCACCAAACTGGACCTCCGTGGGGCATACAACCTGGTTCGTATCCGTCAGGGGGATGAATGGAAGACGGCATTCAACACCCGGGACGGCCACTATGAATATCTGGTAATGCCCTTTGGCCTCTGTAACGCTCCTGCCGTCTTTCAAGAGTTGGTCAATGACATCTTCCGGGACCTTCTCTACTCCTGCGTAGTGGTGTACCTGGACGACATCTTGGTCTTCTCTCCGGATCTCCAGACTCACCGGAGGGACGTTCGTCAGGTCCTGCTCAGGCTCAGGCAGAATCACCTCTTCGCTAAATACGAGAAGTGCCTCTTTGAGCAGACCTCGCTTCCGTTTTTGGGCTACATTATTTCTCAGACCGGCCTACGAATGGATCCAGAGAAACTGTCTGCCATCGAGAAATGGCCTCGACCGGAGGGGTTGAAGGCCATTCAGCGATTCCTGGGCTTCGCCAACTACTACCGCCTCTTCATACCACACTTCTCTTCCCGGACTGCCCCAATTTCCGCGCTCACCCGTAAGGGTACTAATCCCAAAGAGTGGCCGCCCGAAGCAGAGGAGGCCTTTCTTTCCTTAAAACAGGCCTTCTCTTCCGCCCCGGTGCTGCATCGCCCGGACGGCAACAAGCAGTTCTTCCTGGAAGTTGACGCCTCCTCCTCTGGAGCCGGAGCGGTACTTACTCAAAAATCATCTTCCGGGAGAATGGTAACTTGTGGCTTCTTCTCCAAACTCTTCTCCTCTTCTGAGCGCAACTATTCCATAGGAGACCGAGAGTTATTGGCCATCAAGCTGGCGTTGGAGGAGTGGCGTTACCTACTCGAGGGGGCTCTTCATCCGGTAATAATTTACACTGACCACAAGAACTTGGCTTACCTCCAGCATGCCCAGAGACTTAACCCGCGCCAAGCCCGGTGGTCCTTGTTTTTTGCTCGCTTTGATTTTGTTCTTCATTTTCGCCCGGCTGACAAAAACGTCAAAGCAGACGCCTTGTCCCGATCCTTTCTGGTGTCCGATCTCGAGGAAGAACCTAAGCATATCATCGATCCCGCCAGAGTAATGCAGGTGGCTCCCGTGAGTCTAAATCGTCTCCCTCCCGGTAAGACGTTTGTTTCAGTACCTGATCGGGAGAAGATCCTACACTGGGGCCATTCGTCTAAACTAGCTGGCCACGCCGGTCAGAAAAAGACCCTCCAGCTTATTGCCCGGCACTATTGGTGGCCTACCCTGCACAAGGACGTAATAGACTTTGTTTCTGCCTGTGTGTCCTGCGCCCGCAACAAAGTCCCGAGACATCTGCCAGCCGGTCGCCTCCTTCCGCTTCCTGTGCCTGCTGCCCCCTGGCAGCATATTGCTATTGACTTCATAACTGATCTCCCCGTCTCTGCCGGTTGTACGGTCATTTGGGTGGTCGCTGACCGCTTTTCCAAGATGGCTCACTTTATTCCCCTGCCAGGCCTCCCGTCTGCACCCGAGCTGGCTAAAGACTTTATCCGCCACATCTTCCGTCTTCATGGCCTGCCCCTCCACATCGTGTCGGATCGTGGGGTACAGTTCACCTCACGTTTCTGGAGAGCCACTTGTAAACTGCTAGACGTCACTCTGGACTTCTCTTCCGCTTACCACCCACAGTCCAATGGTTAAGTGGAGCGGATCAATCAGAACCTGACCAGTTACCTCCGGCACTTCGTTAATGCCCACCATTCTGACTGGGTGGATCTCCTACCATGGGCCGAGTTCTCTTATAATAATCACGAGAGCGAATCCTCCTCCAAATCCCCGTTTTTTGTAGTCTTTGGTCAGCATCCTCGGATTCCTTTTCCTGTCTCCACCTCTGTGGACAACCCGGCTGCGGAATCTCTCGTTAGCAAATTTTCCTCCATTTGGGAGAGTACCCGATCCGCACTCCTTCAGTCGTCCGAACGGATGAAAAGACACGCTGACAAAAAACGCCTGGATCCTCCACAATTTCGTCCAGGAGATAAAGTCTGGCTCTCATCTAAATATGTTCGACTCAAGATACCTTCTTACAAGTTAGGGCCTCGGTTCATCGGTCCTCTGGAGGTCATCAGTCAGATCAACCCGGTGGCCTATAAATTGAAACTCCCGGCCAACTTACGGATCCCTAACTCCTTCCATGTATCTCTCCTCAAACCTGTGGTACTTAACTCTTTTTCCAAGTCTACAGGTACGCCTCCTGCTCCGGTTTCTGCTGAGGACGAGTTTGAGGTAGAGAACATTCTTGCCACCAAAAGGGTAAGAGGAAAGACCTTTTTTCTAGTAGATTGGAAGGGGTTTGGTCCTGAGGAGAGAACGTGGGAGCCCCGGGAGAACATCCATGCCCCTCTTATCCTTGCTAAATTTCTGTCTGGCCTAAAAAAGGGGGGCCTAAAAGGGGGGGTACTGTAGTGCCGGGGCCCCTGCCCTCTGCTAGGCAGGGACGCTGTTCTCCTCACCGCTCTGCTCCGTGCCCGGCGTCCCTCTCCCGCTCTGCTGGCAGCGCGCGCTCCTTCCCGGCCACTGTGCTTAGGGCGCGCGCTCTCCCTCCCTCTTAAAGGGGCCGCGCGCGCCGTCCTAAGGAGTCCCCGGCCAATGGCCGGAGGACTTTACCATATATAAGGCACCTCCTCCAAAATGGAGGTGCCCGAGCAATGTTGTTGCACTGTTCTACTCTGCTTCAGCCCTCAGGTCCCGTTGCCAGTTACCTGCCAGATACCTGCCAGAATCCTGCCAGCTTGCTGTCCCATTCCTGCCTGATAATCTGCTACCTGCCTGCTTGCCTGAGGTCCGACGGTCTGCCTAACAACTCCAGTCAGTCTGTCTAAGGACCAGCTTGCCCGCTCACCTGGGAGCGCACTTCAGCTACCTGCCTGCTTGCCTGAGGTCCGACGGTCTGCCTTACAACTCCTGCCAGTCTGTCTAAGGACCAGCTTGCCCGCTCACCTGGGAGCGCACATCTGCTACCTGCCTGTTAGCCTACCTGGAGGCTCCGCCGTCACGTGCTGTGACCACCTGCCTGTCCAGTGACTCCTGCCCGCTCACCTGGGAGCGCTCATCTGCTGCCTGTCCGCTAGCCTACCTGGAGGCTCCGCCGTCACGTGCTGTGACCACCTGCCTGTCCAGAGACTTCTGCCCGCTCACCTGGGAGCGCTCATCTACCTTCAGCCGCCACAGGTCGTACCAACCCTTTATCCAGAGACTGCCCCGGTCACTTGCCGTGACCATCTGCCCGTTCATCCAGAGACTGCCCCGGTCACTTGCCGTGACCATCTGCCCGTTCATCCAGAGACTGCCCCGGTCACTTGCCGTGACCATCTGCCCGTTCATCCAGAGACTGCCCCGGGCACTTGCCGTGACCATCTGCCCGTTCATCCAGAGACTGCCCCGGTCACTTGCCGTGACCATCTGCCCGTTCATCCAGAGACTGCCCCGGTCACTTGCCGTGACCTCCTGCCCCTTCTTCCAGAGACTGCCCCGGTCACCTGCTGTGACTGCCTGCCTGGTCGCCACCCGCTCCCTTACAAGGACCGCCCCCTTGTATAGTAGCTCAGAGGTTCCGCCTCCCAGACCCGTTACATCAATGCAGCGAAGTCTGAGGCCCTCGATGTCTCCCTCCCCAAATCCATATAGGATTCCATCCAGTCCAACTTTCCCTTTGCCTGGCCCTCACAGGGTATCAAATACTTAGGAATTCCTATTCATAGAGACCTCTCCCATCTATGTTATCTTAATTTTGGGCCCTTTATTGAACAATTCCATACAGACCACGGTTGGCAAGTTAGAACTGTAAGATTCACTACGTGAACCGCTGGTGTTTTGCGGAAAAGCACATGTACACCGCGTTCCAAATTATTATGCAAAAAGTGTTTAGGAGTGATAAGGGAAGAATTTGTTTGTTTGTCAGTTAAACTCATTGATGGTGATGTGTGTCAGGGCTCTTTATATCACTGTAAGCAATTGCAGACACCTGTGCTAATTAGTTTGGCAGGTGTGTCCAATGAAAGGCAAGACTACTTAAGAAGGCTCTCTCACATTATTAAGCAGCCTACATTTTCTGCCAAAATGGGAAAGAAAAAGGATGTGTCGGCTGCTGAGAAGCAACAAATTGTGGAGTGTTTAGGTCAAGGCATGACTACAATCAACATTGTGCGATGATCAGGATGAAGTGTCTTGGCAATCAAGAAGTATGTAGCTGATTCACAGTACACACGTGTGCGTGCTGATAAGGGCAAATTGAGGACTCTTTCCTACAGGCAATTACGTCAGGTTGAAAGAGCAGCGGCAAAAAAGACTTGTCATAGCAGCAGACAAGTTTTTGAAGCTGCTTGTGCCTCCAAAGTCCCCCGAACAACAAGATGCAGGGTCCTTCAGAGGTTTGCAGCTGTGCATACGCCATCCTGTCGACCTCCTCTATCCAGTTCACACAAGCAGAAACGGCTCCAGTGGGCCAAACATTACATGAAGACTGATTTCAAAACTGTTTTGTTCACGGATGAGTGCCGTGCAGCGCTCGATGGTCCAGATGGATGGAGTGGAGGATGGCTGGTTGATGGACACCCCACGCAAACACGGCTACAGCGCCAACAAGGAGGAGGTGGAGTAATGTTTTGGGCTGGAATCATGGGGAGAGAGATTGTCGGCCCCTTTAGGATCCCTGAAGGCGCTAAAGATGAACTCCATAATGTATGTGGATTTTCTCAAACAGCACTTCCTGCCATGGTTCAAGAAGAAGAACCGTGTATTTCACAGCAAGATAATTTTTCTGCATGATAATGCACCATCTCATGCTGCACATAAAACATCTGCATCTCTGGCTGATATGGGCATAAAAGGGGACAAACTTATGGTGTGACCCCCATGCTCCCCTGACCTCTACCCCATTCAGAACCTTTGGAGCATCATTAAAAGGAGTGTCTATGATGGCGGGAGGCAGTTCACATCTAAGCAACAGCTCTGGGAGGGTATTCTGTCCTCATGCAAAACAATTGAAGCAGAAACCATCCAAAACCTGACAAATTCAATGGACGAGAGAGTTCAGAAGCTCCTTTCGAACAAGGGGTCCTATGTGAAAATGTAACATCACCTAGAATAAAGTTTTGAGTTGAAAACTGTTTGATTTCAGTTTCTAACAACCTGCTAATGCTTATAATTTCAAAAATGACCATTTTTTTGGTCTTTATTAAAATGAAAAGGTTGATCGAAAAGTTTGGGGGATCTAAGAGTGTGGCAACCCAGTAGTCATGATTACTTCGAATTCTGACAATATGAGGGTCATGCTGCAGGTAGTGCAGCAAGAAGGCACTTATGTGTCTTGCGCATCTCGGAGCCCCAAAATTATTTTCCGGGCTAGATGCAGCTAAAAATTATTTTTAATTTTAAATCTGGTGGAGCTTATTATAGATGGCCTAATAGGATCAGTGCTGCACACTGCTACAAAGCCCAAATTATTTTCCAGTCAAGATACAGATAAACATGATTAGTAATTTGAAAGCTTAAAACGTTTGGTAGGGTGATTTTAACCAATCATCAAGCTTTTACTCTCCCCAGGATGACACAGGGGCAGAAAAGTTGTTTCGGATCCATGATTTGTTCATCTTTATGAACGTGAGTCTGTCTACATTATCAGTGGAGAGCCGCGTGCGCTTATCTGTCAGCACACCACCAGCAGCGCTGAACACACGTTCAGACAGAACGCTGGCTGCGGGGCATGACAAGATCTCCAAGGCGTAAGTGGCTAGCTCCGGCCATTTATCCAGATTGGAAGCCCAAAAAGAGCAAGGGTCCAGTGACACAGTCGTGGCTTCAATGTTTACTTGGAGATACTCCTGTACCATCGTCTCTAGGCGTTGACTATGTGTCAGACTTCTTGTCTCCTGTGGCCTTGCAAAGGATGGGCTAAAAAAGTGGTGAAATGATTCCGCAAAATTGATGTTACCACCAGATACTGTGGTTCTGTTACGGTTTGAGTGCTGAACACTTGACGGTCCCACGGTTGGCAAGTTGGAACTGTGAGATTCACTACGTGCACCACTGGTGTTTTGTGGAAAAGCACATGTAAGATTCTGCAACAGTCTCTGCTGATACTCCTGCATGCGTGCATCCCTTTCTATGGCAGGAATAATTTCTGCAAATTTACTTTTGTACCGGGGATCTAACAGTGTGGCAGCCCAGTAGTCAGGATTATTTCTAATTCTCACAATTCGAGGGTCATGTTGCAGGTAGTGCAGCAAGAAGGCACTCATGTGTGTTGCGCATCCAGGAGCACCAAGTCCCTGTTGTGTTGGTGGCGAGGTAACAATCATGCTTCCTTCCTCTGTCCTCTCCCCCCAACCTCGCACAACAGAAATGTGATCAAGGTCTCCCTCATCTGATGAGTCTTCCATCAGTTCGTCCTCCACTTCTTCCTGGGCTCCTGCACCTTCCTCACTAGTTTGGCTGCTACCATGCGCCCTGGTAAAACCATCTCCCCCACCCTCACATGCCTGCCGCCTTGGTGCTGCCGACCTTCTGGACCTTGCAGATGTTAGCCCTTCCGCATACAACTCCTCCTCCTCTACTTCCTCCACCTCCTCTTGTGCCACCACCTGACTCCGAATTCTGTTTAACATGTGCTCCAGCATGTAAATCACCGGAATAGTCATGCTGATAATGGCATCGTCAGCACTAAACATCTTCGTCGCAATTTCAAAACTGTGCAGAAGGGTGCATAGGTCCCTGATCTGAGACCACTCCTCCAGCGTGATTTGCCCCACCTCTGAATCTCGTTGGCCCAGGCTATACGTCAGAACGTATTGCACCAGGGCTTGTCGGTGCTGCCACAGTCGCTGCAACATGTGCAGAGTTGAATTCCACCGGGTAGGCACATCGCATTTTAGCCGGTGAAGTGGCAGGCCCAACGACTTCTGTAGAGATGTAAGTCGCTGAGCTGCGGGATGCGAACGGCGGAAGTGAGCACACAGCGACCGTGCCCTCTGCAGAAGGCCATCTAGTCTGGGATAGTGGGCTAAAAATTGCTGGACAACCAGGTTCAACACGTGAGCCATACAAGGCACGTGTGTGACATTGCCCCGGCGAAGGGCCGCACCCAGGTTTGCAGCATTGTCGCACACGGCCTTCCCTGGTTTCAGGTCCAGTGGAGACAACCATTCATGAAATTGGTTCTCCAGAGCTGACCACAACTCCTCAGCTGTGTGACTCACATTTCCCAGACATTTCAATGTAAAAACCGCCTGATGACGTTGAGCCCTACTGCCAGCATAGTAAGGAGGTGTGCAGGATCCCTTCTGCGCAGTTAGAAAGCTTGTGGCATGACCAGACAGGCTTTGGGTGCAGGTGGAAGACCGAGAGGAGGTTGAGGAGGCAGAAGCAGTGGAGGAACTTTGACATAAAGAGGATTGACGCACAACTCGTGGGGACGGCAAGACTTGGACAGCAGCCCCTTGTCCTGCTGTCACCATAGTTACCCAGTGCCCAGTCAGCGACATGTAACGCCCCTGTCCATGCCTACTCGTCCAAGTGTCTGTGGTGAAATGCACCCTGTCACACACAGAGTTTCTCAAAGAAGCGGTGATGTTGTGTGCGACATGCTGGTGGAGCGCAGGCACACCTTTCTTTGAGAAGTAGTGCCGACTGGGCATCTGGTACTGGGGCACTGCGACGGACATAAGGTCTCGAAAATCCTCTGTGTCCACCAGGCGGAAAGGCAGCATTTCTGTAGCCAAGAGCTTGCAGATGGTGAAATTCAACCTCTTAGCTTTCTCATGGCTAGGAGGAAATGGTCTTTTACTTGTCCACATCTGAGAGACCGAGGGCTGGCTATTGTGCTTAGACGGGGTTGATAAGGGTGTCCCCGGCAAACTGCCGGTCTGTGAGGAAGATGCAGGCGGACATGTTAGGTTGCCTTGATCCAAAGGTGGTGCTATCGATGTCGGACAGCGCTCAACACCAGCTGGTGTTACCACCTCCAAAGAAAATGATGACCTGCCAATCACGCTGGCTGTTGCGGGTAAAGAGGTGGCAGGTCTGCGCCCCAAAACAGGTGTGACTGCTGTCCCCCCAGTCACAGAGGATGAAGAGGCCGCGGATGCACAAGATATGGCAGACGGTGGTTGGCCCGGCCGGCTAGGCCGCATTGTAGCACACTGAGCTTCCCACTGCAACTTATACTTCATGTCCATGTGCCGGTTCATGCATGAAGTACTCAAACTATGTATTTTTTGGCCTCTACTTAGCTTTTGCTGACAAATGTTACAGATAACACGAGTTGGGTCATCTTTATCGATCTGAAAAAATGCCCAGGCTATGCAAGGCTTAGCACCCATGCGACCTGAAGAGCCACCACGACTTGTGGTGAGAGGCAGAGTTGTGTTTGAGGATGCAGTTGTTGACGTGCTTCCAGTACTACGTCTCTGTCCAGGAAGGCGCAACCTGACCTCGTCGTCACTAGCATCTTCCTCCACCTCCTCTGCTGACCTCATCTCTTGGCTGACTGTGGGTTGACAGTAAGTGGGATCTCCGACCTCATCATCATCACCCTGTGCGTTATCACACCCGTCGTCCTCAGAGCCAACCTGTTCCTGCCCTGACAAAAAACTAAAGTTGTCGCTCCAATCAGGTATTTGAGTCTTATCATCGTCTTCCTCATTGTCTCCACCAACAGGAGTTACAGTTTGGGAATGAGGGTCTACATTATGGTCAGAACCTTCTGCGTCTGGTCCTGGATCCGACTCATAAAGATTCTGGGCATCAGTGCAGATCATTTCCTCGTCTGGATTCACAGAAGCGCTGGAGTCGACCTCTGATTCCCAGGCTATAGTATGAGTAAACAGCTCTGCAGACTCAACCATCTGTTCTACCTCATACTCAGACGGGCAGCTGGAGATTTGGGAGCTGTGAGGAAGCAAGTGCGATTTGGGTGACACCTTTGAGGACTGGAGTATTTGTGATGTTGAAGTTGATGTGGAGGAGAGCCCACTTAAAGGAGCACTTGATATCCGTTGAAGCACCTGCTGTTTTTGTGCCTCATCTGGAATTTGTAGCGATTGGCGTGGCCGTAAGAAAGGGATCTTATCACATTGTCCGCTAAAAGAAGTAGACATTTTAGTTTGGCTGGAAGATGGTCTTTCTTCTGCAGATGTTACTGTTGCTTTAACACCTACCCCACGGACACAACCTTTTTTCCCCTTCCCAACACGCCTATTCCCCTTTCCACCAGCAGCAGGCCTTTTTCCACTCATTTTGGTGGTTAACTAATTCACAACTCTGGAGTTGTTTGCACAAAAAAACAATGGATGGTAACCGAGCAGAGCTGAGTGGCCAAACTGTGGTATTAGGCCAAAACTATTGGCTGGGTTAGATGCAGAAAAAAATTATTTTGAATTTGCAACCTGATGGAGGTCAGTATAGATGGACTAATACAACAAGTCCCACACACAGCTAGAAGCCCAAATATTTTTTCAGAGGTACTGTAGATGCAGATAAAAATTAGTTTTCATTTGCAACCTGATGGAGGTCAGTATAGATGGACTAATAGAGAAAGTCCGACACACTACTAGAAGGCCAAATATTTTTTTCAGAGCTAGATGTAGAAAAAAATTTTATTCAGTTTGCAACCTGATGGAGGTCAGTATAGATGGATTAATAGAACAAGACCCACACACAGCTAGAAGCCCAATATTTTTTCAGAGGTAGATGCAGAAAAAAATATATTCAGTTTGCAACCTGATGGAGGTCAGTATAGATGGATTAATAGAACAAGACCCACACACAGTTAGAAGCCCAATATTTTTTCAGAGGTAGATGCAGAAAAAAATATATTCAGTTTGCAACCTGATGGAGGTCAGTATAGATGGACTAATACAACAAGTCCCACACACAGCTAGAAGC
This sequence comes from Phyllobates terribilis, assembly GCF_046119375.1. NCBI lineage: Eukaryota > Metazoa > Chordata > Amphibia > Anura > Dendrobatidae > Phyllobates > Phyllobates terribilis. Next base: position 677,292,463 of record NW_027362763.1, on the reverse strand, counting down.
CCAAATATTTTTTCAGAGGTACTGTAGATGCAGATAAAAATTAGTTTTAATTTGCAACCTGATGGAGGTCAGTATAGATGGACTAATAGAGAAAGTCCGACACACTACTAGAAGGCCAAATATTTTTTCAGAGGTAGATGCAGAAAAAAATATATTCAGTTTGCAACCTGATGGAGGTCAGTATAGATGGACTAATACAACAAGTCCCACAAACAGCTAGAAGCCCAAATATTTTTTCAGAGGTACTGTAGATGCAGATAAAAATTAGTTTTAATTTGCAACCTGATGGAGGTCAGTATAGATGGACTAATAGAGAAAGTCCGACACACTACTAGAAGGCCAAATATTTTTTCAGAGCTAGATGCAGAAAAAAATTATATTCAGTTTGCAACCTGATGGAGGTCAGTATAGATGGATTAATAGAACAAGACCCACACACAGCTAGAAGCCCAATATTTTTTCAGAGGTAGATGCAGAAAAAAATATATTCAGTTTGCAACCTGATGGAGGTCAGTATAGATGGACTAATACAACAAGTCCCACACACAGCTAGAAGCCCAAATATTTTTTCAGAGGTACTGTAGATGCAGATAAAAATTTGTTTTAATTTGCAACCTGATGGAGGTCAGTATAGATGGACTAATAGAGAAAGTCCGACACACTACTAGAAGGCCAAATATTTTTTCAGAGGTAGATGCAGAAAAAAATATATTCAGTTTGCAACCTGATGGAGGTCAGTATAGATGGACTAATACAACAAGTCCCACACACAGCTAGAAGCCCAATATTTTTTCAGAGGTAGATGCAGAAAAAAATATATTCAGTTTGCAACCTGATGGAGGTCAGTATAGATGGACTAATACAACAAGTCCCACACACAGCTAGAAGCCCAAATATTTTTTCAGAGGTACTGTAGATGCAGATAAAAATTAGTTTTAATTTGCAACCTGATGGAGGTCAGTATAGATGGACTAATAGAGAAAGTCCGACACACTACTAGAAGGCCAAATATTTTTTCAGAGCTAGATGCAGAAAAAAATTATATTCAGTTTGCAACCTGATGGAGGTCAGTATAGATGGATTAATAGAACAAGACCCACACACAGCTAGAAGCCCAATATTTTTTCAGAGGTAGATGCAGAAAAAAATATATTCAGTTTGCAACCTGATGGAGGTCAGTATAGATGGACTAATACAACAAGTCCCACACACAGCTAGAAGCCCAATATTTTTTCAGAGGTAGATGCAGAAAAAAATATATTCAGTTTGCAACCTGATGGAGGTCAGTATAGATGGACTAATACAACAAGTCCCACACACAGCTAGAAGCCCAAATATTTTTTCAGAGGTACTGTAGATGCAGATAAAAATTATTTTTAATTTGCAACCTGATGGAGGTCAGTATAGATGGACTAATAGAATGATGCTATGCCCAAAAGATTTTACTTCACTAGGTGCAGTAAAAAAATTGATATTCTATACACAGGTGGTATATCTTGCAACACAGATAGGCTACTCCACTGACTAACACACTCTGCAATAGGCCAAAAAGGATTAGCTTTGCTAGATTCAGCCAAATGCTGTGAAAAAAACTTGCACAGCACTGGCACAGACCTGCCTGGCAAAAACTGATAGGAACTGATGTAACCTAGTCCTGAAAAGGACTCCAATTACAATTAGTCTTTACTCCCACAACCTATCTATTTAAGAGCACAGACCTCCCTGATAAAAGTCGTAGGAAATGCTGTAACCTAGTCCTTAAAAGGACTGCAATCACAACTATTCCCTACTCCCAAGCTATCTGTATATTTGTGCGAAAATTGGCTTGAAATTAACAAGGTATAGCGCACACAGCAACAGCGGTGCCGTCTAACACGCAGCTGCAGCAGTGAGAAAATGGTGGCGACGGGGAAAATGGCTTGGTCTTATAGGGCAAGGACATGTGACATACACTGCCAATGACACATGCCCTTGCTTGTGTGAAAAAAAGCACTTTGCTCCGTGTGTGCGCTGCTGATAGGCTGACAGATTGCACCTCCCCACTGTAAATGCGGGAAAGAGAAAAAAAAATGGAGATCTTCATTGTTCCTGCAGAGATCCATCCCCTGCCCCTCCCCCCACCCCGCTGTACACTCAAACTGCGTATTAACATTAATTTTCATCATTACTGAGAAAAAATCCAGTTATGATTTTGGTGCACGAACAGTTATCGAACATAACCTCGAACAGCCGAATTTTTCTCAAATTGTTCGTGTTCGCCGAACGGCTCGAACACCGCCCAAAACAGCTCGAATTTGAGATTGGCGAACAGTTCGAGTAGAACAACACTCATCTCTATTCCTGACCTTTTTGGGAAATGCGCTGATCCTGCCGGTCTGCAGGCAGGATATCAGATGAGTCCTCATCAACCGATGCTGGAACTCTGCTCTGGGTTCACCGCCATCTGCCATAAGCTCGTAGGCTAACGCTATGGCGAATAAGCCACAGTCATAGCTGTTCCTCTGCTGATCCACATCGATAAATGTCAGATGTTTCAGGGGCTCTTCGACCACTACGCTGTACAGGTTGATAATCTGCTCACAGATGGACTGAGTCAGATTTCCAGAGTTGATGCTGTCCGCCACAAAGATTTGGCCATTTTTGTAGCAGGTGGTCAGCCAGTGCACCCTCTCCTCATCATAGTGGATTTGTACGGCATTATTCAGTACACTGTACCCTGGCACTAGAAGAGCGCAGGGGGGCTGCAGGCCATCAAAACCCTCAAATTGACTCTGCAGCAGGTCCTGGGCCATGATGATGATCTCGTCATCCAGGAAGCCTTCCTCCCCTTTGCTCAGCAGGATGGTAAACTGCTCTGGAGACAGGTTGTCCTCCTGTTTCCTGATATCGGGCATCTCCACTTGTGGGGTCTCCATCTCCGGGGTTACCTCTCTCAGTAGATCAGAAAGGTTTTCTGTAGCAGCTCTCTTGGCCGGTGGCATCATCTCGGGCTGACTGTCCTCGGAGGTTGGTGCTTTTCTTTTTAGATTGTCCCGGGGTCTTGTTTGTAGCAGCCCCTCGTGTGCATCTTGTGCACATTCTGGATCGGCAAGATCCTCTCCACTTTCTGCAATGGTGGACGTGGAGTCAGTATCACCTACTATGTAGGTTGGGTTCATCTCACCGCTGTCTTGGCTGATGACGTGGTCTTTACGTCTGGTTATAGCAACTGACCTGAAGCGCCTGACCGCTGAAATGGTGGCAGATTTCGTGGTCAGGAAGGAATCCTTCAGCAGTGTTCTCCAATTGCGATGGGATTTCCTGAATCGGGTCAGAAGGCTAAAGCCAATTGACTTGCAGGAAGAGAGAGCCTTGACCAGCAGTCGCTGATGGCGTCGCTTTCTTTCTCCTTCTTATTCCTTTAGCTTTGTGTATCCAATAAAGAGTCACACAAAAGACAGCCCCGGCTCTGCGCTCAGGCATTCTATAGACTTTACTCCCACTGTGATGTCATAGAGCCGATGATGACACCAGAGTTCCATGTAGATGATGACATCACAGCTCCAGGCCCCTCTGCTAAGGGCTCCCCAGTAAGATTGATGGTGGCTCTACAGCTATATACCGTTATTATCTGACCTTTGTTCACAAATTTCCAGCCACATTCTGCATAAAATGAGGAGACGCGTCTGTGTGTAGTTATATCTCCACTGAAGTATATGGAGAACATAGCGGGGGGAATTGATGGACCGCCATTCCCCCAGAGACGGCATTTATGGCATTTGCAGTAAAGGTTGTGCCCCTTAATGTGGCTAAAGCGTTGACGTGCATTCAGTGGTTGGTGCAAGAGAAGGAACTTTCTGTAATTCCATGTATTACAGAGAATAAGACCCCATAATATCAATGATGAGAACTTGATACTTTTTATTGATGTTGTGATCATAGTGAAGAGCCCGAACATTGTTATATTTTAAACAATCCAAATCATTTTTGGAAACTTCGGTTTATAACGTTTTTATAGAAATTTACTGAAATATACAAAAAAGATAAAAAAAAATATTTTTTTCATTGATCTCTAAAACTCTCACTAAAATATGTATTTTTGGATAAACCTTTGGAAAAACCATACGCTTTATAGTTGTTTCGTAGAATAATGTCTTTCCTGAATACTGAGTTGGTTACATTATTTCCCAATGTGATTATGAAGCTGTTCTACATCTTTATTTAGTATTATTTTCATGTCCTATTATTTTGGGGTCGTATACCTGCACTCCAGCCATGGGGTGATGTAAGGAAATGTGTTTGACATCCATCCATGCCATTTGGGTCTCTTTAGGATTTATCTAACAATAAAAGTTGCCATCCTCCTGACATTCTTCACACTCTTCATTGTTCGGATGTTGATATTTCTCATATGCTCTTCTCATATTTTAACCAATCACATTAAAATGGTTATTATGAATAAAAAAAAAATGAAATCTTACAATTCTCACAATGGACACTGTTTTTTTTTTTTTTTTTTCCAGTTGTTCCAGGAATTTAACATGTACATTAGCCACAATAAACAGGGTCTGACCTTATGTTTTGTATTGAAGCGTCTAATGAGCGTGTGCAAAGATCATTGTGGAGGGAACAGAAGCAGGAGGAGCTGTGATGTCGCCTATTGTGATTGGTGGATACTGTGTTTTCAGCAGTGTACAGAGGCTTTATCAGTCGTTGTAATTCTGCTTCTGATAATGAGGAGTCAGCTGAAAATTGTTCTTGAAAGGACAAGAAGTCTAAAATAACCTCAGTGGCTCACACTCACCCACTCACTTTCAGCCACATTAATTAAGTTATATATTTGCTCTTCTGCAGTACTTTCATTATTTGTCCCCATGTTGTGCACTTCAGAAAAATGGCCGCCGCAGTCCACATGCGCACTACGCCGTTCCCTCCGAGCGCTTCCGATGACCTTTCACGTGTTTTTACTATCACTCTACATAATTACTTTGGAGATCATTCCTTTCCTGTTTTTTTCTACTTGTGTCCTCATTTGTTATGACCTCCTAATAGACTTACAGTATATGGATTGTTTTTAATTCAATAAAGTATTCTAATTTTTAATGCACCCTTATTCTCTTTGAGGTGTCCTTAGTTTACTCCATTCCTTTCCCGGCTTTTTAAGAACAGGAAGTATGATTCTAAAATAACCTCAGTGGCCATTGTGAAAACTGAACGTTTACGGTTTTTAATAAAGATTGTGATGTGAAAAAAAAATTGCCAAAAGTTTTTTAAAAAAAAACCAAAACAAAAACAAATTCAGACATCTTGTCATAGAGAAAAATTAAAATTCATACAGGCATCCTCTGGGAAAGAGACATGTCCCAATCACATTGAACATATATATAACTGAGGAAGAAAAAAACTAGTTAAAGGAGGGGAAGTAAGAGAGATCTGACACTTCCATCTCCATTGAAGTAGCGGCCTCCTCAAGTGACCAGGTAATTACAGCTGTAGTTTTTCTCTGGGAAAAAGACCAAGTCGGAGATTCAAGAGGCAGAGAAGTGAAAAACATAACACTTTTAACCCCTTAAACCCCGGAGCATTTTCCGTTTTTGCATTTTCGTTTTTTGCTCCCCTTGTTCCCAGAGCCATAGCGTTTTTATTTTTTGGTCAATATGGCCATATGACGGCTTATTTTTTGCGGGATGAGTTGTACTTTTCAACGACATTACTAGTTTTACCATATCATGTACGGGAAAACGGGAAAAAAATTCCAAGCGCCGTGAAATTGCAAAAAAAGTGCAATACCACTGAGGTTTTTTTAAAAAATTTTTTACTACGTTTACTGAATGCTAAAACTGACCTGCCATTATTATTCGTAGACACCAAACATGTATAGGTTGTTTTTTATTTAAGTGATGAAAAAAAATTTCCAAAGTTTTGTTAAAAAAAAAAAATGGTGCCATTTTCCGAGACCCGTAGCGTCTCCATTATTTGGGATCTGGGGCAAGGTGAGGGCTTATTTTTTGCGCATCGAGCTGAAGTTTTTATTCATGCTATTTTGGGGTAGATCCGATGTTTTGATCACCCGTTATTGCATTTTATTGCAATTTTACGGTGACCAAAAAAACGTAATTCTGGCGTTTAGAATTTTTTTTCTCATTACATCGTTTACCGATCGGATTAATTCTTCTCTTATATTGATAGATCGGGCGATTCTGAACGCGGCGATACCAAATATGTGTATGTGGGGTTTTTTTTTAATGATTTTATTTTGAATGGGGTGAAAGGGGGGTGATTTAAACTTTTATATATATATATTTTTTTTTTTTCATATTTTTTTTTAAAATTTTTTTTCACTTTTTGCTTGCTTCTGTAGTCTCCATAGGAGACTAGAAGCAGCACTCTTTTGATCGGCTCTGCTACATGCAGGGGACAAGCAGATCCCTTGCATATAGCAGAAATGGTCCTGTGCTATGAGCGCCGACCACTAGGTGGCGCTCATAGCGACAGGATCATTACAACCACTGGTGTCTGCTGCAGACCCAGGGTTGTCATGACCACCCATCGGCGACCCGCGATCATGTGACGGGGTCGCCGATGGGCGGGGTAAGTGACACGCTTCCAGGAAGCGCTCGTTAAATCCCGCTGTTGGAGATTGACACCGGCATTTAACATGTTAACAGCCGCGGGTGGATCGCGATTCCACCCGCGCCTGTTGCGGGCACATGTCAGCTATAATAATCAGCTGACATGTGCTCGGTTCAGTGCGGGCTCAGTGCAGCAGCCCTCACTGAACGGGGGGATAACAACATGCGCGTACTAATACGTGACATGTCGTTAAGGGGTTAAAGGCTACTCTTGTTCTCTTCAAACAAAAACTGAACAATTGCAGTTAGACACTCGGTTTCCGGGGTCCAGATATGAATATTGGTGTTTGCATCAATCCGATATTTATGAGAGCTGTATTTTTAGGCGTTGTAGTGAAGGGACGAACAGAAAGCATTCACCCATATCACTGTAAAGCCACTCTAACCCCTCCAGCGTGATAATGGTCTGATGGATGAGGCTATCCAGGTCACGTTTGATCTCTATATAAAGGTAAAATCGTGATAAGGAATATGAGAATATCCACCTCCTGGGACTTCCAGGGGCAAAGATATACTGTAAGTTTGGGGATGTCATAAAATTCTGAAGGACCTAGCACATCCCACAATCAGCCCCAACATGGGGTCATCAAGGGGAGATGTGTGGGGGTGACCTTGAGCTACTAAAAAGCTGTATTTGGGTTTGGGTCATTTGTCAGTACTTGGAAGGTACAGCGTACTGTGGGTTCTGTCCGTTTTCCTAAAGAGTACCCCCATCCACTAAACTCTGAGCCATTTCCATAACACAGGTTTAGTCATTTTTTTTATCCTTTTTGTTTTATGTAATTGTATATATCGCATTGTTAGTTCCCATTTGTATCATCTTTTTATATTTTTTATAAACACTGGATTAAATATATAAAATTGAATAGCTCTGCTCCTCTTGCTCTGTAAACCGCACCCCTGAAGCCATACTCTACCTGTAAAGGGTGCCCAAGCACCCTGTATAAACGATTGGTGGTGGCAGCTAGTAGTGATTCCTTTTTTATATTGTGGAGCTGGCAGTGACCGTACCAGGGTGTATATATATATATTCCATTTGTAGCACCCCGAGGGCTCGGTTGCTACAGAGGTATTGCATCTCAATCAGAGGTGCGATACCTCACTTCCAGGTAAGGATGGAGTGTGGATCAGGACCCCGACAGCTGCATGCACTACACCACATTTCCGGGGGACAGGGCGACCAATATGCTCCTAAGATGAGCACGACAGTCCCTGTCCCTGGCTGGAGTGGGAGGGAGGGAACACCCAGGAAGGGGGAACCCAGTAGTGCAGGGGCAGAGAGGAAGCAGATTGCAAATTGCAGTCCGCAGCCACCCCGGAAAATGGCGCGTTCATAGAAGTGCCATCTTCTGGCGCTGTACCCAACTCATCCAGGGCCCTGGTGCGGTGGCTCACTGGGTAGTAAAAGGGGTTAGGGCCAGCTTGGTATTATCAGCTGGCCCTAAGCCCGAAATTCATGGGGTCACGTCAATATTAGACATGACCGGCATGAAATTCTAGTAAAGTATTTAAAAAAAACACAACACCCAGAATAAAGTCCTTTAATTGAAATAAACACACAATTTTTTAATGTTCTAAATTAAACCATACCTACCATCACGCCCATTCCAGCTGAAGCCAACGATCTCCTGCAATAAAAATAAAATAATAAACCAACATCATCATTACCTTTCCATGGTTCCCAGGACAGCTTCAGCTCTGCTACATTCACATGACAGGCTGGATCGCAGGAGAAAGCTGCCATCCAGCTTGCCATGCCACAGACACTGAGAAGCGCAGGCATGCTTGCGCTCCTCAGTGTCTGGCTGTGATGGCATCCAGATGAGCCGAGTCTCTCACGCTCACCGCATGCGCAGGAGAAATCTCCCACGCTGTCAGTGACGTGCATGAGGTGAGCCGAGTTCATTGGACATGAACCCGGCTCATCTGGATGCTGTCACAGCCAGACACTGAGGAGCGCAAGCATGCCTGCGCTTCTCAGTGTCTGCGGCATGGCAAGCTGGATGGCAGCTTTTGGCTGCGATCCAGCCTGTCATGTGAATTTAGCAGAGCTAGAGCCGTCCTGGGAACCATGGAGAGGTAAGGATGATGTTGGTTTATTATTTTACTTTTATTGCAGGAGATCGTTGGCTTCAGATGGAATGGGCGTGATGGTAGGTATGGTTTAATTTAGAACAATAAAGAATTGTGTGTTTATTTCAATTAAAGGATTTTATTCTGGGTGTTGGTGTTTTTTTTTAACTTTGACTATGGGGTTAGTAATGGGGGTGTCTTATAGACGCCTCTCCATTACTAAACTGGGCTTCATGTCAGCTGGCATTATAAGCTGACATCAACCCCAGCCCTATTACCCCACTGCCACCGCACCAGGGCAGCGTGGAAGAGCGAGGCTAAGTGTCAGAATTGGCGCATCCTATGGATGCGTCATTTCTGGTGTGGCTGACGGCTGGTGTTTCTAGCCTGGGAGGGGGCCAATATTCATGGCACCCTTCCTGGGCTATTAATATCAGCCCCCAGCTGTCTGCCTAGCCTTTGCTAGCTATTAAAATAGGGGGGACCTCACGTCATTTTTTTGGGGGTCCCCCATTTTAATAGCTAGTAAAGGCTAGGTATTCAGCTGGGGGCTCATATTAGTAGCCTGGGAAGCTCTGTGGGTATTACCCCCTTCCCAGGCTTCAAACATCTGCCCCAGCCGTCTGCTTAACCTCCGCTAGAGACTAAAATTATGGGGAACCCCACGACAATTTTTTTTATTTAATAAATCCTATATTTTAACACTAAATGACAAGTACAGTAATAAACACTGTCACTGTACTTCTTATATATGTGACTGACATGTTTCTATCTATCTAATGTATGTGTGATGCTCTATTCTTTCTGTTCTAAATTGTCAGGTATCGGTGTATGCCACTGATGAATTGCCGGCTTTTCATGTTTCACTGTGAGCACTGTTCCCATCGATTTGGGCAACCACCTCCCCCAATACATTCTACATTGTTAGTTGTTTTCCTTCATGTAGAATTAACCTACAAGGAAAGAAAGGGTTTATTTTCATTCCGATATTTGTGACTTGAATTGGTTTCCGGTATCGGAATCGGCGATATCCGATACTTTTTGGGTATCTGCCCGATCCAATCCGATCCGATATTTCCTGATATCGGAAGGTATCGCTCAACACTATTGTAGACATACTTTGGTCTTGGGGAAATAGTGGAGAACTTTTTGATGGTTTCTGTCTGTTGTAGACCTATTTTAGTCTTGGGTTTAAGGGGGCAATAGTGGAGAACCTTTTGATGTTTTTTTTTTATCGTGGGATGGAGTGATTAATAGAGGGGTAAATTCCTTGTATTTTTGAACCTTGAGAGTACGGCTATTTAACTATTTGCGTCATGGAAAGCCTGGTGTCCAACATCATTTGACTTTCACCCATTGTTAGGGGAGCCCAAATTCCATTGACATTGCTAAAAAATTGAATGTAAATGGAAATTGGGAATGAAGTTTGATGTGAATTGTAACCTTCTGAGGTCAGAATTGTGGAGACTTTGTAGGGATCTTGTCAGTCATTTGGACAGAGTGTTATATGGCAGGTCCAATTCTGTACCAGCGCACGGCAATAGTTGTGTAGCCCTCACATTAACCCTTTAGGATATAGTATTAATGCTCATGTAGTATTGACTCTCCTGTGAGGATGGTAGTTGGATGAGAAGACAAAACTTTAGAAGACAGATACTCTAAGAAGTCTTACTGGGTTTCATTTGAGGACCATGAGTTTTAGTTGTGAATTGATGTGGAGCAGCTATGTTATGTTATGTTGTTAGACTCTACAAAGAATTAGTTAGTGACATTCCCAAGGCACGAGGCACATGGTGCCTTATTCCACTCATGTTGATACTTAGTGGATTATCGGTTCAAGCAAAAACGCTCTGCTTCCAGTATAAACCCCCCATACACAATATATAGCTGCGGCCAAACAATTTTCCCGACTCCCGCAAACCCAGGGACACTTGGCCGAGAGTTCTCCACTATTTCCCCAAGACCAAAGTATGTCTACAATAGTGTTGAGCGATACCTTCCGATATCAGGAAATATCGGATCGGATTGGATCGGGCAGATACCCAAAAAGTATCGGATATCGCCGATTCCGATACCGGAAACCAATGCAAGTCAATGGGACACAAATATCGGAATGAAAATAAACCCTTTCTTTCCTTGTATGTTAATTCTACATGAAGGAAAACAACTAACAATAATGTAGAATGTATTGGGGGAGACAATAAAGGCATAGAGGTTTAGCCCAATGAAATGGAATAGCAGGAATTAATATTTTTTTTAAGACGTTCTGAGTTACAAAAATATTGACTATGTTAAGCTTTTTTATATTTTGTCAGATATTTATGTTTCACTACTTCCATGCTCTTCATCTTCTTTTTTACTTCTCCCACACTTTCTCCTTCATCATCCTCAGCAGCAGCATCTTTTTCATCAACTTTTTCTTCACCTTATTCATCTTCACCTTTTTCCTATTATTCTTTTTTTTCTTTTTTTTTTTACATTCTTCATATTCTTCTTCATCTTCTTCACATTCTTCTTCTTCATCATATTCTTATTTGTGACAGGCATTGCTGTAGTTGTTATCTATAAAAGTTTGAAGATTACACCTTCCGTTCTGCCTGTCACAAAAGATTTACAACAGGTTTTGTCCGCGTTCAGTTTGGCCTGCAGCAGTAGGTCTTTTCCAGGGGCACCACGAGGAGGAACGGACTCACCCCCATACACTGCTTAGTCTTCTTCTGCTTATAATTTAGATATCTTTTGCTCAGATTTTTAGTCTTATGCTTCTTGTTCTTCTGTATCTTGGTGGTTGTCTTCTTGTTCGTCGTCTTCTTGTTCGTCGTCTTCTTGGTCGTCGTCTTCTTGGTCGTCGTCTTCTTGGTCGTCGTCTTCAGGGTCGTCGTCTTCAGGGTCGTCGTCTTCAGGGTCGTCGACTTCAGGGTCGTCTTGGAGATCCAGAGTGATTTCCAAAAACCATTTCAAAAAGCTTGAACTTGGAAATATAGCAGAAGGTACAAAGGCTGAGGCACTGCCTGGAACCAGCTGACGGTACTGGAACCTGGATGGGTAGCAGAAGGTACAAGAGCCAATGGAACTACCGAGGACCAGCTAATGGTACTGGAACTCAGATAGGCAGCAGAAGGTACCCATGAAAAAAAAAGTTGCAAGACCGCGAGCCGGCCGGCGTTACCGAAACCCACAGTCCTACAGGGGGTGCTTGTCCTATTGGCACTATGGACCCAGCCTTCATTGCGAGATCCCGCAGTCCACAAAGGAATCACCCTAAACTGCAGGCATCATAGAGTCGGCTAACCTGACCGCAACACAACAGGACAACGTATTGGAGGCAAAGTGACGTTGACACTACCTGGAAACAGCTGGCGTGCTGGAACCAGGCTGGGCAGGAGGGAGTACCCGTGCCAAAGACACTGCCGAGGACCAGCTGACGGTACTGGAACCTGGATGGGTAGCAGATGGTACAAGAGCCAATGGAGCTACCGAGGACCAGCTGACGGTACTGGAACCCGGTTACTAAGCAGGAGGTACCTGTGCCAGAAAGCACTACCAAGGACCAGCAGACATTGGTGGAACTCGGATACCGAGAAGGAGGCACCTAAGCCAAAGGCACTGCCTGGAACCAGCTGACAGTACTGGAACCTGGATCGGAAGCAGAAGGTACAAGAGCCAATGGAACTACCGAGGACCAGCTAATGGTACTGGAACTCAGATAGGCAGCAGAAGGTACCCATGAAAAAAAAAGTTGCAAGGCCGCGAGCCGGCCGGAGTTACCAAAACCCACAGTCCTACAGGGGGTGCTTGTCCCATTGGCACTATGGAACCAGCCTTCATTGCGAGATCCCACAGCCCACATAGGAGATACCTAAACTGCAGGCACCATAGAGTCGGCTAACCCGACTGCAACACGACAGGACAACGTATTGAAGGCAAAGTGACGTTGACACTACCCGGAAACAGCTGGCATGCTGGAACCAGGCTGGGCAGGAGGGAGTACCCGTGTCAAAGACACTGCTTGGAAACAGCTGGCGGTGCTGGAACCCAGGATAAATACTAAAAACAGAGAGGAGCCAGAGGCCTAATTGGAGCAAGTTTAAAATCCGTAGTAGTGTGAATGTGGACAGAGCAGGAGAAATTGCCGGACACACAGCAGGGGGATCAGCTGACGTTACTGAACCCCAATAACACTGGAGCAAGTGTTGACTGTGCAGATGGCACTTCTGAGCAGCAACTGGCAGTGTTGGAGCCCAGGGTAAATACTGAAAACAGAGGAGCCAGAGGCCTAATTGGAGCAAGTTTAAAATCAGTAGTAGTGTGAATTTGGACAGAGCAGGAGAAATTGCAGCAACTAGCGGTGTTGGAGCCCAGGGATTACATTTCAGGTGGTAGAAACATGAACACAACAGGAGACCTGGATACTGTTGACAACCAATTATTTAATCTGGAAGAGGACTGGCAAAGTCATGCGAGATCCAGGCCTTGTTCATTTTCAGAAAAGTAAGCCGGTCAACGTTATCGGAGGATAGTCGCATGCGACGGTCTGTTAGTACACCACCTGCGGCACTAAAGACTCCTTCCGATAATACACTAGCAGCAGGGCAAGCCAGCACCTCCAATGCATACTGGCTAAGCTCTGGCCATGTATCCAGCTTAAAGACCCAAAACTTGAAGGGGGAAGAGCCGTCTGGGAGTACACTGAGAGGGCAAGACATGTAGTCTGTCACCATCTGACGGAAACGTAGCCTCCTGCTGACTGGAGCCATCTGTGATGGTATAGACATTTGTGGCAGGGACACAAGACTTTGCCACATTTGGGCCATACTGGTCTTGCCTTGTGCTGAGGCGCTGCTTCTGCTCCCTCTTTGTGCAGAGCTTCCTCCACTGCCTCGACGCACTGACCTGCTTTGTAAAGCACTAGCAGCACTGCTCTCGGGTGGAATGGAGAACATGATGGAATGCAACAGTTTATCTTGGTACTCCCGCATTTTACGCTCCCGGTTCAACGGTGTTATGAGGCTTTGTAAGTTGTCCCGGTAGCGAGGATCTAGGAGGGTGGACACCCAATAATCAGCTGTGTTGAGAATGTGGGCGATGCAGCGGTCGTTTCTCAGGCACTGCAGCATGAAATCAACCATGTGCTGCAGACTGCCAACTGGCCAAGAAACGCTGTCCCCTCCTTGAGGCGTGATCTGTCTGCTCTGCATCACCCCACCCTCGCTCTAGATACTGACTACTAGAGCATTGTGTACCTCCCTCCTCTGGACAGATGTCTTCCTCCTCCATTGACTCCTCCTCACAAAGTGTCCCCTGCCTAGGCCTTTGTGAGGAACCACATTGCGCAGACTGTACAGAAGCAGATGGCATTTGTGACTCCTCATCCTCCACCTCTTCCAAAACCTCCTCCCTTAGTGCTTGCAGTGTTTTTTCAAGCAGGCAGATAAGGGGGATAGTCATGCTAACTAGTGCATCATCTGCACTCGCCATCCGCATGGAATAATCAAAGACACGCAAAACGAGACAGATGTCCTTCATAGAGGCCCACTCAGTGGTGGTGAAGTGTGAACGGCGTGCAGTGCGACTTGTTTGCGCCTGCTGCAGCTGGTACTCCATTACTGCTGCCTGCTGCTCACACAACCTCTCCGACATATGTAACTTTGAATTCCACCTGGTGGGTAGGTCACATATGATGCGATGTTCCGGAAGGCATAATCGGCGCTGCAGAGCTGCAATGCGCGATCTTGCGATGCTGGAACGCCGCAAGTGAGCGCACTCTATGCGGACCTTGTGCAGCAGTTCATCAAGATCCGGATATTCCCTCAAAAAACTCTGCACGACCAAGTTGAGCACATGTGCCAGACATGGGATGTGAGTGAGGTTGCCTAGGCCCACAGCTGCCACCAGATTTCGGCCATTGTCACACACTACCATGCCTGGCTGGAGATTCGCTGGCACAAACCACACGTCGCTCTGCTGCTTGATGGCATTCCAGAGCTCCTGTGCTGTGTGGCTTCGATTCCCCAAAGAAATTAATTTCAATACGGCCTGTTGACGTTTGGCCACGGCTGTGCTCATATCGGTCGTAACAGGTAACCGTTTACGGGTCGATGTGGAGGTAGACCGTGACGGCTCCTGCAGAGCTGATTCAGAGGAACTGGAGTATGAAGAGGAGTCAATGTGTACAGACTGGATTCCTGCAATCCTTGGAGTTGGCAGAACACGTACAGCGCCACACTCAAGATCTGTACCCGGCTCCACAACATTTAACCAATGAGCAGTGAGGGAAAGGTATCGTCCCTGTCCATGCATCGGTGGTCAGGTGGACCTTGCTACTGACGACATTTTGTAGCAAGGGGATCCAGGTCACAGGGATCCAAATTGTGCCAAAACATTGGAGATTGGGTGATTTCATCAAAACTATGTCCAGAACAGAAAGCAAATGGATCTTTCAATTAAACACCCTCAAACCCAGAGGACTTAACAGCGAAATTGAATTATTTGCATTTGCTGACTGACAGATTCACAGGACCACACCCCCATCAGACCATATATAGGTGCCATAGCGCTGTGTGAGGCTATCCCTGAAGAAGAAAGCCGAGCCTTTCGAAACGCGTTGGAAGATTGCCCCACTACAGCCACCGTATCTTTAGCATCACGTGCCGTCACGTGACCTAGGTCCTCAAGCGCTCTCTGCAGGGAGCACACTTACTTCTATATCCGGAAGACGCGGGAAGCGGTAGTCACCGGCCGGGACTCCGCTCCCGCTCCGGATCCAGGACACTTCTACCAGCCCCATCAGACAGCGGTACATCCTGCACGACCGACCGCGACTACCCCCACGTAAGGCCATCCAACTGTGAGTATACTGCACTCTGCACCGTCTCCCTCTGTTCATTAATCTTATCCCTTGACCTCCCTCCAGTACTATCTACCCCATCCAGGGACGACCTCTTAAAGACGTTACCATCCACTTTTCGTGCCCCACTGGACATATTGGATCAGAGGCTATTAGCCACCAACAGTTCATCACTATCCCACCAGGAATATTATAGGATAGCACTTATAAACCCAGCGACTCAGGTAATCAATCAATAACCACTTACTTCTCCTGGTCCTTATCTCTGCCCAATACCATAATCCTGTATTTCCGTCTACAGGTAATATTATTTACCACTGGACATATTGGATCAGAGGCTATAGGCCACCAACAGCTCATTATCATCCCACCAGGAATATTATAGGATAGCACTCAAATATCTAGTGACTCAGGTAACCTACAACCACTTACTCCTCCTGGTCTCTAGCTCTGCCCAATACTATAATATTGTATTCTCATTTACAGGTGATATCAAATACCACTTGTGGATCCCCACGGCTACTTATATACCAGATTTCTCTGGACCATTTAGATACCTACCACAACATATCTGAGTATGATGAAAGCCAGGTAACCTCCATTCCCCCCCCCCCCATCTTAGATCAACACACCCAACCCACCACCCTCTTACTAGCCTTACTTATTTTATTGCTACCATTCAGAGGTACCACCTGCAATGGAACCCAGCCACTGAGCAGGTTACCATACCCCCCAATAAGCCGCATCCCTACTACGTGATCAACAGATTGGACTCAGGAGCACGACCCCATATACAGGTACTAAGACCCCCATATTGTACCATAATACCGCATCATACCAGTTACTCATTATCTATGATACCATAGGTATTAACCTGAGGATCGCCCGAGACGACCCACCTGATCATCCCTACTCATCTGATCAGGTATTTATCCATTCATACCAACCCTACTACTCTTCCAGGACCCATTTTAAATTAAATGATTTTAAAATATGTTTAAAAAATCTTAAATATCCTAACCACCCACTCCTCTTCCTTACAGGTCCTCCCACTCTGAGCTCCACAGAGGATCTATCTGTACCCAGCAATTATTGTTCCTCAGGACCATTGTTTCACTATACACACCTCAGTGTGTGTTTTTTAGATTCTAGACCCCCATTCTTTTAGCTCTTACTCCAAAAACCCCCTCTTCCTTATATATTTTATACCTTTTTATACCTTTTACATTTTATGTCTTGATATTCTAATAAAGACCCACTTTTTACTTCCAATACCTCCCTTTGCGTCTGTTTCCCGTTCCTTAAGCGCGAATTACTACTTGATATATTGATATCCCTACTCACTGACACATAGTGGTTTGTGTCTCCCAAATTCGCTGCTGTAGATTGACTAGCCTGCCAGCGCCTCTTTATTTGCATTATTTTGTAGCGCATGTTTAATTTTTCCCTCCACATGCTGTTGCAGGGCAGGGACGGCTTGCCTGCTGAAATAAAAGCGGCTGGGCACGTTGTATTGTGGGACTGCCAATGCCATCAAGTTATGGAAGGTGTCAGTCTCCACCAGCCTGAATGATAGCATTTCAAGGGCAAGTAGTTTTGCAATGCCAGCATTCAGAGCCTGTGCTCGGGGGTGGATTGCCGAGTATGGGTGCCTTTTCTCCCATGCCTGTGCTAATGATGGCTGTAGACTGGCCTGGGAGTGTGCGGATGACAGGGAATGTGGTGCTGTGGGTGGAATGACACTGTCTCTGTACAACAGTGCCAGAGGTTCTTCCATGGCGATCCTGTGAGGAAGCCGAACCAGCTGTGTGTGAGCTGGAGGAAGAGGCTACAATACGAGCTGAAGAGATGGTAGGTGGCGCTGTAGGTTGGCCTAGGTCTTCAGTGTGTCTTTGTAACTCCACCACGTGCTTGGTCCGCACATGATTCCACATATTTGTGGTATTGAGGTTGCTGACACTTTTCCCTCTTTTTACTTTCTGATTACACAGCTTGCATTTGACAAAGCAAATGTCATCTGCAACTGTGTCAAAAAAGGACCAGGTACTGCAAGTCTTGGGAGCGCCCGTTTTGGGTTTTGGAAGATGCATGCTCTTAATGGGTTCCGAAGTGGAGGCTGCAGGCAACCAAGTCTGCCCCTCCCCCCCTCTCGCTCCTTTTTGGACCGTTCGGGGAATCTCTTCCTCAGAGCTGCTCCCACCACCTTCCTGTACCTCACGCCATGATGGGTCAAGGACCTCATCATTTACACTACCCTCTTCAAACAACTGCTTCTCCTGAGTAGTCTCGAGAGCACAGTATGCACCAGAAAGTAGCACCTGAGTCTCATCATCAGATGCGTACTGAGGTGTGCTGCTGACCATAGGCACTGGCCCACCCGCCTCTTCAGATTCAGAGAGACAAAACGGTTGCGCATCACTGCATACTACCTCTTCTTCTAATTCTAGAATTCTGCTTGGCTGGCCCCCTCTTTCCAAGCCAAGAGATTCAGAGAACAGAAGTAGAGATGGCTCCTGTCCAGGGCTCTCTGACTGCCTGGGCAATTTGGCAGGTGGTGAAGAGACAGATGGGTGCTCTTCAGTGCTCAGGACCTGAGAGGATCTGGAACTAATTGAAGTCGATGCGTTAGCTGCCATCCATCCGACAACGGCTTCAATTTGGTCCTCCCGCAACAGTGGGGTACGGCTAGCTCCTACAAAGCTGAGCATAAAGGACTGTTCCCTGGTAAAACAGGGGGATGCTGAGTCACTGGTGCCCGCAGCAGGCACAGAATCCTCACGTCCTCTCCCTGCAGGCACAGAATCCTCACGTCCTCTCCCTGCAGGCACAGAATCCTCACGTCCTCTCCCTGCAGAAACTCCACGCCCACGCCCACATGCCTTACTCCCTGCCTTCTTCATCTTGGTAGACTGATAAAGATAGGCAGAAAAGTAGTAAGGGCTTAGTGTGCTTATTCCTGAACAGCTGCTAACAGGTATAAGAAACACTAATTTTATAAAGTGTGGACTAGACTTTAATATGAGCTAATGTGGCCTACACAACTGTAAAGTGGAGTGTTTGGTGAACTTTACATTTTTTTCTTCACAAAAAGACACTGGATGTGCCCAAAGATGTAAAACCGATAGTATCACAAACTTTTTGTAGCTATTACAATGCAGGAAGTTAACCTACAATGCAATAGATGAGGCTACAAAAAATAGGCTAATACTAATCTGGCTGGGGCTGCAGGGCCCAATGCTGCAGAAAGGCTTCTCTATCTACTCCTATATAGTGTGTTTGGAAGCAATCTAGCTGGATATGGATGGAACCACACTAACAGGAGAAATCAGGAAAAATGAGCAGCACTAATAAAAGCACAATGTATGAGGCAGTGACGCACGCTGAGCGGACTACAACCAGACGTGGCTGCAGAACACACTACAGCGCGAGCTGCACTCACACACAGACCTCGCAGACAGCCGTGAACATGCAAAATGAAGCATATTGGGAAGACGAAAACGAAGCAATAGCTCAGAAAAAGTATCAGTGACCACATAGGGGATATGAAAAATTCTTGTGATACCCCTATTTCTAGGCACAATAGGGAACACATGGAGGAAATCTGAACTGTTTCTGTTTTAATGTTATTGAGGTGATTGCACTCTCACCTAGAGGAGGAGACTAGAAGAAAAATAATGCAAAAGGAAGCGAAATTGATCCATTGAATGAAAACAATTAGCCCTTTGGGACTAAATGAGCAATTACAGTATGGATGCTTCCTATAATACACCTGGTTTTCAGCCCTATGTTTGATATAATGGATCCTTAAAACCTGCTTTTTACCCACTGACCCTTATGGGTTTTAGGCTTTACTAATGATCCCATTAAAAAGAGATGGGGATATCATATATATACATTTCATTATGGTACCCAAAACTACAGGAATAATTATTTTTGCAGAAATGTTTTATATTTATAAATATATTGAATAGGATTGCTCATGTTGGGCTATGCATATATTAGATAAAACACTAAGGAGAAAGTAGCGCAAATAGGGTCTTATCCAACAAACATTTAAAAGTATTTATATCAGATTGTGCTACCTGATCCGTATTATTTTGCGTTTTAAGTCAAAACCGATGTCAAAACCGATGACTATCAGGATCTGCAGAAATCTGTGGGTCTCAAACGAAAATACAATAAGCAAGCATTTTTAAATGAAAAAAATTCTTGGTGTTCACCAAAAAATAAATCAGGCAAACGTACCTTAGGCTCCAAGAAATGTGCTCCAGGACAGTTACTCACGTGCTGATGGAGCTCGGCCACCTCCAGAGAGAGTTCCTGCAGGCGTTTAGCCAAATCCAGAACCGACACCATGATGGAACAGAAACAATCTTTCCTTAGAGAATTTGCAGGCTGGACTTACTGTTATGTTCTGCTACCAGAGCTAAGGAAAGAGAGGAGATCTGTCCCTACGATAGAACTCAGCTAGATCCCTACGATGTAACAGGGAACCTGATCCTGCGATCAGACCTGCTAAAGTCCTCAGCTAGTCTGTACGGAGACCTATAGATGTGGGGAAGGAATCCCTACAAGTACTAGGGACTGGGAGCAAAATGGACACCTCCTAACAGAAATAGTAGCAGACAGACGAACAAACAAAATATATAGAACACAGAGGTCCGAAGACCAAGCAAACTAACAGAGTTAGATACTGAGCACAGGCTAGCTAAAGAGTAGTAATACAATGAAGTCCAGCAAAGCCAGAAGGGCGGAGCAGGACTAAATAGGCCAACAAGGTCATGTGACCAGCAATAGAAAAAACCTAAGAGCAAGGTTCTAACAATCAGGTTGCAAATTGAATATAATTTTTTTCTGCATCTAACCCAGCCAATAGTTTTGGCCTAATACCACAGTTTGGCCACTCAGCTCTGCTCGGTTCCCATCCATTGTTTTTTTGTGCAAACAACTCCAGAGTTGTGAATTAGTTAACCACCAAAATGAGTGGAAAAAGGCCTGCTGCTGGTGGAAAGGGGAATAGGCGTGTTGGGAAGGGGAAAAAAGGTTGTGTCCGTGGGGTAGGTGTTAAAGTAACAGTAACATCTGCAGAAGAAAGACCATCTTCCAGCCAAACTAAAATGTCTACTTCTTTTAGCGGACAATGTGATAAGATCCCTTTCTTACGGCCACGCCAATCGTACAAATTCAAGATGAGGCACAAAAACAGCAGGTGCTTCAACGGATATCAAGTGCTCCTTTAAGTGGGCTCTCCTCTACATCAACTTCAACATCACAAATACTCCAGTCCTCAAAGGTGTCACCCCAATCGCACTTGCTTCCTCACAGCTCCCAAATCTCCAGCTGCCGTCTGAGTATGAGGTAGAACAGATGGTTGAGTCTGCAGAGCTGTTTACTCATACTATAGCCTGGGAATCAGAGGTCGACTCCAGCGCTTCTGTGAATCCAGACGAGGAAATGATGTGCACTGATGCCCAGAATCTTTATGAATCGGATCCAGGACCAGACGCAGAAGGTTCTGACCATAATGTAGACCCTCATTCCCAAACTGTAACTCCTGTTGGTGGAGACAATGAGGAAGACGATGATGAGACTCAAATACCTGATTGGAGCGACAACTTTAGTTTTTTGTCAGGGCAGGAACAGGTTGGCTCTGAGGACGACGGGTGTGATAACGCACAGGGTGATGATGATGAGGTTGGAGATCCCACTTACTGTCAACCCACAGTCAGCCAAGAGATGAGGTCAGCAGAGGAGGTGGAGGAAGATGCTAGTGACGACGAGGTCAGGTTGCGCCTTCCTGGACAGAGACGTAGTACTGGAAGCACGTCAACAACTGCATCCTCAAACACAACTCTGCCTCTCACCACAAGTCGTGGTGGCTCTTCAGGTCGCATGGGTGCTAAGCCTTGCATAGCCTGGGCATTTTTTCAGATCGATAAAGATGACCCAACTCGTGTTATCTGTAACATTTGTCAGCAAAAGCTAAGTAGAGGCCAAAAAATACATAGTTTGAGTACTTCATGCATGAACCGGCACATGGACATGAAGGATAAGTTGCAGTGGGAAGCTCAGTGTGCTACAATGCGGCCTAGCCGGCCGGGCCAACCACCGTCTGCCATATCTTGTGCATCCGCGGCCTCTTCATCCTCTGTGACTGGGGGGACAGCAGTCACACCTGTTTTGGGGCGCAGACCTGCCACCTCTTTACCCGCAACAGCCAGCGTGATTGGCAGGTCATCATTTTCTTTGGAGGTGGTAACACCAGCTGGTGTTGAGCGCTGTCCGACATCGATAGCACCACCTTTGGATCAAGGCAACCTAACATGTCCGCCTGCATCTTCCTCACAGACCGGCAGTTTGCCGGGGACACCCTTATCAACCCCGTCTAAGCACAATAGCCAGCCCTCGGTCCCTCAGATGTGGACAAGTAAAAGACCATTTCCTCCTAGCCTTGAGAAAGCTAAGAGGTTGAATTTCACCATCTGCAAGCTCTTGGCTACAGAAATGCTGCCTTTCCGCCTGGTGGACACAGAGGATTTTCGAGACCTTATGTCCGTCGCAGTGCCCCAGTACCAGATGCCCAGTCGGCACTACTTCTCAAAGAAAGGTGTGCCTGCGCTCCACCAGCATGACGCACACAACATCACCGCTTCTTTGAGAAACTCTGTGTGTGACAGGGTGCATTTCACCACAGACACTTGGACGAGTAGGCATGGACAGGGGCGTTACATGTCGCTGACTGGGCACTGGGTAACTATGGTGACAGCAGGACAAGGGGCTGCTGTCCAAGTCTTGCCGTCCCCACGAGTTGTGCGTCAATCCTCTTTATGTCAAAGTTCCTCCACTGCTTCTGCCTCCTCAACCTCCTCTCGGTCTTCCACCTGCACCCAAAGCCTGTCTGGTCATGCCACAAGCTTTCTAACTGCGCAGAAGGGATCCTGCACACCTCCTTACTATGCTGGCAGTAGGGCTCAACGTCATCAGGCGGTTTTTACTTTGAAATGTCTGGGAAATGTGAGTCACACAGCTGAGGAGTTGTGGTCAGCTCTGGAGAACCAATTTCATGAATGGTTGTCTCCACTGGACCTGAAACCAGGGAAGGCCGTGTGCGACAATGCTGCAAACCTGGGTGCGGCCCTTCGCCGGGGCAATGTCACACACGTGCCTTGTATGGCTCACGTGTTGAACCTGGTTGTCCAGCAATTTTTAGCCCACTATCCCAGACTAGATGGCCTTCTGCAGAGGGCACGGTCGCTGTGTGCTCACTTCCGCCGTTCGCATCCCGCAGCTCAGTGACTTACATCTCTACAGAAGTCGGTGGGCCTGCCACTTCACCGGCTAAAATGCGATGTGCCTACCCGGTGGCATTCAACTCTGCACATGTTGCAGCGACTGTGGCAGCACCGACAAGCCCTGGTGCAATACGTTCTGACGTATAGCCTGGGCCAACGAGATCCAGAGGTGGGGCAAATCACGCTGGAGGAGTGGTCTCAGATCAGGGACCTATGCACCCTTCTGCACAGTTTTGAAATGGTGACGAAGATGTTTAGTGCTGATGATGCCATTATCAGCATGACTATTCCGGTGATTTACATGCTGGAGCACATGTTAAACAGAATTCGGAGTCAGGTGGTGGCACAAGAGGAGGTGGAGGAAGTAGAGGAGGAGGAGTTGTATGCAGAAGGGCTAACATCTGCAAGGTCCAGACGGTCGGCAGCACCAAGGCGGCAGGCATGTGAGGGTGGGGGAGATGGTTTTACCAGGGCGCATGGTAGCAGCCAAACTAGTGAGGAAGGTGCAGGAGCCCAGGAAGAAGTGGAGGACGAACTGATGGAAGACTCATCAGATGAGGGAGACCTTGATCACATTTCTGTTGTGCGAGGTTGGGGGGAGAGGACAGAGGAAGGAAGCATGATTGTTACCTCGCCACCAACACAACAGGGACTTGGTGCTCCTGGATGCGCAACACACATGAGTGCCTTCTTGCTGCACTACCTGCAACATGACCCTCGAATTGTGAGAATTAGAAATAATCCTGACTACTGGGTTGCCACACTGTTAGATCCCTGGTACAAAAGTAAATTTGCAGGAATTATTCCTGCCATAGAAAGGGATGCACGCATGCAGGAGTATCAGCAGAGACTGTTGCAGAATCTTACATGTGCTTTTCCACAAAACACCAGTGGTGCACGTAGTGATTCTCACAGTTCCAACTTGCCAACCGTGGGACCGTCAAGTGTTCAGCACTCAAACCGTAACAGAACCACAGTATCTGCTGGTAACATCAATTTTGCGGAATCATTTCACCACTTTTTTAGCCCATCCTTTGCAAGGCCACAGGAGACAAGAAGTCTGACACATAGTCAACGCCTAGAGACGATGGTACAGGAGTATCTCCAAGTAAACATTGAAGCCATGACTGTGTCACTGGACCCTTGCTCTTTTTGGGCTTCCAATCTGGATAAATGGCCGGAGCTAGCCACTTACGCCTTGGAGATCTTGTCATGCCCCGCAGCCAGCGTTCTGTCTGAACGTGCGTTCAGCGCTGCTGGTGGTGTGCTGACAGATAAGCGCACGCGGCTCTCCACTGATAATGTAGACAGACTCACGTTCATAAAGATGAACAAATCATGGATCCGAAACGACTTTTCTACCCCTGTGTCATCCTGGGGAGAGTAAAAGCTTGATGATTGGTTAAAATCACCCTACCAACCGTTTTAAGCTTTCAAATTACTAATCATGTTTATCTGTATCTTGACTGGAAAATAATTTGGGCTTTGTAGCAGTGTGCAGCACTGATCCTATTAGCCCATCTATACTAAGCTCCACCAGATTTAAAATTAATAATAATTTGTAGCTGCATCTAGCCCGGAAAATAATTTTGGGGCTCCGAGATGCGCAAGACACATAAGTGCCTTCTTGCTGCACTACCTGCAACATGACCCTGATATTGTCAGAATTCGAAGTAATCATGACTACTGGGTTGCCACACTCTTAGATCCCCCAAATTTTCGATCAACCTTTTCATTTTAATAAAGACCAAAAAATGGTCATTTTTGAAATTATAAGCATTAGCAGGTTATTAGAAACTGAAATCAAACAGTTTTCAACTCAAAACTTTATTCTAGGTGATGTTACATTTTCACATAGGACCCCTTGTTCGAAAGGAGCTTCTGAACTCTCTCGTCCATTGAATTTGTCAGGTTTTGGATGGTTTCTGCTTCAATTGTTTTGCATGAGGACAGAATACCCTCCCAGAGCTGTTGCTTAGATGTGAACTGCCTCCCGCCATCATAGACACTCCTTTTGATGATGCTCCAGAGGTTCTGAATGGGGTAGAGGTCAGGGGAGCATGGGGGTCACACCATAAGTTTGTCCCCTTTTATGCCCATATCAGCCAGAGATGCAGATGTTTTATGTGCAGCATGAGATGGTGCATTATCATGCAAAAAAATAATCTTGCTGTGAAATACATGGTTCTTCTTCTTGAACCATGGCAGGAAGTGCTGTTTGAGAAAATCCACATACATTATGGAGTACATCTTTAGCGCCTTCAGGGATCCTAAAGGGGCCGACAATCTCTCTCCCCATGATTCCAGCCCAAAACATTACTCCACCTCCTCCTTGTTGGCGCTGTAGCCGTGTTTGCGTGGGGTGTCCATCAACCAGCCATCCTCCACTCCATCCATCTGGACCATCGAGCGCTGCACGGCACTCATCCGTGAACAAAACAGTTTTGAAATCAGTCTTCATGTAATGTTTGGCCCACTGGAGCCGTTTCTGCTTGTGTGAAGTGGATAGAGGAGGTCGACAGGATGGCATATGCACAGCTGCAAACCTCTGAAGGACCCTGCATCTTGTTGTTCGGGGGACGTTGGAGGCACCAGCAGCTTCAAAAACTTGTCTGCTGCTGTGACAAGGCTTTTTTGCCGCTGCTCTTTTAACCTGACGTAATTGCCTGTAGGAAAGAGTCCTCAATTTGCCCTTATCAGCACGCACACGTGTGTACTGTGAATCAGCTACATACTTCTTGATTGCCAAGACACTTCATCCTGATCATCGCACAATGTTGATTGTAGTCATGCCTTGACCTAAACACTCCACAATTTGTTGCTTCTCAGCAGCCGACACATCCTTTTTCTTTCCCATTTTGGCAGAAAATGTAGGCTGCTTAATAATGTGAGACAGCCTTCTTAAGTAGTCTTGCCTTTCAT
Organism: Phyllobates terribilis; assembly: GCF_046119375.1. Classification (NCBI taxonomy): domain Eukaryota; kingdom Metazoa; phylum Chordata; class Amphibia; order Anura; family Dendrobatidae; genus Phyllobates; species Phyllobates terribilis. The sequence goes on along the minus strand of NW_027362763.1, from coordinate 677,266,718 downwards.
TGGACACACCTGCCAAACTAATTAGCACAGGTGTCTGCAATTGCTTACAGTGATATAAAGAGCCCTGACACACATCACCATCAATGAATTTAACTGACAAACAAACAAATTCTTCCCTTATCACTCCTAAACACTTTTTGCATAATAATTTGGAACACAGTGTACATGTGCTTTTCCACAAAACACCAGTGGTTCACGTAGTGAATCTTACAGTTCTAACTTGCCAACCGTGGTCTGTATGGAGTTGTTCAATAAAGGGCCCAAAATTAAGATAACATAGATGGGAGAGGTCTCTATGAATAGGAATTCCTAAGTATTTGATACCCTGTGAGGGCCAGGCAAAGGGAAGGTTGGACTGGATGGAATCCTATATGGATTTGGGGAGGGAGACATCGAGGGCCTCAGACTTCGCTGCATTGATTTTAAAATTTGACCATGTAACAAAGTGATCTATTTCAGCCATAACAGCATGGATGGATATATGTGATTGAGTGATATATACTAGTACATTATCAGCAAATAGAGAGCACTTGTACTCGGTGCCTCTCACCTCAATCCACCTAATATTGGGGTTATGGCGAATTGATGAGAGCAGGTGCTCCATCACTAGGATGTATAAGAGAGGGGACAGAGGACATCCCTGCCTTGTCCCATTGGTGATTGTGAAAGGTGATGAAAATGTTCTGATGCACCCCCTGGGCCTTGGGACACCCGGAGCCGGACCCTTTTTGGTGGATGCTGGTGGTTGTAGTCTTCGTGGCGGCGACCCGGTTCCGTGGCTCAGGGTGGTCAAACCAGTGGCGGAACTATTTATGTGGTTTTGATGTTTAAATGTCCGACTACGCCACCCGTGGATTGCGGTCAGAGTGAACCGCCGCTGCAGGGCAGACCGCTGAGGCTGGTGTTGTGGGTGCAGCAGAGCGTAGCATAACTCCCCACGGGAGGAGTATAGCCTCAGGGCAGTGTATGCGGAGGATGGGGGTGATGGTGCAGGGCAGCAGCAGTAACGACACGGAGTCAGTGATGCAGTCCAGGGCCTTTACTCACAGTTCTTATTATCCAGACCACGTCTGCAGGTAACGGCTGCCCACGTCGTACTGTGCTCACCAGGTGAGGGGCTCAGACAACTCCCAGATAACTTTGGAGCGCTTCACAGGACCCCCTTTGTGTGTCCTTTGTCTGGCCTTTCTTACCAACCCTTCTGTCCGGCTGCCTCGGGCCTCCTCTTGGTAAACTTGGCGCCAGTTTCCCTGACCCTATGTGCTGCCCTCCTAGCGGGTGTAGCGAGGGGCTGCGCCACATAAAATGTCACAGCCTCCGGTTTCTAGCTGAGGGTCGTTTCCTGCCTCCACTAGTTTCGGGGACCGGTCTCCCCCTTTGGCCTGACCCCTCCATGCAGGTGGATTCGGGCGTGCGGTGGCGACTCGCCCGTCCGCACCCCTGGGATCCCTTCGTTCCTCGTTCCTGGAGCCTTCTCCGTTGATCTTCCTTCCTTCTCCCTCTTCCAGGCCTGGGCCTCTGTTACTAGGCCCGCCTCCGGAGCAGAGCTCATGCAGAGCCCCTGCTCCCTGCCACTTCTGCTCAGACTTCTCTGCACTGAATTAAGATGGTGCCCACCTTTTATACTCCCTTCTCAATGCACCCAGGAACTGCTTCCTCCCTGCTCCTGCACTACAGGGTTCCCCTTCCTCAGTGCTCCCTCCCCCCACTCCAGCCAGGGACAGGGACTGTCGTGCCCATCTCAGGGGCATATTGGTCGCCCTGCCCCATGGCAATGTGGTGTAATGCATGCAGGTGTCGGGTCCTGATCCACACTCCATCCTTACCTGAGAGTGAGATATCACACCTCTGGGTGAGGTGCAATACCTCTGTAGCAACCGAGCCCTCAGGGTGCTACAGTTCCATTTATCTTCAGCCTAGGTGACGTATTGCGATTCAGGGCCGTGATTTTGGCTATAAAAGGGTCCCCTAGACCCCTACCCCAAGCTTTTTAAGAGAATCATATATGGCGTGCCAGGAGACTCTATGGAATGCTTTCTCAGCATCCAACGAGAGTATCTAATTACAAATTTTTAACTGCATCTAGCCCAGGAAATACTTTGTGCCTAGTAGTAGTGTCTGCTAGTCAGCGGATTATCCCGGCTGTTAAGCAAGCTACACCACCTGTAGTTTGGACACTTAATTTTTTCAAAGGAAATGCTTCGGGACCACGGGATACTCAGTGAAGAGCATCAGGAGGCACCCCAAGGCATAGGGGCTGGAGGTAGGATGCCTTGCGGTGGACAGCCGAGCTCGATCCTTATAAAAGCTTTTTAACTGCAGCAGCTTTAGTGGACGCTACTGGAGCTGGAATTACGCGGCTGCTGGCATGAGACTTGCCCTCCAATAGATCCTTGTAAATGGATTTAAAGTGTATTCATTCAAATTAGAGAGACAAATTAAATTAAAAAGCTTAGAGCTGCCTCCACCACAGGGGGGCTCGCTCGACCCACCAGCGGACAGGCACCAGTATTGGGAGAGGGGGGCTGGCCGTCAGGGTTCACCGCGGCTCTGGCACAAACCCGGCGACACGGAGGTGGCACGGGCAGGAGCGGACTGAACGTGTCGGCTTCTCACTTTTTGGATTTTAGAAGGGCATGACATGCCTATATCTGTGTCTCCCCCTCCTTTTACTCTTCCACCTCTTTTCTTTTCTCATGACTATATGTACTTGTCACTTTTCCATGTGTTAGTTGTGTCTTCTGAGCAGTTTGTCAGCTTTTGGACACCTTTGAAGGTGTTTTCTATGTGTTTCTATGTGTTTTTGTTTGCCTGCCATTGGTTTTAACGGTGTTCAAAGGTGTTCGACGAACCGAACCGAACTCGAACACTACGGGGGTGGCTCAACACTAGTGGTTTATACAGAGGGCAGAAAATGATTTATTTAGGTTATTACTGTTTCTTTGTATATATTTAGAAATTTACTGTTTATTCAGGAACATTGATTCTGGTGGTTCATACAGGTATATTATTATTATTTATTATTATAGCGCCATTAATTCCATGGCGCTTTACATGTTTAAAAGGGGGTATACATAGCAAACAACAAGTTCAATAATTTGAACAAAAACGAGTGAGCGACTGGTACAGGAGGAGAGAGGACCCCGTGTATCTAACTCTATCACTCAAATGTGAGCTTTCTTATAGAAGGTGAGCATTTCTGCTACACACAAGCGATCAGATGATCGCAGCTTCTATTGAAGCCAGTAAAAAGTTTAAAAAAAAAAAGTTTTTAAAAATATTAAAAAAATATAAAAGTTTAAATCGCCCCCCTTTCTCCCCATTCAAAATAAAAGAATAAAAAAATCACACATACACATATTTGGTATCGCTGCGTTCAGCATCGCCCGATCTATCAACATATGAAAAGAATTAATACGATCGGTAAGTGGCATAATGAGAAAAAAAAATCAAAAAGCCAGAATTTTTACGTTTTTTGGTCGCCGCAGCACTGCAATAAAATGCAATTATGGGCGATCAAAACATCGTATCTACCCCAAAATGGTATAATTAAAAACGTCAGCTCGGCTCGTAAAAAACCCTCACCCGGCCCCAGATCCCGAAAAATGGAGATGCTACGGGTCTCGGAAAATGGTGACTTTTTTTTTTAAACAAACTTTCAATTTTTTTTCACCACTTAAATAAAAATGAACCTATACATGTTTCCTATCTACGAACTCGTAATGACCTGGAGAATAATAATGGCAGGTCAGTTTTAGCATTTAGCGAACATGGTAAAAAATAAACAAAAAAAACAACTGTGGAATTGCACTTTTTTTTGCCATTTCACCGCACTTGTATTTTGTTTCCCGTTTTCCAGTATACAATATGATAAAACCAATTGTGATGTTCAAAAGTACCATATGTCCCACAAAAAATAAGCCCTCACATGGCCATATTGACCGAAAAATAAAAAAAAGTTATGGCTTTGAGAAAAATGGGAGCAAAAAATTAAAGTGCAAAAACGGAAAATGGCCCAGGGGTGAAGGGGTTAATATCAAAGTGTCTATATTCTGATTGTTTAGGGCCTAATAGGACACATTAGGTTGAGGCCACATTGAGTAGGGGGCGCCATTTGCTCACCTCCTCCCCCTCCTGTACAATGACTGATAATCCCTATATATACAGTAGGTAACACAGGAGGATCCACCATTCACAATAGGTGATGTCACAGCTCACCTCCTCCTCCTGTACAATGACTGATTACACCTGTATATACAGTAGATAGCACAGGATCCACCATTCACAATAGGTGGTATCACAGCTCACCTCCTCCTCCTGTACAATGACTGATAACACCTCTATATACAGTACGTAACACAGGATCCACCATTCACAATAGGTGATGTCACAGCTCACCTCCTCCTCCTCCTGTACAATGACTGATAACACCTCTATATACAGTAGATAACACAGGATCCACCATTCACAATAGGTGATATCACAGCTCACCTCCTCATCCTGTACAATGACTGATAACACCTCTATATACTGTAGATAACACAGGGGACCCACCATTCACAATAGGTGATATCACAGCTCACCTCCTCCTGCTGTATAATGACTGATAACACCTCTATATACAGTAGGTAACACAGGATCCACCATTCACAATAGGTGACATCACAACTCACCTCCTCCTCCTCCTGTACAATGACTGATAACACCCCTATATACAGTAGATAACACAGGATCCACCATTCACAATAGGTGATATAACAGCTCACCTCCTGCTCCTGTACAATGAATGATAACACCTCTATATACAGTAGATTACACAGGATCCACCATTCACAATAGTTGCGATCACAGCTCACCTCCTCTTCTTCTTGTACAATGACTGATAACACCTCTATATACAGTAGATAACACAGGATCCACCATTCACAATAGGTGATATCACAGCTCACCCCCTCCTCCTGTACAATGACTGATAACATCTCTATATACAGTAGATAACACAGGTTCCACCATTCACAATAAGTGATATCACAGCTCACCTCCTACTCCTGTACAATGACTGATAAGACCTCTATATACAGTAGATAACACAGGGGACCCACCATTCACAATAGGTGATATCACAGCTCACCTCCTCCTGTATAATGACTGATAACACCTCTATATACAGTAGATAACACAGGATCCACCATTCACAATAGGTGATGTCACAGCTCACCTCCTCCTCCTGTACAATGACTGATAACACCTCTACATACAGTAGATAACACAGGTTCCACCATTCACAATAGGTGATATCACAGCTCACCTCCTCCTCCTATACAATGAATGATAACACCTCTATATACAGTAGAGTACACAGGATCCACCATTCACAATAGGTGAGATCACAGCTCACCTTCTTCTCCTCCTATACAATGACTGATAACACCTCTATATACAGTAGATAACACAGGATCCACCATTCACAATAGGTGATATCACAGCTCACCTCCTCCTCCAGTACAATGACTGATAACACCTCTATATACAGTAGATAACACAGGATCCACCATTCACAATAAGTGACATCACAGCTCACCTCCTCCTCCTTCTGTACAATGACTGATAACTAGTGTTGAGCGATACCTTCCGATATCAGGAAATATCGGATCGGATTGGATCGGGCCGATACTCAAAAATTATCGGATATCGCCGATTCCGATACCGGAAACCAATGCAAGTCAATGGGACACAAATATCGGAATGAAAATAAACCATTTCTTTCCTTGTAGGTTAATTCTACATGAAGGAAAACAACTAACAATAATGTAGAATGTATTGGGGGAGGTGGTTGCCCAAATCGATGGGAACAGTGCTCACAGTGAAACATGAAAAGCCGGCAATTCATCAGCGGCATACACCAGTACCCGACAATTTAGAACAGAAAGAATAGAGCTTCACACATAGATTAGATAGATAGAAACATGTCAGTCACATATATAAGAAGTACAGTGACAGTGTTGGTTACTGTACTTGTCATTTAGTGTAAAGGATTTATTTAAAAAAATATTAGTGTTTTCATGCACCGTCTCTTTAAAAAAGCCGGACGGCAATTCAGCAGCGGTACCCGACAATTTAGAACAGAAAGATAGAGCATCACACATAGATTAGATAGATAGAAACATGTCAGTCACATATATAATAAGTACAGTGACAGTGTTGGTTACTGTACTTGTCATTTAGTGTTAAAATAAAGGATTTATTAAAAAAAAATTGGCGTGGGGTTCCCCATAATTTAAGTCTCTAGCGGAGGTTAAGCAGACGGCTGGGGCAGATATTTGAAGCATGGGAAGGGGGTAATACCCACGGAGCTTCCCAGGCTACTAATATCAGCCCCCAGCTGTCTGCCTAGCCTTTACTAGCTATTAAAATGGGGGACCCCCAAAAAAATGACGTGGGGTCCCCCCTATTTTAATAGCTAGCAAAGGCTAGGCAGACAGCTGGGGGCTGATATTAATCGCCCAGGAAGGGTGCCATGAATATTGGCCCCCTCCCAGGCTAGAAACACCAGCCGTCAGCCGCCCCAGAAATGGCGCATCCATAGGATGCGCTAATTCTGGCACTTAGCCTCGCTCTTCCCACTTCCCTGTAGCGGTGGCAGTGGGGTAATAGGGCTGGGGTTGATGTCAGGTTATAATGCCAGCTGACATCAAGCCCAGGTTAGTAATGGAGAGGCGTCTATAAGACACCCCCATTACTAACCCCATAGTCAAAGTTAAAAAAAAACACAAACACCCAGAATAAAGTCCTTTAATTGAAATAAACACACAATTCTTTATTGTTCTAAATTAAACCATACTTACCATCACGCCCATTCCAGCTGAAGCCAACGATCTCCTGCAATAAAAGAAAAATAATAAAGCAACATCATCCTTACCTTCCCATGGTTCCCAGGACAGCTCCAGCTCTGCTACATCGAGATGACAGGCTGGATCACAGCAGAACGCTGCCATCCAGCCTGTCATGCCGCAGACACTGAGAAGCTCAGGCATGCTTGCGCTCCTCAGTGTCTGGCTGTGACGGCATCCAGATGAGCCGACAATAAACTCAGCTCACCTCATGCATGTCACTGACAGCGTGGGAGAATTCTCCTGCGCATGCGGTGAGCTTGAGAGACTCGGCTCATCTGGATGCCGTCACAGCCAGACACTGAGGAGCGCAAGCATGCCTGAGCTTCTCAGTGTCTGCGGCATGACAGGCTGGATGGCAGCGTTCTGCTGTGATCCAGCCTGTCATCTCGATGTAGCAGAGCTGGAGCTTTCCTGGGAACCATGGGAAGGTAAGGATGATGTTGCTTTATTATTTTTCTTTTATTGCAGGAGATCGTTGGCTTCAGCTGGAATGGGCGTGATGGTAAGTATGGTTTAATTTAGAACAATAAAGAATTGTGTGTTTATTTCAATTAAAGGACTTTATTCTGGGTGTTTGTGTTTTTTTTTAACTTTGACTATGGGGTTAGTAATGGGGGTGTCTTATAGATGCCTCTCCATTACTAACCTGGGCTTGATGTCAGCTGGCATTATAAGCTGACATCAACCCCAGCCCTATTACCCCACTGCCACCACTACAGGGCAGTGGGAAGAGCGAGGCTAAGTGCCAGAATTGGCGCATCCTATGGATGCGCCATTTCTAGGGCAGCTGACGGCTGGTGTTTCTAGCCTGGGAGGGGGCCAATATTCATGGTACCCTTCCTGGGCTATTAATATCAGCCCTCAGCTGTCTGCCTAGCCTTTGCTAGCTATTAAAATAGGGGGGAACCCACGTCATTGTTTTGGGGGTCCCCCATTTTAATAGCTAGTAAAGGCTAGGTATTCAGCTGGGGGCTGATATTAGTAGCCTGGGAAGCTCCGTGGGTATTACCCCCTTCCCAGGCTTCAAACATCTGCCCCAGCCGTCAGCTTAACCTCTGCTAGAGACTAAAATTACGGGGAACCCAACGCCAATTTTTTTTTTTATAAATCCTTTATTTTAACACTAAATGACAAGTACAGTAACCAACACTGTCACTGTACTTATTATATATGTGACTGACATGTTTCTATCTATCTAATCTATGTGTGATGCTCTATCTTTCTGTTCTAAATTGTCGGGTACCGATGCTGAATTGACAGGCCGCTTTTTTAAAGAGATGGTGCATGAAAACACTATTATTTTTTTAAATAAATCCTTTAACACTAAATTACAAGTACAGAAACCAACACTGTCACTGCACTTCTTATATATGTGACTGACATGTTTCTATCTATCTAATCTATGTGTGAAGCTCTATTCTTTCTGTTCTAAATTGTCGGGTACCGGTATATGCTGCTGATGAATTGCCGGCTTTTCATCTTTCACTGTGAGCACTGTTCCCATCGATTTGGGCAACCACTGTAATGCCACAACCACCATGGCTGTGGCATTAACGTCTTAAAAAAATATTAGTTCCTGCTATTCCATTTAATTATAATGTAAGGGAGATAATGTAATGTCAGCGGCGCTTGAGCAGGAGAATTCTCCCACGCTGGGGAGAATTCTCCCACGCTGGGATGGCATTCTGATGACAGGCTGGATCGCAGCTGAGCGCTGCCATCCAGCTTGTCATCCTTCAGAGACACTGCAGAGCGCAGGCATTATGTGAACTTCCGATTATGGTATTCGATATTGTAAAAGTATCGGAACTCAGCATCGGACCTCCGATACAGCGAATATCGGTCGATACCCGATATTTCAGTATCGGAATGCTCAACACTACTGATAACACCTCTATATACAGTAGATAACACAGGGGACCCACCATTCACAATAGGTGATATCACAGATCACCTCATCCTCCTGTATAATGACTGATAACACTTCTATAAACAGTAGGTAACACAGGATCCACCATTCACAATAAGTGATATCACAACTCACCTCCTCTTCCTCCTGTACAATGACTGATAACACCTCTATATACAGTAGATAACACAGGATCCACCATTCACAATAGGTGATATCACAGCTCACCTGCTCCTCCTCCTGTACAATGACTGATAACACCTCTATATACAGTAGATAACACAGGATCCACCATTCACAATAGGTGATATAAAAGCTCACCTCCTCCTCCTGTACAATGAATGATAACACCTCTATATACAGTAGATAACACAGGATCCACCATTCACAATAGGTGATATCAAAGCTCAACTCCTCCTCCAGTACAATGACTGATAACACCTCTATATACAGTGGATAACACAGGTTCCACCATTCACAATAAGTGATATCACAGCTCACCTACTCCTCCTGTAGAATGACTGCTAACACCTCTATATACAGTAGATAACACAGGGGACCCACCATTCACAATAGGTGATATCACAGCTCACCTCCTCCTCCTGTATAATGACTGATGACACCTCTATATACAGTAGATTACACAGGATCCACCATTCACAATAGGTGATATCACAGCTCACCTCCTCATCCTGTACAATGACTGATAACACCTCTATATACAGTAGATGACACAGGGGACCCACCATTCACAATAGGTGATGTCACAGCTCACCTCCTCCTCCTGTACATTGACTGATAACACCTCTATATACAGTAGATAACACAGGATCCACCATTCACAATAGGTGATATCACAGCTCACCTGCTCATCCTGTACAATGACTGATAACGCCTCTATATTCAGTAGATAACACAGGATCCACCATTCACAATAGGTGATATCACAGCTCACCTGCTCCTCCTGTACAATGACTGATAACACCTCTATATACAATAGATAACACAGGATCCACCATTCACAATAGGTGATATCACAGCTCACCTCCTCCTCATCCTGTACAATGACTGATAACACCTCTATATACAGTAGATAACACAGTATCCACCATTCACAATAGGTGAGATCACAGCTCACCTCCTCCTCCTCCTGTACAATGACTGATAACACCTCTAAATACAGTAGATAACACAGGATCCACCATTCACAATAGGTGATATCACAGCTCACCTCCTCATCCTGTACAATGACTGATAACACCGCTATATACAGTAGATGACACAGGGGACCCAACATTCACAATAGGTGATGTCACAGCTCACCTCCTCCTCCTCCTGTACAATGACTGATAACACCTCTATATACAGTAGATAACACAGGATCCACCATTCACAATAGGTGATATAAAAGCTCACCTCCTCCTCCTGTACAATGAATGATAACACCTCTATATACAGTAGATAACACAGGATCCACCATTCACAATAGGTGATATCAAAGCTCAACTCCTCCTCCTGTACAATGACTGATAACACCTCTATATACAGTGGATAACACAGGTTCCACCATTCACAATAAGTGATATCACAGCTCACCTACTCCTCCTGTACAATGACTGCTAACACCTCTATATACAGTAGATAACACAGGGGACCCACCATTCACAATAGGTGATATCACAGCTCACCTCCTCCTCCTGTATAATGACTGATGACACCTCTATATACAGTAGATTACACAGGATCCACCATTCACAATAGGTGATATCACAGCTCACCTCCTCATCCTGTACAATGACTGATAACACCTCTATATACAGTAGATGACACAGGGGACCCACCATTCACAATAGGTGATGTCACAGCTCACCTCCTCCTCCTGTACATTGACTGATAACACCTCTATATACAGTAGATAACACAGGATCCACCATTCACAATAGGTGATATCACAGCTCACCTCCTCATCCTGTACAATGACTGATAACACCTCTATATTCAGTAGATAACACAGGATCCACCATTCACAATAGGTGATATCACAGCTCACCTCCTCCTCCTGTACAATGACTGATAACACCTCTATATACAATAGATAACACAGGATCCACAATTCACAATAGGTGATATCACAGCTCACCTCCTCCTCCTCCTGTACAATGACTGATAACACCTCTATATGCAGTAGATAACACAGTATCCACCATTCACAATAGGTGAGATCACAGCTCACCTCCTCCTCCTCCTGTACAATGACTGATAACACCTCTAAATACAGTAGATAACACAGGATCCACCATTCACAATAGGTGATATCACAGCTCACCTCCTCATCCTGTACAATGACTGATAACACCTCTATATACAGTAGATGACACAGGGGACCCAACATTCACAATAGGTGATGTCACAGCTCACCTCCTCCTCCTCCTGTACAATGACTGATAACACCTCTATATACAGTAGATAACACAGGATCCACCATTCACAATAGGTGATAAAACAGCTCACCTCCTCCCAATGAATGATAACACCTCTATATACAGTAGATTACACAGGATCCACCATTCGCAATAGGTGAGATCACAGCTCATCTCCTTCTCCTGTACAATGACTGATAACACCTCTATATACAGTAGATAACACAGGATCCACCATTCACAATAGGTGATATCACATTTCACCTCCTCCTCCTCCTGTACAATGACTGATAACACCTCTATTTACAGTAGATAACACAAGATCCACCATTCACAATAGGTGATATAACAGCTCACCTCCTCCTCCTGTACAATGACTGATAACACATCTATATACAGTAGATAACACAGGATCCACCATTCACAATAGGTGATATCACAACTCACCTCCTCCTCCTCCTGTACAATGACTGATAACACCTCTATATACAGTAGGTAAAACAGGATCCACCATTCACAATAGGTGATATTACAACTCACCTCCTCCTCCTGTACAATGACTGATAACACCTCTATATACAGTAGATAACACAGGATCCTCCATTCACAATAGGTGATATCACAGCTCACCTCCTCCTCCTCCTGTACAATGACTGATAACACCTCTATATACAGTAGGTTACACAGGATCCACCATTCACAATAGGTAAGATCACAGCTCACCTCCTCCTCCTCCTCCTGTACAATAACTGATAACACCTCTATATACAGTAGATAACACAGGATCCACCATTCACAATAGGTGATATCACAGCTCACCTCCTCCTCCTCCTGTACAATGACTGATAACACCTCTATATACAATAGATAACAGAGGTTCCACCATTCACAATAAGTGATATCACAGCTCAACTCCTCCTCCTGTACAATGAGTGATAACACCTCTATATACAGTAGATGACACAGGGGACCCACCATTCACAATAGGTGATGTCACAGCTCACCTCCTCCTCCTGTATAATGACTGATAACACCTCTATATACAGTAGATAACACAGGATCCACCATTCACAATAGGTGATATCACAGCTCACCTCCTCCTCCTCCTGTACAATGACTGATAACACCTCTATATACAGTAGATAACAAAGGGGACCCACCATACACAATAGGTGGTATCACAGCTCACCTCCTCCTCCTGTACAATGAGTGATAACACCTCTATATACAGTAGATGACACAGGGGACCCACCATTCACAATAGGTGATGTCACAGCTCACCTCCTCCTCCTGTATAATGACTGATAACACCTCTATATACAGTAGATAACACAGGATCCACCATTCACCATAAAAGATATCACAGCTCACCTCCTCCTCCTCCTGTACAATGACTGATAACACCTCTATATACAGTAGATAACACAGGATCCACCATTCACAATAGGTGATATCACAGCTCACCTCCTCCTCCTGTACAATGAATGATAACACCTCTATATACAGTAGATAACACAGGATCCACCATTCACAAAAGGTGAGATCACAGCTCACCTCCTCCTCCTCCTGTAAAATGACTGATAACACCTCAATATACAGTAGATAACAGAGGATCCACCTTTCACAATAGGTGATATCACAGCTCACCTCCTCCTCCTGTACAATGAGTGATAACACCTCTATATACAGTAAATTACACAGGATCCACCATTCTCAATAGGTGAGATCACAGCTCACCTCCTCCTTCTGTAAAATGACTGATAACACCTCTATATACAGTAGATAACACAGGATCCACCATTCACAATAGGTGATATCACAGCTCACCTCCTCATCCTGTACAATGACTGATAACACCTCTATATACAGTAGATGACACAGGGGACCCACCATTCACAATAGGTGATGTCACAGCTCACCTCCTCCTCCTGTATAATGACTGATAACACCTCTATATACAGTAGATAACACAGGATCCACCATTCACAATAAATGATATCACAGCTCACATCCTCCTCCTCCTGTACAATCACTGATAACACCTCTATATACAGTAGATAACACAGGATCCACCATTCACAATAGGTGATATCACAGCTCACCTCATCATCCTGTACAATGACTGATATCCTCTATATTCAGTAGATAACACAGGATCCACCATTCACAATAGGTGATATCACAGCTCACCTTCTCCTCCTGTACAATGACTGATAACACCTCTATATACAGTAGATAACACAGGATCCACCATTCACAATAAGTGATATCACAGCTGACCTCCTCCTCCTCCTGTACAATGACTGATAACACCTCTATATACAGTAGATAACACAGTATCCACCATTCACAATAGGTGAGATCACAGCTCACCTCCTCCTCCTCCTGTACAATGACTGATAACACCTCTAAATACAGTAGATAACACAGGATCTACCATTCACAATAGGTGATATCACAGCTCACCTCCTCATCCTGTACAATGACTGATAACACCTCTATATACAGTAGATAACACAGCTTCCACCATTCACAATAAGTGATATCACAGCTCACCTCCTCCTCCTGTACAATGACTGATAACACCTCTATATACGGTAGATAACACAGGGGACCCACCATTCACAATAGGTGGTATCACAGCTCACCTCCTCCCACTGTATAATGACTGATAACACCTCTATATACAGTAGGTAACACAGGATCCACCATTCACAATAGGTGATATTACAACTCACCTCCTCCTCCTGTACAATGACTGATAACACCTCTATATACAGTAGATAACACAGGATCCACCATTCACAATAGGTGATATCACAGCTCACCTCCTCCTCCTCCTGTACAATGACTGATAACACCTCTATATACAGTAGATAACAAAGGATCCACCATTCACAATAGGTGATATCACAGCTCACCTCCTCCTCCTGTACAATGAATGATAACACCTCTATATACAGTAGATTACACAGGATCCACCATTCACAATAGGTGAGATCACAGCTCACCTCCTCTTCCTCCTGTACAATGACTGATAACACCTCTATATACAGTAGATAACACATGATCCACCATTCACAATAGGTGATGTCACAGCTCACCTCCTCCTCCTGTGCAATGACTGATTACACCTGTATATAGAGTAGATAACACAGGATCCACCATTCACAATCGGTGAGATCACAGCTCACCTCCTCTTCCTCCTGTACAATGACTAATAACACCTCTATATACAGTAGATAACACATGATCCACCATTCACAATAGCTGATGTCACAGCTCACCTCCTCCTCCTGTACAATGACTGATTACACCTGTATATAGAGTAGATAACACAGGATCCACCATTCACAATAGGTGATATCACTGCTCACCTCCTCCTCCTGTATAATGACTGATAACACCTCTATATACAGTAGGTAACACAGGATTCACCATTTACATTAGGTGATGTCACAGCTCACCACCTCCTCCTCCTGTACAATGACTGATAACACCTCTATATACAGTAGATAACACAGGATACACCATTCACAATAGTTGATGTCACAGCTCACTTCCTCATCCTGTACAATGACTGATAACACCTCTATATACAGTAGATAACACAGGATACACCATTCACAATAGGTGATATCACAGCTCACCTCCTCCGGTATAATGACTGATAACACCTCTATATACAGTAGATAACACAGGGGACCCACCATTCACAATAGGTGATATCACAGCTCACCTCCTCATCCTGTACAATGACTGTTAAATCCTTTGAAAAGTTGTAAAATGGCGTTTTCTACCAGTTTTCGGAAGCTCTGCCAAAATTGGCGAAGCTCGGTAGGGACCGGGAGGGATGGGAAGTAGTTACGCTCGCCTGTCAAATTCATCAAAAGTGGTTGTGTTTCTCACACCAGAAAAGTTTCTTCAGTTTCATAAACTTGAATGGGTGAGCTTCATCTGATTTCCGGAAGAAACTAGTGGATACTGAGATTTTGTTCACATGCAGATGCGGTCAGTGAAAAATTGTTCATCTCTTCATTTAAAAAAAAAAAAAAGAAGACGTGTAAAACTAATACATTTTCCAGAGTGCTGAGAAATTATGTGAAATGATTGATTCTACAGGTGCATCTCATTAAATTAGAATATCATCAAAAAAGTTCATTTATTTCAGTTCTTCAATACAAAAAGTGAAACTCCTATATTATATAGAGTCATTACACACAGAGTGATCTATTTCAAGTGTTTATTTCTGTTAATGTTGATGATTATGGCTTACAGCCAATGAAGACACAAAAGTCATTATCTCAGTAAATTAAAATAATTAACAAAAAACACTTGCAAAGGCTTACTAGGCGTTTAAAAAGGTCCCTCAGTCTGTTTCAGTAGGCTCCACAATCATGGGGAAGACTGCTGACTTGACAGATGTCCAGAAGGCAATCACTCTGCAAGGTCCCAGAGTCTGGAGGAAGAGTGGAGAGGCCACAATCCAAGCTGTTGGAGGTCTAGTGTGAAGTCTCCACAATCAGTGATGGTTTGGGGAGCCATGTCATCTGCTGGTGTAGGTCCACTGTGTTTTATCAAGACCAAAGTCAGCGCAGCCATCTACCAGGACATTTTAGAGCACTTCATGCTTCCCTCTGCCGACAAGCTTTTTGGAGATGGAAATGTCATTCTCCAGCAGGACTTGGCCCCTGTCCACACTGCCAAAAGTACCAATACCTGGTTTACACACAACAGTATCACTGTGCTTGATTGGCAGCAAACTCGCCTGACCTTAACCCCATAGAGAATCTATTATAGAGAATCTATGGGGTATTGTCAAGAGGAAGATGAGAGACCCCAGACCCCACAATGCAGACGAGCTGAAGGCGGCTATCAAAGCCACCTGGGCTTCCATAACACCTCAGCAGTGCCACAGGCTGATCGCCTCCATGCCACTTTGCCGCATTGATGCAGTAATTGATGCACAAGTGTAAAAAAAATACTTCTTTCTGTATTTTTTCTCTATCGAGGACTTCT
This sequence comes from Phyllobates terribilis, assembly GCF_046119375.1. Lineage (NCBI taxonomy): Eukaryota > Metazoa > Chordata > Amphibia > Anura > Dendrobatidae > Phyllobates > Phyllobates terribilis. The sequence goes on along the minus strand of NW_027362763.1, from coordinate 677,250,477 downwards.
CAAAGTTTCAATATCAAGATATCCTTATAAAAAAATGTATCTATTTATTCTCGGGTTGTCCATTAAAAAGAATGATTTCAGAAGGTACATACAATAATTAGTTACAAAGTGAATGTCCATATGTCCATAATTAGCTTAATTGTTGAGATTCACCCATCTTTCCCTGGGATCCTGAATGGTAGATTGCATCTGTCTGTGTCCAGCACGTGTGTCAGGATGACACCATGTGTCCCTTGGGCCTACATCAGCAGCTGGTTTACACACAGCCCTCGTCCTGTGTCCTGTGGAATGGTAAGAAGCCCCCCTGTCTCTAACATGGGCCTTTATTGCACCTGTTATTCCGCATATGGTAATGAACTAAAAATACACACACAAATAGCGCATGTCATCTAGAAACGATGGCTGATGCAATCTTATGTATGGTACAGAACTCAGAATTAAGAATAAAATGAATATCCATAATTAATATTTAACAACAAGGAGCCCTGAAGTATTGAGGGCTTTTACTGAACATACATTTGAGTAGAACAACATTTCGGATTTTAAAATCAGTTTTCTAGCAGTTGATATAAAGTATTCTAATTTACTGAGATAATGACTTTTGTGTTTTCATTGGCTGTAAGCCATAATCATCGACATCAACAGAAATAAACACTTGGAATAGATCACTCTGTGTGCAATGACTCTATATAATATAGGAGCTTCACTTTTTGTATTGAAGAAGTGAAATAAATTAACTTTTTGATGATATTCTAATTTAGTGAGAGGCATCTGTATATTATTTTTCCATTTATATTAAAGGGGCTGTCCACTGCTAATTCCGTCTTTGGCGATTTTCTGTTTTTACGCATTTGTTTTTTTCCCACCCTTCTTTGTTTTTACAGTGTTCATTGAGCGTTAAAATGACTATTATGGCAATACCAAATTTATTTCATTTGTGAAAAATTACAAAAATCTATAAACTAAAAATAAATAACAGCAAAACACAACAACTTGGTGTCATTTTCGAAGACCAGTAACATTTTTCAGTCAATGGAGTTGTTTGAGAGCTTTCTTTTCACGTGGCAGGTTGTATCATTTTGGAAAATAGTTGATATTTTGGTCATTTTTTTTAAAATTTGGAATAAGTATGGCAACTGAGAAACATCAAATCTTGAGTTTTGATTCTGTTTTTACTTTGCTCTTGTGTTTTCTACAGAGGTAAAATTACTTTTACGAATGTGGCAATATAAAAAGCCGAAGAGATGATCATACACAGTAATTTTTTTCCCACTTAGACCATTGGTTCGCGTAGAAAAACAAACACATTGACATCGGTCCATGTGCGATCAGTTTTCAGTCCTGAGAGAACATAGACTGAAAATGTCTGTGTGCACTTAGCCTTAGGCCGAATTCAGAAGGCCGTCATAAAAAAAAGGTAATTTTTTTTTTTTTTGCCTAAAACCACATCACTTTTCAGCTTTCTTGGGTGTTTTCAGTTTATTTTATTGGTGATTTCTGATGTTTCTATGAAATCCATGGAGAGATAAAAAGCTAATGCTTTTCAAGGTAAAAACGCTTGCAAAACTCTCTATGGCTATGTTCACATGTTGTGTTTTTGCTGCGTTTTTTTTTCTGCAGGCAAAACCTGCTCTCTTGGCTGTAAAGAAGCTGCTTACAAAAACACAGGTTTTGCTGCATTTTTGCACTATTTTTTTCAGGTACATTTGTCTCTTGTGCATGCTGATAAAGTTTAGTGCCGCAAAAAAATACATCATGTAAATTCCTGAGGAGTTTTCTGCACCTAGAATGTAGCAAAACCTGATACCTGCATTTTTTGCTGTGTTTTTGCACTTACTTGTTTTTGCGTATATACAGTACAGACCAAAAGTTTGGACACACCTTCTCATTTAAAGATTTTTCTGTATTTTCATGACTTTGAAAATTGTACATTAAGGCTATGTGTCCACGATGCAGAAATGCTCAGGATTTTTTTCTGAGCTTTTCTGCATCTCCCTGGCAGAAAAAAACGCATGCGGATTGGACATGCGGATGGTACATGCGTTTTCCTGCCAGGGACATGCGAATGTGAAGCGTTCTTCATTGCATTTCCGCATGCGGGTTGACAAGCGCTTTCCAAGTGATTTTAGCATCACTTGGAAAGTGCTTGACAACTCGGTCACACTATATAAATCCATGCAACCGGCATGGATTTATATAGTGTGACCTGAGAGAATGTCAAAAAATAAAAAATAAACCTATACTTACCTTCCGATGGCCCCCGCAGTCTTGCTGCGCTCCTGTGCTGGCTGCCGGCAGATCACAGTACGCTGTACTGAAAGACCTGCCGTCACATGACTATGACGTCAGCACAGGTCCTACAGTCCTGCGCGAGCTGTAGGCAAGCACAGGGAAGGAGTCCGGGGGCCGTTGGAAGGTGAATATAATCTTTATTTTATATTTTATTCTTTTTTTTACAGCTTTTAATGGTACCTGGGTCTGGAGGAGAGCCTCCTGTCCTCCACACCCGGGTACCATCCGCACATTAGAACGCACCAATTACGCAAGTACAGATGCAGTCTTGCGGAATTGGCACGTTCTAATGCAAGTCAATGGCGGCGAAAACGCAGCACTTCCGCAAAATAATTGGTAGTGCTGAGTTTTTTTCCGCAATGATAATACGCAGCGGAAATTTCCGCAGCACGTGCACAGCACATGCGGATTATGATTGGGGAACATGGCAGGCCTTCTACCATGCGTTTTTTAAGCGTTTCGGCAGCATTTTTTCCGCTGCGGAAACGCTTAAAAAACGCATCGTGGGCACACAGCCTTACACTGAAGGCATCAAAACTATGAATTAACACGTGGAATCATATACTTAACAAGAAAGTGTGAAACAACTGAAAATATGTCTTATATTCTAGTTTCTTCAAAGTAGCCACCTTTTGCTTTGATGACTGCTTTGCACACTCTTGGCATTCTCTTGATGAGCTTCAAGAGGTAGTCACCGAAAATGATCTTCCAACAATCTTGAAGGAGTTCCCAGAGATGCTTAGCACTTGTTGGCCCTTTTGCCTTCACTCTGCGGTCCAGCTCACCCCAAACCATCTCGATTGGGTTCAGGTCTGGTGACTATGGAGGCCAGGTCATCTGGCGTAGCACCCCATCACTCTCCTGCTTGGTCAAATAGCCCTTACACAGCCTGGAGGTGTGTTTGGGGTCATTGTCCTGTTGAAAAATAAATGATAGTCCAACTAAATGCAAACCAGATGGAATAGCATGCCGCTGCAAGATGCTGTGGTAGCCATGCTGGTTCAGTATGCCTTCAATTTTGAATAAATCCCCAACAGTGTCACCAGCAAAGCACCCCCACACCATCACACCTCCTTCTCCATGCTTCACGGTGGGAGCCAGGCATGTAGAGTCCATCCGTTCACCTTTTCTGCGTCGCACAAAGACACGGTGGTTGGAACCAAAGACCTCAAATTTGGACTCATCAGACCAAAGCACAGATTTCCACTGGTTTAATGTCCATTCCTTGTGTTCTTTAGCCCAAACAATTCTCTTCTGCTTGTTGCCTGTCCTTAGCAGTGGTTTCCTAGCAGCTAGTTTACCATGAAGGCCTGCTGCACAAAGTCTCCTCTTAACAGTTGTTGTAGAGATGTGTCTGCTGCTAGAACTCTGTGTGGCATTGACCTGGTCTCTAATCTGAGCTGCTGTTAACCTGCGATTTCTGAGGCTGTTGACTCGGATAAACTTATCCTCAGAAGCAGAGGTGACTCTTAGTCTTCCTTTCCTGGGGCGGTCCTCATATGAGCCAGTTTCTTTGTAGCGCTTGATGGTTTATGCAACTGCACTTGGGGACACTTTCAAAGTTTGCCCAATTTTTCGGACTGACTGACATTTATTTCTTAAAGTAATGATGACCACTCGTTTTTCTTTACTTAGAATTTGTATTATGGCAAGAAAAAAGCAGCTAACAGTCTATTCAGTAGGACTATCAGCTGTGTATCCACCTGACTTTTGCACAACACAACTGATGGTTCCAACCCCATTTATAAGGCAAGAAACCCATTTATTAAACCTGACAGGGCACACCTGTGAAGTGAAAACCATTTCCGGTGACTACCTCTTGAAGCTCATCAAGAGAATGCCAAGAGTGTGCAAAGCAGTCATCAAAGCAAAAGGTGGCTACTTTGAAGAATCTAGAATATAAGACATATTTTCAGTTGTTTCACACTTTTTTGTTAAGTATATAATTCCACATGTGTTAATTCATAGTTTTGATGCCTTCAGTGTGAATGTACAATTTTCATAGTTATGAAAATACAGAAAAATCTTTAAATGAGGTGTGTTCAAACTTTTGGTCTGTACTGTATATGTGTGTGTATATATATATATGTGTGTGTGTATATATATGTGTATGTATATATATGTGTGTGTATATATATGTGTGTATGTATATATATATGTGTATGTATATATGTGTGTGTATGTATATATGTGTGTGTGTATATATGTGTGTGTATATATATATATGTGTGTGTATACAGTATATATATATTTGTGTGTATATAAAGTATATATGTGTGTGTATGTATATATGTGTGTGTATATATGTGTATGTATATATATATATGTGAGTGTATGTATGCTTTTATATATATATATATATATATATATATATATATATACACACACACACACACACACATATATTAGTGCCCCTTGTACATTTATGAGGTGTTTTTATATATTACCACTTGTAAAGAGGGCGGCTTGGCATATGACTGGAAATGTACAAAGTGTGTATAATTTATATACATATTTATTTTACTGTGTGTATATATGTATATATATATATATATATATATATATATATATATATTACTACTTGTAAAAGAGCAGTTTGGAATATGAGGCAACTACAACAATAAAATGGAGGATAATGTATGAGTGAAAATGCACAAAGTGTGTATAAATTATATATATAGATCTATCTATCCATCTATCTACACTCTGTACATTTCCAGTCATACATTATTCTCCATTTTATTGTGATTCTTGTAATTGCCTGCCTCATATGAGACCGAGCTACTCTCTTACAAGAGGTCGCACCTGCTCCTATAACTTCTTATGGGAGAGGGTAAAATCCATGTTAAACATGCTGTCCTCTATGAAGGGCTCTGGTCTCCATTTTGTTGAAGCCGTCCAATCCTAGCGGGGGGCGTGGCTACAGTTGGGCAGGCGCAGCAGGAGGAGCTTTAGCCTCTTGTAGCCATTTTGAGAGATGTTGTGTAAAGGGTGGACCTGGGTTTTTCTCTGTCTGAGGGAGAAATGTGATTTGAAGTAGAGAGGGAATAAATTGCTAGACCTAAAAGAACAATCAGAAACAGAGTTCACAATTAATGATATGACAGAGCAGACAGGACAGCGCATACTAAATATGTCAGGAAACCAGTGATATATGTAATGGAGGCATCGCTGAGGGAAAATAGTAACGGCCATATAATGTACAAACTGGCAGGAAACTACAGATATCCCAGTAATGGAGGACATGCAGCCCTTCTCTGAGGAAAGTGTGTGATGAGCAGAAATGAGGGAACATTAATGCTAAATCTAAGAGGCCTGAATATATTACACACTTCCTGACAGGAGGCTGTAAACATACAGATAATGGAGGACGTGGAGCACGTCTGAGGGAAAATAACTGACAGAAACTAGGAAAAGAGCAGCCAGTATACGCTGTATACAGTATGAGGGAGATGGCTGCATATAGCAGCAATATGTAATGGAGGATGATGGCAGTGGGGGCTTTGCCATAAAATTGTAAAACTTTTTATAAAAAAAATGCGCAAGTCTGTTAATTTTAATAAAAATAGGTTCATGCGACATCAAACTGGAAAATCCTACATGCGTAGCAAGAAAACAATGCAAATAATTCACTTACTTATTGCAAAGTGGGTGACAAAATAAATTTTTACTTAATGTGTGCTTCGTAAGGCAGAACTCGTCTAACCCCTGCCTATAAAAGTAATAAAAAAAACACTCCCTAATCTGGAATAAATTAATTTTAATAGATTTTGGTTTATCAAATATTGTGGTTTTTAGATGAGTATATATTATTAGAATGGAGAATATGGAGGAGAAAAACCTGAAATAAAATACTACAAAAATATGATCAACCTCTTGAAGGAACATTACAATCCAGTAATTTTATTTTTTGTCGCACATCAGTAATTAAATGAGGTTTTTACATCTTGACGCTGGTGTTTCTTCCCCAACTATGATGTTTATTAAACTGAATTTTTAAACAAAAAATATTTGGGACAAGTTTTTTCATTGTTTCCCCCCACCCCCCCAGTTAGAGAACCAAAACGAATTGCCTTCGCCATATAAGAAGTGCCCTTTTTTTTCTTTTCCCCACAGGATGAGCTATATTTTTTTAGTGCTGCTATGTTTGAATGCATTTATTTCATGGTATTCCCACATTTAAATGCTATCAGTTATCCAAGCAGGTGGATTTTCCGTGACAAATATTGGGACAACTTTAACTTGTGGGAATACACCTGTAATACCAATTTTTTGTAAAAAAAAAAATTATGCAGTTCATCACATAGTATAATTAACATTTTAGTTTAACCCTTTCACCCCCGGGCCATTTTCTGTTTTTGAGTTTTCGTTTTTTGCTACCCTTGTTCCCAGAGCCATAGCGTTTTTATGTTTTGGTCAATATGGTCGTGTGAGGGCTTATTTTTTGCGGGACGAGTTGTACTTTTCAACGCCATTACTAGTTTTACCATATCATATACGGGAAAACGGGAAAAAAATTCCAAGCGCGGTGAAATTGCAAAAAAAGTGCAATACCACAGATGTTTTTTTTTTTTTTTCTACCACGTTCACTGAATGCTAAAACTGACCTGCCATTATTATTCTCCAGGTCATTACGAGTTCGTAGACACCTAACATGTATAGGTTCTTTTTTATTTAAGTCGTGAAAAAAAAATTCCAAATTTGGTTAAAAAAAAAAAAAAAAAAAAAGGTGCCATTTTCCGAGACCTGTAGCGTCTCCATTTTTTGGGATATGGGGCCAGGTGAGGGCTTTTTTTTTGCGCACTGAGCTCAATTTTATTGATGCTATTTTGGGGTAGATCTGATGTTTTGATCGCCCGTTATTGCATTTTATTGCACTTTTGCGGAAACCAAAAAACGTAATTCTGGCGTTTAGAATTTTTTTCTCGTTACGCCGTTTACCAATCGGATTCTTTTTTTATATTGATAGATCGGGCGATTCTGAACGCGGCGATACCAAATATGTGTATGTGGTTTTTTTTTTATTATTATTTTATTTTGAATGGGGCGAAAGGGGGGTGATTTAAACTTTTATTTTTTTTAAAACTTTTTTTTCACTTTTTGCATGCTTCTATAGTCTCCATAGGAGACTAGATGCAGCACTTGTTTGATCGGCTCTGCTACATACAGGGGACGAGCAGATCCCCTGCATGCAGCAGAAATGGTCCTGTGCTATGAGCGCCGACCACTAGGTGGCGCTCATAGCGACCAGCTCATGACAACAACAGGCGTCTGCTGCAGACCCTGGGTTGTCATGCACGCCCATCGGTGACCCGCGATCACGTGACGGGGTCGCCGATGGGCGGGGCTTAGGACGCGCTTCCAGGAAGCGCGCGTTAAATGCCGCTGTTGGAGATTGACAGCGGCATTTAACATGTTAACAGCCACGGGTGGATCGCGATTCCACCCGTGGCTGTTGCGAGCACATGTCAACTGTAATAATCAGCTGACATGTGCTCCGTTCAGTGCGGGCTCACTGCCGGAGCCCTCACTGAACCGTGGGTGATGACATAGGACGTATTAATTCGCCCTATGTCGTAAAGGGGTTAATTCTATGAGTTATATTCTGTTAAGGACAAAACTATCAATCTATTAGAAAAAATGTATTGGAACAGCACCATTTAGCAAATACTCACAGTGGGTGCCAGGCCTCTAAACAATCTGTCCATATTCAGCATAATGAAAAAATATAATAAAGGCAGCACTCCCAAAACAAGATAGCTTTTTTTTAAAAAAAAAAAAAAAAAGGACTTTATTGAGCCCAAATGGCAACGTTTCGGTTCATAGAACCTTTTTCAAGCAGAGTAAAAGTAGTGAAGTATATATAGGTCCGAAGGTGAAATTTCATAATTACAATCCATCAATACATATTATACATTCATAGTGAATCAATAAATAATACATGCATAAAAATATCACATAGTGTACAAACAGTGATACAATAATATACCTGAAAATCATTTCCATTATCATAATTTATAGTCTATGTAAAGTGCTTAGTACCTTAATTGTCAATAAATAATCACAGGTGCAAATCTTGATGTGTGGATACGACTCACCTAACAATAATCATGCATGGTATATAAAATGTTTATGCCACGCTACTCGCAGCGTCCTCTAGATACAACTGCGCAGGTCCCTCGTAGTGAGACACACACTTGTGTCAGCTGACCAGAGTGAGATCAGTCCGCCCATACTCTGACGTCACCGGGCATGCGCTCCTCATCCGCAGTGCCTCAGACGCCATCTTTGAAGTGGTTGCTCCCAAGACAAGAAAACCGCCTCCAGCTGTATCGTCATCGATCATGCACATTATCAGTATTCCATTATAAACATAATTTTCAAAGCATTTATTCACACTATTGCGCTTGCTTTCCATCTAATCGACATTATAGACAGCATCCTAATTAGAAGGATCATTTGTATTTCTATATTGTAGATAGATTCAATATTAGCAAACCAGTTCCGCTATTCCATATTTAGAAATGTTCTGAGAAATAATTTTTATATATAATATCCACATCACTATTCCATGGAATTAACTATCCCTAGGTGCATCCATGGAAGGTCAAAGGTTAGAGGCAGAATCGTCTTCAGATCCCTCCCTCTTCCCCAACCCAAGTGATTTATTGGACCTTCCATAATCGACTACTCTCTATATGCAGGGACATAGTTGCCCTTCATAGATAAGGCTTTTTTCATTTTTTACCATTATATGGAGCAACATAATCACTCTGTTACTTATTCAAAAAATAATTTATCACAAAACATTATTCTTCAAAGACAAATTTTTTTTTTCCATGAATTACATGATTGGAAAAAATATATACCAAAAAATCTCATGCATGCCATTGCAAGATGAGTCGCCTCCCCCAGATTTTGGCACTTGCACTTTATGCTGGCACATAGAACTATTGTATGCACATATACACCTGCTGCTATTAATCAAAGGGGTATACAATAATCTTTGTGAAATGATCTGGGCATTTGCATTTTATATATATACTTACATGCATATAGATGCATATACACTGCTCAAAAAAATAAAGGTGCCTGCAACATCCTTTATCATGACCGGTTTGGCAGTGGGTCAGTAATGGTCTGGAGTGGGAATTCTTGAGGGTCGCACAGCCCTCCATGTGCTCGCCAGAGGTAGCCTGACTGCCATTAGGTACCGAGATGTGATCCTCAGACCCCTTGTGAGACCATATGCTGGTGCGGTTGGCCCTGGGTTCCTCCTAATGCAGGACAATGCCAGACCTCATGTGGCTGGAGTGTGTCAGCAGTTCCTGCAAGATGAAGGCATTGAAGCTATGGACTGGCCCGCCCGTTCCCCAGACCTGAATCCAATTGAGCACATCTGGGACATCATGTCTCGCTTCATCCACCAACGTAACGTTGCACCACAGACTGTCCAGGAGTTGGTGGATGCTTTTGTCCAGGTCTGTGAGGAGATCCCACAGGAGACCATCCGCAACCTCCCACAACCTCATCAGGAGCATGCCCAGGCGTTGTAGGGAGGTCATTCAGGCACGTGGAGGCCACACACAATACTGAGCCTCATTTTGACTTGTTTTAAGGACATTACATCAAAGTTGGATCAACCTGTAGTGTGTATTTCCACTTTAATTTTGGGGGTGACTCCAAATCCAGGCCGCAATTGGTTAATAAATTTGATTTCCATTGATGATTGTTGTGTGATTTTGTTGTCAGCACATTCAACTTTGTACAGAACAAAGTATTCAATGAGAATATTTAATTCATTCAGATCTAGGATGTGTTATTTGAGTGTTTCCTTTATTTTTTTGAGCAGTGCATATGCTTTCTATTGACTGTACACTGCTCTGTGGGCACACTCAGCAGGAGCTGTGAACATCTTTTTTTTTTTTTTGAGATAGGTGGGGGTCTCAGGACCCGGCCCCCAACCAATTTGCTTACAATTAAAGCAAACATTTAGTGGCTCTTTAATTATATAGCTTTATATAGTACAGTCATGGCCAAAAGTATTGATAATGAGACAAATAGTAATTTTTCCAAAGTTTACTGCTTCATTTTTGGTAATGGCAATTTGCATATACTCCTGAATGTCAAAGAGTGATCAGCTTAGCAGCAATTACTGTACTTGCAAAGTCAATATTTGCCCAGAAAATGAACTTTAACCCCCAAAACACATTTCAACATCATTGCAGTCCTGCCTTAAAAGGAGCAGCTAACATCGTTTTAGTGATTGATCCATTAACACAGGTGTGGGTGTTGATGAGGACAGGGCTGGCGATCAATCAGTCATGATTAAGTAAGAATGACATCACTGCACACTTTAAAAGGAGACTGGTTCTTGGTATCATTGTTTCTCTTCAGTTAACCATGGTTATCTCTAAAGAAACACGTGCAGCCATCATTGCACTGCACAAAAATGGCCTAACAGGGAAGAGTATCGCAGCTACAAAGATTGCACCTCAGTCAACAATCTATCGCATCATCAAGAACTTCAAGGAGAGAGCTTCCATTGTTGTCAAAAAGGCTCCAGGGCGCCCAAGAAAGACCAGCAAGCGCCAGGACCGTATCTTAAAACTGTTTCAGCTGCGGGATCGGACTTCCAGCAGTGCCGAGCTTGCTCAGGAATGGCAGCAGGCTGGTGTGAGTGCATCTGCACGCACTGTGAGGCGGAGACTCTTTGAGCAAGGGCTGGTTTCAAGGAGGGCAGCAAAGAAGCCACTTCTCTCCAGAAAAAAACATCAGGGACCGACTGATATTCTGCAAAAGGTACAGGGAGTGGACTGCTGAGGACTGGGGCAAAGTCATTTTCTCTGATGAATCCCCTTTTCGATTGTTTGGGACATCTGGAAAACAGCTTATTCGGAGAAGAAGAGGTGAGCGCTACCACCAGTCTTGTCTCATGCCAACTGTAAAGCATCCTGAAACCATTCATGTGTGGGGTTGCTTCTCAGCCAAGGGAATCGGCTCACTCACAGTCTTGCCTAAAAACACAGCCATGAATAAAGAATGGTACCAGAATGTCCTCCAAGAGCAACTTCTCTCAACCGTCCAAGAGCAGTTTGGCGCCCAACAATGCCTTTTCTAGCATGATGGAGCACCTTGCCATAAAGCAAAGGTGATAACTAAATGGCTCATGGAACAAAACATAGAGATTTTGGGTCCATGGCCTGGAAACTCCCCAGATCTTAATCCCATTGAGAACTTGTGGTCAATCATCAAGAGACGGGTGGACAAACAAAAACCAACAAATTCTGGCAAAATGCAAGCATTGATTATGCAAGAATGGACTGCTATCAGTCAGGATTTGGTCCAAAAGTTGATTGAGAGCATGCCAGGGAGAATTACAGAGGTCTTGAAGAAGAAGGGTCAACACTGCAAATATTGACTTGCTGCATTAACTCATTCTAACTGTCAATATAACCTATTGGTACTCATAATATGATTGCAATTATATTTCTGTATGTGATATAAACATCAGACAAACACTAATAAAAACCAGAGGCCAGCAGATCATGTGAAAATATAATTTTGGTGTCATTCTCAAAACTTTTGACCATGACTGTATGCTGGTATTATTACATGCAGTTAAGAGCTCTATTGGGAACCAACTCTGAGGCACTGGGTATGAATATTGATGGAATATTTTGTCACCATATAAGCAACTGAAGGAAATTAAAGCAAATTCTGATCTTGGTTCTGATTGAATTATTACTCATGATCTCATCTTAAGGATTCGAATTTGCCAGCTACGCCTAATTCTGCTAGGAAAATTGATTTGCTAAGAATTGATTTGCTGTTAATCAAAGCCTCAAATTGCACTGAAAAAGCATGCTTGACACTATTCTCTTTTCCTCATCCCATGACACTATTCTCTTTTCCTCATCCCATAATCTTGATCTTTGCTGTGCTGTCGCACACACTGTCTGTTCAGTTTCTTCAGTGATTTATAACTTTGTCTCCCTATCTCTATGGCTGCGGTGTCAGATGTGACGTTCTCTCACAATCCAGATTCGCCCCAAAATAGCAGTTGCATTTTCTCCCTCTGCTTTTTACAAAGGCTATGATAGTCCCTCAGGACTGGTTGTTCTAGTATCAGGGACTGATTTTATTAATTATTTGAGTTTATAAAAATGTATGTCATTGCTAGTATTAATGTTTGTTGTGAGCGTTACACTAATCTCAAGAGTGTTTATTGGTAATTATAGGAAATCTGTCCAACCAAAAAACTTAAATTACACGATTTATACATTCATATAGGGGACTTAACCCATATAAAAATTATACCTGTAGTGTAGATTTTACTTTACTTCGTTTTAAATAAAAAAACATTTACTGGATATGTAAATGGAGTGGTCTTCTGCCGCTCCACCTTCTCAATTACAATCCTTTGCATCTTCACGGTATGTGCACACGGTGCGGTTTTGATGCGTTTTTTTCCACGCGGAAATGGGCCAGAAACGCATTGCATACCTTATCCCATGACTTCCGATGACATTTTGAAAGTTCTGTGCACATGATCAGGAAGTTTCCTGAGCCGATTTCATGTGCGGAAAAAAACGCAGCACGACTATTGTTTGTGCATTTCCGCATGCATTTTTGCCTATACAATGCATATGAAAAAACGCATGGGAAATCCGCAGGCAAAAACGCCACTCGTCAGCAGTCGATGGGAGCGTCAGCCCCCGCCGCCCCGGGATTACTGGAATCTGGTTAAAGTTATTATGTATCGTTGTAGTAAAGCTTTCTGCTAATCAGAGCGGATTCACCTCATTCTCTGTCTCTAAAGGGAATGTGCTCCAGAATCACTTGATGTCACAGTCAGTACAATGTCCTGTGGTTGTGATATTAATCCAGCAGTAACTGCTCAGGAATTCAATGCTCTTGGTAACACTCTCACAGCGTCATTACAGTATAACAAATAATAATTTACAATATGTTCTGTCATTTTCTAATATATTTTGTGTTTTATTTCCTCACCACCAATTTCTTCCTCATTTCCCAGAGTTGTTTTCATTAATTGCATTCATTTCTTCGCGTCCCTAGACCACCAGGACTATTATCATCTAACCCTAACTATCTACCCATCGCCAGTGAAATAAACAATGACCCTTCCATTACTCAAGACCACCTGTGTTATCATTATTCATTCTTTTTCTAAAATGACCAGGGATGTTACCATTAATTTATTCATGCCCCTAGACTACCAGGGACAATATCATCTCATCTACTGCGATATAAGGATTGAAATTTCATCATTACCAAAAAACATTAGTGTCATTATTATTACATCTTTATTTACTTTTGGGATTTTATTATTTGTTTTTTTACTACACTAGACCATAAATGACATTACCATTATCTCTCTGACCACATCAGACTTCCAAGGATATGAAAAATAGCCATTTCACTAATCAAGACCTGTATTCTCATCACTTCTAATCTTTCATTTCCTCTTCACTACTACTCTAGACCACCAGGGACAATCATTATCTCCTTTACACAGTTATATCACCAAGAATATATACTATGACTTTTCCACTATTCAAGTCAACAATTGATATTGCTATTTGCCCCTTCATTTCCTCAGACCACCAAGTATATTGTCATTTGTTTCTTCAATAGATGACCATAATCTCCTTCTCCACGTAAGACCACTGATGGTGTTAAAAATAATCCTTTCATTACCCAAGATCTCAAGGGATATCACTATTCACTCCTCTGCATTTCCCCAAGCCACCAGGAATCTTATCATTTGTGTGTTCACTATCCTAGACCACCAAGGACATTACCGTTATCTCTTTCACTTCATTATATATCACTGTGCACTTACTATTGCTCATTTTGCCTTTCTACTCAGTTAATTCTCTTTTCCATTAGGTCTATGACATCATGTGATTAAAAACTGATGAGCTGAATCCTTGTAAGCTCTATGTAGTAACAGAAGGTCAATTTTCGCTACATGAGTCACTACAAAAGTCCCTGGCAGGGGGAGGAGGAGGGAGCAGCTCGGTCCGGAGGTGAAGAGGGGAATGATATATGCAGGGACAAGAGACTTCCTGTTTCTACATAGAGCCGAGAAAAGAGAAGAATTAGGGTAGAAAGGGAAAATGAGCAACTGTAAATACACAGCGCTGTATAATATGATTAAGAAGATAAAAACTTAGATGAGAGGTGGAGGAGTTGGAGGACGAGAAGGAGGGGAGGTGTAAGTGGAGGAGGAGTGCTTCATTAAGTGTAGTTTTCACTCATCCTTTAGCCAATAAGCCAATACTAGCAGCACTAGGCTTGTATCTGCACCCACAGTGGAATTTCGCTTGTTAACATATGACTGACGATTCACGTTTTCTTCCTGCAAATGCTCCCAAGTTTTGCTAATTTTTTTTTGCAATTTTTCCTACACCCCCCACCCGCTAAAAGGATGACAAACATGTTGCAGGTACCCAGTAATGAGTGCGCAGGTACCCAGTAATGAGTGCGCAGGTACCCAGTAATGAGTGCGCAGGTGGCCGTGTGTGGCGTCCTGACCTTGATCTTCATCCTATACTTCTCCTCTCAGATGTTTCAATATCGTCAGAAGCTTTTTTTTGCGCTACAGCCATTGTCCTCTGAAGTTCACTGGTGCTTTAAAACTTTGTAATGGAAGCCATGTCGGCGTGGCGACGGCTTAATTAAAGCTGAATTAATCAACTTACTTTGTATTACTTAAACCTAATTAGCTAATTAAGTCTTAGCTAAATAGATGCTAATAGGCTCGGCACAGAGGGCATTTAGCGAGAATGTAGGGACGTGGAAATAGCTTTTGTTGCCCCTAACCTTCAGGTTGTAGCATGCTGACAGCTTAGATACATAAAGTCTCTTCATTTCAATGTGGAATGCAGAGTAGAGTGTGGCCGACTGCAGAGAAGATCACACGGATAAGAAGAGGAACATCAGCATCCAAAATGTAACCCAACTGAAGGTCCAATATCTATGGCAAAGTAGAAATTTCCTTCCCAATTACCATAAGAAAGAGATCACCTCTTAGTGCCTGCAAAAAGTGCAAGAAGTCTGCAAGAGCAGACAAGTCATCTGCAAAGCCAGGAGCCAGTTTATGAAGTGTCATCACAAAGTGACTCCTTGTTCAGACCCACAGCCCCAACACTGCTCACTGGAACCTTTAGTAGTTAGAAATTCTTTTGTAACCAATGCCATCAGTATGTTTTGCAACAATAAGGTTGTGTGAAGGTCTTGAGACAGCTCACTGGTTTTCCCCATCATAAGATGTTTTTTTTTGTGTGGCCCCTTGGTAATGAGACACCTTTTTATATGCCAACAGGTGAACCAGCTGATAATGAAAGATAATATGTGGCAGGATTGCTTTCTAATTATTAATAGATCTTAACCAGTGTCAGGACTTTCAAGGGCTTTTTGTTCCTCTCTTTCTTCATGCGTTCAATACTTTTATTACACATAATTTATGGACATCTATGGTGATTTCTTTGCCTGTGCAGATTGGATAGGTTGTTAACTCCATCTGGTGAGAATCTCTTTACTATTTTGTATGTTCCATGTTCCTGCAGCGCCACATTACGCTGTGCCTATTCATACAATGCGTTGTCTTTGTAATAATGGACAAGTCCTCCAGATAACAAGAGACGCCCTTTATAACCACTCTCCAAGAGAGGAAACTCCTGGAGATGAGACCTCCCGTCCCCTAACACAGAATGACCTAGTAGGGCACAGGGATCGCATGGACGGTTTATATTCTATTTATCTTTGTGCCAGAATGGCTTTTTTTGTGTGGAGTCCTAAGGAAGTTTATGTTCTTTAATAAATCTTTCTGTTGCATCGAGAGACTTTGTACCTGTATGAACGCTGCCAGCTGCCTGAAAGTGAGCAGATCCCTACAATGAGTTATATCATTTCCCATCTGACACTTTTATTAAAGTCATTTTCAGCCCTTTCTTTGTAGTTATTTGCTTTCTGACACAATTTACAGGGGCACTCAATGTCTGGCAACAATTACAAGGGCATTCAATATCTGAGAACATTCATTGGGTTCTCTAGGTCTGGTACTGTTAACCGGGGCATTCTCTGGCAAATACTGTTAACGGGGGCATTCTATTGTGATACTGTTAACCGCGGGGCATTCTATTGTGATACTGTTAAGGGGGCATTCTATTGTGATACTGTAAAGGGGGGCATTCTATTGTGATACTGTTAAGGGGGCATTATATTGTGATACTGTTAATGGGGGCATTCTATTGTGACACTTAACGGGGGCATTATATTGTGATATTGTATTGTGATATTGTTAATGGGGGTTTTATACCGTGATATTGTTAACGGGGGCATTCTATTGTGATACATACTGTCAACGGGGGCATTCTATTGTGATATTGTTAACGGGGGCATTATATTATACGGTCAACGGAAGCATTCTCTGGCTGATACTGTTAACGGACATTCTATTGTGATACTGTTAAAGGGGGAATTCTATTGTGATACTGTTAACGGGGGCATTCTATTGTGATACTCTTAATGGAGGCATTCTATTATGATACTGTTAATGGGGCATTCTCTCTCTGAGGCCACGGCCTCACTATCAGTATTTGGTCAGTATTCGGTCAGTATTTTTTCTCAGGTGTGGGAGCCAAAACCAGGTGAGGAACAATCAGAGAGAAGGTTTATTAGAAACAAGTCACCAATTCTGCATTTACTCCTGAGAAAAAATATTGACCGAATACTGATAGTGGGGCCGTGGCCTGATACTGTTGATAGGAGCATTCAATTGTGATACTGTTAACGGGCATTCTATTATGACACTGTTAACGGGCGTTCTATTATGACACTGTTAACGGGCATTCTATTATGACACTGTTACGGGGATATTGTATTATGATACTGTTAACAGGGCATTCTCTCTCTCTGATACTGTTAATGGGGGCATTCTATTGTGATACTGTTAACGGGGGGCATTCATTGGCTCCTCATTTGTATCTATAGACAATCAGTGTCCCCCATGATAAACGATACTTACATTGGACAGTGATAACTGGTCTGAACTATTAGAATCGTGGCCATAATTGCTGCGTGTAAACAATATTAGTAAAGTAGTGCACCCAATGTATAACAGTGTCACTTTTTGTTACTGAAAAAAAAGTTGAAGAAACCAGCTTCCAAAAGTGCAAATATTTATTGAAGCAAATCCACGCAGTTTAAAAATTTCCAAATTACATCGGGGAATCTCACATGGAAAAAACGCAATGCGTTTCGAACACAGAGCTGTGTTCTTTGTCAAAGCTTTAACAAAGAACACAGCTCTGTGTTCGAAACGCGTTGCCTTTTTTCCACGTGAGATTCCCCGATGTAATTTGGAAATTTTTAAACTGCGTGGATTTGCTTCAATAAATATTTGCACTTTTGGAAGCTGGTTTCTTCAACTTTTTTTTCATGCAAACACGTGAAGCCACACGTACCCGTGCTTCCTTCCAAAGCCTACAGCAATCAGGTGAGCTGAATCTACTTTCCTCTTTTTTCACTTTTTGTTACTGTTTTTGGAGGCATCCTTGTCTTGTTTATAGAGGAAACTCTGTATGGAACTGTATATGGGGAAACACTTTATAAGTACTTGTAGGGAAACCGGCACATTATTTATTAGGTGCCTCTCTCTTGCTGATTAAACTTCACATCACAATCAGAATTAACCCAGTGGAGTAATGTGGGGTACTAGCACCCAAGGCAAGATAAGCCCAGTAGTAATGTCCTGAGTGCACCCTTCAGGAAGTATTTACTCCCCATTAGTGACACCTTATAAAGTAATGATGCCACCTTAGTTAGGGGTCTGGTTAGACCTCTGCAGACAGAGGGGGCCGCCACATGCAATGGAGTGCGCCGCCACATGCAATGGAGTGCGCCGCCACATGCAATGGAGTGCGCCGATGTCATCCTACCCGACCTGCCTCCGGACAGAAGTTCTTTCGAAATTTTACGCCATTAAGAAACTTGCGCCCCGGGCCCTTGTTTCCCCACAATCCACAAAACCATAGAAACAATAATACTACTAATAGTAATAACCCATGATAGAAATAATAATGGCAGGTGATCACTCGTCCATAAGAGAACACGATTTATTATTTTTTTCTTTTTGTGTTTTTTCCTTCTCTAATAATATCCCAGTCTCACACACAACATATTTCATCCTTTGATAATTTGTGAGTTTTGCTCTTTTCCCCACTCGGTCTGTATTATAAATTCTCGAGGGATGTAGGAGAATAAGATCTAATTTCTCCATCTCACCTCCCTCAGCTTCCTTCTGCCTTTGAAGTAGATGCTTCAGGATCTTGTAGTTGATTTCTGAAGTTGTTGCAGTCATGATGTGGATTATCAAAGATGAGTGGGGTAATGATGACCCCCGAGACCGATCTGAAGACTCATAAACAGTTGGAGATGCACCGTCCCTGCTCTTGATTATGGTGGGACACGGACCTTGCATCATGTATGGCATAAACGCACGTAACGGGGGATTTAATTACCGTATTTTGTGGATTATAAGAATCACCGGATTATAAAACGCACCAATTTGGGGTGCAAAATAGACATTTTTTTTTAAATAAAATGGTGTACCTTATAATCCTGGGGGGCAGAGGTCAGAGATACCTGAGATTGGCAGCAGAGGCAGGAGTTGGGCGATGTTGCGTCAGGAGGTTGCCTGCAGCAGCCCTGGCAGTGACGAGCACTGGAGGAATGAGAAGGTGAATATGGCATCTGAATGCGACTCCTGACAGGTTTTGACGTTTCCTCATTTTCTGGATATTTAGGAAGATTTCGACACTCTGCCTATCAGTGTCACCGGAGATCCACGTGGTGAATAATCCCACTGATCATGGATGATTGCCGGAGTCATCAGCGCGGGGGATATCAGCGCGGGGCCGTGGTATAAGATTAGCGCAGGTATCACACGTCTTATGTGATGTCGATATACTCATCTTCCGAAGGTTTTCTATTGCACACCGAGGTGCGCGGCCGGTCGTCCCGCCATCTATAAGGTCATGTATTAGAGTCAGATTTGGCAAGTAAATGGCGCCATTTTTCTTTGTATCTCGAACATGACAAGCCGCTAACATTAAACTCGTAAATCAATTTTTAGCATTTCGCAGCTCATAACATTCAAATGAGGAACACATTATGTCAGTATGATAAACGCCACGCTCTCACTGCCCGTATAGAATCTGTATTATACTCCAGAGCTGCATTCACAGGCTTTAAAGCTGAAGCCTGCCAGTATTTCTTGGTTCAGGGCCTGTGCAGCCTTTGCTTTGTTTTGGGAGGAATCTTCTCACTAGACACGGTGCTATCATCAGATTTTGGAAGCTATATTATATCAGCTTTTAGGCCTTTGTCTGATGAGGAATTGAACTGTTCTGGACGTATCTTTTAGAAAAATGTTTTTTCTAAATTCATTTCTCGTCTTTATCCGATCCACAGACAGAGCAGTCTGAGTCCCCACTCCTTAAAATGTCACTAATTGTCTCATAACATATTATCCAGAGGGTAAATAGACCCAATATAAGGGGTACATTAAAAACTAACTTTTATTAATTTTAATTTAAAAGTGGTCTATACTTAAAACTACTATAGTGGACTTGTATTGTATCAGTATAGAAGCGGGTTTGCCAGCATTGGAATACCTCTTTAATCAGCTGCAGATAGTCAACCTTTTTTATATGCAAATATTTCCCTAGCTAGATCATGGCTGCAGCCCATGAATCTACAGTATGTAGCATTTCATAGATATATCAGTTTTGCCTAAACAGGCTTCATCAGGGGGCTAGAGCTACCACTTAAACTAAAAAGCAAACATACGTAGCTCCCCCAACCAGTTTTGCCTATATAGGCTTCATCACGGGGCTAGAATTATACTGTGGGGGGAAGGCGGCACACATTACTCAATTTATGCTGTAGCAGTACCGACCCCAGGCAGCACTAGTCAGCTGCTTCAGGACCAGCCCATGGGGCATATGCCCCTCTGACCCCCAGCCCGCCCCTGTAAATAACAGTATTATAACACTTATGTAATTATTCTCCAGGTGGTATGCGCTCCCGAAACACAGTAGGTAGGATGCGGTGATATATTGAATAACCAAATTTTATTAACATAGCATACAACGCTTTTCAGCTCTTATGAGCCTTCTTCAGGTATTACATATAGACTACTACTGCTTTGTGCATTTTATATATATATACAGTACAGACCAAAAGTTTGGACACACCTTCTCATTTAAAGATTTTTCTGTATTTTCATGACTATGAAAATTGTACATTCACACTGAAGGCATCAAAACTATGAATTAACACATGTGGAATTATATACTTAACAAAAAAGTGTGAAACAACTGAAAATATGTCTTATATTCTAGGTTCTTCAAAGTAGCCACCTTTTGCTTTGATGACTGCTTTGCACACTCTTGGCATTCTCTTGATGAGCTTCAATAGGTAGTGACCGGAAATGGTCTTCCAAAAATCTTGAAGGAATTCCCAGAGATGCTTAGCACTTGTTGGCCCTTTTGCCTTCACTCTGCGGTCCAGCTCACCCCAAAGCATCTCGATTGGGTTCAGGTCTGGTGACTGTGGAGACCAGGTCATCTGGCGTAGCACCCCATCACTCTCCCTCTTGGTCAAATAGCCCTTACACAGCCTGGAAGTGTGTTTGGGGTCATGGTCCTGTTGAAAAATAAATGATGGTCCAACTAAACGCAAACCGGATGGAATAGCATGCCGCTGCAAGATGCTGTGGTAGCCATGCTGGTTCAGTATGCCTTCTATTTTGAATAAATCCCCAACAGTGTCACCAGCAAAGCACCCCCACACCATCACATCTCCTCCTCCATGCTTCACAGTGGGAACCAGGCATGTAGAGTCCATCCGTTCACCTTTTCTGCGTCGCACAAAGACACGGTGGTTGGAACCAAAGATCTCAAATTTGGACTCCTCAGACCAAAGCACAGATTTCCACTGGTCTAATGTCCATTTCTTGTGTTCTTTAGCCCAAACAAGTCTCTTCTGCTTGTTGCCTGTCCTTAGCAGTGGTTTCCTAGCAGCTATTTTACCATGAAGGCCTGCTGCACAAAGTCTCCTCTTAACAGTTGTTGAAGAGATGTGTCTGCTGCTAGAACTCTGTGTGGCATTGACCTGGTCTCTAATCTGAGCTGCTGTTAACCTGCGATTTCTGAGGGTGGTGATTCGGATAAACTTATCCTCAGAAGCAGAGGTGACTCTTGGTCTTCCTTTCCTGGGGCGGTCCTCATGTGAGCCAGTTTCTTTGTAGCGCTTGATGGTTTTTGCAACTGCACTTGGGGACACTTTCAAAGTTCGCCCAATTTTTTGGACTGACTGTCCTTCATTTCTTAAAGTAATGATGGCCACTCGTTTTTCTTTACTTAGCTGCTTTTTTCTTGCCATAATGCAAATTCTAACAGTCTATTTGGTAGGACTATCAGCTGTGTATCCACTAGACTTCTGCACAACACAACTGATGGTCCCAACCTCATTTGTAAGGCAAGAAATCCCGCTTATTAAACCTGACAGGGCACACCTGTGAAGTGAAAGCCATTTCCGGTGACTACCTCTTGAAGCTCATCAAGAGAATGCCAAGAGTGTGCAAAGCAGTCATCAAAGCAAAAGGTGGCTACTTTGAAGAACCTAGAATATAAGACATATTTTCAGTTGTTTCACACTTTTTTGATAAGTATATAATTCCACATGTGTTAATTCATAGTTTTGATGCCTTCAGTGTGAATGTACAATTTTCATAGTCATAAAAATACAGAAAAATCTTTAAATGAGGTGTGTCCAAACTTTTGGTCTGTACTGTATATATATAAAAAAAGTTAGTGCATATCATTTTTGGGCATGTGTTTTACCAAGGTCTTAACTCTTTAAATCCCATTTTATCAAGAGCTTTGCAAACATAGTAAAACATGTATAAACATTAAAAAATAATCTGAATGAATCCAATTTAAAAAAAAAAATAAATTTTCCAATGTCATGTATAAAATTCATATGTCAGTAAAAAACTTTCTTCTTTTTTTTTTCCTTTTTTCTTTCTCTTTCCTTTCCTTTCTCCTTCTCTCTCTTCCCCTTTCCTTTCTCCTTCTCTCTCTTCCCCTTTCTTCCCCCTTTAAAATATATATATATATATATATATATACACACACTGTGTTCCAAATTATTATTCAAATAATATTTTCTCAGATTTTCCCAAATTACCTATATGAATTGCAGTCATTGTAATTTTCCAGTCAAATAACTATTAGAGTACAATTAAAAGGTTTTTGTACAAACTGCCTATGATAACAGTATATTTTTTTAAAAAATAAAACACTCAAACTGCACTCAAAATGCATGTTCCAAATTATTATGCACAGCAGAGTTTTCAACTTTTTCATTTTAATAAAGAACAAAAAAATTGTCATTTTTGAAATTATAAGCATTAGCAGGTTATTACAAACTGAAATCAAACAGTTTTCAACTCAAAACTTTATTCTAGGTGTTGTTACATTTGCACATAGGACCCTTTGTTCGAAAGGAGCTTCTGAACTCTCTCGTCCATTGAATTTGTCAGGTTTTTGATGGTTTCTGCTTCAATTGTTTTGCATGAGGACAGAATACCCTCCCAGAGCTGTTGCTTAGATGTGAACTGCCTCCCGCCATCATAGACCCTCCTTTTGATGATGCTCCAGAGGTTCTCAATGGGGTTGAGGTCAGGGAAGCATGGGGGCCACACCATAAGTTTGTCCCCTTTTATGCCCATAGCAGCCAGAGATGCAGATGTGTTATGTGCAGCATGAGACGGGGCATTATCATGCATGAAAATGATCTTGCTGCGGAATGCACGTTTCTTCTTCTTGAACCATGGCAGGAAGTGCTGTTTGAGAAACTCAACATACATTATGGAGTTCATCTTTACTCCTTCAGGGATCCTAAAGGGGCCGACAATCTCTTTCCCCATGATTCCTGCCCAAAACATTACTCCACCTCCTCCTTGTTGGTGCCGTAGCCGTGTTTGCATGGGGTGTCCATCAACCAGCCATCCTCCACTCCATCCATCTGGAACATCGAGCGTTGCACAGCACTCATCGGTGAACAAAACAGTTTTGAAGTCAGTCTTCATGTATTGTTTGGCCCACTGGAGCCGTTTCTGCTTGTGTACAGTGGATAGAGGAGGTCAACAGGATGGCTTACGCACAGCTGCAAACCTCTGAAGGACCCTGCATCTTGTTGTTCGGGGGACGTTGGAGGCACCAGCAGCTTCAAAAACTTGTCTGCTGCTATGACAAGGCTTTTTTGCCGCTGCTCTTTTAACCTGACGTAATTGCCTGTAGGAAAGAGTCCTCAATTTTCCCTTATCAGCACGCACACGTGTGTACTGTGAATCAGCTACATACTTCTTGATTGTGCGATGATCACGATGAAGTGTCTTGGCAATGTTGATTGTAGTCATGCCTTGACCTAAACACTCCACAATTTGTTGCTTCTCAGCAGCCGACACATCCTTTTTCTTTCCCATTTTGGCAGAAAATGTAAGCTGCTTAATAATGTGGGACAGCCTTCTTAAGTAGTCTTGCCTTTCATTGGACACACCTGCCAAACTGATTAGCACAGCTGTCTGCAATTGCTTACAGTGATATAAAGAGTCAATGAGTTTAACTGACAAACAAAAAAATTCTTACCTTATCACTCCTAAACACTTTTTGCATAATAATTTGGAACACAGTGTATATAAAAAATTGTAAAACAATTTTTATAATTTTTTTTTTTTGCAAAATAAATATATGTGTTTTTTTTTTCTATATTGTCTTCTATTCCCTCCTACCTTTTTCATTTATCCCTTTTCCTTTTTAGCTAAACCCCTTCTACCACATCATTTAGCCCATCAGGATATAATGTTCTTAATCAAAAGATCCAAAAGGATTCTTTCCGGTTAAACATTTGTATTCTATTTAAACACTTTGAACTTATTTGTTCAATTGGGGTGACAATAACATTAAATTGTTTATTATGTTTTAAACATAGGTGTCTAGATAGACTATGTTCTAATATTCCATTTTTGGCATTGTACCTGTGGCCATTCATGCGGGCACGCAAGGGTTGTGTAGTGCGGCCCACATATTGTAGTCCACAGGCACAGGTAATCACATATATGACATAGTCCTTATCACATGTTAAATTCTGTGTGATTTCATATGTCTCTCCAGTGCTGTAGGATGTAACAGATCTGCTATTATGTCCAATGATGTTACAACTACAGCATTTCTTAGAATCACATCTATACACCCTTGATTTTACATCCATATGTGTTTTAGAGAATTTTTTCTCTTTATTTATTAGTTTTTGTCCCTCGTTCGATGTTTTTCTGAGTTGCTTGGTGCTATAATATTCTTAACTGTATGACCCCTTTTAAAAATGATCCCGGGCTTCTCTGGTATACTATTTTTTAAAAATGGATCGTTCTTCAACATATACCAATATTTGTTTAAAATATTTCTTATTTGGATGTTGTCACTGTTGAAGGCAGTAATAAAATTATATCGCCACTTCCCACTATTTTCCTCCCCTTTGTCATTTGTTTTTTGATATTCTTTAACCCCTTTCCTGCTGAGGCATTCATCCTGATTTTTTTCTAAATTGGATCTAAATGCCCCCACAACAAGTTTTTTAGGGAATTTTTTATCCATAAATCTATTATACAATATTTTAGATTGTTCTATATAGTCTTTATCATTGGTATTATTTCTTCTGATACGGCAAAACTGACTAAAAGGAATATTTTGTTTCCATTTAGGATCATGGGAACTGCGATAATCCAAAAAGCTGTTAGTATCAGTTTTTTTTAAAAAAAAGTTTTTGTAATGATTTTATTGTTTTGATGGCTAACTTCTAGGTCCAAAAAATTTATTTTTTCTTTGTTTAACTCTGCAGAGAAGGAGATCCCCCAGGTATTCATGTTCATTGCTCTAATGAACTCTCATGCCGTCTTCTCTTCACCCTTCCAAAATAGGATCAGATTGTCTATATAGCGGCGATAATATATAATATGATGGCAATAGGGCGGCTGGCAAATAGGCTATGTGGACTCGAAGTTCCCCATAAACAAATTTGCAAAACTTGGGGCTACCCGAGTCCCCATTGCGGTGCCAA
This sequence comes from Phyllobates terribilis, assembly GCF_046119375.1. NCBI lineage: Eukaryota > Metazoa > Chordata > Amphibia > Anura > Dendrobatidae > Phyllobates > Phyllobates terribilis. The sequence goes on along the minus strand of NW_027362763.1, from coordinate 677,224,971 downwards.
GCCGCTGTATATACTGATGTTCCTGAAAGGTGAACACATTATGCTCCAAAATGAACTTTAGACCATCCAACAAAAACACCCTTTGTTTTTCTGGCATATCAGTTATTTTTGATCAATAATATGCAACTGATTGTATACCCAAATCATGCTCTATATTAGAGTAGAGTGCATTAACATCCATGGTTATAAATATGCAGTCTTCCTCCCATATTACTTTTTTTTTAAATCAGATACATTTTTATTCATTAAAAGGTAGCATAATAAAATACATCTTCAGTACAATAATTTCACATTTTCTTATTATCAAAAGGAACCCCTCACCCACCCTCCCTCCCCTTTTACGTACGACAATAAACCCTTATCGTTATATAACATATGTTTCAACATCTTATAATCATTACAATGTATTTTATAATGCAATGTAGTCATCGAATTCTTTCCTCCAAAAGCGTTATCTTTAACACACCTTCCATGGTGCCCATAGGTTGTCACTGAGTTTGGCATTTTTCCTTTTTAAATAAATTTTTTCCTCCATTCCTACCACATACTCCACCTGCCTTATATACTCCTGTCTAGAGGGAGGCTCCGGTCGCACCCAATATCTAGCTATTACTTTCCTAGCTGCATATAAGAGTCTGGCAATTGCCAGTTTTGTGACATCATTCCCCACAAGTTCTTCCACATATCCCAGCAAGCAAACTACTGGATCCCTAGGAATTATACAGTGATATCGTCCTTCAATTAGGCCTGTTACTTCAGACCAATAATTTGCAAGCCTTGGGCAACTCCACATAACATGTAATATATCAGTATTTTCTGACCCACATCTCGGGCATTCCGAATTCTCCCGTGCCCCTATCCTGAACAAAAAATCGGGTGATCTATATGCTCTATGTACAAGAAGTAACTGGGACATTCTGGCAGGTTCATTTAGAGACAACTTAGGAATATATTCCAAAATGGACTCCCACCTGTCAGTTTCAATGGTACCAACATCTGCTTCCCACCTCTCCCTCGCCAAAACAGGATATTTCAATAGAAAGGTGTGAAGCAGATCAGCATACACCCTAGATATGACGCCTGCTGTACATCCCCCCATACAAATATAGTCAATAACAATATCCTTTTGAACAGACAGGTTCTTGATTTTCCTTTGCTTAATAAACGCATGTTTAACCTGTGTATACTGATAACTGTGTCCGTCTAATAAATTAAATTCCTCTTTCAGCATCTCTAAGGTTTTGATGTTTTGATTATCCATCAGTTGGTAGATGTACTGTATACCCCTTACCACCCATCCTCTCAGCTCTCCTATCTTATAAAATTCACCTAAATTTTCGTTATCCCTAATAGGAGTATACATAGATATTCCCAATATACCTCTAATCCTCTTCACCCTCATCCACAGTTTATGGACTAAGCCACATGTCGGGTATGACCTGCCTTTCTTCCCAAAAAGTCCCGACTCTAGGCCCACCACCAATGGACTCTTTTTAAGATGAGCTTCCAAAACCGCCTGGATAGTTCCCTTCACCGCCTTCAGAGCCCACCCTCTAATATGCTGGGACTGTGCTGCCAAGAAGTATATCCACGGGTTTGGTAAGGCGAGACCCCCCTCTTCTTTCGGCCTCTGGAGAGTCTTCAGCTTAATCCTGGGTTGTCCTCCACCCCAAACCAGATCCCTAAATACTGAATTAATACGCTGGAACACCGACCGAGGGATCCACACAGGGGAGTTATGTAAAACATATAGCAATTTGGGCATCAGCACCATTTTAAGAAGATTGGTGCGTCCCACCACCGAGAGGCGCATTTTGCTCCACGTAGATGCTTTATCTTTTGATTTCCCAATTATCGAGTATACATTCAATTGAAGGTATTCCTTTACTGGTAGTGATATTGTAATTCCAAGATATTTAAACTCTCGTACTAATTTAAGTTGTGTACGTTCCACCTGTTCAACATCTAAGCCATCCAGGGTATCTATTTCCATAATATGAGATTTATCCCAATTAATTTGTAACCCAGATAACAGGCCAAATCTATTGATGACAGCTATTGCACCATGTAATGACGCTTGAGGGTCCTGTAGGAATAATAAAATATCATCTGCGTACAACGCTATCTTCTCCTCAACCATTCCATACCGAAATCCCTTTACCACGTCTGACTGTCTCATTATAGAAGCCAATGGCTCTATAGCCATGGCAAATAACAGGGGGAGAGAGGGCAGCCCTGCCTGGTTCCTCTTGTCATATCAAATTTATCTGATCGTTCCCCATTTACTCTTATTCTAGCTACAGGGCGCGTATACAATAACTTTTTACCCAGGCCACAAAAACCGGACCAAATCCCATCAGCTGGAGAAGTCGCCAGAGATAGCTCCACTCCACACTATCAAAGGCTTTCCGTGTGTCCAGTGAGACTACAACTCTATGCCCATCATTGTCAGCGGCCAATTGCATATTAACAAATAATCGCCTCAAGTTAATGGCCGTTGATCTATCCGGCATAAAACCTGACTGATCTGAGTGTATAATACTAGAAACTACACGGCTTAATCGGTTAGATAGTACTTTAGCTAAGATTTTGATATCAGCCGGTAGTAGAGATATGGGTCTATACGAATCTGGCTGTGTCCGGTCCTTATCTGCCTTGGGCAAAACCACTACTGTAGCCTCCCGCATTGACTCCGGTAATTCTCCCACCTCCAGGGCCTCCAGAAACACATCTTTCAATTTTGGCAATAATATATCTCTAAGATGTTTATAAAATTCTGTTGGAAGGCCATCTGCTCCTGGGGCTTTATAATTTGCCATTGAAGCCAGAGCCTCCTCCATCTCCTCCGCCGTCAGGGGGCCTTCCAAGCTATCCCTAGCCTCCTCACTAAGTTTAGATATCTGGGTTCCCCTTAAGGATTGGTCTATGTCATCTCCCTTATTACTTAACTTAGAATGATATAGATCACCATAGAAGTCCCTAAACACCTTCAAGATATCTCGCGTTTCAGTGACTAAGGTGCCAGTTGGATCCAGGAGACCGTATATATATACCAGTTCTCTCTGCGCTGCCGCTATAATAGACAACAGGTGGCCAACTTTTTCACCTTCTTCATAAAAGGCAATTTTTTGAAATTCCCTCTTTTTTCCCCACTGGCTAGAAATATTTTATCCACCCCTTTTTGAGCTTCTCTCATGATTTGTTGCGCCTCTACGGTGGGGTTAAGCACCAATTCCTCCTCTGCCCTCTTCAGCGCAGCCAATGCCTCTCTTTCCTCCATTCTGTTCTGATTTTTAACTCTGGAAATATCTCGAATCAGCAAACCCCTAACATATGCCTTCATTGTGTCCCACACAGTTCCTATGGCTGTACTCCCCACGTTATTCTGGAAGAATTCCTCCACTTCTCCTGCTATTTTCTGAATATCCACCGTTTCCAGCCAAACTGGGTGAACCTTCCATTCCTTCCGCCCACCGCCCCCACATGTACCGGACCTCAGCTCTACCAACAATGGACAATGATCAGAAAGTATCCTAGGTAGATATTCAATATGTATAACTTTTTGGTCAATCATCCCATTTCCAAGGGCTAGGTCTATTCTAGACATAGAGCCGTGTGTCGAAGAGTAGCACGAGTATGTCCTCACTCCCACATGTCTCACTCTCCACAAATCTATCAGGCCCACCTCTGATACATACTTAGCAAAGGGTGTCTCCTCCTCTCCGTCATTTCTTTAAGAATGCCTATTAGTTTTATCGCAAATTTTATTCATTATGTTGTTAACATCCCCAATCAGTAACATAGGAATCCCTATCCAATGCCTCGTGAGCTCTATAATCTCCAGCAGTTTCGTCCCAGTATATGGCGGTGGAAAGTACACTGCCACCACACAATATAATTTGCCATAAAGTCTGCAAACTAGAAAAACTTATTGCCCGTCTTTATCTATTTTAATCTCAACCTCCTCGAACGGAGTCCCCGCATGCACCAGGATAGAAACCCCCCTTGCATATGCAGAATAGGTAGAATGGTATGCTCTTTGGACCCACTTCCTCGCTAAAAAAACAATTTTGTCCCTTGTCAAGTGTGTTTCCATAAGGCAGATAAAGGAGGGTCCTTGAGCCGTAATATTTTGGAGAATCGTGGCTCGTCTCTTACGGTCCGCCAAACCACGTACGTTCCAGCTTAATACCTTAACCATACCCGCCATTGTTTATCAGATTCAATATCTGTGTATATAACCACATCATACAGTGCCTCCCATGCCGTCCGCCCCCCCACCCGTCTCCTTCCCCCACCCGTCTCCTTCCCCCTCACATACCCCAAACTAAAATCACTTCTAACTCTTTTAACCATCCCTGTCACCCCCAATCCTCCTCCCAATTTGTCGTTCCATTCTCTCTCTCTATCCGAGAGTGGAATGAAACCGGCCTATTCCACCAGATGATTCCTCCCGCCTAAACTTCAAATAGACAAAAAACCGAATGAATTCCCCAAGGTCTCTCCCGCCTTATGGAAAACATATTAGATAACAGGTATATAAACTGTATGCGTCACCAGCACATCACCTTCATCCAGAATCAAATTTGTATCCTGCAACAAGCAGTTAAATGCAATCGAAAAAGGACCGCAAATGATAAGTATAAACACAAGCACAAAACATATATTCTGCCTCTCTTCAGCTGTCTTTGTATTCCCGCACTCTTCTAGAGTTCTTTTCAATCCAGTCCAGAGCTTCTTCTGGAGATTGCAGAGAGTGTACTCTACCCAGTGCAACCAGTCTCAGCTTGGCCGGATACATCATAGAATACGCAAGTCCCATGTCTCTCAGTTTTTTCTTTACATCTCTGAAACTCATATTTAGTTTTTGCACCGTGGGTGAATAGTCTGAATAAAACAAGATATCTTGACCATCTATTGTTAACTCCTTAGTCTTTCTCGCCATACGCAGGATAGTGTCTCTGTCTCTATAATTTAAGATCCTCGCCAACATGGCTCGGGGAGCTGCACCTGGAGGCTGGGGTCTCAGTGGAACTCTATGAGCTCGCTCTACAACAAAGACTTTTGATAGTTTATCAGCTCCAAATTTTTCCAACAGCAAATTCTCAATAAATTCTGTGGGGTTTGATCCTTCTGCTTTTTCCGGGACCCCCACTATCCTGACATTATTACGTCTCGACCTGTTTTCCAAATCGTCGTTTTTAGCAATGACATCAGTTAACAGCTTGTCCTGCTTTTTTTGAGCAGCTTGCACAGATATTATGGTGTCTTCAGCCGTGCTCACGCTTTCCTCTACCTCTCCTGTGCGGACATCAGCTTTCTGCATGGCAGCTTTAATATTAGTAATTTCTGCTTGCACTCCAGTAACCTGCTTTGACAGCTTAGTAAGCGTTTGTTTGCAATACGACACCACAGTGAACACATCTTTCAAAGTGGGTTCCCCCACATCAGGATCAACATCAGACTCCACATTTTTAGCCTGCTCATCATCTCCAGAGCCATCAGCCTCACCGTCCACTGTATCTATTGTACTCTCCTGGTCCTCTATATCATTTTCTGCCCCAGCCTCCCCCTCTGAGATTCCAGCTTTATTATCACTTGCTTCCACCCTCGCAAACTTCTCCAGGCGTGCAGCTGCCGACATCCTCCTGGAGCACGCTGTGTTCTCTCTGGCCGCCTCCTCCTGAGGTACGGCGCCATCTTGGCCCCTACCTCCTCTTCCAGGGCCGGGATCCAGCTGCCTGGTGCGGGTCATTACGGCAGTCCTGCTTGTCGGGAATGCTCCCCAGGGCGACAGGAGACCCTCCCCCAGGATCCAGCGGTATTTCAAAGGCTTTGCGGTGCCCTGGCTCAGCGCACACAGCTACGGTCGGCGGGAGAGTTCCAGACCGCGTCCTCTCACATCGCTGGCTAGGCCACACCCCCCCCCATATTACATTTCTACGTTCTGTGATAAGTTGACTAGAATCTAGCAGGAAAGATGGTAATTTCTTGACCTGTTCTTGTAAGAACAGATCTATGTAGTGTGACAGGTAGCAGGTCAGAGATCCTATGCCTGATATAACTGGGCGCCCTGGTGGATTCAATAGGTCTTTATGGACTTTTGGTAGATGATAAAATAGGGCCTTATTTGGATGTTTATTTGTTAAAAATCGTTTTTCTTTTCTATTTAAAATGTTTTGTTTGAAGGCATTATTAATCAGGCTGTCATAATCCTCCTTAAAAAATTTTATGGGATCTATATCCAATTTCCCATAATATCTCTCATCCGAGAGTATATTGTATGCCTCTCTTAAGTAATCGGCACGATTTTGTATGACGATTCCTCCACCCTTATCAGCTTCCCTAATCACTGTTTCTTTATTTTCTTTTAACTGTTTAATTGCAATTTTTTCATCTCTAGAAATATTCTTTTTTCGTGGGTGTTTTTTTCTACATACGGCTTTTCCTTTTAACAGTTTATTTTCTATCTTTTTATTTCCAGCTATATCTTTTTCTAGGTTCCGGAACTCTTCCGAAACTAGTGAGTAGAACGTATTCAAATTACTGCCACGATGATGCGTGGGGTTAAAACTTGATTTAGAACAAATATTTTTATGTACACAATTTGTTACTTTTGTCCTATCTGTTTCATCTGTAACCTCATTCCCATTTTGTTCTTTATAACCTGTTGTACGTTTTAGAATGGCAAAATGTCGTGCAAGTGTCAATTTACGCACATAACTGTTCAAATCAATGAATAGATCAAATGCATTTGCCCTCTGTGTCTTACAGAAGCCCAATCCTTTTTGTAGAATGTTTTTCTCAGATTCTTTTAATGAGTAATTGGATAGATTAAATATTTTTATTGTACTGTTTATACCATCCCTTTCTTTTTTAGATCTCAGATCCATTTTAATCTTTGATTTCTTGTTTTTTAGATAGCAAGGAGTTTTTTTCTGCCCCTTTCCTCTACAACCTTTAGTTTTCTTTTTCTTTTTATGGGCTGGGTAAGTTGTGGATGAAAATACTTCGTAATTAAATTTTTTGTCTGTTTTTTTATTGGAGCGGCTCTTATAGAGTTGCTCTCTATCACAGGCAAAATTGTTTCTGTAGATGGTGCAGATCTCGGGACTATTTCTAAAAAAGAAATATTAGAATTAGCTGGAGAGGGAGAAGGTGCTTGCGTAACTGTGGTAAATAAATTGGAAGGTTCAGTAGTGTTGTGCACCGTAAAAATGCTATGGTTAATATCCAGTTCTGCTGTATTACTCAAAGATAATATAAGTTCTTGTGTATGGTTTGCTAAAACCACTGAGTTCAAGGAGGGAAATGAGAAAAGTGTATTACTCAATTCTTCTCCATCATCTTGATCTTTATTATCAGCATTACAGGCACTAATTGCTTCAGGGTTTGTCTCTTGGGACTTGGAATTATACTGTTAATGGGACTACGCCCGGTGTGGAGGATATAGGTATATTCTGCTGTTTTATTGAATTGGTATTTTTATTATTGTCTCGGAGGAGGGTAGATTTTTTTGGGATAGCACCTGCCTCAAACGCAGTATATTTTCTTATTGGTTTATTCAAACCTCTCACAAATGCATTATCAGTTTTAGAATTATAAAAGGTACTTAGTCCATTAACTATTTCATTGTGTTTTTTTGTAAATTTATAATTATTTTCCACAGATGTCTCTTTATAAAAGTTGGGGAGTATTTTTTTATTTGGCACTATGTCCCCATTCCCCTTTTTTCTAGATGATGGTAAATCTGGAACTACCTTCCTATACTTTTTTAGATCAAAAAGATCCCGACGTACTTTTTCTTAGTTTTAATTTCTATTAGATTATTTTCGTACATTTCCAGGTTTATATTAGTATCTCTATTTAGAGCCTCATAGATTGAGGAAGATTTAAACTTAGATAACTCTCCAAGATCTTTCTCACATAGTTGCGCAAAATTTTTTGCTAACACACAACGTTTCTTAACCAATAGTTTCATAAGATTATACGAACAATCGTCTAAAATGTCATACCATTTTTCTGTAAAGGCATTATCCTCTTTAAAAGTGCTAGTAAAGTGGATTCTTAGACCGTTTGGAATTATTTTTGCTGTAGACAGATTTCTAAAAAATCAGCGTCCAGCTGGTGTCTGATTTCACTTTTCATATTCTTCTCCAAGCTGAAGAAAAGTCTCGAGATGTTTTTCTTAGTCTATTCATCAACATCGATAAGTGGGAGTTTTATTTCCATCCTTTTTGGTATCCGTCAAAATAAGTGTTGATAGAATGTTTTTTCTCCTTTCAATTCTATTTTGGAAATGCTCCATACTATATATCGCTGCTCCCTTCTTTCTATGGATACCAAGGAAGCCTCCCTCTCCTTGCTGTTTGGACTTGATCCCCGCAGCAAAGCGATAAAATATAAAATAAGAAAAGTGGAGAGAGGAGAGAGAGCGCAGAATCTAAGTGCAGTATCAAGATTCAAATATATATTAAATAAGTGCTGGTTGCACTCACCTTTTTAATGTCATAATAAACTTGTCAATAGTCCCATTGGGTGGGTTAGTTGTAGGTTCCTCCTGTTCACGGTTTGCAGTACAATCCTGGGCACTTGTGAAAGCACTCAAGGTGTTTCAATAGGAAACCACATATGTAATTATTCTCCAGGTGGTATGCGCTCCCGAAACACAGTAGGTAGGATGCGGTGATATATTGAATAACCAAATTTTATTAACGTAGCATATGATTCGCCCCCTGGGCCGTGGGGCACTCGGATCCGGGCAATAGGGGAACGATGGGGGTAGTAGTTGCTACCCGGTTCCGTGGCTCAGGGTGGTCAGACCAGTGGTAGTCTGCGATGCGCTGTTGGTGTGTCCGACTACGCCACCCGTGGATTGCGGTCAGTGCGGACCGCCGCTGCCAGGTAGACCGCTGGGGCTGATGATGTATGCAGCTGGGATAGTGTGACTCCCCACGGGAAGAGTGAGGCCCCAGGGCAGTATAATGGAAGATGGGGGTGATGGTGTAGGGCGTCCCAGTACCGTTAGTGCTGGAGGAGCAAGGAGCACACAGACAACAGGTTGCAGTCCAGGGTCTTTACTAGAACAGGTGAACTGACCCACAAACAGTCCCGGCTAGGAGGGGACCTGGATGTCTGAGAGCAATTGGGAAATTGGCCCTGGTCAGGGTGAATGTGTAGGCCTACCGTGCTCTCTGCGCTCCTTCTGGCTATCTCCTCCTGGTAGGGTAACAGCCCACGGTCCCGAGCTCACCGTGTCTTCTCACCCGTATGGTTTGCAACGTGGGTTCCTTTCTACTCCCGGCCTGGTACGGCTCTGCTGGTCCCTTCTGGTGTGGCGGAGCCTCCGGGCTTCTTAGGCCAAGGAACATACAGTCCCCTGCGGACTGGTTATCTGCTGTAGGATGTGGAATCCTCACAGCCTCAGACGCCAAAGTCTGGTAAATTTGGTTCTTTATCTGCCAGGACAGGCATACTTCACCTCTTGTCCCTGGCTTGTGGCTCTCCTACCGCCACACGTCCTCTTAGGGTGCAATACAACTGTCCCTCACTGCTCTGGGACACCTCTCAATCCTGAGACAGGTCGTCCAGTTCTCCCTAACCCTGCCCCCAGTTCCAGCTTTTATAGGGGCAGCCTGCTCCCCCTACTGGCCTGTGACAGGAGGTATTGCATGCTAATGTTCCCCTGACCAGAGAACCTCCCCCTTGCTCTCAGACACAGCTTTATTATATTTATGGCATCCAGGCCAGGGTGACACACATACAACGCGTTTCAGCTCTTATGAGCCTTCTTCAGGTGTTTTACCAAGGTCTTAACTCTTTAAATCCCATTTTATCAAGAGCTTTACAAACATGTATAAACATTAAAAACTAATCTGAATTAATCCAATTTAAAAAAATAAACAAAATAAAATTTCCAATGGCATGCATAAAATTCTTTTTTTTTTTTTTTACAATGAGTTTTTATTCGAATTTTTCAAACATAACAAAGGAAAAAGGACATCAGATACATCACATACAATATTTAGTGTACAATATTGCTTCTGAGAGCAAGTAGCAAGGAAACTTTAATGTCATGAACCTGAGATACAAGAGAGGAAGGGAAGCAGGATATAAGCCAACCTCTCAATTATGGAAGGGAGAGGAGGGGGGGGGGCAGTAAACCAGGGAAGGGTATAGTCTCCAAAATGGATACCGTCAGGAATTATACATACAGAAGGAACTAAGTCCAGATTCTACAAAAGCAAGAAGTGTGGAGTAATGGTAATCATGAGCATACTATACTCAAGAATCTTGGTTATGAAAAAATGCTTTAACTTCCGGCCATGCAGACCACCGTTGTTGGGTCTTATATTTTTTTGAAACGTCCCATGACAAAATCATTTCATAGGAATTATATGAATCGACTCTCCACCAGATGTCATCCGTTGATGGCGCAGAGTGGGATTTCCACTTAGAGGCAAGGGCTAGTCTGGCCGCAGTTAATATAAAGGAACAGAGCCATCTATTTTTGTACGGGAGGTCGGTAATGCCTATGTTCAGTAAAGCTAATGCTGGATTCATTGGGATGTCAGTTCCAGCACAGTATGATAATATCTTATATACCTCCTTCCAAAAAGATATTTAATTTAGAGCAAGACCACCAAGAATGCAAGAGTGTACCTGTTTCTCCACAATTTTTCCAGCATAAAGGGGATGCTCCCTGGGATAGGTGAGCTATACGGTTTGGGGGTAAACACCAACGGAGTTGGGATTTTTTTTGCAATTTCTAGGTGGTTTATGCATGACAAACCTTTAATGGGCCAAGACAGAGCTAATTGCCATTGTTCATACGTGAATGAAGTGCCCAAATCTGATTCCCATTTAACCATGTACGGGAGCTTAGTATTGTCAGAAGGAGAATTGAGATAATTATATGCTACCGAGACACCCCTGGAGAATCTCTTCTTCCCTAAGATAAAATGTTGTATTGTGGATGGAGCCAGTCGAGACATAATTGCTGGAGAAGAGGATAAAAAACTCTTCAGTTGAATATAGGAAAAGAAAAGATTGCTGGGGAGTTGATATATGGAAGAAAGTTCATCAAACGTTTTGATAGAACTAGCTGAAAACATAGACTGCAAATTAGGAATACCGTGATCTTCCCAACGATGGAATTCGGAGAATGGGACCACCAAATCAATGCTCCTAAACGAGATATATTTTAACGGGATGTGTATAATCCTTTTAAAAATCAACTCTCTCCGCATTTTACGAGCGTGTATCATTGTAGGGAGAGAGCAAGATTGAGACCCCGGGAGCAGAAATTCTGCTTCCAACATAAATCTAGTAGAATAAAGTTTAGTTTCTGATTTTTCCATTTGAACCCAGGAGAGATTGGACTTAGTGTCCCACCACTCTCTAAGAGCATGAATCGTGCATGCTTTATAGTAGAGGTGGATATTCGGTAGTCCCAAACCTCCCTCTCCCATTCTATAAAACAACAAAGAGCTTTGGAATCTGGGTTTTTTGCCACCCCAAATAAAACGAAATAGTAGAGCTTGGATGTCGTCTAGTTGTTTTTTTTGTATGGGAAGTGGAATACATCTTAACTGATATAGAATTTTAGGTAAAAATGTAATTTTACACGTTTGTATACGGGCTATCCAAGAAAATTCTAAAGTGCTCAGTCTTTTGAGTTCTGGTTTGATAGAGTTTAGTCATTCTGAAATATTTTTAGACTAAATTTTTAGAGGGGGATATTAGGTGAATGGAGTTTTTAGCCCACGTCAATGGCAGAATTTTTTTTAAGTCAGAAATTAATCTAGAGGGACAGCCAGTCGGGAGGGCCATTGATTTTGTGGAGTTCAATTTGTAGAGAGATACTTCTGAGAACTGAGAGAGAATGGATAGCAGTGCTCGGAGGGAAGTTTTGGGGTGTGTTACAGAAATACGCATACAGACCAATTGGGTGGGCTACGGATCCTATTTTTATTCCAGAAATATCTTCACAAGTACGAATCTTCTGCACCAAGGGCTCCATTATCAATGCAAAAATTGCAGGTGACAACGGACAGCCCTGGCGAGTTCCATTCGAGATATGAAACCGTTTTGAGCTAAAGCCTGCTGCTAATACCTTCGCACTCGGGGAGGAATATAACGCCATTATATCCTTTTGTATGTGTCCAATGAACCCAAATTTAGTCAAGACTGCTTTAAGATATCCCCAGTGTACTCGATCAAATGCTTTTTCTGCTTCCAGCGAAACGAGCACACTGGGGACTTAAGGTTTTTCTGCTCTATGGATCAAGTTTAAAACACGTCGCGTGGCGTCTCTAGTTTGTCTCCCCGGCACAAAACCCATTTGATCTGGTGCTATCAGTTGAGGAAGGACCGAATTAATTCTTTGAGCTAGGATCTTAGAGTACAATTTAAGATCTCAATTCAGTAGTGAGATAGGTCGGAAGTTCTCAGGTTTATTTGGGGGTTTGCCTTGTTTTGGAAGGGTAACTATAGTCACTTCCAAGAATAATGGATTAATTTTACCCTTGATTCTCCAGTCCAAAAATAATCGTTGTAAGTACGGGGATAACTGCTCCGAAAGCAGTTTATAAAATTCATTGGCAAAACCATCTGGCCCTGGAGTGGAGTGTAATTTAGAAGCTTTAATTGCACTTATTATTTCTCCAACCTGTATAGGTGAGTTCAAAGATTCAAGTTGGGATTGTGAGATTTTTTGTAGACCAATAGGTTTTAAAAATTGTTCTATATGTGGAGTCGAGAGATGTCGGGTGGCATGATCCGTATTCAGATTATATAACTGAGAGTAATAGTCCGCAAATGTGTTGGCAATTTCTGTTGGGTCATAAATTTTGTCCCCATTCGGCTGAAGCAAATGGTCAATCCTCCCCTTAGCAGTCAGTTTTTTCACTCTACGGGCTAATACGGCGCTTGCTCTATCCCCCAAAGCATAGTATTTTGCTTTAACACGTTTTAAATTATGCTCATAATTAAATAACAGGAGTTTCCGAAGATCATTTCTGCTTTCTAACAAAGCGCTATTAATTGCCGGAGTCTTGTTTTGTTTCTGGTTATTTTCCAAGATTTTAATTTTATTTATAAGTGATTGCACTTCGCATTCTCTGCTTTTCTTTTCTCGTGAGGCCAATTTTATACATAAACCTCTCATAAAAGCTTTTTGTGATAGCCATAAAGTCTCGTCGGAGACTTCTCCATTGTCATTAATTTCGAGAAAATGTTCCAGTTCATTAGAGAGATATTCCCTATTATGAGCAGATTTTAACAGAAAAGTGTTCAAACGCCAAGTAAATGCAGAGGATGGAGCGCCGCCATCAGCGAGTTCTAATATAATTGGGGCATGATCGGACCAGGTTATCGAACCTATATGTGAGGATTTACATAGTGATAAAGCTGTTCTATTTACTAAGAAGTAATCTATTCGAGAAAGTGATGAAAACCTAGGGGAAAAGTACGTATAGTCCCTTTCGTTGGCATGGTGATATCTCCAAACATCATGGAGAACTTCTTCTGATATAATTCCTTTTAGGTCCACCCGACCCGTAGATTGATCTGAGTCTGTGTCTAAATCTCTAGATATAGGGGCGTTGAAGTCTCCACAAATTATCAATGGTCCCTGAATCTGCAGTATGTAGCATTTCATAAATTTATCAGTTTTGCCTGAACAGGCTTCATCAGGGGGCTAGAGCTACCACTTAAGAAACTAAAAAGCAAACATACGTAGCTCCCCCAACCAGTTTTGCCTATACAGGCTTCATCACGGGGCTAGAATTATACTGTGGGGGGAAGGCGGCACACATTACTCAATTTATGCTGTAGCAGTACCGACCCCAGGCAGCACTAGTCAGCTGCTTCAGGACCAGCCCATGGGGCATATGCCCCTCTGACCCCCAGCCCGCCCCTGTAAATAACAGTATTATAACACTATTAGTACTAAACCCTCCTATATATTCCCCCTGAGGTTCCACCACCTTCTGTACTAAATATTCTGTGACGATACATAATTGATTCAGATACACGGCTCAGATACACAGCTGCTAGATATTAATTGAATTCTTTATTAGCTTCATACAAGATATCACATGTAGAAGTTCCACAAGTCATGTGGGGCAATAGTCATGTGGCCCGGATGATGATGATGGGCCCTGGACTCATGGAGAGTCGTCCGTCAGCACTCAGAAGAGGAAAAAACCCCAGTGGAGGGTCTGCCCTTCCCCTGGGCGGTGCCGAATCATTGCAGCCTGTGCTGCCACATCATTGACTTGTCACAGCTGTCACCTCCATCTGTACCCCATCTTCATTGTGGGACTCCAGCTCGCTTATAGTGATCTGCAGAAAGAGGAAACAGAACTGATCATGGAGCAGCCGAATATTACATATCAGAGACGTGCACACAATTTACTCCCAGTCACTGCCGCTTATTACACTCCTATTACCTGGATTATATTTGGTCCATGGTGATGACAGAAACACCTGACACTTGTTATAGCCGCTTTGTGCTCTTTCTGAAACAAAGTAAAAGCAATAGATCAGATGCCCCCAATAATGGCAGCATGCCTCCTCCTATCATATTCATTGTGATGTCATCGAGGAGATGGTACAATCAGAGTTCCATGTACATTGTGACATCACAGCCATAATGTAGGTACGAACAAAATGAGAAAATCCCCTGCAGTAAGTAAATAAATGGTAATAGTACAAGTAAATAACATAGGGAACCTGGTCATCCCACCGCGACAAGTTGTACCCAATCAGGACGGTCACTGACTCTTTTAGTTCATCTCGCTATGTGTCAGCAGACTTCAAAATAGAGGGGGGTAGAGCAGGACCCAGACCTGACTGTTTTGCACCTGCCCTTGGAAAGCTATATGTACAAGATGCACAGCCTAAAAAGAGGAGCCATGTCTCTGTAAGAACATAGTGCAAAAAACTAAAGCAAAACCAAACAAATGAGCCGGAACCTATATTGATGTAAGTGTGATATGTATGAGCACGTTAACACTGTGGCCATTTAACCGAAAAAATAACTAAGACAAAAGCAAAATGAGCAAATACCATCCAGTAGTTGAAGACATTTCCTTAACCCTTTAAACAAGGAATTTACATGATTTCGGGTTTGGTGAGGGCATCAAATGCGATCCATCTCTGGGCTTGGAAGTGATTTACTCGCTTCGTGCTTTTTCTGAAGCAAAAAGTAAAAACAATGAAGATCAGATGCCTCCAAAAATGGCAGCAGGCCGCCCATTATATTTATACATTCACTATATTGATGGGATTATGGAAAGTCCATGGTTACTTACTGGTGCAGACTAGTCTGTGGCCCTGGGTCGTGTCCGGTTGAAGGTTGGCGCGACCTCGTGGACTGTCATGGACTCTACATGCTGTTTATAGGCATGGAATCACTTCCTGACCTTTTTGGGGAATGCGCTGATCCTGCCGTTCTTCAGGCAGGATATTAGATGATTCCTCATCAACCGATGCCAGAACTCGGCTCTGGGTTCACCGCCATCTGCCATAAGCTTATAGGCAAATGCTATGGCGAATAAGCCACAGTCATAGTAGTTCTTCTGCTGATCCACATCGATAAATCTCAGATGTTTCAGGGGCTCTTCAACCACTTCACTGTATGTGTTGATAATCTGTTCACGTATGGATTGAGACAGATTTCCAGAGTTGATGCTGTCCGCCACAAAGATTTGGCCATTTTTGTAGCAGGTGGTTAGCCAGTGCACCCTCTCCTCATCATAGTGGATTTGTACAGCATTCTTCAGTACACTATACCCTGGCACTAGAAGAGCTCAGGGGGGCTGCAGGCCATCAAAACCCTCAAACTGACTCTGTAGCAGGTCCTGGGCCATGATGACGATCTCGTCATCCAGGAAGCCTTCCTCCCCTTTGCTCAGCAGGATGGTTAAGTGCTCTGGAGACAGGTTGTCTTTCTGGTCACAGATATTGGGCATCTCTACTTGTGGAGTATCCATCTCTGGGATTACCTCTCTGAGTAGATCAGAAAGGTTTTTTGTAGCAGCTCTCTTGGCCGGTGGCAGCATCTCAGGCTGACTGTCCTCGGAGGTTGGTATTTTTATTTTTATTTTTTTCCGGGGACTTGTTGGTTGCTGCCCCTCGTGTGCATCTTGTGCACATACTGGATTGTAAGAGGAAAGATTAGAACAGAGTATTAAGTCACCTAATACAAACAGGTATAATATGCATCTATTAACCATATTGTAACCTTCTCTTTTAGGATATATATATCCGGCCATTCGTATAAACTACAATATATTGGGGAGTGCCGAAGCAGAAAAAAACGAACATATGGCCCATTTATAGAGAATTAGAAAAAAAAATGTATTTAACAAAATCTTGCAGTACAGAGTTTAACCCCTTTAAAGCCCATGACGTACTAATACGCGTCAGTGACCCGTATTAGTACGTCATGGCGATCGCGCGCGCACACAGACTGTGCGGGCGCGATCGCCGCCGGGTGTCAGCTGATTGTCACAGCTGACACCCGGTACTATGTGCAGGGAGCGGTCACTCACCGCTCCCAGCACATTAACCCCCGCAATGCTGCGATCGAAGTCGATCGCAGCATTGCGGAGGCAAGGGGAGGTGATCGCAATACTCGCCTCCTATTCCGGCCTCCAGAGCTGTCTGCCGCGGCTTCCCGGGTGTTGCCATGACGAGCCGATGTCGTCATGACAACATCCGGGTCACCAGACAGCAGGAAGATTGTATGGACATGCGCAGTGCATCTCCAAACTATCTTCTCCCTGTCCAGCGTTGACTTGCCTGCATGGCACAGGGATGGTGCTCCATCCCTATGCTGTGCAGTCGATCAGAATAAAAAAAAGTGAAAGTCCCATAGTGGGACAAAGTAAAAAAGTAAAAAAAAACTCCCAAAAAGTGAAAAAAATAAATAAAAAAAAATTGTAAAAATATTTAAAAAAAAATAAAAAAAATAATGCACTAAAAATATAATGTATCCATCAATAAATATTATTATGAAAAAAAAACAAACAAACAATAAAAGTACACATATTTGGTATCGCCACGTCCGTAACGACCTGGCCTATAAAACTGTTCCACTAGTTAACCCCTTCAGTGAATACGGTAAAAAAAAAAGCAAAAAACAATGCTTTATCATCATACCGCCAAACAAAAAATGGAATAACACGCGATCAAAAAGACGAATATAAATAAAAATGGTACCGCTGAAAACGTCATCTCGTCCCGTAAAAAACAAGTCGCCATACAGCTCCATCATCCGAAAAATCAAAAAGTTACAGCTCTTAGAATAAAGCGATGCAAAAGAATAATTTTTTCTATAAAATAGCTTTTACTGTGTAAAAGCGCCAAAACATAAAAAACGATATAAATGTGGTACCGCTGTAAACGTACTGACCCGAAGAATAAAGCTACCTTATCAATTTTACCATACCCGGAGCAGAATAAAAAAATGTAAAACAACACAATTCCTGAATTGTTGGTTTTTGTTTATTCTGCCTCCCAAAAATAGGAATAGAAAGCGATCAAAAAATGTCACGTGCCTGAAAATGGCACCAATAAAAATGTCAACTCATCCCGCAAAAAACAAGCCGTCACATGACTATCGGCCAAAATATGGCGATGCAAAAACTAGATTTTACAAAATATGTGTCTTTTAGTGTGTGACAGCTGTCAATCATAAAAACCCGATAAGATTCTGGTATCGCTGTAATCGCACCGACCCGAAGAATAAAGTAATCTCATTATTTATACCGCACGAGGAACGGCGTAAAAAATAAACGCTAGGGCTGGGGTTGGGGTTGTGCTAATGTTAGGGTTGGGGTCAGGGTTGGGCTAGGTTAGGGTTGGGGTTAGGGTTGTTTTTTTTTTTCAAAAGTAAAAAAAAAAAAAGATGACGATATGGCGACTAGTGTTGAGCGCAAGTGCTCGCTACTTGAGGGTGCTTGGGTATGCACTGAGTATCGCGGGTGCTCGAGTCTCCTCCCCATATGCTTCGCGGCCAAAAAAACCTCGCGCATGTTTTTTGTGGGGTGTCTAATAACCGTGAAACATGCGGACGGGGACTCGAGCATTTCACTTGAGCACCCGTGATACATGGTGCATACCTGAGTACCCAATGCAAACTCAAGTAGCGAGCACTTGTGCTCAAGAGTAATGACAACTTATTCAATATGATGACCTAATGTTATCAAATTCTGTGTCGTACCTCTGGGTTCAAAATGTTCACTATAACCCTTAATAAAATCCTTGAGGGGTATAGTTTCCAAAATGGGGTCACTTGTGGGGGAGCTCCACTGTTTAGGCACATCAGGGGCTCTCCAAACGCGACATGGTGTCCGCTAACAAATTGAATGGAAAATCGGCTCAAATTGTTAGCGGACACCATGTTGCTTTTGGAGAGCCCCTGTGTGCCTAAACATTGGAGCTCCCCCACAAGTGACCCCATTTTGGAAACTAGACCACCCAAGGCACCTATCTAGATGCATAGTGAGCACTTGGAACCCCCAAGTGCTTCACAAATTGATTCGTAAAAATAAAAAAGTGTTTTTTTTTCCACTTTTTCATTTTTACGAATCAATTTGTGAAGCACCTGGGGGATCCAAGTTCTCACTATGCATCTAGATAGGTGCCTTAGGGGGTCTAGTTTCCAAAATGGGGTCACTTGTGGGGGGTTTCCACTGTTTAGGCACATCAGGGGCTCTCCAAACGCAACATGGTGTCCGCTAACAATTTGAGCCGATTTTCCATTCAATTTGTTAGCGGACACCATGTCGCGTTTGGAGAGCCCCTGATGTGCCTAAACAGTGGAGCTCCCTCACAAGTTACCCCATTTTGGAAACTAGACCCCCCAAGGCACCAATCTAGATGCATAGTGAGCACTTGGAACCCTCAGGTGCTTCACAAATTGATTCGTAAAAATGAAAAAGTGGAAAAAAAAATACTTTTTCATTTCTACGAATCAATTTGTGAAGCACCTAGGGGTTCCAAGTTCTCACTATGCATCTAGATAGGTGCCTTGGGGGCTCTAGTTTCCAAAATGGGGTCACTTGTGGGGGGTTTCCACTGTTTAGGCACATCAGGGGCTCTCCAAACGCAACATGGTGTCCACTAATTATTCAAGCAAATTTTACAATCAAAAAGTCAAATGGCGCTCCTTCCCTTCCGAGCCCTGCCGTGCGCCCAAACAGTGTTTTTTCCCCACATATGGGGTATCTGCGTGCCCAGGGGAAATTGCACAACAAATTTTGGGGTCCATTTTTTCCTGTTACCCCTGCGAAAATAAAAAAAAATGGGTCTAAAGTAACATTTTTGTGAAAAAAGTTAAATGTTCATTTTTTTCTTCCAAATTCCAAAAATTCCTGTGAAGCACCTGAATGGTTAATAAAGTTCTTGAATGTGGTTTTGAGCACCTTGAGTGGTGTAGCTTTTAGAATGGTGTCACTTTTGCGTATTTTCTGTCATAAAGACCTCTCAGTGACTTCAAATGTGATGTGGTCCCTAAAAAAATGGTTTTGTAAATTTTGTTGGAAAAATGAGAAATCGCTGGTCAACTTTTAACCCTTATAGCTCCCTAACAAAAAAAATTTTGGTTCCAAAATTGTGCTGATGTAAAGTAGACATGTGGGAAATGTTATTTATTAACTCTTTTGTGTGACATATCTCTCTGATTTAAGGGCATAAAAATTCAAATTTTGAAAATTTCAAAATTATCGCCAAATTTCCGTTTTTTTCACAAATAAACGCAAGTGATATCGAAGAAATTTTACCACAATCATGAAGTACAATATGTCACGAAAAAACAATCTCAGAATCAGGGGGATATGTTGAAGCGTTCCAGAGTAATTAGTTCATAAAGTGACAGTGGTCAGAATTGTAAAAATTTCCTGGTCATTAACATGCAAACCACCCTCGGGGGTAAAGGGGTTAAAGTGACGCGGCATGTGTCAAAAAATACATATAGAGTTTTAAAACATACTTAAAAACAAACAGGTATCACAAGAGTGTAGGTATCACATCCAAAAGGTATCATTATATATAATATTACATCCCTTAAGATACTGAATTGGTGGATAGGGGGAGTGTAAACAACCCATCCATGTGCAAACAAAATTCAGTCCAAAAGACCATGTATATATATATAGCTCTGGATCGGCAAGATCCTCTCCACTTTCTGCAATGGTGGACGTGGAGTCAGTATCACCTACAATATAGGTTGGGCTCTTCTCACCGCTGTCTTGGCTGATGACGTTGTCTTTACGTCTTTTTTTAGCAACTGTAGAAAAACCTCGGCAAATGAATTTACTGGTTTAGTGTAGCAGTCCACAGCAAGAAACGTTTCGGTCTATACATTGGACCTTCGTCAGTGTACCACTTGCTTAGAAAAGGGACAGTGGAGAAAAGAGTGGGAAGCGTAGTGTCCCAAATAGGGAATCCTTAGGCGCTGGAGTGGATTGCGTGGGGACCTTGGATTCGCGGTATCCACCGCTGATGGCTGGCCATTTTGATCAAGCGAGCTTTTGCCCTTCTGCTCCATGGGACGTTTCTGGCCTCCCTGAGCTCGCCTTAGGACACCTGCGTTACGGTTTTTTATAGCTACTGACCTGAAGCTCCTGACTGCCGTGATGATGGTGGATTTCGTTGCCAGGAAGGAATCCTTCAGCAGTGTTTTCCATTTGCAATCGGATTTCCTGAATCGGGCCAGAAGGCTAAAGCCAGTTGACTAGCAGGAAGAGAGAGCCTTGACCAGCAGCCGCTGGCCATAATGGGGACGTGCATGAATCCTCATGATGGCGTCACTTTCTTTCTTAGTTTTTCTGAAGATGCTTTCTTTCTCCTTCATATTCCTATAGCTTTGTGTATCCAATAGGGAGTCACACAAAAGACTGCCCCGTTTGTGCGCTCAGGCTTTATATAAGATTTACTCCCATTGTGATGTCATAGAGCAGATGATGACATCAGAGTTCCATGTAGATTGTGACATCACCGCCATGTCGATTTTGACATCACAGCTCCAGGCCCAGCTGCTAAGGGCACTTACTGCCATTGTAATTTCATCGAGTAGATGATGACAAAAAAAACTAAGACAAAAACAAAATGAGCAAACACCATCCAGTAGTTGAAGCCATTTCCTTAACCCTATAAACAAGGAAGTTTTGTAATTTCGGGTTTGGTGAGGGCATCAAATGCGATCCATCTCTGGGCTTGGAAGTGACGGCCGGATTTACTCGCTTCGTACTTTTTCTGAAACAAAAAGTAAAAACAATGATGATCAGATGCCTCCAATAATGGCAGCAGGCCCCCCGATCATATTTATACATTCTCTATATTGAGGGTATTATGGAAAGTCCATGGTTACTTACTGGTGTAGACGAGTCTGTGGCCCTTGGTCAAGTTCGGTTGAAGGTTGTGGCGATCTCGTGGTCTGTCATGGACTCTACATGCTGTTTATAGGCATGGAGTCACTTCCTGACCTTTTTGGGAAATGCGCTGATCCTGCCATTCTGCAGGCAGGATATCAGATGATTCCTCATCAACCGATGCCGGAACTCGTCTCTGGGTTCACCGCCATCTTCCATAAGAACGTGGGCAAATCCTATGGCGAATAAGCCACAGTCATAGGTAGGTCTTCTGCTGATCCACATCGATAAATCTCAGATGTTTCAGGGGCTCTTCAACCACTTCACTGTACATGTTGATAATCTGTTCACGGATGGATTGAGACAGATTTCCAGAGTTGATGCTGTCCCCCACAAAGATTTGGCCATTTTTGTAGCAGGTGCTTAGCCAGTGCACCCTCTCCTCATCATAGTGGATTTGTACAACATTCTTCAGTACACTATACCGTGACGCAGGGGGGCTGCAGGCTATCAAAACCCTCAAACTGACTCTGCAGCAGGTCCTGGGCCATGATGACGATCTCGTCATCCAGGAAGCCTTCCTCCCCTTTGCTCAGCAGGATGGTTAAATGCTCTGGAGACAGGTTGTCCTTCTGGTCACAGAGGTGTTGTGCTGGATAGTGTTTAGGACCAACTGGAGGTGATAATTGTGAAGGTTCCTTAGTATGAACCTGCGTAGATAAGTAGGTAAGGTAAGTACTTGTGATAATGGTCAGGTCAAGTGGATAATGTTGAAATAAAGAAAGTTACTTGCTTTCAAGGAGAGCTATGTGCCAGACATTGCACATGTAAATCCCCCGTTAGAGGTAGTAAAGCGTGATTCGATCAGTCTGGCTGTATTCTAGAGAGAGTTTTCCCTGAGGATACAGTTGTGACCTTATTGGTAGATAAGTATTTATCAGTGTGGTCAGGTCAGGTTGGTAGGTTTCGGAGCCAGTGGGGATTTGCCTGTAATGAAGAGAGGATGAGGTGCCAGAGGCAGCAGTGTGCAACACTGCAATGTAGGGCACCCAGATAAGTAACATATAAGGCTTGGCTTTGTTGGAGGTAGCACTCTAGGAGAGATGTGCCTTAAAGTTCCTGTTATGGGTAACGGAGATTTGACAGCTTACCTCCGTTCCATGATGCTGTGGAGAGCTTTGTCTTGAGGATGCAGTGGTGGGTACGGAGATGTGTATCTTACCTCCGTTCACTTGGACTTGTCTCCTCCAGGTGAGTAGGTCAGCGGTAGAGGGGAGTGAGGAGTGGAGGAGCAGAGTCCCGGCCGGTGACTTGTGCTCCGCGATGAACTCGGGTAGTGGTGCGGCGATGGTGCAGGGCCTTTCAGGACCTGACGTGACGTCACGATCACGTGTGGAGCACGTGATTTAGTTAGATACAGTGTGGCAGAAGGACCAATTCCGACGCGTTTCGAAAGCGACGGCTTTCTTCATCAGGGATGGTGCAACTTCTGCCTGTAGTCCTTTATATAGTTGATGTCCATTAGTTTTAATTGATAAGTCCATCCTTATTGGTAGTTCACTTGATCAGTCATCGTTAGTCATTAAAAGCAAAGATTTCAATCTCAGTGTTGAGTCCGCTTGGTGTCAATATCTAAAAGTTTTCCCTCCGTGACATGCTTTTTATATAATTGCCTTTTCTCCAGTTTTTTGGTACAGCTTGTATACTCATTATCTGGGTGCCTGCTACGTTGCCCCCCATGTATTTCTGAATAATGTACAGAAAGGGGGTGTCCAGAAAAGTGTTTTTTTAATATTCCTTAGGTGTTCATTGATGCTTTTATACATGGGGCGTTTGGTACGTCCTATGTATATCTTTCCACATGGGCATTTTAAACAATAAGTAACGCCAGTTGTGGAACAAGTAATAAAGTCAGTAATGGGGTATTCTTTTTGCGGTTTTATAATAGTTCTTTGGAGGTTAATGAATGTTTGCAAGCCTTGCATTTTCTTCATGGAAAAAAGCCTTTCAGGATTTTTGTGAATATGCTGGAAGTATTGTTGTGCTTGGATGAGTTTCTTACTGATGGGGCGATTGAATTCCCCAAATTTTGAGCCTTCCTAAAAACAAATCTCTGATTTGGTGCTAATTTGCCCCCCAGAGTCTTGTCATCATTAAGTATAGCCCAATCTTTTTTCACAATTTTACGGATTAGGTGGATATTCAAATTGTGTTGTGGAATTATTAGGATATCTATAACGATTTCTTTACATGTAGGGTTGGGCTTAGCATTCTTGTCTGTTAGTAACCGGTTCCTAGGAATTTTCTGGACTTTATTTTTTGTTGATTCCAGGTAGGAGGCTTGATAGCCTTTCTCTAAGAATTTGTTTGTGAGAATGCTTGCTTCCATTTCAAAATGTTGAGGAAGTGAGCAGTTGCGGTGGAGTCTGGTATATTGGCTGCGGGGTATGTTTAATAGCCATTGGGGTAAATGGCAACTGTCCAATGGGATAAAGCTGTTTGCGTCCGTTGGTTTTGAATAGTTGCGGGTTTGTATGTGCCCTTTTTCTATATATACAGTACAGACCAAAAGTTTGGACACACCTTCTCATTTAAAGATTTTTCTGTATTTTCCTGACTTTGAAAATTGTACATTCACACTGAAGGCATCAAAACTATGAATTAACACATGTGGAATTATATACTTAACAAAAAAGTGTGAAATAACTGAAAATATGTATTATATTCTAGGTTCATCAAAGTAGCCATCTTTTGCTTTGATGACTGCTTTTCACACTCTTGGCATTCTCTTGAACTAATTCATAGTTTTGATGCCTTCAGTGTGAATGTACAATTTTCAAAGTCAGGAAAATGCAGAAAAATCTTTAAATGAGAAGGTGTGTCCAAAGTTTTGGTCTGTACTGTATGTTTAGGTCCAAAAAGTTAATTTGGTTGGGGCTGGTATGGGATGTGAATTCAAGAAAGTCGTTTTTGTTGATATCTGCCAAAAAGTGATTAAGTGAATTTTGGTCACCTGACCAGATGAATAGAATATCATCGATAAATCTTTGCCAAAGGACCAGGTTCGTGTGTAGAGCTCCCCCGGGGTAGATGGCAGATAGTTCCCATCTACCCACGTAGAGGATTGCGCAACTAGGAGCGAACCTGGTCCCCATAGCAGTGCCCCATTGCTGGGTGTAGTAGTGCCCGTCATGTAGGAAGAAGTTATGAGTCAGGATGAAATGCATACAGTCCTTTAAGAACAAGGTTTGCTTACTGGTGCAGACTAGTCTGTGGCCCTGGGTCGTGTCCTGTTTAAGGTTGGGGCGATCCCGTGGACTGTCATGGACTCTACATGCTGCTTATAGGCATGGAGTCACTTCTTGACCTTTTTGGGAAATGTGCTGATCCTGCCGTTCTGCAGGCAGGATATTAGATGATTCCTCATCAACTGATGCCGGAACTCGGCTCTGGGTTCACCGCCATCTACCATAAGCTCGTAGGCAAATGCTATGGCGAATAAGCCACAGTCATAGTAGTTCTTTTGCTGATCCACATCGATAAATCTCAGATGTTTCAGTGGCTCTTCAACCACTTCACTGTATATGTTGATAATCTGTTCACGGATGGATTGAGACAGATTTCCAGAGTTGATGCTGTCTGCCACAAAGATTTGCCCATTTTTGTAGCAGGTGGTCAGCCAGTGCACCTTCTCCTCATAGTGGATTTGTACGGCATTTTTCAGTACACTATACCCTGGCACTAGAAGAGCGCAGGGGGGCTGCAGGCAATCAAAACCCTCAAACTGACTCTGTAGCAGGGCCTGGGCCATGATGATGATCTTGTCATCCAGGAAGCCTTCCTCCCCTTTGCTCAGCAGTATGGTTAAGTGCTCTGGAGATAGGTTGTCCTTCTGGTCACAGATATCGGGCATCTGTACTTGTGGGGTCTCCATCTCCGGGGTTACCTCTCTGAGTAGATCAGAAAGGTTTTATGTAGTAGCTCTCTTGGCCGGTGGCAGCATCTCGGGCTGACTGTCCTCGGAGGTTGGTGTTTTTCTTTTTAGATTTTTCCGGGGACTTGTTGGTTGCTGCCCCTCGTGTGCATCTTGTGCACATACTGGATTGGCAAGATCCTCTCCACTTTCTGCAATGGTGGATGTGGAGTCAGTATCACCTACAGTGTAGGTTGGGCTCTTCTCACCTCTGTCTTGGCTGATGACGTTGTCTTTACGTCTTTTTATAGCAACTGACCTAAAGCTCCTGACTGCCATGATGATGGTGGATTTCGTTGCCAGGAAGGAATACTTCGGCAGTGTTCTCCAATTGCGATGGGAATTCCTGAATCGGGTCAGAAGGCTAAAGCCAATTGACTTGCAGGAAGAGAGAGCCTTGACCAGCAGCCGCTGGCCATAATGGGGACGTCCATGAATCCTCATGATGGCGTCACTTTCTTTCTTCATTTTTCTGAAGATGCTTTCTTTCTCCTTCGTATTGCTATAGCTTTGTGTATCCAATAGGGAGTCACACAAAAGACAGCCCCGTTTGTGCGCTCAGGCTTTATATAGCATTTACTCCCATTGTGATGTCATAGAGCAGATGATGACATCAGAGTTCCATGTAGATTGTGACATCACCGCCATGTCGATTTTGACATCACAGCTCCAGGCCCAGCTGCTAAGGGCACTTTACTCCCATTGTGATGTCATCGAGTAGATGATGAAAAAAAAACTAAGACAAAAGCAAAATGAGGAAATACCATCCAGTAGTTGAAGCCATTTCCTTAACCCTTTAGACAAGGAACTTTTGTGATTTTGGGTTTGGTGAGGGCATCAAATGCGATCCATCTCTGGGCTTGGAAGTGACGGCCGGATTTACTCGCTTCGTGCTTTTTCTGAAAGAAAAAGTAAAAACAATGATGATCAGATGCCTCCAATAATGGCAGCAGGCCCCCCATCATATTTATACATTCTCTATATTGAGGGTATTATGGAAAGTCCATGGTTACTTACTGGTGTAGACGAGTCTGTGGCCCTTGGTCGAGGTCGGTTGAAGGTTGTGGCGATCTCGTGGACTGTCATGGACTCTACATGCCGTTTAAAGGCATGGAGTCACTTCCTGACCTTTTTGAGAAATTCGCTGATGCTGCCATTCTGCAGGCAGGATATCAGATGATTCCTCTTCAACCGATGCCGGAAGTCGGCTCTGGGTTCACCGCCATCTTCCATAAGATCGTGGGAAGATGCTATGGCGAATAAGCCACAGTCATAGTAGTTCTTCTGCTGATCCATATCGATAAATCTCAGGTGTTTCAGGGGCTCTTCAACCACTTCACTGTATATGTTGATAATCTGTTCACGGATGGATTGAGACAGATTTCCAGAGTTGATGCTGTCTGCCACAAAGATTTGGCCATTTTTGTAGCAGGTGGTTAGCCAGTGCACCCTCTCCTCATAGTGGATTTGTACGGCATGTTTCAGTACACTATACCCTGGCACTAGAAGAGCGCAGGGGGGCTGCAGGCAATCAAAACCCTCAAACTGACTCTGTAGCAGGGCCTGGGCCATGATGACGATCTCGTCATCCAGGAAGCCTTCCTCCCCTTTGCTCATCAGGATGGTTAAGTGCTCTGGAGACAGGTTGTCCTTATGGTCACAGATATCGGGCATCTCTACTTGTGGGGTCTCCATCTCCGAGGTTACCTCTCTGAGTAGATCAGAAAGGTTTTTTGTAGCAGCTCTCTTGGCCGGTGGCAGCATCTCGGGCTGACTGTCCTCGGAGGTTGGTGTTTTTCTTTTTAGATTTTTCCGGGGACTTGTTGGTTGCTGCCCCTCGTGTGCATGTTATGCACATACTGGATCGGCAAGATCCTCTCAACTTTCTGCAATGGTGGACGTGGAGTCAGTATCACCTACAATGTAGGTTGGGCTCTTCTCACCGCTGTTTTGGCTGATGACGTTGTCTTTACGTCTTTTTATAGCAACTGACCTGAAGCTCCTGACTGCCTTGATGATGGTGGATTTCGTTGCCAGGAAGGAATCCTTCAGCAGTGTTTTCCATTTGCGATCGGATTTCCTGAATCGGGCCAGAAGGCTAAAGCCAGTTGACTAGCAGGAAGAGAGAGCCTTGACCAGCAGCCGCTGGCCATAATGGGGACGTGTATGAATCCTCATGATGGCGTCACTTTCTTTATTAGTTTTTCTGAAGATGCTTTCTTTCTCCTTTGTATTCCTATAGCTTTGTGTATCCAATAGAGAGTCACACAAAAGACAGCCCCTTTGTGCGCTCAGGCTTTATATAGCATTTACTCCCATTGTGATGTCATAGAGCAGATGATAACATCAGAGTTCCATGTAGATTGTGACATCACCGCCATGTCGATTTTGACATCACAGCTCCAGGCCCAGCTGCTAAGCGCACTTTACTCACATTGTGATGTCATCGAGTAGATGATGAAAAAAAAACTAAGACAAAAACAAAATGAGCAAATACCATCCAGTAGTTGAAGCCATTTCCTTAACCCTATAAACAAGGAACTTTTGTGATTTCGGGTTTGGTGAGGGCATCAAATGCGATCAATCTCTGGTCTTGGAAGTGACTGCCAGATTTACTCGCTTCGTGCTTTTTCTGAAACAAAAAGTAAAAACAATGATGATCAGATGCCTCCAATAATGGCAGCAGGCCCCCCCATCATATTTATACATTTTCTATATTGAGGGTATTATTGAAAGTCCATGGTTACTTACTGGTGTAGACGAGTCTGTGGCCCTTGGTCGAGTTCGGTTGAAGGTTGTGGCGATCTCGTGGACTGTCATGCTGTTTATAGGCATGGAGTCAATTCCTGATCTTTTTGGGAAATGCGCTGATCCTGCCATTCTGCAAGCAGGATATCAGATGATTCCTCATCAACCGATGCCGGACCTCGGCTCTTGGTTCACCACCATCTTCCATAAGAACGTGGGCAAATGCTATGGCGAATAAGCTACAGTCATAGGTAGTTCTTCTGTTGATCCACATCGATAAATGTCAGATGTTTCAGGGGCTCTTCAACCACTTCACTGTATATGTTGATAATCTGTTCACGGATGGATTGAGACAGATTTCCAGAGTTGATGCTGTCCGCCACAAAGATTTGGCCATTTTTGTAGCAGGTGGTTAGCCAGTGTACCCTCTCCTCATCATACTGGATGTACAGCATTCTTCAGTACACTATACCCTCGCGCAGGGGGGCTGCAGGCCATCAAAACCCTCAAACTGACTCTGCAGCAGGTCCTGGGCCATGATGACGATCTCGTCATCCAGGAAGCCTTCCTCCCCTTTGCTCAGCAGGATGGTTAAGTGCTCTGGAGACAGGTCATCCTTATGGTCACAGATACCGGGCATCTCTACTTGTGGGGTCTCCATCTCCGGGGTTATCTCTCTGAGTAGATCAGAAAGGTTTTTTGTAGTAGCTCTCTTGGCCGGTGGCAGCATCTCGGGCTGACTGTCTTCGGAGGTTGGTGTTTTTCTTTTTAAATTTTTCCGGGGACTTGTTGGTTGCTGCCCCTCGTGTGCATCTTGTGCACATACTGGATCAGCAAGATCCTCTCCACTTTCTGCAATGGTGGACATGGAGTCAGTATCACCTAAAATTTAGGTTGGGCACTTCTCACCGCTGTCTTGGCTGATGACGTTGTCTTTACGTCTTTTTATAGCAACTAACCTGAAGCTCCTGACTGCCATGATGATGGTGGATTTCGTTGCCAGGAAGGAATCCTTCAGCAGTGTTCTCCATTTGCGTTCAGATTTCCTGAATCGGGTCAGAAGGCTATAGCCAGTTACTTGCAAGAAGAGAGAGCCTTGACCAGCATCCGCTAGCCATAATGGGGAAATCCATGAATCCTCATGATGGCGTCACTTTCTTTCTTCGTTTTTCTGAAGATGTTTTCTTTCTCCTTCGTATTCCTATAGCTTTGTGTATCCAATAAGGAGTCACACAAAAGACAGCCCCTTTTGTGTGCTCAGGCTTTATATAGCTATCAAAAAGCAGTGGCGCTGGTAGGTGGTCAATTGGGTTTGCAGCAAATTTGGAACAAGAGCTACTACTTGTCCAGATAGTGTCAACGATTGATACCAAGAGTAGAAATATGTTAGGTAAATTCGCACTGCCCTAAAGACCAAGGTTTGGGTCAATTAAAGAACCCTAAATGAAACACTTGCTAAGTAGCATGGATCAAAGAATGTTAATTTTAAAAGGTCAGTTTCTTGAATATAGGTTTAAAAAGATAAAAACATAGAGTAAGATCATAAGACTGAAAATGGAGATAAAATTAACAAAGATAAGGATGAAATCCTGGTTGAGAACCACTTTTGTCCGATAGTTTTAGAGGGTGCACCAATTTGTTGTGGTGGTGGGAGACTTCTGCTAGAGAGAGAAAGATAAGGAGGAGATGAGTTAGTGGATGTGGTAGTTATTGCTATTGTTGCTAAGAGTTAGGGGACCGGCGATAGTTACCTGGCGGTTTAGTGGTTCTAGTATAATCACACAGGTAGCGGGGTCATCCACGAGTGCTGCAGGAAGATGCTAGTTGAAGTCAATAGAGCATTAATTAGGTATCACATGTCACCAGTTAGAGTGGATAGTATACTGTATATACAGTTTTACTCTTTACCGGTTACTGGATTGAAAGAGGTCCTGGTTGAGGTGTTGTGCTGGATAGTGTTTAGGACCAACTGGAGGTGATAATGGTGAAGGTTCCTTAGTATGAACCTGTGAGAATGGTTAGGTCAAGTGGATAATGTTGAAATAAAGAAAGTTACTTGCTTTCAAGGAGAGCTATGTGCCAGACATTGCACATGTAAATCCCCCTTTAGAGGTAGTAAAGCGTGATTCGATCAGTCTGGCTGTATTCTAGAGAGAGTTTTCCCTAAGGGTACAGTTGCGACCTTTTGGGTAGATAAGTATATGGTCAGTTCAGGTTGGTAGGTTTCTGAGCCAGTGGGGATTTGCCTGTAATGAAGAGAGGATGAGGTGTCAGAGGCAGCAGTGTGCAACACTGCAATGTAGGGCACCCAGATAAGTAACATATAAGGCTTGGCTTTGTTGGAGGTAGCACTCTAGGAGAGATGTGCCTTAAAGTTCCTGTTATGGGTAACGGAGATTTGACAGCTTACCTCCGTTCCATGATGCTGTGGAGAGCTTTGTCTTGAGGATGCAGTGGTGGGTACGGAGATGTGTATCTTACCTCCGTTCACTTGGACTTGCCTCCTCCAGGTGAGTAGGTCAGCGGTAGAGGGGAGCGAGGAGTGGAGGAGCAGAGTCCCGGCCTGTGACTTGTGCTCCGCGATGAACTCGGGTAGTGGTGCGGCGATGGCGCAGGGCCTTTCAGGACCTGACGTGACGTCACGATCACGTGTGGAGCACGTGATTTAGTTAGATACGGTGTGGCAGAGGTACCAATTCCGACGCGTTTCGAAAGCGACGACTTTCTTCATCAGGGATGGTGCAACTTCTGCCTGTAGTCCTTTATATAGTTGATGTCCATTAGTTTTAATTGATAAGTCCATCCTTATTGGTAGTTCACTTGATCAGTCATCGTTAGTCATTAAAAGCAAAGATTTCAATCTCAGTGTTGAGTCCGTTTGGTTTCAATATCTAAAAGCTTTCACTCCGTGACATGCTTTTTATATAATTGCCTTTTCTCCAGTTTTTTGGTACAGTTTGTATACCCATTATCTGGGTGCCTGCTACGTTGCCCCCATGTATTTCTGAATAATGTACAGAAAGGGGGTGTCCAGAAAAGTGTTTTTTAATATTCCTTAGGTGTTCATTGATGCTTTTATACATGGGACGTTTGGTACGTCCTATGTATATCTTTCCACATGGGCATTTTAAACAATAAATAACGCCAGGTGTGGAACAAGTAATAAAGTCAGTAATGGGGTATTCTTTTTGCGGCGTTATAATAGTTCTTTGTTTGGAGGTTAATGAATGTTTGCAAGCCTTGCATTTTCTGCATGGAAAAAAGCCTTTCAGTTTTTTTGTGAATATGCTGGAAGTATTGTTGTGCTTGGATGGGTTTCTTACTGATGGGGCAATTAAATTCCCCAAATTTTGAGCCTTCCTAAAAACAAATCTCGGGTTTGGTGCTAATTTGCCCCCCAGAGTCTTGTCATCATTAAGTATATCCCAATGTTTTTTCACAATTTTACGGATTAGGTGGATATTCGAATTGTATTTTAGAATTATCGGGATATCTATAACGGTTTCTTTACATGTAGGGTTGGGCTTAGCATTCTTGTCTTTTAGTAACCGGTTCCCAGGAATTTTCTGGACTTTATTTTTTGTTGATTCCAGGAAGGAGGCTTGATAGCCTTTCTCTAAGAATTTGTTTGTGAGAATGCTTGCTTCCATTTCAAAATCTTGAGGAAGTGAGCAATTGCGGTGGAGTCTGGTATATTGGCTGCGGGGTATGTTTAATATCCATTGGCGTAAATGGCAACTGTCCTATGGGATAAAGCTGTTTATATCCGTTGGTTTTGAATAGGTGCGGGTCTGTATATGCCCTTTCTCTATATATATGTTTAGGTCCAAAAAGTTAATTTGGTTGGGGCTGGTGTGGGATGTGAATTCAAGATGAAAGTCATTTTTGTTGATATCTGCCAAAAAGTGATTAAGTGAATTTCGGTCACCTGACCAGATGAATAGAATATCATCGATAAATCTTTGCCAAAGGACCAGGTTCGTGTGTAGAGCTCCCCCGGGGTAGATGGCAGATTGTTCCCATCTACCCACGTATAGGATTGCGTAACTAGGAGCGAAGCTGGTCCCCATAGCAGTGCCCCATTGCTGGGTGTAGTAGTGCCCCTCATGTAGGAAGAAGTTATGAGTCAGGATGAAATGCATACAGTCCTTTAAGAACAAGGTTTGCTTACTGGTGCAGACTAGTCTGTGGCCCTGGGTCGTGTCCTGTTTAAGGTTGGGGCGATCTCGTGGACTGTCATGGACTCTACATGCTGCTTATAGGCATGGAGTCACTTCTTGACCTTTTTGGGAAATGCGCTGATCCTGCCGTTCTGCAGGCAGGATATTAGATGATTCCTCATCAACTGATTCCGCAACTCGGCTCTGGGTTCACCGCCATCTGCCATAAGCTCGTAGGCAAATGCTATGGCGAATAAGCCACAGTCATAGTAGTTCTTTTGCTGTTCCACATCGATAAATCTCAGATATTTCAGTGGCTTTTCAACCACTTCACTGTATATGTTGATAATCTGTTCACGGATGGATTGAGACAGATTTCCAGAGTTGATGCTGTCTGCCACAAAGATTTGTCCATTTTTGTAGCAGGTGGTTAGCCAGTGCACCCTCTTCTCCTCATAGTGGATTTGTACGGCATTCTTCAGTACACTGTACCCTGGCACTAGAAGAGCTCAGGGGGGCTGCAGGCCATCAAAACCCTCAAGCTGACTCTGTAGCAGGTCCTGGGCCATGATGACGATCTTGTCATCCAGGAAGCCTTCCTCCCCTTTGCTCAGCAGTATGGTTAAATGCTCTGGAGACAGGTTGTCCTTTTGGTCACAGATATCGGGCATCTCTACTTGTGGGGTCTCCATCTCCGGGGTTACCTCTTTGAGTAGATCAGAAAGGTTTTTTGTAGCAGCTCTCTTGGCCGGTGGCAGCATCTCGGGCTGACTGTCCTCGGAGGTTGGTGTTTTTCTTTTTAGATTTTTCCGGGGACTTGTTGGTTGCTGCCCCTCGTGTGCATCTTGTGCACATACTGGATCAGCAAAATCCTCTCCACTTTCTGCAATGGTGGACGTGGAGTCAGTATCACCTACAGTGTAGGTTGGGCTCTTCTCACCGCTGTCTTTGCTGATGACGTTGTCTTTACGTCTTTTTATAGCAACTGACCTAAAGTTCCTAACTGCCATGATGATGGTGGATTTCGTTGCCAGGAAGGAATACTTCGGCAGTGTTCTCCAATTGCGATGGGATTTCCTGAATCGGGTCAGAAGGCTAAAGCCAATTGACTTGCAGGAAGAGAGAGCCTTGACGAGCAGCCGCTGGCCATAATGGGGACGTCCATGAAGCCTCATGATGGCGTCACTTTCTTTCTTAGTTTTTCTGAAGATGCTTTCTTTCTCCTTCATATTCCTATAGCTTTGTGTATCCAATAGGGAGTCACACAAAAGACAACCCCGTTTGTGCGCTCAGGCTTTATATAGCATTTACTCCCATTGTGATGTCATAGAGCAGATGATGACATCAGAGTTCCATGTAGATTGTGACATCACCGCCATGTCGATTTTAACATCACAGCTCCAGGAACCCTTCCTCCCCTTTGCTCAGCAGGATGGTTAAGTGCTCTGGAGACAGGTCGTCCTTATGGTCATAGATATCGGGCATCTCTACTTGTGGGGTCTCCATCTCCGGGGTTATCTCTCTGAGTAGATCAGAAAGGTTTTTTGTAGTAGCTCTCTTGGCCGGTGGCAGCATCTCACGCTGACTGTCTTCGGAGGTTGGTGTTTTTCTTTTTAGATTTTTCCGGGGACTTGTTGGTTGCTGCCCCTCGTGTGCATCTTGTGCACATACTGGATCGGCAAGATCCTCTCCACTTTCTGCAATGGTGGACTTGGAGTCAGTATCACCTACAGTGTAGGTTGAGTTTTTGTCACCGCTTTCTTGGCTGATGACGTTGTCTTTACGTCTTTTTATAGCAACTAACCTGAAGCTCCTGACTGCCATGATGATGGTGGATTTCGTTGCCAGGAAGGAATCCTTCAGCAGTGTTCTCCATTTGCAATCGGATTTCCTGAATCGGGTCAGAAGGCTAAAGCCAGTTGACTTGCACGAAGAGAGAGCCTTGACCAGCAGTCGCTGGCCATAATGTGGACGTCCATGAATCCTCATGATGGCATCACTTTCTTTCTTCGTTTTTCTGAAGATGCTTTCTTTCTCCTTCGCATTCCTATAGCTTTGTGTATCCAATAGGGAGTCACACAAAAGACAGCCCCGTTTGTGCGCTCAGGCTTTATATAGCATTTACTCCCATTGTGATGTCATAGAGCAGATGATGACATCAGAGTTCCATGTAGATTGTGACATTACTGCCATGTAGATTTTGACATCACAACTCCAGGCCCAGCTGCTAAGGGCACTTTACTCCCATTGTGATGTCATCAAGTAGATGATGACATCATTGTTCCATGTAAGATTGTAACATCACAGCTCCAGGCCCAGCTGATAAGGGCTCCCCAGTAAGATTGATGGTGGCTCTACAGCTATATACACTTATTATTTGACCCTTGTTCATACATTTCCAGCCACATTCTGCATAAAATGGTATGAGGAGGCGCGTCTGTGTGTAGTTATATTTCCAATGAAGTATATGGAGAACATAGTGGGGGGGATTGATGGACCGCCATTCACCCGATAGGTGAGGATACCAGAGGCGGCATTTATGGCATTTGCAGTAAAGGTTAAGTGCCCCTTAATGTGACTAAAGCGTTGACGTGCATTCAGTGGTTGGTGCAAGAGAAGGAACTTTCTGTAATTCCATGTATTACAGAGAATAAGATGCCCACAATATGACATAGTGAAGAGCCCTAACATTGTTATTTCTGAAACAATCCAAATCATTTTTGGAAACTTCAGTTTATAACCTTTTTATAGAAATGTTAAGAAATATACAAAAATGAGAAAAAATATTTTTTTTATTGATTTCTAAAACTCTTACTAAAATATGTATTTTTGGATAAACCTTTAGAAAAACTCAAGCTTTATACTTGTTTTGTACAATAAAGTCTTTCCTGAATACTGAGTTGGTTACATTATTTCCCATTGTGATTATGAAGCTTTTCCACATCGTTAATATTATTTTTATTTCCTATTACATTTGGGTCGTATACCTGCACTCCGGCCATGGGGTGATGTGAGGGAATGTGTTTAACATGTGTCCACACCCTTTGGGTCACTTTAAGATCTATCTGATCAGCTTTTAGGCCTTTGTCTGATGAGGAATTGAACTGTTCTGGACGTATCTTTTAGAAAACATTTTTTTTCTAAATTCAGTTCTCGTCTTTATCCGATCCACAGACAGAGCAGTCTGAGTCCCCACTCCTTAAAATGTCACTAATTGTCTCCTAACATATTATCCAGAGGGTAAATAGACCCAATATAAGGGATACATTAAAAACTTTTATTAATTTTAATTTAATAGTGGTCTATACTTAAAACTACTATAGTGGACATGTATTGTATCAGTATAGAAGAGGGTTTGCCAGCATTGGAACACCTCTTTAATCAGCTGCAGATAGTTAACCTTTTTTTGTATACAAATATTTCCCTAGCTAGATCATGGCTGCTGCCCATGAATCTACAGTATGTAGCATTTCATAGATATATCAGTTTTGCCTAAACAGGCTTCATCAGGGGGCTAGAGCTACCACTTAAGAAACTAAAAAGCAAACATATGTAGCTCCCCCGACCAGTTTTGCCTATACAGGCTTCATCACAGGGCTAGAATTATACTGTGGGGGGAAGGCGGCACACATTACTCAATTTATGCTGTAGCAGTACCGACCCCAGGCAGCACTAGTCAGCTGCTTCAGGACCAGCCCATGGGGCATATGCCCCTCTGACCCCCAGCCCTCCCCTGTAAATAACAGTATTATAACACGACTAGTACTAAACCCTCGTATATATTCCCCCTGAGGTTCCACCACCTTCTGTACTAAGTATTCTATGACGATACATAATTGATTCAGATACATGGCTCAGATACACAGCTGCTAGATATTAATTGAATTCTTTATTAGTTTCATACAAGATATCACATGTAGAAGTTCCACCAGTCGTGTGGGGCAATAGTCATGTGGCCCTGATGATGATGATGGGCCCTGGACTCACAGAGAGTTGTCCGTCAGCACTCAGGAGAGGAAAAAACCCCAGTGGAGGAAACTTCTAGGGAACCATGGCTGATGGACTGCCCTTCCCCTGGGCGGTGCTGGATCAAGGCAGCCTGTGCCGCCACATCATTGACTTGTCACAGCTGTCACCTCCATCTGTACCCCATCTTCATTGTGGGACTCCAGATCGCTGATAGTGATCTGCAGAAAGTGGAAACCGAACTGATCATGGAGCAGCCGAATATTACATATCAGACACGTTCACACAAATTACTGCCAGTCACTGCCGCTCATTACACTCCCATTACCTGGATTATATTTGGTCCATGGTGATGACAGAAACACTGACACTTGTTATAGCCGCTTTGTGCTCTTTCTGAAACAAAGTAAAAACAATAGATCAGATGCCCCCAATAATGGCAGCACGCCTCCTCCTATCATATTCATTGTGATGTCATCGAGGAGATGGTACAATCAAAGTTCTATGTACATTGTGACATCACAGCCATAATGTAGGTACGAACAAAATGAGAAAATCCCCTGCAGTAGGTAAAGAAATGGTAATAGTACAAGTAAATAACATAGGGAACCTGGTCATCCCACCGCGACAAGTTGAACCCAATCAGGACGGTCACTGACTCTTTTAGTTCACCTCGCTATGTGTCAGCAGACCTCAAAATAGAGGGGGGTAGAGCAGGACTCAGACCTGACTGTTTTGCACTTGTCTATGGAAAGCTATATGTACAAGATGTGCAGCCCAAAAAGGGGGAGCCATGTCTCTGTAAGAACATAGTGCAAAAAACTAAAGCAAAACCAAACAAATGAGCCGGAACGTATAGTGATATAAGTGCCATATGTATGAGCACGTTCACACTGTGGCCATTTAACAGAAAAGAAACCTAAGACAAAAACAAAAGGAGGAAATACCATCCAGTAGTTGAAGACATTTCCTCCACCCTTTAAACATGGAACTTACGTGATTTCGGGTTTGGTGAGGGCATCAAATGCAATCCATTTCTGGGCCTGGATGTGACGGCCAGATTTACTTGCTTCGTGCTTTTTCTGAAACAAAAAGTAAAAACAATGAAGATCAGATGCCTCCAATAATCGCAACAGGCCCCCTATTATATTTATACATTCACTATATTGATGGGATTATGGAAAGTTCATGGTTACTTACTGGTGCAGACTGGTCTGTGGCCCCAGGTCGTGTCCAGTTGAAGGTCGATCTCTTTCACCGTTATAGACTCCACTCCGTTTATAGACATGGAGTGACTTCTTGACTTTTTTGGGAAATCCGCTTCATAGAATCTACATGCCGTTTATAGACATGGAGTGACTTCTTGCCTTTTTTGGGAAATCCGCTTATCCTGCTGTTCTGCAGGAGAGTCGATGATTCCTCATCTGCCGATGCTGAAGCTCTGCTCTGGGTTCATAAATATTTTGAGACGGAAAGAGACAAAACATCACAATACAATGAGGATACAATGAGACTCACCACCATGTCTGACAACACTTTGGTTATATACATATACAGTATTTAGCCCCCTTGAACTTTTCTACCTTTTGCCACATTTCTGGCTTTAAACATAAAGATATAAAATTCAAATTTTTTTGGGAAGAATCAACAACAAGTGGGACACAATCGTGAAGTGGAACAAAATTTATTGGATATTTTAAACTTTTTTTAACAAATTCAAAACTGAAAAGTGGGGCGTGCAATATTATTTGGCCCCCTTGAGTCAATACTTTGTAGTGCCACCTTTTTCTGCGATTACAGCTGCAAGTCGCTTGGTGTATGTCTCTATCAATTTTGTACTTCTAGAGGCTGAAATTCTTGCCCATTCTTCCTTGCAAAACAGCTCGAGCTCATTGAGGTTGGATGGAGGAGCTTGTGAACAGCAGTTTTCAGCTTTTTGCACAGATTCTCGATTGGATTCAGGTCTGGACTTTGACTTGGCCATTCTAACACCTAAATACGTTTATTTTTGAACCATTCTATTGTAGATTTTGCTTTATGTTTGGGATCATTGTCTTGTTGGAAGATAAATCTCCGTCCCAGTCTCAGGTCTTTTGCAGATTCCGACAGGTTTTCTTCCAGAATGGTCCTGTATTTGGTTCCGTCCATATTGCCATCAATTTTAACCATCTTCCCTGTTCCCAAGCCCAAACCATGATGCTGCCACCAACATGTTTGACAGTGGGGATGGTGTTTTGAGGGTTATGAGCTGTGTTGCTTTTACTCCAAACATATCGTTTTGCATTGTGGCCAAAAAGTTCGATTTTGGTTTCATCTGACAAGAGCACCTTATTCCACATGTTTGGTGTGTCTCCCAGGTAGCTTGTGGCAAACTTCAAAAGAGACTTTTTATGGATATCTTTGAGAAATAGCTTTCTTCTTCCTACTCTTCCATAAAGGCCAGATTTGTGCAGTGTACGACTGATTGTTTTCCTATGGACAAACTCTCCCACCTCAGCTGTAGATCTCTGCAGTTGATCCAGAGTGATCATGGTCCTTATGGCTGCATCTCTGATCAGTCTTCTCCTTGTTGGAGATGAAAGTTTAGAAAAGTGGTTCTCAACCTTTCTAATGCCGTGACCCCGCAATACCGTTCCTCATGTTGCGGTGACCCCAAATCAAAAAATAATTTTGGTGGCTACTTCAAAACTCTAATTTTGCTACAGTTATGATTCGGAATGTAAATACCTGATATGCATTATGTATTTTTTTTTTTTAACAATGTGTTTATTGAATTTTGCACAAAAATCAGAACATACAATCTATAGGGCCAACAGATGCCCAAAACTGTGCCCCAACCTCTGGGCTTACAAAATGTACAAAATGAACAGTATAAAAATAAAATAAAAGGAAAATACATATACATAAAAGAAAACAAAAGAAAAAAGAATGGATTAATTACATTAAATTCCCCATATATTAGATGGTTGTGAGAAATAATTTATATCCGTAAGTGCTGTGAATGTCGCATGGCTCATATTTACACTATTGCAAGATCGGAGGTGCAAGGTAGGGAGAGGGGCCCAGAATCGTCCCGCGCGTCACCCAAACTCAGAACGGCACACAAAATATCCCGCTACCTCAGCGATCCCCATGTATAGACAATGGGCTGTTTAACCAAGGTTCCCTTATTTTATCAGTTTTCTTCTTTGCCTTGAGTGTGTGTGCCAGAGCCCTTTCATATTGACAGTTCGTGTTCAGTCTGGTCACTCTCCCCCACCGTAGGGATGCCCACTCCTTTCCATTTAGCCGCGATAGCTGATCTAACTGCGATCAGAATATGTGACAAAATTCCTCTAATTTCCCAGGGGACATCCATTAATCCTATATGAAGTATTCCCATACGTGTTATCTCTAGGTGAGTCCCCAGTACATCCCATATCAAACTATCCAATGCCCCCCATAGTGATTGAAGTTTTGGACATGTGGCCCAATGAGCCTTCCCCATTGCATCCTCTCCAACATAAAGATGATGATTCAGACCCGAAGTGTACCATCTGTGCCGGGTAGTAGTACCATCTCATGTGCGTCTTTTTAAGCTGCTCTAGGTGGTTTAAACACGACGAAACTCGCTGGACCTCATCCAAACCATCCCGCCAGTCCTGAGGGTCCGTCAAAATTCTTAGATCCCGCTCCCAACGAGTCATATACGTCAATTTATTGTTACGGGTCCGGGTGGAGGAACCTCTGTGCCGAGGTGCAAGGAGGGACCCAGAGGGGCGTGACTAAGTATCCACCCGAACCGACCCTGGACGTACGGCAGCAAACGACACCGTGACCAGGGAGGATCCGGGCAGAGGGACCAGGTGCTACTCTGGGGACGACCTTGTAAGAGAGCAGGTGGTTCCCACGGGTGAGATGGCTGGGACTGACCGGTATGGTGGATGGACACGGCAAGCAGGCGGAAGTCTCTGGTAGCTGACAGGTGGTCACAGTTCGAGATAGCAGGGCAAGTAGCAGTCTTTAGGTTTACCAAGAAGGTGGTCACAGCAAGTGACGGCAGGGTCTCCAGGCAGGCTGGCAGAAAACAGGCAGGTGCTCCCAGGTGAGCGGGCAGACAGACGAGGTGGGTAACTGACAGGTAACTGGTGGGCGCTCCCAGGTGAGCGGGCTGACGGACACAGCAGGTAACAGGCAGGTAACTGATGGACGCTCCCAGGTGAGCGGTCTGACAGACGGGGCAGGCGGATGCTCCCAGGTGAGCGGGCAGATAGCCAAGGCAGGTAACAGGCAGTTAACAGGTGAGCGCTCCAGGTGAGCAGGCTCGGCAGGTAACGGACAGATAACAGGCTGGCAGGCAGGACGAGAAGTCAGGCTAGCAGCGGAACCTGAGGGCTGAAGCACAGGTGAGACACAGTGCAAACAACTTTGCTCGGGCACCTCCATTTTGGAGGAGGTGCCTTATATATGGGAAGTCCTCCGACAATTGGCCGGGGACTCCTTAGGACGACGCGCGCGGCCCCTTTACAAGAGGGGGAGCGCGCTTGCGCCCTAAGCACAGTGCCCGAGAAGGAGCACGCGCCGGCAGCAGCGAGGGAAGGAGCGCTGGAGGACGCCGCGCGCTGAACAGGAAGGTGAGAGGGACGGCGTCTCTGCCTAGCAGGAGGCAGAGACGCCGATGCTACATTTATCGTCCAGATCTGGATCGTTTAGAACCCTATAAAGTATAGAAACCCCCTTAGAACCGGTCTTAGCGTGGAGAAAGTAACCCATAGCTCTTTTATCCTTAGGTAGAATAAAAAAGGGGGATGTCTGTGTAGAGTGGAGTAAATGCCTTATTTGCAAATACTGGTAAAACAAGGGCCGTAGGTCCGGGAATCTCATAACTAGTTTATCAAAAGGAATTATTACATTGTCCTCCAACAGGTCTGCTAGCGATTGAACTCCAGCTGTCACCCAACGTTGAAGGTTAATATATGGAATATGATATTCTAGAGCTCGTAAAGAGATCTCAGTCCTGGGGAGTAACAGCAGTTTGGATGCCAAATTCCTCCAACAGTGCATAGTAGCCTCCGATATTGGTAACACGGCGACCATAGTGCTTCACTTCACTACTTCTGTCTCCAATATTAATCTGGTAGAATGGTTTCGGGCAAGTATGGACTCTATTTGTGACCGCTGTGCATGTTCCACCAGTCCCTGATTCCCGTCAAGACCGCCGCTCTATAGTAGGCTATGAGATTGGGCATGCCCATCCCTACCATGTCATATGGATAATACAGAAGTCTACTAGACACCCTCGGTCTCCTATTGTCCCAAACGTAATTATTAGCCAGTCTTTGAAGGGTATTTATGATTTTAGAAGGGATTTTAATTGGAATACACCTAAAATAGTATAACATTTTTGGAAGGACCTTCATTTTAAAAATATTTATCCTGGCTATCCACGATGCAACAACGTTTTGTAATACCGCCAGCTCCTCCCGCACCGTATTTATCAGTCTAGTAAAATTTACTTCCACCAATTGTTTTGAAAGGGTTAAGGTGAAACCCAAATACGTCATTCCTTCCTGCGCCCACTGAAAAGGGTATACCCCTTCCAGTCTTTGCCTAAGTGACAACGGAATAAGAATCGGCAGGACCACCGTCTTAGTTACATTCAGTTTATAATACGAGATGTTTGTAAACGTTTTGAGATCGGACATAATGGCAGAGAAGGACCTGTCCAGATCAGTGCACGGGATAACCACATCGTCTGCATATAGACCGTTTTTGTGGGAGGACCCCCCCCCCCCATCGAGATGCCCGAAATCTCTGAGTTATTTCTCATCTTTTCAGCCAACGGCTCCATACATAATGAAAATATGATTGGAGATAAGGGGCAGCCCTGCCGTGTCCCGTTTGTTATGGGGAAGGATTCAGAGAGGAAACCAGACCTCAAAACCTTAGCGGAAGGAGTGGAGTACAATGCGTTAATCGCAGACAGAATAGGTCCTTTTAGTCCAAATTTAAGCAAAACACTTTTAAGGTATCCCCAGTGCACCCTATCAAACGCTTTCTCAGCATCTAGCGACAGGAGTGCACTGGGGGGGCCGCTCAACTCTGCCACTTTAATCAGATCCAACATCCTCCTTGTACCATCTTTAGCTTCCCTACCAGCTACAAAACCAACTTGATCCGAGGATATCAGGGAAGGAACGACACGGTTTAGTCTAACAGCCAAGAGCTTGGTAAAGATCTTTACATCACTATTCAAAAGTGCTATTGGTCTAAAATTACCTGGAGAATCAGGGGTCTTTCCAGGCTTAGGCAATGTGACGATCTTAGCCTCCAAATTAGGTACTGCTACCTTTCCCGAGTCTCTCCAGGTATTGTATAACCTGATATGGTATGGGGTAAGAATTTTTTGGAAACCACGATAGCTATACTGTTTGGGCCAGGGGTCTTATGACATTTGGATGAAACAATAACATCTTTCAGTTCAACTTCTGTGAAGGGGGCATTCAATA
The DNA here is from genome assembly GCF_046119375.1 of Phyllobates terribilis. Classification (NCBI taxonomy): domain Eukaryota; kingdom Metazoa; phylum Chordata; class Amphibia; order Anura; family Dendrobatidae; genus Phyllobates; species Phyllobates terribilis. The sequence continues at coordinate 677,182,253 of NW_027362763.1, read as the reverse complement.
ATTGTAACTGTTCCCGGGAAACCTTCGGGAGCTTCAAATCACTCAAATATTGATCAATATCTGACTGTTGTGGCGGTGGGGTATCAACATCATCTTTTAAGTTATATAAAGATTTATAGTATGCAGCAAAGACTGCAGCTATGTCCTTCGGACTTCTGGCTATCAACCCTTTCGAGTCCCGTAGATGATCTATTCTGGATTTAGCAGCCCTTTTCTTGACCCGCCTGGCCAAAACGGCTCCCGGCCTATCTCCCATGGCGTAGTGACTAAGTTGGAACTTGTGGAGGTTATATTCATATATTGCCAGCAGATCAGAGCGCAGTTTAAATCTGAGCTGATATATGGCCTCAGTGGTAGCCGGGGAGGGGGAGGTTTTATTTAATATTTCTAGCTTTTTCAACTCAGTCAGGAGGTCAGTCCTGTGTTGCTCCCTCTTTCTTTTCAATTGTGATGCTTGTTGTAAGAAGACTCCCCGTATCACCGCTTTGTGCGCTGTCCATAAAGTCTCGTCGGAAACTGTGCCATTGTCGTTTAATTCAAAATAAGATGTCAATTCTGCTGTTGCTTTTGCCATTATAGAGTCATTCAATAATAGAGAGGTGTTTAGTCGCCAGTGTGGTGTTGGGTTGAATTGGTGCGCAAGATGTACACGTAGGTAGATCGGTGCGTGGTCAGACCACGTAATCGTTCCAACCTCCGCAGATATACATCTATTGAGAGCTCTATTGTCTACTAGGAATAAGTCAATCCTACTATATGACCCATGTCAGAGAGAATGAAAAGTATAGTCCCTTTCACTGGCATGAGAGTATCTCCAAAAATCGTGCAGACCAAATTCATGGACCAACTTGCCCAATTCTCTCTGAGGGCGACCCGATCTAGATGAGCAGTCTAAAGTACCATCCATTGGCATGTTAAAATCCCCGCATACAATAACCTCCCCTTGTTTAAGTGTTGAAATGGTAGAGAGGACTTTTCGCACAAATGGGAGCTGGGCAGAATTTGGGGCGTATAGTGCTTAAATCGTATGAGGGGTCCCATTCAATGTACACACCAACACCAAGTATCTACCCATGGGGTCTGTACACATCTGAATTTTCTCGAAGGCCACCGAATTTTTTATCATAATACAGATTCCTGCTGTCTTAGTCTGGGCATTTGCAAAGAATATATGGGGGAATTGTGCCTGATGCAATCTATGATTATCAGCTGCCAATAAATGCGTCTCTTGCAGACACACAATGTCTGCCTTCGATTTCCTCACCTCCCTCCACAACATAGAGCGTTTGGCAGGTGAATTTAACCCTTTCACATTCAACGAGAGAAATTGTATACTCATTGTATAATTGTATACTCAGAATTACACATAGAGGAGGAAATTGTTATGAGTCCAATTTTTCTCTCCCCCCCACCCCCCACACCACCCCTCATGAGCCATTCACTGAAAAAAGCACATATGTCCTTAGAGCAGGTACGTCAATAGAGGAAATATACCTCAAGTTAAATTGGAAAAGAAAAACAGATAAACAGTAAAAAGAAAGAAAAACACAGCTGAAAAAAGTCCGCAGAAAAAAACATAGAGAAAACTTCAGTCAAAAAAGTAAATTCTTCAGACATAAATCTGACCACGGGGTCCCGTGAGATTTTCAAATCTCGCTGTCACTCAGCAAGATTTCTCACAGTCCAGAGGATCACCAACCAGACGGCTTCCGCCGTACAACAGAGAACCGTCAGTCAATAAGCCAAAAGGCTCTCAGAGTTCAGAAAAGAACAAAGGGAAAAAAAGGTCAGCAGTCCTCTAACAGCTCCATCTCAGCCAGGATAGCGTCCTCGCCTCTCTTTCAGGTCGATACCCATTCCTGCACAATTTTCTTTCCTTTAGCAGGTTGTCTAGGAGCATAGGCAATCTTCCAGGATGCCAATTTCTCTTCCGCTTGTTTAGGGGTAAAACACGCTACCACGCCACTGTCACGGAGTATTAGTAGTTTTACTGGGTTGAATCCCCATCTATACCGTATGCCGGCCTCTCTCAATGCCCTGCGCACATGGGAAAATTCTCTTCTCTTTTGCCAGGGTAGCCGCAGAAAGGTCTGGGAAGACCTGCAGATTTTGAAATTCCTCAGGCAGCCTGTGGGTTTTCCTTAGTTGGTATAGGAACATGTCCTCCGTAGTGAAGAAATGAATACGTGCCAAGGTATCTCTAGGCAGGGTAGGGTCTACGTGTCTGGGCTTCGGTGTTCTATGAATCCTGTCCACCAGTAATTCATTAGTGGCAACCTCAGGTAATACAGCTGACTCGCCCCCTGGGCCGGGCTTCAGCGCAATGTTGGGGGTAGTAGTGGCAACCCGATCCCGTGGCTCAGGGTGGTCAGACCAAATGCTGTGGCAGTCTATTTGTAGGGTTTTGAATGTCTGACTACGCCACCCGTGGATTGCGGTCAGGGATGACCGCCGCTGCAAGGCAGACCGCTGAGGCTGATGTTGGTATGCAGCACAGGGATAGGATAACTCCCCACGGGAAGAGTGTAGCCTCAGGGCAGTGTAATAGGATGCTGGGGGTGATGGTGCAGGCCGCAATAATAAGGGTTCAGAGTCTGCTTCAAACAGTCCAGGGTCTTTATTGTAGTTAGTACTAATGACCCAACAGGAGTACAGGGTAGGAATGGGCCTGGGTGTCTGAGAGCATTCGGGCGAGCCCCACTGGTCAGGGTGAGTGGGTAGGCCTACCGTTCTCTCTCTGCCCTTGCTGACTATCCCCCTTTTCGTGGTGTGATAGCCCACGTCCCTGAGCTGGCCGTGTACTACGCCTGTATGGCTTGTGACTCGGGCCTTAGGTACCTGTTGCTTCTTCGTGCTGTACCGGTCCCTCTGTGTGGCGGAGCCTCCAGGCTTCTCAGGCCAAGGGACCTGAAATCCCTCGCGGGTCGGTTATCTGCTGCCGGGCTTGCAACCCTGACAGCCTCGGACCCCAGTGTCCGGTTGTGTAGTTCTCTCTCAGCCAGGACCGGCTCTCGTCGCCTCTGTCCCTAGCTTGCTGTTCCTCCTCTGCCTCCCGGACTCCTCAGCTGCTGCTGACCTGTCCCTTTCCTCTGGGAACCCTTCTGGATGCTTCAGAAGTGGGTCCTGGTCTCTCTAACCCTGCCCTCAGTTCCAGCTTTTATAGGGGCAGCCTGCTCCCCCTACTGGCCTGGGACAGGAGGTGCTGCATGCTAATGGTCCCTGACCAGGGAACCTCCCTCCTGCTCTCAGACACAGCCTTTAATATTTGTGGCATCCAGGCTAGGGTGACACATTCCCCCCTAGTAAATTTTAGTACTCCGGGGCTAAACAAGAAACACAAATACAGGGTATAAATGCATGACCATAAACACAACAGGGCAGGAAATAACAAACAACACCACATATTGAGTTCTTTAGGTCACAGTGTGGTCTGTGACCAGGTGTCCATATCACCAACAAAAGAGGGTCACAGTATGATCCGTGACCGGGTGTCCATTTCACCCAATAAGGCGAAGTTTTTGAGCGATGTGGGGACCTGTCCCTATAAACCCCAAGTTCCTGGCCTTGGGCGTGGCGGCAAGGCTGAGCTACCTACTTTGGACCACAAGGAGGCCACGCCGGACAGGTTTTTCTTCCGTGGTCATCTTCGAAAGAGGGCACCAGGTGCAACTATCTACATGTCAGTCCATTGCATCTAGGAAAACTGGAGAAACATTAATAACCAGGGTACAAACATAACACATTAAATATATACATTATACATTTAGATCTTCCAGCGAGCTGGTATTTGACCCCTAGTGCTCCGGGTTGACCTCCGTAGCCCACTGTCTGGTGGTGGTCTAACCTTACTTTCCCCACTATCATTTAGGGTACAGCTACTAGCTGGGTTCACAGGCAGGGCAGGCAGCTGTCTGTGGGTGCTTTGGCTTCCCGCAGGCATGGCATTCTCACTGTCAGCAGAGGATTAACTCTCCTGGGCTGCTGGCGTGGGTTCTTCTGCCTCTGTGGCTGCTTTTTCTTCTTGTTCTTCCTGCTCTCCTGTAGGCTCTTGCTGGGTAGGCTGAAGGAAGTGTAGGACGGGTACCACTATGGCATCGTTTATTCGAGTCCAGGTCCGTGGGAACTCTCTGAGAACTGTGCTGATCATTTCTCCCTTGTCCTCTGCGGGTTCAAGGTCATCTTGATCTTCACTTGGACTCTGTAGCTGCTCGGGGCACCATTTTAGGTGGTCTCTGGAGACGGTGCTAGTGGTTTCTCCTCCATCCTTGGTAATCACACATACCTTCGGGTTGTTGTGGTCGGACTGCAGTACTGTGTACGGGTCTCTCTCCCACTGGTCGTCCAGCTTGTGAAGCCTTCTCTTCCACTTCAGGACCTGCTCACCAGGTTCCAGGGGACCAGCAGGGGCGTGTTGGTTGAAGAGTTTCTCTTGCTTTTCTCTCGCTTGAGCCAGACTCCTCTCCACACTCTCCTGTACCTTCTTGTACTGTAGCTGCCGTTCCGTGTCCCAGTCCGCATCTGGGGAGGTGTCCTCGGGTGTCAGGACTCCCATCTCCAGGTCTATAGGCAGCTTACCTGGTCTTGCTCGCATCAGGTAAGCCGGGGTGCAATTTGTAGCATTCACCTTGATATGGTTGTACAAGTCGATCAGGTCTGGCAGCTTCTCCGGCCACAGGCTGCCTTCTTCCAGGGGCAATGTCTTGAGGAGATCAATGACGATATTGTTCATTTTCTCACACAGCCCGTTGGTTTGCGGGTGGTAAGGCGTTGTCCGAATCTTCCTACAGCAGTAGAGGTTGCAGAACTCCTGGAAGACTTCCGCCTCAAACGCTGGACCTTGATCTGTCAAGACCTGTTCCGGATACCCGTGTGGACGGCAGAAGTGTTGCTGGAAGGCTCTGGCCGCTGTTTGGGCTGTCAGGTCTTTAACCGGGACCACCACCAAGAACCGGGAGTAATGGTCCACAATCGTGAGGGCATAGACGTAGCCGGACCAGCTTGGAGCCAACTTCACATGGTCCAGAGCTACTAGCTCAAGAGGCTGCCTGGTGACGATAGGCCTCAAGGGTGTCTTCTGGCTGGTACGGTCCTTCCTTCTGAGGTGGCATGGGCCGCAGTCCCTGCTCCACTTCTCTAAGGCCCCTCTCATACCAATCCAGTAGAACCGCTCTCTCAGTAGGAACTCCAGTTTCTTCCACCCGAAGTGTCCCGCTCTGTCATGGTAGGCCTCCAGGACCATCGCTGCATCTCGCCTTGGGACCACTATCTGCCAGGTTAGCTCGTGCGTCCGGTGGTTGACAAGCCTTCTGCACAGCTTACCCTCGTAGAGGAATAGCCTGCTTTTCTCCTTCCATATCTGCTTGGCTTCCTCTGGAGCGTCCGGGCCAGGGCTAGCGTCTGCCTGGGTTAACAGGTCTTTCACCAGGCGTATTGCAGGGTCACTATCTTGCGTTTGATGGTGGGGTAAGGGGTTGAACATGACGGTGGTTAGGTCTTTGTCTCTAACCCGGTGAGAATACTGAGTGGCCCCATACTGGTGGAACGCAGGGAGCTCTACTTCCTCCAGCTCTCCCGAGTCTTCTTCTCCTTCAGGTAGGTGGGGCATTCTTGATAGGGCGTCTGCATTGGCGTTGGTCCTGCTTGCCCGGTATTTGATTGTGAAGTCATAATTGGATAGCCGAGCCATCCACCGCTGTTCTAGGGCACCTAGTCTTGCATTGTCCAGGTGTGTCAGCGGGTTGTTGTCCGTGTACACAGTGAACTTTACGGAGACCAGGTAATGCTTAAACCGTTCTGTGACGGCCCACACCACTGCCAAGAATTCTAGCTTGAAGGAGCTGTAATTCTCCGGGTTTCTTTCAGTGGGCCTCAGCTTCCGGCTGGTGGACGCGATCACCCTTTCTCTGCCCTGTTGGTTCTGCGACAGTACGGCTCCCAGCCCCACATTACTGGCGTCTCTGTGGAGAATAAAAGGCTGGCCATAATCAGGGTAGGCTAGGATCTCATCCCTCGTGAGGGCCATCTTCAACTGGCGGAAGGACTCCTCTTCCGGCTTGTCCCACTTGAAGGGTGGCTTTTGGCTTCTGGTCTTGGATTGCCCTATCAGGAGGTCCTGCATAGGGGCTGCCATCTTAGTGAACCCGGGGATGAACCTTCGGTAGTAGCCTATTCAACTGGCGGAAGGACTCCTCTTCTGGCTTGTCCCACTTGAAGGGTGGCTTTTGGCTTCTGCTCTTGGATTGCCCTATCAGGAGGTCCTGCATAGGGGCTGCCATCTTAGTGAACCCGGGGATGAACCTTCGGTAGTAGCCTACCAACCCAAGGAATTGCCTCACTTCTTTGATGTTAGAGGGGCTTGGCCAGCTCTTGATGGCTGTAACTTTGTCGAGGTCGGAGGCTACTCCCTCAGCACTCACCACATGTCCTAGGTACTGGACCTTCGGTTTCAACAGGTGACACTTTGAGGGTTTCACCTTCAGGCCATAGCCTGCCAGGGCTTCGAACACCTCGGCCAGGTGCTTTAGATGGTCCTCGTAAGTCTTCGAATAGACAATCACGTCGTCCAGGTAAAGTAGGACCGTCTCGAAGTTTCGGTGCCCTAGACAGCATTCCATCAGCCTCTGGAAGGTCCCTGGTGCGTTGCAGAGCCCGAAGGGCATACAGTTGAATTCGCTCAATCCCATCGGGGTGGTGAAGGCGGTCTTCTCCTTGTCAGCCTCTGCCACAGGAACCTGCCAGCACCTGCTAGTAAGGTCCAAAGTAGAGAAGAAATTAGCTGATTTTAGAGCTGCTAAAGACTCCTCTATCCTAGGTAACGGGTACGCGTCTTTATGGGTGATGCGATTGATTTGTCTATAGTCCACGCACATTCTCATGGTACCGTCTTTCTTTTTTACCAGAACCAAGGGGGCTGCCCAGGGGCTACAGCTATCTCTAATGACCCCAGTTTCTTTCATTTCTCTCAGCATGCCCTTTGCGTTCTGATAATGTGCAGGGGGTACAGGTCTGTGCCTCTCTTTTATTGGTGGGTGGCTCCCCGTGGGGATGTGGTGTTCTACTCCCTTTACTCGGCCGAAGTCTAGCGGGTGCTTACTAAAAATTCTCTCGTACTCCTGAACCACCCGGTAGACTCCTTGTTTTTGGTGCAGGGGAGTGGAGTCAGCACCGACATGGAGTTTCTGGCACCAGTCCTCCTTGTGTTTCTGGGAGCCATTACCCTCCACCGGGGGAGATGGAGGCAAGGGTTCCACGACCCTGATAGCATTGTGTTCGACGGCAAACAATTTGGCTAGTGTAGCGTACCGGGGCAAGTGTACTTCCCTTTCCCCGATGTTTAAGATCCGGACGGGCACCCTTCCATGGCGGACATCAACCACCCCCCTGGCTGTCAAAATGGTGGGCCTGCTGTCTGAGTACACGGGTTCTACCATGGCTTGGTAGTCTCTCCCTCTTAACCCGATTGCAGTCCGACACCAGATCATCATTTCACTTTTGGGAGGCATGGCAATGGGGAACGGGTCGCTCATCCTCACGCTACCGATCTCACCACCAGACAGTTCTACCTGTTGCCGTCTCATCAGGTCACTTATCTCTTTCTGGAGGACCCTTTGTTGGCTGGAGCTCGCATTCATCGCCACCTGCTGCAAAATTACAATTACTTCTGAAAGACAGTTTTCAATCACATTAGTACCCAAGGTTATTTTAGGGTGACTTTCACGACGGTCAGTGTCCACAATGATCACTCCCTGTGCCGGCAGTTCCACCTTACCAATCTTGATGGTCATCTCTCTGAACCCCACCTGCGGCACGAGTTGGCCATTGCTGGCGATGATGCTTAAGTCATCGTCTGGATAACGGGTTATATCCGCGTCACTCCAGTACCGCTTGAAAAGTACGTAGGGGATGGTAGTCACTTGGGACCCGGTGTCCAGCAGTGCACTCATGGGGATACCGTCCAGCACTACGGGTAAGACCGGGCGTCCCCCCACGTACTTATCACGCCAATTAGACGGGCCTGATGACCTTATGCCTGGGGGTTGGCCCTCTGCCCCAGGTCAGACCCATTTAAAGTACAGTACCTTGCTATGTGTCCTGGCTGACTGCAACGGCGGCAAATTGGCTGTCCATCCTCAGTGTAACGGTCGACGGGCCTCCCTCTGAATGACGAGATCCTCCTCTGTCGACGCCACGGGACATCCTCCTTACTGGAAGCCAGCTTGATTGGTCTTGACGGTTCCACCTGCAACGACTGTACGTTCCTGGTCAGTGCAGCCACACTCTTTGTTAGCTCTTGGATCTGATGGTGCAGGTTTGCAGGCTGGGATGGATTTAGGTCTACGGGGAAGGGCGCCGCCCCCTGGTGGTAAGTGATGGCAGGGCGCCGGGAAGCTACAGCGCCACTTGGTGCGGGTTCTCGGAGCACCCGGATGGCCCTATCCTTGAACTGCGCAAAAGTCAAATCGGGGTTCTGTAGGGCCATGAGGCGCAGCTGGGTTCTGTGGGCGCTGGACAGCAGACCTTCTATGAACTGGTCAGTCAACAGTTTATCGGTGTCCTGCGCGCTGCCAGGGTCAGCTTGCTTGATTGCTCCCAGAGCTTCTTGCAGGTTCAAGGCATAGTCTCTGATGCTATCTTGGGCTCGCTGCTTACAGCCATAGAACCGCATTTTGATTTCTGCTGAGGTACGGGTATCAAAGGTACTCCGCAGCCGGGTCAGAATGTCCTTTATAGTCCTTTTCTCCTCATCTGACCATGATTTCACTTCCCGCTGGGCTGCACCAGTTAGCTGCCCCGTCAGAATGCTCACTTTCTGTTCTTCTGTCAGGGGATAAACTTTAAATAAACTGTGCAGAGCTACCTCTAATACAAACAGCATCGGCCTTCCTGGCTGACTCTTCAGCTGACTCGGTCAGACTGTCAGCTAGGGAGCGGGACTATCCAACGCAGCCAGGCGGGCCTTGGGGCTCAAAGTTTGCCCAGGTGACCAACCTTCGAAACAGAAACTGTGCTCCCTCCCGTGATACGGTAGACTCCTGTTTGGCCAAAAGTTAGAAGACCTGTTAGAAAAAGCAGGCGATAAAAGCAAAGGGTTCCCGGGATTTTCGGGGGAACCAAGAAGATTTAGTTTTCGGAGGAGAAATTTTAACCGGGGTCGTCCTCCGGGAGACTAAAAGAGATGGGAAGCCAAGTCCAAAAAAGAGTCGGGCTACATGTTTGGAGGACCATCCTCGAGTTCGAAGAGATCCTCCCAATGATGCCAGGCTGGAAGTGGGTGGAAGGCTTTCCCACTTTCTTCCACCTTGGGATGCGATAACATCAAACCCCTGGATTCTGAAAATTATCAGTGGGGGCCTGAAGATCCGGTTCAGCCAGACCCCCTGGCAGACCTTTGTGGTTACCCCCCTACGAAAGGTCCAGGAAGAACAATTAGCCCTGGAAACAGAAGTATTAGAGTTAGTAGGAAAGCAGGTCCTTCTCGAAGTACCAGCAACACAGAGAGGGAGGGGGTTCTATTCCCCACTATTCATGATAAAAAAAACAAATGGGTCCTTAAGGACCATCATCAACCTCATTAGTCTGAACCAAGTAGTAGAAAACCAGACTTTCAAGATGGAGTCAGTAAGCTCGGCAGTGAAGCTCTTACATCGCAACTGCTTTATGGCTGTAATAGACTTGAAGGACGCATATTATCACGTCCCAATCCATCCGTAGTATCAGAAGTATCTGAGAGTAGCCCTGTTTATTCAGGGGATGCTGAGGCATTTTCAGTTTGCTGCCCTACCCTTTGGCCTCTCCATTGCCCCCAGAATATTTACCAAACTATTAGCAGAAGTGACAGCCTTCCTACGGATCAAGAATGTAGTGATCGTGCCATATTTAGACGACTTCTTGATAATAGGGAAAACAGAAGCCCACTGCTCCAGTCAGCTCCTATTGGTCACAGAAGTGTTGCATCAGCTGGGGTGGTTAGTAAATTTCCAAAAATCAAGACTAACCGCCTCCAGAACTCAGACCTTTCTGGGTCTAATCCTAGACTCTCGTCGCCAAACCTGCTTCCTCCCAGAGGACAAAATCTGCAGGTTGATTGCATTAGTCTCGAAGGCCATTCAAGCTCCAGAGATGTCTCTGAGAGAGGCAATGTCCCTCCTGGGTTCTATGACGGCCTGTCTCCCAGCAGTAATGTGGGCCCAGGGGCATATGAGGTGGCTTCAGTGGGAGGTCCTGTCAGCACAGAGGTCCTGCAACGGGCATTTAGAAGGCAGGCTTTCTCTCTTCCCAGAAGTAGTAGATTCCCTTTCGTGGTGGACAGTCAGGTGAAATCTGACCGCAGGCGTTCAATGGTCCAGACCAGTAGATCGGGTAATTACGACCGACGCAAGCAGTTCCGGGTGGGGGGGGGGTCATCTGGCAGAACTCTCAATACAGGGTCAATGGGCTTACCACGAGAGGGGAGCATCCTCCAACTTAAAGGAGATTTGGGCAGTAGAAAGATCCCTCAGGGGCTTCCTCCCTCACATCCAAAATCACCATGTCCAGGTCAGGTCCGACAACCGGACAGCAGTGGCCTATGTGAATCACCAGGGAGGGACAAGGTCACGCCCTCTGATGGTGGTGGCAGACAGGATCCTTGGTCTAGCAGAGCGAAACCTCCTATCCCTCAGCGCCCTTCACATAAAGGGGGTAGAAAACGTGAAAGCAGATTTTCTAAGCCGCCATACCCTAAGACAGGGGGAGTGGGGGTTGAACCCGGAGGTCTTCCATCAGATTGTCCAGTTATGGGGGCAGCCAGACATAGACCTGTTCGCCACAAGGGCAAACAGAAAGGTACAGAGATTTTTCTCCCTAAATCCGGCAGAAAATCCCCATGCGGTAGATGCCCTCCAGATTCCTTGGGGGTTCAGGAAGGCATATGCCTTTCCGCCATTAGTGATGATTCCAGTAGTGGTGAGTAAGATCCGGGAGGAAGGCGCCAGGGTGATTTTGATAGCCCCTTTTTGGCCCAAGAGGCCTTGGTTCTCTCTGCTTCGGCTAATGTCGGTGTCAGATCCCTGGATTCTACCAGAGAGGCCGGACCTTCTCATGCAGGGACCAGTATTCCATGCCCAGGCCAGGGGGTTCCATCTTTCAGCATGGAATTTGAGAGGTCGCTATTGAGTAGCAAGGGGTTTTCACCAGGCTTGGTTTCTACTTTATTGGGGAGTAGAAAACCAATTACAACAAAGATTTATAGCAGAGTTTGGGGTAAATTCCTAGAGTTTATAGATATCCCGCGATCGAGCAAACCTCCGATCAGAGGGATCCTGGAATTTCTGCAAAAGGGGCGGGACCTGGGTCTAGCTACAGGGACCCTTAAGGTTCAAGTTTCAGCTTTGGGAGCACTCTACAATTGTAATCTGGCTGGGAATAGGTGGATCTCGAGGTTTATCAAGTCCTGTGCCAGAGCAGGACCGGTTAGGTCCATGGGTGTTCCTCCTTGGGACCTGAATTTAGTCTTGAACGCTCTTACTAGTGAACCATTCGAACCCCTACGCAAGGTTTCTCCAAAAATTCTCACCCTTAAGACCATCCTCCTAGTGGCCTTAACATCAGCCCGTAGGGTGGGTGATCTGCAGGCCCTCTCGGTTAATCCTCCTTACACACAAATCTTTGAGGATAGGGTCACCATGCGGCCAGATCCAGCATACCTTCCCAAGGTGGTATCTAGATTTCACCGTAGTCAGGAGATTGTGCTACCCTCGTTCTGCAGCAATCCCAAGAACCCAGGGGAAGTCAGGTTCCATAGCCTAGATGTTAGGAGGTCCCTGCTACAGTACATTCACATGACTAGTCTGTCGAGGAAAGACTGTTCTCTGTTCCTGGCCTTTCAAGGGAGTAGGAAAGGTCACGGGGTGTCCAAGGGTACCATCTCTAGGTGGCTCAGGGAGGCCATTTGCTTAGCCTATACGTCCACAGGGGTTCCAGCCCCGGACAATGTGAGGGCTCATTCCACCAGAGCCGTTGCAACCTCCTGGGCAGAGAGAGCAGACGTCTCGATCGAGCAGATATGTAGGGCTGCAACTTGGTCTACACCATCCACCTTCTTTAAGCACTATCGGTTGGATCTGTCCTCTTCTGATCTCACCTTTGGGAGAAGGGTACTGCAGGCGGTGGTCCCTCCCTAGGGTGCTCATAAATTCTCCAAAATTCTCTCAAGGTGTGCTGTCATGGGGGAGGGGAAAACACCAAGGTTACTTACCGGTAGCCGGTTTTTCCTGAGCCCATGACAGCACCCGTAGTTTCCCCCCCTTATTTTTTCTATGTTTCTCACACCCTGGTGTGCACTGTTTAGGGTGGTGTGTATATGTATATTGTGGTGTTGGTTATGTGCCTAACCTGTTTAGGGAGGTCCTCTCAATGCTCTGTAAACAACTGAAGCGAGGGAGAGGTGCCGCCCTTTTATTTCAGACGGTTTCCTGTCCTTGGTGGGGCGGATCCTCTCAAGATGTGCTGTCATGGGCTCAGGAAAAACTGGCTACCGGTAAGTAACCTTGGTGTTTTGAGCCAGAAGAACCCCAACCTCTCCCACAGGCAAAGGTAAGTTGTATTCTTCTTTCACTTAACCCCTTTACCCCCGAGGGTGGTTTGCACGTTAATGACCCGGTCAATTTTTACAATTCTGACCACTGTCACTTTATGAGGTAATTACTCTGGAACACTTCAACATATCCCCCTGATTCTGAGATTGTTTTTTCCTGACATATTGTACTTCATGATTGTGGTAAAATTTCTTCGATATCACTTGCATTTATTTGTGAAAAAAAATTTGGCGAATATTTTGCAATTTTCAAATTTTTAATTCTTATGACCTTAAATCAGAGAGATATGTCACACAAAATAGTTAATAACATTTCCCACATGTCTACTTTACATCTGCATCATTTTGGAAACATAATTTTATTTTTGTTAGGAAGTTATAAGGATTAAAAGTTGACCAGCAATTTCTCATTTTTCCAACAAAATTTACAAAACCATTTTTTTTTTTAGGGAACACATCACATTTGAAGTGACTTTGGGGGGCCTATATGACAGAAAATGCCCAAAAGTGACATCGTTCTAAAAACTGCACCCCTCAAGGTGCTTAAAACCACATTCAAGAAGTTTATTAACCCTTCAGGTGCTTCACAGGAATTAATGGAACGTGGAAGGAAAAAATGAACATTTTACTTTTTTTTTTTTTTTTTACAAAAATTTTACTTTAGCCCCAAATTTTTTTATTTTCAGGGGTTACAGGAGAAAATGGACCCCAAATTGTGTTGTGCAATTTCTCCTCAGTACACCGCTACCCCATTTGTGGAAGAAAACCACTGTTTGGGCGCACGGCAGGGCTCGGAAGGGAATGAGCACAGTTTGACTTTTCAAACACAAACATGGCTGGAATCGAGAGCTGCCGCCATGTCGCTTTTGGAGATCCCTGATGTGCGTAAACAGTGGAAACCTTCCACAAGTGACGCTGTTTTGGAAACTAGATCCCCCCAAGGAATGTTAGCTGTGTGGGGTACACCTTGTACTCCCAGGTGCTTCACAGAAGTTTATAATGTAGAGCCGTGAAAAAAAAAAGTTAAATTTTTCCCACAAAAATGTTTTTACCCCCAAATTTTGCATTTTCACAATGGTAACAGGAGAAAATGCACTGTAAAATGTATTGTGCAATTTCTCCTGAGGACGCCAATACCCCATATGTGGATGAAAACTACTGTTTGGGCACACGGCAAGGCTCGGTAGAGAAGGAGTGCCATTTGACTTTTTAAATGCAAAATTAGCTGGATCATTAGCCGACGCCATGTTGGGTTTGGAGAGCCCCTGATGTGCCTAAACAGTGGAAACCCCCCCCCCCAGAAGTGACACCATTTTAGAAATTATACCCCTTTGGGAATTTATCTGCAAGTGTAGTGAATTTTCCAGAAACAAGCAGCAGTGGATGTTGCTGAGTGAAAATTGCAAATCTGCATTGTAGTGACCAGTACATTGTAGTCCTCAGTACGTTGTAGCCCCCAATACATTGTAGTGACCAGTACTTTGTGTCCAGCCCATGCTTCTGGAGACACACACCTGTAATTTAGGCAGGCTGTCATCACTAAAGAAATGCCAAACATGTGGAAGCTAAATGTGGTTTAGGCGCAGATGACTGCCTTCTGGACATCTGTCAAGCCAGCAGTCTTCCCCATGATTGTGGAGCCTAATGAAACAGAATAAGGTGCCTTTTTAAATACTTCGGAAGCCTTTGCAGGTTTTTTTTGTTAATTATTCTAATTTACTGAGATAATGACTTTTGTGTTTTCATTGGATGTAAGCCATAATCATCAATATTAACAGGAATAAACACTTGAAATAGATCACTCTGTAATGACTCTATATAAAATATGAGTTTCACTTTTTGTATTTAAGAACTGAAATAAATTAACTTTTTGATGATATTCTAATTTTGTGAGAAGCACCTGTAAATGAGAGTATTATAACACTATTACAATACTGCACCCCTGTATATTCCCCCTGGAGTTCACCAAATTCTGTACTATACATAGTAGACGAAACATAATAAATTCAGATACACGGCTGCTAGATATTAATTGAATTCTTTATTGGCTTCATACAAGATATCAAATGTAGAATTTCCCACCAGTCGTGTGGGGCAATAGTCATGTGGCCCTGATGATGATGGGCTCACGGAGAGTCATCCGTCAGAACTCAGGAGAGGAAAAACCCCCGGTGGAGGGAACCATGTCTGACGGACTGCCCTTCCCTTGGGCAGTGCTGGATGATGGCAGCTTGTGCTGTAGATCGGGGTTGATGCAGCAGAAGATTCACTTATTCAGTGATTACATCTGACTGCAGAAAGTAATGAGAACAGAGACCGAGCCCGGAATCTGCCTCGTCCTGAAGTGTGGCTCCTCTGCTCCTGACATGGCGGCCGCCACATCATTGACTTCTTATAGCCGTCACCTCCAGCCGTACCCTGTCTTCTTAGTGGGACCCCAGGTCGCTTATAGTGATCTGTAGAAAGAGGGAACAGAACTGATCATGGAGCAGCCGAATATTTAATATCAGAGACGTTCACACGATTTACTCCCGGTCACTACTGCTCAGTACACTCCTCTTACCTGGATTATATTTGGTCCATGGTGATGACAGAAACACAGACACTTGTTATAGCTGCGAGGGTCATTCTTGTTCTGGTTCACACCTCTGTGTACAAAATAACAGAAAACCCCTTATAATCCTGCTATAATTAATCTCTTAATGCATCTTTATAGGGGCTGGAGCTAAGCTTTACTGATAAACAGCTCCAATAATGGCAGTGTCCCCCACCCCCATCATATTTATACATTCACTATATTGAGGGTATTATGGAAAGTCCATGGTTACTTACTGGTGCAGGCTGGTCTGTGGTCCCGGGTCGTGTCCGGTTGAAGGTCAGGGCGATCTTGTGGACCGTCATTGACTCTACATGCCGTTTATAGGCATGGAGTCACTTCCTGACCTTTTTGGGAAATGCGCTGATCCTGCCGGTCTGCAGGCAGGATATCAGATGAGTCCTCATCAACCGATGCTGGAACTCTGCTCTGGGTTCACCGCCATCTGCCATAAGCTCGTAGGCAAACGCTATGGCGAATAAGCCACAGTCATAGCTGTTCCTCTGCTGATCCACATCGATAAATGTCAGATGTTTCAGGGGCTCTTCGACCACTACGCTGTACAGGTTGATAATCTGCTCACAGATGGACTGAGTCAGATTTCCAGAGTTGATGCTGTCGGCCACAAAGATTTGGCCATTTTTGTAGCAGGTGGTCAGCCAGTGCACCCTCTCCTCATCATAGTGGATTTGTACGGCATTATTCAGTACACTGTACCCTGGCACTAGAAGAGCGCAGGGGGGCTGCAGGCCATCAAAACCCTCAAATTGACTCTGCAGCAGGTCCTGGGCCATGATGATGATCTCGTCATCCAGGAAGCCTTCCTCCCCTTTGCTCAGCAGGATGGTTAACTGCTCTGGAGACAGGTTGTCCTCCTGTTTCCTGATATCGGGCATCTCCACTTGTGGGGTCTCCATCTCCGGGGTTACCTCTCTCAGTAGATCAGAAAGGTTTTCTGTAGCAGCTCTCTTGGCCGGTGGCATCATCTCGGGCTGACTGTCCTCGGAGGTTGGTGCTTTTCTTTTTAGATTGTCCCGGGGTCTTGTTTGTAGCAGCCCCTCGTGTGCATCTTGTGCACATTCTGGATCGGCAAGATCCTCTCCACTTTCTGCAATGGTGGACGTGGAGTCAGTATCACCTACTATGTAGGTTGGGTTCATCTCACCGCTGTCTTGGCTGATGACGTGGTCTTTACGTCTGGTTATAGCAACTGACCTGAAGCGCCTGACTGCTGAAATGGTGGCAGATTTCGTGGTCAGGAAGGAATCCTTCAGCAGTGTTCTCCAATTGCGATGGGATTTCCTGAATCAGGTCAGAAGGCTAAAGCCAATTGACTTGCAGGAAGAGAGAGCCTTGACCAGCAGTCGCTGATGGCGTCGCTTTCTTTCTCCTTCTTATTCCTTTAGCTTTGTGTATCCAATAAAGAGTCACACAAAAGACAGCCCCGGCTCTGTGCTCAGGCATTCTATAGACTTTACTCCCATTGTGATGTCATAGAGCCGATGATGACACCAGAGTTCCATGTAGATGATGACATCACAGCTCCAGGCCCCTCTGCTAAGGGCTCCCCAGTAAGATTGATGGTGGCTCTACAGCTATATACCGTTATTATCTGACCTTTGTTCACAAATTTCCAGCCACATTCTGCATAAAATGAGGAGACGCGTCTGTGTGTAGTTAAATCTCCACTGAAGTATATGGAGAACATAGCGGGGGGATTGATGGACCGCCATTCCCCCAGAGACGGCATTTATGGCATTTGCAGTAAAGGTTGTGCCCCTTAATGTGGCTAAAGCGTTGACGTGCATTCAGTGGTTGGTGCAAGAGAAGGAACTTTCTGTAATTCCATGTATTACAGAGAATAAGACCCCACAATATCAATGATGAGAACTTGATACTTTTTATTGATGTTGTGATCATAGTGAAGAGCCCGAACATTGTTATATTTTAAACAATCCAAATCATTTTTGGAAACTTCGGTTTATAACCTTTTTATAGAAATTTACTGAAATATACAAAAAAGATAAAAAAAAATATTTTTTTCATTGATCTCTAAAACTCTCACTAAAATATGTATTTTTGGATAAACCTTTGGAAAAACCATACGCTTTATAGTTGTTTCGTAGAATAAAGTCTTTCCTGATTACTGAGTTGGTTACATTATTTTCCAATGTGATTATGAAGCTGTTCTACATCTTTATTTAGTATTATTTTCATGTCCTATTATTTTGGGGTCGTATACCTGCACTCCAGCCATGGGGTGATGTAAGGAAATGTGTTTGACATCCATCCATGCCATTTGGGTCTCTTTAGGATTTATCTAACAATAAAAGTTGCCATCCTCCTGACATTCTTCACACTCTTCATTGTTCGGATGTTGATATTTCTCATATGCTCTTCTCATATTTTAACCAATCACATTAAAATGGTTATTATGAATAAAAAAAAAATGAAATCTTACAATTCTCACAATGGACACTGTTTTTTTTTTTTTTTTTCCAGTTGTTCCAGGAATTTAACATGTACATTAGCCACAATAAACAGGGTCTGACCTTATGTTTTGTATTGAAGCGTCTAATGAGCGTGTGCAAAGATCATTGTGGAGGGAACAGAAGCAGGAGGAGCTGTGATGTCGCCTATTGTGATTGGTGGATACTGTGTTTTCAGCAGTGTACAGAGGCTTTATCAGTCGTTGTAATTCTGCTTCTGATGATGAGGAGTCTGCTGAAAATTGTTCTTGAAAGGACAAGAAGTCTAAAATAACCTCAGTGGCTCACACTCACCCACTCACTTTCAGCCACATTAATTAAGTTATATATTTGCTCTTCTGCAGTACTTTCATTATTTGTCCCCATGTTGTGCACTTCAGAAAAATGGCCGCCGCAGTCCACATGTGCACTACGCCGTTCCCTCCGAGCGCTTCCGATGACCTTTCACGTGTTTTTACTATCACTCTACATAATTACTTTGGAGATCATTCCTTTCCTGTTTTTTTCTACTTGTGTCCTCATTTGTTATGACCTCCTAATAGACTTACAGTATATGGATTGTTTTTAATTCAATAAAGTATTCTAATTTTTAATGCACCCTTATTCTCTTTGAGGTGTCCTTAGTTTACTCCATTCCTTTCCCGGCTTTTTAAGAACAGGAAGTATGATTCTAAAATAACCTCAGTGGCCATTGTGAAAACTGAATGTTTACGGTTTTTAATAAAGATTGTGATGTGAAAAAAAAAAAAAATTGCCAAAAGTTTTTTTTTTAAAAAAAAAAAGCAAACAAAAAAAAATAGAGAAAAATTAAAATTCATACAGGCATCCTCTGGGAAAGAGACATGTCCCAATCACATTGAACATATATATAACTGAGGAAGAAAAAACTAGTTAAAGGAGGGGAAGTAAGAGAGATCTGACACTTCCATCTCCATTGACGTAGCGGCCTCCTCAAGTGACCAGGTAATTACAGCAGGAGTTTTTCTCTGGGAAAAAGACCAAGTCGGAGATCCGTGTATTCAAGAGGCAGAGAAGTGAAAACCATAACACTTTTAACCCCTTAAACCCCGGAGCATTTTCCGTTTTTGCATTTTCGTTTTTTGCTCCCCTTGTTCCCAGAGCCATAGCGTTTTTATTTTTTGGTCAATATGGCCTTATGATGGCTTATTTTTTGCGGGATGAGTTGTACATTTCAATGCCATTACTAGTTTTACCATGTCATGTATGGGAAAACGGGAAAAAAATTCCAAACGCCGTGAAATTGCAAAAAAAGTGTAATACCACTGAGGTTTCTTTTTAATTTTTTTTACCACGTTCACTGAATGCTAAAACTGACCTGCCATTATTATTCTCCAGGTCATTACGAGTTTGTAGACACCAAACATGTATAGGTTGTTTTTTATTTAAGTGATGAAAAAAAAATTCAAAGTTTGGTTTAAAAAAAAAAAAAAAAAAAAAAAAAATGGTGCCATTTTCCGAGACCCGTAGCGTCTCCATTATTTGGGATCTGGGGCAAGGTGAGGGCTTATTTTTTGCGCACCAAGCTGAAGTTTTTATTCATGCTATTTTGGGGTAGATCCGATGTTTTGATCACCCTTTATTGCAATTTTACGGTGACCAAAAAAACGTAATTCTGGCGTTTCAAATTTTATTTCTCGTTGCATCGTTTACCGATCGGATTAATTCTTCTCTTATATTGATAGATCGGGCGATTCTGAACGCGGCGATACCAAATGTGTATGTGGGGTTTTTTTTTAATGATTTTATTTTGAATGGGGTGAAAGGGGGGTGATTTAAACTTTTATATTTTTTTTATTTTTTGTCATATTTTTTAAAACTTTTTTTTTTTTTTTTTCACTTTTTGCTTGCTTCTGTAGTCTCCATAGGAGACTAGAAGCAGCACTCTTTTGATCGGCTCTGCTACATGCAGGGGACAAGCAGATCCCTTGCATATAGCAGAAATGGTCCTGTGCTATGAGCGCCGACCACTAGGTGGCGCTCATAGCGACAGGATCATTACAACCACTGGTGTCTGCTGCTGACCCAGGGTTGTCATGACCACCCATCGGCGACCCGCGATCATGTGACGGGGTCGCCGATGGGCGGGGTAAGTGACATGCTTCCAGGAAGCGCTCGTTAAATCCCGCTGTTGGAGATTGACAGCGGCATTTAACATGTTAACAGCCGCGGGTGGATCGCGTTTCCACCCGCGCCTGTTGCGGGCACATGTCAGCTGTAATAATCAGCTGACATGTGCTCGGTTCAGTGCGGGCTCAGTGCAGCAGCCCTCACTGAACTTGGGGATAACAACATGCGCGTACTAATACGTGACATGTCGTTAAGGGGTTAAAGGCTACTCTTGTTCTCTTCAAACAAAAACTGAACAATTGCAGTTAGACAATCGGTTTCCGGGGTCCAGATATGAATATTGGTGTTTGCATCAATCCGATATTTATGAGAGCTGTATTTTTAGGCGTTGTAGTGAAGGGACGAACAGAAAGCATTCACCCATATCACTGTAAAGCCACTCTAACCCCTCCAGCGTGATAATGGTCTGATGGATGAGGCTATCCAGGTCACGTTTGATCTCTATATAAAGGTAAAATCGTGATAAGGAATATGAGAATATCCACCTCCTGGGACTTCCAGGGGCAAAGATATACTGTAAGTTGGGGATGTCATAAAATTCTGAAGGACCTAGCACATCCCACAATCAGCCCCAACATGGGGTCATCAAGGGGAGATGTGTGGGGGTGACCTTGAGCTACTAAAAAGCTGTATTTGGGTTTGGGTCATTTGTCAGTACTTGGAAGGTACAGCGTACTGTGGGTTCTGTCCGTTTTCCTAAAGAGTACCCCCATCCACTAAACTCTGAGCCATTTCCATAACACAGGTTTGTCATTTTTTTTATCCTTTCTGTTTTATGTAATTGTATATATCGCATTGTTAGTTCCCATTTGTATCATCTTTTTATATTTTTTATAAACACTGGATTAAATATATAAAATTGAATAGCTCTGCTCCTCTTGCTCTGTAAACCGCACCCCTGAAGCCATACTCTACCTGTAAAGGGTGCCCAAGCACCCTGTATAAACGATTGGTGGTGGCAGATAGTAGTGATTCCTTTTTTATATTGTGGAGCTGGCAGTGACCGTACCAAGGTGTGTATATATATATATATATATATATATATATATATATATATATATATTCCATTTGTAGCACCCCGAGGGCTCGGTTGCTACAGAGGTATTGCATCTCACTCAGAGGTGCAATACCTCACTTCCAGGTAAGGATGGAGTGTGGATCAGGACCCCGACAGCTGCATGCACTACACCACATTTCCGGGGGACAGGGCAACCAATATGCTCCTAAGATGAGCACGACAGTCCCTGTCCCTGGCTGGAGTGGGAGGGAGGGAACACCCAGGAAGGGGGAACACCCAGGAAGGGGGAACCCAGTAGTGCAGGGGCAGAGAGGAAGCAGATTGCAAATTGCAGTCCGCAGCCACCCCGGAAAATGGCGCGTTCATAGAAGAGCCATCTTCTGGCGCTGTACCCAACTCATCCAGGGCCCTGGTGCGGTGGCTCACTGGGTAATAAAGGGGTTAGGGCCAGCTTGGTATTATCAGCTGGCCCTAAGCCCGAAATTCATGGGGTCACGCCAATATTAGACATGACCGCCATGAATTTCTAGTAAAGTATTTAAAAAAAACACAACACCCAGAATAAAGTCCTTTAATTGAAATAAACACACAATTTTTTAATGTTCTAAATTAAACCATACCTACCATCACGCCCATTCCAGCTGAAGCCAACGATCTCCTGCAATAAAAATAAAATAATAAACCAACATCATCATTACCTTTCCATGGTTCCCACGACAGCTTCAACTCTGCTACATCGAGATGACAGGCTGGATCGCAGGAGAAAGCTGCCATCCAGCTTGCCATGCCACAGACACTGAGAAGCGCAGGCATGCTTGCGCTCCTCAGTGTCTGGCTGTGATGGCATCCATATGAGCCGAGTCTCTCACGCTCACCGCATGCGCAGGAGAATTCTCCCACGCTGTCAGTGACGTGCATGAGGTGAGCCGAGTTCATTGGACATGAACCCGGCTCATCTGGATGCCGTCACAGCCAGACACTGAGGAGCGCAAGCATGCCTGCTCTTCTCAGTGTCTGCGGCATGGCAAGCTGGATGGCAGCTTTCGGCTGCGATCCAGCCTGTCATGTGAATTTAGCAGAGCTAGAGCCGTCCTGGGAACCATGGAAAGGTAAGGATGATGTTGGTTTATTATTTTTCTTTTATTGCAGGAGATCGTTGGCTTCAGATGGAACGGGCGTGATGGTAGGTATGGTTTAATTTAGAACAATAAAGAATTGTGTCTTTATTTCAATTAAAGGACTTTATTCTGGGTGTTGGTGTTTTTTTTGTAACTTTGACTATGGGGTTAGTAATGGGGGTGTCTTATAGACGCCTCTCCATTACTAACCTGGGCTTGATGTCAGCTGGCATTATAAGCTGACATCAACCCCAGCCCTATTACCCCACTGCCACCGCTACAGGGCAGTGGGAAGAGCAAGGCTAAGTGCCAGAATTGGCGCATGCTATGGATGCGCCATTTCTGGGGTGGCTGACGGCTGGTGTTTCTAGCCTGGGAGGGGGCCAATATTCATGGCACCCTTCCTGGGTTATTAATATCAGCCCCCAGCTGTCTGCCTAGCCTTTGCTAGCTATTAAAATAGGGGGGACCTCACGTCATTTTTTTGGGGGTCCCCCATTTTAATAGCTAGTAAAGGCTAGGTATTCAGCTGGGGGCTCATATTAGTAGCCTGGGAAGCTCTGTGGGTATTACCCCCTTCCCAGGCTTCAAACATCTGCCCCAGCCGTCTGCTTAACCTCCGCTAGAGACTAAAATTATGGGGAACCCCACGACAATTTTTTTTATTTAATAAATCCTATATTTTAACACTAAATGACAAGTACAGTAATAAACACTGTCACTGTACTTCTTATATATGTGACTGACATGTTTCTATCTATCTAATGTATGTGTGATGCTCTATTCTTTCTGTTCTAAATTGTCAGGTATCGGTGTATGCCACTGATGAATTGCCGGCTTTTCATGTTTCACTGTGAGCACTGTTCCCATCGATTTGGGCAACCACCTCCCCCAATACATTCTACATTATTGTTAGTTGTTTTCCTTCATGTAGAATTAACCTACAAGGAAAGAAAGAGTTTATTTTCATTACGATATTTCTGTCCCATTGACTTGCATTGGTTTCCGGTATCGGAATCGGCGATATCCGATACTTTTTGGGTATCGGCCCGATCCAACCCGATCCGATATTTCCTGATATCGGAAGGTATCGCTCAACACTAATCAGCAGTAGATTCCTCCTCTCCTGAGATTGATACAATCTATCAGTGCAAATAAATTGCAGCAGACTGGAGATCAGAGGATTGTTCAAACTGGATACAACCCTCAGCTGTAAGTAGCATTAGAACTACAGGAATGAGCAAACTGGTTAACCAGAAATTGATAGCTCGCTGTCTGGGCGCAGTCAGACAAAATCGGACCAAGACTGGACCACAATGCATGGACTGGCCGGCGGCTCTTCCGACCTGAGCATGTCAGCTCCATATATTTCTATGCAGCAGTCGCACTCTGGTCGGGAGAGCCGCGAACAGTCCGAGCATTGCTGTCCGATCTCAGTCCAATTTATACGGCCGTCTGACCGCTCCCTCTGTGTGACGTCAGGCAATAAAATCAGACAGTCAGCTACTAATCAAGTTGAAGTGGCTAGGAGACAGAGGCTCCTTAAGTGCTCTTTCACACCCAGAGCACTTAATGCCTTATTTGCATATTAATTAAAACCCTAGTTTCTCAAGAATGAAGCAACAGACAGAAATTATAAAAGGTGTCAATGGAGCTGTTTCAAAGACCTGCATGCCCATAGAAACGGTTTTGGGGTGAGTGGGGGGGGGGGTTATCTTACATGTAAATTCCCTTTAAATAATTTTTTAACCCATAACTAGCTCTTCCTTTGTCTCTGTATGAACACATTAGGTGCTTGAAGAACAGTATCATGGTCTGCCCCTTAGACCCATCAGTTTTGTCTGTAGTTTTCCTTTAAATACATTAAAATCCTATTTAATTTGTAACCACGTCCTATCACTTTCAAGCCACGTTCACACTATCAGTATTTGGTCAGTATTTTACATGAGTATTTGTAAGAAAAAAACAGGAGTGGAACAATCAGAGGAAAAGTATAATAGAAACACGTCGCCACTTCTGTATTTATCACCCACTCCTGGTTTTGGCTTACAAATACTGATGTAAAATACTGAACGTGTGAACGTGGCCTTATAGTGAGACCAATAAATGAAGAGAAGAGAGAAGCAGATTTAAGTTTTAATTTATTTTTACGGCACCCAAACTGCATATAAAGATGTATCCCCCTATAAAGCATTAGAGAGTTCAATGTGCACAACCAGGTTCATTTACGTAGCAGCGTTGGTACAATTCGGCAGGTGAGCCTAAAAGGGATTCTCCAGGATTAGGAAAAAAATATTATATATGTATTTATGGTAAATTCCCAGAAGTGGTACAACTCTTCTCTATGGTTGTGTCCAGTATTACAACCCATCTATATTCATGTGGATAGAGATGAGCTGCAATATCTGACATGGCCATGGTCAAGAGTGGCGCTATTTCTGGGGTTGAAAGCTAATTTGTGCTCGAAATGTAAATGGTGAGGGATATAACAAAGCTTACAGGAAAGTGAACGGAGCCGAGAGCTTGAAGCTTACATCTATAAAACAAGTCATACGCTCAGCAGAACGACATACAGATTTCTTGCTCTGTGAACTATTTCTTATAATCTCCTTTTAATACTTAATCTTATAGAGTTTTAGCTGTTCTCATCACTAAAGTCCCCCATACACATTAGACAATATCAGTTGGATCGTCTGTCAGTCTAATGTGTATGGAGTCCCATGATAGGTGATGTCGAGGGAGAGAAGGATCTGGCACATCGGATTTCCAGCAGCCGATCCATTTGTTCTCCGAGAGATAAACCGCCACCAGAGAAGTTCTCTCATGTAGTCGGCAGGAACTCTCGGCCAAGTGTCCCTGGGTTTGCGGGAATCGGGAAAATTGTTTGGCCGACAGCTATATATTGTGTATGGGGGGTTTATACTGGAAGCAGAGCGTTTTTGCTTGAACCGATAATCCACTAAGTATCAACATGAGTGGAATAAGGCACCATGTGCCTCGTGCCTTGGGAATGTCACTAACTAATTCTTTGTAGAGTCTAACAACATAACATAACATAGCTGCTCCACATCAATTCACAACTAAAACTCATGGTCCTCAAATGAAACCCAGTAAGACTTCTTAGAGTATCTGTCTTCTAAAGTTTTGCCTTCTCATCCAACTATCATCCTCACAGGAGAGTCAATACTACACGAGCATCAATACTATATCCTAAAGGGTTAATGTGAGGGCTACACAACTATTACAGAATTGGACCTGCCATATAACACTCTGTCCAAACGACTGACAAGATCCCTACAAAGTCTCCACAATTCTGACCTCAGAAGGTTACAATTCACATCAAACTTCATTCCCAATTTCCTTTGACATTCAATTTTTTAGCAATGTCAATGGAATTTGGGCTCCCCTAACAATGGGTGAAAGTCAAATGATGTTGGGCACCAGGCTTTCCATGACGCAAATAGTTAAATAGCCGTACCCTCAAGGTTCAAAAATACAAGGGATTTCCCCCTCTATTAATCACTCCATCCCACGATAAAAAAAAACATCAAAAGGTTCTCCACTATTGCCCCCTTAAACCCAAGACTAAAATAGGTCTACAACAGACAGAAACCATCAAAAAGTTCTCCACTATTTCCCCAAGACCAAAGTATGTCTACAATGAACAGGAGCCATCTGGAACCATGAAAAAGTTCTCCATTATTGCCCCCTCAGACCCAAGACCAATGTAGATCTACAATAAACAGGAACCACCTGGTACGTCTATTTATGATGAATCAACCCGTGTAGAACGTGTCTGGTAACTCCAACCTTCTTGGCCAGTAGAGTCACAATCCTTTAAAGGAACTCACAATGAAACATCACATTCAGTAAAACACACATACAAGACATAAAAACAGCTAAAACCGATTTGCATAACACAAGGCTGGAGAACAATACAACGAGGTATCTGGAAAGTAAAGAGAATTGCGGAAGCAAGATACAATGCAACACAGGTCCGAGAGCACGTTACGTCCTCAGGGTCTTTTTTCCCTTTATTTTTTGAACTGTTTGTCTTCGGTAAGTAAAGGTGTGCACAAAGGATCGAGGATTAGCTTCTGGTTAACGGTTAATAAAAGCTCAATCAGCATCTTGATAGGATATATCGTGTTAAATCAAAATGCCTCAGCAGGCCCACTTCACATTAATCGTATCAACTTGAAGGAAACTCTGTTACTTCTCGGCTCGCCAACACTTTCAATGTTCCCCAGCTTCACTCGGTCACCTTCCGCTTGGAGGGTGGAATTAGATGGCAAGGAATTTCATTTGGAAGCTCGTGGCCTTCTAATTTCACCTTAATTAGGTGGTTGGCTAAGGCAAACTCCTCATCGTCCAGCAGGCCATCTTTATCTGTGTCAGCAAGCTTCCAGATCTTTCCAAGAACAGTATTAGGCAGCTTGGACTTGACCATCTCCTTCTTGGCATTGGCACCAGTGATTTTGCCATTGACAGGAGACAAAGTGTAGAAGATCTCGTCGTACATGGGCTTATCTCTAGCCACTACCCAGTCCACATCATCAATCCCTTCTCCTGCCCCTTCTTCGTAACTGTGTCCAAAGGGACCATTCTGGGTACCCTCAAAGGCACCTCCTTTCACCATTTGGACTGGTTTTTGAGTTTCCTCTTGTCTAACCAGCACCATTAAGTGGGCAATGTCATGAGCCAGCATCTCACCTACAGTCTCCAGAAGCTTATTCTTCAGGGGCTGGAATTTGTTAAAATCTTGGGATTGTAAGAGATCCTATGTAAGAAAAATATAAAACTTCCAATAAAAAAAATAACAGACACACAGTATTCCATCAATTATTCTTCACTTTACTACTCAATGTTACAGATTAATCTGCTTTTGTAGAAGACAACACTCTCAGGAGGTCCTGGTTCTCCTTATGGAGATCTAACTGGTGTCTAGGGTGTTACAGGCAAGCTACCTGGGAAAAAGTATGCAAATTAGCTTTCCTCCAGAAGGATAGAAAAATTAACTCACTAGTGCCACCTCTAGGTAGCTACTTTGTAAGCCATAGTATAACCCATTACAAAGCTTTCACACATTAACCGGGTTATCAGTCAAACCATCATATGTAGACAAGGGAGAGCCAAGAAAGGATGAGAGATTGATGGAAGAGAATGCCAAAGTAGGGCAGAATTATGGCCGAAGTCTTAGGGTGAGAAGGTAAAGACGTGACTAAAATAATAGAGGGGTGAAGATTATGGGAGGTTGTGCAACATGGTGGTTCACCATCATGAGCCTCAACAACCCAAAGAGTAAAAGTCTAGAGGGGTCATTGGAGTAATGTCCTTGGTACACAGTGTTAGACATGACCAGACGAAGAGAGATTTCATCAGTGGTTGGGTTTGAAACTCAAAGAGAAGGGAGGTCAAGAGAAAATAATTGTTGGGAGTCAGGCTTCTAGCCCCTTTGCTGAACAGCTCATTGAAGGGACCCCCAAGCGCCCCAACTTTCTCAAAATGCAAAAAAAGTGTAGGAAAACGCACAAGGAAAATAACCACTGAACTAAATAATACCCTGTTTTAACCCAAGTCATCATCTTTCTAGTGGTCCATCCCTCTACTCTCAAGGTCCTTCAGTATTGGATTAGGGTTACTCTAAAGATGTCAGGATGGCCGGGCAGGGTGGTCTACTGTACCTGCATCTTCTTCAGGTTGGGGAAGTCTCCTGGAGAGATCTGATGTTCTCCTTCAATTCGACCATAAATCTCCCCTAAAGTGCCAATTAACTCTTTCTTCTTATTGTCCTTTCCAAAGACGGCTGACATCTCCTTCTTCAAGGAACTGATGATGTACGTGTGGACCTGAGGGTAAAAAAGAGAAGATCAAACTTGAATTATGTGACATGTGTAATTAACAATGTATCTCAGGTGTAACTACAAAAACTCCAGTCATTGGGCAAGTGACAGTCCAGAACACCTAGTAATCAACCAGACTACTCTTAAAGGGGGCTCCAGACTACATATCCAGACTGCTGTTATAGGGGGATCCAGACTACACATCCAGACTGTTGTTATAGGGGGCTCCAAACTACACATCCAGACTGCTGTTATAGGGGGGGGGGGCTCCAGACTACATATCCAGACAGCTGCTATAGGGGGGCTCCAGACTACACATCCAGACTGTTGTTATAGGGGGCTCCAAACTACACATCCAGACAGCTGTTATAGGGGGGGGGGGCTCCAGACTACATATCCAGACAGCTGCTATAGGGGGGCTCCAGACTACACATCCAGACTGCTGTTATAGGGGGGGGCTCCAGACTACACATCCAGACTGCTGTTATAGGGGGGGCTCCAGACTACATATCCAGACAGCTGCTATAGGGGGGCTCCAGACTACACATCCAGACTGCTGTTATAGGGGGCTCCATACTAGACATCTAGACTGCTATTATAGGGGGGCTCCAGACTACACATCCAGACTGCTGTTATAGGGGGGCTCCAGACTACATATCCAGACAGCTGCTATAGGGGGCTCCAGACTACACATCCAGACTGCTGTTATAGGGGGGGCTCCAGACTACACATCCAGACTGCTGTTATAGGGGGGCTCCAGACTACACATTCAGACTGCTGTTATAGGGGACTCCAGAATACACATCCAGACTGCTGTTATAGGGAGGGCTCCAGACTACACATCCAGACTGCTGTTATAGGAGGGCTCCAGACTACACATCCAGACTGCTGTTATAGGAGGGCTCCAGACTACACATCCAGACTGCTGCTATAGGAGGGCTCCATACTAGACATCTAGACTGCTATTATAGGGGGGCTCCAGACTACACATCCAGACTGCTGTTATAGGGGGCTCCAGACTACACATCCAGACTGCTGTTATAGGAGGGCTCCAGACTACACATCCAGACTGCTGTTATAGGAGGGCTTCAGACTACACATCCAGACTGCTGTTATAGGAGGGCTCCAGAATACATATCCAGACTGCTGTTATAGGGGGGGGCTCCAGACTACACATCCAGACTGCTGTTATAGGGGGGCTCCAGACTACACATTCAGACTGCTGTTATAGGGGGCTCCAGACTACACATCCAGACTGCTGTTATAGGAGGGCTCCAGACTACACATCCAGACTGCTGTTATAGGGGGGCTCCAGACTACACATTCAGACTGCTGTTATAGGGGGCTCCAGACTACACATCCAGACTGCTGTTATAGGGGGGCTCCAGACTACACATCCAGACTGCTGTTATAGGAGGGCTCCAGACTACACATCCAGACTGCTGTTATAGGAGGGCTCCAGACTACACATCCAGACTGCTGCTATAGGGGGGCTACAGACTACACATCCAGACTGCTGTTATAGGAGGGCTCCAGACTACACATCTAGACTGCTATTATAGGGGGGCTCCAGACTACACATCCAGACTGCTGTTATAGGGGGGCTCCAGACTACATATCCAGACAGCTGCTATAGGGGGCTCCAGACTACACATCCAGACTGCTGTTATAGGGGGGGCTCCAGACTACACATCCAGACTGCTGTTATAGGGGGGCTCCAGACTACACATTCAGACTGCTGTTATAGGGGGCTCCAGACTACACATCCAGACTGCTGTTATAGGGAGGGCTCCAGACTACACATCCAGACTGCTGTTATAGGAGGGCTCCAGACTACACATCCAGACTGCTGTTATAGGAGGGCTCCAGACTACACATCCAGACTGCTGCTATAGGAGGGCTCCATACTAGACATCTAGACTGCTATTATAGGGGGGCTCCAGACTACACATCCAGACTGCTGTTATAGGGGGCTCCAGACTACACATCCAGACTGCTGTTATAGGAGGGCTCCAGACTACACATCCAGACTGCTGTTATAGGAGGGCTCCAGACTACACATCCAGACTGCTGTTATAGGAGGGCTCCAGACTACACATCCAGACTGCTGTTATAGGAGGGCTCCAGAATACATATCCAGACTGCTGTTATAGGGGGGGCTCCAGACTACACATCCAGACTGCTGTTATAGGGGGGCTCCAGACTACACATTCAGACTGCTGTTATAGGGGGCTCCAGACTACACATCCAGACTGCTGTTATAGGAGGGCTCCAGACTACACATCCAGACTGCTGTTATAGGGGGGCTCCAGACTACACATTCAGACTGCTGTTATAGGGGGCTCCAGACTACACATCCAGACTGCTGTTATAGGGGGGCTCCAGACTACACATCCAGACTGCTGTTATAGGAGGGCTCCAGACTACACATCCAGACTGCTGTTATAGGAGGGCTCCAGACTACACATCCAGACTGCTGCTATAGGGGGGCTACAGACTACACATCCAGACTGCTGTTATAGGAGGGCTCCAGACTACACATCCAGACTGCTGTTATAGGGGGGGCTCCAGACTACACATCCAGACTGCTGTTATAGGGGGGCTCCAGACTACACATTCAGACTGCTGTTATAGGGGGCTCCAGACTACACATCCAGACTGCTGTTATAGGAGGGCTCCAGACTACACATCCAGACTGCTGTTATAGGAGGGCTCCAGACTACACATCCAGACTGCTGTTATAGGAGGGCTCCAGACTACACATCCAGACTGCTGCTATAGGAGGGCTCCAGACTACACATCCAGACTGCTGCTATAGGGGGGCTACAGACTACACATCCAGACTGCTGTTATAGGAGGGCTCCATACTAGACATCTAGACTGCTATTTTAGGGGGGCTCCAGACTACACATCCAGACTGCTGTTATAGGGGGCTCCAGACTACACATCCAGACTGCTGTTATAGGAGGCTCCAGCCTACAAAGTCCATTAACATATATATTTCTGATCTTCCACCACCAGGGCGGCGCGATTGTTCCATCACTTTCCAGGACACAGATAACATATGATGTCCGCTTCCATTAAAAGGATATTTTGGATTTATTAGCAATGTACTATTCCGTACTTCACACAAGAAAACCATCACGCTATTTAGGTCACTGCACTAATAGGGCAGAAATCCACGGCGGGCGCAGGAAATGCCAGACATGAATTACATCTCAATGGACTTCGCTTCCAGTACACAAACTGCAGCCTTAAAATAGAGCAGCTCCAGCTGGTTACTATTAAAAGACCAAACTCCAAACACATCACCCTGAGAAGAGTTTAGCTGGAGAACGACAGTGTGAGGGGAGGATCACAAATAGTCTGACTACATTTTAGATTAAAGGTGCAAACCCCTGACCCATCAACACCAATTTAATGTATAACTAAGGTTAAAAGGGTATGAACACTTTTGCAGTCAAATTATTATTTTTTTCCCAGTATAATGAAAAATTTATCTTAACTTCACAGTGGTTATTTTTTTGTGTATACAGCTCCCATGAAAAGCTTTGTGTTTTTATGGTTACAGACAGCAAAAAAAACTAACAAACAATTGCAAAGCTAGAAGGAATAGCTAAAACTAGAGAAGACAGAGAAAGGATTCAGAAGGATCTAGAGGAACTTGAACAATGGGCAGCGACTTATAAAAAAATATTTGACAGGGAGAAATGCAAGATTCCACATCTGGGCAAGAAGAACAAAAATTACATCTACAAAATGGGAGGAATAGAACTAAGCAACAGCACGTGTGAAAAAGACTTGGGTATACTAATAGATCACAGACTGCACATGAGTCAACACTGTGATGCAGCAGCAAAAAAGGCAAACACAGTTTTGGGATGTATTAAGAGAAGCATAGAGTCTAGGTCACGTGAAGTAATCATCCCCCTCTACTCATCTGGATACTGTGTCCAGTTTTGGCCACATTTTAAAAAAGACATAAAAAAACTGGAGCAAGTACAGAGAAGAGCTACCAGGATGGTGTGCGGACTGCAAACTACATCCTACGAGGGACGGTTAAAGGATCTGGACATGTTTAGCTTGCCACAGGTGGCCATGATAGACGATGAGTTCTCCTTCAATGGAAGTCTTCAAACAGAGGCTGGACAGACATCTGTCTGAGATGGTTTAGTGAATCCTGCATTGAGCAGGGGTCTGGACCAGATGACCCTGGAGGTCCCTTCCAACTCTACCATTCTATGATGATGAACAAACCTGCCGTTTTGGATGTGACAAGAGTAGAAGACGCAAAAGAAATAAAGATAAGTGAAAACTCCCATCAGAGGTAGATTTGATAAGAACAAGGAGACCATAAATGTCATCTCACCTTTGCCAGTCGGGCTCGTTTGATCAAGTCATTGAGTTTTCTAAGTGCTGTGTTACGTGGAAGGCTCTGCCTGTCTCTGAACAGATCCTGCTCCTCTGCCTCAAACAGTTTGCGGTTGTCAGGAATGAGCAGCGGGTGTGACCAGAAAGATCCGATGTAGACCCTGATCACCTCCGGAGTGTTGACAATTTTCCCCAAGGACCACATAAGAGCGCCGTAAACCCTCATCAGCTGCTGGGTCTCTATCTGATCCGCCTTGTTTAGGACCACGCGCATTTTGTCCTCGTGGTTCTTCAAGGCTTTGATGACTTCTGAGAACTCATTGGAGATGTCCAGCTTGTGGGCATCAAAAAGCAGAATGATGCGGTCAACTCTTTCGGCAAACCATTCTAACACTGCTGCAAAATCATAACCTGGAATGTCGAGAGTAAATTACATTGTTATACAAGAAGCTGGTCAACTGAGGGCTGTGATGTCATCTCTTAAAGGGAATCCATCAAACTATGTACAGTACAGACCAAAAGTTTGGACACACCTTCTCATTTAAAGATTTTTCTGTATTTTCATGACTTTGAAAATTGTACATTCACACTGAAGGCATCAAAACTATGAATTAACACATGTGGAATTATATACTTAACAAAAAAGTGTGAAACAACTGAAAATATGTCTTATATGCTAGGTTCTTCAAAGTAGCCACCTTTTGCTTTGATGACTGCTTTGCACACTCTTGGCATTCTCTTGATGAGCTTCAAGAGGTAGTCACCGGAAATGGTCTTCCAACAATCTTGAATGAGTTCCCAGAGATGCTTAGCACTTGTTGGTCCTTTTGTCTTCACTCTGCGGTCCAGCTCACCCCAAACCATCTCGATTGGGTTCAGGTCTGGTGACTGTGGAGGCCAGGTCATCTGGCATAGCACCCCATCCCTCTCCTTCTTGGTCAAATAGCCCTTACACAACCTGGAGGTGTGTTTGGGGTCATTGTCCTGTTGAAAAATAAATGATGGTCCAACTAAACGCAAACCGGATGGAATAGCATGCCGCTGCAAGATGCTGTGGTAGCCATGCTGGTTCAGTATGCCTTCAATTTTGAATAAATCCCCAACAGTGTCACCAGCAAAGCACCCCCACACCATCACACCTCCTCCTCCATGCTTCACAGTGGGAACCAGGCATGTAGAGTCCATCCGTTCACCTTTTCTGATTCGCACAAAGACACGGTGGTTGGAACCAAAGATATCAAATTTGGACTCATCAGACCAAAGCACAGATTTCCACTGGTCTAATGTCCATTCCTTGTGTTCTTTAGCCCAAACAAGTCTCTTCTGCTTGTTGCCTGTCCTTAGCAGTGGTTTCCTAGCAGCTATTTTACCATGAAGGCCTGCTGCACAAAGTCTCCTCTTAACAGTTGTTGTAGAGATGTGTCTGCTGCTAGAACTCTGTGTGGCGTTGACCTGGTCTCTAATCTGAGCTGCAGTTAACCTGCGATTTCTGAGGCTGGTGACTCGGATAAACTTATCCTCAGAAGCAGAGGTGACTCTTGGTCTTCCTTTCCTGGGGCGGTCCTCATGTGAGCCAGTTTCTTTAAATGAGAAGGACTGTCCAAACTTTTGGACTGTACTGTATATGTACATGTAACTCTTTCATCGACATGTCCAGCAATACCTTTACATGGCCCGTCTGAACCTTTGTTACTGAGAAGCTAGTGCTTTAAGTGATATGCGATTGACATGCAAATGAAGCTGAAGAGCTATGAAAGATCTGAAGCCTCTGTCACTCCAGCTCTATTTCCACTCTCCCACTGCTTGGCTGACAACCTCTATACTGTGTGACTTCAGTCAAGCAGGAGGCAGAGGCGCTGGGTGGGGAATAGAGCTGGAGTGACAGAGGCCTCAGATCTACCATAGCTCTTTCTCAGTAACAGGGGACAGGCTGGCCATGTAAAGGTATTGCCAGGCTTGAGATACATGTGCATATAAATAGTTTGGGGTATAAAATCCTGCTGACAGATTCCCTTTAAAGAGATCCTCTACCTAAACATAATTGTTGTTTATATTTTATTATTATTGTTGTTATGAGAGTAAGAAATAAATATTGGTTAAGTAATACTGATCCTTCACAGAAACCATCTGTTAATGGATCTTTTATTCTTATTATTTACAGAACTGTGCAAAACTCTTAGGCAGGTGTGAAAAGAATGCTGCAAAGTAATAATGCTTAAAAAATAGAAGTGTTAATAGTTTATTTTTTATCAATTAACAAAATGTAAAGTCAAAGAACAAAAGTGAAATGTAAATCCCATCACTATCTGGTGACCGCCTGTCGCCTTCATCAATCCTTCTCAGTCTCAGATATTAAAGATACTCGGCAGGAGGTTGTTCCAAACATCTTGTAGCACTGACCCCAGATCTTCTGTGTATGAGTTTTGTGCAGATCCTTCATGTGATTGCAGACAGGCTGGATGATTTTGAGATCAGGGCTCCAGGGCCAGATCGTCACTTCCAGGACTTCTCACTCTTGATGACATTGGCTGGACGTTGGGGGCTGTTGTCCAGCCGCAGAATAGATCTGGAGCCAAATCAGGCACCGCAGTGACTGGAGCCTCAGGCTGAGAACCGTGATTTCCCTATATAGTGCAATATTGTGTAATTGCATTATATAGTATAAGTGATCGAGCGATTGCAAGTTCAAGCCCCCGAAAAAGACTGAAAAAAACAACAACTTACAACTCGTCCAACAAAAAAAAAAATAGCCCTCAAATGGCTGTGTCAGTGGAAAAATAAAAAAGTAATAGCTCCTGGAACAAGGGGAGGAAAAACTAAAGTGCAAAAATAAAAAGGTCCTGCGTTGTTAAGATTTAAAGTGGTTTTATAAGAACATCTAATTGGTGTTGCAAAGATAAGAAATAAATATTTCTTAAGTAATTGTGAGATGGAAACCATCAACAAGCTGCTGTTGATGTATCTTGTATCCTTATATATGGCACATTATAATGTCCAGTCCTGCTGTGTATTAATGTGGGTCTGATAGATGTTCCTAAGAAACCACCAGACCAACATAACACATAGGTAGTAAGTAGTAAGGATAGCATATAAATATGGGGTAAATAATTCAGATACGTTTGCTATCTGGAATCCATCAGCAAGCTGCTGTTGTTGGAGCTTTTATTGTTATTATGTATGCCTAGCACATTCTGGTGTCCTGCTGTGTATGGCTGTTGGTCTGGTGGCTTATTATAAGTTTTAGAGACAGCCGGGCAGCTTCCTTACTCTCATAGATTTCAATGGAGACAGCAGAGTATGTGAGGCCACCTCTGCATTGGGTCTTCTATCTGTGACTGCCGTCCACTACTTGGGTGTACCCCCTCTAATATCTCTTCCTTAGGGTCTCAGACGGTATCCCTCCAGACATTTATGGCATGTCTTCTGCCTGAAATTGCAAAAACCTCTATAATACACCCTCTTCCCCCCATGTATGTACAATTTACGTTATTAATATGTTAGCCAGACCAGTTCAGAATAAGAATACAGAAAAACCATAAAGAGGTCCGTCATCAGCAGTTCACCTATTTGCTGATGTGTTTCAGGTCCCCCAAAAATTGTTTTCTACGCTGTAAAAAAAAACAAAAAAGCAACAAAATCAAGTAAAAAAAAAACTACTGGAGATGCAGATGCTGGATTCTATATCTGCAGCCTAGAGCCCATGTTAAATCGATTTACTATGTGTAGAAAAATAGTTGAAGGTATAAATTAACTTTTAATGCAAATTAAATGGTAAAGGGTTATTTCCATCCAAAAATGTTTTGGCATAATCTACAAAACATCATTCTATGTCTATATTGGGATTATAACATACAGATTGACATATCTCCTCATAGACATAGAGGTAAATAATAAAACATTTCATGCCTGCAGCCACCACTAGAGGGCGCTTACTACATGATTAACTATCTTTATCTATGGTGTAGATATGGTTGCTCACTATGATGGGCTAGGCTTACAGCTATTTTTTATGGTACTTTATAGTATGAAGTGCAACTCCGGAGGACAAACTTTTGCTTGGAATTGAACCCCCTGCAAATTTCATTTACCAGAATATTCACATCGACACTTCTGATATATTACTTAGGTGGACAAGTCCTTTAAATGTGTCAACTAGTCACATCCCAGTAGGTTTGTTGGTCCTGATGGTTTTGGGCTCATGCCGAGGACACACACAGTATGTTTCCTGTGCTGCTGGTCATCAGTG
Organism: Phyllobates terribilis; assembly: GCF_046119375.1. Lineage (NCBI taxonomy): Eukaryota > Metazoa > Chordata > Amphibia > Anura > Dendrobatidae > Phyllobates > Phyllobates terribilis. The sequence goes on along the minus strand of NW_027362763.1, from coordinate 677,145,850 downwards.
AGGCAGCTAGCTGGGTGACAGAAGGGGGGGGTAGAGGGAAGAGTGCCAGGGAGGCTAGTCCTGATCTGGCACACCCCAATAAGTTTGCAAAGTTGGTAGATGAGGGGGGTGACGGTACAGGGGTAGCACTGCTGCAGCAAGGCATGTCCTCTGAAAGCCAGAGGAGTGTCAGCTCCAGTAACGAGGGAAATAGGAGAGCAGGGCAGGCCAGGCAGGTGCTGGTAGTGGGGGACTCAATTATTAGGGGAACAGATAGGGCAATCTGTCACAAAGACAGGGATCGTCGCTCGAGTCCGGCACATCGCTGATCGGGTTGACAGATTACTGGGAGGGGCTGGTGAGGACCCAGCGTTCATGGTGCACATTGGCTCAAATGACAAAGTTAGAGGTAGGTGGAAGGTCTTTTAAGATGATTTCAGGGAATTAGGCTGCAAGCTGAAAGCAAGGACCTCCAAGGTGGTATTCTCTGAAATACTACCGGTACCACGCGCCACGCCAGAGAGGCAATGGGAGATTAGGCAGATAAATAAGTGGCTCAAGAACTGGTGTAGGAAGGAGGGATTTGGGTTCCTGGAGAACTGGGCCAACTTCTCAGTTGGCTACAGACTCTACGCTAGGGACCGGCTGCACCTCAATGGGGAGGGTGCAGCTGTGCTGGGGGAGAAAATGGCTAGAAGGTTGGAGGAGTGTTTAAACTAGGGATTGGGGGGAGGGTATTCATTTTATAGGTGGGGAAGATAGTGCAGATAGTGACCTGGGCACAAATAAAGAAATTGTGGGTGGGGTTAGAACAGTCAATAAAGTAAGAAGGAATAGAGGTACAGAGAGATATATAAAATGCATGTACGCTAATGTCAGAAGCCTCACCAACAAAATAGAGGAATTAGAATTAATTTTGTTGGAAAATAATGATGACATGGTGCGGATATCTGAGACATGGCTGGACGAGAGCAATGACTGGGCAGTTAATTTACAGGGCTATAGTCTGTTCAGAAATGACCGCACAAACAAGCGAGGGGGGGGGTGTTTGTTTATTTGTAAAATCATCCTTAAAACCCATATTGCGGGAGGATATATGTGAAGCTAATGGAAATGTAGAGTCCCTGTGTTAGGAGGGCGGTTGCAGACAACTTTAATAAAATGGAACGCAACCGACCCTGGGGTCCGCGATGCAGTCTGGTGGGCTGCTGCCGAACACTTTCCGGGTGGAAAGGAAAGCAACCAACTTAAATGAGAACCCTTCCGTGTTATAGCACACGGCAACAGGTATAGCGGTACGCTCTATCTACGTTAACCGCTTAAAGAAATTAACCCTTCAGTGTTAAAGCACACGGAACGGGTAATGCGGTACGCTCAATTACGTTAACCGCAAGGATGCTACACAGTAGGAATTGGCGCTAATGTGTGGGTGAGATTCCCGCTGGGTACACGTGCACTCAGCCGGCGTGCTACCGGTCTGAGAAGACACGCTCTAAATAGCTTACAGGCGGTGTCGGGAGTACGGCTGTCTGCAGACGGAACGGGGTGTAAGGCGAACCCCCTTGTCTGAGACAACTGTCAGCCTAAGCTACCTGCCTCCCTCCAGCTAAGGCTGCCTACCCCAGCTAACCTGTCAGCTTAAAGGTTTGGCTCTTCAAGGAGCTCAATAATAAAACGTGCTCACCACAACTACTAGCTCAAATGATCTGAGCGCGCAGCCATGTTTGTGGGCGGGCCTTTTAAAGACTAAGCCCTGCCCAGCGATGTGCCATTGGTGACGTTACCCGTGGACCAATCAGGCGATGCCAGGTCACTGGGTCAGGTGGGTGCCAACCCACCAATCATGATCTGCCAGGTCACGGACATGCTCAGTGCGGCGAATCCTGGACTTAGACTCCACAAGCCCTGTCTCCGTCGGCAGCCTATGCTTAACACTGCTAGGCACAAACACCTGGGAGACAATCTGCACGGCTTGTGGAGCAGCTAGGCGTTGGGGCTGACAATGATGCTGAGCAGCATCAGCCCTGGCTGGCCTGAAATGGGAGACCACAGAAGGTCCTGGACCCATTTCGAATCCAGCCACAGACCGACGCCTAACATCCTCTCCACTTGACGCTCATTTTCCTCCATGAGCCGGGGGGCTAGAATGTGGTCCACCGGATCACAAAGAGGATTCACGGAACCGTGACCCCTCCGGTGTACAGGGTACCCCTTTTTAATGCGGGGAGCAGCATGACAACAAGTGACAACCGGTTCTCTATGTGTGGAATCTTTCACGGGTGACAGATGGAAAAGACCCGCCGGTCTCTGGTGGAAAGATTTATCTCTCGCAGTGACGGGACACGCGTGAACAAAGTCCTTGACGTCCTGACGCCACCGGGGCCACCAATAGGAGCGTTGAAGGAACTTAGTGGTACGTTTGACCCCCAGGTGGGCTCTGAGCTTAGGGGCATGAGCCCAGGAGAGCACCATATTCCGTAGATTAGGGGAAACAAACGTCCTCCCTGACAGAACCAGGTTGGAGGACACTGCAGCCACCCTCTCCTCCTGACAGTTCTTTACGACATAATCTGAAAAGACCCGAGTCCTGGAGACAGACAAGGAATCTGTACCGGGTGTCGCAATGATAGGAGGATCAGAGACTACCCTCCGGGTGACTTTGACCAAACACTGAGATGCACAATTCTCATTCCAAGAAGAAATTGTCCCCGTATTCCAGTCAATGTGTGGAGTATGATAACGTAACCAGGGGAGACCCAATAACACCTCGTCTAATCCACCGGGAATAATAAGAAATGAGATATCCTCCCGGTGGCCCTGAGGAAATGACATGGTGAGAGGAATCGAATGGTGGGTGATTTGTACATCCAGGAGTGGACCATTGGCAACACTAATGTTCATTGGTCTAGAGAATAACTCAACAGGGATGGCATGTCTCTGGGCAAATGTAGATGATAACAAATTGCCATCAGCACCAGAGTCCACCCACGCCTTGGCAGTAACTGCAGAATTACCAAAGGACAATGTCACATTATAAGATAATTTGGAGGAAGAAGTCCCGGAATTTAATACACCTCCTCCAACGGTGGTAAGGCCTACTCGTTTTACTGACTGCTTGGAACCCTTATTTACGGGGTGCTCCAAGAGATGAGCAGGTCGGGAATGAGAGGGACTAGACTCAGTCTGGGTTATATCCATGGCCTCAGGCTCCGGGTCGAGAGTCTTGGGTTTGGGTCTAAAGATGGATTGTGCCAACAGATATTGAGGACTGGCAACCTCCAGCTCTAACTTGTGTTCCGCATGACGCAAGTCTATACGGTCAGTGAGAGATATTAACTCCTCTAGAGAGGCTGGAATCTCTCTGGTAGATAAAGCATCTTTAATATGCCCAGCCAGACCCTTCAAGAACACCGGGATAATCGACCGCTTAGACCAATCCAGTTCAGCCGCTAGGGTTCTGAACTGGATGGCATAGTGGCTGGCGGTGGCCGAACCCTGGACCAACGCAAGAAGCTTAAGAGCCGTATCATGTGTGACCTGAGGACCCAGGAAAACACTTTTTAGGGTCTTAAGGAAAAGACCCGCATTTACTACGACCAGGTCGTTCCGCTCCCATAGAGGAGTAGCCCACTCCAGAGCCCTGTGAGAAAGTAGTGAGATGATATATCCTACTTTGGCTCTTTCGGAGGGGAACCGTGCCTCCATCATTTCCAAATGAATGGAGCATACATTAATAAAACCCCTGCAGAGTTTACTATCTCCAGAAAATTTCTCTGGGAAAGCAAAACTGGGTAATGGGGCACTTGCAGTGGTTGCAGTATTCACCGCTGTCGAGTTAATAATATTGGCTGCAAGAGTAGCTGCCTGGGTCGCTACTGCAGTGATATCAGCGACCGGGACAGCTTGTTCCAGAGATTTAAGTCTGGCATCCAGTTGCTGTATAAACCGCTGCAGTTGTTGATTGTCGGCCATGTTCGGCAAGACCCTGGCGCTCAGATACTGTTAGGAGGGCGGTTGCAGACAACTTTTATAAAATGGAACGCAACCGACACTGGGGTCCGCGATGCAGTCTGCTGGGCTGCTGCCGAACACTTTCCGGGTGGAAAGGAAAGCAACCAACTTAAATGAGAACCCTTCCGTGTTATAGCACACGGCAACGGGTATAGCGGTACGCTCTATCTACGTTAACCGCTTAAAGAAATTAACCCTTCAGTGTTAAAGCACACGGAACGGGTAATGCGGTACGCTCAATTACGTTAACCGCAAGGATGCTACGCAGTATGAATTGGCGCTAGTGTGCGGATGAGATTCCCGCTGGGTACACGTGCACTGAGCCGGCGTGCTACCGGTCTGAGAAGACACGCTCTAAATAGCTTACAGGCGGTGTCGGGAGTACGGCGTCTGCAGACGGAACGGGGTGTAAGGCGAACCCCAATGTCTGAGACAACTGTCAGCCTAAGCTACCTGCCTCCCTCCAGCTAAGGCTGCCTACCCCACCTAACCTGCCAGCTTAAAGGTTTGGCTCTTCAAGGAGCTCAATAATAAAGCGTGCTCACCACAACTACTAGCTCAAATGATCTGAGCGCGCCGCCATGTTTGTGGGCGGGCCTTTTAAAGGCTAAGCCCTGCCCAGCGACGCGCCATTGGTGACGTTACCCGTGGACCAATCAGGCGATGCAGGTCACCGGGTCAGGTGGGTGCCAACCCACCAATCATGATCTGCCAGGTCACGGACATGCTCAGTGCGGCGAATCCTGGACTTAGACTCCACAAGCCCTGTCTCCGTCGGCAGCCTATGCTTAACACTGCTAGGCACAAATACCTGGGAGACAATCTGCACGACTTGTGGAACAGCTAGGCGTTAGGGCTGAAAATGATGCTGAGCAGCATCAGCCCTGGCTTGCTTAAAATGGGAGACCACTGAAGGTCATGGACCCTTTTTGAATCCAGCCACAGACTGACGCCTAACACCATTTGGGTGGAGATAAGGGGAGGGGAAAAAATAACAAATTACTGATAGGGGTTTGTTATGAGTCTCCAAAAATAATGGAAGCAGGGGAGAATATCTTTATAAAGCTAATAGATGATGCAGCACCTCAAGGAGAAGTCATTATTATGGGGGGCTTCAACTACCCTGTAATACATTGGGGGACAGAAACATGTAGTTCAAGCAAAGGAAATAGGTTTTTGACTACTATGAGAGACAATTACCTTTCACAACTGGTTCAGGACCCAACAAGAAGGGGGGCACTGCTAGACCTAATATTAAACAATAGGCCAGACCGCATATCAAACATACGAGTAGGGGGTCACTTGGGTAATAGTGATCACAAAATAATACGTTTTCAGGTCACCTTTAATAAGATGTGTAGTAGAGGGGTTACAAGGACACTAAACTTCGGGAAGGCAAATTTCCAACGGTTGAGAGATGATCTCAGTGCAATAAACTGGGACGATATCCTGAGACAGAAAAACTACACAAAGCAAATGGGAGACATTTATTAGCATCCTGAATAGGACCTGTGCACAATATACACCCTATGGGAATAAACATGCTAGAAATAGGAGGAAACCACTATGGCTAAATAGAGCTGTAAGGGGCGCAATAAGTGACAAAAAGAAAAACATTTAGTGAACTAAAGCAAGTAGGTAGTGATGAGGCATAAATATAGAAAATTAATTAAAATTCTGTAAAAACCAAATCAAGGCAGCAAAGATTGAGGCAGAGAGAATCATTGCCAGAGAAAGTAAAAATAACCCCAAAATATTCTTTAACTACATAAATAGTAAAAAACTAAAAAAAGATAGTGTTGGCCCCCTTAAAAATAGTCTGGGTGAAATGGTGGATGAGGATGAGGAAAAAGCCAATATGCTAAATGATTTTTTTTCAACCGTATTTACACAAGAAAATCGCATGAGAGAAAACATGATTAGTGATGACAAGAATTCTCCATTAAATGTCACTTGCTTAACCCAGCAGGAAGTACGGCGGCGTCTAAAAATCACTAAAGTTGACAAATCCCCGGGCCCAGATGGGATACACCTGCGAGCAGGGTCGGACTGGGCTGGCGGGGTCCCGGGAATTTTCCCAGTGGGCCCCGCCCCCTGCTGCAGAGGAGAGGGGGAGAAGAGAATGTAAAAAAAAACCTGCGGTTTTAAGGGGCACGGGCCCTTTAAAAGCGCAGGCACAGTGTATGCAGGGACGCGCGCACGCGGCGTTCATTACCTGAACCACCGCGGTGCACGTCCCAGTGAAGCAGCTGGAGCTGCGCGTCTCCCTTTGCCGGCTGACGTATGACGTCATCGTCATGCGCCTGCTGTGAAGGAGGCGTGCAACTCAGCCGCCGGAGAAGGAGGACACCGCACGGGAGCGCTGGAAGGTAAGAAGTATCTATGTGTCTGTGTGTGTGTGTGTATATGTATATGAGTGGATGCAGAATGAGATGGGCCCCTGGCTGTACACACAAAGGGGGGCCCGGCTGGACACACAAAGGGGAGCCCTGGCTAGACACACAAGGGGGAACCCTGGATGGACACACAAGGGGAAGCCCTGGATGGACACACAAGGGGGACCCTGGCTAGACACACAAGGGGGGACCCTGGCAGGACACTCAAGGGGGAGCCCTGGCTGGACACTCAAGGGGGAGCCCTGGCTGGACACACAAGGGGGAACCCTGGCTGGACACACAAGGGGGAACCCTGGCTGGACACACAAGGGAGAACCCTGGCTGGACACAAATGGGGGAACCCTGGCTGGACACACAAGGGGGAGGCCCAGCTGGACACACAAGGGGGGAGGCCCGGCTGGCCAGCTGGGCAAACAAGGGGAGGGCCCAGCTGGGCACACAAGGGGGTGCCCTGGCCGGACACACAAGGGGGAACCCTGGCTGGACACACAAGGGGGAACCCTGGCTGGACACAAAAGGGGGAACCCTGGATGGACACACAAGGAGGAACCCTGGCTGGACACAAAAGGGGAACCCTGGCTGGACACAAAAGCAGGAACCCTGGCTGGACACACAAGGGGGGTGGCTCGGATGGACACACAAGTCGGGAGGCCCGGCTGGGCACACAAGGGGGGGCCAGCTGGGCACACAAGGGGAGCCCTGGCAGAACACTCAAGGGGGAACCCTGGCCGGACACTCAAGGGGGAACCCTGGATGGACACACGAGGGGGGAGCCCGGCTGGACACACGAGGGGGGGCTGGCTGGATACATTAAGGGGGGGAGCCTGGCTGGACACATAAGTGGGGGGAGCCTGGCTGGACACAAGGGGGGGAGCCTGGATGGACACCTAAGGGGGGGAGCCTGGCTGGACACATAAGGGGGGAGCCTGGCTGGACACATGGGAAAGGGGGGCAGGATGGGATATATGGGAGGGCAGGCTGGACACATGGAGGCCAGGATGGATATGTGGGGGGGGATGGATATATGGGGGGCCGGATATATGGGGGGCGGGGCAGGCTGGACACATGATGGCGAGGATGGATATGTGGGGGGGCAGGCTAGACACATGGGGGGCTATGATAAATATGTGGGGGGGCAGGCTCGATACATGTGAGCTAGGATAAATATATGGAGGGGCCACGCTGGACTTATGGGGGCCAGAAGGGATATATGTGGGGGTGTCAGGATGGATATATGCAGGGGGGAAGGGCAGGATGGATATATGAGGGGGCAGGCTGCACATATGGAGGCCAGGATGGATATATGGGGGGGCAGGCTGGGAACATGGAGGCCAGGATGGATATATTTGGGGGGCAGGCTAGACACGTGGAGGCCAGGATGGATATGTAGGGGGGCAGGCTGGACACATGGAGGCCAGGATGGATATATGGGGGGCAGGCTGGACACATGGGGCTTTAGGACGGATATATGGGAGGGGGCAGGCTGGAGACATGGAGGCCAGGATGGATATATGGGGGGGAAGGCTGGAAACATGGAGGCCAGGATGGATATATTGGGGGGGCAGGCTGGACACGTGGAGGCCATTACAGATATATGGGGGGCAGGCTGGAAACATGGAGGCCAGGATGGATATGTGGGGGGGGGCAGGCAGGCCACATGGGGGACTAGGATGGCTATATGGGAGGGGGCAGGCTCGATAAACGTGGGCTAGGATAAATATATGGAGGGATCATACTGGACATATAGGGGCCAGAAGGGATATATGGGGGGGTGTCAGGATGGATATATGCAGGGAAGAGGGGGCCAGGATGGATATATGGGGGTGCCAGGCTGAACAAGGGACTTAATTACTGTTTGGGGCCAGATTGAGGAACATACTTTATTAGTTTATGGTGGCCAGTGGGGAACATTATTATTTTAGAGTCCAATTAGGGACATTATTACTTCTGTAACATAATTTCCTTTTTAGGAAATTGTTTTCCATGGGATGGGACAAAACAGGGCTCCTGTTACTGTGCAGGGCGGCACTATATCGCTTTTTTTCTTCAACTGGTGTAGTGTAGATGACTCGCCCCCTGGGCCGTGGGGCACCCGGAGCCGAATCTCTCTGTGTAATGCTGGGGGTTGTAGTCTCCGTGGCGGCGACCCGGTTCCGTGGCTCAGGGCGGTCAAACCAGTGGCGGATCTGTTTATTTGGGTTTTGATGTTTAAGTGTCCGACTACGCCACCCGTGGATTGCGGTCACTGAGAACCGCAGCTGAGGGGCAGACCACTGAGGCTGATGTTGTGTGCGCAGCAGAGGGTAGTATAACTCCCCACGGGAGGAGTATAGCCTCAGGGCAGTGAGTGTAGATGATGGGGGTGATGGTGCGCGGGAGCAACAGTAATGACTCAGAGTCCAGTGATGCAGTCCAAGGTCTTTACTCAAAGTTTTACACTCCAAGCCAATTCTGCCGGCAATGGCTTCCCACGTCGTGCTGTGCTCACCAGGCGAGGGGCTCAGCCGACTCCCAGGTACCTTTGGAGTGCTTTTCAGAACCCCCTTAGTGTGTCCTTTCTCTGGCCTGTCGTACCCCACAAGTGACCACGTTTCTGTCCAGCTGCCTAGGGCCTTGGCGGGCAAACGTATGTTCCGTTTCCCTGGGTCCTATGTGGTGCTTTCCTAACGGGTGTAGTGAGGGGCTGTGACACGTGCAATGCCACAGCCTCCGGTTTCTAGCTGAGGGTAGTTGCTCTCCTCCACTAGCTGAGGGATCCGGATCCCTTACTTGGCCTGACCCCCTACTCTGGTAGCGGCGGGCGTATGGTGGCGACTGGCCCGTCCGTACCCCTGGGGTCCCTTCACTCCACTCCTGGAGTCTCCTTCTCTTCTCTCCTCTCTCCTTTCCAGGGCTCAGGCCTTGTGACTAGGCCTGCCCGCGGAGCAGAGCTCATACAGAGCCTCTGCTCCAGTCACTTCTCTCTAAGCTCAGCCCTGACTCTAAGATGGTGCCCACCTTATATACTCCTTTTCCTAGTGCACCCTGGATCTACTCTCCCCACCCACACACTACCAGGTTCCCCCTTTCTAGGTGTTCCCTCCCCACTCCAGCCAGGGACAGGGACTGTCATGCTCTCTTAGGAGCATATCGGTCGCCCTGTCCCCCGGAAATGTGGTGTAGTGCATGTGGGTGTTAGGGTCCTGTGCCACAGTCCATCCTTACCTGAAAGTGAGATATCACACCTCTGCGTGAGATGCAATACCTCTGTAGCGACCAAACCCTCGGGGCGCTACATAGAAGTCGGGGGGGAGTGGGAATATTCTCTAGAAGAGATCAGTTATTGATAACTGTGTGTTATTTTCTGCAGAGATGATTCCTGGCTGGAAGAAGTGATGGCCGTCTGTGCCAGACGGAGAAGAAAAGTGAAGATGAAGGACTTCACCTAGAGACATCACTGGTGAGTCAGTGTGTTACATGTACACTTACACTACACACGTGGTCAAAATTGTTGGTACCCCTCGTTTAATGAAAGAAAAACCCACAATGGTCACAGAAATAACTTGAATCTGACAAAAGTAATAATAAATTAAAAATCTATAAAAATGATCAAATGAAAGTCAGACATTGCTTTTCTGCTTCCACAGAATTTAAAAAAAAATTAAACTGATGAAATCGGCCTGGACAGAAATGATGGTTCTTCTTAACTTAATATTTTGTTGAACAACCTTTTGAGGCAATCACTGCAATCAAACGATTCCTGTAACTGTCAATGAGACTTCTGCACCTCTCGACAGGTATTTTGGCCCACTCCTCATGAGTAAACTGCTCCAGCTGTCTCGTGTTTGAAGGTTGCCTTTTCCAGATGACATGTTTCAGCTCTTTCTAAAGATGCTCAATAGGATTTAGGTCAGGGCTCATAGAAGGCCACTTCAGAATAGTCCAATGTTTTCCTCTTGGCCATTCTTGGGTGTTTTTAGCTGTGTGTTTTGGGTCATTATCCTGTTGCAAGATCCACACTGGGCAGCACATTTCTCTCTAGAATCCCTTGATAGTCTTGAGATCTCATTGTACCCTGCACAGATTCAAGACACCCTGTGCCAGATGCAGCAGACCAGCCCCAGAACATAAAAGAGACTTCTCCATGTTTCACAGTAGGGACAGTGTTCTTATCTTGATATGCTTCATTTTTCCATCTGTGAACATAGAGCTGATGTGCCTTGCCATAAACTTCCATTTTTGTCTCATCTGTCCATAGGACATTCTCCTAGAAGCTTTGTGGCTTGTGAACATGTAGTTTGGCTAATTCCAGTCTGGCTTTTTTATGATTTTTTTTCAACAATGGTGTTCTCCTTGGTCGTCTCCCATGAAGTTCACTTTAGATCAAACAACGACGGATGGTGTGATCTGACACTGATGTTCCTTGAGCTTGAAGTTCACCTTTAATCTCTTTAGAAGTTATCCTGGGCTCTTTTGTTACCATTCATATTATCCGTCTCTTTGATTTGTTATCAATTTTCCTCCTGCGGCCACGCCCAGGGAGGTTGGCTACAGTCCCATGGATCTTAAATTTCTGAATAATATGTGCAACTGTAGTCACAGGAATATCAAGCTGCTTGGAGATGGTCTTATAACCTTTACCTTTAACATGCTTGTCTATAATTTTCTTTCTAATCTCCTGAGACAACTCTTTCCTTTGCTTCCTCTGGTCCATGTTGAGTGGGGTACACACCATGTCACCAAACAGCACAGTGAGTATCTGTAGCCCTATATACAGGCCCACTGACTGATTACAAGATTGTAGACACCTGTGATGCTAATTAGGGGACACAACTTGATTTAACATGTCCCTTTTGTCACATTATTTTCAGGGGTACCATCATTTCTGTCCAGGCCTATTTCATGAGTTTAATTTTTTTTTAAATTCTGTGGAAGCAGGGTTGAAAAGCAATGTCTGTCTTTCATTTGTTCATTTTCATAGATTTTTAATTTATTATTACTTTTGTCAGATTCAATTTTTTTCTGTGACCATTGTGGGTTTTTCTTTCATTAAACGAGTGGTACCAACAATTTTGACCACGTGTGTATATAGTATATACAGAGCTCCTGTGTATGTCACTGGTGATCACTGTATTACCTATACACTATATACAGAGCTCCTGTGTATAATATCACTGGTGATCCCTGTGTTACCTGTACACTGACACTATTTACAGAGCTCCTGTGTATAATGTCGCTGGTGGTAATAACAGTGTTGTTAGTATTGTGGTTTGTATTCATGATCAGTATTGTACTATTTGGTCACTTTGAGGTGGTAATATATGGTCTGGTCATGGTGTGGCCATATTTGTCCCTTGTATGTGGTATTATTCGGTCACTATCTGGTGGTAATATGTGATCTAGTCATGGTGTAGCGATATTTGTCCCTTTTGTATGTGGTATTATTGGTGTTGATATAGTGGACTGTGTTGTGTATGGCGGTCATTTTGTTCTCTCTGGCTTTCATTATCACCTCTATGCTGACGACACACAGATCTACCTCTCTGGACCCGATATCACCTCCTTACTAACCAAAATCCCACAATGTCTGTCTGCTATTTCATCCTTCTTCTCTGCTAGATTTCTAAAACTTAACATGGACAAAACAGAATTCATCATCTTTCCGCGATCTCATTCAACCCCCCCAACTGACCTATCCATCATAGTCAATGGCTGCCCACTCTCCCCAGTCCGTCAAGCTCACTGCCTTGGGGTAACCCTGGACTCTGAACTCTCCTTCAAACCACATATCCAAGCCCTTTCCACTTCCTGCCGACTCCAACTCAAAAATATCTCCCGGATCCGCACATTCCTCAACCATGAATCTGCAAAAACACTAGTGCACGCCCTCATCATCTCCCGCCTTGACTACTGCAACCTCCTGCTCTGTGGCCTCCCCTCTAACACTCTTGCACCCCTCCAATCCATCCTAAACTCTGCTGCCCGACTAATCCACCTGTCCCCCCGCTATTCCCTGGCCTCTCCTCTCTGTCAATCTCTTCACTGGCTCCCCAGAGACTCCAGTTCAAAACCCTAACCATGACATACAAAGCCATTCACAACCTGTCTCCTCCATATATCTCTGACCTAGTCTCCCGCTACATACCTGCACGCAACCTCCGATCCTCACAAGATCTCCTTCTCTACTCCCCTCTAATCTCCTCCTCCCACAATCGCATACATGATTGCTCCCATGCTCCCCCCCTACTCTGGAACTCTCTACCCCAACACATCAGATTCTAGTCGACTGTGGAAACCTTCAGAAAGAGCCTGAAGACCCACCTCTTCCGACAAGCCTACAACCATCAGTAACCACCGCTCCACCATACCGCTGCACGACCAGCGCTACCCTCACCTGCTGTACCCTCACCCATCCCTTGTAGACTGTGAGCCCTCACGTGCAGGGTCCTCGCTCCTCCTGTACCAGTCGCCGTCAAATTGTGTTCAAGATTATTGTAATTGTTCTTGTATGTATACCCCTTCTTCACATGTAAAGTGCCATGAAATAAATGGCGCTATAATAAATAATAATAAATAATAATAATATTAACTAGGAAAATATTTTTTTCCATTAGGAGTGGCTGCCAAAACCAGGAATGGTTGATAAATGCAGAATTGGTGACTTGTTTCTATTAGCTCTTTCTCTGATTGTTCATCACCTGATTTTGGCTCCCACTCCTGAGAAAAAATACTGATCGAATACTGACCAAATACTGATAGTGGGGCCGTGGCCATAGCGATTAAATACTTGGACCAGAGTGGCAGAGATGCATTTACAGGGGTTCTCCGGTGAAAACAAGTAATCACCTCTCCACAGGATCATTGATCATATTGATTGGTGGGGGTCTGACTGCTTGCACACACCGGCAGAATGTGGAGCTTTTCTCCCCATTAGACTGGAGCGGCATGTGAGATGCGACCACTGATCCATTCATTCGCTCAGTGGCTGTGAGCGCTGCTCTTTTTTGCAAGTCTCTAAGAGAATGAATAGAGCTGCGGTCAGACGTCCCACCTGTCGCTGCATTTTAAAATAGGGATAAGTGTCCTGTCAGGGATGATACTTCCCCATTCTTCCGATAGGTGCGTTTTCCAATGTTCGGACACAAATGCTCAATAAGTGATCACCTATCCTGTAGAGCCCATGGATCTTTGATAACTTGTTTTAACTAGTGTTGAGCGAGTATGTTCTGTTCCGAGTATGCTCGGGCCGAGCTCCGAGTATTTACAGCTGCTCGGTGATATGTTTGAATCGCTCCCGTGTGCGTGATTTGCAACTGTTTGACAGCTTTATTACATGTGAGGAATGTGTAAGAAATAGACATTCCTCACATGTAATAAAACTGTCAAACAGTCGCAAATCATGCACACGGGAGCGATTCAAACATATCACCGAGCAGCTATAAATACTCGGAGCTCGGCCCGAGCATACTCGGTGAAAGGGTTAACAGAACATACTCACTCAACACTAGTTTTAAGCAAAGAAGCCCTTTAATGCAAACATGTACATCCCAGTTAGTGTCGCACAGCAGATGTGCAGGACCCGCCAGTCAATGCTCCACTATAACAGGGATAGCGAATAACAGATATTTGCATATTGCTGTAGGTGGGCCCCTAAAGTTAATTTCCCCTGTGGGCCCCAGACACCCCAGTCCGACCCTGCAAGGAGAACACCCATTGTTGAAAAAAAATCATAAAAAAGCCAGACTGGAATTTGCCAAACTACATGTTGACAAGCCATAAAGCTTCTGGGAGAATGTCCTATGGACAGATGGGACAAATATGGAAGTTTTTAGCAAGGCACATCATCTCTATGTTCACAGACGGAAAAATTAAGCATATCAAGAAAAGAACACTGTCCCAACTGTGAAACATGGTGGGGGCTCTGTTATGTTCTGGGGCTGCTTTGCTGCATCTGGCACAGGGTGTCTTGAATCTGTGCAGGGCACAATGAAATCTCAAGACTATCAAGGGATTCTAGAGAGAAATGTGCTGCCCAGTGTCAGAAAGCTTTGTCTCAGTCGCAGGTCATGGGTCTTGCAACAGGATAATGACTCAAACACACAGCTAAAAACACCCAAGAATGGCTAAGAGGAAAATATTGGACTATTCTGAAGTGGCCTTCTATGAGCCCTGACCTAAATCCTATTGAGTATCTTTGGAAAGAGCTGAAACATGCCGTCTGTGGAAGCCCGGTTGAAAAGCAATGTCTGACTTTCATTTGTTCATTTTCATAGATTTTTAATTTATTATTACTTTTGTCAGATTCAAATTATTTCTGTGACCATTGTGGGTTTTTCTTTCATTAAACGAGGGGTACCAACAATTTTGACCATGTGTGTAATTATATATGTGACGCGCCCCCTGGGCCGTGGGGTACTCGGCAGCCGGGCCTTATGGCTGCTTGCGGGGAATATCACGGTGGCTGGCCCAGGATAGGCACACACACAATAGTTCACTTCAGTACCTTTACTGGTGGTGTTTCAGACACGATCCAGGGCACTGTAGGGTGAAGGGTGCATATCAGGACTCTCCAGTGAGCGGGTGTGGGGCCTCCTGTTTCTTGCCTTTCCTTGATAAGTTTCTGACCTGCCTGGAGCTAGGCCTAACTTGGTTTCTGTCTTGCACCTGCTGATCCTGTGGTAGGGCCTTCTGTTGGAGTACGCACTCCCTGGTCTCCGGGGCCTCCGTGACTCCTGACCCTAGTATAACAGTCAGCGTTTGGTATTCCTGGGACATGTAGTTCGCCAGGGGTTCCGGTTGTTTCTGTTGGGTGTGATGAATTCCTGCAGATGCGGACCCGGTGTCCGGTATATGTTTTTGGGGTGAGCGGGTAAAGCTCCTCTGCCCCCTATGTTGCTCTCTTACTCCACTCGCCTTCGGCCGCGCTCGGGGCCCTCACTAGGCTTCACACGGGCAGTTGGCCTCGCTACTCTTTACCGCTCTTATGGCGTCAGCACGCCTTTGGCTCACTAACCTGAGCTCTATGAGTCTGGACTGGGCTTCACTGCAGGCTAGCAACTGCAGGAGCTGGAACTGGCTCTGTCCCCTGAGGTAACTGTTCTCTAGACCATAGACTCCAGACTCCACAGACTGACTCAGACTCCAGACTGACTGCCTAACTCCACCCTCCAGTATATATATCGCTATCCGGGCTCCCTCTGGTGGTCTGAGGTGGTAGGGTGGAGGTGTGTGAATGCTATGAGTGCCTCTTGTGGAGGAATCCGTCCATGCATCCCTCCGGGATCTGTGGCACCTACGCGCAGCAGGGCACCACATATGTATTAGCTGGGTATCTCCTGTATCTAATAATATATGTACACCTGGTATTACCTGGTTATCTCCTGTATCTAATAATATAGGTACACCTGGTATTACCTGGGTATCTCCTGTATATAATGATATATGTACAGCTGCTATAACCTGGGTATGCTCTGTATATAATGATATATGTACTTTACAGCTGGTACAAGTTGGTATAACCCAGGTATTTTTGCACTGATATGACACATTGTTCTTCGGTCGTGGTGTGGCGCCCCTGAGGGTTCGGTTGCCACAGGGGGGTACTGCATCTTGTCAGGAGGTGTGTCTCCTCTCCCAGGTAAGGATGGTACACCTGTCAGGACCCCAACTCAACACTACACACTCCTGTCCTATGGGGGGCTAATATGCACCAGAGTGCTGCCCCAGCAGATAATGGAGAGGGGTAACCAAAGTTAGGGGGAACCATGTAGTGGGTGAGGGTGAAGGACGCACCATTAGGTTACACTTCTAGTTTCATATATAATAGACAGCCATCTTAAGTTCAAGGTTCTTTGATTTTGGTCTTCACCGCTGAACGTGGCTTTCTGTGATAGAACCTGCAGCCTGTTGAAGACTCACGGTCCTCGTACTCTGGCCTTGAGGCGAGGAGCAGGTGAGAGTTAACGGTTGTCTCTACCCGGTCAAGGTCCCTACTTGAGAAGGCCTGGAGGGGAGCAAAGTAGAAGAGCTCTACAGGCAAAAGGATCCCAGGGAATACGGACGGAGCGGCATACGCCAGCTGTACTCTCCATTCTGGCCTAGTCAGAGGGACTCCTGCTGCAAAAGGGGTACCGGCCCCCGATATCTGACTTTGTTACTTCATGTCTCAGTCGGAGAAGCCCTGAGGCTAAGTGGATCCCACCGGGTGACGGACGGAACAGAATTGCCGCCGTACCCTTGTTCTGTGTATAGCCAGAGGGAGACCCAGCCTTGTAACACGCATCGCACACGGACAGGACAGGTCCAAGGGAGAGTTTAGGAACACGCGGAGGTGCGGGGGTCCTGATTGAAGCATCTGAACTACCGGGGTGTGCCGGACCCTCTTCTCTGGTGGCCGCAGCAAGCCGTGAAGAGCAAGGAGAAGCCTTGCAGCTGACTTCAACCAATGTGAGTAAAGCTTGGAAGACTGCATCCATTGCCTCCGGTCCTTTATTGCAGCGCGACACCACACCACACCACTGTACCCTACTACTACTCCCCTCATCCTCCTGCTTCCTCTGCCCTGAGGCCCTGCTCCGTCTGTGGGGAGTAGTAATGCCGTCGGCTGCCACAACATCCCGCCTCAGAGAACTGCAAGCATCGCTGGTGGAGCATCACCAGACACCACAGGTGGCGTAGTCGAATTAACCACTCATCCTAAGTAGCCCATATTTTTAATGTGTGCGCCCTGGGCACGGACCGGGCCAAGGCAGCGACTGCATCCCCTCTCAACCACTGGCCCGTCGTCCGAGTACACCTTTCCCAGGGCAGGCCTGCGCTACCGAGTAGTGGGTCACACATAAATGGCGTAGTCGGCAGGATTGCGTGACCGCAGCAACGGAAAATGTGATCCCCATTGCCAGCGGGTATTACGCGCCTTTACAACAGACTGTCTTTAACACTCAAGATGGCGCCCGCCCAAGAAGAACAGACGCCATTGTGTGCAAAAAGGACAACCACCCAGCACCTCCCATCGTGGGACAGGCTTCCCCTATGGCGCCAAAAGTGCAGACCACCCCTTGCATTAGAGACTGTCCGCATGGTAGTGTCCGTCAACACGGATGGGATGTCCCAAGGAGTGCCAGTCAGCCAGCCGCCCTGGAGCCGCCCCAAAAGAAGGAGGAGGAAGAAAAAACTAGGTGTGGCCGCAACAGTCCCTGACACTCCACACCCAGCAGCGAGGATGGAAGCAGCACAGGAGAGTTGCTCCAATGCCGCCCCACCAACTGCTGCTCCGCTCGGGATACGGGGAATACGTCTAACCCCGGAGGAGGCCGAGTTCCTCCGTGTGGAGTCGCAGAACCTGACCAGGAGGGTCGCGGAGGCCCAGTGTACGGTGTCCGCAGCGTGGAGAGAGGAGATGCTGCAGAAGATCCGGTCCCGCCGCCAAGGAGCTGCAATCCAAGTCAGCGGAGCAGCAACCCAGGAGGAGGGAGCCTCGAAGGCCGCGTGCAGCCCAGGACGGGGTAAGCAACAAGCCCCTGTACCGGCTGCGAGACGCACAGAGGCCTTAGTGGATCTTATGCCGGCACCCCTATCCCCGGGCGCCGTGAAATGGGAGCAGATTTTTGCCCCAGAGCTGGAGGCCCACGTAGCAGTTAGCGGCGGAGGCCTGCAATGCCTCCCAACTCCCAGTTCAGGAGAGTCTGTGCTAATGGGGGAAATTACCAACGACCCCAACCCGGACTGGTCCGCGTCACCGGAGGACCCGCAGCAGCCTCTGTTAACGCCACTGCCAGCGCCACTGGTTACCTGTCCGGCGGCGGAGGAGATGGCCTGGGACGACCAGGAGGGGGACTTAATGGGCTTCCCCCAGGAGACCCTTGCAGAAGAGCGGCGGAGGAAGGACTTCTGCCGCAAGGAGCTCCTCCAGCTGGATAAGGAGCGGCGGGAGAGGCGCATCCGCTGCGAGCGCCTCGAGGTACGCGCCAAAGCCGCCAAGTCTAAGGCCCACCAGGAGTAGGCCGTGCATCCAAGCCCCAGAGAGGAAGGGGTGATCGTCCGTTTTCACCAGGAGGCGGGATGGGGCTTCATCAGGAGTCCCCAATTCTCCCAGGACGTCGTTGTGAGCCGCAGAGACGTCGAGCCCCATCTGCGGAGAGATCACCCTAGCCGGAGTCTCTACCCGGGTGACTTGGTATCATACACCCGTCATCACGGGGTGTGTCGCTGGTACGCCCTTGATGTACACCGCGTATTCCAGGGAGAGGCCCCTGCGCACCTGCCGGTAGGGGACCGGTCTGGCTCTGTGGGCAAGAACGAGCCTTTCCCAAAATGGAGGTACTTGGACTGAGCGGCCCCCGGAGGCTGTAGCTTTAAGTTGTTTAATGCCATGTTAATTATGTTTTTCCTCCCGGATATAGAGACATTTGTCCCTGCGGACTTGCAGTAGACAGACTCTGTTTGTATATAGTTATGCATCCCTTTAGGTGCTCCCTATTGGTTTTATGCAAAAACCACCTCTACTTCTACCTCAGACCTCAGAAGCAAAACCTGTCTGGAGTGGCTCTCCTGGAGGTCCAACACAGGATCTCCATGTCCTGCAGCCACCCCAGGGCCTACGTTGAGGGTTTGGGACAGGTCCCTCTTGCTGCTGAACTGACTTCTTTTCTACTGCATTTTCTATTAATCTGTCTACTTGCACAATGTCTCTTTGGTCTTTTATACTTTTGTACTATTTATATTGTAACGTTCAAGAATCCGAACCTCCCATAAAAAGAAGATTGTTATTGGTTAAAAAGCATATATAAAAAGTCTGTACCATGCTTTGCTCTCTTTGCAGCCCACGGACGTGCTGTGTTTCACCAGGGGGGAATGTGGCGCCCCTGAGGGTTCGGTCGCCACAGGGGGGTACTGCATCTTGTCAGGAGTTGTGGTGTATCCTCTGCTAGGTAAGGATGGTGCACCTGTCAGGACCCCAATTCAACACTCAACACTACACACTCCTGTCCTATGGGGGGCTAATATGCACCAGAGTGCTGCCCCAGCAGGATAATGGAGAGGGGGAACCAAATTTAGGGGGAACCATGTAGTGGGTGAGGGTGGAGGACGCACCATTAGGTTACACTTCTAGTTTCATATATAATAGACAGCCATCTTAAGTTCAAGGTCTTTTGATTGTGGACCTTCACCAGTGAACGTGGCTTTCTGTGATAGAACCTGCAGCCTGTTGAAGACGCACGGTCCTCGTACTCTGGCCTTGAGGTGAGGAGCGTGTGAGAGTTAACGGTTGTCTCTACCCGGTTAAGGTCCCTACTTAAGAAGGCCTGGAGGGGAGCAAAGTAGAAGAGCTCCACAGGCAAAAAGATCCCAGGGAATACGGACGGAGCGGCATACGCCAGCTGTACTCTCCATTCTGGCCTAGTCAGAGGGACTCCTGCTGCAAAAGGGGTACCGGCCCCCGATATCTGACTTTGTTACTTCATGTCTCAGTCGGAGAAGCCCTGAGGCTAAGTGGATCCCACCGGGTGACGGACGGAACGGAATTGCCACCGTACCCTTCTTCTGTGTATAGCCAGAGGGAGACCCAGTCTTGTAACACGCACCGCACACGGACAGGACAGGTCCAAGGGAGAGAGTTTAGGAACACACGGAGGTGCGGGGGTCCTGATTGAAGCACCTGAACTACCAGGGTGTGCCGGACCCTCTTCTCTGGTGGCCGCAGCAAGCCGTGAAGAGCAAGGAGAAGCCTTGCAGCTGACTTCAACCAATGTGAGTAAAGCTTGGAAGACTGCATCCATTGCCTCCGGTCCTTTATTGCAGCGCGACACCACACCACACCACTGTACCCTACTACTACTCCCCTCATCCTCCTGCTTCCTCTGCCCTGAGGCCCTGCTCCGTCTGTGGGGAGTAGTAATACCGTCGGCTGCCACAACATCCCGCCTCAGAGGACTGCAAGCAGCGCTGGTGGAGCATCACCAGACACCACAGGTGGCGTAGTCGAATTAACCACTCATCCTAAGTAGCCCATATTTTTAATGTGTGCGCCCTGGGCACGGACCGGGCCAAGCCCGCGACTGCATCCCCTCTCAGGGAGGGCTGACGCTACCGAGTAGTGGGTCACACAGTGGACATTCCTGTGATCCTTATCACTGCGCCATCTATCGTGTGTGAACAGGCCGCGGTGATATGAATGGGCGTTGATTGCAGTCAGTCATGGAAAACATGAACTATGTGGTTGGGACTGAACTCACCCTGAACCCGCTCCCTTCTCCTGGACCTTCGCTCTGTGGGCTGCGCTGCGACAGGGGAAGGGTTGGAGAACCAAGGAAGGAAAGGAAAAGACTTAAAATAACCTTGTGTTCTGTGGTGACAGATTGGGAGGCAGGGGACAATTAGGTGAAAGGGGTCGATGCAATCCCAACTTATGTATCAGCATAGCTCTCCACCAAGAGGACGGTATACTGGTAGGGACCCAAGAGAGGACCCTCTTGCTATTCTGGCCTCTGAGCACAGGGAGAAGATGCCTCTGTGGGAAGGAATCCTATAAAGTCGCATTTAGTTTGAATTTAGTGTCATAAATTAGTTGATAACGTGCGGAAAACCCACATATTGTAAAAAT
Source organism: Phyllobates terribilis (assembly GCF_046119375.1). Lineage (NCBI taxonomy): Eukaryota > Metazoa > Chordata > Amphibia > Anura > Dendrobatidae > Phyllobates > Phyllobates terribilis. Next base: position 677,124,883 of record NW_027362763.1, on the reverse strand, counting down.
AAGATCTCTGCTGAGGTGTCTTCTGAAAGCAATGGAGGTGTCTGAGCCTGTGGCTCCCCAATTATCAATATAAAGACCACCTGTTGGCTAGGATTTCCAAATGGCCATTTGAGCTCATCCTTTTTCCCAAGAGGTGGTTGACCAGGAAAATTTTGGACTGGCTTTACACCATGCATCCCATCATTTTTTTGGGCATTTTGTTGACTATCACAATGATTGGAGCCAGAAGGTTTTGATCACAAGGATAAAGTCCTCATTCACAGCCTGAGAGCTCCTGGGGTGCAGCAAGTTTCTACAGGACTAGATAGGAATGCCCGGAGATTTCCTGAGCCTCTTATTCTCAGCAGTGGTGGGGATCGGAAAATTGGGCGTCTACCAGGCAAATTTTTATGGATGGTTTAATAGACAGGTAATATTTTTCCATTCACATGATAATGCCTTAGACAGGGTTACCCCATGAAGACAAACCCTGTCTGGATGTCATACAGGGGGGTCATCCACTTGACTTTCTACTGTTAGGTTGAATGGAGAGACATTGATAAGCGGAGATCTCATATGGCTGCTGAACACTTCTCCCTGTGATAAAGACTAATTTTTACGGGGTTTAGTAGGAAAACCCTCGGGGCTAAATTATTCCGTTTGTCTGATGGGCTAACCCTGATCATTCATACAAGGCAGGACATCATAACAAGAGCTATTCTGCCAAGAAAGAATTATAGCCTGGGAGTCACCCCATCCGTTTAGAGATTGGGGGTCCCTTCACACCTGTAGCAAATCAAAGGCTAATGTGGAACCCCTGTTCTCCCAAACAGAATATATCTTAAAGCGGTGCTCATCAGATAAATGACAAATGTCATGGATCTGCCATAAATGTCTATAGTTGGAATACTCCTTTAAAGTCTGATGGAAGAAAAACATGGCTGATCAGAATATCTGTGTAATACTCATACAGATCAGTATAAACATCTATTTATAAGGGAAATACTATATATATTGTAATGCAGCAGCTTGCTAGCATTACTGTAAATGGTCCAGGATGTGTTTACCGGACCATGTACCTTCCCCTTTAACTGACTGGTCACATGACTGTGACATCACACAGGTCCTGTGTGCACAGTAAAGCTCTGCACACATCACTGGGACAGCACACAGGACCTATACACACAGCTGACTGATCACATGACTTTGACATCAGCAAGGTCCTGTCAGTATGTGGCTGTCTGTGCACAGCATATATAAATCCTGCTTAATTTGAGACAGGTGTGTTCGGTGTGAGAGGCGTGAGGCCTGTTCCCCATGTGTGTGGGATACCATGATACCGTGAAGCCTGGCAGCCTGAAGGCAAAGACTGGATCCTGTGCGGATGCTAGTGGCCTTGGAAGGCAGCGGCTTTGGAGTGAAGCCTGGTACCTGAAGGGTCGAGCCTGGATCCTGTGTGGATGTCAGTGGCCTTTGAGGGAACGACGGCTGGAGACCCCCACCTGGGAAGCCGCAGAGCCACAGTGGTGGCAGAGTAACGGACTGAGACAGCTAAACCCGGCAAAGGTAATACCCTGTGCTATATGGACATTGTGATATGAACATTGCTATTATTACCTTGCCGTAAGCTGTAACCTGGAGCAAGTGGGCCGGTGTGCCACTTGGCTCATGAATAATGTAGATATGTGTGTCGGCGTGCCACGGAGTTGGACCCGATGAACTGTGTGGACTTGTGGTTTATGCCGAAGTAATAAACTGCATTGTGGTGAAAAACGTAAAGACATTGCACGTGTGCATTGATTGACGCAGCGAAGCGAGTTACCCCCAGTATGATGACTAGCGCTGCCTTACATAATATATATATATATATATATATATATACAATTCAAGCTGAGGTTACATACTGTATATAAATGACAGTAATATAACACTATTACAATACTGCACCCCTGTATATAACCCTGGGGTTCCACCACCTTCTGTACTAAATATTCTGTAATGATACATTATAGACTCAGATACACGTCTGCTAGATATTAATTGAATTTTTTATTAGCTTCATACAAGATATCACATGTAGAAGTTCCCACCAGTCATGTGGGGCAATAGTCATGTGGCCCTGAAGATGGGCCCCGGACTCACGGAGAGTCATCCGTCAGCGCTGAGGAGAGGAAAAACCCCCGGTGGAGGAAACCTCTAGGGAACCATGGCTGAGGGACTGCCCTTCCCTTGGGCGATGCTGGATGATGGCAGCTTGTGCTGTAGATCGGGGTGGATGCAGCAGAAGATTCACTTTTTTCTGTGATGACATCTGACTGCAGAAAGTAATGAGAACAGAGACCGAGCCCGGAATCTGCCTCGTCCTGAAGTGCGGCTCCTCTGCTCCTGACATGGCGGCCACCACATCATTGACTTCTTATAGCCATCACCTCCAGCTGTACCCCGTCTTCTTAGTGGGACCCCAGCTCCCTTATAGTGATCTGTAGAAAAAGGAAACAGAACTGATCGTGGAGCAACCGAATATTACATATCAGAGACGTTCACATGATTTACCCCTGTGGTCACTGCCGCTCAGTACACTCCTCTTACCCTTGATTATATTTGGTCCATGGTGAGTACACCGACACTTGTTTCTGAAATAAGTAAAAAAAATGAATATTAGACACCCTAATAATGGCAGCACGCCTCCTCCTATAATATTTATTGTGATGTCATTGAGGAGATGCTGACATCAAAGTTCCATGGATGTTGTAACATCACAGCCATAACCTAGGTAAGAACAAAATGAGCATATACCATGCATAAGTACAGGTGCATCTCACTAAATTAGAATATCATCAAAAAGTTAATTTATTTCAGTTCTTCAATACAAAAAGTGAAACTCCTATATTATATAGAGTCATTACACACAGAGTTATCTATTTCACGTGTTTATTTCTGTTAATGTTGATGATTATGACTTACAGCCAATGAAAACACAAAAGTCATTATCTCAGTAAATTAGAATACTTTATAACAACAACTTGAAAATTGTTTTTTAAAATTGGAAATGTCCTACTGAAATGTCTGTTCAGTAAATGCCCTCAATACTTGGTCGGGCTCCTTCTGCATCAATTCCTGCATCAATGCGACAATGTGGCATGGAGGCGATCAGCCTGTGGCACTGCTGAGGTGTTATGGAAGCCCAGGTTGCTTTGATAGCAGCCTTCAGCTCGTCTGCATTGTTGGGTTTGGTGTCTCTCACCTTCCTCTTGACAATACCCCATAGATTCTCTATAATAGATTCTCTATGGGGTTAAGGTCAGGCGAGTTTGCTGTCTGGTGTAAACCAGGTATTGGTACTTTTGGCCTTGTGGACAGGGGCCAAGTCCTGCTGGAGAATAACATTTCCATCTCCAAAAAGCTTGTCGGCAGAGGGAAGCATGAAGTGCTTGAAAATGTCCTGGTAGAAAACTGCGCTTGATAAAACACAGTGGACCTACACCAGCAGATGACATGGCCCCCAAACCATGACTGATTGTGAAAACTTCACACTAGACATCAAGCAGCTTGGATTGTGGCCTCTCCACTCTTCCTCCAGACTCTGGGACCTTGTGGAGTGTGTCAATGACTTCCTTCCGGACATCTGTCAAGTTAGCAGTCTTCCCCATGATTGTGGAGCCTACTGAAACAGACTAAGGGACTTTTGTAAATGCTTAGGAAGCCTTTGCAGGTGTTTTTTGTTAATTATTCTAATTTACTGAGATAATGACATTTGTGTCTTCATTGGCTGTAAGCCATAATCATCAACATTAACAGAAATAAACACTTGAAATAGATCACTCTGTTTGTAATGACTCTATATAATATTTGAGTTTCACATTTTGTATTGAAGAACTGAAATAAATTAACTTTTTGATGATATTCTAATTTAGTGAGATGCACCTGTAAATGGTAGTACAAGCGTCACCAAATGTGAAGGAGACCTAATGCATTGGCCAAAAATTGAATCCAGATCAACGTTTTGGAAAGCAGCTGTACTCCCCACTATACCACCAATACCTTCTTCCTCATAACAACCAATCTGAGCACAGATTTCATTGAACCAGAGCTGTTTACGGATTGTAAGCTGTGCTCTGATTGGTTGCTATGGGTAAGAAGAACAGTTTTCGATAAATGAGGTCTACAGTCTTCTCATGGATGTAGCCCCTGTCACATGATTGTCCCACACATGTTCAACCATGTAACAAGGAACTTACGTGATTTAGGGTTTGGTGAGGGCGTCCAATGCGATCCATCTCTGGGCCTGGATGTGACGGCCGGATTTACTCGCTTCATGCTCCTTCTGAAATAAAAGTAAAAACAATGATCAGATGCCCCCAATAATGGCAGCACACCCTCATCATATTTATTGTGATGTCATCGAGGAGATGGTGACATGAAAGTTCCATGTACATTGTGACATCACAGCCATACCCTAGGTAAGAACAAAATGAGCAAATACCATCCAGAAGTTGAAAAATATTCTAAACCCTTTAAACAAGGAACTTACGTGATTTAGGGTTTGGTGAGGGCGTGTAATGCGATCCATCTCTGGGCCTGGATGTGACGGCCGGATTTACTCGCTTCATGCTTTTTCTGAAACAAAAAGTAAAAACTATGATTAAATGCCCCCGATAATGTCAGCACACCCCCATCATATTTATATATTCACTATATTGAGAGTATTATGGAAAGTCCATGGTTACTTACTGGTGCAGACAGGTCTGTGGTCCCGGGTCGTGTACGGTTGAAGGTCAGGGCGATCTCGTGGACCGTCATGGACTCTACATGCCGTTTATAGACATGGAGTCACTTCCTGATCTTTTTGGGAAAAGCGCTGATCCTGCCGGTCTGCAGGCAGGATATCAAATGAGTCCTCATCAGCCGATGCCGGAACTCTGCTCTGGGTTCACCGCCATCTGCCATAAGCTCGTAGGCAAACGCTATGGCGAATAAGCCACAGTCATAGCTGTTCTTCTGCTGATCCACATCGATAAATGTCAGATGTTTCAGGGGTTCTTCGACCACTTCACTGTACAGGTTGATAATCTGCTCACAGATGGACGGAGTCAGATTTCCGGAGTTGATGCTGTCGGCCACAAAGATTTGGCCATTTTTGTAGCAGGTGGTCAGCCAGTGCACCCTGTCCTCATCATAGTGGATTTGTACGGCATTCTTCAGTACACTGTACCCTGGCACTAGAAGAGCGCAGGGGGGCTGCAGGCCATCAAAACCCTCAAACTGACTCTGCAGCAGGTCCTGGCCATGTTGACGATCTCGTCATCCAGGAAGCCTTCCCCCCCTTTGCTCAGCAGCTCTGGAGACAGGTTGTCCTCCTGCTTCCTGATATCGGGCATCTCCACTTGTGGGGTCTCCATCTCCGGGGTTACCTCTCTCAGTAGATCAGAAAGGTTTTCTGTAGCAGCTCTTTTGGCCGGTGGCAGCATCTCGGGCTGACTGTCCTCGGAGGTTGGTGCTTTTCTTTTTAGATTGTCGCGGGGTCTTGTTTGTAGCAGCCCCTCATGTGCATCTTGTGCACATTCTGGGCCGGCAAGATCCTCTCCACTTTCTGCAATGCTGGCAGTGGATTCAGTATCACCTACAATGTAGGTTGGGCTCTTCTCACCGCTGTCTTGGCTGATGACATGATCTTTACGTCTGGTTATAGCAACTGACCTGAAGCGCCTGACTGCTGAAATGGTGGCAGATTTCGTGGCCAGGAAGGAATCCTTCAGCAGTGTTCTCCAATTGCGATGGGACTTCCTGAATCAGGTCAGAAGGCTAAAGCCAATTGACTTGCAGGAAGAGAGAGCTTTGACAAGCAGCCGCTGGCCATAACGGGGACGTCCATGAATCCTCATGATGGCGTCGCTTTCTTTCTCCTTCTTTCTCCTTCTTATTCCTCTAGCTTTGTGTAGGGAGTCACACAAAAGACAGCCCCGGCTCTGCGCTCAGGCATTCTATAGACTTTACTCCCATTGTGATGTCATAGAGCCGATGATGACACCAGAGTTCCATGTAGATGATGACATCACAGCTCCAGGCCCCTCTGCTAAGGGCTCCCCAGTAAGATTGATGGTGGCTCTACAGCTATATACAGTTATTATCTGACCTTTGTTCACAAATTTCCAGCCACATTCTGCATAAAATGAGGAGGCGCGTCTGTGTGTAGTTATATCTCCACTGAAGTATATGGAGAACATAGCGGGGGGATTGATGGACCGCCATTCCCCCAGAAGCGGCATTTATGGCATTTGCAGTAAAGGTTGTGCCCCTTAATGTGGCTAAAGCGTTGACGTGCATTCAGTGGTTGGTGCAAGAGAAGTAACTTTCTGTAATTCCATGTGTTACAGAGAATAAGACCCCACAATATCAATGATGAGAACTTGATACTTTTTATTGATGTTGTGATCATAGTGAAGAGCCCGAACATTGTTATTTTTTAAACAATCCAAATCATTTTTGGAAACTTCGGTTTATAACCTTTTTATAGAAATTTACTGAAATATACAAAAATGATAAAAAAATATTTTTTTCATTGATCTCTAAAACTCTCACTAAAATATGTATTTTTGGTTAAACCTTTGGAAAAACCATACGCTTTATAGTTGTTTCGTAGAATAAAGTCTTTTCTGAATACTGAGTTGGTTACATTATTTCCCAATGTGATTATGAAGCTGTTCTACATCTTTATTTAGTATTATTTTTATGTCCTATTATTTTTGAGTCGTATACCTGCACTCCAGCCATGGGGTGATGTAAGGAAATGTGTTTGACATCCATCCATGCCATTTGGGTCTCTTTATCATTTATCTAACAATAAAAGTTGCCATCCTCCTGACATTCTTCACACTCTTCATTGTTCGGATGTTGATATTTCTCATATGCTCTTCTCATATTTTAGCTAATCACATTAAAATGGTTATTATGAATTAAAAAAAAATGAAATCTTACAATTCTCACAATGGACACTGTTTTTTTTTCCAGTTGTTTCAGGAATTTAACATGTACATTAGCCACAATAAACAGGGTCTGATCTTATGTTTTGTATAGAAGCGTCTAATGAGCGTGTGCAAAGATCATTGTGGAGGGAACAGAAGCAGGAGGAGCTGTGATGTCGCCTATTGTGGTTGGTGGATACTGTGTTTTCAGCAGTGTACAGAGGCTTTATCAGTCGTTGTAATTCTGCTTCTGATGATAAGGAGTCAGCTGAAAATTGTTCTTGAAAGGACAAGAAGTCTAAAATAACCTCAGTGGCTCACACTCACCCACTCACTTTCAGCCACATTAATTAAGTTACCGTATTTTTCGGACTATAAGACGCACCGGACCATAAGACGCACCTAGGTTTTAGAGGAGGAAAATAAAAATTTAAGCAAAAAATGTGGTCATGATGCACTTTTAAGAGGGAGGGGGTCTTCTGCTGACACTGGTATAGGGTAATGTCCCCCAATTCTGACAATATCCCCCATCCTGGTATATATGCCGCCCCCCTTCCTTTTATATGTGGTCCCCCTTCCCCAACCTGGTATGCCTGGCATCCCTCCATCCTGGTATGCATGGCACCCCTCATCCTTATCCTGGTATGCATGGCACCCCTCATCCCTGTCCTGGTATGCATGGCACCCCTCATCCCTGTCCTGGTATGCATGGCACCCCTCATCCCTGTCCTGGTATGCATGGCACCCCTAATCCCTGTCCTGGTATGCATGGCACCCCTAATCCCTGTCCTGGTATGCATGGCACCGCTAATCCCCATCAGGCAGAACATTAAAAAAAAATAAACACTGATACTCACCTTTCTTCTCTCTCCTCCAGCGCTGTGTCCGGTCTGCCTGCACAGATCTCTCCGTGAGCCACGCATGACGTCACTGCCATGCGCGGCTCACAAGGAGAGATCAGCTGCCGGAAGTCACTGCTCCCCACGCCGGGTCTGTGTGCGCGGGGAGCAGTGACTTCACTCTCCTTCACAGCCGACACACAGTGGAGCCGCGCTGAGGCTGCTGCTGCTGCCGGCTTTCTCCTGTGCCCGCTCATTACAGGGCATGAATATTCACCCCATGCCCATGGGCTGGAGAGAGGTTGAATATTCATGCCTTTAACAGCGCGCACAGGAGATAGCCGGCAGCAGCCGCAGCGGGGCTACACTGTATACCGCTATTAAGGAGTATGAATATTCACTGCTCCCCACGCCCCATAGGCGTGGGGAGCAGTGAATATTCATTTTATTTAGCAGCGGGGACAGTGTAGGCTGCAGTGGGCGGCTGCTGCCTCCCGGCCCTGCTCCTCCATCGATACCGCTCCCCCACACCACACATAAATATATACCCCCCCAACATTCGGACCATAAGACGCACCCCCATTTTCCTCCAAAATTTTGGAGGAAAAAAGTGCGTCTTATGGTCCGAAAAATACGGTATATATTTGCTCCTCCGCAGTACATTCATTATTTGTCCCCATGTTGTGCACTTCAGAAAAATGGCCGCCGCAGTCCACATGCGCACTACGCCGTTCCCTCCGAGCGCTACCGATGAACTTTCACGTGTTTTTACTATCACTCTACATAATTACTTTGGAGATCATTCCTTTCCTGTTTTTTTCGACTTGTGTCCTCATTTGTTATGACCTCCTAATAGACTTACAGTATATGGATTGTTTTTAATTCAATAAAGTATTCTAATTTTTAGTGCACCCTTATTCTCTTTGAGGTGTCCTTAGTTTACTCCATTCCTTTCCCGTCTTTTTAAGAACAGGAAGTATGATTCTAAAATAACCTCAGTGGCCATTGTGAAAACTGAACCTTTACGGTTTTTAATAAAGATTGTGATATGAAAAAAAAATTACCAAAAGTTTTTTTAAAAAACAAAACAAAAACAAATTCAGACATCTTGTCATAGAGAAAAATTTTAATTCATACAGGCATCCTCTGGGAAGGGACATGTCCCACTCACATTGAACATATATATAACTGAGGAAGAAAAAAACTAGTTAAAGGAGGGGAAGTAAGAGAGATCTGACACTTCCATCTCCATTGAAGTAGCGGCCTCCTCAAGTGACCAAGTAATTACAGCAGGAGTTTTTCTCTGGGAAAAAGACCAAGTCAGAGATCCGTGTATTCAAGAGGCAGAGCAGTGAAAAACATAACACCTTTAAAGGCTACTCTTGTTCTCTTAAAAAAAAACTGAACAATTGCAGTTAGACACTCTGTTTCCGGGGTCCAGATATCAATATTAGTGTTTGCATCAATCCGATATTTATGAGAGATGTATTTTCGGCGTTGTAGTGAAGGGACGAACAGAAAGCATTCACCCATATCACTGTAAAGCCACTCTAACCCCTCCAGCGTGATAATGGTCTGATGGATGAGGCTATCCAGGTCACATTTGATCTCTATATAAAGGTAAAATCGTGATAAGGAATATGAGAATATCCACCTCCTGGGACCTCCAGGGGCAAAGATATACTGTAATTTGGGGATGTCATAAAATTCTGAAGGACCTAGCACATCCCACAATCAGCCCCAACATGGGGTCATCAAGGGAAGATGTGTGGGGAGGAGCTTGAGCTAATAAAAAGCTGTATTTGGGTTTGGGTCATTTGTCAGTACTTGGAAGGTACAGCGTACTGTGGGTTCTGTCCATTTTCCTAAAGAGTACCCCCATCCACTAAACTCTGAGCCATTTCCATAACACAGGTTTAGTCATTTTTTTTATCCTTTTTGTTTTATGTAATTGTATATATCGCATTGTTAGTTCCCATTTGTATCATTTTTTTATATTTTTTATAAACACTGGATTAAATATATAAAATTGAATAGCTCTGCTCCTCTTGCTCTGTAAACCGCACCCCTGAAGCCATACTCTACCTGTAAAGGGTGCCCAAGCATCCTGTATAAACGATTGGTGGTGGCAGCTAGTAGTGGTTCCTTTTTTATATTGTGGAGCTGGCAGTGACCGTACCAAGGTATATATATATTCCATGCATTGTAATCGGAGGTGTATACACCATACGCTCACTGTGAGATCCCCAATAACCAGCCTAGTAGTGGAAGCCGCCACGGCCTCGTCCATCCTGAGTTACATCCAGTATTATACTCCAGAGCTGCACTCACTATTCAGCTGGTACTGTCACTGTTTACATACATTAGATTACTTATCCTGTACTGATCCTGAGTTACATCCTGTATTATACTCCAGAGCTGCACTCACTATTCAGCTGGTACTGTCACTGTGTACATACATTACATTACTGATCCTGTACTGATCCTGAGTTACATTCTGTATTATACTGCAGAACTGCACTCACTATTCTGCTGGTGCAGTCACTGTGTACATACATTACATTACTGATCCTGAGTTACATCCTGTATTATACTCCAGAGCTGCACTCACTATTCAGCTTGTGCAGTCACGGTGTACATACATTACATTACTTATCCTGTACTGATCCTGAGTTACATCCTGTATTATACTCCAGAGCTGCACTCACTATTCAGCTGGTACTGTCACTGTGTACATACATTAAATTACTGATCCTGAGTTACATTCTGTATTATACTCCAGAGCTGCACTCACTATTCTGCTGGTGCAGTCACTGTATACATACATTACATTACTGATACTGTGCTGATCCTGAGTTACCTCCTGTATTATACTCCAGTGCTGCACTCACTATTCTGCTGGTGCAGTCACTGTGTACATACATTACTGATCCTGAGTTATATCCTGTATTATACTCCAGAGCTACACTCACTATACTGCTGGTGCAGTCACTGTGTACATACATTACATTACTGATACTGTACTGATGCTGAGTTACCTCCTGTATTATACTCCAGAGCTGCACTCACTATTCTGCTGGTGCAGTCACTGTGTACATACATTACTGATCCTGAGTTACATCCTGTATTATACTCCAGAGCTGCACTCACTATTCTGCTGGTGCAGTCACTGTGTACATACATTACTGATCCTGAGTTACCTCCTGTATTATACTGCAGAGCTGCACTTACTATTCTGCTGGTGCAGTCACTGTGTACATACATTACATTACTGATCCTGGGTTACATCCTGTATTATACCCCAGAGCTGCACTCACTATTCTGCTGGTGCAGTCACTGTGTACATACATTACTGATCCTGAGTTACCTCCTGTATTATACTGCAGAGCTGCACTTACTATTCTGCTGGTGCAGTCACTGTGTACATACATTACATTACTGATACTGTACTGATGCTGAGTTACCTCCTGTATTATACTCCAGAGCTGCACTCACTATTCTGCTGGTGCAGTCACTGTGTACATACATTACTGATCCTGAGTTACCTCCTGTATTATACTCCAGAGCTGCACTCACTATTCTGCTGGTGCAGTCACTGTGTACATACATTACTGATCCTGAGTTACATCCTGTATTATACTCCAGAGCTGCACTCACTATTCTGCTGGTGCAGTCACTGTGTACATACATTACTGATCCTGAGTTACCTCCTGTATTATACTCCAGAGCTGCACTCACTATTCTGCTGGTGCAGTCACTGTGTACATACATTACTGATCCTGAGTTACATTCTGTATTATACTCCAGAGCTGCACTCACTATTCTGCTGGTGCAGTCACTGTGTACATACATTACATTACTGATCCTGAGTTACCTCCTGTATTATACTCCAGAGCTGCACTCACTATTCTGCTGGTGCAGTCACTGTGTACATACATTACTGATCCTGAGTTATATCCTGTATTATATTCTAGAGCTGCACTCACAATTTTCAGGCTTTAAAGGGAATGTGTCACCCCCTGGGCGATATCAGACCTCTACTATGGCCATACCGGATATAGAAAAGTAACTCTATACATACCTGTCTGGCCCATAGCAGAGGTCTGATTGCAGAGAAAAGCACTTTAATCAATTCTTTTTTCCATAGGCTTGGCTTCCTGTGGAAAAAAGGATTTCCTCATTTCTCATAGGCATTCACCCTTGAGGGGGGCTGACTAAAGCTTAAGCTTCCTGATGAAAGCGTAAAGAACTTTTTTTTTTATATGGGTGGAATAGGCTGACGGAGGAGGAGATGATATCAGGGAGTAAAGAAACATGGCGGCATCTCCTAGAAACACTGCCACATCTGTCCAGGTTGCTGAATCCAGCTAAGTCTCCATTGACGTAAATGGGGCCCAGCTGCAGTACCACACACAACCTGTAGACCAATGTGGAGCTGTTTCGGAAATACGCCATATTTTTTCCATACTTGATATGTTAAATATTAAGATATATCTCATAACTGACACTTTATAAGATTTTATTAGATACATTTACACTTAATTACACACAGACAGAACAAAAAAAAAAGTAAAATGATGAAAAATGGGAGCAGAAAAGGCAAACCACATACTGTACGTGTCCCATAAGAAATGCTTTTTTATTGGAAAAACAAAAAACACTTCTCAATTCTATATTATAGTGATATCCAGAGCTGCATTCGAAATTCTGCTGGTTTCACCAAAGCACAGTCCACACTGATATTGTCACTTATTCCATCTCCGGTTCTTCTGGTCACTTACTGGACGTTCTTCATTCATTCTTCTAATCGCAGGATTTCTCGCTGTGAGCCGCGCCCATCACCGGACAGAGGTGAGCTCACTGCGACCCCCCACTCCGGCAGCCTGTGATTGACCGCAGCGGTCAGGTGACTTCCACAGCGCATCATCGGTGACATCACTGAGGGAAGTATCACTTATTTTGTTATTTTTTAACATACCAGACAACCCCTGTAATTCTTCTCACAGCTGAGGCTTTGCTACAATTGTATTTATCCTGCAGAGAATTGCCTACACTTTGATATATCAGCAGTAGTGTTGAGCATTCCGATACTGAAATATCAGGTATCGGCCGATATTCGCGGTATCGGAATTCCGATACTTAATTCCGATACTTTTGCAATATTGTATACCGGAATCGGAAGTTCCCATAATGCAATGAGCCATTTTCATTTTATTCAGCCAATGAGGATCCTAAGAAGTGTGGGCACATCCTGTTAGGCATGTAGGCATTTTAACTAATGGCATGGCTGTGATTGGCTGCTGAAATGATGTCATGATGCACTATAAAAGCCGCCGCCGCCATTTTGAGCTCACTCTGCTGTGAATTCAGTTAGGGATAGGACGCTGTTGTTCTGAGGGACAGTTTTAGCTACCTATTTGGTCGATTCTGCTTTACCCAAGCTACTTTATAAATCGCTGTGCCTTGCAGCGCTAGTGCACAGTTCTCTGTGCTGTTCACCGCTGTCTGCGAGGTCTGTGTGTGTGAGTGCAGCTTACCCTGTAGTGTGTGCTTCAGCCACGTCTGGTTGTAGTGCGCTCAGCATGCGTCACTGCCTCATACATTGTCCTTTTTTGCCAATTCATAATTTTTCCTGATATCTCCTATTAGTGTGGTGGTTCCATCCGTATTCAGCTAAATTGGTTCCAAACACACTATATAGGAGTAGATAGAGAATTTTTTTTTGTCCTACAGCGCTAGTGCACAGTGCTCTGCATCTGCACTGTTCACCGCTGTCTGCAAGGTCTGGTGTGTGAGTGCAGCTCGCGCTGTAGTGTGTGCTTCAGCCACGTCTGGTTGTAGTGCACTCAGTGTGTGTCACTGCCTCATACATTGTCCTTTTTTGCCAATTCATAATTTTTCCTGATTTCTCCTATTAGTGTGGTGGTTCATCCGTATTCAGCTACATTGGTTCCAAACACACTATATAGGAGTAGTTAGAGGAGCCTTTCTGCAGCATTGTGCCCTGCAGTCCCAGCCAGATTAGTATTAGCCTATTTTTTGTAGCCTCATCTATTGCATTGTAGGTTACCTTCCTACATTGTAATAGCTACAAAAAGTTTGTGATACTATCGGTATTACATCTTTGGGCACATCCAGTGTCTTTTTGTGACAAAAAAAACCTAAATAAAGTTCACCAAACACTCCACTTTACAGTTGTGTAGGCCACATTAGCTCATATTAAAGTCTAGTCCACACTTTATAAAATTAGTGTTTCTTATACCTGTTAGCAGCTGTTCAGGAATAAGCACGCTAAGCCCTTAGTACTTTTCTGCCTATCTTTATCAGTCTACCAAGATGAAGAAGGCAGGGAGTAAGGCATGTGGTCGTGGGCGTGGGCGTGGAGTTTCTGCAGGGAGAGGACGTGAGGATTCTGTGCCTGCAGGGAGAGGACGTGGGGATTCTGTGCCTGCAGGGAGAGGACGTGGGGATTCTGTGCCTGCTGCGGGCACCAGTGACTCAGCATCCCCCAGTTTTACCAGGGAACAGTCCTTTATGCGCAGCTTTGTAGGAGCTAGCCGTACCCCACTGCTGCGGGAGGAACAAATTGAAGCCGTTGTCGAATGGATGGCAGCTAACGCATCGACTTCAATTAGTTCCAGATCCTCTCAGGTCCTGAGCACTGAAGAGCACCCATCTGTCTCTTCACCACCTGCCAAATTGCCCAGGCAGTCAGAGAGCCCTGGACAGGAGCCATCTCTACTTCTGTTCTCTGAATCTCTTGGCTTGGAAAGAGGGGGCCAGCCAAGAAGAATTCGAGAATTTGAAGAAGTAGTATGCAGTGATGCGCAACCGTTTTGTCTCTCTGAATCTGAAGAGGCGGGTGGGCCAGTGCCTATGGTCAGCAGCACACCATCTGAGGATGAGACTCAGGTGCCACTTTCTGGTGCGTACTGTGCTGTCGAGACTACCCAGGAGAAGCAGTTGTTTGAAGAGGGTGGTGTAGATGATGAGGTCCTTGACCCATCATGGCGTGAGGGACAGGAAGGTGGTGGGAGCAGCTCTGAGGAAGAGATTCCCCGAACAGCCCAAAAAGGAGGGAGAGGGAGGGGGCAGACTTGGTTGCCTGTAGCCTCCACTTCGGCACCCATCAGGAGCATGGCTCTTCCAAAATCCAAAGCGGGCGCTCCCAAGACTTGCAGTGCCTGGTCCTTTTTTGATGCAGTTGCAGATGACATTTGCTTTGTCAAATGCAAGCTGTGTAATCAGAAGGTGAAAAGAGGGAAAAGTGTCAGCAACCTCAATACCACAAATATGTGGAAACATGTGCGGACCAAGCACGTGGTGGAGTTACAAAAACACACTGAAGACCTAGGCCAACCTACAGCGCCACCTACCACCTCTTCAGCTCGTGTTGTAGCCTCTTCCTCCAGCTCACACACAGCTGGTTCGGCTTCCTCACAGGATCGCCATGGAAGAATCTTTCGCACTGTTGTACAGAGACACAGTGTAATTCCACCCACAGCACCACTTTCCCAGTCATCCTCACACTCCCAGGCCAGTCTACAGCCATCGTTAGCACAGGCATGGGAGAAAAGGCGCCCATACACTGCAAACCACCCCCGAGCACAGGCTCTGAATGCTGGCATTGCTAAACTACTGGCCCTTGAAATGCTATCATTCAGGCTGGTGGAGACTGACACCTTCTGTAACTTTATGGCATTGGCAGTCCCACAATACAACGTGCCCAGCCGCTTTTATTTCAGCAGGCAAGCCGTCCCTGCCCAACAACGTCATGTGGAGGGAAAAATTAAACATGCGCTACAAAACGCTGTCAGTAGCAAGGTCCACATGACCACCGATGCGTGGACCAGTAAGCATGGACAGGGACTATACCTTTCCCTCACTGCCCATTAGGTAAATGTTGTGGAGCCGGGTACAGATCTTGAGAGTGGCGCTGTACGTGTTCTGCCAACTCCAAGGATTGCAGGAATCCAGTCTGTACACATTGACTCCTCCTCATACTCCAGTTCCTCTGAATCAGCGCTGCAGGAGCCGTCACGGTCTACCTCCACATCGACCCGTGAACGGTACCTGTTATGATGACCGATATGAGCACAGCCGTGGCCAAACGTCAACAGGCCGTATTAAAATTAATTTCTTTGGGGAATCGAAGTCACACAGCGCAGGAGCTCTGGAATGCCATCAAGCAGCAGAGCGACGTGTGGTTTGTGCCAGCGAATCTCCAGCCAGGCATGGTAGTGTGTGACAATGGCCGAAATCTGGTGGCAGCTCTGGGCCTAGGCAACCTCACTCACATTCCATGTCTGGCACATGTGCTCAACTTGGTCGTGCAGAGTTTTTTGAGGGACTATCCGGATCTTGATGCACTGCTTCACAAGGTCCGCATAGAGTGCGCTCACTTGCGGCGTTCCAGCATCGCAAGATCGCGCATTACAGCTCTGCAGCGCCGATTACGTCTTCCGGAACATCGCATCATATGTGACCTACCCACCAGGTGGAATTCAACGTTACATATGTTGGAGAGGTTGTGTGAGCAGCAGGCAGTAGTAATGGAGTACCAGCTGCAGCAGGCGCAAACAAGTCGCAGTGCGCGCCGTTCACACTTCACCACCACTGAGTGGGCCTCTATGAAGGACATTTGCCACGTTTTGCTTGCCTTTGATTATTGCAGATGATGCACTAGTCAGCATGACTATCCCCCTTATCTGCCTGCTTGAAAAAACACTGAAAGCACTAAGGGACTAGGTTTTGGAATAGGTGGAGGATGAGGAGTCACAAATGCCATCTGCTTCTGTACAGTATGCGCAACGTGGTTCCTCACAAAGGCCTAGGCAGGGGACACTTTGTGAGGAGGATGAGGAGGAGTCAATGGATGAGGAAGACATCTGTCCAGAGGAGGGAGGTACACAATGCTCTAGTAGTCAGTATCTAGAGCAGGGGTCTCAAACACGCGGCCCGCGGGCCGCATGCGGCCCCTGAGGTTGCTTTATGCGGCCCGCAGGCACAGACCCCTTGATGATCCCGACCAGGTCCAGGAGGAGCCGCCGACAGCAGCGCTGCATTGCCGCACAGAGACCGTCTCCCAGCACAGCATTTCCAATGCCAGCCGCTGGCCAATCAGAGGCCAGCAGCTGATATCTACGTGTCGGGCAGCGAGTATGACGTCATTGCCATATGCAGATGTCAGCTGCTGGCCTCTGATTGGCCGGCGGCTGACATTGAAAATGCTGTGCTGGGAGACAGTCTCTGTGCGGCAATGCAGCGCTGCTGTCGGCGGCTCCTCCTGGACCAGGTCGGGATCGTCAAGGGGTCGGACTCTGTGGTGCCTGCGGGCCACATCTGCAGGAAGGACGCCGAGGGAACGGAGGACAGGTGAGAATCATCTTTTTTTTTCTATTTTATGTGTGTGAAGAACAGCACAGGGGGCACATAGCCACAAGAGGGGACCTGGATGGGGCACATAGCCACAGGATGGGGACCTGGATGGGGCACATAGCCACAAGAGGGGACCTGGATGGGGCACATAGCCACAGGATGGGGACCTGGATGGGGCACATAGCCACAAGAGGGGACCTGGATTGGGCACATAGCCTCAAGATGGGGACCTGGATGGGGCACATAGCCTCAAGATGGGGACCTGGATGGGGCACATAGCCTCAAGATGGGGACCTGGATGGGGCACATAGCCACAAGATGGGGACCTGGATGGGACACATAGCCTCAAGATGGGGACCTGGATGGGGAACATTGCCACAGGATGGGGACCTGGATGGGGCACATAGCCACAAGATGGGGACCTGGATGGGGAACATTGCCACAGGATGGGGACCTGGATGGGGCACATAGCCACAAGATGGGGACCTGGATGGGGCACATAACCACAGGATGGGGACCTGGATGGGGCACATTAGTACAAGATGGGGACTTGGATGGGGAACATTACTACAAGATGTTTTCCATTATTACTATATGATGCTAATTGTAAGACAATATTACTGTATGTGGCCAATTGGGGGAAATAAAATTGTAAAAAAAATAAAAAATAAAATAAAGCATGAAAAAATATTGGGCACTAAAAATGCTGTTTTATATGTAAACTAAAGTAAACACAAAAAAGTGCACGTTTATTATCGCCACATCCATAACAACCCAAGCCATAAAAAAATAAACACGGCAAAAATGTTCAAAAGGTGTATACAAAAAAAATGGTATCACTAAAAATGTCACATTGAACAAAGAATGCGGCCCCCCAAATTCAAATTTTTTCCATGTGCGGCCCATATACCCAGCCGAGTTTGAGACCCCTGATCTAGAGCGAGGGTGGGGTGATGCAGAGCAGGCAGAGATCACGCCTCAAGCAGGGGACAGCGTTTCTTGGCCAGTTGGCAGTCTGCAGCACATGGTTGATTTCATGCTGCAGTGCCTGAGAAAGGACCGCCGCATCGCCCACATTCTCAACACGGCTGATTATTGGGTGTCCACCCTCCTAGATCCTCGCTACCGGGACAACTTACAAAGCCTCATAACACCGTTGAACCGGGAGCGTAAAATGCGGGAGTACCAAGACACACTGGTGCATTCCATCATGTTCTCCATTCCAACCAAGAGCAGTGCTGCTAGTGCTTTACAAAGCAGGTCAGTGCGTCGAGGCAGTGGAGGAAGCTCTGCACAAAGAGGGAGCAGAAGCAGCGCCTCAGCACAAGGCAAGACCAGTATGGCCGAAATGTGGCAAAGTTTTGTGTCCCCGCCGCCACAAATGTCTACACCATCACAGACGGCTCCAGTCAGCAGGAGGCTACGTTTCCGTCAGATGGTGACAGACTACATATCTTGCCCTCTCAGTGTACTCCCAGACGGCTCTTGTCCTTTCAAGTTTTGGGTCTGTAAGCTGGATACATTGCCAGAGCTTAGTCAGTATGCATTGGAGGTGCTAGCTTGCCCTGCTGCTAGTGTATTATCGGAACGCGTCTTTAGTGCCGCAGGTGATGTACTAACAGACCGTCGCATGAGACTATCCTCCGATAACGTTGACCGGCTTACTTTTCTCAAAATGAACAAGGCCTGAATCTCTCATGAATTTGCCAGTCCTCTTCCAGAAAAAATAATTGGTTGGCAACAGTATCCAGGTCTCCTGTTGTGTTCATGTTTCTACCACCTGAACTGTAATCCCTGAGCTCCAACACCGCCAGTTGGTGCTCGCAAGTGCCGTCTGCACAGTCAACACTTGCTGCCGTGTTATTGGGGTTCAGTAACGTCACCTGTTCCCCTGCTGTGCGGACGGCAATTTCTCCTGCTCTGTCCACATTCTCACCACTACAGATTTTAAAGTTGCTCCAATTACACCTCTGGCTCCTCTGTTTTTAGTATTTACCCTGAGCTCCAATACCGCTAGTTGCTGCTCAGAAGTGCCGTCTGCACAGTCAACGCTAGCTCCAGTGTTATTGGGGTTCAGTAACGTCAGCTGTTCCCCAGCTGTGTGTCCAGCAAATTCTCCTGCTCTGTCCACATTCACACTACTACAGATTTTAAAGTTGCTCCAATTACGCCTCTGGCTCCACTCTGTTTTTAGTATTTACCCTGGGTTCCAGCACCGCCAGCTGTTTCCTAGCAGTGTCTTTGGCACGGGTACTCCCTCCTGCCCAGCCTGGTTCCAGCACGCCAGCTGTCAACGTCACTTTGTCTCCAATGCGTTGTCCTGTCGTGTTGCGGTCGGGTTAGCCGACTCTATGGTGCCTGCAGTTTAGGTGACTCCTATGTGGGCTGCGGGATCTGGCAATGAAGGCTGGTTCCATAGTGCCAATAGGACAAGCACCCCCTGTAGGACGGTGGGTTTTGGTAACTGCGGCCTTGAAACTTTTTTTTACATGGGTACCTTCTGCTACCCATCCGGGTTCCAGTACTGTCAGCTGGTTCTCGGCAGTGCCTTTGGATTAGGTGCCTCCTTCTCGGTATCCAAGTTCCACCAACGTCTGCTGGTCCTTGGTAGTGCTTTCTGGCACAGGTACCTCCTGCTTAGTAACCGAGTTCCAGTACCGTCAGCTGGTCTTCGGTAGTTCCATTGGCTCTTGTACCTTCTGCTTCCCATCCGGGTTCCAGTACCGTCAGCTGGTTCTCGGCAGTGCCTTTGGATTAGGTGCCTCCTTCTCGGTATCCAAGTTCCACCAACGTCTGCTGGTCCTTAGTAGTGCTTTCTGGCACAGGTACCTCCTGCTTAGTAACCGAGTTCCAGTACCGTCAGCTGGTCTTCGGTAGTTCCATTGGCTCTTGTACCTTCTGCTACCCATCCGGGTTCCAGTACCGTCAGCTGGTTCTCGGTAGTTCCTCAGCCTTCTTGTACCTTCTGCTACATTTCCAAGTTCAAGCTTTTTGAAATGGTTCATGGTAATCACTCTGGATCTCCCTGACAAGGACCCTGAAGACGAGGACCCTGAAGACCACCCCGAAGAAGACGAGGACCCTGAAGACCACCCCGAAGAAGACGAGGACCCCGAAGACGAGGACCCCGAAGACGAGGACCCCGAAGACGACGACCCTGAAGACGAGAACCCCGAAGACGACGACCCTGAAGACCACACCGAAGAAGACCAAGAAGATGACCCTGAAGAAGTTGACCAAGAGGACAAAGAAGAGAAGACAACCACCAAGATACAGAAGAACAAGAGACAGAAAACCAAAGCAGAAGTACAAGAAGCTGCAGAACAAAAAGGGGAAGAACATTAAGCATAAGACTAAAAATCAGAGCAAAAGATAATATCTAAATTATAAGCAGAAGATGACTAAGCAGTGTATGGGGGTGAGTCCGTTCCTCCTCGTGGTGCCCCTGGAAAAGACCTGCTGCTGCAGGCCAAACTGAACGCGGACAAATCCTGTTGTAAATCTTTTGTGACGGGCAGAACGAAAGGTGTAATGTTCAAACTTTTATAGATAGCAACTACAGGAATGCCTGTCACAAATAAGAATATGATGAAGAAGAAGAATATGAAGAAGATGAAGAAGTAGAATATGAAGAAGAATAATAGTTGAATAAGAAGAATATGAAGAATGTAAAAAAAAGAATAATACAAAGAAGGTGAAAAAGAAGAAGATGAAGAAGGTGAAGAATAGAGATGAGCGTTGTTCTACTCGAACTGTTCGCCAATCTCAAATTCGAGCTGTTTTGGGCGGTGTTCGAGCCGTTCGGCGAACACGAACAATTTGAGAAAAATTCAGCTGTTCGAGGTTATGTTCGATAACTGTTCGTGCACCAAAATCATAACTGGATTTTTTCTCAGTAATGATGAAAATTAATGTTAATACGCAGTTTGAGTGTACAGCGGGGTGGGGGGAGGGGCAGGGGATGGATCTCTGCAGGAACAATGAAGATCTCCATTTTTTTTTCTCTTTCCCGCATTTGCAGTGGGGAGGTGCAATCTGTCAGCCTATCAGCAGCGCACACACGGAGCGAAGTGCTTTTTTTCACACAAGCAAGGGCATGTGTCATTGGCAGTGTATGTCACATGTCCTTGCCCTATAAGACCAAGCCATTTTCCCCGTCGCCACCATTTTCTCACTGCTGCAGCTGCGTGTTAGACGGCACCGCTGTTGCTGTGTGCGCTATACCTTGTTAATTTAAAGCCAATTTTCGCAAAAATATACAGATAGCTTGGGAGTAGGGAATAGTTGTGATTGCAGTCCTTTTAAGGACTAGGTTACAGCATTTCCTACGACTTTTATCAGGGAGGTCTGTGCTCTTAAATAGATAGATTGTGGGAGTAAAGACTAATTGTAATTGGAGTCCTTTTCAGGACTAGGTTACATCAGTGCTGTGCAAGTTTTTTTCACAGCATTTGGCTGAATCTAGCAAAGCTAATTCTTTTTGGCCTATTGCAGAGTGTGTTAGTGAGTGGAGTAGCCTATCTGTGTTGCAAGATATACCACCTGTGTATAGAATACCAATTTTTTTACTGCACCTAGTGAAGTAAAATCTTTTGGGCATAGCATCATTCTATTAGTCCATCTATACTGACCTCCATCAGGTTGCAAACTGAATATAACTTTTTTCTGCATCTAGCTCTGAAAAAATATTTGGCCTTCTAGCAGTGTGTCGGACTTTCTCTATTAGTCCATCTATACTGACCTCCATCAGGTTGCAAATTCAAAATAATTTTTATCTGCATCTACAGTACCTCTGAAAAAATATTTGGGCGTCTAGCTGTGTGTGGGACTTGTTGTATTAGTCCATCTATACTGACCTCCATCAGGTTGCAAACTGAATATATTTTTTTCTGCATCTACCTCTGAAAAAATATTTGGCCTTCTAGCTGTGTGTGGGTCTTGTTCTATTAATCCATCTATACAGACCTCCATCAGGTTGCAAACTGAATATACTTTTTTTCTGCATCTACCTCTGAAAAAATATTTGGCCTTCTAGCAGTGTGTCGGACTTTCTCTATTAGTCCATCTATACTGACCTCCATCAGGTTGCAAATTAAAAATAATTTTTATCTGCATCTACAGTACCTCTGAAAAAATATTTGGGCTTCTAGCTGTTTGTGGGACTTGTTGTATTAGTCCATCTATACTGACCTCCATCAGGTTGCAAACTGAATATATTTTTTTCTGCATCTACCTCTGAAAAAATATTGGGCTTCTAGCTGTGTGTGGGACTTGTTGTATTAGTCCATCTATACTGACCTCCATCAGGTTGCAAACTGAATATATTTTTTTCTGCATCTACCTCTGAAAAAATATTGGGCTTCTAGCTGTGTGTGGGTCTTGTTCTATTAATCCATCTATACAGACCTCCATCAGGTTGCAAACTGAATATAATTTTTTTCTGCATCTAGCTCTGAAAAAATATTTGGCCTTCTAGCAGTGTGTCGGACTTTCTCTATTAGTCCATCTATACTGACCTCCATCAGGTTGCAAATTAAAAATAATTTTTATCTGCATCTACAGTACCTCTGAAAAAATATTTGGGCTTCTAGCTGTGTGTGGGACTTGTTGTATTAGTCCATCTATACTGACCTCCATCAGGTTGCAAACTGAATATATTTTTTTCTGCATCTACCTCTGAAAAAATATTGGGCTTCTAGCTGTGTGTGGGTCTTGTTCTATTAATCCATCTATACAGACCTCCATCAGGTTGCAAACTGAATATACTTTTTTCTGCATCTAGCTCTGAAAAAATATTTGGCCTTCTAGCAGTGTGTCGGACTTTCTCTATTAGTCCATCTATACTGACCTCCATCAGGTTGCAAATTAAAAATAATTTTTATCTGCATCTACAGTACCTCTGAAAAAATATTTGGGCTTCTAGCTGTGTGTGGGACTTGTTGTATTAGTCCATCTATACTGACCTCCATCAGGTTGCAAACTGAATATATTTTTTTCTGCATCTACCTCTGAAAAAATATTGGGCTTCTAGCTGTGTGTGGGACTTGTTGTATTAGTCCATCTATACTGACCTCCATCAGGTTGCAAACTGAATATATTTTTTTCTGCATCTACCTCTGAAAAAATATTGGGCTTCTAGCTGTGTGTGGGTCTTGTTCTATTAATCCATCTATACAGACCTCCATCAGGTTGCAAACTGAATATAATTTTTTTCTGCATCTAGCTCTGAAAAAATATTTGGCCTTCTAGCAGTGTGTCGGACTTTCTCTATTAGTCCATCTATACTGACCTCCATCAGGTTGCAAATTAAAAATAATTTTTATCTGCATCTACAGTACCTCTGAAAAAATATTTGGGCTTCTAGCTGTGTGTGGGACTTGTTGTATTAGTCCATCTATACTGACCTCCATCAGGTTGCAAATTGAATATAATTTTTTTCTGCATCTAACCCAGCCAATAGTTGTGGCCTAATACCACAGTTTGGCCACTCAGCTCTGCTCGGTTACCATCCATTGTTTTTTTGTGCAAACAACTCCAGAGTTGTGAATTAGTTAACCACCAAAATGAGTGGAAAAAGGCCTGCTGCTGGTGGAAAGGGGAATAGGCGTGTTGGGAAGGGGAAAAAAGGTTGTGTCCGTGGGGTAGGTGTTAAAGCAACAGTAACATCTGCAGAAGAAAGACCATCTTCCAGCCAAACTAAAATGTCTACTTCTTTTAGCGGACAATGTGATAAGATCCCTTTCTTACGGCCACGCCAATCGCTACAAATTCCAGATGAGGCACAAAAACAGCAGGTGCTTCAACGGATATCAAGTGCTCCTTTAAGTGGGCTCTCCTCCACATCAACTTCAACATCACAAATACTCCAGTCCTCAAAGGTGTCACCCCAATCGCACTTGCTTCCTCACAGCTCCCAAATCTCCAGCTGCCCGTCTGAGTATGAGGTAGAACAGATGGTTGAGTCTGCAGAGCTGTTTACTCATACTATAGCCTGGGAATCAGAGGTCGACTCCAGCGCTTCTGTGAATCCAGACGAGGAAATGATCTGCACTGATGCCCAGAATCTTTATGAGTCGGATCCAGGACCAGACGCAGAAGGTTCTGACCATAATGTAGACCCTCATTCCCAAACTGTAACTCCTGTTGGTGGAGACAATGAGGAAGACGATGATAAGACTCAAATACCTGATTGGAGCGACAACTTTAGTTTTTTGTCAGGGCAGGAACAGATTGGCTCTGAGGACGACGGGTGTGATAACGCACAGGGTGATGATGATGAGGTTGGAGATCCCACTTACTGTCAACCCACAGTCAGCCAAGAGATGAGGTCATCAGAGGAGGTGGAGGAAGATGCTAGTGACGACGAGGTCAGGTTGCGCCTTCCTGGACAGAGACGTAGTACTGGAAGCACGTCAACAACTGCATCCTCAAACACAACTCTGCCTCTCACCACAAGTCGTGGTGGCTCTTCAGGTCGCATGGGTGCTAAGCCTTGCATAGCCTGGGCATTTTTTCAGATCGATAAAGATGACCCAACTCGTGTTATCTGTAACATTTGTCAGCAAAAGCTAAGTAGAGGCCAAAAAATACATAGTTTGAGTACTTCATGCATGAACCGGCACATGGACATGAAGCATAAGTTGCAGTGGGAAGCTCAGTGTGCTACAATGCGGCCTAGCCGGCCGGGCCAACCACCGTCTGCCATATCTTGTGCATCCGCGGCCTCTTCATCCTCTGTGACTGGGGGGACAGCAGTCACACCTGTTTTGGGGCGCAGACCTGCCACCTCTTTACCCGCAACAGCCAGCGTGATTGGCAGGTCATCATTTTCTTTGGAGGTGGTAACACCAGCTGGTGTTGAGCGCTGTCCGACATCGATAGCACCACCTTTGGATCAAGGCAACCTAACATGTCCGCCTGCATCTTCCTCACAGACCGGCAGTTTGCCGGGGACACCCTTATCAACCCCGTCTAAGCACAATAGCCAGCCCTCGGTTCCTCAGATGTGGACAAGTAAAAGACCATTTCCTCCTAGCCATGAGAAAGCTAAGAGGTTGAATTTCACCATCTGCAAGCTCTTGGCTACAGAAATGCTGCCTTTCCGCCTGGTGGACACAGAGGATTTTCGAGACCTTATGTCCGTCGCAGTGCCCCAGTACCAGATGCCCAGTCGGCACTACTTCTCAAAGAAAGGTGTGCCTGCGCTCCACCAGCATGTCGCACACAACATCACCGCTTCTTTGAGAAACTCTGTGTGTGACAGGGTGCATTTCACCACAGACACTTGGACGAGTAGGCATGGACAGGGGCGTTACATGTCGCTGACTGGGCACTGGGTAACTATGGTGACAGCAGGACAAGGGGCTGCTGTCCAAGTCTTGCCGTCCCCACGAGTTGTGCGTCAATCCTCTTTATGTCAAAGTTCCTCCACTGCTTCTGCCTCCTCAACCTCCTCTCAGTCTTCCACCTGCACCCAAAGCCTGTCTGGTCATGCCACAAGCTTTCTAACTGCGCAGAAGGGATCCTGCACACCTCCTTACTATGCTGGCAGTAGGGCTCAACGTCATCAGGCGGTTTTTACATTGAAATGTCTGGGAAATGTGAGTCACACAGCTGAGGAGTTGTGGTCAGCTCTGGAGAACCAATTTCATGAATGGTTGTCTCCACTGGACCTGAAACCAGGGAAGGCCGTGTGCGACAATGCTGCAAACCTGGGTGCGGCCCTTCGCCGGGGCAATGTCACACACGTGCCTTGTATGGCTCACGTGTTGAACCTGGTTGTCCAGCAATTTTTAGCCCACTATCCCAGACTAGATGGCCTTCTGCAGAGGGCACGGTCGCTGTGTGCTCACTTCCGCCGTTCGCATCCCGCAGCTCAGCGACTTACATCTCTACAGAAGTCGTTGGGCCTGCCACTTCACCGGCTAAAATGCGATGTGCCTACCCGGTGGAATTCAACTCTGCACATGTTGCAGCGACTGTGGCAGCACCGACAAGCCCTGGTGCAATAAGTTCTGACGTATAGCCTGGGCCAACGAGATTCAGAGGTGGGGCAAATCACGCTGGAGGAGTGGTCTCAGATCAGGGACCTATGCACCCTTCTGCACAGTTTTGAAATGGCGACGAAGATGTTTAGTGCTGACGATGCCATTATCAGCATGACTATTCCGGTGATTTACATGCTGGAGCACATGTTAAACAGAATTCGGAGTCAGGTGGTGGCACAAGAGGAGGTGGAGGAAGTAGAGGAGGAGGAGTTGTATGCGGAAGGGCTAACATCTGCAAGGTCCAGACGGTCGGCAGCACCAAGGCGGCAGGCATGTGAGGGTGGGGGAGATGGTTTTACCAGGGCGCATGGTAGCAGCCAAACTAGTGAGGAAGGTGCAGGAGCCCAGGAAGAAGTGGAGGACGAACTGATGGAAGACTCATCAGATGAGGGAGACCTTGATCACATTTCTGTTGTGCGAGGTTGGGGGGAGAGGACAGAGGAAGGAAGCATGATTGTTACCTCGCCACCAACACAACAGGGACTTGGTGCTCCTGGATGCGCAACACACATGAGTGCCTTCTTGCTGCACTACCTGCAACATGACCCTCGAATTGTGAGAATTAGAAATAATCCTGACTACTGGGTTGCCACACTGTTAGATCCCCGGTACAAAAGTAAATTTGCAGAAATTATTCCTGCCATAGAAAGGGATGCACGCATGCAGGAGTATCAGCAGAGACTGTTGCAGAATCTTACATGTGCTTTTCCACAAAATACCAGTGGTGCACGTAGTGAATCTCACAGTTCCAACTTGCCAACCGT
Source organism: Phyllobates terribilis (assembly GCF_046119375.1). Lineage (NCBI taxonomy): Eukaryota > Metazoa > Chordata > Amphibia > Anura > Dendrobatidae > Phyllobates > Phyllobates terribilis. The sequence goes on along the minus strand of NW_027362763.1, from coordinate 677,097,914 downwards.
GGGACCGTCAAGTGTTCAGCACTCAAACCGTAACAGAACCACAGTATCTGCTGGTAACATCAATTTTGCGGAATCATTTCACCACTTTTTTAGCCCATCCTTTGCAAGGCCACAGGAGACAAGAAGTCTGACACATAGTCAACGCCTAGAAACGATGGTACAGGAGTATCTCCAAGTAAACATTGAAGCCACGACTGTGTCACTGGACCCTTGCTCTTTTTGGGCTTCCAATCTGGATAAATGGCCGGAGCTAGCCACTTACGCCTTGTAGATCTTGTCATGCCCCGCAGCCAGCGTTCTGTCTGAACGTGTGTTCAGCGCTGCTGGTGGTGTGCTGACAGATAAGCGCACGCGGCTCTCCACTGATAATGTAGACAGACTCACGTTCATAAAGATGAACAAATCATGGATCCGAAACGACTTTTCTACCCCTGTGTCATCCTGGGGAGAGTAAAATCTTGATGATTGGTTAAAACCACCCTACCAACCGTTTTAAGCTTTCAAATTACTAATCATGTTTATCTGTATCTTGACTGGAAAATAATTTGGGCTTTGTAGCAGTGTGCAGCACTGATCCTATTAGGCCATCTATACTAAAGCTTCACCAGATTTAAAATTAAAAATAATTTTTAGCTGCATCTAGCCCGGAAAATAATTTTGGGGCTCCGAGATGCGCAAGACACATAAGTGCCTTCTTGCTGCACTACCTGCAGCATGACCCTCATATTGTCAGAATTCGAAGTAATCATGACTACTGGGTTGCCACACTCTTAGATCCCCCAAACTTTTCGATCAACCTTTTCATTTTAATAAAGACCAAAAAAATGGTCATTTTTGAAATTATAAGCATTAGCAGGTTGTTAGAAACTGAAATCAAACAGTTTTCAACTCAAAACTTTATTCTAGGTGATGTTACATTTTCACATAGGACCCCTTGTTCGAAAGGAGCTTCTGAACTCTCTCGTCCATTGAATTTGTCAGGTTTTGGATGGTTTCTGCTTCAATTGTTTTGCATGAGGACAGAATACCCTCCCAGAGCTGTTGCTTAGATGTGAACTGCCTCCCGCCATCATAGACACTCCTTTTAATGATGCTCCAAAGGTTCTGAATGGGGTAGAGGTCAGGGGAGCATGGGGGTCACACCATAAGTTTGTCCCCTTTTATGCCCATATCAGCCAGAGATGCAGATGTTTTATGTGCAGCATGAGATGGTGCATTATCATGCAGAAAAATGATCTTGCTGTGAAATACACGGTTCTTCTTCTTGAACCATGGCAGGAAGTGCTGTTTGAGAAAATCCACATACATTATGGAGTTCATCTTTAGCGCCTTCAGGGATCCTAAAGGGGCCGACAATCTCTCTCCCCATGATTCCAGACCAAAACATTACTCCACCTCCTCCTTGTTGGCGCTGTAGCCGTGTTTGCGTGGGGTGTCCATCAACCAGCCATCCTCCACTCCATCCATCTGGACCATCGAGCGCTGCACGGCACTCATCCGTGAACAAAACAGTTTTGAAATCAGTCTTCATGTAATGTTTGGCCCACTGGAGCCGTTTCTGCTTGTGTGAAGTGGATAGAGGAGGTCGACAGGATGGCGTATGCACAGCTGCAAACCTCTGAAGGACCCTGCATCTTGTTGTTCGGGGGACGTTGGAGGCACAAGCAGCTTCAAAAACTTGTCTGCTGCTATGACAAGGCTTTTTTGCCGCTGCTCTTTCAACCTGACGTAATTGCCTGTAGGAAAGAGTCCTCAATTTGCCCTTATCAGCACGCACACGTGTGTACTGTGAATCAGCTACATACTTCTTGATTGCCAAGACACTTCATCCTGATCATCGCACAATGTTGATTGTAGTCATGCCTTGACCTAAACACTCCACAATTTGTTGCTTCTCAGCAGCCGACACATCCTTTTTCTTTCCCATTTTGGCAGAAAATGTAGGCTGCTTAATAATGTGAGAGAGCCTTCTTAAGTAGTCTTGCCTTTCATTGGACACACCTGCCAAACTAATTAGCACAGGTGTCTGCAATTGCTTACAGTGATATAAAGAGCCCTGACACACATCACCATCAATGAGTTTAACTGACAAACAAACAAATTCTTCCCTTATCACTCCTAAACACTTTTTGCATAATAATTTGGAACGCAGTGTACATGTGCTTTTCCACAAAACACCAGTGGTTCACGTAGTGAATCTTACAATTCTAACTTGCCAACCGTGGTCTGTATGGAGTTGTTCAATAAAGGGCCCAAAATTAAGATAACATAGATGGGAGAGGTCTCTATGAATAGGAATTCCTAAGTATTTGATACCCTGTGAGGGCCAGGCAAAGGGAAAGTTGGACTGGATGGAATCCTATATGGATTTGGGGAGGGAGACATCGAGGGCCTCAGACTTCGCTGCATTGATTTTAAAATTTTACCATGTAACAAAGTGATCTATTTCAGCCATAACAGCATGGATGGATATATGTGATTGAGTGATATATACTAGGACATCATCAGCAAATAGAGAGCACTTGTACTCGGTGCCTCCCACCTCAATCCACCTAATATTGGGGTTATGGCGAATTGATGAGAGCAGGTGCTCCGTCACTAGGATGTATAAGAGAGGGGACAGAGGAGATCACTGCCTTGTCCCATTGGTGATTGTGAAAGGTGATGAAAATGTTCTGACGCACCCCCTGGGCCTTGGGACACCCGGAGCCGGACCCTTTTTGGTGGATGCTGGTGGTTGTAGTCTTCGTGGCGGCGACCCGGTTCCGTGGCTCAGGGCGGTCAAACCAGTGGCGGAACTATTTATGTGGTTTTGATGTTTAAATGTCCGACTACGCCACCCGTGGATTGCGGTCAGAGTGAACCGCCGCTACAGGGCAGACCGCTGAGGCTGGTGTTGTGGGTGCAGCAGAGCGTAGCATAACTCCCCACGGGAGGAGTATAGCCTCAGGGCAGTGTATGCGGAGGATGGGGGTGATGGTGCAGGGCAGCAGCAGTAACGACACGGAGTCAGTGATGCAGTTCAGGGCCTTTACTCACAGTTCTTATTATCCAGACAACGTCTGCAGGTAACGGCTGCCCACGTCGTACTGTGCTCACCAGGTGAGGGGCTCAGACAACTCCCAGATAACTTTGGAGCACTTCACAGGACCCCCTTTGTGTGTCCTTTGTCTGGCCTTTCTTACCAACACTTCTGTCCGGCTGCCTCGGGCCTCCTCTTGGTAAACTTGGCGCCAGTTTCCCTGACCCTATGTGGTGCCTTGCTAGCGGGTGTAGCGAAGGGCTGCGCCACATAAAATGTCAGAGCCTCCGGTTTCTAGCTGAGGGTCGTTTCCTGCCTCCACTAGTTCGGGGACCGGTCTCCCCCTTTGGCCTGACCCCTCCACGCAGGTGGATTCGGGCGTGCGGTGGCGACTCGCCCGTCCGCACCCCTGGGATCCCTTCATTCCTCGTTCCTGGAGCCTTCTCCGCTCCTCTTCCTTCCTTCTCCCTCTTCCAGGCCTGGGCCTCTGTTACTAGGCCCGCCTCCGGAGCAGAGCTCATGCAGAGCCCCTGCTCCCTGCCACTTCTGCTCAGACTTCTCTGCACTGAACTAAGATGGTGCCCACCTTTTATACTCCCTTCTCAATGCACCCAGGAACTGCTTCCTCCCTGCTCCTGCACTACAGGGTTCCCCTTCCTCAGTGTTCCCTCCCCCCACTCCAGCCAGGGACAGGGACTGTCGTGCCCATCTCAGGGGCATATTGGTCGCCCTGCCCCACGGCAATGTGGTGTAATGCATGCAGGTGTCGGGTCCTGATCCACACTCCATCCTTACCTGAGAGTGAGATATCACACCTCTGGGTGAGGTGCAATACGTCTGTAGCAACCGAGCCCTCAGGGTGCTACAGTTCCATTTATCTTCAGCCTAGGTGACGTATTGTGATACAGGGCCGTGATTTTGGCTATAAAAGGGTCCCCTAGACCCCTACCCCAAGCTTTTTAAGAGAATCATATATGGCGTGCCAGGAGACTCTATGGAATGCTTTCTCAGCATCCAGCGAGAGTATCTAATTACAAATTTTTAACTGCATCTAGCCCAGGAAATACTTTGTGCCTAGTAGCAGTGTCTGCTAGTCAGCGGATTATCCCGGCTGTTAAGCAAGCTACACCACCTGTAGTTTAGACACTTAATTTTTTCAAAGGAAATGCTTCGGGACCATGGGATACTTAGTGAAGAGCATCAGGAGGCACCCCAAGGCATAGGGGCTGGGACTGGCAGTAGGATGCCTTGCGGTGGACAGCCGAGCTCGATCCTTATAAAAGCTTTTTAACTGCAGCAGCTTTAGTGGACGCTACTGGAGCTGGAATTACGCGGCTGCTGGCATGAGACTTGCCCTCCAATAGATCCTTGTAAATGGATTTAAAGTGTATTCATTCAAATTAGAGAGACAATTTAAATTAAAAAGCTTAGAGCTGCCTCCACCACAGGGGGGCTCGCTCGACCCACCAGCGGACAGGCACCAGTATTGGGAGAGGGGGGCTGGCCATCAGGGTTCACCGCGGCTCTGGCACAAACCCGGCGACACGGAGGTGGCACGGGCAGGAGCGGACTGGCCGTGTCGGCTTCTCACTTTTTGGATTTTAGAAGGGCATGACATGCCTATATCTGTGTCTCCCCCTCCTTTTACTCCTCCACCTCTTTTATTTTCGCATGACTATATGTACTTGTCACTTTTCCATGTGTTAGTTATGTCTTCTGAGCAGTTTGTCAGCTTTTGGACACCTTTGAAGGTGTTTTCTATGTGTTTCTATGTGTTTTTGTTTGCCTGCCATTGGTTTTAACGGTGTTCGAAGGTGTTCGACGAACAGTTCGGCGAACACACGGGTGTTCGACGAACCGAACCGAACTCGAACACTACGGGGGTGGCTCAACACTAGTGAAGAAGAAGTTGATGAAAAAGATGCTGATGCTGAGGATGATGAAGGAGAAAGTATGGGAGAAGTAAAAAAGAAGTTGAAGAGCATGGAAGTAGTGAAACATAAATATCTGACAAAATATAAAAATACTTAACATAGTCAATATTTCCGTAACTCAGAACGTCTTAAAAAAAATATTAATTCCTGCTATTCCATTTGATTGGGCTAAACCTCTATGCCTTTATTGTCTCCCCCAATACATTCTACATTAATGTTAGTTGTTTTCCTTCATGTAGAATTAACATACAAGGAAAGAAAGGGTTTATTTTCATTCCGATATTTGTGTCCCATTGACTTGCATTGGTTTCCGGTATCGTAATCGGCGATATCCGATACTTTTTGGATATCGGTCCGATCCAATCCGATCCGATATTTCCCGATATCGGAAGGTATCGCTCAACACTACTGATAACACCTCTATATACAGTAGATAACACAGGATCCACCATTCACAATAGGTGATATCACAGCTCACCTCCTCCTCTACAATGACTGATAACACCTCTATATACAATAGATAACACAGGATCCACGATTCACAATAGGTGATATCACAGCTCACCTCCTCCTCTACAATGACTGATAACACCTCTATATACAATAGATAACACAGGATCCACCATTCACAATAGGTGATATCACAGCTCACCTCCTCCTCTACAATGACTGATAACACCTCTATAAACAATAGATAACACAGGATCCACCATTCACAATAGGTGATATTACAGCTCACCTCCTCCTCCTCCTGTACAATGACTGATAACACCTCTATATACAGTAGATAACACAGGATCCACCATTCACAATAGGTGATATAACAGCTCACCTCCTCCTCCTGTACAATGACAGATAACACCTCTATATACAGTAGATAACACAGGATCCACCATTCACAATAGGTGATATCACAGCTCACCTCCTTATCCTGTACAATCACTGATAACACCCCTATGTACAGTAGATGACACAGGGGACCCACCATTCACAATAGGTGATGTAACAGCTCACCTCCTCCTCCTCCTGTAGAATGACTGATAACACCTCTATATACAGTAGATAACACAGGATCCACCATTCACAATAGGTAATATCACAGCTCACCTCCTCCTCCTCCTGTACAATGACTGATACATAACACCTCTATATACAGTAGATAACACAGTATCCACCATTCACAATAGGTGAGATCACAGCTCACCGACTACTCCTCCTGTACAATGACTGATAACACCTCTATATACAGTAGATAACACAGTGGACACACCATTCACAATAGGTGATATCACAGCTCACCTCCTTCTCCTGTATAATGACTGATAACACCTCTATATACAGTAGGTAACACAGGATCCACCATTCACAATAGGTGATATCATAGCTCACCTCCTCATCCTGCAGAATGGCTGATAACACCCCTATGTACAGTAGAAGACAAAGGGGACCCACCATTCAAAATAGGTGATGTAACAGCTCACCTCCTCCTCCTCCTGTACAATGACTGATAACACCTCTATATACAGTAGATAACACAGGGGACCCACCATTCACAATAGGTGATATCACAGCTCACCTCCTCCTCCTGTACAATGACTGATAACACCTCTATATACAGTAGATAACACAGGATCCACCATTCACAATAGGTAATATCACAGCTCACCTCCTCCTCCTCCTGTACAATGACTGATAACACCTCTATATACAGTAAATAACACAGGATCCACCATTCACAATAGGTGAGATCACAGCTCACCTCCTCCTCCTCCTGTACAATGACTGATAACACCTCTATATACAGTAGATAACACAGGATCCACCATTCACAATAGGTGATATCACAGCTCACCTCCTCCTCCTGAACAATGACTGATAACACTTCCATATACAGTAGATAACACAGGATCCACCTTTCACAATAAGTGATATCACAGCTCACCTCCTCCTCCTGTACAATGACTGATAACACCTCTATATACAGTAGATAACACAGAGGACACACCATTCACAATAGGTGATATCATAGCTCACCTCCTCCTCCTGTATAATGACTGATAACACCTCTATATACAGTAGATAACACAGGATCCACCATTCACAATAGGTGATATCACAGCTCACCTCCTCCTCCTCCTGTACAATGACTGATAACACCTCTATATACAGTAGATAACACAGGGGACCCACCATTCACAATAGGTGATATCACAACTCACCTCCTCCTCCTCCTGTACAATGACTGATAACACCTCTATGTACAGTAGATAACACAGGATCCACCATTCACAATAGGTGATTTCACAGCTCACTTCCTCATCCTGTACAATGACTGATAACACCTCTATATACAGTAGATAACACAGGATACACCATTCACAATAGGTAATATCACAGCTCACCTCCTCCTCCTCCTCCTGTACAATGACTGACAACACCTCTATATACAGTAGATAACACAGGATCCACCATTCACAATAGGTGATATCACAGCTCACCTCCTCCTCCTGTACAATGACTGATAATACCTCTATATACAGTAGATAACACAGGATCCACCATTCACAATAGGTGATATCACAGCTCACCTCCTCCTCCTGTACAATGACTGATAACACCTCTATATACAGTAGATAACACAGGATCCACCATTCACAATTGGTGATATCACAGCTCACCTCCTCATCCTCTACAATGACTGATAATAGCTCTATACACAGTAGATGACACAGGGGACCCACCATTCACAATAGGTGATATCACAGCTCACCTCCTCATCCTGTACAATGACTGATAACACCTCTATATACAGTAGGTAACACAGGATTCACCATTCACAATAGGTGATATAACAGCTCACCTCCTCCTCCTGTACAATGAATGATAACACTTCTATATACAGTAGATAACACAGGATCCACCATTCACAATAGGTGATATCACAGCTCACCTCCTCCCCCTGTACAATGAATGATAACACCTCTATATACAGTAGATTAGACAGGATCCACCATTCACAACAGGCGAGATCACCGCTCACCTCCTCCTCCACCTGTACAATGACTGATAACACCTCTATATACAGTAGATAACACAGGACCCACCATTCACAATAGGTGATATCACAGCTCACCTCCTCATCCTGCACAATGACTGATAACACCCCTATGTACAGTAAATGACAAAGGGGACCCATCATTCACAATAGGTGATGTAATAGCTCACCTCCTCCTCCTCCTATACAATGACTGATAACACCTCCATATACAGTAGATAACACAGGATCCACCATTCACAATAAGTGATATCACAGCTCACCTCCTCCTCCTGTACAATGACTGATAACACCTCTATATACAGTAGATAACAGAGAGGACACACCATTCACAATAGGTGATATCAGAGTTCACCTCCTCCTCCTGTATAATGACTGATAACACCTTTATATACAGTAGGTAACACAGGATCCACCATTCACAATAGGTGATATCACAGCTCACCTCGTCCTCCTGTACAATGACTGATAACACCTCTATATACAGTAGATAACACAGGATCAACCATTCACAATAAGTGATATCACAGCTCACCTCCTCCTCCTGTACAATGACGGATAACACCTCTATATACAGTAGATAACACAGAGGACACACCATTCACACTAGGTGATATCACACCTCACCTCCTCCTCCTGTATAATGACTGATAACACCTCTATATACAGTAGGTAACACAGGATCCACCATTCACCATAGGTGATATCACTGCTCACCTCCTCATCCTGCACAATGACTGATAACACCCCTATGTACAGTAGATGATAAAGGGGACCCACCATTCACAATAGGTGATGTAACAGCTCACCTCCTCCTCCTCCTGTACAATGACTGATAACACCTCTATATACAGTAGATAACACAGGATCCACCATTCACAATAGGTAATATCAAAGCTCACTTCCTCCTCCTGTACAATGACTGATAACACCTCTATATACAGTAGATAACACAGGATCCACCATTCACAATAGGTGATATCACAGCTCACCCCCTCCTCCTGTACCATGACTGATAACACCTCTATATACAGTAGATAACACAGGATCCACCATTCACAATAGGTAATATCACAGCCTACCTCCTCCTCCTCCTGTACAATGACTGATAACACCTCTATATACAGTAGATAACACAGTATCCACCATTCACAATAGGTGAAATCACAGCTCACCTCCTCCTCCTCCTCCTGTACAATGACTGATAGCACCTCTATATACAGTAGATAACACAGGATCCACCATTCACAATAGGTGATATCACAGCTCACCTCCTCCTCCTGTACAATGACTGATAACACCTCTATATACAGTAGATAACACAGAGGACACACCGTTCACAATAGGTGATATCACAGCTCACCTCCTCCTCCTGTACCATGACTGATAACACCTCTATATACAGTAGATAACACAGGATCCACCATTCACAATAGGTGATATCACAACTCACCTCCTCCTCCTGTACAATGACTGATAACACCTCTATATACAGTAGATAACACAGGATCCACCATTCACAATAGGTGATATCACAGCTCACCTCCTCCTCCTCCTGTACAATGACTGATAACACCTCTATATACAGTAGATGACACAGGATCCACCATTCACAATAAGTGATATCACAGCTCACCTCCTCCTCCTGTACAATGACTGATAACACCTCTATATACAGTAGATAACACAGAGGACACACCATTCACACTAGGTGATATCACACCTCACCTCCTCCTCCTGTATAATGACTGATAACACCTCTATATACAGTAGGTAACACAGGATCCACCATTCACCATAGGTGATATCACTGCTCACCTCCTCATCCTGCACAATGACTGATAACACCCCTATGTACAGTAGATGATAAAGGGGACCCACCATTCACAATAGGTGATGTAACAGCTCACCTCCTCCTCCTCCTGTACAATGACTGATAACACCTCTATATACAGTAGATAACACAGGATCCACCATTCACAATAGGTAATATCAAAGCTCACTTCCTCCTCCTGTACAATGACTGATAACACCTCTATATACAGTAGATAACACAGGATCCACCATTCACAATAGGTGATATCACAGCTCACCTCCTCCTCCTGTACAATGACTGATAACACCTCTATTTACAGTAGATAACACAGGATCCACCATTCACAATAGGTGATATCACAGCTCACCTCCTCCTCCTCCTGTACAATGATTGATAACACCTTTATATACAGTAAATAACACAGGATCCACCATTCACAATAGGTGATATCACAGCTCACCTCCTCCTCCTCCTGTACAATGACTGATAACACCTATATATACAGTAGATAACACAGGATCCACCATTCACAATAGGTAATATCACAGCTCACCTCCTCCTCCTGTACAATGGCTGATAACACCTCCAAATACAGTAGATAACACAGGATCCACTTTTCACAATAAGTGATATCACAGCTCACCTCCTCCTACTGTACAATGACTGATAACACCTCTATATACAGTAGATAACACAGAGGACACACCATTCACAATAGGTGATAACACAACTCACCTCCTCCTCCTGTACAATGACTGATAACACCTCTATATACAGTAATAACACAGGATCCACCTTTCACAATAGGTGATATCACAGCTCACCTCCTCCTCCTGTACAATGACTGATATCACCTCTATATACAGTAGATAGCACAGGATCCACCATTCACCATAGGTGATATCACAGCTCACATCCTCCTCCTGTACAATGACTGATAACACCTCTATATACAGTAGATAACACAGGATCCACCATTCACAATAGGTGATATCACAGCGCACCTCCTCCTCCTCCTGTACAATGACTGATAACTCCTCTATATACAGTAGACAACACAGGATCCACCATTCACAATAGGTGAGATCACAGCTCACCTCCTCCTCCTCCTGTACAATGACTGATAACACCTCTATATACAGTAAATAACACAGGATCCACCATTCACAATAGGTGATATCACAGCTCACCTCCTCCTCCTGAACAATGACTGATAACACCTCCATATACAGTAGATAACACAGGATCCACCATTCACAATAAGTGATATCACAGCTCACCTCCTCCTCCTGTACAATGACTGATAACACCTCTATATACAGTAGATAACACAGGATCCACCATTCACAATAGGTGATATCACAGCTCACCTCCTCCTCCTGTACAATGACTGATAACACCTCTATATACAGTAGATAACACAGGATCCACCATTCACAATTGGTGATATCACAGCTCACCTCCTCATCCTCTACAATGACTGATAATACCTCTATACACAGTAGATGACACAGGGGACCCACCATTCACAATAGGTGATATCACAGCTCACCTCCTCATCCTGTACAATGACTGATAACACCTCTATATACAGTAGGTAACACAGGATTCACCATTCACAATAGGTGATATAACAGCTCACCTCCTCCTCCTGTACAATGAATGATAACACTTCTATATACAGTAGATAACACAGGATCCACCATTCACAATAGGTGATATCACAGCTCACCTCCTCCCCCTGTACAATGAATGATAACACCTCTATATACAGTAGATTAGACAGGATCCACCATTCACAACAGGCGAGATCACCGCTCACCTCCTCCTCCACCTGTACAATGACTGATAACACCTCTATATACAGTAGATAACACAGGACCCACCATTCACAATAGGTGATATCACAGCTCACCTCCTCATCCTGCACAATGACTGATAACACCCCTATGTACAGTAAATGACAAAGGGGACCCATCATTCACAATAGGTGATGTAATAGCTCACCTCCTCCTCCTCCTATACAATGACTGATAACACCTCCATATACAGTAGATAACACAGGATCCACCATTCACAATAAGTGATATCACAGCTCACCTCCTCCTCCTGTACAATGACTGATAACACCTCTATATACAGTAGATAACAGAGAGGACACACCATTCACAATAGGTGATATCAGAGTTCACCTCCTCCTCCTGTATAATGACTGATAACACCTTTATATACAGTAGGTAACACAGGATCCACCATTCACAATAGGTGATATCACAGCTCACCTCGTCCTCCTGTACAATGACTGATAACACCTCTATATACAGTAGATAACACAGGATCAACCATTCACAATAAGTGATATCACAGCTCACCTCCTCCTCCTGTACAATGACGGATAACACCTCTATATACAGTAGATAACACAGAGGACACACCATTCACACTAGGTGATATCACACCTCACCTCCTCCTCCTGTATAATGACTGATAACACCTCTATATACAGTAGGTAACACAGGATCCACCATTCACCATAGGTGATATCACTGCTCACCTCCTCATCCTGCACAATGACTGATAACACCCCTATGTACAGTAGATGATAAAGGGGACCCACCATTCACAATAGGTGATGTAACAGCTCACCTCCTCCTCCTCCTGTACAATGACTGATAACACCTCTATATACAGTAGATAACAGGATCCACCATTCACAATAGGTAATATCAAAGCTCACTTCCTCCTCCTGTACAATGACTGATAACACCTCTATATACAGTAGATAACACAGGATCCACCATTCACAATAGGTCATATCACAGCTCACCTCCTCCTCCTGTACCATGACTGATAACACCTCTATATACAGTAGATAACACAGGATCCACCATTCACAATAGGTAATATCACAGCCTACCTCCTCCTCCTCCTGTACAATGACTGATAACACCTCTATATACAGTAGATAACACAGTATCCACCATTCACAATAGGTGAAATCACAGCTCACCTCCTCCTCCTCCTCCTGTACAATGACTGATAGCACCTCTATATACAGTAGATAACACAGGATCCACCATTCACAATAGGTGATATCACAGCTCACCTCCTCCTCCTGTACAATGACTGATAACACCTCTATATACAGTAGATAACACAGAGGACACACCGTTCACAATAGGTGATATCACAGCTCACCTCCTCCTCCTGTACCATGACTGATAACACCTCTATATACAGTAGATAACACAGGATCCACCATTCACAATAGGTGATATCACAACTCACCTCCTCCTCCTGTACAATGACTGATAACACCTCTATATACAGTAGATAACACAGGATCCACCATTCACAATAGGTGATATCACAGCTCACCTCCTCCTCCTCCTGTACAATGACTGATAACACCTCTATATACAGTAGATGACACAGGATCCACCATTCACAATAAGTGATATCACAGCTCACCTCCTCCTCCTGTACAATGACTGATAACACCTCTATATACAGTAGATAACACAGAGGACACACCATTCACACTAGGTGATATCACACCTCACCTCCTCCTCCTGTATAATGACTGATAACACCTCTATATACAGTAGGTAACACAGGATCCACCATTCACCATAGGTGATATCACTGCTCACCTCCTCATCCTGCACAATGACTGATAACACCCCTATGTACAGTAGATGATAAAGGGGACCCACCATTCACAATAGGTGATGTAACAGCTCACCTCCTCCTCCTCCTGTACAATGACTGATAACACCTCTATATACAGTAGATAACACAAGATCCACCATTCACAATAGGTAATATCAAAGCTCACTTCCTCCTCCTGTACAATGACTGATAACACCTCTATATACAGTAGATAACACAGGATCCACCATTCACAATAGGTGATATCACAGCTCACCTCCTCCTCCTGTACAATGACTGATAACACCTCTATTTACAGTAGATAACACAGGATCCACCATTCACAATAGGTGATATCACAGCTCACCTCCTCCTCCTCCTGTACAATGATTGATAACACCTTTATATACAGTAAATAACACAGGATCCACCATTCACAATAGGTGATATCACAGCTCACCTCCTCCTCCTCCTGTACAATGACTGATAACACCTATATATACAGTAGATAACACAGGATCCACCATTCACAATAGGTAATATCACAGCTCACCTCCTCCTCCTGTACAATGGCTGATAACACCTCCAAATACAGTAGATAACACAGGATCCACTTTTCACAATAAGTGATATCACAGCTCACCTCCTCCTACTGTACAATGACTGATAACACCTCTATATACAGTAGATAACACAGAGGACACACCATTCACAATAGGTGATAACACAACTCACCTCCTCCTCCTGTACAATGACTGATAACACCTCTATATACAGTAATAACACAGGATCCACCTTTCACAATAGGTGATATCACAGCTCACCTCCTCCTCCTGTACAATGACTGATATCACCTCTATATACAGTAGATAGCACAGGATCCACCATTCACCATAGGTGATATCACAGCTCACATCCTCCTCCTGTACAATGACTGATAACACCTCTATATACAGTAGATAACACAGGATCCACCATTCACAATAGGTGATATCACAGCGCACCTCCTCCTCCTCCTGTACAATGACTGATAACTCCTCTATATACAGTAGACAACACAGGATCCACCATTCACAATAGGTGAGATCACAGCTCACCTCCTCCTCCTCCTGTACAATGACTGATAACACCTCTATATACAGTAAATAACACAGGATCCACCATTCACAATAGGTGATATCACAGCTCACCTCCTCCTCCTGAACAATGACTGATAACACCTCCATATACAGTAGATAACACAGGATCCACCATTCACAATAAGTGATATCACAGCTCACCTCCTCCTCCTGTACAATGACTGATAACACCTCTATATACAGTAGATAACACAGAGGACACACCATTCACAATAGGTGATATCACAGCTCATCTCCTCCTCCTGTATAATGACTGATAACACCTCTATATACAGTAGGTAACACAGGATACACCATTCACAATAGGTGATAACACAGCTCACCTCCTCCTCCTGTACAATGACTGATAACACCTCTATATACAGTAGATAACACAGGATCCACCATTCACAATAAGTGATATCAAAGCTCACCTCCTCCTCCTGTACAATGACTGATAACACCTCTATATACAGTAGATAACACAGGATCCACCATTCACAATAAGTGATATCACAGCTCACCTCCTCCTCCTGTACAATGACTGATAACAATTCCATATACAGTAGATAACACAGGATCCACCATTCACAATAAGTGATATCACAGCTCACCTCCTCCTCCTCTACAATGACTGATAACACCTCTATATACAGTAGATAACACAGAGGACACACCATTCACAATAGGTGATATCACAGCTCACCTCCTCCTCCTGTACCATGACTGATAACACCTCTATATACAGTAGATAACACAGGATCCACCATTCACAATAGGTGATATCACAACTCACCTCCTCCTCCTTTACAATGACTGATAACACTTCTATATACAGTAGATAACACAGGATCCACCATTGACAATAGGTGATATCACAGCTCACCTCCTCCTCCTGTACAATGACTGATAACACCTCTATATACAGTAGATAACACAGGATCCACCATTCACAATAAGTGATATCACAGCTCACCTCCTCCTGTACAATGACTGATAACACCTCTATATACAGTAGATAACACAGAGGACACACCATTCACAATAGGTGATATCACAGCTCACCTCCTCCTCCTGTACCATGACTGATAACACCTCTATATACAGTAGATAACACAGGATCCACCATTCACAATAGGTAATATCACAGCCTACCTCCTCCTCCTCCTGT
This sequence comes from Phyllobates terribilis, assembly GCF_046119375.1. NCBI lineage: Eukaryota > Metazoa > Chordata > Amphibia > Anura > Dendrobatidae > Phyllobates > Phyllobates terribilis. Next base: position 677,082,147 of record NW_027362763.1, on the reverse strand, counting down.
ACAATGACTGATAACACCTCTATATACAGTAGATAACACAGTATCCACCATTCACAATAGGTGAAATCACAGCTCACCTCCTCCTCCTCCTGTACAATGACTGATAGCACCTCTATATACAGTAGATAACACAGGATCCACCATTCACAATAGGTGATATCACAGCTCACCTCCTCCTCCTGTACAATGACTGATAACACCTCTATATACAGTAGATAACAGAGAGGACACACCATTCACAATAGGTGATATCACAGCTCACCTCCTCCTCCTGTACCATGACTGATAACACCTCTATATACAGTAGATAACACAGGATCCACCATTCACAATAGGTGATATCACAACTCACCTCATCCTCCTGTACAATGACTGATAACACCTCTATATACAGTAGATAACACAGGATCCACCATTCACAATAGGTGATATCACAGCTCACCTCCTCCTCCTCCTGTACAATGACTGATAACACCTCTATATACAGTAGATAACACAGGATCCACCATTCACAATAGGTGATATCACAGCTCACCTCCTCCTCCTGTACAATGACTGATAACACCTCTATATACAGTAGATAACACAGGATCCACCATTCACAATAGGTGATATCACAGCTCACCTCCTCCTCCTGTACAATGACTGATAACACCTCTATATACAGTAGATAACACAGGATCCACCATTCACAATTGGTGATATCACAGCTCACCTCCTCATCCTCTACAATGACTGATAATACCTCTATATACAGTAGATGACACAGGGGACCCACCATTCACAATAGGTGATATCACAGCTCACCTCCTCATCCTGTACAATGACTGATAACACCTCTATATACAGTAGGTAACACAGGATTCACCATTCACAATAGGTGATATAACAGCTCACCTCCTCCTCCTGTACAATGAATGATAACACTTCTATATACAGTAGATAACACAGGATCCACCATTCACAATAGGTGATATCACAGCTCACCTCCTCCCCCTGTACAATGAATGATAACACCTCTATATACAGTAGATTAGACAGGATCCACCATTCACAACAGGCGAGATCACAGCTCACCTCCTCCTCCACCTGTACAATGACTGATAACACCTCTATATACAGTAGATAACACAGGACCCACCATTCACAATAGGTGATATCACAGCTCACCTCCTCATCCTGCACAATGACTGATAACACCCCTATGTACAGTAAATGACAAAGGGGACCCATCATTCACAATAGGTGATGTAATAGCTCACCTCCTCCTCCTCCTATACAATGACTGATAACACCTCCAAATACAGTAGATAACACAGGATCCACCATTCACAATAAGTGATATCACAGCTCACCTCCTCCTCCTGTACAATGACTGATAACACCTCTATATACAGTAGATAACACAGAGTACACACCATTCACAATAGGTGATATCAGAGTTCACCTCCTCCTCCTGTATAATGACTGATAACACCTTTATATACAGTAGGTAACACAGGATCCACCATTCACAATAGGTGATATCACAGCTCACCTCGTCCTCCTGTACAATGACTGATAACACCTCTATATACAGTAGATAACACAGGATCAACCATTCACAATAAGTGATATCACAGCTCACCTCCTCCTCCTGTACAATGACGGATAACACCTCTATATACAGTAGATAACACAGAGGACACACCATTCACACTAGGTGATATCACACCTCACCTCCTCCTCCTGTATAATGACTGATAACACCTCTATATACAGTACGTAACACAGGATCCACCATTCACCATAGGTGATATCACTGCTCACCTCCTCATCCTGCACAATGACTGATAACACCCCTATGTACAGTAGATGATAAAGGGGACCCACCATTCACAATAGGTGATGTAACAGCTCACCTCCTCCTCCTCCTGTACAATGACTGATAACACCTCTATATACAGTAGATAACACAGGATCCACCATTCACAATAGGTAATATCAAAGCTCACTTCCTCCTCCTGTACAATGACTGATAACACCTCTATATACAGTAGATAACACAGGATCCACCATTCACAATAGGTGATATCACAGCCTACCTCCTCCTCCTCCTGTACAATGACTGATAACACCTCTATATACAGTAGATAACACAGTATCCACCATTCACAATAGGTGAAATCACAGCTCACCTCCTCCTCCTCCTCCTGTACAATGACTGATAGCACCTATATATACAGTAGATAACACAGGATCCACCATTCACAATAGGTGATATCACAGCTCACCTCCTCCTCCTGTACAATGACTGATAACACCTCTATATACAGTAGATAACACAGAGGACACACCATTCACAATAGGTGATATCACAGCTCACCTCCTCCTCCTGTACCATGACTGATAACACCTCTATATACAGTAGATAACACAGGATCCACCATTCACAATAGGTGATATCACAACTCACCTCCTCCTCCTGTACAATGACTGATAACACCTCTATATACAGTAGATAACACAGGATCCGCCATTCACAATAGGTGATATCACAGCTCACTTCCTCCTCCTCCTGTACAATGACTGATAACACCTCTATATACAGTAGATAACACAGGATCAACCATTCACAATAAGTGATATCACAGCTCACCTCCTCCTCATGTACAATGACTGATAACACCTCTATATACAGTAGATAACACAGAGGACACACCATTCACACTAGGTGATATCACAACTCACCTCCTCCTCCTGTATAATGACTGATAACACCTCTATATACAGTAGGTAACACAGGATCCACCATTCACCATAGGTGATATCACTGCTCACCTCCTCATCCTGCACAATGACTGATAACACCCCTATGTACAGTAGATGATAAAGGGGACCCACCATTCACAATAGGTGATGTAACAGCTCACCTCCTCCTCCTCCTGTACAATGACTGATAACACCTCTATATACAGTAGATAACACAGGATCCACCATTCACAATAGGTAATATCAAAGCTCACTTCCTCCTCCTGTACAATGACTGATAACACCTCTATATACAGTAGATAACACAGGATCCATCATTCACAATAGGTGATATCACAGCTCACCTCCTCCTCCTGTACAATGACTGATAACACCTCTATTTACAGTAGATAACACAGGATCCACCATTCACAATAGGTGATATCACAGCTCACCTCCTCCTCCTCCTGTACAATGATTGATAACACCTTTATATACAGTAAATAACACAGGATCCACCATTCACAATAGGTGATATCACAGCTCACCTCCTCCTCCTCCTGTACAATGACTGATAACACCTATATATACAGTAGATAACACAGGATCCACCATTCACAATAGGTGATATCACAGCTCACCTCCTCCTCCTGTACAATGGCTGATAACACCTCCAAATACAGTAGATAACACAGGATCCACTTTTCACAATAAGTGATATCACAGCTCACCTCCTCCTACTGTACAATGACTGATAACACCTCTATATACAGTAGATAACACAGAGGACACCATTCACAATAGGTGATAACACAACTCACCTCCTCCTCCTGTACAATGACTGATAACACCTCTATATACAGTAATAACACAGGATCCACCTTTCACAATAGGTGATATCACAACTCACCTCCTCCTCCTGTACAAGGACTGATAACACCTCTATATACAGTAGATAACACAGGATCCATAATTCACAATAGGTGATATCACAGCTCACCTCCTCCTCCTCCTGTACAATGACTGATAACACCTCTATATACAGTAGATAACACAGGATTTACCATTCACAATAGGTGATATCACAGCTCACCTCCTCCTCCTGTACAATGACTGATAACACCTCTATATACAGTAGATAACACTGGATCCACCATTCACCATAGGTTATATCACAGCTCACCTCCTCCTCCTCCTGTACAATGATTGATATTACCTCTATATACAGTAGATAACACAGGATCCACCATTCACAATAGGTGATATTACAGCTCACCTCCTCCTCCTGAACAATGACTGATAACACCTCTATATACAGTAGGTAACACAGGATCCACCATTCACCATAGGTGATATCACAGCTCACCTCCTCATCCTGCAAAATGACTGATAACACCCCTATGTACAGTAGATGACAAAGGGGACCCATCATTCACAATAGGTGATGTAACAGCTCACCTCCTCCTGTACAATGACTGATAACACCTCTATATACAGTAGATAACACAGGATCCACCATTCACAATAGGTGATATCACAGCTCACTTCCTCCTCCTGTACAATGACTGATAACACCTCTATATACAGTAGATAACACTGGATCCACCATTCACCATAGGTTATATCACAGCTCACCTCCTCCTCCTCCTGTACAATGACTGATAACTCCTCTATATACAGTAGATAACACAGGATCCACCATTCACAATAGGTGAGATCACAGCTCACCTACTCCTCCTGAACAATGACTGATAACACCTCCATATACAGTAGATAACACAGGATCCACCATTCACAATAAGTGATATCACAGCTCACCTCCTCCTCCTGTACAATGACTGATAACACCTCTATATACAGTAGATAACACAGAGGACACACCATTCACAATAGGTGATATCACAGCTAACCTCCTCCTCCTGTATAATGAGTGATAACACCTTTATATACAGTAGGTAACACAGGATACACCATTCACAATAGGTGATAACACAATTCACCTCCTCCTCCTGTACAATGTCTGATAACACCTCTATATACAGTAGATAACACAGGATCCACCATTCACAATAGGTGATATCACAACTCACCTCCTCCTCCTGTACAATGACTGATAACACCTCTATATACAGTAGATAACACAGGATCCACCATTCACAATAGGTGATATCACAGCTCACCTCCTCCTCCTCCTGTACAATGACTGATAACACTTCTATATACAGTAGATAACACAGGATCCACCATTCACAATAGGTGATATCACAGCTCACCTCCTCCTCCTGTACAATGACTGATATCACCTCTATATACAGTAGATAACACAGGATCCACCATTCACAATAGGTGATATTACAGCTCACCTCCTCCTCCTGAACAATGACTGATAACACCTCTATATACAGTAGGTAACACAGGATCCACCATTCACCATAGGTGATATCACAGCTCACCTCCTCATCCTGCAAAATGACTGATAACACCCCTATGTACAGTAGATGACAAAGGGGACCCATCATTCACAATAGGTGATGTAACAGCTCACCTCCTCCTGTACAATGACTGATAACACCTCTATATACAGTAGATAACACAGGATCCACCATTCACAATAGGTGATATCACAGCTCACTTCCTCCTCCTGTACAATGACTGATAACACCTCTATATACAGTAGATAACACTGGATCCACCATTCACAATAGGTGATATCACAGCTCACCTCCTCCTCCTGTACAATGACTGATAACACCTCTATATACAGTAGATAACACGGGATCCACCATTCACCATAGGTGAGATCACAGCTCACCTCCTCCTCCTCCTGTACAATGACACCTCTATATACAGTAGATAACACAGGATCCACCATTCACAATAGGTGATATCACACCTCACCTCCTCCTCCTGAACAATGACTGATAACAAGTCCATATACAGTAGATAACACAGGATCCACCATTCACAATAAGTGATATCACACCTCACCTCCTCCTCTTGCACAATGACTGATAACACCACTATATACAGTAGATAACACAGGATCCACCATTCACAATAGGTGATATCAAAGCTCACCTCCTCCTCCTGTATAATGACTGATAACACGACTATATACAGTAGGTAACACAGGATCCACCATTTACAATAGGTGAGAACACAGCTCACCTACTCCTCCTCCTGTACAATGACTGATAACACCTCTATATACAGTAGGTAACACAGGATACACCATTCACAATAGGTGATATCACAACTCACCTCCTCCTCCTGTACAATGACTGATAACACCTCTATATACAGTAGATAACAGAGGATCCACCATACACAATAGGTGATATCACAGCTCACCTCCTCCTCCTCCTGTACAATGACTGATAACACCTCTATATACAGTAGATAACACAGGGGACACACGATTCACAATAGATGATATCACAGCTCACCTCCTCCTCCTGTATAATGACTGATAACACCTCTATATACAGTAGGTAACAAATGATCCAACATTCACAATAGGTGATATCCCAACTCACCTCCTCCTCCTGTACAATGACTGATAACACCTCTATATACAGTAGATAACACAGGATCCACCATTCACAACAGGTGATATCACAGCTCACGTCCTCCTCCTCCTGTACAATGACTGATAACACATCTATATACAGTAGATTACACAGGATCCACAATTCACAATAGGTGATATCACAGCTCACCTACTCCTCCTGTACAATGAATGATAACACCTCTATATACAGTAGATTACACAGGATCCACCATTCACAATAGGTGAGATCACAGCTCACCTCCTCCTCCTCCTGTACAATGACTGATAACACCTCTATGTACAGTAGATGACACAGGGGACCCACCATTCACAATAGGTGATATCACAGCTCTCCTCCTCCTCCTCCTCCTGTACAATGACTGATAACACATCTATATACAGTAGATAACACAGGATCCACCATTCACAATAGGTGATATCACAGCTCACCTCCTCCTCCTGAACAATGACTGATAACACCTCCATATACAGTAGATAACACAGGATCCACCATTCACAATAAGTGATATCACAGCTCACCTCCTTCTCCTGTACAATGACTGATAACACCTCTATATACAGTAGATAACACAGAGGACACACCATTCAAAATAGGTGATATCACAGCTCACCTCCTCCTCCTGTATAATGACTGATAACACCTCTATATACAGTAGGTAACACAGGATCCACCATTCACCATAGGTGATATCACAGCTCACCTCCTCATCCTGCACAATGACTGATAACACCCCTATGTACAGTAGATGCCAAAGGGGACCCACCATTCACAATAGGTGATGTAACAGCTCACCTCCTCCTCCTCCTGTACAATGACTGATAGCACCTCTATATACAGTAGATAACACAGGATCCACCATTCACAATAGGTGATATCACAGCTCACCTCCTCCTCCTCCTGTACAATGACTGATAACACCTCTATATACAGTAGATAACACAGTATCCACCCTTCACAAAAGGTGATATCACAGCTCACCTTCTCCTCCTGTACAAAGACTGATAACAAGTCCATATACAGTAGATAACACAGGATCCACCATTCACAATAAGTGATATCACAGCTCACCTCCTCCTCCTGCACAATGACTGATAACACCTCTATATACAGTAGATTACACAGAAGACACACCATTCACAAAAGGTGATATCAAAGCTCACCTACTCCTCCTGTATAATGACTGATAACACCTCTATATACAGTAGGTAACACAGGATCCACCATTCACAATAGGTGAGATCACAGCTCACCTACTCCTCCTCCTGTACAATGACTGATAACACCTCTATATACAGTAGGTAACACAGGATACACCATTCACAATAGGTGATATCACAACTCACCTCCTCCTCCTGTACAATTACTGATAACACCTCTATATACAGTAGATAACAGAGGATCCACCATTCACAATAGGTGATATCACAGCTCACCTCCTCCTCCTCCTGTACAGTGACTGATAACACCTCTATATACAGTAGATAACACAGGGGACACACCATTCACAATAGGTGATATCACAGCTCACCTCCTCCTCCTGTATAATGACTGATAACACCTCTATATACAGTAGATAACACAGGATCCACCATTCACAACAGGTGATATCACAGCTCACGTCCTCCTCCTCCTGTACAATGACTGATAACACATCTATATACAGTAGATTATACAGGATCCACCATTCACAATAGGTGATATCACAGCTCACCTCCTCCTCCTGTACAATGAATGATAACACCTCTATATACAGTAGATTACACAGGATCCACCATTCACAATAGGTGAGATCACAGCTCACCTCCTCCTCCTCCTGTACAATGACTGATAACACCTCTATGTACAGTAGATGACACAGGGGACCCACCATTCACAATAGGTGATGTAACAGCTCACCTCCTCCTCCTCCTGTACAATGACTGATAATACCTCTATATACAGTAGATAACACAGGATCCACCATTCACAATAGGTGATATCACAGCTCACCTCCTCCTCCTGTACAATGACTGATAACACCTCTATATACAATAAATAACACAGGATCCACCATTCACAATAGGTGGTATCACAGCTCACCTCCTCCTCCTGTACAATGACTGATAACACCTCTATATACAGTAGATAACACAGGATCCACCATTCACAATAGGTTAGATCACAGCTCACCTCCTCCTCCTCCTGTACAATGACTGATAACACCTTTATATACAGTAGATAATACAGGATCCACCATTCACAATAGGTGATATCACAACTCACCTCCTCCTCCTGTACAATGACTGATAACACCTCTATATACAGTTGATAACACAGGGGACACACCATTCACAATAGGTGATATCACAGCTCACCTCCTCCTCCTGTATAATGACTGATAACATCTCTATATACAGTAGGTAACACAGGATCCACCATTCACAATAGGTGATATCACAACTCACTTCCTCCTCCTGTACAATGACTGATAACACAGGATCCACCATTCACGATAGGCGAGATCACTGCTCACCTCCTCCTCCTCCTGTACAATGACTGATAACACCTCTATATACAGTAGATAACACAGGGGACCCACCATTCACAATAGGTGATGTAACAGCTCACCTCCTCCTCCTCCTGTACAATGACTGATAACACCTCTATATACAGTAGATTACACTGGATCCACCATTCACAATAGGTGATATCACAGCTCACCTCCTCCTCCTGTACAATGACTGATAACACCTCTATATACAGTAGATAACACAGGATCCACCATTCACAATAGGTGATATAACAGCTCACCTCCTCCTCCTGTACAATGAATGATAACACCTCTATATACAGTAGGTAACACAGGATCCACCATTCACAATAGGTGATATCACAAATGTTGTTCCTATCTTCAAAAAGGGGAAGAAGGTGGACCCAGGGAACTATAGGCCGGTGAGTCTGACTTCTATACCAGGAAAGATCTTTGAACAAATTATTAAACAACATGTATGTAAGTACATGGATAAGAATGAAGTGATTAACCAGAGTCAGCATGGGTTTGTAACTAACAAGTCATGTCAGACTAACTTAATTTCCTTCTATGACAGAATCACTGACTGGGTAGATCAGGGAAATGCTGTAGATATAGTATATCTTGACTTCAGCAAAGCATTTGACAAAGTATCTCACACCATCCTTATTGAAAAAATGACCAATTATGCAATGGACCAGGCAACTGTTAGGTGGATTCATAACTGGCTTAGTGATCGGACTCAAAGGGTGGTTGTAAATGGCTTCACATCCAGCTGGATGAATGTCTCAAGTGGGGTACCACAGGACTCCGTCCTGGGACCTGTATTGTTCAACATCTTTATCAATGATTTAGATGAAGGAATTGAGGGTAAACTGATTAAATTTGCTGATGACACAAAGCTAGGAGGGATAGCTAATACTAGAGAAGAGAGAGAGAGGATTCAAAAAGACCTAAATAAACTGGAGCAGTGGGCAGCAACCAACAGAATGGTTTTTAACAGGGAAAAATGCAAAGTACTACATCTGGGCAATAAAAATGAAAAAAGCATATACAGAATGGGAGGAATAGAGCTAAGCAACAGTACATGTGAAAAAGACTTAGGTATACTAATAGATCATAGACTGAACATGAGTCAACAGTGTGATGCAGCAGCAAAAAAGGCAAATACAATTCTGGGATGTATTAACAGAAGCATACAGTCTAGATCACGTGAAGTCATTATCGGTCTTTACTCCTCTTTGGTCAGACCTCATCTGGAATACTGTGTACAGTTTTGGGCACCACATTTTAAAAAAGACATAGACAAACTGGAGCAAGTTCAGAGAAGAGCGACCAGAATGGTGACTGGACTGCAAACCATGTCCCATGAGGAACGGTTGCAGGATTTGGGAATGTTTAGCTTGCAAAAAAGAAGACTGAGAGGAGATTTAATAGCTGTCTACAAATATGTCAAGGGCTGTCACATTGTAGAAGGATCATCTTTATTCTCATTTGCACAAGGAAAGACTAGAAGCAATGGGATGAAACTGAATGGGAGGAGACACAGATTAGATATTAGAAAAAACTTTTTGACAGTTAGGGTGATTAATGAGTGGAACAGGCTGCCACGAGAGGTGGTGAGTTCCCCTTCAATGGATGTCTTCAAACAGAGGCTGGACAGACATCTGTCTGAGATGATTTAGTGAATCCTGCTTTGAGCAGGGGGTTGGACCAGATGACCCAGGAGGTCCCTTCCAACTCTACCATTCTATGATTCTATGAACTCACCCCCTCCTCCTCCTGTACAATGACTGATAACTCCTCTATATACAGTAGATAACACAGGATCCACCATTCACAATAGGTGAGATCACAGCTCACCTCCCCCTCCTCCTGTACAATGACTGATAACACCTCTATATACAGTAGATAACACAGGATCCACCATTCACAATAGGTGATATCACAGCTCACCTCCTCCTCCTGAACAATGACTGATAACACCTCCATATACAGTAGATAACACAGGATCCACCATTCACAATAAGTGATATCACAGCTCACCTCCTCCTCCTGTACAATGACTGATAACACCTCTATATACAGTAGATAACACAGGATCCACCATTCACAATAGGTGATATCACAGCTCACCTCCTCCTCCTCCTGTACAATGACTGATAACACCTCTATATACAGTAGATAACACAGGATCCACCATTCACAATAGGTGATATCACAGCTCTCCTCCTCCTCCTGTACAATGCCTGATAACACCTCTATATACAGTAGATAACACAGGATCCACCATTCACAATAGGTGATATCACAGCTCACCTCCTCCTCCTCCTGTACAATGACTGATAACTCCTCTATATACAGTAGATAACACAGGATCCACCATTCACAATAGGTGATATCACAGCTCTCCTCCTCCTCCTGAACAATGACCTATAACACCTCCATATACAGTAGATAACACAGGATCTGTTAGAACTCTCCTGTTAGGTTTTTTCTAATTTGCTGGTCACATGACCATTTTTGCCTATTTAATCCGGCTCCGCCCTCCTGGCCTTGCTGGACTTCATTGTATTTTCTACTCTTGAGCTAGCTTGGTACTCTGTTACCTTTCTCTGTTAGTTTTGCTAGGTCTTCTGACCTCTATGTTCTATGTTGTGTGTTTGTCTTTTACTGCTACAATTTCTACTAGGATATGTCCAACTTTATCCCAGTCCCTAGTTCTTGTAGGGATCCCTCCCTTGCATCTATAGGTCTTCGTACAGACTAGTCGAGGACTTTAGCGGGTCTGATCGCAGGATCAGGTTCCCCGTTACATCGTAGGGATCCAGTTTAGTTCTATTGTAGGGACAGATCTCCTGTCTTTCCTTAGTGCTTGTAGCAGAACATAACAGTAAGTCCAGCCTAAAAAATTTCTCTAAGGAAAGACCCCCAGTTTCCATCATGGTCTCGGTTCAGGATTTGGCTCAACGCTTGCAGGGACTCTCTCTGGAGGTGGTCAAGCTCCAACAACACGTGAGTAGCTGCCCTGGAGCACATTTTGTGGAGCCAAAGGTACGTCTGCCTGATCTATTTTTTGGTGAACAACAAGATTTTTTTTCTTTTAAAAATGCTTGTTTATTGTATTTTCGTTTAAGACCCGGATCCTCTGGTGATGAATCACAGCGCATAGGGTTCATAATGTCACTTTTGCGCAAGGATCCTCAGGGATGGGCTTTTTCTCTCCAACCTAGTGATCCGTGCTTTAGATCAGTGGATAGTTTTTTTTCTGCTTTGGGTTTGTTGTACGATGATCCTGATCGTGTCTCATCTGCTGAGTCTGAATTGAGACGTTTGAGGCAGGGATCAGGTAATGTGGAAAAATATTGTTCTCACTTCCGTCGGTGGTCTGCCCAGGTGGGGTGGAACGATTCAGCTTTGAAAAGTTTGTTTCTTGCGGGGCTAGGTGAAAGGGTTAAAGATTTGCTGATTGCTTATCCCACACCTGGAAACTTGCAGGAAGCAATGCAATTAGCTATACGGGTGGAGAGGAGACTGCGTGCAAGGGTTAATGAGAGCAAATCCTCTGCTATGTCAGCTCCGAGTCTTGAGAGGGTCTGTGCTGACAAAGGAGAGCCGATGGAGATTGGGGCGATGACACCCCGCTCTCAGGAAAAAGACCGCAGGCTTTCTGAAGGTTTGTGCTTCTATTGCGGAAATTCTGGTCATTTTATTAAGAACTGTGTGCTTCGTATGAACAACGTAAAAAAAATGGTCAGTTATGCACGTATAGCCTGTTTAAATACTAAGGGAGTATTCCTATCTGCTACTACCGCTGCTCAGGAAGAATTAATTGAATTTCGGGTATTTGTGGATTGTGGTTCTACTCTGAATGTGATTGATGGGGGATTTTTGGAAAAACTTACATTAAAACCTAAACCTTTGTCATCCCCTATTGCTGTGGTTTCTGTTGATGGCTCTCCCTTGAAGAGTGTTACTCACAAGGTCTGTGAGTTTCCCCTCACTATTAATGGTGTTCATCAAGAGAATTTGGATTTGGTAGTATTGAATAATTTGCCTTCTCCAGTAATATTGGGGTTGCCCTGGTTAAAATTGCATAATCCTGTACTGGATTGGTCTACCAATGAAATTAAGTCCTGGAGCCCTAAATGTTATGACAAGTGTTGTAACGGACGTATTGCTGCGGTGGAAAAAGGGGAATTACCTGTACCTATTCAGGATTTTTGGAGAGTTTTTTCTGTGGAGGAGTCACAAATTTTGCCTCCCCATAGAGACTATGATTGTACCATTGAATTTGTCCCTGGAGCGACTCTTCCTAAAAGTCGTTTATTTAATCTTACTATTCCTGAGAGAAAGGCTTTGGAGGAATACATACAGACAAGCTTGGCCGCCGGTCACATTAGGCCTTCCAAGTCTCCTGTGGCTGTTGGATTTTTTTTTGTTAAAAAAAAAGATGGCGGTTTACGTCCTTGTCTGGACTTTTCGTGAGATTAATAAAATTACTGTACGCAATCCTTACCCACTGCCATTGATTCCTGATTTGTTTAACCAGTTAGTGGGGGCCAAGTGGTTCTCTAAAATTGATCTCCGGGGGGCATACAATTTGTTGCGCATGAAGGAGGGTGATGAATGGAAGACTGCTTTTAACACTCCTGTGGGTCATTTTGAGAATCTGGTTATGCCTTTTGGTCTTACCAATGCTCCAGCATTTTTTCAGAATCTTATTAATGACATCCTTAGACCTTTGATCGGCAAAAATGTGGTGGTGTATTTGGATGACATTCTGATTTATTCGCCTGATCTGGAATCTCATTGGCGGAGCGTACGTGAGGTATTACAGCTATTAATTGACAATTCGCTTTTTGCTAAGCTAGAGAAATGTGAGTTCGCTGTACAGAGAATTAGTTTTTTGGGCTACATTGTCTCCAGTGAAGGTTTTGAGATGGACCCGGTTAAAGTTCAGGCTGTACAGGAATGGCCTAGGCCTATTGGTTTGAAATCGATACAGAGGTTTTTGGGTTTCGCCAATTATTACAGAAAATTCATTAAAAAATTTTCTATTATTGTCAAACCACTGACCGATCTCACCAGGAAAGGTGCTAATGCGGTTCAGTGGATTTCTGAGGCCATTGAAGCTTTTGTGTTTCTAAAGGAGAGGTTCACCTCTGCCCCCATCCTTATGCAGCCTGATGTGACTAAGCCGTTTTTGGTTGAGGTTGATGCTTCTTCGGTGGGGGTCGGTGCGGTGTTGTCTCAGGAAAACAAGGATGGAGTACATCCCTGTGCCTTTTTTTCAAAAAAATTTTCTGAGACTGAACTTAATTACGATATTGGTAATCGGGAATTGCTGGCGATTAAACTCGCATTTGAACATTGGCGTCATCTCTTGGAAGGTGCTGATTTTCCCATTCAGGTTTTCACTGATCATAAAAATCTGATCTATCTTGATGCTGCCAAGCGCTTGAAAGCCCGTCAGGCTAGGTGGGCACTTTTTTTCTCACGGTTTAATTTTTCCGTTACTTACATCCCGGGTACCAAGAATGTTAAAGCTGATGCTTTGTCTCGCAGCTTTTCTCCCATGGTCGGTGCTGAGGAGGAAGGGAGCATTTTACAAGAAGGTGTTGTGATTGCTGCATTGGACTCCGTTTTGGAAGATGAGATTCTTAAAGCCCAGGAGAATGCCCCATCTAACACTCCCCATGGGAGGTTGTTTGTGCCTAGGACCTTTAGGAGAGGGTAGTGCCGGCGTCCCTGCCCTCTGCTAGGCAGGGACGCTGTTCCCCTCACCGCTCTGCTCCGTGCCCGGCGTCCCTCTCCCGCTCTGCTGGCAGCGCGCGCTCCTTCCCGGCCACTGTGCTTAGGGCGCGCGCGCGTGCTCTCCCTCCCTCTTAAAGGGGCCGCGCGCGCCGTCCCAAGGAGTCCCCGGCCAATGGCCGGAGGACTTTACCATATATAAGGCACCTCCTCCAAAATGGAGGTGCCCGAGCAATGTTGTTGCACCGTTCTACTCTGCTTCAGCCCTCAGGTCCCGTTGCCAGTTACCTGCCAGTTACCTGCCAGATTCCTGCCAGCTTGCTGTCCTAATCCTGCCTGATTTCCTGCTACCTACCTGCCTGCCTGTGGTCCGACGGTCTGCCTTACAACTCCGGTCAGTCTGTCTAAGGACCAACTTGCCCGCTCACCTGGGAGCGCACATCAGCTACCTGCCTGCTTGCCTGAGGTCCGACGGTCTGCCTTACAACTCCGGTCAGTCTGTCTATGGACCAGCTTGCCCGCTCACCTGGGAGCGCACATCTGCTACCTGCCTGTTAGCCTACCTGGAGGCTCCGCCGTCACGTGCTGTGACCACCTGCCTGTCCAGTGACTCCTGCCCGCTCACCTGGGAGCGCTCATCTGCTGCCTGTTCGCTAGCCTACCTGGAGGCCTTGCCGTCACGTGCTGTGACCACCTGCCTGCCCAGAGACTTCTGCCCGCTCACCTGGGAGCGCTCATCTACCTTCAGCTGCCACAGGTCGTACCAACCCCTCTCTCAGAGACTGCCCCGGTCACTTGCCGTGACCATCTTCCCGTTCACCCAGAGACAGCCCCGGTCACTTGCCGTGACCATCTGCCCGTTCATCCAGAGACTGCCCCGATCACTTGCCGTGACCTCCTGCCCCTTCTTCCAGAGACTGCCCCGGTCACCTGCTGTGACTGCCTGCCTGGTCGCCACCCGCTCCCTTACAAGGACTGCCCTCTTGTATAGTAGCTCAGAGGTTCCGCCTCCCAGACCCGTTACAGTTTGCTCGGGCCATGGAACCCGGTGGCACCCAAGCTCCCTCGCTCTCGGACCTGTGTCATGAACTGTCCCGTCAAAGGTCCCAACAAGAGTCCATCCTGGGTCACCTGCGGAATGTCAATACTCGCCTGGACACTCTGACTGCTCCGCCAGCAACCTCCGCCAGTGCCATGTCTCGCAATCCGGCAGCTCCGCTGCCCACTAATACCATGACATCCTACCCCGGACCCCGGCTTTCTGCACCTCCTCGCTTCGGAGGCGACTCCGCTCAGGCTCGGGGCTTCATAAATCAGTGCACCCTGCACTTTGAACTATTGTCCCACCAGTTTAACTCTGACCGAGCCAAAATTGCATTCATCATGTCCCATCTCACCGGGGAGGCCCTGGCCTGGCTAAATCCTCTATGGGAGAGAGGAGACCCCCTGGTGTCCAACTTGCCTGCTTTTCTCACGGCTTTCCGGAAAGTCTTCGACGAACCTGGACGGAGAATCTCATCCGCATCATCATTGCTACGCCTCCGTCAGGAGAGTCTCACCGTGGGCCAATATGCCATACGGTTCCGTACCCTTGCCTCGGAGCTGGCCTGGGATAACGACGCTCTGGTATCCGTCTTCTGGGAGGGTCTGTCCGGCCGTATTAAAGATGAACTTGCCGGTCGGGACATTCCTACCACTCTCGATGACTTAATAACTCTTGCCACCCGGATTGACCTACGGTTCCAGGAGCGTGCCAGAGAGGTCACCCGTGAGAGGAGGTTACCACGTCTAGCTCCCACTTTTCAGAAACCCGTCACTCCTTCCGTCTCTACCCAGGTACACACTCCTGAGCCTATGCAGGTCGACCAGGCCAAGATGGTCAAAACCCGTCAGGACTTACGCCGTGCCGAGGGGACCTGCTTCTACTGTGGCAGTAAGGAGCACCGGATCCGTGCCTGCCCGGAGAGGTCGGGAAACGCCTGTGTCTAGGTTCGCTCAGAGAGGTCCACCTAGACAAGAATAAATCCTCTCCATCCCTGCTGTTGTCAGTTTCAATCGTCTACGGGGAGAACCGTTATTTCGAACTAGCCCAACTTGACTCTGGAGCAGCCGGGAATCTTATTTCACAGTCCCTGGTAGAGAAATACTGCATCCCCACCAAACCTCTGGCTGTACCCTTGTCTGTTGCTGCCGTGGATGGGGGGCTCTTACCACGCCCCATCCAACTCATCACCGAATCCATTACTCTGCAGGTGGGAATGCTGCATTCTGAGAGTATCTCCTTCCATGTTCTGCCTGGACTCTCTCACGCCCTCTTGCTAGGTCTACCTTGGCTCCAGAGACATGCACCCGTTCTTGACTGGCAGACCGGAGAAGTCCTTCGCTGGGGACAGGGCTGCCATAAGACCTGTCTGGTTCCCGTTCATCCCGTCCGTCCTTCTCCTACCCCAGCTAATCTACCTGGACTTCCGATCCCTTATTGGTTTTATGCTGATGTCTTTAATAAAAAGGAAGCAGAGACACTACCCCCTCATAGACCATACGACTGCCCTATCGACCTGTTACCTGGTACTTCTCCTCCCCGTGGGTGTATTTATCCATTATCCGCTGCTGAGACCCGGTCGATGTCCGAATATATTGAGGAGAATCTGGCCAGGGGATTCATCCGGAAATCTACCTCCCCGGCGGGAGCAGGCTTCTTTTTCGTCAAAAAGAAGGACGGCTCTCTCCGTCCCTGTATAGACTATAGAGGCCTTAACCAGATCACGGTGAAGAATAAGTACCCCCTTCCGCTCATTCCGGAGTTATTTGATCGTCTGAGGGGGGCTAGAATCTTCACCAAACTGGACCTCCGTGGGGCGTACAACCTGGTTCGTATCCGTCAGGGGGATGAATGGAAGACGGCATTCAACACCCGGGACGGCCACTATGAATATCTGGTAATGCCCTTTGGCCTCTGTAACGCTCCTGCCGTCTTTCAAGAGTTGGTCAATGACATCTTCCGGGACCTTCTCTACTCCTGCGTAGTGGTGAACCTGTACGACATCTTGGTCTTCTCTCCGGATCTCCAGACTCACCGGAGGGACGTTCGTCAGGTCCTGCTCAGGCTCAGGCAGAACCATCTCTACGCTAAATATGAGAAGTGCCTCTTTGAGCAGACCTCGCTTCCATTTCTGGGCTACATTATCTCTCAGACCGGCCTACAAATGGATCCTGAGAAACTGTCTGCCATCGAGAAATGGCCCCGACCGGAGGGGTTGAAGGCCATTCAGCGATTCCTGGGCTTCGCCAACTACTACCGCCTCTTCATACCACACTTCTCTTCCCGGACTGCCCCAATTTCCGCGCTCACCCGTAAGGGTACTAATCCCAAAGAGTGGCCGCCCGAAGCAGAGGAGGCCTTTCTTTCCCTAAAACAGGCCTTCTCTTCCGCCCCGGTGCTGCATCGCCCGGACGGCAACAAGCAGTTCTTCCTGGAAGTTGACGCCTCCTCCTCTGGAGCCGGAGCGGTACTTACTCAAAAATCATCTTCCGGGAGAATGGTAACTTGTGGCTTCTTCTCCAAACTCTTCTCCTCTTCTGAGCGCAACTATTCCATAGGAGACCGAGAGTTATTGGCCATCAAGCTGGCGTTGGAGGAGTGGCGTTACCTACTCGAGGGGGCTCTTCATCCGGTAATAATTTACACTGACCACAAGAACTTGGCTTACCTCCAGCATGCCCAGAGACTTAACCCGCGCCAAGCCCGGTGGTCCTTGTTTTTTGCTCGCTTTGATTTTGTTCTTCATTTTCGCCCGGCTGACAAAAACGTCAAAGCAGACGCCTTGTCCCGATCCTTTCTGGTGTCCGATCTCGAGGAAGAACCTAAACATATCATCGATCCCGCCAGAGTAATGCAGGTGGCTCCCGTGAGTCTAAATCGTCTCCCTCCCGGTAAGACGTTTGTTTCAGTACCTGATCGGGAGAAGATCCTACACTGGGGCCATTCGTCTAAACTAGCTGGCCACGCCGGTCAGAAAAAGACCCTCCAGCTTATTGCCCGGCACTATTGGTGGCCTACCCTGCACAAGGACGTAATAGACTTTGTTTCTTCCTGTGTGTCCTGCGCCCGCAACAACGTCCCGAGACATCTGCCAGCCGGACGCCTCCTTCCGCTTCCTGTGCCTGCTGCCCCCTGGCAGCATATTGCTATGGACTTCATAACTGATCTCCCCGTCTCTGCCGGTTGTACGGTCATTTGGGTGGTCGCTGACCGCTTTTCCAAGATGGCTCACTTTATTCCCCTGCCAGGCCTCCCGTCTGCACACGAGCTGGCTAAAGACTTTATCCGCCACATCTTTCGTCTTCATGGCCTGCCCCTCCACATCGTGTCGGATCGTGGGGTACAGTTCACCTCACGTTTCTGGAGAGCCACTTGTAAACTACTAGACGTCACCCTGGACTTCTCTTCCGCTTACCACCCACAGTCCAATGGTCAAGTGGAGCGGATCAATCAGAACCTGACCAGTTACCTCCGGCACTTCGTTAATGCCCACCATTCTGACTGGGTGGATCTCCTACCATGGGCCGAGTTCTCTTATAATAATCACGAGAGCGAATCCTCCTCCAAATCCCCGTTTTTTGTAGTCTTTGGTCAGCATCCTCGGATTCCTTTTCCTGTCTCCACCTCTGTGGACAACCCGGCTGCGGAATCTCTCGTTAGCAAATTTTCCTCCATATGGGAGAGTACCCGGTCCGCACTCCTTCTGTCATCCGAGCGTATGAAAAGACACGCTGACAAAAAACGCCTGGATCCTCCACAATTTCGTCCAGGAGATAAAGTCTGGCTCTCATCTAAATATGTTCGACTCAAGATACCTTCTTACAAGTTAGGGCCTCGGTTCATCGGTCCTCTGGAGGTCATCAGTCAGATCAACCCGGTGGCCTATAAATTGAAACTCCCGGCCAACTTACGGATCCCTAACTCCTTCCATGTATCTCTCCTCAAACCCGTGGTGCTTAACTCTTTTTCCAAGTCTACAGGTACGCCTCCTGCTCCGGTTTCCGCTGAGGACGAGTTTGAGGTAGAGAACATTCTTGCCACCAAAAGGGTAAGAGGAAAGACCTTTTTTCTGGTAGATTGGAAGGGGTTTGGTCCTGAGGAGAGAACGTGGGAGCCCCGGGAGAACATCCATGCCCCTCTCATCCTTGCTAAATTTCTGTCTGGCCTAAAAAAGGGGGGGCCTAAAGGGGGG
Organism: Phyllobates terribilis; assembly: GCF_046119375.1. Taxonomy (NCBI): domain Eukaryota; kingdom Metazoa; phylum Chordata; class Amphibia; order Anura; family Dendrobatidae; genus Phyllobates; species Phyllobates terribilis. Next base: position 677,062,348 of record NW_027362763.1, on the reverse strand, counting down.
GGTACTGTAGTGCCGGCGTCCCTGCCCTCTGCTAGGCAGGAACGCTGTTCCCCTCACCGCTCTGCTCCGTGCCCGGCGTCCCTCTCCCGCTCTGCTGGAAGCGCGCGCTCCTTCCCGGCCACTGTGCTTAGGGCGCGCGCGCGCGCTCTCCCTCCCTCTTAAAGGGGCCGCGCGCGCCGTCCTAAGGAGTCCCCGGCCAATGGCCGGAAGACTTTATCATATATAAGGCACCTCCTCCAAAATGGAGGTGCCCGAGCAATGTTGTTGCACCGTTCTACTCTGCTTCAGCCCTCAGGTCCCGTTGCCAGTTACCTGCCAGTTACCTGCCAGATTCCTGCCAGCTTGCTGTCCTAATCCTGCCTGATTTCCTGCTACCTGCCTGCCTGCCTGTGGTCCGACGGTCTGCCTTACAACTCCGGTCAGTCTGTCTAAGGACCAACTTGCCCGCTCACCTGGGAGCGCACATCAGCTACCTGCCTGCTTGCCTGAGGTCCGACGGTCTGCCTTACAACTCCGGTCAGTCTGTCTATGGACCAGCAGGCCCGCTCACCTGGGAGCGCACATCTGCTACCTGTCTGTTAGCCTACCTGGAGGCTCCGCCGTCACGTGCTGTGACCACCTGCCTGTCCAGTGACTCCTGCCCGCTCACCTGGGAGCGCTCATCTGCTGCCTGTTCGCTAGCCTACCTGGAGGCCTTGCCGTCACGTGCTGTGACCACCTGCCTGCCCAGAGACTTCTGCCCGCTCACCTGGGAGCGCTCATCTACCTTCAGCTGCCACAGGTCGTACCAACCCCTCTCTCAGAGACTGCCCCGGTCACTTGCCGTGACCATCTTCCCGTTCACCCAGAGACAGCCCCGGTCACTTGCCGTGACCATCTGCCCGTTCATCCAGAGACTGCCCCGATCACTTGCCGTGACCTCCTGCCCCTTCTTCCAGAGACTGCCCCGGTCACCTGCTGTGACTGCCTGCCTGGTCGCCACCCGCTCCCTTACAAGGACTGCCCTCTTGTATAGTAGCTCAGAGGTTCCGCCTCCCAGACCCGTTACAGAGAGATTTGTTTGTTGAGTGTCATGAGTCTCGGTTGGCAGGTCATCCAGGAATTTCTGAGACCAAGAGACTTGTGGGTCGCAGTTTTTGGTGGCCTGGATGGCAGAAGGAAGTCATTAAGTGGGTGCGTCAATGTACGGTGTGTGCTAGATCTAAGTCTTCTCATACTACTGCAGCGGGGTTGCTTTGCCCTCTGGAGGTCCCTAGTGCACCTTGGACACATCTGGCTATGGACTTTATTACTGACCTTCCCTCCTCTGAGGGTTTCACAGTCATCTAGGTGGTCGTGGACCGTTTTAGCAAGATGTGTCACTTGGTTCCTTTCATCAAACTGCCCTGCGCTAAGACACTCGCTAAGGCCTTTGTCAAGGAAATTGTAGACTACATGGCGTTCCTACTGACATTGTTTCTGATAGGGGACCTCAGTTCGTGGCTCGTTTTTGGCGTGCCTTTTGTGACAGGTTGGGAGTTCATTTGTCGTTTTCATCCGGATATCATCCTGAGTCTAATGGCCAGACAGAAAGGAAGAATCAGGATGTTGAGCAGTTCTTGCGTTGCTTTGTGGCAGACAATCAGGAGGGGTGGTCTGAGTTTCTGCCACTTGCTGAGTTTGCTCTTAACAACCATACATCCTCTTCTGCTGGTTGTTCGCCTTTTTTTTGTTGTTCTGGGAGACATCCGTCTTTTGGGTCATTCTCCAAATTGGTATCGGCTGTGCCTGAGGAGGAGAGTTTTTCCGGTGATTTGGAGAGAGTTTGGACGGATGTGCGTGGTAATCTTCAGGAGGCTAACAAAAAATCTAAGAGGTATTTTGATAGGAAACGGCAAGAGATTTCGTTTGCTATTGGTGACATGGTTTGGTTGTCCTCTAAGAATCTGCGGTTGAGGATTCCTTCTAAAAAATTGGGTCCCAAGGTGCTTCAGGTAGTTAACCAATCTGCTGTTAGGCTGGAGGTTCCTACCTCCTGGAAGATTAATCCGGTGTTTCATGTTTCTCTGTTGAAAGAGCTTATGTGTCGGATGGAGACGCCTCTGCCACTATTCCTCCGGTGGTGGAGGACGGGTAATACGAAATTTCCCACATCCTAAATTCTAGACGGTATAGAGGGAGTTTGCAGTATCTCGTCGCTTGGAAGGGTTTCGGACCCGAGGATAACTCATGGGTAAGGGCGGATGATGTTTCTGCTTCCAGACTTGTCAGAGCGTTTCACAAGAGGTTTCCTGATAAGCCTGGGCCTAGGGGATCCGGAGGATCCTCTTAGAAGAGGGGGTACTGTTAGAACTCTCCTGTTAGGTTTTTTCTATCTATTTAATCCTGCTCCGCCCTCCTGGCTTTGCTGGACTTCATTGTAATTTCTACTCTTAAGTTAGCCTGGTGCTTAGTTACCTTTCTCAGTCAGTTTAGCTAGGTCTTCGGACCTTTATGTTCTATGTTGTGTGTTTGTCTTTTTCTGCTACAATTTCTGCTAGGAGGTGTCCAACTTTATCCCAGTCCCTAGTTCTTGTAGGTATCCCTCCCTTGCATCTAAAGGTCTGCGTACAGACTAGCCGAGGACTTTAGCGGGTCTGATCGCAGGATCAGGTTCCCCGTTACATCGTAGGGATTTAGCTTAGTTCTATTGTAGGGACAGATCTCCTTTCTTTCCTTAGTGCTTGTAGCAGATCATAACAACCTTAACCCCATAGAGAATCTATTATAGAGAATCTATGGGGTATTGTCAAGAGGAAGATGAGAGACACCAGATCCAACAATGCAGGCTAGCTGAAGGCTGCTATCAAAGCAACCTGGGCTTCCATAACACCTCAACAGAGCCACAGGCTGATCACCTCCATGCCACATTGCCGCATTGATGCAGTAATTGATGCACAAGTGTAAAAAAATACTTCTTTCTGTATTTTTTCTCTATCGATGACTTCTCAAAGTATCAATATCAAGATATTCTTATAAAAAAATGTATCTATTTATTCTCGGGTTGTCCATTAAAAAGAATGATTTCAGAAGGTACATACAATAAATAGTTACAAAGTGATTGTCCATTTGTCCATAATTAGCTTAATTGTTGAGATTCACCCATCTTTCCCTGGGATCCTGGTTGGTAGATTGCGTCTGTCTGTGTCCAGCACGTGTGTCAGGATGACACCATGTTTCCCTTGGGCCTACATCAGCAGCTGGTTTACACACAGATCCTCGTCCTGTGTCCTGTGGAATGGCAAGACGCCCCCCTGTCTCTAACGTGGGCTTTTATTGCACCTGTTATTCCGCATATGGTAATGAACTAAAAATACACACACAAATAGCGCATGTCATCTAGAAACGATGGCTGATGCAATGTTATGTATGGTACAGAACTCAGAATTAAGAATAAAATGAATATCCAGAATTAATATTTAACAACAAGGAGCCCTGACCAAGTATTGAGGGCATTAACTGAACCTACATTTCAGTAGGACAACATTTCGGATTTTAAAATCAGTTTACAAGCTGTTGTTATAAAGTATTCTACTTATCTGAGATAATGACTTTTGTGTTTTCATTGGCTGTAAGCCATAATCATCAACATTAACAGAAATAAACACGTGAAATAGATCACTCTGTCTGTAATGACTCTATATAATATAGGAGTTTCACTTTTTGTACTGAAGAAGTGAAATAAATTAACTTTTTGATGATATTCTAATTTAGTGAGAGGCATCTGTATATTATTTTTAATTTTATGTTAAAGGGGCTGTCCACTGCTTATTCCGTCATTGGAGATTTTCTGTTTTTACGCATTTGTTTTTTCCCCACCCTTCATTGTTTTTACAGTGTTCATTGAGCGTTAAAATGACATGGAAACATGATTTTCCAGTTCTGTACTATTATGGCAATACCAAATTTATTTCATTTGTGAAAAATTACAAAAATTTGTAAAATAAAAATAAATAACAGCTAAACACAACAACTTGGTGTCATTTTCGAAGACCAGTAACATTTTTCTATCAATGGAGTTGTTTGAGAGCTTTCTTTTCACGTGGCAGGTTGTATCAATTTGGAAAATAGTTGATATTTTGGTTATTTTTTTTTGCGTTTGGAATAAGTATGGCACCTGAGAAACATCAAATCTTGAGTTTTGATTCTGTTTTTACTTTGCTTTTGTGTTTTCTATAGAAGTAAAATTACTTTTACGAATGTGGCAATATAAAAAGCCGAAGAGATGATCATACACAGTAATTTTTTTTCCACTTAGACCATTGGTTCGCGTAGAAAAGCTATCACATTGACATCGGTCCATGTGCGATCAGTTTTCAGTCCTGAGAGAACATAGACTGAAAATGTCTGTGTGCACTTAGCCTTAGGCCGAATTCAGAAGGCCGTCATAAAAAAAAGGTAATTTTTTTTTTTTTGCCTAAAACCACATCACTTTTCAGCTTTCTTGGGTGTTTTCAGTTTATTTTATTGGTGATTTCTGATGTTTCTATGAAATCCATGGAGAGATAAAAAAGCTAATGCTTTTCAAGGTAAAAACGCTTGCAAAACTCTCTATGGCTATGTTCACACGTTGTGTTTTTGCTGCGTTTTTTTTTCTGCAGGCAAAACCAGCTCTCTTGGCCGTAAAGAAGCTGCTTACAAAAACACAGGTTTTGCTGAATTTTTGCAGAATTTTTTTTTTCATTTGTCTCTTGTGCATGCTGATAAAGTTTAGTGCCACAAAAAAATACATCATGTAAATTCCTGAGGAGTTTTCTGCACCAAAAATGCAGCAAAACCTGATACCTGCATTTTTTGCTGTGTTTTTTCACTTACTCATTGCTTTCTATGGGTGAAAAAACGCTGCAAAAACGCTGAAAGAAGTGACATGCTGCAATTTTCAAAAACGCAGCAGTTTTCCAATTCAGTCAGGAAAAAAACAATGTGTGTGCATGAGATTTCTGAAATCTCATAACTTCTGCTGGTACTGTAAAACGCAGATTAAAATTTGCATTAAAAAAACACAGCAAAAAAATGCAGCAAAGCCGCAACGTGGGATTATAGCCAAGTGTATGTGCACACGTTATGTACTTGGTGCAGAAATTTCTGCACCATTTCTGCATCTCTTGGCAAGAAAAATGCAGTGTAAAATAGGTGCGATTTTTTTTTTACATGCATTTTTGTTGCAGATTTTTTCCCACTCATTAGTATAATTGAAATCTGTAGCAAAAGAACTGACATGCTGCAAATTTAAGTCTGCACCAAATCTGCAAGGGAAAAAGAAGCAACATGTGCAAGACATTTCAGGATTCTGACCCACTTTGCTGGCATCTGGAAACCCTTCAGGTTTTGTAACAAATCTGTGCAGAAACAAAAAGTGTCAAATCTGCAATGTGCACAGGCCTCAGCAGCCTGAACGTATGAACAACAAGGTGTTTTATTTTCATAGAAATGTATAGGAAATCTTTTAATCGTTTTATCAACTATTTTTCAGCTGTTCTTCACAACTGCCCCACTCAAAAAAAAGCCTGAAAAAAAAACCTTGTGTGATCCAATCCAAGTGTCTGAGCCATTAGACTCGGAGCACGTCCTATTCTCATCTAGATCAGACTCTGCCATTAAAATTGGATCCATTACATGCAGATGATATGCGGAAAACATCCTTTTTATTGAAGTGTTTCATCCGATTATAACGGATCCTTTGTTGTGAGTCTGTAAAAGTTCAGATGGTCTACCACCTTCAGTATTTAAAGAAGGAAGAGAAGAAAAACAGATGCACATGGATGATGAGAGAGAAAAATGGTAAAGATGGTCTGTATTATGCACGTAAAAATAGACTCGAATGTGTGAATATAGCCTTTAAACGAGTGTAAGTAGTGGACAACCCCTTTAACTTGTTGTCCTAACCAACATGAAAAAAAACACCTCATAAATGTACAAAATGCACATATATATATATATATATATATATATATATGTGTGTGTATGTATATATATATATATGTGTGTGTGTGTATGTATATGTATGTATGCGTATATATATATGTATGCGTAATATATATATATATATATACTAGATAGTGGCCCGATTCGAACGCATCGGGTATTCTAGAATAGGTATGCGGAAGACGGGGCGCAATTAGCAGAGCGGCGTTTAAATTTGGTGCCAAGCTCGCTGATTGGTCGCGGCTGGCGTCCGCGACCAATTAGCACAGCAGTGTTTAAATGTGGCGGCAAGATCGGTGATTGGTCGCGGCCGCTATTTAAATGTGGCGCCCAAATCGGTGATTGGTCGCGGGCAGCGGCCGCGACCAATCAGCAGAGCGGTGTTTAACTTTAGCGCCAAGATCACTGATTGGTCGCGTGCGGAGAGCGCGACCAATCAGCAAATCGTATTGGTGAGGAGCGGGGAGCGGAAGCGTATTAGTGAGGACCGGGGAGCGCCGCTGCCTGTGCGGCTACTTCCGCTGCGAGAAGCCGGGACATGAGCGACTGCTCGCAGCAGAAGTATCCCGACCCGCAGCGCCGCTCCCCGGTCTTCACTTCACACCCTAGCCGCTGATGTCCCCACAGTATCCGCATGGTGTTACAAAGGTCCGGACATTTGTGTTAAAAATCGCTGATTGGTCGCTGGCGCTGTCCGCGACCAATCACCGATTTGGGCGCCAAATTTAAATATCGGCCGCGACCAATCACCGATCTTGGCTCCACATTTAAACACCGCTGTGCTGATTGGTCGCCTGTGATTTCTGAGGCTGGTGACTCGGATAAACTTATCCTCAGAAGCAGAGGTGACTCTTTGTCTTCCTTTCCTTGGGCGGTCCTCATGTGAGCCAGTTTCTTTGTAGCGCTTGATGGTTTTTGCAACTGCACTTGGGGACACTTTCAAAGTTTTCCCAATTTTTCGCACTGACTAAAATTCATTTCTTAAAATAATGATGGCCACTCGTTTTTCTTTACTTAGCTGCTTTTTTCTTGCCATAATACAAATTCTAACAGTCTATTTAGTAGGACTATCAGCTGTGTATCCACCTGACTTCTGCACTACACAAGTGTTAGTCCCAACCCCATTCATAAGGCAAGAAATCCCACTTATTAAGCCAGAGAGGGCACACCTGTGAAATGAAAACTTTTTCTGGTGACTACCTCTTGAAGCTCATCAAGAGAATGCCAAGAGTGTGCAAAGTAGTCATCAAAGCAAAAGGTGGCTACTTTGAAGAACCTAGAATATAAGACATATTTTCAGTTGTTTCACACTTTTTTGTTAAGTATATAATTCCACATGTGTTAATTCATAGTTTTGATGCCTTCAGTGTGAATGTACAATTTTCATAGTCATGAAAATACAGAAAAATGTTTAAATGAGAAGGTGTGTCCAAACTTTTGGTCTGTACTGTATGTGTGTGTATATATGTGTGTGTATATATGTGTATATACGTATATATATGTGTGTGTATATATGTGTGTATATATATATGTGTGTATATATATGTGTGTATATATGTGTGTGTGTATATACGTATAGATATGTGTGTATATATATGTGTATATACATATATATGTGTGTGTGTGTGTGTGTGTGTGTGCAGAAGAGACTTGTTTGGGCTAAAGAACACAAGGAATGGACATTAGACCAGTGGAAATCTGTGCTTTGGTCTGATGAGTCCTAAATTTGAGATCTTTGGTTCCAACCACCGTGTCTTTGTGCGATGCAGAAAGGGTGAACGGATGGACTCTACATGCCTGGTTCCCACCGTGAAGCATGGAGGAGGAGGTGTGATGGTGTGGGGGTGCTTTGCTGGTGACATTGTTGGGAATTTATTCAAAATTGAAGGCATACTGAACCAGCATGGCTACCACAGCATCTTGCAGCGGCATGCTATTCCATCCGGTTTGCGTTTAGTTGGACCATCATTTATTTTTCAACAGGACAATGACCCCAAACACACCTCCAGGCTGTGTAAGGGCTATTTGACCAAGAAGGAGAGTGATGGGGTGCTACGCCAGATGACCTGGCCTCCACAGTCACCAGACCTGAACCCAATCGAGATGGTTTGGGGTGAGCTGGACCGCAGAGTGAAGGCAAAAGGGCCAACAAGTGCTAAGCATCTCTGGGAACTCCTTCAAGATTGTTGGAAGACCATTTCCGGTGACTACCTCTTGAAGCTCATCAAGAGAATGCCAAGAGTGTGCAAAGCAGTCATCAAAGCCAAAGGTGGCTACTTTGAAGAGCCTAGAATATAAGACATATTTTCAGTTGTTTCACACTTTTTTGTTAAGTATATAATTCCACATGTGTTAATTCATAGTTTTGATGCCTTCAGTGTGAATGTACAATTTTCGTAGTCAAGAAAATACAGAAAAATCTTTAAATGAGAAGGTGTGTCCAAACTTTTGGTCTGTACTGTATGTGTGTGTGTATATACGTATAGATATGTGTGTGTATATATATATATATATATATATTTATATATATGTGTGTATGTATATATATATATACAGTTATATGAAAAAGTTTGGGCACCCCTATTAATCTTAAGCTTAATGTTTTATAAAAATTGGTGTTTTTGCAACAGCTATTTCAGGTTGATATATGTAATAACAGTTGGACATAGTAATGTTTCTGCCTTGAAATGAGGTTTATTGTACTAACAGAAAATGTGCAATCTGCATTCAAACAAAATTTGACAGGTGCATAAGTATAGGCACCCTTATCATTTTCTTGTTTTAAATACTCCTACCTACTTTTTACTGACTTACTAAAGCACTTTTTTTGGTTTTGTAACCTCATTGAGCTTTGAACTTCATAGCCAGGTGTATGCAATCATGAGAAAAGCTACTTAAAGTGGCCACTTGCAAGTTGTTCTCCTGTTTGAATCTCCTCTGAAGAGTGGCATCATGGGCTCCTCAAAACAACTGTCAAATGATCTGAAAACAAAGATTATTCAACATAGTTGTTCAAGGGAAGGATACAAAAAGCTGTCTCAGAGATTTAACCTGTCAGTTTCCACTGTGAGGAACATAGTAAGGAAATGGAAGAACACAGGGACAGTTCTTGTTAAGGCCAGAAGTGGCAGGCCAAGAAAAACATCAGAAAGGCAGAGAAGAAGAATGGTGAGATCAGTCAAGGACAATCCTCAGACCACCTCCAGAGAGCTTCAGCATCAACTTGCTGCAGATGGTGTCACTGTGCATCGGTCAACTATACAACGCACTTTGCACAAGGAGAAGCTGTATGGGAGAGTGATGCGAAAGAAGCCGTTTCTGCAAGCACGCCACAAATAGAGTCGGCTGAGGTATGCAAAAGCACATTTGGAGAAGCCAATTTCTTCTTGGAAGAAGGTCCTGTGGACTAATGAAACCAAGATTGAGTTGTTATGCATGGCGGCAAAAAAACACAGCATTCCAAGAAAAACACTTGCTACCCACAGTAAAATTTGGTGGAGGTTCCATCATGCTTTTGGGCTGTGTGGCCAATGCCGGCACCGGGAATCTTGTTAAAGTTGAGGGACGCATGGATTCCATTCAGTATCAGCAGATTCTTGACAATAATGTTCAAGAATCAGTGACAAAGTTGAGTTACGCAGGGGATGGATCTTTCAGGAAACAATGATCCAAAACACCGCTCCAAATCTACTCAGGCATTCATGCAGAGGAACAGTTACAATGTTCTGGAATGGCCATCCCAGTCCCCAGACCTGAATATCATTGAACAGCTGTGGGATCATTTGAAGAGGGCTGTCCATGCTCGGCGACCATAAAACTTAACTGAACTGGAATTGTTTTGTAAAGAGGAATGGTCAAAAATACCTTCATCCAGGATCCAGGAAATCATTAAAAGCTACAGGAAGCGACTAGAGGCTGATATTTTTGCAAAAGGAGGATCTACTAAATATTAATGTTACTTTTCTGGTGAGGTGCCCATACTTATGCACCTGTCAAATTTTGTTTGAATGCAGATTGCACATTTTCTGTTAGTACAATAAACCTCATTTCAAGGCAGAAACATTACTGTGTCCAACAGTTATTACATATATTAAACTGAAATAGCTGTTGCAAAAACACCAATTTTTATAAAACATTAAGCTTAAGATTAATAGGGGTGCCCAAACTTTTTCATATAACTGTATGTGTGTGTGTATCTATAATATAACCGGGGATACGCGTCTCTGTCCGAAGCCTTGATAGACTGCGCATGCCTGACGCGCAGTCTGGCTCCAGACAGAAGACCACATCCAGCCGTTACAGGTAAGAGGAGGTGTATGGCGTCAGAGATCGCAGTATGCGTAGGCACTGAACGCACACTGCGATCTCCGGCGCCATACTTACCTGACCAGGAAGAGCGTTGCCACGGCGCCTCTCTTCAGCGGAGACCGGGGGCGGAGTGAGACGTCGGATCGGCGCGTGCGCATAGCGCTATCCGGCGCCATTTTACTGAAGACACATTTACAGTGTGTCTTCAGCAAAATGGCGCCGGACAGCACGGTGCTCTGGCACCGGACAGCGCGGTGCTCTGTCGCCGCACTCCTCCCCTGGCCTCCGGCAGAACAGGACGCTGCAGCGCTGGAGTACAGAGAAGAAAGGTGAGTATAACTGTTTATTTTTTGGGGGATGTGTGTATAGTGGGGGGGTGAGGGGTGCCACGCATACTGGGATTAGGGGAGCCATGCATACCAGAATAGGGATGAGGGGAGCCACGCATACCGGGATTGGGGATGAGGGGTGACACGCATACCAGGATTGGGGATGAGGGGTGCCATGCATACCAGGATTGGGGATGAGGGGTGCCATGCATACCAGGATTGGGGATGAGGGGTGCCACGCATACCAGGATTGGGGATGAGGGGTGCGATGCATACCAGAATAGGGATGAGGGGTGCCACGCATACCAGGATTGGGGATGAGGGGTGCCACGCATACCAAAATAGGGATGAGGGGTGACACGCATACCGGGATTGGGGATGAGGGGTGACACGCATACCGGGATTGGGGATAAGGGGTGACACGCATACCGGGATTGGGGATGAGGGGTGCCACGCATACTGGGATTGGGGATGAGGGGTGCCACGCATAATGGGATTGGGGTTGAGGGGAGCAACGCATGCCGGGATTGGGGATGAGGGGTGCCACGCATAGCAGAATAGGGATGAGGGGTGCCACGCATACCAGAATAGGGATGAGGGGTGCCATGCATACCAGGATTGGGATGAGGGGAGCCACGCATACCAGGATTGGGGATGAGGGGAGCCACGCATACTGGGATTGGGGATGAGGGGTTCCATGCATACCAGGATTGGGGATGAAAGGTGCCACGCATACCAGAATAGGGATGAGGGGTGCCACGCATACCAGAATAGGGATGAGGGGTGCCACGCATACCGGGATTGGGGATGAGGGGTGCCACGCATACCAGGATTGGGGATGAGGGGTGCCACGCATACCAGGATTGGGAATGAAAGGTGCCACGCATACCAGAATAGGGATGAGGGGTGCCACGTATACCGGGATTGGGGATGAGGGGTGCCACGCATACCGGGATTTGGGGATGAGGGGTGCCACGCATACCGGTATTGGGGATGAGGGGTGCCACGCATACCGGGATTGGGGATGAGGGGTGGCATGCATACCAGAATAGGGATGAGGGGTGCCACGCATACCTTGATTAGGGGAGCCATGCATACCAGAATAGGGATGAGGGGAGCCACGCATACCGGGATTGGGGATGAGGGGTGACACGCATACCAGGATTGGGGATGAGGGGTGCCATGCATACCAGGATTGGGGATGAGGGGTGCCATGCATACCAGGATTGGGGATGAGGGGTGCCACGCATACCAGGATTGGGGATGAGGGGTGCGATGCATACCAGAATAGGGATGAGGGGTGCCACGCATACCAGGATTGGGGATGAGGGGTGCCACGCATACCAAAATAGGGATGAGGGGTGACACGCATACCGGGATTGGGGATGAGGGGTGACACGCATACCGGGATTGGGGATGAGGGGTGACACGCATACCGGGATTGGGGATGAGGGGTGCCACGCATACTGGGATTGGGGATGAGGGGTGCCACGCATAATGGGATTGGGGTTGAGGGGAGCAACACATGCCGGGATTGGGGATGAGGGGTGCCACACATAGCAGAATAGGGATGAGGGGTGCCACGCATACCAGAATAGGGATGAGGGGTGCCATGCATACCAGGATTGGGATGAGGGGAGCCACGCATACCAGGATTGGGGATGAGGGGAGCCACGCATACTGGGATTGGGGATGAGGGGTTCCATGCATACCAGGATTGGGGATGAAAGGTGCCACGCATACCAGAATAGGGATGAGGGGTGCCACGCATACCAGAATAGGGATGAGGGGTGCCACGCATACCAGGATTGGGGATGAGGGGTGCCACGCATACCAGGATTGGGGATGAGGGGTGCCACGCATACCAGGATTGGGAATGAAAGGTGCCACGCATACCAGAATAGGGATGAGGGGTGCCACGTATACCGGGATTGGGGATGAGGGGTGCCACGCATACCGGGATTTGGGGATGAGGGGTGCCACGCATACCGGTATTGGGGATGAGGGGTGCCACGCATACCGGGATTGGGGATGAGGGGTGGCATGCATACCAGAATAGGGATGAGGGGTGCCACGCATACCGGGATTGGGGATGAGGGGTGCCACGCATACCGGGATTGGGGATGAGGGGTGCCACGCATAAGAGAAAAGGGATGAGGGGTGCCACGCATACCAGGATTGGGGATGAGGGGAGCCACGCATACCGGGATTGGGGATGAGGGGAGCCACACATACTGGGATTGGGGATGAGGGGTGCCACGCATACCGGGATTGGGGATGAGGGGTGCCACGCATACCGGGATAGGATGGTGGGGGCAGCACAAATACCAGGAGAGGGGGGCAGCACATACCAACGTGGGAGACCATATACCAATAAAAATGCTCGCCACCCGGTCGTAGAACGGGTTCAATAGCTAGTGTATATATATGTGTGTGTGTATACACTGTATAATATATATATATATATATATACACACACACACACACACACACACATATACACACACACATACACACACACACACACACACACACACACATATTAGTGCCCCTAGTACATTTATGAGGTGTTTTTATATATTACCACTTGTAAAGAGGGCAGCTTGGCATATAACTGGAAATGTACAAAGTGTGTATAATTTATATACATATTTATTTTACTGTGTGTATATATGTATATATATACATATATATATTACTACTTGTAAGAGAGCAGTTTGGAATATGAGGCAACTACAACAATAAAATGGAGGATAATGTATGACTGAAAATGCACAAAGTGTGTATAAATTATATATATAGATCTATCTATCCATCTATCTACACTCTGTACATTTCCAGTCAGGGGTGGATTAAGAGTAGCAAGGGCCCCGGGCAGTTTAGAGTGCGCGGGTCCCCCCACACACACACCTGATTTATCACGTGACATGTCACATGATCCCCTGTGATAGATCATGTGATAGTTCACGTGAAATTAATTTGGCACAATATTAATTGTGCTGCCCCATCTGAGAGCAGCACAATATAGGGGCAGATACCCTGATTCCAGCGATGTGTCACTTTTTTAGTTGCTTGTTGTCATTTTGAGAAAATCACCGTTTTATCTGCTGCAGATCTAGCAGCTCTCTGAATGCTGCGCTCTGTATAGCCCCACCCACACCACTGATTGGCAGCTTTCTGCCCATGCTCAGTGTACACAGAAATCTACTGATCAGTGATGGGGGTGGGGTCCTACAGAACTTACTAGTCATCTAGTGATAATTACCTTCTGACAAATCAATGATTTTATCAAAACAACACTAAGCAGCCCAGTAAGTGACACATTACTGGAATCAGTGCCTCTAACTCTACATTATGCTGCTCTCAGATTAGGTGGCAAAAACCTCAAGACAGATTCCCTTTAAAGGAGCTGTAAACACAAAAAAGTTTGTATTAAAAAAAATACAAGCCATTTGTGAAATTAACTTTTTTTCATTGTTAATTCACATTAGACTGTATCTTCAACACTTTTGTCAGCAGGTCTTATTACAGACTCTGAATAGGGCAGCTCTCTCCCTCTCCCTCAGCAGAAAGTCACAGCATGGTTAAAAAACGGGATCTTTTATGATTTTCTCATAATAAATAAAAAAGGACATGCAAGTCCTCCAAACTATTTTCCGTTTCTCTATAGGGGAGGTCCTAAATCTTTCTTGTTCTTTAGTTGATGACATGTCAAAAAGGCAAAGCATTTACTATGAACTCGCCTAAAAAAATATACACTTGGAGAGTAATATCATCATCTGCATGTAAATATTCCTTGACTCTAAGGGCTCGCTCACACTGTCGTATAACACGGCCGAATGCTATGTGATGTTTTATCGGATAAGACTCTGCCCTATGTTATACTATGGGACAGTGCAGATCTGCGATTATTGGCATGAGAAAATAATCTCATTCGATATTCGGACCATGTGCACCCATACAAGTCTATGGGTGCACGTAAACCATTGGACTGCACTCGGATGTCATCCAAGTGCAGTCCGATGAACACTCACAGAGACTATGGAGAAGATGGAGAAATTAAGTTCTCCATCTTCTCCATATCTGTGCTCCGAGAGAATCGGATCACACTCAGTTGAAGCTCTGACAGAGTTTGAGCCGAGTGTCATTAGCATAATTGGCCCTATTCTCTTGCATGAGAGAATATATGGCTTAGTGAGTGGACCCTAAAACTGAATAGTAGTGACGGACAGGCACCTCACAAGCGGGATCCATGTAGCTCTCAGATGTCATGTAGGTAGGGCTTCATTCCATGGGGTAGGGCTTAATTTCAAGGTATATAAAAAAAAATGGACTTCAAATAAAAATTAAATGAACACAAAAAGCACTAATTGAATTATTTTTTTTTCGTATTTGTTTGCAGCCCCTTTAAAAACCCTTTGAGGACCAAGGCACATATATGTCCCATAGTTTTAAACTGGAAAAAAATTTGATTGAATAAAATTTAAGGTCCTCGAAGGTTTAAGAAGGTCATAAATTCATATGAATACTTGCTCATACAATTGCACATGCCAAAAGATGAAGAAGAACAGAATCAAAAATATGACATTAAGTGGAGCACTTACAGGTATTCAAGGTGAAAGAGACCAGCAAAGGCATCGTCTCGAATGACAGTAAATGAGTTAGAATTCAGCAAGCTGAAAATGAAGACAGCAGGTTAGAAGCGAACCAGACTTTATGGTGCTCAGAATTAGTCAAGCAGAATTTATTGACTGCTCTTGCAAAGCACTGAGACTCCCGCTGTGTATAGATGGCGCCGTGCGGCCTCCCGCTGTGTATAGATGGCACCGTATAGATGGCTACGTGCGGCCTCCTGCTGAGTATACGTGTATAGATGGCTACGTGCGGCCTCCTGCTGAGTATACGTGTATAGATAGCTACGTGCGGCCTCCTGCTGAGTATAGATGCTGCACGGCGCTCCCCCCAGAGACAGCAGGAGGCCACACAGCGCCATCTATACTCAGCGGGAGGCCACACGTAGCCATCTATACACAGCAGGAGGCCGCACGGCGACATCTATACTCAGCGGGAGGCCGCATGTAGCCATCTATACACAGCAGGAGGCCGCACGTAGCCGTCTATACACAGCGGGGGGCCGCACGGCGCCGTCTATACACAGCGGGGGGCCGCACGTAGCCATCTATACACAGCGGGGGGCCGCACGTAGCCATCTATACACAGCGGGAGGCCGCACGGCGCCCCCCCAGAGACATCAGGAGGCCGCACGGCGCCAACTATACTCAGCAGGAGGCCGCATGCAGTCATGCACACACACAAACATATACAGACACGCATAAACACATTTGAAACACAAAAATACATACAAACAGACATCACACAATGACATCTGCCCACACACACACACACAAACAGACAGACATCACACACACACACACACCTGCCCACACACACACACCTGCTCACACACACACACCTGCCCACACACACACCTGCCCACACACACACACACCTGCCCACACACACACACACACACCTGCCCACACACACACACACCTGCCCACACACACATCTGTGTGTGTGTGTATGTATAGTGTGTGTGTGTATAATGTGTGTGTATGTATAGTGTGTGTGTGTATGTATAGTGTGTGTGTATGTGTGTATAATTTGTGTGTGTGTATTTTTTTTTCTAAGTTAAAAAGAAGTAAAATGCATGTGGCATCAATATCAAGACTCCAGATATAAGGGCCTATTCACACTGAATTTTGCAATGCATTCATCTCCTCTTTCCAGGCTTCTATCTAAATCCCTGAAAAATGACATTCAGATGTGCCTTGACATAGCCATTGATTTGAACAAAGGCAAACCGAGGCTAAAGTCTGAATCTTTAGGCTCCATTTGCTCTGCTTTCAGGTGTCTCATTTCAGACAGCACAATCCTGAATTTCAGGGATTCAGTTGTAAGCCTTGTGTAAAGACTTGAATGCAGCGCTGAATGTAGTGTGAATAGGTCCTTACATCCTACACCACCTCAGGGGATTGTTGTTATGGAGTATTGCCCCTGGGTGGCCGCAGTTATGACCACCACCAGGGCTCGCGGTCACCCACCCTAGCTTTGGTATTCTGGGGAGCTGGTATAATGAATATCTGAGAAGAGCCCTAGAGAAGCAAGAACATTGGACAACCAAGAGGTGGCGGCCTCAAGTCAGGTGTAGTGTTCAACAGGGCAAGACTTTCTAACCTGCCCACACACACACACATACACACACATCTGCCCACACACACACCTGCCCACACAAACACACACACCTGCCCACACACACACCAGCCCCCCCCCACACACCTGCCCACACACACACCTGCCCACACACACACACCTGCCCACACACAGACCTGCCCACACACACACACACCTGCCCACACCCACACACACCTGCCCACACAGACACACACACCTGCCCACACAGACACACCTGCCCACACAGACACACACACCTGCCCACACAGACACACACACACACACCTGCCCACACAGACACACATACATACATACACACTCACCATCCCCCGCCTCCATTCCTCCTGCCTGCTCTCTCTCTTCTCCGTTGCAGCAGTGCAGGCCGGGGCGCACTGCGTGACGTCAGAGCTAGGAGACACGGCCGCGCACAGGACCGTGTCTCCTAGCAGTGACGCGGCCGGGCCAGCACAGGGAAGTTAACTGCTGCAGTGCTGGCCCGGCCGATGAAGAAGTAGCGGCGGCCGCTACTGGGGGAGCGGTCCGGGCCCCCCCCTCCCGCCACTGCTACCGGTATGTGCCGCGGCGGCCCGCACATATAATGAGGGAAATCCGGCATTAGACACCCCGCCCGGAGCTGCGGGCCCCCTGCAGGCTCGGGGCCCCGGGCGGTCACCCGGATTGCCCTCATTATAATCTGCCTATGTTTCCAGTCATACATTATTCTCCATTTTATTGTGCTTCTTGTAATTGCCTCATATGAGACCGAGCTGCTCTCTTTCAAGAGGTCGCACCTGCTCCTATAACTTCTTATGGGAGAGGGTAAAAGCTATGTGTTACATGCTGTCTTCTATGAAGGGCTCTGGTCTCCATTTTGTTGAAGCTGTCCAATCCTAGTGGGGGGGCGTGGCTACAGTTGGGCGGGCACAGCAGGAGGAGCTCTAGCCTCTTGTAGCCATTTTGAGAGATGTTGTGTAAAGGGTGGACCTGGGTTTTTCTCTGTCTGAGGGAGAAATGTGATTTGAAGTAGAGAGGGAATAAATTGCTAGACCTAAAAGAACAATCAGAAACAGAGTTCACAGTGAATGATATGACAGAGCAGACAGGACAGCGCATACTAAATATGTCAGGAAACCAGTGATATATGTAATGGAGGCATCGCTGAGGGAAAATAGTAACGGCCATATAATGTACAAACTGTAGATATCCCAGTAATGGAGGACGTGCAGCCCTTCTCTGAGGGAAGTGTGTGATGAGCAGAAATGAGGGAACATTAATGCTAAATCTAAGAGGCCTGAATATATTACACACTTCCTGACAGGAGTCTGTAAACATACAGATAATGGAGGACATGGAGCACGTCTGAGGGAAAATAACTGACAGAAACTAGGAAAAGAGCAGCCAGTATACGCTGTATACAGTATGAGGGAGATGGCGCAATATGTAATGGAGGATGATGGCAGTGGGGGCTTTGCCATAAAATTTTAAAACTTTTTTTAAAAAAAATGCGCAAGTCTGTTAATTTTAATAAAAATAGGTTCATGCGACATCAAACTGGAAAATCCTACATGCGTAGCAAGAAAACAATGCAAATAATTCACTTACTTATTGCAAAGTGGGTGACAAAATAAATTTTTACTTAATGTGTGCTTCGTAAGGCAGAACTCGTCTAACCCCTGCCTATAAAAGTAATAAAAAAAACACTCCCTAATCTGGAATAAATTAATTTTAATAGATTTTGGTTTATCAAATATTGTGGTTTTTAGATGAGTATATATTATTAGAATGGAGAATATGGAGGAGAAAAACCTGAAATAAAATACTACAAAAATATGATCAACCTCTTGAAGGAACATTACAATCCAGTAATTTTATTTTTTGTCGCACATCAGTAATTAAATGAGGTTTTTACATCTTGACGCTGGTGTTTCTTCCCCAGCTATGATGTTTATTAACCAGTTTTTTTAAAAAGGGACAAAACTATCAATCTATTAGAAAAAATGTATTGGAACAGCACCATTTAGCAAATACAGTGGGTGCCAGGCCTCTAAACAATCTGTCCATATTCAGCATAATGAAAAAATATATTAAAGGCAGCACTCCCAAAACAAGATAGCTTTTTTGGAGAAAAAAAAGGACTTTATTGAGCCCAAATGGCGACGTTTCGGTTCATAGAACCTTTTTCAAGCAGAGTAAAAGTGCAAGTAGTGAAGTATATATAGGTCCAAAGGTGAAATGTTATAATTACAATCCATCAATACATATTATACATTCATAGTGAATCAATAAATAATACATGCATAAAAATATCACATAGTATACAAACAGTGATACAATAATATACATGAAAATCATTTCCATTATCATAGACTATAAATTATGTAAAGTGCTTAGTGCCTTAATTGTCAATAAATAATCACAGGTGCAAATCTTGATGTGTGGATACGAGTCACCTAACAATAATCATGCATGGTATATAAAATGTTTATGCCACGCTACTCTCAGCGTCCTCTAGATACAACTGCGCAGGTCCCTCGTAGTGAGACACACACTTCTGTCAGCTGACCAGAGTGAGATCAGTCCGCCCATACTCTGACGTCACCGGGCATGCGCTCTTCATCCGCAGTGCCTCAGACGCTATCTTTGAAGTGGTTGCTCCCAAGTAAAGAAAGCCGCCTCCAGCTTTATCGTCATCGATCATGCGCATTATCAGTATTCCATTATAAACATAATTTTCAAAGCATTTATTCACACTATTGCGCATGCGTTACATCTAATCGACATTATAGACAGCATCCTAATTAGAAGGATCATTTGTATTTCTATATTGTAGATAGATTCAATATTTGCAAACCAGTTCCGCTATTCCATATTTAGAAATGTTCTGAGAAATAATTTTTATATATAATATCCACATCATTATTCCATGGAATTAACTGTCCCTAGGTGCATCCATGGAAGGTCAAAGGTTAGAGGCAGAATCGTCTTCTGATCCCTCCCTCTTCCCCAACCCAAGTGATTTATTGGACCTTCCATAATCGACTACTCTCTATATGCAAGGACATAGTTGCCCTTCATAGATAAGGCTTTTTTCATTTTTTTACCATTATATGGAGCAACATAATCACTCTGTTCCTTATTCAAAAAATAATTTATCACAAAACATTATTCTTCAAAGACAATTTTTTTTTTCCATGAATTACATGATTGGAAAAAATATATACCAAAAAATCTCATGCATGCCATTGCAAGATGAGTCGCCTCCCCAGATTTTAGCACTTGCACTTTATGCTGGCACATAGAACTATTGTATGCACATATACAACTGCTGCTATTAATCAATTGGATAAAGGGGTATACAATAATCTTTGTTAAATGATCTGGGCATTTGCATTTTATATATATATATATATATATATATATATATATATACAGTTATATGAAAAAGTTTGGGCACCCTATTAATCTTAAGCTTAATGTTTTATAAAAATTGGTGTTTTTGCAACAGCTATTTCAGTTTGATCTATGTAATAACTGTTGGACACAGTAATGTTTCTGCCTTGAAATGAGGTTTATTGTACTAACAGAAAATGTGCAATCTGCATTCAAACAAAATTTGACAGGTGCATAAGTATGGGCATCCTTATCATTTTCTTGTTTTAAATACTCCTACCTACTTTTTAATGACTTACTAAAGCCCTTTTTTTGGTTTTGTAACCTCATTGAGCTTTGAACTTCATAGCCAGGTGTATGCAATCATGAGAAAAGCTACTTAAAGTGGCCACTTGCAAGTTGTTCTCCTGTTTGAATCTCCTCTGAAGAGTGGCATCATGGGCTCCTCAAAACAACTGTCAAATGATCTGAAAACAAAGATTATTCAACATAGTTGTTCAGGGGAAGGATACAAAAAGCTGTCTCAGAGATTTAACCTGTCAGTTTCCACTGTGAGGAACATAGTAAGGAAATGGAAGAACACAGGGACAGTTCTTGTTAAGGCCAGAAGTGGCAGGCCAAGAAAAACATTAGAAAGGCAGAGAAGAAGAATGGTGAGATCAGTCAAGGACAATCCTCAGACCACCTCCAGAGAGCTGCAGCATCAACTTGCTGCAGATGGTGTCACTGTGCATTGGTCAACTATACAAAGCACTTTGCACAAGGAGAAGCTGTATGGAAGAGTGATGCGAAAGAAGCCGTTTCTGCAAGCATGCCACAAACAGAGTCGGCTGAGGTATGCAAAAGCACATTTGGAGAAGCCAATTTCTTTTTGGAAGAAGGTCCTGTGGACTGATGAAACCAAGATTGAGTTGTTTGGTCATACAAAAAGGCGTTATGCATGGCGGCAAAAAAACACAGCATTCCAAGAAAAGCACTTGCTACCCACAGTAAAATTTGGTGGAGGTTCCATCATGCTTTGGGGCTGTGTGGCCAATGCCAGCACCGGGAATCTTGTTAAAGTTCAGGGACACATGGATTCCACTCAGTATCAGCAGATTCTTGACAATAATGTTCAAGAATCAGTGACAAAGTTGAAGTTACGCAGGGGATGGATCTTTCAGCAAGACAATGATCCAAAACACCGCTCCAAATCTACTCAGGCATTCATGCAGAGGAACAATTACAATGTTCTGGAATGGCCATCCCAGTCCCCAGACCTGAATATCATTGAACATCTGTGGGATCATTTGAAGAGGGCTGTCCATGCTCGGCGACCATCAAACTTAACTGAACTGGAATTGTTTTGTAAAGAGGAATGGTCAAAAATACCTTCATCCAGGATCCAGGAACTCATTAAAAGCTACAGGAAGCGACTAGAGGCTGTTATTTTTGCAAAAGGAGGATCTACTAAATATTAATGTCACTTTTCTGGTGAGGTGCCCATACTTATGCACCTGTCAAATTTTGTTTGAATGCAGATTGCACATTTTCTGTTAGTACAATAAACCTCATTTCAAGGCAGAAACATTACTGTGTCCAACAGTTATTACATATATCAAACTGAAATAGCTGTTGCAAAAACACCAATTTTTATAAAACATTAAGCTTAAGATTAATAGGGGTGCCCAAACTTTTTCATATAACTGTATATATATATATAAAATGCAAATGCCCAGATCATTTAACAAAGATTATTGTATACCCCTTTATCCAATTGATTAATAGCAGCAGTTGTATATGTGCATACAATAGTTCTATGTGCCAGCATAAAGTGCAAGTGCTAAAATCTGGGGAGGCGACTCATCTTGCAATGGCATGCATGAGATTTTTTGGTATATATTTTTTCCAATCATGTAATTCATGGAAAAAAAAAAATAAAGGGAACAATCAAATAACACATACTAAATCTGAATGAATGAAATATTCTCATTGAATACTTTGTTCTGTACAAAGTTGAATGTGCTGACAACAAAATCACACAAAAATCATCAATGGAAATCAAATGTATTAACTAATGGAGGCCTGGATTTGGAGTCACCCCCAAAATTAAAGTGGAAAAACACACAGCCTGATCCAACTTTGATGTAATGACCTTAAAACAAGTCAAAATAAGGCTGAGTATTGTGTGTGGCCTCCACGTGCCTGTATGACCTCCCTACAATGCCTGGGCATGCTCCTGATGAGGCTGAGTATTGTGTGTGGCCTCCATGTGCCTGTATGACCTCCCTACAACGCCTGGGCATGCTCCTGATGAGGCTGAGTATTGTGTGTGGCCTCCACGTGCCTGTATGACCTCCCTACAACGCCTGGGCATGCTCCTGTTGAGGTTGCGGATGGTCTCCTGACCTGGACTAAAGCATCAGCCAACTCCTGGACAGCCTGTGGTGCAACGTGACGTTGGTGGATGGAGCGAGACATGATGTCCCAGATGTGCTCAATCGGATTCAGGTCTAGGGAACGGGCGGACCAGTCCATAGCTTCAATGCCTTCATCTTGCAGGAACTGCTGACACACTCCAGCCACATGAGGTCTGGCATTGTCCTGCATTAGGAGAAACCCAGGGCCAACCGCACCAGCATATGGTCTCACAAGAAGTCTGAGGATATCATCTCGGTACCTAATGGCAGTCAGGCTACCTCTGGCGAGCACATGGAGGGCTGTGCGGCCCTCCAAAGAAATGCAACCCCACACCATTACTGACCCACTGCCAAACCGGTCATGCTGAAGGATGTTGCAGGCAGCAGATCGCTCTCCACGGAGTCTCCAGACTCTGTCACGTCTGTCACATGTGCTCAGTGTGAACCTGCTTTCATCTGTGAAGAGCACAGGGCGCCAGTGGCGACTTTGTCAATCCTGGTGTTCTGTGGCAAATGCCAAGGGTCCTGCACGATGTTGTGAACGTCGGGCCCTCATACCACCCTCATGGAGTCAGTTTCTAAGTGTTTGTACAGAAACATGCACATTTGTGGCCTGCTGGAGGTCATTTTGCAGGGCTCTGGCAGTGCTCCTCCTGTTCCTCCTTGCACAAAGGCGGAGGTAGCCGTCCTGCTGCTGGGTTGTTGCCTCCTACGGCCCCCTCCACGTCTCCTGGTGTACTGGCCTCTCTCCTGGTAGCGCCTCCAGCCTCTGGACACTACGCTGACAGACACAGTTAACCTTCTTGCCACAGCTCGCATTGATGTGCCATCCTGGATGAGCTGCACTACCTGAGCAACTTCTGTGGGTTGTAGAGTCCATCTCATGCTACCACGAGTGTGAAAGCACAACCAACATTCAAAAGTGACCAAAACATCAGCCAGAAAGCTTTGGTACTGAGATGTGGTCTGTGGTCCCCACCTGCAGAACCACTCCTTTATTGAGGGTGTCTTGATAATTGCCAATAATTTCCGTCTATTGTCTATTCCATTTGCACAACAGCATGTGAAATTGATTGTCAATCAGTGTTACTTCCTAAGTGGACAGTTTGATTTCACAGAAGTTTGATTTACTTGGAGTTATATTCTGTTGTTTAAGTCTTCCCTTTATTTTTTTGAGCAGTGTATATTTAAAATAAGGATAATACAGTATAACAGATATACTTTCGATATTATATAGGCATTTTTTGAGCATTCTGTGTATATTGGCACTTTAAAACATGGAAAGAGGTGCAATATAATTTTGTAGTTGTCGTGATTTCAGCTTGTGGTTGGCAGTGGATTGTTTTTGAAAGCATCTGTATTTTCTAATTTGATTTTAATATGTATGAAATAAAGATATTTATTTTTAATTTATGTTGGATATCTTCCTGTCTGAAACTAGTTTAATGAATACTAGCTTCTTGTTGTGATAGTACTATAAGTGGGAAGCAATAATATTTGGACCTTGGAGTGTATATACATTACAAGAATCAAAACCTTTTTCTTTGTTTTTATTTTTTGGCAATGTAGTCTCATGAGGGCAAGATATTTTTATGGGTCAAGTTATATTTTCGATGGTCTCATTTTTGGGTGTGCAATTTCTTGATGACATTCTTAAACTTTTTTCTAGAGGGATTAATGGAAAAAAAATGAGTTACTAAACGTTTGCAAAAATTATGTAAAATGTATGCTTTGATGTAAAATGTATGCTTTCTATTGACTGTATACTGCTCTATGAACATCTTTTTTTTTTGTTTTTGTTTGAGATAGGTGGGGGTCTCAGGACCCAGCCCCCATCCAATTTGCTTACAATTAAAGCAAATATTTAGTGGCTCTTTAATTATATAGCTTTATATAGTATGCTGGTATTATTACATGCAGTTAAGAGCTCTATTGGGAACTAACTCTGAGGCACTGGGTATGAATATTGATGGAATATTTTGTCGCCATATAAGCAACTGATGGAAATTAAAGCAAATTCTGATCTTGGTTCTGATTGAATTATTACTCATGATCTCATCTTAAGGATTCGAATTTGCCAGCTACTCCTAATTTTGCTAGGAAAATTGATTTGCTAAGAATTAATTTGCTGTTAATCAAAATCACTCTAAAGCCTCAAATTGCACTGAAAAAGCATGCTTGACACTATTCTCTTTTCCTCATCCCATGGCACTATTCTCTTTTCCTCATCCCATGGCACTATTCTCTTTTCCTCATCCCATGGCACTATTCTCTTTTCCTCATCCCATGACACTATTCTCTTTTCCTCATCCCATGACACTATTCTCTTTTCCTCATCCCATGGCACTATTCTCTTTTCCTCATCCCATGACACTATTCTCTTTTCCTCATCCCATGGCACTATTCTCTTTTCCTCATCCCATGACACTATTCTCTTTTCCTCATCCCATGGCACTATTCTCTTTTCCTCATCCCATGGCACTATTCTCTTTTCCTCATCCCATGACACTATTCTCTTTTCCTCATCCCATGGCACTATTCTCTTTTCCTCATCCCATGGCACTATTCTCTTTTCCTCATCCCATGGCACTATTCTCTTTTCCTCATTCCATGACACTATTCTCTTTTCCTCATCCCATGGCACTATTCTCTTTTCCTCATCCCATGGCACTATTCTCTTTTCCTCATCCCATGGCACTATTCTCTTTTCCTCATCCCATGACACTATTCTCTTTTCCTCATCCCATGGCACTATTCTCTTTTCCTCATCCCATGACACTATTCTCTTTTCCTCATCCCATGACACTATTCTCTTTTCCTCATCCCATGACACTATTCTCTTTTCCTCATCCCATGGCACTATTCTCTTTTCCTCATCCCATGACACTATTCTCTTTTCCTCATCCCATGGCACTATTCTCTTTTCCTCATCCCATGGCACTATTCTCTTTTCCTCATCCCATTGCACTATTCTCTTTTCCTCATCCCATGACACTATTCTCTTTTCCTCATCCCATGACACTATTCTCTTTTCCTCATCCCATAATCTTGATCTTTGCTGTGCTGTCGCACACACTGTCTGTTCAGTTTCTTCAGTGATTTATAACTTTCTCTCCCTATCTCTATGGCTGCGGTGTCAGCTGTGAACGTTCTGTCACAATCCAGATTCGCCCCAAAATAGCAGTTACATTTTCTCTCTCTGCTTTTTACAAAGGCTATGATAGTCCCTCAGGACTGGTTGTTCTAATATCAGGGACCGATTTTATTAATTATTTGAGTTTTGTTTGAGTTAAATGTATGTCATTGCTAGTATTAATGTTTGTTGTGAGTGTTGCACTCTAATGTCAAGAGTCATTATTGGTAATTATAGAAAATCTGTCCAACCCAAAAAATTAAATTACACGATTTATACATTCATATAGGGGACGTAACCAATATAAAAATTAAACCTGTAGTGTAGATTTTACTTTAACATTTACTGGATATGTAAATGGAGTGGTCCTCTGCCGCTCCACCTTCTCAATTACAATCCTTTGCATCTTAACAGCGTCATTACAGTATAACAAATAATAATTTACAATATATTCTGTAATTTTCTAATATATTTTGTGTTTTATTTCCTCACCACCAATTTCTTCCTCATTTCCCAGAGTTGTTTTCATTAATTGCATTAATTTCTTTGCGTCCCTAGACCACCAGGACTATTATCATCTAACCCTAACTAACAAACTAACCATCTAATCCTGACTAACTCTAACCCTTTTCCTCAAATGACCAGGGATGTTAACATTAATTTATTTATGACCCTAGACCACCAGGGCTATTATCATTTCCCTCACCCCATTAGATCGCCAGTGAAATAAACAATGACCCTTCCATTACTCAAGACCACCTGTGTTATCATTATTCCTTCTTTTCCTAAAATGACCAGGGATGTTACCATTAATTTATTCATGCCCCTAGACTACCAGGAACAATATCATCTCATCTACTGCGATATAAGGATTGAAATTTCATCATTACCAAAAACCATTAGTGTCATTATTATTACATCTTCATTTACTTAGGGGATTTTATTATTTGTTTTTTTTAGTACACTAGACCAAAAATGACATTACCATTATCTCTCTGACCACATTAGACTTCCAAGGATATCAAAAATAGCCATTTCACTAATCAAGACCTGTATTCTCATCACTTCTAATCTTTCATTTCCTCATCACTACTACTCTAGACCACCAGGGACAATCATTATCTCCTTTACACAGTTATATCACCAAGAATATATACTATAACTTTTCCACTATTTAAGTCAGCAATTGATATTGCTATTTGCCCCTTCATTTCCTCAGACCACCAAGTATATTGTCATTTGTTTCTTCAATAGATGACCATAATCTCCGTCTCCACGTAAGACCACTGATGGTGTTAACAATAATCCTTTCATTACCCAAGATCTCAAGGAATATCACTATTCACCCCTCTGCATTTTCCCAAGCCACCAGGAATCTTATCATTTGTGTGTTCACTATCCTAGACCACCAAGGACATTACTGTTATCTCTTTCACTTCATTATATATCACTGTGCACTTACTATTGCTCATTTTGCCTTTCTACTCAGTTAATTCTCTTTTCCATTAGGTCTATGACATCATGTGATTAAAAACGGATGAGCTGAATCCATCTAAGCTCTATGTAGTAACACAAGGTCAATTTTCGCTACACGAGTCACTACAAAAGTCCCTGGCAGGGGGAGGAGGAGGGAGCAGCTCGGTCTGGAGGTGAAGAGGGGAATGATATATGCAGGGACAAGAGACTTCCTGTTTCTACATACAGTAGAGAAAAGAGAAGAATTAAGGTAGAAAGGGAAAATGAGCAATTGTAAATACACAGCGCTGTATAATATGATGACTGCAATATATTAAGAAGATAAAAACTTAGATGGGAGGTGGAGAAGTTGGAGGACGAGAAGGAGGGGAGGTGTAAGTGGAGGAGGAGTGCTTCTTTAAGTGTAGTTTTCACTCATCCTTTAGCCAATAAGCCAATACTAGCAGCACTAGGCTTGTATCCACACCCACAGGTTTGCATGAATTAGCAAATCAGTGGAATTTCGCTTGTTAACAGATGACTGACGATTCAGGTTTTCTTCCTGCAAATACTCCCAAGTTTTGCTTATTTTTTTTGCAATTTTTCCTACCCCCCCCCCCCCCCCCAAAGGATGACAAACATGTTGCAGGTACCCAGTAATGAGTGCGCAGGTGGCCGTGTGTGGCGTCCTGATCTTCATCCTATCCTTCTCCACTCAGATGTTTCAATATCGTCAGAAGCTTTTTTTTTGCGCTACAGCCATTGTCCTCTGAGGTTCACTGGTGCTTTAAAACTTTGTAATGGAAGCCATGTCGGCTTAATTAAAGCTGAATTAATCAACTTACTTTGTATTACTTAGACCTAATTAGTTAATTAATAGAGTTGAGCGAGCACTAAAATGCTCGGGTGCTCGAAGCTCGGGCCGAGCTCACCGTGAGGCTAAGTGCCCACGTTGCGGAATTGAAGCATATGTTTTACGCTTCTCCCTGGCGGGAAAATCGCATGCGGATTTTACATGCGGTTTTCCCGCCAGGTAGAAGCGTATGTGAGGCGTCTTTGCAGCGTCTTTGCATGCATTTCCGCATGCGGGTTATCAAGCACTTCTCCAAGTGATTTAAGCATCACTTGGAAAAGTGCTTGACAACTTGTTCACACTATATAAATCCATGCAACCGGCATGTATTTATATAGTGTGACCAAGTAATAGTTAAAAAAAAAGAATCAGAATGGTAAAAAATAAAAAAATAAAGTTTATACTCACCTACCGATGCAGTCTGTGCCCCGTCCGGAGTCTAGAGCGGCTCACGCTGTTGTGTGCAGGACCTTCGGTGACGTCATTGAGTCATGTGATGGGTCACATGACTCAATGACGTGGCAGGTCCTTCACACACCTCGCGACGGCGGGAAAACACCGGGAAGACATCAGAAGATAAGTATAAACTTTATTTTATTCTTTTTTTTACAGGTTCTTTGGTACCCAGATCTGAAGGAGTGTCTCCTCTCCTCAAGACTTGGGTACCATTCGCATGCGGAAACTCAAAATTAATGAACATGCTGCGGATTTTTGACCGCAGCATATACGCTGCGGAAAAATCCGCAGCATGGGCATTGCCATTGCGGAATCCCCTTGGGGACCATGGGGAGCGGATTACCTAGCGTTTTACAAGCGTTTCCGCTGCGGAAATTCCGCATCAAAAACGCTTGTAATCCGCAACGTGGGCACCCAGCCTGATACTCGGGTGCTCGAACTGAGCAACGAGCCCAATGTTAGTCTATGGGAGACCCGAGCATTTTAGCGACGGCACCCCCGGCAGTCTGTAGAAAGCCTAAAAAGTGCCCAAAACGATAGTGACAGTGTTCAAATGACATGGGGACAGCATGGGGATCGCCCCAGGAAGCATTTCTGACCCCCAAGTCACTGCTGTCAACAACGTGGTCAGAGGTATTAAGCCACTTTTACGAGCTCACAATAAAACGTTCAAAAACGAAACTGAAACTGCTTTCCTGTGAAATATGTTAAGGAACTTCCTTTCCAGGGTAAAGACTTGTGTATAAGGTAAAATAAATAACCCCCCAAAAAAATACTCCTCCACACCTTGGGCTATGTTCACAAGTAGCATTTTTTATGCGTTTTTGCACTTTTGTATTGCTTTCAACCGTGACAAATGCATTCACCGGGAAATGTAATTTTAACATTTTACAACCTTATCTGGCCATGTGCTGTGTGACACATGCATACAGTGCTGAAAAGACATGGGAACAGCATGGGGAAGACCCCTGGAAGCATCTCTGACACCCAGGTCACTGCCTAAAAATGTGCCTATCAGAAGTGATCCTTGCCGCATCAGGAGATGCAGACTTGCAACTATCCCCGTGCAAGTCCTTGTCCCAGGGCAGTGTTCAATTGTACCTCCCCCATTCCTTGGAATGCAAGCGCAAGTATGCAGCCTGCCACCCACACACCCCCAGGCTGCAATACCATACTGCTTGCTTGCTTGCACTTGAAATTGGGCTTTTTAGGCATGTGGAGGCGGAATCTGGCCACCACGTCATGGCTGCGTCGGCGGCCTGGTATCCATACTTGGTCCCGAGCCGCCCAGCAGCCGGGTGCCCACACACAGTCCCCAGGCGGGTGCCCAAACACAGTCCCCAGCCGGGTGCCCACACACAATCCCCAGCCGGGTGCCCACACACAGTCCCCAGCCGCCTGGGGGCGGCCGGGTGTCCATAAACGGTCCCCAGCCGCCCCTATTTGTCCCGGTGCGCCTTATACACAAGCGCGCATACCAAAACATTACCTGTGCCCTCCCCAGTGCATTTAGTGGGAAGGACAGCCTAACCACAAACACGTGGACAAGTGAATGTGGCCAGAGATGGTCCATCTCACTGACGCCTTCACACTGGGTTAATTTTGTGGAAGCCGGGACACAGTTGGACACTGGGATGCAACACCTCCTCCAGACATAGAGGATTGCGGGTCCTGGGTCAATCAGGCTTCAACACAAAGTTCAGAAGGTAGACAGCAGCAGTGGTCGGCCTCCTACACAACGAGTAAATTATTCATGATCATGAGGCCATCCATCTCCTTAGATTTCTGTTCCTTGGAATGCAAGCGCATGTATGTAGTAGCGGCTAGGCCTGAGGTTGTCAGCGTTTTGACGCATATCCTACCTCCTCCGAGGATTGCTGGATGTTTTCCTGCTACTATCCCAGTTCTTTGACTCCCGTTAAAACAAAGCTTCAGGTGATGAATGATGGATGAGGTGGTGGCTGTTAGAACCTTGCTCTTAGGTTTTTTCCTTTGCTGGTCACATGACCTTGTTGGCCTATTTAATCCTGCTCCGCCCTTCTGGCTTTGCTGGACTTCATTGTTTAACTACTTTCTAGCTAGCCTGTGCTCTGTATCTAACTCTGTTAGTTTGCTTGGTCTACGGACCTCTATGTTCTATATATTTTGTTTGTTCGTCTGTCTGCTACTATTTCTGTTAGGAGGTGTCCCATTTTCCTCCCAGTCCTTAGTACTTGTAGGGATTCCTTCCCCACATCTATAGGTCTCCGTACAGACTAGCTTAGGACTTTAGCAGGTCTGATCGCAGGATCAGGTCCCCTGTTACATCGTAGGGATTAAGCTGAGTTCTATCGTAGGGACAGATCTCCTCTCTTTCCTTAGCTCTGGTAGCAGAACATAACAGTAAGTCCAGCCCAGCAAATGCTCTAAGGAAAGATTTTTTCTGTTCCATCATGGTGTCGGTTCTGGATTTGGCTAAACACCTGCAGGGACTCTCTTTGGAGGTGACTGAGCTCCGTCAACACGTGAGTAACTGTCCTGGAGCACATTTCTTGGAGCCTAAGGTACGTTTGCCGGATTTATTTTTTGGTGAACACCGAGAATTTTTTTCATTTAAAAATGCTTGCTTATTGTATTTTCGTTTGAGACCCAAGTCCTCTGGGGATGATTCCCAGCGCATAGGGTTTATAATGTCACTTTTGCGCAAAGAGCCTCAGGAGTGGGCCTTTTCTTTGCAACCTAGTGATACATGCTTCAGTTCAGTGGATAGGTTTTTTTCTGCCTTGGGACTATTATATGATGATCCTGACCGTGTCTCATCAGCTGAGACTGAGTTAAGACGTTTGAGACAGGGATCAGGTAATGTGGAAAAATATTGTACTCATTTCCGTCGATGGTCTACTCAAACAGGGTGGAACGATTCTGCTCTGAAAAGTCTATTTCTTGCTGGGCTCAGTGAAAGGGTTAAAGACCTGCTAATTGCTTATCCTACACCTGAAGATTTGCAACAGGCTATGCAATTAGCTATACGGGTGGATAGGAGACTGCGTGCAAGGGTTAATGAGAGCAAATCCTCTGCTATGTCAGTTTCTGGTTATGAGAATGTGTGTACTAACAGTGGTGAATCGATGGAGATTGGAGCGATGGCACCTCGCTCTCAAGAAAAAGATCGCAGATTTTCTGAAGGCTTGTGTTTCTATTGCGGAAAATCTGGTCATTTAATTAAAGACTGTGAGCTTCGTATCAAGAAAGAAAAAAAAATGGTCAGTCATGCCCGTATTGCCTGTTTAAATTCCAAGGGTGTATTTTTAGCTGCTTCCACGATTGCTCAGGAAAAATTAATGGAATTTCGGGTGTTTGTTGATTGTGGGTCTACTCTGAATGTTATTGATGGGGGATTCTTGGAAAGACTCAATTTAAAACCCGAACCTTTATCATCCCCCATTGCTGTGGTTTCTGTGGATGGTTCCCCTTTGAAGAATATTACTCTCAAGGTGTGTGAATTTCCTCTCACTATTAATGGTGTTCACCATGAGAAATTGGATTTGGTAGTGTTGAATAACTTGCCTTCTCCAGTAATATTGGGATTGCCCTGGTTAAAATTTCACAATCCTGTACTGGATTGGTCTACCAGTGAAATTAAATCCTGGAGCCATAAATGTTATGACAAGTGTTGTAACGGGCGTATTGCAGCTTTGGATAGGGGAGAATTGCCTGTTCCTATTCAGGATTTTTGGAGAGTTTTTTCTGAGAAGGAATCGCAGGTTTTGCCTCCCCATAGAGACTATGATTGTTCTATTGAATTTGTCCCTGGAGCGACTCTTCCTAAAAGTCGTTTATTTAACCTTACTATTCCTGAGAGAAAGGCTTTGGAGGAATACATACAGACAAGCTTGGCCGCCGGTCACATTAGGCCCTCTAAGTCTCCTGTGGCGGTTGGATTTTTTTTTGTAAAAAAAAAGGACGGCGGTTTACGTCCTTGTCTGGATTTTCGTGAGATTAACAAAATTACTGTACGCAATCCTTACCCACTGCCATTGATTCCTGATCTGTTTAACCAGTTAATGGGGGCCAAGTGGTTCTCTAAAATCGACCTTAAGGGGGCATACAATCTGTTGAGCATGAAGGAGGGTGACGAATGGAAGACTGCTTTTAACACTCCTGTGGGTCATTTTGAGATTCTGGTTATGCCTTTTGGTCTTACTAATGCTCCTGCATTTTTTCAGAATCTTATTAATGACATCCTTAGACCTTTGATCGGCAAAAATGTGGTTGTGTATTTGGATGACATTTTGATTTATTCGCCGGATCTGGAGTCTCATTGGCGGAGCGTACGTGAGGTATTACAGTTATTGATGGACAATTCGCTTTTTGCTAAGCTGGAGAAATGTGAGTTCGCTGTACAGAGAATTAGTTTTTTGGGCTACATTATCTCCAGCGAAGGTTTTGAGATGGACCCGGTTAAAGTTCAAGCTGTACAGGAATGGCCTAGGCCTATTGGTTTGAAATCGATACAG
Source organism: Phyllobates terribilis (assembly GCF_046119375.1). NCBI lineage: Eukaryota > Metazoa > Chordata > Amphibia > Anura > Dendrobatidae > Phyllobates > Phyllobates terribilis. The sequence goes on along the minus strand of NW_027362763.1, from coordinate 677,029,352 downwards.
AGGTTTTTGGGTTTCGCCAATTATTACAGAAAATTCATAAAAAAATTTTCTAGTATTGTCAAACCTCTGACCGATCTCACCAGGAAAGGTGCTGATGCGGTTCAGTGGTCTTCTGAGGCCATTGAAGCTTTTGTGTATCTCAAGGAGAGGTTCACCTCTGCTCCCATCCTTATGCAGCCTGATGTGACTAAGCCGTTTTTGGTTGAGGTTGATGCTTCCTCTGTGGGGGTTGGCGCAGTATTGTCTCAGGATAACGGGGATGGATTACATCCCTGTGCCTTTTTTTCAAAAAAATTTTCGGAGACTGAACTGAATTACGATATTGGTAATCGGGAATTATTGGCTATTAAACTCGCATTTGAACACTGGCGCCACTTCTTGGAAGGTGCGGAATTTCCCGTTCAGGTTCTTACGGATCATAAAAATCTGATATATCTTGATGCTGCCAAGCGCCTGAATTTTTCCGGTGATTTGGAGAGAGTTTGGACGGATGTGCGTGGTAATCTTCAGGAGGCCAACAGAAAATCTAAAGACTACTTTGATAGGAAACAACAGGAGGTTTTGTTCGCTGTTGGTGACATGGTTTGGTTGTCCTCTAGGAATCTGCGGTTGAGGATTCCTTCTAAGAAATTGGGTCCCAAGTTTGTAGGGCCCTTTAAGGTGCTTCAGGTTGTCAACCAATCTGCTGTTAGGTTGGAGGTTCCTACCTCCTGGAGAATTAATCCAGTATTTCATGTCTCTCTGTTGAAAAAAGCTGTTGTATCGGATTGTGACGCCTCTGCCTCTGTTCCTCCGGTGGTGGAGGACGGGGAATATGAAATTTCTCGCATCCTTAACTCTAGACGGTATAAAGGTAGTTTGCAGTATCTTGTGGCCTGGAAAGGTTTCGGACCCGAGGATAACTCTTGGGTGAGGTCGGATGATGTTTCCGCGTCCAGACTTATCAGAGCGTTTCACAGGAGATTTCCTGATAAGCCTGGTCCTAGGGGATCCGGAGGATCCTCTTAGAAGGGGGGGTACTGTTAGAACCTTGCTCTTAGGTTTTTTCCTTTGCTGGTCACATGACCTTGTTGGCCTATTTAATCCTGCTCCGCCCTTCTGGCTTTGCTGGACTTCATTGTTTAACTACTTTCTAGCTAGCCTGTGCTCTGTATCTAACTCTGTTAGTTTGCTTGGTCTACGGACCTCTATGTTCTATATATTTTGTTTGTTCGTCTGTCTGCTACTATTTCTGTTAGGAGGTGTCCCATTTTCCTCCCAGTCCTTAGTACTTGTAGGGATTCCTTCCCCACATCTATAGGTCTCCGTACAGACTAGCTTAGGACTTTAGCAGGTCTGATCGCAGGATCAGGTCCCCTGTTACATCGTAGGGATTAAGCTGAGTTCTATCGTAGGGACAGATCTCCTCTCTTTCCTTAGCTCTGGTAGCAGAACATAACAGTGGCAAAAGAGAAAGAGCAGGAGGAACAGGGACCATTCACATCAATATCAGGCAAGTCTAACACACATATCTTGTAGGATATGTTTTTGTACCAAAAGGAGCGGTTCGGCTACACAGTTATAGGTGATACAGTGAGTGCAATGCCTACCAAAAAATTTGAGGCACTCCAATGCTCCTTGGAAGTGATATGGAGGTCAGAGAGCCTTAACTAAACTTTTTTTTTCCATTTATAGCAACTGGGTCTCCTGTATACTGTTGGCCTAAGCAGTGAATGGAAGGCTTTCCAAAAATTATGAGGAACTGCAATTCCCCTTGAAACAGACGTGGATTACAGCGTTCTAAAAACCTTCTACCCATTATTGGGGAGTGGGTCTCCCTTAGTGTTCGCCTATGCATTGAAAAGCAAAAGCTGACTAAAATTAGGAGGAAATGCAATGCCTGTTGGAAGTGTCGTGGAGGTTAGAGTTAATTATAAACAACATTTCAATGCCCCTTGGAAGAGCTGTGGAGTTCAGAGTGGTTTAACAAGATGGTTTTAATGCCCCTTGGAAGAGACGTGGAGGTCACAGTAGCTTAACAAGACGGTTTTAATGCCCCTTGGAAGAGACGTGGAGGTCAGAGTGGTTTAACAATTCGGTTTTATTGCCCCTTGGAAGAGACGTGGAGGTCACAATAGCTTAACAAAACGGTTTTAATGTCCCTTGGAATAGACGTGGACGTCAGAGTGGTTTAACAGGAAGGTTTTAATGTCCCTTGGAAGAGACGTGGAGGTCACAGTAGCTTAACAAGACGGTTTTAATGCCCCTTGGAAGAGACGTGGAGGTAACAGTAGCTTAACAAGACGGTTTTAATGCCCCTTGTAAGAGACGTGGAGGTCAGAGTAGTTTAACAAGACGGTTTTAATGCCTCTTGGAAGAGACGTGGATGTCACAGTAGCTTAACAAGACGGTTTTAATGCCCCTTGGAAGAGACGTGGAGTTAAGAGTGGTTTAACAAGACAGTTTTAATGCCCCTTGGAAGAGACGTGGAGTTCAGAGTGGTTTAACAAGACGGTTTTAATGCCCCTTGGAAGAGATGTGGAGGTCACAGTAGCTTAACAAGATGGTTTTAATGCCCCTTGGAAGAGACGTGGAGTTCAGAGTGGTTTAACAAGACGGTTTTAATGCCCCTTGGAAGAGACGTGGAGTTCAGAGTGGTATAACAAGACGGTTTTAATGCCCCTTGGAAGAGGCGTGGAGTTCAGAGTGGTTTAACAAGAGGGTATTAATGCCCCTTGGAAGAGACGTGGAGGTCACAGTACCTTAGCAAGACGAATTTAATGCCCCTTGGAAGAGACGTGGAGGTCACAGTAGCTTAACAAGACGGTTTTAATGCCCCTTGAAAGAGACGTGGAGTTCAGAGTGGTTTAACAAGACGGTTTTAATACCCCTTGGAAGAGACGTGGAGGTCACAGTAGCTTAAGACGGTTTTAATGCCCCTTGGAAGAGACATGGAGGTCAGAGTGGTTCAACAAGACGGTTTTAATGCCCCTTGGAAGAGACGTGGAGGTCACAGTAGCTTAAAAAGACGGTTTTAATGCCCCTTGGAAGAGATGTGGAGTTCAGAGTGGTTTAACAAGACGGTTTTAATGCCCCTTGGAAGAGACGTGGAGGTCACAGTAGCTTAACAAGATGGTTCTAATGCCCCTTGGAAGAGACTTGGAGTTCAGAGTGGTTTAACAAGATGGTTTTAATGCCCCTTGGAAGAGACGTGGAGGTCACAGTAGCTTAACAAGATGGTTCTAATGCCCATTGGAAGAGACGTGGAGGTCAGAGTGGTTTAACAAGATGGTTTTAATGCCCCTTAGACGTGGAGTTCAGAGTGGTTTAACAAGGCGGTTTTAATGCCCCTTGGAAGAGACGTGGAGGTCACAGTAGCTTAACAAGACGGTTTTAATGCCCCTTACAAGAGCTATGCAGTACAGCATATTAAAAGCATTATTCCCATTATTGGGGAGTGGGTCTCCCATAGTCTTTGCCTATGCCTTCCAAGCAAAAGCTGCCAAAAATTAGGACGGAGGAACTTGCAATGCTGGCAACACGGACCACAGTCACCCTAATGGTATAGTGGTGGTGGAGGCTGAGGATAAGGAGAAGAGCAAAAAACAGCCAAAATGAGGAAGAGTATATCCATGTGTGGGTGTGAAGCTGTGCATGGGAATACACCTCCCGAAATAACACAGTGGATTTGACTTTATGTTACTCTGCTGTCATTTAGTGGTGATGAGAAGTCTGGCCCAATCCAGCCCTTGTTCATTTTGATAAGGGTCAGCTTGTCAGCATTGTCAGTTGACAGGCTGTAGTGCCGGCGTCCCTGCCCTCTGCTAGGCAGGGACGCTGTTCCCCTCACCGCTCTGCGCCGTGCCCGGCGTCCCTCTCCCGCTCTGCTGGCAGCGCGCGCTCCTTCCCGGCCACTGTGCTTAGGGCTCGCGCGCGCGCTCTCCCTCCCTCTTAAAGGGGCCGCGCGCGCCGTCCTAAGGAGTCCCCGGCCAATGGCCGGAGGACTTTACCATATATAAGGCACCTCCTCCAAAATGGAGGTGCCCGAGCAATGTTGTTGCACCGTTCTACTCTGCTTCAGCCCTCAGGTCCCGTTGCCAGTTACCTGCCAGTTACCTGCCAGATTCCTGCCAGCTTGCTGTCCTAATCCTGCCTGATTTCCTGCTACCTGCCTGCCTGCCTGAGGTCCGACGGTCTGCCTTACAACTCCGGTCAGTCTGTCTAAGTACCAACTTGCCCGCTCACCTGGGAGCGCACATCAGCTACCTGCCTGCTTGCCTGAGGTCCGACGGTCTGCCTTACAACTCCGGTCAGTCTGTCTATGGACCAGCTTGCCCGCTCACCTGGGAGCGCACATCTGCTACCTGCCTGTTAGCCTACCTGGAGGCTCCGCCGTCACGTGCTGTGACCACCTGCCTGTCCAGTGACTCCTGCCCGCTCACCTGGGAGCGCTCATCTGCTACCTGCCTGCTAGCCTACCTGGAGGCTCCGCCGTCACGTGCTGTGACCACCTGCCTGTCCAGTGACTCCTGCCCGCTCACCTGGGAGCGCTCATCTGCTGCCTGTTCGCTAGCCTACCTGGAGGCCTTGCCGTCACGTGCTGTGACCACCTGCCTGCCCAGAGACTTCTGCCCGCTCACCTGGGAGCGCTCATCTACCTTCAGCTGCCACAGGTCGTACCAACCCCTCTCTCAGAGACTGCCCCGGTCACTTGCCGTGACCATCTTCCCGTTCACCCAGAGACAGCCCCGGTCACTTGCCGTGACCATCTGCCCGTTCATCCAGAGACTGCCCCGATCACTGGCCGTGACCTCCTGCCCCTTCTTCCAGAGACTGCCCCGGTCACCTGCTGTGACTGCCTGCCTGGTCGCCACCCGCTCCCTTACAAGGACTGCCCCCTTGTATAGTAGCTCAGAGGTTCCGCCTCCCAGACCCGTTACAGTTTGCACTGGCCATGGAACCCGGTGGCACCCAAGCTCCCTCGCTCTCGGACCTGTGTCATGAACTGTCCCGTCAAAGGTCCCAACAAGAGTCCATCCTGGGTCACCTGCGGAATGTCAATACTCGCCTGGACACTCTGACTGCTCCGCCAGCAACCTCCGCCAGTGCCATGTCTCGCAATCCGGCAGCTCCGCTGCCCACTAATACCATGACATCCTACCCCGGACCCCGGCTTTCTGCACCTCCTCGCTTCGGAGGCGACTCCGCCCAGGCTCGGGGCTTCATAAATCAGTGCACCCTGCACTTTGAACTATTGTCCCACCAGTTTAACTCTGACCGAGCCAAAATTGCATTCATCATGTCCCATCTCACCGGGGAGGCCCTGGCCTGGCTAAATCCTCTATGGGAGAGAGGAGACCCCCTGGTGTCCAACTTGCCTGCTTTTCTCACGGCTTTCCGGAAAGTTTTTGACGAACCCGGACGGAAAATCTCATCCGCATCATCATTGCTACGCCTCCGTCAGGAGAGTCTCACCGTGGGCCAATATGCCATACGGTTCCGTACCCTTGCCTCGGAGCTGGCCTGGGATAACGACGCTCTGGTATCCGTCTTCTGGGAGGGTCTGTCCGGCCGTATTAAAGATGAACTTGCCGGTCGGGACATTCCTACCACTCTCGAAGACTTAATAACTCTTGCCACCCGGATTGACCTACGGTTCCAGGAGCGTGCCAGAGAGGTCACCCGTGAGAGGAGGTTACCACGTCTAGCTCCTACTTTTCAGAAACCCGTCACTCCTTCCGTCTCTACCCAGGTACACACTCCTGAGCCTATGCAGGTCGACCAGGCCAAGATGGTCAAAACCCGTCAGGACTTACGCCGTGCCGAGGGGACCTGCTTCTACTGTGGCAGTAAGGAGCACCGGATCCGTGCCTGCCCGGAGAGGTCGGGAAACGCCTGTGTCTAGGTTCGCTCAGAGAGGTCCACCTAGACAAGAATAAATCCTCTCCATCCCTGCTGTTGTCAGTTTCAATCGTCTACGGGGAGAACCGTTATTTCGAACTAGCCCAACTTGACTCTGGAGCAGCCGGGAATCTTATTTCACAGTCCCTGGTAGAGAAATACCGCATCCCCACCAAACCTCTGACTGTACCCTTGTCTGTTGCTGCCGTGGATGGGGGGCTCTTACCACGCCCCATCCAACTCATCACCGAATCCATTACTCTGCAGGTGGGAATGCTGCATTCTGAAAGTATCTCCTTCCATGTTCTGCCTGGACTCTCTCACGCCCTCTTGCTAGGTCTACCTTGGCTCCAGAGACATGCACCCGTTCTTGACTGGCAGACCGGAGAAGTCCTTCGCTGGGGACAGGGCTGCCATAAGACCTGTCTGGTTCCCGTTCATCCCGTCCGTCCTTCTCCTACCCCAGCTAATCTACCTGGACTTCCGATCCCTTATTGGTCTTATGCTGATGTCTTTAATAAAAAGGAGGCAGAGACACTACCCCCTCATAGACCATACGACTGCCCTATCGACCTGTTACCTGGTACTTCTCCTCCCCGTGGGCGTATTTATCCATTATCCGCTGCTGAGATCCGGTCGATGTCCGAATATATTGAGGAGAATCTGGCCAGGGGATTCATCCGGAAATCTACCTCCCCGGCGGGAGCAGGCTTCTTTTTCGTCAAAAAGAAGGACGGCTCTCTCCGTCCCTGTATAGACTATAGAGGCCTTAACCAGATCACAGTGAAGAATAAGTACCCCCTTCCGCTCATTCCGGAGTTATTTGATTGTCTGAGGGGGGCTAGAATCTTCACCAAACTGGACCTCCGTGGGGCGTACAACCTGGTTCGTATCCGTCAGGGGGATGAATGGAAGACGGCATTCAACACCCGGGACGGCCACTATGAATATCTGGTAATGCCCTTTGGCCTCTGTAACGCTCCTGCCGTCTTTCAAGAGTTGGTCAATGACATCTTCCGGGACCTTCTCTACTCCTGCGTAGTGGTGTACCTGGACGACATCTTGGTCTTCTCTCCGGATCTCCAGACTCACCGGAGGGACGTTCGTCAGGTCCTGCTCAGGCTCAGGCAGAACCATCTCTACGCTAAATATGAGAAGTGCCTCTTTGAGCAGACCTCGCTTCCGTTTCTGGGCTACATTATCTCTCAGACCGGCCTACAAATGGATCCTGAGAAACTGTCTGCCATCGAGAAATGGCCCCGACCGGAGGGGTTGAAGGCCATTCAGCGATTCCTGGGCTTCGCCAACTACTACCGCCTCTTCATACCACACTTCTCTTCCCGGACTGCCCCAATTTCCGCGCTCACCCGTAAGGGTACTAATCCCAAAGAGTGGCCGCCCGAAGCAGAGGAGTCCTTTCTTTCCCTAAAACAGGCCTTCTCTTCCGCCCCGGTGCTGCATCGCCCGGACGGCAACAAGCAGTTCTTCCTGGAAGTTGACGCCTCCTCCTCTGGAGCCGGAGCGGTACTTACTCAAAAATCATCTTCCGGGAGAATGGTAACTTGTGGCTTCTTCTCCAAACTCTTCTCCTCTTCTGAGCGCAACTATTCCATAGGAGACCGAGAGTTATGGGCCATCAAGCTGGCGTTGGAGGAGTGGCGTTACCTACTCGAGGGGGCTCTTCATCCGGTAATAATTTACACTGACCACAAGAACTTGGCTTACCTCCAGCATGCCCAGAGACTTAACCCGCGCCAAGCCCGGTGGTCCTTGTTTTTTGCTCGCTTTGATTTTGTTCTTCATTTTCGCCCGGCTGACAAAAACGTCAAAGCAGACGCCTTGTCCCGATCCTTTCTGGTGTCCGATCTCGAGGAAGAACCTAAACATATCATCGATCCCGCCAGAGTAATGCAGGTGGCTCTCGTGAGTCTAAATCGTCTCCCTCCCGGTAAGACGTTTGTTTCAGTACCTGATCGGGAGAAGATCCTACACTGGGGCCATTCGTCTAAACTAGCTGGCCACGCCGGTCAGAAAAAGACCCTCCAGCTTATTGCCCGGCACTATTGGTGGCCTACCCTGCACAAGGACGTAATAGACTTTGTTTCTGCCTGTGTGTCCTGCGCCCGCAACAAAGTCCCGAGACATCTGCCAGCCGGACGCCTCCTTCCGCTTCCTGTGCCTGCTGCCCCCTGGCAGCATATTGCTATGGACTTCATAACTGATCTCCCCGTCTCTGCCGGTTGTACGGTCATTTGGGTGGTCGCTGACCGCTTTTCCAAGATGGCTCACTTTATTCCCCTGCCAGGCCTCCCGTCTGCACCCGAGCTGGCTAAAGACTTTATCCGCCACATCTTCCGTCTTCATGGCCTGCCCCTCCACATCGTGTCGGATCGTGGGGTACAGTTCACCTCACGTTTCTGGAGAGCCACTTGTAAACTACTAGACGTCACCCTGGACTTCTCTTCCGCTTACCACCCACAGTCCAATGGTCAAGTGGAGCGGATCAATCAGAACCTGACCAGTTACCTCCGGCACTTCGTTAATGCCCACCATTCTGACTGGGTGGATCTCCTACCATGGGCCGAGTTCTCTTATAATAATCACGAGAGCGAATCCTCCTCCAAATCCCCGTTTTTTGTAGTCTTTGGTCAGCATCCTCGGATTCCTTTTCCTGTCTCCACCTCTGTGGACAACCCGGCTGCGGAATCTCTCGTTAGCAAATTTTCCTCCATATGGGAGAGTACCCGGTCCGCACTCCTTCTGTCATCCGAGCGTATGAAAAGACACGCTGACAAAAAACGCCTGGATCCTCCACAATTTCGTCCAGGAGATAAAGTCTGGCTCTCATCTAAATATGTTCGACTCAAGATACCTTCTTACAAGTTAGGGCCTCGGTTCATCGGTCCTCTGGAGGTCATCAGTCAGATCAACCCGGTGGCCTATAAATTGAAACTCCCGGCCAACTTACGGATCCCTAACTCCTTCCATGTATCTCTCCTCAAACCCGTGGTGCTTAACTCTTTTTCCAAGTCTACAGGTACGCCTCCTGCTCCGGTTTCCGCTGAGGACGAGTTTGAGGTAGAGAACATTCTTGCCACCAAAAGGGTAAGAGGAAAGACCTTTTTTCTGGTAGATTGGAAGGGGTTTGGTCCTGAGGAGAGAACGTGGGAGCCCCGGGAGAACATCCATGCCCCTCTTATCCTTGCTAAATTTCTGTCTGGCCTAAAAAAGGGGGGGCCTAAAGGGGGGGGGGTACTGTAGTGCCGGCGTCCCTGCCCTCTGCTAGGCAGGGACGCTGTTCCCCTCACCGCTCTGCTCCGTGCCCGGCGTCCCTCTCCCGCTCTGCTGGCAGCGCGCGCTCCTTCCCGGCCACTGTGCTTAGGGCGCGCGCGCGCGCTCTCCCTCCCTCTTAAAGGGGCCGCGCGCGCCGTCCTAAGGAGTCCCCGGCCAATGGCCGGAGGATTTTACCATATATAAGGCACCTCCTCCAAAATGGAGGTGCCCGAGCAATGTTGTTGCACCGTTCTACTCTGCTTCAGCCCTCAGGTCCCGTTGCCAGTTACCTGCCAGTTACCTGCCAGATTCCTGCCAGCTTGCTGTCCTAATCCTGCCTGATTTCCTGCTACCTGCCTGCCTGCCTGAGGTCCGACGGTCTGCCTTACAACTCCGGTCAGTCTGTCTAAGGACCAACTTGCCCGCTCACCTGGGAGCGCACATCAGCTACCTGCCTGCTTGCCTGAGGTCCGACGGTCTGCCTTACAATTCCGGTCAGTCTGACTATGGACCAGCTTGCCCGCTCACCTGGGAGCGCACATCTGCTACCTGCCTGTTAGCCTACCTGGAGGCTCCGCCGTCACGTGCTGTGACCACCTGCCTGTCCAGTGACTCCTGCCCGCTCACCTGGGAGCGCTCATCTGCTACCTGCCTGCTAGCCTACCTGGAGGCTCCGCCGTCACGTGCTGTGACCACCTGCCTGTCCAGTGACTCCTGCCCGCTCACCTGGGAGCGCTCATCTGCTGCCTGTTCGCTAGCCTACCTGGAGGCCTTGCCGTCACGTGCTGTGACCACCTGCCTGCCCAGAGACTTCTGCCCGCTCACCTGGGAGCGCTCATCTACCTTCAGCTGCCACAGGTCGTACCAACCCCTCTCTCAGAGACTGCCCCGGTCACTTGCCGTGACCATCTTCCCGTTCACCCAGAGACAGCCCCGGTCACTTGCCGTGACCATCTGCCCGTTCATCCAGAGACTGCCCCGATCACTGGCCGTGACCTCCTGCCCCTTCTTCCAGAGACTGCCCCGGTCACCTGCTGTGACTGCCTGCCTGGTTGCCACCCGCTCCCTTACAAGGACTGCCCCCTTGTATAGTAGCTCAGAGGTTCCGCCTCCCAGACCCGTTACACAGGCGAGTGCGCTTATCAGTTATAATTCCCCCAGCGGCACTAAAAACCCGCTCCGATAACACGCTAGCTGCAGGGCAGGCCAGGACCTCCAAGACGTACAAAGCGAGTTCATTCCAAGTGTCCAGCTTGGATACCCAATAATTAAAAGGCACAGAGGAATCACGGAGGACGCTGGTACGGTCGGCAAGGTACTCCCTCACCATCTTTTGAAACTTTCCACTCCTTGTGAGAGTACCCCGCGCCTCAGGGCCTGTAAGCTGGGTGGGTCTCAAAACTGTCCCAGAACGATGACAGTGTTCCCCTGCTTCTGCTGAATTGGATTTGCGTCTCTCTCGCCTGTACACCTTGGTTGGGCAACGAACTGTGACCTCTGCCGCTAATGTGTTCATATGGGAATTTTTTAACAGTTCTGCAGCAAGGGCCTTCTGGTACTGCCCCATTTTTGTAGACCTCTCCACCTCACGTATAAGAGATTGAAAGTTCTCCTTGTAGCGGGGGTCTAAAAGTGTCACCAACCAGTAATGACTGTCACCCAACATTTTGACAACGCGAGGGTCACGGTTAAGGCAGCGTAACATAAAGTCAGCCATGCGTGCCAGACTGGTAACATGCAAGACTTCCGTGTCCTCACCAAGATGACGACAGACCATGCTCTCCTCCTCCTCCTCCCCCTCCCCCTGTCCTCAGGCCACCCACGCTGAACCGGCGGTATGACAGTTGTACAGGTACTACCGTCTACAGCGCATGATACCAGCTCCTGTTCTTCCTCCTCCTCCTCTCCCTCATTGTCCCCCAATGCATGTTGCGATGAGATGAGGCTGGTGTTATGATCTGCTACAAACACTAAGGAAAGATAGGAAAACTGTCCCTACAATAGGACTAAGCTGATTCCCTACGATGCAGCGGGGGACCTGTTCCTTGTGAACAGACCCGCCTAAGTCCTCAGCTAGTCTGAACGCAGACCTATAGATATAAGGGAGGGGTCCCTACAAGAACTAAGGACTGGGATAAAGTTGGACACCTTCTAGCAGAAATTGTAGCAGAGCAAAGACAAACAAACAAACAGAAGTACTAGTGCTCAAAAGACCAAGCAAACTACAGAGAAAGGTACAAGGCACCTGGCTAGCTTAAGAGTAAAAAGTAACACTGAAGTCCAGCAAAGCCAGAAGGGCGGAGCTGGATTATATAAGCAGAAAGTCATGTGACCAGCAAAATAGAAAAAACTAACAACAGGGTTCTAACAGCTGGGCTGTGTGTAATCGCCCGCTACGGCTTCTTGATCCATCTCATCATACTCTGCCTGCAATGCCTCCTCTTTAATTCTCTGCAGAGAGCGTTGCAAACAACAGACAAGTGGAATGCTGACGCTAATGATGGTGTCATCGCCACTCACCATCTTGGTGGACTCCTCAAAGTTTGTCAGGATGGTACATATGTCAGACATCCAGGTCCACTCCTGAGGTTTTATGTGTGGAGTCTGACCTGAATATCGACGGCCTTGTTGCAGCTGGTACTCCACAACTGCTCTCTTCTGCTCACAAATCCTTTGCAACATGTGGAGGGTAGAGTTCCAACGTGTGGGGACATCACACACCAGTCGGTGTGCCGGAAGCTGCAAACGCTGCTGCAATACAGCAAGGGCGGCGGAAGCTGTAGCCGCCTTGCGAAAATGAGCTGACAGGCGGCGTACTTTGACGAGCAGATCTGGCAACTCGGGGTACGATTTAAGAAACTGCTGAACCACGAGGTTAAGCACATGAGCCAGGCATGGTACGTGTGTGATCTCGCCTCAGAGCCGCCACCAGGTTACGGCCATTGTCACACACGACCTTACCTGGATGTAGGTTCAGCGGTCTCAGCCACAGATCTGCCTGCTCTTTCACAGCTGTCCACAACTCACAAGCAGTGTGAGGTTTATCACCTAAGTTTATGAGTTTCAGCACAGCCTGTTGCCGCTTGGCTGAGGCAGTACTGCAGTGCTTCCAGCTTGTAACTGATGTGGTGATATCTGAGATGGAGGCTGAACATGAGGAGGATGATGCGCAGGAGCTGTACACTGTGGGGGCAACTCTGACTGACATAGGGCCCGCAATCCTCGGTGTGGGGAGGATGTGTTCCGTCCCAAGGACCGACTGGGTCCTGGCTTCTACTATGTTTACCCAGTGTGCCGTCAGGGAGATGTACCGTCCCTGGCCACAAGCACTTGTCCACGTGTCCGTAGTCAGGTGGACTCTCCCAGTAACTGCTTTGTTGAGGGCACGGCAGATGCTTTGGGACACGTGCTTGTGTAGTGCGGGGATGGCACACCGGGCAAAATAGTGTCGGCTGGGGACCGAGTACCGAGGGACAGCCACCGCCATAAGGTTGCGGAAGGATTCGGTCTCCACCAGAATAAAAGGCAGCATTTCCAACGCAAACAGTCGTGAAATGTGCGAATTTAGGACTGTGGCCTGTGGGGTGTTGGCTGCGAATTTGCGCTTTCGTTCAAAGGTCTGGGATATGGACAATTGAACGCTGCGGTGGGACGTTGATGCTGTTTCTTGAGAAACTGCCATAACAAGTGAAGACTGAGAGGAGGGGGCATCTTTGCATGCAGTATGGACAGGGGATTGCCTTGCACTCACAACAGGAGGTTCTCTTACACGCACAACAGGAGGTTCTCTTACATGCACAACAGAGGAAGAAGCAGTGGTGACACCCACTGACATTGGTCGTGGACCCTGGGGTTCGCCCCACAAAGTCGGGTGCTTTGCTGCCATGTGCCTGATCATGCTGGTGGTGGTCAGGCTGGTAGTTTTGTCACCCCTGCTGATGCTGGCATGGCAGGTGGTACAAATGGCCTTTTTTGGGGTTATCAGCAGAGTCTTTAAAAAAAATTCCAGACTCTGGAAGACCTACCGCTTGTACTGGCAACGTCCCTCGTGTTGGTGTTACGGGGAACGGTTGCCCGCCTTCTGTCTGCGGCCACCACACTGCTTCTTCCTGCCTGTTGGGGTACTCTGCCTCCCTGCCTGTGTGTGCTGCTGGCCTCACTCTGCATGTCCTCCTGCCATGTTGGGTCAGTTGCTAGATCATCCACCACCTCCTCCTCTTCCACTTCCGCACCACGGTCCTCTTCCACTTCCGCACCACGGTCCTCCTCCTCTTCCACTTCTGCACCACGGTCCTCCTTCTCTTCCACTTCCGCACCACGATCCTCCTCCTCACTTCGTGGCAATTGTGTCTCGTCATCGTCCACCTCTTGTGACAAATTGCCAGCGTCGTCTTCCTGTGGCCGTGGCTGTTCAAATATTTGGCCATCGCTACATGGGATCTCCTCTTCCACCACTTCAAACGGCGCAGGCGAGGGGCCCAAATATGGAAATGGACCAGTGAACAGCTCTTCAGAGTGTCCAACTGTGGGATCAGTTGCTGTCTGACGACACTAGGCATGGTGGGAGGAAGGAGCATCAGGGTGAGGAGGAGTATGCGGTCGACACTCACGGCTACTAATACTTGACCATGTGGAAGACAGACCGGAGGTGGTGGTGCCCAGGTGACTGGAAGTATTATCTGCTATCCAATTAATAACCTGTTCACACTGATCAGTTCGCAATAGTGGTGCTGTTGTGTGCTTCCCTAGTAATTCGGTCAAGAACTGGGAACGAGAAGATGTGGCTGTTGGTTGGGGCACATTTTCACCTTGGCCACGGCCCTGTCCTGTGCACGCACCATCACCAGAACGTCCACTTCCACGTCCCTTGCCATGCACCTTACCCATTGTAAATTAAGTAAAATAGATTACACTCGCACTATCAATGGCAAAAGGGTAATAAAAAGGAGATTTGAACTGTGGAAGAGGAAAACCACAGTTCTAGTTATCTGGCCTACACTAGACTCTTTTAAACAGATATATTTGTGTCTGAACAGTCAGCGAGACACTCAAAATGTTTTTTTTTTTTATACAAAAAGGTGGATTACACCCAGAATTGAACCGTGGGAGAGGATACCACAGTTCTAGTTATCTGGCCTACACCAGAATCTTTTAAACAGATATATTTGTGTCTGAACACTCACAGACACACTCAATTTTTTTTTTTTTTTGGGGGGGGGGTACCAAAAGATTAATAAGACGGGTATTTGTACAGTCTGACTGAGGGGGGGAAAACAAAGAGGATTTAGATGAAAAAAAAATGATTTTTCCTGGCCCCTGAGACCTGGGGCTAAGTCTAGCAATTTGAGCATCGGTAGCACACAGGACTGTAATGCAGTGTTTGTTGGTATAACCAATGCATCTCCTGTACAGCCTGCCTGATATCTGGGATGGATATTAGTCCTGAGAAGGACTGTTTGTTTGATTTGGCAGGCTTTAGAGACCCTACACTACCTATTTAGCACTATATATCTCTCCCTAACTCAGCAGCACTGACCCTACACTGTCTGATCCCGGGCGACTGTGTCCAAGATGGCGGCGACCGGTTTTAAATACTCTAAGTGACGCTGTGTGGCCAGCCAATCACTGTAATGCCCACAACCAACATGGCTGCGGCATTACAGTGACTTCCTGGCAATCCCTGCATGTTCATTGGCTCTGTAAAGAGCGCCAAACATCCAGGGCGGAGACCCGAGCTCCCGCCCGAGTAACCCGGAAATGCTCGGTGCTCGCCGAACATCCCGAGTAGTGAGATGCTCGGGCGAGTACCGAGCAGTGTTGAGCATGCTTGCTCAACACTAGTCAGTACCAGAAGGCCCTTGTTGTGGAACTATTAAAAAAATTCCCATCTGAAAACGCTGGCGGCCGAGGGCACACTTCGTTGGACAAACAAGGAGTACAGGCGAGAGAGACACAACTTCAATCTAGCAGAGGCAGGGGAACACTGGGAAAGTTCTGGGAGAGTTTTCTCAGACCCTCCCATTGCACAGGCACTGAGGCGCGGGGTACTCTCATAAGGAGTGCAAAGTTTGGGAAGATGCTGAGGGAGTACCTTGCCGACCGTACCAACGTCCTCCGTGATTCCTCTGTGCCTTTTAATTATTGGATATCCAAGCTGGATACGTGGAATGAACTGGCTCTCTATGCCTTGGAGGTCCTGGCCTACCCTACCGCCAGGGTTTTATCAGAGCGGGTTTTTAGTGCCGCTGGGGGAATTATAACTGATAAGTGCATCTGAAAATGCTGACACTTATAAAAATGAACAAAGGCTGGATTGGGCCAGCCTTCTCAACACCACCGAATGATAGCAGCGTAACATAAACTCAAATCCAGTGTCTTTTCTTGGGAGGTGTATTCCCATGCACCTTTTCACACCCACACATGGGTATACGCTTCCTGATTTTGGCTATTTTCTCTTGTCCTCCTCCTTCTCCTCATCCTCCACCACCATCTCACCTGGGTTACCGTGGTCCGTGATGCAACACCCACCTAATTTTTTAAAGGGTGTTTATGATGCCCGTAAAAAAAAAATTTTATGCAGTATGTTCATGTACAGTACAAACCAAAAGTTTGGACACACCTTCTCATTTAAAGATTTTTCTGTATTTTCATGACTTTGAAAATTGTACATTCACACTGAAGGCATCAAAACTATGAATAAACACAGGTGGAATAATATACTTAACAAAAAAGTGTGAAACAACTGAAAATATGTCTTATATTCTAGGTTCTTCAAAGTAGCCACCTTTTGCTTTGATGACTGCTTTGCACACACTTGGCATTCTCTTGATGAGCTTCAAGAGGTAGTCACCGGAAATGGTCTTCCAACAATCTTGAAGGAGTTCCCAGAGATGCTTAGCACTTGTTGGCCCTTTTGCCTTCACTCTGCGGTCCAGCTCACCCCAAACCATCTCGACTGGGTTCAGGTCTGGTGACTGTGAAGGCCAGGTCATCTGGCGTAGCACTCCATCACTCTCCTTCTTGGTTAAATAGCCCTTACACAGCCTGGAGGTGTGTTTGGGGTCATTGTCCTGTTGAAAAATAAATGATGGTCCAACTAAACGCAAACCGGATGGAATA
Source organism: Phyllobates terribilis (assembly GCF_046119375.1). Taxonomy (NCBI): domain Eukaryota; kingdom Metazoa; phylum Chordata; class Amphibia; order Anura; family Dendrobatidae; genus Phyllobates; species Phyllobates terribilis. The sequence goes on along the minus strand of NW_027362763.1, from coordinate 677,013,080 downwards.
GCATGCCGCTGCAAGATGCTGTGGTAGCCATGCTGGTTCAGTATGCCTTCAATTTTGAATAAATCCCCAACAGTGTCACCAGCAAAGCACCCCCACACCAATCACACCTCCTCCTCCATGCTTCACGGTGGGAACCAGGCATGTAGAGTCCATCCGTTCACCTTTTCTGCGTCGCATAAAGACACGGTGGTTGGAACCAAAGATCTCAAATTTGGACTCATCAGACTAAAGCACAGATTTCCACTGGTCTAATGTCCATTCCTTGTGTTGTTTAGCCCAAAAAAGTATCTTCTGCTTGTTGCCTGTCCTTAGCAGTGGTTTCCTAGCAGCTATTTTACCATGAAGGCCTGCTGCACAAAGTCTCCTCTTAACAGTTGTTGTAGAGATGTGTCTGCTGCTAGAACTCTGTGTGGCATTGACCTGGTCTCTAATCTGAGCTGTTGATAACCTGCGATTTCTGAGGCTGGTGACTCGGATAAACGTATCCTCAGAAGCAGAGGTGACTCTTGGTCTTCCTCTCCTGGGGTGATCCTCATGTGAGCCAGTTTCTTTGTAGCGCTTGATGGTTTTTGCAACTGCACTTGGGGACACTTTCAAAGTTTGCCCAATTTTTCGGACTGACTGACCTTCATTTCTTAAAGTAATGATGGCCACTCGTTTTTCTTTACTTAGAATTTGTATTATGGAAAGAAAAAAGCAGCTAACAGTCTATTCAGTAGGACTATCAGCTGTGTATCCACCAGACTTCTGCACAACACAACTGATGGTCCCAACCCCATTTATAAGGCAAGAAATCCCACTTATTAAACCTGACAGGGCACACCTGTGAAGTGAAAACCATTTCCGGTGACTACCTCTTGAAGCTCATCAAGAGAATGTCAAGAGTGTGCAAAGCAATCATCAAAGCAAAAGTTGGCTACTTTGAAGAACCTAGAATATAAGACATATTTTCAGTTGTTTCACACTTTTTTGTTAAGTATATAATTCCACATGTGTTAATTCAGAGTTTTGATGCCTTCAGTGTGAATGTACAATTTTCATAGTCATGAAAATACAGAAAAATCTTTAAATGAGAACGTGTGTCCAAACTTTTGGTCTGTACTGTATACCCCCCAGGGGTAAATGTTTGTCAGCCCATACATTTAGCTCATGGGCATTACAAGCATAGGAGACCCGCTCCTTTCTAATGGGAACATTTTTTTATGAGGCCCTCCTCCACGCCTCTTCCAAGGGGCATTGGAGTGCCTCCCAATTTTTGGCAGCCCTTGCATTCACTGCATAGGCCAACACTATGGAAGACCCTCTTATTTCTAATGGGAATTTGTCGTTACTGTGGCCCTGCTCTATGTGTCTTTAAATTCTTAGTGGGGTTTTTCCTAAAATTGGTCAGCCGTTGGACTCACTGCATATCCTATAACTGTATAGCAGACTCTCTCCTTTCTAATGGGAATTTGTCGTTACTGTGGCCCTGCTCTATGTGTCTTTAAATTCTAAGTGGGGTTTTTCCCAAATTTTGGCAGCCCTTGCAGTCACAGCATGGGCATTACCACTATAGGAGACCCACTCCTTTATAATGGGAACATTTTTTTACTGAGACCCTCCTCTATGTCTCTTCAAAGGGGTATTGGGTTGCGTCCAAATTTTTGGCAGCCCTTGCAGTCACTGCATACGCAATAGCAGTATAGGAGACCCACTTTTTAATAATGGGAACAACAAAGCGTAGCCGGCTGATGGCTCTCTAACAATAACGAGGGCCGACTGCTGGCCTTTTAAGAATAGTAAGGGCCGTCTGATGGCCCTATAAAAATAGGCTTTATGACTTTCAGAGTCCCTTCATCATAAACTAAACAGGATGTGTCTGATGATGTGTCACACACCACAATCCCAGATAAGGTTGTAAAATGTTAAAATGACATTTCCCGGTGAATGCATTTGTCTTAAAAAAGAACGTAAAAAAACAAAAAACAATAGGATCTTTCTTTAGTATAAAAAACAGTCGCCAATGTAACCTCAATGTAATCACATTGTTCAGCTCCTGCACCTCCTCTTCCATCTCCGAAATGACTACATCAGTCACAAGCTGACAGCACTGCAGCACTGCTTTGGCCAAGCGGCAACAGGCTGTATTGAAGATAACATGCTTAGGTGACAAACTGCCCAGTGCTGCAGAGTTGTTGAAATCTGTAACACAGCAGCCTGATCTGTGGCTCTCACCGCTGAACATACAGCCAGGCATGGTCGTGTGTGACAATGGGCGGAACCTGGTGACAGAGAAATGACAGCCGGAGTAGATACGGTTTCCCTCTATGCCAGTCCTTTCACCGAGCTAAAGAATATGGCTGTGGTGAAATACAACTCCCACTGAGAAGCTGTTTCAGATTGAAAAACATTGTGCCAACCAGAGGATTTGATTCAGAGGGCTAACCTTTCTCCCCCCGCTCAAGAGCCCCATAGCAGCTGCAAAGTTAGTGCTATCATGAACTCTCCTGAGGTAGAAGCCAGGGCACACCAGAGGATTCTCTAGCGGGACCGTCCAACCCTGCTGAGAAGCATTCCTGGCTAAGAAAAGTGTGTGGAAAGGTTCCCGGACACTGTATGGCTGCTTTTTCACTGAGGAGGAAACACATGCAAACACGGGGAGAACATACAAATTCCTTGCAGATGTTGTCCTTGCTAGGATTTGAACCCAGGATCCCAGCGCTGCAAGACTTCAGTGCTAATCACTGATCCAATGTGCTGCCGTTCACCCTCTAATATCTAACAGGCTGGAGAAACTTGCACCTACTGCCACTCTATCTTCAGCTCCTTTGTGAGAAACTAATGTATTTGGGCAGCCACTCAGTCTACCAAATAAAATTCCTGAGAAGGAAATTGGGGATGGCTTTGCTACTGGTACTGGGGGCAGTGCTAATACCATGGCGTTGTACAAGTAGTTTACTGGAAATATTCCAGGCTGGTAGGAGGCAAACAAATTCCCACAGAAAAGTACCAGCAGTAATGTTCAGGGACCCGCGCTTGTAGAAGGTGGAGACAACACTGGGAGAAATAGTGACGGCTGGGGACCGAGTATGGACATGAGGCATGAGGTTGTGAAAAGCTTCCGCCTCCTCGAGCCTAAAAGTGTTAGAACCCTCCTGTTAGTTTTTTTCTATTTTGTTGGTCACATGACTTTCTGCCTATATAATCCAGCTCCGCCCTTCTGGCCTTGCTGGACTTCAGTGTTACATTTACTCTTAAGCTAGCCAGGTGCCTTGTACCTTACTCTGTAGTTTGCTTGGTCTTTTGACCTCTAGTACTTTTTGTTTGTCTTTTCTCTGCTACAATTTCTGCTAGGAGGTGTCCAACTATATCCCAGTCCTTAGTTCTTGTAGGGAACCCTCCCTTATATCTATAGGTCTGCGTTCAGACTAGCCGAGGACTTAGGTGGGTCTGTTCACAAGGAACAGGTCCCCCGCTGCATCGTAGGGAATCAGCTTAGTCCTATTGTAGGGACAGTTTTCCTATCTTTCCTTAGTGCTTGTAGCAGTTCATAACAGTAAGTCCAGCCTAAAAAATAAAACACTCTAAGGAAAGAATTCCAGATATCAGCATGGCGTCGGTTCACGAGTTGGCTGAACGCCTGCAGGGACTGTCTTTGGAGGTGGCCGAGCTCCAGCAACGTGAGTAGCTGTGCTGGAGCGCATTTTGTCGAACCGAAGGTAGGACTGCCAGATTTTTTTTATGGTAAACAGCAAGATTTTTTTTCCTTTAAAAACGCTTGTTTATTGTATTTTCGTTTAAGACCCAGATCCTCGGGGAATGAATCACAGCGCATTGGGTTTATAATGTCACTTTTGTGCAAAGAACCACAGGGATGGGCCTTTTCTCTACAACCTAATGATCCGTGTTTTAGATCTGTGGAAGATTTTTTTTCTGCTATGGGGTTGTTGTATGATGATCCTGATTGAGTCTCATCTGCTGAAACTGAATTAAAACGTTTTAAGCAGGGATCAGGTGATGTAGAAAATTATTGTACATACTTCAGAAGATGGTCACCTGAAGTGGAATGGAATGACTCGGCATTAAAATGTCTGTTTCTTGCTGGTCTAGGTGAAAGCGTTAAGGATCTGCTGATTGCCTTCCCAAAACCTGGAACCTTGCAGGAGGCAATGCAATTAGCTATACGTATGGACAGGAGACTGCGTGCTAGGATTAATGAAGAGAAATCTACTGCTATGGCAGCTCCTAGTTTTCAGAGGGTCTGCTCGGAAGGTGGAGAACCGATGGAGATTGGGGCGATGTCACCCCACTCTCAGGAAAAAGACCGCAGGTTTGCTAAGGGATTATGTTTTTATTGCGGTAAATCTGACCACTTTATTAAGAACAGTGTGCTTCGTTTTAACAAAGAAAAAAAAAAAAGAGGTCTGTTACGCCCGTATAGCTTGTTTAAACTCAAAAGGAGTATTTCTTTCTGGAAGCACCTCATTCCAGGAGGAGTTGATTGAATTTCGGGTATTTGTGGATTGTGGTTCTACACTCAATGTGATTGATGAGGGATTTTTGGAAAAAATTAAATTAGAATCCAAACTTTTGTCATCTCCTATTTCTGTGGTTGCTGTTGATGGCTCTCCCTTGAAATGTATTACTCACAAGGATTTAGAATTTCCCCTCACCATTAATGGTATTCACCAAGAGAATTTGGATTTGGCGGTAATAAATAATTGCCTTCTCCAGTGGTTTTGGGGTTACCTTGGTTAAAATTGCACAATCCTGTACTGGACTAGTCTACCAATGAAATTAAGTCTTGGAGTCCTAAGTGTTATGATAAATGTTGTAACGGTCGCATTGCTGCTGTGGAAAGAGGGGAATTACCTGTACCTATTCAGGATTTTTGGAAGTTTTTTTCTGAGGAGGAGTCGCAAGTTTTGCCTCCTCATAGGGACTATGATTGTACTATTGAGTTCCTGGAGCTACTCTTCCCAAGAGTCGTTTATTTAATCTTACTATCCCTGAGAGAAAGACCTTGGAGGAATACATACAGACAAGCTTGGCCGCCGGTCACATTAGACCTTCTAAGTCACCTGTGGCTGTTGGATTTTTTTTTGTAAAAAAAAGGACGGCGGTTTACGTCCATGTCTGGACTTTCACGAAATTAATAAAATTACAGTACGCAATTCCTACCCACTGCCATTAATTCCTGACTTGTTCAACCAGTTAGTGGGGGCCAAGTGGTTCTCTAAAATTGATCTCCGGGGGGCATACAATTTGTTACGTATGAAGGAAGATGATGAGTGGAAAACTGCTTTTAACACTCCTGTGGGTCATTTTGAGAATCTGGTTATGCCTTTTGGTCTTACCAACGCACCAGCGTTTTTTCAGAACCTTATTAATGACATCCTAAGACCGTTGATCGGTATGAATGTGGTGGTGTATTTGTATGACATTTTGATTTATTCGCCGGATCTGGAGTCTCATTGGCAGAGCGTACTTGAGGTATGGCAGTTGTTAAGTGACAATTCACTTTTTGCTAAGCTGGAGAAATGTGAGTTCGCTGTGCAGAGAATTAGTTTTTTGGGCTACATTATCTCCAGTGAGGGCTTTGAGATGGACCCGGTGAAGGTTCAGGCTGTTCAGGAATGGCCTAGGCCTATTGGTTTGAAATCGATACAGAGATTTTTGGGTTTCGCCAATTATTACAGAAAATTCATTAAGAATTTTTCTATAATTGTTAAGCCGCTGACCAATCTCACCAGGAAAGGTGCGAATATGGTCCAGTGGACTACTGAGGCCATTGAAGCTTTTGTGTATCTCAAGGAGAGGTTCAGTTCTGCCCCCATGCTTATGCAGCCTGATGAGACCAAGCCTTTTTTGGTCGAGGTTGATGCTTCTTTGGTGGGGGTCGGTGCTGTTTTGTCTCAGGAAAACAAGGATGGAGTACATCCCTGTGCTTTTTTTTCAAAAAAATTTTCTGAGACCGAACTTAATTACGATGTCGGTAATCGGGAATTGCTGGCTATTAAACTCGCATTTGAACATTGGCGTCATCTCTTGGAAGGTGCTAAATTTCCCATTCAGGTTTTTACTGATCATAAGAATCTGATCTATCTTGATGCTGCCAAGCGCTTGAATGCCCGTCAGGCTAGGTGGGCACTTTTTTTTTCGCGGTTTAATTTTTCTGTTACTTACATCTCGGGTACCAAGAATGTAAAAGCGGATGCTTTATCTTGCAGTTTTTCTCCCATGGTTGGTACGGAGGAGGAGGAGAGCATTTTACAGGAAGGTGTGATAGCAGCATTGGACTCCGTTTTGGAAGATGGGATTCTGAAAGCCCAGGAGGATGCCCCATCTAACACTCCCCATGGGAGGTTGTTTGTGCCTAGGAACTTTAGGAGAGATTTGTTTGTGGAGTGTCATGAGTCTTGGTTGGCAGGTCATCCAGGAATTTCAGAGACTAAGAGACTTGTAGGTCGCAGTTTTTGGTGGCCTGGGTGGCAGAAGGAAGTCATTAAGTGGGTGCGTCAATGTACTGTGTGTGCTAGATCTAAGTCTTCACATGCTCCTGCTGCGGGGTTGCTTTGCCCTCTGGAGGTTCCTAGTGCACCTTGGACGCATCTTGCTATGGATTTTATTACTGACCTTTCTGCCTCTGAGGGTTTCACTGTCATCTGGGTGGTCGTGGACCGTTTTAGCAAGATGTGTCACTTGGTTCCCTTCATCAAACTGCCCTGCGCTAAGACACTTTCTAAGGCTTTTGTTAAGGAAATTGTCAGGCACCATGACGTTCCTACCGACATTGTTTCCGATAGGGGACCTCAGTTCGTGGCTCGTTTTTGGCGTGCCTTTTGTGACAGGTTGGGAGTTCATTTGTCATTTTCATCTGGATGTCATCCTGAGTCTAATGGACTGACAGAAAGAAAGAACCAGGATGTTGAACAGTTTTTGCGTTGTTTTGTGGCTGACAATCAAGAGGGGTGGTCTGAGTTTCTGCCACTGGCTGAATTTGCTCTTAACAACCATACATCCTCTTCTGCTGGGTGTTCTCCTTTTTTTTGTTGTACTGGGAGACATCCATCGTTTGGGTCATTCTCCAATTTGGTATAGGCTGTGCCGGAGGAGGAGAATTTTTCCAGTGATTTGGAGAGAGTTTGGACTGATGTACGTCGTAACCTTCAAGAGGCTAACAAAAAATGCAAGAGGTACTTTGACAGGAAACGTCAAGAGGTTTTGTTTATGGTTGGTGACATGGTTTGGTTGTCCTCTAAGAATCTGCAGTTGAGGATTCCTTCTAAGAAATTGGGCCCGAAGTTTGTAGGGCCGTTTAAGGTGCTTCAGGTAGTTAACCAATCTGCTGTTAGGTTGGAGGCTCCTACCTCCTGGAAGATTAATCCGGTGTTTCATGTTTCCTTATTGAAAAAACCTGATGTTTCTGATAGGGACGCCACTGTCTCTGTTCCTCCGGTGGTGGAAGACGGTGAATATGAAATTTCTCGCATTCTTAATTCTAGATGGCATAGAGGGAGATTGCAGTATCTCGTCGCTTGGAAAGGTTTCGGTCCCGAGGATAACTCCTGGGCAAGGGCGTATGATGTCTCTGCTCCTAGACTTGTCGGAGCGTTTCACAGGAGGTTTCCTGATAGACCTGGGCCTGGAGGATCCGGAGGATCCTCATAGAAGAGGGGGTACTGTTAGAACCCTCCTGTTAGTTTTTTTCTATTTTGTTGGTCACATGACTTTCTGCCTATATAATCCAGCTCCGCCCTTCTGGCCTTGCTGGACTTCAGTATTACATTTACTCTTAAGCTAGCCAGGTGCCTTGTACCTTACTCTGTAGTTTGCTTGGTCTTTTGACCTCTAGTACTTTTTGTTTGTTTGTCTTTGCTCTGCTACAATTTCTGCTAGGAGGTGTCCAACTATATCCCAGTCCTTAGTTCTTGTAGGGACCCCTCCCTTATATCTATAGGTCTGCGTTCAGACTAGCCGAGGACTTAGGCGGGTCTGTTCACAAGGAACAGGTCCCCCACTGCATCGTAGGGAATCAGCTTAGTCCTATTGTAGGGACAGTTTTCCTATCTTTCCTTAGTGCTTGTAGCAGTTCATAACAAAAAGGCCACATTTCAAGTGCAAGCAGCTGCCCAGAAATCTGGCAGTTTAATATTGCAGCCTGTGGGTGGGTGGGTGTCTGGCTGCATACTTGCGCTTGCATTCCAAGTAACAGAAAACTAAGCAGATGGTGGCCTCTATCATCATTATGGCCTCACCTCAGCACTATGCACTGTCCTGAAGGAGAAGCCAAGGCCCACCGGAGGAGTGCATATGCATGTTATTTCTCAAACCGCATTGCAGATCAGGCCATTGCCCAACTCTGTAGTCATGAAATTAAATGCGCAAAGAAAGATGTGTGTGTGTCAAAGCACCACTGACAAGTGCGAGTTGATGTTGGATGTGCTGCCATTGCTTCTGAAACGAGCTGCATTAGAGGACTTCCTGGGAGAAATGCCACCCAGAGTGGATACGGTTTCCCTCTATGCCAGTCCTTTCACCGAGCTAAATACAACTCAGCAAAAAAAGCTGTGGACTGGCTCCGTACCGTCCCTGGCCACATTCACCTGTCCAAGTGTTTGTGGTTAGGCGGTCCTTCCCAGTAAGTACACTGAGGAGGGCACGGGTAATGTTGTGGGACCCGTGCTTGAGGAAGGCGGAGACGATACAGGGAGAAATAGTAGCGGCTGGGGACCGAGTATGGACACCCGGCCGCCGCCGGCATGACGTTATGAAAAGCTTCCACCTCCACGAGCCTTAAAGGCCACATATCAAGTGAAAGCAGCTTTAGAGGACTTCCTGGGAGAAATGCCACCCAGAGTGGATACGGTTTCCCTCTATGCCAGTCCTTTCACCGAGCTAAATACAACTCTCAGCGAAAAAAGCTGTGGACTGGCTCCGTACCGTCCCTGGCCATATTTACCTGTCCATGTGTTTGTGGGTAGGCGGTCCTTCCCAGGACTGGGAAGGGCACGGGTAATGTTGTGGGACCCGTGCTTGAGGAAGGCGGAGACGGTATTGGGAGAAATAATGGCGGCTGGGGACCGAGTATGGACACCCGGTCACCACTGCCATAAGATTGTGGACTGCTTCCGCCTCCACGAGCTTAAAAAGTCACATTTCAAGTGCAAGCAGCTGTCAAAAATTTGGCAGTATAGTATTGCAACCTGTGGGTGGGTGGCTGGCTGGCTGCATACTTGTGCTTGCATTCCAAGGAATGGGGTAGGGACAACTGAACGCTGCACTGGGACAAGGACGAGGACAGTGATTGTTGCAAGTCTGCAATGACAGGTGCATGGCGGAAGGCATCTTCTCATGCGCCTAGGATCACTTATGATGGGCACACTTTTAGGCAGTGACCTGGGAGTCAGAAATGCTTCCACAGGTCTTTCCCATGCTGTTCCCATGTTTTTACAGCACTGTATGCATGTGTCTGATGATGTGCCTCACACACCACATGGCCAGATAAGGTTGTAAAATGTTAAAATGACATTTCCCAGTGAATGCATTTGTCTTGGTTGAAAGCAATTCTGCAAAAAAAGCTGGGTTTTTATATGTTTTTCATGACCTGGGAGCCAGAGAAAAGATCATACACGACCAGCCATGCCAGAGCCCAGGCCACGCCCCCCCCATGAAGGCATTTTTAAGGGGGATCCTGATTAAGGAAATTTCCATAATCAAATCCAAAAGCAGTGCCCGTCTTCAGGAGCTGCGGAGGGAAGTAGACATATTGGAACAGAGGTATGTTGGGTCCCCAAACATAGAGAACAGGGAACACTGAACACAAGCACAGGCTACACTAAATGATCATATATTGAAACAAGCAGAACATAAACGATTCTTTCTTAAACAGCAATTTTATGTGGAGGGAGAGAGTGCAGGGCACTTGCTGGCCACTACAGCCAAGGCCCAGACTGGGGCTCCCATGATTGCAGCTATCAGGGATACTAAGGGTGTGGTAATTACTGATTCAAAGGCTATAATGGAAGAATTTTTTCAGTTTTACAGACAATTATACGCCTCCAAACTGACTAAGGCGCAAAGGGACATAGATCTATATCTTCATGATATGCAAATACCATGTCTGACAGATGGCCAGAGAGAGCAACTAGATGCTCCAATTACGCTGGAGGAGATACAGGAAGCTTTAAAGATTTTCAAAATAACAAGGCCCCTGGTACTGATGGGATCCCCGCAGAAATTTATAAGGAGGCTGGGGGGGTTTTGCTTCCCAGGTTACTGGAAGTGTTTAAGGGGGCGAGGGGGGGGGGGGGGGGCTTTGCTGACTTCAATGAGGGAGGCTAGCATAGTTCTTTTGCCAAAACCTGGAAAGGATGCATTAAACCCTGAATCATATAGGCCAATATCCTTACTCTCGGTAGATGTAAAAATTTTAGCTAAGGTCTTGGCTACCAGACTGGTGGCGGTTATCACAAATTTGGTTGCAGAAGACCAGACTGGGTTTATACCGGCCAAATCGAAGGCAATTAACTTGCGCCGGCTTTTTCTTAATCTGCCAATGCAGTCACAAAATGCGGGTAGTAGGGCCATGCTATCACTTGACACCGCTAAGGCTTTTGATAGTGTCGAATGGGAATATTTATGGGCTGTTTTGAGAAAGATGGGGTTTGGTACTGGATTTCGGGCCTGGCTGCGACTTCTGTATAACAATCCGGTAGCTCGGATTCAAATTAATGGCAATCTTTCTGGTAGCATTGAAATGGGCAGAGGCACGCGTCAGGGCTGCCCGTTGTCTCCCTTACTGTTCGCCCTGGCTATGGAGCCGTTAGCTGTTAAGCTTTGGTCCAGCAGCGAAATACAGGGGTTCCGCTATAAAACACTGGAGGAGTGGGTGGCCCTATATGCCGACGACCTTCTGTTTTTTTTGGGCGACACGGAGCAATCTCTGACGACAGCTATGAATTTAATAAGGGAGTTTGGAGATCATTCTGGCCTACGGATAAATTAACGCTTTAACAATTAGATAAGCTATATGATAATATGCGGTCTGTAATTAAATTTGTCTTTGCCATATGGTTTTTGGGGGTGTAATGGGCGGGGGGAGGGAGAACGGGTGGGTTTTGAAGGACATTGCCAGTTGGGTGATGCCTCAATGTTGTTTATGTGTAATGTTAAAAAAGTCTTTTAATAAAAAGTATCTGATTTAAAAAAAGAAAATTTTGGTGAGTCCCAAAAATAATTAAAATCCTCAATTTATTTCAAAATAATTTAAAAGATCAAACAGGTTGGGAATACATCTCAACGCGTTTCTGGTAAAAAGCCCTTATTCACTGAGATACAGATTCCTTATGATACATGGTATAAAAACAAATGGTAACCAACCGTTAATCAATAAACACATATGGTAACAATCAATCACATTTGAGAATAATTAGCATAATCACAAGGCTAAATCACAAGGAGAAAAAAAAACCTGCATTCAAATCCCTAAAATTTAATATAGGTAAAGAGTATCATTCCTATGGTTCATGCCATTGCGGTATTTTGTATCAAGTTTAATGATCCAAAATAATTCTCTTAGGAGGAGTTTTTTTCCTCCAGTCCCCTCCTCTAATAGGAATATCCACTTTTTCTATCCCATAGAATGAAAAATTGTTTAATTCCCCTTTATGTCTCTCTGCAAAATGCTTGCATGCTCGTGAATAGTATTCCTTTTTTATTTTTGATGTTGGTAACATGTTCTGCCATCCTTTTCTTTAATTTACGTATTGTGCAGCCAATGTATTTTTTCTTACATTCTTTGCAAAATATGCAACACACAACATAATTTGTATTTCAATTAATAAATCTTTTAATATCATTGGCTGCATCAATTTTTTGAGTTTGCAATGTATACTGGCACATCGTTCATTTGGAACATGCACATTTAAAAAAACCTTTACAACTTAACCAGGTTTTTTATCACTTTTTTTGTGGCATGTATAGACTTGGGGAAAGAGTAGCACCTATTGAGCTCCCTTTTCTCGGCACACATACTAATCCATTTCTCAGGAGTTTATTTAAGTCCCGATCTTGGAATAATACAGGGACATATCTGTTTATAATATTTTTTATTTCCTGAAATTGGCAACTATATGGGGTGCTGAAAATGTTTTTTTTTTGTCCATATTATTAGATTTTATTATTATTGGTTTCTTGTTGTTATTAATACCATCATCTCTGTTGTTTAAATGAGTATTTCTTACAAGAACTTTTTTCAATGCTGAATCAATATGTTTTTTCTTATACCCCCTTTCCATTAATCTAGATGTTGCTATCTTTGCTTGTTCATTGAATAGTGTGATATCAGAGCTATTTCTATAAATTCTATTTAATTCTCCATAGGGGATTGAATTCACAGTATGGGCGGGGGTGGCAGCTGTCTGCTCTAAGAGTAGTGTTCCCACTAATAGGTTTTCTATAGTTGCGATATCTAACCTTTTCTTGTTTTACATCCCCCATCAGTCACCATCAATCTTACTGGGGAGCATGGGAGTACACAGGATCAAAACTAGGGAGGGGGGGGGGGGCAAGCCATGGTCGTTCAGGTTGTAAAATTTTAAAATGAAAAAGGTGAATGAAATGAAAATTTTAAGAAAATTATATGTAATTATAGAAGTGCTTTATTAGTTATTACAATTATTTGCTTGCAATTTTTTTTTATTTTTATTCTAATTACATGTCTTATACTAATATCATTTTTCTTGGATTTGAAGAAAACTTGTTCAAAACTTTAGTTTCAATCCAGTCCTGATTTTCCTTGAAGAATTTCCGATGGATGCTCATCAAACCCAATCCAGTCAGTCTGTCCTCTCCCATTGTACTTCTGAGCCAGGTCTTTACCCTTCGAAGGGTACTGAAAGATCGTTCAACAGTAGCTGTGGTGGACGGGAAAGCACTTAAAATGAAGAGTGCGTGCCTTGTTGCAGGGAAAAAAATATTAGCCTCCTCAAAAAGTGCAGCCACTTCAATGTCTTTAACCACCTGTCCTTTCTCCAGGTCCGGACCGGTTCCTACTCCCAAGGCCCAGGCCCTTCCAAATTTCAATAATTACACAGTGAGTGAGTGTATTGTGTAATTTACACTGGCTGGCTGCCACAGTCACTAGCAGCCGGCCCACAGTCACTGGCAGCCGGCCCACAGTAACAGGCCAAGCGCTTCGCTCCGGCGGGATTCTCAGAGACAGGAAACAGGGGAGGCAGGCAGCGTGCTACGTCAGCACTCCTCAGCAGTCAGGACCCTGATCAGGTGACATGCGGCGTGCTGTGTCACTCAGCGTGCGTTAAAGGTAATCCCGGCCGGACCCCATGCAGTGACACTGCGCAGTTCCGGCCGCCGGGTGCAGAGCAGAGCAGTCACCTGCGGCCGGCCGCAGAGAGAACTTTTGCTGGACGCGACCGCCGGTGATCTAAGTGTGTGTTCGTCAGGGCCGGCTCCAGGTTTTTGTGGGCCCCGGGCGAAAGAGTCTCAGTGGGACCCTTTAACACATACCACGATTCATGATGCACAGATACCGAAGAGAAATATATATATAGTACAATGCAAAGATTTCACTTCTTACATTACATGAGTGATATCTATTGTAAATTCCACAATAGCTCAGAAACCAGCGAATCACTCCACACAGTAAACTGGCCCCCATAAAATGCTCTATACAGGATACTGGCCCCCATATAACGCTCCATACAGGATACTGGCCCCCATATAATGCTCCATACAGGATACTGGCCCCCATATAACGCTCCATACAGGATACTGGCCCCCATATAACGCTCCATACAGAATACTGGCTCCCATATAACGCTCCATACAGGATACTGGCCCCCATATAACGTTCCATACAGAATACTGGCCCCCATATAACGCTCCATACAGGATACTGGCCCCCATATAACGCTCCATACAGGATACTGGCCCCCATATAACGCTCCATACAGAATACTGGCCCCCATATAACGCTCCATGCAGGATACTGGCCCCCATATAACGCTCCATGCAGGATACTGGCCCCCATATAACGCTCCATGCAAGATACTGGCCCCCATATAACGCTCCATGCAGGATACTGGCCCCCCATATAACGCTTCATACAGAATACTGGCCCCCATATAACACTCCATGCAGGCTGTTCCCCCCACATAATGCCCCACGCAGGCTGTTCCCCCCACATAATGCCCCACGCAGGCTGTTCCCCCCACATAATGCCCCACACAGGCTGTTCCCTCCACATAATGCCCCACGCAGGCTGATCCCCCCACATAATGCCCCACGCAGAATGTCACACACCACCCCTCCCTTATAATGCCCCACGCAGGATGTCACCCCCCCTCCCTTATAATGCACCATGCAGGATGTCACACCACCCCCCTCCCTTATAATGCACCATGCAGGATGTCACCCCCCCCTCCCTTATAATGCCCCATGCAGGATGTCATACCCCCCCTCCCTTATAATGCCCCATGCAGGATGTAACACCCCCCCTTCCTTATAATGCCCCATGCAGGATGTAACACCCCCCCTTCCTTATAATGCCCCATGCAGGATGTCACCCCCCTTATAATGCCCCATGCAGGATGTCATCCCCCCCTTATAATGCCCCATGGAAGATGTCACCCCCCCCTTATACTGCCCCATGCAGGATGTCACCCCCCTTATACTGCTCCATGCAGGATGTCACCCCCCTTATACTGCCCCATGCAGGATGTCACGCAACCACCCCATATAATGCCCCATGCAAGATGTCACACACACCCCCTCCCTTATACTGCCCCATGCAGGATGTCACACACCTCCACCTCACCCCCTCCCTTATACTGCCGCAGGCCTCCATACAATAAAAAAAAAAAAATCAAATAAATACTCACCTCACGTCTCACCTGCTGCCGCTGCTCTGGCCTCCAGCGTCGCCGGCCTCATCCCGCTCTGCGCTGTGACTGCTCAGGAGAGAGCGCGGTGTAAAGACGTCACCGCACCCTCTGACCTGAGACGTCACTGTGCAGCAGCCGTGGAGGATGCAGGAGCTGCTGCGGTGGCACGGGGAGAGGTAGGTATTGTGCCGGGTGCCGGGGCCCTGAGCAAGCGGGGGGAGCGGGTGTTGACATCGCTCTCCACCACTCACGGGTCCCATAGCGCGCGGGGTGCCTGACGGTGAGGGGCCCCCCCACCTGCTCAGGTCCTCGGCATTTGCCCGGGTGCTGACGCCGGCCCTGAGTGTGCGGAGTGCGTCCCTGCTTCTAGGGGGGGCAGCTGCCCCCCCCTGCCCCACGGTGGGTACGCCCATGCTGGGGAGCCCTTAGCAGCTGGGCCTGGAGATGTGATGTCATCATCGGCTCTATGACATCACAATGGGAATAAAGTGTGTAAAAAGCCTGAACGCAGAGCCGGGGCTGTCTTTTGTGTGACTCCCTATTGGATACACAAATACGAAGGAGAAAGAAAGTGAAGACATCATGAGGATTCATGGATGTCCCCATTATGGCCAGCGTTATGGCTGTGATGTCACAATGGTATCACAATAAATATGATGGGGGTGTGCTGCAATTATTGATCTTCATTGTTTTTACTTTTTGTTTCAGATTTTGTGTGACTCCCTATTGGATACACAAATACGAAGGAGAAAGAAAGTGACGACATCATGAGGATTCATGGATGTCCCCATTATGGCCAGCGTTATGGCTGTGAGGTCACAATGGTATCACAATAAATATGATGGGGGTGTGCTGCAATTATTGATCTTCATTATTTTTACTTTTTGTTTCAGATTTTGTGTGACTCCCTATTGGATACACAAATACGAAGGAGAAAGAAAGTGACGACATCATGAGGATTCATGGATGTCCCCATTATGGCCAGCGTTGTGGCTGTGATGTCACAATGGTATCACAATAAATATGATGGGGGTGTGCTGCAATTATTGATCTTCATTGTTTTTACTTTTTGTTTCAGATTTTGTGTGACTCCCTATTGGATACACAAATACGAAGGAGAAAGAAAGTGACGACATCATGAGGATTCATGGATGTCCCCATTATGGCCAGCGTTATGGCTGTGATGTCACAATGGTATCACAATAAATATGATGGGGGTGTGCTGCAATTATTGATCTTCATTGTTTTTACTTTTTGTTTCAGATTTTCTGTGACTCCCTATTGGATACACAAATACGAAGGAGAAAGAAAGTGACGACATCATGAGGATTCATGGATGTCCCCATTATGGCCAGCGTTATGGCTGTGATGTCACAATGGTATCACAATAAATATGATGGGGGTGTGCTGCAATTATTGATCTTCATTGTTTTTACTTTTTGTTTCAGAAGGAGCACGAAGCGAGTAAATCCGGCCGTCACATCCAGGCCGAGAGATGGATTGCATTGGACGGCCACACCAAACCCTAAATCACGTAAGTTCCTTATTACAAGGTTAATAAAATGTCTTCTCATGGGATAATATATGTGTATAACCAAAGCCATGTTGTCAGAAATGGTGGTGGGTCTCATTGTATCCTGATGTTCTGTCTCACAATATTTATGAACCCAGAGCTGAGCTCCAGCATCAGAAGATGAGGAATCCTCTAATATCCCACAGAACGGCAGAATCAGCGGATTTCCCCAAAAGGTCTGGAAGTGACTCCATGTCTATAAACGGCATGTAGAGTCCATGATGGTCCAAGAGATCGCCCCGACCTTCAACCAGACACAACCTGAGGCCACAGACCTGTCTGCACCAGTAAGTAACCATGGGATTTCCATAATACCCTCAATATAGTGAATGTATAAATATGATGGGGAGGGAGAGCTGCCATTATTGGAGCTGTGTATCAGAAAAGCTTAGCTCCATCCCCTATAAAGATTTATTAAGAAATTATCGCAGGATTATAAGGTGTTTTCTGTTATTATGTACACAGAGGTGTGAACCTGAACAAGAATGACCCCCGCAGCTATAACAAGTGTCGGTGTTTCTGCCATCACCATGGACCAAATATAATCCAGGTAAGATCAGTGTACTGAGCGGCAGTGACCGGGAGTAAATAGTGTGCACGCCTCTGATATGTAATATTCGGCTTCTCCATGATCAGTTCTGTTTCCTCTTCTACAGATCACTATAATCAAGCTGGGGTCCCACTAAGAAGACGGGGTACGGCTGGAGGTGATGGTTATAAGAAGTCAATTATGTGGTGGCCGCCATGTCAGGAGCAGAGGAGCCGCACTTCAGGACGAGGCAGATTCCGGGCTCGGTCTCTGTTCTCATTACTTTCTGCAGTCAGATATAATTACTGAATAAGTTAATCTTCTGCTGCATCAGCCCCGATCTACAGCACATGCTGCCATTATCAAGGACTGCCCAAGGGAAGTGCAGTCCATCAGCCATGGTTCCCTAGAGGTTTACTCCACCGGGGGTTTTTCCTCTCCTGAGTGCTGACGGACAACTCTCCGTGAGCCCATCATCATCATCATAAGGGCCACATGACTATTGCCCCACACGACTGGTGGGAAATTCTACATTTGATATCTTGTATGAAGCCAATAAAGAATTCAATTAACATCTAGCAGCCGTGTATCTGAATATATTATGTATCGTCTACTATGTATAGTACAGAAGGTGGTGAACTCCAGGGGGAATATACAGGGGTGCAGTATTGTAATAGTGTTATAATATTCTCATTTACAGGTGCTTCTCACCAAATTAGAATATCATCAAAAAGTTAATTTATTTCACTTCTTCAATACAAGAAGTGAAACTCATATATTATATAGTCGTTACAAACAGAGTGATCTATTTCAAGTGCTTTTTTCTGTTAATGTTGGTGATTATGGCTTACAGCCAATGAAAACACAAAAGTCATTATCTAAGTAAATTAGAATAATTAATAAAAAACCACCTGCAAAGGCTTCAGACGCGTTTAAAAAGGCACTTTTGTTATGATCTGCAACAAATACTAAGGAAAGAAAGGGGAAAGCTATCCCTACAGTAAAACTAAGCTGAATCCCTACGATGTAGCGGGCTGCCTATTCCTTGCGAACAGACCCGCCTTAGTCCTCGGCTAGTGTGAATGAAGACCTATAGCATAAAGGGGAGGAGTCCCTAAAAGAACTAAGGGCTGGAACAAAAATGGGACACCTCCTTAACAGAGAAAGTTGTTGCAGAACTCAAAAAGATAAACTGACAAAAAGGTACTAGAGGTCCCAGGAGGACCAAGCGAACTGACAGAGATAGGCACAGAAGCACCTGGCTAGCAAAACAACACTGAAGTTTAGCACAGCCAAAAGGGCGGAGCTGGAATATAAAGGCAGATGGTCACGTGACCGCAAAACACAAGATGGAGAAAACAAACAGGAGGGTTCTAACAACTTTAGTCTGTTTCAGTAGGCTCCACAATCATGGGGAAGACTGCTAACTTGACAGATGTCCAGAAGGCAGTCAACTGCGCTTAAACCACATTTAGCGTCCACCTTTTTGGCATTTCTGTAGTGATGACAGCCTGCCTAAATTACTGGTGTGTGTCTCCAGAAGAATGAGCTGGACACAATGTACTGGTCACTACAATGTATTGGTCACTAAATAACAGATTTGCAATTTTCACTCAGCAATATCCACTGCTGCTTGTTTCTGGAAAACACCCATGGAGTCAAAATTGTCGCTACAATTGCAGATAAATTCCCAAAGGGGTATAATTTCCAAAATGGGGTCACTTGAGGGGGATTCTGCTCTTCTAGCACATAGGGGCTCTGTATATGGAGTCCGCAAACTATTATAGGAAAATCTGCTCTCCAGGAGGCAAATGGTTCCAGAGATGTACTCAGGAAATTGCACAATAAATTGTATGGTCCATTTTGCTCCTATTACCCTTGTTGACTTGTATGACTGTTCAAACCAAGCGCAGGCGCTTAGCGCATCATGGTGCAGCCAAACATTGAAGGTCGCCTTCCCACGTGCCTGTTTTCTCTCCATTTGCACACCTCGCCCCCCCACCTTTGATGATAGCTCTGGCTTCATAGAGCAATGTTTGGCCAAATCACGGTGCACCGAGGGCCTTTGCTTGGTTTAAACAGTCGTTCTGTGCTGTCAGACTCGTTTTAAATGTTTGGCCGCGCCAAAGGAGCACTAAGCGCCTGTGTTATCACAGAATAGTGAGGACGGGTGTAGAGCGTGAGGCGTGGACATGGTGGTATCACAATAGTGACGACGGGTGTAGAGCGTGAGGCGTGGACATGGTGGTATCACAATAGTGAGGACGGGTGTAGAGCGTGAGGCGTGGACATGGTGGTATCACAATAGTGAGGACGGGTGTAGAGCGTGAGGCGTGGACATTGTGGTAGCACAATAGTGAGGACGGGTGTAGAGTGTGGGTGCGGTGGTAACACAATAGTGAGGACGGGTGTAGATCGTGAGTCGTGGGCGCGGTGGAGTCACACAATAGTGAGGACGGGTGTAGATCGTGAGTCGGTGGAGTCACACAATATAACATCTAGTAACAGAACGCTTCCTTTAATGGATGTTTTATACAAAAGTGAAGCCATAAAACCCTATAATACAAGAAACAATATTTCCTCCGTCCACATCGCACAATTTCCTTCTCACAGAGCAGCAGTAACAGAACGCTGCAGATTCTCTGCAGAAACCTTTGGTGCCGTCTACACGACAGTAACGAGGCCACATTTTAGCATTTGTACCACAAGACCCCGAACAACAGACAAGAAACACGAGGACATGAACAGAAGGACAAAAGAAATCAGGAATCTCCTCCGTGTAACCAGAAGTCGGATCAGCGGAGACTCGTCCTCGCACACCTTATCCAGACATGGCGGCCGCCAGCTCCTTCACTTCAAAGGCCTCCGGAGGAATGGCACCCCGACTCTGTAAAGGGAAACAGATAATAAAGGAAAACCAAATCATACGTGTAAACCTGGAGACTAGACAGAAGCATCATTTACCCCTTTATACAGTCAGGGGGTGAGCACTCTTAAAGGGGTTCTCCATTTATATGGAGATAAACATTAAATGGATTCTCTTATCAAGATGACTGCTCTCTATATACCGTATTAGTGCTTATAGATATTATAGAGGGGTCTCCTGCCCCGAACCCCCAGCTGTGAGCTAGAATAATACCTGGCCCCACCATCCCCCCCGGTGCATAACGTCCGGCACCATCTTGCCCCCCCGGTGTATAATGTCCTGCCCCATCTGGTCCCCTCCCCGGATGTATCATGTCCGGTCCCATCTCCCCCTTTCCTGGTGTATAACATCCAGCCCCATTGCTCCTCCTGGTGCATAACATCTGGTCCCATCGACCCCCGATGCATAACGTCTGGCCCTTCCCCCCGCTGTGCATAACATTCAGTGCCATCGCCCCCCATGCAGGGGCAACAATTCCCACCAATGCCTCCAAAATCTTATAGAAATCCTTCCCAGAAGAGCAGAAGCCGTTCTATCTGTGGAGGAGCGACTCCATATTAATGTCTATGGGTGTAGGATGGGAGGTGAGAGCTCCCTGGAGGTGAATGTGGAGGGGGCACATACTTTTCTCCAGATATTGTATGTACAGTGATTCCATAGAGCAAGAACTGATCTTTGCAGCTGTAATCAGCTCTGGCCAATAGAGGGCAGAACTGAACCTCTAAACACCTCCACAGGACACATGCAAAGACCTTCAGATACAGTGCAGGTGTCGGCTTCAGTTCACTGGAGACAGTCAGCAAGTAGGTTGCTTAATAAAACCATTTACCTTCAGGTGATGAAACACTTTCTTTGCTTGATGCACATCCCAGTTGTTGTCGTCAAGACATCTGTATGGAGAAAAGAGATTTTATCAAAAGACACCGACCACGGCGGCAGGAAGCCCATCGCCCGTGGCTGGTGTCACCTAAAGTTACATGATATAGAGGCAAAACCTCAGCTGTGAGAAGTGTCGGGGCTGCACAGGTTTTCAGTACCTTAATGGAAAGTGAAATGTTCCTATTCAGTGACAGAAAACAGAGATCTTGGATACAAAGTGTATGATGAGGTTACAGAACCCCCGCGCCCAGTGCCGCGCACCGCGGTCTCACTCACTTCAGAGCCCAGTCCGGCTTCATCCTCGTGTACGCGGAGAATGAGTGGACGGTGTCCCTGGCGGCGGCGGAAGGGGCTATCTCGCAGATCGCCGGGACAGGTTTGAGGGGCTCAAGTGATGGCGTTTCTTGCGGACCCCCGTATGCATTCAGTATAACCATCTGATCATTCAAAATCTGAGCGCTGGAAAAAGAGGAAAACAAAAAAGTAACTGAATTATTAGTGATTTCAATATCTCGGCTTGCTTTCAGTGAATGGGACCATGTTTGTTACACAGACCGGATTCCTCTCACTGCTAATCATTTACTAACTGGTGTCTACGCAATCCCCCGTGAGCCAAAACTGACAGATTTTACCTGCGCTGATACACTGTAACAAATCAGAGAGTATTAATCACCTGATCTGTGGAGCCAACAAAGGATTGTCTGGGCTGGATCCAGCGCTAACTAACCTTATGCTGTACAGATTTTATGCCTCACGATGTAATTAAGAATATTCTCATTCATTGATGGCAAGTAGATATCTGAAAACGCTGAAAAAAATAGAAATATAAATTACCATATATGCTCGAGTATAAGCCGAGGCACCTAATTTTACCACAAAAAACTGGGAAAACTTATTGACTTGAGTATAATCCTAGGTTGGGAAATGCAGCAGCTACTGGTAAATTTCCCCATCCTGGTACGCATGGCCCCCTCATCCCCAATCCTGGTATGCATGGACCCCTCATCCCCAATCCTGGCACGCATGGCCCCCTCATCCCCAATTCTGGTATGCTTGGCCCCCTCATCCCCAATTCTGTTGTGCATGGCCCCCTCATCCGCAATCCTGGTATGCATGGCCCCCTCATCCCCAATCCTGGTATGCATGGCCCCCTCATCCCCAATCCTGGCATGCATGGCACCCTCATCCCCAATTCTGTTATGCATGGCCCCCTTATCCCCAATCCTGGTACGCATGGCCCCCTCATCCCCCAATCCTGGTATGTATGGCACCCCTCAACCCCCAATCCTGGTATGTATGGCACCCCTCATCCCCCAATTCTGGTATGTATGGCACCCCTCATCCCCAAATTCTGGTATGCATGGCACCCTCATCTCCAATCCTCGTATGCATGCCCCCTCATCCCCCAATTCTGGTATGCATGCCCCCACATCCCCAATAAAGTATGCTGCGTTCAAAGCGCTGCCAATAACGCCCATGTGCCCTTATACTCACCTTCCTTCCTAACCTCTGCTCTGCGTCCTTTTCTGCTGCAGCAGCTCATGTCAGCATCTGAGCAGTGCATGACGTCACTGCCATGCGCTCTCAGACGCTGAGCTGCTGGCACATTCACTCCTCTCCACGCCGGGACTATGGGCGTGGAGAAGACTGAATATGCACTCTCTTTAGTAGCGGACACTGTCAGCAGGAACTGCGGCTCAACGCTTCTCTGTGCCCGCTACTAAAGAGAATGAATATTCATTCTTCTCCACGCCCATGGGAGTGGAGAAGAGGGAATATTAATTTCTCTTTAGCAGCGGGCACACGTGGTAGCTGCAGCAGCGGCTACTGCGTGTGCCCCGCTCCTCCACTGTCGCAACCTCCCCCAGCACTATCCACCACCAGAATTTCTATATACTCGAGTATATACCAGAGTATAAGCCGAGAGGGGCTTTATCAGAACAAAAAATGTGCTGAAAAACTCGGCTTATACTCAAGTATATACAGTATATTAAAAATCAGGTGAATTACATGATGATTGGAAGAGACTAGATCAATCATAACCTATGCAGCGGATACCACCACTGGCGGCCTCAGTATTCCTGTAGCCAGAAGACCACCGCCAGGAGGAGTTAACAGAGCGGCCGGTCATACATGCACCCTGCCTCTGCCAGGAGGAGTAAACAGAGGGGCCGGTCACATATGCACCCTGCCTCCGCCAGGAGGAGTTAACAGAGGGGCCAGTCGCACATGCACCCTGCTTTCGCCAAGAGGAGTTAACAGAGGGGCCAGTCGCACATGCCCTTTGCCCTTCAATGGTTGCAAGACCACCGCCAGGAGGAGCAGACTGGTCACACATGCACTCCGACACTACATACCAAGTCCACGGCACGGACGAAGATCGCCGAGCCATAGATTCAGAAAGGAGCAGCAGGGTGCACTCGTGATCGTTTAGCTCCTCCTGGCGGTGGGGAAAACATAAGAATGGATCCTGCACCGAGACGAACTTACCCATACCAGACATACTCACTGGGCCAGAGTTTGTGCTGGGCTCTGCAGATGCAGCTTTAGGGGCAGACACATCCATCTTTAGAACCTCAGTCCTTCCTTATGGTGTCTTCCATCAGGGTCCTTTTATACAGGAACTGAGATCCAGCGCTGTCCTCATCCAATAGGATGAGGCCCCCCCCTCTCCTGATATCAGGTCCACCAATCCTGATTATTGCACTTTTTTAATTGAAATTTCAAATTTCCAAAATAGCAGTGCGTTCCACCCAGGAACGCAACCAGAAGTGACGACGCGGCCATTGAATGGACCGGCGCTCGTCACTTCCCATGAGCTCTCCATGCGGCCAGCTATACACCGGAGGAGAGCGTTGCACTCAGGGAGAGGGGGAGACATCGCAACTGGCTGGGGAGCTACAGTAGGCCCCCAGCCAATATCTTCTCACCATCCAGCATTGAATGAGCTCTGGAGGAAGGTGCGGTCCCGCCGGGAGGAAAGAGCAGCGGACATGGAAGGAAGGCACAGGGCGATCGATCCACGGCTACCCGGCTGAAAGGTACTGATTTTTGGGGAAGCAGATTGCCGGCCACAGCCCCACCAGAAGGAAACCTTCATCCCTTAGGGACAAGAAAAACACTGAGGTTAGAGGGAAGGGAAGGGCTATTTAACCTCTTGTTTCCTGTCCCTAATTAGGATGGAGAGGCAACCTCCTGTTGGTGCTGTCGTGGAGGGGATTAGAGAAAGCAGCATGTGAATGCAGCCTAGGCTATGTTCACACATTGCGTTTTTATGCAAATTAAAAGTTGCTTTTTACAATGTCGGCAAAAGCTAGGAGATTTCAGAAATCTCAGGTTCACGCTTATTTTTTTTTTTACTCTTCCTGACTGAATTGGAAAACTTTTGCATGTTAATTCTTTCAGCATTTTTGCAGCGTTTTTTCACTCATAGAAAGTAACAAGTAAGTGCAAAAAAGCAGCAGAAATGCAGCAGAAAACGTTGCCAATAGTTCTTACAGCGCTTTTAGTGAAAAAAAAAACAAAACAGGCATGGCTGGACGTGAAACCCATTTATTTTTGTGATTTTCCCACATTTAAACCTAAATGTCTTGGTTTCCTCACCCGAGATGGCAGATAGGATTAGTACATTTTAATTAAATTAGTGATATCTGTAAAAGTAAACAATACCTGATATCTCAATGCACCGCCAAGTCTTGGGTAAACTATGACTGACCAATTCAATTCCCTTAGCTGTTTTTACACTTCCAATTGTGTATTTTTTCATGAATAGTCACTAGTTTTTCAGACATAAAAATCTTTTTCCACTAAATAATTGTATCAAATTGCCCCTTTTCCCCAAAATGTTTTCTGGTGTCACATCCGTCTGTTGTTGGTGGCCTAACACCTTGCATTGCTCATGCTTGTATGGTGGAAGCAAAGCTGAACTTTGGGATCCTGAATAACGCAGCAAAAAGACGCAATAAAAAAATGTTGTTTTGTCTGCAGCTTTTTTACTGCCAAGACATCAAGTTTTGGCTGCAGAAAAAAAGCAGCAGCAAAAAAGTAACGTGTGAACATACTGTAAAAACATGACGCCTTTAACAAGTTCAATTGCAAACCTTTCTGGTAAAACTACATGTAACATGAGTCATATTGTGCACTTACTCTTTACAGCAAGTGCCATAAACCACCAATACCCCCCTATTGCATTCTCAATATACGTCGGTGGAGATTTGGCTACACACAGACGCGCCTCCTCATTCCAATATATGGAGAATGTGGCTGAAAATTTGAGAACAAGGGTTAGAAAATAACTGCATGTAGCTGTAGAGCCACCATCAATCTTACTGGGGAGCCCTTAGCAGCTGGGCCTGGAGCTGTGAGGTCATCATCTACATGGCGGTGATGTCACGATCTACATGGAACTCTGGTGTCATCATCGGCTCTATGACATCACAATTGGAGTAAAGGTATAGAATGCCTGAGTGCAGAGCTGGGGCTGTCTTTTGTGTGACTCTTTATTGGATACACAAAGCTAAAGGAATAAAAGGAGAAAGAAGGAGAAAGAAAGCGACGCCATCATGAGGATTCATGGACGTCCTCATTATGGCCAGCGGCTGCTGGTCAAGGCTCTCTCTTCCTGCAAGTCAATTGGCTTTAGCCTTCTGACCCGATTCAGGAAATCCCATCGCAATTGGAGAACACTGCTGAAGGATTCCTTCCTGGCCACGAAATCTGCCACCATTACAGCAGTCAGGCGCTTCATGTCACTTGCTATAACCAGACGTAAAGACCACGTCATCAGCCAAGACAGCGGTGAGAAGAGCCCAACCTACATAGTAGGTGATACTGAATCCACTGCCAGCATTGCAGAAAGTGGAGAGGATCTTGCCGATCCAGAATGTGCACAAGGTGCACACGAGGGGCTGCTACAAACAAGACCCCAGGACAATCTAAAATGAAAAGCACCAACCTCTGAGGACAGTCAGCCCGAGATGCTGCCACCGGCCAAGAGAGCTGCTACAGAAAACCTTTCTGATCTACTGAGAGAGGTAATCCCGGAGATGGAGACCCCACAAGTGGAGATGCCCGATATCGGGAAACAGGAGGACATCCTGTCTCCAGAGCAGTTAACCATCCTGCTGAGCAAAGGGGAGGAAGGCTTCCTGGATGATGAGATCGTCATGATGGCCCAGGACCTGCTGCAGAGTCAGTTTGAGGGTTTTGATGGCCTGCAGCCCCCCTGTGCTCTTCTAGTGCCAGGGTACAGTGTACTGAAGAATGCTGTACAAATCCACTATGATGAGGACAGGGTGCACTGGCTGACCACCTGCTACAAAAATGGCCAAATCTTTGTGGCCGACAGCATCAACTCCGGAAATCTGACTCCGTCCATCTGTGAGCAGATTATCAACCTGTACAGTGAAGTGGTCGAAGAGCCCCTGAAACATCTGACATTTATCAATGTGGATCACCAGAGGAACAGCTATGACTGTGGCTTATTCGCCATAGCGTTTGCCTACGAGCTTATAGCAGATAGCGGTGAACCCAGAGCAGAGTTCTGGCATCGGTTGATGAGGAATCATCTGATATCCTGCCTGCAGACCGGCAAGATCAGCGCATTTCCCAAAAAGGTCAGGAAGTGACTCCATGCCTATAAACGGCATGTAGAGTCAATGACGGTCCACGAGATCGCCCTGACCTTCTACCGGACACGACCCTGGACCACAGACCAGCCTGCACCAGTAAGTAACCATGGACTTTCCATAATACCCTCAATATAGTGAATGTATAAATATGATGATGGGGGCGCTGCCATTATTGGAGCTGTTTATCAGTAAAGCTTAGCTCCAGCCCCTATAAAGATGCATTAAGAGATTAATTATAGCAGGATTATAAGGGGTTTTCTGTTATTTTGTACACAGAGGTGTGAACCAGAACAAGAATGACCCCCGCAGCTATAACAAGTGTCGGTGTTTCTGTCATCACCATGGACCAAATATAATCCAGGTAAGAGGAGTGCACTAAGCAGCAGTGACTGGGAGTAAATCGTGTGAACGTCTCTGATATTAAATATTCGGCTGCTCCATGATCAGTTCTGTTCCCTCTTTCTACAAATCACTATAAGCGACCTGGGGTCCCACTAAGAAGACGGGGAACGGCTGGAGGTGACGGCTATAATTAGTCAATGATGTGGCGGCCGCCATGTCAGGAGCAGAGGAGCCGCACTTCAGGACGAGGCAGATTCCAGGCTCGGTCTCTGTTCTCATTACTTTCTGCAGTCAGATGTAATCACTGAATAAGTGAATCTTCTGCTGCCATCATCCAGCACTGCCCAAGTGAAGGGCAGTCCGTCAGACATGGTTCCCTAGAGGTTTCCTCCACCGGGGTTTTTTCCTCTCCTGAGTTCTGACGGACGACTCTCCGTGAGTCCATCATCATCAGGGCCACATGACTATTGCCCCACACGACTGGTGGGAAATTCTACCTTTGATATCTTGTATGAAGCCAATAAAGAATTCAATTAATATCTAGCAGCCGTGTATCTGAATTTATTATGTTTCGTCTACTATGTATAGCACAGAATTTGGTGAACTCCAGGGGGAATATACAGGGGTGCAGTATTGTAATAGTGTTATAATACTCTCATTTACAGGTGCTTCTCACAAAATTAGAATATCATCAAAAAGTTAATTTATTTCAGTTCTTAAATACAAAAAGTGAAACTCATATAGAGGCATTACAGAGTGATCTATTTCAAGTGTTTATTCCTGTTAACATTGATGATTATGGCTTACATCCAATGAAAACACAAAAGTCATTATCTCAGTAAATTAGAATAATTAGCAAAAAACACCTGCAAAGGCTTCCGAAGCATTTAAAAAGGAACCTTATTCTGTTTCATTAGGCTCCACAATCATGGGGAAGACTGCTGGCTTGACAGATGTCCAGAAGGCAGTCATCTGCGCCTAAACCACATTTAGCATCCACATGTTTGGCATTTCTGTAGCGATGACAGCCTGCCTAAATTACAGGTGTGTGTCTCCAGAAGCATGGGCTGGACACAATGTACTGGTCACTGCAATGTATTGGGGGCTGCAACGTACTGAGGATTACAACGTACTGGTCACTACAATGCAGATTTGCAATTTTCACTCAGCAACATCCACTGCTGCTTGTTTCTGGAAAACTCCCTACACTTGCAGATAAATTCCCAAAGGGGTATAATTTCTAAAATGGTGTCACTTCTGTTGCACAATACATAGAAACTAGAGACGGGGGGGGGGGTAAACCAAGGAAATAGGTGGGATGTGAGGCAAGCAAGGGGGAAGGGGAGAAGTGAATATAATGAGGGTGGAGAGGGGGGTGGGGATAGTACAGTTAGATCGTTAGAGAAGAATAGGATGCTAAATAACCCCAAAGTTTTATCTTGCATGCTGACCAACGCAAGAAGCCTGACCAATAAGGCGGATGAGCTGCAGGCGCTTATATCGGAGGAGAGGTATGACATCGTAGGTATAACAGAGACTTGGCTAGACGATAGCTACGACTGGGCGGTAAATTTATTAGATTATAGTTTATTTAGAAGGGACCGGAAACAGGGGAAAGGCGGAGGAGTCTGCTTATATGTAAAGTCATGTCTAAAGCCCAGACTAAGGGAAGATATAGGAGAGGGAGAAGAGGGGGTCGAGTCCATGTGGGTAGAGATAGAGGGGGCAAAAAATAATAATAAAATATTACTGGGGGTCTGCTATAAGCCACCAAATATAACAGAGGAGAATGAGAATCTGCTATTAGGACAAATAGACAAAGTAGCAAAACATAATGAAGTGATTGTAATGGGGGATTTCAACTACCCGGATATTGACTGGGAAACAGAAACCTGTAGATCTCAGAAAGGAAAAAGGTTCTTGACAAATATTAAGGATAATTATCTCTCCCAATTAGTGCAGGAACCAACGAGAGGGAAGGCAGTGTTGGACTTAATATTGACTAATAGGCCTGATAGAATAACTGAGGTACAGATAGGGGGGCACCTAGGTAATAGCGATCATAATATTATCGACTTCAAAATGCCCTTCAGTAGGGTTATCAATAAGGGAACAACAAAAACATTAAACTTTAGGAGGGCGAAGTTTGATCAGCTGATAGAAAACCTTCAACTTATTGACTGGGACAAAGTACTTAATCAAAGGAATACGAATAGTAAATGGGAAACCTTCAAACGAATTCTGAATACTCAGTGCGAGAGGTATATACCGTATGGGAATAAAAGGGCCAGAAATAAGAGGAAACCAATATGGTTGAACAAGAAGGTAAAAGGGGCGTTAAATAGCAAAAAAAAGGCATTCAAGAGATTAAAACAGGAAAACAGTAAGGAGGCACTAATGTGTTACAAGGAAAAAACGAGAACCTGTAAAAAACAAATAAAAATAGCGAAGGAGGAAACAGAGAGACGTATTGCTAGGGAAAGTAGATCAAATCCCAAACTGTTCTTTACGTATATAAATAGTAAAAGGATTAAATCGGATAATATTGGACCGATAAAAAGTGATGAAGGCAAAATCATAGAGAAAGATGAGGATAAAGCTAATCTATTAAATAATTTTTTTTCGACAACTTTCACAAAGGAAATAGAACTAACAGGAGAAATGAGAAGTGACAAGCTTAATCCTCCACTAAGTATGACAAATCTAACCCAAGCTGGGGTACAGAAACGCCTCAGTAACATTAAAATAAACAAATCACCAGGACCTGATGGCATACACCCACGGGTACTAAGGGAACTAAGTAATGTGATAGACAGACCGTTATATCTTATATTTAAGGACTCTGTTGAGACTGGGTCTGTACCACTTGATTGGCGACAGGCAAATGTAGTGCCAATATTCAAAAAGGGAGCAAAAAGTGACGCCGGAAACTATCGGCCGGTGAGTCTGACGTCCGTTGTGGGCAAAATTTTTGAAAGCTTCATTAAAGAGGCAATTAAGGAGCATCTTGATGCTAATAATCTTTTAACCCCGAACCAACATGGATTCATGAGGAATCGCTCCTGCCAAACAAACCTGATTGACTTCTACGAGGAGGTTAGCTCTCGAGTAGATCAGGGGGAACCAGTGGATGTCGTGTATCTCGACTTCTCAAAAGCGTTCGATAGCGTGCCACATAATAGGTTGGTATACAAAATGAGAATGATGGGGCTGGGGGAAAATGTCTGCAAGTGGGTAGCTAACTGGCTAAAGGATAGAAGGCAGAGGGTGGTTATAAATGGAATATACTC
The DNA here is from genome assembly GCF_046119375.1 of Phyllobates terribilis. Taxonomy (NCBI): domain Eukaryota; kingdom Metazoa; phylum Chordata; class Amphibia; order Anura; family Dendrobatidae; genus Phyllobates; species Phyllobates terribilis. The sequence goes on along the minus strand of NW_027362763.1, from coordinate 676,983,026 downwards.
AGATTGGGTAAGCGTCACTAGTGGGGTACCACAGGGGTCTGTACTAAGCCCAATGTTATTTAATATCTTTATTAACGACATAGTCAACGGGATAAATAGTAAAATATCAATATTTGCAGATGACACAAAGTTATGTAAAACAATTAATACAAAAGAGGACAGTGCAGACCTACAGAGGGATTTGGATAAGCTGGGTAGGTGGAGCATTAAATGGCAAATGAGGTTTAACGAGGAGAAATGTAAGGTCATACATATGGGAAGGAAAAATGGAAGTCACCAGTACTCACTGAATGGAAAATCATTGGGGAATTCAGAGATGGAGAAGGACTTGGGCATCTTGATTGATAGCAAACTAAATTAGAGTGCCCAAAGTCAGGCAGCTGCTGTAAGGGCAAACAGGGTAATGGGATGTATCAGAAGAGGTATAGCTGCAAAGGATGAGAACATTGTTCTTCCACTGTTCAAAGCACTGGTCAGACCACACTTGGAATACTGTGCTCAGTTATGGGCCCCAATATATAGAAAGGATATAAATGAGCTTGAAAAGGTACAAAGGAGGGCAACAAAATTAATAAAGGGAATGGAGGGACTGCAATACCCAGAGAGGTTGGCAAAACTAGGACCATTCAGCCTGGAAAAGAGAAGGTTGAGGGGGGACATAATAAATGTGTACAAATATGTTAGGGGACAGTATAGAGATCTTGCCCGGGATTTGTTCAAAAGGAGGGATATTACGGTAACAAGAGGGCATTCACTAAGACTGGAAGAGAAAAGGTTTCTGCACCAGCATAGGAAGGGGTTCTTTACGGTAAGAGCAGTGAGAATATGGAATTCACCGAGTGAGGAGACGGTAATGTCAGATTCACTACACCAGTTCAAGCGGGGACTGGATGCATTTCTAGATACCAGGCAGATTTCAGCGTATACTTAAAAATAAAATAAAATAGTAGGTTGATACAGGGATTTATTCTGACTGCTGGTTTCAGAGTCGGGAGGGAATTTTTCCTCAGGTGAAGATTGGTTAAATCATTTGGGGTTTTTGCCCTCCTCTGGATCACCTTTAACAATTACAGAACTAACAGGTCGAACTTGATGGACGCAAGTCTTTATTCGGCTTTACAAACTATGTTACTATGTTATTTTACAGTGCATTTTCTCCTGTTACCATTGTGAAAATGCAAAATTTGGGGCTAAATGAACATTTTTTGTGGGAAAAATGTAACTTTTTATTTTCACGGCTCTACATTATAAACTTCTGTGAAGCACCTGGGAGTACAAGGTGCACCCCGCACAGCTAACACTCCTTGGGGGATCTAGTTTCCAAAACGGCGTCACTTGTGGAAGGTTTCCACTGTTTACGCACATCGGGGATCTCCAAAAGCGACATGGCGGCAGCTCTCGATTCCAGCCATTTTTGTGTTTGAAAAGTCAAACTGCGCTCCTTCCCTTCCGAGCCCTGCTGTGCGCCCAAACAGTGGTGTTCTTCCACAAATGGGGTAGCGGTGTACTGAGGAGAAATTGCGCAACACAATTTGGGGTCCATTTTCTCCTGTAACCCTAGTGAAAATAAAAAAATTGGGGGCTAAAGTAAAATTTTTGTGAAAAAAAAAAAAGTAAAATGTTCATTTTTTCCTTCCACGTTCCATTAATTCCTGTGAAGCACCTGAAGGGTTAATAAACTTCTTGAATGTGGTTTTAGGCACCTTGAGGGGTGCAGTTTTTAGAACGATGTCACTTTTGGGCATTTTCTGTCATATAGGCCCCCCAAAGTCACTTCAAATGTGATGTGTTCCCTAAAGAAAATGGTTTTGTAAATTTTGTTGGAAAAATGAGAAATTGCTGGTCAACTTTTAATCCTTATAACTTCCTAACAAAAATAAAATTATGTTTCCAAAATGATGCAGATGTAAAGTAGACATGTGGGAAATGTTATTAACTATTTTGTGTGACATATCTCTCTGATTTAAGGTCATAAGAATTAAAACTTTGAAAATTGCAAAATATTCGCCAAATTTCCGTATTTTTCACAAATAAATGCAAGTCATATTGAACAACTTTTATCACTATCATGAAGTACAATATGTCAGGAAAAAAACAGTCTCAGAATCAGGGGGATCCGTGGAAGCGTTCCAGAGTTATTACCTCAGAGGGACACTGGGCAGAAGTGTAAAAATTGGCCGGGTCATGAAGGTGAAAACAGGTTTGGAGGGTGAAGGCGTTAGCACTTCTCTTTCTGAAAGCATTCTTTACTCTACAGCATTTATTCCAACTAAAACTTTTGCCCTGTGCCGTAGATAAAAATATTTTTATTTATATACACAAACATACATATTGAGGCAACTAAAGATGGCACCCCACCACCTTACTACTTTAGATCTAACCTATAATATAAGGGACAATAAAAGGGTTGGTCCATCTCAGATACTTTCTAGCTTTGGAAAACTCCTGTTCCCCCTCTGCAATTTTTTTTGTTGTTGAAGAAACTGCGCTTTACTCATCCTCACTGGGTCCGGTACTGAGTCTCCGCTGCGCCTTTTAGTGTGTCATTATCAGTAGTGCTGCCATCACAGCCAGTAGCGGCACAATACGCTCAGGGCCAAGCACTATTGACGTGACGTCAGAGCTGCAGGCCATAACAGACACTTGGAGCAGCGGTGGAGACTCAGTGCTGGACCTGGGGCTGGCCAGTAAAGCGCTTTTTTTTTTTTTTTAAACAAACTGCAGCCAAAAGAAAAGGGAGTTTCCAAAACTGGAAAACCCCTTTAAGGTATATCCATAGAATATCCCATTGGGAGAACACCTTTTAAAGGGCTTATTCAAAGAACTTCAGCATTGCTTACCAACGCCCTGGAAGTGAGCGGTGCTGCTGACGTTATGACCCGTGTGTTCAGATATTGGGCACATGTCCTATTCTAATGAACCGGACGGGTGCACGATACCTGCCCATCATGCTAGCATCTCGGTAGGTCTGCGGATCGCAACGTCATCAGCACCGCTAATATCCGATGTGGAAGTGAACGGCTCTGGACAAGCCCTTTAAGTGAAAGAAGAATACAACTTACCTTTGCCTGTGGGAGAGGTTGGGGTTCTTCTTGCTCAAAAAATAGATTCTCTTTAAAAAACTGTCCGTCCTGCAAGAATGGAGACAGCGGATATAATACAGGACAGGAAAGGTGACTGGTATGATGGAAGGCTCACAGGGGGAAAGTTATAAAGCTGGGGTACACGGGGTAGCGCACCATGCAGCAGATTGAACTATCCTTTTAAAGGCAAAGATACAGCTTATTTCCAAGATCCTACCGCAATATGTAGTAGATCTAATAATAGTAATATTCGAAAATACCTCCAATTAGAATACAGTATAGTTCTTCTGATTCACTATGTCACTTACCCTATGTGCAGGGCATTGTAGTAGCTTAGGTATCTATGGTCACGACCACTCATAGCGACAGTTGTTAGTGGTCGTAATCATGGATACCTAAACTACTACAATGCAGTGCACATGGGGTAAGCGACATAGCTAATCAGAAGAACAATACTACAATTTTAATTGGAGGTATTTGCTAATATTATTATTACACCTACTACATAGTGGGATAGGATCTTGGAGATGGGAATACCCCTTTTTTTAGGATACAGTTGATGCTTTACAGTCTTCCTAGGTGTATACTTACTAGTTTTTCAATGGTGGGAAAATAAGTTACCAATCTGTGCAACACAAAAAAAGAAAAAAAAAAGCATTGAATCGGTGATTTGCATTTGTTTAATAATGTGATAGCAGAGAGGTGTGGGCACCTGTAGCAGGCGGAGAAGCTTTCCACCGCCCCGTGCAGAGGGTTTCCCTCCAGCCACAGCTCTCTCAGCTCCAGGTTGTGGATCAGATCCAGCTCTTCAACTCTGCAAAGCGAAAAAAGAACATATTCCCGTCACCAGCTACCACCAGAAAACACAGAGATTTGTTTGTTTCTCCCCTTCTTCCAAGAACCACAAACCATTTTATTGTTCCGTCTATATGGCCTGGGTTTTTTTTTTCCCAGGATGAGTATGGGCTTTCTATTCCTCCATTTTTGGGACTTGTAACTTTTTCTGTTGCTGGGGTGGGTGAGGGTCTTTTTGTATTTTTATTCATACCATTTTGATCGATTGTTTTTTATTCCATTTTTGAGAAGTGCAGCGATCGAAAATTCAATTATTTTGATTTTAATTTTTTTAAACGGTTTACAATTTGGGTTCTTTATATTTTCATAGGATGGAGTTTTACGGATTCGATATACCAATTTTTTTTTATTTTTTTTTTATTTCTTTATTTTTTAATTGGGAAAAGCGAGACAAATGACAATTATGGGTTTTAGTTTATTTATTCATTTTTAAATAAATTTTTACTTATTTTTGCCCTGGACTCTGACTGTTTGATCGCTTGTACTATACTGGGAACACAGATGTACAGAGATGGCAGGATGGGGGTCTTCAGGAGGCCACTGACTGCCACTGTTACCAACCGGTACCCCACGATCGATGGCATATACGGGGTAATCGGAAAAGACGTCACGACGGCAGCAGACCCAATCCCTGCGCAAGGAGGCGACGTACCTCGTTATAGGAGAGGTTCAGACTCTGCAGGTGCCGGATCAGGTAGAAGAGATGAGCAAAACCAGTCAGCTTGGAGAGACGACGACAACTCAGGTCCAAAGACTGAAGCTACAAAAATATATATAGAGAATTTCACAAGCAGCCTATGGACAGGGGGGCGTTGGTTCTTACCCCATGTATCATTAGCCCAAGAGTGACAAAAAAGATTGTGGGGGTCCCAGCGGGGTCCCTAAGGATCTCCAGTGGCATAGCCTAGTGTGAATCTGCTCAGGTCACAGATGGGGCTGTAATTAATAGTATTTATTATTACCTGGGGGTAACACTCCGAGATGATCTGCAGGACGACCTCTGCGGCTGCAGCGTGGGTCAGCGAAAGCACAATGTTGTCAGAAAGCAAATCTAAGGAAAGCAAATAACATTAGTGAGGAAGGGGCACGGCGCGGGCCGAGGAGAGAAGGCGAGGGGGCGCGGGCAGAGGAGAGAAGGCGACGGGGCGCAGGCAGAGGAGAGAAAACGACGGGGCGCAGGCAGAGGAGAGAAGGCGACGGGGCGCAGGCCGAGGAGAGAAGGCGACGGGGCGCAGGCCGAGGAGAGAAGGCGACGGGGTGCAGGCCGAGGAGAGAAGGCGACGGGGCGCAGGCCGAGGAGAGAAGGCGACGGGGCGAAGGACGAGGAGAGAAGGCGACGGGGCGAAGGACGAGGAGAGAAGGCGACGGGGCGAAGGACGAGGAGAGAAGGCGACGGGGCGAAGGACGAGGAGAGAAGGCGACGGGGCGAAGGCAGAGGAGAGAAGGCGACGGGGCACCGGCAGAGGAGAGAAGGCGACGGGGCGCCGGCAGAGGAGAGAAGGCGACGGGGCGCCGGCAGAGGAGAGGAGAGAAGGCGACGGGGCGCCGGCCGGAGGAGAGAAGGCGACGGGGCGCGGCCGGAGGAGAGAAGGCGACGGGGCGTGGCCGGAGGAGAGAAGGCGATGGGGCGCAGGCCGAGGAGAGAAGGCGACGGGGTGCCGGCCGAGGAGAGAAGGCGACGGGGCGCCGGCCGAGGAGAGAAGGCGACGGGGCGCAGGCAGAGGAGAGAAGGCGACGGGGCGCCGGCAGAGGAGAGAAGGCGACGGGGCGCCTGCAAAGGAGAGAAGGCGACGGGGCGCCGGCAGAGGAGAGAAGGTGACGGGGCGCCGGCAGAGGAGAGAAGGCGACGGGGCGCTGGCAGAGGAGAGAAGGCGACGGGGCCGTGAGCAAAAAGCAAAGCAGGATGCCAATATTTATTTGTACAAGTATACAAAATGCCGCCATACAGTGCCCACGCATAACCGCTATACAGTGCCTACAGCACGCGTCACACCCTGTGCCCACGCATAACCGCTATACAGTGCCTACAGCACGCGTCACACGCTGTGCCCACGCATAACCGCTATACAGTGCCTACAGCACGCGTCACACGCTGTGCCCACGCATAACCGCTATACAGTGCCTACAGCACGCGTCACACGCTGTGCCCACGCATAACCGCTATACAGTGCCTACAGCACGCGTCACACGATGTTCCCACGCGTAACCACTATAGTGCCTACAGCACGCGTCACATGCTGTGCCCACGCATAACCGCTATACAGTGCCTACAGCACGCGTCACAAGCTGTGCCCACGCATAACCGCTATACAGTGCCTACAGCACGCGTCACAAGCTGTGCCCACGCATAACCGCTATACAGTGCCTACAGCACGCGTCACAAGCTGTGACCACGCATAACCGCTATACAGTGCCTACAGCACGCGTCACGCGGTGCCCACGCATAACCGCTATACAGTGCCTACAGCACGCGGCGCCCACGCATAACCGCTATACAGTGCCTACAGCACGCGGCGCCCACGCATAACCGCTATACAGTGCCTACAGCACGCGTCACGCGGCGCCCACGCATAACCGCTATACAGTGCCTACAGCACGCGTCACGCGGCGCCCACGCATAACCGCTATACAGTGCCTACAGCACGCGTCACGCGGCGCCCACGCATAACCGCTATACAGTGCCTACGGCACGCGTCACGCGGCGCCCATGCATTACCGCTATACAGTGCCTATGGCACGCGTCACGTGGCGCCCACGCATTACCGCTATACAGTGCCTACAGCACGCGTCACGCGGCGCCCACGCATTACCGCTATACAGTGCCTACAGCACGCGTTACCCACGCATTACCGCTATACAGTGCCTACAGCACGCGTCACGCGGTGCCCACGCATTACCGCTATACAGTGCCTACAGCACGCATCACACAGCGCCCACACATTACCGCTATACAGTACCTACAACACACATCATATAGCGCCCACACAAGTTCGCAGTGAGGATTGTCACAGCTAATTTCACTTAATTCTTTGCAATGAGTGAAATCTGTGGCCAAATCTGCACTAAAATCTGCAGTGAAGTTTTGCACAGATTTTGGTGCAGATTTTCTGTCCCATTTACAGCGGCTTTATGACAGTTTTTGCTTCAGTTATAAACTGAGGACACAGCTCAGGTGTGAACAGAGGGCAATGTGATGAGAGTTGATGAGCGGTGATGTCCTTCCTGTCCTGCAGCCAGATATTATCCGCCTCTGATTGGTAGAATTAGAAGCCCCCCTCATTCCTTTCCTCTGCTGAATGCGGCCCTTGTCCCCCTCATTACCGCGCTCGCCCCCCCTCATTACCGCGCTCGTCACCCCGTCCCGTCCCGCTCCTTCGCTTATTGTGCTGATGACTCCCGCGCTCTGGATTTCTGCCAGCACTAATGTTGTATCTCCTCCATTCCCCTCATCTGCAGGTGGAAGACCCCAGCCAGCCCAACGACGAGGGTCTCACAGCCCCCCACACCGCCGTGTGCGCCGGCCACACTGAGATCGTCCAGTTCCTCGTACAGTTCGGAGTGAAGGTAAACGCAGCAGACAGCGCCGGCTGCTGCCCCGAATATCGGCTCGCATTAAAGGGGTCGGCAGAAAACCCCCCATCCCTTGTTAGAGGCCTGAGAGCACTTATTAAGCACTACCCCGCCCCCCCGGCCAGCACGTGACTCAGCCCCCGCCAGATTGCATCAATGGGAGAAAAAGAAAAAAAATTCTTGGCCCAAGAAATAGAAAAGTTGAGCCCCCGAGGGTCTGGGTGATTTAGGACAGACGGCCTAGTGTTTCAGGGGGTTTTCTGTGGCGGTTTCTGTAGTTTTCTCCGCTTGGTGTCGTTGTCAGGAACCCGCTGCACTGCGCCGCCTCCTGCAACAACGTCCAGGTGTGTAAGTTCCTGGTGGAGTCCGGAGCCGCTGTGTGCGCCATGACCTGCAGCGACCGACAGAGGGCGGCAGACAAGTGCGAGGAGATGGAGGAGGCTACAGCCAGTGCTCCCAGCTCCTGTACGGTAAGTACAGACAATCCGCCTGGCCACCTACAAGACATCGTTCACACTTACCTGGCATTTTTTACATTTTCTTAAATGCATATATTTTGATTTTATTAAAAATGTGATTTATTACAATTTTTGCGTCTGACTTCTGCAGAATGAGTTAACTGAGAATTCATCAGTGAGCTTGCAGCTTTTTTTTTTAAGCTGTCATTTTACTGAGCCTACATGAAAGCTGAGCAGAACTTTGTGTCAGTGAGAGGAGCTCACTGACAGGTCCTCAGTTGACTCATTCCACAGCCACTTAAAAAGCCAGTAAAAGCCAAACTGTGAAAATTTTTTAATGGAACCAATTTGCAAAAAATATTTGGCGCAAAAAATATTTGGCTCCAAAATAAATGCATTTAAATACAAAAGAAAGTCCCCAAAGGTGACCATAACATTTAAAGGGGAAATGCCCGCTCCAACCAGATCCCTATGGTTAGAGATTTCCTGGACACAGCCCTGCTCAGAGTGGAAAAACATGGCTGCTCTGGTACAGAAACAGCGCCACATCTGCTCACAGGCGGTATTGCAGGACCCTGAGCTGTAATACCAAATACAACCCATGGGTCAGGGTGGCGCTGTTTTCCGTAACAATTATTTCTGCAGAATTAAGAAAAAATGAAATGTTTTTATTCCCTGATGAAGTAAATGGTGAAGAATAAAAACGCAAGGTATATAAGAAAGCGAGTGCAGTTTATTCCGGGCGGGATGCTGAAGCTTCGATCCCCATGGTGCGAGCCTCCATGTGAGGCCGGTGTGGGGACTCGCCTCCTCTCCTGCCTGGAGGGCGCACATTAGCGGCCGCTGTAGGCGGATTAGGATGAACGGCTGGAATGTGCCGGATTATAGGGCCCCGGCTCTCACCGCTCCGGGCTGAGACAATAATCGTCTGCGCGCTGATTCCATCACTCAGAGGTGAACGCCCAGTAACCCTGTACGGCCGGGTCTGCCAGTCACTATAGCGGCAGGATGGGCCCTGAACACTGTCAGGAGTCAGTCATAGCAGGGGTCCTCCAAGTCACAGCTGCTACCTACAGGGCACCAGGTCCAAGCCCAGAGGCCGGTAACTGACCTCCTCCCAGCGAGTGAGGCCGCACCCAGCGGAGGCCATACAGGAACAGAAGGGAGGCCATTGTAGAGCAAGTGCCCGGAAATGTGGCATCCAGAGAAGTCACCGCATACAAGCGCCCAGAGCTGAGCCCTCATCTAAGCCCAAAACAGGTTTAAGACGAGGAGGGGTTAATGCAGGACAAAAACAGCGCAAATAATGATGGCAATACCGCCACTCATACCAGTATCATAGCAGTTATATTCTTATACAGGGGCAGTATCATAGCAGTTATATTCTTATACAGGGGCAGTATCATAGCAGTTATATTCTTATACAGGGGCAGTATCATAGCAGTTATATTCTTATACAGGGGCAGTATCATAGCAGTTATATTCTTATACAGGGGCAGTATTATAGCAGTTATATTCTTATACAGGGGCAGTATCATAGCAGTTATATTCTTATACAGGAGCAGTATCATAGCAGTTATATTCTTATACAGGAGCAGTATCATAGCAGTTATATTCTTATACAGGGGCTGTATCATAGCAGTTATATTCTTATACAGGGGCAGTATCATAGCAGTTATATTCTTATATAGGAGCAGTATCATAGCAGTTATATTCTTATACAGGGGCAGTATCATAGCAGTTATATTCTTATACAGGAGCAGTATATAGCAGTTATATTCTTATACAGGGGCAGTATCATAGCAGTTATATTCTTATACAGGGGCAGTTTCATAGCAGTTATATTCTTATACAGGGGCAGTATCATAGCAGTTATATTCTTATACAGGGGCAGTATTATAGCAGTTATATTCTTATACAGGGGCTGTATCATAGCAGTTATATTCTTATACAGGAGCAGTATCATAGCAGTTATATTCTTATACAGGAGCAGTATCATAGCAGTTATATTCTTATACAGGGGCAGTATCATAGCAGTTATATTCTTATACAGGGGCAGTATCATAGCAGTTATATTCTTATACAGGAGCAGTATCATAGCAGTTATATTCTTATACAGGGGCTGTATCATAGCAGTTATATTCTTATACAGGGGCAGTATCATAGCAGTTATATTCTTATACAGGGGCAGTATCATAGCAGTTATATTCTTATACAGGAGCAGTATCATAGCAGTTATATTCTTATACAGGAGTAGTATCATAGCAGTTATATTCTTATACAGGGGCTGTATCATAGCAGTTATATTCTTATACAGGGGCAGTATCATAGCAGTTATATTCTTATATAGGAGCAGTATCATAGCAGTTATATTCTTATACAGGGGCAGTATCATAGCAGTTATATTCTTATACAGGGGCAGTATATAGCAGTTATATTCTTATACAGGGGCAGTATCATAGCAGTTATATTCTTATACAGGGGCAGTTTCATAGCAGTTATATTCTTATACAGGGGCAGTATCATAGCAGTTATATTCTTATACAGGGGCAGTATTATAGCAGTTATATTCTTATACAGGGGCTGTATCATAGCAGTTATATTCTTATACAGGAGCAGTATCATAGCAGTTATATTCTTATACAGGAGCAGTATCATAGCAGTTATATTCTTATACAGGGGCAGTATCATAGCAGTTATATTCTTATACAGGGGCAGTATCATAGCAGTTATATTCTTATACAGGAGCAGTATTATAGCAGTTATATTCTTATACAGGGGCTGTATCATAGCAGTTATATTCTTATACAGGGGCAGTATCATAGCAGTTATATTCTTATACAGGGGCAGTTTCATAGCAGTTATATTCTTATGCAGGGGCAGTATCATAGCAGTTATATTCTTATACAGGGGCAGTATTATAGCAGTTATATTCTTATACAGGAGCAGTATCATAGCAGTTATATTCTTATACAGGGGCTGTATCATAGCAGTTATATTCTTATACAGGGGCAGTATCATAGCAGTTATATTCTTATACAGGGGCAGTATCATAGCAGTTACATTCTTGTACATGGGAGCAGTATTATAGTAGTTATATTCTTATACATAGAGGGCAGTATTCTAGCAGTTATATTCTTATACAGGGGCAGTATTATAGCAGTTATATTCTTATACAGGGGCAGTATCACAGCAGTTATATTCTTATACAGGGGCAGTATCATAGCAGTTATATTCTTATACAGGGGCTGTATCATAGCAGTTATATTCTTATACAGGGGCAGTATCATAGCAGTTATATTCTTATATAGGAGCAGTATCATAGCAGTTATATTCTTATACAGGGGCAGTATCATAGCAGTTATATTCTTATACAGGGGCAGTATCATAGCAGTTATATTCTTATACAGGGGCAGTTTCATAGCAGTTATATTCTTATACAGGGGCAGTATCATAGCAGTTATATTCTTATACAGGGGCAGTATTCTAGCAGTTATATTCTTATACAGGGGCTGTATCATAGCAGTTATATTCTTATACAGGAGCAGTATCATAGCAGTTATATTCTTATACAGGAGCAGTATCATAGCAGTTATATTCTTATACAGGGGCAGTATCATAGCAGTTATATTCTTATACAGGGGCAGTATCATAGCAGTTATATTCTTATACAGGAGCAGTATCATAGCAGTTATATTCTTATACAGGGGCTGTATCATAGCAGTTATATTCTTATACAGAGGCAGTATCATAGCAGTTATATTCTTATACAGGGGCAGTTTCATAGCAGTTATATTCTTATGCAGGGGCAGTATCATAGCAGTTATATTCTTATACAGGAGCAGTATTATAGCAGTTATATTCTTATACAGGAGCAGTATCATAGCAGTTATATTCTTATACAGGGGCTGTATCATAGCAGTTATATTCTTATACAGGGGCAGTATCATAGCAGTTATATTCTTATACAGGGGCAGTATCATAGCAGTTACATTCTTGTACATGGGAGCAGTATTATAGTAGTTATATTCTTATACATAGAGGGCAGTATTCTAGCAGTTATATTCTTATACAGGGGCAGTATCACAGCAGTTATATTCTTATACAGGGGCAGTATCATAGCAGTTATATTCTTATACAGGGGCAGTATTATAGCAGTTATATTCTTATACAGGGGCAGTATTATAGCAATTATATTCTTATACAGGGGCAGTATCATAGTAGTTATATTCTTATACAGGGGCAGTATTATAGCAGTTATATTCTTATACAGGGGCAGTATCATAGCAGTTATATTCTTATACAGGGGCAGTATTATAGCAGTTATATTCTAATACAGGGGCAGTATTATAGCAGTTATATTCTTATACAGGGGCAGTATTATAGCAGTTATATTCTTATACAGGGGCAGTATTATAGCAGTTATATTCTTATACAGGGGCAGTTTCATAGCAGTTATATTCTTATACAAGGGCAGTATTATAGCAGTTATATTCTTATACAAGGGCAGTATTATAGCAGTTATATTCTTATACAGGGGCAGTATTATAGCAGTTATATTCTTATACAGGGGCAGTATTATAGCAGTTATATTCCTATGCATGGGCAGTATTATAGCAGTTATATTCTTATACAGGGTCAATATCATAGCAGTTAGATTCTTCTACATAGGAGCAGTATTATAGCAGTTATATTCTTATACAGGGGCTGTATTATAGCAGTTATATTCTTATACAAGGGCAGTATCATAGCAGTTATATTCTTATACAGGGGCAGTATCATAGCAGTTATATTCTTATACAGGGGCAATATCATAGCAGTTATAATCTTCTACATAGGAGCAGTATTATAGCAGTTATATTCTTATACAGGGGCAGTATTATAGTAGTTATATTCTTGTACATAGGGACCAGTATCATAGCAGTAATATTCTTATACAGGGGCAGTATCATAGCAGTTATATTCTTATACAGGGACAGTATCATAGCAGTTATATTCTTATACAGGGGCAGTATCATAGCAGTTATATTCTTATACTGGGGCAGTATTATAGTAGTTATATTCTTGTACATAGGGACCAGTATCATAGCAGTAATATTCTTATACAGGGGCAGTATCATAGCAGTTATATTCTTATACAGGGGCAGTATTATAGCAGTTATATTCTTATACAGGGGCAGTTTCATAGCAGTTATATTCTTATACAAGGGCAGTATTATAGCAGTTATATTCTTATACAGGGGCAGTATTATAGCAGTTATATTCTTATACAGGGGCAGTATCATTGCAGTTATATCCTTATACAGAGGCAGTATTATAGCAGTTATATTCCTATGCATGGGCAGTATTATAGCAGTTATATTCTTATACAGGGTCATTATCATAGCAGTTATATTCTTCTACATAGGAGCAGTATTATAGCAGTTATATTCTTATACAGGGGCTGTATTATAGCAGTTATATTCTTATACAGGGGCAGTATCATAGCAGTTATATTCTTATACAGGGGCAGTATCTTAGCAGTTATATTCTTATACAGGGGCAATATCATAGCAGTTATAATCTTCTACATAGGAGCAGTATTATAGCAGTTATATTCTTATAAAGGGGCAGTATTATAGTAGTTATATTCTTGTACATAGGGACCAGTATCATAGCAGTAATATTCTTATACAGGGGCAGTATCATAGCAGTTATATTCTTATACAGGGACAGTATCATAGCAGTTATATTCTTATACAGGGGCAGTATCATAGCAGTTATATTCTTATACTGGGGCAGTATTATAGTAGTTATATTCTTGTACATAGGGACCAGTATCATAGCAGTAATATTCTTATACAGGGGCAGTATCATAGCAGTTATATTCTTATACAGGGGCAGTATCATAGCAGTTATATTCTTATACAGGGGCAGTATCATAGCAGTTATATTCTTATACTGGGGCAGTATTATAGCAGTTATATTCTTGTACGTAGGGGGCAGTATTATAGTGGTTATATTCTTGTACATAGGGGGCAGTATTATAGTGGTTATATTCTTGTACATAGGAGCGGTATTATAGTGGTTATATTCTTGTACATAGGGAGCAGTATTATAGTGGTTATATTCTTGTACATAGGAGCAGTATTATAGTGGTTATATTCTTGTACATAGGAGCAGTATTATAGTGGTTATATTCTTGTACATAGGTAGCAGTATTATAGTGGTTATATTCTTGTACATAGGAGCAGTATTATAGTGGTTATATTCTTGTACATAGGAGCAGTATTATAGTGGTTATATTCTTGTACATAGGAGCAGTATTATAGTAGTTATATTTTTGTACATAGGAGCAATATTATAGTGGTTATATTCTTGTACATAGGAGCAGTATTATAGCAGTTATATTCTTGTACATTGGGGGCAGTATTATAGTGGTTATATTCTTGTACATAGGGAGCAGTATTATAGTGGTTATATTCTTGTACATAGGAACAGTATTATAGTAGTTATATTCTTGTACATAGGAACAGTATTATAGTGGTTATATTCTTGTACATAGGACCAGTATTATAGTAGTTATATTCTTGTACATAGGAACAGTATTATAGTAGTTATATTCTTGTACATATGAGCTGTATAATAGTAGTTGTATTCTTGTATATAGGGGCAGTATTATAGTAGTTGTATTCTTGTACAAAGGAGCAGTATTATAGTAGTTGTATTCTTGTACATATGAGCTGTATAATAGTAGTTGTATTCTTGTATATAGGGGCAGTATTATAGTAGTTGTATTCTTGTACAAAGGAGCAGTATTATAGTAGTTGTATTCTTGTGTATAGGAGCAGTTTTATAGTAGTTATATTCTTGTACATAGGAACAGTATTATAGTAGTTGTATTCTTGTACATAGAGGGCAGTATTATAGTAGTTGTATTCTTGTACATAGAAGCTGTATAATAGTAGTTGTATTCCTGTATATAGGGGCAGTATTATAGTAGTTGTATTCTTGTACATAGGAGCAGTATTATAGTAGTTATATTCTTGTATATAGGGGCAGTATTATAGTAGTTGTATTCTTGTACATAGGGAGCAGTATTATAGTAGTTATATTCTTGTACATAGGGGGCAGTATTATAGTCGTTGTATTCTTTTACATATGAATTTTCTTCTGTTGGGCAAATTGTATGAAATTCTGCTAGGTAGTCCTCGGTATTCATGTGCTCTGTATAACCCCATCCCCACCACTGACTGGAGGAAAGCTGCCGATCAGTGGTGTGGGTGGGGGTTATACAAAGCTCAGCATTCAGAGAACTACTAGAGCTGCAGCAGATAAAACACTGATTTTATCAAAATAGCAGTAAGCAGCAAAAAGCGTGAGATATCACTGTAATCAGGGTCTCACCCCTTATATCATGCTACTCTCAGATGGGGCATCTAAAACCGGGTGGCAGATTCCCTTACGATTTAACAGCACTTTCAGATGACTTTTTAGAATAAGGAGAACTATATAAGGAATAATTGCCACTCATTATACACTCCTGAGTGTACATGAATGTATGGGGAGTGTACATTATATGATGGGTCTCCTGCATTTTTTCTCTGCATTATAAGCCTCAGCATTTACCTTTTCTGTGCTCTGCTTTTTCTCCCTCCAGCTCCCCCTTCCATAGGTTTATAGGGGCATCGCAGACATTTTTGTTTAAATGAACCTGTCACGTTCCTCCCGGTAGCGTTCGACTTCCAGTCACCGGGGTGGCACTGCTCTGTGTATAGAAAGTGGCGCCTGTAACTGCGATCCCTGTAGTGACTGATGGCAGCTCAGCATTAGGGCCGGCTGTCAATCAGGGCTGGGGGCACGGTTACAGCCGTCACTCTCTATACACAGAGCGGTGACTGAACCAGTGCCGCCCCCAGGACTGATACCCAAACACTACCAGGTACAATAAAGTTAATTTCCTCCTGGCAGAAAGAGTCTAAATGCCGGCACCGGGCAGGTTCAGAATGCTATTAACCTGCAGAGTAACCCCATATCTACAGGTTGATAGCGTTTGTTCACGTGACCGGTTCCCTTCCCTTCTCCCACAGATTTAGCAGATATTGAGAGTGAATGATTAGTGCAGGAGACCAAAAAATGTCTTTTAAGTGACAAAAGAAGAAGGTTTATCTGATAATGTATATTACAAAGTGTCTTATCTTTACTTGCACTATTGGTTAATGAAATCAGGTTAGGCTGGAGCAGGAGCACAGTGATAGGACAATCAGAGGGAGACACGGGCAGATCGTGCTGCAGCTTATTCTAGTAAGGAGTTTATCTCACTTCAGTGCTGAGCACTTCTACACAACCATATCACTGCCACTGCTTCTGAACATGTGCTGAATGGAAAGCGGGAATCCCTCCCGCCTGTGTGCGATGTGTACGTGAGCAGTCAGTGCAGCATTCTCTACCCACTAGCTGAGAGATAACTGAAGCTTAGCGCTAGAGCCTGCAGAGGGGAGAACTGGTGACAATTGCAGGACACACAGGGGCCAGAATAGAATATACACATAGCAGTAGCCATCTGACATGACTGTTATGCCCTCAATATAACATTCATTGTGTACGCTGTCCATCAGTGTACAAGCTGTGGGGATCTGGCCGAGGCCGGCAGTACGAGGCGCACACACTTATATGGATCTTGCTGTGAAGGGGCGTCAGCGCCCCAGTGAGCACCATGGACCATTTGTTCTGTTAATTGGGAGGACCAATAACTAATGCAGTAAAGTACCTGTACATTATCTGATAATGCCCTGTATATTATGTACTTACATTATTATTGCTATTATTACATACAGTTTTTACAGTACAGACTCATTTCTTGTAACATCATTTAGATGAAAAAGCGAGGTCTGGTTCCCACAGATGCCACATATACTGCCCTGTTCAACGCCTGCGCGGAGTCGCCATGGAAAGACTCGGGTCTGCAGCACGCACTGAAGCTGCGGAAAGAATTGATGGACAAGAACATTGCGCTTAATCCCATCACTTACCGGAGCTCGCTGAAGGTCTGCACGCTGAGCTCAGGACTGCAGGGGAGCTGTGAGCTATTTAAGGTAAGTCAAGGTCACAGTCCTGGTCACCCACAATGGAGTCCTTATAAGATGCCCCTATCGTAGATTAACCGGGAGGGAACAGCATCATTGTAATCATTCCACGGGGAATCACCAGTGCACCATGTCTGGCCAGGGACTTAGCAGCCATCAGAAGGCACCACCAGAGTTCAGTTCTTCTGTGAGGACCAGGGGGTCACTTACTAAATCTGAGAAAGGTGGACAACACATCCACTGTCAGCTTAAGAGATAGGAAGATGGTGCTGGGGTGTAAATTTTCAGCTAGTTAGTATGTCACCTGTTAGGGGGGCACAGGGACCCCACTGATCCTGGGCACTGGTGCAGCACTGCGCCCCCTTCACTGTTTTTTTCACTGGCCACACGGCTGTTCTGGGAACGGAAAAGTGACGCTTTTCCTGAGATTTTGATTTTGGTTAGATTTCTCTTGCAATACTCAAGCAGTGATGTCGCGAGCTGGATAATAACAAGCTAATATGGTCTTCTTGGGTTTATAGGAAATTGCACACAAATTCCGTGTCGTTGGCCCTGAAACATTCAGCGTCCTGTTTATGGGATGCATAAAGGATGAAGAGCTGGGCTTCCTACAAGCTCTGCAGGTATGGCTTGCTGCACACATCCTACATCCTATATCCGTACAGTGCACACTTACCTGGGAATTATGTCTCACACTTCCGACATGATGAGAGACGCAAAAACATTGAGGAATCATGGAGCAACTGTTCATTTTACTAATACAGATATTTCTTGCTGCAGTATTTCTGCTGAAGTGACGATGGGGCATGCCGGCTGAGGGTGGGACTCTTGGATTCTCTGATGACTCTGTTGGGCTCGGTGCACATTACGTTTGTGGCCATTGTTGGGCGCATACACATAGAAGGTGTGTGGCCCCTAGTGGCCACTGTCAGGATGGATGATGAGGCATCCGTCCACTATTGGGACCCATTGTAAAGAAATGTATACCGCATTGCAGAGGTCGCTCTACATTTTTTACAGAAGAGTAAAAATCCTCCTCATAGTATTTTTCAGGAGTATTTTTAGCCAGTCTTTGAATATTAGAGAAGAGGCTGCAACCTGTGCTTTGCTCTACCGCTTCACCATCTTTGACGTATATTTACGTCAAAGGTCGTGTCCCTGCCTTTGATGTGAGCTCGCACACCGAGCCCACATATTTCCCTGCACATGATGACTGATTTAATCAACCATCATCTGCCTTTAATAGCTGCTGATGTAGTGTTGCTCCGCCTGCTGCTATTAACCCGTTAAATCCAGCTGTCAATCGCTGACAGCGGGATATAGCGCACGTCGGCTGGAAGCGCGTCATACATCCTGCCACATGATTGTGGGGCGCCGATGGGTTGTCATGACAGCTGGGGGTCTGCTGATGACCTCCCATACATGTCATTATGACCCTCCTATGGGCCGGCGTTCATAGAAGATGGTGATTTCTGCTATAGATAGCAGTGTATGTACAGCACAAGCGATCAGACGATCGCCGCTTCAAGTCTCCTAATTAATCTGATCAGTAAACATTGTAATGGGGAAAAAAATCAAAATGCCAGAATGACGTTTTTTTTGGCTGCCACAGCATTGCAGTAAAGTGCAACATCAAAGTGGTTGCAGGGAGTATATAAGGATATGTAGCTCACAAACTCCTAAATATATGACGTTTTCATTTACAATGTAACTAATTTATACATGTATATAGAGAGTACTGAGCATGTATTTGTAAGGTTTCATAACTTCCATGCTAGACAAAATTCTATAAAATAAATAATTTGACAATTCTTTCATGGCCGGAGGTGATAATAAACTGATATAACAGTGTACACTAGTAATTAGAATTCCCTGGGCTCGGGTGTAAGAGGCAATATTCCTGATGATCAGGGTCCCGTGTAGGGACGGTCACTGCTGTATACCATCTAGTACAGAGGTACAGAAGCTGGCGGCGCTCCCATAACCTCCGGGCTGCTGGATTCTATCAAACATCTCCATGTTATTCTGTATACAGTTATATTCTTCTTTCCATCACAATGCGGTGGGATATCACTACAATATGCCAACATGGTGTGATTAGTGGAGGGCGGCTGTCAGTATCCCCCGACTTTAGAATTAGATTGAATAATCCTTCAAAGGGGGTGTACAAAGTTTAAAAGATATCTCCTATCCATAGGATAACTTCCCGATGGATGGGGTCTGACTGCTGGGAGCCTCACCAATCCTGAAAACTGGGGATTTGAAGAGTCCTTTGTGACTGATGTGATGGTCGATCATTGCTGCATCATACATTCTCTATGGGACGACTGTAGCTCTGTGCTCGGCTGGTCTCCAGCACTCCCATTAAGAATGAACGGTGCGTATACTCAACCACCACTCCATTCATCGTCTGTGGGACTGCCAGAACTAGTGGAGCGCTGCTCTTGGCTATTTTGGGCAGTCCTATAGACAGTGAATGGAGGGGAGGCTGAGCATGCTGCCTGTTCTTGGGTTTGCTAGGGGTTCCAGCATTCAGACCCTCAGTGATCAGTAAGTTATCCCCTAACCTTTGGATAAGAGATGATTTTCTATTTTGGCAATAACCCTTTAATTGCATCCATGTGGTTATTTTCCCCCTATCCTGTCCACCTTTATTATGTCCGTTATTCCCTCTGGTGGTCAGTGCAGCCATGTAGTGTATATCTGTACTACTCAGGCTCTGGGGGGCCGGAGCGTGCAGCTACAGAGCAACCTGCTCCACATCACTGCCAGGAGGGGAGATTTATTGCTGTGTAGTTAGTCCAGGTGGTGCCGACAAGTAGAGGGAACAAGTTCTGGCAATCCTGCCAAAGGAACACAGTTATTCCTGCACCGGACCTGCATCTCCGGTGTGCGGCGGCCGGGAAGGTGCCCGCTCTCCTCAGGGAAGATGCTGACGGCCCGCAGGCACATACCCGTCCTTGTGCCTATGCACAGGAGATAAAGCAGGACATTTATCTAAGTAGAGATGTGGCGTCTCCCACCCACCTGTCATATTTGTAGATGACGCGTGGCGGAGGGCAGAAGCCGGGGCAGGACTCCTGTCCGGCTGCAGAAGTCTCATGTGTAGTGATACTCATGTGACTTTTCTAAAAGCATAAATCGGCCCGCAGA
Organism: Phyllobates terribilis; assembly: GCF_046119375.1. Classification (NCBI taxonomy): domain Eukaryota; kingdom Metazoa; phylum Chordata; class Amphibia; order Anura; family Dendrobatidae; genus Phyllobates; species Phyllobates terribilis. The sequence goes on along the minus strand of NW_027362763.1, from coordinate 676,962,842 downwards.
GGTGTCAGCGACGCTGGCTCAGACGTTACTGTGAGCGGAATAACAAGGAAAACCTACAAAAGACAAAAATATATCTCATACCCTACCATCATTATATATAAATGTAAAGCAAAGTTGCATAATAAATATAGGGTACTTAGTGAACTATTTTTGATCAAAAAAAGTATACAAGCCGTCCCACCAGCGACAAGGTGACCCTAAATTGGGACGGTACCTATACTGCCTATATTAAAAACCTTACTGTATATCAAAGTTGAAGTAATGCATATAAAAGGGTAGACAAATAGGACCGGGTCCCAACTCCAGACCACCTAGGCCCGTGGTAAGCTACATATATACTAATCAGCTCAACAAAGGGGATGCCACACCCTCAAATTGCACAGAATGCAAACAAGACAAAAAACCAAGCAATGTGAACTGAGGTCTAAGATGGTAGACATGCAAGAAATAGGAGCATGTTCACACTAGCAAAAAGAAGCAAAACCTACAAAAGACAAAAAGGCTTTGGTAACAGTTTCACCTCTTTATATTGTATTAGCTCCTTTACTTAGTCCTAGTTCAGACTGGTCTAAGAGATCGCCTGCTGATTCCTTTCTTGCGATTCTGATAGGAGATTTCTGTTAGAAGTTTGGCGCAAGGCTAGTGATTAGACTGGCTAGTGATTAGTCTGGCTCGTGATTAAGGCCCCGTCACACTAAGCGATGCAGCAGCGATCCCGACAACGATACGACCTGTCAGGGATCGTTGCTGCATCGCTAATACATCGCTGGTGAGCTGTCAAACAGGCAGGCTCACCAGCGATGAGGGGAGCAGCGATATTGTGGAAAGAATCGTTCCACGATGTCCTGCTCCCGTTCCCAGCCTTCTGCTTAAGCAGGAGCAGGCTGGTAACTATGGTAAATATCGGGTTACTAAGTGCGCGTGTGCCCCTAGTAACCCGCTGTTAACCATGGATACCACTCTGCTACCGTGCGCTGGAGCCTCCGCTCACCGTAGCAGAGTGGTATCTATGGTAAACAGCGGGTTACTAAGTGCGCGCGTGCCCCTAGTAACCCGATATTTACCATGGTTACCAGCCAGATCGTTGGTCCCGCTGGTCACACACAGCGATGTGTGCTGGCCAGCGGGAGGCCAACGACCAAAAAATGGTCCAGGACACTTTGCAACGATCAGCGACCTCACAGCAGGGGCCTGATCGTTGCAAAGTGTCACACATAGCGACATCGCTGGTGAGGTCGCTGGTGAGTCACCAAAAACCGTGACACAGCAGCGATCTCGCTAGCGATATCGCTTAGTGTGACGGGGCCTTTAGACTGGCTAGTGATTAGACTGGCTAGTGATTAGACTGTCCAGTGATTAGACTGGCTAGTGATTAGACTGGCTAGTAGATAAGGATTTTGTGCCAGATTTTTAGTAACAATGGGAATACAGCGGTCAGCCACTTTAGGTGGACTGTTACAGTAGGCAGCATGCTGATAAGTTATTTTTTGACGTTTTGCATGATTTTCGCTGTCTTTGGTTGGCATACCCCCCCCCCTCCAATGGCACTTCCATCTGCAACCTGTAATGGCCAGTCGGGATACCCGCGCTGGCATCGGGGTCTTATTGCATGGGTAGGCGCTGTGGCATCGGGGTCTTATTACACGGATAGGCGCGCTGGCATCGGAGTCTTATTACACGGGTAGGCGCGCTGGCATCGGGTCTTATTACACGGGTAGGCGTGCTGGCATCGGGGTCTTATTACAAGGGTAGGCTCGCTGGCATCGGGGTCTTATTACAAGGGTAGGCGCGCTGGCATCGGGGTCTTATTACACGGGTAGGCGCTCTGGCATCGGGGTCTTATTAAACGGGTAGGCGTGCTGGCATCGGGGTCTTATTACACGGGTAGGCGCCCTGGCATCGGGGTCTTATTACACGGGTAGGCGTGCTGGCATCGGGTTCTTATTACACGGGTAGGCTCGCTGGCATCGGGGTCTTATTACACGGGTAGGTGCGCTGGCATCCAGTCTTATTACACGGGTAGGCGCTGTGGCATCGGAGTCTTATTACACGGGTAGGCGCGCTTGCATCGGGGTCTTATTACACAGGTAGCCGCCCTGGCATCAGGGTCTTATTACACGGGTAGGCGCGCTGGCATCGGGGTCTTATTACATGGGTAGGCTCGCTGGCATTGGGGTCTTATTACAAGGGTAGGCGCGCTGGCATCGGGGTCTTATTACACGGGTAGGCGCTCTGGCATCGGGGTCTTATTTATTACACGGGTAGGCATGTTGGCATCGGGTCTTATTACATGGGTAGGCGCCCTGGCATCGGGGTCTTATTACACGGGTAGGCGTGCTGGCATCGGGTTCTTATTACACGGGTAGGCTCGCTGGCATCAGGGTCTTATTACACGGGTAGGCGCGCAGGCATCCAGTCTTATTACATGGGTAGGCGCGCTGGCATCGGAGTCTTATCACACGGGTAGGCGCGCTTGCATCGGGGTCTTATTACACGGGTAGGCGCGCTGGCATCGCGGTCTTATTACACGGGTAGGCGCTCTGGCATCGGGGTCTTATTACACGGGTAGGCGCGCTGGCATCGGGGTGTTATTACACGGGTAGGCGTGCTGGCATCGGGGTCTTATTACACGGGTAGGCGCGCTGGCATCGGGGTCTTATTACACAGGTTGGCGCACTGGCATCGGGGTCTTATTACATGGGTAGGCACGCTGGCATCGGGGTCTTATTACTCGGGTATGCGCGCTGGCATCGGGGTCTTATTACATGGGTAGGTGCGCTGGCATCGGGGTCTTATTACATGGGTAGGCTCGCTGGCATCGGGGTCTTATTACTCAGGTAGGCGCGCTGGCATCGGGGTCTTATTACACGGGTAGGCGCGCTGGCATCGGGGTCTTATTACATGGGTAGGCGCGCTGGCATCGGGGTCTTATTACACGGCTAGGCGCGCTGGTGACTCGCCCCCAGGGGGCCGGTGGCTGATCGCCGGGGTTATATCACATTGGCTGGCCCAGGGCGGTCAGTGCACAAAAAGGGGGTATAAAATTCTAATAAAAGTTCGGGGAATTCGTGACGCCACCTGTGGTGTCTGGTGAAGGTCACCAGCGCCGCAACAGTCCTCCGAGGCCGGTGTCAGGGCAGCTAAGATGGAGCGGGCCTCAGGGCAGTATAGAACGATGCAGGTTGCGCTGGGCGTTGTGGTGTAGGGAGAGGACGATAGCGCAGCAGAAGTAACGGACAGAGACAGGGGGTTTGCTTTGCTACCTTTTACTGGTACAGCTGTTAAGTACCGTCCGGGGTACTCCAGGTGAAGGGCACACTTTTGGACTTCTCCCCAGTGAGCGGGTATAAGGCCTCCTGCTCCGTGTCTGTCTCTATGTATGCTCCTGGCCAGCCTGCAACTGGGCCTAGCTTATGTATCCTGCTTTTTCTTAACCTGTTGCTCTGAGGTATGACCTGCGGTTGGTAACCACTTTACCTGGACGTCGGGGTTCCTGGTCCTGTACGTGTCTATCTTCAGGTTTGCCAGGGACTTGTAGTCCTCCTGGGATTCCGGTTGTTCCTACTGGGTGTAATGGATCCCTGTAGGCACGGACCCGGTGTCCGGTAAATATAGCGGGGTGAGCTTATTGAGCTCCTCTGCCCCCTTGGTTTCTCTCTCTTTATCTCCTCGCCGTCCGCCACGCTCGGGGCCTTCACTACAAGGCAGCTGGCGTGCTGCGTCTTCACCGCTCTCTGAGAGTCGGCACGCTCTCAGACACCTTCTGTCTGACTGCTCTGCACACTCACTCACTGCAGACTGAAGACTAATCTGTTCTGAAGACTCAGCTGCCTCGCTCCACCTTCCCTTTATATATCCCTATCCGGGCTCCCTCTGGTGGTATGAGGTGGAAGGTGGAGGTGTATGAAAGTAGTGAGGGCCTCTTGTGAAGAAATCCAGCCATGCCCCCTTCTGGGTTCTGTGGCACCATGCGCAGCAGGTGGCCACATTCCCCCCTAGTAAAACTCAGTACTCCCGGACAGAAGCAATTTTGCAAAACAGGTTAAACAATAATAACATTTCTTCCCTTTTTGGGAGGCACATCTCTTGAACGTTACAGGTGTAAAAACATAATAAATATATACAAATATAGAGCGTCCTCAGAATTTAAGCCTGTTTCGGTGAGGTCCCCTGACAGGGAGTCCATCTCACAGGTAAAGTACTAGGTAGCTTGAGAGACCTGTCCAAAGCAAACCCGCCACGTAGGCCCTGGGGTGGCTGCAGGGCATGGCGATCCTGAGTTGGACCTCCACTTCTGACACCCAGACAGGTTTTTATTCTGAGGTCACCTAAAGGGTGCACTCCAGGGAGCGCAATTATTTACAGGGAACAGTTTTTGGGCTGCACACAGTCCTCTTCCACAAAGTTCTTTATGTATATACCCTGACGGGTAACTAGATGCAAGTTAAGTGTCCATATCACTTGAATTGTTCATTAGCAAGGCAAAAACACATATCAATAATGAAATACACGAAAATTACATACAAATATACATACAAGGACAACTATCTACACTGTCAGAGTTTCCTTTCTATTCTCTCTATCTGACAGGGGTCTGACCTTTGGTGCTACGTGTCGACCTACGTGGTACTGGGATGCTTGTGGTACTGGTAGTTGCACTACTTCCCATTCTGTCAGCACTAGGTGTGGAGGGGCTACAAGACTGTCTTGACCTCTCTGCGGGACTGGCAAGTGTACCATTAGCTGGGCCTTCTTGCTCTGCTCCAACCTGGGATCCTTCTTCCGGGGATTCTTCTTGAGCAGGCTCTTCTGGGGCACCTACAGGTTCTTCTTGCTGTGGGTAGAAGGTGATTACAGGTATGATTACTGCTCCTCCTAGTTGGGGCCAATCTGCCGGGAAATCTCCTAATTCAGTATGCATTACTGCTTTTTTAGGCTCCTCTGGTACGGTGAGAGGCACTTCCTCCTGGGGCTTTAGCAGACCTGGACACAACTTCAGATGGTCCCTGGATACTGTTGCAGTCGTTCTTCCTCCGTCCTTAGTTATTAGACAGGTCTTCCGGTTATCAAACCTTGAGTTTAACACAGTGTAGGGTTCTCTCTTCCACTGGTCATCAAGTTTGTGGTTTCTCCTTTTTATTTTTAACACCACTTCTCCTGGTGTGAAGGGTTCTGCGGGCGCACTTCTATTGTAGTGGGCTTCCTGTTTGTCCCTCACCCAAGTGAGACTGTCTTCGACACAGGCCTGTACTCTTCTGTACTGCTCTTGTCTGGTCGTGTCCCAGTCCTCAGTGGACATATCTGCTTCTGGTTCTACTACACCAAGCTCCAGGTCCATGGGCAACTTCCCGGGTCTTGCTCGCATGAGATATGCTGGAGTACAATTGGTGGAACTCACAGGTATGTGGTTGTACAGATCTACCAGGTCAGGTAGTAGGTCTGGCCACTGATTTCTCTCCTCTAGTGGTAGGGTCTTCAGCAGGTCGATGATGATGTTGTTCATCTTTTCACAGAGACCGTTGGTTTGGGGGTGGTACGGTGTAGTCCGGATCTTTTTACACCCGTACAGATGGCAGAACTCCTTGAACAATTCGGCCTCAAAGGCTGAGCCTTGATCTGTCAGCACCTGCTCCGGGTATCCATGGGGACTGCAGAAGTACGCCTGAAACATCTTCGCCGCGGTTTCTGCAGTCAGATCCTTGCGGGGGCGACCACCAGGAACCGGGAGTAGTGATCCACCATGGTCAGTGTTATGCACACGCCCGGACTGATTGGCGTGTGCGTGTTTAGTGATCCCACTGGACCATGAACCAGAGAGTGCCTGGAGGGGCGTAACTAAGTATCTACCCGATCCGACCAAGGTCGCACGACGGCTAACGACGCCAGTGCACCAGGGAGGAACCGAGCAGAGGGACCAGGTGCTACTCCAGGTCAGACCCCGGACACGGCTGTTGACCCACACCGGAGAATACAGGAACAGGCAGGTTAGGCTGGCACACTGACTGGTGGGTATAGGCAGGCACGGCTGGTATGCAGACAGGCGGGCACTGGTAAGCACGACTGGTATGCAGGCAGGGGGTACTGGCAAGCACGGCTGGAGTGCCGACAGGGAGGCACTAGCTGGTTGGAGCACAGACTGGATAAGGTCCAGTACAGACTGGGACTCAGGAAGAGAACTGCAGATGAGGTAGACAAGCAGAGCAGAGCGAGACCGCCTGGAGTGGCGAGCAAAGGCAGAGCAGAGCGAGACCGCCTGGAGCGGCGAGCAAAGGCAGAGCAGAGCGAGACCGCCTGGAGCGGCGAGCAAAGGCAGAGCAGAGCGAGACGGCCTGGAGCGGCGAGCAAAGGCAGAGCAGAGCGAGACGGCCTGGTGCGGCGAGCAAAGGCAGAGCAGAGCGAGACGGCCTGGAGCGGTGAGCAAGGCAGAGCAGGCAAGAACCGCCGGAGCGGTGAGCAAGGCAGAGCAGGCAAGAACCGCCGGAGCGGTGAGCAAGGCAGAGCAGGCAAGAACCGCCGGAGCGGTGAGCAAAGGCAGAGCAGAGGGGACAGGGCTCTGTTCACACGGAACAGACTGGAAGGGAAAGGCAGAACCAGATACACACAAGATACTTGCAATGAAGTAGCGAGTGGACTCTAAACTCACAAACGGGAGTACAGGGACAACGAGTAGGAGTTAGGTACGGGTTCAGACTCTGCAGGAAAAGGGAAGGTACGGACATAGAGAAAAACAGGTAACAGGCTAGGAGAGTATTCAGACAAGAACAGACACAGCAGCTAGATACAGGAGCGGGTCTAGGTATGCGGCCCCTAAAAGGCGGAACGAACAGGCTAGGAGCGTGTTCAGACAGGAACAGGCAAGATACAGGTGCGGGTCTAGGTATGCAGTCCCTAGAAGGCGGAAAGAACAGGCTAGGAGCGTGTTCAGACAGGAACAGGCTAGATACAGGAGCGGGTCTAGGTATGCGGCCCCTAGAAGGCGGAAAGAACAGGCTAGCAGCGTGTTCACACTGGCCTGGAAATACAGCCTCCAGGATAGGCAGACAGACAACAGGCTAGAATATACAGTGCCTACAAGTAGTATTCAACCCCCTGCAGATTTAGCTGGTTTGATAAGATGCAAATAAGTTAGAGCCTTCAAACTGCAAACGAGAGTAGGATTTATGAACAGAAGCATAAATCTTACAAACCAAAAAGTTATGTTGCTCAGTTGAATTTTATTAAATTTTAAACATAAAAGTGTGGGTCAATTATTATACAACCCCTATGTTTAATATTTTGTGGAATAACCCTTGTTTGCAATTACAGCTAATAATCGTCTTTTATAAGACCTGATGAGGCCGGCACAGGTCTGTGGAGTTATCTTGGCCCACTCCTCCATGCAGATCTTCTCCAAGTTATCTAGGTTCTTTGGGTGTCTCATGTGGACTTTATTCTTGAGCTCCTTCCACAAGTTTTCAATTGGGTTAAGGTCAGGAGACTGACTAGGCCACTCCAACACCTTGACTTTTTCCCTCTTGAACCAGGCCTTGGTTTTCTTGGCTGTGTGCTTTGGGTCGTTGTCTTGTTGGAAGATGAAATTACGACCCATCTTAAGATCCTTGATGGAGGAGCGGAGGTTCTTGGCCAAAATCTCCAGGTAGGCCGTGCTATCCATCTTCCCATGGATGCGGACCAGATGGCCAGGCCCCTTGGCTGAGAAACAGCCCCACAGCATGATGCTGCCACCACCATGCTTGACTGTAGGGATGGTATTCTTGTATTCTTGGGGTCGTATGCAGTGCCATCCAGTCTCCAAACGTCACGTGTGTGGTTGGCACCAAAGATCTCGATCTTGGTCTCATCAGACCATAGAACCTTGAACCAGTCTGTCTCAGAGTCCTCCAAGTGATCATGAGCAAACTGTAGACAAGCCTTGTCATGACGCTTTGAAAGTAAAGGTACCTTACGGGCTCGTCTGGAACGGAGACCATTGCGGTGGAGTACGTTACTTATGGTATTGACTGAAACCAATGTCCCCACTGCCATGAAATCTTCCCGGAGCTCCTTCCTTGTTGTCCTTGGGTTAGCCTTGACTCTTCGGACAAGCCTGGCCTCGGCACGGGAGGACACTTTCAAAGGCTGTCCAGGCCGTGGAAGGCTAACAGTAGTTCCATAAGCCTTCCACTTACGGATGATGCTCCCAACAGTGGAGACAGGTAGGCCCAACTCCTTGGAAAGGATTTTGTACCCCTTGCCAGCCTTGTGACCCTCCACGATCTTGTCTCTGATGGCCTTGGAATGCTCCTTTGTCTTTCCCATGTTGACCATGTCTGAGTGCTGTTCACAAGTTTGGGGAGGGTCTTAAATAGTCAGAAAAGGCTGGCAAAAGAGATCTTTAATCCACACATGTGAAGCTCATTATTCTTGGTGCCTGAACTACTTCTTAATACTTTAGGGGGACCAAACAGAATTCTTGTGGTTTGAGGGGTTGAATAATAAATGACACTCTGAATTAACTTTTAACGTTTTAAAAAAAAAAAAAAAAAAAACCACAAAAACAATATTTGCTGCAGTGCATTTCCCACTTCCAGGCTGATCTACAGTACAAATGTCACAATGCCAAGTTAATTCCGCATGTGTCAACCAGCTAAATCTGCAGGGGGTTGAATACTACTTGTAGGCACTGTAGTTCAGACAGGACCTGGCACATCAGCAGCGAAAAGCCATCTGACGGAACGCATTGCTCAGGCACCAGCTTGTATGAGGAGCTGGTTTAAATATCCAATGACTGATAGCAATAGGCTGAGGACGCATTAGGGGTGTGCCCACAGCAGCTACACGAAACAGGAAGTGACCGGGCCGCCGCCCTAAGCAGCCAGAACAGAGGCAAGCAGACAGCATGGAAAGAAGCCAGGCTAGCAGACTGGACTGATGATCAAGTTTGCGATCTTGCATAGTGGGAGATGGTGCCCTATGCAAGAACGCCGCCAGGTATGTTAGAGTCAGGGCATAGGAATATCCTGACCTGCTGGGTGACAGCTTGACATGATCCAGGGCCACGATCTCCAAGGGTCGAGTCGTCTTGATGGGTTGCAGGGGTGCCTTCTGGCTGCTGTAGTCTTTTCTCCTGAGGCTACGGGGTCCACAGTCCCGGCACCACCTCTCAATGGAACTGCGCATTCCTACCCAATAAAACCAACATTTCAGCAGGGTTTCTAGCTTCTTCCAGCCAAAGTGCCCCGCCTGATCGTGGTAGGCCTCCAACACCATCTGGATGTCCATCTTGGGCACTACAATCGACCATACCATCTCATGGGTCCTCGGGTTGACATACCTCTGACACAGCTTCTCTCTATAGATGAACAGCCGGCTTCTCTCATTCCACAGTTGCTTGGCTTGTAGAGACGCGTCTTTCTCCAGGGAGGAACCTTCCTGGGTTATCAGTTCCTTAATACGACTGACAACCGGGTCACTGTCCTGGGTCTCCTTCCAGCTGTGGTGAGGCAAAGGGTTTAACGTCCTACCGCGATGCCTACTGGAGGCTCGTTGCTCTTAGACCATTCCATTACGGTGAAAGGCAGGTAGCTCAATCTCCTCCAGGTCATCCACTTCCTCTTCAGTGTCCGACTGGTGAGGCCTCCTGGACAGGGCATCGGTGTTGGCATTATTGCGGCCTGCCCGGTACTTAACCGCTTCCCGACCGCCCACTGTATATAAACGTCGGCGCTGCCTGGGCTCTGTGCAGGTCCGACGTTTAAAAACGGTGGGTGGTCCCGCAGCGCTCAGGACCCCCAGGGTCCTGCAAGCGCTCTGGGTGCGGTGCAGAGCGATAGCTCTGACAGGGGACATCATCGGGACCTGATTGGATCAGGTCCCAATGATGTTAACCCTTTGCTATCTTCTATATGCCGCAATCAATAGTGATCGCGGCATATAGAAGATAGTGAGAGGAGAGGGGGTCGTCCACTTACCTCTCCGACGGCCCCCTGATACCTTCCAGGACCTGCCGTTGTTATGGCAGCTGGAGGTCACATGACCGCCTCCAGATCTGCCATATATGGTGTCCTGCTAGGCTCAGTCTGCAGCTGAAGTCTAGCAGGAGACAGACAGTGTGAAACTGTCAGCAAACTTCTCATGCAATGTAATACATGTCTATTACATTGCATGAGAACAGTGATTAGAAAAATAAAAATTAATGTCCCATATAGGACTAAGTAAAAATGTAAAAAAAAAGTCTAAAAAATGTTTTCAAACTGTTAAAAAAAATCACAAAAAAAATAAAAATAAATAAATAAAATATTAAACCAATAAATCCGTATATTTATGCAAAAACAAAAAAAGTACACATATTTGGTATCGCCGCGTCCGAAACAACCCGATCTATAAAACTGTCACACTAATTAACTCCTGTGCACACCGTAATAAAAATAAATAAAAAACGGAGCAAAAAACTATGCTTTTTCATCATATCGCCAAACAAAAGGTGGAAAAAAATGCAATCAAAAAGCAAAATGGAAATAAAAATGGTACCGCTGAAAATGTCATCTTGTTCCGCAAAAAAAAGCCGCCATACAGCTCCATCAGCTGAAAAATAAAAAAGTTATAGCTCTCAGAATAAAGCGATGCAAAAAAAATATTTTTTCTATAAAATAGTTTTATTGTGTAAAAGCGCCAAAACATAAAAAAAATATAGTACGTGTAGTATCGCTGTAAACGTACCGACCCGAAGAATAACGCTGCCTGATCACTTTTACCACACGCAGAACGGCATAAAAAAACCCTCAAAAAACAATTCCTGAATTGTTGGTTTTTGTTAATTTTACCTCCCAAAAAACAGAATATAAAGCGATCAAAAAATGTCATGTACCCAAAAATGGAACCAATAAAAACGTCAACTTGTCCCGCAAAAAACAAGCCGTCACATGACTCTGTAGGCCGAAATATAGAAAAATTATAGCTCTCAAAATATGGCAATGCGAAAAACTAGATTTTGCCAAAAAAAGCGTCTCTTAGTGTGTGACAGCTGTCAGTCATAAAAACCCAATATAAATCTGGTATCGCTGTAATCGCACCGACCCGAAGAATAAAGTAATCTCATCACTTATACCGCACGAGAAACGGCGTAAAAAAATAAATAAAACCAATTCTTCACCTGCTACTGATTTTGTTTATTACTTTTTTGTCACTCACTCTCCTTACATTCCTCCACTCTTTAAACTTACCATTACTTGGATGAGAAAGGTTACTTATGCTCTAGACGCTCCTTGGCGGTGGTCCTAGAGTCGCCAATATCCAAACACACTCCTGTGTCTGCTGTATTACATACTGCCATATGAAATCATCTTCCGCATACCTCCTGGGTGAAACACCAGCGTTGGTACATTCAGATCTGTGAAGTCCCTCCTGACCTGTCTCTTCTGGGACACTCAGGCCCTGAGACACTCTTCCTGTGAGTTTGACCTCTAGTCTACCCTCTAAGCTAGCCCCGGTCATTCTCTCTTCATCAGACACACGTGGCTGTAGTGTGGCACCCCAGGGGTCTGGTTGCCACAGTAATAGAAATATTATGTCTGAGAGCAAGTGGGAGGTTTCTCTGGTCAGGAGCCCTAAGCATGCAACACCGCCCGCCCAGACCTGGGAGGGGAGGAATCTGCCCTTATAAACTGGGTCTGGGGCGGGATTAGGTTAGTCAGAGCCTAGAGTGAAGTCCCAGACAGAGTCAGAGTCTGGGAGTCAGAGCCTGGAGAGGGAAAGTAAGAACCAGGAGCTCTGTAGGAACAGTAGCTGAATACCAGGGGCTGGAGCTGAGCAGAGTTCGCCCTGGTTGAAGACACTAATACCGGACACGAAGTCCGAGGCTGTGGGGACATCCAGGTCCAGCAGCAGAATCCAACCGGCAGGGGATTCCATGTCCTCTGGCCATAGAAGCCCGGAGGCACGGTCACAAGCAAGGGACCAGCAACGCCATTGTGAAGCGGAGGCTAACAGAAGGCCCCAAGTCACCGGCCATACGGGTGAGCACCACACGGTATACTCAGGGACGTGGGCTACTTCTACCCGCATAGAGCAAGGTAGCCAGGAAAGAGTGCAGATAGACGGGGAGGCCTACAACTCCACCTGGCCAGGGGGAGATCCTGCTTGCTCACAGACTGACCAGGTCTCTACTGCTAACCAGTACTCCCGGGAGGGTCTGCTTTATACCATCAGTAAAGACCCTGAACTGCACCACACGTCTCTGTGTTTCATCGCCGCACCAGCTCCATTAGTACTGGGACGCTCACACCATCACTCCCATGTTCCACACTAGCTGCCCTGAGGCAATACTTCTCCCGTGGGGAGTTATTCCATACTCGGCTGCGCAAACAACATCAGCCTCAGCGGTCTGAAGCGCAGCGGCGGTCCCCACTGACCGCAATCCACGGGTGGCGTAGTCGGACAATTATCATAATACTAAAACTGCCACTGAATTGACCACCCTGGGCACGGACCGGGTCAGCGCCACGGAGACTACAACCCCCAGCGATCCGGCTCCGGGTATCCCCCGCACCGTGCATCCACAACGCAGGCCCAGGGGGCGCGTCAACTTTGGCGTAGTCGGCAGGATTTCGTGCCCACAACCACCGGGTACTGCGTGCCTGAAAAAAGACTTTTCTACTTACCTGTGGTGAAGTTTCCGGCCGTCCGGAGCCGTTTCCCGCCATCGGACGCCATCTTGGGTCGTTTCCCGCCATCTTATGCCGTCTTCCCGCCATCTGCAGCTGCTTCCCGCCTTCGGACGCCATCTTCAGGACGCCGCACGGGAAGAAGAGGGGCGTGGACGCCGAAAGCGCGCGAGATCCGAAGCTCCGCCCCACGCACCAATGCTGCGCAAGGTCCTGGAAGGGAGGAAGAGCGACGCTGACGTCATCGGAGCGCGACGCCAGGTCCTCGACCCCGACGATTGACTGCGGAGCTGCGGCCTACGGAAGAAGAGCATCGCAAGGTAGGCCACGGTCCACTAGGGGGGAGGAGGATGTCGGACACCGAGGGGAGCTCCACAGCCACCGCCAGCGCAACCGCTGCAGCGGTCATGCCATTCACCATGCCCTATATCCCAGGGGCAACCTGGCTACCCCAGTACTCAGGGGAGTCACATACTCTAAGTGACTTTAGGGAAAGACTGGATAGCCTCTTCCAGGTATACCCCCTCACAGAAGAGCAAAAAGTGAGCATCCTGGTGGCCCAGTTCATCGGGGCAGCCAAAAGGGAGGTAAAATCCTGGTCACCTGGGAAGAAGAGGACTGTTAGAGAAATACTAGCCCGGCTGAAAGACACATTTGACACCCGCACCTCAGCCGAAATAAAGCTCAGATTTTACGGGTGCAAACAACGGGCACATGAAAGTATAAGAGACTATACTCTAAACCTACAAGAGGCCCTGAGAGCCATTAAGCAGGCAGACCCTGACAGCGTGGGGAATGAAGACAAGCTGTTGACCGAACAATTTATTGAGGGTCTACTGTGCAATGCCGACCGAACCCAGTTGCGGGCAATGGCCTTACAGGACCCTGACCTGGACTTTGCACAGTTCAAGGACAGAGCCATCCGGGTGCTCCGAGAACCGGCACCAGGTGGCGCTGTGACCCACAGGCGCTCTGCTATCACTTATCACCAGGACGCGACGCCCTTGTCTGTAGGGCCTGTGGGAGCTGATGCGCAGGCTTTGAACAATAACCCGGCTACAGACCTGCACCATCAGGTCCAAGAGCTTACTAAAAGCGTTGCCGCGCTAACCAGAACTGTGCAGTCTTTACAGGTCTCTTCTCCAGGAAAGATCCATCTGGCATCCGGACCGGAGGACGTCCCGTGGCGCCGACTGAGGAGGACCCCACCGGCCAGAGGAAGACCCAGCGACAGATACAACGAGGACGGACGACCCATCTGCCGCTGCTGCAATCAACCCGGACATATGGCAAGGTACTGTCATTTAAACGGGCACAACCTGGGGTAGAGGGCCAACCCCCAGGCATAAGATCATCAGGCCCATCGAACTGGCATGATAAATACGTAGGGGGACGTCCGGTCTTGCCTGTGGTACTGGATGGCATTCCTATGAGTGCCCTACTAGACACCGGGTCACAGGTGACTACCATCCCGTATGTGCTCTTCAAGCGGTACTGGAATGACTCGGACATAACCCGCTACCCAGATGACGACCTGAGCATTATCGCCAGCAATGGTCAGCCCGTGCCACAGATAGGATTTAAGGAGGTGACCATCAAGGTCGGTAAAGTTGAACTTCCGGCACAAGGACTGATCATTGTGGACATTGACCGTCGCGAGAGTCACCCAAAAATAACCCTAGGTACTAATGTAATCGAAAACTGTCTTGCAGAGGTGATTCTTATTTTGCAACAGGTTGCCAAGAACGCGAGTTCCAGCCAGCAGCGTGTCCTCCAAAAAGAGATCCGGGCACTGATGAAACGGCAACAGGTGGAACTATCTGGTGGTGAGATAGGTAGCGTGAGAATGTGTGACCCGTTCCCTATTGCCATGCCCCCAAAAAGTGAGATGATGATTTGGTGTCGGGCAGCTATTGGTCTAAGAGGTAGAGACTACCAAGCAATGGTAGAACCCGTCTACTCAGACAGTAGGCCCACCATTTTGACAGCACGGGGGTTGGTCGATGTACGCCATGGGAGGGTGCCCGTCCGCATCATCAATATCGGGGAGAGAGAAGTACACCTGCCCCGGTATGCCATGCTAGCCAAATTGTTCACCATCAACCAGAACTCTGTACAGGCCGTGGAACCCTTGCCTCCATCTCAACCAGAGGAAGGTAACGGCTCTAAGAAACCAATGGAGGACTGGTGTCAGCAACTTCATTTGGGTACTGACTCCACTCCCTCACACCAAAAACAGGGAGTCTATCGGGTGGTTCAAGAGTACGAGAGAGTGTTTAGTAAACACCCGCTAGACTTCGGGCGAGTAAAGGGGGTAGAATATCACATCCCCACGGGACACCATCCTCCCATAAAGGAGAGATACCGACCCGTACCCCCTGCACACTATCAACACGCCAAGGGGATGCTAAAAGACATGAAGGAGGCTTCGGTAATTAGGGGCAGCTGTAGCCCCTGGGCAGCTCCACTAGTCTTAGTGAAAAAGAAAGACAACACCATGAGAATGTGTGTAGACTACAGGAAGGTCAACCGTATCACACACAAAGATGCGTACCCGTTACCAAGGATAGAAGAGTCCTTAGCTGCATTAAAATCTGCTAACTTCTTCTCTACTTTGGATCTCACTAGCGGGTACTGGCAGGTTCCTGTAGCAGAGGTGGACCGGGAGAAGACCGCATTCACCACCCCGATGGGACTCAGCGAATTTAACTGTATGCCGTTCGGGCTCTGCAACGCACCAGGAACCTTCCAACGGTTGATGGAATGCTGTCTGGGACACCGGAACTTCGAGACGGTCCTATTATACCTGGACGATGTCATCGTCTATTCCAAGACCTATGAGGACCATCTGGAACACCTGGCAGAAGTGTTTGAAGCCCTGGCAAACTATGGCCTAAAGGTAAAACCCTCAAAGTGTCATCTACTGAAGCCAAAGGTACAGTACCTGGGACACGTGGTGAGTGCTGACGGAGTGGCTCCCGACCCTGACAAGATCACCGTGATTAAGGACTGGCCAAGCCCATCCAGCATAAAGGAAGTGTGGCAGTTCCTCGGGTTGGTAGGCTACTACTGAAGATTCATTCCCGGTTTTACCAAGAAGGCAGCTCCTATGCAGGACCTCCTGATAGGCCAGTCCAGGAAAGCCAAAAACCAGAAGCCACCCTTCAAATGGGAAAAGCTGGAAGAGGAGACCTTCCGCCAGCTGAAGATGGCCCTCACGCGGGATGAAATCCTGGCGTACCCTGATTACAGCCAGCCCTTTATCCTCCACACGGACGCAAGCAACATCGGGCTAGGAGCCGTACTGTCCCAGATCTAGCAGGGGAGAGAACGGGTAATTGCTTACGCCAGCCGAAACCTGCGACCCACGGAAAGAAACCCTGAGAATTACAGCTCATTCAAGCTAGAGTTCCTGGCAGTGGTGTGGGCAGTAACCGAACGTTTTAAGCATTACCTTGCCTCTTCCAGGTTCACCGTGTACACGGACAACAACCCGTTGACACACCTGGACACTGCAAGACTGGGTGCCCTGGAGCAGAGATGGATGGCCCGCCTGTCCAATTTTGAGTTCACGATCAAATACCGGGCAGGACGCTCCAATACCAATGCGGACACCCTGTCCAGGATGCCAAACCTACCGGACGGAGGGGAAGATCCAGAAGAACTGGAAGAGGTCGAACTCCCTGCGTTCCACCGTCATGGGATTACCCAGTATTCCCACCATGTGAGGGGCCAGCGATCCGCTACGTTCAACCCCTTACCCCACTACAACTGGGCGGAGACGCAAGACAGTGACCCCGCAGTCCGTCTGGTGAAGGAAATGCTGACCCAGGGTGACGCCCGCCTGGACCCAGACGCTCCGGAAGAGACCAAGCAACTGTGGACGGAAAAGAGCAGACTGTTTCTCTACAAGGAGAAGTTGTGCCGCAGAATGGTCAATTCCCGGACACATGAGCTGATCTGGCAGGTGGTGGTACCGAGACGGGACGCAGCTATGGTGCTGGAGGCCTACCACAATGGGGCAGGGCACTTCGGATGGAAGAAGCTGGAGTTCCTGCTGCGTGAACGGTTCTACTGGATAGGCATGAGAGGAGCCATTGAGAGGTGGTGTAGAGACTGTGGCCCGTGCAATCTAAGAAGAAGGGACCGTGCCAGCCAGAGGACTCCCCTGCAGCCCATCATCACCAGGCAGCCCCTGGAACTGGTCGCTCTGGACCATGTTAAACTGGGTCCAAGCAGAAGCGGGTATGTCTACGCCCTAACTATCGTGGATCACTACTCCCGATTCCTAGTGGTGGTCCCCGTCAAAGACTTAACAGCACAAACAGCAGCTAGAGCCTTCCAGCTGCACTTCTGCCGCCCACACGGGTACCCGGACCAAGTGCTGACGGACCAAGGACCAGCCTTTGAAGCGGAGGTCTTCCAGGAGTTCTGCAACCTGTATGGCTGCAAAAAGATAAGAACAACGCCCTATCACCCTCAAACCAATGGACTCTGCGAGAAGATGAACCAGGTGGTGATAGATCTGCTAAAAACATTGCCCCTGGAAGTCTGTGGCCTGAGAAACTGCCCGATCTGGTGGACCTGTATAAACACATCCCGGTAGGTTCCACCAACTGTACCCCGGCTTACCTAATGCGAGCAAGACCTGGTAAGCTGCCTGTTGACCTGGATATGGGAGTCCTGACACCCAAGGACACCTCGCCAGAGGCAGACTGGGATAAAGAACGGCAGCAGCAATACCGGAAAATACAGGAGAGCGTCGAGCGAAGTCTCTGTCAATCGAGAGAAAGGCAGGAGAGGACTTATAACCAACACGCTCCCTCTGTTCCCCTGGTACCTGGAGAGCAGGTCTTGAAAAGGAAAAGGCGGCTCCATAAGTTGGACGACCAGTGGGAAAAGGACCCATACACCGTACTGCCCTCAAGCCACAATAATCCAAAGGTGTACGTCATCAGCAAGGATGGAGGAGAGACCATAGCCACTGTCTCCAGAGACCACCTGAAAAAGTGCCCCAAGAAGTTGCAAAGCACGGATGAAGATCAGGAAAACCCTCAACCCGTAGAGGAAAAGGAGGAAATGATCAGCACCGTACTCGGAGACTTTCCCCGGTCCTGGACACAAGTAAACAACGCTATCGTGGTGCCCGTCCTCACCTTTCTCCAGCCAGCCCCTCAAGTGCCTATTGAAGATCAGGTAGAGCTGGAAGAGCAGCCGGCCCTGGAGGCAGAAGAGTCCACACCAGCAGCGCAGGAGGATCAACCCTCTGCTAGTAGAGAGCCTGCCGTGCCCCTAGTGAGCCAAAGAGTGAGCAGACAGCTGCCCAGCTTACCTATAACATCCCCTACACCCTGTAGTGCAGAACCAGTTAGTGAGCTCCGTAGGTCCACTAGAGTCACTAGAGGTCAGATGCCCGCTCGCTGGAGAATCTAAACTAATGCACTGTGAATTTATCTGTTTAACTGTTTATGGTTTTTGTTGTTGCCTGTTACTAATTATGTTTCTCAGTTACCCTGCAGATTTCTTTGGACTAACAGGTTATGGACACTGGATAACCGGAACAGTTTTGTAGATAGTTGCACCTTGGTGCCTCTTGCGAAGACGGCCGCGGAAGAGAAAACCTGTCTGGCGTGGCCTCCTTGCGGCCCAAAGTAGATAGCTTCAGCCTTGCAGCCACGCCCAAGGACAACGCAAGGGGTTTGCTTTGGACAGGTCCCCTACTTTGCTTAAAGCTTCACCTTGGGTGATATGGACACCCGGTTACGGAAACGCCGTGACCTCTAAAAACTAAAGCTGCTTGTAAATATGTTGTTGTATTATTGTTTGTACCCTTGTATTTGTGTTTTCTTAAAAAAAAAAAATGTGTTTAGTCCCGGAGTACTAAAATTTACTAGGGGGGAATGTGGCACCCCAGGGGTCTGGTTGCCACAGTAATAGAAAAATTATGTCTGAGAGCAAGTGGGAGGTTTCTCTGGTCAGGAGCCCTAAGCATGCAACACCGCCCGCCCAGACCTGGGAGGGGAGGAATCTGCCCTTATAAACTGGGTCTGGGGCAGGATTAGGTTAGTCAGAGCCTAGAGTGAAGTCCTAGACAGAGTCAGGGTCTGGGAGTCAGAGCCTGGAGAGGGAAAGTAAGAACCAGGAGCTCTGTAGGAACAGTAGCTGAATACCAGGGGCTGGAGCTGAGCAGAGTTCGCCCTGGTTGAAGACACTAATACCGGACACGAAGTCCGAGGCTGTGGGGACATCCAGGTCCAGCAGCAGAATCCAACCGGCAGGGGATTCCATGTCCTCTGGCCATAGAAGCCCGGAGGCACGGTCACAAGCAAGGGACCAGCAACGCCATTGTGAAGCGGAGGCTAACAGAAGGCCCCAAGTCACCGGCCATACGGGTGAGCACCACACGGTATACTCCGGGACGTGGGCTACTTCTACCCGCATAGAGCAAGGTAGCCAGGAAAGAGTGCAGATAGACGGGGAGGCCTACAACTCCACCTGGCCAGGGGGAGATCCTGCTTGCTCACAGACTGACCAGGTCTCTACTGCTAACCAGTACTCCCGGGAGGGTCTGCTTTATACCATCAGTAAAGACCCTGAACTGCACTACACGTCTCTGTGTTTCATCGCCGCACCAGCTCCATTAGTACTGGGACGCTCACACCATCACTCCCATGTTCCACACTAGCTGCCCTGAGGCAATACTTCTCCCGTGGGGAGTTATTCCATACTCGGCTGCACAAACAACATCAGCCTCAGCGGTCTGCAGCGCAGCGGCGGTCCCCACTGACCGCAATCCACGGGTGGCGTAGTCGGACAATTATTATAATACTAAAACTGCCACTGAATTGACCACCCTGGGCATGGACCGGGTCAGCGCCACGGAGACTACAACCCCCAGCGATCCGGCTCCGGGTATCCCCCGCACCGTGCATCCACAACGTAGGCCCAGGGGGCGCGTCAGTAGCATGTAAGGGTGCCACTCTCTCTCTGGTGTGACGTCTTCTCCTTTCGGGGTGTACTCTCCTTGTCACTCGATGAGGAACAGCCTCCCACGTGTAGTCCAATTTTCCCCAAGGGTGCTTCACTTTAACCAAAACTCGATTCCCCAGCTGTAATGGTGCCTCCTGCACAGGAGTTACTACAGGATGCCTTTTCCCCTGGGGCTTCTGTAAAATCTTAAGTCTCAGTGTCTCTAACCGATGTTGGTGTTTCCACACCAAAGTTGTGGTGTTTATCTTCGTACTATCTTCCTCTGGATCAAGCTCTAGCTCAGTAACCTTACGGCTCTTACGTCCAAACAGCAACGTGTAAGGCGTGTACCCTGTCGTGGCATGAACCTGGTTACTGTACACCCAGACCAGTTCTGGTACAAATTCAGGCCATTGCATCTTCCTGTGTCACGGTGTAGGGGAATGCTGATGAGGAAATAGCAGATACTGGCTGGGTGAGCAGGGAAAACTAATCTGTCCCTAGACTGGGAACCCTGAATAGCCCTGACCCCGAAGGTATCTCTGATGGTGAGAAGGTTCGGGTCTCCACCCTAAGCCCTAACTCCTTCACAAGCCCTGCACTAATTCCCCTAATCTCCCTCCTCAGAACAAAGGTACAGCAATCTCAAAGGAAAGGACTTCAGCAGCACAAACAAACAGGACTGCACAGCACGGCTTCCACGTATAGAGTGAAACTATCAGCTGCACCACCTGGTGGAAGGAGAGGCTACTTAAAGGCTAAGGGGAGTAGACTCACACAGAAACTCACATCCACCAGGACATGGCAATAGAATTGGCATTAACCCATGCAGTACAAGATGGAATTTCACAGTTTAAGTTACAGCGGCATCTAGAATAGACCGCAGATACACAGCGCTAGACAGCGTGTGACATCCTGTCATCTTCCTGTTGTCCTCCACAATTCTCAGAATGTAGATAAAGTTCTGTTGAAACGTTCAGAGTCCCCATTTCCCTGTGGGTGGTAGGGTGTAGTTCTGGAATTCTCAATGTTGTACAGTTGGTGCAATTCATCCATGACTTTTCCATGAAAACAGGCTCCTAGCTCAGAGTGAATTCTTTTTGGACACCCGTATACTCACATGAAGTCATGACAGATGGCACAGGCCGCTGACTCGGCTGTTTGATTCCCGGTAGGAGTCATGACTGCAAACTTTTTAAAATGATCCATCATCACCAGACAGTACAAACAACCATTATCGGAGCGGCTGATCATAAGATAGTCCACCATCAGCACTTCCAATGGGAAAGAAATCCTCTTCACCTATATAGATGTTCTGTGTTTAGGGGGTTTAGTCATCTCACCTTGATGGGATTTCCGGTAATCTTCTTTCACCACTCGATTTACTTGTGGCCAATACAGAAACCGTTGTAGCCACTGGAAAGTTCTCTCTGTTCTGAAGTGGGTATCACTCTCATGGGCTTCCTTCTTCACTCTGGGCTTCATTCCTTGTGAAATCATTAGCAGATTACAATGAGGCAATCTGGGCTACCACCCAGGGCCAAGGGCTCCTGGGTCCTTTGGCCATATTGTCCTCATTATAATGCTTTTTTTCACCACTGTCGGCGGTGCACATCTCCGGACAGGAAGCTTTCCTAAAGCTCAGCTGCCAGCAATTCGCAATGGTTTACTGGCATCTACAAGGCTATGTGTGTATGTACTCTTGGAATAACAAAATCTTTGGTCCTCTCCTCCACTTTTGGCTGAGGTTTAGAGGATTAATTGGAGACATAGAACCGCTGTTCTCCACTTTGGAATCCAACCCTTCAGATATATGGTATATGTGTATAGTATTGATATACCAAAAATATCAGTAATAATTAAATTAAATTCTAAAAGACATTAATCAATTTAAAATTTGTATTTATTTAGTTTAATTAAATCTTGCATGGAAGGATGAAGACGTGTTCTTAGAGAAGCCTTCAACTTTAGCAGGTGTTTCTTGCTGGTCAGGAGGCCACGGGTAGATGGTTCAAATCCTTCCATACAGGTACAGCATTGATGGTGGACATGCTGTAGTTTCTTCAGGGCGCTAGATGTGGGGGTTTTCTGTCCTCGAGATGTCTAAGGTGCCCTGGTGACAGCAGGCAAAAATGCAGCTTCCTCTGACAGCGCGAGCAGCCCTGGATAATCCACGCCGGCAGGATGATATCATCCGGCGGAAGATGGAACCTATGAGAAAGGATGTAAAACTAATGTAAGTAATGGGACTCCATATTAGAGGGTACTACTGTGGTGTCACTGTGGGAGAACGTTAGAGGAATCTCATCACACAGAGGGCAGGGATCTTTGCCAGTCATCATACATGTGACAATCCCACCACTGACAGATAACATCTGCTCCACATGACTTCTTCTCACTGACATCATACAACATGGAGATTATTGTCACACTTACCTCGCCTACTTTCCCCCTCTTCTACTTCCTCTGTTATTTCTTGTCTTCTCAGTTTTAGAAAATATTTTCTTTTCTTCTGAACTGGAGATTCTAATCAAAAAGTCAGAAAAAAATATTAATTATAAACTTCTAAAATATTTTCTTGGTATCTATATAGAGTTATGCAACTGATTAATATGCACCTGTAGCATTTCTGTGTGCCGCCATGTGGTGTCTCCAAGGAACTATGTCCCCTTATTATCATGACATTACTTGCAGCAAGCCACTGTGTTATTATATAATCAGTTAGATAATAATTCAATGCAACTTTAAAGAGGACCCGTCACTAGATCAAAAGTGTCTGAGATTCACTATTATCTTATGTCTGTTGCTTCCCCGAGTATTCTGATATTTATTTTGCTAAAATCCACCCTATGGTTGTAGAGATATGGGCATTTATATTTAGTGCTAATTTTTATGGTCTTTTCCAAGGGGGCATGGCTCACAATTTTATATTGCAGAGCAACCTAAAGACACGCCCCAGAGGATCCTGTGAGCACTGCCCTCTTGGAAAAGACGATAAAAATTAGCACTAAATGAGACCCGTAACTCAAAAAAACGGAATACTCAGGGGAGCAACGGGAATAAAGTAAGTAATTTTTGGAGCCTTCATGTGCTGATTCACATTATAATTTTGGATTATAGGCTATAATTGGATGGCCTATAAACCTGTACATACCTGACAATGAGGACGAGGATGACTCGTTGTTTTTAGCAGTGAAACACTGATTGTCTCCATTAGTTTTGGAAGAGGAAGACTCTTTCTGCCTGTTTGGTAGAAGAAAGACCAGTAAATTAAAAGTAAAAACAATAGAAAAAATTAAGAACACCTGTTTGTGAGGCCAAGTAGGACAACATAGAGGGGATACCCTGCCCAGGCCCTCAACTAGTAATATTGGCCTGAAATGAGCTGGAAATGAATGGCTGGTCACAATGATCAACTGTTATTACAGTGTTATCACAAGCCAGATGCACAGAGGGGTGGTGGATGCTGGATTTACATTTGTGTTACTCGTGTCTTGTATTTGGTTCTGAACATATATCAGAACTAAATCTCATAATAATAATAATCTACTCACATGTCTGAGTGTTTTTCACTGTTCTCTTGGGAACACTGTGGAGGTGACATAGGCTCTACATTGGTCATCATCCCGGTATTGGTGATATTTAGCTAAAACACACGGAGAAAAATAAATTGATTTATTTTTAAGCATTTTTGTAATTATAGGCTTTAGACATATTAGTAGCCACATACTTACTTTAGAAAACCTTTGATAAGATGATACAAAGTTTTTTATTTCTGGCCAGTCATTGTCCTCTCTTGTGTCTGCCTCATCTGAATTCATGTGTCTGCTACAACGAGCTACAAAGTACAAGTTTTATCAGAGATAATTAGTATAAGACCCGGTCAGACAGTCACCCTGTTATCACTAATAATGATGAGAACTTATTTTCACATAAAATGAAAGACAAGACACAAAGCAGTTTTCTGCAGATGACGAATCATTTTACTTAATGATAAAGTAGCGGGTGTCCTCATCTGACTTTAGCTCAGGAACGAACAGGGGCTTCTGACTTAGAAGGTTGTCAAAGTCTAAGTGATGCAGAAATGGATGCATTTTGATCTCATTTGCTCCTCCTGGAAAAGGAAGACAAGAAAGAAAGTGATACTGTCATTTTTAGAGAAACTGCTCCATATCGGTACAGTTTATGTTAACCTGAACTGAAGATGTAACTGAACCTCATGGACACAACCATTTGTCTGGTCACAGAGGTGTAATAAGTCATAATACTATTATAATATTACCTGTCCCAAGTCTATCTGCTGGATCTTTTCTGAGCAGCTGAGTGATGATGTCCTGAGCATCGGGTGGAGTAGAGTATTTATGATATGTCCAAATTAATTAATCTGTTATATAAAAAGCAAATATTACAGGAAATGAAACGTTTTCATTTATTTTCATAAAAAATGTCCTTAATAAGGCTAGAAATGAAACCAGAAAACCAATGAAACCAAATAACAGTGACATCACAAGCATTCAGATTATTTTACTTACCCTCAAGGACACTGCGTAAAATATCTCTTTTTAAAGTCCCTTTAAATGGTGTACGTCCAAAAAGAAATTTATGTAGGGTGATCCCTACTGACCACCAATCAACGGGCCTTCCATAGCCTTTCCTTTGGATAATTTCTGGGGCCATGTAACTAGGGGTGCCAAAAGTCTGGAAACCAACAGAAGAATGAGATGATGATCAATAAATATAATTGCGTCAAATAACATCAGTGCAAACGTTTTATAGAGAAATTGTCAGAGAAGGAGAAAGAGATGAAATCTGTAAAGTGCAAGATCTTGTAAGTAAAGCATACCTCTTCATCAAGGAACTCGCTGGTGATGTCCTCAGTTGAAGCCTTGTAGATATCTGAGCTTGGTCTCATGAGGCCGAGTTTTGAAACCCCAAAATCGGTGACCTTAATATGTCCTGTTGATGATATCAGGAGGCTGTGAAAGAAAGAAATGGTGTCAGACCCAAGTAATAACCCATAGACTGTATAAAAACAATATATTTTTTTCCCCTTTATTATACTACTGGGGTCACTTACTTGCCAGGCTTCAGGTCTCTGTGCACCACACCATAACTGTGCAGGTATTCCACAGCAAGAACCGTTTCCGCAATGTACATGCGGGCCAGGGGGACTGGTAAAGGACCCCTGCGCTTTAGAAGACTGGCACAGTCTCCTCCTATAGAAGAAAGCAAATAGGAGAGGTGAGGGTTTGTTTCAATGTATATTACACATGATGAGGGTGAATATGAAATAAGTGGAAATATTGGGACAAGATGGCCTATATAGAGATATACTGTGTAATGTAGAGCGTATACTGTATACTACATGTAGCCATCCATGTGGGCACATTATGGTCATATATAGGTGCTAGGACTAAACAGACGTGGGCTGGATATAGATACAATGGATTTGTCCTACCTGGTACATACTCCATGACCATACACAGGTGAAGTTTAGTTGGAAAAGAGCAGAACATGGAGGCCACAAAGGGACAATCGGCGAATGCTGAGATGTCCCTCTCCAGAAAGGCCAATTCAAGTCTCTTTGGCTTTTTCAGGTTCTCCTTGTCCATTGTCTTCATAGCACAAATCTGGTTTGTGTCTTTATGGCGCACTAAGTGAACAGCCCTGGAGAGGAAGAAAATCCATGATTTATTACAAATTCTTATTAACAGTCCATCTATAGACCTCATCAAATGATCTCCTGTACTAATGGTTAATACTAGATGTGAGGCCATCACTATAAATCCATGTCTAGAAATGCATAAAATAATACTCCATAAATGATTATCAATGGAGGGTCCACATCCACGTCACATCCTAACTGACCTGACAGATAGATGTGGACAGTGATGTGGACTCCTGATTTCTCTATGGGAATATTACATGGGCAGGACACCGAGGCATCATCATAAGGAGCCCTGGGAAATAAATATTATACCAAAGTAAAGCTCACCCAAAGGCTCCACTGCTGATCAGTTTGATCGGTTTATAGTCGCTCTTACAAGGATTTCTCACTGGGTTCAATGATCCTATCAAGGCCTAAAAATGAATAAGGAATGACATTAAGACCGAAAATGCAGGAGAATAAAAGCTCAAGATGCAGGAACGTCTCTCTTCTATATTATGTCCCCGCTGATTACACTGTAGAGAACGTGATACCAGCCAGACCCTCCACAGACCCCATTATATTATAAAGGGAAATCCCCCATACACATAAATCAATACTGCAGGGAAGAATAAGGGACATCACACAGAGGGGGCAGGAAGAATAACGCCATTATCACACATAATATGTCTGATCTACATGACGAACAGTGATATCCCATTGTCATATGGGATATAATATGGGATGAATAATTCACACCCGTCATCTGATGATATACAGACGTCCCTCTGATACTTACACTGGCAGATTCCTGGATGATCTCTGGTGTCTCACATATTCCACCATCAGTATTTGCCGGCACAGTTATTCCTAAAATAATGAAGAAACGTCATTTATTAAATGTCTGTATCAGCACTTAATAACCAAAAGAAAAGGAAGCAAAAAAGTCAAATATCAAAAAACGTAACAAATTTTATTGATTAATCAGAACAATTCATGATAAAAAAAATAATAAGAGAATGTCAGACACAGAGAACGCTCTCTCTTTCAAACCAAGAACAACTGATGAAAATCACTTCAAAACCTATTCATAATCATATTCATACAAGTTTGTGTCTGTTTGGAATGTAGAAGATATAGGAACAATCTGTAGTCCTCAAAATAAATAAGACAAAAAAGAGAAACCTGCACAGTCTGGGAGGGTAGGAAGCAAGACCCCGACATGTGTTTCGCATAGGCTTCTTCCAAGGGGTATTGAAGAAGTTTTGCATAGGCTTCTTCCAGGGGGTGTGGAAGAAGCCTACATGAAACGCGCATCAGGGGGTCACTCCCCACCCTCCCAGACCATGCAGGTTTCTCCTATTTATTTATACAGAGGATGAAGAATAAATCAACATATTATTTGCCGTTCTCAATAACGTAATATTTGAATGTAAAATATTAGATGATCGTTTTACCTTCTATCAGATCGGATTTTGGCCCTGGCTGACTTATCAGGGTCAGCAACATTTAGGTTTTGCCCCTCTGCGGAGTCGCCTTTTGATGTTTCCTGATGGATATAAATTATACAATTAATATAACATTTCTCAAACACTAGATTACCATATATATATATATAAAGCGGGAAGGATTAAACCTGGATTTACTTGACAAGTTCAGTATTGGACGGACAATTCACGGCCGCTCTATCAAGCAAATTTACATTAATATTTAAGGGACTTGTATCTACAACTGTTCTCTAATAACTTCTATCAGAACTGCAGCATTTACAAGGAGGAAGATTGTGATGATGGAGTTAGACAGAGGTAGAAATACAAGCTCCGCACCGCTGAGTACAGACTATCACCACCGAGGATGGAGCCACAGAGACAGGCCGCCATAGAATATCCTGTGTCTGCCTGGAGCGGAGAGGGGAAGGCCTCTACCATCATAAATCTGACCTTCTGCTATATGACTGGTAATCTGGAGAAGATCAGACAACAAGGACATGAGATGTAGAAGATGATTGATCCTTACCAGGCTCTCGAGTGAGTAGGCCGGATACTCCAGTACAAGCAGGACATTTTGGGCCAGTTGTTTAAAAAAGGCCAATTCTCCACTTTGGGATTTTTCTTCAGCCTATAAAGATGAAAATTAACAAGAAATGAAAATAATCAATAAAATTCATGAACATATATGGTATTGCCACGCTTGTTAAAGTCTGATCTGTTACGATAGGTGTTTGGTATCAATAAAAAACTGAGTTCACTTTGCAAAAAAAGGCTTTACTTAGTCCTATCAACAGAAAAATACAATGTTATGGGTCTCTGAATATAGTGACACAAAGAACCATTTCATCTCAATTGGAATTTTTTTCCCCTTGTTTCAATACAATGTATGGTAAATAGGATGGAGCCATTGAAAGGGTTAACCATAAAGGGTTAACCAATCCTATTCCCTCCTCCCCCCCCCCCACCCCGCATCCAGGACCTTCCCACCCCTAATTCAACTAACCCTTTAGATCCCACCCTCTCCTTTGTCATGTAGCCCGATTGCCCTGTTTTGACTCCAGGCTATTCTTATCTGGGTATTTGGCACAGGTTAAAATTAAACTTGTATTCCTTTATTATTTTCCATTATTATTATTATATATAATTTGTGCAGATTGTCTGCTACTTACCTGCTGTACTAATGTCCAGATGTTCTGCTGTAAATGCTCAAGATATTCTGAGCTTATACAACCTTGGTGGTATTTGGTCAGGCAATCTCTCACAAGCTCCATAACCAGCCGGTAAGTGAAGCTGAGGACGCCATCGGGTAGTGGTAGCACAAAGTCAGGTTCATAGGTGGTAAGAATCCCCTGGAGTAGTGCTAACACCTGAAGTCTGTCTGGAGGAATTCCAGACATTTCAAGTAATCCAAGCGCGGTCAGTATATGACTAGCTATATAGCTTATCACACCGACAACAATGACACCGGAATGTCAAAGTGACAACAGGAGTGTAAAGACTTGTAGAAGTAGTGATGGTTAATTGTGATGTCATAATGGAATCTTGTGTTCTAATCTTAAAGGGGCATCTTACCTTATAAGGAAGTTGCCTTGCAACACTTAAGTAGGCAACAATACAGGCTCAGCATCAGTACCAGATGCAGGCAAGGAGGAAAGCACTATGGGTGCTTTACTCTCCTGATCAGTTAGAGTCTTTTCATGTAAGATAAATTATTTATATCTGTTATACACAATAAAAATTATAGCATTTGTATCCATAAGAAATTCAGATTCCAGCGTCCAGCGTGAGCTTCCGAGCGTGAGTGTCAGAGCGTCAGAGCGTCAGAGCGTGAGCGTCCGAGTGTCAGAGCGTGAGCGTCCGAGTGTCAGAGCGTGAGCGTCCGAGTGTCAGAGCGTGAGCGTCTGAGGGCGTGAGGGTGAGCGTGTGAGAGTGAGCCGCTAAAGGCCGCCATCTTGTTCTGAAATCCCGCGTCGCTGATTGGCCGCGGCCTGACCAATCGGCGACGTGGGATTTCCTGGACAGAAAGACAGACAGACAGACAGACAGACAGACAGAAAGGCAGACAGAAAGGCAGACAGAAAGGCAGACAGAAAGGCAGACAGACGGGATAAGACAATTATATATATTAGATTACTATGAGGCTGATTCCATGGTATTACTATGAGGCTGATTCTCTGGTATCACTATGAGGCTGATTCTCTGGTATCACTATGAGGCTGATTCTCTGGTATCACTATGAGGCTGATTCTCTGGTATCACTATGAGGCTGATTCTCTGGTATCACTATGAGGCTGATTCTCTGGTATCACTATGAGGCTGATTCTCTGGTATTACTATGAGGCTGATTCTCTGGTATTACTATGAGGCTGATTCTCTGGTATTACTATGAGGCTGATTATCTGGTATTACTATGAGGCTGACTTTATGCTATTACTATGAGGCTGATTCTATGCTATTACTATGAGGCTGATTCTATGCTATTACTATGAGGCCGATTCTATGCTATTACTATGAGGCCGATTCTATGCTATTACTATGAGGCCGATTCTATGCTATTACTATGAGGCCGATTCTATGCTATTACTATGAGACCGATTCTATGCTATTACTATGAGACTGATTATGTGATATTACTATGAGACTGATTCTATGATATTACTATGTGGCTGATTCTATGATATTACTATGTGGCTGATTCTATGCTATTACTATGAGGCTGATTCTATGCTATTACTATGAGGCTTATTCTATGCTATTACTATGAAGCTGATTTTATGGTATTACATTCAGGCTGATTCTATGCTATTACTATGAGGCTGATTCTATGCTATTACTTTGAAGCTGATTCTATGGTATTACTATGAGACTGATTATATTATATTACTATGAGGCTGATTCTATGGTATTACTATGAGGCTGATTATATGATATTCCTATGAGGCTGATTCTATGGTATGTAAGGCAGCGCTCGTCATCATACTGGGGGTAACTCGCTTCGCTGCGTCAATCAATGCACACGTGCAATGTCTTTACGTTTTTCACACAGTGTTGCAGTTTATTATGGCACTTCATAAACCGCTGTTCACACACAGTTCATCTTAGTCCGCCACCGGCAGGTTTACACACATAAACAATTCATGAGCCAAGTGGCACACCGGCCCACTTGCTCCAGGGTACAGCTTACGGCAAGGAAATAAAGTAGCAATGTTCATATCACAATGTCCATATAGCACAGGGTATTACCTTTGCCGGGTTTAGCTGTCTCAGTCCGTTACTCTGCCACCACTGTGGCTCTGCGGCTTCCCAGGTAGGGCTTTCCAGCCGTCGTTCCCTCAAAGGCCACTGACATCCACACAGGATCCAGGCTCTGCCTTCCAGGACTCTTACTCAAGCCGGCTCTCCCTCAAAGGCCACTGACATCCGCACAGGATCCAGGTTCAACCTTTCAGGTACCAGGCTTCACTTCAAAGCCGCTGCCTTCCAAGGCCACTAGCATCCGCACAGGATCTAGTCTTTGACTTCAGGCTGCCAGGCCACACCCACCCACACCCACACCCACACACCCACACCCACACACCCACCCACACCCACACCCACACCCACACCCACACACACACACACACACACACACACACACACACACTGAGGCTGATTCTATGCTATTACTTTGAAGCTGATTCTATGGTATTACTATGAGGCTGATTCTATGGTATTACTATGAGGCTGATTATATGGTATTACTATGAGGCTGATTCTATGCTATTACTATGAGGCTGATTCTATGGTATTACAATCAGGCTGATTCTATGTTATTACAATCAGGCTGATTCTATGGTATTACTATGAGGCTGATTCTATGGTATTACTATGAGGCTGATTCTATGGTATTACTATGAGGCTGATTCTATGGTATTACTATGAGGCTGATTCTATGGTATTACTATGAGGCTGATTCTATGATATTACTATGAGGCTGATTATATGATATTACTATGAGGCTGATTATATGGTATTACTATGAGGCTGATTATATGATATTACTATTAGGCTGATTATATGGTATTACTATGAGGCTGATTCTATGCTATTACTATGAGGCTTATTCTATGGTATTACAATCAGGCTGATTCTATGGTATTACTATGAGGCTGACTTTATGGTATTACTATGAGGCTGATTATATGATATTACTACGAGGCTGATTATATGATATTACTATGAGGCTGATTCTATGGTATTACAATCAGGCTGATTATATGATATTACTATGAGGCTGATTCTATGACATTACTATGAGGCTGATTCGATGGTATTACTATGAGGCTGATTCTATAGTATTACTTTGAGGCTGACTTTATGGTATTACTATGAGGCTGATTATATGATATTACTATGAGGCTGATTATATGATATTACTATGAGGCTGATTATATGATATTACTATGAGGCTGATTATATGGTATTACTATGAGGCTGATTATATGATATTACTATTAGGCTGATTATATGGTATTACTATGAGGCTGATTATATGGTATTACTATGAGGCTGATTATATGGTATTACTATGAGGCTGACTTTATGGTATTACTATGAAGCTGCTTCTATGGTATTACAATCAGGCTGATTATATGATATTACTATGAGGCTGATTATATGGTATTACTATGAGGCTGATTATATGATATTACTATGAGGCTGATTATATGGTATTACTATGAGGCTGATTATATGATATTACTATGAGGCTGATTCTATAGTATTAATATGAGGCTGATTCTATGGTATTACTATGAGGCTGACTTTATGGTATTACTATGAGGCTGATTCTATGGTATTACAATCAGGCTGATTATATGACATTACTATGAGGCTGATTATATGATATTACTATGAGGCTGATTATATGATATTACTATGAGGCTGATTATATGGTATTACTATGAGGCTGATTATATGGTATTACTATGAGGCTGATTATATGATATTACTATTAGGCTGATTATATGGTATTACTATGAGGCTGATTATATGGTATAACTATGAGGCTGATTCTATGCTATTACTATGAGGCTGATTCTATGGTATTACAATCAGGCTGATTCTATGTATTACTATGAGGCTGATTATATGATATTACTATTAGGCTGATTATATGGTATTATTATGAGGCTGATTATATGGTATTACTATGAGGCTGATTTTATGATATTACTATGAGGCTGATTCTATGCTATTACAATCAGGCTGATTATATGATATTACTATGAGGCTGATTCGATGGTATTAATATGAGGCTGATTTGATGGTATTACAATAAGACTTATTTGATGTTATTACAATGAGGCTGATTTGATGGTATTACTATGAGGCTGATTATATGCTATTACTATGAGGCTGATTATATGGTATTACTATGAGGCTGATTCTATGATATTACTATGAGGCTGATTAGATGGTATTACTATGAGGCTGATTCTATAGTATTACTATGAGGCTGATTCTATGCTATTACTATGAGGCTGTCTTTATGGTATTACTATGAGGCTGATTATATGATATTACTATGAGGCTGATTATATGATATTACTATGAGGCTGATTATATGGTATTACTATGAGGCTGATTATATGATATTACTATTAGGCTGATTATATGGTATTACTATGAGGCTGATTCTATGCTATTACTATGAGGCTGATTCTATGCTATTACTATGAGGCTGATTCTATGGTATTACAATCAGGCTGATTATATAATATTACTATGAGGCTGATTATATGGTATTACTATGAGTCTGATTATATGATATTACTATGAGGCTGATTATATGGTATTACTATGAGGCTGATTATATGATATTACTATGAGGCTGATTCTATAGTATTACTATGAGGCTGATTCTATGGTATTACTATGAGGCTGACTTTATGGTATTACTATGAGGCTGATTCTATGGTATTACAATCAGGCTGATTATATGATACTACTATGAGGCTGATTATATGATATTACTATGAGGCTGATTATATGATATTACTATGAGGCTGATTATATGGTATTACTATGAGGCTGATTATATGATATTACTATTAGGCTGATTATATGGTATTACTATGAGGCTGATTATATGGTATTACTATGAGGCTGATTCTATGCTATTACTATGAGGCTGATACTATGGTATTACAATCAGGCTGATTCTATTGTATTACTATGAGGCTGATTATATGGTATTACTATGAGGCTGATTATATGATACTACTATGTGGCTGATTATATGGTATTACTATGAGGCTCATTATATGATATTACTATGAGGCTGATTATATGATATTACTATTAGGCTGATTATATGGTATTATTATGAGGCTGATTATATGGTATTACTATGAGGCTGATTATATGGTATTACTATGAGGCTGATTATATGATACTACTATGTGGCTGATTATATGATACTACTATGTGGCTGATTATATGGTATTACTATGAGGCTCATTATATGATATTACTATGAGGCTGATTATATGATATTACTATGAGGCTGATTATATGATATTACTATTAGGCTGATTATATGGTATTATTATGAGGCTGATTATATGGTATTACTATGAGGCTGATTTTATGATATTACTATGAGGCTGATTATATGGTATTACTATGAGGCTGATTATATGGTATTACTATGAGGCTGATTCTATGGTATTACTATGAGGCTGATTATATGGTATTACTATGAGGCTGATTCTATGGTATTACTATGAGGCTGATTCTATGCTATTACTATGAGGCTGATTCTATGCTATTAAAATCAGGCTGATTATATGATATTACTATGAGGCTGATTCTATGGTATTAATATGAGGCTGATTCGATGGTATTACAATAAGACTGATTTGATGGTATTACAATGAGGTTGATTTGATGGTATTACTATGAGGCTGATTATATGCTATTACTATGAGGCTGATTATATGGTATTACTATGAGGCTGATTCTATGATATTACTTTGAGGCTGATTCTATGATATTCCTATGAGGCTGATTCTATGGTATTACTATGAGGCTGATTCTATGGTATTACTATGAGGCTGACTTTATGGTATTACTATGAGGCTGATTATATGGTATTACTATGAGGCTGATTCTATGGTATTACAATCAGGCTGATTATATGGTATTACTATGAGGCTGATTATATGATATTACTATAAGGCTGATTAAATGGTATTACTATGAGGCTGATTATATGGTATTACTCTGAGGCTGATTCTATGGTATCACTATGAGACTGATTCTATGGTATCACTATGAGGCTGATTCTATGGTGTCACTATGAGGCTGATTCTATGGTATCACTATGAGGCTGATACTATGGTTTTACTATGAGGCTGATACTATGGTATTACTATGATGCTGATTATATGGTATTACTATGAGGCTGATTATATGGCATTACTATGAGGCTGATTATATGGTATTACAATCAGGCTGATTCTATGGTATTACTATGAGGCTGATTCTATGGTATTACTATGAGGCTGATTCTATGGTATTACCATGAGGCTGATTCTATGGTATTACTATGAGGCTGACTTTATGGTATTACCAAGAGGCTGATTATATGAAATTACTATTAGGCTGATTTTATGGTATTACTATGAGGCTGATTCTATGCAATTACTATGAGGATGATTCTATGGTATTACTATGAGGCTGATTATATGATTTTACAATGAGTCTGATTATATGGTATTACTATGAGGCTGATTATATGATATTACTATAAGGCTGATTATATGATATTACTATGAGTCTGATTATATGGTATTACTATGAGGCTGATTATATGATATTACTATGAGACTGATTATATGATATTACAATGAGGCTGATTATATGGTATTACTATGACACTGATTCTATGGTATCACTATAAGGCTGATTAAATGGTATTACTATGAGGCTGATTCTATGGTATCACTATGAGGCTGATTATATGCTATTACTATGAGGCTGATTATATGCTATTACTATGAGGCTGATTATATGATATTACTATGAGGCTGATTCTATGATATCACTATGAGGCTGATTCTATGGTATCACTATGAGGCTGATTATATGGTATTACTATGAGGCTGATTATATGATATTACTATGAGGCTGATTCTATGGTATTACTATGAAGCTGATTCTATGGTATTACTATGAGGCTGGCTGATTCTATGATATCACTATGAGGCTGATTATATGGTATCACTATGATGCTGATTCTATGGTATCACTATGAGGCTGATTCTATGGTATTACTATGAGGCTGATTCTATGGTATTACTATGAGGCTGATTCTATGGTATTACTATGAGGCTGATTATATGGTATTACTATGAGGCTGATTATATGGTATTACTATGAGGCTGATTATATGGTATTACTAGGAGTCTGATTCTATGGTATTAGTATGAGGCTGATTCTATGGTATTACTATGAGGCTGATTCTATGGTATTACAATCAGGCTGATTATATGGTATTACAATAAGGCTGATTCTATGCTATTACTATGAGGCTGATTCTATGGTATTACTATGAGGCTGATTCTATGATATTACTATTAGTCTGATTATATGGTATTACTATGAGTCTGATTATATGGTATTACTATGAGGCTGATTATATGGTATTACTATGAGGCTGATTATATGATATTACTATGAGGCTGATTATATGATATTACTATGACGCTGATTATATGATATTACTATGAGGCTGATTATATGGTATTACTATGAGGCTGATTATATGATATTACTATTAGGCTGATTATATGGTATTACTATGAGGCTGATTATATGGTATTCCTATGAGGCTTATTATATGGTATCACTATGAGGCTGATTCTATGGTATTACAATCAGGCTGATTATATGATATTACTATGAGGCTGATTCTATGGTATTACTATGAGGATGATTATATGGTATTACTATGAGGCTGATTATATGATATTACTATGAGGCTGATTCTATGGTATTACAATGAGGCTGATTCTATGGTATTACAATGAGGCTGATTATATGGTATTACTATGAGGCTGATTCTATGGTATTACAATCAGGCTGATTCTATGGTAATACAATCAGGCTGATTCTATGGTATTACAATCAGGCTGATTCTATGGTATTACTATGAG
The DNA here is from genome assembly GCF_046119375.1 of Phyllobates terribilis. Classification (NCBI taxonomy): domain Eukaryota; kingdom Metazoa; phylum Chordata; class Amphibia; order Anura; family Dendrobatidae; genus Phyllobates; species Phyllobates terribilis. The sequence goes on along the minus strand of NW_027362763.1, from coordinate 676,926,895 downwards.
GCTGATTCTATGGTATTACTATGAGGCTGATTATATGATATTACTATGAGGCTGATTATATGATATTACTATGAGGCTGATTATATGATATTACTATGAGGCTGATTATATGGTATTACTATGAGGCTGATTATATGATATTACTATTAGGCTGATTATATGGTATTACTATGAGGCTGATTATATGGTATTACTATGAAGCTGATTCTATGTTATTACAATCAGGCTGATTCTATGTTATTACTATGAGGCTGATTATATGGTATTACTATGAGCTGATTATATGATATTACTATGAGGCTGATTATATGGTATTACTATGAGGCTGATTATATGATATTACTATGAGGCTGATTCTATGGTATTACAATCAGGCTGATTATATGTTATTACTATGAGGCTGATTCGATGGTATTACTATGAGGCTGATTCGATGGTATTAATATGAGGCTGATTCGATGGTATTACTATGAGGCTGATTCTATAGTATTACTATGAGGCTGATTCTATGGTCTTACTATGAGGCTGACTTTATGGTATTACTATGAGGCTGATTATATGATATTACTATGAGGCTGATTATATGGTATTACTATGAGGCTGATTCTATGGTATTACAATCAGGCTGATTATGTGATATTACTATGAGGCTGATTATATGATATTACTATGAGGCTGATTATATGGTATTACTATGAGGCTGATTATATGATATTACTATTAGGCTGATTATATGGTATTACTATGAGGCTGATTATATGGTATTACTGTAAGGCTGATTATATGGTATAACTATGGGGCTGATTCTATGCTATTACAATGAGGCTGATTCTATGGTATTACATTCAGGCTGATTATATGATATTACTATGAGGCTGATTCTATGGTATTACTATGAGGCTCATTATATGGTATTACTATGAAGCTGATTACATGATATTACTATGAAGCTGATTATATGGTATTACTATGAGGCTGATTATATGATATTACTATGAGGCTGATTATATGGTATTACTATGAGGCTGATTATATGATATTACTATGAGGCTGATTCTATGGTATTACAATCAGGCTGATTATATGTTATTACTATGAGGCTGATTCGATGGTATTACTATGAGGCTGATTCGATGGTATTAATATGAGGCTGATTCGATGGTATTACTATGAGGCTGATTCTATAGTATTACTATGAGGCTGATTCTATGGTCTTACTATGAGGCTGACTTTATGGTATTACTATGAGGCTGATTATATGATATTACTATGAGGCTGATTATATGGTATTACTATGAGGCTGATTCTATGGTATTACAATCAGGCTGATTATGTGATATTACTATGAGGCTGATTATATGATATTACTATGAGGCTGATTATATGGTATTACTATGAGGCTGATTATATGATATTACTATTAGGCTGATTATATGGTATTACTATGAGGCTGATTATATGGTATTACTGTAAGGCTGATTATATGGTATAACTATGGGGCTGATTCTATGCTATTACAATGAGGCTGATTCTATGGTATTACATTCAGGCTGATTATATGATATTACTATGAGGCTGATTCTATGGTATTACTATGAGGCTCATTATATGGTATTACTATGAAGCTGATTACATGATATTACTATGAAGCTGATTATATGGTATTACTATGAGGCTGATTATATGATATTACTATGAGGCTGATTATATGGTATTACTATGAGGCTGATTATATGATATTACTATTAGGCTGATTATATGGTATTATTATGAGGCTGATTATATGGTATTACTATGAGGCTGATTTTATGATATTACTATGAGGCTGATTCTATGCTATTACAATCAGGCTGATTATATGATATTACTATGAGGCTGATTCGATGGTATTAATATGAGGCTGATTCGATGGTATTACAATAAGACTGATTTGATGTTATTACAATGAGGCTGATTTGATGGTATTACTATGAGGCTGATTATATGCTATTACTATGAGGCTGATTATATGGTATTACTATGAGGCTGATTCTATGACATTACCATGAGGCTGATTCGATGGTTTTACTATGAGTCTGATTCTATAGTATTACTTTGAGGCTGATTCTATGGTATTACTATTGGCTGACTTTATGGTATTACTATGAGGCTGATTATATGATATTACTATGAGGCTGATTATATGATATTACTATGAGGCTGATTATATGATATTACTATGAGGCTGATTATATGATATTACTATGAGTCTGATTATATGGTATTACTATGAGGCTGATTATATGATATTACTATTAGGCTGATTATATGGTATTACTATGAGGCTGATTATATGGTATTACTATGAGGCTGACTTTATGGTATTACTATGAGGCTGATTCTATGGTATTACAATCAGGCTGATTATATGATATTACTATGAGGCTGATTATATGATATTACTATGAGGCTGATTATATGATATTACTATGAGGCTGATTATATGATATTACTATGAGACTGATTATATGGTATTACTATGAGGCTGATTATATGATATTACTATTAGGCTGATTATATGGTATTACTATGAGGCTGATTCTATGGTATTACTATGAAGCTGATTATATGGTATTACTATGAGGCCGATTATATGGTATTACTATGAGGCCGATTATATGGTATCACTATGAGGCTGATTATATGGTATTACTATGAGGCTGATTCTATGCTATTACTATGAAGCTGATTCTATGGTATTACAATCAGGCTGATTATATGATATTACTATGAGGCTGATTATATGGTATTACTATGAGGCTGATTATATGGTATTACTATGAGGCTGATTATATGGTATTACTATGAGTCTGATTATATGATATTACTATGAGGCTGATTCTGTAGTATTACTATGAGGCTGATTCTATGGTATTACTATGAGGCTGACTTTATGGTATTACTATGAGGCTGATTCTATGGTATTACAATCAGGCTGATTATATGATATTACTATGAGGCTGATTATATGATATTACTATGAGGCTGATTATATGATATTACTATGAGGCTGATTATATGATATTACTATGAGGCTGATTATATGATATTACTATGAGGCTGATTATATGGTATTACTATGAGGCTGATTATATGATATTACTATTAGGCTGATTATATGGTATTACTATGAGGCTGATTATATGGTATTACTATGAGGCTGATTCTATGCTATTACTATGAGGCTGATTCTATGGTATTACAATCAGGCTGACTCTATGTATTACTATGAGGCTGATTATATGATATTACTATTAGGCTGATTATATGGTATTATTATGAGGCTGATTATATGATATTACTATGAGGCTGATTATATGATATTACTATGAGGCTGATTTTATGATATTACTATGAGGCTGATTCTATGCTATTACAATCAGGCTGATTATATGATATTACTATGAGGCTGATTCGATGGTATTAATATGAGGCTGATTCGATGGTATTACAATAAGACTGATTTGATGTTATTACAATGAGGCTGATTTGATGGTATTACTATGAGGCTGATTATATGCTATTACTATGAGGCTGATTATATGGTATTACTATGAGGCTGATTAGATGGTATTACTATGAGGCTGATTAGATGGTATTACTATGAGGCTGATTCTATAGTATTACTATGAGGCTGATTCTATGGTATTACTATGAGGCTGACTTTATGGTATTACTATGAGGCTGATTCCATGGTATTACAATCAGGCTGATTATATGATATTACTATGAGGCTGATTATATGATATTACTATGAGGCTGATTATATGGTATTACTATGAGGCTGATTATATGATATTACTATTAGGCTGATTATATGGTATTACTATGAGGCTGATTATATGGTATTACTATGAGGCTGATTCTATGCTATTACTATGAGGCTGATTCTATGGTATTACAATCAGGCTGATTCTATGGTATTACTATGAGGCTGATTATATGGTATTACTATGAGGCTGATTATATGATATTACTATGAGGCTGATTATATGATATTAAAATCAGGCTGATTATATGATATTACTATGAGGCTGACTCTATGGTATTACTATGAGGCTGATTCTATGCTATTACTATGAGGCTGATTCTATGCTATTAAAATCAGGCTGATTATATGATATTACTATGAGGCTGATTCTATGATATTACTATGAGGCTGATTAGATGGTATTACTATGAGGCTGATTCTATAGTATTACTATGAGGCTGATTCTATGGTATTACTATGAGGCTGACTTTATGGTATTACTATGAGGCTGATTCTATGGTATTACAATCAGGCTGATTATATGGTATTACTATGATGCTGATTATATGGTATTACTATGAGGCTGATTATATGGCATTACTATGAGGCTGATACTATGGTTTTACTATGAGGCTGATTATATGGTATTACTATGATGCTGATTATATGGTATTACTATGAGGCTGATTATATGGCATTACTATGAGGCTGATTATATGGTATTACAATCAGGCTGATTCTATGGTATTACTATGAGGCTGATTCTATGGTATTACTATGAGGCTGATTCTATGGTATTACCATGAGGCTGATTCTATGGTATTACTATGAGGCTGACTTTATGGTATTTCTATGAGGCTGATTATATGAAATTACTATTAGGCTGATTTTATGGTATTACTATGAGGCTGATTCTATGCTATTACTATGAGGCTGATTCTATGGTATTACTATGAGGCTGGTTATATGATATTACAATGAGTCTGATTATATGGTATTACTATGAGGCTGATTATATGATATTACTATGAGGCTGATTATATGATATTACTATGAGTCTGATTATATGGTATTACATGAGGCTGATTATATGATATTACTATGAGGCTGATTATATGATATTACAATGAGGCTGATTATATGGTATTACTATGACACTGATTCTATGGTATCACTATAAGGCTGATTAAATGGTATTACTATGAGGCTGATTCTATGGTATCACTATGAGGCTGATTATATGGTATTACTATGAGGCTGATTATATGATATTACTATGAGGCTGATTATATGGTATTACTATGAGGCTGATTATATGATATTACTATGAGGCTGATTCTATGGTATCAATATGAGGCTGATTCTATGATATCACTATGAGGCTGATTCTATAGTATCACTATGAGGCTGATTATATGGTATTACTATGAGGCTGATTATATGATATTACTATGAGGCTGATTCTATGGTATTACTATGAAGCTGATTCTATGGTATTACTATGAGGCTGATTATATGGTATTACTATGAGGCTGATTATATGGTATTACTATGAGTCTGATTCTATGGTATTACTATGAGGCTGATTCTATGGTATTAATATGAGGCTGATTCGATGGTATTACAATGAGGCTGATTATATGGTATTACTATGAGGCTGATTGTATGGTATTAGTATGAGGCTGATTCTATGCTATTACTATGAGTCTGATTCTATGGTATTACAATCAGGCTGATTATATGGTATTACAATCAGGCTGATTCTATGCTATTACTATGAGGCTGATTCTATGGTATTACTATGAGGCTGATTATATGATATTACTATGAGGCTGATTATATGATATTACTATGAGGCTGATTATATGGTATTACTATGAGGCTGATTATATGATATTACTATTAGGCTGATTATTTGGTATTACTATGAGTCTGATTATATGGTATTACTATGAGGCTGATTATATGGTATTACTATGAGGCTCATTATATGATATTACTATGAGGCAGATTATATGATATTACTATGAGGCTGATTATATGATATTACTATGAGGCTGATTATATGGTATTACTATGAGGCTGATTATATGATATTACTATTTGGCTGATTATATGGTATTACTATGAGGCTGATTATATGGTATCACTATGAGGCTGATTCTATGGTATTACAATCAGGCTGATTATATGATATTACTATGAGGCTGATTCTATGGTATTACTATGAGGCTGAATATATGGTATTACTATGAGGCTGATTATATGATATTACTATGAGGCTGATTCTATGGTATTACAATGAGGCTGATTCTATGGTATTACTATGAGGCTGATTATATGATATTACAATGAGTCTGATTATATGGTATTACTATGAGGCTGATTATATGATATTACAATGAGTCTGATTATATGGTATTACTATGAGGCTGATTATATGATATTACTATGAGGCTGATTATATGATATTACTATGAGTCTGATTATATGGTATTACTGTGAGGCTGATTATATGATATTACTATGAGGCTGATTATATGATATTACTATGAGGCTGATTATATGGTATTACTATGACACTGATTCTATGGTATCACTATAAGGCTGATTAAATGGTATTACTATGAGGCTGATTCTATGGTATCACTATGAGGCTGACTTTATGGTATTACTATGAGGCTGATTATATGATATTACTATGAGGCTGATTCTATGATATCACTATGAGGCTGATTCTATGGTATCACTATGAGGCTGATTATATGGTATTACTATGAGGCTGATTATATGATATTACTATAAGGCTGATTCTATGGTATTACTATGAAGCTGATTGTATGGTATTACTATGAGGCTGATTATATGGTATTACTATGAGGCTGATTCTATGGTATTACTATGAGGCTGATTCTATGGTATTACTATGAGGCTGATTCTATGGTATTAATATGAGGCTGATTCTATGGTATTACAATGAGGCTGATTATATGGTATTACTATGAGGCTGATTATATGGTATTACTATGAGGCTGATTCTATGGTATTACTATGAGGCTGATTCTATGGTATTAATATGAGGCTGACTTTATGGTATTACTATGAGGCTGATTATATGGTATTACTATGAGGCTGATTCTATGGTATTACTATGAGGCTGATTCTATGGTATTACTATGAGGCTGATTATATGGTATTACTATGAGGCTGATTCTATGGTATTACTATGAGGCTGATTCTATGGTATTAATATGAGGCTGATTCTATGGTATTACAATGAGGCTGATTATATGGTATTACTATGAGGCTGATTATATGGTATTACTATGAGGCTGATTCTATGGTATTACAATGAGGCTGATTATATGGTATTACAATGAGGCTGATTATATGGTATTACAATGAGGCTGATTATATGGTATTAGTATGAGGCTGATTCTATGCTATTACTACGAGGCTGATTCTATGGTATTACAATCAGGCTGATTATATGGTATTACTATGAGGCAGATTATATGGTATTAGTATGAGGCTGATTCTATGCTATTACTACGAGGTTGATTCTATGGTATTACAATCAAGCTGATTATATGGTATTACAATCAGGCTGATTCTATGCTATTACTATGAGGCTGATTCTATGGTATTACTATGAGGCTGATTATATGATATTACTATGAGGCTGATTATATGATATTACTATGAGGCTGATTATATGGTATTACTATGAGGCTGATTATATGATATTACTATGAGGCTGATTATATGGTATTACTATGAGGCTGATTCTATGTTATTACTATGAGGCTGATTATATGGTATTACTATGAGGCTGATTATATGATATTACTATGAGGCTGATTATATGATATTTCTATGAGGCTGATTCTATGGTATTACAATCAGGCTGATTATATGATATTACTATGAGGCTGATTCGATGGTATTAATATGAGGCTGATTCGATGGTATTAATATGAGGCTGATTCGATGGTATTACTATGAGGCTGATTCTATAGTATTACTATGAGGCTGATTCTATGGTATTACTATGAGGCTGACTTTATGGTATTACTATGAGGCTGATTATATGATATTACTATGAGGCTGATTATATGGTATTACTATGAGGCTGATTATATGGTATTACTATGACGCTGATTATATGATATTACTATGAGGCTGATTATATGGTATTACTATGAGGCTGATTTTATGATATTACTATGAGGCTGATTCTATGGTATTACTATGAGGCTGATTTTATGCTATTACTATGAGGCTGATTCTATGCTATTACAATCAGGCTGATTATATGGTATTACTATGAGGCTGATTCTATGGTATTACTATGAGGCTGATTCTATGGTATTAATATGAGGCTTATTCAATGGTATTACAATAAGACTGATTTGATGGTATTACAATGAGGCTGATTTGATGGTATTGCTATGAGGCTCATTATATGCTATTACTATGAGGCTGATTATATGGTATTACTATGAGGCTGATTCTATGATATTACTATGAGGCTGATTCTATGATATTACTATGAGTCTGACTATATGGTATTACTATGAGGCTGATTATATGATATTACAATGAGTCTGATTATATGGTATTACTATGAGGCTGATTATATGATATTACAATGAGTCTGATTATATGGTATTACTATGAGGCTGATTATATGATATTACTATGAGGCTGATTATATGATATTACTATGAGTCTGATTATATGGCATTACTATGAGGCTGATTATATGATATTACTATGAGGCTGATTATATGATATTACTATGAGGCTGATTATATAGTATTACTATGACACTGATACTATGGTATCACTATAAGGCTGATTAAATGGTATTACTATGAGGCTGATTCTATGGTATTACTATGAAGTTGATTATATGGTAATACAATCAGGCTGATTCTATGGTATTACAATCAGGCTGATTCTATGGTATTACTATGAGGCTGATTCTATGGTATTACAATGAGGCTGATTATATGGTATTACAATCAGGCTGATTCTATGGTATTACAATCAGGCTGATTCTATGGTATTACTATGAGGCTGATTCTATGGTATTACTATGAGGCTGATTATAAGATATTACTATGAGGCTGATTATAAGATATTACTATGAGGCTGATTATATGATAATACTATGAGGCTGATTATATGATATTACTATGAGGCTGATTATATGGTATTACTATGAGGCTGATTATATGATATTACTATTAGGCTGATTATATGGTATTACTATGAGGCTCATTCTATGCTATTACTATGAGGCTCATTCTATGCTATTACTATGAGGCTGATTCTATGGTATTACAATCAGGCTGATTCTATGTTATTACAATCAGGCTGATTCTATGTTATTCCTATGAGGCTGATTATATGGTATTACTATGAGCTGATTATATGATATTACTATGAGGCTGATTCTATGGTATTAATATGAGGCTGATTCGATGGTATTACAATAAGACTGATTTGATGGTATTGCAATGAGGCTGATTTGATGGTATTACTATGAGGCTGATTCTATGATTTTACTATGAGGCTGATTCTATGATATTACTATGAGTCTGACTATATGGTATTACTATGAGGCTGATTATATGATATTACAATGAGTCTGATTATATGGTATTACTATGAGGCTGATTATATGGTATTACTATGAGTCTGATTCTATGGTATTACTATGAGGCTGATTCTATGGTATTACAATGAGGCTGATTATATGGTATTACTATGAGGCTGATTATATGGTATTAGTATGAGGCTGATTCTATGCTATTACTACGAGGCTGATTCTATGGTATTACAATCAGGCTGATTATATGGTATTACTATGAGGCAGATTATATGGTATTAGTATGAGGCTGATTCTATGCTATTACTACGAGGTTGATTCTATGGTATTACAATCAAGCTGATTCTATGCTATTACTATGAGGCTGATTCTATGGTATTACTATGAGGCTGATCATATGATATTACTATGAGGCTGATTATATGATATTACTATGAGGCTGATTATATGGTATTACTATGAGGCTGATTATATGGTATTACTATGAGGCTGATTATATGGTATTACTATGAGGCTGATTATATGATATTACTATGAGGCTGATTATATGGTATTACTATGAGGCTGATTATATGGTATTACAATGAGGCTGATTATATGGTATTAATATGAGGCTGATTATATGGTATTACTATGAGGCTGATTATATGATATTACTATGAGGCTGATTATATGATATTACTATGAGGCTGATTATATGGTATTACTATGAGGCTGATTATATGGTATTACTATGAGGCTGATTATATGGTATTAATATGAGGCTGATTATATGGTATTACTATGAGGCTGATTATATGATATTACTATGAGGCTGATTATATGGTATTACTATGAGGCTGATTATATCATATTACTATTTGGCTGATTATATGGTATTACTGTGAGGCTGATTATATGGTATTACTATGAGGCTGATTCTATGGTATTACTATGAGGCTGATTCTATGCTATTACTATGAGGCTGATTCTATGGTATTACAATCAGGCTTAGTATATAATATTACTATGAGGCTGATTCTATGGTATTACTATGAGGCTGATTATATGGTATTACTATGACGCTGATTATATGATATTACTATGAGGCTGATTATATGGTATTACTATGAGGCTGATTATATGATATTACTATGAGGCTGATTATATGGTATTACTATGAGGCTGATTATATGATATTACTATTAGGCTGATTATATGGTATTATTATGAGACTGATTATATGGTATTACTATGAGGCTGATTTTATGATATTACTATGAGGCTGATTTTATGCTATTACTATGAGGCTGATTTTATGCTATTACTATGAGGCTGATTATATGGTATTAGTATGAGGCTGATTATATGATATTACAATGAGTCTGATTATATGGTATTACTATGAGGCTGATTCTATGGTATTACAATGAGGCTGATTATATGGTATTACTATGAGGCTGATTATATGGTATTATATGATATTACTATGAGGCTGATTATATGGTATTACTATGAGGCTGATTATATGGTATTACTATGAGGCTGATTATATGGTATTAATATGAGGCTGATTATATGGTATTACTATGAGGCTGATTATATGATATTACTATGAGGCTGATTATATCATATTACTATTTGGCTGATTATATGGTATTACTGTGAGGCTGATTATATGGTATTACTATGAGGCTGATTCTATGGTATTACTATGAGGCTGATTCTATGCTATTACTATGAGGCTGATTCTATGGTATTACAATCAGGCTTAGTATATAATATTACTATGAGGCTGATTCTATGGTATTACTATGAGGCTGATTATATGATATTACTATGAGGCTGATTATATGATATTACTATGAGGCTGATTATATGGTATTACTATGAGGCTGATTATATCATATTACTATTTGGCTGATTATATGGTATTACTGTGAGGCTGATTATATGGTATTACTATGAGGCTGATTCTATGGTATTACTATGAGGCTGATTCTATGCTATTACTATGAGGCTGATTCTATGGTATTACAATCAGGCTTAGTATATAATATTACTATGAGGCTGATTCTATGGTATTACTATGAGGCTGATTATATGGTATTACTATGACGCTGATTATATGATATTACTATGAGGCTGATTATATGGTATTACTATGAGGCTGATTATATGATATTACTATGAGGCTGATTATATGGTATTACTATGAGGCTGATTATATGATATTACTATTAGGCTGAATATATGGTATTATTATGAGACTGATTATATGGTATTACTATGAGGCTGATTTTATGATATTACTATGAGGCTGATTTTATGCTATTACTATGAGGCTGATTTTATGCTATTACTATGAGGCTGATTATATGGTATTAGTATGAGGCTGATTCTATGCTATTACTACGAGGCTGATTCTATGGTATTACAATCAGGCTGATTATATGGTATTACTATGAGGCAGATTATATGGTATTAGTATGAGGCTGATTCTATGCTATTACTACGATGTTGATTCTATGGTATTACAATCAAGCTGATTATATGGTATTACAATCAGGCTGATTCTATGCTATTACTATGAGGCTGATTCTATGGTATTACTATGAGGCTGATCATATGATATTACTATGAGGCTGATCATATGATATTACTATGAGGCTGATTATATGATATTACTATGAGGCTGATTATATGGTATTACTATGAGGCTGATTATATGGTATTACTATGAGGCTGATTATATGATATTACTATGAGGCTGATTATATGGTATTACTATGAGGCTGATTCTATGTTATTACTATGAGGCTGATTCTATGGTATTACTATGAGGCTGATTCTATGGTATTACTATGAGGCTGATTATATGATATTACTATGAGGCTGATTATATGATATTTCTATGAGGCTGATTCTATGGTATTACAATCAGGCTGATTATATGATATTACTATGAGGCTGATTTGATGGTATTACTATGAGGCTGATTCGATGGTATTAATATGAGGCTGATTCGATGGTATTACTATGAGGCTGATTCGATGGTATTAATATGAGGCTGATTCGATGGTATTACTATGAGGCTGATTCTATAGTATTACTATGAGGCTGATTCTATGGTATTACTATGAGGCTGACTTTATGGTATTACTATGAGGCTGATTATATGATATTACTATGAGGCTGATTATATGGTATTACTATGAGGCTGATTATATGGTATTACTATGAGGCTGATTATATGATATTACTATGAGGCTGATTATATGGTATTACTATGAGGCTGATTATATGGTATTACTATGAGGCTGATTATATGGTATTACTATGAGGCTGATTATATGGTATTACTATGAGGCTGATTATATGATATTACTATGAGGCTGATTATATGGTATTACTATGAGGCTGATTATATCATATTACTATTTGGCTGATTATATGGTATTACTGTGAGGCTGATTATATGGTATTACTATGAGGCTGATTCTATGGTATTACTATGAGGCTGATTCTATGCTATTACTATGAGGCTGATTCTATGGTATAACAATCAGGCTTATTATATGATATTACTATGAGGCTGATTCTATGGTATTACTATGAGGCTGATTATATGGTATTACTATGAGGCTGATTATATGGTATTACTATGAGGCTGATTATATGATATTACTATGAGGCTGATTATATGGTATTACTATGAGGCTGATTATATGATATTACTATTAGGCTGATTATATGGTATTATTATGAGACTGATTATATGGTATTACTATGAGGCTGATTTTATGATATTACTATGAGGCTGATTCTATGGTATTACTATGAGGCTGATTTTATGCTATTACTATGAGGCTGATTCTATGCTATTACAATCAGGCTGATTATATGATATTACTATGAGGCTGATTCTATGGTATTAATATGAGGCTGATTCGATGGTATTACAATAAGACTGATTTGATGGTATTACAATGAGGCTGATTTGATGGTATTACTATGAGGCTGATTATATGGTATTACTATGAGGCTGATTTGATGGTATTACTATGAGGCTGATTCTATGATATTACTATGAGGCTGATTCTATGATATTACTATGAGTCTGACTATATGGTATTACTATGAGGCTGATTATATGATATTACAATGAGTCTGATTATATGGTATTACTATGAGGCTGATTATATGATATTACAATGAGTCTGATTATATGGTATTACTATGAGGCTGATTATATGATATTACTATGAGGCTGATTATATGATATTACTATGAGTCTGATTATATGGCATTACTATGAGGCTGATTATATGATATTACTATGAGGCTGATTATATGATATTACTATGAGGCTGATTATATAGTATTACTATGACACTGATTCTATGGTATCACTATAAGGCTGATTAAATGGTATTACTATGAGGCTGATTCTATGGTATCACTATGAGGCTGACTTTATGGTATTACTATTAGGCTGATTATATGATATTACTATGAGGCTGATTATATGGTATTACTATGAGGCTGATTATATGATATTACTATGAGGCTGATTCTATGGTATTACTATGAAGCTGATTCTATGGTATTACAATGAGGCTGATTATATGATATTACTATGACACTGATTCTATGGTATCACTATAAGGCTGATTAAATGGTATTACTATGAGGCTGATTCTATGGTATCACTATGAGGCTGACTTTATGGTATTACAATGAGGCTGATTCTATGATATCACTATGAGACTGATTCTATGGTATCACTATGAGGCTGATTCTATGGTATTACTATGAGGCTGATTCTATGGTATTACTATGAGGCTGATTCTATGGTATTACTATGAGGCTGATTCTATGATATTACTATGAGGCTGATTATATGATATTACTATGAGGCTGATTCGATGGTATTACTATGAGGCTGATTCGATGGTATTAATATGAGGCTGATTCGATGGTATTACTATGAGGCTGATTCTATAGTATTACTATGAGGCTGATTCTATGGTATTACTATGAGGCTGACTTTATGGTATTACTATGAGGCTGATTATATGATATTACTAAGAGGCTGATTATATGGTATTACTATGCGGCTGATTATATGGTATTACTATGAGGCTGATTATATGGTATTACTATGAGGCTGATTATATGGTATTACTATGAGGCTGATTATATGGTATTAATATGAGGCTGATTATATGGTATTACTATGAGGCTGATTATATGATATTACTATGAGGCTGATTATATGGTATTACTATGAGGCTGATTATATCATATTACTATTTGGCTGATTATATGGTATTACTGTGAGGCTGATTATATGATATTACTATGAGGCTGATTCTATGGTATTACTATGAGGCTGATTCTATGGTATTACAATCAGGCTTATTATATGATATTACTATGAGGCTGATTCTATGGTATTACTATGAGGCTGATTATATGGTATTACTATGACGCTGATTATATGATATTACTATGAGGCTGATTATATGGTATTACTATGAGGCTGATTATATGATATTACTATGAGGCTGATTATATGGTATTACTATGAGGCTGATTATATGATATTACTATTAGGCTGATTATATGGTATTATTATGAGACTGATTATATGGTATTACTATGAGGCTGATTTTATGATATTACTATGAGGCTGATTCTATGGTATTACTATGAGGCTGATTTTATGCTATTACTATGAGGCTGATTCTATGCTATTACAATCAGGCTGATTATATGATATTACTATGAGGCTGATTCTATGGTATTAATATGAGGCTGATTCGATGGTATTACAATAAGACTGATTTGATGGTATTACAATGAGGCTGATTTGATGGTATTACTATGAGGCTGATTATATGCTATTACTATGAGGCTGATTATATGGTGTTACTATGAGGCTGATTCTATGATATTACTATGAGGCTGATTCTATGATATTACTATGAGTCTGACTATATGGTATTACTATGAGGCTGATTATATGATATTACAATGAGTCTGATTATATGGTATTACTATGAGGCTGATTATATGATATTACAATGAGTCTGATTATATGGTATTACTATGAGGCTGATTATATGATATTACTATGAGGCTGATTATGTGATATTACTATGAGTCTGATTATATGGCATTACTATGAGGCTGATTATATGATATTACTATGAGGCTGATTATATGATATTACTATGAGGCTGATTATATAGTATTACTATGACACTGATTCTATGGTATCACTATAAGGCTGATTAAATGGTATTACTATGAGGCTGATTCTATGGTATCACTATGAGGCTGACTTTATGGTATTACTATTAGGCTGATTATATGATATTACTATGAGGCTGATTCTATGATATCACTATGAGGCTGATTCTATGGTATCACTATGAGGCTGATTATATGGTATTACTATGAGGCTGATTATATGGTATTACTATGAGTCTGATTCTATGGTATTACTATGAGGCTGATTCTATGGTATTACAATGAGGCTGATTATATGGTATTACTATGAGGCTGATTATATGGTATTATATGATATTACTATGAGGCTGATTATATGGTATTACTATGAGGCTGATTATATGGTATTACTATGAGGCTGATTATATGGTATTAATATGAGGCTGATTATATGGTATTACTATGAGGCTGATTATATGATATTACTATGAGGCTGATTATATGGTATTACTATGAGGCTGATTATATCATATTACTATTTGGCTGATTATATGGTATTACTGTGAGGCTGATTATATGGTATTACTATGAGGCTGATTCTATGGTATTACTATGAGGCTGATTCTATGCTATTACTATGAGGCTGATTCTATGGTATTACAATCAGGCTTAGTATATAATATTACTATGAGGCTGATTCTATGGTATTACTATGAGGCTGATTATATGGTATTACTATGACGCTGATTATATGATATTACTATGAGGCTGATTATATGGTATTACTATGAGGCTGATTATATGATATTACTATGAGGCTGATTATATGGTATTACTATGAGGCTGATTATATGATATTACTATTAGGCTGATTATATGGTATTATTATGAGACTGATTATATGGTATTACTATGAGGCTGATTTTAAGATATTACTATGAGGCTGATTTTATGCTATTACTATGAGGCTGATTTTATGCTATTACTATGAGGCTGATTATATGGTATTAGTATGAGGCTGATTATATGATATTACAATGAGTCTGATTATATGGTATTACTATGAGGCTGATTATATGGTATTACTATGAGTCTGATTCTATGGTATTACTATGAGGCTGATTCTATGGTATTACAATGAGGCTGATTATATGGTATTACTATGAGGCTGATTATATGGTATTAGTATGACGCTGATTCTATGCTATTACTACGAGGCTGATTCTATGGTATTACAATCAGGCTGATTATATGGTATTACTATGAGGCAGATTATATGGTATTAGTATGAGGCTGATTCTATGCTATTACTACGAGGTTGATTCTATGGTATTACAATCAAGCTGATTATATGGTATTACAATCAGGCTGATTCTATGCTATTACTATGAGGCTGATTCTATGGTATTACTATGAGGCTGATCATATGATATTACTATGAGGCTGATTATATGATATTACTATGAGGCTGATTATATGGTATTACTATGAGGCTGATTATATGGTATTACTATGAGGCTGATTATATGGTATTACTATGAGGCTGATTATATGATATTACTATGAGGCTGATTATATGGTATTACTATGAGGCTGATTATATGGTATTACTATGAGGCTGATTATATGGTATTAATATGAGGCTGATTATATGGTATTACTATGAGGCTGATTATATGATATTACTATGAGGCTGATTATATGATATTACTATGAGGCTGATTATATGGTATTACTATGAGGCTGATTATATGGTATTACTATGAGGCTGATTATATGATATTACTATGAGGCTGATTATATGGTATTACTATGAGGCTGATTATATGGTATTACTATGAGGCTGATTATATGGTATTAATATGAGGCTGATTATATGGTATTACTATGAGGCTGATTATATGATATTACTATGAGGCTGATTATATGATATTACTATGAGGCTGATTATATGGTATTACTATGAGGCTGATTATATCATATTACTATTTGGCTGATTATATGGTATTACTGTGAGGCTGATTATATGGTATTACTATGAGGCTGATTCTATGGTATTACTATGAGGCTGATTCTATGCTATTACTATGAGGCTGATTCTATGGTATTACAATCAGGCTTAGTATATAATATTACTATGAGGCTGATTCTATGGTATTACTATGAGGCTGATTATATGGTATTACTATGACGCTGATTATATGATATTACTATGAGGCTGATTATATGGTATTACTATGAGGCTGATTATATGATATTACTATGAGGATTATATGGTATTACTATGAGGCTGATTATATGATATTACTATTAGGCTGAATATATGGTATTATTATGAGACTGATTATATGGTATTACTATGAGGCTGATTTTATGATATTACTATGAGGCTGATTTTATGCTATTACTATGAGGCTGATTTTATGCTATTACTATGAGGCTGATTATATGGTATTAGTATGAGGCTGATTCTATGCTATTACTACGAGGCTGATTCTATGGTATTACAATCAGGCTGATTATATGGTATTACTATGAGGCAGATTATATGGTATTAGTATGAGGCTGATTCTATGCTATTACTACGATGTTGATTCTATGGTATTACAATCAAGCTGATTATATGGTATTACAATCAGGCTGATTCTATGCTATTACTATGAGGCTGATTCTATGGTATTACTATGAGGCTGATCATATGATATTACTATGAGGCTGATCATATGATATTACTATGAGGCTGATTATATGATATTACTATGAGGCTGATTATATGGTATTACTATGAGGCTGATTATATGGTATTACTATGAGGCTGATTATATGATATTACTATGAGGCTGATTATATGGTATTACTATGAGGCTGATTCTATGTTATTACTATGAGGCTGATTCTATGGTATTACTATGAGGCTGATTCTATGGTATTACTATGAGGCTGATTATATGATATTACTATGAGGCTGATTATATGATATTTCTATGAGGCTGATTCTATGGTATTACAATCAGGCTGATTATATGATATTACTATGAGGCTGATTCGATGGTATTACTATGAGGCTGATTCGATGGTATTAATATGAGGCTGATTCGATGGTATTACTATGAGGCTGATTCGATGGTATTAATATGAGGCTGATTCGATGGTATTACTATGAGGCTGATTCTATAGTATTACTATGAGGCTGATTCTATGGTATTACTATGAGGCTGACTTTATGGTATTACTATGAGGCTGATTATATGATATTACTATGAGGCTGATTATATGGTATTACTATGAGGCTGATTATATGGTATTACTATGAGGCTGATTATATGATATTACTATGAGGCTGATTATATGGTATTACTATGAGGCTGATTATATGGTATTACTATGAGGCTGATTATATGGTATTACTATGAGGCTGATTATATGGTATTACTATGAGGCTGATTATATGATATTACTATGAGGCTGATTATATGGTATTACTATGAGGCTGATTATATCATATTACTATTTGGCTGATTATATGGTATTACTGTGAGGCTGATTATATGGTATTACTATGAGGCTGATTCTATGGTATTACTATGAGGCTGATTCTATGCTATTACTATGAGGCTGATTCTATGATATTACTATGAGTCTGACTATATGGTATTACTATGAGGCTGATTATATGATATTACAATGAGTCTGATTATACGGTATTACTATGAGGCTGATTATATGATATTACAATGAGTCTGATTATATGGTATTACTATGAGGCTGATTATATGATATTACTATGAGGCTGATTATGTGATATTACTATGAGTCTGATTATATGGCATTACTATGAGGCTGATTATATGATATTACTATGAGGCTGATTATATGATATTACTATGAGGCTGATTATATAGTATTACTATGACACTGATTCTATGGTATCACTATAAGGCTGATTAAATGGTATTACTATGAGGCTGATTCTATGGTATCACTATGAGGCTGACTTTATGGTATTACTATTAGGCTGATTATATGATATTACTATGAGGCTGATTCTATGATATCACTATGAGGCTGATTCTATGGTATCACTATGAGGCTGATTATATGGTATTACTATGAGGCTGATTATATGGTATTACTATGAGTGATTCTATGGTATTACTATGAGGCTGATTCTATGGTATTACAATGAGGCTGATTATATGGTATTACTATGAGGCTGATTATATGGTATTATATGATATTACTATGAGGCTGATTATATGGTATTACTATGAGGCTGATTATATGGTATTACTATGAGGCTGATTATATGGTATTAATATGAGGCTGATTATATGGTATTACTATGAGGCTGATTATATGATATTACTATGAGGCTGATTATATGGTATTACTATGAGGCTGATTATATCATATTACTATTTGGCTGATTATATGGTATTACTGTGAGGCTGATTATATGGTATTACTATGAGGCTGATTCTATGGTATTACTATGATGCTGATTCTATGCTATTACTATGAGGCTGATTCTATGGTATTACAATCAGGCTTAGTATATAATATTACTATGAGGCTGATTCTATGGTATTACTATGAGGCTGATTATATGGTATTACTATGAGGCTGATTATATGATATTACTATGAGGCTGATTATATGGTATTACTATGAGGCTGATTATATGATATTACTATTAGGCTGATTATATGGTATTATTATGAGACTGATTATATGGTATTACTATGAGGCTGATTTTAAGATATTACTATGAGGCTGATTTTATGCTATTACTATGAGGCTGATTTTATGCTATTACTATGAGGCTGATTATATGGTATTAGTATGAGGCTGATTATATGATATTACAATGAGTCTGATTATATGGTATTACTATGAGGCTGATTATATGGTATTACTATGAGTCTGATTCTATGGTATTACTATGAGGCTGATTCTATGGTATTACAATGAGGCTGATTATATGGTATTACTATGAGGCTGATTATATGGTATTAGTATGAGGCTGATTCTATGCTATTACTACGAGGCTGATTCTATGGTATTACAATCAGGCTGATTATATGGTATTACTATGAGGCAGATTATATGGTATTAGTATGAGGCTGATTCTATGCTATTACTACGAGGTTGATTCTATGGTATTACAATCAAGCTGATTATATGGTATTACAATCAGGCTGATTCTATGCTATTACTATGAGGCTGATTCTATGGTATTACTATGAGGCTGATCATATGATATTACTATGAGGCTGATTATATGATATTACTATGAGGCTGATTATATGGTATTACTATGAGGCTGATTATATGGTATTACTATGAGGCTGATTATATGGTATTACTATGAGGCTGATTATATGATATTACTATGAGGCTGATTATATGGTATTACTATGAGGCTGATTATATGGTATTACTATGAGGCTGATTATATGGTATTAATATGAGGCTGATTATATGGTATTACTATGAGGCTGATTATATGATATTACTATGAGTCTGATTCTATGGTATTACTATGAGGCTGATTCTATGGTATTACAATCAGGCTTATTATATGATATTACTATGAGGCTGATTCTATGGTATTACTATGAGGCTGATTATATGGTATTACTATGACGCTGATTATATGATATTACTATGAGGCTGATTATATGGTATTACTATGAGGCTGATTATATGATATTACTATGAGGCTGATTATATGGTATTACTATGAGGCTGATTATATGATATTACTATTAGGCTGATTATATGGTATTATTATGAGACTGATTATATGGTATTACTATGAGGCTGATTTTATGATATTACTATGAGGCTGATTCTATGGTATTACTATGAGGCTGATTTTATGCTATTACTATGAGGCTGATTCTATGCTATTACAATCAGGCTGATTATATGATATTACTATGAGGCTGATTCTATGGTATTAATATGAGGCTGATTCGATGGTATTACAATAAGACTGATTTGATGGTATTACAATGAGGCTGATTTGATGGTATTACTATGAGGCTGATTATATGCTATTACTATGAGGCTGATTATATGGTGTTACTATGAGGCTGATTCTATGATATTACTATGAGGCTGATTCTATGATATTACTATGAGTCTGACTATATGGTATTACTATGAGGCTGATTATATGATATTACAATGAGTCTGATTATATGGTATTACTATGAGGCTGATTATATGATATTACAATGAGTCTGATTATATGGTATTACTATGAGGCTGATTATATGATATTACTATGAGGCTGATTATGTGATATTACTATGAGTCTGATTATATGGCATTACTATGAGGCTGATTATATGATATTACTATGAGGCTGATTATATGATATTACTATGAGGCTGATTATATAGTATTACTATGACACTGATTCTATGGTATCACTATAAGGCTGATTAAATGGTATTACTATGAGGCTGATTCTATGGTATCACTATGAGGCTGACTTTATGGTATTACTATTAGGCTGATTATATGATATTACTATGAGGCTGATTCTATGATATCACTATGAGGCTGATTCTATGGTATCACTATGAGGCTGATTATATGGTATTACTATGAGGCTGATTATATGGTATTACTATGAGTCTGATTCTATGGTATTACTATGAGGCTGATTCTATGGTATTACTATGAGGCTGATTATATGGTATTATATGATATTACTATGAGGCTGATTATATGGTATTACTATGAGGCTGATTATATGGTATTACTATGAGGCTGATTATATGGTATTAATATGAGGCTGATTATATGGTATTACTATGAGGCTGATTATATGATATTACTATGAGGCTGATTATATGGTATTACTATGAGGCTGATTATATCATATTACTATTTGGCTGATTATATGGTATTACTGTGAGGCTGATTATATGGTATTACTATGAGGCTGATTCTATGGTATTACTATGAGGCTGATTCTATGCTATTACTATGAGGCTGATTCTATGGTATTACAATCAGGCTTAGTATATAATATTACTATGAGGCTGATTCTATGGTATTACTATGAGGCTGATTATATGGTATTACTATGACGCTGATTATATGATATTACTATGAGGCTGATTATATGGTATTACTATGAGGCTGATTATATGATATTACTATGAGGCTGATTATATGGTATTACTATGAGGCTGATTATATGATATTACTATTAGGCTGATTATATGGTATTATTATGAGACTGATTATATGGTATTACTATGAGGCTGATTTTAAGATATTACTATGAGGCTGATTTTATGCTATTACTATGAGGCTGATTTTATGCTATTACTATGAGGCTGATTATATGGTATTAGTATGAGGCTGATTATATGATATTACAATGAGTCTGATTATATGGTATTACTATGAGGCTGATTATATGGTATTACTATGAGTCTGATTCTATGGTATTACTATGAGGCTGATTCTATGGTATTACAATGAGGCTGATTATATGGTATTACTATGAGGCTGATTATATGGTATTAGTATGACGCTGATTCTATGCTATTACTACGAGGCTGATTCTATGGTATTACAATCAGGCTGATTATATGGTATTACTATGAGGCAGATTATATGGTATTAGTATGAGGCTGATTCTATGCTATTACTACGAGGTTGATTCTATGGTATTACAATCAAGCTGATTATATGGTATTACAATCAGGCTGATTCTATGCTATTACTATGAGGCTGATTCTATGGTATTACTATGAGGCTGATCATATGATATTACTATGAGGCTGATTATATGATATTACTATGAGGCTGATTATATGGTATTACTATGAGGCTGATTATATGGTATTACTATGAGGCTGATTATATGGTATTACTATGAGGCTGATTATATGATATTACTATGAGGCTGATTATATGGTATTACTATGAGGCTGATTATATGGTATTACTATGAGGCTGATTATATGGTATTAATATGAGGCTGATTATATGGTATTACTATGAGGCTGATTATATGATATTACTATGAGGCTGATTATATGATATTACTATGAGGCTGATTATATGGTATTACTATGAGGCTGATTATATGGTATTACTATGAGGCTGATTATATGATATTACTATGAGGCTGATTATATGGTATTACTATGAGGCTGATTATATGGTATTACTATGAGGCTGATTATATGGTATTAATATGAGGCTGATTATATGGTATTACTATGAGGCTGATTATATGATATTACTATGAGGCTGATTATATGATATTACTATGAGGCTGATTATATGGTATTACTATGAGGCTGATTATATCATATTACTATTTGGCTGATTATATGGTATTACTGTGAGGCTGATTATATGGTATTACTATGAGGCTGATTCTATGGTATTACTATGAGGCTGATTCTATGCTATTACTATGAGGCTGATTCTATGGTATTACAATCAGGCTTAGTATATAATATTACTATGAGGCTGATTCTATGGTATTACTATGAGGCTGATTATATGGTATTACTATGACGCTGATTATATGATATTACTATGAGGCTGATTATATGGTATTACTATGAGGCTGATTATATGATATTACTATGAGGATTATATGGTATTACTATGAGGCTGATTATATGATATTACTATTAGGCTGATTATATGGTATTATTATGAGACTGATTATATGGTATTACTATGAGGCTGATTTTATGATATTACTATGAGGCTGATTTTATGCTATTACTATGAGGCTGATTTTATGCTATTACTATGAGGCTGATTATATGGTATTAGTATGAGGCTGATTCTATGCTATTACTACGAGGCTGATTCTATGGTATTACAATCAGGCTGATTATATGGTATTACTATGAGGCAGATTATATGGTATTAGTATGAGGCTGATTCTATGCTATTACTACGATGTTGATTCTATGGTATTACAATCAAGCTGATTATATGGTATTACAATCAGGCTGATTCTATGCTATTACTATGAGGCTGATTCTATGGTATTACTATGAGGCTGATCATATGATATTACTATGAGGCTGATCATATGATATTACTATGAGGCTGATTATATGATATTACTATGAGGCTGATTATATGGTATTACTATGAGGCTGATTATATGGTATTACTATGAGGCTGATTATATGATATTACTATGAGGCTGATTATATGGTATTACTATGAGGCTGATTCTATGTTATTACTATGAGGCTGATTCTATGGTATTACTATGAGGCTGATTCTATGGTATTACTATGAGGCTGATTATATGATATTACTATGAGGCTGATTATATGATATTTCTATGAGGCTGATTCTATGGTATTACAATCAGGCTGATTATATGATATTACTATGAGGCTGATTCGATGGTATTACTATGAGGCTGATTCGATGGTATTAATATGAGGCTGATTCGATGGTATTACTATGAGGCTGATTCGATGGTATTAATATGAGGCTGATTCGATGGTATTACTATGAGGCTGATTCTATAGTATTACTATGAGGCTGATTCTATGGTATTACTATGAGGCTGACTTTATGGTATTACTATGAGGCTGATTATATGATATTACTATGAGGCTGATTATATGGTATTACTATGAGGCTGATTATATGGTATTACTATGAGGCTGATTATATGATATTACTATGAGGCTGATTATATGGTATTACTATGAGGCTGATTATATGGTATTACTATGAGGCTGATTATATGGTATTACTATGAGGCTGATTATATGGTATTACTATGAGGCTGATTATATGATATTACTATGAGGCTGATTATATGGTATTACTATGAGGCTGATTATATCATATTACTATTTGGCTGATTATATGGTATTACTGTGAGGCTGATTATATGGTATTACTATGAGGCTGATTCTATGGTATTACTATGAGGCTGATTCTATGCTATTACTATGAGGCTGATTCTATGATATTACTATGAGTCTGACTATATGGTATTACTATGAGGCTGATTATATGATATTACAATGAGTCTGATTATACGGTATTACTATGAGGCTGATTATATGATATTACAATGAGTCTGATTATATGGTATTACTATGAGGCTGATTATATGATATTACTATGAGCCTGATTATGTGATATTACTATGAGTCTGATTATATGGCATTACTATGAGGCTGATTATATGATATTACTATGAGGCTGATTATATGATATTACTATGAGGCTGATTATATAGTATTACTATGACACTGATTCTATGGTATCACTATAAGGCTGATTAAATGGTATTACTATGAGGCTGATTCTATGGTATCACTATGAGGCTGACTTTATGGTATTACTATTAGGCTGATTATATGATATTACTATGAGGCTGATTCTATGATATCACTATGAGGCTGATTCTATGGTATCACTATGAGGCTGATTATATGGTATTACTATGAGGCTGATTATATGGTATTACTATGAGTGATTCTATGGTATTACTATGAGGCTGATTCTATGGTATTACAATGAGGCTGATTATATGGTATTACTATGAGGCTGATTATATGGTATTATATGATATTACTATGAGGCTGATTATATGGTATTACTATGAGGCTGATTATATGGTATTACTATGAGGCTGATTATATGGTATTAATATGAGGCTGATTATATGGTATTACTATGAGGCTGATTATATGATATTACTATGAGGCTGATTATATGGTATTACTATGAGGCTGATTATATCATATTACTATTTGGCTGATTATATGGTATTACTGTGAGGCTGATTATATGGTATTACTATGAGGCTGATTCTATGGTATTACTATGATGCTGATTCTATGCTATTACTATGAGGCTGATTCTATGGTATTACAATCAGGCTTAGTATATAATATTACTATGAGGCTGATTCTATGGTATTACTATGAGGCTGATTATATGGTATTACTATGAGGCTGATTATATGATATTACTATGAGGCTGATTATATGGTATTACTATGAGGCTGATTATATGATATTACTATTAGGCTGATTATATGGTATTATTATGAGACTGATTATATGGTATTACTATGAGGCTGATTTTAAGATATTACTATGAGGCTGATTTTATGCTATTACTATGAGGCTGATTTTATGCTATTACTATGAGGCTGATTATATGGTATTAGTATGAGGCTGATTATATGATATTACAATGAGTCTGATTATATGGTATTACTATGAGGCTGATTATATGGTATTACTATGAGTCTGATTCTATGGTATTACTATGAGGCTGATTCTATGGTATTACAATGAGGCTGATTATATGGTATTACTATGAGGCTGATTATATGGTATTAGTATGAGGCTGATTCTATGCTATTACTACGAGGCTGATTCTATGGTATTACAATCAGGCTGATTATATGGTATTACTATGAGGCAGATTATATGGTATTAGTATGAGGCTGATTCTATGCTATTACTACGAGGTTGATTCTATGGTATTACAATCAAGCTGATTATATGGTATTACAATCAGGCTGATTCTATGCTATTACTATGAGGCTGATTCTATGGTATTACTATGAGGCTGATCATATGATATTACTATGAGGCTGATTATATGATATTACTATGAGGCTGATTATATGGTATTACTATGAGGCTGATTATATGGTATTACTATGAGGCTGATTATATGGTATTACTATGAGGCTGATTATATGATATTACTATGAGGCTGATTATATGGTATTACTATGAGGCTGATTATATGGTATTACTATGAGGCTGATTATATGGTATTAATATGAGGCTGATTATATGGTATTACTATGAGGCTGATTATATGATATTACTATGAGTCTGATTCTATGGTATTACTATGAGGCTGATTCTACAGTATTAATATGAGGCTGATTCGATGGTATTACAATGAGGCTGATTATATGGTATTACTATGAGGCTGATTATATGGTATTAGTATGAGGCTGATTCTATGCTATTACTACGAGGCTGATTCTATGGTATTACAATCAGGATGATTCCATGCTATTACTATGAGGCTGATTCTATGGTATTACTATGAGGCTGATTATATGATATTACTATGAGGCTGATTATATGATATTACTATGAGGCTGATTATATGGTATTACTATGAGGCTGATTATATGGTATTACTATGAGGCTGACTATATGATATTACTATGAGGCTGATTATATGGTATTACTATGAGGCTGATTATATGGTATTAATATGAGGCTGATTATATGGTATTACTATGAGGCTGATTATATGATATTACTATGAGTCTGATTATATGGTATTACTATGAGGCTGATTATATGGTATTACTATGAGGCTGATTATATCATATTACTATTTGGCTGATTATATGGTATTACTATGAGGCTGATTATATGGTATTACTATGAGGCTGATTCTATGGTATTAATATGAGGCTGATTCGATGGTATTACAATAAGACTGATTTGATGGCATTACAATGAGGCTGATTTGATGGTATTACTATGAGGCTGATTATATGCTATTACTATGAGGCTGATTCTATGGTATTACAATCAGGCTTATTATATGATATTACTATGAGGCTGATTCTATGGTATTACTATGAGGCTGATTATATGGTATTACTATGAAGCTGATTATATGATATTACTATGAGGCTGATTATATGGTATTACTATGAGGCTGATTATATGATATTACTATGAGGCTGATTATATGGTATTACTATGAGGCTGATTATATGGTATTACTATGAGGCTGATTATATGGTATTAATATGAGGCTGATTATATGGTATTACTATGAGGCTGATTATATGATATTACTATGAGGCTGATTATATGGTATTACTATGAGGCTGATTATATCATATTACTATTTGGCTGATTATATGGTATTACTATGAGGCTGATTCTATGGTATTACTATGAGGCTGATTCTATGCTATTACTATGAGGCTGATTCTATGGTATTACAATCAGGCTTATTATATGATATTACTATGAGGCTGATTCTATGGTATTACTATGAGGCTGATTATATGGTATTACTATGAAGCTGATTATATGATATTACTATGAGGCTGATTATATGGTATTACTATGAGGCTGATTATATGGTATTACTATGAGGCTGATTATATGATATTACTATGAGGCTGATTATATGGTATTACTATGAGGCTGATTATATGGTATTACTATGAGGCTGATTATATGGTATTAATATGAGGCTGATTATATGGTATTACTATGAGGCTGATTATATGATATTACTATGAGGCTGATTATATGGTATTACTATGAGGCTGATTCTATGGTATTACTATGAGGCTGATTCTATGCTATTACTATGAGGCTGATTCTATGGTATTACAATCAGGCTTAGTATATAATATTACTATGAGGCTGATTCTATGGTATTACTATGAGGCTGATTATATGGTATTACTATGACGCTGATTATATGATATTACTATGAGGCTGATTATATGGTATTACTATGAGGCTGATTATATGATATTACTATGAGGCTGATTATATGGTATTACTATGAGGCTGATTATATGATATTACTATTAGGCTGAATATATGGTATTATTATGAGACTGATTATATGGTATTACTATGAGGCTGATTTTATGATATTACTATGAGGCTGATTTTATGCTATTACTATGAGGCTGATTTTATGCTATTACTATGAGGCTGATTATATGGTATTAGTATGAGGCTGATTCTATGCTATTACTACGAGGCTGATTCTATGGTATTACAATCAGGCTGATTATATGGTATTACTATGAGGCAGATTATATGGTATTAGTATGAGGCTGATTCTATGCTATTACTACGATGTTGATTCTATGGTATTACAATCAAGCTGATTATATGGTATTACAATCAGGCTGATTCTATGCTATTACTATGAGGCTGATTCTATGGTATTACTATGAGGCTGATCATATGATATTACTATGAGGCTGATCATATGATATTACTATGAGGCTGATTATATGATATTACTATGAGGCTGATTATATGGTATTACTATGAGGCTGATTATATGGTATTACTATGAGGCTGATTATATGATATTACTATGAGGCTGATTATATGGTATTACTATGAGGCTGATTCTATGTTATTACTATGAGGCTGATTCTATGGTATTACTATGAGGCTGATTCTATGGTATTACTATGAGGCTGATTATATGATATTACTATGAGGCTGATTATATGATATTTCTATGAGGCTGATTCTATGGTATTACAATCAGGCTGATTATATGATATTACTATGAGGCTGATTCGATGGTATTACTATGAGGCTGATTCGATGGTATTAATATGAGGCTGATTCGATGGTATTACTATGAGGCTGATTCGATGGTATTAATATGAGGCTGATTCGATGGTATTACAATAAGACTGATTCTATGGTATTACAATCAGGCTGATTATATGATATTACTATGAGGCTGATTATATGCTATTACTATGAGGCTGATTATATGGTGTTACTATGAGGCTGATTCTATGATATTACTATGAGGCTGATTCTATGATATTACTATGAGTCTGACTATATGGTATTACTATGAGGCTGATTATATGATATTACAATGAGTCTGATTATATGGTATTACTATGAGGCTGATTATATGATATTACAATGAGTCTGATTATATGGTATTACTATGAGGCTGATTATATGATATTACTATGAGGCTGATTATGTGATATTACTATGAGTCTGATTATATGGCATTACTATGAGGCTGATTATATGATATTACTATGAGGCTGATTATATGATATTACTATGAGGCTGATTATATAGTATTACTATGACACTGATTCTATGGTATCACTATAAGGCTGATTAAATGGTATTACTATGAGGCTGATTCTATGGTATCACTATGAGGCTGACTTTATGGTATTACTATTAGGCTGATTATATGATATTACTATGAGGCTGATTCTATGATATCACTATGAGGCTGATTCTATGGTATCACTATGAGGCTGATTATATGGTATTACTATGAGGCTGATTATATGATATTACTATGAGGCTGATTCTATGGTATTACTATGAAGCTGATTCTATGGTAATACTATGAGGCTGGCTGATTCTATGATATCACTATGAGGCTGATTCTATGGTATCACTATGAGGCTGATTATATGGTATTACTATGAGGCTGATTATATGATATTACTATGAGGCTGATTCTATGGTATTACTATGAAGCTGATTCTATGGTATCACTATGAGGCTGATTCTATGGTATCACTATGAGGCTGATTATATGGTATTACTATGAGGCTGATTCTATGGTATTACTATGAGGCTGATTCTATGGTATTACTATGAGGCTGATTATATGGTATCACTATGAGGCTGATTATATGGTATTACTATGAGGCTGATTCTATGGTATTAATATGAGGCTGATTATATGGTATTACTATGAGGCTGATTCGATGGTAATACTATGAGGCTGGCTGATTCTATGATATCACTATGAGACTGATTCTATGGTATCACTATGAGGCTGATTCTATGGTATCACTATGAGGCTGATTCTATGGTATTACTATGAGGCTGATTTTATGCTATTACTATGAGGCTGATTCTATGCTATTACAATCAGGCTGATTATATGATATTACTATGAGGCTGATTCTATGGTATTAATATGAGGCTGATTCGATGGTATTACAATAAGACTGATTTGATGGTATTACAATGAGGCTGATTATATGGTATTACTATGAGGCTGATTCTATGGTATTACTATGAGGCTGATTCTATGCTATTACTATGAGGCTGATTCTATGGTATTACAATCAGGCTTATTATATGATATTACTATGAGGCTGATTCTATGGTATTACTATGAGGCTGATTATATGGTATTACTATGAAGCTGATTATATGATATTACTATGAGGCTGATTATATGGTATTACTATGAGGCTGATTATATGATATTACTATGAGGCTGATTATATGGTATTACTATGAGGCTGATTATATGATATTACTATTAGGCTGATTATATGGTATTATTATGAGACTGATTATATGGTATTACTATGAGGCTGATTTTATGATATTACTATGAGGCTGATTCTATGGTATTACTATGAGGCTGATTTTATGCTATTACTATGAGGCTGATTCTATGCTATTACAATCAGGCTGATTATATGATATTACTATGAGGCTGATTCTATGGTATTAATATGAGGCTGATTCGATGGTATTACAATAAGACTGATTTGATGGTATTACAATGAGGCTGATTTGATGGTATTACTATGAGGCTGATTATATGCTATTACTATGAGGCTGATTATATGGTATTACTATGAGGATGATTCTATGATATTACTATGAGGCTGATTCTATGATATTACTATGAGTCTGATTATATGGTATTACTATGAGGCTGATTATATGATATTACAATGAGTCTGATTATATGGTATTACTATGAGGCTGATTATATGGTATTACTATGCGGCTGATTATATGATATTACTATGAGGCTGATTCTATGGTATTACTATGAAGCTGATTCTATGGTATCACTATGAGGCTGATTCTATGGTATCACTATGAGGCTGATTATATGGTATTACTATGAGGCTGATTCTATGGTATTACTATGAGGCTGATTATATGGTATCACTATGAGGCTGATTATATGGTATTACTATGAGGCTGATTCTATGGTATTAATATGAGGCTGATTATATGGTATTACTATGAGGCTGATTCGATGGTAATACTATGAGGCTGGCTGATTCTATGATATCACTATGAGACTGATTCTATGGTATCACTATGAGGCTGATTCTATGGTATCACTATGAGGCTGATTATATGGTATTACTATGAGGCTGATTCTATGGTATTAATATGAGGCTGATTCTATGGTATTACTATGAGGCTGATTATATGGTATTACTATGAGGCTGATTATATGGTATTACTATGAGGCTGATTCTATGGTATTACTATGAGTCTGATTCTATGGTATTAATATGAGGCTGATTCGATGGTAATACAATCAGTCTGATTATATGGTATTACAATCAGGCTGATTCTATGTTATTACTATGAGGCTGATTATATGGTATTACTATGAGGCTGATTATATGATATTACTATGAGGCTGATTATATGGTATTACTATGAGGCTGATTATATGATATTACTATGAGGCTGATTCTATGGTATTACAACCAGGCTGATTATATGATATTACTATGAGGCTGATTCGATGGTATTACTATGAGGCTGATTCGATGGTAATAATATGAGGCTGATTCGATGGTATTACTATGAGGCTGATTATATGGTATTACTATGAGGCTGATTCTATGGTATTACTATGAGGCTGATTATATGATATTACTATGAGGCTGATTATATGGTATTACTATGAGGCTGATTATATGGTATTACTCTGAGGCTGATTATATGATATTACTATGAGGCTGATTATATGGTATTACTATGAGGCTGATTATATGGTATTACTATGAGGCTGATTATATAGTATTAATATGAGGCTGATTATATGGTATTACTATGAGGCTGATTATATGATATTACTATGAGGCTGATTATATGGTATTACTATGAGGCTGATTATATCGTATTACTATGAGGCTGATTATATGGTATTACTATGAGGCTGATTATATGGTATTACTATGAGGCTGATTATATGGTATTACTATGAGGCTGATTCTATGGTATTACTATGAGGCTGATTCTATGCTATTACTATGCGGCTGATTCTATGGTATTACAATCAGGCTTATTATATGATATTACTATGAGGCTGATTCTATGGTATTACTATGTGTCTGATTATATGGTATTACTATGAGGCTGATTATATGATATTACTATGAGGCTGATTATATGGTATTATTATGAGGCTGATTATATGATATTACTATTAGGCTGATTATATGGTATTATTATGAGACTGATTGTATGGTATTACTATGAGGCTGATTTTATGATATTACTATGAGGCTGATTCTATGGTATTACTATGAGGCTGATTTTATGCTATTACTATGAGGCTGATTCTATGCTATTACAATCAGGCTGATTATATGATATTACTATGAGGCTGATTCTATGGTATTAATATGAGGCTGATTCGATGGTATTACAATAAGACTGATTTGATGGTATTACAATGAGGCTGATTTGATGGTATTACTATGAGGCTGATTATATGCTATTACTATGAGGCTGATTATATGGTATTACTATGAGGCTGATTCTATGATATTAAAAAAAAGACCCTAAAAAATATCTTTAATAGTTTCTTTTATAAAAAGATACTCAATGGTACCTATGGAACAAAGTGTACACACAAAGACAAAAAATATTTTGATATACTTGAATTATCATACAAAGGGAGGGATATAAGACGAAAGATCCGAAATTGCCCAAAATACCCTAGTAGTAGATAATAGCCCACATAAAGGCCAAGTATTCAATTCACCCCAGGGGTTCAACTAATGTCCCCACTAATCAGTGGGTAAAGATAAACTCTCCCTATATCCCCATGCACTCAAAAGTGAAAAATATATCAAAATAAAAATGAATAAATAACAAGGCGTCAGATACAATAACAAGATGCAAGTCACATACAGTATCAAAAAATGGATTAGGTGTAAGATAGCCCCTTATATATAGTAATTGACTATCCCAACAAAGACTTAACGAACTATCGCCCGCAAAATGCCAATCACACACAGTATCAAAAAATGGACTCAATTGAAAATAGCCCGTTACACGTAGCAATCACATATACAAAAATGGGCTCAGTAAACCAATGTCCGTTTTTTGAGATATCAGCTAGTACTTGTTAAACCTATAGCTAATGGGACCTCAAGTAGCTTGGGACCTTGAAAGAAATGATCAATTAGGGGTCACAATGAAATGACCCAAGCAAAAATCACTAATGAAAGGTTTATCAGTGAATGTCTCAAGATGTAATAATCCCTCAGAAAAAAAATCAAAAAAATGATCAAAAGAAAAAGAAAACAAAATATAAAAAATAATATCCCAGGAGTCATAAATTATCCTCAGAAAAACATAACAAAATGTCCATTATTAATGTCCCAGCATCCGTAGTTATATAGCATATCCTGTAAAGGAGGTTTAAATAGATGGACTAATACTTAAGTACATTTCTTATGAGATGTCAAATGATAAATTTCAAACAGTACAAATATCCAATTGAAATCGTCCCTCAGAAAAAAAGTACTGTCCAAAAATAAGCAATTGTGCAGCAATAATCTTCAAAAAGAAAGTCCATAGATGACGTCCCAGTATCCGCAATTATGCGGCGTATCCTGGCCGGATGAATAAATAAACGAACTCATATACCATGCATTTCTTCTGAGATGACAAATGATATCTTCCAGACAATACATGTGTAAAATTCCTATAGTCCCTCAGAGAAAGTATATAAAGAAAAAGAAATACTGTTCTAGCATCAATAATTTATGCAAACAGTTATCCTCGCAAAAAATAACAAAATGTCCACTATTGACATCCCAGGAACTGTAGTTATGTAGTATATCCAAAAATAGCTGTAAAAATAAACAAATGGACTTATCTTAAGCGCATTTCTTCTGAGATGACAACTACTAAATACCAGGCGATGTTCCTAGAGGGACCATGAAGATCATCCAACCAAAAAAGACCAATGGATTCCAATAGAGGCTTTTTAGCCTTCCAATAGAGGCTTTTCAGCAAGTACGCCCCTTCAGATTTATCCAGAGAAAATCCATCAATAAATGTCCCAAGGAAGTATACCAGATATGAGGTCCCATTGACCTAGTCCCAGTCCCTACGCGTTTCACCCCCTCCTCAATACGGGGCTCATCAGGGGACAGACAGTGTCAGAGGAGAAAGCCCATAGTAGGTGCACAGCAAATGTGTGCTTCCATGGTTCAAAAGCCGTATATAGACTAATACACATGGTCTCTCTATATATATATACCTCCCTTAATTGGTGCCCATATAAAATCAGGCAAGACACCTGCAGTTAATAGCGCGGTTCCCTTACCTCCTGAAGCGCAAGCAGCGTTTCACGATACCCTCCATACGCAGTTCAGTGTCATTTCCGGGAGTTACGCAAAACGCAACTTCCGGTTACGCAGACACCGGAGGAAAAACCAAGGGGACCACGCAAAGTCCGTTCCTTACTAAACCGGATGTGACGAATAACTCAAAAAACAGCTGCGTAGATAGCGCAATTCACAAAAAGAGGTACTCAAACTACGTACCAATTATTCGTACTGCAGCCTTTTATAACCTACGATATTAAAGGGCACACAATCTGTAAAAGAGAACAATAGCAAACCCACGCACCAGTGACAATTCTCATACTTATGGGTATTGCATTCTAGATGACTCATAATTATATTAGCATCAATAACCAAACAAAATACAATATGGAAAACAAAGAAAGGGGGGAGGAATAAATAATAAAAAGACAACACTGATATACTCACAAACATAACCAAAAAAGAAAAAGCTTATAGTCCATAAACTTGTTGATGACAACAGTGTCCCAAATTCACAATGTATATTATAAATACATTGGAAAATAATTAACAAGCTAAAATTAATTAAGAAGGCTGATAATGGTTTTGTCAGTAAGGGTAATAGAGAAAAAAACATACAAAGGCTAGATGAAGCTAGAAAAATTCAATTGTTCATTAATACCTCCAGGGGCTAGGGACTCAAGCCAAAAGATCCACCTCGCCTCTCGCTGTAAAATTTTGCGATCCCAATCACCTTGACGAATTGGCATATTGATCATTTCTTTCAAGGTCCCAAGCTACTTGAGGTCCCATTAGCTATAGGTTTAACAAGTACTAGCTGATATCTCAAAAAACGGACATTGGTTTACTGAGCCCATTTTTGTATATGTGATTGCTACGTGTAACGGGCTATTTTCAATTGAGTCCATTTTTTGATACTGTGTGTGATTGGCATTTTGCGGGCGATAGTTCGTTAAGTCTTTGTTGGGATAGTCGATTACTATATATAAGGGGCTATCTTACACCTAATCCATTTTTTGATACTGTATGTGACTTGCATCTTGTTATTGTATCTGACGCCTTGTTATTTATTCATTTTTATTTTGATATATTTTTCACTTTTGAGTGCATGGGGATATAGGGAGAGTTTATCTTTACCCACTGATTAGTGGGGACATTAGTTGAACCCCTGGGGTGAATTGAATACTTGGCCTTTATGTGGGCTATTATCTACTACTAGGGTATTTTGGGCAATTTCGGATCTTTCGTCTTATATCCCTCCCTTTGTATGATAATTCAAGTATATCAAAATATTTTTTGTCTTTGTGTGTACACTTTGTTCCATAGGTACCATTGAGTATCTTTTTATAAAAGAAACTATTAAAGATATTTTTTAGGGTCTTTTTTTTGGTTTTTTTTGTTTAGTTTTGTACCCTGGTTTTCCGACTTTTGTTGGTTTTTGTTGGTTTGTTTATCCCAAGTATTATGGCTGGGTTTTTGTCGGGGCCTTTAAATACTAATAGATGGCTGGATGAGGCAAGAGAAGTTTTTTCAGGGGCTGATTGTAAGGATTCATCCTCAACTGAACCTAATATTAAGAATGTGTTTTCAGATCTGTTGGATGTATACAAAGAGAATATAAAATCTTGGTGGGAAGTACAATCCCTGGAAAACTATATCAAGCAAGGGATAGTACCAAGAGGTTTAAGGATCAATTTGTTACCAGCTATTAGGAGCAGGTCAGCCTTACTTTTATCTAAATGGGAGAAGGAGGCTACAGCCTCGTCTTTGAGATTTATGCAGATTCTATTGGAGGAAGAGAAGATTACTTTTGAGAAATCCGTGGTCACTCTTAAGGAACATATTGATAGGGCTCTTAACTTTAAATCAGCATCAGAATTTTCCACTAGAGAAGAAGCATTGAAAGTTGCGGTAGATAAATACCAACTTATTCTCAAAGATAGGAAACATAAACGCTTTACTAGGGATCTTATTGATTTTAGAGAGAAACGGGCCTACCCAGCTCTTAATAGTAAATCAGGTATAGTGACGGATATTTCCTCATCAGACCTAGAGTCATCAGATACTGAACGCATCTCTAGGGACTATTCTAGTTTTCATAATAGATCAAGGGGACGGGGTAGAAAGAGTTCTTATAAGAGATGGCAAAACAGAGGTCCTCCTGGTCAGGGACCACCCCCCCCCACACCTTTGTCTATGGCTTCACCCTCCACCTCGTCTTCTTCCTCTTCTTTTTTAGAGAACAGGGATGCAAGATACCATTTACGAGAAAGGATGGTCAATTACAATCGGTAGTTAGTTTTGAACCACGGTTTGCCCTACATGCTGACTCTGATAGGAGCATTTTAAATTTGTCCTCACGTACCCTTACAGTTATGGAGAAAAGGGTATTGGGTGCTGGACTATCATTTGTTCCTACGACCCGTTTCGATCCCTTTTTGTGGGTCAAGGATATTGAACTATTTCTTAGAAAATTGAGGTGGAAGAAGTTCTTTTGCCATAATGATAGACATAGATGCCAAGAACTTGGTATCTCCCTGGATGAACTTAAAGATGTTCATCTTTTGACAGAATTGGCAGAGGAGGGCAGTCGCGGAGTGGGTGAAGGTCCGTTCTCAGATTTGAGATTGAACAGTAAAAAAATGCCACCTATGGGGGAGATTAGCAGTATAGACATTTTTTCCTCACTGGTCACAGAGGAGATAAAGAAAATTAATCCAAGATCACATAGAGTGAAGTCCAATCTCACCTTTGAGGAGCGAAGAGCACTACAGGCCTTGAGTAGTGATACCTCCCTTGTCATTAAACCATCAGACAAGGGAGGGAATGTAGTGCTCTTAGACTGTGATCAGTATATTGCCATGTGTGTCGATATCCTTTCAGACACCATGACTTATAAGATACTGCAAGGTGATCCTACTCATGTTTATACCAAAGCTTTATCTGCTATTCTACAACAAGCCAGACGAGACTGCCTTATTTCATTAAGCGAGTTGAATTTTCTTCTTCCTAAATTCCCTACGACTGCGACTTTCTATGCCCTCCCTAAAGTCCATAAGGGTTTTCCTCCATTAAAAGGAAGACCCATTGTTTCTGGTGTAGATGCATTGAGTCAGAACTCGAGT
The DNA here is from genome assembly GCF_046119375.1 of Phyllobates terribilis. Taxonomy (NCBI): domain Eukaryota; kingdom Metazoa; phylum Chordata; class Amphibia; order Anura; family Dendrobatidae; genus Phyllobates; species Phyllobates terribilis. The sequence goes on along the minus strand of NW_027362763.1, from coordinate 676,887,965 downwards.
ATATACCTTGACCAGATCCTTAGACCTTTTGTCACGGCCCTTCCTTCCTTCCTCAGGGATACCACAGATCTGCTAACTAAATTGGATGGCATCATAGTTGATCCAGGGACTATTCTTGCCTCAATTGATGTGGAGGCGTTGTACTCCAGTATACATCATACGGCAGGCATATCAGCGGTTGACTTTTTTCTTAAAACAAGGGGCAATCATCTTTTCCCGCATAATGGGTTTATCCTTGAATTATTGAAATACGTGCTGACTCACAATTTTTTTCTTTTTCAGGGTAAATTCTACCACCAGCTCAGGGGCACAGCAATGGGGAGCCCTTGTGCCCCCACTTATGCTAATTTGCTCCTGGGTTGGTGGGAGGACAATGTAGTTTTCGGGGACGGGGATGTCATCGGTGGCCCATATATTCAATTTTGGGGTCGTTATATTGATGACATCCTCGTCCTCTGGACGGGTGATGAGGCGTCTTTCATTGGCTTTATACAACGTCTAAATGTCAATGAATTGGGCCTAAAATTTACATATGAAATAGGTGGTAAAAAACTGGCCTTTCTGGATGTCTTGTTATCAATTGATGACGCGGGTTCTCTGAAGTCATCGATTTTTAGAAAACCGACCGCGGCTAATAGTCTTCTAAATTGGGGAAGCTATCACCCTAAACCATTAAAACGGGGGATCCCGAAGGGTCAGTTTTTAAGATTAAGGAGAAATTGCTCATCTACCTCTGATTTTTTGACAAAAGCTAGGGACTTAAAGAGTCGTTTTATTGATCGTGACTATCCGAGCAGGGTAGTAAATAAAGCATTTACACATGCCCTACAACAGGATAGGTCTACATTACTTGTAGCTCGTGAACGATCTGAAGAGACTTCATTAACCAGACTGATAGGGACTTTTGATGACCAACATCCAAAAATCATGACAATCCTGAGGAAATATTGGGGCATCCTAAAGGTAGATCCTGATATTGCTAAGTGTATTGCAGATTTTCCATCTGTCACCTTTAGGAGAGGTAGATCCGTCAAAGACCAATTGGTACATAGTCACTTTGTACCTCCGAGGAAGGAGGGTACCTGGCTGGACAGAAGGTCTATTGGGACTTTTAGATGTGGGAAATGCTCTTTTTGCCGACATATATCTGTCTCTGATACCTTTATGAGTTCTGTCACCAAACGTATTTATAGGAATAAATCTTTTGCCAACTGTAAAAGTATGGGTGTAGTATATATTTGCACCTGTACTTGTCCTAAAGATTATGTAGGGAAAACTAGGAGACAATTTAAGGTCCGCATAGGAGAGCATTTGGGGGATATCCGTAACAACAGGGATACACCCCTAGCTAAACACATTAATTTACATCACGGAGGTGATTTAAATGCTTTTACGTTTCGTTCAATAGAAGTCGTAGATATGCCAATTCGTCAAGGTGATTGGGATCGCAAAATTTTACAGCGAGAGGCGAGGTGGATCTTTTGGCTTGAGTCCCTAGCCCCTGGAGGTATTAATGAACAATTGAATTTTTCTAGCTTCATCTAGCCTTTGTATGTTTTTTTCTCTATTACCCTTACTGACAAAACCATTATCAGCCTTCTTAATTAATTTTAGCTTGTTAATTATTTTCCAATGTATTTATAATATACATTGTGAATTTGGGACACTGTTGTCATCAACAAGTTTATGGACTATAAGCTTTTTCTTTTTTGGTTATGTTTGTGAGTATATCAGTGTTGTCTTTTTATTATTTATTCCTCCCCCCTTTCTTTGTTTTCCATATTGTATTTTGTTTGGTTATTGATGCTAATATAATTATGAGTCATCTAGAATGCAATACCCATAAGTATGAGAATTGTCACTGGTGCGTGGGTTTGCTATTGTTCTCTTTTACAGATTGTGTGCCCTTTAATATCGTAGGTTATAAAAGGCTGCAGTACGAATAATTGGTACGTAGTTTGAGTACCTCTTTTTGTGAATTGCGCTATCTACGCAGCTGTTTTTTGAGTTATTCGTCACATCCGGTTTAGTAAGGAACGGACTTTGCGTGGTCCCCTTGGTTTTTCCTCCGGTGTCTGCGTAACCGGAAGTTGCGTTTTGCGTAACTCCCGGAAATGACACTGAACTGCGTATGGAGGGTATCGTGAAACGCTGCTTGCGCTTCAGGAGGTAAGGGAACCGCGCTATTAACTGCAGGTGTCTTGCCTGATTTTATATGGGCACCAATTAAGGGAGGTATATATATAGAGAGACCATGTGTATTAGTCTATATACGGCTTTTGAACCATGGAAGCACACATTTGCTGTGCACCTACTATGGGCTTTCTCCTCTGACACTGTCTGTCCCCTGATGAGCCCCGTATTGAGGAGGGGGTGAAACGCGTAGGGACTGGGACTAGGTCAATGGGACCTCATATCTGGTATACTTCCTTGGGACATTTATTGATGGATTTTCTCTGGATAAATCTGAAGGGGCGTACTTGCTGAAAAGCCTCTATCGGAAGGCTAAAAAGCCTCTATTGGAATCCATTGGTCTTTTTTGGTTGGATGATCTTCATGGTCCCTCTAGGAACATCGCCTGGTATTTAGTAGTTGTCATCTCAGAAGAAATGCGCTTAAGATAAGTCCATTTGTTTATTTTTACAGCTATTTTTGGATATACTACATAACTACAGTTCCTGGGATGTCAATAGTGGACATTTTGTTATTTTTTGCGAGGATAACTGTTTGCATAAATTATTGATGCTAGAACAGTATTTCTTTTTCTTTATATACTTTCTCTGAGGGACTATAGGAATTTTACACATGTATTGTCTGGAAGATATCATTTGTCATCTCAGAAGAAATGCATGGTATATGAGTTCGTTTATTTATTCATCCGGCCAGGATACGCCGCATAATTGCGGATACTGGGACGTCATCTATGGACTTTCTTTTTGAAGATTATTGCTGCACAATTGCTTATTTTTGGACAGTACTTTTTTTCTGAGGGACGATTTCAATTGGATATTTGTACTGTTTGAAATTTATCATTTGACATCTCATAAGAAATGTACTTAAGTATTAGTCCATCTATTTAAACCTCCTTTACAGGATATGCTATATAACTACGGATGCTGGGACATTAATAATGGACATTTTGTTATGTTTTTCTGAGGATAATTTATGACTCCTGGGATATTATTTTTTATATTTTGTTTTCTTTTTCTTTTGATCATTTTTTTGATTTTTTTTCTGAGGGATTATTACATCTTGAGACATTCACTGATAAACCTTTCATTAGTGATTTTTGCTTGGGTCATTTCATTGTGACCCCTAATTGATCATTTCTTTCAAGGTCCCAAGCTACTTGAGGTCCCATTAGCTATAGGTTTAACAAGTACTAGCTGATATCTCAAAAAACGGACATTGGTTTACTGAGCCCATTTTTGTATATGTGATTGCTACGTGTAACGGGCTATTTTCAATTGAGTCCATTTTTTGATACTGTGTGTGATTGGCATTTTGCGGGCGATAGTTCGTTAAGTCTTTGTTGGGATAGTCGATTACTATATATAAGGGGCTATCTTACACCTAATCCATTTTTTGATACTGTATGTGACTTGCATCTTGTTATTGTATCTGACGCCTTGTTATTTATTCATTTTTATTTTGATATATTTTTCACTTTTGAGTGCATGGGGATATAGGGAGAGTTTATCTTTACCCACTGATTAGTGGGGACATTAGTTGAACCCCTGGGGTGAATTGAATACTTGGCCTTTATGTGGGCTATTATCTACTACTAGGGCATTTTGGGCAATTTCGGATCTTTCGTCTTATATCCCTCCCTTTGTATGATAATTCAAGTATATCAAAATATTTTTTGTCTTTGTGTGTACACTTTGTTCCATAGGTACCATTGAGTATCTTTTTATAAAAGAAACTATTAAAGATATTTTTTAGGGTCTTTTTTTTGGTTTTTTTTGTTTAGTTTTGTACCCTGGTTTTCCGACTTTTGTTGGTTTGTTGATTCTATGATATTACTATGAGGCTGATTCTATGATATTACTATGAGTCTGACTATATGGTATTACTATGAGGCTGATTATATGATATTACAATGAGTCTGATTATATGGTATTACTATGAGGCTGATTATATGATATTACAATGAGTCTGATTATATGGTATTACTATGAGGCTGATTATATGATATTACTATGAGGCTGATTATATGATATTACTATGAGTCTGATTATATGGTATTACTATGAGGCTGATTATATGATATTACTATGAGGCTGATTATATGATATTACTATGAGGCTGATTATATGGTATTACTATGACACTGATTCTATGGTATCACTATAAGGCTGATTAAATGGTATTACTATGAGGCTGATTCTATGGTATCACTATGAGGCTGACTTTATGGTATTACTATTAGGCTGATTATATGATATTACTATGAGGCTGATTCTATGATATCACTATGAGGCTGATTCTATGGTATCACTATGAGGCTGATTATATGGTATTACTATGAGGCTGATTATATGATATTACTATGAGGCTGATTCTATGGTATTACTATGAAGCTGATTCTATGGTAATACTATGAGACTGGCTTATTCTATGATATCACTATGAGTGATTCTATGGTATCACTATGAGGCTGATTCTATGGTATCACTATGAGGCTGATTATATGGTATTACTATGAGGCTGATTCTATGGTATTACTATGAGGCTGATTCTATGGTATTACTATGAGGCTGATTATATGGTATTACTATGAGGCTGATTATATGGTATTACTATGAGTCTGATTATATGGTATTACTATGAGTCTGATTCTATGGTATTACTATGAGGCTGATTCTACGGTATTAATATGAGGCTGATTCGATGGTATTACAATGAGGCTGATTATATGGTATTACTATGAGGCTGATTATATGGTATTAGTATGAGGCTGATTCTATGCTATTACTACGAGGCTGATTCTATGGTATTACAATCAGGCTGATTATATGGTATTACAATCAGGATGATTCTATGCTATTACTATGAGGCTGATTCTATGGTATTACTATGAGGCTGATTATATGATATTACTATGAGGCTGATTATATGATATTACTATGAGGCTGATTATATGGTATTACTATGAGGCTGATTATATGGTATTACTATGAGGCTGATTATATGATATTACTATGAGGCTGATTATATGGTATTACTATGAGGCTGATTATATGGTATTACTATGAGGCTGATTATATGGTATTAATATGAGGCTGATTATATGGTATTACTATGAGGCTGATTATATGATATTACTATGAGGCTGATTATATGGTATTACTATGAGGCTGATTATATCATATTACTATTTGGCTGATTATATGGTATTACTATGAGGCTGATTATATGGTATTACTATGAGGCTGATTCTATGGTATTACTATGAGGCTGATTATATGCTATTACTATGAGGCTGATTCTATGGTATTACAATCAGGCTTATTATATGATATTACTATGAGGCTGATTCTATGGTATTACTATGAGGCTGATTATATGGTATTACTATGAAGCTGATTATATGATATTACTATGAGGCTGATTATATGGTATTACTATGAGGCTGATTATATGATATTACTATGAGGCTGATTATATGGTATTACTATGAGGCTGATTTTATGCTATTACTATGAGGCTGATTCTATGCTATTACAATCAGGCTGATTATATGATATTACTATGAGGCTGATTCTATGGTATTAATATGAGGCTGATTCGATGGTATTACAATAAGACTGATTTGATGGTATTACAATGAGGCTGATTTGATGGTATTACTATGAGGCTGATTATATGCTATTACTATGAGGCTGATTATATGGTATTACTATGAGGCTGATTCTATGATATTACTATGAGGCTGATTCTGTGATATTACTATGAGTCTGACTATATGGTATTACTATGAGGCTGATTATATGATATTACAATGAGTCTGATTATATGGTATTACTATGAGGCTGATTATATGATATTACAATGAGTCTGATTATATGGTATTACTATGAGGCTGATTATATGATATTACTATGAGGCTGATTATATGGTATTACTATGAGGCTGATTATATGATATTACTATGAGGCTGATTATATGATATTACTATGAGACTGATTATATGGTATTACTATGACACTGATTCTATGGTATCACTATAAGGCTGATTAAATGGTATTACTATGAGGCTGGCTGATTCTATGATATTACTATGAGACTGATTCTATGGTATCACTATGAGGCTGATTCTATGGTATCACTATGAGGCTGATTATATGGTATCACTATGATGCTGATTCTATGGTATCACTATGAGGCTGATTCTGTGGTATTAATATGAGGCTGATTCGATGGTATTACAATGAGGCTGATTATATGGTATTACTATGAGGCTGATTACATGGTATTAGTATGAGGCTGATTCTATGCTATTACTATGAGGCTGATTCTATGGTATTACAATCAGGCTGATTATATGGTATTACAATCAGGCTGATTCTATGCTATTACTATGAGGCTTATTCTATGGTATTACTATGAGGCTGATTCTATGGTATTACTATGAGGCTGATTATATGATATTACTATGAGGCTGATTATATGGTATTACTATGTGGCTGATTATATGATATTACTATGAGGCTGATTATATGGTATTACTATGAGGCTGATTCTATGCTATCACTATGAGGCTGATTCTATGGTATTACAATCAGGCTGATTATATGATATTACTATGAGGCTGATTCTATGGTATTACTATGAGGCTGATTATATGGTATTACTATGAGGCTGATTATGTGATATTACTATGAGGCTGATTCTATGGTATTACAATGAGGCTGATTATATGGTATTACTATGAGGCTGATTATATGATATTACTATGAGGCTGATTCTATGCTATTACTATGAGGCTGATTCTATGGTATTACAATCAGCCTGATTCTATGGTATTACAATCAGGCTGATTCTATGGTATTACTATGAGGCTGATTCTATGGTATTACAATCAGACTGATTATATGGCATTACAATCAGGCTGATTCTATGCTATTACTATGAGGCTGATTCTATGGTATTACTATGAGGCTGATTATATGATATTACTATGAAGCTGATTCTATGGTAATACTATGAGACTGGCTTATTCTATGATATCACTATGAGTGATTCTATGGTATCACTATGAGGCTGATTCTATGGTATCACTATGAGGCTGATTATATGGTATTACTATGAGGCTGATTCTATGGTATTACTATGAGGCTGATTCTATGGTATTACTATGAGGCTGATTATATGGTATTACTATGAGGCTGATTATATGGTATTACTATGAGTCTGATTATATGGTATTACTATGAGTCTGATTCTATGGTATTACTATGAGGCTGATTCTACGGTATTACTATGAGGCTGATTCTATGGTATTACTATGAGGCTGATTATATGGTATTACAATGAGGCTGATTATATGGTATTACTATGAGGCTGATTATATGGTATTAGTATGAGGCTGATTATATGATATTACTATGAGGCTGATTATATGGTATTACTATGAGGCTGATTATATGGTATTACTATGAGGCTGATTATATGATATTACTATGAGGCTGATTATATGGTATTACTATGAGGCTGATTATATGGTATTACTATGAGGCTGATTATATGGTATTACTATGAGGCTGATTATATGGTATTAATATGAGGCTGATTATATGGTATTACTATGAGGCTGATTATATGATATTACTATGAGGCTGATTATATGATATTACTATGAGGCTGATTATATGGTATTACTATGAGGCTGATTATATCATATTACTATTTGGCTGATTATATGGTATTACTGTGAGGCTGATTATATGGTATTACTATGAGGCTGATTCTATGGTATTACTATGAGGCTGATTCTATGCTATTACTATGAGGCTGATTCTATGGTATTACAATCAGGCTTAGTATATAATATTACTATGAGGCTGATTCTATGGTATTACTATGAGGCTGATTATATGGTATTACTATGACGCTGATTATATGATATTACTATGAGGCTGATTATATGGTATTACTATGAGGCTGATTATATGATATTACTATGAGGATTATATGGTATTACTATGAGGCTGATTATATGATATTACTATTAGGCTGAATATATGGTATTATTATGAGACTGATTATATGGTATTACTATGAGGCTGATTTTATGATATTACTATGAGGCTGATTTTATGCTATTACTATGAGGCTGATTTTATGCTATTACTATGAGGCTGATTATATGGTATTAGTATGAGGCTGATTCTATGCTATTACTACGAGGCTGATTCTATGGTATTACAATCAGGCTGATTATATGGTATTACTATGAGGCAGATTATATGGTATTAGTATGAGGCTGATTCTATGCTATTACTACGATGTTGATTCTATGGTATTACAATCAAGCTGATTATATGGTATTACAATCAGGCTGATTCTATGCTATTACTATGAGGCTGATTCTATGGTATTACTATGAGGCTGATCATATGATATTACTATGAGGCTGATCATATGATATTACTATGAGGCTGATTATATGATATTACTATGAGGCTGATTATATGGTATTACTATGAGGCTGATTATATGGTATTACTATGAGGCTGATTATATGATATTACTATGAGGCTGATTATATGGTATTACTATGAGGCTGATTCTATGTTATTACTATGAGGCTGATTCTATGGTATTACTATGAGGCTGATTCTATGGTATTACTATGAGGCTGATTATATGATATTACTATGAGGCTGATTATATGATATTTCTATGAGGCTGATTCTATGGTATTACAATCAGGCTGATTATATGATATTACTATGAGGCTGATTCGATGGTATTACTATGAGGCTGATTCGATGGTATTAATATGAGGCTGATTCGATGGTATTACTATGAGGCTGATTCGATGGTATTAATATGAGGCTGATTCGATGGTATTACTATGAGGCTGATTCTATAGTATTACTATGAGGCTGATTCTATGGTATTACTATGAGGCTGACTTTATGGTATTACTATGAGGCTGATTATATGATATTACTATGAGGCTGATTATATGGTATTACTATGAGGCTGATTATATGGTATTACTATGAGGCTGATTATATGATATTACTATGAGGCTGATTATATGGTATTACTATGAGGCTGATTATATGGTATTACTATGAGGCTGATTATATGGTATTACTATGAGGCTGATTATATGGTATTACTATGAGGCTGATTATATGATATTACTATGAGGCTGATTATATGGTATTACTATGAGGCTGATTATATCATATTACTATTTGGCTGATTATATGGTATTACTGTGAGGCTGATTATATGGTATTACTATGAGGCTGATTCTATGGTATTACTATGAGGCTGATTCTATGCTATTACTATGAGGCTGATTCTATGATATTACTATGAGTCTGACTATATGGTATTACTATGAGGCTGATTATATGATATTACAATGAGTCTGATTATACGGTATTACTATGAGGCTGATTATATGATATTACAATGAGTCTGATTATATGGTATTACTATGAGGCTGATTATATGATATTACTATGAGCCTGATTATGTGATATTACTATGAGTCTGATTATATGGCATTACTATGAGGCTGATTATATGATATTACTATGAGGCTGATTATATGATATTACTATGAGGCTGATTATATAGTATTACTATGACACTGATTCTATGGTATCACTATAAGGCTGATTAAATGGTATTACTATGAGGCTGATTCTATGGTATCACTATGAGGCTGACTTTATGGTATTACTATTAGGCTGATTATATGATATTACTATGAGGCTGATTCTATGATATCACTATGAGGCTGATTCTATGGTATCACTATGAGGCTGATTATATGGTATTACTATGAGGCTGATTATATGGTATTACTATGAGTGATTCTATGGTATTACTATGAGGCTGATTCTATGGTATTACAATGAGGCTGATTATATGGTATTACTATGAGGCTGATTATATGGTATTATATGATATTACTATGAGGCTGATTATATGGTATTACTATGAGGCTGATTATATGGTATTACTATGAGGCTGATTATATGGTATTAATATGAGGCTGATTATATGGTATTACTATGAGGCTGATTATATGATATTACTATGAGGCTGATTATATGGTATTACTATGAGGCTGATTATATCATATTACTATTTGGCTGATTATATGGTATTACTGTGAGGCTGATTATATGGTATTACTATGAGGCTGATTCTATGGTATTACTATGATGCTGATTCTATGCTATTACTATGAGGCTGATTCTATGGTATTACAATCAGGCTTAGTATATAATATTACTATGAGGCTGATTCTATGGTATTACTATGAGGCTGATTATATGGTATTACTATGAGGCTGATTATATGATATTACTATGAGGCTGATTATATGGTATTACTATGAGGCTGATTATATGATATTACTATTAGGCTGATTATATGGTATTATTATGAGACTGATTATATGGTATTACTATGAGGCTGATTTTAAGATATTACTATGAGGCTGATTTTATGCTATTACTATGAGGCTGATTTTATGCTATTACTATGAGGCTGATTATATGGTATTAGTATGAGGCTGATTATATGATATTACAATGAGTCTGATTATATGGTATTACTATGAGGCTGATTATATGGTATTACTATGAGTCTGATTCTATGGTATTACTATGAGGCTGATTCTATGGTATTACAATGAGGCTGATTATATGGTATTACTATGAGGCTGATTATATGGTATTAGTATGAGGCTGATTCTATGCTATTACTACGAGGCTGATTCTATGGTATTACAATCAGGCTGATTATATGGTATTACTATGAGGCAGATTATATGGTATTAGTATGAGGCTGATTCTATGCTATTACTACGAGGTTGATTCTATGGTATTACAATCAAGCTGATTATATGGTATTACAATCAGGCTGATTCTATGCTATTACTATGAGGCTGATTCTATGGTATTACTATGAGGCTGATCATATGATATTACTATGAGGCTGATTATATGATATTACTATGAGGCTGATTATATGGTATTACTATGAGGCTGATTATATGGTATTACTATGAGGCTGATTATATGGTATTACTATGAGGCTCATTATATGATATTACTATGAGGCTGATTATATGGTATTACTATGAGGCTGATTATATGGTATTACTATGAGGCTGATTATATGGTATTAATATGAGGCTGATTATATGGTATTACTATGAGGCTGATTATATGATATTACTATGAGTCTGATTCTATGGTATTACTATGAGGCTGATTCTACAGTATTAATATGAGGCTGATTCGATGGTATTACAATGAGGCTGATTATATGGTATTACTATGAGGCTGATTATATGGTATTAGTATGAGGCTGATTCTATGCTATTACTACGAGGCTGATTCTATGGTATTACAATCAGGATGATTCCATGCTATTACTATGAGGCTGATTCTATGGTATTACTATGAGGCTGATTATATGATATTACTATGAGGCTGATTATATGATATTACTATGAGGCTGATTATATGGTATTACTATGAGGCTGATTATATGGTATTACTATGAGGCTGACTATATGATATTACTATGAGGCTGATTATATGGTATTACTATGAGGCTGATTATATGGTATTAATATGAGGCTGATTATATGGTATTACTATGAGGCTGATTATATGATATTACTATGAGGCTGATTATATGGTATTACTATGAGGCTGATTATATGGTATTACTATGAGGCTGATTATATCATATTACTATTTGGCTGATTATATGGTATTACTATGAGGCTGATTATATGGTATTACTATGAGGCTGATTCTATGGTATTAATATGAGGCTGATTCGATGGTATTACAATAAGACTGATTTGATGGTATTACAATGAGGCTGATTTGATGGTATTACTATGAGGCTGATTATATGCTATTACTATGAGGCTGATTCTATGGTATTACAATCAGGCTTATTATATGATATTACTATGAGGCTGATTCTATGGTATTACTATGAGGCTGATTATATGGTATTACTATGAAGCTGATTATATGATATTACTATGAGGCTGATTATATGGTATTACTATGAGGCTGATTATATGATATTACTATGAGGCTGATTATATGGTATTACTATGAGGCTGATTATATGGTATTACTATGAGGCTGATTATATGGTATTAATATGAGGCTGATTATATGGTATTACTATGAGGCTGATTATATGGTATTAATATGAGGCTGATTATATGGTATTACTATGAGGCTGATTATATGGTATTACTATGAGGCTGATTATATGGTATTAATATGAGGCTGATTATATGGTATTACTATGAGGCTGATTATATGATATTACTATGAGGCTGATTATATGGTATTACTATGAGGCTGATTCTATGGTATTACTATGAGGCTGATTCTATGCTATTACTATGAGGCTGATTCTATGGTATTACAATCAGGCTTAGTATATAATATTACTATGAGGCTGATTCTATGGTATTACTATGAGGCTGATTATATGGTATTACTATGACGCTGATTATATGATATTACTATGAGGCTGATTATATGGTATTACTATGAGGCTGATTATATGATATTACTATGAGGCTGATTATATGGTATTACTATGAGGCTGATTATATGATATTACTATTAGGCTGAATATATGGTATTATTATGAGACTGATTATATGGTATTACTATGAGGCTGATTTTATGATATTACTATGAGGCTGATTTTATGCTATTACTATGAGGCTGATTTTATGCTATTACTATGAGGCTGATTATATGGTATTAGTATGAGGCTGATTCTATGCTATTACTACGAGGCTGATTCTATGGTATTACAATCAGGCTGATTATATGGTATTACTATGAGGCAGATTATATGGTATTAGTATGAGGCTGATTCTATGCTATTACTACGATGTTGATTCTATGGTATTACAATCAAGCTGATTATATGGTATTACAATCAGGCTGATTCTATGCTATTACTATGAGGCTGATTCTATGGTATTACTATGAGGCTGATCATATGATATTACTATGAGGCTGATCATATGATATTACTATGAGGCTGATTATATGATATTACTATGAGGCTGATTATATGGTATTACTATGAGGCTGATTATATGGTATTACTATGAGGCTGATTATATGATATTACTATGAGGCTGATTATATGGTATTACTATGAGGCTGATTCTATGTTATTACTATGAGGCTGATTCTATGGTATTACTATGAGGCTGATTCTATGGTATTACTATGAGGCTGATTATATGATATTACTATGAGGCTGATTATATGATATTTCTATGAGGCTGATTCTATGGTATTACAATCAGGCTGATTATATGATATTACTATGAGGCTGATTCGATGGTATTACTATGAGGCTGATTCGATGGTATTAATATGAGGCTGATTCGATGGTATTACTATGAGGCTGATTCGATGGTATTAATATGAGGCTGATTCGATGGTATTACTATGAGGCTGATTCTATAGTATTACTATGAGGCTGATTCTATGGTATTACTATGAGGCTGACTTTATGGTATTACTATGAGGCTGATTATATGATATTACTATGAGGCTGATTATATGGTATTACTATGAGGCTGATTATATGGTATTACTATGAGGCTGATTATATGATATTACTATGAGGCTGATTATATGGTATTACTATGAGGCTGATTATATGGTATTACTATGAGGCTGATTATATGGTATTACTATGAGGCTGATTATATGGTATTACTATGAGGCTGATTATATTATATTACTATGAGGCTGATTATATGGTATTACTATGAGGCTGATTATATCATATTACTATTTGGCTGATTATATGGTATTACTGTGAGGCTGATTATATGGTATTACTATGAGGCTGATTCTATGGTATTACTATGAGGCTGATTCTATGCTATTACTATGAGGCTGATTCTATGGTATAACAATCAGGCTTATTATATGATATTACTATGAGGCTGATTCTATGGTATTACTATGAGGCTGATTACATGGTATTACTATGACGCTGATTATATGATATTACTATGAGGCTGATTATATGGTATTACTATGAGGCTGATTATATGATATTACTATGAGGCTGATTATATGGTATTACTATGAGGCTGATTATATGATATTACTATTAGGCTGATTATATGGTATTATTATGAGACTGATTATATGGTATTACTATGAGGCTGATTTTATGATATTACTATGAGGCTGATTCTATGGTATTACTATGAGGCTGATTTTATGCTATTACTATGAGGCTGATTCTATGCTATTACAATCAGGCTGATTATATGATATTACTATGAGGCTGATTCTATGGTATTAATATGAGGCTGATTCGATGGTATTACAATAAGACTGATTTGATGGTATTACAATGAGGCTGATTTGATGGTATTACTATGAGGCTGATTATATGGTATTACTATGACGCTGATTATATGATATTACTATGAGGCTGATTATATGGTATTACTATGAGGCTGATTATATGATATTACTATGAGGCTGATTATATGGTATTACTATGAGGCTGATTATATGATATTACTATTAGGCTGATTATATGGTATTATTATGAGACTGATTATATGGTATTACTATGAGGCTGATTTTATGATATTACTATGAGGCTGATTCTATGGTATTACTATGAGGCTGATTTTATGCTATTACTATGAGGCTGATTCTATGCTATTACAATCAGGCTGATTATATGATATTACTATGAGGCTGATTCTATGGTATTAATATGAGGCTGATTCGATGGTATTACAATAAGACTGATTTGATGGTATTACAATGAGGCTGATTTGATGGTATTACTATGAGGCTGATTATATGGTATTACTATGAGGCTGATTATATGGTATTACTATGAGGCTGATTCTATGATATTACTATGAGGCTGATTCTATGATATTACTATGAGTCTGACTATATGGTATTACTATGAGGCTGATTATATGATATTACAATGAGTCTGATTATATGGTATTACTATGAGGCTGATTATATGATATTACAATGAGTCTGATTATATGGTATTACTATGAGGCTGATTATATGATATTACTATGAGGCTGATTATATGATATTACTATGAGTCTGATTATATGGCATTACTATGAGGCTGATTATATGATATTACTATGAGGCTGATTATATGATATTACTATGAGGCTGATTATATAGTATTACTATGACACTGATTCTATGGTATCACTATAAGGCTGATTAAATGGTATTACTATGAGGCTGATTCTATGGTATCACTATGAGGCTGACTTTATGGTATTACTATTAGGCTGATTATATGATATTACTATGAGGCTGATTATATGGTATTACTATGAGGCTGATTATATGATATTACTATGAGGCTGATTCTATGGTATTACTATGAAGCTGATTCTATGGTATTACAATGAGGCTGATTATATGATATTACTATGACACTGATTCTATGGTATCACTATAAGGCTGATTAAATGGTATTACTATGAGGCTGATTCTATGGTATCACTATGAGGCTGACTTTATGGTATTACAATGAGGCTGATTCTATGATATCACTATGAGACTGATTCTATGGTATCACTATGAGGCTGATTCTATGGTATTACTATGAGGCTGATTCTATGGTATTACTATGAGGCTGATTCTATGGTATTACTATGAGGCTGATTATATGATATTACTATGAGGCTGATTATATGATATTACTATGAGGCTGATTCGATGGTATTAATATGAGGCTGATTCGATGGTATTACTATGAGGCTGATTCTATAGTATTACTATGAGGCTGATTCTATGGTATTACTATGAGGCTGACTTTATGGTATTACTATGAGGCTGATTATATGATATTACTAAGAGGCTGATTATATGGTATTACTATGCGGCTGATTATATGGTATTACTATGAGGCTGATTATATGGTATTACTATGAGGCTGATTATATGGTATTACTATGAGGCTGATTATATGGTATTAATATGAGGCTGATTATATGGTATTACTATGAGGCTGATTATATGATATTACTATGAGGCTGATTATATGGTATTACTATGAGGCTGATTATATCATATTACTATTTGGCTGATTATATGGTATTACTGTGAGGCTGATTATATGATATTACTATGAGGCTGATTCTATGGTATTACTATGAGGCTGATTCTATGGTATTACAATCAGGCTTATTATATGATATTACTATGAGGCTGATTCTATGGTATTACTATGAGGCTGATTATATGGTATTACTATGACGCTGATTATATGATATTACTATGAGGCTGATTATATGGTATTACTATGAGGCTGATTATATGATATTACTATGAGGCTGATTATATGGTATTACTATGAGGCTGATTATATGATATTACTATTAGGCTGATTATATGGTATTATTATGAGACTGATTATATGGTATTACTATGAGGCTGATTTTATGATATTACTATGAGGCTGATTCTATGGTATTACTATGAGGCTGATTTTATGCTATTACTATGAGGCTGATTCTATGCTATTACAATCAGGCTGATTATATGATATTACTATGAGGCTGATTCTATGGTATTAATATGAGGCTGATTCGATGGTATTACAATAAGACTGATTTGATGGTATTACAATGAGGCTGATTTGATGGTATTACTATGAGGCTGATTATATGCTATTACTATGAGGCTGATTATATGGTGTTACTATGAGGCTGATTCTATGATATTACTATGAGGCTGATTCTATGATATTACTATGAGTCTGACTATATGGTATTACTATGAGGCTGATTATATGATATTACAATGAGTCTGATTATATGGTATTACTATGAGGCTGATTATATGATATTACAATGAGTCTGATTATATGGTATTACTATGAGGCTGATTATATGATATTACTATGAGGCTGATTATGTGATATTACTATGAGTCTGATTATATGGCATTACTATGAGGCTGATTATATGATATTACTATGAGGCTGATTATATGATATTACTATGAGGCTGATTATATAGTATTACTATGACACTGATTCTATGGTATCACTATAAGGCTGATTAAATGGTATTACTATGAGGCTGATTCTATGGTATCACTATGAGGCTGACTTTATGGTATTACTATTAGGCTGATTATATGATATTACTATGAGGCTGATTCTATGATATCACTATGAGGCTGATTCTATGGTATCACTATGAGGCTGATTATATGGTATTACTATGAGGCTGATTATATGATATTACTATGAGGCTGATTCTATGGTATTACTATGAAGCTGATTCTATGGTAATACTATGAGGCTGGCTGATTCTATGATATCACTATGAGGCTGATTCTATGGTATCACTATGAGGCTGATTATATGGTATTACTATGAGGCTGATTATATGATATTACTATGAGGCTGATTCTATGGTATTACTATGAAGCTGATTCTATGGTATCACTATGAGGCTGATTCTATGGTATCACTATGAGGCTGATTATATGGTATTACTATGAGGCTGATTCTATGGTATTACTATGAGGCTGATTCTATGGTATTACTATGAGGCTGATTATATGGTATCACTATGAGGCTGATTATATGGTATTACTATGAGGCTGATTCTATGGTATTAATATGAGGCTGATTATATGGTATTACTATGAGGCTGATTCGATGGTAATACTATGAGGCTGGCTGATTCTATGATATCACTATGAGACTGATTTGATGGTATTACAATGAGGCTGATTATATGGTATTACTATGAGGCTGATTCTATGGTATTACTATGAGGCTGATTCTATGCTATTACTATGAGGCTGATTCTATGGTATTACAATCAGGCTTATTATATGATATTACTATGAGGCTGATTCTATGGTATTACTATGAAGCTGATTATATGATATTACTATGAGGCTGATTATATGGTATTACTATGAGGCTGATTATATGATATTACTATGAGGCTGATTATATGGTATTACTATGAGGCTGATTATATGATATTACTATTAGGCTGATTATATGGTATTATTATGAGACTGATTATATGGTATTACTATGAGGCTGATTTTATGATATTACTATGAGGCTGATTCTATGGTATTACTATGAGGCTGATTTTATGCTATTACTATGAGGCTGATTCTATGCTATTACAATCAGGCTGATTATATGATATTACTATGAGGCTGATTCTATGGTATTAATATGAGGCTGATTCGATGGTATTACAATAAGACTGATTTGATGGTATTACAATGAGGCTGATTTGATGGTATTACTATGAGGCTGATTATATGCTATTACTATGAGGCTGATTATATGGTATTACTATGAGGATGATTCTATGATATTACTATGAGGCTGATTCTATGATATTACTATGAGTCTGATTATATGGTATTACTATGAGGCTGATTATATGATATTACAATGAGTCTGATTATATGGTATTACTATGAGGCTGATTATATGGTATTACTATGCGGCTGATTATATGATATTACTATGAGGCTGATTCTATGGTATTACTATGAAGCTGATTCTATGGTATCACTATGAGGCTGATTCTATGGTATCACTATGAGGCTGATTATATGGTATTACTATGAGGCTGATTCTATGGTATTACTATGAGGCTGATTATATGGTATCACTATGAGGCTGATTATATGGTATTACTATGAGGCTGATTCTATGGTATTAATATGAGGCTGATTATATGGTATTACTATGAGGCTGATTCGATGGTAATACTATGAGGCTGGCTGATTCTATGATATCACTATGAGACTGATTCTATGGTATCACTATGAGGCTGATTCTATGGTATCACTATGAGGCTGATTATATGGTATTACTATGAGGCTGATTCTATGGTATTAATATGAGGCTGATTCTATGGTATTACTATGAGGCTGATTATATGGTATTACTATGAGGCTGATTATATGGTATTACTATGAGGCTGATTCTATGGTATTACTATGAGTCTGATTCTATGGTATTAATATGAGGCTGATTCGATGGTAATACAATCAGTCTGATTATATGGTATTACAATCAGGCTGATTCTATGTTATTACTATGAGGCTGATTATATGGTATTACTATGAGGCTGATTATATGATATTACTATGAGGCTGATTATATGGTATTACTATGAGGCTGATTATATGATATTACTATGAGGCTGATTCTATGGTATTACAACCAGGCTGATTATATGATATTACTATGAGGCTGATTCGATGGTATTACTATGAGGCTGATTCGATGGTAATAATATGAGGCTGATTCGATGGTATTACTATGAGGCTGATTATATGGTATTACTATGAGGCTGATTCTATGGTATTACTATGAGGCTGATTATATGATATTACTATGAGGCTGATTATATGGTATTACTATGAGGCTGATTATATGGTATTACTCTGAGGCTGATTATATGATATTACTATGAGGCTGATTATATGGTATTACTATGAGGCTGATTATATGGTATTACTATGAGGCTGATTATATAGTATTAATATGAGGCTGATTATATGGTATTACTATGAGGCTGATTATATGATATTACTATGAGGCTGATTATATGGTATTACTATGAGGCTGATTATATCGTATTACTATGAGGCTGATTATATGGTATTACTATGAGGCTGATTATATGGTATTACTATGAGGCTGATTCTATGGTATTACTATGAGGCTGATTCTATGCTATTACTATGCGGCTGATTCTATGGTATTACAATCAGGCTTATTATATGATATTACTATGAGGCTGATTCTATGGTATTACTATGTGTCTGATTATATGGTATTACTATGAGGCTGATTATATGATATTACTATGAGGCTGATTATATGGTATTATTATGAGGCTGATTATATGATATTACTATTAGGCTGATTATATGGTATTATTATGAGACTGATTGTATGGTATTACTATGAGGCTGATTTTATGATATTACTATGAGGCTGATTCTATGGTATTACTATGAGGCTGATTTTATGCTATTACTATGAGGCTGATTCTATGCTATTACAATCAGGCTGATTATATGATATTACTATGAGGCTGATTCTATGGTATTAATATGAGGCTGATTCGATGGTATTACAATGAGGCTGATTTGATGGTATTACTATGAGGCTGATTATATGCTATTACTATGAGGCTGATTATATGGTATTACTATGAGGCTGATTCTATGATATTAAAAAAAAGACCCTAAAAAATATCTTTAATAGTTTCTTTTATAAAAAGATACTCAATGGTACCTATGGAACAAAGTGTACACACAAAGACAAAAAATATTTTGATATACTTGAATTATCATACAAAGGGAGGGATATAAGACGAAAGATCCGAAATTGCCCAAAATACCCTAGTAGTAGATAATAGCCCACATAAAGGCCAAGTATTCAATTCACCCCAGGGGTTCAACTAATGTCCCCACTAATCAGTGGGTAAAGATAAACTCTCCCTATATCCCCATGCACTCAAAAGTGAAAAATATATCAAAATAAAAATGAATAAATAACAAGGCGTCAGATACAATAACAAGATGCAAGTCACATACAGTATCAAAAAATGGATTAGGTGTAAGATAGCCCCTTATATATAGTAATCGACTATCCCAACAAAGACTTAACGAACTATCGCCCGCAAAATGCCAATCACACACAGTATCAAAAAATGGACTCAATTGAAAATAGCCCGTTACACGTAGCAATCACATATACAAAAATGGGCTCAGTAAACCAATGTCCGTTTTTTGAGATATCAGCTAGTACTTGTTAAACCTATAGCTAATGGGACCTCAAGTAGCTTGGGACCTTGAAAGAAATGATCAATTAGGGGTCACAATGAAATGACCCAAGCAAAAATCACTAATGAAAGGTTTATCAGTGAATGTCTCAAGATGTAATAATCCCTCAGAAAAAAAATCAAAAAAATGATCAAAAGAAAAAGAAAACAAAATATAAAAAATAATATCCCAGGAGTCATAAATTATCCTCAGAAAAACATAACAAAATGTCCATTATTAATGTCCCAGCATCCGTAGTTATATAGCATATCCTGTAAAGGAGGTTTAAATAGATGGACTAATACTTAAGTACATTTCTTATGAGATGTCAAATGATAAATTTCAAACAGTACAAATATCCAATTGAAATCGTCCCTCAGAAAAAAAGTACTGTCCAAAAATAAGCAATTGTGCAGCAATAATCTTCAAAAAGAAAGTCCATAGATGACGTCCCAGTATCCGCAATTATGCGGCGTATCCTGGCCGGATGAATAAATAAACGAACTCATATACCATGCATTTCTTCTGAGATGACAAATGATATCTTCCAGACAATACATGTGTAAAATTCCTATAGTCCCTCAGAGAAAGTATATAAAGAAAAAGAAATACTGTTCTAGCATCAATAATTTATGCAAACAGTTATCCTCGCAAAAAATAACAAAATGTCCACTATTGACATCCCAGGAACTGTAGTTATGTAGTATATCCAAAAATAGCTGTAAAAATAAACAAATGGACTTATCTTAAGCGCATTTCTTCTGAGATGACAACTACTAAATACCAGGCGATGTTCCTAGAGGGACCATGAAGATCATCCAACCAAAAAAGACCAATGGATTCCAATAGAGGCTTTTTAGCCTTCCAATAGAGGCTTTTCAGCAAGTACGCCCCTTCAGATTTATCCAGAGAAAATCCATCAATAAATGTCCCAAGGAAGTATACCAGATATGAGGTCCCATTGACCTAGTCCCAGTCCCTACGCGTTTCACCCCCTCCTCAATACGGGGCTCATCAGGGGACAGACAGTGTCAGAGGAGAAAGCCCATAGTAGGTGCACAGCAAATGTGTGCTTCCATGGTTCAAAAGCCGTATATAGACTAATACACATGGTCTCTCTATATATATATACCTCCCTTAATTGGTGCCCATATAAAATCAGGCAAGACACCTGCAGTTAATAGCGCGGTTCCCTTACCTCCTGAAGCGCAAGCAGCGTTTCACGATACCCTCCATACGCAGTTCAGTGTCATTTCCGGGAGTTACGCAAAACGCAACTTCCGGTTACGCAGACACCGGAGGAAAAACCAAGGGGACCACGCAAAGTCCGTTCCTTACTAAACCGGATGTGACGAATAACTCAAAAAACAGCTGCGTAGATAGCGCAATTCACAAAAAGAGGTACTCAAACTACGTACCAATTATTCGTACTGCAGCCTTTTATAACCTACGATATTAAAGGGCACACAATCTGTAAAAGAGAACAATAGCAAACCCACGCACCAGTGACAATTCTCATACTTATGGGTATTGCATTCTAGATGACTCATAATTATATTAGCATCAATAACCAAACAAAATACAATATGGAAAACAAAGAAAGGGGGGAGGAATAAATAATAAAAAGACAACACTGATATACTCACAAACATAACCAAAAAAGAAAAAGCTTATAGTCCATAAACTTGTTGATGACAACAGTGTCCCAAATTCACAATGTATATTATAAATACATTGGAAAATAATTAACAAGCTAAAATTAATTAAGAAGGCTGATAATGGTTTTGTCAGTAAGGGTAATAGAGAAAAAAACATACAAAGGCTAGATGAAGCTAGAAAAATTCAATTGTTCATTAATACCTCCAGGGGCTAGGGACTCAAGCCAAAAGATCCACCTCGCCTCTCGCTGTAAAATTTTGCGATCCCAATCACCTTGACGAATTGGCATATTGATCATTTCTTTCAAGGTCCCAAGCTACTTGAGGTCCCATTAGCTATAGGTTTAACAAGTACTAGCTGATATCTCAAAAAACGGACATTGGTTTACTGAGCCCATTTTTGTATATGTGATTGCTACGTGTAACGGGCTATTTTCAATTGAGTCCATTTTTTGATACTGTGTGTGATTGGCATTTTGCGGGCGATAGTTCGTTAAGTCTTTGTTGGGATAGTCGATTACTATATATAAGGGGCTATCTTACACCTAATCCATTTTTTGATACTGTATGTGACTTGCATCTTGTTATTGTATCTGACGCCTTGTTATTTATTCATTTTTATTTTGATATATTTTTCACTTTTGAGTGCATGGGGATATAGGGAGAGTTTATCTTTACCCACTGATTAGTGGGGACATTAGTTGAACCCCTGGGGTGAATTGAATACTTGGCCTTTATGTGGGCTATTATCTACTACTAGGGTATTTTGGGCAATTTCGGATCTTTCGTCTTATATCCCTCCCTTTGTATGATAATTCAAGTATATCAAAATATTTTTTGTCTTTGTGTGTACACTTTGTTCCATAGGTACCATTGAGTATCTTTTTATAAAAGAAACTATTAAAGATATTTTTTAGGGTCTTTTTTTTGGTTTTTTTTGTTTAGTTTTGTACCCTGGTTTTCCGACTTTTGTTGGTTTTTGTTGGTTTGTTTATCCCAAGTATTATGGCTGGGTTTTTGTCGGGGCCTTTAAATACTAATAGATGGCTGGATGAGGCAAGAGAAGTTTTTTCAGGGGCTGATTGTAAGGATTCATCCTCAACTGAACCTAATATTAAGAATGTGTTTTCAGATCTGTTGGATGTATACAAAGAGAATATAAAATCTTGGTGGGAAGTACAATCCCTGGAAAACTATATCAAGCAAGGGATAGTACCAAGAGGTTTAAGGATCAATTTGTTACCAGCTATTAGGAGCAGGTCAGCCTTACTTTTATCTAAATGGGAGAAGGAGGCTACAGCCTCGTCTTTGAGATTTATGCAGATTCTATTGGAGGAAGAGAAGATTACTTTTGAGAAATCCGTGGTCACTCTTAAGGAACATATTGATAGGGCTCTTAACTTTAAATCAGCATCAGAATTTTCCACTAGAGAAGAAGCATTGAAAGTTGCGGTAGATAAATACCAACTTATTCTCAAAGATAGGAAACATAAACGCTTTACTAGGGATCTTATTGATTTTAGAGAGAAACGGGCCTACCCAGCTCTTAATAGTAAATCAGGTATAGTGACGGATATTTCCTCATCAGACCTAGAGTCATCAGATACTGAACGCATCTCTAGGGACTATTCTAGTTTTCATAATAGATCAAGGGGACGGGGTAGAAAGAGTTCTTATAAGAGATGGCAAAACAGAGGTCCTCCTGGTCAGGGACCACCCCCCCCCACACCTTTGTCTATGGCTTCACCCTCCACCTCGTCTTCTTCCTCTTCTTTTTTAGAGAACAGGGATGCAAGATACCATTTACGAGAAAGGATGGTCAATTACAATCGGTAGTTAGTTTTGAACCACGGTTTGCCCTACATGCTGACTCTGATAGGAGCATTTTAAATTTGTCCTCACGTACCCTTACAGTTATGGAGAAAAGGGTATTGGGTGCTGGACTATCATTTGTTCCTACGACCCGTTTCGATCCCTTTTTGTGGGTCAAGGATATTGAACTATTTCTTAGAAAATTGAGGTGGAAGAAGTTCTTTTGCCATAATGATAGACATAGATGCCAAGAACTTGGTATCTCCCTGGATGAACTTAAAGATGTTCATCTTTTGACAGAATTGGCAGAGGAGGGCAGTCGCGGAGTGGGTGAAGGTCCGTTCTCAGATTTGAGATTGAACAGTAAAAAAATGCCACCTATGGGGGAGATTAGCAGTATAGACATTTTTTCCTCACTGGTCACAGAGGAGATAAAGAAAATTAATCCAAGATCACATAGAGTGAAGTCCAATCTCACCTTTGAGGAGCGAAGAGCACTACAGGCCTTGAGTAGTGATACCTCCCTTGTCATTAAACCATCAGACAAGGGAGGGAATGTAGTGCTCTTAGACTGTGATCAGTATATTGCCATGTGTGTCGATATCCTTTCAGACACCATGACTTATAAGATACTGCAAGGTGATCCTACTCATGTTTATACCAAAGCTTTATCTGCTATTCTACAACAAGCCAGACGAGACTGCCTTATTTCATTAAGCGAGTTGAATTTTCTTCTTCCTAAATTCCCTACGACTGCGACTTTCTATGCCCTCCCTAAAGTCCATAAGGGTTTTCCTCCATTAAAAGGAAGACCCATTGTTTCTGGTGTAGATGCATTGAGTCAGAACTCGAGTATATACCTTGACCAGATCCTTAGACCTTTTGTCACGGCCCTTCCTTCCTTCCTCAGGGATACCACAGATCTGCTAACTAAATTGGATGGCATCATAGTTGATCCAGGGACTATTCTTGCCTCAATTGATGTGGAGGCGTTGTACTCCAGTATACATCATACGGCAGGCATATCAGCGGTTGACTTTTTTCTTAAAACAAGGGGCAATCATCTTTTCCCGCATAATGGGTTTATCCTTGAATTATTGAAATACGTGCTGACTCACAATTTTTTTCTTTTTCAGGGTAAATTCTACCACCAGCTCAGGGGCACAGCAATGGGGAGCCCTTGTGCCCCCACTTATGCTAATTTGCTCCTGGGTTGGTGGGAGGACAATGTAGTTTTCGGGGACGGGGATGTCATCGGTGGCCCATATATTCAATTTTGGGGTCGTTATATTGATGACATCCTCGTCCTCTGGACGGGTGATGAGGCGTCTTTCATTGGCTTTATACAACGTCTAAATGTCAATGAATTGGGCCTAAAATTTACATATGAAATAGGTGGTAAAAAACTGGCCTTTCTGGATGTCTTGTTATCAATTGATGACGCGGGTTCTCTGAAGTCATCGATTTTTAGAAAACCGACCGCGGCTAATAGTCTTCTAAATTGGGGAAGCTATCACCCTAAACCATTAAAACGGGGGATCCCGAAGGGTCAGTTTTTAAGATTAAGGAGAAATTGCTCATCTACCTCTGATTTTTTGACAAAAGCTAGGGACTTAAAGAGTCGTTTTATTGATCGTGACTATCCGAGCAGGGTAGTAAATAAAGCATTTACACATGCCCTACAACAGGATAGGTCTACATTACTTGTAGCTCGTGAACGATCTGAAGAGACTTCATTAACCAGACTGATAGGGACTTTTGATGACCAACATCCAAAAATCATGACAATCCTGAGGAAATATTGGGGCATCCTAAAGGTAGATCCTGATATTGCTAAGTGTATTGCAGATTTTCCATCTGTCACCTTTAGGAGAGGTAGATCCGTCAAAGACCAATTGGTACATAGTCACTTTGTACCTCCGAGGAAGGAGGGTACCTGGCTGGACAGAAGGTCTATTGGGACTTTTAGATGTGGGAAATGCTCTTTTTGCCGACATATATCTGTCTCTGATACCTTTATGAGTTCTGTCACCAAACGTATTTATAGGAATAAATCTTTTGCCAACTGTAAAAGTATGGGTGTAGTATATATTTGCACCTGTACTTGTCCTAAAGATTATGTAGGGAAAACTAGGAGACAATTTAAGGTCCGCATAGGAGAGCATTTGGGGGATATCCGTAACAACAGGGATACACCCCTAGCTAAACACATTAATTTACATCACGGAGGTGATTTAAATGCTTTTACGTTTCGTTCAATAGAAGTCGTAGATATGCCAATTCGTCAAGGTGATTGGGATCGCAAAATTTTACAGCGAGAGGCGAGGTGGATCTTTTGGCTTGAGTCCCTAGCCCCTGGAGGTATTAATGAACAATTGAATTTTTCTAGCTTCATCTAGCCTTTGTATGTTTTTTTCTCTATTACCCTTACTGACAAAACCATTATCAGCCTTCTTAATTAATTTTAGCTTGTTAATTATTTTCCAATGTATTTATAATATACATTGTGAATTTGGGACACTGTTGTCATCAACAAGTTTATGGACTATAAGCTTTTTCTTTTTTGGTTATGTTTGTGAGTATATCAGTGTTGTCTTTTTATTATTTATTCCTCCCCCCTTTCTTTGTTTTCCATATTGTATTTTGTTTGGTTATTGATGCTAATATAATTATGAGTCATCTAGAATGCAATACCCATAAGTATGAGAATTGTCACTGGTGCGTGGGTTTGCTATTGTTCTCTTTTACAGATTGTGTGCCCTTTAATATCGTAGGTTATAAAAGGCTGCAGTACGAATAATTGGTACGTAGTTTGAGTACCTCTTTTTGTGAATTGCGCTATCTACGCAGCTGTTTTTTGAGTTATTCGTCACATCCGGTTTAGTAAGGAACGGACTTTGCGTGGTCCCCTTGGTTTTTCCTCCGGTGTCTGCGTAACCGGAAGTTGCGTTTTGCGTAACTCCCGGAAATGACACTGAACTGCGTATGGAGGGTATCGTGAAACGCTGCTTGCGCTTCAGGAGGTAAGGGAACCGCGCTATTAACTGCAGGTGTCTTGCCTGATTTTATATGGGCACCAATTAAGGGAGGTATATATATAGAGAGACCATGTGTATTAGTCTATATACGGCTTTTGAACCATGGAAGCACACATTTGCTGTGCACCTACTATGGGCTTTCTCCTCTGACACTGTCTGTCCCCTGATGAGCCCCGTATTGAGGAGGGGGTGAAACGCGTAGGGACTGGGACTAGGTCAATGGGACCTCATATCTGGTATACTTCCTTGGGACATTTATTGATGGATTTTCTCTGGATAAATCTGAAGGGGCGTACTTGCTGAAAAGCCTCTATCGGAAGGCTAAAAAGCCTCTATTGGAATCCATTGGTCTTTTTTGGTTGGATGATCTTCATGGTCCCTCTAGGAACATCGCCTGGTATTTAGTAGTTGTCATCTCAGAAGAAATGCGCTTAAGATAAGTCCATTTGTTTATTTTTACAGCTATTTTTGGATATACTACATAACTACAGTTCCTGGGATGTCAATAGTGGACATTTTGTTATTTTTTGCGAGGATAACTGTTTGCATAAATTATTGATGCTAGAACAGTATTTCTTTTTCTTTATATACTTTCTCTGAGGGACTATAGGAATTTTACACATGTATTGTCTGGAAGATATCATTTGTCATCTCAGAAGAAATGCATGGTATATGAGTTCGTTTATTTATTCATCCGGCCAGGATACGCCGCATAATTGCGGATACTGGGACGTCATCTATGGACTTTCTTTTTGAAGATTATTGCTGCACAATTGCTTATTTTTGGACAGTACTTTTTTTCTGAGGGACGATTTCAATTGGATATTTGTACTGTTTGAAATTTATCATTTGACATCTCATAAGAAATGTACTTAAGTATTAGTCCATCTATTTAAACCTCCTTTACAGGATATGCTATATAACTACGGATGCTGGGACATTAATAATGGACATTTTGTTATGTTTTTCTGAGGATAATTTATGACTCCTGGGATATTATTTTTTATATTTTGTTTTCTTTTTCTTTTGATCATTTTTTTGATTTTTTTTCTGAGGGATTATTACATCTTGAGACATTCACTGATAAACCTTTCATTAGTGATTTTTGCTTGGGTCATTTCATTGTGACCCCTAATTGATCATTTCTTTCAAGGTCCCAAGCTACTTGAGGTCCCATTAGCTATAGGTTTAACAAGTACTAGCTGATATCTCAAAAAACGGACATTGGTTTACTGAGCCCATTTTTGTATATGTGATTGCTACGTGTAACGGGCTATTTTCAATTGAGTCCATTTTTTGATACTGTGTGTGATTGGCATTTTGCGGGCGATAGTTCGTTAAGTCTTTGTTGGGATAGTCGATTACTATATATAAGGGGCTATCTTACACCTAATCCATTTTTTGATACTGTATGTGACTTGCATCTTGTTATTGTATCTGACGCCTTGTTATTTATTCATTTTTATTTTGATATATTTTTCACTTTTGAGTGCATGGGGATATAGGGAGAGTTTATCTTTACCCACTGATTAGTGGGGACATTAGTTGAACCCCTGGGGTGAATTGAATACTTGGCCTTTATGTGGGCTATTATCTACTACTAGGGTATTTTGGGCAATTTCGGATCTTTCGTCTTATATCCCTCCCTTTGTATGATAATTCAAGTATATCAAAATATTTTTTGTCTTTGTGTGTACACTTTGTTCCATAGGTACCATTGAGTATCTTTTTATAAAAGAAACTATTAAAGATATTTTTTAGGGTCTTTTTTTTGGTTTTTTTTGTTTAGTTTTGTACCCTGGTTTTCCGACTTTTGTTGGTTTGTTGATTCTATGATATTACTATGAGGCTGATTCTATGATATTACTATGAGTCTGACTATATGGTATTACTATGAGGCTGATTATATGATATTACAATGAGTCTGATTATATGGTATTACTATGAGGCTGATTATATGATATTACAATGAGTCTGATTATATGGTATTACTATGAGGCTGATTATATGATATTACTATGAGGCTGATTATATGATATTACTATGAGTCTGATTATATGGTATTACTATGAGGCTGATTATATGATATTACTATGAGGCTGATTATATGATATTACTATGAGGCTGATTATATGGTATTACTATGACACTGATTCTATGGTATCACTATAAGGCTGATTAAATGGTATTACTATGAGGCTGATTCTATGGTATCACTATGAGGCTGACTTTATGGTATTACTATTAGGCTGATTATATGATATTACTATGAGGCTGATTCTATGATATCACTATGAGGCTGATTCTATGGTATCACTATGAGGCTGATTATATGGTATTACTATGAGGCTGATTATATGATATTACTATGAGGCTGATTCTATGGTATTACTATGAAGCTGATTCTATGGTAATACTATGAGACTGGCTTATTCTATGATATCACTATGAGTGATTCTATGGTATCACTATGAGGCTGATTCTATGGTATCACTATGAGGCTGATTATATGGTATTACTATGAGGCTGATTCTATGGTATTACTATGAGGCTGATTCTATGGTATTACTATGAGGCTGATTATATGGTATTACTATGAGGCTGATTATATGGTATTACTATGAGTCTGATTATATGGTATTACTATGAGTCTGATTCTATGGTATTACTATGAGGCTGATTCTACGGTATTAATATGAGGCTGATTCGATGGTATTACAATGAGGCTGATTATATGGTATTACTATGAGGCTGATTATATGGTATTAGTATGAGGCTGATTCTATGCTATTACTACGAGGCTGATTCTATGGTATTACAATCAGGCTGATTATATGGTATTACAATCAGGATGATTCTATGCTATTACTATGAGGCTGATTCTATGGTATTACTATGAGGCTGATTATATGATATTACTATGAGGCTGATTATATGATATTACTATGAGGCTGATTATATGATATTACTATGAGGCTGATTATATGGTATTACTATGAGGCTGATTATATGGTATTACTATGAGGCTGATTATATGATATTACTATGAGGCTGATTATATGGTATTACTATGAGGCTGATTATATGGTATTACTATGAGGCTGATTATATGGTATTAATATGAGGCTGATTATATGGTATTACTATGAGGCTGATTATATGATATTACTATGAGGCTGATTATATGGTATTACTATGAGGCTGATTATATCATATTACTATTTGGCTGATTATATGGTATTACTATGAGGCTGATTATATGGTATTACTATGAGGCTGATTCTATGGTATTACTATGAGGCTGATTATATGCTATTACTATGAGGCTGATTCTATGGTATTACAATCAGGCTTATTATATGATATTACTATGAGGCTGATTCTATGGTATTACTATGAGGCTGATTATATGGTATTACTATGAAGCTGATTATATGATATTACTATGAGGCTGATTATATGGTATTACTATGAGGCTGATTATATGATATTACTATGAGGCTGATTATATGGTATTACTATGAGGCTGATTTTATGCTATTACTATGAGGCTGATTCTATGCTATTACAATCAGGCTGATTATATGATATTACTATGAGGCTGATTCTATGGTATTAATATGAGGCTGATTCGATGGTATTACAATAAGACTGATTTGATGGTATTACAATGAGGCTGATTTGATGGTATTACTATGAGGCTGATTATATGCTATTACTATGAGGCTGATTATATGGTATTACTATGAGGCTGATTCTATGATATTACTATGAGGCTGATTCTGTGATATTACTATGAGTCTGACTATATGGTATTACTATGAGGCTGATTATATGATATTACAATGAGTCTGATTATATGGTATTACTATGAGGCTGATTATATGATATTACAATGAGTCTGATTATATGGTATTACTATGAGGCTGATTATATGATATTACTATGAGGCTGATTATATGGTATTACTATGAGGCTGATTATATGATATTACTATGAGGCTGATTATATGATATTACTATGAGACTGATTATATGGTATTACTATGACACTGATTCTATGGTATCACTATAAGGCTGATTAAATGGTATTACTATGAGGCTGATTCTATGATATTACTATGAGACTGATTCTATGGTATCACTATGAGGCTGATTCTATGGTATCACTATGAGGCTGATTATATGGTATCACTATGATGCTGATTCTATGGTATCACTATGAGGCTGATTCTGTGGTATTAATATGAGGCTGATTCGATGGTATTACAATGAGGCTGATTATATGGTATTACTATGAGGCTGA
Source organism: Phyllobates terribilis (assembly GCF_046119375.1). NCBI lineage: Eukaryota > Metazoa > Chordata > Amphibia > Anura > Dendrobatidae > Phyllobates > Phyllobates terribilis. The sequence continues at coordinate 676,856,036 of NW_027362763.1, read as the reverse complement.
TTACATGGTATTAGTATGAGGCTGATTCTATGCTATTACTATGAGGCTGATTCTATGGTATTACAATCAGGCTGATTATATGGTATTACAATCAGGCTGATTCTATGCTATTACTATGAGGCTTATTCTATGGTATTACTATGAGGCTGATTCTATGTTATTACTATGAGGCTGATTATATGATATTACTATGAGGCTGATTATATGGTATTACTATGTGGCTGATTATATGATATTACTATGAGGCTGATTATATGGTATTACTATGAGGCTGATTCTATGCTATCACTATGAGGCTGATTCTATGGTATTACAATCAGGCTGATTATATGATATTACTATGAGGCTGATTCTATGGTATTACTATGAGGCTGATTATATGGTATTACTATGAGGCTGATTATGTGATATTACTATGAGGCTGATTCTATGGTATTACAATGAGGCTGATTATATGGTATTACTATGAGGCTGATTATATGATATTACTATGAGGCTGATTCTATGCTATTACTATGAGGCTGATTCTATGGTATTACAATCAGCCTGATTCTATGGTATTACAATCAGGCTGATTCTATGGTATTACTATGAGGCTGATTCTATGGTATTACAATCAGACTGATTATATGGCATTACAATCAGGCTGATTCTATGCTATTACTATGAGGCTGATTCTATGGTATTACTATGAGGCTGATTATATGATATTACTATGAAGCTGATTCTATGGTAATACTATGAGACTGGCTTATTCTATGATATCACTATGAGTGATTCTATGGTATCACTATGAGGCTGATTCTATGGTATCACTATGAGGCTGATTATATGGTATTACTATGAGGCTGATTCTATGGTATTACTATGAGGCTGATTCTATGGTATTACTATGAGGCTGATTATATGGTATTACTATGAGGCTGATTATATGGTATTACTATGAGTCTGATTATATGGTATTACTATGAGTCTGATTCTATGGTATTACTATGAGGCTGATTCTACGGTATTACTATGAGGCTGATTCTATGGTATTACTATGAGGCTGATTATATGGTATTACAATGAGGCTGATTATATGGTATTACTATGAGGCTGATTATATGGTATTAGTATGAGGCTGATTATATGATATTACTATGAGGCTGATTATATGGTATTACTATGAGGCTGATTATATGGTATTACTATGAGGCTGATTATATGATATTACTATGAGGCTGATTATATGGTATTACTATGAGGCTGATTATATGGTATTACTATGAGGCTGATTATATGGTATTACTATGAGGCTGATTATATGGTATTAATATGAGGCTGATTATATGGTATTACTATGAGGCTGATTATATGATATTACTATGAGGCTGATTATATGGTATTACTATGAGGCTGATTATATCATATTACTATTTGGCTGATTATATGGTATTACTATGAGGCTGATTATATGGTATTACTATGAGGCTGATTCTATGGTATTACTATGAGGCTGATTCTATGCTATTACTATGAGGCTGATTCTATGGTATTACAATCAGGCTTATTATATGATATTACGATGAGGCTGATTCTATGGTATTACTATGAGGCTGATTATATGGTATTACTATGAAGCTGATTATATGATATTACTATGAGGCTGATTATATGGTATTGCTATGAGGCTGATTATATGATATTACTATGAGGCTGATTATATGGTATTACTATGAGGCTGATTATATGATATTACTATTAGGCTGATTATATGGTATTATTATGAGACTGATTATATGGTATAACTATGAGGCTGATTTTATGATATTACTATGAGGCTGATTCTATGGTATTACTATGAGGCTGATTTTATGCTATTACAATCAGGCTGATTATATGATATTACTATGAGGCTGATTCTATGGTATTAATATGAGGCTGATTATATGATATTACTATTAGGCTGATTATATGGTATTATTATGAGACTGATTATATGGTATAACTATGAGGCTGATTTTATGATATTACTATGAGGCTGATTCTATGGTATTACTATGAGGCTGATTCTATGCTATTACAATCAGGCTGATTATATGATATTACTATGAGGCTGATTATATGGTATTACTATGAGGCTGATTATATGATATTACTATTAGGCTGATTATATGGTATTATTATGAGACTGATTATATGGTATAACTATGAGGCTGATTTTATGATATTACTATGAGGCTGATTCTATGGTATTACTATGAGGCTGATTCTATGCTATTACAATCAGGCTGATTATATGATATTACTATGAGGCTGATTCTATGGTATTAATATGAGGCTGATTCGATGGTATTACAATAAGACTGATTTGATGGTATTACAATGAGGCTGATTTGATGGTATTACTATGAGGCTGATTATATGGTATTACTATGAGGCTGATTCTATGATATTACTATGAGGCTGATTCTATGATGTTACTATGAGTCTGACTATATGGTATTACTATGAGGCTGATTCTATGATATTCCTATGAGGCTGATTCTATGGTATTACTATGAGGCTGAATCTATGGTATTACTATGAGGCTGATTATATGGTATTACTATGAGGCTGATTCTATGGTATTACTATGAGGCTGATTCGATGGTATTAATATGAGGCTGATTCGATGGTATTAATATGAGGCTGATTCGATGGTATTACTGTGAGGCTGATTCTATAGTATTACTATGATTCTGATTCTATGGTATTACTATGAGGCTGACTTTATGGTATTACTATGAGGCTGATTATATGGTATTACTATGAGGCTGATTCTATGGTATTACAATCAGGCTGATTATATGATATTACTATGAGGCTGATTATATGATATTACTATGAGGCTGATTATATGCTATTACTATGAGGCTGATTATATGATATTACTATGAGGCTGATTATATGGTATTACTATGAGGCTGATTATATGATATTACTATTTGGCTGATTATATGGTATTACTATGAGGCTGATTATATGGTATTACTATGAGGCTGATTCTATGGTATTACTATGAGGCTGATTCTATGGTATTACTATGAGGCTGATTCTATGATATTACTGTGAGGCTGATTCGATGGTATTACTATGAGGCTGATTCTATGATATTACTGTGAGGCTGATTCTATGGTATTACTATGAGGCTGATTGTATAGTATTACTATGAGGCTGATTCTATGGTATTACTATGAGGCTGACTTTATGGTATTACTATGAGGCTGATTATATGATATTACTATGAGGCTGATTCTATGGTATTACAATTAGGCTGATTATATGATATTACTATGAGGCTGATTATATGATATTACTATGAGGCTGATTATATGATATTACTATGAGGCTGATTATATGGTATTACTATGAGGCTGATTATATGATATTACTATTAGGCTGATTATATGGTATTACTATGAGGCTGATTCTATGCTATTACTATGAGGCTGATTCTATGGTATTACAATCCGGCTGATTATATGATATTACTATGAGGCTGATTATATGGTATTACTATGAGGCTGATAATATGATATTACTATGAGACTGATTATATGGTATTACTATGAGGCTGATTATATGATATTACTATGAGGCTGATTATATGATATTACTATGAGGCTGATTATATGGTATTACTATGAGGCTGATTATATAATATTACTATTAGGCTGATTATATGGTATTACTATGAGGCTGATTATATGGTATTACTATGAGGCTGATTATATGGTATTACTATGAGGCTGATTACATGATATTACCATGAGGCTGATTCTATGGTATTACAATCAGGCTGATTATATGACATTACTATGAGGCTGATTCGATGGTATTACAATAAGACTGATTTGATGGTATTACAATGAGGTTGATTTGATGGTATTACTATGAGGCTGATTATATGCTATTACTATGAGGCTGATTATATGGTATTACTATGAGTTTGCTTCTATGATATTACTTTGAGGCTGATTCTATGACATTCCTATTAGGCTGATTCTATGGTATTACTATGAGGCTGATTCTATGGTATTACTATGAGGCTGACTTTATGGTATTACTATGAGGCTGATTATATGGTATTACTATGAGGCTGATTCTATGGTATTACAATCAGGGTGATTATATGGTATTACTCTGAGGCTGATTATATGATATTACTTTGAAGCTGATTATTTGATATTACTATAAGGCTGATTAAATGGTATTACTATGAGGCTGATTATATGGCATTACTATGAGGCTGAACCTATGATATCACTATGAGGCTGATTCTATTGTATCACTATGAGGCTGATTCTATGGTATCACTATGAGGCTGATTCTATGGTATCACTTTGAGGCTGATTCTATGGTGTCACTATGAGGCTGATTCTATAGTAACACTATGAGGCTGATACTATGGTATTACTATGAGGCTGATTATATGGTATTACTATGAGGCTGATTATATGGTATTACTATGAGGCTGATTATATGGTATTACAATCAGGCTGATTCTATGGTATTACTATGAGGCTGATTCTATGGTATTACTATGAGGCTGATTCTATGGTATTACTATGAGGCTGATTCTATGGTATTACTATGAGGCTGACTTTGTGGTATTACTATGAGGCTGATTATATGAAATTACTATTAGGCTGATTATATGGTATTACTATGAGGCTGATTCTATGCTATTACTATGAGGCTGATTCTATGGTATCACTATGAGGCTGATTCTATGGTATTACTATGAGGCTGATTATATGATATTACTATGAGTCTGATTATATGGTATTACTATGAGGCTGATTATATGATATTACTATGAGGCTGATTCTATGGTATTACTATGAGGCTGATTATATGGTATTACTATGAGGCTGATTCTATGGTATTACAATCAGGCTGATTATATGATATTACTATGAGGCTGATTATATGCTATTACTATGAGGCTGATTATATGCTATTACTATGAGGCTGATTATATGGTATTACTATGAGGCTGATTATATGCTATTACTATGAGGCTGATTATATGGTATTACTATGAGGCTGATTATATGGTATTACTATGAGGCTGATTATATGGTATTACTATGAGGCTGATTATATGGTATTACTATGAGGCTGATTATATGGTATTACTATGAGGCTGATTATATGGTATTACTATGAGTCTGATTATATGATATTACTATGAGGCTGATTCTATGGTATTACTATGAAGCTGATTCTATGGTATTACTATGAGGCTGGCTGATTCTATGGTATCACTATGAGGCTGATTATATGGTATCACTATGAGGCTGATTATATAGTATTACTATGAGGCTGATTCTATGGTATTACTATGAGGCTGATTCTATGGTATTACTATGAGGCTGATTATATGGTATTACTATGAGGCTGATTATATGATATTACTATGAGGCTGATTATATGGTATTACTATGAGGCTGATTATATGGTATTACTATGAGGCTGATTCTATTCTATTAATATGAGGCTGATTCGATGGTATTACAATGAGGCTGATTATATGGTATTACTATGAGGTTGATTCTATGGTATTACTATGAGGCTGATTCTATGGTATTAATATGAGGCTGATTCGATGGTATTACAATGAGGCTGATTATATGGTATTACTATGAGGCTGATTCTATGCTATTACTATGAGGCTGATTCTATGGTATTACAATCAGGCTGATTCTATGCTATTACTATGAGGCTGATTCTATGGTATTACTATGAGGCTGATTCTATGGTATTACTATGAGGCTGATTATATGATATTACTATGAGGCTGATTATATGATATTACTATGAGGCTGATTATATGGTATTACTATGAGGCTGATTATATGGTATTACTATGAGGCTGATTCCATGCTATTACTATGAGGCTGATTCTATGGTATTACAATCAGGCTGATTATATGATATTACTATGAGGCCGATTCTATGGTATTACTATGAGGCTGATTATATGGTATTACTATGAGTCTGATTATATGATATTACTATGAGGCTGATTCTATGGTATTACTATGAAGCTGATTCTATGGTATTACTATGAGGCTGGCTGATTCTATGGTATCACTATGAGGCTGATTATATGGTATCACTATGAGGCTGATTATATAGTATTACTATGAGGCTGATTCTATGGTATTACTATGAGGCTGATTCTATGGTATTACTATGAGGCTGATTATATGGTATTACTATGAGGCTGATTATATGGTATTACTATGAGGCTGATTATATGATATTACTATGAGGCTGATTATATGGTATTACTATGAGGCTGATTATATGGTATTACTATGAGGCTGATTCTATTCTATTAATATGAGGCTGATTCGATGGTATTACAATGAGGCTGATTATATGGTATTACTATGAGGTTGATTCTATGGTATTACTATGACGCTGATTCTATGGTATTAATATGAGGCTGATTCGATGGTATTACAATGAGGCTGATTATATGGTATTACTATGAGGCTGATTCTATGCTATTACTATGAGGCTGATTCTATGGTATTACAATCAGGCTGATTCTATGCTATTACTATGAGGCTGATTCTATGGTATTACTATGAGGCTGATTCTATGGTATTACTATGAGGCTGATTATATGATATTACTATGAGGCTGATTATATGATATTACTATGAGGCTGATTATATGGTATTACTATGAGGCTGATTATATGGTATTACTATGAGGCTGATTCCATGCTATTACTATGAGGCTGATTCTATGGTATTACAATCAGGCTGATTATATGATATTACTATGAGGCTGATTCTATGGTATTACTATGAGGCTGATTATATGGTATTACTATGAGGCTGATTATATGATATTACTATGAGGCTGATTCTATGGTATTACAATCAGGCTGATTCTATGGTATTACAATCAGGCTGATTGTATGGTATTACAATCAGGCTGATTCTATGGTATTACTATGATTCTGATTCTATGGTATTACTATGAGGCTGATTATATGATATTACTATGAGGCTGATTATATGATATTACTATGAGGCTGATTATATGATATTACTATGAGGCTGATTATATGATATTACTATGAGGCTGATTATATTATATTACTATGAGGCTGATTATATGCTATTACTATGAGGCTGATTATATGATATTACTATGAGGCTGATTATATATATGGTATTACTATGAGGCTGATTATATGATATTACTATTTGGCTGATTATATGGTATTACTATGAGGCTGATTATATGGTATTACTATGAGGCTGATTCTATGGTATTACTATGAGGCTGATTCGATGGTATTAATATGAGGCTGATTCGATGGTATTAATATGAGGCTGATTCGATGGTATTACTGTGAGGCTGATTCTATAGTATTACTATGATTCTGATTCTATGGTATTACTATGAGGCTGACTTTATGGTATTACTATGAGGCTGATTATATGGTATTACTATGAGGCTGATTCTATGGTATTACAATCAGGCTGATTATATGATATTACTATGAGGCTGATTATATGATATTACTATGAGGCTGATTATATGCTATTACTATGAGGCTGATTATATGATATTACTATGAGGCTGATTATATGGTATTACTATGAGGCTGATTATATGATATTACTATTTGGCTGATTATATGGTATTACTATGAGGCTGATTATATGGTATTACTATGAGGCTGATTCTATGGTATTACTATGAGGCTGATTCTATGGTATTACTATGAGGCTGATTCTATGATATTACTGTGAGGCTGATTCGATGGTATTACTATGAGGCTGATTCTATGATATTACTCTGAGGCTGATTCTATGGTATTACTATGAGGCTGATTGTATAGTATTACTATGAGGCTGATTCTATGGTATTACTATGAGGCTGACTTTATGGTATTACTATGAGGCTGATTATATGATATTACTATGAGGCTGATTATATGGTATTACTATGAGGCTGATTCTATGGTATTACAATTAGGCTGATTATATGATATTACTATGAGGCTGATTATATGATATTACTATGAGGCTGATTATATGATATTACTATGAGGCTGATTATATGGTATTACTATGAGGCTGATTATATGATATTACTATTAGGCTGATTATATGGTATTACTATGAGGCTGATTCTATGCTATTACTATGAGGCTGATTCTATGGTATTACAATCCGGCTGATTATATGATATTACTATGAGGCTGATTATATGGTATTACTATGAGGCTGATTATATGATATTACTATGAGACTGATTATATGGCATTACTATGAGGCTGATTATATGATATTACTATGAGGCTGATTATATGATATTACTATGAGGCTGATTATATGGTATTACTATGAGGCTGATTATATAATATTACTATTAGGCTGATTATATGGTATTACTATGAGGCTGATTATATGGTATTACTATGAGGCTGATTATATGGTATTACTATGAGGCTGATTATATGATATTACCATGAGGCTGATTCTATGGTATTACAATCAGGCTGATTATATGACATTACTATGAGGCTGATTCGATGGTATTAATATGAGGCTGATTCGATGGTATTAATATGAGGCTGATTCGATGGTATTACTGTGAGGCTGATTCTATAGTATTACTATGAGGCTGATTCTATGGTATTACTATGAGGCTGACTTTATGGTATTACTATGAGGCTGATTATATGATATTACTATGAGGCTGATTATATGGTATTACTATGAGGCTGATTCTATGGTATTACAATCAGGCTGATTATATGATATTACTATGAGGCTGATTATATGATATTACTATGAGGCTGATTATATGCTATTACTATGAGGCTGATTATATGATATTACTATGAGGCTGATTATATGGTATTACTATGAGGCTGATTATATGATATTACTATTTGGCTGATTATATGGTATTACTATGAGGCTGATTATATGGTATTACTATGAGGCTGATTCTATGGTATTACTATGAGGCTGATTCTATGGTATTACTATGAGGCTGATTCTATGATATTACTATGAGGTTGATTTGATGGTATTACTATGAGGCTGATTATATGCTATTACTATGAGACTGATTATATGGTATTACTATGAGGCTGATTCTATGATATTACTATGAGGCTGATTCTATGATATTACTTTGAGGCTGATTCTATGATATTCCTATGAGGCTGATTCTATGGTATTACTATGAGGCTGATTCTATGGTATTACTATGAGGCTGATTCTATGGTATTACTATGAGGCTGATTATATGATATTACTATGAAGCTGATTATATGATATTACTATAAGGCTGATTAAATGGTATTACTATGAGGCTGATTATATGATATTACTATGAAGCTCATTATATGATATTACTATGAGGCTGATTATATGATATTACTATGAAGCTCATTATATGATATTACTATGAGGCTGGTTATATGGTATCACTATGAGGCTGATTCTATTGTATTACTATGAGGCTGATTCTATGGTATCACTATGAGGCTGATTCTATGGTATCACTATGAGGCTGATTCTATGGTGTCACTATGAGGCTGATTCTATGGTATCACTATGAGGCTGATACTATGGTATTACTATGAGGCTGATTATATGAAATTACTATTAGGCTGATTATATGTTATTACTATGAGGCTGATTCTATGCTATTACTATGAGGCTGATTCTATGGTATTACTATGAGGCTGATTATATGATATTACTATGAGGCTGATTCTATGATATTGCTATGAGGCTGATTCTATGGTATTACTATGAGGCTGATTCTATGGTATTACTATGAGGCTGACTTTATGGTATTACTATGAGGCTGATTATATGAAATTACTATTAGGCTGATTATATGGTATTACTATGAGGCTGATTCTATGCTATTACTATGAGGCTGATTCTATGGTATTACTATGAGGCTGATTATATGATATTACTATGAGGCTGATTATATGATATTACTATGAGGCTGATTCTATGGTATTACTGTGACACTGATTCTATGGTATCACTATAAGGCTGATTAAATGGTATTACTATGAGGCTGATTCTATGGTATTACTATGAGGCTGATTATATGATATTACTATGAGGCTGATTCTATGATATCACTATGAGGCTGATTCTATGGTATCACTATGAGGCTGATTATATGGTATTACTATGAGGCTGATTATATGATATTACTATGAGGCTGATTCTATAGTATTACTATGAAGCTGATTCTATGGTATTACTATGAGGCTGGCTGATTCTATGATATCACTATGAGACTGATTCTATGGTATCACTATGAGGCTGATTCTATGGTATCACTATGAGGCTGATTATATGGTATCACTATGACGCTGATTCTATGGTTTCACTATGAGGCTGATTCTATGGTATTACTATGAGGCTGATTATATGGTATTACTATGAGGCTGATTATATGGTATTACTATGAGGCTGATTATATGATATTACTATGAGGCTGATTATATGGTATTACTATGAGGCTGATTCTATGGTATTACAATCAGGCTGATTATATGATATTACTATGAGGCTTATTCTATGGCATTACTATGAGGCTGATTCTATGGTATTACTATGAGGCTGATTATATGGTATTACTATGAGGCTGATTCTATGGTATTACTATTAGGCTGATTCTATGGTATTACTATGAGGCTGATTATATGATATTACTATGAGGCTGATTATATGATATTACTATTAAGCTGATTATATGATATTACTATGAGGCTGATTATATGATATCACTATGAGTCTGATTATATCCTATTACTATGAGGCTGATTACATGATATTACTATGAGGCTGATTATATGATATTACTATGAGGCTGATTATATGATATTACTATTAAGCTGATTATATGATATTACTATGAAGCTGATTATATGGTATTACTATGAGGCTGATTATATGATATTACTATGAGGCTGATTATATGATATTACTATTGAGCTGATTATATGATATTACTATGAAGCTGATTATATGGTATTACTATGAGGCTGATTCTATGATATCACTATGACGCTGATTCTATGGTATCACTATAAGACTGATTAAATGGTATTACTATGAGGCCGATTATATGATATTACTATGAGGCTGATTATATCCTATCACTATGAGGCTGTTTATATGGTATCACTATGAGTCTGATTCTATGGTATCACTATGAGGCTGATTCTATGGCATTACTATGAGGCTGATTATATGGTATTACTATGAGGCTCATTCTATGATATTCCTATGAGGCTGATTCTATGGTATTACTATGAGGCTGATTCTATGGTATTACCACGAGGCTGACTTTATGGTATTACTATGAGGCTGATTATATGATATTACTATGAGGTTGATTATATAGTATTACTATGAGGCTGATTCTATGGTATTACAATCAGGCTGATTATATGATATCACTATGAGGCTGATTATATGATATTACTATAAGGCTATTTCTATGCTATTACTATGAGGCTGATTCGATGGTATTACAATAAGACTGATTTGATGGTATTACTATGAGGCTGATTGTATAGTATTACTATGAGGCTGATTATATGGTATTACTATGAGACTGATTACATGGTATTACTATGAGGCTGATTCTATGATATTACTATGAGGCTGATTCTATGATATTACTATGAGGCTGATTCTATGGTATTACTATGAGGCTATTTCTATGCTATTACTATGAGGCTGATTATATGATATCACTATGAGGCTGATTATATCCTATTACTATGAGGCTGATTCTATGATATCACTATGATGCTGATTCTATGGTATCACTATAAGGCTGATTATATGGTATTACTATGAAGCTGATTATATGATATTACTATGAGGCTGATTCTATGGTATTACTATGAGGCTAATTATATGCTATTACTATGAGGCTGAATCTATGATATCACTATGAGGCTGATTATATGGTATTACTATGAAGCTGATTATATGATATTACTATGAGGCTGATTCTATGGTATCACTATGAGGCTGATTCTATGGTATCACTATGAGGCTGATTATATGGTATCACTATGAGGCTGATTCTATGGTATCACTATGAGGCTGATTCTATGGTATTACTATAAGGCTGATTATATGGTTTTACTATGAGGTTGATTCTATGGTATTACTATGAGGCTGATTCTATGGTATTACTATGAGGCTGATTCTATGGTATTACTATGAGGCTGATTCTATGGTATTACTATGAGGCTGATTATATGATATTACTATTAAGCTGATTATATGATATTACTATGAGGCTGATTATATGATATCACTATGAGGCTGATTATATCCTATTACTATGAGGCTGATTCTATGATATCACTATGACGCTGATTCTATGGTATCACTATAAGGCTGATTAAATGGTATTACTATGAGGCCGATTATATGATATTACTATGAGGCTGATTATATCCTATTACTATGAGGCTGAATCTATGATATCACTATGAGACTGATTCTATGGTATCACTATGAGGCTGATTATATTGTATTACTATGAGGCTGATTATATGATATTACTATGAGGCTGATTCTATGGTATTACTATGAGGCTGATTCTATTGTATAACTATGAGGCTGATTCTATGGTATCACTATGAGGCTGTTTATATGGTATCACTATGAGGCTGATTTTATGGTATCACTATGAGGCTGATTCTATGGTATTACTATGAGGCTGATTCTATGGTATTACTATGAAGCTGATTATATGATATTACTATGAGGCTGATTCTATGGTATTACTATAAGGCTGACTCTATTGTATTACTATGAGGCTGATTCTATGGTATCACTATGAGGCTGATTCTATGGTATCACTATGAGGCTGATTCTATGGTATCACTATGAGGCTGATTCTATGGTATCACTATGAGGCTGATTCTATGGTATTACTATAAGGCTGATTATATGGTTTTACTATGAGGCTGATTCTATGGTATTAATATGAGGCTGATTCGATGGTATTAATATGAGGCTGATTCGATGGTATTACAATAAGACTGATTTGATGGTATTACAATGAGGCTGATTTGATGGTATTACTATGAGGCTGATTCTATGGTATTACTATGAGGCTGATTATATGGTATTACTATGAGGCTGATTATATGATATTACTATTAAGCTGATTATATGATATTACTATGAGGCTGATTATATGATATCACTATGAGGCTGATTATATCCTATTACTATGAGGCTGATTCTATGATATCACTATGACGCTGATTCTATGGTATCACTATAAGGCTGATTAAATGGTATTACTATGAGGCCGATTATATGATATTACTATGAGGCTGATTATATCCTATTACTATGAGGCTGAATCTATGATATCACTATGAGACTGATTCTATGGTATCACTATGAGGCTGATTATATTGTATTACTATGAGGCTGATTATATGATATTACTATGAGGCTGATTCTATGGTATTACTATGAGGCTGATTCTATTGTATAACTATGATGCTGATTCTATGGTATCACTATGAGGCTGTTTATATGGTATCACTATGAGGCTGATTCTATGGTATCACTATGAGGCTGATTCTATGGTATTACTATGAGGCTGATTATATGGTATTAGTATGAGGCTGATTCTATGGTATTACTATGAGGCTGATTATATGGTATTACTATGAGGCTGATTCTATGGTATTACAATCAGGCTGATTATATGATATTACTAAGAGGCTGATTATATGATATTACTATGAGGCTGCTTATATGATATTACTATGAGGCTGATTATATGATATTACTATGAGGCTGATTTTATGATATCACTATGAGGCTGATTATATCCTATTACTATGAGGCTGATTCTATGATATCACTATGACGCTGATTCTATGGTATCACTATAAGGCTGATTAAATGGTATTACTATGAGGCCGATTATATGATATTACTATGAGGCTGATTATATCCTATTGCTATGAGGCTGGTTCTATGATATCACTGTGAGGCTGATTCTATGGTATCACTATGAGGCTGATTATATGGTATTACTATGAGGCTGATTATATGATATTACTATGAGGCTGATTCTATTGTATAACTATGAGGCTGATTCTATGATATCACTATGAGGCTGATTCTATGGTATCACTATGAGGCTGATTATATGGTATTACTATGAGGCTGATTATATGGTATTACTATGAGGCTGATTATATGATATCACTATGAGGCTGATTCTATGGTATCACTATGAGGCTGATTCTATTGTATCCATATGAGGCTGATTATATGGTATTACTATGAGGCTGATTCTATGGTATCACTATGAGGCTGATTATATGGTATTACTATGAGGCTGATTCTATTGTATCACTATGAGGCTGATTATATGATATTACTATGAGGCTGATTCTATTGTATAACTATGAGGCTGATTCTATGATATCACTATGAGGCTGATTCTATGGTATCACTATGAGGCTGATTCTATGATATCACTATGAGGCTGATTCTATGGTATCACTATGAGGCTGATTATATGGTATTACTATGAGGATGAGTATATGGTATTACTATGAGGCTGATTCTATTGTATAACTATGAGGCTGATTCTATGGTATCACTATGAGGCTGATTCTATGGTATCACTATGAGGCTGATTCTATGGTATCACCATGAGGCTGATTCTATGGTATTACTATGAGGCTGATTATATGGTATTACTATGAGGCTGATTATATGGTATTACTATGAGGCTGATTCTATGGTATCACCATGAGGCTGATTCTATGGTATTACTATGAGGCTGATTATATGGCATTACTATGAGGCTGATTCTATGGTATTACTATGAGGCTGATTCTGTGATATTCCTATGAGGCTGATTCTATGGTATTACTATGAGGCTGATTCTATGGTATTACTATGAGGCTGACTTTATGGTATTACTATGAGGCTGATTATATGATATTACTATGAGGCTGATTATATGGTATTACTATGAGGCTGATTCTATGGTATTACAATCAGGCTGATAACATGATATCACTATGAGGCTGATTATATGATATTACTATAAGGCTATTTCTATGCTATTACTATGAGGCTGATTCTATGGTATTAATATGAGGCTGATTCGATGGTATTACTATAAGACTGATTTGATGGTATTACAATGAGGCTGATTTGATGGTATTACTATGAGGCTGATTATATGGTATTACTATGAGACTGATTATATGGTATTACTATGAGGCTGATTCTATGATATTCCTATGAGGCTGATTCTATGGTATTACTATGAGGCTGATTCTATGCTATTACTATGAGGCTGATTATATGATATTACTATGAAGCTGATTATATGATATTACTATGAGGCTGATTATATGATATCACTATGAGGCTGATTATATCCTATTACTATGAGGCTGATTCTATGATATCACTATGATGCTGATTCTATGGTATCACTATAAGGCTGATTAAATGGTATTACTATGAGGCTGATTATATGGCATTACTATGAGGCTGAATCTATGATATCACTATGAGGCTGATTCTACGGTGTCACTATGAGGCTGATTCTATTGTATCACTATGAGGCTGATTATATGGTATTACTATGAGGCTGATTCTATGGTATTACTATGAGGCTGATTATATGGTATTACTATGAGGCTGATTCTATGATATTCCTATGAGGCTGATTCTATGGTATTACTATGAGGCTGAATCTATGGTATTACTATGAGGCTGATTCTATGGTATTACTATGAGGCTGATTCTATGGTATTACTATGAGGCTGATTATATGATATTACTATGAGGCTGATTATATGATATTACTATAAGGCTATTTCTATGCTATTACTATGAGGCTGATTCGATGGTATTACAATAAGACTGATTTGATGGTATTACAATGAGGCTGATTTGATGGTATTACTATGAGGCTGATTATATGGTATTACTATGAGACTGATTATATGGTATTACTATGAGGCTGATTCTATGATATTACTATGAGGCTGATTCTATGATATTACTATGAGGCTGATTCTATGGTATTACTATGAGGCTATTTCTATGCTATTACTATGAGACTGATTATATGATATCACTATGAGGCTGATTATATCCTATTACTATGAGGCTGATTCTATGATATCACTATGATGCTGATTCTATGGTATCACTATAAGGCTGATTATATGGTATTACTATGAAGCTGATTATATGATATTACTATGAGGCTGATTCTATGGTATTACTATGAGGCTGATTATATGGTATTACTATGAGGCTGAATCTATGATATCACTATGAGGCTGATTCTATGGTATCACTCTGAGGCTGATTCTATGGTATCACTATGAGGCTGATTCTATGTTATCACTATGAGGCTGATTCTATGGTATTACTATAAGGCTGATTATATATTTTTACTATGAGGCTGATTCTATGGTATTAATATGAGGCTGATTCGATGGTATTAATATGAGGCTGATTCGATGGTATTACAATAAGACTGATTTGATGGTATTACAATGAGGCTGATTTGATGGTATTACTATGAGGCTGATTATATGGTATTACTATGAGGCTGATTATATGATATTACTATGAGGCTGATTCTATGGTATTACTATGAGGCTGATTCTATTGTATAACTATGAGGCTGATTCTATGGTATCACTATGAGGCTGTTTTTATGGTATCACTATGAGGCTGATTCTATGGTATCACTATGAGGCTGATTCTATGGTATTACTATGAGGCTGATTATATGGTATTAGTATGAGGCTGATTCTATGGTATTACTATGAGGCTGATTCTATGGTATTACTATGAGGCTGATTCTATGGTATTACTATGAGGCTGATTATATGGTATTACTATGAGGCTGATTATACGGCATCACTATGAGACTGATTATATGATATTACTATGAGGCTGATTATATGGTATTACTATGAGGCTGATTCTATGGTATTACAATCAGGCTGATTATATGATATTACTAAGAGGCTGATTATATGATATTACTATAAGGCTGTTTCTATGCTATTACTATGAGGCTGATTCTATGGCATTACTATGAGGCTGCTTATATGATATTACTATGAGGCTGATTATATGATATTACTATTAAGCTGATTATATGATATTACTATGTGGCTGCTTATATGGTATCACTATGAGGCTGATTATATCCTATTACTATGAGGCTGATTCTATGATATCAATATGACGCTGATTCTATGGTATCACTATAAGGCTGATTAAATGGTATTACTATGAGGCCGATTATATGATATTACTATGAGGCTGATTTTATCCTATTGCTATGAGGCTGATTCTATGATATCACTATGAGGCTGATTCTATGGTATCACTGTGAGGCTGATTATATGGTATTACTATGAGGCTGATTATATGATATTACTATGAGGCTGATTCTATTGTATAACTATGAGGCTGATTCTATGATATCACTATGAGGCTGATTCTATGGTATCACTATGAGGCTGATTATATGGTATCACTATGAGGCTGATTCTATGGTATCACCATGAGGCTGATTCTATGGTATTACTATGAGTCTGATTATATGGTATTACTATGAGGCTGATTCTGTGATATTCCTATGAGGCTGATTCTATGGTATTACTATGAGGCTGATTCTATGGTATTACTATGAGGCTGACTTTATGGTATTACTATGAGGCTGATTATATGATATTACTATGAGTCTGATTATATGGTATTACTATGAGGCTGATTCTATGGTATTACAATCAGGCTGATAACATGATATCACTATGAGGCTGATTATATGATATTACTATAAGGCTATTTCTATGCTATTACTATGAGGCTGATTCTATGGTATTAATATGAGGCTGATTCGATGGTATTACAATAAGACTGATTTGATGGTATTACAATGAGGCTGATTTGATGGTATTACTATGAGGCTGATTATATGGTATTACTATGAGACTGATTATATGGTATTACTATGAGGCTGATTCTATGATATTACTATGAGGCTGATTCTATGATATTCCTATGAGGCTGATTCTATGGTATTACTATGAGGCTGATTCTATGGTATTACTATGAGGCTGATTCTATGCTATTACTATGAGGCTGATTATATGATATTACTAGGAAGCTGATTATATGATATTACTATGAGGCTGATTATATGATATCACTATGAGGCTGATTATATCCTACTACTATGAGGCTGATTCTATGATATCACTATGATGCTGATTCTATGGTATCACTATAAGGCTGATTAAATGGTATTACTATGAGGCTGATTATATGGCATTACTATGAGGCTGAATCTATGATATCACTATGAGGCTGATTCTATGGTGTCACTATGAGGCTGATTCTATGGTATCACTATGAGGCTGATTATATGGTATTACTATGAGGCTGATTCTATGGTATTACTATGAGGCTGATTATATGGTATTACTATGAGGCTGATTCTATGGTATTACTATGAGGCTGATTCTATGGTATTACTATGAGGCTGATTCGATGGTATTAATATGAGGCTGATTCGATGGTATTACAATAAGACTGATTTGATGGTATTACAATGAGGCTGATTTGATGGTATTACTATGAGGCTGATTCTATGGTATTACTATGAGGCTGATTATATGGTATTACTATGAGGCTGATTATACGGTATTACTATGAGACTGATTATATGATATTACTATGAGGCTGATTATATGGTATTACTATGAGGCTGATTCTATGGTATTACAATCAGGCTGATTATATGATATTACTAAGAGGCTGATTATATGATATTACTATAAGGCTGTTTCTATGCTATTACTATGAGGCTGATTCTATGGCATTACTATTAGGCTGATTCTATGGTATTCCTATGAGGCTGGTTATATGATATTACTATGAGGCTGATTATATGATATTACTATTAAGCTGATTATATGATATTACTATGAGGCTGATTATATGATATCACTATGAGGCTGATTATATCCTATTACTATGAGGCTGATTCTATGATATCACTATGACGCTGATTCTATGGTATCACTATAAGGCTGATTAAATGGTATTACTATGAGGCCGATTATATGATATTACTATGAGGCTGATTATATCCTATTGCTATGAGGCTGGTTCTATGATATCACTATGAGGCTGATTCTATGGTATCACTATGAGGCTGATTATATGGTATTACTATGAGGCTGATTATATGATATTACTATGAGGCTGATTCTATTGTATAACTATGAGGCTGATTCTATGGTATCACTATGAGGCTGATTCTATGGTATCACTATGAGGCTGATTATATGGTATTACTATGAGGATGAGTATATGGTATTACTATGAGGCTGATTCTATTGTATAACTATGAGGCTGATTCTATGGTATCACTATGAGGCTGATTCTATGGTATCACTATGAGGCTGATTCTATGGTATCACCATGAGGCTGATTCTATGGTATTACTATGAGGCTGATTATATGGTATTACTATGAGGCTGATTATATGGTATTACTATGAGGCTGATTCTATGGTATCACCATGAGGCTGATTCTATGGTATTACTATGAGGCTGATTATATGGCATTACTATGAGGCTGATTCTATGGTATTACTATGAGGCTGATTCTGTGATATTCCTATGAGGCTGATTCTATGGTATTACTATGAGGCTGATTCTATGGTATTACTATGAGGCTGACTTTATGGTATTACTATGAGGCTGATTATATGATATTACTATGAGGCTGATTATATGGTATTACTATGAGGCTGATTCTATGGTATTACAATCAGGCTGATAACATGATATCACTATGAGGCTGATTATATGATATTACTATAAGGCTATTTCTATGCTATTACTATGAGGCTGATTCTATGGTATTAATATGAGGCTGATTCGATGGTATTACAATAAGACTGATTTGATGGTATTACAATGAGGCTGATTTGATGGTATTACTATGAGGCTGATTATATGCTATTACTATGAGGCTGATTATATGGTATTACTATGAGGCTGATTCTATGATATTACTATGAGGCTGATTCTATGATGTTACTATGAGTCTGACTATATGGTATTACTATGAGGCTGATTCTATGATATTCCTATGAGGCTGATTCTATGGTATTACTATGAGGCTGAATCTATGGTATTACTATGAGGCTGATTATATGGTATTACTATGAGGCTGATTCTATGGTATTACTATGAGGCTGATTCGATGGTATTAATATGAGGCTGATTCGATGGTATTAATATGAGGCTGATTCGATGGTATTACTGTGAGGCTGATTCTATAGTATTACTATGATTCTGATTCTATGGTATTACTATGAGGCTGACTTTATGGTATTACTATGAGGCTGATTATATGGTATTACTATGAGGCTGATTCTATGGTATTACAATCAGGCTGATTATATGATATTACTATGAGGCTGATTATATGATATTACTATGAGGCTGATTATATGCTATTACTATGAGGCTGATTATATGATATTACTATGAGGCTGATTATATGGTATTACTATGAGGCTGATTATATGATATTACTATTTGGCTGATTATATGGTATTACTATGAGGCTGATTATATGGTATTACTATGAGGCTGATTCTATGGTATTACTATGAGGCTGATTCTATGGTATTACTATGAGGCTGATTCTATGATATTACTGTGAGGCTGATTCGATGGTATTACTATGAGGCTGATTCTATGATATTACTGTGAGGCTGATTCTATGGTATTACTATGAGGCTGATTGTATAGTATTACTATGAGGCTGATTCTATGGTATTACTATGAGGCTGACTTTATGGTATTACTATGAGGCTGATTATATGATATTACTATGAGGCTGATTATATGGTATTACTATGAGGCTGATTCTATGGTATTACAATTAGGCTGATTATATGATATTACTATTAGGCTGATTATATGGTATTACTATGAGGCTGATTCTATGCTATTACTATGAGGCTGATTCTATGGTATTACAATCCGGCTGATTATATGATATTACTATGAGGCTGATTATATGGTATTACTATGAGGCTGACTTTATGGTATTACTATGAGGCTGATTATATGATATTACTATTAGGCTGATTATATGGTATTACTATGAGGCTGATTCTATGCTATTACTATGAGGCTGATTCTATGGTATTACTATGAGGCTGATTGTATAGTATTACTATGAGGCTGATTCTATGGTATTACTATGAGGCTGACTTTATGGTATTACTATGAGGCTGATTATATGATATTACTATGAGGCTGATTATATGGTATTACTATGAGGCTGACTTTATGGTATTACTATGAGGCTGATTATATGATATTACTATTAGGCTGATTATATGGTATTACTATGAGGCTGATTCTATGCTATTACTATGAGGCTGATTCTATGGTATTACAATCCGGCTGATTATATGATATTACTATGAGGCTGATTATATGGTATTACTATGAGGCTGATTATATGATATTACTATGAGGCTGATTATATGGTATTACTATGAGGCTGATTATATGGTATTACTATGAGGCTGATTACATGATATTACCATGAGGCTGATTCTATGGTATTACAATCAGGCTGATTATATGACATTACTATGAGGCTGATTCGATGGTATTAATATGAGGCTGATTCGATGGTATTAATATGAGGCTGATTCGATGGTATTACTGTGAGGCTGATTCTATAGTATTACTATGAGGCTGATTCTATGGTATTACTATGAGGCTGACTTTATGGTATTACTATGAGGCTGATTCTATGGTATTACTATGAGGCTGACTTTATGGTATTACTATGAGGCTGATTATATGATATTACTATGAGGCTGATTATATGGTATTACTATGAGGCTGATTCTATGGTATTACTATGAGGCTGATTATATGCTATTACTATGAGGCTGATTATATGATATTACTATGAGGCTGATTATATGGTATTACTATGAGGCTGATTATATGATATTACTATTTGGCTGATTATATGGTATTACTATGAGGCTGATTATATGATATTACTATGAGGCTGATTCTATGGTATTACTATGAGGTTGATTTGATGGTATTACTATGAGGCTGATTATATGCTATTACTATGAGGCTGATTATATGGTATTACTATGAGGCTGATTCTATGATATTACTATGAGGCTGATTCTATGATATTACTTTGAGGCTGATTCTATGATATTCCTATGAGGCTGATTCTATGGTATTACTATGAGGCTGATTCTATGGTATTACTATGAGGCTGATTCTATGGTATTACTATGAGGCTGATTATATGATATTACTATGAAGCTGATTATATGATATTACTATAAGGCTGATTAAATGGTATTACTATGAGGCTGATTATATGATATTACTATGAAGCTCATTATATGATATTACTATGAGGCTGATTATATGATATTACTATGAAGCTCATTATATGATATTACTATGAGGCTGGTTATATGGTATCACTATGAGGCTGATTCTATTGTATTACTATGAGGCTGATTCTATGGTATCACTATGAGGCTGATTCTATGGTATCACTATGAGGCTGATTCTATGGTGTCACTATGAGGCTGATTCTATGGTATCACTATGAGGCTGATACTATGGTATTACTATGAGGCTGATTATATGAAATTACTATTAGGCTGATTATATGTTATTACTATGAGGCTGATTCTATGCTATTACTATGAGGCTGATTCTATGGTATTACTATGAGGCTGATTATATGATATTACTATGAGGCTGATTCTATGATATTGCTATGAGGCTGATTCTATGGTATTACTATGAGGCTGATTCTATGGTATTACTATGAGGCTGACTTTATGGTATTACTATGAGGCTGATTCTATGGTATTACAATCAGGCTGATTATATGATATTACTATGAGGCTGATTATATGATATTACTATGAGGCTGATTATATGATATTACTATGAGTCTGATTATATGATTATACTATGAGGCTGATTATATGGTATTACTATGAGGCTGATTATATGATATTACTATTAGGCTGATTATATGGTATTACTATGAGGCTGATTATATGGTATTACTATGAGGCTGATTATATGGTATTACTATGAGGCTGATTCTATGCTATTACTATGAGGCTGATTCTATGCTATTACAATCAGGCTGATTATATGATATTACTATGAGGCTGATTCTATGGTATTAATATGAGGCTGATTCGATGGTATTACAATAAGACTGATTTGATGGTATTACAATGAGGTTGATTTGATGGTATTACTATGAGGCTGATTATATGCTATTACTATGAGGCTGATTATATGGTATTACTATGAGTTTGATTCTATGATATTACTTTGAGGCTGATTCTATGACATTCCTATGAGGCTGATTCTATGGTATTACTATGAGGCTGATTCTATGGTATTACTATGAGGCTGACTTTATGGTATTACTATGAGGCTGATTATATGGTATTACTATGAGGCTGATTCTATGGTATTACAATCAGGGTGATTATATGGTATTACTCTGAGGCTGATTATATGATATTACTTTGAAGCTGATTATTTGATATTACTATAAGGCTGATTAAATGGTATTACTATGAGGCTGATTCTATTGTATTACTATGAGGCTGATTCTATGGTATCACTATGAGGCTGATTCTATGGTATCACTTTGAGGCTGATTCTATGGTGTCACTATGAGGCTGATTCTATAGTAACACTATGAGGCTGATACTATGGTATTACTATGAGGCTGATTATATGGTATTACTATGAGGCTGATTATATGGTATTACTATGAGGCTGATTATATGGTATTACAATCAGGCTGATTCTATGTTATTACTATGAGGCTGATTCTATGGTATTACTATGAGGCTGATTCTATGGTATTACTATGAGGCTGATTCTATGGTATTACTATGAGGCTGACTTTGTGGTATTACTATGAGGCTGATTATATGAAATTACTATTAGGCTGATTATATGGTATTACTATGAGGCTGATTCTATGCTATTACTATGAGGCTGATTCTATGGTATCACTATGAGGCTGATTCTATGGTATTACTATGAGGCTGATTATATGATATTACTATGAGTCTGATTATATGGTATTACTATGAGGCTGATTATATGATATTACTATGAGGCTGATTCTATGGTATTACTATGAGGCTGATTATATGGTATTACTATGAGGCTGATTCTATGGTATTACAATCAGGCTGATTATATGATATTACTATGAGGCTGATTATATGATATTACTATGAGGCTGATTATATGCTATTACTATGAGGCTGATTATATGGTATTACTATGAGGCTGATTATATGGTATTACTATGAGGCTGATTATATGGTATTACTATGAGGCTGATTATATGGTATTGCTATGAGGCTGATTATATGGTATTGCTATGAGGCTGATTATATGGTATTACTATGAGGCTGATTATATGGTATTACTATGAGGCTGATTATATGGTATTACTATGAGGCTGATTATATGGTATTACTATGAGGCTGATTATATGATATTACTATGAGGCTGATTCTATGGTATTACTATGAAGCTGATTCTATGGTATTACTATGAGGCTGGCTGATTCTATGGTATCACTATGAGGCTGATTATATGGTATCACTATGAGGCTGATTATATGGTATTACTATGAGGCTGATTATATGGTATTACTATGAGGCTGATTCTATTCTATTAATATGAGGCTGATTCGATGGTATTACAATGAGGCTGATTATATGGTATTACTATGAGGTTGATTCTATGGTATTACTATGAGGCTGATTCTATGGTATTAATATGAGGCTGATTCGATGGTATTACAATGAGGCTGATTATATGGTATTACTATGAGGCTGATTCTATGCTATTACTATGAGGCTGATTCTATGGTATTACAATCAGGCTGATTCTATGCTATTACTATGAGGCTGATTCTATTGTATTACTATGAGGCTGATTCTATGGTATTACTATGAGGCTGATTATATGATATTACTATGAGGCTGATTATATGATATTACTATGAGGCTGATTATATGGTATTACTATGAGGCTGATTATATGGTATTACTATGAGGCTGATTCCATGCTATTACTATGAGGCTGATTCTATGGTATTACAATCAGGCTGATTATATGATATTACTATGAGGCTGATTCTATGGTATTACTATGAGGCTGATTATATGGTATTACTATGAGGCTGATTATATGATATTACTATGAGGCTGATTCTATGGTATTACAATCAGGCTGATTCTATGGTATTACAATCAGGCTGATTATATGGTATTACTATGATTCTGATTCTATGGTATTACTATGAGGCTGATTATATGATATTACTATGAGGCTGATTATATGATATTACTATGAGGCTGATTATATGATATTACTATGAGGCTGATTATATTATATTACTATGAGGCTGATTATATGCTATTACTATGAGGCTGATTATATGATATTACTATGAGGCTGATTATATATATGGTATTACTATGAGGCTGATTATATGATATTACTATTTGGCTGATTATATGGTATTACTATGAGGCTGATTATATGGTATTACTATGAGGCTGATTCTATGGTATTACTATGAGGCTGATTCGATGGTATTAATATGAGGCTGATTCGATGGTATTAATATGAGGCTGATTCGATGGTATTACTGTGAGGCTGATTCTATAGTATTACTATGATTCTGATTCTATGGTATTACTATGAGGCTGATTATATGGTATTACTATGAGGCTGATTCTATGGTATTACAATCAGGCTGATTATATGATATTACTATGAGGCTGATTATATGATATTACTATGAGGCTGATTATATGCTATTACTATGAGGCTGATTATATGATATTACTATGAGGCTGATTATATGGTATTACTATGAGGCTGATTATATGATATTACTATTTGGCTGATTATATGGTATTACTATGAGGCTGATTATATGGTATTACTATGAGGCTGATTCTATGGTATTACTATGAGGCTGATTCTATGGTATTACTATGAGGCTGATTCTATGATATTACTGTGAGGCTGATTCGATGGTATTACTATGAGGCTGATTCTATGATATTACTGTGAGGCTGATTCTATGGTATTACTATGAGGCTGATTGTATAGTATTACTATGAGGCTGATTCTATGGTATTACTATGAGGCTGACTTTATGGTATTACTATGAGGCTGATTATATGATATTACTATGAGGCTGATTATATGGTATTACTATGAGGCTGATTCTATGGTATTACAATTAGGCTGATTATATGATATTACTATGAGGCTGATTATATGATATTACTATGAGGCTGATTATATGATATTACTATGAGGCTGATTATATGGTATTACTATGAGGCTGATTATATGATATTACTATTAGGCTGATTATATGGTATTACTATGAGGCTGATTCTATGCTATTACTATGAGGCTGATTCTATGGTATTACAATCCGGCTGATTATATGATATTACTATGAGGCTGATTATATGGTATTACTATGAGGCTGATTATATGATATTACTATGAGACTGACTATATGGTATTACTATGAGGCTGATTATATGATATTACTATGAGGCTGATTATATAATATTACTATTAGGCTGATTATATGGTATTACTATGAGGCTGATTATATGGTATTACTATGAGGCTGATTATATGCTATTACTATGAGGCTGATTATATGATATTACCATGAGGCTGATTCTATGGTATTACAATCAGGCTGATTATATGACATTACTATGAGGCTGATTCGATGGTATTAATATGAGGCTGATTCGATGGTATTAATATGAGGCTGATTCGATGGTATTACTGTGAGGCTGATTCTATAGTATTACTATGAGGCTGATTCTATGGTATTACTATGAGGCTGACTTTATGGTATTACTATGAGGCTGATTATATGATATTACTATGAGGCTGATTATATGGTATTACTATGAGGCTGATTCTATGGTATTACAATCAGGCTGATTATATGATATTACTATGAGGCTGATTATATGATATTACTATGAGGCTGATTATATGCTATTACTATGAGGCTGATTATATGATATTACTATGAGGCTGATTATATGGTATTACTATGAGGCTGATTATATGATATTACTATTTGGCTGATTATATGGTATTACTATGAGGCTGATTATATGGTATTACTATGAGGCTGATTCTATGGTATTACTATGAGGCTGATTCTATGGTATTACTATGAGGCTGATTCTATGATATTACTATGAGGTTGATTTGATGGTATTACTATGAGGCTGATTATATGCTATTACTATGAGGCTGATTATATGGTATTACTATGAGGCTGATTCTATGATATTACTATGAGGCTGATTCTATGATATTACTTTGAGGCTGATTCTATGATATTCCTATGAGGCTGATTCTATGGTATTACTATGAGGCTGATTCTATGGTATTACTATGAGGCTGATTCTATGGTATTACTATGAGGCTGATTATATGATATTACTAAGAAGCTGATTATATGATATTACTATAAGGCTGATTAAATGGTATTACTATGAGGCTGATTATATGATATTACTATGAAGCTCATTATATGATATTACTATGAGGCTGATTATATGATATTACTATGAAGCTCATTATATGATATTACTATGAGGCTGGTTATATGGTATCACTATGAGGCTGATTCTATTGTATTACTATGAGGCTGATTCTATGGTATCACTATGAGGCTGATTCTATGGTATCACTATGAGGCTGATTCTATGGTGTCACTATGAGGCTGATTCTATGGTATCACTATGAGGCTGATACTATGGTATTACTATGAGGCTGATTATATGAAATTACTATTAGGCTGATTATATGTTTTTACTATGAGGCTGATTCTATGCTATTACTATGAGGCTGATTCTATGGTATTACTATGAGGCTGATTATATGATATTACTATGAGGCTGATTCTATGATATTGCTATGAGGCTGATTCTATGGTATTACTATGAGGCTGATTCTATGGTATTACTATGAGGCTGACTTTATGGTATTACTATGAGGCTGATTATATGGTATTACTATGAGGCTGATTCTATGCTATTACTATGAGGCTGATTCTATGGTATTACTATGAGGCTGATTATATGATATTACTATGAGGCTGATTATATGATATTACTATGAGGCTGATTCTATGGTATTACTGTGACACTGATTCTATGGTATCACTATAAGGCTGATTAAATGGTATTACTATGAGGCTGATTCTATGGTATTACTATGAGGCTGATTATATGATATTACTATGAGGCTGACTTTATGGTATTACTATGAGGCTGATTATATGATATTACTATGAGGCTGATTCTATGATATCACTATGAGGCTGATTCTATGGTATCACTATGAGGCTGATTATATGGTATTACTATGAGGCTGATTATATGATATTACTATGAGGCTGATTCTATAGTATTACTATGAAGCTGATTCTATGGTATTACTATGAGGCTGGCTGATTCTATGATATCACTATGAGACTGATTCTATGGTATCACTATGAGGCTGATTCTATGGTATCACTATGAGGCTGATTCTATGGTATCACTATGAGGCTGATTATATGGTATCACTATGACGCTGATTCTATGGTTTCACTATGAGGCTGATTATATGGTATTACTATGAGGCTGATTATATGGTATTACTATGAGGCTGATTATATGGTATTACTATGAGGCTGATTCTATGGTATTACAATCAGGCTGATTATATGATATTACTATGAGGCTTATTCTATGGCATTACTATGAGGCTGATTCTATGGTATTACTATGAGGCTGATTATATGGTATTACTATGAGGCTGATTCTATGGTATTACTATTAGGCTGATTCTATGGTATTACTATGAGGCTGATTATATGATATTACTATGAGGCTGATTATATGATATTACTATTAAGCTGATTATATGATATTACTATGAGGCTGATTATATGATATCACTATGAGGCTGATTATATCCTATTACTATGAGGCTGATTACATGATATTACTATGAGGCTGATTATATGATATTACTATGAGGCTGATTATATGATATTACTATTAAGCTGATTATATGATATTACTATGAAGCTGATTATATCCTATTACTATGAGGCTGATTCTATGATATCACTATGACGCTGATTCTATGGTATCACTATAAGGCTGATTAAATGGTATTACTATGAGGCCGATTATATGATATTACTATGAGGCTGATTATATCCTATTACTATGAGGCTGAATCTATGATATCACTATGAGACTGATTCTATGGTATCACTATGAGGCTGATTATATTGTATTACTATGAGGCTGATTATATGATATTACTATGAGGCTGATTCTATGGTATTACTATGAGGCTGATTCTGTTGTATAACTATGAGGCTGATTCTATGGTATCACTATGAGGCTGTTTATATGGTATCACTATGAGGCTGATTCTATGGTATCACTATGAGGCTGATTCTATGGTATTACTATGAGGCTGATTCTATGGTATTACTATGAAGCTGATTATATGATATTACTATGAGGCTGATTCTATGGTATTACTATAAGGCTGACTCTATTGTATTACTATGAGGCTGATTCTATGGTATCACTATGAGGCTGATTCTATGGTATCACTATGATGCTGATTCTATGGTATCACTATGAGGCTGATTCTATGGTATCACTATGAGGCTGATTCTATGGTATTACTATAAGGCTGATTATATGGTTTTACTATGAGGCTGATTCTATGGTATTAATATGAGGCTGATTCGATGGTATTAATATGAGGCTGATTCGATGGTATTACAATGAGGCTGATTTGATGGTATTACAATGAGGCTGATTTGATGGTATTACTATGAGGCTGATTCTATGGTATTACTATGAGGCTGATTATATGGTATTCCTATGAGGCTGATTATATGATATTACTATTAAGCTGATTATATGATATTACTATGAGGCTGATTATATGATATCACTATAAGGCTGATTATATCCTATTACTATGAGGCTGATTCTATGATATCACTATGACGCTGATTCTATGGTATCACTATAAGGCTGATTAAATGGTATTACTATGAGGCCGATTATATGATATTACTATGAGGCTGATTATATCCTATTACTATGAGGCTGAATCTATGATATCACTATGAGACTGATTCTATGGTATCACTATGAGGCTGATTATATTGTATTACTATGAGGCTGATTATATGATATTACTATGAGGCTGATTCTATGGTATTACTATGAGGCTGATTCTATTGTATAACTATGATGCTGATTCTATGGTATCACTATGAGGCTGTTTATATGGTATCACTATGAGGCTGATTCTATGGTATCACTATGAGGCTGATTCTATGGTATTACTATGAGGCTGATTATATGGTATTAGTATGAGGCTGATTCTATGGTATTACTATGAGGCTGATTATATGGTATTACTATGAGGCTGATTCTATGGTATTACAATCAGGCTGATTATATGATATTACTAAGAGGCTGATTATATGATATTACTATAAGGCTGTTTCTATGCTATTACTATGAGGCTGATTCTATGGCATTACTATTAGGCTGATTCTATGGTATTCCTATGAGGCTGCTTATATGATATTACTATGAGGCTGATTATATGATATTACTATTAAGCTGATTATATGATATTACTATGAGGCTGATTTTATGATATCACTATGAGGCTGATTATATCCTATTACTATGAGGCTGATTCTATGATATCACTATGACGCTGATTCTATGGTATCACTATAAGGCTGATTAAATGGTATTACTATGAGGCCGATTATATGATATTACTATGAGGCTGATTATATCCTATTGCTATGAGGCTGGTTCTATGATATCACTGTGAGGCTGATTCTATGGTATCACTATGAGGCTGATTATATGGTATTACTATGAGGCTGATTATATGATATTACTATGAGGCTGATTCTATTGTATAACTATGAGGCTGATTCTATGATATCACTATGAGGCTGATTCTATGATATCACTATGAGGCTGATTCTATGGTATCACTATGAGGCTGATTATATGGTATTACTATGAGGCTGATTATATGGTATTACTATGAGGCTGATTATATGATATCACTATGAGGCTGATTCTATGGTATCACTATGAGGCTGATTCTATTGTATCACTATGAGGCTGATTATATGGTATTACTATGAGGCTGATTCTATGGTATCACTATGAGGCTGATTATATGGTATTACTATGAGGCTGATTCTATTGTATCACTATGAGGCTGATTATATGATATTACTATGAGGCTGATTCTATTGTATAACTATGAGGCTGATTCTATGATATCACTATGAGGCTGATTCTATGGTATCACTATGAGGCTGATTATATGGTATTACTATGAGGCTGATTATATGGTATTACTATGAGGCTGATTATATGATATCACTATGAGGCTGATTCTATGGTATCACTATGAGGCTGATTCTATTGTATCACTATGAGGCTGATTATATGGTATCACTATGAGGCTGATTCTATGGTATCACCATGAGGCTGATTCTATGTTATTACTATGAGGCTGATTATATGGTATTACTATGAGGCTGATTCTGTGATATTCCTATGAGCCTGATTCTATGGTATTACTATGAGGCTGATTCTATGGTATTACTATGAGGCTGACTTTATGGTATTACTATGAGGCTGATTATATGATATTACTATGAGGCTGATTATATGGTATTACTATGAGGCTGATTCTATGGTATTACAATCAGGCTGATAACATGATATCACTATGAGGCTGATTATATGATATTACTATAAGGCTATTTCTATGCTATTACTATGAGGCTGATTCTATGGTATTAATATGAGGCTGATTCGATGGTATTACAATAAGACTGATTTGATGGTATTACAATGAGGCTGATTTGATGGTATTACTATGAGGCTGATTATATGGTATTACTATGAGACTGATTATATGGTATTACTATGAGTCTGATTCTATGATATTACTATGAGGCTGATTCTATGATATTCCTATGAGGCTGATTCTATGATATTCCTATGAGGCTGATTATATGGTATTACTATGAGGCTGATTCTATGGTATTAATATGAGGTTGATTCGATGGTATTACAATAAGACTGATTTGATGGTATTACAATGAGGCTGATTTGATGGTATTACTATGAGGCTGATTCTATGGTATTACTATGAGGCTGATTATATGGTATTACTATGAGGCTGATTATACGGTATTACTATGAGACTGATTATATGATATTACTATGAGGCTGATTCTATGGTATTACAATCAGGCTGATTATATGATATTACTAAGAGGCTGATTATATGATATTACTATTAAGCTGTTTCTATGCTATTACTATGAGGCTGATTCTATGGCATTACTATTAGGCTGATTCTATGGTATTCCTATGAGGCTGCTTATATGATATTACTATGAGGCTGATTATATGATATTACTATTAAGCTGATTATATGATATTACTATGAGGCTGATTATATGATATCACTATGAGGCTGATTATATCCTATTACTATGAGGCTGATTCTATGATATCACTATGACGCTGATTCTATGGTATCACTATAAGGCTGATTAAATGGTATTACTATGAGGCCGATTATATGATATTACTATGAGGCTGATTATATCCTATTCCTATGAGGCTGGTTCTATGATATCACTATGAGGCTGATTCTATGGTATCACTATGAGGCTGATTATATGGTATTACTATGAGGCTGATTATATGATATTACTATGAGGCTGATTCTATTGTATAACTATGAGGCTGATTCTATGATATCACTATGAGGCTGATTCTATGGTATCACTATGAGGCTGATTATATGGTATTACTATGAGGATGAGTATATGGTATTACTATGAGGCTGATTCTATTGTATAACTATGAGGCTGATTCTATGGTATCACTATGAGGCTGATTCTATGGTATCACTATGAGGCTGATTCTATGGTATCACCATGAGGCTGATTCTATGGTATTACTATGAGGCTGATTATATGGTATTACTATGAGGCTGATTATATGGTATTACTATGAGGCTGATTCTATGGTATCACCATGAGGCTGATTCTATGGTATTACTATGAGGCTGATTATATGGCATTACTATGAGGCTGATTCTATGGTATTACTATGAGGCTGATTCTGTGATATTCCTATGAGGCTGATTCTATGGTATTACTATGAGGCTGATTCTATGGTATTACTATGAGGCTGACTTTATGGTATTACTATGAGGCTGATTATATGATATTACTATGAGGCTGATTATATGGTATTACTATGAGGCTGATTCTATGGTATTACAATCAGGCTGATAACATGATATCACTATGAGGCTGATTATATGATGTTACTATAAGGCTATTTCTATGCTATTACTATGAGGCTGATTCTAGGGTATTAATATGAGGCTGATTCGATGGTTTTACTATAAGACTGATTTGATGGTATTACAATGAGGCTGATTTGATGGTATTACTATGAGGCTGATTATATGGTATTACTATGAGACTGATTATATGGTATTACTATGAGGCTGATTCTATGATATTCCTATGAGGCTGATTCTATGGTATTACTATGAGGCTGATTCTATGCTATTACTATGAGGCTGATTATATGATATTACTATGAAGCTGATTATATGATATTACTATGAGGCTGATTATATGATATCACTATGAGGCTGATTATATCCTATTACTATGAGGCTGATTCTATGATATCACTATGATGCTGATTCTATGGTATCACTATAAGGCTGATTAAATGGTATTACTATGAGGCTGATTATATGGCATTACTATGAGGCTGAATCTATGATATCACTATGAGGCTGATTCTACGGTGTCACTATGAGGCTGATTCTATTGTATCACTATGAGGCTGATTATATGGTATTACTATGAGGCTGATTCTATGGTATTACTATGAGGCTGATTATATGGTATTACTATGAGGCTGATTCTATGATATTCCTATGAGGCTGATTCTATGGTATTACTATGAGGCTGAATCTATGGTATTACTATGAGGATGATTCTATGGTATTACTATGAGGCTGATTCTATGGTATTACTATGAGGCTGATTATATGATATTACTATGAGGCTGATTATATGATATTACTATAAGGCTATTTCTATGCTATTACTATGAGGCTGATTCGATGGTATTACAATAAGACTGATTTGATGGTATTACAATGAGGCTGATTTGATGGTATTACTATGAGGCTGATTATATGGTATTACTATGAGACTGATTATATGGTATTACTATGAGGCTGATTCTATGATATTACTATGAGGCTGATTCTATGATATTACTATGAGGCTGATTCTATGGTATTACTATGAGGCTATTTCTATGCTATTACTATGAGGCTGATTATATGATATCACTATGAGGCTGATTATATCCTATTACTATGAGGCTGATTCTATGATATCACTATGATGCTGATTCTATGGTATCACTATAAGGCTGATTATATGGTATTACTATGAAGCTGATTATATGATATTACTATGAGGCTGATTCTATGGTATTACTATGAGGCTGATTATATGGTATTACTATGAGGCTGAATCTATGATATCACTATGAGGCTGATTCTATGGTATCACTCTGAGGCTGATTCTATGGTATCACTATGAGGCTGATTCTATGTTATCACTATGAGGCTGATTCTATGGTATTACTATAAGGCTGATTATATGGTTTTACTATGAGGCTGATTCTATGGTATTAATATGAGGCTGATTCGATGGTATTAATATGAGGCTGATTCGATGGTATTACAATAAGACTGATTTGATGGTATTACAATGAGGCTGATTTGATGGTATTACTATGAGGCTGATTCTATGGTATCACTATGAGGCTGATTATATGGTATTACTATGAGGCTGATTATATGATATTACTATGAGGCTGATTCTATGGTATTACTATGAGGCTGATTCTATTGTATAACTATGAGGCTGATTCTATGGTATCACTATGAGGCTGTTTTTATGGTATCACTATGAGGCTGATTCTATGGTATCACTATGAGGCTGATTCTATGGTATTACTATGAGGCTGATTATATGGTATTAGTATGAGGCTGATTCTATGGTATTACTATGAGGCTGATTCTATGGTATTACTGTGAGGCTGATTCTATGGTATTAATATGAGGCTGATTCGATGGTATTACAAGAAGACTGATTTGATGGTATTACAATGAGGCTGATTTGATGGTATTACTATGAGGCTGATTCTATGGTATTACTATGAGGCTGATTATATGGTATTACTATGAGGCTGATAATACGGTATCACTATGAGACTGATTATATGATATTACTATGAGGCTGATTATATGGTATTACTATGAGGCTGATTCTATGGTATTACAATCAGGCTGATTATATGATATTACTAAGAGGCTGATTATATGATATTACTATAAGGCTGTTTCTATGCTATTACTATGAGGCTGATTCTATGGCATTACTATGAGGCTGCTTATATGATATTACTATGAGGCTGATTATATGATATTACTATTAAGCTGATTATATGATATTACTATGTGGCTGCTTATATGGTATCACTATGAGGCTGATTATATCCTATTACTATGAGGCTGATTCTATGATATCAATATGACGCTGATTCTATGGTATCACTATAAGGCTGATTAAATGGTATTACTATGAGGCCGATTATATGATATTACTATGAGGCTGATTTTATCCTATTGCTATGAGGCTGATTCTATGATATCACTATGAGGCTGATTCTATGGTATCACTGAGTGTATGTATGCTTATATATATATATATATATATATATATATATATATACACACACACACACACACACACACACACACACACACACACACACACACACACACATATATATTAGTGCCCCTTGTACATTTATGAGGTGTTTTTATATATTGCCACTTGTAAAGAGGGCAGCTTGGCATATGACTGGAAATGTACAAAGTGTGTATAATTTATATACATATTTATTTTACTGTGTGTATATATGTACATATATATATATATATATATTACTACTTGTAAAAGAGCAGTTTGGAATATGAGGCAACTACAACAATAAAATGGAGGATAATGTATGACTGAAAATGCACAAAGTGTGTATAAATTATATATATAGATCTATCTATCCATCTATCTACACTCTGTACATTTCCAGTCATACATTATTCTCCATTTTATTGTGATTCTTGTAATTGCCTGCCTCATATGAGACCGAGCTACTCTCTTACAAGAGGTCGCACCTGCTCCTATAACTTCTTATGGGAGAGGGTAAAATCCGTGTTAAACATGCTGTCCTCTATGAAGGGCTCTGGTCTCCATTTTGTTGAAGCCGTCCAATCCTAGCGGGGGGCGTGGCTACAGTTGGGCGGGCGCAGCAGGAGGAGCTCTAGCCTCTTGTAGCCATTTTGAGAGATGTTGTGTAAAGGGTGGACCTGGGTTTTTCTCTGTCTGAGGGAGAAATGTGATTTGAAGTAGAGAGGGAATAAATTGCTAGACCTAAAAGAACAATCAGAAACAGAGTTCACAATTAATGATATGACAGAGCAGACAGGACAGCGCATACTAAATATGTCAGGAAACCAGTGATATATGTAATGGAGGCATCGCTGAGGGAAAATAGTAACGGCCATATAATGTACAAACTGGCAGGAAACTACAGATATCCCAGTAATGGAGGACATGCAGCTCTTCTCTGAGGAAAGTGTGTGATGAGCAGAAATGAGGGAACATTAATGCTAAATCTAAGAGGCCTGAATATATTACACACTTCCTGACAGGAGGCTGTAAACATACAGATAATGGAGGACGTGGAGCACGTCTGAGGGAAAATAACTGACAGAAACTAGGAAAAGAGCAGCCAGTATACGCTGTATACAGTATGAGGGAGATGGCTGCATATAGCAGCAATATGTAATGGAGGATGATGGCAGTGGGGGCTTTGCCATAAAATTTTAAAACTTTTTAAAAAAAAAATGCGCAAGTCTGTTAATTTTAATAAAAATAGGTTCATGCGACATCAAACTGGAAAATCCTACATGCGTAGCAAGAAAACAATGCAAATAATTCACTTACTTATTGCAAAGTGGGTGACAAAATAAATTTTTACTTAATGTGTGCTTCGTAAGGCAGAACTCGTCTAACCCCTGCCTATAAAAGTAATAAAAAAAACACTCCCTAATCTGGAATAAATTAATTTTAATAGATTTTGGTTTATCAAATATTGTGGTTTTTAGATGAGTATATATTATTAGAATGGAGAATATGGAGGAGAAAAACCTGAAATAAAATACTACAAAAATATGATCAACCTCTTGAAGGAACATTACAATCCAGTAATTTTATTTTTTGTCGCACATCAGTAATTAAATGAGGTTTTTACATCTTGACGCTGGTGTTTCTTCCCCAACTATGATGTTTATTAAACTGAATTTTTAAACAAAAAATATTTGGGACAAGTTTTTTCATTGTTTCCCCCCACCTCCCCAGTTAGAGAACCAAAACGAATTGCCTTCGCCATATAAGAAGTGCCCTTTTTTTTCTTTTCCCCACAGGATGAGCTATATTTTTTTAGTGCTGCTATGTTTGAATGCATTTATTTCATGGTATTCCCACATTTAAATGCTATCAGTTATCCAAGCAGGTGGATTTTCCGTGACAAATATTGGGACAACTTTAACTTGTGGGAATACACCTGTAATACCAATTTTTTGTAAAAAAAAAAATTATGCAGTTCATCACATAGTATAATTAACATTTTAGTTTAACCCTTTCACCCCCGGGCCATTTTCTGTTTTTGAGTTTTCGTTTTTTGCTACCCTTGTTCCCAGAGCCATAGCGTTTTTATGTTTTGGTCAATATGGTCGTGTGAGGGCTTATTTTTTGCGGGACGAGTTGTACTTTTCAACGCCATTACTAGTTTTACCATATCATATACGGGAAAACGGGAAAAAAATTCCAAGCGCGGTGAAATTGCAAAAAAAGTGCAATACCACAGATGTTTTTTTTTTTTTTCTACCACGTTCACTGAATGCTAAAACTGACCTGCCATTATTATTCTCCAGGTCATTACGAGTTCGTAGACACCTAACATGTATAGGTTCTTTTTTATTTAAGTCGTGAAAAAAAAATTCCAAATTTGGTTAAAAAAAAAAAAAAAAAAAAAGGTGCCATTTTCCGAGACCCGTAGCGTCTCCATTTTTTGGGATATGGGGCCAGGTGAGGGCTTTTTTTTTGCGCACTGAGCTCAAGTTTTATTGATGCTATTTTGGGGTAGATCTGATGTTTTGATCGCCCGTTATTGCATTTTATTGCAATTTTGCGGCAACCAAAAAACGTAATTCTGGCGTTTAGAATTTTTTTCTCGTTACGCTGTTTACCAATCGGATTCTTTTTTTATATTGATAGATCGGGCGATTCTGAACGCGGCGATACCAAATATGTGTATGTGGGTTTTTTTTTATTATTATTTTATTTTGAATGGGGCGAAAGGGGGGTGATTTAAACTTTTATTTTTTTTTATTTTTTTTATATTTTGTAAAACATTTTTTTTCACTTTTTGCATGCTTCTATAGTCTCCATAGGAGACTAGATGCAGCACTTGTTTGATCGGCTCTGCTACATACAGGGGACGAGCAGATCCCCTGCATGCAGCAGAAATGGTCCTGTGCTATGAGCGCCGACCACTAGGTGGCGCTCATAGCGACCAGCTCATGACAACAACAGGCGTCTGCTGCAGACCCTGGGTTGTCATGCACGCCCATCGGTGACCCGCGATCACGTGACGGGGTCGCCGATGGGCGGGGCTTAGGACGCGCTTCCAGGAGCGCGCGTTAAATGCCACTGTTGGAGATTGACAGCGGCATTTAACATGTTAACAGCCACGGGTGGATCGCGATTCCACCCGCGGCTGTTGCGGGCACATGTCAGCTGTAATAATCAGCTGACATGTGCTCCGTTCAGTGCGGGCTCACTGCCGGAGCCCTCACTGAACCGTGGGTGATGACATAGGACGTATTAATTCGCCCTATGTCGTAAAGGGGTT
The DNA here is from genome assembly GCF_046119375.1 of Phyllobates terribilis. NCBI lineage: Eukaryota > Metazoa > Chordata > Amphibia > Anura > Dendrobatidae > Phyllobates > Phyllobates terribilis. The sequence goes on along the minus strand of NW_027362763.1, from coordinate 676,816,568 downwards.
AATTCTATGAGTTATATTCTGTTAAGGACAAAACTATCAATCTATTAGAAAAAACGTTTCGGTTCATAGAACCTTTTTCAAGCAGAGTAAAAGTGCAAGTAGTGAAGTATATATAGGTCCGAAGGTGAAATTTCATAATTACAATCCATCAATACATATTATACATTCATAGTGAATCAATAAATAATACATGCATAAAAATATCACATAGTGTACAAACAGTGATACAATAATATACCTGAAAATCATTTCCATTATCATAATTTATAGTCTATGTAAAGTGCTTAGTACCTTAATTGTCAATAAATAATCACAGGTGCAAATCTTGATGTGTGGATACGACTCACCTAACAATAATCATGCATGGTATATAAAATGTTTATGCCACGCTACTCTCAGCGTCCTCTAGATACAACTGCGCAGGTCCCTCGTAGTGAGACACACACTTCTGTCAGCTCACCAGAGTGAGATCAGTCCGCCCATACTCTGACGTCACCGGGCATGCGCTCCTCATCCGCAGTGCCTCAGACGCCATCTTTGAAGTGGTTGCTCCCAAGACAAGAAAACCGCCTCCAGCTGTATCGTCATCGATCATGCGCATTATCAGTATTCCATTATAAACATAATTTTCAAAGCATTTATTCACACTATTGCGCTTGCTTTCCATCTAATCGACATTATAGACAGCATCCTAATTAGAAGGATCATTTGTATTTCTATATTGTAGATAGATTCAATATTAGCAAACCAGTTCCGCTATTCCATATTTAGAAATGTTCTGAGAAATAATTTTTATATATAATATCCACATCACTATTCCATGGAATTAACTATCCCTAGGTGCATCCATGGAAGGTCAAAGGTTAGAGGCAGAATCGTCTTCAGATCCCTCCCTCTTCCCCAACCCAAGTGATTTATTGGACCTTCCATAATCGACTACTCTCTATATGCAGGAACATAGTTGCCCTTCATAGATAAGGCTTTTTTCATTTTTTACCATTATATGGAGCAACATAATCACTCTGTTACTTATTCAAAAAATAATTTATCACAAAACATTATTCTTCAAAGACAAATTTTTTTTTCCATGAATTACATGATTGGAAAAAATATATACCAAAAAATCTCATGCATGCCATTGCAAGATGAGTCGCCTCCCCCAGATTTTGGCACTTGCACTTTATGCTGGCACATAGAACTATTGTATGCACATATACACCTGCTGCTATTAATCAATTGGATAAAGGGGTATACAATAATCTTTGTGAAATGATCTGGGCATTTGCATTTTATATATATACTTACATGCATATAGATGCATATACACTGCTCAAAAAAATAAAGGTGCCTGCAACATCCTTTATCATGACCGGTTTGGCAGTGGGTCAGTAATGGTCTGGAGTGGGAATTCTTGAGGGTCGCACAGCCCTCCATGTGCTCGCCAGAGGTAGCCTGACTGCCATTAGGTACCGAGATGTGATCCTCAGACCCCTTGTGAGACCATATGCTGGTGCGGTTGGCCCTGGGTTCCTCCTAATGCAGGACAATGCCAGACCTCATGTGGCTGGAGTGTGTCAGCAGTTCCTGCAAGATGAAGGCATTGAAGCTATGGACTGGCCCGCCCGTTCCCCAGACCTGAATCCAATTGAGCACATCTGGGACATCATGTCTCGCTTCATCCACCAACGTAACGTTGCACCACAGACTGTCCAGGAGTTGGTGGATGCTTTTGTCCAGGTCTGTGAGGAGATTCCACAGGAGACCATCCGCAACCTCCCGCAACCTCATCAGGAGCATGCCCAGGCGTTGTAGGGAGGTCATTCAGGCACGTGGAGGCCACACACAATACTGAGCCTCATTTTGACTTGTTTTAAGGACATTACATCAAAGTTGGATCAACCTGTAGTGTGTATTTCCACTTTAATTTTGGGGGTGACTCCAAATCCAGGCCGCAATTGGTTAATAAATTTGATTTCCATTGATGATTGTTGTGTGATTTTGTTGTCAGCACATTCAACTTTGTACAGAACAAAGTATTCAATGAGAATATTTAATTCATTCAGATCTAGGATGTGTTATTTGAGTGTTCCCTTTATTTTTTTGAGCAGTGCATATGCTTTCTATTGACTGTACACTGCTCTGTGGGCACACTCAGCAGGAGCTGTGAACATCTTTTTTTTTTTTTTGAGATAGGTGGGGGTCTCAGGACCCGGCCCCCAACCAATTTGCTTACAATTAAAGCAAACATTTAGTGGCTCTTTAATTATATAGCTTTATATAGTACAGTCATGTCCAAAAGTATTGATAATGAGACAAATAGTAATTTTTCCAAAGTTTACTGCTTCATTTTTGGTAATGGCAATTTGCATATACTCCTGAATGTCAAAGAGTGATCAGCTTAGCAGCAATTACTGTACTTGCAAAGTCAATATTTGCCCAGAAAATGAACTTTAACCCCCAAAACACATTTCAACATCATTGCAGTCCTGCCTTAAAAGGAGCAGCTAACATCGTTTTAGTGATTGATCCATTAACACAGGTGTGGGTGTTGATGAGGACAGGGCTGGCGATCAATCAGCCATGATTAAGTAAGAATGACATCACTGCACACTTTAAAAGGAGACTGGTTCTTGGTATCATTGTTTCTCTTCAGTTAACCATGGTTATCTCTAAAGAAACACGTGCAGCCATCATTGCACTGCACAAAAATGGCCTAACAGGGAAGAGTATCGCAGCTACAAAGATTGCACCTCAGTCAACAATCTATCGCATTATCAAGAACTTCAAGGAGAGAGCTTCCATTGTTGTCAAAAAGGCTCCAGGGCGCCCAAGAAAGACCAGCAAGCGCCAGGACCGTATCTTAAAACTGTTTCAGCTGCGGGATCGGACTTCCAGCAGTGCCGAGCTTGCTCAGGAATGGCAGCAGGCTGGTGTGAGTGCATCTGCACGCACTGTGAGGCGGAGACTCTTTGAGCAAGGGCTGGTTTCAAGGAGGGCAGCAAAGAAGCCACTTCTCTCCAGAAAAAACATCAGGGACCGACTGATATTCTGCAAAAGGTACAGGGAGTGGACTGCTGAGGACTGGGGCAAAGTCATTTTCTCTGATGAATCCCCTTTTCGATTGTTTGGGACATCTGGAAAACAGCTTATTCGGAGAAGAAGAGGTGAGCGCTACCACCAGTCTTGTCTCATGCCAACTGTAAAGCATCCTGAAACCATTCATGTGTGGGGTTGCTTCTCAGCCAAGGGAATCGGCTCACTCACAGTCTTGCCTAAAAACACAGCCATGAATAAAGAATGGTACCAGAATGTCCTCCAAGAGCAACTTCTCTCAACCGTCCAAGAGCAGTTTGGCGCCCAACAATGCCTTTTCCAGCATGATGGAGCACCTTGCCATAAAGCAAAGGTGATAACTAAATGGCTCATGGAACAAAACATAGAGATTTTGGGTCCATGGCCTGGAAACTCCCCAGATCTTAATCCCATTGAGAACTTGTGGTCAATCATCAAGAGACGGGTGGACAAACAAAAACCAACAAATTCTGGCAAAATGCAAGCATTGATTATGCAAGAATGGACTTTGGTCCAAAAGTTGATTGACAGCATGCCAGGGAGAATTACAGAGGTCTTGAAGAAGAAGGGTCAACACTGCAAATATTGACTTGCTGCATTAACTCATTCTAATAACTCATTCTAACTGTCAATATAACCTATTGGTACTCATAATATGATTGCAATTATATTTCTGTATGTGATATAAACATCAGACAAACACTAATAAAAACCAGAGGCCAGCAGATCATGTGAAAATATAATTTTGGTGTCATTCTCAAAACTTTTGGCCATGACTGTATGCTGGTATTATTACATGCAGTTAAGAGCTCTATTGGGAACCAACTCTGAGGCACTGGGTATGAATATTGATGGAATATTTTGTCACCATATAAGCAACTGAAGGAAATTAAAGCAAATTCTGGTTCTGATTGAATTATTACTCATGATCTCATCTTAAGGATTCGAATTTGCCAGCTACGCCTAATTCTGCTAGGAAAATTGATTTGCTAAGAATTGATTTGCTGTTAATCAAAGTCACTCTAAAGCCTCAAATTGCACTGAAAAAGCATGCTTGACACTATTCTCTTTTCCTCATCCCATGACTCTATTCTCTTTTCCTCATCCCATAATCTTGATCTTTGCTGTGCTGTCGCACACACTGTCTGTTCAGTTTCTTCAGTGATTTATAACTTTGTCTCCCTATCTCTATGGCTGCGGTGTCAGATGTGACGTTCTCTCACAATCCAGATTCGCCCCAAAATAGCAGTTGCATTTTCTCCCTCTGCTTTTTACAAAGGCTATGATAGTCCCTCAGGACTGGTTGTTCTAGTATCAGGGACTGATTTTATTAATTATTTGAGTTTATAAAAATGTATGTCATTGCTAGTATTAATGTTTGTTGTGAGCGTTACACTAATCTCAAGAGTGTTTATTGGTAATTATAGGAAATCTGTCCAACCAAAAAACTTAAATTACACGATTTATACATTCATATAGGGGACTTAACCCATATAAAAATTATACCTGTAGTGTAGATTTTACTTTACTTCGTTTTAAATAAAAAAACATTTACTGGATATGTAAATGGAGTGGTCTTCTGCCGCTGCACCTTCTCAATTACAATCCTTTGCATCTTCACGGTATGTGCACACGGTGCGGTTTTGATGCGTTTTTTTCCACGCGGAAATGGGCCAGAAACGCATTGCATACCTTATCCCATGACTTCCGATGACATTTTGAAAGTTCTGTGCACATGATCAGGAAGTTTCCTGAGCCGATTTCATGTGCGGAAAAAAACGCAGCACGACTATTGTTTGTGCATTTCCGCATGCATTTTTGCCTATACAATGCATATGAAAAAACGCATGGGAAATCCGCAGGCAAAAATGCCACTCGTCAGCAGTCGATGGGAGCGTCAGCCCCCGCCGCCCCGGGATTACTGGAATCTGGTTAAAGTTATTATGTATCGTTGTAGTAAAGCTTTCTGCTAATCAGAGCGGATTCACCTCATTCTCTTTCTCTAAAGGGAATGTGCTCCAGAATCACTTGATGTCACAGTCAGTACAATGTCCTGTGGTTGTGATATTAATCCAGCAGTAACTGCTCAGGAATTCAATGCTCTTGGTAACACTCTCACAGCGTCATTACAGTATAACAAATAATAATTTACAATATGTTCTGTCATTTTCTAATATATTTTGTGTTTTATTTCCTCACCACCAATTTCTTCCTCATTTCCCAGAGTTGTTTTCATTAATTGCATTCATTTCTTCGCGTCCCTAGACCACCAGGACTATTATCATCTAACCCTAACTATCTACCCATCGCCAGTGAAGTAAACAATGACCCTTCCATTACTCAAGACCACCTGTGTTATCATTATTCCTTCTTTTTCTAAAATGACCAGGGATGTTACCATTAATTTATTCATGCCCCTAGACTACCAGGGACAATATCATCTCATCTACTGCGATATAAGGATTGAAATTTCATCATTACCAAAAAACATTAGTGTCATTATTATTACATCTTTATTTACTTAGGGGATTTTATTATTTGTTTTTTTACTACACTAGACCATAAATGACATTACCATTATCTCTCTGACCACATCAGACTTCCAAGGATATGAAAAATAGCCATTTCACTAATCAAGACCTGTATTCTCATCACTTCTAATCTTTCATTTCCTCTTCACTACTACTCTAGACCACCAGGGACAATCATTATCTCCTTTACACAGTTATATCACCAAGAATATATACTATGACTTTTCCACTATTCAAGTCAACAATTGATATTGCTATTTGCCCCTTCATTTCCTCAGACCACCAAGTATATTGTCATTTGTTTCTTCAATAGATGACCATAATCTCCTTCTCCACGTAAGACCACTGATGGTGTTAAAAATAATCCTTTCATTACCCAAGATCTCAAGGGATATCACTATTCACCCCTCTGCATTTCCCCAAGCCACCAGGAATCTTATCATTTGTGTGTTCACTATCCTAGACCACCAAGGACATTACCGTTATCTCTTTCACTTCATTATATATCACTGTGCACTTACTATTGCTCATTTTGCCTTTCTACTCAGTTAATTCTCTTTTCCATTAGGTCTATGACATCATGTGATTAAAAACTGATGAGCTGAATCCTTGTAAGCTCTATGTAGTAACAGAAGGTCAATTTTCGCTACATGAGTCACTACAAAAGTCCCTGGCAGGGGGAGGAGGAGGGAGCAGCTCGGTCCGGAGGTGAAGAGGGGAATGATATATGCAGGGACAAGAGACTTCCTGTTTCTACATAGAGCCGAGAAAAGAGAAGAATTAGGGTAGAAAGGGAAAATGAGCAACTGTAAATACACAGCGCTGTATAATATGATTAAGAAGATAAAAACTTAGATGAGAGGTGGAGGAGTTGGAGGACGAGAAGGAGGGGAGGTGTAAGTGGAGCAGGAGTGCTTCATTAAGTGTAGTTTTCACTCATCCTTTAGCCCATAAGCCAATACTAGCAGCACTAGGCTTGTATCCGCACCCACAGTGGAATTTCGCTTGTTAACATATGACTGACGATTCACGTTTTCTTCCTGCAAATGCTCCCAAGTTTTGCTAATTTTTTTTTGCAATTTTTCCTACACCCCCCACCCACTAAAAGGATGACAAACATGTTGCAGGTACCCAGTAATGAGTGCGCAGGTACCCAGTAATGAGTGCGCAGGTACCCAGTAATGAGTGCGCAGGTGGCCGTGTGTGGCGTCCTGACCTTGATCTTCATCCTATACTTCTCCTCTTAGATGTTTCAATATCGTCAGAAGCTTTTTTTTTGCGCTACAGCCATTGTCCTCTGAAGTTCACTGGTGCTTTAAAACTTTGTAATGGAAGCCATGTCGGCGTGGCGACGGCTTAATTAAAGCTGAATTAATCAACTTACTTTGTATTACTTAAACCTAATTAGCTAATTAAGTCTTAGCTAAATAGATGCTAATAGGCTCGGCACAGAGGGCATTTAGCGAGAATGTAGGGACGTGGAAATAGCTTTTGTTGCCCCTAACCTTCAGGTTGTAGCATGCTGACAGCTTAGATACATAAAGTCTCTTCATTTCAATGTGGAATGCAGAGTAGAGTGTGGCCGACTGCAGAGAAGATCACACGGATAAGAAGAGGAACATCAGCATCCAAAATGTAACCCAACTGAAGGTCCAATATCTATGGCAAAGTAGAAATTTCCTTCCAAATTACCATAAGAAAGAGATCACCTCTTAGTGCCTGCAAAAAGTGCAAGAAGTCTGCAAGAGCAGACAAGTCATCTGCAAAGCCAGGAGCCAGTTTATGAAGTGTCATCACAAAGTGACTCCTTGTTCAGACCCACAGCCCCAACACTGCTCACTGGAACCTTTAGTAGTTAGAAATTCTTTTGTAACCAATGCCATCAGTATGTTTTGCAACAATAAGGTTGTGTGAAGGTCTTGAGACAGCTCACTGGTTTTCCCCATCATAAGATGTTTTTTTTTGTGTGGCCCCTTGGTAATGAGACACCTTTTTATATGCCAACAGGTGAACCAGCTGATAATGAAAGATAATATGTGGCAGGATTGCTTTCTAATTATTAATAGATCTTAACCAGTGTCAGGACTTTCAAGGGCTTTTTGTTCCTCTCTTTCTTCATGCGTTCAATACTTTTATTACACATAATTTATCTATGGTGATTTCTTTGCCTGTGCAGATTGGATAGGTTGTTAACGCCATCTGGTGAGAATCTCTTTACTATTTTGTATGTTCCATGTTCCTGCAGCGCCACATTACGCTGTGCCTATTCATACAATGCGTTGTCTTTGTAATAATGGACAAGTCCTCCAGATAACAAGAGACGCCCTTTATAACCACTAGAGATGAGTGGTGTTCGACTAGAACTGTTCGCCAATCTCAAATTCGAGCTGTTTTGGGCGGTGTTCGAGTTGTTCGACGAACCCGAATGATTTGCAAAAAATTCGGCTGTTCGAGGTTATGTTCGATAACTGTTCGTGCACCAAAAGCGTGTCCTGCATGTCTGGCGCTATTTAGAGCACCAATCATGCAGGGATTGTCTGCCACTCACTGTAATGCCACAGCCATGGTGGTTGTGGCATTAGAGTGATTGCCCAAATCGATGGGAACTGTGCTCACAGTGAAACATGAAAAGCCGGCAATTCAGCAGCGGTACACCGGTACCCGACAATTTAGAACCGAAAGAATAGAGCTTCACACATAGATTAGATAGATAGAAACATGACAGTCACATATATATGAAGTACAGTGACAGTGTTGCTTACTGTACTTGTCATTTAGTGTAAAGGATTTATAAAAAAAAATATTAGTGTTTTCATGCACTGTCTCTTTAAAAAAGCCGGCCAGCAATTCAGCATCTGTACCCGACAATTTAGAACAGACAGAATAGAGCTTCACACATAGATTAGATAGATAGAAACATGTCAGTCACATATATATGAAGTACAGTGACAGTGTTGATTACTGTACTTGTCATTTAGTGTTAAAATAAAGGATTTATTTTAAAAAAAAATTGGCGTGGGATCCCCCATAATTTTAGTCTCTAGTGGAGGTTAAGCAGACGGCTGGGGCAGATGTTTGAAGCCTGGGAAGGGGTAATACCCACGGAGCTTCCCAGGCTACTAATATCAGCCGCCAGCTGAATGCCTAGCCTTTACTAGCTATTAAAATGGGGGACCCCCCAAAAAATTGACGTGGGGTCCCCCCTATTTTAATAGCTAGCAAAGGCTAGGCAGACAGCTGGGGGCTGATATTAATAGCCCAGGAAGGGTGCCATGAATATTGGCCCCCTCCCAGGCTAGAAACACCAGCCGTCAGCCGCCCCAGAAGTGGCACATCCATAGGATGCGCCAATTCTGGCACTTAGCCTCGCTCTTCCCACTGCCCTGTAGCGGTGGCAGTGGGGTAATAGGGCTGGGGTTGATGTCAGCTTATAATGCCAGCTGACATCAAGCCCAGGTTAGTAATGGAGAGGCGTCTATAAGACACCCCCATTACTAACCCCATAGTCAAAGTTAAAAAAAAACACAAACACCCAGAATAAAGTCCTTTAATTGAAATAAAGACACAATTCTTTATTGTTCTAAATTAAACCATACTTACAATCACGCCCATTCCAGCTGAAGCCAACGATCCCCTGCAATAAAAGAAAAATAATAAAGCAACATAATCCTTACCTTCCCATGGTTCCCACGACAGCTTCAGCTCTGCTACATCGAGATGACAGGCTGGACCGCAGCAGAAAGCTGCCATCCAGCCTGTCATCCCGCAGACACTGAGAAGCGCAGGCTTGCTTGCGCTGCTCAGCGTCTCTCTGTGACGGCATCCAGATGAGCCGAGTTCATGTCCAATGAACTCGGCTCACCTCATGCACGTTACTGACAGCGTGGGAGAATTCTCCTGCACTCAGCGCTTCAGCGTGAGAATTCTCCCACGCTGAAGCGCTGAGTGCAGGAGAATTTTCCCACGCTGTCAGTGACGTGCATGAGGTGAGCCGAGTTCATTGGACATTAACTCGGCTCATCTGGATGCCCTCACAGAGAGACACTGTGGAGCGCAAGCAAGCCTGCGCTTCTCAGTGTCTGCGGGATGACAGGCTGGATGGCAGGACTTTATTCTCGGTGTTTGTGTTTTTTTTAACTTTGACTATGGGGTTAGTAATGGGGGTGTCTTATAGACGCCTCTCCATTACTAACCTGGGCTTGATGTCAGCTGGCATTATAAGCTGACATCAACCCCAGCCCTATTACCCCACTGCCACCGCTACAGGGCAGTGGGAAGAGCGAGGCTAAGTGCCAGAATTGGCGCATCCTATGGATGCGCCATTTCTGGGGCGGCTGACGGCTGGTGTTTCTAGCCTGGGAGGGGGCCAATATTCATGGCACCCTTCCTGAGCTATTAATATTAGCCCCCAGCTGTCTGCCTAGCCTTTGCTAGCTATTAAAATAGGGGGGACCCCACATCATTTTTTTGGGGGGGTCCCCCATTTTAATAGCTAGTAAAGGCTAAGTATTCAGCTGGGGGCTGATATTAGTAGCCTGGGAAGCTCCGTGGGTATTACCCCCTTCCGAGGCTTCAAACATCTGCCCCAGCCGTCTGATTAACCTCCGCTAGAGCCTAAAATTATGGGGGATCCCACGCCAATTTTTATTTTAATAAATCCTTTATTTTAACACTAAATGACAAGTACAGTAACCAACACTGTCACTGTACTTATTATAAATGTGACTGACATGTTTCTATCTATCTAATGTATGTGTGATGCTCTATCTTTCTGTTCTAAATTGTTGGGTACCGCTGCTGAATTGCCGGCCGGCTTTTTTAAAGAGACAGTGCATGAAAACACTATTATTTTTTTAAATAAATCCTTTACACTAAATGACAAGTAAAGTAAGCAACACTGTCACTGTACTTATTATATATGTGACTGACATGTTTCTATCTATCTAATCTATGTGTGAAGCTCTATTCTTTCTGTTCTAAATTGTCGGGTACAGATGCTGAATTGCCGGCCGGCTTTTTTAAAGAGACGGTGCATGAAAACACTAAGATTTTTTTTAATAAATCCTTTACACTAAATGACAAGTGCAGTAACCAACACTGTCACTGTGCTTCTTATATGTGTGACTGACATGTTTCTATCTTTCTAATCTATGTGTGATGCTCTATTCCTTCTTGTCTAAATTGTCGGGTACCGGTGTATGCCGCTGCTGAATTTGCCGGCCGGCTTTTTTAAAGAGTGTCTTCTGAGCAGTTTGTCAGCTTTTGGACACCTTTGCAAAGAACACAGCTCTGTGTTCGAAACGCGTTGCGTTTTTTCCATGTGAGATTCCCCGATGTAATTTGGAAATTTTTAAACTGCGTGGATTTGCTTCAATAAATATTTGCACTTTTGGAAGCTGGTTTCTTCAACTTTTTTTTCATGCAAACACGTGAGGCCACACGTACCCGTGCTTCCTTCCAAAGCCTACAGCAATCAGGTGAGCTGAATCTACTTTCCTCTTTTTTCACTTTTTGTTACTGCTTTTGGAGGCATCCTTGTCTTGTTTATAGAGGAAACTCTGTATGCAACTGTATATGGGGAAACACTTTATAAGTACTTGTAGGGAAACCGGCACATTATTTATTAGGTGCCTCTCTCTTGCTGATTAAACTTCACATCACAATCAGAATTAACCCAGTGGAGTAATGTGGGGTACTAGCACCCAAGGCAAGATAAGCCCAGTAGTAATGTCCTGAGTGCACCCTTCAGGAAGTATTTACTCCCCATTAGTGACACCTTATAAAGTAATGATGCCACCTTAGTTAGGGGTCTGGTTAGACCTCTGCAGACAGAGGGGGCCGCCACATGCAATGGAGTGCGCCGCCACATGCAATGGAGTGCGCCGATGTCATCCTACCCGACCTGCCTCCGGACAGAAGTTCTTTCGAAATTTTACGCCATTAAGAAACTTGCGCCCCGGGCCCCTGTTTCCCCACAATCCACAAAACCATAGAAACAATAATACTACTAATAGTAATAACCCATGATAGAAATAATAATGGCAGGTGATCACTCGTCCATAAGAGAACACGATTTATTATTTTTTTCTTTTTGTGTTTTTTCCTTCTCTAATAATATCCCAGTCTCACACACAACATATTTCATCCTTTGATAATTTGTGAGTTTTGCTCTTTTCCCCACTCGGTCTGTATTATAAATTCTCGAGGGATGTAGGAGAATAAGATCTAATTTCTCCATCTCACCTCCCTCAGCTTCCTTCTGCCTTTGAAGTAGATGCTTCAGGATCTTGTAGTTGATTTCTGAAGTTGTTGCAGTCATGATGTGGATTATCAAAGATGAGTGGGGTAATGATGACCCCCGAGACCGATCTGAAGACCCATAAACAGTTGGAGATGCACCGTCCCTGCTCTTGATTATGGTGGGACACGGACCTTGCATCATGTATGGCATAAACGCACGTAACGGGGGATTTAATTACCGTATTTTGTGGATTATAAGAATCACCGGATTATAAAACGCACCAATTTGGGGTGCAAAATAGACATTTTTTTTAAATAAAATGGTGTACCTTATAATCCTGGGGGGCAGAGGTCAGAGATACCTGAGATTGGCAGCAGAGGCAGGAGTTGGGCGATGTTGCGTCAGGAGGTTGCCTGCAGCAGCCCTGGGAGTGACGAGCACTGGAGGAATGAGAAGGTGAATATGGCATCTGAATGCGACTCCTGACAGGTTTTGACGTTTCCTCATTTTCTGGATATTTAGGAAGATTTCGACACTCTGCCTATCAGTGTCACCGGAGATCCACGTGGTGAATAATCCCACTGATCATGGATGATTGCCGGAGTCATCAGCGCGGGGGATATCAGCGCGGGGCCGTGGTGTAAGATTAGCGCAGGTATCACACGTCTTATGTGATGTCGATATACTCATCTTCCGAAGGTTTTCTATTGCACACCGAGGTGCGCGGCCGGTCGTCCCGCCATCTATAAGGTCATGTATTAGAGTCAGATCTGGCAAGTAAATGGCACCATTTTTCTTTGTATCTCGAACATGACAAGCCGCTAACATTAAACTCGTAAATCAATTTTTAGCATTTCGCAGCTCATAACATTCAAATGAGGAACACATTATGTCAGTATGATAAACGCCACGCTCTCACTGCCCGTGTAGAATCTGTATTATACTCCAGAGCTGCATTCACAGGCTTTAAAGCTGAAGCCTGCCAGTATTTCTTGGTTCAGGGCCTGTGCAGCCTTTGCTTTGTTTTGGGAGGAATCTTCTCACTAGACACGGTGCTATCATCAGATTTTGGAAGCTATATTATATCAGCTTTTAGGCCTTTGTCTGATGAGGAATTGAACTGTTCTGGACGTATCTTTTAGAAAAATGTTTTTTCTAAATTCATTTCTCGTCTTTATCCGATCCACAGACAGAGCAGTCTGAGTCCCCACTCCTTAAAATGTCACTAATTGTCTCATAACATATTATCCAGAGGGTAAATAGACCCAATATAAGGGGTACATTAAAAACTAACTTTTATTAATTTTAATTTAAAAGTGGTCTATACTTAAAACTACTATAGTGGACTTGTATTGTATCAGTATAGAAGCGGGTTTGCCAGCATTGGAATACCTCTTTAACCCCTTAAGCCCCGCGGGTGGTTTGCACGTTAATGACCGGGCCAATTTTTACAATTCTGACCACTGTCACTTTATGAGGTAATTACTCTGGAACGCTTCAACGGATCCCCCTGATTCTGAGATTGTTTTTTCGTGACATATTGTACTTCATGATTGTGGAAAAATTTCTTCGATATCACTTGCGTTTATTTGTGAAAAAAACGGAAATTTGGCGGAAATTTTGAAAATTTTGCAATTTTCAAAATTTGAATTTTTAAGCCCTGAAATCAGAGCGATATGTCACACAAAAGAGTTAATAAATAACATTTCCCACATGTCTACTTTACATCAGCACAATTTTGGAACCAAAATTTTTTTTTGTTAGGGAGCTATAAGGGTTAAAAGTTGACCAGCGATTTCTCATTTTTCCAACAAAATTTACAAAACCATTTTTTTAGGGACCACATCACATTTGAAGTCACTTTGAGAGGTCTTTATGACAGAAAATACCCAAAAGTGACACCATTCTAAAAACTGCACCCCTCAAGGTGCTCAAAACCACATTCAAGAACTTTATTAACCCTTCAGGTGCTTCACAGGAATTTTTTGAATGTGGAAGAAAAAAATGAACATTTAACTTTTTTCACAAAAATGTTACTTTAGACCCAATTTTTTTTATTTTCACAGGGGTAACAAGAAAAAATGGACCCCAAAATTTGTTGTGCAATTTCCCCTGGGCACGCAGATACCCAATATTTGGGGAAAAAACACTGGGCGCACGGCAGGGCTCGGAAGGGAAGGAGCGCCATTTGACTTTTTGATTGTAAAATTTGCTTGAATAATTAGCGGACGCCATGTTGTGTTTGGAGAGCCCATGTGTGCCCAAACTTTGGAGCTCCCCCACAAGTGACCCCATTTTGGAAACTAGACCCCCCAAGGCACCTTTCTAGATGCATAGTGAGCACTTGGAACCCCCAGGTGCTTCACAAATTGATTCGTAACAATGAAAAAGTGAAAAAAAAAAACACTTTTTCATTTTTATGAATCAATTTGTGAAGCACCTGGGGGTTCCAAGTGCTCACAATGCATCTAGATAGGTGCCTTGGGGGGTCTAGTTTCCAAAATGGGGTCACTTGTGGGGGAGCTCCAATGTTTGGGCACACAGCGGCTCTCCAAACGCAACATGGTGTCGCTAACAATTTGAGCCGATTTTCCGTTAAATTTGTTAGAGGACACCATGTTGCATTTAGAGAGTCCCTGTGTGCCCAAACATTGGAGCTCCCCCACAAGTCATCCCATTTTGGAAACTAGACCCCCCAAGGCACCTATCTAGATGCATAGTGAGCACTTGGAACCCCCAGGTGCTTCACAAATTGATTCGTAACAATGAAAAAGTGAAAAAAAAAACACTTTTTCATTTGTATGAATCAATTTGTGAAGCACCCGAGGGTTCCAAGTGCTCACTATGCATCTAGATAGGCGCCTTGGGTGGTCTAGTTTCCAAAATGGGGTCACTTGTGGGGGAGCTCCAATGTTTGGGCACACAGGGACTCTCTAAATGCAACATGGTATCCGCTAACAAATTGAATGGAAAATCGGCTCAAATTGTTAGCGGACTCCACATTACGTTTGGAGAGCCCCTCTGTGCCCAAACTTTGGAGCTCCCCCACAAGTGACCCCATTTTGGAAACTAGACCCCCCAAGGCACCTTTCTAGATGCATAGTGAGCACTTGGAACCCCCAGGTGCTTCACAAATTGATTCGTAATAATGAAAAAGTGAAAAAAAAAACACTTTTTCATTTTTATGAATCAATTTGTGAAGCACCTGGGGTTCCAAGTGCTCACTATGCATCTAGATAGGTGCCTTGGGGGGTCTAGTTTCCAAAATGGGGTCACTTGTGGGGGAGCTCCAATGTTTGGGCACACAGGGACTCTCCAAATGCAACATGATATCCGCTAACAATTTGAGCCGACAATTTGTTAGCGGATATCATGTTGCATTTGGAGAGTCCCTGTGTGCCCAAACATTGGAGCTCCCCCACAAGTGACCCCATTTTGGAAACTAGACCCCCCAAGGCACCTATCTAGATTCATAGTGAGCACTTGGAACCCCAGGTGCTTCACAAATTTATTCATAAAAATGAAAAAGTGTTTTTTTTTTCACTTTTTCATTTTTACGAATCAATTTGTGAAGCAACTGGGGGTTCCAAGTGCTCACTATGCATCTAGAAAGGTGCCTTGGGGGGTCTAGTTTCCAAAATGGGGTCACTTGTGGGGGAGCTCCAAAGTTTGGGCACAGAGGGGCTCTCCAAACGCAATGTGGTGTCCGCTAACAATTTGAGCCGATTTTCCATTCAATTTGTTAGCGGATACCATGTTGCATTTAGAGAGTCCCTGTGTGCCCAAACATTGGAGCTCCCCCACAAGTGACCCCATTTTGGAAACTAGACCCCCCAAGGCACCTATCTAGATTCATAGTGAGCACTTGGAACCCCAGGTGCTTCACAAATTGATTCATAAAAATGAAAAAGTGTTTTTTTTTCCACTTTTTCATTTTTACGAATCAATTTGTGAAGCACCTGGGGGTTCCAAGTGCTCACTATGCATCTAGATAGGTGCCTTGGGGGGTCTAGTTTCCAAAATGGGGTCACTTGTGGGGGAGCTCCAATGTTTGGGCACACAGGGGCTCTCCAAACGCAACATGGCGTCCGCTAACAATTTGAGCCGATTTTCCATTCAATTTGTTAGCGGACACCATGTCGCGTTTGGAGAGCCCGTGATGTGCCTAAACAGTGGAGCTCCCCCACAAGTGTCCCCATTTTGGAAACTATACCCCTCAAGGATTTTATTAAGGTGTATAGTGAACATTTTGAACCCAGAGGTACGGCACATTATTTGTTTACATTAGGTCATCATATTGAATAAGTTGTCATTATTCTTGAGCGCAAGTGCTCGCTACTTGAGTTTGCATCGGGTACTCAGGTATGCACCATGTACAGCGTGTGCTCGAGTGACATGCTCGAGTCCCTGCTCCGCATGTTTCACGGTTATTAGACACCCAAAAAAAAACATGCAGGGATCGCTCGTGCATGGCAGGCAATCCCCGTACAGTTTTTTGGTCGCGAAGCATATGGGGCAGAGACTCGTGCATGTCACTCAAATACCCACGATACTCAATGCATACCAGAGCACCCAATGCAAACTCAAGTAGCAAGCACTTGCTCTCAACACTAGTCGCCATATCGTCATCTTTTTTTCTTACTTTTGAAAAAAATCCCAACCCCAGCCCTAACCCTAGCACAACCCTAGCCCCAGCACAACCCTAGCCCCAGCACAACCCTAGCCCCAGCACAACCCTAGCCCCAAACCCAGCCCTAACCCTAGCCCAATCCTAACCCAAGAGTTTATTTTTGACGCCGTTCCTTGTGCGGTATAAGTGATTAGACGACTTTATTCTTCGGGTCGGTGCGATTACAGCAATGCCAGAATCATATGGGTTTTTTATGACTGACAGCTGTCACACACTAAAAGACGCATTTTTTGTAAAATCTAGTTTTTGCATCGCCATATTTTGAGAGCTATAATTTTTCCAGATTTTGGCAGTCATGTGACGGCTCGTTTTTTGCGGGATGACTTGACGTTGTTATTGGTGCCATTTTCAGGCACGTGACATTTTTTGATCGCTTTCTATTCCGATTTTTGGGAGGCAGAATAAACAAAAACCAACAATTCAGGAATTGTTTTTTTTTTTTTTTTTTTTTATTCTGTTCCGCGTGTGGTAAAATTGATGAGGCAGCTTTATTCTTCGGGTCAGTACGTTTACAGCGGTACCACATTTGTATCATTTTTCTATATTTTGGCGCTTATACACAATAAAAGCTATTTTATAGAAAAAAATATTTTTTAGTATCGCTTTATTCTGAGAGCTATAACTTTTTTATTTTTCGGCTGATGGAGCTGTATGGCGGCTTGTTTTTTGCGGGACGAGATGACGTTTTCAACGGTATCATTTTTATTTATATGCGTCTTTTTGATCGCGTGTTATTCCACTTTTTGTTTGGCGGTATGGTGATAAAGCATTGTTTTTTGCTTCGTTTTTTTTTTTTTTTTTTTACCGTGTTCACTGAAGGGGTTAACTAGTGGGACAGTTTTATAGGTCAGGTTGTTCCGGACGCGGCGATACCAAATATGTGTACTTTTATTGTTTTTTTTAAATTTTTTTTATAATAATATTTATTGATGGGTACATTATATTTTTATTTTTGGTGTATTATTTTTTTTATAATATTTTTGCACATTTTTTTTTTTTTTTTCCACTTTCACACAGTTTATACACTTTATTACTTTGTCCCACTCTGGGACTTTCACTTTTTTTTTTCTGATCGCCTGCATGGCACAGGAATGGAGCACCATCCCTATGCCATGAAGGCTGTCAGAAGTGCACAGTGTGAAGATTGCTTGGAGATGCACTGCGCATGTCCAAGCAATCTTCCTGATCTCTGGTGACCCGGATGTTGTCATGACGACATCGGGTCGTCATGGCAACACCCGGGAAGCCTTTGCAGACTGCGCTGGAAGCCGGAAGAGGAGGTGAGTATCGGCGATCACCTCCCCTTGCCCCCGCAATGCCGCGATCGACTTCGATCGACTTCGATCGCAGCATCGCGGCGGTTAATGTGCTGGGAGCGGTGCAAGACCGCTCCCTGCACATAGTACCGGGTGTCAGCTGTGACAATCAGCTGACACCCGGCGGCGATCGCGCCCGCACAGCCTGTGTGCGCGCGCGATCGCGATGACGTACTAATACGGGTCTGGCTCTTAAGTCCCAGGGCACAGACGCGTATTAGTACGTCAGATGTTATTAAGGGGTTAATCAGCTGCAGATAGTCAACCTTTTTTATATGCAAATATTTCCCTAGCTAGATCATGGCTGCAGCCCATGAATCTACAGTATGTAGCATTTCATAGATATATCAGTTTTGCCTAAACAGGCTTCATCAGGGGGCTAGAGCTACCACTTAAACTAAAAAGCAAACATACGTAGCTCCCCCAACCAGTTTTGCCTATATAGGCTTCATCACGGGGCTAGAATTATACTGTGGGGGGAAGGCGGCACACATTACTCAATTTATGCTGTAGCAGTACCGACCCCAGGCAGCACTAGTCAGCTGCTTCAGGACCAGCCCATGGGGCATATGCCCCTCTGACCCCCAGCCCGCCCCTGTAAATAACAGTATTATAACACTTATGTAATTATTCTCCAGGTGGTATGCGCTCCCGAAACACAGTAGGTAGGATGCGGTGATATATTGAATAACCAAATTTTATTAACATAGCATACAACGCTTTTCAGCTCTTATGAGCCTTCTTCAGGTATTACATATAGACTACTACTGCTTTGTGCATTTTATATATATATACAGTACAGACCAAAAGTTTGGACACACCTTCTCATTTAAAGATTTTTCTGTATTTTCATGACTATGAAAATTGTACATTCACACTGAAGGCATCAAAACTATGAATTAACACATGTGGAATTATATACTTAACAAAAAAGTGTGAAACAACTGAAAATATGTCTTATATTCTAGGTTCTTCAAAGTAGCCACCTTTTGCTTTGATGACTGCTTTGCACACTCTTGGCATTCTCTTGATGAGCTTCAATAGGAAGTGACCGGAAATGGTCTTCCAAAAATCTTGAAGGAATTCCCAGAGATGCTTAGCACTTGTTGGCCCTTTTGCCTTCACTCTGCGGTCCAGCTCACCCCAAACCATCTCGATTGGGTTCAGGTCTGGTGACTGTGGAGACCAGGTCATCTGGCGTAGCACCTCATCACTCTCCCTCTTGGTCAAATAGCCCTTACACAGCCTGGAAGTGTGTTTGTGGTCATGGTCCTGTTGAAAAATAAATGATGGTCCAACTAAACGCAAACCGGATGGAATAGCATGCCGCTGCAAGATGCTGTGGTAGCCATGCTGGTTCAGTATGCCTTCTATTTTGAATAAATCCCCAACAGTATCACCAGCAAAGCACCCCCACACCATCACATCTCCTCCTCCATGCTTCACAGTGGGAACCAGGCATGTAGAGTCCATCCGTTCACCTTTTCTGCGTCGCACAAAGACACGGTGGTTGGAACCAAAGATCTCAAATTTGGACTCCTCAGACCAAAGCACAGATTTCCACTGGTCTAATGTCCATTTCTTGTGTTCTTTAGCCCAAACAAGTCTCTTCTGCTTGTTGCCTGTCCTTAGCAGTGGTTTCCTAGCAGCTATTTTACCATGAAGGCCTGCTGCACAAAGTCTCCTCTTAACAGTTGTTGAAGAGATGTGTCTGCTGCTAGAACTCTGTGTGGCATTGACCTGGTCTCTAATCTGAGCTGCTGTTAACCTGCGATTTCTGAGGCTGGTGATTCGGATAAACTTATCCTCAGAAGCAGAGGTGACTCTTGGTCTTCCTTTCCTGGGGCGGTCCTCATGTGAGCCAGTTTCTTTGTAGCGCTTGATGGTTTTTGCAACTGCACTTGGGGACACATTCAAAGTTCGCCCAATTTTTTGGACTGGCTGTCCTTCATTTCTTAAAGTAATGATGGCCACTCGTTTTTCTTTACTTAGCTGCTTTTTTCTTGCCATAATGCAAATTCTAACAGTCTATTTGGTAGGACTATCAGCTGTGTATCCACTAGACTTCTGCACAACACAACTGATGGTCCCAACCTCATTTGTAAGGCAAGAAATCCCGCTTATTAAACCTGACAGGGCACACCTGTGAAGTGAAAGCCATTTCCGGTGACTACCTCTTGAAGCTCATCAAGAGAATGCCAAGAGTGTGCAAAGCAGTCATCAAAGCAAAAGGTGGCTACTTTGAAGAACCTAGAATATAAGACATATTTTCAGTTGTTTCACACTTTTTTGTTAAGTATATAATTCCACATGTGTTAATTCATAGTTTTGATGCCTTCAGTGTGAATGTACAATTTTCATAGTCATGAAAATACAGAAAAATCTTTAAATGAGAAGGTGTGTCCAAACTTTTGGTCTGTACTGTATATATATAAAAAAAGTTAGTGCATATCATTTTTGGGCATGTGTTTTACCAAGGTCTTAACTCTTTAAATCCCATTTTATCAAGAGCTTTGCAAACATAGTAAAACATGTATAAACATTAAAAAATAATCTGAATGAATCCAATTTAAAAAAAATAAAAATTTTCCAATGTCATGTATAAAATTCATATGTCAGTAAAAAACTTTCTTATTTTTTTTTCCTTTTTTCTTTCTCTTTCCTTTCCTTTCTCCTTCTCTCTCTTTCCCTTTCCTTTCTCCTTCTCTCTCTTCCCCTTTCTTCCCCCTTTAAAATATATATATATATATATATACACACACTGTGTTCCAAATTATTATTCAAATAATATTTTCTCAGATTTTCCCAAATTACCTATATGAATTGCAGTCATTGTAATTTTCCAGTCAAATAACTATTAGAGTACAATTAAAAGGTTTTTGTACAAACTGCCTATGATAACAGTATATTTTTAAAAAAAATAAAACACTCAAACTGCACTCAAAATGCATGTTCCAAATTATTATGCACAGCAGAGTTTTCAACTTTTTCATTTTAATAAAGAACAAAAAAATTGTCATTTTTGAAATTATAAGCATTAGCAGGTTATTACAAACTGAAATCAAACAGTTTTCAACTCAAAACTTTATTCTAGGTGTTGTTACATTTGCACATAGGACCCTTTGTTCGAAAGGAGCTTCTGAACTCTCTCGTCCATTGAATTTGTCAGGTTTTTGATGGTTTCTGCTTCAATTGTTTTGCATGAGGACAGAATACCCTCCCAGAGCTGTTGCTTAGATGTGAACTGCCTCCCGCCATCATAGACCCTCCTTTTGATGATGCTCCAGAGGTTCTCAATGGGGTTGAGGTCAGGGAAGCATGGGGGCCACACCATAAGTTTGTCCCCTTTTATGCCAGAGATGCAGATGTGTTATGTGCAGCATGAGACGGGGCATTATCATGCATGAAAATGATCTTGCTGCGGAATGCATGGTTCTTCTTCTTGAACCATGGCAGGAAGTGCTGTTTGAGAAACTCAACATACATTATGGAGTTCATCTTTACCCCTTCAGGGATCCTAAAGGGGCCGACAATCTCTTTCCCCATGATTCCTGCCCAAAACATTACTCCACCTCCTCCTTGTTGGTGCCGTAGCCGTGTTTGCATGGGGAGTCCATCGACCAGCCATCCTCCACTCCATCCATCTGGACCATCGAGCGTTGCACAGCACTCATCGGTGAACAAAACAGTTTTGAAGTCAGTCTTCATGTATTGTTTGGCCCACTGGATCCGTTTCTGCTTGTGTACAGTGGATAGAGGAGGTCAACAGGATGGCTTACGCACAGCTGCAAACCTCTGAAGGACCCTGCATCTTGTTGTTCGGGGGACGTTGGAGGCACCAGCAGCTTCAAAAACTTGTCTGCTGCTATGACAAGGCTTTTTTGCCGCTGCTCTTTTAACCTGACGTAATTGCCTGTAGGAAAGAGTCCTCAATTTTCCCTTATCAGCACGCACACGTGTGTACTGTGAATCAGCTACATACTTCTTGATTGTGCGATGATCACGATGAAGTGTCTTGGCAATGTTGATTGTAGTCATGCCTTGACCTAAACACTCCACAATTTGTTGCTTCTCAGCAGCCGACACATCCTTTTTCTTTCCCATTTTGGCAGAAAATGTAGGCTGCTTAATAATGTGGGACAGCCTTCTTAAGTAGTCTTGCCTTTCATTGGACACACCTGCCAAACTAATTAGCACAGCTGTCTGCAATTGCTTACAGTGATATAAAGAGCCCTGACACACATCACCATCAATGAGTTTAACTGACAAACAAAAAAATTCTTACCTTATCACTCCTAAACACTTTTTGCATAATAATTTGGAACACAGTGTATATAAAAAATTGTAAAACAATTTTTATAATTTTTTTTTTTTTGCAAAATAAATATATGTGTTTTTTTTTTCTATATTGTCTTCTATTCCCTCCTACCTTTTTCATTTATCCCTTTTCCTTTTTAGCTAAACCCCTTCTACCACATCATTTAGCCCATCAGCATATAATGTTCTTAATCAAAAGATCCAAAAGGATTCTTTCCGGTTAAACATTTATATTCTATTTAAACACTTTGAACTTATTTGTTCAATTGGGGTGACAATAACATTAAATTGTTTATTATGTTTTAAACATAGGTGTCTAGATAGACTATGTTCTAATATTCCATTTTTGGCATTGTACCTGTGGCCATTCATGCGGGCACGCAAGGGTTGTGTAGTGCGGCCCACATATTGTAGTCCACAGGCACAGGTAATCACATATATGACATAGTCCTTATCACATGTTAAATTCTGTGTGATTTCATATGTCTCTCCAGTGCTGTAGGATGTAACGGATCTGCTATTATGTCCAATGATGTTACAACTACAGCATTTCTTAGAATCACATCTATACACCCTTGATTTTACATCCATATGTGTTTTAGAGAATTTTTTCTCTTTATTTATTAGTTTTTGTCCCTCGTTCGATGTTTTTCTGAGTTGCTTGGTGCTATAATATTCTTAACTGTATGACCCCTTTTAAAAATGATCCCGGGCTTCTCTGGTATACTATTTTTTAAAAATGGATCGTTCTTCAACAGATACCAATATTTGTTTAAAATATTTCTTATTTGGATGTTGTCACTGTTGAAGGCAGTAATAAAATTATATCGCCACTTCCCACTATTTTCCTCCCCTTTGTCATTTGTTTTTTGATATTCTTTAACCCCTTTCCTGCTGAGGCATTCATCCTGATTTTTTTCTAAATTGGATCTAAATGCCCCCATAACAAGTTTTTTAGGGAATTTTTTATCCATAAATCTATTATACAAATGGGCTGGCAAATAGGCTATGTGGACTCGAAGTTCCCCATAAACAAATTTGCAAAACTTGGGGCTACCCGAGTCCCCATTGCGGTGCCAAGCCGCTGTATATACTGATGTTCCTGAAAGGTGAACACATTATGCTCCAAAATGAACTTTAGACCATCCAACAAAAACACCCTTTGTTTTTCTGGCATATCAGTTATTTTTGATCAATAATATGCAACTGATTGTATACCCAAATCATGCTCTATATTAGAGTAGAGTGCATTAACATCCATGGTTATAAATATGCAGTCTTCCTCCCATATTACATTTCTTTTTTTTTAAATCAGATACATTTTTATTCATTAAAAGATAGCATAATAAAATACATCTTCAGTACAATAATTTCACATTTTCTTATTATCAAAAGGAACCCCTCACCCACCCTCCCTCCCCTTTTACGGACGACAATAAACCCTTATCGTTATATAACATATGTTTCAACATCTTATAATCATTACAATGTATTTTATAATGCAATGTAGTCATCCAATTCTTTCCTCCAAAAGCATTATCTTTAACACACCTTCCATGGTGCCCATAGGTTGTCACTGAGTTTGGCGTTTTTCCTTTTTAAATAAATTTTTTCCTCCATTCCTACCACATACTCCACCTGCCTTATATACTCCTGTCTAGAGGGAGGCTCCGGTCGCACCCAATATCTAGCTATTACTTTCCTAGCTGCATATAAGAGTCTGGCAATTGCCAGTTTTGTGACATCATTCCCCACAAGTTCTTCCACATATCCCAGCAAGCAAACTACTGGATCCCTAGGAATTATACAGTGATATCGTCCTTCAATTAGGCCTGTTACTTCAGACCAATAATTTGCAAGCCTTGGGCAACTCCACATAACATGTAATATATCAGTATTTTCTGACCCACATCTCGGGCATTCCGAATTCTCCCGTGCCCCTATCCTGAACAAAAAATCGGGTGATCTATATGCTCTATGTACAAGAAGTAACTGGGACATTCTGGCAGGTTCATTTAGAGACAACTTAGGAATATATTCCAAAATGGACTCCCACCTGTCAGTTTCAATGGTACCAACATCTGCTTCCCACCTCTCCCTCGCCAAAACAGGATATTTCAATAGAAAGGTGTGAAGCAGATCAGCATACACCCTAGATATGACGCCTGCTGTACATCCCCCCATACAAATATAGTCAATAACAATATCCTTTTGAACAGACAGGTTCTTGATTTTCCTTTGCTTAATAAACGCATGTTTAACCTGTGTATACTGATAACTGTGTCCGTCTAATAAATTAAATTCCTCTTTCAGCATCTCTAAGGTTTTGATGTTTTGATTATCCATCAGTTGGTAGATGTACTGTATACCCCTTACCACCCATCCTCTCAGCTCTCCTATCTTATAAAATTCACCTAAATTTTCGTTATCCCTAATAGGAGTATACATAGATATTCCCAATATACCTCTAATCCTCTTCACCCTCATCCACAGTTTATGGACTAAGCCACATGTCGGGTATGACCTGCCTTTCTTCCCAAAAAGTCCCGACTCTAGGCCCACCACCAATGGACTCTTTTTAAGATGAGCTTCCAAAACCGCCTGGATAGTTCCCTTCACCGCCTTCAGAGCCCACCCTCTAATATGCTGGGACTGTGCTGCCAAGAAGTATATCCACGGGTTTGGTAAGGCGAGACCCCCCTCTTCTTTCGGCCTCTGGAGAGTCTCCAGCTTAATCCTGGGTTGTCCTCCACCCCAAACCAGATCCCTAAATACTGAATTAATACGCTGGAACACCGACCGAGGGATCCACACAGGGGAGTTATGTAAAACATATAGCAATTTGGGCATCAGCACCATTTTAAAAAGATTGGTGCGTCCCACCACCGAGAGGCGCATTTTGCTCCACGTAGATGCTTTATCTTTTGATTTCCCAATTATCGAGTATACATTCAACTGAAGGTATTCCTTTACTGGTAGTGATATTGTAATTCCAAGATATTTAAACTCTCGTACTAATTTAAGTTGTGTACGTTCCACCTGTTCAACATCTAAGCCATCCAGGGTATCTATTTCCATAATATGAGATTTATCCCAATTAATTTGTAACCCAGATAACAGACCAAATCTATTGATGACAGCTATTACACCATGTAATGACGCTTGAGGGTCCTGTAGGAATAATAAAATATCATCTGCGTACAACGCTATCTTCTCCTCAACCATTCCATACCGAAATCCCTTTACCACGTCTGACTGTCTCATTATAGAAGCCAATGGCTCTATAGCCATGGCAAATAACAGGGGGAGAGAGGGCAGCCCTGCCTGGTTCCTCTTGTCATATCAAATTTATCTGATCGTTCCCCATTTACTCTTATTCTAGCTACAGGGCGCGTATACAATAACTTTTTACCCAGGCCACAAAAACCGGACCAAATCCCATCAGCTGGAGAAGTCGCCAGAGATAGCTCCACTCCACACTATCAAAGGCTTTCCGTGTGTCCAGTGAGACTACAACTCTATGCCCATCATTGTCAGCGGCCAATTGCATGTTAACAAATAATCGCCTCAAGTTAATGGCCGTTGATCTATCCGGCATAAAACCTGACTGATCTGAGTGTATAATACTAGAAACTACACGGCTTAATCGGTTAGATAGTACTTTAGCTAAGATTTTGATATCAGCCGGTAGTAGAGATATGGGTCTATACGAATCTGGCTGTGTCCGGTCCTTATCTGCCTTGGGCAAAACCACTACTGTAGCCTCCCGCGTTGACTCCGGTAATTCTCCCACCTCCAGGGCCTCCAGAAACACATCTTTCAATTTTGGCAATAATATATCTCTAAGATGTTTATAAAATTCTGTTGGAAGGCCATCTGCTCCTGGGGCTTTATAATTTGCCATTGAAGCCAGAGCCTCCTCCATCTCCTCCGCCGTCAGGGGGCCTTCCAAGCTATCCCTAGCCTCCTCACTAAGTTTAGATATCTGGGTTCCCCTAAAGGATTAGTCTATGTCATCTCCCTTATTACTTAACTTAGAATGATATAGATCACCATAGAAGTCCCTAAACACCTTCAAGATATCTCGCGTTTCAGTGACTAAGGTGCCAGTTGGATCCAGGAGACCGTATATATATACCAGTTCTCTCTGCGCTGCCGCTATAATAGACAACAGGTGGCCAACTTTTTCACCTTCTTCATAAAAGGCAATTTTTTGAAATTCCCTCTTTTTTCCCCACTGGCTAGAAATATTTTATCCACCCCTTTTTGAGCTTCTCTCATGATTTGTTGCGCCTCTACGGTGGGGTTAAGCACCAATTCCTCCTCTGCCCTCTTCAGCGCAGCCAATGCCTCTCTTTCCTCCATTCTGTTCTGATTTTTAACTCTGGAAATATCTCGAATCAGCAAACCTCTAACATATGCCTTCATTGTGTCCCACACAGTTCCTATGGCTGTACTCCCCACGTTATTCTGGAAGAATTCCTCCACTTCTGCTATTTTCTGAATATCCACCGTTTCCAGCCAAACTGGGTGAACCTTCCATTCCTTCCGCCCACCGCCCCCACATATACCGGACCTCAGCTCTACCAACAATGGACAATGATCAGAAAGTATCCTAGGTAGATATTCAATATGTATAACTTTTTGGTCAATCATCCCATTTCCAAGGGCTAGGTCTATTCTAGACATAGAGCCGTGTGTCGAAGAGTAGCACGAGTATGTCCTCACTCCCACATGTCTCACTCTCCACAAATCTATCAGGCCCACCTCTGATACATACTTAGCAAAGGGTGTCTCCTCCGCTCCGTCATTTCTTTACGAATGCCTATTAGTTTTATCACAAATTTTATTCATTATGTTGTTAACATCCCCAATCAGTAACATAGGAATCCCTATCCAATGCCTAGTGAGCTCTATAATCTCCAGCAGTTTCGTCCCAGTATATGGCGGTGGAAAGTACACTGCCACCACACAATATAATTTGCCATAAAGTCTGCAAACTAGAAAAACTTATTGCCCGTCTTTATCTATTTTAATCTCAACCTCCTCGAACGGAGTCCCCGCATGCACCAGGATAGAAACCCCCCTTGCATATGCAGAATAGGTAGAATGGTATGCTCTTTGGACCCAGTTCCTCGCTAAAAAAACAATTTTGTCTCTTGTCAAGTGTGTTTCCATAAGGCAGATAAAGGAGGGTCCTTGAGCCGTAATATTTTGGAGAATCGTGGCTCGTCTCTTACGGTCCGCCAAACCACGGACGTTCCAGCTTAATACCTTAACCATACCCGCCATTGTTTATCAGATTCAATATCTGTGTATATAACCACATCATACAGTGCCTCCCATGCCGTCCGCCCCCCCACCCGTCTCCTTCCCCCACCCGTCTCCTTCCCCCTCACATACCCCAAACTAAAATCACTTCTAACTCTTTTAACCATCCCTGTCACCCCCAATCCTCCTCCCAATTTGTCGTTCCATTCTCTCTCTCTATCCGAGAGTGGAATGAAACCGGCCTATTCCACCAGATGATTCCTCCCGCCTAAACTTCAAATAGACAAAAAACCGAATGAATTCCCCAAGGTCTCTCCCGCCTTATGGAAAACATATTAGATAACAGGTATATAAACTGTATGCGTCACCAGCACATCACCTTCATCCAGAATCAAATTTGTATCCTGCAACAAGCAGTTAAATGCAGTCGAAAAAGGACCGCAAATGATAAGTATAAACACAAGCACAAAACATATATTCTGCCTCTCTTCAGCTGTCTTTGTATTCCCGCACTCTTCTAGAGTTCTTTTCAATCCAGTCCAGAGCTTCTTCTGGAGATTGCAGAGAGTGTACTCTACCCAGTGCAACCAGTTTGGCCGGATACATCATAGAATACGCAAGTCCCATGTCTCTCAGTTTTTTCTTTACATCTCTGAAACTCATATTTAGTTTTTGCACCGTGGGTGAATAGTCTGAATAAAACGAGATATCTTGACCATCTATTGTTAACTCCTTAGTCTTTCTCGCCATACGCAGGATAGTGTCTCTGTCTCTATAATTTAAGATCCTCGCCAACATGGCTCGGGGAGCTGCTCCTGGAGGCTGGGGTCTCAGTGGAACTCTATGAGCTCGCTCTACAACAAAGACTTTTGATAGTTTATCAGCTCCAAATTTTTCCAACAGCAAATTCTCAATAAATTCTGTGGGGTTTGATCCTTCTGCTTTTTCCGGGACCCCCACTATCCTGAGATTATTACGTCTCTACCTGTTTTCCAAATCGTCGTTTTTAGCAATGACATCAGTTAACAGCTTGTCCTGCTTTTTTTGAGCAGCTTGCACAGATATTATGGTGTCTTCAGCCGTGCTCACGCTTTCCTCTACCTCTCCTGTGCGGACATCAGCTTTCTGCATGGCAGCTTTAATATTAGTAATTTCTGCTTGCACTCCAGTAACCTGCTTTGACAGCTTAGTAAGCGTTTGTTTGCAATACGACACCACAGTGAACACATCTTTCAAAGTGGGTTCCCCCACATCAGGATCAACATCAGACTCCACATTTTTAGCCTGCTCATCATCTCCAGAGCCATCAGCCTCACCGTCCACTGTATCTATTGTACTCTCCTGGTCCTCTATATCATTTTCTGCCCCAGCCTCCCCCTCTGAGATTCCAGCTTTATTATCACTTGCTTCCACCCTCGCAAACTTCTCCAGGCGTGCAGCTGCCGACATCCTCCTGGAGCACGCTGTGTTCTCTCTGGCCGCCTCCTCCTGAGGTACGGCGCCATCTTGGCCCCTACCTCCTCTTCCAGGGCCGGGATCCAGCTGCCTGGTGCGGGTCATTACGGCAGTCCTGCTTGTCGGGAACGCTCCCCAGGGCGACAGGAGACCCTTCCCCAGGATCCAGCGGTATTTCAAAGGCTTTGCGGTGCCCTGGCTCAGCGCACACAGCTACGGTCGGCGGGAGAGTTCCAGACCGCGTCCTCTCACATCGCTGGCTAGGCCACACCCCCCCCATATTACATTTCTACGTTCTGTGATAAGTTGACTAGAATCTAGCAGGAAAGATGGTAATTTCTTGACCTGTTCTTGTAAGAACAGATCTATGTAGTGTGACAGGTAGCAGGTCAGAGATCCTATGCCTGATATAACTGGGCGCCCTGGTGGATTCAATAGGTCTTTATGGACTTTTGGTAGATGATAAAATAGGGCCTTATTTGGATGTTTATTTGTTAAAAATCGTTTTTCTTTTCTATTTAAAATGTTTTGTTTGAAGGCATTATTAATCAGGCTGTCATAATCCTCCTTAAAAATTTTTATGGGATCTATATCCAATTTCCCATAATATCTCTCATCCGAGAGTATATTGTATGCCTCTCTTAAGTAATCGGCACGATTTTGTATGACGATTCCTCCACCCTTATCAGCTTCCCTAATCACTGTTTCTTTATTCTCTTTTAACTGTTTAATTGCAATTTTTTCATCTCTAGAAATATTCTTTTTTCTTGGGTGTTTTTTTCTACATACGGCTTTTCCTTTTAACAGTTTATTTTCTATCTTTTTATTTCCAGCTATATCTTTTTCTAGGTTCCGGAACTCTTCCGAAACTAGTGAGTAGAACGTATTCAAATTACTGCCACGATGATGCGTGGGGTTAAAACTTGATTTAGAACAAATATTTTTATGTACACAATTTGTTACTTTTGTCCTATCTGTTTCATCTGTAACCTCATTCCCATTTTGTTCTTTATAACCTGTTGTACGTTTTAGAATGGCAAAATGTCGTGCAAGTGTCAATTTACGCACATAACTGTTCAAATCAATGAATAGATCAAATGCATTTGCCCTCTGTGTCTTACAGAAGCCCAATCCTTTTTGTAGAATGCTTTTCTCAGATTCTTTTAATGAGTAATTGGATAGATTAAATATTTTTATTGTACTGTTTATACCATCCCTTTCTTTTTTAGATCTCAGATCCATTTTAATCTTTGATTTCTTGTTTTTTAGATAGCAAGGAGTTTTTTTCTGCCCCTTTCCTCTACAACCTTTAGTTTTCTTTTTCTTTTTATGGGCTGGGTAAGTTCTGGATGAAAATACTTCGTAATTAAATTTTTTGTCTGTTTTTTTATTGGAGCGGCTCTTATAGAGTTGCTCTCTATCACAGGCAAAATTGTTTCTGTACATGGTGCAGATCTCGGGACTATTTCTAAAAAAGAAATATTAGAATTAGCTGGAGAGGGAGAAGGTGCTTGCGTAACTGTGGTAAATAAATTGGAAGGTTCAGTAGTGTTGTGCACCGTAAAAATGCTATGGTTAATATCCAGTTCTGCTGTATTACTCAAAGATAATATAAGTTCTTGTGTATGGTTTGCTAAAACCACTGAGTTCAAGGAGGGAAATGAGAAAAGTGTATTACTCAATTCTTCTCCATCATCTTGATCTTTATTATCAGCATTACAGGCACTAATTGCTTCAGGGTTTGTCTCTTGGGACTTGGAATTATACTGTTAATGGGACTACGCCCGGTGTGGAGGATATAGGTATATTCTGCTGTTTTATTGAATTGGTATTTTTATTATTGTCTCGGAGGAGGGTAGATTTTTTTGGGATAGCACCTGCCTCAAACGCAGTATATTTTCTTATTGGTTTATTCAAACCTCTCACAAATGCATTATCAGTTTTAGAATTATAAAAGGTACTTAGTCCATTAACTATTTCATTGTGTTTTTTTGTAAATTTATAATTATTTTCCACAGATGTCTCTTTATAAAAGTTGGGGAGTATTTTTTTATTTGGCACTATGTCCCCATTCCCCTTTTTTCTAGATGATGGTAAATCTGGAACTACCTTCCTATACTTTTTTAGATCAAAAAGATCCCGACGTACTTTTTCTTAGTTTTAATTTCTATTAGATTATTTTCGTACATTTCCAGGTTTATATTAGTATCTCTATTTAGAGCCTCATAGAATGAGGAAGATTTAAACTTAGATAACTCTCCAAGATCTTTCTCACATAGTTGCGCAAAATTTTTTGCTAACACACAACGTTTCTTAACCAATAGTTTCATAAGATTATACGAACAATCGTCTAAAATGTCATACCATTTTTCTGTAAAGGCATTATCCTCTTTAAAAGTGCTAGTAAAGTGGATTCTTAGACCGTTTGGAATAATTTTTGCTGTAGACAGATTTCTAAAAAATCAGCGTCCAGCTGGTGTCTGATTTCACTTTTCATATTCTTCTCCAAGCTGAAGAAAAGTCTCGAGATGTTTTTCTTAGTCTATTCATCAACATCGATAAGTGGAGTTTTATTTCCATCCTTTTTGGTATCCGTCAAAATAAGTGTTGATAGAATGTTTTTTCTCCTTTCAATTCTATTTTGGAAATGCTCCATACTAGATATCGCTGCTCCCTTCTTTCTATGGATACCAAGGAAGCCTCCCTCTCCTTGCTGTTTGGACTTGATCCCCGCAGCAAAGCGATAAAATATAAAATAAGAAAAGTGGAGAGAGGAGAGAGAGCGCAGAATCTAAGTGCAGTATCAAGATTCAAATATATATTAAATAAGTGCTGGTTGCACTCACCTTTTTAATGTCATAATAAACTTGTCAATAGTCCCACTGGGTGGGTTAGTTGTAGGTTCCTCCTGTTCACGGTTTGCAGTACAATCCTGGGCACTTGTGAAAGCACTCAAGGTGTTTCAATAGGAAACCACATATGTAATTATTCTCCAGGTGGTATGCGCTCCCGAAACACAGTAGGTAGGATGCGGTGATATATTGAATAACCAAATTTTATTAACGTAGCATATGACTCGCCCCCTGCGCCGTGGGGCACTCGGATCCGGGCAATAGGGGAACGATGGGGGTAGTAGTTGCTACCCGGTTCCGTGGCTCAGGGTGGTCAGACCAGTGGTAGTCTGCGATGCGCTGTTGGTGTGTCCGACTACGCCACCCGTGGATTGCGGTCAGTGCGGACCGCCGCTGCCAGGTAGACCGCTGGGGCTGATGATGTATGCAGCTGGGATAGTGTGACTCCCCACAGGAAGAGTGCGGCCCCAGGGCAGTATAATGGAAGATGGGGGTGATGGTGTAGGGCGTCCCAGTACCGTTAGTGCTGGAGGAGCAAGGAGCACACAGACAACAGGTTGCAGTCCAGGGTCTTTACTAGAACAGGTGAACTGACCCACAAACAGTCCCGGCTAGGAGGGGACCTGGATGTCTGAGAGCAATTGGGAAACTGGCCCTGGTCAGGGTGAATGTGTAGGCCTACCGTGCTCTCTGCGCTCCTTCTGGCTATCTCCTCCTGGTAGGGTAACAGCCCACGGTCCCGAGCTCACCGTGTCTTCTCACCCGTATGGTTTGCAACGTGGGTTCCTTTCTACTCCCGGCCTGGTACGGCTCTGCTGGTCCCTTCTGGTGTGGCGGAGCCTCCGGGCTTCTTAGGCCAAGGAACATACAGTCCCCTGCGGACTGGTTATCTGCTGTAGGACGTGGAATCCTCACAGCCTCAGACGCCAAAGTCTGGTAAATTTGGTTCTTTATCTGCCAGGACAGGCATACTTCACCTCTTGTCCCTGGCTTGTGGCTCTCCTACCGCCACACGTCCTCTTAGGGTGCAATACAACTGTCCCTCACTGCTCTGGGACACCTCTCAATCCTGAGACAGGTCGTCCAGTTCTCCCTAACCCTGCCCCCAGTTCCAGCTTTTATAGGGGCAGCCTGCTCCCCCTACTGGCCTGTGACAGGAGGTATTGCATGCTAATGTTCCCCTGACCAGAGAACCTCCCCCTTGCTCTCAGACACAGCTTTATTATATTTATGGCATCCAGGCCAGGGTGACACACATACCACATACAACGCGTTTCAGCTCTTATGAACCTTCTTCAGTTACATATAGGCTACTACTGCTTTGTGCATTTTATATATATATATATATATATATATATATATATATATATATATATATATATATATATAAATAAAAGTCAGTGCATTTTTGGGCATGTGTTTTACCAAGGTCTTAACTCTTTAAATCCCATTTTATCAAGAGCTTTACAAACATGTATAAACATTAAAAACTAATCTGAATTAATCCAATTTAAAAAAATAAACAAAATAAAATTTCCAATGGCATGCATAAAATTCTTTTTTTTTTTTTAACAATGAGTTTTTATTCGAATTTTTCAAACATAACAAAGGAAAAAGGACATCAGATACATCACATACAATATTTAGTGTACAATATTGCTTCTGAGAGCAAGTAGCAAGGAAACTTTAATGTCATGAACCTGAGATACAAGAGAGGAAGGGAAGCAGGATATAAGCCAACCTCTCAATTATGGAAGGGAGAGGAGGGGGGGGGGGGCAGTAAACCAGGGAAGGGTATAGTCTCCAAAATGGATACCGTCAGGAATTATACATACAGAAGGAACTAAGTCCAGATTCTACAAAAGCAAGAAGTGTGGAGTAATGGTAATCATGAGCATACTATACTCAAG
Source organism: Phyllobates terribilis (assembly GCF_046119375.1). Classification (NCBI taxonomy): domain Eukaryota; kingdom Metazoa; phylum Chordata; class Amphibia; order Anura; family Dendrobatidae; genus Phyllobates; species Phyllobates terribilis. The sequence continues at coordinate 676,782,913 of NW_027362763.1, read as the reverse complement.
AATCTTGGTTATGAAAAAATGCTTTAACTTCCGGCTATGCAGACCACCGTTGTTGGGTCTTATATTTTTTTGAAACGTCCCATGACAGAATCATTTCATAGGAATTATATGAATCGACTCTCCACCAGATGTCATCCGTTGATGGCGCAGAGTGGGATTTCCACTTAGAGGCAAGGGCTAGTCTGGCCGCAGTTAATATAAAGGAACAGAGCCATCTATTTTTGTACGGGAGGTCGGTAATGCCTATGTTCAGTAAAGCTAATGCTGGATTCATTGGGATGTCAGTTCCAGCACAGTATGATAATATCTTATATACCTCCTTCCAAAAAGATATTTAATTTAGAGCAAGACCACCAAGAATGCAAGAGTGTACCTGTTTCTCCACAATTTTTCCAGCATAAAGGGGATGCTCCCTGGGATAGGTGAGCTATACGGTTTGGGGGTAAACACCAACGGAGTTGGGATTTTTTTTGCAATTTCTAGGTGGTTTATGCATGACAAACCTTTAATGGGCCAAGACAGAGCTAATTGCCATTGTTCATACGTGAATGAAGTGCCCAAATCTGATTCCCATTTAACCATGTACGGGAGCTTAGTATTGTCAGAAGGAGAATTGAGATAATTATATGCTACCGAGACACCCCTGGAGAATCTCTTCTTCCCTAAGATAAAATGTTGTATTGTGGATGGAGCCAGTCGAGACATAATTGCTGGAGAAGAGGATAAAAAACTCTTCAGTTGAATATAGGAAAAGAAAAGATTGCTGGGGAGTTGATATATGGAAGAAAGTTCATCAAACGTTTTGATAGAACTAGCTGAAAACATAGACTGCAAATTAGGAATACCGTGATCTTCCCAACGATGGAATTCGGAGAATGGGACCACCAAATCAATGCTCCTAAACGAGATATATTTTAACGGGATGTGTATAATCCTTTTAAAAATCAACTCTCTCCGCATTTTACGAGCGTGTATCATTGTAGGGAGAGAGCAAGATTGAGACCCCGGGAGCAGAAATTCTGCTTCCAACATAAATCTAGTAGAATAAAGTTTAGTTTCTGATTTTTCCATTTGAACCCAGGAGAGATTGGACTTAGTGTCCCACCACTCTCTAAGAGCATGAATCGTGCATGCTTTATAGTAGAGGTGGATATTCGGTAGTCCCAAACCTCCCTCTCCCATTCTATAAAACAACAAAGAGCTTTGGAATCTGGGTTTTTTGCCACCCCAAATAAAACGAAATAGTAGAGCTTGGATTTCGTCTAGTTGTTTTTTTTGTATGGGAAGTGGAATACATCTTAACTGATATAGAATTTTAGGTAAAAATGTAATTTTACACGTTTGTATACGGGCTATCCAAGAAAATTCTAAAGTGCTCAGTCTTTTGAGTTCTGGTTTGATAGAGTTTAGTCATTCTGAAATATTTTTAGACTAAATTTTTAGAGGGGGATATTAGGTGAATGGAGTTTTTAGCCCACGTCAATGGCAGAATATTTTTTAAGTCAGAAATTAATCTAGAGGGACAGCCAGTCGGGAGGGCCATTGATTTTGTGGAGTTCAATTTGTAGAGAGATACTTCTGAGAACTGAGAGAGAATGGATAGCAGTGCTCGGAGGGAAGTTTTGGGGTGTGTTACAGAAATACGCATACAGACCAATTGGGTGGGCTACGGATCCTATTTTTATTCCAGAAATATCTTCACAAGTACGAATCTTCTGCACCAAGGGTTCCATTATCAATGCAAAAATTGCAGGTGACAACGGACAGCCCTGGCGAGTTCCATTCGAGATATGAAACCGTTTTGAGCTAAAGCCTGCTGCTAATACCTTCGCACTCGGGGAGGAATATAACGCCATTATATCCTTTTGTATGTGTCCAATGAACCCAAATTTAGTCAAGACTGCTTTAAGATATCCCCAGTGTACTCGATCAAACGCTTTTTCTGCTTCCAGCGAAACGAGCACACTGGGGACTTAAGGTTTTTCTGCTCTATGGATCAAGTTTAAAACACGTCGCGTGGCGTCTCTAGTTTGTCTCCCCGGCACAAAACCCATTTGATCTGGTGCTATCAGTTGAGGAAGGACCGAATTAATTCTTTGAGCTAGGATCTTAGAGTACAATTTAAGATCTCAATTCAGTAGTGAGATAGGTCGGAAGTTCTCAGGTTTATTTGGGGGTTTGCCTTGTTTTGGAAGGGTAACTATAGTCACTTCCAAGAATAATGGATTAATTTTACCCTTGATTCTCCAGTCCAAAAATAATCGTTGTAAGTACGGGGATAACTGCTCCGAAAGCAGTTTATAAAATTCATTGGCAAAACCATCTGGCCCTGGAGTGGAGTGTAATTTAGAAGCTTTAATTGCACTTATTATTTCTCCAACCTGTATAGGTGAGTTCAAAGATTCAAGTTGGGATTGTGAGATTTTTTGTAGACCAATAGGTTTTAGAAATTGTTCTATATGTGGAGTCGAGAGATGTCGGGTGGCATGATCCGTATTCAGATTATATAACTGAGAGTAATAGTCCGCAAATTTGTTGGCAATTTCTGTTGGGTCATAAATTTTGTCCCCATTCGGCTGAAGCAAATGGTCAATCCTCCCCTTAGCAGTCAGTTTTTTCACTCTACGGGCTAATACGGCGCTTGCTCTATCCCCCAAAGCATAGTATTTTGCTTTAACACGTTTTAAATTATGCTCATAATTAAATAACAGGAGTTTCCGAAGATCATTTCTGCTTTCTAACAAAGCGCTATTAATTGCCGGAGTCTTGTTTTGTTTCTGGTTATTTTCCAAGATTTTAATTTTATTTATAAGTGATTGCACTTCGCATTCTCTGCTTTTCTTTTCTCGTGAGGCCAATTTTATACATAAACCTCTCATAAAAGCTTTTTGTGATAGCCATAAAGTCTCGTCGGAGACTTCTCCATTGTCATTAATTTCGAGAAAATGTTCCAGTTCATTAGAGAGATATTCCCTATTATGAGCAGATTTTAACAGAAAAGTGTTCAAACGCCAAGTAAATGCAGAGGATGGAGCGCCGCCATCAGCGAGTTCTAATATAATTGGGGCATGATCGGACCAGGTTATCGAACCTATATGTGAGGATTTACATAGTGATAAAGCTGTTCTATTTACTAAGAAGTAATCTATTCGAGAAAGTGATGAAAACCTAGGGGAAAAGTACGTATAGTCCCTTTCGTTGGCATGGTGATATCTCCAAACATCATGGAGAACTTCTTCTGATATAATTCCTTTTAGGTCCACCCGACCCGTAGATTGATCTGAGTCTGTGTCTAAATCTCTAGATATAGGGGCGTTGAAGTCTCCACAAATTATCAATGGTCCCTGAATCTGCAGTATGTAGCATTTCATAAATTTATCAGTTTTGCCTGAACAGGCTTCATCAGGGGGCTAGAGCTACCACTTAAGAAACTAAAAAGCAAACATATGTAGCTCCCCCAACCAGTTTTGCCTATACAGGCTTCATCACGGGGCTCGAATTATACTGTGGGGGGAAGGCGGCACACATTACTCAATTTATGCTGTAGCAGTACCGACCCCAGGCAGCACTAGTCAGCTGCTTCAGGACCAGCCCATGGGGCATATGCCCCTCTGACCCCCAGCCTGCCCCTGTAAATAACAGTATTATAACACTATTAGTACTAAACCCTCCTATATATTCCCCCTGAGGTTCCACCACCTTCTGTACTAAATATTCTGTGACGATACATAATTGATTCAGATACACGGCTCAGATACACAGCTGCTAGATATTAATTGAATTCTTTATTAGCTTCATACAAGATATCACATGTAGAAGTTCCACAAGTCATGTGGGGCAATAGTCATGTGGCCCGGATGATGATGATGGGCCCTGGACTCATGGAGAGTCGTCCGTCAGCACTCAGAAGAGGAAAAAACCCCAGTGGAGGGTCTGCCCTTCCCCTGGGCGGTGCTGAATCATGGCAGCCTGTGCTGCCACATCATTGACTTGTCACAGCTGTCACCTCCATCTGTACCCCATCTTCATTGTGGGACTCCAGCTCGCTTATAGTGATCTGCAGAAAGAGGAAACAGAACTGATCATGGAGCAGCCGAATATTACATATCAGAGACGTGCACACAATTTACTCCCAGTCACTGCCGCTTATTACACTCCTATTACCTGGATTATATTTGGTCCATGGTGATGACAGAAACACTGACACTTGTTATAGCCGCTTTGTGCTCTTTCTGAAACAAAGTAAAAGCAATAGATCAGATGCCCCCAATAATGGCAGCATGCCTCCTCCTATCATATTCATTGTGATGTCATCGAGGAGATGGTACAATCAGAGTTCCATGTACATTGTGACATCACAGCCATAATGTAGGTACGAACAAAATGAGAAAATCCCCTGCAGTAAGTAAATAAATGGTAATAGTACAAGTAAATAACATAGGGAACCTGGTCATCCCACCGCGACAAGTTGTACCCAATCAGGACGGTCACTGACTCTTTTAGTTCATCTCGCTATGTGTCAGCAGGCTTCAAAATAGAGGGGGGTAGAGCAGGACCCAGACCTGACTGTTTTGCACCTGCCCGTGGAAAGCTATATGTACAAGATGCACAGCCTAAAAAGGGGAGCCATGTCTCTGTCAGAACATAGTGCAAAAAACTAAAGCAAAACCAAACAAATGAGCTGGAACCTATATTGATGTAAGTGTGATATGTATGAGCACGTTAACACTGTGGCCATTTAACCGAAAAAATAACTAAGACAAAAGCAAAATGAGCAAATACCATCCAGTAGTTGAAGACATTTCCTTAACCCTTTAAACAAGGAATTTACGTGATTTCGGGTTTGGTGAGGGCATCAAATGCGATCCATCTCTGGGCTTGGAAGTGATTTACTCGCTTCGTGCTTTTTCTGAAGCAAAAAGTAAAAACAATGAAGATCAGATGCCTCCAAAAATGGCAGCAGGCCGCCCATTATATTTATACATTCACTATATTGATGGGATTATGGAAAGTCCATGGTTACTTACTGGTGCAGACTAGTCTGTGGCCCTGGGTCGTGTCCGGTTGATGGTTGGCGCGACCTCGTGGACTGTCATGGACTCTACATGCTGTTTATAGGCATGGAATCACTTCCTGACCTTTTTGGGGAATGCGCTGATCCTGCCGTTCTTCAGGCAGGATATTAGATGATTCCTCATCAACCGATGCCAGAACTCGGCTCTGGGTTCACCGCCATCTGCCATAAGCTTATAGGCAAATGCTATGGCGAATAAGCCACAGTCATAGTAGTTCTTCTGCTGATCCACATCGATAAATCTCAGATATTTCAGGGGCTCTTCAACCACTTCACTGTATGTGTTGATAATCTGTTCACGTATGGATTGAGGCAGATTTCCAGAGTTGATGCTGTCCGCCACAAAGATTTGGCCATTTTTGTAGCAGGTGGTTAGCCAGTGCACCCTCTCCTCATCATAGTGGATTTGTACAGCATTCTTCAGTACACTATACCCTGGCACTAGAAGAGCGCAGGGGGGCTGCAGGCCATCAAAACCCTCAAACTGACTCTGTAGCAGGTCCTGGGCCATGATGACGATCTCGTCATCCAGGAAGCCTTCCTCCCCTTTGCTCAGCAGGATGGTTAAGTGCTCTGGAGACAGGTTGTCTTTCTGGTCACAGATATTGGGCATCTCTACTTGTGGGGTATCCATCTCTGGGATTACCTCTCTGAGTAGATCAGAAAGGTTTTTTGTAGCAGCTCTCTTGGCCGGTGGCAGCATCTCAGGCTGACTGTCCTCGGAGGTTGGTATTTTTATTTTTATTTTTTTCCGGGGACTTGTTGGTTGCTGCCCCTCGTGTGCATCTTGTGCACATACTGGATTGTAAGAGGAAAGATTAGAACAGAGTATTAAGTCACCTAATACAAACAGGTATAATACGCATCTATTATCCATATTGTAACCTTCTCTTTTAGGATATATATATCCGGCCATTCGTATAAACTACAACATATTGGGGAGTGCCGAAGCAGAAAGAAACGAACATATGGCCCATTTATAGAGAATTAGAAAAAAAAAATTTATTTAACAAAATCTTGCAGTACAGAGTTTAACCCCTTTAAAGCCCATGACGTACTAATACGCGTCAGTGACCCGTATTAGTACGTCATGGTGATCGCGCGCGCACACAGACTGTGCGGGCGCGATCGCCGCCGGGTGTCAGCTGATTGTCACAGCTGACACCCGGTACTATGTGCAGGGAGCGGTCCCTCACCGCTCCCAGCACATTAACCCCCGCAATGCTGCGATCGAAGTCGATCGCAGCATTGCGGAGGCAAGGGGAGGTGATCGCAATACTCACCTCCTATTCCGGCCTCCAGAGCTGTCTGCCGCGGCTTCCCGGGTGTTGCCATGACGAGCCGATGTCGTCATGACAACATCCGGGTCACCAGACAGCAGGAAGATTGTTTGGACATGCGCAGTGCATCTCCAAACTATCTTCTCCCTGTCCAGCGTTGACTTGCCTGCATGGCACAGGGATGGTGCTCCATCCCTATGCTGTGCAGGCGATCAGAATAAAAAAAAGTGAAAGTCCCATAGTGGGACAAAGTAAAAAAGTAAAAAAAACTCCCAAAAAGTGAAAAAAATAAATAAAAAAAAATTGTAAAAATATTAAAAAAAAAATAAAAAAAATAATGCACTAAAAATAAAAATATAATGTATCCATCAATAAATATTATTATGAAAAAAAACCAAACAAACAATAAAAGTACACATATTTGGTATCGCCGCGTCCGTAACGACCTGGCCTATAAAACTGTTCCACTAGTTAACCCCTTCAGTGAATACGGTAAAAAAAAAAAAAAACAAAGCAAAAAACAATGCTTTATCATCATACCGCCAAACAAAAAATGGAATAACACGCGATCAAAAAGACGAATATAAATAAAAATGGTACCGCTGAAAACGTCATCTCGTCCCGTAAAAAACAAGTCGCCATACAGCTCCATCATCCGAAAAATCAAAAAGTTACAGCTCTTAGAATAAAGCGATGCAAAAGAATAATTTTTTCTATAAAATAGCTTTTACTGTGTAAAAGCGCGAAAACATAAAAAACGATATAAATGTGGTACCGCTGTAAACGTACTGACCCGAAGAATAAAGCTACCTTATCAATTTTACCATACCCGGAGCAGAATAAAAAAATGTAAAAAAACACAATTCCTGAATTGTTGGTTTTTGTTTATTCTGCCTCCCAAAAATAGGAATAGAAAGCGATCAAAAAATGTCACGTGCCTGAAAATGGCACCAATAAAAACGTCAACTCATCCCGCAAAAAACAAGCCGTCACATGACTATCGGCCAAAATATGGCGATGCAAAAACTAGATTTTACAAAATATGTGTCTTTTAGTGTGTGACAGCTGTCAATCATAAAAACCCGATAAGATTCTGGTATCGCTGTAATCGCACCGACCCGAAGAATAAAGTAATCTCATCATTTATACCGCACGAGGAACGGCGTAAAAAATAAACGCTAGGGCTGGGGTTGTGCTAATGTTAGGGTTGGGGTCAGGGTTGGGCTAGGTTAGGGTTGGGGTTAGGGTTGTTTTTTTTTTTCAAAAGTAAAAAAAAAAAGATGACGATATGGCGACTAGTGTTGAGCGCAAGTGCTCGCTACTTGAGGGTGCTTGGGTATGCACTGAGTATCGCGGGTGCTCGAGTCTCCCCCCCATATGCTTCGCGGCCAAAAAAACCTCGCGCATGTTTTTTGTGGGGTGTCTAATAACTGTGAAACATGCGGGCGGGGACTCGAGCATTTCACTTGAGCACCCGTGATACATGGTGCATACCTGAGTACCCAATGCAAACACAAGTAGCGAGCACTTGCGCTCAAGAGTAATGACAACTTATTCAATATGATGACCTAATGTTATCAAATTCTGTGTCGTACCTCTGGGTTCAAAATGATCACTATAACCCTTAATAAAATCCTTGAGGGGTATAGTTTCCAAAATGGGGTCACTTGTGGGGGAGCTCCACTGTTTAGGCACATCAGGGGCTCTCCAAACGCGACATGGTGTCCGCTAACAAATTGAATGGAAAATCGGCTCAAATTGTTAGCGGACACGATGTTGCATTTGGAGAGCCCCTGTGTGCCTAAACATTGGAGCTCCCCCAAAAGTGACCCCAGTTTGGAAACTAGACCACCCAAGGCACCTATCTAGATGCATAGTGAGCACTTGGAACCCCCAAGTGCTTCACAAATTGATTCGTAAAAATAAAAAAGTGTTTTTTTTTCCACTTTTTCATTTTTACGAATCAATTTGTGAAGCACCTGGGGATCCAAGTTCTCACTATGCATCTAGATAGGTGCCTTAGGGGGTCTAGTTTCCAAAATGGGGTCACTTGTGGGGGGTTTCCACTGTTTAGGCACATCAGGGGCTCTCCAAACGCAACATGGTGTCCGCTAACAATCTGAGCCGATTTTCCATTCAATTTGTTAGCGGACACCACGTCGCGTTTGGAGAGCCCTTGATGTGCCTAAACAGTGGAGCTCCCTCACAAGTTACCCCATTTTGGAAACTAGACCCCCCAAGTAATCTAGATGCATAGTGAGCACTTGGAACCCTCAGGTGCTTCGCAAATTGATTCGTAAAAAGGAAAAAGTGGAAAAAAAAATACTTTTTCATTTCTACGAATCAATTTGTGAAGCACCTAGGGGTTCCAAGTTCTCACTATGCATCTAGATAGGTGCCTTGGGGGCTCTAGTTTCCAAAATGGGGTCACTTGTGGGGGGTTTCCACTGTTTAGGCACATCAGGGGCTCTCCAAACGCAACATGGTGTCCGCTAATTATTCAAGCAAATTTTACAATCAAAAAGTCAAATTGCGCTCCTTCCCTTCCGAGCCCTGCCGTGCGCCCAAACAGTGTTTTTTCCCCACATATTGGGTATCTGCGCGCCCAGGGGAAATTGCACAACAAATTTTGGGGTCCATTTTTTCCTGTTACCCCTGCGAAAATAAAAAAAATTGGGTCTAAAGTAACATTTTTGTGAAAAAAGTTAAATGTTCATTTTTTTCTTCCAAATTCCAAAAATTCCTGTGAAGCACCTGAAGGGTTAATAAAGTTCTTGAATGTGGTTTTGAGCACCTTGAGTGGTGTAGCTTTTAGAATGGTGTCACTTTTGCGTATTTTCTGTCATAAAGACCTCTGAAAGTGACTTCAAATGTGATGTGGTCCCTAAAAAAATGGTTTTGTAAATTTTGTTGGAAAAATGAGAAATCGCTGGTCAACTTTTAACCCTTATAGCTCCCTAACAAAAAAAATTTTGGTTCCAAAATTGTGCTGATGTAAAGTAGACATGTGGGAAATGTTATTTATTAACTCTTTTGTGTGACATATCTCTCTGATTTAAGGGCATAAAAATTCAAATTTTGAAAATTTCAAAATTATCGCCAAATTTCCGTTTTTTTCACAAATAAACGCAAGTGATATCGAAGAAATTTTACCACAATCATGAAGTACAATATGTCACGAAAAAACAATCTCAGAATCAGGGGGATATGTTGAAGCGTTCCAGAGTAATTAGTTCATAAAGTGACAGTGGTCAGAATTGTAAAAATTTCCTGGTCATTAACATGCAAACCACCCTCGGGGGTAAAGGGGTTAAAGTGACGCGGCATGTGTCAAAAAATACATATAGAGTTTTAAAACATACTTAAAAACAAACAGGTATCACAAGAGTGTAGGTATCACATCCAAAAGGTATCATTATATATAATATTACATCCCTTAAGATACTGAATTGGTGGATAGGGGGAGTGTAAACAACCCATCCATGTGCAAACAAAATTCAGTCCAAAAGACCATGTATATATATATAGCTCTGGATCGGCAAGATCCTCTCCACTTTCTGCAATGGTGGACGTGGAGTCAGTATCACCTACAATATAGGTTGGGCTCTTCTCACCGCTGTCTTGGCTGATGACGTTGTCTTTACGTCTTTTTTTAGCAACTGTAGAAAAACCTCGGCACACCACAAATGAATTTACTGGTTTAGTGTAGCAGTCCACAGCAAGAAACGTTTCGGTCTATACATTGGACCTTCGTCAGTGTACCACTTGCTTAGAAAAGGGACAGTGGAGAAAAGAGTGGGAAGCGTAGTGTCCCAAATAGGGAATCCTTAGGCGCTGGAGTGGATTGCGTGGGGACCTTGGATTCGCGGTATCCACCGCTGATGGCTGGCCATTTTGATCAAGCGAGCTTTTGCCCTTCTGCTCCATGGGACGTTTCTGGCCTCCCTGAGCTCGCCTTAGGACACCTGCGTTACGGTTTTTTATAGCTACTGACCTGAAGCTCCTGACTGCCGTGATGATGGTGGATTTCGTTGCCAGGAAGGAATCCTTCAGCAGTGTTTTCCATTTGCAATCGGATTTCCTGAATCGGGCCAGAAGGCTAAAGCCAGTTGACTAGCAGGAAGAGAGAGCCTTGACCAGCAGCCGCTGGCTATAATGGGGACGTGCATGAATCCTCATGATGGCGTCACTTTCTTTCTTAGTTTTTCTGAAGATGCTTTCTTTCTCCTTCATATTCCTATAGCTTTGTGTATCCAATAGGGAGTCACACAAAAGACTGCCCCGTTTGTGCCCTCAGGCTTTTGTATAAGATTTACTCCCATTGTGATGTCATAGAGCAGATGATGACATCAGAGTTCCTTGTAGATTGTGACATCACCGCCATGTCGATTTTGACATCACAACTCCAGGCCCAGCTGCTAAGGGCACTTACTGCCATTGTGATGTCATCGAGTAGATGATGACAAAAAAAACTAAGACAAAAACAAAATGAGCAAATACCATCCAGTAGTTGAAGCCATTTCCTTAACCCTATAAACAAGGAACTTTTGTAATTTCGGGTTTGGTGAGGGCATCAAATGCGATCCATCTCTGGGCTTGGAAGTGACGGCCGGATTTACTCGCTTCGTACTTTTTCTGAAACAAAAAGTAAAAACAATGATGATCAGATGCCTCCAATAATGGCAGCAGGCCCCCCCATCATATTTATACATTCTCTATATTGAGGGTATTATGGAAAGTCCATGGTTACTTACTGGTGTAGACGAGTCTGTGGCCCTTGGTCAAGTTCGGTTGAAGGTTGTGGCGATCTCGTGGTCTGTCATGGACTCTACATGCTGTTTATAGGCATGGAGTCACTTCCTGACCTTTTTGGGAAATGCGCTGATCCTGCCATTCTGCAGGCAGGATATCAGATGATTCCTCATCAACCGATGCCGGAACTCGTCTCTGGGTTCACCGCCATCTTCCATAAGAACGTGGGCAAATGCTATGGCGAATAAGCCACAGTCATAGGTAGGTCTTCTGCTGATCCACATCGATAAATCTCAGATGTTTCAGGGGCTCTTCAACCACTTCACTGTACATGTTGATAATCTGTTCACGGATGGATTGAGACAGATTTCCAGAGTTGATGCTGTCCCCCACAAAGATTTGGCCATTTTTGTGGCAGGTGCTTAGCCAGTGCACCCTCTCCTCATCATAGTGGATTTGTACAGCATTCTTCAGTACACTATACCGTGACGCAGGGGGGCTGCAGGCTATCAAAACCCTCAAACTGACTCTGCAGCAGGTCCTGGGCCATGATGACGATCTCGTCATCCAGGAAGCCTTCCTCCCCTTTGCTCAGCAGGATGGTTAAATGCTCTGGAGACAGGTTGTCCTTCTGGTCACAGAGGTGTTGTGCTGGATAGTGTTTAGGACCAACTGGAGGTGATAATTGTGAAGGTTCCTTAGTATGAACCTGCGTAGATAAGTAGGTAAGGTAAGTACTTGTGATAATGGTCAGGTCAAGTGGATAATGTTGAAATAAAGAAAGTTACTTGCTTTCAAGGAGAGCTATGTGCCAGACATTGCACATGTAAATCCCCCGTTAGAGGTAGTAAAGCGTGATTCGATCAGTCTGGCTGTATTCTAGAGAGAGTTTTCCCTGAGGGTACAGTTGTGACCTTATTGGTAGATAAGTATTTATCAGTGTGGTCAGGTCAGGTTGGTAGGTTTCGGAGCCAGTGGGGATTTGCCTGTAATGAAGAGAGGATGAGGTGTCAGAGGCAGCAGTGTGCAACACTGCAGTGTAGGGCACCCAGATAAGTAACATATAAGGCTTGGCTTTGTTGGAGGTAGCACTCTAGGAGAGATGTGCCTTAAAGTTCCTGTTATGGGTAACGGAGATTTGACAGCTTACCTCCGTTCCATGATGCTGTGGAGAGCTTTGTCTTGAGGATGCAGTGGTGGGTACGGAGATGTGTATCTTACCTCCGTTCACTTGGACTTGTCTCCTCCAGGTGAGTAGGTCAGCGGTAGAGGGGAGTGAGGAGTGGAGGAGCAGAGTCCCGGCCGGTGACTTGTGCTCCGCGATGAACTCGGGTAGTGGTGCGGCGATGGTGCAGGGCCTTTCAGGACCTGACGTGACGTCACGAGCACGTGTGGAGCACGTGATTTAGTTAAATACAGTGTGGCAGAAGGACCAATTCCGACGCATTTCGAAAGCGACGGCTTTCTTCATCAGGGATGGTGCAACTTCTGCCTGTAGTCCTTTATATAGTTGATGTCCATTAGTTTTAATTGATAAGTCCATCCTTATTGGTAGTTCACTTGATCAGTCATCGTTAGTCATTAAAAGCAAAGATTTCAATCTCAGTGTTGAGTCCGCTTGGTGTCAATATCTAAAAGTTTTCCCTCCGTGACATGCTTTTTATATAATTGCCTTTTCTCCAGTTTTTTGGTACAGTCTGTATACTCATTATCTGGGTGCCTGCTACGTTGCCCCCCCATGTATTTCTGAATAATGTACAGAAAGGGGGTGTCCAGAAAAGTGTTTTTTTAATATTCCTTAGGTGTTCATTGATGCTTTTATACATGGGGCGTTTGGTACGTCCTATGTATATCTTTCCACATGGGCATTTTAAACAATAAGTAACGCCAGTTGTGGAACAAGTAATAAAGTCAGTAATGGGGTATTCTTTTTGCGGTTTTATAATAGTTCTTTGTTTGGAGGTTAATGAATGTTTGCAAGCCTTGCATTTTCTGCATGGAAAAAAGCCTTTCAGGATTTTTGTGAATATGCTGGAAGTATTGTTGTGCTTGGATGGGTTTCTTACTGATGGGGCGATTAAATTCTCCAAATTTTGAGCCTTCCTAAAAACAAATCTCTGATTTGGTGCTAATTTGCCCCCCAGAGTCTTGTCATCATTAAGTATAGCCCAATGTTTTTTCACAATTTTACGGATTAGGTGGATATTCAAATTGTGTTGTAGAATTATTAGGATATCTATAACGATTTCTTTACATGTAGGGTTGGGCTTAGCATTCTTGTCTGTTAGTAACCGGTTCCTAGGAATTTTCTGGACTTTATTTTTTGTTGATTCCAGGTAGGAGGCTTGATATCCTTTCTCTAAGAATTTGTTTGTGAGAATGCTTGCTTCCATTTCAAAATCTTGAGGAAGTGAGCAGTTGCGGTGGAGTCTGGTATATTGGCTGCGGGGTATGTTTAATAGCCATTGGGGTAAATGGCAACTGTCCAATGGGATAAAGCTGTTTGCATCCGTTGGTTTTGAATAGTTGCGGGTCTGTATGTGCCCTTTTTCTATATATACAGTACAGACCAAAAGTTTGGACACACCTTCTCATTTAAAGATTTTTCTGTATTTTCCTGACTTTGAAAATTGTACATTCACACTGAAGGCATCAAAACTATGAATTAACACATGTGGAATTATATACTTAACAAAAAAGTGTGAAACAACTGAAAATATGTATTATATTCTAGGTTCATCAAAGTAGCCATCTTTTGCTTTGATGACTGCTTTTCACACTCTTGGCATTCTCTTGATGAGCTTCAAGAGGTAGTCACTGGAAATGGTTTTCACTACACAGGTGTGCCCTGTCAGGTTTAGTAAGTGGGATTTCTTGCCTTATAAATGGGGTTGGGACCATCAGTTGTGTTGTGCAGAAGTCAGGTGGATACACAGCTGATAGTCCTACTGAATAGACTGTTAGAATTTGTATTATGGCAAGAAAAAAAGCAGCAAAGTAAGGAAAAAAGAGTGGCCATCATTACTTTAAGAAATGAAGGTCAGTCAGTCCGAAAAATTGGGCAAACTTTGAATGTGTCCCCAAGTGCAGTTGCAAAAACCATCAAGGGCTACAAAGAAACTGGCTCACATGAGGACCGCCCCAGGAAAGGAAGACCAAGAGTCACCTATGCTTCTGAGGATACGTTTATCCAAGTCACCAGCCTCAGAAATCGCAGGTTAACAGCAGCTCAGATTAGAGACCAGGTCAATGCCACACAGAGTTCTAGCAGCAGACACATCTCTACAACAACTGTTAAGAGGAGACTTTGTGCAGCAGGCCTTCATGGTAAACTAGCTGCTAGGAAACCACTGCTAAGGACAGGCAACAAGCAGAAGAGAATTGTTTGAGCTAAAGAACAAAAGGAATGGACATTAGACCAGTGGAAATCTGTGCTTTGGTCTGATGAGTCCAAATTTGAGATCTTTGGTTCCAACCACCGTGTCTTTGTGCGACGCAGAAAAGGTGAACGGATGGACTCTACATGCCTGGTTCCCACCGTGAAGCATGGAGGAGGAGGTGTGATGGTGTGGGGGTGCTTTGCTGGTGACACTGTTGGGGATTTATTCAAAATTGAAGGCATACTGAACCAGCATGGCTACCGCAGCATCTTGCAGCGGCATGCTATTCCATCCTTTTTGTGTTTAGTTGGACCATCATTTATTTTTCAACAGGACAATGACGACCATCATTTATTTTTCAACAGGACAATGACCCCAAACACACCTCCAGGCTGTGTAAGGGCTATTTGACCAAGAAGGAGAGTGATGGGGTGCTACGCCAGATGACCTGGCCTCCACAGTCACCAGACCTGAACCCAATCGAGATGGTTTGGGGTGAGCTGGACCGCATAGTGAAGGCAAAAGGGCCAACAAGTGCTAAGCATCTCTGGGAACTCCTTCAAGATTGTTGGAAGACCATTTCCGGTGACTACCTCTTGAAGCTCATCAAGAGAATGCCAAGAGTGTGCAAAGCAGTCATCAAAGCAAAAGGTGGCTACTTTGAAGAACTTAGAATATAAGACATATTTTCAGCTGTTTCAGCTGTTTCACACTTTTTTGTTAAGTATATAATTCCACATGTGTTAATTCATAGTTTTGATGCCTTCAGTGTGAATGTACAATTTTCAAAGTCAGGAAAATACAGAAAAATCTTTAAATGAGAAGGTGTGTCCAAACTTTTGGTCTGTACTGTATGTTTAAGTCCAAAAAGTTAATTTGGTTGGGGCTGGTATGGGATGTGAATTCAAGATGAAAGTCGTTTTTGTTGATATCGGCCAAAAAGTGATTAAGTGAATTTTGGTCACCTGACCAGATGAATAGAATATCATCGATAAATCTTTGCCAAAGGACCAGGTTCGTGTGTAGAGCTCCCCCGGGGTAGATGGCAGATTGTTCCCATCTACCCACGTATAGGATTGCGCAACTAGGAGCGAACCTGGTCCCCATAGCAGTGCCCCATTGCTGGGTGTAGTAGTGCCCGTCATTTGTCTTAACTGATTGTTAATAAAATATGTGTCTTTTTCTAAAAAACCATGATGACTCTGTTTTTCTCTTAGTAAAAAAATGTTGCCTTGGAGTCGGTATTTGAGGGTGTTGGGGGGGATTATTTTCCCTTGCCCACGCTCAATTTATAGTATTTGGGCTATTTTTCTAATTATATTTATTTCTGTGGCTTACACAGTTTATTTCAGGCCTGCTATGGACTTCCGAGCCCGGGACGGAACCTGGCTCTCACAACTTAATGATGCATGCAAGGAGGACAATGATAGTAATGTAGGGGGGGGGATTTGTGTTAATGAACACACCAACAAATTTAAGGATCTCATCAGAAAGAGAACACGGCTATGGTGGAATGTGGCTTTCCTAAAAAAATATATTGAGAGGGGTCTTATACCCCGGGGTCTGAGAGTACAGATCTTTCCCTCCTTTCATGTAGAGGATGATTCTATCAAGACTAGATGGGAACAGCATTCCAACATATGCTCAATTGGATACATGCACTTACTTATTGAGATGAACCAGAAATCTCTAACATCAATCGAGACCGAAATTGAGCAATTACAGCTCATATTGAAGAAGGAGATGTCTAACGAATCTTTAAAAAAATTTAATGAAGACATTGAAACTCTAGCTCAGGAACTGGCTAATGAGGTCCAGACGTTTAAGTCTAAGAAATTCTCACGTGATTTACAAGATAAGCAATTACAACGTATGTATAGATGGGGACATTCAAATAGACGGTCTCGACCTCAACAGAGAGGAGGCTCTTTTTCAAGATCAAGATCAACGTCTATGTCATCCACCACGTCTGTGGAGGACCCTCACGAAAAAACGCAATTTTTGGATAACCCGGGTGCTCTGGGACAGAACTCTAGAAGGGTCCAGACCCGACAGACTAGTAAAAACAAAGGCTCATCGCAACAACGGGTGAGTGGGTCCCGGGGGGAGTTACAGGTTGTCAATTTGTCCTCTCATGTTCTCTCTGCAGAGCAGTTGGAGGTTCTAAGCAAGGGATTGTCCTTCTCTCCCACTAATGGTTTTAATTATTTTACAGCTTTAAAGGACCTTCACCTTTTTACACGCAAACTCATCCTCCATAAACTACACTCGAGGAGCATGGCACCTTGTGAATCCTGGAGTTCTGCGGAGCAGGAGGCAATTTCAAATTTGGAGGATTTATTGCAGGAACAAGGATCTCTCCAACGAGGTGGGTTACCCCCATGTGCAAGGCCTAAATCTACACGCTTTCCCCCTTTGTCCTTGTGTCCGGCCGTGGAAATTTTCTCGAGGCTTGTATCTGAGGACTTTGGAAGGCTGTCTACCTCTAGGAGATTTGACAATCTTACAGCATCTCAACGGAAAGCAATTAGCACTCTGCAGTCCTATAGTGACATTGTAATCAAGGCAGCGGACAAAGGGGGAAATATTGTGATTTGGCCTTGCAAGAAATATGAGAAAGAAGCATTCCGTCAACTTAAGGATGCTAACACCTATTCCAAACTTTGTTATAACCCCACAACCTCCTTCTCCGCGGCACTCCAGTTGATCTTAGCCAATGCCTGTGAGGGTGGGATTGTAGATAAGAAAACGGTGGAGGCCCTGACTGTCCGGTTTCCAAAAACACCGACCCTTTACCTTTTACCCAAGATCCATAAGGACCCCGTCGACCCGCCGGGACGTCCGATCGTGTCAGGTCTGGGTGGTCTATGTGAACCCATATGCAGATTTATTGACTTTTATTTGAAGCCAATTGTTGAGACGCTTCCTTCGTACATCAGAGACACGGCGGACGTCCTTACGCGGGTCGATGGTGTCCTTTTGGACAGTGGGGTTTTGCTTGTTACAGCAGATGTTGAAAGTCTGTACACCTGCATTGAGCATACCATTGGTCTGGAGTCGGTCCGTCTCTTCCTCGGGGCGTCCGACCTGGGCGGCCCTTTGTGTGGGTTAATCATCGAGCTCTTGCAATTTGTCCTGACCCATAATTATTTTTTGTTTAAAGATGCAGTATATCTGCAAAGGCGGGGCACAGCGATGGGGGCGGCCTGCGCGCCCTCGTATGCTAACCTTTTTTTAGGGGCATGGGAAAGACAAGTTTTTGGCGATGAGGGCGCGGGGGCCACGGACCAAATTTTATGCTGGCTCCGCTATATTGATGATATTTTGTTTTTTTGGCGAGGGACGGTGCAGGAGCTCGATGAATTTATGGTCCAATTGAACCAGAATACATGGGGCATTAAACTGACATATAGATTTCATACTACTAAAATTGACTTTCTGGATGTCGAGCTGGAGGTTGATGGTGGGAGGTGCCTCCAGACCGACATTTTTAGAAAGTCTACGTCAGTTAATGCCCTAATACACGCTGATACAGCCCACCATCCTACCACTATAAGGGCCGTCCCCGTCGGGCAATTCCTGAGGGCGAGGCGGATCTGCTCCTCTGACCTTAGATTTGAGCGTCAGGCCGTGGATTTGAGGCTCAGATTTAAACAACGTGGGTACAGTAACAGATGTATCAAGCATGGATATGACAGGGCCAGACGAACCCCACGCAACAACTTATTATATTCCAACGTTATTAGAGGATCGGAGACCGGACAGGCAAAAATTCGGTATATTTCGAATTATAACCACGAGTGGGAGAATATGAGGAGGATTATGACCAAGCATTGGGACATTTTGGCAACCGACCCCTCCCTGGGACCAATTCTTGGGGATCGTCCCCTTATGACACCGAGACGGGCCAAGAATCTTAAAGATTTTTTAGTGTCGAGCCACTATGTTCCGACACAACCAAATCCCTTTGGCTCTCGTGGACCGACCCTTGGAACCTTTCCCTGCGGTCGTTGTCTTGCCTGCACCAATGTCGCGCGCTGCAACACGTTTACGTCCTCAGATGGCAACAGACTCTTTAAAATAAGACACTATATTTCATGTGGCACTAGTAATGTCATCTATTATGCCATATGTGATTGCCCCCTAATCTATATTGGCCTTACTTCCAGAGAACTGAGAATACGTGTGCGTGAGCACGTGCGCGACATTGGTGCGGCCAGGACAGCGACCGATGTTAGCGAACTTAAAAGTATTCCTAGGCATTTTAGGGCTGTCCATAATTGCGACCCTCGCTGTTTTAAAGTGCGGGGGATAGACGTGATACATTTGGGTTCACGGGGCGGCAATGTCAAAAAGATTTTGGCGCAGGTTGAAGCTAAGTGGATAGTGACACTTGGGACATTGTCGCCCCGTGGACTTAATGAGTCCCTCTCTTTTTCCTCCTTTTTGTGATGTTGGTCTTTTCTGGATAATTTTAATTCATACAATTTACCCTCTCCCTGTTACCCTCACTGTGTTCGAGGGATATATATGTTTGTCTGGGGTTATATTTGTCTTCATGTTTTTTCTTTTTTTGTTTGGTTTTAAATCAATTTTGTGTTTTTAACTGTATACATTTCTCAGTTTTCTTTTAGATAACAATATAACTCCTCTCTTAGCACCCTATCGGATCAATCTTCATTTATTTCAATATAATTATGTGATGCAGATGTTCCATAGAATTTAAGGATGGGATGACAGAAATATGGAAAAAGACAAAGAAAAGGGCCTGATGGATAAATTGTCATGGATATGGTGTCATGATAGGAAATTTCCTGTTTAATTCCTGCCTTGCCTTCCTTGGTTCTTGTGTACATTTACTCTGTTGTATGCACTGCTGCCCTGGGTCGTGGTGCGCATGCGCCGGCCTCCCTGCTGGTGGGCGCGCCTCCGGCTGTCATTATGACGTCCGCGCACGGTCGGGCACCTCCGCTCTATGAGCGGCGTGCCCGCGCGTGCGCGATGATGTCTTGACGGCTTGGGGGCGTGGCCTGGCGCGGGTTACGGCGGGCGTCGGCGTCGCGTCGCTAGGGCACCAGTGCATGCCCCCATCACACATGTGACCGGTCACGTGATCGCTCACGTGACCGGCACTAATGATTTAAAAAGGGTGCTTGTCCCTCATTATCTGCACTGCCCCTTGAGAAAGCGGCCGTAATCGCCGCGAAACGCGCGTCGGGGGACGTACTATCTGTCCCAAAGCCCATTGACTGCCCACCACCACCACCACCCCTGGTAAGAATAACATCTCCCCCATTGTTTACTGAGTGTCATGCCCTTTATGGCACTTTATGTTGAAATGTCTAAGAGGTCACTCTCCCCTCCTTTTATTTTGTAGGAGTGGGTGATTGGGGGATGGGAGGGAATATGTGGAGATGCTCTTTTATTTGTCCAACTCTACAGTTTACATTAATATGCATGCTGCACCTTAATTGATGGGTCTGTCCTTGATGCCTGTTTTTCATTATACTATAGGGCGCCACTAGGCGTTTAAATTTAATGACAGTCCCTCAATCTTGTTATTCCATTGAGATAAATTATTGGTCCATCATTTATGCTATTTTAATCGTATTGGTTGAAAATTCTAGGTGCAGCGGGTTTTTCCATATTTTCGTGGAGAAATCCCCTCTTATTTTTAGCCACAAGAGTTGTGCTTACTTCTGATTATAGCATCTAATATTGGGGCAGGTCTGTTTGGGCTTATGTGGATAATTCATTGCCCACCTTGCCTTTTCACTTGTTCTTCATCAATTTTCTTTTGTTTTTCTGATTATAACATTTGTCTTAACTGATTGTTAATAAAATATGTGTCTTTTTCTAAAAAACCATGATGACTCTGTTTTTCTCTTAGTAAAAAAAATATGTTGATAATCTGTTCACGGATGGATTGAGACAGATTTCCAGAGTTGATGCTGTCTGCCACAAAGATTTGCCCATTTTTGTAGCAGGTGGTCAGCCAGTGCACCCTCTCCTCATAGTGGATTTGTACGGCATTTTTCAGTACACTATACCCTGGCACTAGAAGAGCGCAGGGGGGCTGCAGGCAATCAAAACCCTCAAACTGACTCTGTAGCAGGGCCTGGGCCATGATGACGATCTTGTCATCCAGGAAGCCTTCCTCCCCTTTGCTCAGCAGTATGGTTAAGTGCTCTGGAGATAGGTTGTCCTTCTGGTCACAGATATCGGGCATCTGTACTTGTGGGGTCTCCATCTCCGGGGTTACCTCTCTGAGTAGATCAGAAAGGTTTTATGTAGCAGCTCTCTTGGCCGGTGGCAGCATCTCGGGCTGACTGTCCTCGGAGGTTGGTGTTTTTCTTTTTAGATTTTTCCGGGGACTTGTTGGTTGCTGCCCCTCGTGTGCATCTTGTGCACATACTGGATCGGCAAGATCCTCTCCACTTTCTGCAATGGTGGATGTGGAGTCAGTATCACCTACAGTGTAGGTTGGGCTCTTCTCACCGCTGTCTTGGCTGATGACGTTGTCTTTACGTCTTTTTATAGCAACTGACCTAAAGCTCCTGACTGCCATGATGATGGTGGATTTCGTTGCCAGGAAGGAATACTTCGGCAGTGTTCTCCAATTGCGATGGTATTTCCTGAATCGGGTCAGAAGGCTAAAGCCAATTGACTTGCAGGAAGAGAGAGCCTTGACCAGCAGCCGCTGGCCATAATGGGGACGTCCATGAATCCTCATGATGGCGTCACTTTCTTTCTTCATTTTTCTGAAGATGCTTTCTTTCTCCTTCGTATTGCTATAGCTTTGTGTATCCAATAGGGAGTCACACAAAAGACAGCCCCGTTTGTGCGCTCAGGCTTTATATAGCATTTACTCCCATTGTGATGTCATAGAGCAGATGATGACATCAGAGTTCCATGTAGATTGTGACATCACCGCCATGTCGATTTTGACATCACAGCTCCAGGCCCAGCTGCTAAGGGCACTTTTACTCCCATTGTGATGTCATCGAGTAGATGATGAAAAAAAAACTAAGACAAAAACAAAATGAGGAAATACCATCCAGTAGTTGAAGCCATTTCCTTAACCCTTTAGACAAGGAACTTTTGTGATTTCGGGTTTGGTGAGGGCATCAAATGCGATCCATCTCTGGGCTTGGAAGTGACGGCCGGATTTACTCGCTTCGTGCTTTTTCTGAAAGAAAAAGTAAAAACAATGATGATCAGATGCCTCCAATAATGGCAGCAGGCCCCCCATCATATTTATACATTCTCTATATTGAGGGTATTATGGAAAGTCCATGGTTACTTACTGGTGTAGACGAGTCTGTGGCCCTTGGTCAAGTTCGGTTGAAGGTTGTGGCGATCTCGTGGTCTGTCATGGACTGTACATGCTGTTTATAGGCATGGAGTCACTTCCTGACCTTTTTGGGAAATGCGCTGATCCTGCCGGTCTGCAGGCAGGATATCAGATGAGTCCTCATCAACCGATGCCGGAAGTCGGCTCTGGGTTCACCACCATCTTCCATAAGAACGTGGGCAAATGCTATGGCGAATAAGCCACAGTCATAGGTAGTTCTTCTGCTGATCCACATCGATAAATCTCAGATGTTTCAGGGGCTCTTCAACCACTTCACTGTATATGTTGATAATCTGTTCACGGATGGATTGAGACAGATTTCCAGAGTTGATGCTGTCCGCCACAAAGATTTGGCCATTTTTGTAGCAGGTGGTTAGCCAGTGCACCCTCTCCTCATCATAGTGGATTTGTACAGCATTCTTCAGTACACTATACCGTGACGCAGGGGGGTGCAGGCTATCAAAACCCTCAAACTGACTCTGCAGCAGGTCCTGGGCCATGATGACGATCTCGTCATCCAGGAAGCCTTCCTCCCCTTTGCTCAGCAGGATGGTTAAGTGCTCTGGAGACAAGTTGTCCTTCTGGTCACAGAGGTGTTGTGCTGGATAGTGTTTAGGACCAACTGGAGGTGATAATTGTGAAGGTTCCTTAGTATGAACCTGCGTAAATAAGTAGGTAAGGTAAGTACTTGTGATAATGGTCAGGTCAAGTGGATAATGTTGAAATAAAGAAAGTTACTTGCTTTCAAGGAGAGCTATGTGCCAGACATTGCACATGTAAATCCCCCGTTAGAGGTAGTAAAGCGTGATTCGATCAGTCTGGCTGTATTCTAGAGAGAGTTTTCCCTGAGGGTACAGTTGTGACCTTATTGGTAGATAAGTATTTATCAGTGTGGTCAGGTCACGTTGGTAGGTTTCGGACCCAGTGGGGATTCGCCTGTAATGAAGAGATGATGAGGTGTCAGAGGCAGCAGTGTGCAACACTGCAATGTAGGGCACCCAGATAAATAACATATAAGGCTTGGCTTTGTTGGAGGTAGCACTCTAGGAGAGATGTGCCTTAAAGTTTCTGTTATGGGTAACGGAGATTTGACAGCTTACCTCCGTTCCATGATGCTGTGGAGAGCTTTGTCTTGAGGATGCAGTGGTGGGTACGGAGATGTGTATCTTACCTTCGTTCACTTGGACTTGCCTCCTCCAGGTGAGTAGGTCAGCAGTAGAGGGGAGTGAGGAGTGGAGGAGCAGAGTCCCGGCTGGTGACTTGTGCTCCGCGATGAACTCGGGTAGTGGTGCGGCGATGGTGCAGGGCCTTTCAGGACCTGACATGACGTCACGATCACGTGTGGAGCACGTGATTTAGTTAGATACGGTGTGGCAGAGGGACCAATTCCGACGTGTTTCGAAAGCGACGGCTTTCTTCATCAGGGATGGTGCAACTTCTGCCTGTAGTCCTTTATATAGTTGATGTCCATTAGTTTTAATTGATAAGTCCATCCTTATTTGTAGTTCACTTGATCAGTCATCGTTAATCATTAAAAGCAAAGATTTCAATCTCAGTGTCGAGTGCCTTTGGTTTCAATATCTAAAAGCTTTCCCTCCGTGACATGCTTTTTATATAATTGCCTTTTCTTCATTTTTTTGGTACAGTTTGTATACTCATTATCTGGGTGCCTGCTACGTTGCCCCCATGTATTTCTGAATAATGTACAGAAAGGTGGTGTCCAGAAAAGTGGTTTTTAATATTCCTTAGGTGTTCATTGATGCTTTTATACATGGGACGTTTGGTACGTCCTATGTATATCTTTCCACATGGGCATTTTAAACAATAAGTAACGCCAGGTGTGGAACAAGTAATAAAGTCAGTAATGGGGTATTCTTTTTGCGGCGTTATAATAGTTCTTTGTTTGGAGGTTAATGAATGTTTGCAAGCCTTGCATTTTCTGCATGGAAAAAAGCCTTTCAGTTTTTTTGTGAATATGCTGGAAGTATTGTTGTGCTTGGATGGGTTTCTTACTGATGGGGCAATTAAATTCCCCAAATTTTGAGCCTTCCTAAAAACAAATCTCGGGTTTGGTGCTAATTTGCCCCCCAGAGTCTTGTCATCATTAAGTATATCCCAATGTTTTTTCACAATTTTACGGATTAGGTGGATATTCAAATTGTATTTTAGAATTATCGGGATATCTATAACAGTTTCTTTACATGTAGGGTTGGGCTTAGCATTCTTGTCTTTTAGTAACCGGTTCCCAGGAATTTTCTGGACTTTATTTTTTGTTGATTCCAGGAAGGAGGCTTGATAGCCTTTCTCTAAGAATTTGTTTGTGAGAATGCTTGCTTCCATTTCAAAATCTTGAGGAAGTGAGCAGTTGCGGTGGAGTCTGGTATATTGGCTGCTGGGTATGTTTAATAGCCATTGGGGTAAATGGCAACTGTCCAATGGGATAAAACTGTTTGCATCCGTTGGTTTTGAATAGGTGCGGGTCTCTATGTGCCCTTTCTCTCTATATATGTTTAGGTCCAAAAAGTTAATTTGGTTGGGGCTGGTATGGGATGTGAATTCAAGATGAAAGTCATTTTTCTTGATATCTGCCAAAAAGTGATTAAGTGAATTTTGGTCACCTGACCAGATGAATAGAATATCATCGATAAATCTTTGCCAAAGGACCAGGTTCGTGTGTAGAGCTTCCCCGGGGTAGATGGCAGATTGTTCCCCTCTACCCACGTATAGGTTTGCGTAACTGGGAGCGAACCTGGTCCCCATAGCAGTGCCCCATTGCTGGTAGTAGTAGTGCCCCTCATGTAGGAAGAAGTTATGAGTCAGGATGAAATGCATACAGTCCTAAAAGAACAAGGTTTGCTTACTGGTGCAGACTAGTCTGTGGCCCTGGGTCGTGTCCTGTTTAAGGTTGGGGCGATCTCGTGTACTGTCATGGACTCTACATGCTGTTTATAGGCATGGAGTCACTTCCTGACCTTTTTGGGAAATGCGCTGATCCTGCCGTTCTGCAGGTAGGATATTAGATGATTCCTCATCAACCGATGCCGGAACTCGGCTCTGGGTTCACCGCCATCTGCCATAAGCTCGTAGGCAAATGCTATGGCGAATAAGCCACAGTCATAGTAGTTCTTTTGCTGATCCACATTGATAAATCTCAGATGTTTCAGTGGCTCTTCAAACACTTCACTGTATATGTTGATAATCTGTTTACGGATGGATTGAGACAGATTTCCAGAGTTGATGCTGTCCGCCACAAAGATTTGGCCATTTTTGTAGCAGGTGGTTAGCCAGTGCACCCTCTTCTCATCATAGTGGATTTGTACGGCATTCTTCAGTACACTATACCCTGGCACTAGAAGAGCGCAGGGGGGCTGCAGGCCATCAAAACCCTCAAACTGATTCTGTAGCAGGTCCTGGGCCATGATGACGATCTCGTCATCCAGGAAGCCTTCCTCCCCTTTGCTCAGCAGTATGGTTAAGTGCTCTGGAGACAGGTTGTCCTTCTGGTCACAGATATCAGGCATCTCTACTTGTGGGGTATCCATCTCCGGGGTTACCTCTCTGAGTAGATCAGAAAGTTTTTTTGTAGCAGCTCTCTTGGCCGGTGGCAGCATCTTGGGCTGACTGTCCTCGGAGGTTGGTGTTTTTCTTTTTAGATTTTTCCGGGGAATTGTTGGTTTGTGCCCCTCGTGTGCATCTTGTGCACATACTGGATCGGCAAGATCCTCTCCACTTTCTGCAATGGTGGACGTGGAGTCAGTATCACCTACAGTGTAGGTTGGGCTCTTCTCACCGCTGTCTTGGCTGATGACGTTGTCTTTACGTCTTTTTATAGCAACTGACCTAAAGCTCCTGACTGCCATGATGATGGTGGATTTCGTTGCCAGGAAGGAATACTTTGGCAGTGTTCTCCAATTGCGATGGGATTTCCTGAATCGGGTCAGAAGGCTAAAGCCAATTGACTTGCAGGAAGAGAGAGCCTTGACCAGCAGCTGCTGGCCATAATGGGGACGTCCATGAAGCCTCATGATGGCGTCACTTTCTTTCTTCGTTTTTCTGAAGATGCTTTCTTTCAACTTTGTATTCCTATAGCTTTGTGTATCCAATAGAGAGTCACACAAAAGACAGCCCCTTTGTGCGCTCAGGCTTTATATAGCATTTACTCCCATTGTGATGTCATAGAGCAGATGATGACATCAGAGTTCCATGTAGATTGTGACATCACCGCCATGTCGATTTTGACATCACAGCTCCAGGCCCAGCTGCTAAGCGCACTTTACTCACATTGTGATGTCATCGAGTAGATGATGAAAAAAAAACTAAGACAAAAACAAAATGAGCAAATACCATCCAGTAGTTGAAGCCATTTCCTTAACCCTATAAACAAGGAACATTTGTGATTTCGGGTTTGGTGAGGGCATCAAATGCGATCAATCTCTGGGCTTGGAAGTGACTGCCAGATTTACTCGCTTCGTGCTTTTTCTGAAACAAAAAGTAAAAACAATGATGATCAGATGCCTCCAATAATGGCAGCAGGCCCCCCCATCATATTTATACATTTTCTATATTGAGGGTATTATTGAAAGTCCATGGTTACTTACTGGTGTAGACGAGTCTGTGGCCCTTGGTCGAGTTCGGTTGAAGGTTGTGGCGATCTCGTGGACTGTCATGGACTGTCATGCTGTTTATAGGCATGGAGTCAATTCCTGACCTTTTTGGGAAATGCGCTGATCCTGCCATTCTGCAAGCAGGATATCAGATGATTCCTCATCAACCGATGCCGGAACTCGGCTCTGGGTTCACCACCATCTTCCATAAGAACGTGGGCAAATGCTATGGCGAATAAGCTACAGTCATAGGTAGTTCTTCTGTTGATCCACATCGATAAATGTCAGATGTTTCAGGGGCTCTTCAACCACTTCACTGTATATGTTGATAATCTGTTCACGGATGGATTGAGACAGATTTCCAGAGTTGATGCTGTCCGCCACAAAGATTTGGCCATTTTTGTAGCAGGTGGTTAGCCAGTGTACCCTCTCCTCATCATACTGGATGTACAGCATTCTTCAGTACACTATACCCTCGCGCAGGGGGGCTGCAGGCCATCAAAACCCTCAAACTGACTCTGCAGCAGGTCCTGGGCCATGATGACGATCTCGTCATCCAGGAAGCCTTCCTCCCCTTTGCTCAGCAGGATGGTTAAGTGCTCTGGAGACAGGTCGTCCTTATGGTCACAGATATCGGGCATCTCTACTTGTGGGGTATCCATCTCTGGGATTACCTCTCTGAGTAGATCAGAAAGTTTTTTTGTAGCAGCTCTCTTGGCCGGTGGCAGCATCTTGGGCTGACTGTCCTCGGAGGTTGGTGTTTTTCTTTTTAAATTTTTCCGGGGACTTGTTGGTTGCTGCCCCTCGTGTGCATCTTGTGCACATACTGGATCAGCAAGATCCTCTCCACTTTCTGCAATGGTGGACGTGGAGTCAGTATCACCTAAAATGTAGGTTGCGCACTTCTCACCGCTGTCTTGGCTGATGACGTTGTCTTTACGTCTTTTTATAGCAACTAACCTGAAGCTCCTGACTGCCATGATGATGGTGGATTTCATTGCCAGGAAGGAATCCTTCAGCAGTGTTCTCCATTTGCGTTCAGATTTCCTGAATCGGGTCAGAAGGCTATAGCCAGTTACTTGCAAGAAGAGAGAGCCTTGACCAGCATCCGCTAGCCATAATGGGGAAATCCATGAATCCTCATGATGGCGTCACTTTCTTTCTTCGTTTTTCTGAAGATGCTTTCTTTCTCTTTCGTATTCCTATAGCTTTGTTTATCCAATAAGGAGTCACACAAAAGATAGCCCCGTTTGTGTGCTCAGGCTTTATATAGCTTGTGAATGTTGGGTCCCCTGTGTTATCTTCTGTATATAGAGGTGTTATCAGTCATTGTACAGGAGGAGGATGTGAGCTGTGATATCACTTATTGTGAATGGTGGATCCTGTGTTATCTACTGTATATATAGGTGTTATCAGTCATTGTACAGGAGGAGGAGGTGAGCTGTGATATCACCTATTGTGAATGGTGGATCCTGTGTTATCTAATGTATATAGAGGTTTCATCAGTCATTGTACAGGAGGAGGAGGTGAGCTGTGACATCACCTCTTGTGAATGGAGGGTCCCCTGTGTCATCTACTGTATATAGAGGTGTTATCAGTCATTGTACAGGATGAGGAGTTGAGCTGTGATATCACCTATTGTGAATGGTGGATCCTGTGTAATCTACTGTATATAGAGATGTTATCATTCATTGTACAGGAGGAGGAGGTGAGCTGTGATATCACTGATTGTGAATGGTGGATCCTGTGTTATCTACTGTATATAGACGTGTTATCAGTCATTGTACAGGAGGAGGAGGTGAGTTGTGATATCACCTATTGTGAATGGTGGATCCTGTGTTACCTACTGTACATAGAGTTGTTATCAATCATTATACAGGAGGAGGAGGTGAGCTGTGATCTCACCTATTGTGAATGGTGGATCCTGTGTCATTTACTGTATATAGAGGTGTTATCATTCTTAGAGAAAGGCTATCAAGCCTCCTTCCTGGAATCAACAAAAAATAAAGTCCAGAAAATTCCTGGGAACCGGTTACTAACAGACAAGAATGCTAAGCCCAACCCTACATGTAAAGAAATCGTTATAGATATCCTAATAATTCTACAACACAATTTGAATATCCACCTAATCCGTAAAATTGTGAAAAAACATTGGGCTATACTTAATGATGACAAGACTCTGGGGGGCAAATTAGCACCAAACCCGAGATTTGTTTTTAGGAAGGCTCAAAATTTGGGGAATTTAATTGCCCCATCAGTAAGAAACCCATCCAAGCACAACAATACTTCCAGCATATTCACAAAAAAACTGAAAGGCTTTTTTCCATGCAGAAAATGCAAGGCTTGCAAACATTCATTAACCTCCAAACAAAGAACTATTATAACGCCGCTAAAAGAATACCCCATTACTGACTTTATTACTTGTTCCACACCTGGCGTTATTTATTGTTTAAAATGCCCATGTGGAAAGATATACATAGGACGTACCAAACGTCCCATGTATAAAAGCATCAATGAACACCTAAGGAATATTAAAAACCACTTTTCTGGACACCCCCTTTCTGTACATTATTCAGTAATACATGGGGGCAACGTAGCAGGCACCCAGATAATGGGTATACAAACTGTACCAAAAAACTGGAGAAAAGGCAATTATATAAAAAGCATGTCACGAAGGGAAAGCTTTTAGATATTGAAACCAAACGGACTCAACACTGAGATTGAAATCTTTGCTTTTAATGACTAACGATGACTGATCAAGTGAACTACCAATAAGGATGGACTTATCAATTAAAACTAATGGACATCAACTATATAAAGGACTACAGGCAGAAGTTGCACCATCCCTGATGAAGAAAGTTGTCGCTTTCGAAACGCGTCGGAATTGGTACTTCTGCCACACCGTATCTAACTAAATCACGTGCTCCACACGTGATCGTGACGTCACGTCAGGTCCTGAAAGGCCCTGCGGCATCGCCGCACCACTACCCGAGTTCATCGCGGAGCACAAGTCACAGGCTGGGACTCTGCTCCTCCACTCCTCGCTCCCCTCTACCGCTGACCTACTCACCTGGAGGAGGCAAGTCCCAAGTGAACGGAGGTAAGATACACATCTCCGTACCCACCACTGCATCCTCAAGACAAAGCTCTCCACAGCATCATGGAACGGAGGTAAGCTGTCAAATCTCCGTTACCCATAACAGGAACTTTAAGGCACATCTCTCCTAGAGTGCTACCTCCAACAAAGCCAAGCCTTATATGTTACTTATCTGGGTGCCCTACATTGCAGTGTTGCACACTGCTGCCTCTGACACCTCATCCTCTCTTCATTACAGGCAAATCCCCACTGGCTCAGAAACCTACCAACCTGAACTGACCATATACTTATCTACCCATAAGGTCGCAACTGTACCCTTAGGGAAAACTCTCTCTAGAATACAGCCAGACTGATCGAATCACGCTTTACTACCTCTAAAGGGGGATTTACATGTGCAATGTCTGGCACATAGCTCTCCTTGAAAGCAAGTAACTTTCTTTATTTCAACATTATCCACTTGACCTGACCATTCTCACAGGTTCATACTAAGGAACCTACACCATTATCACCTCCAGTTGGTCCTAAACACTATCCAGCACAACACCTCAACCAGGACCTCTTTCAATCCAGTAACCGGTAAAGAGTAAAACTGTATATACAGTATACTATCCACTCTAACTGGTGACATGTGATACCTAATTAATGCTCTATTGACTTCAACTAGCATCTTCCTGCAGCACTCGTGGATGACCCCGCTACCTGTGTGATTATACTAGAACCACTAAACCGCCAGGTAACTATCGCCGGTCCCCTAACTCTTAGCAACAATAGCAATAACTACCACATCCACTAACTCATCTCCTCCTTATCTTTCTCTCTCTAGCAGAAGTCTCCCACCACCACAACAAATTGGTGCACCCCTCTAAAACTATCAGACAAAAGTGGATCTCAACCAGGATTTCATCCTTATCTTTGTTAATTTTATCTCCATTTTCAGTCTTATGATCTTACTCTATGTTTTTATCTTTTTAAACCTATATTCAAGAAACTGACCTTTTAAAATTAACATTCTTTGATCCATGCAACTTAGCAAGTGTTTCATTTAGGGTTCTTTAATTGACCCAAACCTTGGTTTTTAGGGCAGCGCGAATTTACCTAACATATTTCTACTCTTGGTATCAATCGTTGACACTATCTGGACAAGTAGTAGCTCTTGTTCCAAATTTGCTGCAAACCCAATTGACCACCTACCAGCGCCACTGCTTTTTGATAGCTATATAAAGACTGAGCACACAAACGGGGCTGTCTTTTGTGTGACTCCTTATTGGATACACAAAGCTATAGGAATACGAAGGAGAAAGAAAGCATCTTCAGAAAAACGAAGAAAGAAAGTGACGCCATCATGAGGATTCATGGATTTCCCCATTATGGCTAGCAGATGCTGGTCAAGGCTCTCTCTTCTTGCAAGTAACTGGCTATAGCCTTCTGACCCGATTCAGGAAATCTGAACGCAAATGGAGAACACTGTTGAAGGATTCCTTCCTGGCAACGAAATCCACCATCATCATGGCAGTCAGGAGCTTCAGGTTAGTTGCTATAAAAAGACGTAAAGACAACGTCATCAGCCAAGACAGCGGTGAGAAGAGCCCAACCTACACTGTAGGTGATACTGACTCCACGTCCACCATTGCAGAAAGTGGAGAGGATCTTGCCGATCCAGTATGTGCACAAGATGCACACGAGGGGCACAAACCAACAATTCCCCGGAAAAATCTAAAAAGAAAAACACCAACCTCCGAGGACAGTCAGCCCAAGATGCTGCCACCGGCCAAGAGAGCTGCTACAAAAAAAGTTTCTGATCTACTCAGAGAGGTAACCCCGGAGATGGATACCCCACAAGTAGAGATGCCCGATATCTGTGACCAGAAGGACAACCTGTCTCCAGAGCACTTAACCATACTGCTGAGCAAAGGGGAAGAAGGCTTCCTGGATGACGAGATCGTCATCATGGCCCAGGACCTGCTACAGAATCAGTTTGAGGGTTTTGATGGCCTGCAGCCCCCCTGCGCTCTTCTAGTGCCAGGGTATAGTGTACTGAAGAATGCCGTACAAATCCACTATGAGGAGAGGGTGCACTGGCTGACCACCTGCTACAAAAATGGGCAAATCTTTGTGGCAGACAGCATCAACTCTGGAAATCTGTCTCAATCCATCCGTGAACAGATTATCAACATATACAGTGAAGTGGTTGAAGAGCCACTGAAACATCTGAGATTTATCGATGTGGATCAGCAAAAGAACTACTATGACTGTGGCTTATTCGCCATAGCATTTGCCTACGAGCTTATGGCAGATGGCGGTGAACCCAGAGCCGAGTTCCGGCATCAGTTGATGAGGAATCATCTAATATCCTGCCTGCAGAACGGCAGGATCAGCACATTTCCCAAAAAGGTCAAGAAGTGACTCCATGCCTATAAGCAGCATGTAGAGTCCATGACAGTCCACGGGATCGCCCCAACCTTAAACAGGACACGACCCAGGGCCACAGACTAGTCTGCACCAGTAAGCAAACCTTGTTCTTAAAGGACTGTATGCATTTCATCCTGACTCATAACTTCTTCCTACATGACGGGCACTACTACACCCAGCAATGGGGCACTGCTATGGGGACCAGGTTCGCTCCTAGTTGCGCAATCCTATACGTGGGTAGATGGGAACAATCTGCCATCTACCCCGGGGGAGCTCTACACACGAACCTGGTCCTTTGGCAAAGATTTATCGATGATATTCTATTCATCTGGTCAGGTGACCAAAATTCACTTAATCACTTTTTGGCAGATATCAACAAAAACGACTTTCATCTTGAATTCACATCCCACACCAGCCCCAACCAAATTAACTTTTTGGACCTAAACATATAGTACAGACCAAAAGTTTGGACACACCTTCTCATTTAAAGATTTTTCTGTATTTTCCTGACTTTGAAAATTGTACTTTCACACTGAAGGCATCAAAACTATGAATTAACACATGTGGAATTATATACTTAACAAAAAAGTGTGAAACAGCTGAAAATATGTCTTATATTCTAAGTTCTTCAAAGTAGCCACCTTTTGCTTTGATGACTGCTTTGCACACTCTTGGCATTCTCTTGATGAGCTTCAAGAGGTAGTCACCGGAAATGGTCTTCCAACAATCTTGAAGGAGTTCCCAGAGATGCTTAGCACTTGTTGGCCCTTTTGCCTTCACTATGCGGTCCAGCTCACCCCAAACCATCTCGATTGGGTTCAGGTCTGGTGACTGTGGAGGCCAGGTCATCTGGCGTAGCACCCCATCACTCTCCTTCTTGGTCAAATAGCCCTTACACAGCCTGGAGGTGTGTTTGGGGTCATTGTCCTGTTGAAAAATAAATGATGGTCGTCATTGTCCTGTTGAAAAATAAATGATGGTCCAACTAAACACAAAAAGGATGGAATAGCATGCCGCTGCAAGATGCTGCGGTAGCCATGCTGGTTCAGTATGCCTTCAATTTTGAATAAATCCCCAACAGTGTCACCAGCAAAACACCCCCACACCATCACACCTCCTCCTCCATGCTTCACGGTGGGAACCAGGCATGTAGAGTCCATCCGTTCACCTTTTCTGCGTCGCACAAAGACACGGTGGTTGGAACCAAAGATCTCAAATTTGGACTCATCAGACCAAAGCACAGATTTCCACTGGTCTGATGTCCATTCCTTTTGTTCTTTAGCCCAAACAATTCTCTTCTGCTTGTTGCCTGTCCTTAGCAGTGGTTTCCTAGCAGCTAGTTTACCATGAAGGCCTGCTGCACAAAGTCTCCTCTTAACAGTTGTTGTATAGATGTGTCTGCTGCTAGAACTCTGTGTGGCATTGACCTGGTCTCTAATCTGAGCTGCTGTTAACCTGCGATTTCTGAGGCTGGTGACTTGGATAAACGTATCCTCAGAAGCATAGGTGACTCTTGGTCTTCCTTTCCTGGGGCGGTCCTCATGTGAGCCAGTTTCTTTGTAGCCCTTGATGGTTTTTGCAACTGCACTTGGGGACACATTCAAAGTTTGCCCAATTTTTCGGACTGACTGACCTTCATTTCTTAAAGTAATAATGGCCACTCTTTTTTCCTTACTTTGCTGCTTTTTTTCTTGCCATAATACAAATTCTAACAGTCTATTCAGTAGGACTATCAGCTGTGTATCCACCTGACTTCTGCACAACATAAAAGATGGTCCCAACCCCATTTATAAGGCAAGAAATCCCACTTACTAAACCTGACAGGGCACACCTGTGTAGTGAAAACCATTTCCAGTGACTACCTCTTGAAGCTCATCAAGAGAATGCCAAGAGTGTGAAAAGCAGTCATCAAAGCAAAAGATGGCTACTTTGATGAACCTAGAATATAATACATATTTTCAGTTGTTTCACACTTTTTTGTTAAGTATATAATTCCACATGTGTTAATTCATAGTTTTGATGCCTTCAGTGTGAATGTACAATTTTCAAAGTCAGGAAAATACAGAAAAATCTTTAAATGAGAAGGTGTGTCCAAACTTTTGGTCTGTACTGTATATATAGAAAAAGTGCACATACAGACCCGCAACTATTCAAAACCAACGGATGCAAACAGCTTTATCCCATTGGACAGTTGCAATTTACCCCAATGGCTATTAAACATACCCCGCAGCCAATATACCAGACTCCACCGCAACTGCTCACTTCCTCAAGATTTTGAAATGGAAGCAAGCATTCTCACAAACAAATTCTTAGAGAAAGGCTATCAAGCCTCCTACCTGGAATCAACAAAAAATAAAGTCCAGAAAATTCCTAGGAACCGGTTACTAACAGACAAGAATGCTAAGCCCAACCCTACATGTAAAGAAATCGTTATAGATATCCTAATAATTCTACAACACAATTTGAATATCCACCTAATCCGTAAAATTGTGAAAAAACATTGGGCTATACTTAATGATGACAAGACTCTGGGGGGCAAATTAGCACCAAATCAGAGATTTGTTTTTAGGAAGGCTCAAAATTTGGGGAATTTAATCGCCCCATCAGTAAGAAACCCATCCAAGCACAACAATACTTCCAGCATATTCACAAAAATCCTGAAAGGCTTTTTTCCATGCAGAAAATGCAAGGCTTGCAAACATTCATTAACCTCCAAACAAAGAACTATTATAAAACCGCAAAAAGAATACCCCATTACTGACTTTATTACTTGTTCCACAACTGGCGTTACTTATTGTTTAAAATGCCCATGTGGAAAGATATACATAGGACGTACCAAACGCCCCATGTATAAAAGCATCAATGAACACCTAAGGAATATTAAAAAAACACTTTTCTGGACACCCCCTTTCTGTACATTATTCAGAAATACATGGGGGGCAACGTAGCAGGCACCCAGATAATGAGTATACAAACTGTACCAAAAAACTGGAGAAAAGGCAATTATATAAAAAGCATGTCACGGAGGGAAAACTTTTAGATATTGACACCAAGCGGACTCAACACTGAGATTGAAATCTTTGCTTTTAATGACTAACGATGACTGATCAAGTGAACTACCAATAAGGATGGACTTATCAATTAAAACTAATGGACATCAACTATATAAAGGACTACAGGCAGAAGTTGCACCATCCCTGATGAAGAAAGCCGTCGCTTTCGAAACGCGTCGGAATTGGTCCTTCTGCCACACTGTATCTAACTAAATCACGTGCGCCACACGTGATCGTGACGTCACGTCACGTCAGGTCCTGAAAGGCCCTGCACCATCGCCGCACCACTACCCGAGTTCATCGCGGAGCACAAGTCACCGGCCGGGACTCTGCTCCTCCACTCCTCACTCCCCTCTACCGCTGACCTACTCACCTGGAGGAGACAAGTCCAAGTGAACGGAGGTAAGATACACATCTCCGTACCCACCACTGCATCCTCAAGACAAAGCTCTCCACAGCATCATGGAACGGAGGTAAGCTGTCAAATCTCCGTTACCCATAACAGGAACTTTAAGGCACATCTCTCCTAGAGTGCTACCTCCAACAAAGCCAAGCCTTATATTTTACTTATCTGGGTGCCCTACATTGCAGTGTTGCACACTGCTGCCTCTGACACCTCATCCTCTCTTCATTACAGGCAAATCCCCACTGGCTCCGAAACCTACCAACCTGACCTGACCACACTGATAAATACTTATCTACCAATAAGGTCACAACTGTACCCTCAGGGAAAACTCTCTCTAGAATACAGCCAGACTGATCGAATCACGCTTTACTACCTCTAACGGGGGATTTACATGTGCAATGTCTGGCACATAGCTCTCCTTGAAAGCAAGTAACTTTCTTTATTTCAACATTATCCACTTGACCTGACCATTATCACAAGTACTTACCTTACCTACTTATCTACGCAGGTTCATACTAAGGAACCTTCACAATTATCACCTCCAGTTGGTCCTAAACACTATCCAGCACAACACCTCTGTGACCAGAAGGACAACCTGTCTCCAGAGCATTTAACCATCCTGCTGAGCAAAGGGGAGGAAGGCTTCCTGGATGACGAGATCGTCATCATGGCCCAGGACCTGCTGCAGAGTCAGTTTGAGGGTTTTGATAGCCTGCAGCCCCCCTGCGTCACGGTATAGTGTACTGAAGAATGCTGTACAAATCCACTATGATGAGGAGAGGGTGCACTGGCTAAGCACCTGCTACAAAAATGGCCAAATCTTTGTGGGGGACAGCATCAACTCTGGAAATCTGTCTCAATCCATCCGTGAACAGATTATCAACATGTACAGTGAAGTGGTTGAAGAGCCCCTGAAACATCTGAGATTTATCGATGTGGATCAGCAGAAGACCTACCTATGACTGTGGCTTATTCGCCATAGCATTTGCCCACGTTCTTATGGAAGATGGCGGTGAACCCAGAGACGAGTTCCGGCATCGGTTGATGAGGAATCATCTGATATCCTGCCTGCAGAATGGCAGGATCAGCGCATTTCCCAAAAAGGTCAGGAAGTGACTCCATGCCTATAAACAGCATGTAGAGTCCATGACAGACCACGAGATCGCCACAACCTTCAACCGAACTTGACCAAGGGCCACAGACTCGTCTACACCAGTAAGTAACCATGGACTTTCCATAATACCCTCAATATAGAGAATGTATAAATATGATGGGGGGGCCTGCTGCCATTATTGGAGGCATCTGATCATCATTGTTTTTACTTTTTGTTTCAGAAAAAGTGCGAAGCGAGTAAATCCGGCCGTCACTTCCAAGCCCAGAGATGGATCGCATTTGATGCCCTCACCAAACCCGAAATTACAAAAGTTCCTTGTTTATAGGGTTAATGAAATGGCTTCAACTACTGGATGGTATTTGCTCATTTTGTTTTTGTCTTAGTTTTTTTTGTCATCATCTACTCGATGACATCACAATGGCAGTAAGTGCCCTTAGCAGCTGGGCCTGGAGCTGTGATGTCAAAATCGACATGGCGGTGATGTCACAATCTACATGGAACTCTGATGTCATCATCTGCTCTATGACATCACAATGGGAGTAAATCTTATATAAAGCCTGAGCGCACAAACGGGGCAGTCTTTTGTGTGACTCCCTATTGGATACACAAAGCTATAGGAATATGAAGGAGAAAGAAAGCATCTTCAGAAAAACTAAGAAAGAAAGTGACGCCATCATGAGGATTCATGCACGTCCCCATTATGGCCAGCGGCTGCTGGTCAAGGCTCTCTCTTCCTGCTAGTCAACTGGCTTTAGCCTTCTGGCCCGATTCAGGAAATCCGATTGCAAATGGAAAACACTGCTGAAGGATTCCTTCCTGGCAACGAAATCCACCATCATCACGGCAGTCAGGAGCTTCAGGTCAGTAGCTATAAAAAACCGTAACGCAGGTGTCCTAAGGCGAGCTCAGGGAGGCCAGAAACGTCCCATGGAGCAGAAGGGCAAAAGCTCGCTTGATCAAAATGGCCAGCCATCAGCGGTGGATACCGCGAATCCAAGGTCCCCACGCAATCCACTCCAGCGCCTAAGGATTCCCTATTTGGGATACTACGCTTCCCACTCTTTTCTCCACTGTCCTTTTTCTAAGCAAGTGGTACACTGACGAAGGTCCAATGTATAGACCGAAACGTTTCTTGCTGTGGACTGCTACACTAAACCAGTAAATTCATTTGTGGTGTGCCGAGGTTTTTCTACAGTTGCTAAAAAAAGACGTAAAGACAACGTCATCAGCCAAGACAGCGGTGAGAAGAGCCCAACCTATATTGTAGGTGATACTGACTCCACGTCCACCATTGCAGAAAGTGGAGAGGATCTTGCCGATCCAGAGCTATATATATATACATGGTCTTTTGGACTGAATTTTGTTTGCACATGGATGGGTTGTTTACACTCCCCCTATCCACCAATTCAGTATCTTAAGGGATGTAATATTATATATAATGACACCTTTTGGATGTGATACCTACACTCTTGTGATACCTGTTTGTTTTTAAGTATGTTTTAAAACTCTATATGTATTTTTTGACACATGCCGCGTCACTTTAACCCCTTTACCCCCGAGGGTGGTTTGCATGTTAATGACCAGGAAATTTTTACAATTCTGACCACTGTCACTTTATGAACTAATTACTCTGGAACGCTTCAACATATCCCCCTGATTCTGAGACTGTTTTTTCGTGACATATTGTACTTCATGATTGTGGTAAAATTTCTTCGATATCACTTGCGTTTATTTGTGAAAAAAACGGAAATTTGGCGATAATTTTGAAATTTTCAAAATTTGAATTTGTATGCCCTTAAATCAGAGAGATATGTCACACAAAAGAGTTAATAAATAACATTTCCCACATGTCTACTTTACATCAGCACAATTTTGGAACCAACATTTTTTTTGTTAGGGAGCTAAAGGGTTAAAAGTTGACCAGCGATTTCTCATTTTTCCAACAAAATTTACAAAACCATTTTTTTAGGGACCACATCACATTTGAAGTCACTTTGAGAGGTCTTTATGACAGAAAATACGCAAAAGTGACACCATTCTAAAAGCTACACCACTCAAGGTGCTCAAAACCACATTCAAGAACTTTATTAACCCTTCAGGTGCTTCACAGGAATTTTTGGAATTTGGAAGAAAAAAATGAACATTTAACTTTTTTCACAAAAATGTTACTTTAGACCCAATTTTTTTTATTTTCGCAGGGGTAACAGGAAAAAATGGACCCCAAAATTTGTTGTGCAATTTCCCCTGGGCACGCAGATACCCCATATGTGGGGAAAAACCACTGTTTGGGCGCACGGCAGGGCTCGGAAGGGAAGGAGCGCCATTTGACTTTTTGATTGTAAAATTTGCTTGAATAATTAGCGGACACCATGTTGCGTTTGGAGAGCCCCTGATGTGCCTAAACAGTGGAAACCCCCCACAAGTGACCCCATTTTGGAAACTAGAGCCCCCAAGGCACCTATCTAGATGCATAGTGAGAACTTGGAACCCCTAGGTGCTTCACAAATTGATTCGTAGAAATGAAAAAGTATTTTTTTTTCCACTTTTTCATTTTTACGAATCAATTTCTGAAGCACCTGAGGGTTCCAAGTGCTCACTATGCATCTAGATTGGTGCCTTGGGGGGTCTAGTTTCCAAAATGGGGTAACTTGTGAGGGAGCTCCACTGTTTAGGCACATCAGGGGCTCTCCAAACGCGACATGGTGTCCGCTAACAAATTGAATGGAAAATCGGCTCAAATTGTTAGCGGACACCATGTTGCGTTTGGAGAGCCCCTGATGTGCCTAAACAGTGGAAACCCCCCACAAGTGACCCCATTTTGGAAACTAGACCCCCTAAGGCACCTATCTAGATGCATAGTGAGAACTTGGATCCCCCAGGTGCTTCACAAATTGATTCGTAAAAATGAAAAAGTGGAAAAAAAAACACTTTTTTATTTTTACGAATCAATTTGTGAAGCACTTGGGGGTTCCAAGTGCTCACTATGCATCTAGATAGGTGCCTTGGGTGGTCTAGTTTCCAAAATGGGG
This sequence comes from Phyllobates terribilis, assembly GCF_046119375.1. Classification (NCBI taxonomy): domain Eukaryota; kingdom Metazoa; phylum Chordata; class Amphibia; order Anura; family Dendrobatidae; genus Phyllobates; species Phyllobates terribilis. The sequence goes on along the minus strand of NW_027362763.1, from coordinate 676,743,361 downwards.
TCACTTGTGGGGGAGCTCCAATGTTTAGGCACACAGAGGCTCTCCAAACGCAACATGGTGTCCGCTAACAATTTGAGCCGATTTTCCATTCAATTTGTTAGCGGACACCATGTCGCGTTTGGAGAGCCCCTGATGTGCCTAAACAGTGGAGCTCCCCCACAAGTGACCCCATTTTGGAAACTATACCCCTCAAGGATTTTATTAAGGGTTATAGTGAACATTTTGAACCCAGAGGTACGACACAGAATTTGATAACATTAGGTCATCATATTGAATAAGTTGTCATTACTCTTGAGCGCAAGTGCTCGCTACTTGAGTTTGCATTGGGTACTCAGGTATGCACCATGTATCACGGGTGCTCAAGTGAAATGCTCGAGTCCCCGCCCGCATGTTTCACGGTTATTAGACACCCCACAAAAAACATGCGCGAGGTTTTTTTGGCCGCGAAGCATATGGGGAGGAGACTCGAGCACCCGCGATACTCAGTGCATACCCAAGCACCCTCAAGTAGCGAGCACTTGCGCTCAACACTAGTCGCCATATCGTCATCTTTTTTTTTTTTACTTTTGAAAAAAAAAAACAACCCTAACCCCAACCCTAACCTAGCCCAACCCTGACCCCAACCCTAACATTAGCACAACCCCAACCCCAGCCCTAGCGTTTATTTTTTACGCCGTTCCTCGTGCAGTATAAATGATGAGATTACTTTATTCTTCGGGTCGGTGCGATTACAGCGATACCAGAATCTTATCGGGTTTTTATGATTGACAGCTGTCACACACTAAAAGACACATATTTTGTAAAATCTAGTTTTTGCATCGCCATATTTTGGCCGATAGTCATGTGACGGCTTGTTTTTCGCGGGATGAGTTGACGTTTTTATTGGTGCCATTTTCAGGCACGTGACATTTTTTGATCGCTTTCTATTCCTATTTTTGGGAGGCAGAATAAACAAAAACCAACAATTCAGGAATTGTGTTTTTTTACATTTTTTTATTCTGCTCCGGGTATGGTAAAATTGATAAGGTAGCTTTATTCTTCGGGTCAGTACGTTTACAGCGGTACCACATTTATATCGTTTTTTATGTTTTGGCGCTTTTACACAGTAAAAGCTATTTTATAGAAAAAATTATTCTTTTGCATCGCTTTATTCTAAGAGCTGTAACTTTTTGATTTTTCGGATGATGGAGCTGTATGGCGACTTGTTTTTTACGAGACGAGATGACGTTTTCAGCGGTACCATTTTTATTTATATTCGTCTTTTTGATCGCGTGTTATTCCATTTTTTATTTGGCGGTATGATGATAAAGCATTGTTTTTTGCTTTGTTTTTGTTTTTTTTTACCGTATTCACTGAAGGGGTTAACTAGTGGAACAGTTTTATAGGCCAAGTCGTTACGGACGCGGCGATACCAAATATGTGTACTTTTATTGTTTGTTTTTTTTTTTTTCATAATAATATTTATTGATGGATACATTATATTTTTATTTTTAGTGCATTATTTTTTTTATTATATTTTTACAATTTTTTTTTATTTATTTTTTTCAATTTTTGGGAGTTTTTTTTACTTTTTTACTTTGTCCCACTATGGGACTTTCACTTTTTTTTATTCTGATCGCCTGCACAGCATAGGGATGGAGCACCATCCCTGTGCCATGCAGGCAAGTCAACGCTGGACAGGGAGAAGATAGTTTGGAGATGCACTGCGCATGTCCAAACAATCTTCCTGCTGTCTGGTGACCCGGATGTTGTCATGACGACATCGGCTCGTCATGGCAACACCCGGGAAGCCGCGGCAGACAGCTCTGGAGGCCGGAATAGGAGGTGAGTATTGCGATCACCTCCCCTTGCCTCCGCAATGCTGCGATCGACTTCGATCGCAGCATTGCGGGGGTTAATGTGCTGGGAGCGGTGAGGGACCGCTCCCTGCACATAGTACCGGGTGTCAGCTGTGACAATCAGCTGACACCCGGCGGCGATCGCGCCCGCACAGTCTGTGTGCGCGCGCGATTGCCATGACGTACTAATACGGGTCACTGACGCGTATTAGTACGTCATGGGCTTTAAAGGGGTTAAGCTCTGTACTGCAAGATTTTGTTAAATAAATTTTTTTTTTCTAATTCTCTATAAATGGGCCATATGTTCATTTTTTTCTGCTTCGGCACTCCCCAATATATTGTAGTTTATACGAATGGCCGGATATATATATCCTAAAAGAGAAGGTTACAATATGGATAATAGATGCGTATTACACCTGTTTGTATTAGGTGACTTAATACTCTGTTCTAATCTTTCCTCTTACAATCCAGTATGTGCACAAGATGCACACGAGGGGCAGCAACCAACAAGTCCCCGGAAAAAAATAAAAATAAAAATACCAACCTCCGAGGACAGTCAGCCTGAGATGCTGCCACCGGCCAAGAGAGCTGCTACAAAAAACCTTTCTGATCTACTCAGAGAGGTAATCCCAGAGATGGATACCCCACAAGTAGAGATGCCCAATATCTGTGACCAGAAAGACAACCTGTCTCCAGAGCACTTAACCATCCTGCTGAGCAAAGGGTGGAAGGCTTCATGGATGACGAGATCGTCATCATGGCCCAGGACCTGCTACAGAGTCAGTTTGAGGGTTTTGATGGCCTGCAGCCCCCCTGCGCTCTTCTAGTGCCAGGGTATAGTGTACTGAAGAATGCTGTACAAATCCACTATGATGAGGAGAGGGTGCACTGGCTAAGCACCTGCTACAAAAATGGCCAAATCTTTGTGGCGGACAGCATCAACTCTGGAAATCTGTCTCAATCCATACGTGAACAGATTATCAACACATACAGTGACGTGGTTGAAGAGCCCCTGAAACATCTGAGATTTATCGATGTGGATCAGCAGAAGAACTCCTATGACTATGGCTTATTCGCCATAGCATTTGCCTATAAGCTTATGGCAGATGGCGGTGAACCCAGTGCCGAGTTCTGGCATCGGTTGATGAGGAATCATCTAATATCCTGCCTGAAGAACGGCAGGATCAGCGCATTCCCCAAAAAGGTCAGGAAGTGATTCCATGCCTATAAACAGCATGTAGAGTCCATGACAGTCCACGAGGTCGCGCCAACCTTCAACCGGACACGACCCAGGGCCACAGACTAGTCTGCACCAGTAAGTAACCATGGACTTTCCATAATTCCATCAATATAGTGAATGTATAAATATAATGGGCGGCCTGCTTCCATTTTTGGAGGCATCTGATCTTCATTGTTTTTACTTTTTGCTTCAGAAAAAGCACGAAGCGAGTAAATCACTTCCAAGCCCAGAGATGGATCGCATTTGATGCCCTCACCAAACCCGAAATCACGTAAATTCCTTGTTTAAAGGGTTAAGGAAATGTCTTCAACTACTGGATGGTATTTGCTCATTTTGCTTTTGTCTTAGTTATTTTTTCGGTTAAATGGCCACAGTGTTAACGTGCTCATACATATCACACTTACATCAATATAGGTTCCGGCTCATTTGTTTGGTTTTGCTTTAGTTTTTTGCACTATGTTCTTACAGAGACATGGCTCCCCTTTTTAGGCTGTGCATCTTGTACATATAGCTTTCCACGGGCAGGTGCAAAACAGTCAGGTCTGGGTCCTGCTCTACCCCCCTCTATTTTGAAGTCTGCTGACACATAGCGAGATGAACTAAAAGAGTCAGTGACCGTCCTGATTGGGTACAACTTGTCGCGGTGGGATGACCAGGTTCCCTATGTTATTTACTTGTACTATTACCATTTATTTACTTACTGCAGGGGATTTTCTCATTTTGTTCGTACCTACATTATGACTGTGATGTCACAATGTACATGGAACTCTGATTGTACCATCTCCTCGATGACATCACAATGAATATGATAGGAGGAGGCATGCTGCCATTATTGGGGGCATCTGATCTATTGCTTTTACTTTGTTTCAGAAAGAGCACAAAGCGGCTATAACAAGTGTCAGTGTTTCTGTCATCACCATGGACCAAATATAATCCAGGTAATAGGAGTGTAATAAGCGGCAGTGACTGGGAGTAAATTGTGTGCACGTCTCTGATATGTAATATTCGGCTGCTCCATGATCAGTTCTGTTTCCTCTTTCTGCAGATCACTATAAGCGTGCTGGAGTCCCACAATGAAGATGGGGTACAGATGGAGGTGACAGCTGTGACAAGTCAATGATGTGGCAGCACAGGCTGCCATGATTCAGCACCGCCCAGGGGAAGGGCAGACCCTCCACTGGGGTTTTTTCCTCTTCTGAGTGCTGACGGACGACTCTCCATGAGTCCAGGGCCCATCATCATCATCCGGGCCACATGACTATTGCCCCACATGACTTGTGGAACTTCTACATGTGATATTTTGTATGAAGCTAATAAAGAATTCAATTAATATCTAGCAGCTGTGTATCTGAGCCGTGTATCTGAATCAATTATGTATCGTCACAGAATATTTAGTACAGAAGGTGGTGGAACCTCAGGGGGAATATATAGGAGGGTTTAGTACTAATAGTGTTATAATACTGTTATTTACAGGGGCGGGCTGGGGGTCAGAGGGGCATATGCCCCATGGGCTGGTCCTGAAGCAGCTGACTAGTGCTGCCTGGGGTCGGTACTGCTACAGCATAAATTGAGTAATGTGTGCCGCCTTCCCCCCACAGTATAATTCTAGCCCCGTGATGAAGCCTGTATAGGCAAAACTGGTTGGGGGAGCTACATATGTTTGCTTTTTAGTTTCTTAAGTGGTAGCTCTAGCCCCCTGATGAAGCCTGTTCAGGCAAAACTGATAAATTTATGAAATGCTACATACTGCAGATTCAATTCAGGGACCATTGATAATTTGTGGAGACTTCAACGCCCCTATATCTAGAGATTTAGACACAGACTCAGCTCAATCTACGGGTCGGGTGGACCTAAAAGGAATTATATCAGAAGAAGTTCTCCATGATGTTTGGAGATATCACCATGCCAACGAAAGGGACTATACGTACTTTTCCCCTAGGTTTTCATCACTTTCTCGAATAGATTACTTCTTAGTAAATAGAACAGCTTTATCACTATGTAAATCCTCACATATAGGTTCGATAACCTGGTCCGATCATGCCCCAATTATATTAGAACTCGCTGATGGCGGCGCTCCATCCTCTGCATTTACTTGGCGTTTGAACACTTTTCTGTTAAAATCTGCTCATAATAGGGAATATCTCTCTAATGAACTGGAACATTTTCTCGAAATTAATGACAATGGAGAAGTCTCCGACGAGACTTTATGGCTATCACAAAAAGCTTTTATGAGAGGTTTATGTATAAAATTGGCCTCACGAGAAAAGAAAAGCAGAGAATGCGAAGTGCAATCACTTATAAATAAAATTAAAATCTTGGAAAATAACCAGAAACAAAACAAGACTCCGGCAATTAATAGCGCTTTGTTAGAAAGCAGAAATGATCTTCGGAAACTCCTGTTATTTAATTATGAGCATAATTTAAAACGTGTTAAAGCAAAATACTATGCTTTGGGGGATAGAGCAAGCGCCGTATTAGCCCGTAGAGTGAAAAAACTGACTGCTAAGGGGAGGATTGACCATTTGCTTCAGCCGAATGGGGACAAAATTTATGACCCAACAGAAATTGCCAACACATTTGCGGACTATTACTCTCAGTTATATAATCTGAATACGGATCATGCCACCCGACATCTCTCGACTCCACATATAGAACAATTTTTAAAACCTATTGGTCTACAAAAAATCTCACAATCCCAACTTGAATCTTTGAACTCACCTATACAGGTTGGAGAAATAATAAGTGCAATTAAAGCTTCTAAATTACACTCCACTCCAGGGCCAGATGGTTTTGCCAATGAATTTTATAAACTGCTTTCGGAGCAGTTATCCCCGTACTTACAACGATTATTTTTGGACTGGAGAATCAAGGGTAAAATTAATCCATTATTCTTGGAAGTGACTATAGTTACCCTTCCAAAACAAGGCGAACCCCCAAATAAACCTGAGAACTTCCGACCTATCTCACTACTGAATTGAGATCTTAAATTGTACTCTAAGATCCTAGCTCAAAGAATTAATTCGGTCCTTCCTCAACTGATAGCACCAGATCAAATGGGTTTTGTGCCGGGGAGACAAACTAGAGACGCCACGCGACGTGTTTTAAACTTGATCCATAGAGCAGAAAAACCTTAAGTCCCCAGTGTGCTCGTTTCGCTGGAAGCAGAAAAAGCGTTTGATCGAGTACACTGGGGATATCTTAAAGCAGTCTTGACTAAATTTGGGTTCATTGGACACATACAAAAGGATATAATGGCGTTATATTCCTCCCCGAGTGTGAAGGTATTAGCAGCAGGCTTTAGCTCAAAACGGTTTCATATCTCGAATGGAACTCGCCAGGGCTGTCCGTTGTCACCTGCAATTTTTGGATTGATAACGGAGCCCTTGGTGCAGAAGATTCGTACTTGTGAAGATATTTCTGGAATAAAAATAGGATCCGTAGCCCACCCAATTGGTCTGTATGCGTATTTCTGTAACACACCCCAAAACTTCCCTCCGAGCACTGCTATCCATTCTCTCTCAGTTCTCAGAAGTATCTCTCTACAAATTGAACTCCACAAAATCAATGGCCCTCCCGACTGGCTGTCCCTCTAGATTAATTTCTGACTTAAAAAAAATTCTGCCATTGACGTGGGCTAAAAACTCCATTCACCTAATATCCCCCTCTAAAAATTCAGTCTAAAAATATTTCAGAATGACTAAACTCTATCAAACCAGAACTTAAAAGACTGAGCACTTTAGAATTTTCTTGGATAGCCCGTATACAAACGTGTAAAATTACATTTTTACCTAAAATTCTATATCAGTTAAGATGTATTCCACTTCCCATACAAAAAAAACAACTAGACGAAATCCAAGCTCTACTATTTCGTTTTATTTGGGGTGGCAAAAAACCCAGATTCCAAAGCTCTTTGTTGTTTTATAAAATGGGAGAGGGAGGTTTGGGACTACCGAATATCCACCTCTACTATAAAGCATGCACGATTCATGCTCTTAGAGAGTGGTGGGACACTAAGTCCAATCTCTCCTGGGTTCAAATGGAAAAATCAGAAACTAAACTTTATTCTACTAGATTTATGTTGGAAGCAGAATTTCTGCTCCCGGGGTCTCAATCTTGCTCTCTCCCTACAATGATACACGCTCGTAAAATGCGGAGAGAGTTGATTTTTAAAAGGATTATACACATCCCTTTAAAATATATCTCGTTTAGGAGCATTGATTTGGTGGTCCCATTCTCCGAATTCCATCGTTGGGAAGATCACGGTATTCCTAATTTGCAGTCTATGTTTTCAGCTAGTTCTATCAAAACGTTTGATGAACTTTCTTCCATATATCAACTCCCCAGCAATCTTTTCTTTTCCTATATTCAACTGAAGAGTTTTTTATCCTCTTCTCCAGCAATTATGTCTCGACTGGCTCCATCCACAATACAACATTTTATCTTAGGGAAGAAGAGATTCTCCAGGGGTGTCTCGGTAGCATATAATTATCTCAATGCTCCTTCTGACAATACTAAGCTCCCGTACATGGTTAAATGGGAATCAGATTTGGGCACTTCATTCACGTATGAACAATGGCAATTAGCTCTGTCTTGGCCCATTAAAGGTTTGTCATGCATAAACCACCTAGAAATTGCAAAAAAAATCCCAACTCCGTTGGTGTTTACCCCCAAACCGTATAGCTCACCTATCCCAGGGAGCATCCCCTTTATGCTGGAAAAATTGTGGAGAAACAGGTACACTCTTGCATTCTTGGTGGTCTTGCTCTAAATTAAATATCTTTTTGGAAGGAGGTATATAAGATATTATCATACTGTGCTGGAACTGACATCCCAATGAATCCAGCATTAGCTTTACTGAACATAGGCATTACCGACCTCCCGTACAAAAATAGATGGCTCTGTTCCTTTATATTAACTGCGGCCAGACTAGCCCTTGCCTCTAAGTGGAAATCCCACTCTGCGCCATCAACGGATGACATCTGGTGGAGAGTCGATTCATATAATTCCTATGAAATGATTCTGTCATGGGACGTTTCAAAAAAATATAAGACCCAACAACGGTGGTCTGCATGGCTGGAAGTTAAAGCATTTTTTCATAACCAAGATTCTTGAGTATAGTATGCTCATGATTACCATTACTCCACACTTCTTGCTTTTGTAGAATCTGGACTTAGTTCCTTCTGTATGTATAATTCCTGACGGTATCCATTTTGGAGACTATACCCTTCCCTGGTTTACTGCCCCCCCCCCTCCTCTCCCTTCCATAATTGAGAGGTTGGCTTATATCCTGCTTCCCTTCCTCTCTTGTATCTCAGGTTCATGACATTAAAGTTTCCTTGCTACTTGCTCTCAGAAGCAATATTGTACACTAAATATTGTATGTGATGTATCTGATGTCCTTTTTCCTTTGTTATGTTTGAAAAATTCGAATAAAAACTCATTGTTAAAAAAAAAAAAAGAATTTTATGCATGACATTGGAAATTTTATTTTGTTTATTTTTTTAAATTGGATTAATTCAGATTAGTTTTTAATGTTTATACATGTTTGTAAAGCTCTTGATAAAATGGGATTTAAAGAGTTAAGACCTTGGTAAAACACATGCCCAAAAATGCACTGACTTTTATATATATATATATATATATATATATATATATATATATATATATAAAATGCACAAAGCAGTAGTAGCCTATATGTAATACCTGAAGAAGGCTCAAAAGAGCTGAAACGCGTTGTATGTGTGTCACCCTGGCCTGGATGCCATAAATATAATAAAGCTGTGTCTGAGAGCAAGGGGGAGGTTCTCTGGTCAGGGGAACATTAGCATGCAATACCTCCTGTCACAGGCCAGTAGGGGGAGCAGGCTGCCCCTATAAAAGCTGGAACTGGGGGCAGGGTTAGGGAGAACTGGACGACCTGTCTCAGGATTGAGAGGTGTCCCAGAGCAGTGAGGGACAGTTGTATTGCACCCTAAGAGGACGTGTGGCGGTAGGAGAGCCACAAGCCAGGGACAATAGGTGAAGTATGCCTGTCCTGGCAGATAAAGAACCAAATTTACCAGACTTTGGCGTCTGAGGCTGTGAGGATTCCACATCCTACAGCAGATAACCAGTCCGCAGGGGACTGTATGTTCCTTGGCCTAAGAAGCCCGGAGGCTCCGCCACACCAGAAGGGACCAGCAGAGCCGTACCAGGCCGGGAGTAGAAAGGAACCCACGTTGCAAACCATACGGGTGAGAAGACACGGTGAGCTCGGGACCGTGGGCTGTTACCCTACCAGGAGGAGATAGCCAGAAGGAGCGCAGAGAGCACGGTAGGCCTACACATTCACCCTGACCAGGGCCAATTTCCCAATTGCTCCCAGACATCCAGGTCCCCTCCTAGCCGGGACTGTTTGTGGGTCAGTTCACCTGTTCTAGTAAAGACCCTGGACTGCAACCTGTTGTCTGTGTGCTCCTTGCTCCTCCAGCACTAACGGTACTGGGACGCCCTACACCATCACCCCCATCTTCCATTATACTGCCCTGGGGCCGCACTCTTCCCGTGGGGAGTCACACTATGCCAGCTGCATACATCATCAGCCCCAGCGGTCTACCTGGCAGCGGCGGTCCGCACTGACCGCAATCCACGGGTGGCGTAGTCGGACACACCAACAGCGCATCGCAGACTACCACTGGTGTGACCACCCTGAGCCACGGAACCGGGTAGCAACTACTACCCCCATCGTTCCCCTATTGCCCGGATCCGAGTGCCCCACGGCCCAGGGGGCGAGTCATATGCTACGTTAATAAAATTTGGTTATTCAATATATCACCGCATCCTACCTACTGTGTTTCGGGAGCGCATACCACCTGGAGAATAATTACATATGTGGTTTCCTATTGAAACACCTTGAGTGCTTTCACAAGTGCCCAGGATTGTACTGCAAACCGTGAACAGGAGGAACCTACAACTAACCCACCCAGTGGGACTATTGACAAGTTTATTATGACATTAAAAAGGTGAGTGCAACCAGCACTTATTTAATATATATTTGAATCTTGATTCTGCACTTAGATTCTGCGCTCTCTCTCCTCTCTCCACTTTTCTTATTTTATATTTTATCGCTTTGCTGCGGGGATCAAGTCCAAACAGCAAGGAGAGGGAGGCTTCCTTGGTATCCATAGAAAGAAGGGAGCAGCGATATCTAGTATGGAGCATTTCCAAAATAGAATTGAAAGGAGAAAAAACATTCTATCAACACTTATTTTGACGGATACCAAAAAGGATGGAAATAAAACTCCACTTATCAATGTTGATGAATAGACTAAGAAAAACATCTCGAGACTTTTCTTCAGCTTGGAGAAGAATATGAAAAGTGAAATCAGACACCAGCTGTACGCTGATTTTTTAGAAATCTGTCTACAGCAAAAATAATTCCAAACGGTCTAAGAATCCACTTTACTAGCACTTTTAAAGAGGATAATGCCTTTACAGAAAAATGGTATGACATTTTAGACGATTGTTCGTATAATCTTATGAAACTATTGGTTAAGAAACGTTGTGTGTTAGCAAAAAAATTTGCGCAACTATGTGAGAAAGATCTTGGAGAGTTATCTAAGTTTAAATCTTCCTCAATCTATGAGGCTCTAAATAGAGATACTAATATAAACCTGGAAATGTACGAAAATAATCTAATAGAAATTAAAACTAAGAAAAAGTACGTCGGGATCTTTTTGATCTAAAAAAGTATAGGAAGGTAGTTCCAGATTTACCATCATCTAGAAAAAAGGGGAATGGGGACATAGTGCCAAATAAAAAAATACTCCCCAACTTTTATAAAGAGACATCTGTGGAAAATAATTATAAATTTACAAAAAAACACAATGAAATAGTTAATGGACTAAGTACCTTTTATAATTCTAAAACTGATAATGCATTTGTGAGAGGTTTGAATAAACCAATAAGAAAATATACTGCGTTTGAGGCAGGTGCTATCCCAAAAAAATCTACCCTCCTCCGAGACAATAATAAAAATACCAATTCAATAAAACAGCAGAATATACCTATATCCTCCACACCGGGCGTAGTCCCATTAACAGTATAATTCCAAGTCCCAAGAGACAAACCCTGAAGCAATTAGTGCCTGTAATGCTGATAATAAAGATCAAGATGATGGAGAACAATTGAGTAATACACTTTTCTCATTTCCCTCCTTGAACTCAGTGGTTTTAGCAAACCATACACAAGAACTTATATTATCTTTGAGTAATACAACAGAACTGGATATTAACCATAGCATTTTTACGGTGCACAACACTACTGAACCTTCCAATTTATTTACCACAGTTACGCAAGCACCTTCTCCCTCTCCAGCTAATTCTAATATTTCTTTTTTAGAAATAGTCCCGAGATCTGCACCATCTACAGAAACAATTTTGCCTGTGATAGAGAGCAACTCTATAAGAGCCGCTCCAATAAAAAAACAAGACAAAAAATTTAATTACGAAGTATTTTCATCCACAACTTACCCAGCCCATAAAAAGAAAAAGAAAACTAAAGGTTGTAGAGGAAAGGGGCAGAAAAAAACTCCTTGCTATCTAAAAAACAAGAAATCAAAGATTAAAATGGATCTGAGATCTAAAAAAGAAAGGGATGGTATAAACAGTACAATAAAAATATTTAATCTATCCAATTACTCATTAAAAGAATCTGAGAAAAGCATTCTACAAAAAGGATTGGGCTTCTGTAAGACACAGAGGGCAAATGCATTTGATCTATTCATTGATTTGAACAGTTATGTGCGTAAATTGACACTTGCACGACATTTTGCCATTCTAAAACGTACAACAGGTTATAAAGAACAAAATGGGAATGAGGTTACAGATGAAACAGATAGGACAAAAGTAACAAATTGTGTACATAAAAATATTTGTTCTAAATCAAGTTTTAACCCCACGCATCATCGTGGCAGTAATTTGAATACGTTCTACTCACTAGTTTCGGAAGAGTTCCGGAACCTAGAAAAAGATATAGCTGGAAATAAAAAGATAGAAAATAAACTGTTAAAAGGAAAAGCCGTACGTAGAAAAAAACACCCACGAAAAAAGAATATTTCTAGAGATGAAAAAATTGCAATTAAACAGTTAAAAGAGAATAAAGAAACAGTGATTAGGGAAGCTGATAAGGGTGGAGGAATCGTCATACAAAATCGTGCCGATTACTTAAGAGAGGCATACAATATACTCTCGGATGAGAGATATTATGGGAAATTGGATATAGATCCCATAAAAATTTTTAAGGAGGATTATGACAGCCTGATTAATAATGCCTTCAAACAAAACATTTTAAATAGAAAAGAAAAACGATTTTTAACAAATAAACATCCAAATAAGGCCCTATTTTATCATCTACCAAAAGTCCATAAAGACCTATTGAATCCACCAGGGCGCCCAGTTATATCAGGCATAGGATCTCTGACCTGTTACCTGTCACACTACATAGATCTGTTCTTACAAGAACAGGTAAAGAAATTACCATCTTTCCTGCTAGATTCTAGTCAACTTATCACAGAACGTAGAAATGTAATATGGGGGGGGTGTGGCCTAGCCAGCGATGTGAGAGGACGCGGTCTGGAACTCTCCCGCCGACCGTAGCTGTGTGCGCTGAGCCAGGGCACCGCAAAGCCTTTGAAATACCGCTGGATCCTGGGGGAGGGTCTCCTGTCGCCCTGGGGAGCGTTCCCGACAAGCAGGACTGCCGTAATGACCCGCACCAGGCAGCTGGATCCCGGCCCTGGAAGAGGAGGTAGGGGCCAAGATGGCGCCGTACCTCAGAAGGAGACGGCCAGAGAGAACACAGAGTGCTCCAGGAGGATGTCGGCAGCTGCATGCCTGGAGAAGTTTGCGAGGGTGGAAGCAAGTGATAATAAAGCTGGAATCTCAGAGGGGGAGGCTGGGGCAGAAAATGATATAGAGGACCAGGAGAGTACAATAGATACAGTGGACGGTGAGGCTGATGGCTCTGGAGATGATGAGCAGGCTAAAAATGTGGAGTCTGATGTTGATCCTGATGTGGGGGAACCCACTTTGAAAGATGTGTTCACTGTGGTGTCGTATTGCAAACAAACGCTTACTAAGCTGTCAAAGCAGGTTACTGGAGTGCAAGCAGAAATTACTAATATTAAAGCTGCCATGCAGAAAGCTGATGTCCGCACAGGAGAGGTAGAGGAAAGCGTGAGCACGGCTGAAGACACCATAATATCTGTGCAAGCTGCTCAAAAAAAGCAGGACAAGCTGTTAACTGATGTCATTGCTAAAAACGACGATTTGGAAAACAGGTCGAGACGTAATAATGTCAGGATAGTGGGGGTCCCGGAAAAAGCAGAAGGATCAAACCCCACAGAATTTATTGAGAATTTGCTGTTGGAAAAATTTGGAGCTGATAAACTATCAAAAGTCTTTGTTGTAGAGCGAGCTCATAGAGTTCCACTGAGACCCCAGCCTCCAGGAGCAGCTCCCCGAGCCATGTTGGCGAGGATCTTAAATTATAGAGACAGAGACACTATCCTGCGTATGGCGAGAAAGACTAAGGAGTTAACAATAGATGGTCAAGATATCTCGTTTTATTCAGACTATTCACCCACGGTGCAAAAACTAAATATGAGTTTCAGAGATGTAAAGAAAAAACTGAGAGACATGGGACTTGCGTATTCTATGATGTATCCGGCCAAGCTGAGACTGGTTGCACTGGGTAGAGTACACTCTCTGCAATCTCCAGAAGAAGCTCTGGACTGGATTGAAAAGAACTCTAGAAGAGTGCGGAATACAAAGACAGCTGAAGAGAGGCAGAATATATGTTTTGTGCTTGTGTTTATACTTATCATTTGCAGTCCTTTTTCGACTGCATTTAACTGCTTGTTGCAGGCTACAAATTTGATTCTGGATGAAGGTGATGTGCTGGTGACGCATACAGTTTATATACCTGTTATCTAATATGTTTTCCATAAGGCGGGAGAGACCTTGGGGAATTCATTCGGTTTTTTGTCTATTTGAAGTTTAGGCGGGAGGAATCATCTGGTGGAATAGGCCGGTTTCATTCCACTCTCGGACAGAGAGAGAGAATGGAACGACAAATTGGGAGGAGGATTGGGGGTGACAGGGATGGTTAAAAGAGTTAGAAGTGATTTTAGTTTGGGGTATGTGAGGGGGAAGGAGACGGGTGGGGGAAGGAGACGGGTGGGGGTGGCGGACGGCATGGGAGGCACTGTATGATGTGGTTATATACACAGATATTGAATCTGATAAACAATGGCGGGTATGGTTAAGGTATTAAGCTGGAACGTACATGGTTTGGCGGACCGTAAGAGACGAGCCACGATTCTCCAAAATATTACGGCTCAAGGACCCTCCTTTATCTGCCTTATGGAAACACACTTGACAAGGGACAAAATTGTTTTTTTAGCGAGGAAGTGGGTCCAAAGAGCATACCATTCTACCTATTCTGCATATGCAAGGGGGGTTTCTATCCTGGTGCATGCGGGGACTCCGTTCGAGGAGGTTGAGATTAAAATAGATAAAGACGGGCAATAAGTTTTTCTAGTTTGCAGACTTTATGGCAAATTATATTGTGTGGTGGCAGTGTACTTTCCACCGCCATATACTGGGACGAAACTGCTGGAGATTATAGAGCTCACGAGGCATTGGATAGGGATTCCTATGTTACTGATTGGGGATGTTAACAACATAATGAATAAAATTTGCGATAAAACTAATAGGCATTCGTAAAGAAATGACGGAGAGGAGGAGACACCCTTTGCTAAGTATGTATCAGAGGTGGGCCTGATAGATTTGTGGAGACTGAGACATGTGGGAGTGAGGACATACTCGTGCTACTCTTCGACACACGGCTCTATGTCTAGAATAGACCTAGCCCTTGGAAATGGGATGATTGACCAAAAAGTTATACATATTGAATATCTACCTAGGATACTTTCTGATCATTGTCCATTGTTGGTAGAGCTGAGGTCCGGTATATGTGGGGGCGGTGGGCGGAAGGAATGGAAGGTTCACCCAGTTTGGCTGGAAACGGTGGATATTCAGAAAATAGCAGGAGAAGTGGAGGAATTCTTCCAGAATAACGTGGGGAGTACAGCCATAGGAACTGTGTGGGACACAATGAAGGCATATGTTAGGGGTTTGCTGATTCGAGATATTTCCAGAGTTAAAAATCAGAACAGAATGGAGGAAAGAGAGGCATTGGCTGCGCTGAAGAGGGCAGAGGAGGAATTGGTGCTTAACCCCACCGTAGAGGCGCAACAAATCATGAGAGAAGCTCAAAAAGGGGTGGATAAAATATTTCTAGCCAGTGGGGAAAAAAGAGGGAATTTCAAAAAATTGCCTTTTATGAAGAAGGTGAAAAAGTTGGCCACCTGTTGTCTATTATAGCGGCAGCGCAGAGAGAACTGGTATATATATACGGTCTCCTGGATCCAACTGGCACCTTAGTCACTGAAACGCGAGATATCTTGAAGGTGTTTAGGGACTTCTCTGGTGATCTATATCATTCTAAGTTAAGTAATAAGGGAGATGACATAGACCAATCCTTAAGGGGAACCCAGATATCTAAACTTAGTGAGGAGGCTAGGGATAGCTTGGAAGGCCCCCTGACGGCGGAGGAGATGGAGGAGGCTCTGGCTTCAATGGCAAATTATAAAGCCCCAGGAGCAGATGGCCTTCCAACAGAATTTTATAAACATCTTAGAGATATATTATTGCCAAAATTGAAAGATGTGTTTCTGGAGGCCCTGGAGGTGGGAGAATTACCGGAGTCAATGCGGGAGGCTACAGTAGTGGTTTTGCCCAAGGCAGATAAGGACCGGACACAGCCAGATTCGTATAGACCCATATCTCTACTACCGGCTGATATCAAAATCTTAGCTAAAGTACTGTCTAACCGATTAAGCCGTGTAGTTTCTAGTATTATACACTCAGATCAGTCAGGTTTTATGCCGGATAGATCAACGGCCATTAGCTTGAGGCGATAATTTGTTAACATGCAATTGGCCGCTGACAATGATGGGCATAGAGTTGTAGTCTCACTGGACACACGGAAAGCCTTTGATAGTGTGGAGTGGAGCTATCTCTGGCGACTTCTCCAGCTGATGGGATTTGGTCCGGTTTTTGTGGCCTGGGTAAAAAGTTATTGTATACGCGCCCTGTAGCTAGAATAAGAGTAAATGGGGAACGATCAGATAAATTTGATATGACAAGAGGAACCAGGCAGGGCTGCCCTCTCTCCCCCTGTTATTTGCCATGGCTATAGAGCCATTGGCTTCCCTAATGAGACAGTCAGACGTGGTAAAGGGATTTCGGTATGGAATGGTTGAGGAGAAGATAGCGTTGTACGCAGATGATATTTTATTATTCCTACAGGACCCTCAAGCGTCATTACATGGTGCAATAGCTGTCATCAATAGATTTGGCCTGTTATCTGGGTTACAAATTAATTGGGATAAATCTCATATTATGGAAATAGATACCCTGGATGGCTTAGATGTTGAACAGGTGGAACGTACACAACTTAAATTAGTACGAGAGTTTAAATATCTTGGAATTACAATATCACTACCAGTAAAGGAATACCTTCAGTTGAATGTATACTCGATAATTGGGAAATCAAAAGATAAAGCATCTACGTGGAGCAAAATGCGCCTCTCGGTGGTGGGACGCACCAATCTTCTTAAAATGGTGCTGATGCCCAAATTGCTATATGTTTTACATAACTCCCCTGTGTGGATCCCTCGGTCGGTGTTCCAGCGTATTAATTCAATATTTAGGGATCTGGTTTGGGGTGGAGGACAACCCAGGATTAAGCTGGAGACTCTCCAGAGGCCGAAAGAAGAGGGGGGTCTCGCCTTACCAAACCTGTGGATATACTTCTTGGCAGCACAGTCCCAGCATATTAGAGGGTGGGCTCTGAAGGCGGTTAAGGGAACTATCCAGGCGGTTTTGGAAGCTCATCTTAAAAAGAGTCCATTGGTGGTGGGCCTAGAGTCGGGACTTTTTGGGAAGAAAGGCAGGTCATACCCGACATGTGGCTTAGTCCATAAACTGTGGATGAGGGTGAAGAGGATTAGAGGTATATTGGGAATATCTATGTATACTCCTATTAGGGATAACGAAAATTTAGGTGAATTTTATAAGATAGGAGAGCTGAGAGGATGGGTGGTAAGGGGTATACAGTACATCTACCAACTGATGGATAATCAAAACATCAAAACCTTAGAGATGCTGAAAGAGGAATTTAATTTATTAGACGGACACAGTTATCAGTATACACAGGTTAAACATGCGTTTATTAAGCAAAGGAAAATCAAGAACCTGTCTGTTCAAAAGGATATTGTTATTGACTATATTTGTATGGGGGGATGTACAGCAGGCGTCATATCTAGGGTGTATGCTGATCTGCTTCACACCTTTCTATTGAAATATCCTGTTTTGGCGAGGGAGAGGTGGGAAGCAGATGTTGGTACCATTGAAACTGACAGGTGGGAGTCCATTTTGGAATATATTCCTAAGTTGTCTCTAAATGAACCTGCCAGAATGTCCCAGTTACTTCTTGTACATAGAGCATATAGATCACCCGATTTTTTGTTCAGGATAGGGGCACGGGAGAATTCGGAATGCCCGAGATGTGGGTCAGAAAATACTGATATATTACATGTTATGTGGAGTTGCCCAAGGCTTGCAAATTATTGGTCTGAAGTAACAGGCCTAATTGAAGGACGATATCACTGTATAATTCCTAGGGATCCAGTAGTTTGGTTGCTGGGATATGTGGAAGAACATGTGGGGAATGATGTCACAAAACTGGCAATTGCCAGACTCTTATATGCAGCTAGGAAAGTAATAGCTAGATATTGGGTGCGACCGGAGCCTCCCTCTAAACAGGAGTATATAAGGCAGGTGGAGTATGTGGTAGGAATGGAGGAAAAAATTTATTTAAAAAGGAAAAACGCCAAACTCAGTGACAACCTATGGGCACCATGGAAGGTGTGTTAAAGATAATGCTTTTGGAGGAAAGAATTCGATGACTACATTGCATTATAAAATACATTGTAATGATTATAAGATGTTGAAACATATGTTATATAACGATAAGGGTTTATTGTCGTCCGTAAAAGGGGAGGGAGGGTGGGTGAGGGGTTCCTTTTGATAATAAGAAAATGTGAAATTATTGTACTGAAGATGTATTTTATTATGCTATCTTTTAATGAATAAAAATGTATCTGATTTAAAAAAAAAGAAATGTAATATGGGAGGAAGACTGCATATTTATAACCATGGATGTTAATGCACTCTACTCTAATATAGAGCATGATTTGGGTATACAATCAGTTGCATATTATTGATCAAAAATAACTGATATGCCAGAAAAACAAAGGGTGTTTTTGTTGGATGGTCTAAAGTTCATTTTGGAGCATAATGTGTTCACCTTTCAGGAACATCAGTATATACAGCGGCTTGGCACCGCAATGGGGACTAGGGGAGCCCCAAGTTTTGCAAATTTGTTTATGGGGAACTTCGAGTCCACATAGCCTATTTGCCAGCCGCCCTATTGCCATCATATTATATATTATCGCCGCTATAAGACAATCTGATCCTATTTTGGAAGGGTGAAGAGAAGGCGGCATGAGAGTTCATTAGAGCAATGAACATGAATACCTGGGGGATCTCCTTCTCTGCAGAGTTAAACAAAGAAAAAATAATTTTTTTGGACCTAGAAGTTAGCCATCAAAACAATAAAATCATTACAAAAACTTTTTTTTTTTAAAAACTGATACTAACAGCTCTTTGGATTATCGCAGTTCCCATGATCCTAAATGGAAACAAAATATTCCTTTTAGTCAGTTTCGCCGTATCAGAAGAAATAATACCAATGATAAAGACTATATAGAACAATCTAAAATATTGTATAATAGATTTATGGATAAAAAATTCCCTAAAAAACTTGTTATGGGGGCATTTAGATCCAATTTAGAAAAAAATCAGGATGAATGCCTCAGCAGGAAAGGGGTTAAAGAATATCAAAAAACAAATGACAAAGGGGAGGAAAATAGTGGGAAGTGGCGATATAATTTTATTACTGCCTTCAACAGTGACAACATCCAAATAAGAAATATTTTAAACAAATATTGGTATCTGTTGAAGAACGATCCATTTTTAAAAAATAGTATACCAGAGAAGCCCGGGATCATTTTTAAAAGGGGTCATACAGTTAAGAATATTATAGCACCAAGCAACTCAGAAAAACATCGAACGAGGGACAAAAACTAATAAATAAAGAGAAAAAATTCTCTAAAACACATATGGATGTAAAATCAAGGGTGTATAGATGTGATTCTAAGAAATGCTGTAGTTGTAACATCATTGGACATAATAGCAGATCCGTTACATCCTACAGCACTGGAGAGACATATGAAATCACACAGAATTTAACATGTGATAAGGACTATGTCATATATGTGATTACCTGTGCCTGTGGACTACAATATGTGGGCCGCACTACACAACCATTGCGTGCCCGCATGAATGGCCACAGGTACAATGCCAAAAATGGAATATTAGAACACAGTTTATATACACTGTGTTCCAAATTATTATGCAAAAAGTGTTTAGGAGTGATAAGTGTCACGGGTGTGTTGCCACGAAGATCGTCACGAGTACACAGCCTGACTTCTCGCAGCTGACTTGTTGGTGCTTTGTGTTTCTCGGCAGTGAGGGAGTTAATTCTCTCTCTCTGGGCTAGTTGAGGTCCAGCCTCGCCCAGCTGCAATCAATACTTCTGTAGTGAGACTCCTTCATATACCTGCTGGTCTGTTTGGGAGGTGTCGGTGAAAGCATTTCATTCAGACTGACAGAGCGGATCGTGGTGTTTGGAGTTGCTGAGATAAGTGTATTTGGAAGAGTTTTTTCCCTTTCCTCGCTTTATCATTTATCTCCTTTCCCGTTGGTTTTCCCTCTGTTGTAGTTGAGTAGTTGTATGCAAGGTGGTTTTGGTTTTTCCCTTGTACTGTCTCGTTCGTCTAAATACTGTGTTTGGGCATATTATTTCTTGTTCCCTTTGGTTGTGATCGGGGTCCTTCTCAGGACTAGATTACTGAGGTGTAGGGATCTTCAGGAGGTAGGGGTTACGCTGGCGGCCTGGACCTCTGTACCTTTAACAGTACCTCCAGGTTGAGGGATTAGTCAGGGCCCCAGCTTAGGGTCAGCTTAGGCCCCTACCTCCAGTATACAGAGACAGCGTGACAATAAGGTAAGAATTTTTTTGTTTGTGAGTTAAACTCATTGATGGTGATGTGTGTCAGGGCTCTTTATATCACTGTAAGCAATTGCAGACAGCTGTGCTAATTAGTTTGGCAGGTGTGTCCAATGAAAGGCAAGACTACTTAAGAAGGCTGTCCCACATTATTAAGCAGCCTACATTTTCTGCCAAAATGGGAAAGAAAAAGGATGTGTCGGCTGCTGAGAAGCAACAAATTGTGGAGTGTTTAGGTCAAGGCATGACTACAATCAACATTGCCAAGACACTTCATCGTGATCATCGCACAATCAAGAAGTATGTAGCTGATTCACAGTACACACGTGTGCGTGCTGATAAGGGAAAATTGAGGACTCTTTCCTACAGGCAATTACGTCAGGTTAAAAGAGCAGCGGCAAAAAAGCCTTGTCATAGCAGCAGACAAGTTTTTGAAGCTGCTGGTGCCTCCAACGTCCCCCGAACAACAAGATGCAGGGTCCTTCAGAGGTTTGCAGCTGTGCGTAAGCCATCCTGTTGACCTCCTCTATCCACTGTACACAAGCAGAAACGGCTCCAGTGGGCCAAACAATACATGAAGGCTGACTTCAAAACTGTTTTGTTCACCGATGAGTGCTGTGCAACGCTCGATGGTCCAGATGGATGGAGTGGAGGATGGCTGGTTGATGGACACCCCATGCAAACACGGCTACGGCACCAACAAGGAGGAGGTGGAGTAATGTTTTGGGCAGGAATCATGGGGAAAGAGATTGTCGGCCCCTTTAGGATCCCTGAAGGGGTAAAGATGAACTCCATAATGTATGTTGAGTTTCTCAAACAGCACTTCCTGCCATGGTTCAAGAAGAAGAACCGTGCATTCCGCAGCAAGATCATTTTCATGCATGATAATGCCCTGTCTCATGCTGCACATAACACATCTGCATCTCTGGCTGCTATGGGCATAAAAGGGGACAAACTTATGGTGTGGCCCCCATGCTTCCCTGACCTCAACCCCATTGAGAACCTCTGGAGCATCATCAAAAGGAGGGTCTATGATGGCGGGTGGCAGTTCACATCTAAGCAACAGCTCTGGGAGGGTATTCTGTCCTCATGCAAAACAATTGAAGCAGAAACCATCAAAAACCTGACAAATTCAATGGACGAGAGAGTTCAGAAGCTCCTTTCGAACAAAGGGTCCTATGTGCAAATGTAACAACACCTAGAATAAAGTTTTGAGTTGAAAACTGTTTGATTTCAGTTTGTAAAAACCTGCTAATGCTTATAATTTCAAAAATGACCATTTTTTTGTTCTTTATTAAAATGAAAAAGTTGAAAACTCTGCTGTGCATAATAATTTGGAACATGCATTTTGAGTGCAGTTTGAGTGTTTTATTTTTTAAAAAATATACTGTTATCATAGGCAGTTTGTACAAAATTGTACTCTAATAGTTATTTGACTGGAAAATTACAATGACTGCAATTCATATAGGTAATTTGGGAAAATCGGAGAAAATATTATTTGAATAATAATTTGGAACACAGTGTGTGTGTATATATATATATATATATTTTAAAGGGGGAAGAAAGGTGAAGAGAGAGAAGGAGAAAGGAAAGGGGAAGAGAGAGAAGGAGAAAGGAAAGGAAAGAGAAAGAAAAAAGGGGAAAAAAAAAAGAAGAAAGTTTTTTACTGACATATGAATTTTATACATGACATTGGAAAATTTATTTTTTTTTTTTTAAATTGGATTCATTCAGATTATTTTTTAATGTTAATACATGTTTTACTATGTTTGCAAAGCTCTTGATAAAATGGGATTTAAAGAGTTAAGACCTTGGTAAAACACATGCCCAAAAATGATATGCACTAACTTTTTTTATATATATACAGTACAAACCAAAAGTTTGGACACACGTTCTCATTTAAAGATTTTTCTGTATTTTCATGACTATGAAAATTGTAAATTCACACTGAAGGCATCAAAACTATGAATTCACACATGTGGAATTATATACTTGACAAAAAAGTGTGAAACAACTGAAAATATGTCTTATATTCTAGGTTCTTCAAAGTAGCCACCTTTTGCTTTGATGACTGCTTTGCACACTCTTGGCATTCTCTTGATGAGCTTCAAGAGGTAGTTGAAATTTTTAAACTGCGTGGATTTGCTTCAATAAATATTTGCACTTTTGGAAGCTGGTTTCTTCAACTTTTTTTTCAGTAACAAAAAGTGACACTGTTATACATTGGGTGCACTACTTTACTAATATTGTTTACACGCAGCAATTATGGCCACGATTCTAATAGTTCAGACCAGTTATCACTGCCCAATGTAAGTATCGTTTATCATGGGGGACACTGATTGTCTATAGATACAAATGAGGAGCCAATGAATGCCCCCCATTAACAGTATCACAATAGAATGCCCCCATTAACAGTATCAGAGAGAGAGAATGCCCTGTTAACAGTATCATAATACAATATCCCCGTAACAGTGTCATAATAGAATGCCCGTTAACAGCGTCATAATAGAACGCCCGTTAACAGTGTCATAATAGAATGCCCGTTAACAGTATCACAATTGAATGCTCCTATCAACAGTATCAGGCCACGGCCCCACTATCAGTATTCGGTCAATATTTTTTCTCAGGAGTAAATGCAGAATTGGTGACTTGTTTCTAATAAACCTTCTCTCTGATTGTTCCTCACCTGGTTTTGGCTCCCACACCTGAGAAAAAATACTGACCGAATACTGACCAAATACTGATAGTGAGGCCGTGGCCTCAGAGAGAGAATGCCCCATTAACAGTATCATAATAGAATGCCTCCATTAAGAGTATCACAATAGAATGCCCCCGTTAACAGTATCACAATAGAATGCCCCCTTTAACAGTATCACAATAGAATGTCCGTTAACAGTATCAGCCAGAGAATGCTTCCGTTGACCGTATAATATAATGCCCCCGTTAACAATATCACAATAGAATGCCCCCGTTGACAGTATGTATCACAATAGAATGCCCCCGTTAACAATATCACGGTATAAAACCCCCATTAACAATATCACAATACAATATCACAATATAATGCCCCCGTTAAATGTCACAATAGAATGCCCGTTAACAGTATCACAATATAATGCCCCCTTAACAGTATCACAATAGAATGCCCCCGTTAACAGTATCACAATAGAATGCCCCCTTAACAGTATCACAATAGAATGCCCCCGTTAACAGTATCACAATAGAATGCCCCAGTTAACAGTATCACAACAGAATGCCCCCCGTTAACAGTATTTGCCAGAGAATGCCCCGCGGTTAACAGTATCACAATAGAATGCCCCCGTTAACAGTATTTGCCAGAGAATGCCCCGGTTAACAGTACCAGACCTAGAGAACCCAATGAATGTTCTCAGATATTGAATGCCCTTGTAATTGTTGCCAGACATTGAGTGCCCCTGTAAATTGTGTCAGAAAGCAAATAACTACAAAGAAAGGGCTGAAAATGACTTTAATAAAAGTGTCAGATGGGAAATGATATAACTCATTGTAGGGATCTGCTCACTTTCAGGCAGCTGGCAGCGTTCATACAGGTACAAAGTCTCTCGATGCAACAGAAAGATTTATTAAAGAACATAAACTTCCTTAGGACTCCACACAAAAAAAGCCATTCTGGCACAAAGATAAATAGAATATAAACCGTCCATGCGATCCCTGTGCCCTACTAGGTCATTCTGTGTTAGGGGACGGGAGGTCTCATCTCCAGGAGTTTCCTCTCTTGGAGAGTGGTTATAAAGGGCGTCTCTTGTTATCTGGAGGACTTGTCCATTATTACAAAGACAACGCATTGTATGAATAGGCACAGCGTAATGTGGCGCTGCAGGAACATGGAACATACAAAATAGTAAAGAGATTCTCACCAGATGGCGTTAACAACCTATCCAATCTGCACAGGCAAAGAAATCACCATAGATGTCCATAAATTATGTGTAATAAAAGTATTGAACGCATGAAGAAAGAGAGGAACAAAAAGCCCTTGAAAGTCCTGACACTGGTTAAGATCTATTAATAATTAGAAAGCAATCCTGCCACATATTATCTTTCATTATCAGCTGGTTCACCTGTTGGCATATAAAAAGGTGTCTCATTACCAAGGGGCCACACAAAAAAAAACATCTTATGATGGGGAAAACCAGTGAGCTGTCTCAAGACCTTCACACAACCTTATTGTTGCAAAACATACTGATGGCATTGGTTACAAAAGAATTTCTAACTACTAAAGGTTCCAGTGAGCAGTGTTGGGGCTGTGGGTCTGAACAAGGAGTCACTTTGTGATGACACTTCATAAACTGGCTCCTGGCTTTGCAGATGACTTGTCTGCTCTTGCAGACTTCTTGCACTTTTTGCAGGCACTAAGAGGTGATCTCTTTCTTATGGTAATTGGGAAGGAAATTTCTACTTTGCCATAGATATTGGACCTTCAGTTGGGTTACATTTTGGATGCTGATGTTCCTCTTCTTATCCGTGTGATCTTCTCTGCAGTCGGCCACACTCTACTCTGCATTCCACATTGAAATGAAGAGACTTTATGTATCTAAGCTGTCAGCATGCTACAACCTGAAGGTTAGGGGCAACAAAAGCTATTTCCACGTCCCTACATTCTCGCTAAATGCCCTCTGTGCCGAGCCTATTAGCATCTATTTAGCTAAGACTTAATTAGCTAATTAGGTTTAAGTAATACAAAGTAAGTTGATTAATTCAGCTTTAATTAAGCCGTCGCCACGCCGACATGGCTTCCATTACAAAGTTTTAAAGCACCAGTGAACTTCAGAGGACAATGGCTGTAGCGCAAAAAAAAGCTTCTGACGATATTGAAACATCTGAGAGGAGAAGTATAGGATGAAGATCAAGGTCAGGACGCCACACACGGCCACCTGCGCACTCATTACTGGGTACCTGCGCACTCATTACTGGGTACCTGCGCACTCATTACTGGGTACCTGCAACATGTTTGTCATCCTTTTAGCGGGTGGGGGGTGTAGGAAAAATTGCAAAAAAAAATTAGCAAAACTTGGGAGCATTTGCAGGAAGAAAACGTGAATCGTCAGTCATATGTTAACAAGCGAAATTCCACTGTGGGTGCAGATACAAGCCTAGTGCTGCTAGTATTGGCTTATTGGCTAAAGGATGAGTGAAAACTACACTTAATGAAGCACTCCTCCTCCACTCACACCTCCCCTCCTTCTCGTCCTCCAACTCCTCCACCTCTCATCTAAGTTTTTATCTTCTTAATCATATTATACAGCGCTGTGTATTTACAGTTGCTCATTTTCCCTTTCTACCCTAATTCTTCTCTTTTCTCGGCTCTATGTAGAAACAGGAAGTCTCTTGTCCCTGCATATATCATTCCCCTCTTCACCTCCGGACCGAGCTGCTCCCTCCTCCTCCCCCTGCCAGGGACTTTTGTAGTGACTCATGTAGCGAAAATTGACCTTCTGTTACTACATAGAGCTTACAAGGATTCAGCTCATCAGTTTTTAATCACATGATGTCATAGACCTAATGGAAAAGAGAATTAACTGAGTAGAAAGGCAAAATGAGCAATAGTAAGTGCACAGTGATATATAATGAAGTGAAAGAGATAACAGTAATGTCCTTGGTGGTCTAGGATAGTGAACACACAAATGATAAGATTCCTGGTGGCTTGGGGAAATGCAGAGGGGTTACCCAAGATCCCTTGAGATCTTGGGTAATGAA
This sequence comes from Phyllobates terribilis, assembly GCF_046119375.1. NCBI lineage: Eukaryota > Metazoa > Chordata > Amphibia > Anura > Dendrobatidae > Phyllobates > Phyllobates terribilis. The sequence goes on along the minus strand of NW_027362763.1, from coordinate 676,717,252 downwards.
AGGATTATTGTTAACACCATCAGTGGTCTTACGTGGAGAAGGAGATTATGGTCATCTATTGAAGAAACAAATGACAATATACTTGGTGGTCTGAGGAAATGAAGGGGCAAATAGCAATATCAATTGTTGACTTGAATAGTGGAAAAGTCATAGTATATATTCTTGGTGATATAACTGTGTAAAGGAGATAATGATTGTCCCTGGTGGTCTAGAGTAGTAGTGACGAGGAAATGAAAGATTAGAAGTGATGAGAATACAGGTCTTGATTAGTGAAATGGCTATTTTTCATATCCTTGGAAGTCTGATGTGGTCAGAGAGATAATGGTAATGTCATTTATTTTCTAGTGTAGTAAAAAAACAAATAATAAAATCCCCTAAGTAAATAAAGATGTAATAATAATGACACTAATGTTTTTTGGTAATGATGAAATTTCAATCCTTATATCGCAGTAGATGAGATGATATTGTCCCTGGTAGTCTAGGGGCATGAATAAATTAATGGTAACATCCCTGGTCATTTTAGAAAAAGAAGGAATAATGATAACACAGGTGGTCTTGAGTAATGGAAGGTTCATTGTTTATTTCACTGGCGATGGGTAGATAGTTAGGGTTAGATGATAATAGTCCTGGTGGTCTAGGGACGCGAAGAAATGAATGCAATTAATGAAAACAACTCTGGGAAATGAGGAAGAAATTGGTGGTGAGGAAATAAAACACAAAATATATTAGAAAATGACAGAACATATTGTAAATTATTATTTGTTATACTGTAATGACGCTGTGAGAGTGTTACCAAGAGCATTGAATTCCTGAGCAGTTACTGCTGGATTAATATCACAACCACAGGACATTGTACTGACTGTGACATCAAGTGATTCTGGAGCACATTCCCTTTAGAGACAGAGAATGAGGTGAATCCGCTCTGATTAGCAGAAAGCTTTACTACAACGATACATAATAACTTTAACCAGATTCCAGTAATCCCGGGGCGGCGGGGGCTGACGCTCCCATCGACTGCTGACGAGTGGCGTTTTTGCCTGCGGATTTCCCATGCGTTTTTTCATATGCATTGTATAGGCAAAAATGCATGCGGAAATGCACAAACAATAGTCGTGCTGCGTTTTTTTCCGCACATGAAATTGGCTCAGGAAACTTCCTGATCATGTGCACAGAACTTTCAAAATGTCATCGGAAGTCATGGGATAAGGTATGCAATGCGTTTCTGGCCCATTTCCGCGTGGAAAAAAACGCATCAAAACCGCACCGTGTGCACATACCGTGAAGATGCAAAGGATTGTAATTGAGAAGGTGGAGCGGCAGAAGACCACTCCATTTACATATCCAGTAAATGTTTTTTTTTATTTAAAACGAAGTAAAGTAAAATCTACACTACAGGTATAATTTTTATATGGGTTAAGTCCCCTATATGAATGTATAAATCGTGTAATTTAAGTTTTTTGGTTGGACAGATTTCCTATAATTACCAATAAACACTCTTGAGATTAGTGTAACGCTCACAACAAACATTAATACTAGCAATGACATACATTTTTATAAACTCAAATAATTAATAAAATCAGTCCCTGATACTAGAACAACCAGTCCTGAGGGACTATCATAGCCTTTGTAAAAAGCAGAGGGAGAAAATGCAACTGCTATTTTGGGGCGAATCTGGATTGTGAGAGAACGTCACATCTGACACCGCAGCCATAGAGATAGGGAGACAAAGTTATAAATCACTGAAGAAACTGAACAGACAGTGTGTGCGACAGCACAGCAAAGATCAAGATTATGGGATGAGGAAAAGAGAATAGTGTCATGGGATGAGGAAAAGAGAATAGTGTCAAGCATGCTTTTTCAGTGCAATTTGAGGCTTTAGAGTGACTTTGATTAACAGCAAATCAATTCTTAGCAAATCAATTTTCCTAGCAGAATTAGGCGTAGCTGGCAAATTCGAATCCTTAAGATGAGATCATGAGTAATAATTCAATCAGAACCAAGATCAGAATTTGCTTTAATTTCCTTCAGTTGCTTATATGGTGACAAAATATTCCATCAATATTCATTCCCAGTGCCTCAGAGTTGGTTCCCAATAGAGCTCTTAACTGCATGTAATAATACCAGCATACAGTCATGGCCAAAAGTTTTGAGAATGACACCAAAATTATATTTTCACATGATCTGCTGGCCTCTGGTTTTTATTAGTGTTTGTCTGATGTTTATATCACATACAGAAATATAATTGCAATCATATTATGAGTACCAATAGGTTATATTGACAGTTAGAATGAGTTAATGCAGCAAGTCAATATTTGCAGTGTTGACCCTTCTTCTTCAAGACCTCTGTAATTCTCCCTGGCATGCTCTCAATCAACTTTTGGACCAAATCCTGACTGATAGCAGTCCATTGTTGCATAATCAATGCTTGCATTTTGCCAGAATTTGTTGGTTTTTGTTTGTCCACCCGTCTCTTGATGATTGACCACAAGTTCTCAATGGGATTAAGATCTGGGGAGTTTCCAGGCCATGGACCCAAAATCTCTATGTTTTGTTCCATGAGCCATTTAGTTATCACCTTTGCTTTATGGCAAGGTGCTCCATCATGCTGGAAAAGGCATTGTTGGGCGCCAAACTGCTCTTGGACGGTTGAGAGAAGTTGCTCTTGGAGGACATTCTGGTACCATTCTTTATTCATGGCTGTGTTTTTAGGCAAGACTGTGAGTGAGCCGATTCCCTTGGCTGAGAAGCAACCCCACACATGAATGGTTTCAGGATGCTTTACAGTTGGCATGAGACAAGACTGGTGGTAGCGCTCACCTCTTCTTCTCCGAATAAGCTGTTTTCCAGATGTCCCAAACAATCGAAAAGGGGATTCATCAGAGAAAATGACTTTGCCCCAGTCCTCAGCAGTCCACTCCCTGTACCTTTTGCAGAATATCAGTCGGTCCCTGATGTTTTTTTCTGGAGAGAAGTGGCTTCTTTGCTGCCCTCCTTGAAACCAGCCCTTGCTCAAAGAGTCTCCGCCTCACAGTGCGTGCAGATGCACTCACACCAGCCTGCTGCCATTCCTGAGCAAGCTCGGCACTGCTGGAAGTCCGATCCCGCAGCTGAAACAGTTTTAAGATACGGTCCTGGCGCTTGCTGGTCTTTCTTGGGCGCCCTGGAGCCTTTTTGACAACAATGGAAGCTCTCTCCTTGAAGTTCTTGATGATGCGATAGATTGTTGACTGAGGTGCAATCTTTGTAGCTGCGATACTCTTCCCTGTTAGGCCATTTTTGTGCAGTGCAATGATGGCTGCACATGTTTCTTTAGAGATAACCATGGTTAACTGAAGAGAAACAATGATACCAAGAACCAGTCTCCTTTTAAAGTGTGCAGTGATGTCATTCTTACTTAATCATGACTGATTGATCGCCAGCCCTGTCCTCATCAACACCCACACCTGTGTTAATGGATCAACCACTAAAACGATGTTAGCTGCTCCTTTTAAGGCAGGACTGCAATGATGTTGAAATGTGTTTTGGGGGTTAAAGTTCATTTTCTGGGCAAATATTGACTTTGCAAGTACAGTAATTGCTGCTAAGCTGATCACTCTTTGACATTCAGGAGTATATGCAAATTGCCATTACCAAAAATGAAGCAGTAAACTTTGGAAAAATTACTATTTGTCTCATTATCAATACTTTTGGCCATGACTGTACTATATAAAGCTATATAATTAAAGAGCCACTAAATGTTTGCTTTAATTGTAAGCAAATTGGTTGGGGGCCGGGTCCTGAGACCCCCACCTATCTCAAAAAAAAAAAAAAGATGTTCACAGCTCCTGCTGAGTGTGCCCACAGAGCAGTGTACAGTCAATAGAAACCATATGCACTGCTCAAAAAAATAAAGGGAACACTCAAATAACACATCCTAGATCTGAATGAATTAAATATTCTCATTGAATACTTTGTTCTGTACAAAGTTGAATGTGCTGACAACAAAATCACACAACAATCATCAATGGAAATCAAATTTATTAACCAATTGCGGCCTGGATTTGGAGTCACCCCCAAAATTAAAGTGGAAATACACACTACAGGTTGATCCAACTTTGATGTAATGTCCTTAAAACAAGTCAAAATGAGGCTCAGTATTGTGTGTGGCCTCCACGTGCCTGAATGACCTCCCTACAACGCCTGGGCATGCTCCTGATGAGGTTGCGGGAGGTTGCGGATGGTCTCCTGTGGGATCTCCTCACAGACCTGGACAAAAGCATCCACCAACTCCTGGACAGTCTGTGGTGCAACGTTACGTTGGTGGATGAAGCGAGACATGATGTCCCAGATGTGCTCAATTGGATTCAGGTCTGGGGAACGGGCGGGCCAGTCCATAGCTTCAATGCCTTCATCTTGCAGGAACTGCTGACACACTCCAGCCACATGAGGTCTGGCATTGTCCTGCATTAGGAGGAACCCAGGGCCAACCGCACCAGCATATGGTCTCACAAGGGGTCTGAGGATCACATCTCGGTACCTAATGGCAGTCAGGCTACCTCTGGCGAGCACATGGAGGGCTGTGCGACCCTCAAGAATTCCCACTCCAGACCATTACTGACCCACTGCCAAACCGGTCATGATAAAGGATGTTGCAGGCACCTTTATTTTTTTGAGCAGTGTATATGCATCTATATGCATGTAAGTATATATATAAAATGCAAATGCCCAGATCATTTCACAAAGATTATTGTATACCCCTTTATCCAATTGATTAATAGCAGCAGGTGTATATGTGCATACAATAGTTCTATGTGCCAGCATAAAGTGCAAGTGCCAAAATCTGGGGGAGGCAACTCATCTTGCAATGGCATGCATGAGATTTTTTGGTATATATTTTTTCCAATCATGTAATTCATGGAAAAAAAAATTTGTCTTTGAAGAATAATGTTTTGTGATAAATTATTTTTTGAATAAGTAACAGAGTGATTATGTTGCTCCATATAATGGTAAAAAATGAAAAAAGCCTTATCTATGAAGGGCAACTATGTCCCTGCATATAGAGAGTAGTCGATTATGGAAGGTCCAATAAATCACTTGGGTTGGGGAAGAGGGAGGGATCTGAAGACGATTCTGCCTCTAACCTTTGACCTTCCATGGATGCACCTAGGGATAGTTAATTCCATGGAATAGTGATGTGGATATTATATATAAAAATTATTTCTCAGAACATTTCTAAATATGGAATAGCGGAACTGGTTTGCTAATATTGAATCTATCTACAATATAGAAATACAAATGATCCTTCTAATTAGGATGCTGTCTATAATGTCGATTAGATGGAAAGCAAGCGCAATAGTGTGAATAAATGCTTTGAAAATTATGTTTATAATGGAATACTGATAATGCGCATGATCGATGACGATACAGCTGGAGGCGGTTTTCTTGTCTTGGGAGCAACCACTTCAAAGATGGCGTCTGAGGCACTGCGGATGAGGAGCGCATGCCCGGTGACGTCAGAGTATGGGCGGACTGATCTCACTCTGGTCAGCTGACAGAAGTGTGTGTCTCACTACGAGGGACCTGCGCAGTTGTATCTAGAGGACGCTGAGAGTAGCGTGGCATAAACATTTTATATACCATGCATGATTATTGTTAGGTGAGTCGTATCCACACATCAAGATTTGCACCTGTGATTATTTATTGACAATTAAGGTACTAAGCACTTTACATAGATTATAAATTATGATAATGGAAATGATTTTCAGGTATATTATTGTATCACTGTTTGTACACTATGTGATATTTTTATGCATGTATTATTTATTGATTCACTATGAATGTATAATATGTATTGATGGATTGTAATTATGAAATTTCACCTTCGGACCTATATATACTTCACTACTTGCACTTTTACTCTGCTTGAAAAAGGTTCTATGAACCGAAACGTTTTTTCTAATAGATTGATAGTTTTGTCCTTAACAGAATATAACTCATAGAATTAACCCCTTTACGACATAGGGCGAATTAATACGTCCTATGTCATCACCCACGGTTCAGTGAGGGCTCCGGCAGTGAGCCCACACTGAACGGAGCACATGTCAGCTGATTATTACAGCTGACATGTGCCCGCAACAGCCGCGGGTGGAATCGCGATCCACCCGTGGCTGTTAACATGTTAAATGCCGCTGTCAATCTCCAACAGCGGCATTTAACGCGCGCTTCCTGGAAGCGCGTCCTAAGCCCCGCCCATCGGTGACCCCGTCACGTGATCGCGGGTCACCGATGGGCGTGCATGACAACCCAGGGTCTGCAGCAGACGCCTGTTGTTGTCATGAGCTGGTCGCTATGAGCGCCACCTAGTGGTCGGCGCTCATAGCACAGGACCATTTCTGCTGCATGCAGGGGATCTGCTCGTCCCCTGTATGTAGCAGAGCCGATCAAACAAGTGCTGCATCTAGTCTCCTATGGAGACTATAGAAGCATGCAAAAAGTGAAAAAAAATGTTTTAAAAAATATTTAAAAAATTAAAAAAAATAAAAGTTTAAATCACCCCCCTTTCGCCCCATTCAAAATAAAATAATAATAAAAAAAAAACCACATATTTGGTATCGCCGCGTTCAGAATCGCCCGATCTATCAATATAAAAAAAGAATCCGATTGGTAAACGGCGTAGCGAGAAAAAAATTCTAAACGCCAGAATTACGTTTTTTGGTTGCCGCAAAATTGCAATAAAATGCAATAACGGGCGATCAAAACATCAGATCTACCCCAAAATAGCATCAATAAAACTTGAGCTCAGTGCGCAAAAAAAAAGCCCTCACCTGGCCCCATATCCCAAAAAATGGAGACGCTACGGGTCTCTGAAAATGGCACCTTTTTTTTTTTTTTTTTTTTTTTTTTTTAACCAAATTTGGAATTTTTTTTTCACGACTTAAATAAAAAAGAACCTATACATGTTAGGTGTCTACGAACTCGTAATGACCTGGAGAATAATAATGGCAGGTCAGTTTTAGCATTCAGTGAACGTGGTAGAAAAAAAAAAAAACCATCTGTGGTATTGCACTTTTTTTGCAATTTCACCGCGCTTGGAATTTTTTTCCCGTTTTCCCGTATATGATATGGTAAAACTAGTAATGGCGTTGAAAAGTACAACTCGTCCCGCAAAAAATAAGCCCTCACACGACCATATTGACCAAAACATAAAAACGCTATGGCTCTGGGAACAAGGGTAGCAAAAAACGAAAACTCAAAAACAGAAAATGGCCCGGGGGTGAAAGGGTTAAACTAAAATGTTAATTATACTATGTGATGAACTGCATAATTTTTTTTTTTACAAAAAATTGGTATTACAGGTGTATTCCCACAAGTTAAAGTTGTCCCAATATTTGTCACGGAAAATCCACCTGCTTGGATAACTGATAGCATTTAAATGTGGGAATACCATGAAATAAATGCATTCAAACATAGCAGCACTAAAAAAATATAGCTCATCCTGTGGGGAAAAGAAAAAAAAGGGCACTTCTTATATGGCGAAGGCAATTCGTTTTGGTTCTCTAACTGGGGGGGTGGGGGGAAACAATGAAAAAACTTGTCCCAAATATTTTTTGTTTAAAAATTCAGTTTAATAAACATCATAGTTGGGGAAGAAACACCAGCGTCAAGATGTAAAAACCTCATTTAATTACTGATGTGCGACAAAAAATAAAATTACTGGATTGTAATGTTCCTTCAAGAGGTTGATCATATTTTTGTAGTATTTTATTTCAGGTTTTTCTCCTCCATATTCTCCATTCTAATAATATATACTCTTCTAAAAACCACAATATTTGATAAACCAAAATCTATTAAAATTAATTTATTCCAGATTAGGGAGTGTTTTTTTTATTACTTTTATAGGCAGGGGTTAGACGAGTTCTGCCTTACGAAGCACACATTAAGTAAAAATTTATTTTGTCACCCACTTTGCAATAAGTAAGTGAATTATTTGCATTGTTTTCTTGCTACGCATGTAGGATTTTCCAGTTTGATGTCGCATGAACCTATTTTTATTAAAATTAACAGACTTGCGCATTTTTTTTTAAAAAAGTTTTAAAATTTTATGGCAAAGCCCCCACTGCCATCATCCTCCATTACATATTGCTGCGATATGCAGCCATCTCCCTCATACTGTATACAGCGTATACTGGCTGCTCTTTTCCTAGTTTCTGTCAGTTATTTTCCCTCAGACGTGCTCCACGTCCTCCATTATCTGTATGTTTACAGACTCCTGTCAGGAAGTGTGTAATATATTCAGGCCTCTTAGATTTAGCATTAATGTTCCCTCATTTCTGCTCATCACACACTTTCCTCAGAGAAGGGCTGCACGTCCTCCATTACTGGGATATCTGTAGTTTCCTGCCAGTTTGTACATTATATGGCCGTTACTATTTTCCCTCAGCGATGCCTCCATTACATATATCACTGGTTTCCTGACATATTTAGTATGCGCTGTCCTGTCTGCTCTGTCATATCATTAATTGTGAACTCTGTTTCTGATTGTTCTTTTAGGTCTAGCAATTTATTCCCTCTCTACTTCAAATCACATTTCTCCCTCAGACAGAGAAAAACCCAGGTCCACCCTTTACACAACATCTCTCAAAATGGCTACAAGAGGCTAGAGCTCCTCCTGCTGCGCCCGCCCAACTGTAGCCACGCCCCCCGCTAGGATTGGACGGCTTCAACAAAATGGAGACCAGAGCCCTTCATAGAGGACAGCATGTTTAACATGTATTTTACCCTCTCCCATAAGAAGTTATAGGAGCAGGTGCGACCTCTTGTAAGAGAGTAGCTCGGTCTCATATGAGGCAGGCAATTACAAGAATCACAATAAAATGGAGAATAATGTATGACTGGAAATGTACAGAGTGTAGATAGATGGATAGATAGATCTATATATATAATTTATACACACTTTGTGCATTTTCAGTCATACATTATCCTCCATTTTATTGTTGTAGTTGCCTCATATTCCAAACTGCTCTTTTACAAGTAGTAATATATATATATATATATATATATATATATATATATATATATACATATATACACACAGTAAAATAAATATGTATATAAATTATACACACTTTGTACATTTCCAGTCATATGCCAAGCTGCCCTCTTTACAAGTGGCAATATATAAAAACACCTCATAAATGTACAAGGGGCACTAATATATGTGTGTGTGTGTGTGTGTATATATATATATATATATATATATATATATATATATATATAAGCATACATACACTCACATATATATATATATACATACACATATATACACACACATATATACTTTATATACACACAAATGTATATATACTGTATACACACACATATATATATATATATACACACATATATACATACACACACATATATACATACACACACATATATATATACATACACACATATATATGCACACACATATATATACACACACACATATATATATATACACACACATATACAGTACAGACCAAAAGTTTGAACACACCTCATTTAAAGATTTTTCTGTATTTTCATAACTATGAAAATTGTACATTCACACTGAAGGCATCAAAACTATGAATTAACACATGTGGAATTATATACTTAACAAAAAAGTGTGAAACAACTGAAAATATGTCTTATATTCTAGGTTCTGCAAAGTAGCCACCTTTTGCTTTGATGACTGCTTTGCACACTCTTGGCATTCTCTTGATGAGCTTCAAGAGGTAGTCACCGGAAATGGTTTTCACTTCACAGGTGTGCCCTGTCAGGTTTAATAAATGGGTTTCTTGCCTTATAAATGAGGTTGGAACCATCAGTTGTGTTGTGCAAAAGTCAGGTGGATACACAGCTGATAGTCCTACTGAATAGACTGTTAGCTGCTTTTTTCTTGCCATAATACAAATTCTAAGTAAAGAAAAACGAGTGGTCATCATTACTTTAAGAAATAAAGGTCAGTCAGTCCGAAAAATTGGGCAAACTTTGAAAGTGTCCCCAAGTGCAGTTGCATAAACCATCAAGCGCTACAAAGAAACTGGCTCATATGAGGACCGCCCCAGGAAAGGAAGACCAAGAGTCACCTCTGCTTCTGAGGATAAGTTTATCCGAGTCAACAGCCTCAGAAATCGCAGGTTAACAGCAGCTCAGATTAGAGACCAGGTCAATGCCACACAGAGTTCTAGCAGCAGACACATCTCTACAACTGTTAAGAGGAGACTTTGTGCAGCAGGCCTTCATGGTAAAATAGCTGCTGTGAAACCACTGCTAAGGTCAGGCAACAAGCAGAAGAGACTTGTTTGGGCTAAAGAACACAAGGAATGGACATTAGACCAGTGGAAATCTGTGCTTTGGTCTGATGAGTCCAAATTTGAGGTCTTTGGTTCCAACCACCGTGTCTTTGTGCGACGCAGAAAAGGTGAACGGATGGACTCTACATGCCTGGCTCCCACCGTGAAGCATGGAGAAGGAGGTGTGATGGTGTGGGGGTGCTTTGCTGGTGATACTGTTGGGGATTTATTCAAAATTGAAGGCATACTGAACCAGCATGGCTACCACAGCATCTTGCAGCGGCATGCTATTCCATCTGGTTTGCATTTAGTTGGACTATCATTTATTTTTCAACAGGACAATGACCCCAAACACACCTCCAGGCTGTGTAAGGGCTATTTGACCAAGAGGGAGAGTGATGGGGTGCTACGCCAGATGACCTGGCCTCCATAGTCACCAGACCTGAACCCAATCGAGATGGTTTGGGGTGAGCTGGACTGCAGAGTGAAGGCAAAAGGGCCAACAAGTGCTAAGCATCTCTGGGAACTCCTTCAAGATTGTTGGAAGATCATTTTCGGTGACTACCTCTTGAAGCTCATCAAGAGAATGCCAAGAGTGTGCAAAGCAGTCATCAAAGCAAAAGGTGGCTACTTTGAAGAACCTAGAATATAAGACATATTTTCAGTTGTTTCACACTTTCTTGTTAAGTATATGATTCCACGTGTTAATTCATAGTTTTGATGCCTTCAGTGTAAGGCTGTGTGCCCACGATGCGTTTTTTAAGCGTTTCCGCAGCGGGAAAAATGCTGCAGAAACGCTTAAAAAACGCATGGTAGAAGGTCTGCCATGTTCCCCAATCATAATCCGCATGTGCTGTGCACGTGCTGCGGAAATTTCCGCTGCGTATTATCATTGCGGAAAAAAACTCAGCACTACCAATTATTTTGCGTAAGTGCTGCGTTTTCGCCGCCATTGACTTGCATTAGAACGTGCCAATTCCGCAAGACTGCATCTGTACTTGCGTAATTGGTGCGTTCTAATGTGCGGATGGTACCCGGGTGTGGAGGACAGGAGGCTCTCCTCCAGACCCAGGTACCATTAAAAGCTGTAAAAAAAAGAATAAAATATAAAATAAAGATTATATTCACCTTCCGACGGCCCCCGGACTCCTTCCCTGTGCGTGCCTACAGCTCGCGCAGGACTGTAGGACCTGCGCTGACGTCATAGTCATGTGACGGCAGGTCTTTCAGTACAGCGTACTGTGATCTGCCGGCAGCCAGCACAGGAGCGCAGCAAGACTGCGGGGGCCATCGGAAGGTAAGTATAGGTTTATTTTTTATTTTTTGACATTCTCTCAGGTCACACTATATAAATCCATGCCGGTTGCATGGATTTATATAGTGTGACCGAGTTGTCAAGCACTTTCCAAGTGATGCTAAAATCACTTGGAAAGCGCTTGTCAACCCGCATGCGGAAATGCAATGAAGAACGCTTCACATTCGCATGTCCCTGGCAGGAAAACGCATGTACCATCCGCATGTCCAATCCGCATGCGTTTTTTTCTGCCAGGGAGATGTAGAAAAGCTCAGAAAAAAATCCTGAGCATTTCTGCATCTTGGGCACATAGCCTTAATGTACAATTTTCAAAGTCATGAAATTACAGAAAAATCTTTAAATGAGAAGGTGTGTCCAAACTTTTGGTCTGTACTGTATATACGCAAAAACAAGTAAGTGCAAAAACACAGCAAAAAATGCAGGTATCAGGTTTTGCTACATTCTTGGTGCAGAAAACTCCTCAGGAATTTACATGATGTATTTTTTTGCGGCACTAAACTTTATCAGCATGCACAAGAGACAAATGTACCTGAAAAAAATAGTGCAAACCTGTGTTTTTGTAAGCAGCTTCTTTACAGCCAAGAGAGCAGGTTTTGCCTGCAGAAAAAAAAACGCAGCAAAAACACAACATGTGAACATAGCCATAGAGAGTTTTGCAAGCGTTTTTACCTTGAAAAGCATTAGCTTTTTATCTCTCCATGGATTTCATAGAAACATCAGAAATCACCAATAAAATAAACTGAAAACACCCAAGAAAGCTGAAAAGTGATGTGGTTTTAGGCAAAAAAAAAAAAAAATTACCTTTTTTTTATGACGGCCTTCTGAATTCGGCCTAAGGCTAAGTGCACACAGACATTTTCAGTCTATGTTCTCTCAGGACTGAAAACTGATCGCACATGGACCGATGTCAATGTGATTGTTTTTCTACGCGAACCAATGGTCTAAGTGGGAAAAAAATTACTGTGTATGATCATCTCTTCGGCTTTTTATATTGCCACATTCGTAAAAGTAATTTTACCTCTGTAGAAAACACAAGAGCAAAGTAAAAACAGAATAAAAACTCAAGATTTGATGTTTCTCAGTTGCCATACTTATTCCAAATTTTAAAAAAATGACCAAAATATCAACTATTTTCCAAAATGATACAACCTGCCACGTGAAAAGAAAGCTCTCAAACAACTCCATTGACTGAAAAATGTTACTGGTCTTCGAAAATGACACCAAGTTGTTGTGTTTTGCTGTTATTTATTTTTAGTTTATAGATTTTTGTAATTTTTCACAAATGAAATAAATTTGCTATTGCCATAATAGTCATTTTAACGCTCAATGAACACTGTAAAAACAAAGAAGGGTGGGAAAAAAACAAATGCGTAAAAACAGAAAATCGCCAAAGACGGAATTAGCAGTGGACAGCCCCTTTAACATAAATGGAAAAATAATATACAGATGCCTCTCACTAAATTAGAATATCATCAAAAAGTTAATTTATTTCACTTCTTCAATACAAAAAGTGAAACTCCTATATTATATAGAGTCATTGCACACAGAGTGATCTATTCCAAGTGTTTATTTCTGTTGATGTCGATGATTATGGCTTACAGCCAATGAAAACACAAAAGTCATTATCTCAGTAAATTAGAATACTTTATATCAACTGCTAGAAAACTGATTTTAAAATCCGAAATGTTGTTCTACTCAAATGTATGTTCAGTAAAAGCCCTCAATACTTCAGGGCTCCTTGTTGTTAAATATTAATTATGGATATTCATTTTATTCTTAATTCTGAGTTCTGTACCATACATAAGATTGCATCAGCCATCGTTTCTAGATGACATGCGCTATTTGTGTGTGTATTTTTATTTCATTACCATATGCGGAATAACAGGTGCAATAAAGGCCCATGTTAGAGACAGGGGGGCTTCTTACCATTCCACAGGACACAGGACGAGGTCTGTGTGTAAACCAGCTGCTGATGTAGGCCCAAGGGACACATGGTGTCATCCTGACACACGTGCTGGACACAGACAGACGCAATCTACCATTCAGGATCCCAGGGAAAGATGGGTGAATCTCAACAATTAAGCTAATTATGGACATATGGACAATCACTTTGTAACTAATTATTGTATGTACCTTCTGAAATCATTCTTTTTAATGGACAACCCGAGAATAAATATATACATTTTTTTATAAGGATATCTTGATATTGAAACTTTGAGAAGTCCTCGATAGAGAAAAAATACAGAAAGAAGTATTTTTTTACACTTGTGCATCAATTACTGCATCAATGCGGCAAAGTGGCATGGAGGCGATCAGCCTATGGCACTGCTGAGATGTTATGGAAGCCCAGGTGGCTTTGATAGCCGCCTTCAGCTCGTCTACATTGTGGGGTCTGGGGTCTCTCATCTTCCTCTTGACAATACCCCATAGATTCTCTATAATAGATTCTCTATGGGGTTAAGGTCAGGCGAGTTTGCTGCCAATCAAGCACAGTGATACTGTTGTGTGTAAACCAGGTATTGGTACTTTTGGCAGTGTGGACAGGGGCCAAGTCCTGCTGGAGAATGACATTTCCATCTCCAAAAAGCTTGTCGGCAGAGGGAAGCATGAAGTGCTCTAAAATGTCCTGGTAGACGGCTACGCTGACTTTGGTCTTGATAAAACACAGTGGACCTACACCAGCAGATGACATGGCTCCCCAAACCATCACTGATTGTGGAGACTTCACACTAGACCTCCAACAGCTTGGATTGTGGCCTCTCCACTCTTCCTCCAGACTCTGGGACCTTGCAGAGTGATTGCCTTCTGGACATCTGTCAAGTCAGCAGTCTTCCCCATGATTGTGGAGCCTACTGAAACAGACTGAGGGACCTTTTTAAATGCCTAGTAAGCCTTTGCAAGTGTTTTTTGTTAATTATTTTAATTTACTGAGATAATGACTTTTGTGTCTTCATTGGCTGTAAGCCATAATCATCAACATTAACAGAAATAAACACTTGAAATAGATCACTCTGTGTGTAATGACTCTATATAATATAGGAGTTTCACTTTTTGTATTGAAGAACTGAAATAAATTAACTTTTTTGATGATATTCTAATTTAATGAGATGCACCTGTAGAATCAATCATTTCACATAATTTCTCAGCACTCTGGAAAATGTATTAGTTTTACACGTCTTCTTTTTTTTTTTTTAAATGAAGAGATGAACAATTTTTCACTGACCGTATCTGCATGTGAACAAAATCTCAGTATCCACTAGTTTCTTCCGGAAATCAGATGAGGCTCACCCATTCAAGTTTTTGAAAATGAAGAAACTTTTCTGGTGTGAGAAACACAACCACTTTTGATGAATTTGACAGGCGAGCGTAACTACTTCCCATCCCGCCCGGTCCCTACCGAGCTTCGCCAATTTTGGCAGAGCTTCCGAAAACTGGTAGAAAACGCCATTTTACAACTTTTCAAAGGATTTTACAGTCATTGTACAGGATGAGGAGGTGAGCTGTGATATCACCTATTGTGAATGGTGGGTCCCCTGTGTTATCTACTGTATATAGAGGTGTTATCAGTCATTATACCGGAGGAGGAGGTGAGCTGTGATATCACCTATTGTGAATGGTGGGTCCCCTGTGTTATCTACTGTATATAGAGGTGTTATCAGTCATTATACCGGAGGAGGAGGTGAGCTGTGATATCACCTATTGTGAATGGTGTATCCTGTGTTATCTACTGTATATAGAGGTGTTATCAGTCATTGTACAGGATGAGGAAGTGAGCTGTGACATCAACTATTGTAAATGGTGTATCCTGTGTTATCTACTGTATATAGAGGTGTTATCAGTCATTGTACAGGAGGAGGAGGTGGTGAGCTGTGACATCACCTAATGTGAATGGTGGATCCTGTGTTACCTACTGTATATAGAGGTGTAATCAGTCATTGTACAGGAGGAGGAGGTGAGCTGTGACATCACCTATTGTGAATGGTGGATCATGTGTTATCTACTGTATATAGAGGTGTTATCAGTCATTGTACAGGAGGAAGAGGAGGTGAGCTGTGATCTCACCTATTGTGAATGGTGGATCCTTTGTAATCTACTGTATATAGAGGTGTTATCATTCATTGTACAGGAGGAGGAGGTGAGCTGTGATATCACCTATTGTGGATGGTGGATCCTTTGTTATCTACTGTATATAGAGGTGTTATCAGTCATTGTACAGGAGGAGGAGGAGGTGAGCTGTGATATCACCTATTGTGAATGGTGGATCCTGTGTTATCTACTGTATATAGAGGTGTTATCAGTCATTGTACAGGAGGAGGAGGTGAGTTGTAATATCACCTATTGTGAATGGTGGATCCTGTGTTACCTACTGTATATAGAGGTGTTATCAGTCATTATACAGGGGGAGGAGGTGAGCTGTGATACCACCTATTGTGAATGGTGGGTCCCCTGTGTTATCTACCGTATATAGAGGTGTTATCAGTCATTGTACAGGAGGAGGAGGTGAGCTGTGATATCACTTATTGTGAATGGTGGAAGCTGTGTTATCTACTGTATATAGAGGTGTTATCAGTCATTGTACAGGAGGAGGAGGAGGTGAAATGTGATATCACCTATTGTGAATGGTGGATCCTGTGTTTTCTACTGTATATAGAGATGTTATCAGTCATTGTACAGTAGGAGGAGGAGGTGAGCTGTGATATCACCTATTGTGAATGGTGGATCCTGTGTTATCTACTGTATATAGAGGTGTTATCAACCATTGTACAGGATGAGGAGGTGAGCTGTTATATCACCTATTGTGAATGGTGGATTCTGTGTTATCTACTGTATATAGAGGTGTTATCAGTCATTGCACAGGAGGAGGAGGAGGTGAGCTGTGACATCACCTATTGTGAATGTTGGGTTCCCTGTGTCATCTACTGTATATAGAGGTGTTATCAGTCATTGTACAGGATGAGGAGGTGAGCTGTGATATCACCTATTGTGAATGGTGGATCCTGTGTTATCTACTGTATTTAGAGGTGTTATCAGTAATTGTACAGGAGGAGGAGGAGGTGAGCTGTGATCTCACCTATTGTGAATGGTGGATACTGTGTTATCTACTGTATATAGAGGTGTTATCAGTCATTGTACAGGAGGAGGAGGAGGTGAGCTGTGATATCACTTATTGTGAATGGTGGATCCTGTGTTATCTACTGTATATAGAGGTGTTATCAGTCATTGTACAGGAGGAGAAGGTGAGCTGTGATATCACCTATTGTGAATGGTGGATCCTGTGTTATCTACTGAATATAGAGGTTATCAGTCATTGTACAGGATGATGAGGTGAGCTGTGATATCACCTATTGTGAATGGTGGATCCTGTGTTATCTACTGTATATAGAGGTGTTATCAGTCAATGTACAGGAGGAGGAGGTGAGCTGTGACATCACCTATTGTGAATGGTGGGTCTCCTGTGTCATCTACTGTATATAGAGGTGTTATCAGTCATTGTACAGGATGAGGAGGTGAGCTGTGATATCACCTATTGTGAATGGTGGATCCTGTGTTATCTACTGTATATAGAGGTGTTATCAGTCATTTTACAGGAGGAGGAGGTGAGCTGAGCTGTGATCTCACCTATTGAGAATGGTGGATCCTGTGTAATCTACTGTATATAGAGGTGTTATCACTCATTGTACAGGAGGAGGAGGTGAGCTGTGATATCACCTATTGTGAATGGTGGATCCTGTGTTATCTACTGTATATAGAGGTGCTATCAGTCATTGTACAGGAGGAGGAGGAGGTGAGCTGTGATATCATTTATTGTGAATGGTGGATCCTGTGTTATTTACTGTATATAGAGGTGTTATCAGTCATTGTACAGGAGGAGGAGGTGAGTTGTTATATCACCTATTGTGAATGGTGGATCCTGTGTTACCTACTGTATATAGAGGTGTTATCAGTCATTATACAGGGGCATCAGGTGAGCTGTGATACCACCTATTGTGTATGGTGGGTCCCCTTTGTTATCTACTGTATATAGAGGTGTTATCAGTTATTATACAGGAGGAGGAGGAGGAGGTGAGCTGTGATCTTACCTATTGTGAATGGTGGATCCTGTGTAACCTACTGTATATAGAGGTGTTATCATTCATTGTACAGGAGGAGGAGGAGGTGAAATGTGATATCACCTATTGTGAATGGTGGATCCTGTGTTTTCTACTGTATATAGAGATGTTATCAGTCATTGTACAGTAGGAGGAGGAGGTGAGCTGTGATATCACCTATTGTGAATGGTGGATCCTGTGTTATCTACTGTATATAGAGGTGTTATCAACCATTGTACAGGATGAGGAGGTGAGCTGTTATATCACCTATTGTGAATGGTGGATTCTGTGTTATCTACTGTATATAGAGGTGTTATCAGTCATTGCACAGGAGGAGGAGGAGGTGAGCTGTGACATCACCTATTGTGAATGTTGGGTTCCCTGTGTCATCTACTGTATATAGAGGTGTTATCAGTCCTTGTACAGGATGAGGAGGTGAGCTGTGATATCACCTATTGTGAATGGTGGATCCTGTGTTATCTACTGTATTTAGAGGTGTTATCAGTCATTGTACAGGAGGAGGAGGAGGTGAGCTGTGATCTCACCTATTGTGAATGGTGGATACTGTGTTATCTACTGTATATAGAGGTGTTATCAGTCATTGTACAGGAGGAGGAGGAGGTGAGCTGTGATATCACTTATTGTGAATGGTGGATCCTGTGTTATCTACTGTATATAGAGGTGTTATCAGTCATTGTACAGGAGGAGAAGGTGAGCTGTGATATCACCTATTGTGAATGGTGGATCCTGTGTTATCTACTGAATATAGAGGTTATCAGTCATTGTACAGGATGATGAGGTGAGCTGTGATATCACCTATTGTGAATGTTGGATCCTGTGTTATCTACTGTATATAGAGGTGTTATCAGTCAATGTACAGGAGGAGGAGGTGAGCTGTGACATCACCTATTGTGAATGGTGGGTCCCCTGTGTCATCTACTGTATATAGAGGTGTTATCAGTCATTGTACAGGATGAGGAGGTGAGCTATGATATCACCTATTGTGAATGGTGGATCCTGTGTTATCTACTGTATATAGAGGTGTTATCAGTCATTTTACAGGAGGAGGAGGTGAGCTGAGCTGTGATCTCACCTATTGAGAATGGTGGATCCTGTGTAATCTACTGTATATAGAGGTGTTATCACTCATTGTACAGGAGGAGGAGGTGAGCTGTGATATCACCTATTGTGAATGGTGGATCCTGTGTTATCTACTGTATATAGAGGTGTTATCAGTCATTGTACAGGAGGAGGAGGAGGTGAGCTGTGATATCATTTATTGTGAATGGTGGATCCTGTGTTATTTACTGTATATAGAGGTGTTATCAGTCATTGTACAGGAGGAGGAGGTGAGTTGTTATATCACCTATTGTGAATGTTGGATCCTGTGTTACCTACTGTATATAGAGGTGTTATCAGTCATTATACAGGGGCATCAGGTGAGCTGTGATACCACCTATTGTGTATGGTGGGTCCCCTTTGTTATCTACTGTATATAGAGGTGTTATCAGTTATTATACAGGAGGAGGAGGAGGAGGTGAGCTGTGATCTTACCTATTGTGAATGGTGGATCCTGTGTAACCTACTGTATATAGAGGTGTTATCATTCATTGTACAGGAGGAGAAGGTGAGCTGTGATATCACCTATTGTGAATGGTGGATCCTTTGTTATCTACTGTATATAGAGGTGTTATCAGTCATTGTACAGGAGGAGGAGTAGGTGAGCTGTGATATCACCTATTGTGAATGGAGGATCCTGTGTTATCTACTGTATATAGAGGTGTTATCAGTCATTGTACAGGAGGAGGAGGTGAGTTGTAATATCACCTATTGTGAATGGTGGATCCTGTTTTACCTACTGTATATAGAGGTGTTATCAGTCATTGTACAGGAGGAGGAGGAGGTGAGCTGTGATATCACCTATTGTGAATGGTGGATCCTGTGTTATCTACTGTATATAGATGTGTTATCAGTCATTGTACAGGAGGAGGAGGTGAGCTTTGATATCACTTATTGTGAATGGTGGAACCTGTGTTATTTACTGTATATAGTGGTGTTATCAGTCATTGTACAGGAGGAGGAGGAGGTGAAATGTGATATCACCTATTGTGAATGGTGGATCCTGTGTTATCTACTGTATATAGAGGTGTTATCCGTCATTGTACAGGAGGAGAAGGAGATGAGCTGTGATCTCACCTATTGTGAATGGTGTATCCTGTATAATCTACTGTATATAGAGGTGTTATCAGTCATTGTACAGGAGGAGGAGGAGGTGAGTTGTGATATCACCTATTGTGAATGGTGGATCCTGTGTTACCTACTGTTTATAGAAGTGTTATCAGTCATTATACAGGAGGAGGAGGTGATCTGTGATATCACCTATTGTGAATGGTGGGTCCCCTGTGTTATCTACTGTATATAGAGGTGTTATCAGTAGTGTTCAGCATTCCGATACTGAAATATCGGGTATCGACCGATATTCGCTGTATCGGAGGTCCGATGCTGAGTTCCGATACTTTTACAATATCGAATACCGTAATCAGAAGTTCACATAATGACTGCGCTCTGCAGTGTCTCTGAAGGATGACAAGCTGGATGGCAGCGCTCAGCTGCGATCCAGCCTGTCATCAGAATGCCATCCCAGCGTGGGAGAATTCTCCCCAGCGTGGGAGAATTCTCCTGCTCAAGCTCCGCTGACATTACATTATCTCCCTTACATTATAATTAAATGGAATAGCAGGAACTAATATTTTTTTAAGACGTTAATGCCACAGCCATGGTGGTTGTGGCATTACAGTGGTTGCCCAAATCGATGGGAACAGTGCTCACAGTGAAAGATGAAAAGCCGGCAATTCATCAGCAGCATATACCGGTACCCGACAATTTAGAACAGAAAGAATAGAGCTTCACACATAGATTAGATAGATAGAAACATGTCAGTCACATATATAAGAAGTGCAGTGATAGTGTTGGTTTCTGTACTTGTCATTTAGTGTTAAAGGATTTATTTAAAAAAATAATAGTGTTTTCATGCACCATCTCTTTAAAAAAGCGGCCCGTCAATTCAGCATCGGTACCCGACAATTTAGAACAGAAAGATAGAGCATCACACATAGATTAGATAGATAGAAACATGTCAGTCACATATATAATAAGTACAGTGACAGTGTTGGTTACTGTACTTGTCATTTAGTGTTAAATTAAAGGATTTATTAAAAAAAAAATTGACGTTGGGTTCCCCGTAATTTTAGTCTCTAGCAGAGGTTAAGCTGACGGCTGGGGCAGATATTTGAAGCCTGGGAAGGGGGTAATACCCACGGAGCTTCCCAGGCTACTAATATCAGCCCCCAGCTGAATACCTAGCCTTTACTAGCTATTAAAATGGGGGACCCCCAAAACAATGACGTGGGTTCCCCCCTATTTTAATAGCTAGCAAAGGCTAGGCAGACAGCTGGGGGCTGATATTAATAGCCCAGGAAGGGTACCATGAATATTGGCCCCCTCCCAGGCTAGAAACACCAGCCGTCAGCCGCCCTAGAAATGGCGCATCCATAGGATGCGCCAATTCTGGCACTTAGCCTCGCTCTTCCCACTGCCCTGTAGTGGTGGCAGTGGGGTAATAGGGCTGGGGTTGATGTCAGCTTATAATGCCAGCTGACATCAAGCCCAGGTTAGTAATGGAGAGGCATCTATAAGACACCCCCATTACTAACCCCATAGTCAAAGTTAAAAAAAAACACAAACACCCAGAATAAAGTCCTTTAATTGAAATAAACACACAATTCTTTATTGTTCTAAATTAAACCATACTTACCATCACGCCCATTCCAGCTGAAGCCAACGATCTCCTGCAATAAAAGAAAAATAATAAAGCAACATCATCCTTACCTTCCCATGGTTCCCAGGACAGCTCCAGCTCTGCTACATCGAGATGACAGACTGGATCACAGCAGAACGCTGCCATCCAGCCTGTCATGCCGCAGACACTGAGAAGCTCAGGCATGCTTGCGCTCCTCAGTGTCTGGCTGTGATGGCATCCAGATGAGCCGAGTCTCTCAAGCTCACCGCATGCGCAGGAGAATTCTCCCACGCTGTCAGTGACGTGCATGAGGTGAGCTGAGTTTATTGTCGGCTCATCTGGATGCCGTCACAGCCAGACACTGAGGAGCGCAAGCATGCCTGAGCTTCTCAGTGTCTGCGGCATGACAGGCTGGATGGCAGCGTTCTGCTGTGATCCAGCCTGTCATCTCGATGTAGCAGAGCTGGAGCTGTCCTGGGAACCATGGGAAGGTAAGGATAATGTTGCTTTATTATTTTTCTTTTATTGCAGGAGATCGTTGGCTTCAGCTGGAATGGGCGTGATGGTAAGTATGGTTTAATTTAGAACAATAAAGAATTGTGTGTTTATTTCAATTAAAGGACTTTATTCTGGGTGTTTGTGTTTTTTTTTAACTTTGACTATGGGGTTAGTAATGGGGGTGTCTTATAGACGCCTCTCCATTACTAACCTGGGCTTGATGTCAGCTGGCATTATAACCTGACATCAACCCCAGCCCTATTACCCCACTGCCACCGCTACAGGGAAGTGGGAAGAGCGAGGCTAAGTGCCAGAATTAGCGCATCCTATGGATGCGCCATTTCTGGGGCGGCTGACGGCTGGTGTTTCTAGCCTGGGAGGGGGCCAATATTCATGGCACCCTTCCTGGGCGATTAATATCAGCCCCCAGCTGTCTGCCTAGCCTTTGCTAGCTATTAAAATAGTGGGGACCCCACGTCATTTTTTTGGGGGTCCCCCATTTTAATAGCTAGTAAAGGCTAGGCAGACAGTTGGGGGCTGATATTAGTAGCCTGGGAAGCTCCGTGGGTATTACCCCCTTCCCAGGCTTCAAATATCTGCCCCAGCCGTCTGCTTAACCTCCGCTAGAGACTTAAATTACGGGGAACCCCACGCCAATTTTTTTTTTAATAAATCCTTTATTTTAACACTAAATAACAAGTACAGTAACCAACACTGTCACTGTACTTATTATATATGTGACTGACATGTTTCTATCTATCTAATCTATGTGTGATGCTCTATCTTTCTGTTCTAAATTGTTGGGTACCGCTGCTGAATTGCCGGACGGCTTTTTTAAAGAGACGGTGCATGAAAACACTAATATTTTTTTAAATAAATCCTTTACACTAAATGACAAGTACAGTAACCAACACTGTCACTGTACTTCTTATATATGTGACTGACATGTTTCTATCTATCTAATCTATGTGTGAAGCTCTATTCTTTCTGTTCTAAATTGTCGGGTACCGGTGTATGCCGCTGATGAATTGCCGGCTTTTCATGTTTCACTGTGAGCACTGTTCCCATCGATTTGGGCAACCACCTCCCCCAATACATTCTACATTATTGTTAGTTGTTTTCCTTCATGTAGAATTAACCTACAAGGAAAGAAAGGGTTTATTTTCATCCTGATATTTGTGTCCCATTGACTTGCATTGGTTTCCGGTATCGGAATCGGCGATATCCGATAATTTTTGAGTATCGGCCCGATCCAATACGATCCGATATTTCCTGATATCGGAAGGTATCGCTCAACACTAGTTATCAGTCATTGTACAGAAGGAGGAGGAGGTGAGCTGTGATGTCACTTATTGTGAATGGTGGATCCTGTGTTATCTACTGTATATAGAGGTGTTATCAGTCATTGTACAGGAGGAGGAGGTGAGCTGAGACATCACCTATTGTGAATGGTGGATCCTGTGTTATCTACTGTATACAGAGGTGTTATCAGTCATTGTACAGGAGGAGGAGGTCAGTTGTGATATCACCTATTGTGAATGGTGGATCCTGTGTTATCTACTGTATATAGAGGTGTTATCAGTCATTATACAGGAGGAGGAGGTGAGCTGTGATATCACCTATTGTGAATGGTGGGTCCCCTGTGTTATCTACTGTATATAGAGGTCTTATCAGTCATTGTACAGGAGTAGGAGGTGAGCTGTGATATCACTTATTGTGAATGGTGGAACCTGTGTTATCTACTGTATATAGAGATGTTATCATTCATTGTACAGGAGCAGGAGGTGAGCTGTTATATCACCTATTGTGAATGGTGGATCCTGTGTTATCTACTGTATATAGAGGTGTTATCAGTCATTGTACAGGAGGAGGAGGAGGTGAGTTGTGATGTCTCCTATTGTGAATGGTGGATCCTGTGTTACCTACTGTATATAGAGGTGTTATCAGTCATTATACAGCAGGAGGAGGTGAGCTGTGATATCACCTATTGTGAATGGTGGGTCCTCTGTGTTATCTACAGTATATAGAGGTGTTATCAGTCATTGTACAGGATGAGGAGGTGAGCTGTGATATCACCTATTGTGAATGGTGGAACCTGTGTTATCTACTGTATGTAGAGGTGTTATCAGTCATTGTACAGGAGGAGGAGGTGAGCTGAGACATCACCTATTGTGAATGGTGGATCCTGTGTTATCTACTGTATACAGAGGTGTTATCAGTCATTGTACAGGAGGAGGAGGTCAGTTGTGATATCACCTATTGTGAATGGTGGATCCTGTGTTATCTACTGTATATAGAGGTGTTATCAGTCATTATACAGGAGGAGGAGGTGAGCTGTGATATCACCTATTGTGAATGGTGGGTCCCCTGTGTTATCTACTGTATATAGAGGTCTTATCAGTCATTGTACAGGAGTAGGAGGTGAGCTGTGATATCACTTATTGTGAATGGTGGAACCTGTGTTATCTACTGTATATAGAGATGTTATCAGTCATTGTACAGGAGGAGGGGGTGAGCTGTGATATCAACTATTGTGAATGGTGGATCCTGTGTTATCTACTGTATATAGAGGTGTTATCAGTCATTGTACAAGAGGAAGAGGAGATGAGCTGTGATCGCACCTATTGTGAATGGTGGATCCTGTGTAATCTACTGTATATAGAGGTGTTATCATTCATTGTACAGGAGCAGGAGGTGAGCTGTTATATCACCTATTGTGAATGCTGGATCCTGTGTTATCTACTGTATATAGAGGTGTTATCAGTCATTGTACAGGAGGAGGAGGAGGTGAGTTGTGATGTCACCTATTGTGAATGGTGGATCCTGTGTTACCTACTGTATATAGAGGTGTTATCAGTCATTATACAGCAGGAGGAGGTGAGCTGTGATATCACCTATTGTGAATGGTGGGTCCCCTGTGTTATCTACAGTATATAGAGGTGTTATCAGTCATTGTACAGGATGAGGAGGTGAGCTGTGATATCACCTATTGTGAATGGTGGAACCTGTGTTATCTATTGTATGTAGAGGTGTTATCAGTCATTGTACAGGAGGAGGAGGTGAGCTGAGACATCACCTATTGTGAATGGTGGATCCTGTGTTATCTACTGTATACAGAGGTGTTATCAGTCATTGTACAGGAGGAGGAGGTCAGTTGTGATATCACCTATTGTGAATGGTGGATCCTGTGTTATGTACTGTATATAGAGGTGTTATCAGTCATTATACAGGAGGAGGAGGTGAGCTGTGATATCACCTATTGTGAATGGTGGGTCCCCTGTGTTATCTACTGTATATAGAGGTCTTATCAGTCATTGTACAGGAGTAGGAGGTGAGCTGTGATATCACTTATTGTGAATGGTGGAACCTGTGTTATCTACTGTATATAGAGATGTTATCAGTCATTGTACAGGAGGAGGGGGTGAGCTGTGATATCAACTATTGTGAATGGTGGATCCTGTGTTATCTACTGTATATAGAGGTGTTATCAGTCATTGTACAAGAGGAAGAGGAGGTGAGCTGTGATCGCACCTATTGTGAATGGTGGATCCTGTGTAATCTACTGTATATAGAGGTGTTATCATTCATTGTACAGGAGCAGGAGGTGAGCTGTTATATCACCTATTGTGAATGGTGGATCCTGTGTTATCTACTGTATATAGAGGTGTTATCAGTCATTGTACAGGAGGAGGAGGAGGTGAGTTGTGATGTCACCTATTGTGAATGGTGGATCCTGTGTTACCTACTGTATATAGAGGTGTTATCAGTCATTATACAGCAGAAGGAGGTGAGCTGTGATATCACCTATTGTGAATGGTGGGTCCCCTGTGTTATCTACAGTATATAGAGGTGTTATCAGTCATTGTACAGGATGAGGAGGTGAGCTGTGATATCACCTATTGTGAATGGTGGAACCTGTGTTATCTACTGTATGTAGAGGTGTTATCAGTCATTGTACAGGAGGAGGAGGTGAGCTGAGACATCACCTATTGTGAATGGTGGATCCTGTGTTATCTACTGTATACAGAGGTGTTATCAGTCATTGTACAGGAGGAGGAGGTCAGTTGTGATATCACCTATTGTGAATGGTGGATCCTGTGTTATCTACTGTATATAGAGGTGTTATCAGTCATTATACAGGAGGAGGAGGTGAGCTGTGATATCACCTATTGTGAATGGTGGGTCCCCTGTGTTATCTACTGTATATAGAGGTCTTATCAGTCATTGTACAGGAGTAGGAGGTGAGCTGTGATATCACTAATTGTGAATGGTGGAACCTGTGTTATCTACTGTATATAGAGATGTTATCAGTCATTGTACAGGAGGAGGGGGTGAGCTGTGATATCAACTATTGTGAATGGTGGATCCTGTGTTATCTACTGTATATAGAGGTGTTATCAGTCATTGTACAAGAGGAAGAGGAGGTGAGCTGTGATCGCACCTATTGTGAATGGTGGATCCTGTGTAATCTACTGTATATAGAGGTGTTATCATTCATTGTACAGGAGCAGGAGGTGAGCTGTTATATCACCTATTGTGAATGGTGGATCCTGTGTTATCTACTGTATATAGAGGTGTTATCAGTCATTGTACAGGAGGAGGAGGAGGTGAGTTGTGATGTCACCTATTGTGAATGGTGGATCCTGTGTTACCTACTGTATATACAGGTGTTATCAGTCATTATACAGCAGGAGGAGGTGAGCTGTGATATCACCTATTGTGAATGGTGGGTCCCCTGTGTTATCTACAGTATATAGAGGTGTTATCAGTCATTGTACAGGATGAGGAGGTGAGCTGTGATATCACCTATTGTGAATGGTGGAACCTGTGTTATCTACTGTATGTAGAGGTGTTATCAGTCATTGTACAGGAGGAGGAGGTGAGCTGAGACATCACCTATTGTGAATGGTGGATCCTGTGTTATCTACTGTATACAGAGGTGTTATCAGTCATTGTACAGGAGGAGGAGGTCAGTTGTGATATCACCTATTGTGAATGGTGGATCCTGTGTTATGTACTGTATATAGAGGTGTTATCAGTCATTATACAGGAGGAGGAGGTGAGCTGTGATATCACCTATTGTGAATGGTGGGTCCCCTGTGTTATCTACTGTATATAGAGGTCTTATCAGTCATTGTACAGGAGTAGGAGGTGAGCTGTGATATCACTTATTGTGAATGGTGGAACCTGTGTTATCTACTGTATATAGAGATGCTATCAGTCATTGTACAGGAGGAGGGGGTGAGCTGTGATATCAACTATTGTGAATGGTGGATCCTGTGTTATCTACTGTATATAGAGGTGTTATCAGTCATTGTACAAGAGGAAGAGGAGGTGAGCTGTGATCGCACCTATTGTGAATGGTGGATCCTGTGTAATCTACTGTATATAGAGGTGTTATCATTCATTGTACAGGAGTAGGAGGTGAGCTGTTATATCACCTATTGTGAATGGTGGATCCTGTGTTATCTACTGTATATAGAGGTGTTATCAGTCATTGTACAGGAGGAGGAGGAGGTGAGTTGTGATGTCACCTATTGTGAATGGTGGATCCTGTGTTACCTACTGTATATAGAGGTGTTATCAGTCATTATACAGCAGGAGGAGGTGAGCTGTGATATCACCTATTGTGAATGGTGGGTCCTCTGTGTTATCTACAGTATATAGAGGTGTTATCAGTCATTGTACAGGATGAGGAAGTGAGCTGTGATATCACCTATTGTGAATGGTGGAACCTGTGTTATCTACTGTATGTAGAGGTGTTATCAGTCATTGTACAGGAGGAGGAGGTGAGCTGAGACATCACCTATTGTGAATGGTGGATCCTGTGTTATCTACTGTATACAGAGGTGTTATCAGTCATTGTACAGGAGGAGGAGGTCAGTTGTGATATCACCTATTGTGAATGGTGGATCCTGTGTTATCTACTGTATATAGAGGTGTTATCAGTCATTATACAGGAGGAGGAGGTGAGCTGTGATATCACCTATTGTGAATGGTGGGTCCCCTGTGTTATCTACTGTATATAGAGGTCTTATCAGTCATTGTACAGGAGTAGGAGGTGAGCTGTGATATCACTTATTGTGAATGGTGGAACCTGTGTTATCTACTGTATATAGAGATGTTATCAGTCATTGTACAGGAGGAGGGGGTGAGCTGTGATATCAACTATTGTGAATGGTGGATCCTGTGTTATCTACTGTATATAGAGGTGTTATCAGTCATTGTACAAGAGGAAGAGGAGGTGAGCTGTGATCGCACCTATTGTGAATGGTGGATCCTGTGTAATCTACTGTATATAGAGGTGTTATCATTCATTGTACAGGAGCAGGAGTTGAGCTGTTATATCACCTATTGTGAATGGTGGATCCTGTGTTATCTACTGTATATAGAGGTGTTATCAGTCATTGTACAGGAGGAGGAGGAGGTGAGTTGTGATGTCACCTATTGTGAATGGTGGATCCTGTGTTACCTACTGTATATAGAGGTGTTATCAGTCATTATACAGCAGGAGGAGGTGAGCTGTGATATCACCTATTGTGAATGGTGGGTCCCCTGTGTTATCTACAGTATATAGAGGTGTTATCAGTCATTGTACAGGATGAGGAGGTGAGCTGTGATATCAACTATTGTGAATGGTGGATCCTGTGTTATCTACTGTATATAGAGGTATTATCAGTCATTGTACAGGAGGAGGAGGAGGTGAGCTGTGACATCACCTATTGTGAATGGTGGATCCTGTGTTACGTACTGTGTATAGAGGTGTTATCAGTCATTGTACAGGAGGAGGAGGTGAGCTGTGATACCACCTATTGTGAATGGTGGATCCTGTGTTATCTACTGTATATAGAGGTATTATCAGTCATTGTACAGGAGGAGGAGGAGGTGAGCTGTGACATCACCTATTGTGAATGGTGGATCCTGTGTTACGTACTGTATATAGAGGTGTTATCAGTCATTGTACAGGAGGAGGAGGTGAGCTGTGACATCACCTATTGTGATTGGTGGATCCTCCTGTGTTACCTACTGTATATATAGGGATTATCAGTCATTGTACAGGAGGGGGAGGTGAGCTGTGATATAACCTATTGTGAATGGTGGATCCTGTGTTATCTATTGTATATAGAGGTGTTATCAGTCATTGTACAGGAGGAGGAGGTGAGCTGTGATATCACCTATTGTGAATGGTGGATCCTGTGTTATGTACTGAATATAGAGGTGTTATCAGTCATTGTACAGGATGAGGAGGTGAGCTGTGATATCACCTATTGTGAATGGTGAATCCTGTGTTATCTACTGTATATAGAGGTGTTATCAGTCAATGTACAGGAGGAGGAGGTGAGCTGTGACATCACCTATTGTGAATGGTGGGTCCCCTGTGTCATCTACTGTATATAGAGGTGTTATCAGTCATTGTACAGGATGAGGAGGTGAGCTGTGATATCACCTATTGTGAATGGTGGATCCTGTGTAATCTACTGTATATAGAGGTGTCATCAGTCATTATACAGGAGGAGGAGGTGAGCTGTGATACCACCTATTGTGAATGGTGGGTCCCCTGTGTTATCTACTGTATATAGAGGTGTTAGCAGTCATTGTACAGGAGGAGTAGGTGAGCTGTGATATCACTTACTGTGAATGGTGGAACCTGTGTTATCCACTGTATATAGAGGTGTTATCAGTCATTGTACAGGAGGAGGAGTTGAGCTTTGATATCACCTATTGTGAATGGTGGATCCTGTGTTATCTACTGTATATAGAGGTGTTATCATTCATTGTACACGAGGAGGAGGTGAGCTTTTATATCACCTATTGTGAATGGTGGATCCTGTGTTATCTACTGTATATAGAGGTGTTATCAGTCATTGAACAGGAGGAGGAGGAGGTGAGTTGTGATATCACCTATTGTGAATGGTGGATCCTGTGTTACCTACTGTTTATAGAAGTGTTATCAGTCATTATACAGGAGGAGGAGGTGATCTGTGATATCACCTATTGTGAATGGTGGGTCCCCTGTGTTATCTACTGTATATAGAGGTGTTATCAGTAGTGTTCAGCATTCCGATACTGAAATATCGGGTATCGACCGATATTCGCTGTATCGGAGGTCCGATGCTGAGTTCCGATAGTTTTACAATATCGAATACCGTAATCAGAAGTTCACATAATGCCTGCGCTCTGCAGTGTCTCTGAAGGATGACAAGCTGGATGGCAGCGCTCAGCTGCGATCCAGCCTGTCATCAGAATGCCATCCCAGCGTGGGAGAATTCTCCCCAGCGTGGGAGAATTCTCCTGCTCAAGCTCCGCTGACATTACATTATCTCCCTTACATTATAATTAAATGGAATAGCAGGAACTAATATTTTTATAAGACGTTAATGCCACAGCCATGGTGGTTGTGGCATTACAGTGGTTGCCCAAATCGATGGGAACAGTGCTCACAGTGAAAGATGAAAAGCCGGCAATTCATCAGCAGCATATACCGGTACCCGACAATTTAGAACAGAAAGAATAGAGCTTCACACATAGATTAGATAGATAGAAACATGTCAGTCACATATATAAGAAGTGCAGTGATAGTGTTGGTTTCTGTACTTGTCATTTAGTGTTAAAGGATTTATTTAAAAAAAATAATAGTGCTTTCATGCACCATCTCTTTAAAAAAGCGGCCCGTCAATTCAGCATCGGTACCCGACAATTTAGAACAGAAAGATAGAGCATCACACATAGATTAGATAGATAGAAACATGTCAGTCACATATATAATAAGTACAGTGACAGTGTTGGTTACTGTACTTGTCATTTAGTGTTAAATTAAAGGATTTATTAAAAAAAAAATTGACGTTGGGTTCCCCGTAATTTTAGTCTCTAGCAGAGGTTAAGCTGACGGCTGGGGCAGATATTTGAAGCCTGGGAAGGGGGTAATACCCACGGAGCTTCCCAGGCTACTAATATCAGCCCCCAGCTGAATACCTAGCCTTTACTAGCTATTAAAATGGGGGACCCCCAAAACAATGACGTGGGTTCCCCCCTATTTTAATAGCTAGCAAAGGCTAGGCAGACAGCTGGGGGCTGATATTAATAGCCCAGGAAGGGTACCATGAATATTGGCCCCCTCCCAGGCTAGAAACACCAGCCGTCAGCCGCCCTAGAAATGGCGCATCCATAGGATGCGCCAATTCTGGCACTTAGCCTCGCTCTTCCCACTGCCCTGTAGTGGTGGCAGTGGGGTAATAGGGCTGGGGTTGATGTCAGCTTATAATGCCAGCTGACATCAAGCCCAGGTTAGTAATGGAGAGGCATCTATAAGACACCCCCATTACTAACCCCATAGTCAAAGTTAAAAAAAAACACAAACACCCAGAATAAAGTCCTTTAATTGAAATAAACACACAATTCTTTATTGTTCTAAATTAAACCATACTTACCATCACGCCCATTCCAGCTGAAGCCAACGATCTCCTGCAATAAAAGAAAAATAATAAAGCAACATCATCCTTACCTTCCCATGGTTCCCAGGACAGCTCCAGCTCTGCTACATCGAGATGACAGGCTGGATCACAGCAGAACGCTGCCATCCAGCCTGTCATGCCGCAGACACTGAGAAGCTCAGGCATGCTTGCGCTCCTCAGTGTCTGGCTGTGACGGCATCCAGATGAGCCGAGTCTCTCAAGCTCACCGCATGCGCAGGAGAATTCTCCCACGCTGTCAGTGACGTGCATGAGGTGAGCTGAGTTTATTGTCGGCTCATCTGGATGCCGTCACAGCCAGACACTGAGGAGCGCAAGCATGCCTGAGCTTCTCAGTGTCTGCGGCATGACAGGCTGGATGGCAGCGTTCTGCTGTGATCCAGCCTGTCATCTCGATGTAGCAGAGCTGGAGCTGTCCTGGGAACCATGGGAAGGTAAGGATAATGTTGCTTTATTATTTTTCTTTTATTGCAGGAGATCGTTGGCTTCAGCTGGAATGGGCGTGATGGTAAGTATGGTTTAATTTAGAACAATAAAGAATTGTGTGTTTATTTCAATTAAAGGACTTTATTCTGGGTGTTTGTGTTTTTTTTTAACTTTGACTATGGGGTTAGTAATGGGGGTGTCTTATAGACGCCTCTCCATTACTAACCTGGGCTTGATGTCAGCTGGCATTATAACCTGACATCAACCCCAGCCCTATTACCCCACTGCCACCGCTACAGGGAAGTGGGAAGAGCGAGGCTAAGTGCCAGAATTAGCGCATCCTATGGATGCGCCATTTCTGGGGCGGCTGACGGCTGGTGTTTCTAGCCTGGGAGGGGGCCAATATTCATGGCACCCTTCCTGGGCGATTAATATCAGCCCCCAGCTGTCTGCCTAGCCTTTGCTAGCTATTAAAATAGTGGGGACCCCACGTCATTTTTTTGGGGGTCCCCCATTTTAATAGCTAGTAAAGGCTAGGCAGACAGTTGGGGGCTGATATTAGTAGCCTGGGAAGCTCCGTGGGTATTACCCCCTTCCCAGGCTTCAAATATCTGCCCCAGCCGTCTGCTTAACCTCCGCTAGAGACTTAAATTACGGGGAACCCCACGCCAATTTTTTTTTTAATAAATCCTTTATTTTAACACTAAATAACAAGTACAGTAACCAACACTGTCACTGTACTTATTATATATGTGACTGACATGTTTCTATCTATCTAATCTATGTGTGATGCTCTATCTTTCTGTTCTAAATTGTTGGGTACCGCTGCTGAATTGCCGGACGGCTTTTTTAAAGAGACGGTGCATGAAAACACTAATATTTTTTTAAATAAATCCTTTACACTAAATGACAAGTACAGTAACCAACACTGTCACTGTACTTCTTATATATGTGACTGACATGTTTCTATCTATCTAATCTATGTGTGAAGCTCTATTCTTTCTGTTCTAAATTGTCGGGTACCGGTGTATGCCGCTGATGAATTGCCGGCTTTTCATGTTTCACTGTGAGCACTGTTCCCATCGATTTGGGCAACCACCTCCCCCAATACATTCTACATTATTGTTAGTTGTTTTCCTTCATGTAGAATTAACCTACAAGGAAAGAAAGGGTTTATTTTCATCCTGATATTTGTGTCCCATTGACTTGCATTGGTTTCCGGTATCGGAATCGGCGATATCCGATAATTTTTGAGTATCGGCCCGATCCAATACGATCCGATATTTCCTGATATCGGAAGGTATCGCTCAACACTAGTTATCAGTCATTGTACAGAAGGAGGAGGAGTTGAGCTGTGATGTCACTTATTGTGAATGGTGGATCCTGTGTTATCTACTGTATATAGAGGTGTTATCAGTCATTGTACAGGAGGAGGAGGTGAGCTGTGATATCACCTATTGTGAATGGTGGATCCTGTGTTATCTACTGTATATAGAGGTGTTATCAGTCATTGTATAGGAGGAGAAGAAGGTGAGCTGTGATCTCACCTATTGTGAATGGTGGATCCTGTGTACTCTACTGTATATAGAGGTGTTATCATTCATTGTATAGGAGGAGGAGGTGAGCTGTGATATCACATATTGTGAATGGTGGAACCTGTGTTATCTACTGTATGTAGAGGTGTTATCAGTCATTGTACAGGAGGAGGAGGTGAGCTGTGACATCACCTATTGTGAATGGTGGATCATGTGTTATCTACTGTATATAGAGTTGTTATCAGTCATTGTACAGGAGGAGGAGGAGGTGAGTTGTGATGTCACCTATTGTGAATGGTGGATCCTGTGTTACCTACTGTATATAGAGGTGTTATCAGTCATTATACAGGAGGAGGAGGTGAGCTGTGATATCACCTATTGTGAATGGTGGGTCCCCTGTGTTATCTACTGTATATAGAGGTGTTATCAGTCATTGTACAGGAGGAGGAGGTGAGCTGTGATATCACTTATTGTGAATGGTGGATCCTGTGTTATCTATTGTATATAGAGGTGTTATCAGTCATTGTACAGGAGGAGGAGGTGAGCTGTGATATCACCTATTGTGAATGGTGGATCCTGTGTTATCTACTGTATATAGAGGTGTTATCAGTCATTGTACAGGAGGAGGAGGAGGTGAGCTGTGATCTCACCTATTTTGAATGGTGGAACCTGTGTAATCTACTGTATATAGAGATGTTATCATTCATTATACAGGAGGAGGAGGTGAGCTGTGATATCACCTATTGTGAATGGTGGAACCTGTGTTATCTACTGTATGTAGAGGTGTTATCAGTCATTGTACAGGAGGAGGAGGTGAGCTGAGACATCACCTATTGTGAATGGTGGATCCTGTGTTATCTACTGTATACAGAGGTGTTATCAGTCATTGTACAGGAGGAGGAGGTCAGTTGTGATATCACCTATTGTGAATGGTGGATCCTGTGTTATCTACTGTATATAGAGGTGTTATCAGTCATTATACAGGAGGAGGAGGTGAGCTGTGATATCACCTATTGTGAATGGTGGGTCCCCTGTGTTATCTACTGTATATAGAGGTCTTATCAGTCATTGTACAGGAGTAGGAGGTGAGCTGTGATATCACTTATTGTGAATGGTGGAACCTGTGTTATCTACTGTATATAGAGATGTTATCAGTCATTGTACAGGAGGAGGGGGTGAGCTGTGATATCAACTATTGTGAATGGTGGATCCTGTGTTATCTACTGTATATAGAGGTGTTATCAGTCATTGTACAAGAGGAAGAGGAGGTGAGCTGTGATCGCACCTATTGTGAATGGTGGATCCTGTGTAATCTACTGTATATAGAGGTGTTATCATTCATTGTACAGGAGCAGGAGGTGAGCTGTTATATCACCTATTGTGAATGGTGGATCCTGTGTTATCTACTGTATATAGAGGTGTTATCAGTCATTGTACAGGAGGAGGAGGAGGTGAGTTGTGATGTCACCTATTGTGAATGGTGGATCCTGTGTTACCTACTGTATATAGAGGTGTTATCAGTCATTATACAGCAGGAGGAGGTGAGCTGTGATATCACCTATTGTGAATGGTGGGTCCCCTGTGTTATCTACAGTATATAGAGGTGTTATCAGTCATTGTACAGGATGAGGAGGTGAGCTGTGATATCACCTATTGTGAATGGTGGAACCTGTGTTATCTACTGTATGTAGAGGTGTTATCAGTCATTGTACAGGAGGAGGAGGTGAGCTGAGACATCACCTATTGTGAATGGTGGGTCCCCTGTGTTATCTACTGTATATAGAGGTCTTATCAGTCATTGTACAGGAGTAGGAGGTGAGCTGTGATATCACTTATTGTGAATGGTGGAACCTGTGTTATCTACTGTATATAGAGATGTTATCAGTCATTGTACAGGAGGAGGGGGTGAGCTGTGATATCAACTATTGTGAATGGTGGATCCTGTGTTATCTACTGTATATAGAGGTGTTATCAGTCATTGTACAAGAGGAAGAGGAGGTGAGCTGTGATCGCACCTATTGTGAATGGTGGATCCTGTGTAATCTACTGTATATAGAGGTGTTATCATTCATTGTACAGGAGCAGGAGGTGAGCTGTTATATCACCTATTGTGAATGGTGGATCCTGTGTTATCTACTGTATATAGAGGTGTTATCAGTCATTGTACAGGAGGAGGAGGAGGTGAGTTGTGATGTCACCTATTGTGAATGGTGGATCCTGTGTTACCTACTGTATATAGAGGTGTTATCAGTCATTATACAGCAGGAGGAGGTGAGCTGTGATATCACCTATTGTGAATGGTGGGTCCCCTGTGTTATCTACAGTATATAGAGGTGTTATCAGTCATTGTACAGGATGAGGAGGTGAGCTGTGATATCACCTATTGTGAATGGTGGAACCTGTGTTATCTACTGTATGTAGAGGTGTTATCAGTCATTGTACAGGAGGAGGAGGTGAGCTGAGACATCACCTATTGTGAATGGTGGATCCTGTGTTATCTACTGTATACAGAGGTGTTATCAGTCATTGTACAGGAGGAGGAGGTCAGTTGTGATATCACCTACTGTGAATGGTGGATCCTGTGTTATCTACTGTATATAGAGGTGTTATCAGTCATTATACAGGAGGAAGAGGTGAGCTGTGATATCACCTATTGTGAATGGTGGGTCCCCTGTGTTATCTACTGTATATAGAGGTCTTATCAGTCATTGTACAGGAGTAGGAGGTGAGCTGTGATATCACTTATTGTGAATGGTGGAACCTGTGTTATCTACTGTATATAGAGATGTTATCAGTCATTGTACAGGAGGAGGGGGTGAGCTGTGATATCATCTATTGTGAATGGTGGATCCTGTGTTATCTACTGTATATAGAGGTGTTATCAGTCATTGTACAAGAGGAAGAGGAGGTGAGCTGTGATCGCACCTATTGTGAATGGTGGATCCTGTGTAATCTACTGTATATAGAGGTGTTATCATTCATTGTACAGGAGCAGGAGGTGAGCTGTTATATCACCTATTGTGAATGGTGGATCCTGTGTTATCTACTGTATATAGAGGTGTTATCAGTCATTGTACAGGAGGAGGAGGTGAGTTGTGATGTCACCTATTGTGAATGGTGGATCCTGTGTTACCTACTGTATATAGAGGTGTTATCAGTCATTATACAGCAGGAGGAGGTGAGCTTTGATATCACCTATTGTGAATGGTGGGTCCCCTGTGTTATCTACAGTATATAGAGGTGTTATCAGTCATTGTACAGGATGAGGAGGTGAGCTGTGATATCACCTATTGTGAATGGTGGATCCTGTGTTATCTACTGTATATAGAGGTATTATCAGTCATTGTACAGGAGGAGGAGGAGGTGAGTTGTGACATCACCTATTGTGAATGGTGGATCCTGTGTTACGTACTGTATATAGAGGTGTTATCAGTCATTGTACAGGAGGAGGAGGTGAGCTGTGATACCACCTATTGTGAATGGTGGATCCTGTGTTATCTACTGTATATACAGGTGTAATCAGTCATTGTACAGGAGGAGGAGGTGAGCTGTGACATCACCTATTGTGAATGGTGGATCCTCCTGTGTTACCTACTGTATATATAGGGATTATCAGTCATTGTACAGGAGGGGGAGGAGGTGAACAAATGGCGCCCCCCACTCAATGTGGCCTCAACCTAATGTGTCCTATTAGGCCCTAAACAATCAGAATATAGACACTTTGATATTAACCCCTTCACCCCTGGGCCATTTTCCGTTTTTGCAGTTTAATTTTTTGCTCCCATTTTTCTCAAAGCCATAAGTTTTTTTTATTTTTCGGTCAATATGGCCATGTGAGGGCTTATTTTTTGTGGGACATATGGTACTTTTGAACGTCACAATTGGTTTTATCATATTGTATACTGGAAAACGGGAAACAAAATACAAGTGCGGTGAAATGGCAAAAAAAAGTGCAATTCCACAGTTGTTTTTTTTGTTTATTTTTTACCATGTTCGCTAAATGCTAAAACTGACCTGCCATTATTATTCTCCAGGTCATTACGAGTTCGTAGATAGGAAACATGTATAGGTTCATTTTTATTTAAGTGATGAAAAAAAATTGAAAGTTTGTTTAAAAAAAAAAGTCACCATTTTCCGAGACCCGTAGCATCTCCATTTTTCGGGATCTGGGGCCGGGTGAGGGTTTTTTACGAGCCAAGCTGACGTTTTTAATTATACCATTTTGGGGTAGATACGATGTTTTGATCGCCCATAATTGCATTTTATTGCAGTGCTGCGGCGACCAAAAAACGTAAAAATTCTGGCTTTTTGATTTTTTTTTCTCATTATGCCACTTACCGATCGTATTAATTCTTTTCATATGTTGATAAATCGGGCGATGCTGAACGCAGCGATACCAAATATGTGTATGTGTGATTTTTTTATTCTTTTATTTTGAATGTGGAGAAAGGGGGGCGATTTAAACTTTTATGTTTTTTTAATATTTTTAAAAACTTTTTTTTTTTAAACTTTTTACTGGCTTCAATAGAAGCTGCGATCATCTGATCGCCTGTGTGTAGCAGAAATGCTCACCTTCTATAAGAAAGCTCACATTTGAGTGATAGAGTTAGATACACGGGGTCCTCTCTCCTCCTGTACCAGTCGCTGACTCGTTTTTGTTCAAATTATTGTACTTGTTGTTTGCTATGTATACCCCCTTTTAAACATGTAAAGCGCCATGGAATTAATGGCGCTATAATAATAAATAATAATAATATACCTGTATGAACCACCAGAATCAATGTTCCAGAATAAACAGTAAATTTCTAAATATATACAAAGAAACAGTAATAACCTAAATAAATCATTTTCTGCCCTCTGTATAAACCACTAGTGTTGAGCCACCCCCGTAGTGTTCGAGTTCGGTTCGGTTCGTCGAACACCCGTGTGTTCGCCAAACTGTTCGTCGAACACCTTCGAACACCGTTAAAACACATAGAAAACACCTTCAAAGGTGTCCAAAAGCTGACAAACTGCTCAGAAGACACAACTAACACATGGAAAAGTGACAAGTACATATAGTCATGAGAAAAGAAAAGAGGTGGAGGAGTAAAAGGAGGGGGAGACACAGATATAGGCATGTCATGCCCTTCTAAAATTCAAAAAGTGAGAAGCCGACACGTTCAGTCCGCTCCTGCCCGTGCCACCTCCGTGTCGCCGGGTTTGTGCCAGAGCCGCGGTGAACCCTGACGGCCAGCCCCCCTCTCCCAATACTAGTGCCTGTCCGCTGGTGGGTCGAGCGAGCCCCCCTGTGGTGGAGGCAGCTCTAAGCTTTTTAATTTAAATTGTCTCTCTAATTTGAATGAATACACTTTAAATCCATTTACAAGGATCTATTGGAGGGCAAGTCTCATGCCAGCAGCCGCGTAATTCCAGCTCCAGTAGCGTCCACTAAAGCTGCTGCAGTTAAAAAGCTTTTATAAGGATCGAGCTCGGCTGTCCACCGCAAGGCATCCTACCTCCAGTCCCAGCCCCTATGCCTTGGGGTGCCTCCTGATGCTCTTCACTGAGTATCCCGTGGTCCCGAAGCATTTCCTTTGAAAAAATTAAGTGTCCAAACTGCAGGTGGTGTAGCTTGCTTAACAGCCGGGATAATCCGCTGACTAGCAGACACTGCTACTAGGCACAAAGTATTTCCTGGGCTAGATGCAGTTAAAAATTTGTAATTAGATACTCTCGTTGGATGCTGAGAAAGCATTCCATAGAGTCTCCTGGCACGCCATATATGATTCTCTTAAAAAGCTTGGGGTAGGGGTCTAGGGGACCCTTTTATAGCCAAAATCACGGCCCTGTATCGCAATACGTCACCTAGGCTGAAGATAAATGGAACTGTAGCACCCTGAGGGCTCGGTTGCTACAGAGGTATTGCACCTCACCCAGAGGTGTGATATCTCACTCTCAGGTAAGGATGGAGTGTGGATCAGGACCCGACACCTGCATGCATTACACCACATTGCCGTGGGGCAGGGCGACCAATATGCCCCTGAGATGGGCACGACAGTCCCTGTCCCTGGCTGGAGTGGGGGGAGGGAACACTGAGGAAGGGGAACCCTGTAGTGCAGGAGCAGGGAGGAAGCAGTTCCTGGGTGCATTGAGAAGGGAGTATAAAAGGTGGGCACCATCTTAGTTCAGTGCAGAGAAGTCTGAGCAGAAGTGGCAGGGAGCAGGGGCTCTGCATGAGCTCTGCTCCGGAGGCGGGCCTAGTAACAGAGGCCCAGGCCTGGAAGAGGGAGAAGGAAGGAAGAGGAACGGAGAAGGCTCCAGGAACGAGGAATGAAGGGATCCCAGGGGTGCGGACGGGCGAGTCGCCACCGCACGCCCGAATCCACCTGCATGGAGGGGTCAGGCCAAAGGGGGAGACCGGTCCCCGAAACTAGTGGAGGCAGGAAACGACCCTCAGCTAGAAACCGGAGGCTGTGACATTTTATGTGGCGCAGCCCCTCGCTACACCCGCTAGGAGGGCAGCACATAGGGTCAGGGAAACTGGCGCCAAGTTTACCAAGAGGAGGCCCGAGGCAGCCGGACAGAAGGGTTGGTAAGAAAGGCCAGACAAAGGACACACAAAGGGGGTCCTGTGAAGCGCTCCAAAGTTATCTGGGAGTTGTCTGAGCCCCTCACCTGGTGAGCACAGTACGACGTGGGCAGCCGTTACCTGCAGACGTGGTCTGGATAATAAGAACTGTGAGTAAAGGCCCTGGACTGCATCACTGACTCCGTGTCGTTACTGCTGCTGCCCTGCACCATCACCCATCCTCCGCATACACTGCCCTGAGGCTATACTCCTCCCGTGGGGAGTTATGCTACGCTCTGCTGCACCCACAACACCAGCCTCAGCGGTCTGCCCTGCAGCGGCGGTTCACTCTGACCGCAATCCACGGGTGGCGTAGTCGGACATTTAAACATCAAAGCCACATAAATAGTTCCGCCACTGGTTTGACCACCCTGAGCCACGGATCCGGGTCGCCGCCACGAAGACTACAACCACCAGCATCCACCAAAAAGGGTCCGGCTCCGGGTGTCCCAAGGCCCAGGGGGTGCATCAGAACATTTTCATCACCTTTCACAATCACCAATGGGACAAGGCAGGGATGTCCTCTGTCCCCTCTCTTATACATCCTAGTGACGGAGCACCTGCTCTCATCAATTCGCCATAACCCCAATATTAGGTGGATTGAGGTGGGAGGCACCGAGTACAAGTGCTCTCTATTTGCTGATGATGTACTAGTATATATCACTCAATCACATATATCCATCCATGCTGTTATGGCTGAAATAGATCACTTTGTTACATGGTCAAATTTTAAAATCAATGCAGCGAAGTCTGAGGCCCTCGATGTCTCCCTCCCCAAATCCATATAGGATTCCATCCAGTCCAACTTTCCCTTTGCCTGGCCCTCACAGGGTATCAAATACTTAGGAATTCCTATTCATAGAGACCTCTCCCATCTATGTTATCTTAATTTTGGGCCCTTTATTGAACAACTCCATACAGACCACGGTTGGCAAGTTAGAACTGTAAGATTCACTACGTGAACCACTGGTGTTTTGTGGAAAAGCACATGTATACTGTGTTCCAAATTATTATGCAAAAAGTGTTTAGGAGTGATAAGGGAAGAATTTGTTTGTTTGTCAGTTAAACTCATTGATGGTGATGTGTGTCAGGGCTCTTTATATCACTGTAAGCAATTGCATACACCTGTGCTAATTAGTTTGGCAGGTGTGTCCAATGAAAGGCAAGACTACTTAAGAAGGCTGTCTCACATTATTAAGCAGCCTACATTTTCTGCCAAAATGGGAAAGAAAAAGAATGTGTCGGCTGCTGAGAAGCAACAAATTGTGGAGTGTTTAGGTCAAGGCATGACTACAATCAACATTGTGCGATGATCAGGATGAAGTGTCTTGGCAATCAAGAAGTATGTAGCTGATTCACAGTACACACGTGTGCGTGCTAATAAGGGCAAATTGAGGACTCTTTCCTACAGGCAATTACGTCAGGTTAAAAGAGCAGCGGCAAAAAAGCCTTGTCATAGCAGCAGACAAGTTTTTGAAGCTGCTGGTGCCTCCAACGTCCCCCGAACAACAAGATGCAGGGTCCTTCAGAGGTTTGCAGCTGTGCATATGCCATCCTGTCGACCTCCTCTATCCACTTCACACAAGCAGAAACGGCTCCAGTGGGCCAAACATTACATGAAGACTGATTTCAAAACTGTTTTGTTCACGGATGAGTGCCGTGCAGCGCTCGATGGTCCAGATGGATGGAGTGGAGGATGGCTGGTTGATGGACACCCCACGCAAACACGGCTACAGCGCCAACAAGGAGGAGGTGGAGTAATGTTTTGGGCTGGAATCATGGGGAGAGAGATTGTTGGCCCCTTTAGGATCCCTGAAGGCGCTAAAGATGAACTCCATAATGTATGTGGATTTTCTCAAACAGCACTTCCTGCCATGGTTCAAGAAGAAGAACCATGTATTTCACAGCAAGATTATTTTTTTGCATGATAATGCACCATCTCATGCTGCACATAAAACATCTGCATCTCTGGCTGATATGGGCATAAAAGGGGACAAACTTATGGTGTGACCCCCATGCTCCCCTGACCTCTACCCCATTCAGAACCTCTGGAGCATCATCAAAAGGAGGGTCTATGATGGCGGGAGGCAGTTCACATCTAAGCAACAGCTCTGGGAGGGTATTCTGTCCTCATGCAAAACAATTGAAGCAGAAACCATCCAAAACCTGACAAATTCAATGGACGAGAGAGTTCAGAAGCTCCTTTCGAACAAGGGGTCTTATGTGAAAATGTAACATCACCTAGAATAAAGTTTTGAGTTGAAAACTGTTTGATTTCAGTTTCTAATAACCTGCTAATGCTTATAATTTCAAAAATGACCATTTTTTGGTCTTTATTAAAATGAAAAGGTTGATTGAAAAGTTTGGGGGATCTAAGAGTGTGGCAACCCAGTAGTCATGATTACTTCGAATTCTGACAATATGAGGGTCATGCTGCAGGTAGTGCAGCAAGAAGGCACTTATGTGTCTTGCGCATCTCGGAGCCCCAAAATTATTTTCCGGGCTAGATGCAGCTACAAATTATTATTAATTTTAAATCTGGTGGAGCTTAGTATAGATGGG
Source organism: Phyllobates terribilis (assembly GCF_046119375.1). Lineage (NCBI taxonomy): Eukaryota > Metazoa > Chordata > Amphibia > Anura > Dendrobatidae > Phyllobates > Phyllobates terribilis. Next base: position 676,674,647 of record NW_027362763.1, on the reverse strand, counting down.
CTAATAGAATCAGTACTGCACACTGCTACAAAGCCCAAATTATTTTCCAGCCAAGATACAGATAAACATGATTAGTAATTTGAAAGCTTAAAACGGTTGGTAGGGTGATTTTAACCAATCATCAAGCTTTTACTGTCCCCAGGATGACACAGGGGTAGAAAAGTCGTTTCGAATCCATGATTTGTTCATCTTTATGAACGTGAGTCTGTCTACATTATCAGTGGAGAGCCGCGTGCGCTTATCTGTCAGCACACCACCAGCAGCGCTGAACACACGTTCAGACAGAACGCTGGCTGCGGGGCATGACAAGATCTCCAAGGCGTAAGTGGCTAGCTCCGGCCATTTATCCAGATTGGAAGCCCAAAAAGAGCAAGGGTCCAGTGACACAGTCATGGCTTCAATGTTTACTTGGAGATACTCCTGTACCATCGTCTCTAGGCGTTGACTATGTGTCAGACTTCTTGTCTCCTGTGGCCTTGCAAAGGATGGGCTAAAAAAATGGTGAAATGATTCCGCAAAATTGATGTTACCAGCAGATACTGTGGTTCTGTTACGGTTTGAGTGCTGAACACTTGACGGTCCCACGGTTGGCAAGTTGGAACTGTGAGATTCACTACGTGCACCACTGGTGTTTTGTGGAAAAGCACATGTAAGATTCTGCAACAGTCTCTGCTGATACTCCTACATGCGTGCATCCCTTTCTATGGCAGGAATAATTTCTGCAAATTTACTTTTGTACCGGGGATCTAACAGTGTGGCAACCCAGTAGTCAGGATTATTTCTAATTCTCACAATTCGAGGGTCATGTTGCAGGTAGTGCAGCAAGAAGGCACTCATGTGTGTTGTGCATCCAGGAGCACCAAGTCCCTGTTGTGTTGGTGGCGAGGTAACAATCATGCTTCCTTCCTCTGTCCTCTCCCCCCAACCTCGCACAACAGAAATGTGATCAAGGTCTCCCTCATCTGATGAGTCTTCCATCAGTTCGTCCTCCACTTCTTCCTGGGCTCCTGCACCTTCCTCACTAGTTTGGCTGCTACCATGCGCCCTGGTAAAACCATCTCCCCCACCCTCACATGCCTGCCGCCTTGGTGCTGCCGACCGTCTGGACCTTGCAGATGTTAGCCCTTCCGCATACAACTCCTCCTCCTCTACTTCCTCCACCTCCTCTTGTGCCACCACCTGACTCCGAATTCTGTTTAACATGTGCTCCAGCATGTAAATCACCGGAATAGTCATGCTGATAATGGCATCGTCAGCACTAAACATCTTCGTCGCCATTTCAAAACTGTGCAGAAGGGTGCATAGGTCCCTGATCTGAGACCACTCCTCCAGCGTGATTTGCCCCACCTCCGGATCTCGTTGGCCCAGGCTATGCGTCAGAACGTATTGCACCAGGGCTTGTCGGTGCTGCCACAGTCGCTGCAACATGTGCAGAGTTGAATTCCACCGGGTAGGCACATCGCATTTTAGCCGGTGAAGTGGCAGGCCCAACGACTTCTGTAGAGATGTAAGTCGCTGAGCTGCAGGATGCGAACGGCGGAAGTGAGCACACAGCGACCGTGCCCTCTGCAGAAGGCCATCTAGTCTGGGATAGTGGGCTAAAAATTGCTGGACAACCAGGTTCAACACGTGAGCCATACAAGGCACGTGTGTGACATTGCCCCGGCGAAGGGCCGCACCCAGGTTTGCAGCATTGTCGCACACGGCCTTCCCTGGTTTCAGGTCCAGTGGAGACAACCATTCATGAAATTGGTTCTCCAGAGCTGACCACAACTCCTCAGCTGTGTGACTCACATTTCCCAGACATTTCAAAGTAAAAACCGCCTGATGACGTTGAGCCCTACTGCCAGCATAGTAAGGAGGTGTGCAGGATCGCTTCTGCGCAGTTAGAAAGCTTGTGGCATGACCAGACAGGCTTTGGGTGCAGGTGGAAGACCGAGAGGAAGTTGAGGAGGCAGAAGCAGTGGAGGAACTTTGACATAAAGAAGATTGACGCACAACTCGTGGGGACGGCAAGACTTGGACAGCAGCCCCTTGTCCTGCTGTCACCATAGTTACCCAGTGCCCAGTCAGCGACATGTAACGCCCCTGTCCATGCCTACTCGTCCAAGTGTCTGTGGTGAAATGCACCCTGTCACACACAGAGTTTCTCAAAGAAGCGGTGATGTTGTGTGCGACATGCTGGTGGAGCGCAGGCACACCTTTCTTTGAGAAGTAGTGCCGACTGGGCATCTGGTACTGGGGCACTGCGACGGACATAAGGTCTCGAAAATCCTCTGTGTCCACCAGGCGGAAAGGCAGCATTTCTGTAGCCAAGAGCTTGCAGATGGTGAAATTCAACCTCTTAGCTTTCTCATGGCTAGGAGGAAATGGTCTTTTACTTGTCCACATCTGAGGGACCGAGGGCTGGCTATTGTGCTTAGACGGGGTTGATAAGGGTGTCCCCGGCAAACTGCCGGTCTGTGAGGAAGATGCAGGCGGACATGTTAGGTTGCCTTGATCCAAAGGTGGTGCTATCGATGTCGGACAGCGCTCAACACCAGCTGGTGTTACCACCTCCAAAGAAAATGATGACCTGCCAATCACGCTGGCTGTTGCGGGTAAAGAGGTGGCAGGTCTGCGCCCCAAAACAGGTGTGACTGCTGTCCCCCCAGTCACAGAGGATGAAGAGGCCGCGGATGCACAGGATATGGCAGATGGTGGCTGGCCCGGCCGGCTAGGCCGCATTGTAGCACACTGAGCTTCCCACTGCAACTTATGCTTCATGTCCATGTGCCGGTTCATGCATGAAGTACTCAAACTATGTATTTTTTGGCCTCTACTTAGCTTTTGCTGACAAATGTTACAGATAACACGAGTTGGGTCATCTTTATCGATCTGAAAAAATGCCCAGGCTATGCAAGGCTTAGCACCCATGCGACCTGAAGAGCCACCACGACTTGTGGTGAGAGGCAGAGTTGTGTTTGAGGATGCAGTTGTTGACGTGCTTCCAGTACTACGTCTCTGTCCAGGAAGGCGCAACCTGACCTCGTCGTCACTAGCATCTTCCTCCACCTCCTCTGCTGACCTCATTTCTTGGCTGACTGTGGGTTGACAGTAAGTGGGATCTCCAACCTCATCATCATCACCCTGTGCGTTATCACACCCGTCGTCCTCAGAGCCAATCTGTTCCTGCCCTGACAAAAAACTAAAGTTGTCGCTCCAATCAGGTATTTGAGTCTCATCATCGTCTTCCTCATTGTCTCCACCAACAGGAGTTACAGTTTGGGAATGAGGGTCTACATTATGGTCAGAACTTTCTGCGTCTGGTCCTGGATCTGATTCATAAAGATTCTGGGCATCAGTGCAGATCATTTCCTCGTCTGTATTCACAGAAGCGCTGGAGTCGACCTCTGATTCCCAGGCTATAGTATGAGTAAACAGCTCTGCAGACTCAACCATCTGTTCATCCTCATACTCAGACGGGCAGCTGGAGATTTGGGAGCTGTGAGGAAGCAAGTGCGATTGGGGTGACACCTTTGAGGACTGGAGTATTTGTGATGTTGAAGTTGATGTAGAGGAGAGCCCACTTAAAGGAGCACTTGATATCCGTTGAAGCACCTGCTGTTTTTGTGCCTCATCTGGAATTTGTAGCGATTGGCGTGGCCGTAAGAAAGGGATCTTATCACATTGTCTGCTAAAAGAAGTAGACATTTTAGTTTGGCTGGAAGATGGTCTTTCTTCTGCAGATGTTACTGTTGCTTTAACACCTACCCCACGGACACAACCTTTTATCCCCTTCCCAACACGCCTATTCCCCTTTCCACCAGCAGCAGGCCTTTTTCCACTCATTTTGGTGGTTAACTAATTCACAACTCTGGAGTTGTTTGCACAAAAAAACAATGGATGGGAACCGAGCAGAGCTGAGTGGCCAAACTGTGGTATTAGGCCAAAACTATTGGCTGGGTTAGATGCAGAAAAAAATTATATTCAATTTGCAACCTGATGGAGGTCAGTATAGATGGACTAATAGAGAAAGTCCCACACACAGCTAGAAGCCCAAATATTTTTTCAGAGGTAGATGCAGAAAAAAAATATATTCAGTTTGCAACCTGATGGAGGTCAGTATAGATGGACTAATAGAGAAAGTCCCACACACTGCTAGAAGGCCAAATATTTTTTCAGACGTAGATGCAGAAAAAAATTAAATTCAGTTTGCAACCTGATGGAGGTCAGTATAGATGGACTAATAGAGAAAGTCCCACACACTGCTAGAAGTCCAAATATTTTTTCAGAGCTAGATGCAGACAAAAAATTATTTTCAGTTTGCAACCTGATGGAGGTCAGTATAGATGGACTAATAGAACAAGTCCCACACACAGCTAGAAGCCCAAATATTTTTTCAGAGGTAGATGCAGAAAAAAATTATATTCAGTTTGCAACCTGATGGAGGTCTGTATAGATGGATTAATAGAACAAGTCCCACACACAGCTAGAAGCCCAATATTTTTTCAGAGGTAGATGCAGAAAAAAAATATATTCAGTTTGCAACCTGATGGAGGTCAGTATAGATGGACTAATAGAGAAAGTCCCACACACTGCTAGAAGGCCAAATATTTTTTCAGAGGTAGATGCAGATAAAAATTATTTTTAATTTGCAACCTGATGGAGGTCAGTATAGATGGACTAATAGAGAAAGTCCCACACACTGCTAGAAGGCCAAATATTTTTTCAGAGCTAGATGCAGACAAAAAATTATTTTCAGTTTGCAACCTGATGGAGGTCAGTATAGATGGACTAATAGAACAAGTCCCACACACAGCTAGAAGCCCAAATATTTTTTCAGAGGTAGATGCAGAAAAAAATTATATTCAGTTTGCAACCTGATGGAGGTCTGTATAGATGGATTAATAGAACAAGTCCCACACACACAGCTAGAAGCCCAATATTTTTTCAGTGGTAGATGCAGAAAAAAATATATTCAGTTTGCAACCTGATGGAGGTCAGTATAGATGGACTAATAGAGAAAGTCCCACACATTGCTAGAAGGCCAAATATTTTTTCAGAGCTAGATGCAGACAAAAAATTATTTTTAATTTGCAACCCGATGGAGGTCAGTATAGATGGACTAATAGAGAAAGTCCCACACACTGCTAGAAGGCCAAATATTTTTTCAGAGCTGAATGCAGATAAAAATTATTTTTAATTTGCAACCTGATGGAGGTCAGTATAGATGGAATAATAGAGAAAGTCCCACACACTGCTAGAAGGCCAAATATTTTTTCAGAGCTAGATGCAGGAAAAAATTATATTCAGTTTGCAACCTGATGGAGGTCAGTATAGATGGACTAATAGAACAAGTCCCACACACAGCTAGAAGCCCAAATATTTTTTCAGAGGTAGATGCAGATAAAAATTATTTTTAATTTGCAACCTGATGGAGGTCAGTATAGATGGACTAATAGAGAAAGTCCCACACACTGCTAGAAGGCCAAATATTTTTTCAGAGCTAGATGCAGAAAAAAATTATATTCAGTTTGCAACCTGATGGAGGTCAGTATAGATGGACTAATAGAACAAGTCCCACACACAGCTAGAAGCCCAAATATTTTTTCAGAGGTAGATGCAGAAAAAAATTATATTCAGTTTGCAACCTGATGGAGGTCAGTATAGATGGACTAATAGAACAAGTCCCACACACAGCTAGAAGCCCAAATATTTTTTCAGAGGTAGATGCAGACAAAAAATTATATTCAGTTTGCAACCTGATGGAGGTCAGTATAGATGGACTAATAGAACAAGTCCCACACACAGCTAGAAGCCCAAATATTTTTTCAGAGGTAGATGCAGATAAAAATTATTTTTAATTTGCAACCTGATGGAGGTCAGTATAGATGGACTAATAGAGAAAGTCCCACACACTGCTAGAAGCCCAAATATTTTTTCAGAGCTAGATGCAGACAAAAAATTATATTCAGTTTGCAACCTGATGGAGGTCTGTATAGATGGATTAATAGAACAAGTCCCACACACAGCTAGAAGCCAAATATTTTTTCAGAGCTAGATGCAGAAAAAAATTATATTCAGTTTGCAACCTGATGGAGGTCAGTATAGATGGACTAATAGAACAAGTCCCACACACTGCTAGAAGCCCAAATATTTTTTCAGAGCTAGATGCAGAAAAAAATTATATTCAATTTGCAACCTGATGGAGGTCAGTATAGATGGACTAATAGAATGATGCTATGCCCAAAAGATTTTACTTCACTAGGTGCAGTAAAAAAATTGGTATTCTATACATAGGTGGTATATCTTGCAACACAGATAGACTACTCCACTGACTAACACACTCTGCAATAGGCCAAAAAGGATTAGCTTTGCTAGATTCAGCCAAATGCTGTGAAAAAAACTTGCACAGCACTGGCACAGACCTGCCTGGCAAAAACTGATAGGAACTGATGTAACCTAGTCCTGAAAAGGACTGCAATTACAATTAGTCTTTACTCCCACAATCTATCTATTTAAGAGCACAGACCTGCCTGATAAAAGTCGTAGGAAATGCTGTAACCTAGTCCTTAAAAGGACTGCAATCACAACTATTCCCTACTCCCAAGCTATCGGTAGATTTGTGTGAAAATTGGCTTGAAATTAACAAGGTATAGCGCACACAGCAACAGCGGTGCCGTCTAACACGCAGCTGCAGCAGTGAGAAAATGGTGGCGACGGGGAAAATGGCTTGGTCTTATAGGGCAAGGACATGTGACATACACTGCCAATGACACATGCCCTTGCTTGTGTGAAAAAAGCACTTCGCTCCGTGTGTGCGCTGCTGATAGGCTGACAGATTGCACCTCCCCACTGTAAATGCGGGAAAGAGAAAAAAAAATGGAGATCTTCATTGTTCCTGCAGAGATCCATCCCCTGCCCCTCCCCCCACCCCGCTGTACACTCAAACTGCGTATTAACATTAATTTTCATCATTACTGAGAAAAAATCCAGTTGTGATTTTGGTGCACGAACAGTTATCGAACATAACCTCGAACAGCCGAATTTTTCTCAAATCGTTCGTGTTCGCCGAACGGCTCGAACACCGCCCAAAACAGCTCGAATTTGAGATTGGCGAACAGTTCGAGTAGAACAACGCTCATCTCTATAAACCACCACAATCAATGTCACAGAAAAGCTAATTATATGCAATTCACTAGCGTGAAAAAATGGTTGGAAAAAGTCACCTTAATATATGCTTCTTTTTTTTTATACTCTTTTTTTTTTTTATACTATGCTCTTATGAGATAGAAATAATCTGTATAAGCCACCACGATTGATGCCACAGAAAAGACAATTATACGCAGGTTCACTAGCATGAAAAAATGATTAGCTTAGTATGATAGAATGTAAAGATGGTTCCATGATAGGGGATGATATCAAACAGTCAGTCTGTGCAAGATGAGTTTGCCACCTTGTGAATCACCTCTCACGGGTAAATATCGTTATTCGTTCTAGATGCCGGAAGTAGCCGACCGGAAGTGACATTTTGAGTTCCAAATACCCGAAGCCGCATCAGAAGAGGAGAGGCTATGGCCGGAAGTGATCCCATGCTAGTATCAGATATGTGTACCAGAAAACAGCACCCCCCCCCTCAGAAAGTGTCCGGCTCTATATCTCCTGAGCGTGGATGCACTCAATAATGGAACGCAGGCGAAAAGTGGCACTTGGAATACTTAATATATTAACTATCATGATCTGGGGAAATTTGTGAATACTTCCGGTGCTACTGGTTTATTGAAGACGTCAATTCAGAAGGGTTTTTTAAATTGCGGTTTAAAATAAAAAAATAAATAAATAAAAAAACTCTTCTGAATTGACGTTTTCAATAAACCAGCAGGTCCGGAAATATCCACAGACTTCTGCACATCCTGATATTCATCGGTTTTGACTTAAAACGCAAAATAATACGGATCAGGTTAGCACAATCTGATATAAATACTTTTAAATGTTTGTTGGATAAGACCCTATTTGCGCTACTTTCTCCTTAGTGTTTTATCTAATATATGCATAGCCCAACATGAGCAATCCTATTCAATATATTTATAAATATAAAACATTTCTGCAAAAATAATTATTCCTGTAGTTTTGGGTACCATAATGAAATGTATATATATGATATCCCCATCTCTTTTTAATGGGATCATTAGTAAAGCCTAAAACCCATAAGGGTCAGTGGGTAAAAAGCAGGTTTTAAGGATCCGTTATATCAAACATAGGGCTGAAAACCAGGTGTATTATAGGAAGCATCCATACTGGAATTGCTCATTTAGTCCCAATGGGCTAATTGTTTTCATTCAATGGATCAATTTAGCTTCCTTTTGCATTATTTTTCTTCTAGTCTCCTCCTCTAGGTGAGAGTGCAATCACCTCAATAACATTAAAACAGAAACAGTTCAGATTTCCTCCATGTGTTCCCTATTGTGCCTAGAAATAGGGGTATCACAAGAATTTTTCATATCCCCTATGTGGTCACTGATACTTTTTCTGAGCTATTGCTTCGTTTTCGTCTTCCCAATATGCTTCATTTTGCATGTGCCCTTAAAAAGGTATACAACTCCCATAGTCCTACAGTTGGCAAAACTCTGACCGTCATACGTTCTCCCGGTCACTGCACTATGGGATTTCTTATCCACCTTGATGTATTTGCAAAAGCTACATTTCCACATCTAAAAATGCCCACACTTCTATTTTCTAGCCAGGTAGGATGACTTGATCGACCTTCCCCTTTTGTATGTTATAGCTGGAAAAGAGGGTAAAAGCCCATTCAAATCCGGGTCAGCTGTTAAAATCCTCCAATAATTTTTCAAGATATTTCTCACTTTTTGTGCACGGTTGTCAAATCTACCAGTAATCCTAATCTGTTCACTTTCTTCCTTTTCTCTGGGTCTCAGCAGAGAATACCTATCCTTAGATAGCGCATCCTGGAATGCACAATTATGTGTGTCCTGTGGGAATCCTCTTTCACGAAATCTGTCTTAATTCTCTAGCCAGCGTATAGTAGGTACTTTCTGTAGAACAGTTCCTCCTTATCCTATGGTATTGGCCCTTGGGTATCCCTGTCTTTAAATTATATGGATGATGGTTCCCCCAGTGTAGTAGATTATTAGTAGATGTTGGTTTATGAAATGTCCTTGTTACTAGCTTTGAATCGTAATGTCCAGAAAGCTAATACTGGTATGATTAATCTCAGATGTAAATCTCAATCCTATTGTATTATTCAGGTCCTCTAAGAATTTGGTAAAAGATACAAAATCTCCTGACCAGAGCAATAGGACATTGTAAATATAACGTCCTCAAAAGATGATATGGGGGCTCCACCAGAGGACATCAACCTCCCTAAAAACGATGGTATCTTCGCACCAGCCCAGGAACAGGTTAGCGTACGTGGGGGCGCATGGGCTCCCCATCGCAGTGCCCCTGAGCTGGTGGTAAAGTTTGCCATTGAATTGGAAGTAGGTATGGTCCAGTACGAAATCAAGAAGCCCAGAGATGAATCGATTGTGACCACACAAATGGATACCTCTAGAATTTAGAACATAATTTGTCACTTTTATACCATGTTCATGAGGAATGCTACTATAAAGCGCATCCATGTCAGTAGAAGCCAGCTGTATGTCATCATCAATTGTGAGGTCCTCAAGCTTTGTAATAAATCTGAGGTATTCCCTATATAAGATGGTAGGGACATCACAAATGTTCTAAGGATTTTGTCCAGGTAGATGTCACAATTCTGAGACAATGCCAGACACGATAGGGCGACCCTTGAGTGGTGGAAGCCCTTTATGTATCTTTGGGAGGGTGTAAAACAGATGTCAAAGGATACTTAACTTGCATAAAGTCAAGATTATTTTTTTAAATGAATTTTAGATGAAATGCCGCAGTGAGAATGTCTTCTAGTTTCCTTCCAAATCTACCAGTGGGGTCTTCTTGCAATATAGCATAAGTTGAGCCATCCTGTAGGATATCAAAGCATATCTTTGAAGCGCCCAGGGGATGGGGACTACTCGGTACCCGGGCCTTTGCCTGGCCTTGGGGCTGTCGCGGTGGTCGGCTCCCGGGCCCGTACCCTGGGGTCACTCTTTTAAAAGGGTGGATAATTATATGAATGTTCGTGACGCCACCTGTGGTTTCTGGTGAGAATCACCAGTGCTGCGGCAGCCCGCTGAGGCCGGTGATAAGGCAGCTTGGTGGTATAGCTCCCCACAGGTGGAGCTTGGCCTCAGGGCAGCGTATGAAGAGGGGATGCAGGACAGGGAAGACCCAGGCGGGCCTACGGAAAGACAGGCAAACACACACAGTTCTCTTCAGTACCTTTTACTGATGGAAATTCAGGCACATCCCGGAGCACTGTAGGGTGAAGGGTGCATTTCAGGATCCTCCCCAGGGAGCAGGCATAGGGCCTCCTGTTTCTTGCCTTTGCGTAGTAAGTTTCTGACCTGCCTGGAGCTAGGCCTAACTTTGTCTCTGTCCTGCACCGGCTGACCTTGTGGTAGGGCCTTCTCTTGGAGTACACGCTCCCAGCTTGCGGGGCCTATGCTTCTCCTGGCTCTGTTACGTATCAGCTCTTGGATGATACTGGGACCTGTAGTTCTCCAGGGATTCCGGTTATGCCTTACTGGGTCATAGAGATCTCTGTAAGCTCGGCCCTGGTGTCCGGTGTATGCTTCAGGGTGAGCTGGTTAAGCTCCTCTGCCCCTTATGTTACTCACTTTCCACTCGCCTTCGGCCACGCTCAGGCCCTCACTAGGCTACACACACTAACGGCAGCTTGCCGCGCTTCACCGCTCTTATGGCGTCGGCACACCTTGGGTTCACTAACCTGAGCTCAACTCTGTATTCAGATCTGTATCTCCTGAACTCTTCAGAGGAACTGCTGAATCACTGAGCTGCCTGGCTCCACCTTCCCTACTTATATCCCTAATGGGCTCCCTCTGGTGGTCTGAGGTGGAAGGTGGAGGTGTGTGAATGCTTATGAGGGCCTCTTGTGAAGGAATCCGTTCATGCACCCCTCTAGGATCTGTGGTACCAAGCGCAACTGGGTGCCACATTCCCCCCTAGCAAAGCTCAGCACTCCCGGGCTGAAGTACATTTTAAAACAACAATAAAAACATAAGCAATAACAATCTTCCCTTTTTGGGAGGCACCTTGGCTTGAACGTTACATATGAACATAAACAGTTATATACAATTTTAATAAGTAACCCCAGAATTCAAGTCTCTTGCGGTGAGGTTCCCAGACAGGATGTCCATCTCACAGGGTAGAGTACATGGTAGTTTGAGGGACCTGTCCCAAACCCTCAACGTAGGCCCTGGGGTGGCTGCAGGGCATGGAGATCCTGAGTTGGACCTCCAGTAGAGCCACTCCCGACAGGTTTTACATCTGAGTTCACCTAAAGGGGCACTCCAGGGAGTGCAATTATATACAATAAGCAGTTTTTGGTCTGCACACAGTCCTCAGCCACAAAGTTCTTAGGTAATTAACAAAGGAGTTAATTAGGTAAAGTGTCCATATCACTTAAATTGGTCATCAATAATTCAAAATACACGTTAATAGATACATATACAAATACACAATGTAATGCAATACAATACAATACAATACTATTTAATACCCCAGGGGTAACTATTTACACTGGCAGAAGTTTAACTATTTTACTGATTATACCTGACAGGGGGTTGACCTTTAGTACTACGCGTGGACCTGCGTGGTACTGGGATGCGTGAAGCACTGGTGTGTGTACTACCTCCCATTCTGTCAGTACTAGGTGTGGAGGGGCTACAAGACTGCATTGACCTCTCTACAGGACTGACAAGTGTACCATTGGCTGCGCCTTTTTGCTCTGTTCCAACCGGGGATCCTTCTTCCGGGGATTCTGCTCCAGCAGGCTCTTCTGCAGCAGTTACTGGTTCTTCTTGCTGTGGGTAGAAGGTGATTACAGGGATGACTACAGCTCCTCCTAGTTGAGGCCAATCTGCCGGAAAATCTCCTAAGTCAGTGTGTATTACTGTTTCTTTAGGCTCCTCCGGTATGGTGAGAGGCACTTCTTCTTGGGGTTTTAGCAGGTCTGGACACAACTTTAGGTGGTCCCTGGATACTGTTGCAGACGTTCTTCCTCCGTCTCTACTAATTAGGAAGGTCTTCCTGTTATCAAACCTGGAATTTAACACAGTGTAGGGTTCTCTCTCCCACTGGTCATCAAGTTTGTGGTTCCTCCTTTTTCTTTTTAATACTACTTCACCAGGTGTGAAGGGTTCTGCGGGCGCACTTTTGTTGTAGTAGGCCTCCTGCTTTTCCCTCACCTGAGTGAGACTGTCCTCGATGCAGGCTTGTACTTTTCTGTACTGCTCTTGTCTGGTCGTGTCCCAGTCCTCAGTGGTCATATCAGCTTCAGGTTCGACAACACCAAGCTCCAGGTCCATGGGCAGTTTTCCTGGTCTTGCCTGCATGAGATATTCCGGAGTGCAATTGGTGGAACTTACTGGTATGTGATTATATAGATCTACTAAGTCAGGTAGTAGGTCTGGCCACTGGTTTCTCTCCTCAAGTGGTATGGTCTTCAGCAGGTCGATGATGATGTTATTCATCTTTTCACAGACACCGTTGGTTTGTGGGTGGTACGGTGTAGTTCTTATCTTCTTACACCCGTAGAGATGGCAGAATTCTTTGAATAACTCAGCCTCAAAGGCCGGGCCTTGGTCCGTCAGCACCTGCTCATGGTATCTATGGGGTCTGCAGAAACACGCCTGGAATGTTTTTGCTGCTGTCTCTGCCGTCAGATCCTTGACGGGGGTGACCACCAGGAACCTAGAGTAGTGATCCACCATGGTCAGTGCGTAGGAGTACCCTGACCTGCTGGGTGACAACTTGACATGGTCCAGGGCCACGATCTCCAGGAGTTGAGTCGTCTTAATGGGTTGTAGGGGTATCTTCTGGCTGCTGTAGTCGTTTCTGCTGAGGCTACAGGGTCCACAGTTTCGGCACCACCGCTCGATGGAGCTGCGCATTCCTACCCAGAAGAATCAACACTTCAGCAGGGTCTCTAGCTTTTTCCAGCCAAAGTGTCCCGCCTGATCGTGGTAGGCCTCCAACACCATTTGGATGTCTGTCTTCGGGACCACTATCTGCCATACCATTTCATGGGTTTTTGGATTGACGTACCACCGGTACAGCTTCTCACGGTAGATAAACAGCCGGCTTCTTTCATTTCACAGCTGCTTTGCTTGGAGAGACGCTTCCTTCTCCATGGAGGAACCTTACTGGGTTATCAGCTCTTTAATACGGCTATCAACCGGGTCACTGTCCTGGGTCTCTTTCCAGCTGTGGTGAGGCAGAGGGTTTAACGTCTTCCCACGCTGCCTCCTGGAGGTTCGTTGTTTGTTCATTCCATTCTGATGAAAGGCAGGTAGCTCGATCTCCAGGTCATCCACTTCTTCTTCTGTGTCTGACTGGTGAGGCATCCTAGACAGGGCATCGGCGTTGACGTTCTTGCGGCCCACCCGGTATTCAATTGTGAATTGGTAATTGGACAGCCTAGCCATCCATCGCTGTTCCATGGCTCCTAGCTTGGCTGTTTCGAGATGGGTCAAGGGGTTATTGTCCGTGTAGGCAGTGAACTTGCTGGAGGCTAAGCAGTGCTTAAACCTTTCAGTGATGGCCGAGACCAAGGCCAGGAACTCCAACTTGAAGCTGCTATAGTTCTCTGGGTTCCTCTCGGTCGGGCGGAGCTTCCTGCTTGCGTATGCGATCACTTTCTCTTGCCCATTCTGCTTCTGACTTAGGAAAGCTCCCAGGCCTTCGTTGCTGGCATCCGTATACAGCAGGAACGGTTGGCTGTAGTCAGGGTAGGCTAGGATCTCATCGTCTGTCAGGATCTCCTTCATCTCCTGAAATGACTCGGCTTGCTCTTTACCCCAGTGGAACGGAGGGTTCCTGCCTTTGGGGGACTGTCCTACCAGGAGGTCTTGCAGAGGGGCTGCTTTCTTAGTATAGTCTTTTACAAACCTCCGGTAGTATCCTACTAGTCCCAGGAACTGAAGCACCTCCTTGAGGTTTTTCGGCTCCGGCTACTTCTGGATGGCAGTGATCTTCTCCGGGTCTGGTGCTACCCCTTCTGGACTGACAATATGCCCCAGGTACTGTACCTTTCTCTTGAGCAGGTGGCACTTTGAGGGCTTCAGCTTCATCCCGTACCGGGACAGTGACTCAAATACCTCCGACAGGTGCTTCAAGTGGTCCTCGTACGTCTTGGAGTACACTATCACATCGTCCAGGTAAAGTAACACAGTCTTGAAGTTGCGGTGTCCCAGGCAGCACTCCATCAATCTCTGGAACGTTCCGGGGGCATTTCAGAGTCCAAATGGCATACTGTTGAACTCGCAGAGTCCCATTGGGGTGGTGAAGTCCGTCTTCTCCCGATCCTCCTCAGCCACAGCTACTTGCCAGTACCCACTAGTGAGGTCAAGGGTGGAAAAGTAATTTGCAGACTTTAAGACAGCCAGGGACTCCTCTATGCGTGGTAAAGGGTATGCATCTTTATGTGTAATGCAATTTACTTTTTTGTAATCCACACATCCTCATGCTGCCGTCCTTTTTCCTGACTAAAACTAAGGGAGCCGCCCAGGGACTACAACTATTCCTTACTACCCCTGCCTTCTTCATGTCGTGCAACATCTCCTTTGATTTCTGGTAGTGTGCTGGTGGTATAGGCCTGTATCGTTCTTTGATGGGTGGATGGTCACCTGTGGGGATATGGTGTTGAACCCCCTTAATCCTCCCAAAGTCAAGTGGGTGCTTACTGAACACCTGCGCATATTCCTGAACCACCCGGTGTACACCCTGTTTCTGATGGGCAGGAGTGGTGTCTGTCCCAACATGGAGCTGTTGACACCAATCCTCCACCTGGGTTGCAGGGTCATTATCCTCCACTTCGTCTGGTGAGGTTAAGGACTCCACCGTGTGAATGGAGTTGTTATTTACAGCATGTAACTTGGCAACAGTGGCATAACGTGGTAATGTAACCTCATCGTCCCCATAGTTGAGAAGACGGACGGGCACCCTCCTATTGCGTACATCTACCACTCCTCTGGCGGTTAAGAGCGTGGGTCTGTGCTCTGAGCTAAGGGGTTCTACTACCGCCTGGTAGCTCTGTCCTTTAAGACCTATGGCTGCTCTACACCAGATAAGCATTTCACTCATTGGGGGAATCACAATGGGTATGGGGTCGGTTACCCGCACATTACCGATTTCACCACCTGTTAACTTTACTTGCTGCTGGTACATCAGGACTCGGATCTCCCTCTGCAGCGCTCTTCTCTGCCCTGGTCTGGCGGTGTCAGCTATCTGTTGGAGCAAGAACACAACTTCTCCCAAACAATTACCAACAATGTTAGTGCCAAGTACCATATACAAATTGTTATCATCAGGATTAGTCTCCACTACAATTAGTCCCTGGTCCTTCAGCTCCACTCTCCCCACCTTTACTGTCACATCCTTAACCCCGAGTAGGTTAAGGGGGAGTCCGTTTGAGGCATAAACGGAAAGATTTGGAGCTGGCGGCCTAAGATCGTCCATGGACCAGAACCTTCTGTAGAGGACATCAGGCATGATGGTTAACTGAGATTCTGTGTCCAGCAGAGTGTGCGTCAGGATGCCGTCCAGCACTATGGACAGGAATGGTCTTCCTCCCACGAACCTGTTGTACTAGTCTGATGGGCCTGGGGAATTTACTCCTGGGTGTCGGCCCTCGGCCCCAGGGTTTTCTCGTTTAAAGGACAGCTCTGGGCGGTGTGACCTGTCTTGTGGCAGTAGTAGCAGATGGGGTCCCTCTGTGGACGGCGTTGGTCGCTGACTCTCCCAGGGGGTGGCATTGTCCTCCTCCTCCTACGCATCCAGGGGACATCCTCAGGGCTGTCAGCCAGCAGGATCTTCCCTCCTTCCTCAGGCTCTGTCCGCAGCTGCAGGGCACTCAGTACAGTGGTCAGGGTTTTGCTCAACTTACGCACTTCAGAGCGCAGGCTGTCCAGCTCACTAGGGGACGTTGCTGGAACCTTGGCTTCAGCAGCCACCGAGGAAAAGGTGGGTGTTGCAGGCACTGGGGTGGCCCCACCCTGGTAACATTGGATGACATTTGTTTCCAGGGGCTGCAGTCCTTTTATAGCCATGTCCTTAAGGTTGTCAAAGCTGGCATCTGGATGATCTAGGGACTACCAACGCACAGTCCTGCTCTCCTCTTGGGACCTCAGTCCCCGGATAAACTGTTCTTTCTTTTATTTACATTGTCGATGCTGGTTGGACTAACCTGTTTCAGAGCTCGTAGGGCCCCTTGTAGACGCCAGGAGTAGTCCTGAACATTGTCCTCCAGTTGCTGAGAGCAGTTGTAGAACCTCATCCAGAGGTCCGTCTCAGTATGATCCTCAAAGACAGTCTGTAACTTTTTAAAGATTGCGCACACTGACTCTTGGTCTGCGACCGACCATGTTTCCACTTCCCGCTCCGCAGCACCAGTCAATTGTCCTAACACAACAGTGGCTCTCTGCTTGCCTGTCATAGAGTACATGTCCAGGATACCGCAGATTTTCCGTTTGAATCCAGACAGGGTATCTGGTTTGCCGCTGTACTGGGGGAGCCACTTCGCTCCAGGGATGTACGGTAGGGCCATGGGTATGACAGGAGATACAGGTCCTGTTAATGGGACAGCCACTTCGGCCTGCTCGGCATCGAGCTCGGGTTGAACATCAGGGCCGTAAACTGGTGCTGTTCCTCAGACATTCTCGCGCCCCCCTAGCGAACCGTGGCCTACCTCCGTAGTTTATCTTCCGGTAGGCCGCAGCTCCGCAGGTGACGGTCTTCTTCAGGACCTTGCGTCGCGTGCGTCCTTCGTCATAGCGCTTGCCAGCGCTCCTTCCAGGACCTGGCGCTTCCTGGTTTGACGTAGATGCGTGGGGCGTGTCCGGGGCTTTGCGCGCTTTTTCAGGTACGCCTCTCAGTTTCCCGCGGTTACGCCCTTCTTCTCGCTCGGCGGCCCAACAATGGCGGCAATCTTCACAACAGTTTAATACACAGTTTCTATTAAAGGCGCACAGTACCCGGTGGCAACGGGCATAGCACTCCGTCGTTGCAGCGGCCACGGAATCCTGTTCGTGATGCCAGGAAAGATGACGCGCCCAGGGGATGGGGACTGCTCGGTACCCGGGCCTTTGCCTGGCCTTGGGGATGTCGCGGTGGTCGGCTCCCGGGCCTGTACCCTGGGGTCACTTTTTAAAAGGGTGGATAATTATATGAAAGTTCGTGACGCCACCTATGGTATCTGGTGAGAATCACCAGCGCTGCGGCAGCCCACTGAGGCCGGTGATAAGGCAGCTTGGTGGTATAGCTCCCCACAGGTGCAGCTTGGCCTCAGGGCAGCGTATGAAGAGGGGATGCAGGACAGGGAATACCCAGCCGGGCCTACGGAAAGACAGGAAAACACACACAGTTCTCTTCAGTACCTTTTACTGATGGAAATTCAGGAACATCCCGGAGCACTGTAGGGTGAAGGGTGCCTTTCAGGATCCTCCCCAGGGAGCGGGTATAGGACCTCCTGTTTCTTGCCTTTGCGTAGTAAGTTTCTGACCTGCCTGAAGCTAGGCCTAACTTTATCTCTGTCCTGCAGCGGCTGACCTTGTGGTAGGGCCTTCTCTTGGAGTACACGCTCCCAGCTTGCGGGGCCTATGCGTCTCCTGGCTCTGTTACATATCAACTCTTGGGTGATCCTGGGACCTGTAGTTCTCCAGGGATTCCGGTTATGCCTTACTGGGTCATAGAGATCCCTGTAAGCTCAGACCCGGTGTCCGGTATAAGCTTCAGGGTGAGCTGGTTAAGCTCTTCTGCCCCTTGTTTTACTCACTTTCCACTCGCCTTCAGCCACGCTCGGGCCCTCACTAGGCTACACACACTAACGGCAGCTTGCCGCGCTTCACCGCTCTTATGGCGTCGGCACACCTTAGGTTCACTAACCTGAGCTCAACTCTGTATTCAGATCTGTATCTCCTGAACTCTCCAGAGGAACTGCTGAATCACTGAGCTGCCTGGCTCCACCTTCCCTACTTATATCCCTAACGGGCTCCCTCTGGTGGTCTGAGGTGGAAGGTGGAGGTGTGTGAATGCTTATGAGGGCCTCTTGTGGAGGAATCCGTTCATGCACCCCTCTAGGATCTGTGGTACCAAGCGCAGCTGGGCGCCACATCTTCTTGCATATTATATGATCAAAGATAACAAGATTGCCCCCCTTGTCAGATGATTTAATGATTAAGTCTTGATTTTTAGACAGTTTATCAAGTGTGTCCCGTTTCCGCTGGTAAATTTTTAGGATAGCCATTCTTGCAGTTTGCTAGTTTTGATAGGTCTGAAGTTACCAATTTCATAAAAATGTCTATACTTGTTCCCTCTGACATCGGGGGCATACATGTGCTCATCGGTCTGAGAGTGGTAAAAGGCCCCTGTGCTAGCTCCCTACTGCTTTCATCTAGAAGACAGCTAATGTTCTAACACTGGGCCCTTCTTCCTCTGTTATACCCAAGGCAATACCTTCTAGGCTGAAGTTCTGGAGCCCATGGATGGATGGCCTATGGAGTTTGGAGATCGGTTGCCTACTGGGCTGGATAAATTTGCAACAGTTGTGGGATCTGTCGTCTGGATTTGATTAACTTTCTTAAGGACTATTGCTACCGGATACCTGTCCTTCTATTGTTTTATCTGATGTCTGGAGGAATGTGAATACAGACTATACTGGCTGGGATACGAAATCTGTGGGCCAACCAAAAGTTGGGAGACAGTGAGTATCGCCTGGTACAAAGGCAGTGGAACTACCTCCCCGGGGAAGGGATCTTGTGGACTGGGGGCAATGCATTTTGGCCATTTACCTGGAGTTGTTGTAAAACCTTGGATGCAAGGAATAAAATATTGTGACCTGCCTAGGTGATTATTACAACTCACAATCTCAGATCTTTATAAAATCTTAACTTAATCAATAGGTTACTTTCTGGTGACACATTCCCTTTCAGTCTGTAGCCATGTGTCCCCAGCATAGCAGGAATTGAACAAAATAAGACCAGCACGATTTACACACAAACACAATTGTATTCTTTTTAATTTACATAATTATAAAATGATAAACATCTGTATATTACAATAAGACAAAACTGTATGTACAAGTCTATGGCAATAATTCTGTGAACTCAGGATCCCTTAAAGCTGCGGCAGCATGTTGGAAATATATCATGTAGATGAAAGACCGTCCCCGGGGGTCGTCTACCGCCTCATGGAAAACAAGAGATGAATGAATTGCCGCTGTGGACCCAAACACAGAGCGTTACTCTCCACAGAGCGTTACTCTCCACAGAGCGTTACTCTCCACAGAGCGTTACTCCCCACAGAGCGTTACTCTCCACAGAGCGTTACTCTCCACAGAGCGTTACTCCCCACAGAGCGTTACTCTCCACAGAGCGTTACTCCCCACAGAGCGTTACTCCCCACAGAGCGTTACTCTCCACAGAGCGTTACTCCCCACAGAGCGTTACTCCCCACAGAGCGTTACTCTCCACAGAGCGTTACTCCCTCCCCACAGAGCGTTACTCTCCACAGAGCGTTACTCTCCACAGAGCGTTACTCTCCACAGAGCGTTACTCTCCACAGAGCGTTACTCCCCACAGAGCGTTACTCTCCACAGAGCGTTACTCCCCACAGAGCGTTACTCTCCACAGAGCGTTACTCTCCACAGAGCGTTACTCTCCACAGAGCGTTACTCCCCACAGAGCGTTACTCTCCACATTGACCTTCTGCTTACAGCTGTAATACGATTTATATTTTAACAATTTATATGTGAGACTCTGAGCCGCCATATAGGGCTTCCTCCAGTGCTGCATGTCAGAGATAATTTCTTATACTACTAAGGCAGAATATATCTGTAATACATCATGCAATTTTTGGGGACTATTAGACCCACATCCATGGACCATTTGTGGCATATCCTGTCATTGATCTCTTACATGGGATTAAGTCCTTTAAATAGGCTTAAGTGGTTTGACCACAATGAGCCTTAGATACCTACTGCCGCTCGATGTCGATATCATGTCTACAGCATGTAAACCGCTGCAGACAATCACTCAGCTCAGCAGACTTGTTCTGTCTATCTCAACATGTGGAAAAAAAGAAGAAAGGCGCTCGATGTGTGTATCGATCAGGCTGATATATTGCATGAGGAAGGAGACACGCCGACAAGCCTGGTCCAGATACCAGAAACCTTTGATTTTCTACGCGTTTCAAGGACGGTCCGTCCATATGCCTGATGAAAAGGATGAAACGCATAGCAAATGAAAAGTCTCTCGTACCTGCATCCGGCTTGTTGGCATGTCTTCTTCCTGCAGTGCCCAGATGATACTGATTCCTTTTTTCCTGTCGTCTGTTTCAGCATGACTACCGAGTCTAGTGATTGGCAGCAGCGGTCCTATGCTGTAAATGGGATGTCCCTACTTCAGACCTATCAATAAAGATCAGTGGGGAGAAGTAGTGCTGGAGAGTCAGGGGGTATAATTTTTTTGTGGGCCATTGTACTTTGAAACCAGACATCTGAGACTTTTATGTCAGGCTAGGTCATAGACATCCAACATTTGTGTGTCCCACTATTGTGACCGGCTTCTGTTTTGGGAAAGAGGGTCCATCGCACGTTGACAAGAATTTAGGGATGCAGGGCCGGCCCGAATGTATAGGCGAACTAGGCGGCTGCCTAGGGCGCCGACCCTAAGGGGGCGCCAGAGAAAAAATAGAAAAAATTATAAAAAATCTTTTCAAAAGGCAAAAAGTTTTAGGGATGGAAAGAAAAGTGTACATAATTTTTTTTACCATAAATTTAAAAGAAAAACCGTTGAGCTTCAATTTACACACGGAAAGGAGGCGCTAAACTACGGACGTGAGTCGTTTGCATCGTCTGCTGACAGGTGTTTGATCCCGCGCGTTTATTTTGCTCCTAAGTTTTCAAGTGTTGGCAAAGCGAAGCAAACAACCAAAAATGCACACACTACACTAAGGGGGCGCCCGAGAGAAAAAAATACGTATACTTAAAAGGTAGGTGTACCATATGGCCTATTTATACGTAGTTTGGACTTTAGGTACTAGATACTAGTTGGCGATTAAATTGATAGATGTCATCAGCAGTCGATGTGGCTAGTAGGAGGAGTCTGTTTTGACGCATTGGCGTAGACTGCCAGTCAGGCCAGCAAATTCAAGGGAGATAGTATCTACGTTTTTTGCATATCGGCGCGCGCGATTATAATATTTTCGAGGTATGTCTCTACTGTTTGCATGCTTTATCATGTGAGCCATTGCTGTTATTTTGTATATTCATTAGATTCATTGTTCCATGAGGTTTCATGAATGCAAATAGAAAATAGGAGGTTTTTAGTAAATTTTTGGCCTAAGTTCTAAAGTGTTAGGCGCTGCGAGGTAGGTATATTGTTTTGATTTTCAAAAATATTTGAAACATTGGAAATTGTTAAAGAAATTTGTGTTTTTTGTCTTAAAAGTAAAATCGTATTATATAATGTTCAGATAACAATTTTAATCGGCGCGTTAACTTTTAGGTAAATGCTGTGTGTTGTAACGAGTCATGGCTGATAAGAAGAAAAAACTTTCAGGATTTCAGAACCGTAAAAGAAAAGCTGAGGAGGAGAAATCACTTTAAAAAATCAAAGGGTCATTTTTAAAATATCTAAGCAATAGAAATGAAGACGCGGAATTCCAAACGTTGGAACAACAGGCTTCTGTTGCCTCGGAAATATCGAATGTAGAAATAGAATTTGTTTCTCATGCTGAAAATAGTGAACTACAACCATCAATATCTGGTGGTAGATCTGATCAAAGTACCAGTACTGACATGGAGGCTGGTACATCTATAGAAATACTATGCAAAGACTATTCAGACGATCCCGCTATGTGGACCGTAATCAATGATGACTTACGCCTAGATGTAGTAAAACTCGGCCCCACACAAGTTAAAGATTTTGATTTTCCTTTGGACACTAATCGTAGAAAATTTTCTTGTGTTCACTATAAACGTCGTCTTGTTAATGGTGAAAATCTTGAACGCAATTGGCTAACGTATTCTATTCAGAAAAATTCAGTTTTTTGTTTTTGTTGCACGTTGTTTCCAGACTCATCACTTCAACTAGGAATCATCAAACGCTCAGCCTTAGGTACTGATGGTGTAAATGACTGGAAAAACATATCTGCTATTTTAGCCAGCCACGAAAAAAGCAAAGATCACATGATTAGCTTTCAAAAATGGAAGGAACTCGAAAATAGACTTAAGATGAACAAGACCATTGACGAAGAACACTTACTCAAAATTGAAGAGCAAGAAAAATACTGGCATCAAATTTTAGAAAGGTTGATAGCCCTAGTGAGGGTACTAGGTACGCAAAACTTAGCGCTCCGTGGATCAAATGATGCATTGTTTGCATCTAATAATGGGAACTTTTTGAAATTTGTGGAGTATTTGGCTATGTTCGATCCCGTCATGTGTGAGCACATTCGGAAAATCCGGGACAAAGAGATTCATGCACATTATTTGGGAAAAATAATACAGAATGAGATGATTCAACTGCTAAGTAATGGTATTCAGGAAAAGATTCTTGACGATGTCAAAACTGCAAAATACTTTTCTGTAGTGCTGGGTTGTACTTCTGACGCGTCTCATGTTGAACAAATGACTATCATTGTTCGGTTTGTTTCCACATCAGAAGACAAAAAGTTTGAAATTAAAGAGCACTTCTTGGGATTCATTCCTGTTTCTGATACAACTGGAGGTGGTTTGACAGCCGCTGTCTTGAACAAATTTGAAGAACTGTCGCTCTCTGTGGACAACTTACGAGGGCAAGGCTACGACAATGGGAGCAACATGAAGGGGAAAAAACATTGGACTACAAAGACGGATTTTGGACATAAACCCACGTGCATTCTTTGTGCCTTGCAGCTCCCATTCTCTAAACTTAGTCGTCAACGATGCCGCTAAATGTTGTTTTGGAGCGACAACTTTTTTCCTGTTAGTTCAAAATCTCTACGTATTTTTCTCTTCGTCATCTCAGCGTTGGGAAGTACTCGTGCGTCATTTGCCATTTCTGACTCTAAAACCTCTAAGCGAAACAAGGTGGGAAAGTAGAATTGATGCTCTGGCCCCCCTCCGTTACCAATTGAGCGAAGTCCATGATGCCCTAATGGACATAGCAGAAAATATTAGTCTCACAGGAAGCTCTGGAAATGTCTCCCGGCTAGAAGCTCAAGGTCTTGCTAAACAAGTTGGAACCTTTTCTTTTGTTACATCTGTTCTAGTATGGTTCAACATTTTGTACAAAATCAATTTGACAAGTAAGTTACTTCAGTCACAAGAATTCGATTTAGCTGCTGCTTCTCAACACCTTGACAAAACAAAGCAATATCAGCAATCTTTAAGAAGCGATGAAGAGTTTGAGAAGCTGTTAGTTGATGCGAGGGAAATCGCAGAAGAGCTTGGCATACCAGCTAATTTTGAGTCAAGTTCTGCGCCAAAACGTTTAAAGAAAAAAAACAGACAGTTCTCTTATGAAGGGAAAGATGAGCCCATAAGAGATGAGCCACATCCGTTCACTTGAGGGAAAACCAAGCAAATTTGTTCTGGATAAGTGTAAAGCTCTGGAAAAGTCTCTTACACACAACGAAGTAAAAGACATCGATGCCATAGAGCTATGTGGTGAACTGCAGGCAATGTCAAGACGTGTTCCAGAAGATTCATCACCAAAAGACGTTCTTGAACTTTTGCTTAAATCTGACTTGAAAGAAAGTGTCCCCAACCTGGTGTTGGCTCTAAGAATTCTTTTGACTCTGCCTGTGTCCGTGGCCTCAGGAGAGAGAAGCTTCTCAAAACTAAAGCTAATTAAAACATATTTAAGGGCAAATATGACGCAAGAGAGGTTGGTTGGGTTGGCAACAATTTCGATAGAATCTGAAGCTGCTAAACAAATTAATCTCGGTGACTTGGTGTCATCCTTTTCAAAAAAAAAGGCAAGAAAACAAAAATTTTAATTACCTATGGTCGTTTTTGTTTTGTGTTATTGATTACTTTGCATATATTTGTCCTATACAACTTCTCAGAAGATTAAAGAGTTAGGAGAGAGTTAATTAATCATTGTTGTTGTGGTTTATTTTGCTCCTAAATTTATATCCCAACTTTTCATCTACTGCCAAGAATAGTAGGGGCGCAACAAAATAGTTTCGCCTAGGGCGCTGTAATCTCTCGGGCCGACCCTGTTTTTTTTTTTTACTCCTATTTGATAAAGTCTAGAAAATAATGTCATTTTTAAACTGATTTGCCTTTTTATAGAAAACAAGTGACAAGGATCTTTTTGCATATTTGATCGGTAACTTGTTTTACAGATTTGTGGATTCCATCCAAATATCAATGTATACAGCACATTGATTAATGCGGCCATAAAGAGGTTAGATGACGTCTACTTGACCAATATTCTGCGGGACATGAGGAACAGAAACGTGGCTCCTAATGAAGTGGTGGTCCGTCAGCTGGAGTCTGCAGCACAGTACCCACTAAACTTTGATAAAGTGAGTATACGATCTGATAAAACCAATAATGGAGGCTGGTGAAGAGGAGGGAATTCGCCTCCATGTCGGTAAAAATGTGTTGTTTCTTATCAAAATGGAAACTTGTATTCGGTAAAAATACTCCACACCACACGCCATCAACCAAGAAGGCCAATAACTAGTAATAGATTAGAAACAAGCGTTTGAAGACTTTTCCTGTGTGAACATGATCCTTTAAGTTAAAGGGAACCTGTCACATTGGATAACGCTATTAACCTGCTGATGTAGGGTTAATCTGCAGGGTAATACCATTAGGAAGTGCTTGGCCACTATACTGAATGTGCAGCACATGGGAGTAAATGAACTTTATTCCTCCCGTGAGCCGCCGGCTTTCAGTCATGCAGGGCGTGCCTTTATTCACCACTCCATACAATGTGAGCAGTGGCAGTAAGCACGCCCTGGAACTTCCACTGACAGGTGGCTCTGCACTGATGCACTGTAGAGCTAGCTGTCAGTCAAAGGGCTGGGGCGTGCTTACAACCATTGCTTACTGTGTACAGATTGGTGACAAAAGGCACACCTGCATGACTGAAAGCTGACGGCTCACAGGAGGAATAAAGTTAATTTTCTCCCTTGTGCTCATTCTCGGGATGGCAGCCAGTCACCTTCCTAACGCTATTAACCTGGAGATTAGCCCGATGTCTGCAGATAAGTCATGACTAAGGGTGATCTGTCACCTGAAACGCGTTGACGTCGCATTCCTTCTAGCTGTAATGCTGACCTTGTCCTCTGTTACGCACTTTGTGTGAAAAAGAGCCTATTCATGGTTTGTTGAGCTGGATTATCTTCATTTTATGATTCCCTTTAAAATGACTAGCAATTTGTATATAACAAAAAATATATAACAGGATGGAGGAATAAAGGGGCTGTCCGAAACGGATGACTTTATTTCGACACCTGCACACTCACTGAATGGATCAATTACATGTTCAAGGCCCCAAGAGTGACTAAATAATGTTGAAATATCACGTTATTTATCCCACAGCTGTGACAAATGCAGAGATTGCCTGTCAAACAGGCAATCTCTGCATGTATCACAGCTGTCTAACAGCCGTGACACTTGCAGGCGCAGCGACATTAAAAGAAATGCTAAGCACACCAAAATACTCGGCGAGCACACGAGCATGCTCACAGAAAGAGTTAATGAAACCTACTCGCTCATGAAAGGAGTTAACATATCATTGCTACTGCACTGTGAATGCCTTAACAACAAAACCAAAGCATTAATGGCAAATTGTGTGTGTTCTTTTTTTTTTCATCTGTTTCACCCCACAACATTTACAGCACCTTTCCACTGAACCTTTCCATCAACCTTCCCACATTTTTTCATGTTACACCCATGAACTTAAAGTATTTTATTGGGATTTTATGTGATTTACCAACACTATGTAGCAAGTATTTGTGAAGTGTAAAGGAATTGATACATGGTTTTAGAATTACTTTTATAAATCTGAATATTGTGATGTGCATTTGTATTCAGCCCCCCTGAGTCAATACTTTGTAGGACCACCTTTTGCTGCAATTACTGCTGCAAGTCTTTTGGGGTCTGCCTCTACCAGCTTTGCACATCTAGCTCTTAAGGGTTTTTGTCAGAAATATGCCAGAAATGGGCCAGAAGTGACTAGAAGGTACGAGTGACCATCTACTAATTGTGCTTAGTTTCTCTTTCTCATTCAAATATAGATTGGGAAGGGAAAAGAGGAAAAGATGGATATGGATCACAGGTTAGCCAGATGAGCTTTAATCAGAGTTGCTCAGAATGTTACACTGTTATTCATTGGTATAATCAATTTCCCTATCCACCTATACTATCAGAACACGGGACTCAGTCCCTGACACGCGTTTCGCCTGTATACTGGCTTTTTCTAAGGGCCTCATTGGGCTAATTTAGGTGTATAATATACAGCCATGACCCAATAAATAAGGGACTGGGTTAGGCATTTCTAATACTATTTTTTCCACCTCACTACAGATCGGGTCTTGTGGGTCACCATTTGATAGATGGTGATCCTGTATGCATTTATTAATGCACGTTTTGCACAAATTTATCTATTTTAATAGTTATTTTCAGTAAACGTTATATTTTATTTTCCATTCACATCTTTTCCTCTATTCCCTTCCCAGTCTATACTCGATATAATTGTGGTGGAGTACCCCAGTGAATGGTAGTCTAATGAGATATGATCCTCTTTTCTTTCTCTTTCTCATTCACACTTAAACCTTCATTATGCTTACATACGCCCTTACTATCTTGGCACCACTAAACCTTACTCTCCTTCGCTGTCCTCAAACCCCAGCACCCTCTAACCAAATAATCATCTCTCCTTTCCGCTTACCTCCCCACCTGACCTCATCTGCAGACCTGCTCCTCAAACTCAGATCTATCCTACCAAAACATAAAACAAGCTGGACACTCTCCTTCTCCCACCTGCTCTCCCTCTCCCTGCTTCTCCTCACTGCTGGCGACATATCTCCCAATCCTGGACCCAAACAGCTCACACCTCCCACCAATACCCCCTCCTATCGCTTCCAACCAACTGCAAACTACCGCAACCTCTCCTACGTAAAACCCGTGCCTGTTAGAACCCTCCTGTTAGTTTTTGCTATCTTGTGTTTTGCGGTCACGTGACCAGCTGCCTATATATTCCAGCTCCGCCCTTCTGGCTTTGCTGGACTTCAGTGTTTTCTAGACTGTCTTTCTAGCCAGGTGCTTCGGTGCCTATCTCTGTCAGTTTGCTTGGTCCTCTGGGACCTCTAGTACTTTTTGTCAGTTTATCTTTTTGCTCTGCAACAACTTCTGTTAGGAGGTGTCCCATTTTTGGCCCAGTCCTTAGTTCTTTTAGGGACCCCTCCCTTTATTCTATAGGTCTCCGTTCAGACTAGCTGAGGACGGAGGCGGGTCTGTTCACAAGGAACAGGCAACCCGCTACATCGTAGGGATTCAGCTTAGTCTTACTGTAGGGACAGCTCTCCCCATTCTTTCCTTAGTTTATGTTGCAGATCATAACATTAAGTCCTGTCTAAAAAAACTAAAAGGAAAGAAATTCGGGGATCAGTATGGTTTCCGTCCAGGAGTTGGCTCAACACCTGCAGGGATTGTCTGTGGAGGTGGCCGAGCTTCAGCAACACGTGAGTAGCTGTTCTGGAGCGCATTTTGTCGAACCCAAGGTAGGACTGCCTGATATTTTTTATGATAAACAGCAAGATTTTTTTTTCCTTTAAAAATGCTTGTAACATACCTGGCGGCGTCCTTGCATAGTGGTCCATCTCCCACTGTGCAAGAGCGCGCACTTGATCTCCAATCCAGAATGTCTCTCTGGCTTCCCTCCATGCTGTCTGTTTGTGTCTGTTTCTGCTACTTAAGGGCAGCGCCCGATCACTTCCTGCTTTTTGTACCTGCTGCAGGCACACCCCTTGTGCGTCCTCAGCCTATTGTTGTCTGTCACCTGGTATTTAAACCAGCTGCTCCAATTAACCCATGCCTGAGCATTGTGTTTCATTTAGTGTGCTCTTGCACTCTGAATGTGCCAGGTCCCTTCTGTGTTCTCTTGTCTGCCTATCCTGGAGGCTGTATTTCCAGGCCTGTCTGAACATGCTCCTAGCCTGTTCCACCCGCCCTCTAGGGGCTGCATTCCTAGACCCGCTCCTGTATCTAGTCTGTCCTGTCTGAACACGCTCCTAGCCTGTTCCTCCCGCCTTCTAGGGGCCGATTACCTAGACCCGCTCCTGTATCTTGTCTGTCCTGTCTGAACACGCTCCTAGCCTGTTCCTCCCGCCTTCTAGGGGCTGCTACCTAGACCCGCTCCTGTATCTTGCTACTGTGTCTGTTCTTGTCTGTATACTCTTCTAGCCTGTTTCCCGTGTTTCTCTATGTCCGTACCTTTCCTTTTTCTGCAGAGTCTGAACTCGTACCCAACTCCTGCTCGTTGTCACTGTACTCCCGTTTGTGAGTTTGTGGTCCACTCGCTACTTCACTGCAAGTACCCTGTGGGTATCTGGTTCTGCCTTTCCCTTCCTGTCTGTTCCATGTGAACAGAGCCCTGTCTCCCCTGCTCTGCCTTTGCTCACCGCTCCGGCGGTTCTAGCCTGCTCTGCCTTTGCTCACCGCTCCGGCGGTTCTAGCCTGCTCTGCCCTTGCTCACCGCTCTGGCGGTTCTAGCCTGCTCTGCCTTTGCTCACCGCTCCGGCGGTTCTAGCCTGCTCTGCCTTTGCTCACCGCTCCGGCGGTTCTAGCCTGCTCTGCCTTTGCTCACCGCTCCGGCGGTTCTAGCCTGCTCTAACTTTGCTCACCGCTCCGGCGGTTCTAGCCTGCTCTGCCTTTGCTCACCGCTCCGGCAGTTCTAGCCTGCTCTGCCTTTGCTCACCGCTCCGGCGGTTCTAGCCTGCTCTGCCTTTGCTCACCGCTCCGGCGGTTCTAGCCTGCTCTGCCTTTGCTCACCGCTCCGGCGGTTCTAGCCTGCTCTGCCTTTGCTCACCGCTCCGGCGGTTCTAGCCTGCTCTGCCTTTGCTCACCGCTCCGGCGGTTCTAGCCTGCTCTGCCTTTGCTCACCGCTCCGGCAGTTCTAGCCTGCTCTGCCTTTGCTCACCGCTCCGGCCGTCTCGCTCTGGTCTGACTCCTTTGCTCACCGCTCCGGCAGTCTCGCTCTGCTCTGACCTCTTGCTGTCCGCTCCAGGCGGCCTCGTCCTGCTCTACTCTTGCTCACCGCTCCAGGCGGTCTCGTCCTGCCCCGCTCTCGCTCACCTCTCTGGGCGGCCTCACTCTGCTGTGTTTGTCCGCCACATCTGTGGTTCTGTTCCTGAGTCCCAGTGTGTACTGGGTCCTATCCCGCCTGTGTTCCTACCTGCTAGTGCCTCCCTGTCTGCACTCTAGCCATGCTTGCCTGTACCCCCCTGCCTGCATACCCGCCTGCCTGCATACCAGTCGTGCTTGCCTATACCCACCAGTCTGTGTGCCAGCCTAACCAGTCTGTTCCTGTATTCCCCTGTGTGGGTCAACAGCCATGTCCGGGGTCTGTCCTGGAGTAGCACCTGGTCCCTCTGCTCGGTTCCTCCTTGGTGCACTGGCGTCGTATGCCGTCGTGCGACCCTGGTCGGATCGGGTGAATACCTAGTTACGCCTCTCCAGGCATTCACTCTCCGGCAAGGTCCAGTGGAATCACACGCACACGCTGCTCAGCTCGGGCGTGTGCATTACAATGCTTGTTTGTTATATTTTCATTTGAGACCGAGGTCCTCTGGGAATGAATCACAGTGCATTGGTTTTATTATGTCACTTTTGCGCAAAGAACCACAGGGGTGGGCCTTTTCTCTCCAAACCTAATGATCTGTGTTTAAGTTCTGTTTTTTTCTGCTATGGGGCTATTATATGACGATCCTAATCGAATCTCATCTGCTGAATCAGAACTTAGACGTTTGAATCAGGGGTCAGATGATGTTGAAATTTATTGCACACACTTCAGGAGATGGGCCTCAGAAGTTCAATGGAATTATTCTGCGCTGAAATGTTTATTTCTTGCTGGTCTGAGTGAAAGGGTTAAGGATTTGCTAATTGCATTCCCTGCACCTGAGACTCTGCAGGAAGCTATGCAGTTAGCTGTTCGTGTGGACAGGAGAATAAGGTCCAGGGTCAATTATGTAAAAACTCCTGTAACTTCAGGTCCTAGTTTCCACAAAATCTGCTCTGACAGCGGAGAACCAATTGAGGTTGAGGTAATGTCACTCCGCTCTCAAGAAAGAGATCGGAGATTCGCCGAAGGTTTGTGTCTTTATTGTGGTAAAGCTGACCATTTGATTAAGTATTGTGAGCGTCATTTAAGTAAAGAAAAAAAAAGGTCAGTTACGCCCGTATAGCTTGTTTACGCTCTGCAGGAGTGTTTCTTTCTGGGTGTACTACTCTGCAGGGATATTTGATTGAATTTCAGGTATTTGTGGATTGTGGTTCAACACTTAATGTGATTGATAAAGGGTTTTTGGAAAAATTTAAATTGAAATCCAAACCTTTGTCATCACCTATTTCTGTGGTTGCAATTGATAACACTCCTTTGAAATGTATTACTCACAAGACTGCTGCATTTCCTCTCACTATCAATGGTGTTCATCAAGAAATTTTGGACTTGGTTGTTTTGGATAATTTACCCTCTCCAGTTGTTCTAGGATTGCCTTGGTTAAAACTGCACAATCCTTTGCTGGACTGGTCTACTAATGTGATTAAGTCTTGGAGTCCGAAGTGCTATGATAAATGTTGTAATGGTCGCATTGCGGCTGTGGAAAAAGGGGAATTACCAGTACCTATTCAAGATTTTTGGAGGGTTTTTTTGGAGGAGGAGTCGCAAGTTTTACCTCCTCATAGGGATTATGATTGCGCCATTGAGTTTGTTCCGGGTGCTACTCTTCCCAAAAGTCGCTTGTTTAATCTGACTATCCCTGAAAGAAAGGCCTTGGAGGAGTATATAGAGACTAGCCTGGCTGCTGGTCACATTAGACCTTCTAAGTCACCTGTGGCAGTCGGATTCTTCTTTGTTAAAAAAAGGATGGTGGTTTACGTCCATGTCTGGATTTTCGTGAAATTAATAAGATTACCGTACACAATTCCTACCCATTGCCGTTAATTCCTGACTTGTTTAACCAGTTAGTGGGAGCCAAGTGGTTCTCAAAAATTGATCTCTGAGGGGCATACAATTTGTTACGTGTGAAGAAGGGTGATGAATGGAAAACTGGGTTTAACACTCCGGTAGGTCATTTTGAGAATCTGGTGATGCTTTTGGTCTTACCAATGCACCTGCATTTTTTCAGAACCTTATTAATGACATCCTGAGACCTTTGATTGGTAAGAATGTGGTTGTGTATTTGGATGACATTTTGATTTATTCACCAGATTTAGAGTCCCATTGGCAGAGTGTACGTGAGGTGTTGCAGTTATTGAGTGATAAGTCACTCTTTGCTAAGCTGGAGTAATGTGAGTTCGCTGTGCAGAAAATGAGTTTTTTGGGCTACATTGTCTCTAGCGAGGGCTTTGAGATGGACCCGGTGAAGGTTCAGGCTGTGCAGGAATGGCCTAGGCCTATTGGTTTGAAATCTATACAGAGGTTTTTGGGTTTTGCCAATTATTACAGGAAATTCATTAAGAATTTTTCTGTAATTGTTAAACCTCTGACCGATCTCACCAGGAAATGTGCGAATACGGCCCAGTGGACTACTGAGGCCATTGAAGCGTTTGAGTATCTCAAAGAGAGGTTCAGTTCTGCCCCTATCCTTATACCGCCTGATGAGACCAAGCCTTTTTTAGTCGAGGTCGATGCTTCATCAGTGGGGGGTCGGAGCAGTTTTGTCTCAAGAGAACGAGGGTGGAGTACATCCTTGTGCCTTCTTTTCGAAAAAAATTTCGGAAACCGAACTGAATTATAATGTTGGAAATCGGGAGTTGCTGGCTATTAAACTTGCGTTTGAACACTGGCGTCATTTTTTGGAAGGCGCTAGATTTCCTATTCAGGTTTTCACAGATCATAAGAATTTGATCTATCTGGATGCTGCCAAACGCTTGAATGCCCGTCAAGCTAGGTGGGCACTTTTTTTTTTTCGGTTTCATTTTTCTGTTACTTATATCCCTGGTACTAAGAATGTTAAAGGCGATGCTTTACCTCGCAGCTTCTCTCCTACGATCGGTGCCGAGGAGGAGGAGAGCATTTTGCAGAAAGGAGTTGTGGTGGCGGCATTGGACTCTGATTTGGAGAATGGGATTCTGAATGCTCAAGATGATGCTCCATCTAACACTCCCCATGGGAGGTTGTTCGTGCCTAGAGCCTTTAGGAGAGATTTGTTTGTGGAGTGTCATGAGTCTCGGTTGGCAGGTCATCGAGGAGTTTCGGAGACTAAGAGACTTATCAGTCACAGTGTTTGGTGGCCTGGATGGCAGAAGGAAGTCATCAAGTGGGTGCGTCAATGTACTGTGTGTGCTAGGTCAAAGGCTTCACATACTCCTGCTGCGGGGTTGCTTTGTCCTCTGGAGGTTCCTAGTGCACCTTGGACGCATCTCACTATGGATTTTATTACTGATCTTCCTGTGTCTGAGGGTTTTACTGACATCTGGGTGGTCGTGGACCGTTTTAGTAAGATGTGTCATTTGGTTCCATTCATTAAGTTGCCCTGCGCCAAGACACTCGCTAAGGCGTTTGTTAAGGAGATTGTCAAGCTCCATGGCGTCCCCATAGGTATTGTTTCTGATAAAGGACCTCAGTTTGTGGGTCGCTTTTTGCGTGCTTTTTGTGACAGGTTGGGAGTCCATTTGTCATTTTCGTCTGGTTATCATCCTGAGTCTAATGGACATACTGAAAGAAAGAACCAGGATGTTGAACAGTTTTTGCGTTGCTTTGTGGCAGACAATCAAGAGGTGTGGTCTGAGTTTCTGCTTCTCGCAGAATTTGCTCTTAACAACCATACATCCTCCTCTGCTGGGTGTTCTCCTTTTTTTTGTTGTACTGGGAGACATCCGTCTTTTGGTTCGTTCTCCAAATTGGAGTCGGCGGTGCCGGAGGAGGAGAATTTTTCCGGTGATTTGGAGAGAGTTTGGACTAATGTACGTTGTAACCTGCAAGAGGCTAACAAGAAGTCCAAGAAGTATTTTGACAGGAAACGTAAAGAGGTTTTGTTTACTGTGGGTGACATGGTTTGGTTGTCCTTGAAGAACCTGCGGTTGAGGATTCCCTCTAAAAAACTGGGTCCTAAGTTTGTGGGTCCATTTAAAGTGCTTCAGATTGTTAACCCGTCTGCTGTCAGGTTGGATGTCCCTACTTCCTGGAAGATTAATCCTGTGTTTCATGTTTCCTTGTTGAAAAAGGCTGACGTATCTAATAGGGACCCCACTGTCACAGTTCCACCTGTGGTGGTAGACGGCGAATATGAAATTTCTCGTATCTTGAATTCTAGATGGCATAGAGGGAGATTACAGTAACTGTCTCCTGGAAGGGTTTCGGTCCTGAAGACAACTCCTGGGTAAGGACGGATTATGTCTCTGCTCCTAGGCTTGTTAAGGCTTTCCACAGGAGGTTTCCTGATAGGCCTGGGCCTGGAGGATCCAGAGGATCCTCATAGAAGAGGGGGTACTGTTAGAACCCTCCTGTTAGATTTTGCTATCTTGTGTTTTGCGGTCACGTGACCAGCTGCCTACATATTCCAGCTCCGCCCTTCTGGCTTTGCTGGACTTCAGTGTTTTCTAGACTGTCTTTCTAGCCAGGTGCTTCGGTGCTGTAACATACCTGGCGGCGTCCTTGCATAGTGGTCCATCTCCCACTGTGCAAGAGCGCGCACTTGATCTCCAGTCCAGAATGTCTCTCTGGCTTCCCTCCATGCTGTCTGTTTGTGTCTGTTTCTGCTTTTTGTACCTGCTGTGGGTCACACCCCTTGTGCGTCCTCAGCCTATTGCTGTCTGTCACCTGGTATTTAACCCAGCTGCCCCAATCAATCCCGGCCTGAGCATTGTGTTTCATTCAGTGTGTGCTTTCACTCTGAAGGTGCCAGGTCCCGTTCTGTGTTCTCTTGTCTGCCTATCCTGGAGGCTGTATTTCCAGGCCTGTCTGAACACGCTCCTAGCCTGTTCCTCCCACCTTCTAGGGGCCGATTACCTAGACCCGCTCCTGTATCTTGTCTGTCCTGTCTGAACACGCTCCTAGCCTGTTCCTCCTGCCTTCTAGGGGTCGATTACCTAGACCCGCTCCTGTATCTTGTCTGTCCTGTCTGAACACGCTCCTTGCCTGTTCATCCCGCCTCTCTGGGGGCCGTATTCCCAGACCCGCTCCTGTATCCCGCTGCAGTGTCGGTCTCCTCCGTACACTCAGTTCCAGTCTGTACTCTCTCCTATCTTTTACCTGTTTTTTCTCTATGTCCGTTCCTTTCCTTTTTCTGCAGAGTCTGAACTCGTACCTAACTCCTGCTTGTTGTCTCTGTACTCCCGTTTGTGAGTTTGTGGTCCACTCGCTACTTCACTGCAAGTACCCTGTGGGTATCTGGCTCTGCCTTTCCCTTCCTGTCTGTTCCGTGTGAACAGAGCCCTGTCCGTCCTGCTCTGACTCCTTGCTCACTGCTCCGGCAGCCTTGCTCTGCTCTGACTCCTTGCTCACTGCTCCAGGCGGCCTCGTCCTGCTCTGACTCCTTGCTCACTGCTCCGGCAGTCTCGCTCAGCTCTGACCCTTTGCTCACCGCTCCTGGCGGTCTCGTCCTGCTCTGCTCTTGCTCACCGCTCCAGGCGGTCTCGTCCTGCTCTGCTCTTGCTCACCGCTCCAGGCGGTCTCGTCCTGCTCTGCTCTTGCTCACCGCTCCAGGTGGTCTCGTCCTGCTCTGCTCTTGCTCACCGCTCCAGGCGGTCTCGTCCTGCTCTGCTCTTGCTCACCGCTCCAGGCGGTCTCGTCCTGCCCTGCTCTTGCTCACCGCTCCGGGCGGTCTCGTCCTGCCCTGCTCTCGCTCACCTCTCTGGGCGGCCTCACTCTGCTGTGTTTGTCCGCCACATCTGTGGTTCTGTTCCAGAGTCCCAGTGTGTACTGGGTCCTATCCCGCCTGTGTTCCTACCTGCTAGTGCCTTCCTGTCTGCACTCTAGCCGTGCTTGCCTGTACCCCCCTGCCTGCATACCCGCCTGCCTGCATACCAGTCGTGCCTGCCTATTCCCACCAGTCTGTGTGCCAGCCTAACCAGTCTGTTCCTGTATTCCCCTGTGTGGGTCAACAGCCGTGTCCGGGGTCTGTCCTGGAGTAGCACCTGGTCCCTCTGCTTGGTTCCTCCTTGGTGCACTGGCGTCGTATGCCGTCGTGCGACCCTGGTCGGATCGGGTGAATACCTAGTTACGCCCCTCCAGGCGTTCACTCTCCGGCACGGTCCAGTGGAATCACACGCACATCTGTGGTTCTGTTCCAGAGTCCCAGTGTGTACTGGGTCCTATCCCGCCTGTGTTCCTACCTGCTAGTGCCTTCCTGTCTGCACTCTAGCCGTGCTTGCCTGTACCCCCCTGCCTGCATACTCGCCTGCCTGCATACCAGTCGTGCCTGCCTATTCCCACCAGTCTGTGTGCCAGCCTAACCAGTCTGTTCCTGTATTCCCCTGTGTGGGTCAACAGCCGTGTCCGGGGTCTGTCCTGGAGTAGCACCTGGTCCCTCTGCTCGGTTCCTCCTTGGTGCACTGGCGTTGTATGCCGTTGTGCGACCCTGGTCGGATCAGGTGAATACCTAGTTACGCCCCTCCAGGCGTTCACTCTCCGGCACGGTCCAGTGGAATCACACGCACACGCCGCTCAGCCCGGGCGTGTGCATTACAGGTGCCTATCTCTGTCAGCTTGCTTGGTCCTCTGGGACCTCTAGTACTTTTTGTCAGTTTGTCTTTTTGCTCTGAAACAACTTCTGTTAGGAGGTGTCCCATTTTTGGCCCAGTCCTTAGTTCTTTTAGGGACCCCTCCCTTTATTCTATAGGTCTCCGTTCAGACTAGCTGAGGACGAAGGCGGGTCTGTTCACAAGGAACAGGCAACCCGCTACATCGTAGGGATTCAGATTAGTCTTACTGTAGGGACAGCTCTCCCCATTCTTTCCTTAGTTTATGTTGCAGATCATAACAGTGCCGCTGATGCCCACCCACCCTGCTCCCTCTCTTTGGAGCACTCTGGAACGCCCGCTATGTCTGCAACAAGCTCCATTTTGTCCACGACCTCTTTACCTCTCATCATCTCTTTTTCCTGGGCATCACAGAGACATGGTTGACACGCTCCGACTGCTGCGCTGTGTTACGGTGGCCTCCACTTCACCCACACTCCTCGCCCTGGTAACAGACATGGTGAAGGAGTGTGTCTTCTCCTTTCTACCAACTGCACGTTTAGCCCTTTCCCACCTCTACCCTCCCTTACTCTCCCTTCTTTTGAAGTCCACTCTGTCCTCATCTACTCTCCTTCCAAGTAGCTGTCATATACCGACCTCCAGGCCCAGTCACTGCCTTTATTGACCAAGTCTCCACCTGGCTTCTTTACTTTCTCTCTGCTGACATTGCACAATCATCATGGGCGATTTCAACATCCCCAATGCCACTCGCCAGTCAACAGCATCCAAATTCCTGACGCTTATTTCATCCTTTGGACTTACTCAGTGGTCCTCCTCAGCCACCCACACAGATGAACACACACTAGACCTCATCTTCTTCACCCAACTCTGCTCCCTATCTAACCTCACAACCTCCCCCCTACCCCTATCTGGCCACCGTCTACTCACTTTCTCATCCCTGTCCTCCTGACCTGTCACACATGTCCAGCAACTAGCACACCCCCACAGAAACCTTGCATATCTAGACACTCACACACTCTCTGACTCTGTTGTACCACTGACATCCATATCTTTACTCCACGACATTGACAGCGCCACTGCTTTCTACAATGCCACTTTCGCATCAGCTATTGACTCGGTCGCCCCTCTTGTGCATGGCAGAGCGCGACGAGTCAATAGGCAACCCTGGCACAACAACCTCACTAAACCGCTACGGCAAGCGTCCAGGGTTGCGGAACGGCGTTGGAAGAAAACTCATTCGCAAGATGACTTTACTGCATTCAAACAACAACACTCGCATTCAAATCAGCCCTCGCCTCAATTCACTGTACTCGTTCTTCTTAACCTGTCCTCTGCCTTCGACACAGTTGACCACTGCCTCCTACTGCAGATCCTCTCTTCCTTTAGAGTCAAAGACCTTGCCCTATCCTGGATCTCCTCATACCTTTCCAACCGCACACTTAGCATCTCCCACTCCCACACTACCTCCTCATCCCGCCACCTCTCTGTTGGAGTCCCTCAAGGTTCTGTCCTAGGACCCCTACTCTTCTCAATCTATACCCTTGGCCTGGGACAACTCATAAAATCCCATGGCTTCCAGTCATGAAGAGCATGGTCAGTCATACTCTTGGTGAGGACACAGAAGTCTTGCCTGTTAGCAAACTGGCACGCATGGCTGAGTTTATGTTATGCTGCCTTTCCCGTGATCCTTGCTTTGTCCAAACTTTGGGTGACAGTCCTTACTGGTTGGTGACACTTCTAGACCCACGCTGCAAGGAGAACTTTCTGTCTCTTATTCCCTTTCAGGACAGGCCTAATAAAATGGTGCAGTACGAGAAGGCTCTTGTTGCGGAATTATTTAAAAAATTCCCATCTGAAAACGCTGGCGGCAGAGGTCACAGTTCGTTTGACAACCCAGGAGTACAGTCGAGAGAGACACAAATTCAATCCAGCAGGGGCAGGGGAACACTGTCAAAGTTCTGGGACAGTTTTCTCAGACCCTCCCATCGCACAGGTCCTGAGGCGCGGGGTACTCTCCCAAAGAGGGGAAAGTTTCAGAAGAAGGTGAGGGAGTACCTTGCCGACCATGCCAACGTAGTCCTTGATTCCTCTGTGCCTTATAATTATTGAGTATCCAAGCTGGACACGTGGCATGAACTGGCTCTCTACACCTTGGAGGTCCTGGCCTGCCCTGCCGCTGTCAACTGAAAATGCTGACAGGCTGACTCTTATAAAAATGATCAAAGGCTGGTTTGGGCCAGACTTCTCAACATCACTGAATGATAGCAGCGTATCATAAACTCAAATACAGTGTCTTTTTTTTGGGAGGTCTAACTGTATTCCCATGCACTTCTGTCTTCACACCCAGACACGGGTATAAGCTTCCTGATTTTGTCTATTTGCTCTTGTCCTCCTCCTTCTCCTCATCCTTCACATCCTCCTCCATATCACTACCATATCTACCATATCACCATATCTACGTCTTTTGCAAGAGGCATTGGAGTTCCTCCAAATTTTTGGCAGCCGTTGCATTCTCTGCATAGGCAAACAGTATGGGAGACCCACTTCCTAAGGGAATGGGAACATTGTTTTCAGGAGGCCCTCCGACCTCTATGTCCCTTGCAAGGGGCATTGGAGTGCCTCCAAATTTTTGGCAGCCGTTGCATTCACTGCATAGATAAACAGTATGGGAGACCCACTTCCTAATAATGGGAACATTGTTTTCAGGAGGCCCTCCGACCTCTACATCTCTTGCAAGGGGCATTGGAGTGCCTCGTAATTTTTGGCAGCCGTTGCATTCACTGCATAGGCAAATAGTATTGGAGACCAACTCCTTTTTAATGGGAGCATTTCGTACTCATTACTGTAGCCCAGCTCCATGTGTCTTTAAATTGTTAATAGGGTTTTTTCTAAATTTTGGCAGCCGTTGGACTCACTGCATACCCTATAACTGGATAGCAGATCCTTATCCTTTCTAATGGGAACATGTCGTTACTGTGCCCAGCTCTATGTGTCTTTAAATTGTTAGTGGGGTTTTTCCTAAATTTTGGCAGCTGTTGGACTCACTGCATACCCTATAACTGTATAGCAGATCCTTATCCTTTCTAATGGGAACATTCATTACATTCATTACTGTGGCCCAGCTCTATGTGTCTTTAAATTGTTAGTGGGGTTTTTCCCAAATTTTGGCAGCCCTTGCAGTCACAGCATGGGCATTACCACTATAGGAGACCCACTCCTTTATAATGGGAATATTTTTTTTTACTCAGACCCTCCTCTATGTCTCTTCAAAGGGGTATTGGGTTGCGTCCAAATTTTTGGCAGCCCTTGCAGTCACTGCATACGCAATAACAGTATAGGAGACCCACTCTTTAATAATGGGAACAACAAAGCATAGCCGACTGCTGGCCCTTTAAGAATAGTAAGGCAGTAAAAATAGTGTTTGTGACTTTCACAATCCCTCCTTCATAAATGAAGTAGGATGTGTCTGATGATGTTTCACATACCACATGGCCAGATAAGGTTGTAAAATGTTAAAATGCCATTTCCCGGTGAATGCATTTGTCATGGTTGAAAGCAATGCAAAAATGCATCAAAAACGCTATGTTTGAACATAGCCCAAGGTGTGAAGGATCATTTTTGTTTTTGGTTATTTATTTTGCCTTATATACAAGTCATTACCCTGGAAAGAATGTTCCTTAACATATTTCCCAGGAAAATCCATTTTGGTTTAGTTTTTGTATGTTTTATTGTGAGTCCGTAAAAGTGGCGTAATACCTCTGACAACATTGTTGACATCATTGACCTGGGAGTCAGAAATGCTTCCAGGAGTCTTCCTCATGCTGTTCCCATGTCATTTGAGTACTGTTCCCATCGATTTGGGTAATTTTTAGGCCCTCTGCAGACCGCCGGGGGGGGGGGGCGCCGAAAGAATGCTTGAGTTTCCTATAGACTTACATTGGGCTCGTTACTTGGACCGAGCAGCCGAGTATTCCAATTTGCTTGACTCGAGCAGCGAGCACCCGAGCATTTTAGCGCTCGCTCGTCACTAGTTTTCAGCTATACAAAATCAGACAGAAGCATACAAAATAAATACATGAAGCATTGCAATTAGGTGTCAAACGTTCTCAACTTTATTTAAATTTACATGAGACTGAACCATCACCTATCAGGATAAAGAAGATTCTGTGTAGCCTCTGTTCCTATAGACCATCTTGCTTGCAGCTTTCTCCATCGAAGACAACGGAAATTACAGGAATAGATGAGTAATCTGCTTATACTGCTGTAATACAATTCTTTTATCCAATGATGAGAGCATGAGTCCAGGAGTTGTGCTGTAATGTTTGTCTCCTCTTCACCATCATCATCAGAGCAGGGGTGACCCCTGGGGCAAAATGTGCTTACTGGTTTCTGTGCAGCTGGCAGATATCCAGCCGTATGTGATAGACCCCGACCCCAAACAAAATTAATCAGACAGAAGCACACAAAATAAATACACGAAGCATTGCAATTAGGTGTCAAATTGTCAAAATTTTATTTAAATTTACATGACACCGAAAATAGCACAACCCCCGCCTCACGAAGAGTCACCCTCCAGCACTCAGGAGAGGAAAACCCCCTGTGGAGGAAACCTCTATGGAACCATGGATTAAGGGCTGCCCTTCCATTGGGCTTAGAGAGTTTGTGCCAATATATAACAGATGTAACTGCAGAATTGTACAATTTGTACATTTTACCAGATTTACAGAGAATGACATAACAAATACAGACTATAAATGTGATAAAGCGGATGTGGGAGAGATCTGGCTGTGATATCTGTCACCACATTGATTGATGGAGCGAATTTGGTTGATCTGATTGGCCAGGTGGATGTATAATTTCTCCCTTATAGATCCAAGTCCGCCTCTCAAAAAATTGGACATTTGGTTACAGTTCGTTATGCCTAATCCCTAATAGGATAAATAATCCCTCCCAATTTATCACCCATTAAAGTCATAGATCAGTCCATGAACTCCCAAAGGAGAGCTGCTCTATATACAGGGTAACAGAAGGGGATCCTGGTCTAGGGACCCCCCTTTGTTACCTTCCCATGCCCTAGGGGTGTCTAAAGCAGACAACCCCTTTCCCTGCTAGAACCTCCAAATTACACCAAGTTTGGCACATTACGTGGGTGGTCAAGCTCAAGGTCCTCAGGCGCATCAGTAATGGCGCTGATCGTGGCAGCGCGGAATTCTTTTATGGAATCTTCTTTATGACACTGGTTTATGACCTCATAACAGTTGTCATGGTGACTACAGGGTCTATTACTGATGCAGGGCACAAGTATTAACCCTTTCATCATTGGTAATTTGCTATTGTTATAGAGGCAGATAACTGCACTTGTTACCAAGCAGGGGCCTTATCATTATGGCTTCCCTTAGGCACCATAAGAAATACAGATTACAAATTAAATGTGCAAGTTTGTCATGAGTGTTTTGCACTTTCTAGATCCAGAGATTGGGTTTATAACTAGCACTTTATAAAGAAAAAAAAAGAGGAAATTACTTGTAAAATAATATTATTGGGAATTGCATTTCAAGCATTTTCCTAATGTGCATTCTACATAGTTACATAGGTTGAAAAAAGTAGGGGTGGACATTAACAGCTCGGGGCCCAAGTGCAAGAAATGTGTCCGAGCCCCCATCTTTTTATGGCGACAAAGCTACAGATATATATATATATATATATATATATACACACAGTGAGGGAAATAAATATTTGATCCCCTGCTGTTTTTCTAAGTATGCCCACTGACAAAGACATGAACAGTCTATAATTTTAAGGGTAATTTTAACATTGAGAGATAGAATATCCCCCCCCCCCAAAAAAAAAAATCAAGAAAATCACATTGTATAAATTAGATAATTTTTTTTGCATTTTGCAGTGAGAAATAAGTATTTCATCCCCTACAAACCATTATGAGTTCTGGCTGCTACAGACCAGTTAGATGCTCCTAATCAACTCGTTACCTGCAGTAAAGACAGCTGTCTTACATAGTCACCTGTATAAAAGACTCTTGTCCACAGACTCCATTAATCAGTCAGACTCTAACCTCTACCACATAGGCAAGACCAAAGAGCTTTCTAAGGGTGTCGGGGACAAGATCATAGACCTGCACAAAGCTGGAATGGGCTACAAAACCATAAGTAAGACTCTGGGTGAGAAGGAGACAACTGGTGCAATTGTAAGAAAATGAAAGAAATACAAAATGACTGTCAATCGAAATTGATCTGGGGCACCATGCAAAATCTCACCCCGTGGGGTATCCTTGATCATGAGGAAGGTGAGAGATCAGCCTAAAACTACACGGGGGGAACTTGCTAATGATCTCCAGGCAGCTGGGACCACAGTCACCAAGCAAACCATTGGTAACACATTACGCTTTAAAGGTTAAAAATCCTGCAGTGCCCGCAAGGTCCCCCTGCTCAAGAAGGCACATGTGCAGGCCCATCTGTAGTTTGGATATCATATTATTTGGTCTACAATCTGATAAATATAGTCAGAAACCAAAATAGATACAGCAAATATACAATCTTTATTAGTAAAATACATACACATAAATAAGAAAAAGATAAAAAG
Source organism: Phyllobates terribilis (assembly GCF_046119375.1). Taxonomy (NCBI): domain Eukaryota; kingdom Metazoa; phylum Chordata; class Amphibia; order Anura; family Dendrobatidae; genus Phyllobates; species Phyllobates terribilis. The sequence continues at coordinate 676,632,052 of NW_027362763.1, read as the reverse complement.
TACCTCCAAACTGTGAGGGATCATTGACCGCGTATATGTGCCTAATTGGAAATATACATGGTGTACATATACTATTATATATCAATGAAAGTGCTATAGTGCAAACTGTGAGTAACTACTACCCTAACAGTGCAAAATGCCAAATATGATATAAAGAATAAATAGACATACCACAGAGCAGTTATATTGTAGGCACCAGACAGCAACGGTCTCCCTCTTTCCTCTACGCACGTTTCATCATAATGACTTCCTCAGGGGGCGTGGAAATATAGGAGAGATGACAGCCTTTTTAAGTGTGGTAGAAACCAATGGGGACGAAGGGAAGTGTACTGGGGATAGAGGGTTATCCAGTAGGGTGCCGGCTTTGTGAGGGGGAGGTGTCATGACGCTGGAGGGCCAATGAGATCTGCTGATCGCCAACCATATGTGGCGCGTGCTAGAACCTCCTGCAGCGCTTCCTGTGTAATATGACTTCCGGGTTCCGGTCCGTGGAGCGCACGCCACCCCAGTCACCATGGTGACTTACAAGGTTAACCGCGCATGCGCTCCCACTATGACCGGATACTCGGAAGTCTGAAGCGCTGAACATGAAGGCGCAAGCGCACTGATGGATAACAGCAGCTAAAAAGGGAAAGAACAGAGCGGTACAAGGAGTGACCAAATCAGGTATTAAGTAATCTCATTGAAATACAGTGCAATATAAAGAAGTGATAAATAAGTGTTGTGAGAGAAATAAGGAGATGTAATGATGTAATATTGAAAAATAAAAATAAATATAAAAATAATAATATGGAGTGCAGAAAAAACTTATATTGTGCATTGAAGGTGACAGTGTACTCAAAGGGTGGCGATGAGTAGAAATCATAAAAGAAAAAGGGTGACATGCTTGATTGTGAGTATTGAGACCCCAAATTTATGAGGACTAGTGACATGCCTGCATACATAATTTGTAGGAAGGCTAAAATATGTATCATTAATATATATAAGAACCATAGTACTAATTGCAATATAGTATGAAGTGTAAATTCTATAGAATATGAATAAAGTGCTGAAGTGCGTTAAAAAACATAATTATTTGAAGCCACATACATTTAAATTGCACATATATATAACAATAGGTATAGAGACATATATATAGATATCTCGTATAGTCCTCCTTCAAAACAACATACGATATTAATAATGACGTTGTTTCCCAGAATCCCAAACGGGCCCGGACCACCCGACACTGACATAGTCCAACGTCTCAGGCCAAGCCCCCCCGGAGACAGCATCCACATCCACGACGGCTCCAGGTAAGTGTAATTGTTGTAGAGTCGGTATAGGGCATATATCAAAGTTCACATCCCACAAATCATCACCGCACATAAGACTGTAATCTATAAAAGTGAAAGAAGTAAAGAGAATATAAAATCAATAAAAGCACATAAAAAAAAAAAAAAAAAAAACCTATTCCCACCCATGGAAACCACACCTAAAGCCATATACGGAAATGAAAAATACATGACAAGGAAATTTGTTGCTGTTAAAGAAAGGCATTAAACCCAAAATTTTCATTGAGACCATGAGGTGATATAGTCTTGAGCCTATATATCCATTTGCTTTCAGTTTGAGCAAGCAATTTGCCAAGATTTCCACCTCTGGACCCCATGGTTACCTGGTCTATTGCCTTAACTTTGAGCAGTTTCGCATTGCTCTGATGATGGAGATGAAAATGCTTAGGTAGTGTCTTCAGTGTGGTTACATCTTCTGTTGTTAGACTTTTTTCGATGTCCCGTACGTGCTCACGTATACGAATTCTCAGTTCTCTGGTGGTCAGTCCTATATAGATTTTTTTACAAGGACATTCGGCAAAGTATATAACACCTTTAGAAGAGCACGTAAGATGATGTCTAATTGTATATGTTCTTGTCCCGGTTGAATTTCTGAAATCTTTCGCCATAAGCATATTGGCACATGCTTTGCAGTGATTGCATGGATAGAAACCAATGGAGTCCAGCCAGGTATTAGCACTTTGACGTCTACCTTCATAATGACTCTGAACTAGAATATCTTTAAGGTTTTTTGACCTACGTGCTACAATAGACGGATGTTCCGGTAGGTGCTTTTTAAGGACAGGGTCAACTCGCAGTACATTCCAATGTTTATAAATGATTTTTTTAAAATCATTCCATTGATCATTATAAGTTGTAATCAATCGAATACACCCGTTGTCAGAGGGTTCATTGAGTTTAGATTTATATAGGATATCATTTCGTAGAGTGTGTTTAGCCCTAAAATATCCTTTCTGTATCTGATGGTGGTTGTATCCTCTTTCCTTAAAACGTTGCTTCAAATCTACTGACTGTCTTTCAAAGGAATGATTGTCAGAGCAAATTCGTCTCAGTCTCAAAAATTGACCTACTGGAATAGCTCTGATAGTAGATGCTGGATGAGAGGAACTAGCATGGAGGAGTGTATTGGTGGAGGTCGGCTTTCTATACACATCTGTATGTAGGCTACCACATGGCAGAGCCGAGATACTGATGTCCAAAAATTCAACGTTTCTTCCTGCTTTATATGATAGTTTGATGTTCAGATCATTACAGTTTAGTTTGGACATAAATGACTCCAATTCCGTATTAGTGCCCTCCCAAATAAACCATACATCGTCTATGTATCTCATCCACTGTTGAACATTTTCAATGCCTGGTATTAAATCTATCATAAAGATTTCCCTTTCCCAAGCTCCAAGAAACAGATTGGCATAGCTGGGTGCACAAGCCGCACCCATAGCTGTGCCTTGGGTTTGTAAATAAATCTGTTTGTTGAAGATAAAATAATTGTGGGTAAGGGCAAATTCTAATAGAATCAGCAATAATTCCACCAGTTCAGGTTCCATGTCACTAGATTTCAGAAAGAAAGAGACCGCCTTAAGACCGTCCTCATGCTTGATTGAGGTGTAGAGGGATTCAATGTCTGCCACTACCATAGTCATATTAGAGGTCAGCTGTATACCATCAATACGGTGTAGTGCCGCGGTAGTGTCTCTAATGTGAGATGGCAGTGTAGTGACTATCGGTTTCAAGTAGAAATCAATAGTCACACATATTAGTTCACATAGACTGCCAATACTCGCGACAATGGGTCTTCCAGGTGGGTCAATCGGATTTTTGTGTATCTTAGGGATAATATAAAAGGTGGAAATACGAGGATGGAGATCTCTAATGGCATCCAACATTTTCTTAGGAATAATGCCTTGCTCAAAACTTTTTTCCAATATTTGGATCAGTTCAAGTTGAAAGTGGGCTGTAGGGTTATTTGATAGTTTACGGTAGCAAAGTTTATCATTAAGTAGTCTATAGGCCTGTTTTTCATAGGCTTCCTTTGGCCAGATAACAGTGTTGCCACCTTTATCGGCTGGCTTATAGATAACATCCTGCCACTGTTGTAACTCATTCAATGCTAATTGCTCAATTTTGTTTAGATTTTTGTATGCTTTACCAGGGGTAGAGACCAAATTCTCTATGTCAGTGGATACCAATTTTGTAAAAACATCCACAGCTGGACATATACTAATTGGTTGAAATCTTTTTGATTTACCATATAGGTGATGAGGAAAATTACTCACCGTAGTAGAGGCAGAGTTATCCTCAGATAAGGATTCTAGAGTAGCTAACGCTTCCATTTCTTCTCTGGTAGTGAAGTGATCCTCATGAGATGGAGCAGAATGTAACTTTTTCAAAATCATTTTTCGAGCAAAGAGATGGACATCTTTTATAGCTATGAAAGGGTCAAGAGATCGAGACGGTGAAAATGAAAGACCTTTTTCTAACACTTGTAGCTGTACGGAGCTAAGAGTATGTGTAGATAAATTGATTACCTTATTCCGTTCTCTCCTCTGTTCCTTGCTCCTATGAGATCCTATCGGGGAGGTATGGGGCCCACGTTTAGTAGCATATCTAGTACGGGGGCCCTCTTTAGTTGAGTTCGTGGGTTCCTCATTGGACATGTCGGAAACAGATGGTAGAGACAGCAAAGAGCTGCTACGGGATATTGATTTTTTACGTTTATTGATGGAGTCTCGATATTGCCATCGAAATATCATATGGTTATCATAGTCAGTAACATCCCTGGTGAACTTTTTCATTTTACCAGAACTGATCTCCTGCTCCCATCTCTCAAGGTCTTTTTCAAACTCTTTAGAATGTTTGTCAAGTGCCTCTACAGATAGTTCTTGCTTCATAGTTTTTTGAAATTGTTCAATCTCATTATCAATAGATCTTAAAGACAAGGTGTTTTTTTCAATGATAATTTCCATGAATGTGATGGAACAGCGAGTAGCCGCCTCCATCCATTTTTTGAGTAATTCCTCATTGTCAAGGTCAAATGTAGGGAACAGTTGAATCCTAAGACCTCTGGGGACAATATTACATTTAATATAGTTCTCCAAAGTAGCTCTTGTCCACCATATCTTGGTCTTTTTTTGTAATGCATTTCTATATTTACGTATAAGATCCTTATGACTAGTTGTGGTTTCATTAAAAACAGTAGAGGTACTTGTCTTGAAAAGGTCAGAGGCCTTAGTGAGCCATGAGAGTTCTCTGGCTTTTAAATCCATAAGGCACTGTACTTAGCACTATCTGTATTAAACAGAGAAGGAGTATAGTTATAATCAAAGGCAAAAAAATTGTCCTATAATAACATATGTAGTTGCTGAACCAACCTAAACCTAGATATCATATTATTTGGTCTACAATCTGATAAATATAGTCAGAAACCAAAATAGATACAGCAAATATACAATCTTTATTAGTAAAATACATACACATAAATAAGAAAAAGATAAAAAGTACCTCCAAACTGTGAGGGATCATTGACCGCGTATATGTGCCTAATTGGAAATATACATGGTGTACATATACTATTATATATCAATGAAAGTGCTATAGTGCAAACTGTGAGTAACTACTACCCTAACAGTGCAAAATGCCAAATATGATATAAATATGATATAAAGAATAAATAGACATACCACAGAGCAGTTATATTGTAGGCACCAGACAGCAACGGACAGCAACGGTCTCCCTCTTTCCCCTACGCACGTTTCATCATAATGACTTCCTCAGGGGGCGTGGAAATATAGGAGAGATGACAGCCATCTGTAGTTTGGCAATAAATACCTGGATGATTCTGTGAGTTATTGGGAGAAGGTGCTGTGGTCAGATGAGACAAAAATTGAGCTCTTTAGCATTAACTAAATTAGCCGTGTTTGGAGGAAGAAGAAGGAAGTACAACCCTAAGAACATCGTTCCAACCGTGAAGCATGGTGGGGGAAACATACTTTGGGTGTGCTTTTCTGCAAAGGGGACATGACGACTGCACCGTATTGAAGGGAAGATGGATGGCGTCATGTATCGCGAGATTTTGGCCAACAACCTCCTTCCCTCAGTAAGAGCATTGAAGATGGGTCGTGGCTAGGTCTTTCCAGCAAGGCAATGACCCAAAACATACAGCTAAAGCAACAAAGGAGTGGATCTAAAAGAACTACAGTAAGGTCATGGAGTGGCCTAGCCAGTCTCCAGACCTTAATCCCATAGAAAACTTATGGAGTGAGTTAAAGCTCCGATTTGCCAAGCGACAGCCTCAAAATCTTAATGATTTAGAGATGATCTGCAAAGAGGAGTGGACCAAAATTCCTCCCGACATGTGCACAACCCTCATCATCAGCTACAAACAACGTCTGACTGCTGTGCTGCCAACATGTGTTTTACCACCAAGTATTAAGTGTTGTTTTCCAGAGGGATCAAATACTTATTTCTCACTGCAAAATGCCAAAAAAATTATCTAATTTATACAATGTGATTTTCTTGATTTTTTTTTGGATATTCTATCTCTCAATGTTAAAATTAACCTACCCTTAAAATTATAGACTGTTCCTGTCTTTGTCAGTGGGCAAACTAACAAAGACAGCAGGGGATCAAATAATTATTTCCCCCGCTGTGTATATAATTATATATATATATATATACAGTATGTAGATTGTTGTATCTACCTCCTTCTAGGTTGTGCCTGGATATGTACACCCACTATATACTGTGTATGTCTGCACCACTTCAGTGCAGTAAGGCGACATTACTGACCACGGAGCAGCCGTGCTCTTTAGAGCTGATGTATTTTTATTTTTGTGAATAGTTTCAGCTGCCTGAAGACCATTGCTCGCCATCTACCATGGGCATGCTGCAGATCCTCGCTAAGTTGCCATCTTACTCCCTGGCATCAGGATGGTTAATAACAGTACAACCCATGTGCAGACAGATTTGTCTGACTCCTTACCGGACTCCAGCAACGCATCGGCTGTGATCCCAGCAGAGAGTACTGCGATTCAGGATTATCTCCCTCCATGCCGGTGCTGGTCATAATTCACCGGTACCAGAGGAGGACAACTTTGGGACATTGTCCAAGACATACTCCTCAAGAACTGTGTTTAAGAAATCGTCTCCAGAAGTCCAGGACTTGAGATATGAAGAGGGTGAGGACATTACTGGGGGCACACAACCCGCTCATAATAGGTACAGGGGAAGAAGAAACTCTCCGTACTGGTACTTCCTCCAGTGTATGGCCAAAATAAAGGAGGGCAAGGTAAGAATGTCTATATTGTTATTCTACTGGGGATCCGCAGGGGAGGGATCGTACATCACAATGCTAGTTTACAATGAGGCATACCAGACAATATATGTCCTTCTATAATATATCCTCACATAATTTCCGATTGTGGCAAATATTATGCAATTACATTGTCCTAAATGATTGTATTTGCTGATCGTAACCTTAACGGTACGATGGTAGAGTCACCACTAGCACCTAAGAAGCACAGAGAAGCCTGGTAAGTGTCCGGACGGAGGAGATAGCCATTGATGAGAAGCATTATTTTTTAGGATCATAGCCATGACTGTTATAGCATTTGCATAAGTCGCCCTTGTGCCATGTTGTTCTCCTTTTTTCAAGCAATGTCTGTAATCACAGCAAAACTATTGCAGTCTTCACAACACAGCCCGGCTCTGCTACGATTATGGAAATCATGTTCAAGAGCAATAAAGAAAAATATTCACAAGTGTTTTTAAGAAATTGCCACTGTTTTTTTTTTGCTTGGATTATTTATTTATTTTTTATGTTTGCATTATTTTGTCTTTTTGCTACTTTTGTTGCATCTGTGCATTTTTACGTTTTTTCTTTTGTTGCTAATCACAGCATGTTCTAAGTTTCATGATTTACTTATTTTTTTTTTCTTTCTTTGCTTTTTCTATAAATTTTATAAATGCACCTAAAAAAATCATACACCTGTCTGTATGTGTCAGAGTTGTCTTGGGGTCTCATCTGTTTATTTAGTAGGGTAAAGAGGGAGGAGGTGAGTGAGGACATAAGTGTGAAGTGCTGGGTCCTGGTTGCTTGTATATCCTGCACTGCTTCTAGCACTTCTATTGCTCTCCTCTGAAGACATGTCCCTCTTGTGTGCAGCTGGCCGAAGCCCTGGACCTCTTCCAGGAACAGATGCTGAAAGAGGAGCGGCTGCAGCCGGAGGAAAGTAACTACACTGTTCTCATCGGAGGCTGCGGAAGAGTTGGATATATCGTATATATAACGTATTGACGGCTCTGTCTGACAGTCTAATATTTATGGGGTCCCGGACTATTTTTTGGAGGAGTTAATGATCCAGCATAACTGATGATTTAATTTGGCTGATCATTATGTTCTGGAGATAAGGTGCCAGTAGACATGTCTGGTGGTGACTCTCATAGAGAACACAGGAGTGTATGGGAGAGATGGCTGCCAGACAACTGTTAAGCGCGGGCCGTCTTTCATCCAAGAGCCATCTAATGTGTGTGGCGGGCTTTATAAGGTTGATCTGTGACCCCTTGATAATGAGCCATGATAAAGCAGCATTGGGTAAGATACAAGGAGTGGCCAGTAAAGTCCTTCTGCCTGTGTTCACATGGATGGGATTAGCCGGGGTCCATGCCGTGGTGGCTGTGCTCATCAGGCCCTGGACAGATTAGTCAGATCTGTACAGCATGTTGCTGCTTATTCTGAAATATTTATAACAAAGCCCAGATAATGGTCACATTAACTGTGGCATGTTTGTAGCTTTTTAATGATTTAATACCAAAATTATCTTATTTACTCTGTGAAACAACCTTTAAAGGGACTTTCTTGTTTCACAAAACCGCTGTTCCTGGCTGCAGTTTGTTTAAAGAAATTACAAAAACCGTCTGTTCTCTATTCATCCTCCCCAGGTCCAGCACAAAGTTTCTCCTGCTGCTCCCGCTGTCTGTTATTGTCTGCAGCGCTGACAACACATCTACAGCTCTGCAGCCTGTAGCTACGCTCAGCGGCTCGTGCGGTTAACTCGTGCAGACCTTCAGAGCTCACTGACTGACTGCAGTGCTTTCACCGTCACGTCAGCGCTGCAGACAATGACTGACACCAAAGCATTATTATTATTACTATTTATTATTATAGCGCCATTTATTCCATAGAGCTTAACATGTGAAAAAGGGGATATACATAACAAACAACAAGTACAATAATCTTGAACAAAAACGCAACGGCAAACTGGTACAGAAGGAGAGAGGGCCTCCCCGCGAGGGCTCACAGTCTACAAGGGATAGGTGAGGGTATGTAATGCAGGTACCGGAATGCAACGCACAGAGACACAAGGCGAGAACAGTCAGAGATGATTGTAAACAGTTTTATACAACAGGTATACTGAAACAAGGGATTAGCAACAAGGGTAATGAACAGTGGTTTGAAATATCAGAAAAATACGAAATTTCTCAAAGTAAGGCGCAGTCTCTTAAAATAAGGCGCAGTCTCTTAAAGGAAGGCGCAGTCTCTTAAAGTAAGGTGATGCCCTCAAGCATGAGAGACACCACACAAGTTCTTTAAGCGTGAATTTGGCCCTAGCGGGGGTCACCGGTTATTCCCGCTAGGCCGTGAGTCTCTTTCCGGATGAATTCAATTAAATCACGTTGTGCTACTTTAGCCCCAACCGTCCCCCTCCCAACCTGAGTACTTAAACCCAATTGTCCCCGGTACCGTGGGTGAGCAGTGGAAGTGACGGCCCTGCTCACGTATGCAGCTCCTCTCTGCTTGGCCGTTGGAGGCAGTCTCTGAAGCCTTGGATAGGGGGGTCCAGGCCTCGTCTGTCGTCGGCCGATGTCGGGTTCCGCGAACTCACTCAGCACCGCGATCAGGTTCCTAGTATCCTCAGCAGGCACAGCACTCGAGTCACAACTGTGAGGGATCCGGAGCTCTTTTACCGGTGCCCGGCTGGAGCACCTCTCAGGCCTCTGGATTTGGCCTGTCACGCGGGGTTTCTCAGGACACAGGGAGCATGTCTGCTCCTCTCTGCTGCTTGGCGCCAAAGACCCCTCAGGTTTGGCCTCTTATCTCTCTGAACTCCTTCCTGGAAGTCACCTGATCGGGTCCAGCCTCTGAATCTGCCCTCCCTGCAACTTCCTTTGTATATTTTGGTTCCGCTTGACTGTCTCTGGCCAGTAGATGGCAGTCTCGCTCCATCCTTGAAACGTCATGTTGAAGTTCTTTTACAAGCTTTTTAGCTCGTTCTACATTCCTCCCTCCTTTTTGCTCGCCAGTCCTCGGGCGAGTGGACTCCTCGCAGAATTGATGTCTCCTTCCAGGCAGTGCAAGCTCAGACAGGAGTTGGGCACACTCCTGCGTTTTCTGTTGGATTCGAGACCAGATAAACTCTTCCTGAGCATACCGGTTAGGAGGAATTCCGGCATTAGCCCGCTCAGTTCTGCGGGGCTCTTCTTGCGGAGGAGACTCTGGGAGATCCGAGGAATCAACTACTGGGGATTGCAAATCATTTCCTGACTCATTCTGACTTCCACTCGGGAGTGGCAACGGTTCTGACGGGCCCAACTGCATTGTGGCCCACCCTTCTTCATCCCCCAAGGTTCCTGTATGTGGCACTTCAGCCAACACGTCTGAGGGCCCAGCCCTGTTACAGACTTCTGCTTCAGAGGAGCAAGGTCGCAACATATTATGGTGCAACACCCTGGATGTCGCGGCGTCAGCCCCTTCGGGCCTAACCTCGTAGACGGGGTTGTCTGGGTGAACCTTCTTCACCACCCGATATGGTATTGCCTCCCAACGATGGTCCAGCTTACTCCCAAATCGTTTAGCCCTCACCAGCACTCGGTCTCCTGGCAGAAGCGATCCACCTGTGGTCGGGGGCCGAACTGCATGCTCTACTTCCTGAAACTTCTGAGCAACCAGTCTTCTCACAGTATGGAGTCGACGCTGGTGTTCTCGAATCCAGGTACTTGGGCTACTGCCCGGACTGGGGTCTTCTGAGTCTAGCTCCAGTTCGGTGATTTCTCGGCCACTTCTTCCAAACAGCAACATGTAGGGGGTGTAGCCGGTGGTTGCATGAACTCGATTATTATACACCCACACCAGCTCGGACACGAATTCGGGCACTTCATCTTTTTGTCCGCTTCCAGTGTTCGCAACATTTGCAACAGGGTTCGGTTAAAGCGCTCGCATGCACCGTTCCCTTGCGGGTGGTAGGGCGTTGTCCGGGAAAGGTCGATCCCATAGATGCGGTATAGCTCATCCATCACTCGTCTTTGGAAGCAGGCCCCCTGGTCAGAATGTATTCGCTTCGGGCACCCATAAATCCGGATGAAATCTTGACAGATGACCTTGGCTGCGGCTTCTGCCGTCTGATCTTTAGTAGGCGTCACTACTGCAAACTTGGTGAAGTGATCAGTCATGACTAAACAGTGTCCATAACCGTTGTATGAAGTTCCTACCATCAAGTAGTCAATCATCAAGACTTCCAAGGGGGCAGAAGTTCGGATGGTCTGAATGGGAGCTCTTTGCTCCGGGGGCTTGTTCAACTCACACTGGCGACATGTTCGGCAGACCCCCTCGACTTCTTGTCGCAGTTGAGGCCAATACACCAGCCGTTGCAACCACCGGAAGGTCTTTTCTACTCCGAAGTGAGCACCTCTTCTATGAGCTTCTTGGGCTAGCTGTGTTACTAGCGCTCCTGGAACTACCACTTGCCAGGTAGCATCAAACTCTCGAGGCAGCTGGATTCTTCGGCATAGCAAGCCGTCCTTCAGGAGGAGCCTCTCCCACTGGCCTAGGATTTGTAGGGTAGTTGGAAGTGAAGCGGCTCTGGTTTCCTGGTCGGGTCTCTGATTAAGGGCGACCCATTCTCTCAACTTTGCTAGCTCCGGGTCGGATTGCTGCAGATGTATCCATTCGTCTCTTGAACGGCCCAGAATCTGAGTGGGCTTCGGCTCCCCTCTGGTCTCTTGGGCGTCGACCACAGCAGCGGCGAACTGGCTGAAATCCGGGATCTCGTCGCCTTCGAGCTCCTCATCTCTGTCCTTCTTCGGCCCCGCCTGAGTGACCCGGGACAGGGCATCTGCATGTGTGTTCAGGGCCTTGGACCGATAGGCGATTTTATACTGGAATTTGGACATCCTTGCGACCCACCGCTGTTCTAACGCGCCCAGTTTGGCGTTCTCCAAGTGGGCCAAAGGGTTGTTATCTGTCTGCACTTGCACTTCTGACCCTGACAGGTACTCAGCAAACTTCTTGGTCATGGCCCACACCAGTGCCAGTAGCTCCAGCTTAAACGAACTGTAGTTGTCCGGATTCTTCTCCGTATCTCGGAGTGACCTGCTGGCATACGCGATCACTCGCTCTTTCCCTCCTTGTACTTGAGCCAGCACTGCTCCCAGCCCATGCAAGCTTCCATCAGTGTACAACATGAACGGCTGCGAAAAGTCAGCGTAGGCCAGAATCGGGGCATCTGTTAGCGCCATTTTCAATGCTCGGAATGCCTCTTCTTGTCGTGGGCCCCACTGAATGAGCTGCCGCTTGCCTCCCCCGGTTGTTCCTCTCAGCAATTCATTGAGCGGGTTCGCAATCTTAGCGAAGTCTTTAATGAATCTGCGGTAGTATCCAGCGAGCCCCAGGAATGCCCTTAGTTCCCTTAGATTGGCGGGCGTGGGCCACTTCTGCACGGCAGCTACTTTCTCCGCAGTGGGGTGCACCCCTGCACTGGACACAGTGTGCCCCAGATATTCAATTTCTCGTTTGAAGAGACGACACTTACGAGGCTTAATTTTCAGGCCGTGCCTTTGTAGCCGTTCTAACACTTGTTCCAATCGGCGGAGATGATCCTCAAACGTTGCGGAATAGATAATTATATCGTCCAGATATATTAAAGTGGCTTCAAAGTTGAGGTCCCCCAAGCATCTCTCCATCAGCCGTTGGAAGGTTCCTGGCGCATTTGTTAGTCCGAACGGCATTCGATTGAACTCAAACAGGCCCATAGGGAGAACAAAAGCTGTCTTCGGACGATCCTTCTCAGCTACTGGGACCTGCCAATAGCCACTGGCCAGGTCGAGGGAGGAGAAGAATTTGGCGCTCCCTAGTGCAGATAGAGACTCTTCGATTCGGGGGAGTGGATAGGAGTCCCGTACTGTACAGGCATTCAGCTTCCGATAGTCTACGCAGAATCTCAGGGTACCGTCCTTCTTTCGGACCAGCACGATCGGAGCCGCCCAGGGGCTCTGGCTTCCACGGATCACACCGTTCTGCAACATGTGGGCCAACAGCTCTTTCACCTCCTGGTACATTTGAGGCGGGATCTGCCGATATCTCTCTCGGATGGGAGCAGTATTTCCGGTGGGTATTTCGTGCTGAATGTCCCGAGTGCACCCGAAATCATCTTCATGCTGTGCAAACACTCCCTGATATCGCTGTAGAAGTTGTTCGATCTGCCTTACTTGTCCAGCAGAAAACTCAGTCAGGTTAGCTTCCATTTCTTCCAGGAGGTGGCGTCCAGCCAACGGTTCTCTTCCATGTTCCTGGCTATTGAGGGACACCTCTAGGGTCCATGGTTTTCCTTCCACAGGTGCCAGCCCAATAGCGTCAGCTCTAGTAAGGGCCTCCGGATTACGCACACTCGCGCCACCTCTTGTTGGGGCAACAACTGTAAACTGGTGCCACTTAAATTGATGCAGCGCACGGGTACTCGACCGCGCCGCACGGTGGCCAGAGTTCGAGCAATCAGGAGTCCAGAGGGCGCTTCTTCTCCCTCCATTGGTTCAACTTGAATGTCCACGCCCTCTAAGGACACATGTGCCAGCACCGGCAAAGTGAGTACAGTCTGTCCCACCGGCAGTGTCATTGTGGCTTCGGGCGGTATCGATACCTTACCAAGGTACTGGGAGGTAGTGGGCAACTTTTGAATCTGACTGACCCGCACGAGGTGCTGGAACACTCTCTTGTTAGCTGGGTCTCGAGTGGCGCGGGTCCAGTTGTTTTTGCTACAGCCCTCAGCCAGGAACTGTCCGACTTCTTTCAGCACATTCATGCCCAGGGTTACAATGGGCCCATCGCCTCCGGGCCCGGTGGTCAGTACAATCCCTTTTCGACCGAGGTCCTTTCCACATGCCCGCACGGACATCCATACTACTCCCGCTACTGGGATAGGTAGTTGATTAGCCGCCACCAGTTTGACAGTGGGTTCCCGGCAGGAACGAGCGACTTCAGGAAAGTGACTTTGGAAGTACGTCTCAGGCATAGTGGTCACTTGAGACCCGGTGTCCATCAAACAGCGGATCCGCTGCCCATTGAACTCAGCCCAGATAATGGGCCTCTCGGAGACAATGTCTTCAGAGCTCCCTCTTCTACTTTCTGAAGCTCGAGACCCCACGGTATGCTCCACAACCGTGGGGCATTTTAGTTTAACGGCTGTCCCCTCCTCCTCCTTTCTCGGTTGGGACAGTCTTTGGAGATATGCCCCCTACCTCCGCAGGTCCAGCACTCCGGTCCTCGTTCTGCCGATAGGTCGGGTACATGTCGTGCTGGGGCCGGATAGGAACGTCTTTCTCGTTCTGGTCTCCATCCGCGTTGAGCAGTACGGTCCGTCGGCAAGGGGGCAGTAGGAGTCTTCCTAATAGAATTCAGCTCACCCCGAATGTCTCGAATTTCCTGATGTATATCCCGTACCCAATCAGGCTCTTGGTTGGTGAATCCAGGAGCAATTGCCTCATGACTTCTAACTGTGGCTTTGAGAACAGGAACTTCTCTCTCCAGGACTCTAGCTTCAGCCACTACCTCCAGGAAGCCCATATCAGGGCTCAATCGCAGCCGCTCCTTCAGGATCTGCCTCAGGGAAGGGTCTTTCAAGCCAGCAATCAGTTGGTCACGCAACACCTCATCCAATGGTCCCAGTCCTCGGTTCCCATCTCGAGTTTTCTTAGTGATGTGGGCCGTCACTTCCTGTAATGCATTAACATACTGATTTACTGTCTCATTTTCCCCTTGGACCCGCTGAAACAACCGTAAGCGCAAGTGTCCCAAATCTGTAGTGTCACCGTGCATGTCCTCTAGAATTTTTATCACTTTATCTACGGTGTCACGGTCCCCAGGTGGGCGGTACATCACAGTCTGTCGGGCCACTCCATCAAGGGTTAGGAGGGCCAGCTCCGCCTGGGCTAGAGGGTCAAGGGGATACATACGTAGCATACTTCTCAGTCTTTCTGCCCAGTCCCAAAGTGACATGCCATCCCCTGTAAACTTGGGAAGATGGCTGAGCATAGCCCCCAGGGGTATATGGCTCCGGCCGGACCCAGCCACAGACTGATCCGCCATCTCTGCGTCTGAATGTTGCATCCTGCCGACTACGCCAAATGTAGTGCAGGTACCGGAATGCAACGCACAGAGACACAAGGCGAGAACAGTCAGAGATGTTTGTAAACAGTTTTATACAACAGGTATACTGAAACAAGGGATTAGCAACAAGGATAATGAACAGTGGTTTGAAATATCAGAAAAATACGAAATTTCTCAAAGTAAGTCGCAGTCTCTTAAAGTAAGGTGATGCCCTCAAGCATGAGAAGCACCACACAAGTTCTTTAACCGTGAATTTGGCCCTAGCGGGGGTCACCGGTTATTCCCGCTAGGCCGTGAGTCTCTTTCCGGATGAATTCAATTAAATCACGTTGTGCTACTTTAGCCCCAACCGTCCCCCTCCCAACCTGAGTACTTAAACCCAATTGTCCCCGGTACCGTGGGTGAGCAGTGAAAGTGACGGCCCTGCTCACGTATGCAGCTCCTCTCTGCTTGGCTGTTGGGGGCAGTCTCTTGAGCCTTGGATAGGGGGGTCCAGGCCTCGTCTGTCGGCGGCCGATGTCGGGTTCAACGAACTCACTCAGCACCGCGATCAGGTTCCTAGTATCCTCAGCAGGCACAGCACTCGGGTCACAACTGTGAGGGATCCGGAGCTCTTTTACCGGTGCCCGGCTGGAGCACCTCTCAGGCCTCTGGATTTGGCCTGTCACGCGGGGTTTCTCAGGACGCAGGGAGCACGTCTGCTCCTCTCTGCTGCTTGGCGCCAAAGACCCCTCAGGTTTGGCGCGCTGGCCTCTTATCTCTCTGAACTCCTTCCTGGAAGTCACCTGATCGGGTCCAGCCTCTGAATCTGCCCTCCCTGCAACTTCCTTTGCATATTTTGGTTTCGCTTGACTGTCTCTGGCCAGTAGATGGCAGTCTCGCTCCATCCTTGAAACAGCATGTCGAAGTTCTTTTACAAGCTTTTTAACTCATTCTACAGGTACAGCAGGTGAGGGTAGAGCTAGTCAAGGAGGAGGCTGGAGACAGCACAGCTAGGGGGAAGCCACCCATGACCGGGGTTGGCCTGGAGGTTTCACCAAACACCCCCCCCCCCCCGTTTTGAATAAGGCTTTCTTGGGGATTGGATAAGAGGAAGTTGGGGCGAGTAGTAGGAGAGGGCATATATAGGGAAAAGTGCGGGGAAACCGCCATTCCCTGAGGAGCAGCGGACTGATTACCTGAAGAGCATTGACTGATTACCAGATGGCGTCCATTGAATCCCTGGTGGCCCAACTCAGAGACGCCGCCAGGTCACGGAGAGGGGGATGGCTGGAGTCCCAGCTTTCTGCCTTACTTGGAGCAGCTGAAAATATGGAGGCGCCATCCGGAGCTGTGCGAAGGAGCAGGAGGACCCGGCCCTCAGAGAGACTGTCACCGGAGGGATCAACGCGCAACAGGCGCAGGCTCCGGAGCCCCTCCGGGGACCCAACGGGAGGAGAGCAAGACTGCGAGGTCCCTGCCCGTCGCGCTCGCCCCGGCAGGAATCCATCTAGCCGGCCTGTTGGCGCTGCACGACAAGGAGCGCGGCCACACCGGAAGTCAGGGCCGCACTGGAAGTGACATCCGCACCAGAAGTGACTTCTGCACCAGAAATGACGTCCACACCGAATGTGCGCCCCCCGGGAACAGCGTCGCTTGAGCCGGGGTTCCGGGCCCCGGCCGAGCGGCGATCGCACACCGCAGCTGGGCTGCACAGGCCAGCTGCTACCAGCGGTGGGGGGCAGATCAAGGAGAGAGGGCCCAGGAGGATCGGGGGATCAGAGGAAGAAACGGCAGGCGCCACTGGCGATGCTCCTGTCGGGGCGCCTGCTGGGAGGATCACGACGACACCAGGAAGGCAAGCATCTGCGGGCAGGCGGCAGTCCAGGGATCCATTGCTGCCTAGCTCATATGGAAGATGTGGAAGAGGAGGAGTGGCGGGCGGTGACACTGCGCTGCCTGGCAGCGTCCGTTTTGGCAGCACGGACCAGGCCCGTGTGTCTGGGTCTGGTAGCCGGAGGAGGCCCAGAGCTGCATCCAGGAGCATAAGGCGGTCAGGCGGGAGGCGAGAGTCGAGGAGAAGACAATCTGCAGCATCTGTGACCGTTCAGGTCCCCCCTGGTGACGTGGAGGCCAGGGGCGCGGACCTTGAGCGGCGAACGGACACAGAAGGATCCGATTCCAGTGGTGACCGTGACGGAAGTGGCGATCGTCAGGACTCAGGAATTCCGGCTGGCGGGCACACAGCACCTGCGCAGCTGCATGAGTATAATTCTATGTCTCGTTTGTCGCCCGCAGGGGCTGTTTTGCAAGGGGGGGGTAGTGGTCAGTTTGCAGGGCCAGAGGGGAGGAGCTTAGGCGGTCCAGGGGGTGCAGAGGTATCGGGGATTAGGGATATCTTACATAGCATGTCACAGATTTTGCTTAGAATGGAGAGCGGGGCAGCGGGTGGGTCAAGGGGATCCCCCGTAGGAGCCTGGTTGCCAGGCCAGCAGGTGTTGCTGCAACCCAGTTGCGTTATGGTAGGGTCTGCGGCGGGCACTGAGGTAGCGTCTACGGGCGTTTCTGTGTCTGTTCAAACAGAAAAGGACAAGGGCGATACGGTAAAGCTGGATGATAGGGCAAAGGGTGAGGTGTATGTGTGCTTCGAGGGGCCACTGGGGGCACATTTAAAAAAAGAGGTGAAGGAGAAAATTTGGCGTGATGAATACGTCGAAATCTTCTCCCTCCTTCCCTTGGAGAAATTTAATTTAGACAAGGGGAGGAAGGATGATAGCAAAAAGGAGGAGGGGGAGAAGCGCAGGTGGCTCTTGATCCCTCAGACTTTTGCAAATTGGCTTCAAGCATTTGCTATATTGGCCGGTGTCATTGGGGAAAAGTTTCCAGAAAATTGCTCGGGTTTATTCTGTTACTTAGACGCGATTGGGGAAGTGCATCGTACTTACGGGGGACAAACATGGCTGAGGTACGACGAGCAATTCAGGCAGAGGAAGGCGGTGCGGCCTGAGATTAAGTGGGACCGGAAAGATATTGGCCTTTGGTTAAAAGTGATGGCCCCTGCTAGATACCGGCAGTCCTTTCACGGGAGCGGAGGAAGCGGGAGTCAATCGTCGGGACAGGGAGGAGGTAGTCAGGGAGCACAGGCAGGAAAAGAGAAGTCGGGAACGTGCTGGCAATTTAATGATGGCCAGTGCAAATATGGGAACAGCTGTAAGTTCAAGCACGTTTGTTCCTATTGCAACGGGAGCTCCCATGGGGCAGCAAAATGCTTCAAAAAAGGAAAAGGAAGGATTTCTGTGGGTACCGGTCAAGGGGGTGACTCCAGTGAATCTGCTAGGGATGGCCCCCTTTCTAAGTAGATATCCTGATCAATAGAAGGCCAGGATTATTAATGATGGGTTTTTGGAAGGTTTCAGGATCCCGCCTCCTGACCATACGGTTCCTTTCTCTGTTAAGAATTTGAGGTCTGCTTTGTTGCATCCAGAGGTTGTCTGTGTTAAGTTGGCGAAGGAGGTGGAGTTAGGTCGTATGGCAGGGCCTTTTGATAGTCTACCGGTTGAGGGTGTGATCATTTCTCCTTTGGGGGTGGTGCCTAAGAAGGAGCCGAATAAATTTCGCCTGATCCAGCATTTGTCGTACCCAAAAAGTTGTTCGGTTAATGACGGTATAGCGCCGGAATTATGTTCGGTTGAATACACATCATTTGATGCGGCTGTGTCATGGGTGCGCAGGTATGGGCCTGGGTCATTGTTAGCAAAAACTGACATTGAATCAGCTTTTAGGTTACTCCCGGTTCACCCAGCTAGCATTCCACTGTTGGGTTGTTTTTGGAACAAAGGTTATTACCTGGATAGGTGTTTGCCTATGGGCTGTTCTATTTCATGTTCATTGTTTGAAACTTTCAGTACTTTTCTGGAATGGGTGGTCAGGGATGTTGCAGGTGTGCAGTCCGCTATCCACTGCCTGGATGACTTTTTGTTCATAGGTCCCCCAGATTCGTTTGTCTGTGGCAATTTGTTGGCAGCCATGGTGTGGGTTGCAGAACGTTTTGGGGTCCCTTTGGTCAAGGAAAAAACTAAAGGTCCTTGTACTGTATTGAGTTTTTTAGGAATATTGATTGATACGGATCGCATGGAGTGTCGACTGCCCGAGGATAACTTGTTGTTACTCAGGCAGGAGGTCGAGCGAATTGGTAAACTGCGTAAGGTGACATTGAAGGAGCTCCAGTCGCTGCTAGGGAGATTGAACTTTGCTTGTAGGATCATGCCTATGGGCAGAATATTTTGTCGTAGGCTGTCAAGGGCGACAGCCGGCGTGCTGGCACCGCATCATTTCATTCGTTTGAATAGAGAGCACAGAGAGGATTTGTTGGTGTGGAAGCGTTTTTTGGACAATTATAATGGCAGGTCGTTGATTCAGCAGGAGTTTTTGAACAGCTTTGATTGCGAGATTTACTCGGACGCGGCAGGCGGTGCTGGCTATGGAGTTTTTTGTAAGGGAAAGTGGAGCGTGGGAAAATGGCCCGATTCATGGAAAGAGAGGGGTCTTACAAAGAATCTCGCTCTGTTGGAATTATTCCCAATTGTAGCTGCAGTCTCGATTTGGGGTGAGTTCTTTTTGAATCGGAGAGTCAGGTTTCACCGCGATAACATGGGAGTGGTGACGGTGATTAAAAGCTTGTCGGCTTCGTCTCCTCCGGTTATTAAGCTGGTCAGGGAACTGGTACTACGGTGTTTGGAGTTGAATGCATGGATTTCGGTGGTGCATGTGCCAGGTGTCCAAAATTCTATAGCGGATGCTTTGTCTCGTTTCCAGTGGGAGCGTTTCCGTGCTCTGGCACCGGAGGCAGAGGTCGCAGGAGTGGAATGCCCTTCGCAGTTGTGGCAGCTGATTACGGACGAGTCGGAAGATTGATCCAGGAGTCAGTGGAGACTTCAACTTGGTCTACTTACGAGGCATCCTGGCGAGTATGGCAAAGCTGGGTGTCACATTGGGGGACAATAGAGAGTGACGAGGATAGGACGTTGGCGGTCTTGTTTTTGATTGGTAAGGCTGCGGACTTGGGGTGGTCGCCATCTAGAATTAGTAAATTTGTTGCTGGCCTCGCATTCGGTTTCAAGTTACAGGGTTTGACTGATCTTACTAAATCCTTTTTGGTCAAACAGGCACTTAGAGGTTTTCGAAAGGGTAGCAAGAGTGTGGATAAGCGTAGGCCAGTCACGTTTAGTATGTTGGAAAGGTTAGGTCTGGTTTTGGAAAGGATTTGTTGTTCTACTTTTGAGGCTGCTCTGTTTAAGTTAGCTTTTTCTTTAGCTTTTTTCGGGGCAATGAGAGTAGGCGAGTTGGTCGCCACCAGCAGGAATAGGAAGGGAGGTTTATTAGCCGAATACATGAGTTACTGGGCCTGGGGTATCGATTTTTGGATTAGACGCTCAAAAACTGATCAATTGGGTAGAGGTAAGCCCGTCGTTTTGAGTAGAGTGGACGGGGCTCTGATGTGTCCAAGAAGGTGCTTGGAGGTTTATTGGCAAGGGTGGTCGGGTAGACCAGGCCCACTGTTACGTCATTGGGACGGGTCATTTCTTTCCCATTTCCAGTTTATAGCGGTCCTAAAAAAGGGGGTGCAGGAGTTGGGCCTTAGCCCTGGAGTTTACGGCTCGCATTCTTTTAGGATTGGCGCAGCGTCTGAGGCTGTTAGGCGCGGTTTGGGGGCGGAGGTAATCAAGCAGATTGGAAGATGGAGTTCGGACCGTTATTTGACGTATGTTCGTCGTTAAATACCCAGGACCTTGTTTCATTTGTGAGTTGTTTGGATAGTTGTTGAATATGCTTGTTTATTATTCTTTTAGGTGGTGTTCCCTCGTTAGCTTGGATTTTCAGACATTCGTACGTGCACTGGGGGGCTCTGCGTGCGGACGTAAGGCGTGACGGTAGGCAATTGGGCTTTCCGAGGGTACAAGTGGTTATAAGGTGGATAGGTTTTAGGGGGATGGTTTGGAGCCGGTTTTTGTCGGAATTTCATAAAGCGGCAAGATTGGACAGAACACCGGATATTCTGGTTGTGCATTTGGGAGGGAATAATTTGGGGGCAAGGCCCGTGAGAGAGTTGATTCGGGATATCCGTTTTAATTTTTTGAGATTGTGGACTTCATTCCCGGGGGATTTGACGGTTTGGTCGGATATTGTGCCCAGGAAAAAATGGCGGGCGGTCAGATCCGGAGAAGGTATAAATAGAGCGAGAGTTAAATTAAATAGGGCCATGTCCAGTTTTGTGTCAAGGAATGGCGGCATAAGTGTTAGGCACTTTGAGTTGGAATCGGGGGTTGGTAATTTTTGGTTAAAGGTGTTCATCTCAATGACATCGGTATGGATCTTTGGGCCCTTGCAATACAGGAAGGGATTGAAAGGGCGTTGGTGGCTTTGGGGCACTCACGAGCCTAAGGTTTCAGGGCTGTTCGTGGTTGGCGGGGGGGTGGGGTTCATGGAGTTGGTACCGAATTGTCGGTGGAAGGAATTGGGAAAAATTCCAGGTCATTTAAATTGAGTGGGAGGTGATCTGGCAGTCGGTTCTGGGCTCTGGACGGGGTTTTACCTCGGGAGCATTTAGTTGGTTGGTCTTTCACAGAATGTGGAAGTTTTGGTGCCCTCGAGCTGGTGCTGAACGGCTGAGGGTAACATGGCGGTTGATTTTATAGTTAATTTAAAGCCAGATCTATTAGCTCCAAAAACCCTCCCTCCATATATTTATATATATATATATATATATATATTTATTTCTTTGTTATTTGTTGTTTGTTAATAAACGGCCGCTGTGGCCAATTTATCTAACGAACAACATGTTGTAGAGTCTTTATTTCAGGGACGGATCATGGGATCCCGGGGTTTTGTGGGAAGTTGGAAGACAACAGGGAAACCACATTGGCCGTAACAGGTCATGCAGCGGTGTGGTGGAGCGGTGGTTACTGCAGGTTGAAGGCTTGTCGGAAGATGTGGGTCTTCAGGTTCCTTTTGATGGTTTCCACGGTAGGCGAGAGTCTGATATGTTGGGGTAGAGTTCCAGAGAAGGGAGGATGCACAGGAGAAATCTTGTATGCAATTGTGGGCAGAGGAGATAAGAGGGGAGTAGAGAAGGAGATCTTGTGAGGATCGGAGGCTGCGTGCAGGTAAGTACTGGGAGACTAGGTCAGAGATGTATGAAGGTTTTACAAAAAAAATTCAATAAAAAACATTGAAACACAGATATATGGGGGAGACAGGTTGTGAATGGCTTTTGTATGCCATGGTTAGGGTTTTGAACTGGAGTCTCTGGGTACATGGGAGCCAGTGCAGGGATTGACAGAGAGGAGAGGTCGGGGAACAGCGGGGGGACAGGGGGATTAGTCAGGTAGCCGAGTTTAGGATAGATTGGAGGGGTGCAAGAGTGTTGGAAGGGAGGCCACAGAGCAGGAGGTTGCAGTAGTCGAGGCGGGAGATGATGAGGGCGTGCACTAGTGTTTTTGCAGATTCGTGGTTGAGGAATGTGCGGATCCGGTAGATGTTTTTGAGTTGACGTTGGCAGGAAGTGGAAAGGGCTTGGATATGTGGCTTGAAGCACGGTTTGTTTCTTAAAAAAAAAAAAATGCTGTGTTGGAATAGGGGTTGTCTGAAATAGGATAACCCCCTTAAAGTGAATCTGTCACCAGGTTTTTGCTATCTAATCTGACAGCAACATAATGTATGGGCAGAGACCCTAATTCCAGCAATGTGTCATTTACTGGGCTGCTTGCTGTAGTTTTTATAAAATCACCATTTTATCAGCAGGAGATTATCACTAGAGGACTAGTAAGCCTGCTGCTAGGTAGTCCTCGGTATTCATGTGCTCTGTATAACCCCATCCCCACCACTGACTGGAGGAAAGCTGCCAATCAGTGGTGTGGGTGGGGGTTATACAAAGCTCAGCATTCAGAGAACTACTAGAGCTGCAGCAGATAAAACACTGATTTTATCAAAATAGCAGTAAGCAGCAAAAAGCGTGAGATATCACTGTAATCAGGGTCTCACCCCCTATATCATGCTGCTCTCAGATGGGGCATCTAAAACCGGGTGGCAGATTCCCTTACGATTTAACAGCACTTTCAGATGACTTTTTAGAATAAGGAGTACTATATAAGGAATAATTGCCACTCATTATACACTCCTGAGTGGACATGAATGTATGGGGAGTGTACATTATATGATGGGTATCCTGCATTTTTTCTCTGCATTATAAGCCTCAGCATTTACCTTTTCTGTGCTCTGCTTTTTCTCCCTCCAGCTCCCCCTTCCATAGGTTTATAGGGGCATCGCAGACATTTTTGTTAAAATGAACCTGTCGCGTTCCTCCCGGTAGCGTTCGACTTCCAGTCAACGGGGTGGCACTGCTCTGTGTATAGAAAGTGGCGCCTGTAACTGCGACCCCTGTAGTGACTGACGGCAGCTCAGCATTAGGGCCGGCTGTCAATCAGGGCTGGGGGCACGGTGACAGCCATCACTCTCTATACACAGAGCGGTGACTGAACCAGTGCCACCCCCAGGACTGATACCCAAACGCTATCAGGTGCAATAAAGTTCATTTCCTCCTGGCAGAGGGAGTCTAAATGCCGGCACTGGGCTGGTTCAGAATGCTAATAACCTGCAGAGTAACCCCATATCTACAGGTTGATAGCGTTTTTTCACGTGACAGGTTCCCTTTCCTTCTCCCACAGATTTAGCAGATATTGAGAGTGAATGATTAGTGCAGGAGACCAAAAAATGTCTTTTAAGTGACAAAAGAAGAAGGTTTATCTGATAATGTTTATTACAAAGTGTCTTATCTTTACTTGCACTATTGATTAATGAAATCAGGTTAGGCTGGAGCAGGAGCACAGTGATAAGACAATCAGAGGGAGACACGGGCAGATCGTGCTGCAGCTTATTCTAGTAAGGAGTTTATCTCACTTCAGTGCTGAGCACTTCTACACAACCATATCACTGTCACTGCTTCTGAACATGTGCTGAATGGAAAGCGGGAATCCCTCCCGCCTGTGTGCGATGTGTACGTGAGCAGTCAGTGCAGCATTCTCTACCCACTAGCTGAGAGATAACTGAAGCTTAGCGCTAGAGCCTGCACAGGGGAGAACTGGTGACAATTGCAGGACACACAGGGACCAGAATAGAATATACACATAGCAGTAGCCATCTCACATGACTGTTATGCCCTCAATATAACATTCATTGTGTACGCTGTCCATCAGTGTACAAGCTGTGGAGATCTGACCGAGGCCGGCAGTACCAGGCACACACACTTATATGGATCTTTGTTACGGGTCCGGGAGGTGGAACCTCTGAGCTGCAATACAAGGGGGAAGTCCTTGTAACGAAGCGGGTGACTCCCAGGGAGGGCAAGCAGGTAGTCACAGCAAGTGACGGGGACAGTCTCTGGGTAAGCGGGCAGTTGGTCACGGCAGGTGACGGGGACAGTCTCTGGGTAGACAGGCAGGTGGTCACGGCAAGTGACGGGGGCAGTCTCTGGGTAGACAGGCAGGTGGTCACGGCAAGTGACGGGGGCAGTCTCTGGGTAGATAGGCAGGGGGTCACGGTAAGTGACCGGGGCAGTCTCTGGGTAACCAGGCGAGGGGGATACCTGACAGGTAACTGGCGGGCGCTCCCAGGTGAGCGGGCTGACGGAGACAGCGGGAAACAGGCAGGTAACTGGTGGACGCTCCCAGGTGAGCAGTCTGACAGACGAGGCAGGAGACAGGCAGGCGACTGGTGGACGCTCCCAGGTGAGCAGTCTGGCAGACAAGACAGGTAACAGGCAAGTAACTGGTGTACGCTCCCAGGTGAGCTGTCTGGCTGACGAGGCAGGTAACAGGCAGGTAACTGAAGGACGCTCCCAGGTGAGCGGACTGATGGACAAGGCAGGTAACTAGTAGACGCTCCCAGGTAAGCGGTCTGGCGGACAAGGCAAGTAACAGGCTGGCAGGCAGGACGAGAAGTCAGGCTAGCAGCGGAACCTGAGGGCTGAAGCACAGGTGAGACACAGTGCAAACAACATAGCTCGGGCACCTCCATTTTGGAGGTAATTGGCCGGGGACTCCTTAGAACGGTGCGCGCGGTCCCTTTAAGAGAGGGGGAGCGCGCGCGCCCTATGCACCCTGCCGGGGAAGGAGCGCGTGCCGGAAGCAGCGGGGAGAGAAGCGCTGGAGGACGCCGCGCCAGGAGCGGGGAGGTGAGAGGGACGGCGTCTCTGCCTAGTACGGGGCAGAGACGCCGATGCTACAGTACCCCCCCCCTTTAGGCCCCCTCTTTTTTTGGCCAGAAAGAAATTTTTCAAGGAGAAGCGGGGCGTTGATGTTCTCCCTGGGTTCCCAAGTTCACTCCTCAGGACCAAACCACTTCCAATCTACCAGAAAAAAGGTCTTTCCTCTTACCCTCTTGGAGGCCAGAATACTCTCTACCTCAAAGACGTCATCAGCGGAAACCGGAGCAGGAGGGGCACCTGGATTATTGGAAAAAGAGTTAAAGACAACAGGTTTGAGGAGAGATACGTGGAAGGAGTTAGGAATCCGTAAGGTGGCCGGGAGTTTTAATTTGTAGGCCACTGGATTTATTTGCCTGAGGATTTCGAATGGGCCGATGAAGCGAGGACCTAACTTGTAGGAGGGTATCTTGAGCCGTACATGTTTGGAGGAGAGCCAAACCTTGTCTCCCGGACGGAATTGAGGCGGATCCAGACATCTCTTATCAGCATATCTCTTCATCCGCTCGGAGGACAGAAGAAGTGCGGACCTAGTACTCTCCCAATTGGTAGAAAACTCGCTGACAAGAGACTGCGCGGCAGGGTTGTCCACAGAGGCGGAGACAGGAAACGGAATCCGGGGGTGCTGGCCATAGACAACAAAGAACGGGGATTTGGAAGAGGACTCGCTCTCGTGGTTATTGTAAGAGAACTCGGCCCAAGGGAGGAGGTCCACCCAATCAGAATGGTGGGCATTAACAAAGTGCCGGAGATAGCTGGTAAGGATCTGATTGATCCGCTCCACTTGACCATTGGACTGAGGGTGGTAAGCGGAGGAGAAGTCCAGGGTGACGTCCAGCAGTTTACATGTGGCTCTCCAGAAGCGCGAGGTGAACTGAACCCCTCGATCCGACACGATGTGGAGGGGTAGGCCATGGAGACGGAAGATATGGCGGATAAAGTCCTTAGCCAGCTCAGGTGCAGACGGAAGACCAGGCAGGGGAATGAAGTGGGCCATTTTAGAAAAACGGTCCGCGACCACCCAAATGAAAGTACACCCGGCAGAGACAGGAAGATCGGTAATGAAGTCCATAGCGATGTGTTGCCACGGGGCAACAGGTATGGGAAGCGGCAGGAGATGACCAGCTGGTAAGTGTCTGGGAACTTTGTTGCGGCCACAAGATGAACAGGCAGAGACGAAGTCTACCACATCCTTACGCAGGGTAGGCCACCAGTAATGCCGGGAGATGAGTAAGAAGGTCTTTTTTTTGGCCGGCATGGCCAGCAAGTTTAGAAGAATGACCCCAGTGAAGAACCTTCTCACGGTTAGGAGGCGCCACGAACGTCTTACCGGGTGGAAGACGAGTCAAATCCAAGGGGGCCACATTCATCACCTTGGAGGGGTCAATAATGTGCATAGGCTCCTCCTCTTGGTCGGAGGACAGGAAGGATCGGGACAAGGCATCAGCTTTGACATTCTTGTCCGCCGGGCGGAAATGAAGGATGAAATCGAAGCGGGCAAAAGACAAAGACCACCGGGCCTGACGTGGATTAAGTCTCTGGGCATTTTGGAGATATGCCAGGTTTTTGTGATCCGTGTAGATGATCACCGGGTATAGAGCCCCTTCAAGCAGGTAACGCCACTCCTCCAGCGCCAATTTAACGGCTAACAGTTCTCAGTCTCCAATGGAGTAATTGCGCTCAGAGGAGTAGAAGATTTTAGAGAAAAAGCCGCAGGTTACCATTCTCCCGGATGAAGACTTTTGGGTGAGCACCGCTCCGGCTCCAGAGGAGGAAGCATCAACCTCTGGGTAGAACTGTTTGTTGCAGTCCGGACGGTGCAGCACAGGGGCAGAGGAGAAGGCTTGCTTCAGGGAAAGGAAGGCCTCCTCAGCTTCGGGTGGCCATACCTTGGGATTTGCTCCCTTACGGGTGAGCGCAGATATGGGCGCAGTCCGAGACGAGAAATGAGGAATGAAGAGACGATAGTAATTAGCGAAGCCCAGGAATCGCTGTATCGCCTTCAAGCCCTCCGGACGGGGCCACTTTAGGACAGCAGAGAGCTTCTCGGGATCCATTCGCAAACCTGTCTGGGAGATAACATAGCCCAGGAATGGAAGAGAGGTCTGCTCAAAAAGGCACTTCTCGTATTTAGCATAGAGGTGGTTCTGCCTGAGCCTCAGCAGGACCCTCCGGTGTGAGGGAAGATCCGGAGAGAAGACCAAGATGTCGTCCAGGTATACCACCACGCAGGAGTAAAGAAGGTCACGGAAGATGTCGTTGACCAGTTCTTGGAAGACGGCGGGAGCATTGCAGAGACCGAAGGGCATCACACGGTACTCATAGTGTCCGTCCCGGGTATTAAATGCCGTTTTCCACTCGTCTCCCTGACGGATACGGACCAGGTTATATGCTCCACGTAGATCCAGCTTGGAAAAGATCCTGGCGCCTTTAAGGCGATCAAATAACTCAGAGATGAGTGGAAGGGGGTATTTATTTTTAACCGTGATCTGATTGAGTCCTCTATAGTCAATACAGTGGCGTAGCGAGCCATCCTTTTTTTTGACAAAGAAGAATCCGGCTCCAGCCGGGGAAGTAGACTTCCGGATGAATCCCCTGGCCAGATTCTCCTCTATGTACTCAGACATGGCTCGGGTTTCGGCCGCAGACAACGGATAAATACGCCCACGGGGTGGAGTGGCGCCAGGTACCAGGTCGATCGGGCAATCATATGGCCTATGAGGTGGCAATGTCTCTGCTTCCTTCTTACCAAAGACGTCAGCATAGGTCCAGTAAGGAGCTGGAAGACCGGGTAAATTAGCTGGGGTAGGTGGAGGACGATCCGGACGAACCGGAACCAGGCAGGTCTTATGGCAGACCGGCCCCCACCGGAGTACTTCACCGGAATGCCAGTTCAACACGGGTTCATGTGTCTGGAGCCAAGGAAGACCTAGCAATAGGGAGTGGGAGAGTCCGGGCAACACATGGAAGGAGACTACCTCAGAGTGCAGCATTCCCACCTGCAGGGTTATGGGTTCCGTGGTGAGCAGGATGGTCACTGGAAGGAGTCTTCCATCCACGGAGGCGACCGACAAAGGTTCAGCCAGAGACTTGGTGGGAATACGGTATTTCTCAACCAGGGACTGGGAGATGAGGTTTCCAGTGGATCCAGAATCCAGGTGGGCGAGTTCAAAGTGACGGTTCTCTCCCCAGGAGATAGATACAGACAAAGTCAGGGTTGGAGAGGATTTATTTTTGTCTAGGGCGACCTCTCCGAGCGGTCCTAGACACTGGAGTTTCCAGGCCTCTCCGGGCAGGAACGAATCAGGTGCTCCTTACTGCCACAATAGAAGCAGCTCCCCTCGGCTCGGCGTGACTCTTGGCGAGATTTGACCATCTTGGTCTGGTCGATCTGAATGGGCTCGGGTGAGTGCACCCGGGGAGTGACAGAAGAGGAGACAGGTTTCTGGAAAGTAGGAGCTAGGCGGGGAAACCTTCTCTCACGGGTGGTCTCTTTGGTGCGTTCTTGAAACCGGATGTCAATCCGGGTAGCCAGTGACACCAGGTCATCCAGGGTGGTAGGAATATCCCGACCGGCGAGCTCATCTTTAATCCGACCGGAAAGACCCTCCCAGAAGACGGACACCAGGGCCTCATTATCCCAGGCAAGCTCAGAAGCGAGGGTGCGGAACCGTATGGCATATTGGCCCACGGTGAGACTCCCTTGACGGAGACGTAGCAAAGAGGAGGCAGATGAGGTCTTTTGTCCCGGTTCATCGAAGACTCTCCGGAAAGCAGTGAGGAAAGACGACAGGTCGGACACCAGGGGATCCCCTCTCTCCCACAGGGGGTTAAGCCATGCCAGTGCCTCCCCAGTGAGATGGGACATGATGAATGCCACTTTGGCCCGGTCGGAGATAAACTGGTGAGCCAAGAGTTCAAAGTGCAGGGTGCACTGGTTTATGAAGCCCCGAGCTTGAGCGGGGTCGCCTCCGAAGCGAGGAGGTGCAGAAAGCCGGGGTCCGGGGCAGGATGCCATGGTATTGGTGGGCAGCGGCGCTGCCGGGGTGCGAGTCGTGACACTAGCGGTGGTTGCTGGTGGAGCAGTCAGTGTGTCCAGGCGGGAGTTGACATTCTGCAGGTGGTTCAGGATGGACTCCTGCTGGGATCTCTGACGGGAGACTTCATGGTATAGGTCAGAGAGCGAGGGAGCTTGGGTGCCACCGGGTTCCATGGCCCGAGCTAACTGTTACGGGTCCGGGAGGTGGAACCTCTGAGCTGCAATACAAGGGGGAAGTCATTGTAAGGAAGCGGGTGACTCCCAGGGAGGGCAAGCAGGTAGTCACAGCAAGTGACGGGGACAGTCTCTGGGTAAGCGGGCAGTTGGTCACGGCAGGTCACGGGGACAGTCTCTGGGTAGACAGGCAGGTGGTCACGGCAAGTGACGGGGGCAGTCTCTGGGTAGACAGGCAGGTGGTCACGGCAAGTGACGGGGGCAGTCTCTGGGTAGATAGGCAGGGGGTCACGGCAAGTGACCGGGGCAGTCTCTGGGTAACCAGGCGAGGCGGACACCTGACAGGTAACTGGCGGGCTCTCCCAGGTGAGCGGGCTGACGGAGACAGCGGGAAACAGGCAGGTAACTGGTGGACGCTCCCAGGTGAGCAGTCTGACAGACGAGGCAGGAGACAGGCAGGCGACTGGTGGATGCTCCCAGGTGAGCAGTCTGGCAGACAAGACAGGTAACAGGCAAGTAACTGGTGTACGCTCCCAGGTGAGCGGTCTGGCTGACGAGGCAGGTAACAGGCAGGTAACTGAAGGACGCTCCCAGG